>NC_046292.1:34908820-37408820 GCF_004115265.2 Rhinolophus ferrumequinum | reverse complement strand
ATGTTGCCACCATAGACGCCTCCCACAAACCTTAACTCCATGGCTTTATCGACTACAAGTTCAGCTAAAAAAGACAAACAAACAAAAAAAACAAATAGAGTGGCATCTCAGATATACTAGGGCTAAGATTTCCCCAGTTTGAAGTGGAGAGAAGTTAGTTCAAGGTTTGGTGCTGTGAATACTCATCAACAGTTTACTATTAGGAGAACAAGTGTGTATTAATAGTAATAATAATAAATGCAGATGATCATGCATTGTGGAGTACTCTGAGTACCTGCCATGTACTCTGCTAAACATTTCATGTTATCTCATTTAATCTTCACAATAAGCCATGAAGTAAATTACAGCACTGTCCCTGTTTTCAGCTAAGGATAATGAGGGCTAAGAAAGGTTAAGTGACTTGCTCAAGGTCCACAGCCAAAAAGCAGCAAGTCCTGGATTTAAATCTAAGCAGTCTAACTTCAGAGTCCACACTTGTCACCATCATGTAGGGGAAAAACTGCCAAATTAGGAATTAGAAGTGTCAACATAAGAACGTCCAAAGCTGCAGAGAATTTTTGTTTAAGAGTTTATTTGAGCCAAACTGATATGCTGGGAAGCAAAAAAAATCTCAACTGCTCTGGAGAATGAGTTTCACATTTCTTTTTATACATTTAGAACTAAGGAAGTGTGGGAGAAAGCAAGGTGGGGGAATCTCTATGATTGGATTACAGAATAGTTAACAAGATTATGTGCTCCCAAAAAGAGGATTACTCTGACATTTCAAAGCTGTGTTAACCTAGATGCCAACCATAGACAGGGCTTGCTTCAGGCAAAGATAAACCTTTTACTAAAGAAGTTACAATCCTGGGGCATGACTACACACAATGAACTGCCCAGTTAAGAATTTATGATCAGAGCATCCTGTGGAGTTACTAACATGTCAAATCGACTGCAAAGCTACTTTTTCAGTTCAAAAAAAGAAACAATAACAACTCAATAGCTACATAACCTTAAGCAAACCTCATCTACAGAATGGGAATAATAACCTTTCAATGTTGTTGTCAAAATCAACACTAGCTATGTGAAATGAACTAGGGCAAGTCATTTCACCTCTCTTTGGGCCTGTCAGTTCAAATTTAAATAATAAAGGTACAAAGTTTAAGAGCTATAGTGAGAATCAAAGAAGACAATTCAAATAAATGCTAATGCTTACATGACAAACAGCAAATAATAAATGTTAGCTACCATTAATGGGAAATCTTTTTATATACTAGACGTCAAATTAGGATAAATTCTGTATTAATTCATTCAACATTACAGTTGACAGCTTATAGCTGGGTGTTAAGTACTAGAGATACAGATAGAGGGATAAAAAAGAGGGACACAATTATTACTCTTAAAGAGTTTACAGTCTGGCAAGGCAGAAAGCATCGAAAAAGTAACTGAAAGTGTGATGAGTTGAAAGAAGACACAGAATGCAATGAAAATATACCACAAGAGAATACAATCTAGTGTTGGAGGCAAAAGTCCTGAGTTCAGTTTTGGACATATTGAGTTGGCACGTCTTGGAATTAGATTTAGATCTCAGGGAAAGATCTGTGTTGGAGAGATGAATTTGAAGGCATCTACATGTACAGGATGTAACTATGTTATGGAGATCATCCAAGGAAAGAACTATGGAACGAGAAACTGTGCTTCATCCATGGAATCCTAGCTCGTGGTGGTGGCAGCAACAGTAACAGTACATACCGTATTTAACACTGGTAAAAAAAAAAAACTAGCACCACCATTACCATTGATCACTGACTACTTTTTATCAATATATACCTGTAATCATACCAAACACTTTTTATACATTATTGCATTTAATTATTAGAACCACCATTTAATTATTGAGGGAGCGGGAGGCGGGGGTAGGTATTATTATACTCGTTTCACAGTCAAGGAAGCCACGGCTCACTGGAGTAACAGAGCTACTAAAAAGAGGAGCCAGAATTCCAACAAAGATGAAAAGACTACCTGGCAGGCTTCTCTGAAGAACTGGTATTATATTAGGACCCGAACATGGAAATACTGCAGATGGTCCAAGTTTAGGGATAGTAAGATCATGGATTTGGTTCTGGTCACGTTGACTTTCGTTTAATGCCTTCCCGGGTTTCCGAACTTAACACTGGAACCCACCAAGTTATCATTAAACATGAAATGATTCAAAGAACACAACCGAGACACCTTTCGGAATAAGGCCCTATTATCTGTGTACCCAAAGCCCAACACAAGTCTAGGCACATAGTAGGCGCTCAGGAATCTGAATGACAAATTCCCCCCCAGTCTCACCCTCAGGGGGTCAGTCCCGTCGGCGCCCAAACAGGAGAACTGTGCCACAAAGCGGCCGATGGGGAGTCAGTGCGCTTCCACTCACCGGTAAGCCCAAAGCACTCCTCTTTCCAGTACTTGGACTCATAGATTCGCGTCCGAATGATCTTCTCCACCAGATATTGAGGGTTGGTGCCGTGGATGCTGTGCGCATCCTTTACTGTGCGGTTCGCCATTTTAGAACGCCTCCAGTTCTATTTCCGTCGGGTCCTTTAGTACGTCACATCTACGTTAAAAAAAAATCAGAACTGGAGAAAGGCGGAAGAACTCTCATTTTAAAAGCTTAGGCGACCATCTTGAGACCGGAAATGCTGCAGCGTAAGGAACTTTCTTCCGCAAACGGCGTCGCTGATGGTATCAATGATGGACGCTGCACGTTGACGTACGTACGTCATGCATACTCTATTAGGTGGGCGGGACGGGAGGGCTGGCTGGTGACGGAACGTGGAGACAGCCTGAGGGCGGGGCCACGACGTTTGGCGCGAAATTTTATTCTCTCCACCTTCTTTCCATTCCTAGCAAGGAGCCGGCTTCTGCTCCGGCGTGCGGCTCGGTGGCTGCAAGAGGAGTCCATCTGGAGCAGGTGAGAATTGCTGCAGCTCCACGAGCTCCTGAAGCGGAGACTGTGGGAAGTGGAGGGCTTGCGCCTAGCTTCAGGAAGTTTCGGCGCCCGGTGAGTGTGGCGTCCGGCCGGCTGGAGGGGAACCTGAGCCGCGGGAACTGAGGAAGTTGTCCTTTGTAGACTCAGTCATTGATTCATCCAGCAGATATTTACTAAGCCACCGTTAAGTGCCAGGCACTGTTCTAAGCCCATTAGGAGCGTTCCTTTCCCACATCCCGAATGTTGAAAGTCTTCTCGCTACACCAGGGACTGCAAGTTTTTCAGTGGGGTAGCCGGAAGCCAACAGCATGGAAGCATGAGCATTGCCACCTTCAGCGTCCTGAGACTCTCAGTAATGATCTTAATCATCCCTTCTATCTGCATTGCCCTTGTGAAGCATCGCATCTGTTCCTCCTTTGAGTCGTAGTGTAGCAAGCACCACCGAGAAGTCGGAGCTGTAGAAGTTATTACCCCATTTTACGGATGTAGCAATTGCTCCTGGAGACAGATCAGGTCTAGGTCGCTTTTTGTGGCTGAGCGGTTTGGGCTCCTACCCAGGTCTTTTTCCAGTTGAGCTGCTCTTAACTGCTGGTCACTCATCCACTCCACCTTTCCAGGAGAGAACTCTAATGACGCCTTTTCTACTTTCTAACCCTAGAATGCCAAGGCTTTCTGTTTTGACAGTTGGAAAAAGCACTGGGTTTAGGCATAAGATGCAAGATTCTTATCCTGGTGCGCCATCTGTAAACCTGCAATAATTAAATATGTTAGTTTTTTATTTTAATAGTCTGTAAAAATGGGTACTGGGTGCTTGTGGACTTTAGAAGGTTTATGAATCCCCTGAAATGAATGCAAAATTTTTGTGTGAATTATATGTGAGTTTAATAACATTCATCAAATTAGTAAAATAAAAAGAACCTACTGCCTCTTCCAAATAGAGCAAGGGATTAAGGAAGTGGGAGTGAATTTACCATTTTGCATTTTTTTACTTAATCCCCAGTAATCCTAGAGCAGAGTTTGGCACACAGCGGGAGGTTAATAAATATTGGTTGAATAAAAGGAAGTTTCTGTTATTATCTCACTTTATGGGTAAGGAAATGGAGACCCATTTGTTCCCTCAGTCAGTGTCTGGAAAGCCTGAATTATTATAATAAGCACACCAGAAGCAAGTTCTCTCAGGCATATATTTAACATTATATACTGTAACATAAGATGAAGTGGTTAAGAGCAGTCATTGGAATCTGGTTGCTCAGGGGTTGAATTAAGACTGTGCCATCCTGTATAACATTGGGACAAGTTATCATCTTGAAGTTGATAATGGCATCTACCTTTCATTCAGCAAATATTTATTATTGAGTGCCAATGTGCACTTAGTACTAAGTACTAGCATTGTTCTAGGATTATTGTGAGGATTAAATGAGATAAATTTAGCAAGAGTTTTGGCTCAATAAACATCTGCTATCATTATTTTTACTGCAACTCCCTTACCTGTTTTTCTTGGGTGTGACCCCTGGGCTGGGTAGTATGTGTGTTCCAGATATCTGGTATCTGCAATCCTGAGAGCCTGTAGTGGGTATCTCCTGGAAGCCAAAGCCTTTGCTAGGCCAAATCAGGTCTGTCTTCCCACCCCACTCATCACGCCTCTTGGGGACTATTTCTGCTGATGGTGGATGGGATGAAATGCTGGGTGGAGGGTAAGAAAGTGAAAAACAATACAAAGAGGCCTGACATCTACTATGATTTCCATATGCTGCCGCTTCAGAAGGACTCCTGATTAATTTTTTGAACTTTAACATACATACAGAAAAGTACACAAATCAGAAATGTGTAGCTCAATGCATTTTTTAATTGTTTAAATTTTTTACTTTATAATCTCTGAGCTAATCTGCCAGTTTTAGAAATAGCATGTCAGTGAGTTTTCTTAAAAAGAACATACCTATGTAACTACCATCTAGTTCAAGAAATAACATGACCAGCATCTCAAATGCACCCCGCGTCCCCAACTGTGCACCTTTTCAGTTACCTTGGTTACCTTCTATTCTCACTGCTAACACCAGAGTTTACTTCTACCTCTTTTTGAACTTTATATAAATGGAGTCAATATAGTGTGTATTCTTTTGCTGATTTTTTAGCTCATTGTTATTTTGTGAGATTTTCCCCATTTTGTGTGCAGTTGTAGCTGGTTTAATTTCATTGCTTTATAATGCTGCTATGACCATTCTGGCTCATGTTTTTTGATGATGTGTTTTTTTGTGGGTGTATTCTGTTGGAATTGCTGGATCATAGGGTATGCTTGAATAGATACCTCCAATTTTCCAGAGTAGTGTTACCAATTGACACGCCCGCCAGCAGCAGTGTATGACACTTCTGGCTGCTCTACATCCTTACCACATTTGGTATTGTCCTAATTATTTACATTCATTTCATTCACTTTTTCATTCACCTATTACGAGCCAAGTCCTAACCTAGGCCCTAGGGACACAGTTATGAACAAGACAGACAAGGTTCCAAGATCCCTGCTCTTTTGGAGGTTAACATTCTCATGTGGGAAATACAATAAATAAAGTAACATAGTGGTTATTGCTTTGATAATAACGTGGTATAATGGAACACGATCCCGAGGGGCAGTATAAAGTGTGGGGGGGTAACTTTCCATTGGGTATCAGTGAAGGCCTCTCTGAGGATTTTCCTCGCAGTTGAGCCCTGAGCCATCCCTGCAAATCTTTGCAGGAAGAGGAGAGGACGGCAATTGCCTAAGTCTGAGGGCACTAACAGCCTTGGTCTGTTTGAGATTTGGAAAAGCAGGCCTGAAGCAGGTTGTGCAGTCCAGACCCAGATAGTCTTCTTTCTATACCCCCTGCCTGCTCAGCCTAGGGTGAATCACCCACCTTTGCATATATGCATACACAGTAGTCCCCCCATATCCACAGTTTCGCTTTTCGAGGTTTGTTAACCTGCATCAGCTGCAGTCTGAAAATATTAAATGGGAAATTCCAGAAATAAAAATTCATAAGTTTTACATTGCACATGATACTGAGTAATGTGATGAAATCTTGAGCCGTCCTCCTGTTCTATCCCGCTCAGGACTTGAATCGTTCCTGTGTCCAATGTTGTCTATGCTATATGTGCTAACTGGTTAGCCAGATCCGTTTATCAGATTGGTCACCAGCTATTTTGAAAGAAAGACCACAGTCACATACCTTTTATTACAATATATTGTTATAATTGTTCCGTTTGATGATTAGTTGTTAATCTCTTACTGTGCCTAAGTTATAAATTAAACTTTATCGTAGGTATGTATGTATAGGAGAAAACAGTATACATAGGGTTCAGTATCCACGATTTCAGGCATCTACTGGGGTATTTAAATGTATCCCCTGAGGATGAGTGGGAACTGTACTGGTTTCATTGAACACAGCTCATGATCTAGAAAAGGAATGTTAAATTTTATCTTGACTTGGTTTTGAAGGAGGATGCCTGCTTTGTTAAGCTAAAATATGATCTGGATTTAGAAGAATTGAGAGTATGTATTTGATGTATTTGATGCGTGAGTACCTTATTGATATGGAGGTAGTCCTTCTGTATGCCAATTTTTGGTTTGAAAAAATGAGATCATTGTGCCAGTGTAACAAAATGTCATAGTCAAAGTGACAAATCAGGCCATTTATCTTACAGTTAGATTATTTAAAAGTTGTAGAAAGTTTGCTGAGAGATACCAACTTGCCATAAAACACTCTCCCTGATATTTCGATTTTTTTTTTTAAATGACAGAGCTTAGTGAGTACTTTGAATTACTTGCATCTTTTATCTGTATCCATCTATTTTGCCTGATTCATCGAGGAAAGGTGAAAAGTTTTAAGTTTACTTCTGAACAGTTCTGTGTTACATGAACCATTAAAAGGAACATATATTGAAGGTAAGTTAGTGTTATATATTTCCTTGAACATTTATTGAATCTAACACTTTTACTAACTTTTACCAAAAGATTATATGAATCCAAATTCATTTTTTACGTAAGCACAAGTCTTCTACTTGTTTTTACTCATCAATCTTCTTTGCTGTTTGTTCATTTCTACAATGTACTTAATTGAAAATAGATTGATTTTAAAAGTACTCTATTTTGAATTATACTCTTGATGTTCTTAATAGCAATCATTCAGACATCATTTGTAATCTGTGTATTTACTCGTGACTCAGTATCTTCCCTTCTTTTTGCTAACTAGTTTCCACAAAGTAAACTAAAAATTACCTTTTTTAAAGGCAGAAAATCTTATGGGTTATAATGTTACCAAGTAGAATGTAGGACATAATGCTACTGAACTTTAGGAAACCAGCTTGTTTAATCAGGATGTTAACATGCTATTCTAATTCTGTTGTTTTCAACATAGACGGAAATTATTGGTCCCCTTATCAGTAATTCAGAGTAATTGAGTCAGACTGTATTTAAAAAAAATTTTTTCACCCCAGTTTTGTCCAATTTTAGTTCCACAAGAAAATAATTGAATTTAGAAGAAAGATTTATTTTTTTAATTGCTTATACTTAAGATATTGGGTTGGCATTATTATTAGGACTAGTAGATCGCAGTTTCCAAATTTCAAAGAGGATTGGCATATGTTTGGAATTTTCATTCACATTTCTGTTTTTGTCAGTAAAAATGTCTTTTTTCATGTACTTTATTACAAGCACTTCTTTTCAGCTATTCAAGATACGACCTGTCAGCTGCAAAGAAAAATACCCCTTACAACTGCCAGAGCAATACAGGTTAGTGACACTTTTTTCTTTTCTTTTTTTAAATTTTTAGTTTTAAAACAACTTTAATGGGTATAATAGCATAGAATAAACTGTACATGTTTGTAGTATATAGTTTGATCATTTTCACATATGTATGTACCTGTGAAACCATCACTGAAATCTAAATAGTGAACATCCTTATCGCTCCTCTCCAGAAGTTTCTTCATAATCTATAATCCTCTCTACTGTCCCTTTCCTCCCACCTAACCCTCTACACAGGCCCCGAGGCAACCACTGATCTATTAATATTTTCTGTCACTGTAGATTAGTTGCATTACTGATTGAATTTTTGAGTGTCAACCTTCCATTTCTGAAATGCACTCGCCTTAATATTACATATTAAGCCCTCTTTCTTACATATTTCTATATTCATTTATCTAACATTCTGCTTTGGATTTTTGCACCTATATTTATATCTGATTGGGCTGCAATTTTTCTACTAATGCCTTTGTCATACTTTAAGATCAAGGTTGGCCTCATAAAATGGGCTAGAGGGTGTTTTCTCCTGTTTTCTATTATCTGGAAGAATTTATATGAGATAGATGTTATTTTTTCCTTAAGTGTTTGGTTTGAATCAACCAGTGAAACCAACTGGACCTAGAGTTTTCTTTATAGAAAAGTTTTTAATTGTTGATTCAATTTTAAAATACAGAACTGTAAGAGGGGTGGCCGGTCAGCTCAGTTGGTTAGAGCGCGGTGCTCTTAATGGCAGGGTTGCTGGTTTGATCCCCACATGGGCCACTGTGAGCTGCACCCTTCACAACTATATTGAAACAACTACTTGACTTGGAGCTGATGGGTCCTGGAAAAACACACTTAAAATAAATAATAGTTTTAAAAAAATAGATGAAATGAGATACATAACTGTTCATTAATTATTTCTTGTGCTGTCAGTTTGTAAGATGCATATTTCTTGACCTTTTTATTGAAATAATAGCAAACATACAGTAATGTATATAATATTAAGCTTTATAAAACTTGATTTTTTTTTACAAATATACTATTTATGGGTATAAAGTTATTTATAATATTCCCTTATTTTTTTAATATCTGTAGGCTGTAATAATATCCCCTCTTTTATTCCTGATACTGGTTATTTAAACTTACTATGTATTTCTTCATAATTCTCCTGGGGGGAGAAGGGGAGTTAAACTTATTTGTCGGGTTTTTGTTTGTTTATTTGTTTCCTATTTCTTTACAGTTTTTATTAAAATAATAGATCCCATTCCTAATCTGGTGGCCTCATGTAGTACCATGTTTCCCCGAAAATAAGACCTAGCTGGACAATCAGCTCTAATGTGTCTTTTGGAGCAAAAATTAATATAAGACCTGGTATTATATTATGTTATATTATATTATGACCTGGTCTGATATTATGTAAGACCCGGTTTTATAGTAAAATAAGACCAGGTCTTATATTAATTTTTGCTCCAAAAGACGCGTTAGAGCTGATTGTCTGGTCTTATTTTTGGGGAAACACGGTAGATGCCCTGTGCGACCCAGTAGCACAGTCTTCCTTGTCACCTGCGCCAGGTGCTCCAGGAGCTCCAACTGTGTGGGTTGCGCGTGTCCTCTTGTTATAGTTGAGCCTTGATTGCTATTGGCTTGTCAGTGGGTGGGACTGACCCTCAAGCTCACTGGCTGTGGGATTTGGCCAGGTCCACAACTTACGGGCTGCGTGTGGAGGTCTTACCCCACTGAGCAGGATTCGCCCGAGTGGGCTCTGGTGCCTTTTGAGACTGCCTAATGGGTGTGCCATTTGTGGGACTAATTGGGTGGTGCTCTGCTGTGGTCTGAAGTCAACCTCAAAGGAAATGTTTACTAAGTTTATAATGTGTGAGAGTATTGCTGGGGCAGAAAAGAAGGTTAAACTCATTGAAGGCTGGTACTGTGTCATAGAATCCGTCAAAGCTATCACATTAACTCAGTTATCAAAGTTACTACATTAACTCAGTTATTAACAAAATTATCACATTAACTCAGAGTTAGTGACTTTTACACAGGAGCCATGGCACACTATCCTACAAGGCTGAAGAGCAGACGAACTTATTCATGGGTTGGCAGGCCATTGTTGGATCGCAAACTACACTACCAAACCTACAAGTGAGTGATAGAGTACTTTGATTTCTTGGCTAAACTCTTAATAACATGTATCTCGCCTGTTCTAGTTACTATCGTTGACGATTGAGGGACAGTACATATGGATTGATTGTAAGGAGAGGTTTCGTTTTATGTAAGATGATGGTAGGATAAATATAGCACTTAGTGATAGAGGAGGACAGTATGTCAGGTTAATAAAAATTTGATGTGTACAATAATGTCATATCTATTTAAGGTGGGTTCTGTGAAATTCTGCATCATAACTATGTCTTCCTAGCCCTAGAGATTTCTGGACAATTTGACATTGGGCAGCTTTCATGCCTTGGGAAGACCTTGGTGTTCTTTGTTCCTAACTGAGAGACGTTTGGTTCATGTTAAAGCCTCTGGATTAATCGTTCATGCTAAAACAATTCATTCGATCCATTTTGTCTATTCTTGCATGTGAATTGGCTTTCTGATAGGAGAATTGGTCAGCAGAAAGAAACTATGCATGGGATTTTCCAGTTGGAGAGCACTTCCTCTATGCCCAGAGGGTCTGAAGCACTTGGCCCATCCTAAGTGATTTCCTAACATGTTTTTCTGTTACTTCCTAGAGAAATGAGTGTGACATTAGAACATTGTTCAACTGAGATTCACATCCAAGTTGGACAGTTTGTGTTGGTTGAAGGGACTGATAATGAAAATCCATATGTTGCTAAATTGATTGAGCTGTTTGAAGATGGTGAGTTTTGGGTTGAATGAAAACTATTCCTGGTCATGAATAATTGGGAGCTGCTAGGTGATGGGGAAAGAGGGCCAGGTGCTGATTCCGCTGTTCACGGCAGCATGTAGGGTATGTACCTGGATTCTGATGTGGGCTCTCTAAAGCACTAGCTGTACCCTCTTCATCTAGTGAACTGTACTCACTAGAGCAGTATTGGATAAAATAGGATTGGGGGCTCAAGAATTTAGCTTTTCTGTTATTTTTAGGAGTGAGTCAGAATGGCCATTACGGCAGGATTTTTAGAATGGAGCGAAAGCATGAATTCAGGAAGAAGGGTGAAGAAAAAAAATAGGTGATTTGCTCTATGATGAAGACTTGTCCTTTAATTTTTGGCATGAGGAAGTTAGTAATGAATTTTGCAAATGCAACTTTTTAATGAGGGGGTAAATTGGATTGGGAAAGTCTATCAGTTGATGTTCAGTCAAAAAACAAAAAAATGCTTTAGGTGTTTTACCCAGAGGGACTTGTGTATGAGTGCTGAAAAGGCTGGAGGAAAAAAGATGGTATTTCCCAGAGTTCAGTAAGGAAAGAAAGCCACTACTGCCACTAAGGCTGGAGGGAAAGTCCTCACTGCTTCCGGTGATTTTCTGAGCCTTTCACCCTCTGGAAAGAAGAGAAGAGTAAAGAAAGATGGGAATGGGGCAGAC
Source organism: Rhinolophus ferrumequinum (assembly GCF_004115265.2). Lineage (NCBI taxonomy): Eukaryota > Metazoa > Chordata > Mammalia > Chiroptera > Rhinolophidae > Rhinolophus > Rhinolophus ferrumequinum. The sequence goes on along the minus strand of NC_046292.1, from coordinate 37,397,562 downwards.
CTCCTAAAGGAATATTAAGAAGAAAGATAGCAATTTGCAACTACACAAAACTGCCTCTTCCAGGAGCTAGAAAAGGAAGGAAGGATAGTTAGTCCTGTGGCAGTTTGTATGCCTAAAAGAAGGAACTGATAGAGTGTGTGGGTAAAGATGTTTTTACATTAAAGAGGTGGGAAGGATATTTGACAAGTGTGGAGGAAAACCTCATTAAGCTAACATCCACTAGGGTAGCACCTCAGCAATATGGGCTTTTGTATTTGAAGTACTGGCCCTTGTGTACAGATTTTAGAATCCTTGTGTGGTGCTCCATCGGATGGCTTCATGAAGCCTTTCTCTGAAGATTGCTAAGGAACAGAAGAAGCGATGATGATGATGGCGCCGGAGTGTATGTCCTTTCACTTGGCGCTAATGCTGATATGGAGTGACATTAATGGTATCTTACAAGGATAAAACTCAAGATCGCAAGCATATGTTTTCCAGAAATCATCTCCATGGCTGATGCTCAGATTCTTGCCAGGAGTTTTGTTTTTCTGCTGTTTGATAGCTTCTTTATAATCACTGATTTGCAAAACTTGTTCAGTGCCCGTGATGAGAATTGTTCCTCTCAAATGCCTTTTGTATCGGCACCGTCAGGAAGCGGAGCAAAGTGAGAAGAGCACGGGTGCTGGGTTGAGTCAGATTGCTGCTGGTTGGTCCAGTGACCTTTGACAAATTGTTTAAGGTCCCTGTACCTTGATTACTATGCTTATAAAAGGGGGATAGCCATAGTACCTACCTTATAGGGTTATTGTGGGGATGAAAAACACTGTGTTAATCAAATATTGTCAAGTACTTAGCAATGTTTAGCACAAAGTGCTTAATCAAATGTTCTCTCATTTTCTTAACCTTCCCTTTTCCACGTCTTACTCCTAGACTTGGACCTTTTTTCCAAGAAACGTGCTCGAGTTCAGTGGTTTATCCGATTCTGTGAAGTCCCTGTCTGTAAACAGCATTTGCTGGGTCGGAAGCCTGCAGAACAGGAGATATTCTGGTATGATTACCCTGCTTGCGACAGCAACATTAGTGTCGAGACCATCATTGGCTCTGTGCGGGTAGGTGATGCCTTGACTCTCAGCTCTATCTTGGGGTTTATTTCTGGCTGCCTCCTAAACTGCATGGCCTCAGAGATTATTACTGGCTGTAATTTACCCCGCAGAAAGGAGCTTTTTGCTTGTTTGTCATCTTCTCTGCTTGTCTGCCCACTTCATCTGAACAGATATTTATTGAGACACTAACCATGTATTAGGAGCCTCTTGGAAGGAGTGACATTCAGGAATTAGCAAATGTACCTCAGTGGGGAATTACATTTAGCTATGATTGTGGCAGGCGCGAAGCAGGGCAGGGATGAAATGCTTGCTTAAAAGAGGGTTTCACCTTTAGTAAATCAGTACAAAAAGTGCTAGTTGCTACAGGCAAATTTGAGTTATGGGATTTTATGATAAATCAGGTTCCACTGAGCTGTAGGCTGAATTGAGACACTGGTTTGGATACTAAGATATGGGTTATTCCTTGAGCTACTTCAGGCCCACAATGAGATTAGGTCATGATGTGAAGTGTGGTCGCATGGTGATTAGGTGGTTGGTTTAATGGTAGTGCAGAGACTTTTGTCTGGCATGACTATAGTCAGATTTTTCAAATCTGTGGGCCTAGCATAGTGAAGGAATGAAAGGCAGATACAGAAGTTGAAGTAGCAAGATGGGTACATTAGGAAACACAGAGGGAGAAGGTATTTAGACAGGAGCACAATGGTTGGAATGAACAGGACTGACAAGTGAAAGCTCGACTCGTGCTGGAAGACCATTTTGAAGAGTATTGAGCACTGGAGGTAAAATGGGGCCAGATTTTAGAAGGCACTGAAAGTCAGTTTAAGTAATCTGATCTTGCTTTAGTGGAGAGCCACTGTAGACTATTGAGCAGGGGAGCATGCTTAGAGAAGTTTTTGTGGGGAAATTTGGCATGGCTGAATAGAATGGCCTGGAAAAGAAAGCAACATGGGATATGGCTATCAATGAGGAAGAGTCTGCGGAAATATGCTATGCCATGTCTGTGCCTCTTTAGTTTGGAAAAATAATGTTCCAGGTAAGGATATAGACTTAAATGCTTTTTAATCATAGCTCTCATGGAGCATTCCTTGGCTCTTTTGGTTCTCATTTCTTTCTTTTTTTTTTTTTTAATTAAAGTTTATTGGGGTGACAATTGTTAGTAAAGTTACATAGATTTCAGGTGTACAATTCTGTATTACATCATCTATAAATCCCATTGTGTGTTCACCACCCAGAGTCAGTTCTCCTTCCACCACCATATATTTGATCCCCTTTACCCTCATCTCCCACCCCCTCATTTCTTCCTATTCATCTTTACTTCCTAAATTCAGGTAATAGCTTTAGCCCCAGATGAAGTGATACCTATGGATCTGAAAAATGAGAAGACACTCTTTGTGAAACTATCTTGGAATGAGAAGGAATTCAGACCACTATCCCCAGAACTATTTGCAGAATTGGATAAGCTACAAGAAGGCAGTCCTAGATGCCAGAAGCCCGTGGGAGCCAAGACTAAGAGCATAGAAAGCCCTTCTCGGACCACAGCAGAGCATGTGGTCAAAAGGATTGAATCAAGGCACTCCACCTCCAAATCTCACCAAACTCCTACCCATCCTGTCACCCCAAGGGCAAGGAAGAGGCTAGAGCTTGGCAGTAAGTGTGGAATGGGTCACAGTGGGCAACATTGAGGCTAAAGTAATATGATAAAATATTAATTCATGCTACAGTATTAAGTTAGTGCGGCAGTGGGTTAGAATGGACTCGTGTTGAAATACACGTAACAAAATTTACCATTTTAATCATTTTTAAGTGCACAGTTTAGTGGCATGCAGTACATTCACATTGTTCTACAACCATCACCATCAACTTCCAACCATTGGACAATAACGCCCCATTGGTGCATCCTCTGGCAGCCACCATTCTATTTCCTATCTCTGAATTTGACCACTCAAGGTACCTCATGTAAGTGGAGTCATACAGTGTTTGTCCCTTTCTGACTGGTTTTTTTAAGTTAGCATAGTATCCTCAAGGTTCCTCCATGTTGTATCACATGTCAACATTACTGTCTCTTTAAGGCTGAATTGTATGTATATACATTTTGTTTATCCATTCATCTGTGAATGGACATTTGTACTGCTTCCACTTTTTGGCTGTTATGACTAAATGCTGCTGTGAGTACAGGTATACAAATACCTGCTCATGTCCCTACTTTCATTTTGGATATATACCCAGAGGTAGAATTGCTGGGATCATATGGTAATTCTATTTTTAACTTTTTGAGGAACCACCATACTGTTTTCCATAGCAGCTGTACTATTTTACATTCTCAACAACAGTGCACAATGGTTTCAATTTCTCCACCTCCGCCCCAACACTTGGTACTTTTTTGTTTTTGATAGTAGCCATCCTAATAGGTGTGAGATGGTATATTATTATTATATTTCTCTATGATCAGTGATACTGAGCCCTGTATTGACCTATTTCTTTAAGATCTCTGCTACTAAGGTGACATTGTTTTAGATCCCTAGTGGAAGACCTAAGAAATACATATATGTTAAAACTCTTGAAATCATGCTGATACTTCTAGTCTGTAGATCACAGGGCTCTTTCCCTCCTTCCCATAATCCATAATTGTATCTCCTTCAGGAAGAAGAGCCATGGTGCTCAGGAGCAATCCTGATACATACAAAAGAGTTTCACAATAGCTATACCAATACTACTACCAGCAATAAACTTACCAAGTGAAGTTCAAATTTTATTTTGCAGTGCTTTATACCTTTAGAATATATTCCACTGAGGAAATAGTTACTTTGATTAATTTTTTTCTTCTGGTGGTTATATTATTGGTGATATACAGTGACGTTCTTTTTGTTTCTGTTTAGTTTTTAGGGCTTTTCCCGTCTTTCATTTAATTTTTCAGACATATGAAACATTAACATGGTTAAAGAGTCAAAACTTTAAAACAAGCGTACTCAGAGAAGCCCCATTCCTTTCTTTACCCTCTCATCCTATCTACCGTCTTCTGTAGGTTATCAATTTTATTAGTTTCTAGTTTATCTTTCCTATGTTTTTTGCAAAAATCATCAGGTATATATAAACACAATATATATAAACATATAATTTTCCATTCTTTCTTATTCAGTAGAATTCAGTAGGGTATATTCTTTTCCATCTTACTTTTTTCACTTATAATGTATTGAAAAACACTCTGGCTGTTCTGAGCATTCATTCTGTTATGTGTCAGTCTTTTTGAATTCTTTTGTGTTACATGCTAAGTTCGTCAGGTATAAATTATTTGTATTTTTGATAGCTCCTTATTACAATGTGTGTTTAGAAGTTGAACATAAATATATACAACATTTAGAAAAATGCAGAAAAATTATTAAAGAAATAATTATAATATTGCCATTCAGAAATAACTGCAGTATTTTTGACTGTTAATTTTGCAGGATGTTGAAATTTAGGGTAAGAAATTAACACAGTTATATAATTATAGGAGGGAGGATATGATGAAAATATTTTGGATAAATTGTTTTTGACAGAAAAATGGGATAATAAGGTATGAGGGAGACCAGGATATTGGGACATGTTTATATTAATTAAGACCTGAGTTGTGATTACCAAAAAATTTAATAATTTTAGCTTCATTTTCAAAGACCTCTAAGATCTGGCCCTAGATAACTTTTTAAAGTCAGGATTATTGAAGTATAGTTTACAAACAGCAAAATTTCCCCTTTTAGTATATAGTTCTATTAAGTTTTTACAAACGCATAGAATTGTGTAACTACCACTATAATCAAGATATAGAACAGTTCTATCATCCCAAAATTCTCCTGTGTTCTTTTGTGGTCAACCAGACCGTCCCTTCATTCCCAGCCCCTGATAGCCACTGATCTGTTTTCTGTCTATAGTTTTGCCTTTTCCAGAATGGCATATAAGATGGACTCATACTGTATGTAGCCTTTTGAGTCTGACTCCTTTAACTTAGCATAATGCATTTAAGATTCATCCATATTGAATATGACAGTAATTTGTTCCTTTTTATTGCTATGTAGCATTCCATTATATGGATTTATCATAGTTTATCTACTCCCAGCTTAAGGATGTTTGTGTTGTTCCTAGTTTTGGGTGATTACGAAGAAAGCCACTGTAAACGTTGACACACAGGTACTTGATGACTCGTCTTACCTGTAGCTACTCCCCACATACCATGTGCTGTGACTAAAGTGAACTCCCCCATGCCCAGTGCTTTCCAGCCTTATTGCCTTCCCTCACATCGATCTCATTTATTCTTCTCATATCCCTTTTCTTCTCTTTTCAACTATGTTGAAATTTTGCTTTTCTTTCAAGCTCCATCTCTAAAGCTGTTTTATTAGCACGTAGGTACTTTAGGGCAATTATTTTACTTCATATTACAGGCATCCATGTATATCATCTCCCTTGATACACTAAAGTGTCTTGTGATTGGGAACCAAGATTGTCTCATTCAATTTTTGTTTCCTCCAAGCAGCTGGCACATACCTTGCCATTGTAACAGCTCAACTGATAGCTGTGAATGAATGGCTGGGTTCCTGTTGCCTGTGGTCATGGTGAGAGAGGAGCAAATCCAAATGGGTTCTGTGTATTCACTAAACCCAGCTGATTGCCCCCAGGGATCCATCTTCTCTCTAATGGTAGATATAATGTGGGTTAAAAAAAATCTAGGCCTTGGTGTAAATTTTTTCAAATGCTGTTGATTGGGGGTCTGAGGATATGCAGTATTACCCCAGGTTGAAAACCACTGTTCTGGTAGATTTCTTCAGAGAAATCTGATTAAACATTTGTCTATAAAACCTGACTTAATATTTGACTTATGGTTCTCACTAGGAAAATCATCCATGCAATTTAGGAGAGAGACTACAAATAATATAGCTACATGGCCTGGGTAAAGAAAGACTGGAATAGTTTAAAATAAGCATAATTCATGTATTTGTATCACTTGAATGGATGAATTTAGCTATAATGAGATCAGGGGTGTGTATATTGCTTGTTATAAAAGTCACACATTGTGGTGATTTCTCTTGGACTTAGGTTTCCCTAGGACACCTAACACTAGGATTTCCCAGCAGACTTTGTGGACCTCTTTGGATTCTCCCAAAAGAACTAAATGGGAAAAAGTCTTCTCTGAGACCACGTCACCATCGAAGAGGTCTCAGCCTGATGCACTCCAAACCTTGTCTCCAGCTCTGAAAGCCCCAGAGAAAACTAGAGAGATTCGACGCTCTCGTGCTGAGGAGAACAAGGCGGCTTCACGTGAATGTCACGTGATCCTGAGAGCCCGAGTCCCAGCTTTGAAAACCACAGAGATTAGTGAGAAAACAACACTTACCCCCTCCGAGGGAGGGAAGAGATCTTTGGTGGCGCCTTTTGTGATTCTGAAACCAGAAAAGATCAAAAAGAGGTGATCAGGACATGTCCCTGCCTCTCACAGAGCAAATCGTGGTTCTTCACATGATGTGAAATATGTGGGTCAGTCAATAAAGTTAGAGCAGTGGGTTGCAAATCTGAATATGACACAGAATCACCAGGAGCTTTTTCAAAACACAGATTTCTGAACCACTTCCTAGGCACAGGGACTCAATCTCAGAGTGTTTGGAGCCAGAAATCTGCATTTTTGCAGTGCTCTTTGGATGATTCTGGTATGTCCCACTGTCGTTTAAGGATCACTTTTCCGGAAGATAATTTTCCAGACCAGAATTGTGTCACAGTCCTGGATTTCATTACTTGCTGTGGCTCTTTGCCACATTTTAGTAGTTTTTTTTCTTAGTTATTGAAAACGACAACTGGAAACTATTATCAAATACATATAGCACAAGAAGATAATGCATCTAGAACAGTTTGCAGTTTGACACTAGACAATGTTTGTACATAATGGTCTGCTCAAATAATGTGAGAAGCAGAAATTATACATTTCAGTGTTTCCTGCTTAGAAATGCCAGTACCCAGCTCATAATAGATTTGCTTGATAAATGCTTTGTATTTAATATATAGCTGCATTTATGCTACCCTTGAGCCTGGGTGGACAGTGAATTTATAGATGTATCAGAAAAAAAAGAGGACGAGAAACTGCCTGGGATTAGTATATTCTGGTCTTTGGTTGTGGGGGGATTGGTGAGTCTGATTTAAATGATAAGCTTTAAGCAAACTTTGATCTCTGCGTTTGAGTTAAACTTCAGTTACAAACATTTTAGCGAAGTGTAATTAGCTCCTTCCAAAGTAGCTATAAAAAGAATAGGAACCAGTCAGGCCCCCTGACCATCTTCTAGTGCCTGCTTCTGATCCCTAGTGCCCAAAACTTCTTTCCATACTCTTGCTTTCATATCCTGCAGCAGCGAGGCAAAAGGACCAGATGCTCAGGGTGAAGCTACCTCTACTACCCACCGTATCCGCAGAAAGAGTTCTCTCTTGACTTTGAATCGGATTAGACAACAGCTTCGGTAAGAGTACTCGTTGGCAGGCAGAAAAACATCACTGCCATCTATGATATCTATAGTTGTGTTTCTTAAAGCCTCTTAATAGTTCTTGTTTGTTATTTGCTGTTCCATCGAAATTCACCTTTTAACCAACATGTCTGGAATTTCCCATAAACGTCATAGTTTGAAAGGGGCAAGAAACACTGTCCCAGGCTTAGGTGGTGCCCAGGGCCCCACAGTCATCACACCTAGCGAGACTGTTAGTGGGGTGAGTAACAGCATAAACTTTGATTCTAATAGACTTGGATTTGAAACTGAGCTGTCATTTATTATCAATGTAACCTTGGGAAGTTTTCTTAACCTTTTGAAGTCTCAGTTTCCTCATCTATAAAATGGGGATAATAATATACACATCACAAAATAATATAAATAAAGCCCTTTGCATAGCACCTCAGTAGCAAGGAAGTGGAGCATATCCGATGTTGCTTGGCCACAGGAGAGACTCTGCAACACCTCTAATCCACACTGACCTGTTAGGGAGCTTCTTCTTACTTAGACTTCAGACGCTGAACATCGGAAAATAATGCATCCCATCATTCAGGTTTTTAGATAATGGTGAAAGTGACCAAGAAGATGGAGAGTTTCTGCTGGCAGCGGAGGTTTCATACTCTAGTAATGAGGAGGAAGAGGCTTACACGCCTCCGCTTCCAAGGAGAATACCATGTCGTGTGTCCAGGAACCTACGCTCTTCTGTGAAATCGTCCTTACAGACCCCCTCCACGATACCAAAGAAAACTGTAAGGCTCTTTTGGCTTTATTTTCCAGTGAAGGATCCCCCTCCTAATTTAAAAATTGTGATGACTGGGGTCACGCTCTTAGTAACCGCTGGACTCAGAGCACAGGCCTGTCATATGCAAAGCTATTACAGTTGGAATATTCATGCAGCAAAGGATCTGTGTGAACCCTAGGACTGAAGATGAATCCAGCAGACCGTGAGCTTTGAGTCCCAGTTCCTTTTAAGATATGGAACCAAATGACTAAAAGCTGAACTTCCAGAGGGAAGGCCAAGAACGGGCTCCTTGTCTTTGTACTTTCCACAGAATCCAGCAGTCTGTGCGAAATCCATGCTCTCTGGGAACTGAATCCAGGGCTGCTGTGCCATGGTGTTGGTTGTGTTGTGCCACTTGACACAGCTGAGAAACAGGGAGCACTGCTCGGGTATTGGCAATGAATTGTGTAATAGTTAAGATGGAAGACATAAATGGCTGTCTTTTCTGCTTCCTGTGGAACCGTTAAAAGCTATTAATGAAAGAGGGCCTCCCCATGTTCAAGTGTATTTGAGAAATGTTTGGATTAAACAAAGTTAAATTGGTTTCATTATTACATGACTTAAGGCCATTGATTCATTAATGTTATTGTGACCTTCAAAGAGAGGATTAGAGTATAAATCTTTGACCAGGAAGCTTGTTTTCATGGAGTGTATTGTTCTTTGGGACACAATTTAGAAATGCCTAGTTAGGAGACTTTTTCTAAAGCTGATCTCCATTTTTTCATATCAAGAAAAACGTAAATGGCCTTGGGTTGAAGTCAAAAATGTCTAGGGAAGGAAGTCTTAATAGCTCACTTTTGGACTTGACAGCAATCTTACCTGGAGTTCTTTATTATGCAAATGGTTACCTAAATTCTGGTTTGACTGTATCTCCTGGGTCCCACTCAGAAAAAGAGATGTAGGGTGTGAGGGCATCTTTAGCATAATAAAAAAGGTCTGATGTCCTCAAAGTTTTTGATACCTTCTCAGCAAGGTTTTGTTACTCCTTTCCTGTTTTCTCCAAAGTTAATAGGAGTTAAACCATTAAACAGGGTCTAAGTGCTTTCTGCCTGAGGAAGAGGTGGAGATACTTTTAACACTGTGTAGCCAGCCTTGAAATGTCCCCCGCCTCCACTGCCACTATAGAAGAGAGTGCTTTGTGGAAACTCCTTGAAGAAGGGGTAGCAGGCCTGCTCTAGTGAGCCAATAGCAAGGAAAATAAGAGAGTAGGGCTGTTAGACTATACTGAGCAGTGACCCTGGGGTTTGGAGTAGAAAAATCTGGTGAGGTTTCTCCAACTACTGTATTGTGGATTATGGAAGTCCTGAGCTAAAGTTTGACCATATTTTCAAACAAATCTAGAGGAGGATCCTATGAATGAAACCCAGTTTATGTCTCCTAACTCTACCCTATATTTGGGCAGAATACTTAGGATTTCTTAATTACTTGTCTTTCTTTCAAAGTAATATTTTTCTTTTAAATAGTATTTAATCCATACTTTCATTCATTCTTTCCTCAGATTGACATTGTTTTCAAATCCTAATAGTGTGTGAATTAGGAAAAACACATCATGTTTGGACTATTAACAAAGTATATGTGTAATGTGAGGAGAGGGGGAGAATCATAGTACTTTATACAAATAAAGGAACTAAGAGGAATTCACTACCACTCATTTTTTTAGCAGATCATCAGGAATCAGATTTGCTGATGTGTTCTGGATGATGTTTTGCTTTGTTATTTTCCTTTTGAAATATGTTCTCTTTTTTTGACTATAGCCCAAGCCTAGAATGCCATGTCATGCCACTCCCCAGATCCGCAGCCGAAACCTGGCTGCCCAAGAGCCGTCCAACATGTTGGAGGAGGCCCGGCTGAGGTAACACCGCTCATGGGCCCCTTTCAGATAGGGAGAAACAGGCCCTCTGCTTTCATTCACGTGAAACAGGAGTAGTAATAGAGAGTAAAATGAATGTGTGTGTTTAGAGAAAGCTCTCAAGCAATGCCTGGGTGAGCTAATGCAGAGTTTCTAGAAGTAATAATATCCCAGACTACTGCCATCATTTACTGAGGGGTGCAAGTTGCTTAGTCAGGACACTGCTTCTCAGTAATGGTACCCTTTAGAACTATATGGGACTTTTTCAAGATACGTAAGCCTAGATCCTGCCAGAAATCAACTGAATCAGAATCTCTTGTGGGATGAGATCCACCCATATGATTTGGGGAAAGCTTCCCTGGTGATACAGTCCCTTGGTTAGAACCACTGAGTTGGGTGATTTGGGCAAAGAAAGGGATTATGAGGCCACATGAAGAGATTTGAGAATGAAGTCATACCCTTGGATTTGTGGTTACGTTCCTTATTAGAAACAATAGATAGGTCTTCCATTGATTACTGAGTAGATGGTGAAATGTTTCTAGAGTCTTCCTTTTCCCTTATTTAGGCTGCATGTTTCTGCGGTACCTGAGTCTCTTCCCTGTCGGGAACAGGAATTCCAAGATATCTACAACTTTGTGGAAAGCAAACTCCTCGATCATACTGGAGGGTGAGTTATGCTGGGGCAGGCAGGATGGTTAGGGGAGAAGGCCTCCGCTAGTACACCACTTCAGGTGTCCTTGTTCCACCAAATGGTCTTTCCCAATGTCAGGAGAACAGGCAAAATTGTTGAAATCTAAAGCTTCTAAAGCAGCTTTTGTTGTCAAAGTAATTCTATAGCAATAGAAATTCTGTCTTTCAGAGAAAAATAAAACTGGCCTTCTTTGGATAGACAGTTTGCATACAGCATTGCTTGCGGAATGAGTGATTCTGTATAAACAGGTTCTGCTCTGACGAGCTTCCAAGGATGGTCCTTACTGCCCCCACCTCCACATTTCAGGAGTCTCAGTCCTTCCTTCAGGACACATCCGCATACTCCTAACTGGTGATAGCGAGAAGTAGCTGGCACAGAACTAGCCCCTGGCTCTTCCCTTCTTGCCTAGGTGCATGTACATCTCCGGGGTCCCTGGGACAGGGAAGACCGCCACTGTGCATGAGGTGATACACTGCCTTCAGCAGGCAGTGCAAGCAAACGATGTTCCTCCCTTTCAATACGTTGAAGTCAACGGCATGAAGCTGACGGAGCCTCACCAAGTCTACGTGCAAATCCTGCAGGTCAGCCAAGCTGTTTGGGAAATAAAGTTTTTTGACGGCACATGAAAAGGGAAAGGTTTACTTAATTTCAACATGGCACATGTTGTCCTTTGCGGAGAGGTAGCGAGGGGGCAGAATTCCTACCCTCAAGGACCTTAAAGTCTAGGAGTTCGATGGGAATTACTGGAAGCCAGTACTTAGTAACATGGTGAAAACCATTTGCACACAGGAGGCAGTGTGGCAATCCACAGAAAAGGGATTAGAGAGAGGCCAGAGTTTGATTCATTGTTATCTTGTAAGAAATAATGTCCAGTGATAAATAGAATTATGTAGTAATAATTTTGGAGGTGCTTCTGGGACCAGTCTGTAGCTCACGTGCTTTTCAGTCACACAGACTTTATCTTCTATTTTGGTGCCTTCTCTTCTCCTTCCAGGTTAAGGTTAGGCTAGAGTGAAATCCTCAGACCAAATAGCTTCCTCTATTTGCAGATTTAACTTTCAGCCCAGGGGAGTCAAGTCCTTAAATCTGCCATACCTGTTTTCCCCAATGCAGAAGCTGACAGGCCAAAAGGCAACAGCTAACCATGCAGCAAAACTGCTGGTGAAGCGATTTTGCACCCAAGGGTCCTCTCCGGAAACCACTGTGCTGCTTGTGGATGAGGTAAGGAAGTCCCTACAGGAGGACTGGAATGTTCTGGGAGCAAATACTAGGCAGGAGGGAGGTCATAGCTCTCTCTTCACTCACTCATCTGAGCCCATTGTCTTGTGGCAGGAGGCACAAGTGTCCATTGACTTCCTTGCTGCTTCGGTGATGTGACCTGAAAAGTGCATGTGGCCAAAGCAGCAGTAACAGGTCTTCACTCTGGGGTCCTGGCTCTGTCTCTGTGGTTGACCCTGCATTTCCTTCCCTTTTCCTGGCAGCTCGACCTTCTGTGGACTAAGAAACAAGACGTGATGTACAATCTGTTTGACTGGCCCACTCACAAGGGGGCCCGGCTTGTGGTCCTGGCCATCGCCAACACCATGGACCTGCCAGAACGCATCATGATGAACCGGGTGTCCAGCCGACTGGTAGGTCCTACGGCCGTTCTCAAGCTGTTCGCAGATTCATACGCTGGCCCCAGGAGTTCCGCAAAAAGGAATACGTGGGAAACTGAAATAAATGGGAAAAGTCAGAAATGTGGTTTCTGAAATTTTTATCACGTCAAGTTGGAATTAAATGTGTCACCATTGCATGATTGGCTGCAAACATATCTTGGTGTTCTGCTTATCTGTGCACTCTTAAACTGCACAGAGCCCTAGAGGTTTAATTATTCTTAAAAAATATTTGAGCGCTCACCCTCGCCAGGCAGTGTTAGGTGCATAGAGTATAGCAGTGAACAAGGCAGACGCAGTCCCTGCCCTTGTGGACCCGTGCTTCAGCTGGAAGCACCTCAGGTGCTGGTCAGCCTGATGGCTGCAGGCGGGAACTGTGCCTGTACAGGTCACAGAGCTGAAGATCCTCCCTCCCACCCTAATTAGAGCACCTCTAATTCTAAATGATTCCGGTAGAATGAAAGGATCTTTTAAACCAAATGAAAAGTAGTTGGGAACTATTGCCCTACAGGATACCACTGGCCATCATCGGTAACAAAGAGCTGGAAGCAGAGGTAGTCCCAGCGTGAAATGTGTAAATTATTATATGTGACTTGAAAATTGGGTTTGGGGACTAGAGAGTGGTTTTCCACCAGGGCCATCAGAGAGGGCAGTCAGTGAACTTATTCCTGTCACCTTGGCTCCCCAGGGTCTCACCAGGATGTCCTTCCAGCCCTATACTCACAGCCAGCTGCAGCAGATCCTCGTGTCTCGACTGAAACATTTAAAGGCCTTTGAGGATGATGCCATCCAGTTGGTAGCCAGGAAGGTAAGTCGCCCTCAGGGAGCTCCTAGCTGTACCTACAAACCAGTCAGCCAGTCTGTGCTGGCACCTGTCGGTGTGAGGCCCTGTGCTGGGTGCTCTGGGGATGAAGAGAGATTTAGGAAGTCCTATAAAAAATACAAAAGGCAGAAACAAATTTCTGAACAATTCCTTAACCTTCTTATTGTAGAATGAATTAGAAGGCTATGACTATGGTGGGCTTATACACAAATGAAAATTAATTGATTCAGGGAGCAGGCAGCTTCGTATAGTGAAAAAGGCACAATAGTTAGGTAGATAAACCTGGTTTGAATTCTGGCTCTAACACTGAACAGTTGTATGGAAAGTTATAGAAAAGTTCCTTTAAAACTTTCTCAGCTTCAGTTTTCTTTGAAAAATGGGAATAATACTAGCTACGGTCATTGTGAGAATTAAGCTTAATCACGTCTATAACGTGCCTAACAAGGTACGAACTCCATGGCGGGTAGGTAGGTATGAGGTTTGGGCTGCCTGCATCCTCCAGGCTCCCTGGGAGAATGCCAGCCGAGATTACACTATATGTCTCTGACGCTGCTGCGGAACAAAGTGGGTTAAATATCTGCCTCAAGCTGAACACAGGAAACCACACATCCGCAGTATTTTCACACTTAAAAGAATTATTATATAAACGTATTTCTAGTATTTCGCCCAAAACCATGTGAACTCTGACTGCCTGTATATCAGCAGGAAATGTCTGTAACACCTGCTCAGAGGAGGCTACTTACTGTATTGGGTACTGGGGTCAGATGAGCTAGATATGGTGCTGGTCTCCAAGCTTTGCTTTCTAGGAGAGATATCCTCAAAGTTACCATGTAACCTTTGTACTGGCTAATTTTTCACTTCTGCTATCATGCAATTTCTAAAAGTTCTTGTTTTTCTTTGCATGGTCTTTTTTTATGCCATCCTGTTTATTTGAGGTTGTCTTCTTCCTTTTCCTCCAAGATGCTTTTGTCTGTTGTGGTTTATCTTGCATTGTTACTTTCCTCAGGTGGCTTGGTTGTCCACTCAGGTGTAAGGTGGTGATTATAAAGCTTATTCAGTGCTCTGAATGCATGAATGGGGCTTGTTCACCAAGAGCTTCACTGGGATAATCTGAGTGGGCCCATTTCCATACCTTCAGTTCTTTCCCATCGGTATCGTCAGATTTCCCAGGGTAGGCTTTCTGTGTCCTGCCTGGAGGGCAGTGTTCTGGGGTTGGGGCAGGTGGGATGGAGTGAGAGAGGGTGGAGGTCTTCAGTTTCATTGTGCAAATAATAACCATCTATACTTAGTAAGGGACGTCCCCTCCCCTGCAACAATACCTAGTGTCCCTGGTTCAGAGACTTTTTGTTTATTCTTGCTTGAGAATAAATATCAGGTCTCCTGCCATGGTGTAAGATCTCCAGGGCAAAGAGTTTTATGGAAACAGTACAAATTGCCAAGGCACAAAAATTTCTCACAAAGCCCTAAACCATCCTTCTCGTCAGTGGCCCTAATTAATGTTCACCCAACAGCATGAAATGGGAGAGGATCTAAGACAAGTGTCAGGAAACGTTCTGTGAAGAGCCAGATAGTAAATATTTTAGGCTTTGCAGGCTATAATGGTCTGTCAGCACTATTCAACTCTGCCCTAGCATCAGGGAAAGCGGTCCTGCACAATAGGTAAAGGAACGCTAATAAAACTTTATTTACAGAAACATGTGGCAGGCCATAGTTTACTGACTCCTGGTCTGGGGCATCAGTTTCTTAACTTTCAAAATAAGTCCTTAGTTTGGCCAAAATTTCCCCTTTACCTCCAGTTCCAGTCACTAACCCTGAGCATTTTGATAAGTTTTTGTGTAATTTAGATTTATTCTTGGATTCTTCCCTACTGGCCTAGGAATTGGCTTTCTTCAGTCTCCTAAGTCAACCACTAACTGCCCTGCCACCTCTTTCCAGCTTGCAGAATTATATTGTTTACTCCTGTTGCTTTTCTTCCTCTTACGGTTTTTGATCTTTTAATAACATTTCATAAGGCATCAAATTTGTATGTTGTTTTTACCCAAAACTCTTGCCTGTAATTTCAAATCTCTTTTTTATTTCTTTATTTACATATAAAGAAACATACCTATTTTTTTAAATTTTATTATTTTTTTACAGTGAAAAAATTTCTATATTTAGTCAGCTGGACTCAGTGGAGATGATCCCAGGGTTGTTGCAGCATCCAAAGCATCATGGTCGGGAGCCAGGGGAACATACGCCTGCTTCTCTCCATCAGGCCTGAGCAGGGTGCTGACCTTGGCCACGTCAAGGTCATAGAGCTTCTGCACAGCCTGTTTGATCTGGGGCCTGTTGGCCTTGACATCCATCCACAGTGAACACAAGTGTGTTGCTGTCTTCTCTCTTCTTCATGGCCAACTCGGTAGTCAGGGGGACTTGGTGATGGCATTAGGGCCATTATCAACTGGGACCATTTTAAAACAAAATTCTCCACGTGAGGTTTTTCGGAGTCACAGCATAAATTTGGGCTACAGATCCATGTGAGGGCTTGTGGCAAAGGCTGGGTTTTTTTATCCTGTACCACCTAGCACCAAGATCAAACAGGCCATTTTTCTTGCCATTCCCTCTTCATGATGGGTCTGATCTCCTTCACCACAGCAGCAGTCAAAAAGGGTGCTTACAATCACCAAGGTTCATGGATATTCTCCGGATGACAATCGCTTTGGGTGTTTTCTTGCGCCCCAGGCTCCCCTGTCTACTCTGATTTTCGGCTTCTGCAGCAGCTCTTGAGTCCATGCTATTAACACAGTATTGTTTCACAAGGCAGTGGTAGTGGTGAGCAAAGGAAAGAGATGATAGGGTAGAAACCTCCACAGGGCAGCCTTACTAATTGGATGTGGAGATTAGAGGAAAGGAAGACTGTAAGCTGAGAGTCGTGTTTCTTCCTTGGGTTACTGGAAAAGCAATTTTTGTTTTGAATGTCTTAAATTCTGAAAACAGAAATATACATAAAACATGTTAAAACTCCTATAACCCCACTTCCCAGAAATGACTATGTCTTTGTGTGTGTGTGTGTGTGTGTGTGTGTGTGTGTATGTGTATGCCTATACAATTTGCTTTTTAAAACTTAATGTTGCAGGAATTTTAGAAGGAAATAATCATTTCGGCACGTTGTCAGGCAGGATGTTGTCGCCTGAGATGGTTGTCAGGCGAATGGTGGGGATTGCTGGCAGGTACTGGGAATACAGAAACTGAGAGATCCTTGCACGCCATAGTGAGTCCAGGAATTCCTCAGTGAAATTTAAAATGCAAGTGGCCTAAGTCAGCTTGGGAGAGAGTATAGGATTCCGTATGAAGGGAGCCCAGGAGCCCCTGAGCCTTTGTGCACATGGAAAGCAAGGAACTACAGCGGAGTTGCTAGCAGTATGGGTTGGTCTGATTCATCTAACCACAGGTTCCTCTGGCTCCTCAGATTTGTGGCTTCCTTCCCCCTTGATTCTGGTTGTTGAGCCATTGACCAGGGTGGCTTCAAAATTTACCTTATGTTGTGAGGGAGGTTCAGGCTGTGGCTTTATCTCCAAAATGTTTCCAGATGGTTCAATATGAGCTTGGGCCACAAGTCTCTTCTTTTAGATTTCATTTCCCTAATATTAAATCTGACAGTTTCTGCCTTTTCCACTGTAGCATTATCTGTAAAACCAAGACAAGGTTTGGACTCAGGGAGAATCCCAGGCACAATATGCAGTTACGTGCTGCAGAACAGTGTTTCGGTCAATGACAGACCGAATATACAACAGTGATCCCATTAGATTAGAATGGAACTAAAAAAATTCCTGTCACCTAGTGAAGTCCTATCGATCATAATGTCACAGCACAACCATTACTCATTTGTTCATGGAGATGCTGGTGTAAACAAATCTACTGCACTGCCAGTTGTATAAAAGTATAGCACAGACAATTATGTACAGTACACAATACTTGGTAATGATAAAGGACTGTCCCTGGTTTATGTATTTACTATACATTTTGTCGTTATTTTAGAGTGTCCTCTTTCTACTTATAAAAAGAAAGTTTGCTGTAAGACAGTATGCCATGTTACACTGGTAGCAGCCTCATAGTACCTCTTGTGTTTACCTCGTTTCTTGATTGCATCAATTTTCTTGTGCTTGGTTTAATCTCGTGTTTTGTACAGTAACATCCTGTACAGGCTTGTAACCTGGGAGCAATAGGCTGTGCCCTACAGCCTAGGTGTGCACTAGGCTGTACCAGCTAGGTGTGTAAGTGCTCTCTGTGATGTTCGCGCAATGATGAAATTGCCTAATGATGCTTCTCTCAGAATGTATCCATCCCCCTAGTGAAGTGGTGCATGACTATGATAATCTATATCGGGGTTTCCATCAGGTTCCCAGCCAGGGCTAAGTACTTAACTTCAGGTTTAAGTCCATTCCCAGTCCCGCCTTTCCTTTTTAGCTGAACACAGAATCTGTTGGTTTTTCTCCTGGACTGAGATGGCAAGGGGACCTCAAGGAATAAAATGTTTCCTCCTATAGGTAGCAGCTCTCTCTGGAGATGCACGACGCTGCCTGGACATTTGTAGGCGTGCCACAGAGATCTGTGAGTTCTCCTGCAAGAAGCCTGGCTCCCCTGGCCTGGTCACCGTAGCCCACTTACTGGAAGCAGTAGATGAAATGTTTTCATCGTCATATATTACTGCCATCAAGTAAGACCCTTTTGCTTCCTGACCCTGAACATTTCTTGGAAGGCTACTAAAGAGGGCCACAGTCTGGAAAGGCCATGGAAGCATGTTTCCCTTCCAAAGCTTTTACTCATTCAACTTAGATTTTCTGAAGACACTGTCTTTTTTCTGTAGGGCCATAGTCTGTCTAGTCGGAGACAGAAATGTAAACCTAGTATAACAGGAAAAGAACTACCATGAATTGAGTTACACTGTAGATGTTTAGTAAAGTGCTATGGGAACAAGAAGGAAGCAGCTACTTCTCTCCCACTGAATGATATACTCAGCTCATGAAATGGAGGTGCTGTACATTTCCAGATGTAGTTGCTGTGTTCCCTCACTTCCATTTATTATGTCATTTTGAGATTTTAGGGGGTAGGGGAGGATCCTTGTCAAATAATATAGGAGGAACAGTCCCAATTTTCCCGCCTCTTCTTTAAAGATGAGGAAAAGCTTTATTTTGCTTTTCCTCTTGGGTGTTGGTATAGCCACTTGTGTGAATTCACATCTTTTCATTTTCTTTAAGAAATTCCTCTGTTCTGGAACAGAGCTTCTTGAGAGCCATCCTTGCAGAGTTCCATCGATCAGGACTGGAGGAAGCAACATTTCAGCAGGTGATTGATCTCGTTTTTTCAAATCCTTCTAGATTTTGGTCTGGTGCCTTTAAAATATGTGGGAATTTTAATCACTGTAACAGTTTATCTCTATTTTGTTCCTATTTGTGCTAAAGAATATCAATTCTTTTAGCACTTATTTTTATGTGATATTTTATTGAGTTGCATGAGAAGAGACCTCTAGCAACTGGTTTCTGCATATTAGATTGAAGGTTTACTATGTACCAGATGCTGTTCTAGGAGTGGGAGATTCAAAGATGAACAAGTCAAAAGTTATTGCCCAGATATAGCGTATGGTATAGTGGGGGCAAGGCTTTCAGAATGAGCCATGTTTAAAAACAGCATCAAGATCATCCTAACACTGTTTAAACATAGTTTCCATTATATCGAGTACAAGGAAGCATTAAAGCTTGTGCTTTAGTGGTTTATTTAAAATTGGTATCTACCGTGTTTCCCCGAAAATAAGACCTAGCCAGACAATCAGCTCTAATGCATCTTTTGGTGCAAAAATTAATATAAGACCCGGTATTATATTATATTATATTATTATATTATATCATATCAGACCTGGTCTTATGTCAGACCCAGTCTTATTTTACTATAAGACTGGGTCTCATATTTTTGCTCCAAAAGACGTATTAGAGCTGATTGTCTGGCTAGGTCTTATTTTTGGGAAACACTGTACAGGCAATGGGTTGCCTTAGAAGATGAATTGTTAAAGGTGTTTAAGTCTGTACCTGGAAGTATGAATGTCTGAGTATGTTTTAGACATACCGATAGAGAGGTCAGGAAAATATTTCCTTCCAGCTACTTCTTTACTTCCTTTCAGCTTTTCTTCTTTAAATTCTTTTTTAAACATTTAGTTGCTGGTCTTGTTTTGCCCGTTATTCTCCTTCTAGAGCCTGAGACAGCTCTTTTGCAGAGAGTGACTTTCATTTTAGTTTGTGAATATTTCCTGAACATCTACAATGTGCTATATTAACTGTGATAGGAGCCAGGAACCCTGATCTGACAAGCTTGTCCCTGCTCCTGACAAGCTTCCAGTTTGGTGGGGGGTGGCGGTAGGGGATAGACTTACAACTAGTTAGAATAGAAAGTGACCAGGAAGTGCTACAGACTTGCATGGCCCACTTGGGGCTTTAGGGTAGGAATCTATGTTTCTAGCTATCCTTTTGCCTCTCTATTCAGTATTCTCTCTGGGCCTTTGCTTTTCCAAGGGTCATGCCTTGGCACCTATACACTATCTGCTTAGGAAAATGCCTTTTAGCAAAATTCGACTTGAATTGTGACAATCTCAGTTGTGGAACTCTCAGCCCCTGGATCCCAGGACTGTTTGTATAACAGTCACAATTACCAGACATTTTATATCGATTACTCATGAGATATTATAATACACTTAATAGGTAAAACTGAAGCTTAAAAAGTGAAATACTTGTAACTTGCCTAGGGTATCATATTTAGGTAATTGGTCGAACCAGGATTCAGACTTGCTGTTCTCTGATTCCGAGGTCATTGTTGCTTTGTGCCCCAATGGGGCACCCATTGATGCTTTCCAGGGTATTGAGTATCCTGGCCAAGAAGTATCTGATTTTCCCAAAAGAAGAAAAATAATCAGATATAGACCCAGACTACCTTTCTTCTCTTAACCTTTCCGGCAGCTGACTGGATTTGGTTTTTGCTTGTAGGTATACAGGCAGCACGTGGCACTGTGCAGGATGGAGGGACTCCCGTACCCCACCATGTCAGAGACCATGGCAGTGTGCTCTCATCTGGGCTCCTGCCGCCTCCTCCTCGTGGAGCCCAGCAGGAACGACCTGCTTCTTCGTGTGCGGCTCAATGTCAGCCAGAATGATGTGTTGTATGCACTGAAAAAAAGTGAAGGGCCTCAGAAGCCAGGAGTGTGAGCTGCGGTTTTTAAAGAGCCTGATTTCCTTTTTCTAAACACATGGAATTGTTGCAGCAAATCAAATTAAATGGAAATGGCTATCACGTAGTTTGGAATTTTCCATTAAATAATTTGCTTTTTTGTAAAACGTGTGGGAAATTTATAGCCATTATGAATATCAGATTATAAAACCAAACCATCCTTCCTACAATGGGCCCTCCCTCTGACTTTTATTTCTGTTAGTAGCCCTATCATTTATTTAATGGTAACACACCATGTATACAAATACCTGCATACTCTTACTTGTATTGATACAAAATAGTTCTGGGAGAATATGTAAGAAATTGGTTAGATTGGTTGCCTCTGGGAAAGAATTGGATAGCTGTGATCAGGGGCTAGAGTAAGACTTTTCACTGAATGTTATTATGTATCTTAACTTTCGAACAATATGAATGTAACAAACTTAGTTTATAAAAAAGAACTGCTAGAAATATCGGTGATAAATAATCCCTAGCAACAAATAGGGATTAAAATGCAATTTTTAAGAAGGTATCAGTTATCATAAAAACAAACCTGTGAATAAAAAAGACTTAGACGGCACAGAAAATATAAGATACCTAGGAATAAAGTTAATAGAGACGTAATTAATCTCTAAATACAACTCAATTCCAGTCAATGTCTTGGCAGGGTTTTTGGTGTAACTTTGCAAGTTAATTAATTCTAAGATTTATATGAAAGTCAACAATGGGACAAACTGACATCTAAATCCTTCTCATGGGAGGCACTGAGGAAAACACATCACCCATGTAATAGTCCTGCCAGAAATGTTTGACCTGAGTCTATTGATGAGAAAATTTTCAGATAAATTAAAATTGAGGGAAAAATATTCTGCATAAAATCAATATCTTCTTCATAAAATCAATATCACAAAAGACAAAACCAAAGTGGAGAAACTATTTCAAGCTAAAGGAAAAGAGAGAAATGAGAGCTAAATAGCTAAATGTACTTACTCTGATTCTTAATTGGGTTGTGGATTTAAGAGATAAATAATTATGAACAGTATGGACTATATTCATAAGAGGTAATAGTATTATGTACATGTTAAATTTTGTGAGTGATAAATTGTGTAGGAGAATGTTCTTGTTAGGAGAATTGTGAAATATTTATATTTATAATTGCATATAATGGACTGAGGATCAATATCAGAATTTTTAAAAGAAGTACACAATAAAGACAAAGGAAAAAATGGGTAAATAAGTAATCCACAGAATAAGAAACAAGAATAACCAACAAAATGTAAACATAGTAAAAAAGGCCTGCAAGTCATGCCCCACTGATGGGAGTATAACTTTGGATAATTTGGAATTATTGTCTGGAAAATGCAGAAATTCTATGAGCCAGCAATTCCTTAGAAAAACATGTGTACCCTAGGAGTTGTGTACAAGAATGCTCATATCACTGTAATGGCACGCTATTGGAAAAGTGAACTATTTTCATACTAGATAAAATGTAAATATCAGTGTGGATGAAACTTACAAATACTGTGGAGCAGACAAAGAAGTTGAAGAATATATGCATGATTCCAATAAAATATTAAAGTGTGCAAAACAAATACTATGGATTGCTTAAAGATACATACACACAGTAGAAATAGAAAGAAATGCTCAGAAATAATAAACACCAAACTCAGGAGAGTGGATATCTCTTTGGAAAAGGGTTGCAACCTGATAGGTGGCTTCAAATGTATTGTGCTGTTTTTTTCTTAATCTTGTGTTTGGTGCCTATGTTAATTCACACGAGAAATATGAATTATTGAGTGCCTGCCTGTACCATGCACTGGTCTAGACACTGGAGATTACAAACACTTCTGCCTTGGTGGTGCTTGCATTCAAGCAAATGTAAAATGTATATCTTTGGGTATATATGAAATATTTCATTATAAAATTAAAATTTTAATGAGAAAAAAATGGAAGTGAAACTTCAATTTTAAAATGCTAAACTAAGGTCAATCTCTGGGCCACCCAAAGCAATAGGATATGGAAAAGCACATTGTCTAAGGAAACTGGAAGATCTTTGAAACCACTATCTACGAAACATAGTTACAAAACATAATTTAAGTTTAGGAGCTAGGTAGGAGTGAGTTGCAAGGTTTGTTTCAGATGGAAGATTCGTTTAACGCCCTTCCCCATCCCTCATTTCATTGCTCTGCAGGGCAGGGGAGTAAAAACTTGAGTGTTAAACTACGAAGTGACTTCATGAAGAGCAGTGAGCACCCACTACCTATCATACCTTAAGTATTTAACCCGCTTTCTGATTGGAAAGGGTACATTCAGGTGCTGAATGATTAAAAATTTGGTGAGCCCATTTGCCTAGAGAGACAAGTTACAAAGAACGAGGACGAAGCAGGTGGCAAGCAGAGAAGCCCCTCCTCTAGGGCGGACTCTGCGTCAGCCCCGCCCGTACGACGGGAGGGGCGGAGCGAGGGCGTAAGGCCAGAGTGCATCGGAGAGCCTTGGACTGGGAGTGAGGGAGGAAGCTTGGAAGGGAAATTGTAATTGGGCAAGGGCAGGTGACACGCCTACAGTATTTGCGCAAGTAGCCGGACACCCCGGAACCGCCCAACGACCGTCTTCGAGCTTCTTGTAGCCGGCACGCTGAGAACTCCACCCTTGGAGTCACCTGTTGGAGCACCACGCCTGCTTCGTCTTGCGCATGCGTATTGCCCGCCGCAGGGGCGTGGAGTCACGTGTTAGGGCGCGAGCGGTCTTCCAGCGGGTGCTTCCTGTCCAGGCTGCCGCCAAAGGCGGCGGGAGCCCTGGGCGGTTCCGACAGAAGTCCCGGGTTGGAAAGTTGGATCCGCCGCGAGGTATGCCGCGTACCTTCACCCCGTCGAGGGGAGACCTGGGATGGCGGGGGAGATGGAGTCGGCTGGGGCCGGGCAGGGCGCTGCGTCCTGCCGCGCGGGAGTGGGGTCCCCCGGCTTCGCCTCTCCTCCGCACTCGGCTGCCCTCTTCTGAGCCCGAGCCTGCGTCCGGCACCGATACCCCCAGCTCGGTGTCCCTGGAACCACAGACTTGGCGTATCTGACCTCGTCTTTTCCCTGAGCCTGCTCACTCACTGTCCCCGCTCAGTTGACGGTCCGCCATTCACCCACGACATGAAATCTGAAGCCTGGAGTCACCCTGAGCTCCCCCTCCCGTGCGCCCACGTCCAGTTAATCTCGGAGTCGTGTTGATTTTATCCCCGACTCGAATCCATCCACTTCTCGCCACCCCCACGCCACCGCAGCTCTCCCCTTTGCCAAGTCCGTTGCAAGACGGGACGGTTTCCAGCCTCCATTCTCCGTCCTACCTCCTTCCCTTCAGCCAGAAGGATGTTTGTATGACTCTCCCACCTGATACCGTCACGTACGTTGCCCTCACAATAATGCCCAAACTGCTTAAAATTTAACGGTTTTTCTATTTTGCCCCTTACATTTTCACCTTCACTTGTGCCATTTTGTGTCTCACACTTACACCCTAGTAATCCCAGGTCTCTAGTTTCCTAGCGCAGGTCAGACCTTCTCACCTCAGAACCATTATCAGTTGTTCCGTCTGTTTGGAATCCTTTTCCCCAGATTCTGTGTGACTTAGCAGAGGCGTCACCTCAAAGAAACCTTTTCTCTCTGCTGGATAAGGGGTGGCCCCTGAAGCAGCCCTGTGTGGTTTTTGTTTATTGATGATGAGGCTGTCTCCACCATGTAAATGGCCTTTGAAGGTTGAGAACATGTCAGATTCATTCCTGCTCTCCCAGTGCTCAACACAGAGTCTCCGACATATACCGTGTTTCCCCGAAAGTAAGACCTAGCCGGACAATCAGCTCTAATGCGTCTTTTGGAGTAAAAATTAATGTAAGACCCGATCTTATTTTACATTAATTTATTGTATTGTATTATGACATGTAATATAAGACCGGGTCTTACATTAATTTTTGCTCTAAAAGACACATTAGAGCTGATTGTCCAGCTAGGTCTTATTTTTGGGGAAACACGGTAGGTCCTATGAATGGTTGTGTTCTCTGAGAGAATCAGAATTATGAGTCATGTTTCTCTAGAGCAGAACTGGCGATAGAACTTGTGATGAAAATGTTCAATATTTGTGCTGGCCAATGGTCATTGGCAGAGGAACTGGATTTTTAATTCTAGTTTAAATGTAAATAGTCATATATGGCTACCATATTTGACAGCACAGCTTTAGAGCCTTTGTGAGTCTTACCCAGCCTTGTACCCACCCACCCTTTACCTAGAGTTACTTCCCTGAATCTGTCTTCCTAGGCCCCTCCCCACTCAATCTCTTGCGTTTAATCCAAATTTGTCAAACCATTTCTGTAACTTTTTGTTTGTCCACACCCCCCACTTACACCGATTAACAGGTGGTCCCCATCCCTTTCATCTCCCTTGTTGCTTGCATTGGTGCTATACTTGCAGTGTTAGTGTTTCATCCTTTGGTGTTAAACATTGCCTTCTTTCTCTCGAGTTGGGAGTTTACCAACCACACCTACTACAGGTAGCACTCTTGGGGGAGGAGCTTGAAGTCTGCTCCAGCCTGAGTCTCTTCTACTCCCCACTAGACAGGTATCTATCTAGGCTACCAAGATGCCAGGGCCAAGACCTCGGAAGGGCCCTCAGGCCAGCGGCCAGGGTGTGGCAGCTGCCAAGCAGGTATGTATAAAGGCTTCTTCACCCCGGGCTAATCTGAGGATGGGGGTTCATAAACAGCTTGGGCAAACTGGGTTACCTGTATGGTATCCCTGTTAGTCCAAAGACTTGGAGCAGTGCCTACTGGTGTTGGCAGAGCCCTTAGAGACCCTCTGCCTAGCCCCTGCCACACACACGTTTCAATCCAGGCATCCTGCTATGGCCACTTCCATATGAGTGATCTGGATGGAGTGTTCAGGAACCTCCAAAGTTCAAGGTGTTCTGAAGGGGCATCAGTGCTCTCATGGGTTCCTCATTAGGCCACAACTCTGCTTGCCAACCAAGGATGCAGGGCTGGAGGGTTATGTCCATTGGGAGAGCTTTGCTGCCTTAGAGGTCTCTCCTCTGATCTTCTCTCTGTTTGTTTTGGGCCCACGTCCTGAGACTTCTCAGTCCATTTGTATTGTCTTAAAAGAGGCAGATAAGGAAGGTGGTAGGATAAAGGGCATAGACTCCCGTCACAAGATCTTATTTTAAATTCTAGCTCTGCCACTTACAAGGTTGTTTCAGTTTCATCAGAACATGGAGATATAAATAGGACCTACCTTTCTTAGAGTAGTCAGATTTATAGAGACAGGAAGTAGAATGTGGTTACCAGAGCCTGGGGTAGGGAAGAAAGGGGAGTTATTGTTTAATGGGTACAGAGTTTTAGTTCTGCAAGATGCAAAGAGTTCTGTGAATGGATAGTGGTAATGGTAGCACAACAGTGTGAGTGAATGTAATGCCACTGAGTTCTACACTTAAAGTGGTTAAGGTAACAATTTTCCTGTTACGTGTGTTTTCTAATTTTAAAAACAGGACCTATCTCTCAGGGTTGTGAGAATGAACTACCAAGATAGTCACGTAGAGTGCTAAGTCCAGTGCCTGGCAGCTAGTGCTGTTGTCATCAGTAATGATAATGGCAGTGGAGCCTTACTGGGTTCTCTGGAGTCACCAGGGAGAAGAGTGTCCTAAGGGGTAATGCTCAGGCCTCTTTCCCTCTCTGCACGCTGGGCCTCAGTGAAGGAGCCACGGACCGGAGACTGGCTCTGGGGCTGGGCTCCACCTCTGTCTCATTGAGTGGTTCCTGAGAAATCTTCTTTGCTCTCAGCTGGGGCTCTTTGTGGAATTCCGCCCTGAGGACATGCTGCTGGGGACGGAGGAGACTGAAGATGATGGAGACCTGGAGGCTGAGCTGCTGGCCCTCACTGGGGAAGTGGGAACCATAGGCAGGAAGCCAGCACCCAAGGGACAGGGTGAGTTTATGGCGCTGGGCAGGACTCAGTGCTGGGACCAGACGGGCTCAGGCAGGTGGGGGAGAGGATCCTCTCCGCACAGCTGAGGAACCAGCCAGATCTCCTGTTCCTTCTGATAGCCACGTGCCTTCTGCAGCACTCCCACCAAGAAGCTGTCTTGCTCTGCTCACATACCCATGTGATGGGGAGCTCACTTTTTCCCTGGACTGCCTCCCTCACCTTAGTGGACAGTCAGCAATCTGATTCTGCACCTGACTCAGGGCCCTGTCCTCACCTAGTGTAGAGTAGGGGCTCAGTGCAGACAAATTAGGCACTAAAAAGTGGAGAGAAATTGTGTCAAATGAATGAATAAGTGGAATATCCCTTCCCAGCCTGGAAGAGGACAGAGACATGAAGTCTGGGAGAGTCAGAGGGTCTAAATCTTCCTCTCTTCTCTCACCAGGAACCCTCCGAGAGAACCCCCCCACCAGTCCCATGTACCCCTTAGTTGAGGGAGCTGAGGATAATGGGAGGACCTTGGAAGGGGCTCACTGGTCTTGGAGAAACACGGCCCTCCATTCTTAGTCCAAACCTGCTTTGGGGTTAGGTGAGCCTGGGTTTGAATCATGGCTCTGCCACTTAATAGGATTGCAGTATGAGGAAAAGTAACATTGATAGTTGTGAGTTTACTCATATATAAAATGGTGATAATATTACCTATCTCGCAGAATTATTGCGGACGTTAAAAATGGATGTTAAAAGTCTAGATATGTGAAAGATGTAGTTAGGGGGAATGGATGAATACGTCTAAGAGCTATTACAACAAACATGCTGAGGAGGTCTCGTTAGGGAGACCACCTCAGGGAAGATGTAGATGCCTCATCACTGCACTGTACACCTGAAGCTGAAGCTGAACAATAATGAGTGTCAATTATATGTCTATATATATATGTGTATGTATATAGTTACAAGAAGCGGAGTACAGCATTAGGAATAGAAATGTAATGGCTCTGTGCGATGTCAGAGGGGTAGCGGATGGGGGTGGAGGGTTGACACATTTTGAGTGACATAAATGATAAATCTCTATTTAAAAAAAAATGCCGTGGAGGAAGCAGATTGTGGCCTTTTGGGGGGCCCAGGAAGGTTTCCCAGCTGAGGGTCTTTGAACTGGGTCATAAAGGAAGAGCAGGAGTTTTACAAGTCGGACTTTGGCTGTGGAAGGGCAGGATTTCTACCTGGATGCAGAAATGCTCCGTGCATTGAAGATGCTCCCTTAGTCTTCGTGGGCCTTTTTTGAGTTGCCCTGCCCTGACTCTCTGTTCCCCCAGGCCCCTTGCCTATGACCCACATCGAGAAGTTGGCGGCAGACTGTATGCGGGATGAGGAGGAGGAGGAGGAGGACGAAGGGCTGGAGGAGGACGCAGACTTGCTGGTGCGTCTGGCAGGCTGGTGTCCGAGGGCTCTGGGCAAGCCTGTGGGTGAGCCCGTGGGCAAGCCTGGGTTTGTCCTTGTGTGCTCGGGTGTTCAGTGAGTGCCTTGCCCTTCTTGGGCCCGTTTTCCTGACTCCGGTGTGAGACTAGTCTCCTTTGATGTCTGGTGTGAGCTCTGCATTTGGGGATTCTCACATTTGTAGCCTTCCCTGGTTAAAAGGCTATCCTCAGTTAGATTAAAGAAGTATTTTGGTAAAGGGGACTTGCAGGCACAATGCCTAATGTTGGGAAGTACTGCTGGGGGAGAAGGTCCGTTATTTTCAGATCCTGTCAGAGATACCTCTGTGAGGCTGTGAGGCTCCCAAGCTCCTGGGACTTGTGTCTCTCCAGAGCGAGCTGCAGGAGGTCCTGGGTGCAGATGAGGATGCTGGGCCCCTGGATGACGATGAGACAGTCAGCTGTGATGGCTCTGGGGAGAAGGGACAGGAAAACATCGAACCCCCAGTGCAGACAACTCTCCTAACAGCTTCAGTCCCAGCGGCTCAGGTAGGTTCTAGAGGGATCCTTTGTGCCTTTGATGCCCCCACGTATCCATGTGTAACATGCATGTAGCATGGCTTGCATAGAAAGGCTGCAGTAACCCTTTCCAGGGCCCTACTCCAGCTGCACCCTGACCAGCAACTGAGCACAAGAAACTCTTTGGTGGCTGGCTGGCCTCAAAGGCCTCTCTGTTCTCCCAGACCACCCCCGCAGCTGTCCCCAGATTGTCTGGGTCTCTGTGTTTGCCTCTGACATGGCCTCTGGCCTGTCCAGTGAGTCTTTGCCTCCTCCATTGTGACTTGCAGGTTCTTCCTTCTCCTTGAATCCAAGAGCTCTGTTTTCTTGGGCAGCTTCCTTGCAGGGAGGGAGCAACAAGGGCCTAGCTGGCTCTGGAGTGGCCAGGTCCTGAACTGAAGTATTTACAGGTTGGAGGGCCTCAGGGGCTGCAGGCTCTGCTGGAGGATCGGATCCATAACTATCGGGGGGCTGCGGCCAACGCCAAGGAGGCAGGTGAAGCCGCCAAAGCCAGGCGCTATGAGCGTGGCCTGAAGGTCAGTTGGGCCCGGCCACGGATCAGGGCTGGGAGGAGTGAGTGGGGCTGAGGTCAGCGGGTAAGGCAGCAGGAAGTTAGGCCACTGGAGGGGCGGGATCCCTGGCCTGTCTTCAGCAGGGTCCAGACCAAGATGGCTGCTAGTTTTTTGGCTCTTCTCTCCCTCAGATGCTAGAGTCCCAGCTGGCTGCTGTGAGGAAAGGCAGGAAGATCAATGAGGATGAGATTCCACCTCCAGTGGCCTCGGGCAAGAAGCCCCTGGCCCCGCAGGAAACAGCCAACAGGAGCCCTGAGGCAGACCCCCCAGCTGCTCCCACCTTGGAGCCAGGTATCTAGAGACACTCAAATCCTGTCCTGGTTCTCAAGATCAGAGTCCACTGCCTGCTTACCCATCCTGCCATTGTCGCTGCCGTCAGTCACACCTTCCCTGAGAGGTCCTTAGGCCAACTAGACCTGTGGGCACTGGGAACCCAGGGCATGTCCCTTCTTTGACCCTGATGTCCGCTTTGGGCTTTTTGTTTCTCCACAGACGCTTCTCAGCCTGAGATGAGCCTCTTGGGCAGCCCTGGCATTTCTGCCCCACCTGATTCAGACCCAGACCCACGGGCCCTGTTGTTGGTCCGACAGAGAGAGTACAAAGTGGCTGCCCTGAATGCCAAGCGGGCTGGAGACCTAGACTGTGCCCGAGAGCTCATGAGGATTGGGAAGGTACGACATCTGGCTTAGGGGCCCTGTGTCCAACCCCTCACAGATGAGGCAATGACCTGCCCAAGGTCAAACAGGTAGATTGGCTAAGACTTGAGTGAGACTGGCCTGAGGGGGAGTTTATTTCAGCCTAGGCTCTTGTGTTTCCCTGGCTTATGCCCACACCTGCTGTTCTTACTACTGCAGAGATTTGGTGCTGTCCTGGAGGCCCTGGAGAAGGGGGATCCTGTGGACCTGAGCGCCATGCCCCCAGCACCTGAGGGTCAGTATGAGGATGGTGGGGGGGAACCTGGTCAGACTGGGGCTGGCCAGGCATCCCACCTACACTTCTGCTCCGGGTCCCCCAGACCTGAAGCCCCTCTCACAGCCTTCCAAGGCCCTCAGAATACCCTCAGTCGTACCCCCAGCAGTGGAGCGAGTACAGCAAGTGATGGCCCCTGACACCCCCATAACCCCAGGTAGGACAAAATTGTGGGGCTGTGGAGTGGAAACTTGGGAATAGGCAGGCAATGCTGATGCCATCTCCTTCCTCCTTTCAAGTGGCCCATCCTGAGCCACAGACGGTGCTAGACGCTCTGCAACAGAGGCTGAACAAGTACCGTGAGGCAGGCATCCAGGCCCGGGGCAGTGGGGATGAGCGCAAGGCCCGGATGCACGAGCGCATTGCCAAGGTGGGCCCTCAGCCATGCAGCCCTGCGGTGTCAGCCTCTCCCCGGCTGGCTGCGCTGTCTTCTCCTGCAGCTAGCCCTGGTCTTTGAGTCTCCATCTGCCTGTCTCGCTCTCTCTCTGGAGCTCTTACTGCCTTCAGGGCCTTTTCTTCCTGGGGCTGCTGTTTTTCAGTCTTCCTCTCTCTCTCTCCCTATGCGGACCCTGCAGACTGCTGCCCACCATAGGTCCCTCCCTTCCTTCCCTTGCAGCAATATCAAGATGCCATTCGAGCACACCGAGCAGGACGGAAAGTTGATTTTGCTGAGTTGCCTGTCCCTCCGGGTGAGTGGTGCTTGGCCCAGGGTCTTTATGAGATGGTCTGTGAGAACGATGAGGGGAGGAGGAGATTGTTTTCTAACGTAGCTGCCTCCACTCTGTGGGAGCCACCCATCCCGGCCGAGGCCCACGGCAGCGTAGTGCTTCCCTGAGGCTGCCCTGCCCCTCTCTGAGCTCACTCTCTTCCACAGGATTCCCCCCCATACCCGGTCTGGAGCCCACTGCAGGCACTGAGGAGGATGCAGTGGCAGCGACTTTAGCAGCTGCCCAGAAGCTGGCCACCTCGGAGGATGCGGCCCCAGCAGAGGAAGATGAGGATGAGGTGTGGCTGAGGGCCTGAGACTCCAGGGATTGGTCAGGAAGATGGCAGATGAGGGATTAACACAGACCCCATTGTCCGTACTAACAAGCCCCGCGAGACGGATTCTTTCGTCCATTTTACAGAGAGAAAACTTGGCCAACAGCTCCCAGACAAGCAAAGCTAGATTCAAACTAAGGTCTGCTGACTCCGGAGCCCAGATCCCCAATACCCTGCTGTCTCCTGTTGAGGAGCTTAGCTCAGAGAGCTTTATGAGGCTTTTTTAGCTCAGAGTTTCTAGGGCCCAGAAGGGGAAGCCATTCATCTCAGTTCACACGTAAGTTAGTGCAGCGTTCAGGAAGAGTGTCTGAGTCTAGGAGTTGCCTTGGCTGGGGTGGGGAACAGACCCCCTGTGACAGCCTCCTGGTCACCTGCAGGATGAGTCTGCAGCCCAGGCCCCAGTGGCCAAGAAGCCAGCACAACCTCTGGTCCCTTCATCCCGGCCCCTGCCGCAGCCTAAGGCCTCGAGTTCTAAGGAGTCACTGAATCCGTCTGGTGAGTTAGGGAAAGAGGGATGGAGCGAAGACTCGCGTGACGGGCAGGCGTGGCTCTAACCAGCGTTGCTCTCCCTTCAGTGCGGGAACAGCTGACACTGCTGGAAGCACGGAGACTGCAGTACCAGCGGGCAGCCGTGCAGGCCAAGCGAGGCCAGGACCTGGAACAGGCCAAAGCTCATCTGCGGGTGGCCAAATGCCTTGAGGCTCAGATCATCCAGGTCCGAGCCGGCCGACCTATAGACCTCTCCAAGGTGAGTCCCACCTGGTTAAGCAGCAGGACTTCTCAAGGGGTGCAGGGGTGTTGGGGTTGGGGGTGTGTTTGATGGGCAGCTGTGAATGAGGCAGCTGCTTGCAGGAGGTGGGACTTGGATAGGATGTAGTGACAGCTGGAAAAGAGCCTTTTGTTTATGCCTCTTTCTACCCATGGCCTCAGGAGAGGCTGGGGGAAGGCCAGGTGGGCTGCCTGTGGTCAGAGATGACAGGGCAGGGCGAGGCTAGTGGGAGGCAGAGTGTTGTAGCGCCTGGGATAGAATGGGAGGCCGTGAGTTCCCATCACGGGAGGTTAGAAGAAGCTGCAGGAACATCCAGTTTGGAATCCTGCTTTTGTTAGGCTCAGTAGAGGAATAATCTGACTCTTGGGGCCCCTGAGGGGCCTTATAACCTGGGTAGGTGCCTTCACCCTTGACGGATGAGGAGGGTGACTTCATCCTCATTCACCATGAGGACCTGCGACTCTCCCAGAAGGCTGAGGAAGTGTACACCCAGCTACAAAAAATGCTTCTGGAGCAACAGGAGGTCAGTAGACTGCTTGTCTGTACGCCCCTTTCAGTGCCCTCCCCTTTCATCTCTCTGGAGAAAGCACGGGGCTCAGACCAGATATTCTTAGATTCAAATTCTGGCTCTTCCATTTATTGGCTGTGTGACCTTGGGCAAGGCACATCCCCTCTCCGAACCACATTTTCCTCACCTGTGAAGTGGGATGATTAATATCCCTCCTTCGGGATAGTTAAGAAGTTCAAACTGTAGAGTGGAGGGGAAAATACTTTGAAGATGGGAGGAAGAAGTGTAAGGGGAGACAGATACGTATCTGTATAGGAAAACGTATACATATACTTGTGCCTATGGATCTGAAATGCTGCCTGCAAATCTGCCTTCTAAAATGATGTTTCTATTAGGTTTTGAAGATAGGACTTTGCTAAGTGAATTTTGGGGAATGGCTGTCATCAGGGAGGAAACAGCAAAAACTTAGGCAAAAAAGTGTTATGGGACTTAGGAACCGTGACCTTGGTGTATGTGTTGGGGGAGGTGAGGGGTGATACCATAGAAGGTTGGAGCTTTCAGAAATCAGGCCTCAAAAGCCAACCTAGAGTCACTGTGGGCCTCTGTTTTCAGAAGTGTCTGCTGTTCTCCAAGCAGTTCATGCACCAGGGCAATGTGGCCGAGACTACGCGGTAAATGCAAGGGGCTGGGTCTGGGACATGTGGAGTGGGAAGCAGAAAAGGAGCCCTGTCACACTGACACGTGCACCCGTCCCTGTCAGGTTTGAGAAGCTTGCTGACGACCGCAAGAAGCAGCTTGAGATCCTGCAGCTGGCCCAGGCGCAAGGCCTCGACCCTCCTAGCCACCACTTTGAGTTGAAGACATTCCAGACTGTGAGGTACCAAAGCCTAAGGGAGATATGCTGGACACCTGAAACTAATATAAAGTAATACTGAATGTCAACTGTAATTGGAAAACAGAAAAGCCTGAGGGAGACAAAGGCTCCATGCAGGGATGGGCCAGAGGCTGGGAGCCAGGACTTGAGACTAGGTCCCTCTAGTGAGGCTTCCCAAGCGTGGCCCTGCCGTAGGCACTGGGCCTGCGGGTCGGGGGGAAGGAGCCCTGGACTGGGGGTCACAGGCCAAGGTCTGTATACCATCTCTGCCACTGCTCTCCCAGGCAAGCTTTGCCTGCCTGGGCCGGGCCCAGTCTCCCCCTGAGCACCACTCGGCAGGCAGGCAGGCAGGCAGGAACTGGAAGAGGGGACCTTTTAAAACTCAGCGCACTCCTTCACTTTGGACTTTCTCCTTGCTTTCTGGTTACAGGATCTTCTCAGAACTCAACAGCACAGAAATGCATCTGGTCATTGTTCGGGGAATGAACCTCCCAGCCCCTCCAGGTAGTCCCAGGGCCACCCCTACTCCATGAGGCTCTTGCCCAGACACTCCACCCCCGGACAACAGGGAGGCACTGGCTCTCCCTCCACGTCAAGTGCTGGGCTCGTGGCTACTCGCTCTAACCCTGACTCCCATTTCTCCTTCATAGGGGTGACCCCTGATGACTTGGATGCTTTTGTACGGTTTGAGTTCCACTACCCTAACTCGGTGAGGTTCAGGACCCTGTGCTCAATTTCTCCCCATCCCTGGGAGGTCTGGCTATAGGAAGAGATTTGAAGGGGCCCATTCCCTATAGGGGTCCCTTCCGTCAACAGTGACTTAGCACAGAGTTTCTGGCCCTGTAGACCTGTTTTTTCGAGCTGTCCTGACTTCTCCCTTCTTACTGCTATAGGACCAGGCTCAGAAAAGCAAAACAGCTGTGGTGAAGAACACAAACTCTCCAGGTGAGGGCTGCTTTCTCCTCCCTCTCGCTCTCTGATATGTGTATGCAGCACTTGTGTTTCCAAATCGATTATCTTAGTTGGTACTCAACTTGGGAGATAAAGGGAGGTATTACTACTCCTCTGATGTAGTTGGGGAAACAGGCTCAGAGGTAAAGGCACTAGCCTATGGCCTCAAAGCAAGGAGGTGGTAGAAATGGGACTTGAATCTAGGAATCCAGATTCCAAATTCCAGGTCCCTCCCACTTTGGTATAATCGTGTGATAGTTTTTAAGAACTGCCCAGTGTGGACTTGCGGACGTCCAGGGCCAGAATACCTAGGTGTTCTGTCACCTTCTGGTGGTGGTCCCTCTGAATTGTAGGCAGAGACCAGCCCTGGCCTCTGGTAGCACTTCCTCAGGAAATCCCTGGGAGCTAAGCCTCTTGTCTTCTCCTGCTCTTGCAGAATTTGATCAACTCTTCAAACTAAACATCAACCGAAACCACCGGGGCTTCAGGAGGGTGATCCAAAGCAAAGGAATCAAGTTTGAAATCTTCCACAAAGGGTGAGGTCCCTGTCACAGTGCAAGGTGGGCTGGGAGGAATGGCTTTGAAGAGTTAGCGGAGAGTTGTATGCAGGGAAAGCAGGAATGAGCTGGCAGGGGTGGCTCGGTGAGGTTCAGGTAGAGGTGGATCCTCTGAACCTCATCTTCCAGGGCCCCTTCACACCCCTTCGTATAGCCAGACCTCCAAGGGATGGGGAGAAATTGAGCACAGGGTCCTGGAGTGGAAGATGAGGTTCAGAGGATCCACCTCTACCGGAACCTCCCCCGCCAGCTCATTCCTGCTCTCCCTGCCCCGTCCAACTCTGATAACTCTTGGCTCCCCAGATCCTTCTTCAGAAGTGACAAGCTGGTTGGCACAGCCCACCTGAAACTGGAGCGGCTGGAGAATGAGTGTGAGATCAGAGAGATTTTGGAGGTAGGATGCAGAGATTGTGGAGGTACAGTGGGCAAACCATAAGACTTGTTCAGTGAGTGTTGGGTCTTAAGTTACCATGAGTCCCTATTATAGATTTTTTGTACCCATTTATTTCAAAATGTCTACAGGTATGCTGTACAGTAGGTGCTACTCCCATTTCAAAAATGAAGAGATTCAGAGGGTCTGAGAAAGTTTTACAGCATCACCTAGACAGGAAGTAGCTATACTCTCCACAACACTCTGGGCCACTCAGTTCCTACAGATGGTGGATTACAGGGCCCTTGAGGGGTCTGGTCATTGCTGTCAGCTTGGCACGTACAAATTCCTAGGTTTGGGGGGCAGGGCAGAGTTATGGTTGGGGCAGTTGTCTGGCACCATGGTGAAGTGGAACAGCTCTGGACATAAGATTGATATGGCATTTCCAGATCAGGGAGCCACCAAAATGAAGCTCGTCTGTTTAGGAATTGGCCCCAGACAGCTCCTTAAGCATCTGTGAACTCATCAAATTTCATAAGCAGGGACTCTTTTAAGAGTTTGCCTCTGACCAGTGAAACTAAGGTCCAGAGAGGCAGAAGGGTGTTACATAAGCTCATACAGTGTGTCCCTGGCCAAGTGTGGCCAGACCCTTGCTGATGCCTTCATGGCTGGAGCTTTTCCCACTCCAGTGCATCTACGCGCCTCTGCCACCTGTTTGGGGGAACTCTTGTGTGTATTGGCTCTGTATTGGCCACGATGAGCGTGGTCAGACTTCTCCAGCCTGTAGCACTGCTTTGTACTCCAGCTGCCCCTCTCCTGCCCAGGAGGGAGGCGGCATGGTGGGTGGAACCCTGACCTGGGTTCTAGTCCTGGCCTTGCCACGCTATGGCTGTGGAATATAACACCCACTGCTCTCTAGGCCTTCAGAGAAGTGAGGGTTTGGGCTTAGTGGTTTTTAGGCTACACCTTTAAGTCAGAGCATTCTTCTAAGAGTTGCCATGGGGCAACTGAGCAGAACTCTTAGGTTTCTCATCTCCACCTCAGAGCATTGATGCTTATTTGGATTTTCATATTACTTTTTTTATAAGACTTACCTAAAACTGCCACCACCAAACATCAGGAGGGCAGGGTTGTCATGAAACGGAGACTCCTGAGTTGACATTGCAGGATGCTTTAGCTCCTCATTCCTTACCTGTGAGCATAGGGAGCGCCTGTTCCCATCACTTACCGTCTCCCTTTCTGCGGTCACAGGTCGTGGACGGAAGGAAGCCCACTGGGGGCAAGCTGGAGGTGAAGGTGAGGCTGCGGGAGCCTCTGAGTGGCCAGGATGTGCAGATGGTCACCGAGAACTGGCTGGTCCTGGAGCCCAGGGGCCTGTGAGGTGGGCAGCTGTCTGGGCCCTCAGAACCTCTGTCCCTGCTCTGCCTGGGCCCTTAACAGGGACACTTGCAGAATTCAACTCATATCTGGGGAGAAAGCCTAAGAATTTCTCATCTCTGAGGACAATCAGAGGCAACACTGTTGGGTATGGCTTGGGCTGAGTTTTCTTAGGATCCTCGGAACTGGGGAGGGGGATCCTCAGTAGAACTGGGGAGGGAAGTTAAACTTGCCCAGGTTTAACTAGCTTCAGGAAATCCTTTCTAAACTCTGTTTGTATATTCACTGTAGTTCAGACTTACTTCCTCCTTTCTGTGCTTTGTGCCTTGTGTAGCAGATGGTCAACGTTGAGGAGTCAGGCCAGCGACTGTGCAGAGCGTACTTTTCACAGCTTTGCTGGCTACAGAAGCTTTTGTACGTAAGGGAGACAGATGCTGCTATACAAACACCAAAGAGCTGTTAAGGACTGACCACCGCCCCGGTCTTCTGTTCCTGGCCCCTCCTTGGGCCTCCACACCAAAGCAAAGCCAACGATAGTGTCGTTGCTCTGCCACAGAGTCTTGCGTACAGCTTACCCAGCTCCCAGTTGCAATATTTCTGGATGTGCCTTTAAAAGATGTAACTGGAAGGGATGGGAGAACTTGAGAGTGATCGGAACCCTCCCACTCCCACTCCCCACCCCGTAGGGGCATGGTTCTGTGACTCCAGTTTGTCAACGTCAGCCTATGCCACACAACTGTTTACCCCAGCTCTGCCTGTGCCTTAGTTCCTGACAGCTGCTGCACTAGCCTGCCTGCTTCCCAAAGCTGTCAGCAGAAGAGGGAAATTATGTTCAGGACTGTGTGATGAGAAGTACACAAGGTTGTATCTTGGGTTCGATTCATGCACCTACCACTAAAAGACTAACTGGAGGGGGAAAAGTGTGTGTGTGTGTGTGTGTGTGTGTGTACACAATTTTAGGTAGCCATTTTTATTTAAGAAATTAGGTCTAACTCATAGAGCTCATGTACTCTACACAGCATGACCATCAGGTCCTAAACAAAAGCCCTGTCACTTTAAAAGCCAGAGTAGCAGTTTTAACATTTAATTGACAGAAACTGCTGCTATGGCTTCCTCTTGACAGAGGACAGAAGAAGGCTTGCCTCTTTAGCTTATCACCTAGGGAAATGCCCTACTTCTTTACCAAGAAATTCTCTTTGACTTTTTCTGAATGGATGGTGATGATGGAAAGATTTATAGTTCTAATAGACTTAATATTCAAAACTGCAGTATTCTACATTTCTTAGAAATAAACTAACATCCCAGCCCCCCTTCCCCCTTGAAGCATTAACTTAAGTTCAACAAAACATTCCTTAGGATCATTTTTAAAGGCTCTAAGTGAAGCAGATACATTCAGCTTACAGAGCACTACAGTACTGCAGGAGCACAGCTCAGGGATGGAGTTTTTGTGTGTGTCTTTTTCTGGGGTGGGGCTGGCCCGTGCTTCCCTGCCCTCAAGAGCACAGCACAAACGACAGACTGATGACTTTTCCAAGAGCTTTCTGGCCAGTTTTACTTACCTATCAGAGTGAACTACCACAATGTCCACAGATGACAGGATTATTACTTAATTGTAGTCACATCTGTGTGTCAAACAAGCAGTAATCTAGAATGAATGGAGGGTTGTTACCCTTAATAAGGTGGCCGGAGGGTTCCTGACCCAAGCCAGTGCTTACCAAGAGGGCTGGAAGCACGGCTGTGCTGATCCTCAAAGGTTCCAACGAGCCCTAGGAATTTCTAAACTTGGGCCTCTGTTGGTAATGCCTTACTCCAGTCCGATAGGAAGTACTCTGGGGTTCCAGACTTCCCTTTGCAACCTGTTCATTTTCAGTTTCCTTCACTGCTCTTTGGCTTTTTGGAAAACCACCTCCAGGCTGAGGGAGACAAGACAAAGCTGCCCACTGAACCTGGGGACTGGGGTTCTTTTTAAAAGGGCTTTGTTTTAGCTAAGGCTTGTAGGGGTCACTGGTAGTGGGAGGAGCCTGCCCAGTTTCATCTCGTCCTAAGATTTGTCCAAAGGCAGCCAGTGTTGGAGATTAGTGACTCAATGGGCACTTGGGAACCAGCCATGACCCAAATCATTTTTAAATTTTAAATTCTCTCTTCAATCTAGTGCAAAGCACACATTTTTTAAATTAGTGAACTGAACAAGATATGGAGGAAATTTTTCTTAAAATCAGGAAGGCTTGCTCATAATTAAACATCAAAGTATTTTATGACTTTCACACTGTTTTCCTTATAGAACTATTCTAAAACCTGCATTGTTGCTTACAAATTTGGAGAGCTTGTTTTCCAAATTTTGTGGGCAGCTCCTAGAAGATCTTGCCCCTGGTGCAGCTCCATTACAGATAGAATCTTCCCTCTTCGGGCCTCAGCTTCCCAAACTGTAGAGACGGTCTTATCATTCCTGCTCCACTCCTTAACCCTTCTGGCTACATGTGCAATTCCTAAAAATTCCATTACCATCATTATTAAAATGATTGTAGCATTATTAAAATAGAAACTACTATCACAAACTTACTAAATATAGAAACAATGTTCAGCAGATTGCTCACTGTCTGAAATGTATTAAATGCATAAATTATTCCCAGGATGACTCCCGTGTTTCCCGGAAAAGAAGACCTAGCTGGACCATCAGCTCTAATGCATCTTTTGGAGCAAGAATTAATATAAGACCCGGTATTATATATTACACTAATTATATTACCAGTCTTATAAGACTGGGTCTTATATTAATTTTTGCTCCAAAAGACACATTAGAGCTGATTGTCCGGCTAGGTCTTCTTTTCCGAGAAACACGGTGATTATGATAGAAGTAAAATCAGTTAGAAATTTTGGGTCCACCAGCATTTAGGAACCACTGTAGATGAGGGAAAAGATTAGATAAGAACTTACACAAAGTCCCATATTTCTATAGCCCTAGAGTCCAGCAGATGCTCAGAAAATGTTAATAAAAATAATTGGAGAAACTACATTGTCTAGCATTTGGTAAGACTTCAATAATTAAAAAAAATTTAATACTACCATAATGGCAATTCTGTTACTCTTCAGTTTATAAGGAGCTCTATATGTCAATCTTTAACATTCTAGAAAAATTTGACTTATTTAGAAATGTGGTTTCAGCCCTCTATTTTATATAACTCTTACACTACAGTGTATAAAAACAAGGAAAAAAGTAAACTAGCCTTGGCTATTTTATGCCCAATTCCACAAGATAATTTTACTAAACATAAAGGACATTATGTATTTGAGAATGCACCTGACTATGCAGGGTTAGAGTTTGTCCTTAGTGGGAGAATTAAAAAGCTTGCACTGATCCAAGAGAAATACATCCAATTGCAAGATGTATTTAGCTGAGCAGGAGGAAAGATAAACTTCTGTAGGAGTAGAACCAGCCTCTGTAGAAGTTTCAGACTTCCAAGGTATATACGGACCAAGCTAGGTATTAACACCCAAAATACTTGCCTCTATTAACAAGTGTTTCTTATTCTTGTCAGGTTTAGGGGGTGGTCTGAAGCCTCAGTCCTCAAAATGGGTGTTCTGTGGGCATCTACTCGTTTTTTTCTGTAGAAGCTCAGAGCCCGAGTCTCTGGGCAATGTCACAATCCCAGTTCTCTGCAACCAGCACTAGCAGTCTGGGCAGACGAGATGCAGAGTGCGGCCAGCCCCCACCACGGAAAAGGGATAATCTAGCTCCACACATTTGGAATTGAAGGACAGGCCTTCAGGCCACTGGAAAACAGCTGCTCCCCTCAACATGCCCCACAGCCTCTAACTGCCAAGTGCTCAGCCCAGCTGTAACTACTGGGCAGCAGCCTCTCACTATCCCAGAGACCAGCATTAGCTTCCAGAGGTTTCTTGGAGCTGTGCTTTAATGCAGATGTACCCTTTCCTGCT
Organism: Rhinolophus ferrumequinum; assembly: GCF_004115265.2. Lineage (NCBI taxonomy): Eukaryota > Metazoa > Chordata > Mammalia > Chiroptera > Rhinolophidae > Rhinolophus > Rhinolophus ferrumequinum. Next base: position 37,357,119 of record NC_046292.1, on the reverse strand, counting down.
TGGCCCGGGGAGATGCCAATGACAAGGGAGTGAGTTACCCTAGAGCAGTGTTTTTCAAACTTTGGGTTGTAAATCCACTTAGTCTGTGACCAAAATAAACTTTTAATGAAAAAAATCAGAGCGCCTCACGTATATCATAGGTAAACCAAATCTTGGTTTCTAATACCACTCCCACTGAAAGAAAACATGGTTGATTCCAAGGCTGGGGCAGAGTAAGCACAAGATGAGCCTGGAGCATCTTGTTAGCCAGAAAAGGAAGTGTTTCCACCCCCACCACAAAAAAAAAAAAAAAAAAAAAAAAATGATAGTATGTTACAAAGCCGAAGGAGCTACTACCTTGAAGGGGCTCCCTCTGGCCAAAGCTGAGGCCATTTGAGCACCAAAATAATGAATTTAGAACCATTCAAAAAGTAATCCACAAGTCCATAGTGAAAATTAAATGAATGAATAAACAGGAAAGAAGAAAGGACTTTGCTTATAGATGACCAAGTGTAAATGGTAAATGTGAAGGGAGTGCTAGAATTGGAAAATCATTTTGTAGGCATCATAGTAAAAGATCAATTCAGACAAAAAACATCAGTGGATGCTAAATCTAAGGGGAAATTCTGATAAGATATTTGCAGGATCTGAAAATGTTTCTATACATTGGTTATTCATTCCAAGGGGAAAATATATAGTGGAGAAATTGGACAAAACCTTGACCAGGTGATCAAAATTGACCGTCATCAGTGAGGGGCAGGTGGCTATCAAGTGACCTCAGAGGTAAATTCCTTAAAAGGACACGTCACTTAGGATTCTAGCCAAGAATGCATAAACTGGTTCTAATTATGACAAGACACCAAATTCAAAATGAGGCATTTTCTATTAAAAAGTGTGGAGGGGGAACCTTTACTCCCCAGAAATATCGAGGACAAACGTGAGTCAGGAAAGCTACACGCCACGTCTGATCCTAGGCTAGAAACTTTACTAGATGGGAAGATGCTATGAAGGACATGAGATGCTGGGTTAAAGTATCATCAGTGTTAAATGGACTGAGAACTAAAGTAACGTAAGAGGATGTCATTTTTAGGAAATAAGCATTAAAGTACTTAGGGGTAAAGGGCTATGATGTATGCAACTCACTTAAGTGCCTCCAATATTTTGGAGACAACTGATCAAGTAAGGCAAAATGTTAAATATGTGAATAGGTGAATCTAGTTAAAACATACATAGATTTTTTTAACTTGCAACTTTCTTGGAAGTTTAAGTTATTTCTCAATAAAATGTTCTCAAAAATACCTCTAGTGTATATGATAACTAAAAATGTCTTGGGTGTATTCTGTCAGCTTTTACAGAAAGGCCCAATTCAGGACCTGCCATTCACTCAGGCAGACCCTGCGCGATCCTCACCTCGGCTCTGCTGTCCAAGTCACCTCATTTATACTGAGTCGCCCTTCCTTGAATAGAAAGGAGATGATAATCCATTGGGTCTTTGATTTACTTCAATGAATAATCTGGTAAAAACAAAAATCTAAATGTAACTTCCATTTGAAGTCACTGATGTAAATGGAACAAGATCAGTGTGATACTCTTTTTATATCAATTCTGTACAAAGAGTACAAGACTGATGCTTCATTTTTTATTTCCCCTCTTCCCTCCCACCCCACCCTTGGTGATGGTTGTACCCATTTGAGCATTTCTGAGCATAAGACTATAAGTCTTAAAACAGGAGCAGAATTCTTGTCTAAACAATAACAGAAAGGGAGTAGCTGCAAGGATAGCATAACTTGTGCAGTAACGGAAGCTGCCCAGATCTTGGTGGATAATGCACAGAAGACAGAATTATGGAACATCTGGCTCCCCAACCACCCTTTCCCACCCCAGTCCCCCAAGCCCCCACTCCCACCCCCACCCCAATTAATAGTGTTAACAAAAGCTTAATCTTCCAGTTCTAAAGTGCAAATGATTTGGGTGTGACTGCTGTTGCAACAGGTCTGAACAGGAAAAAAAAATGAAGTCCTCTGTTTATGCGATGTTTTCCAGAATATAAAAGATGAGTTCCATGACGATGGGGCCCTCACTGAGCTGGCAGGCCCCTCCATGGATCACCGGCACCAAAGCGCTGTCCAGATCGTTCATGTACTGCGAGGGAAGGGGCTGGCCATTGCTCCCTGCTTGATAGCCAACCTACACCACAGAGAGAAGGGGATGACGGGTTACTGGATAGAGAAGGTCTCTGCAGAGGGCTGAGGGCCACGGAGGCTGAGCGGGAAAGGAGATGCCCTTCTTGGCCATGGATTAGATACACAGCAGTTAACACAAATTTCTACTTTTCCCTGAATTGTCTGTCACTTATTCACCCTGACCCTGTGACTTGGTAGCCATCAGCCCTTGGGCAAGGCACTTAATCTGTTAAGGTCTGTTTCCCAAGAAGGGGCTAGGGGCAGAGAGGTATGGAATGTCAGAAATAATACCTAAATCTATGGTTTGTGAAAATGAAAATGGGAAATATACTAGTTAACAACTCCCTAACAAAGTAGGAACTGAGCATTTCATTTGTTCTACTAGTCATCCATTCATCCACACACCGTTTTCTGAACACCTACTACCACAGGGATTCAAAGGTGAATGTAATTGGCCTTTGCCCTTAAGAGGCCACACATTTAGCAGAAAAATTCTTTTTTTTTTTTTTAAAACTGTTTTAATCTCTGTGCAGCCAGATTATCAGTACCATTTGAGAAAGGACCACGATACCTCATTTGTATTACCCAGATGTGCTTAGTAGAGCATTAGGCAATACCTTCTTAAATAGAAAATGCTTGATTGATGACTCGTCAGGAAATGAGCCAGATACATAACCTTTCACATTTTCCCTGATAATGGCACAATTCTGCATCAAAGCAGGAGCACTGGGACATGTCACACGGATCCAAAATACACAGGAATGTACAGACATAGCTCACTTTATTGCACTTCGTTTCAATGTGCTTTGAAGATACTGAGTTTTTTGTAAATTGAAGAATTGTGGCAATCCTGTATCAGCACCATTTTCCCAATAGCATTTGCTCATTTTGTGTCTCTGTTGCATTTTGGTAATTCTCAAAATATTTCAAACTTTTTCATTATTATATTTGTTACAGTGACCTGTGATCAGTGATCTTTGATGTTACTACTATGACTTTTGGGGTGCCATGGACCATGCCCATACAAAATGGCAAACTTGATAAATGTGTGTGTTCTGACTGTTCCAGTGACTGGCCATTTACTCCATTCCTCTCCCTCTCCACGGGCTTCCAACTGTTCTCTGAGACACAACAATATTGAAATTAGGCCAATTAATAACCCTACAATGGACTAAGTAAAAGGAAGAGTCCCATGTCTCTCACTTCAAGTAAAAGCTAAAAATGATTAAGCTTAGTGAAGATTTAAAAAAAAAAGCTGAGGTTGAAAGCTGGGTCTCTTGCACCCGTTAGCCAAGTTGTGAACGCAAAGAAAAAGTTCTAGAAGGAAATTAAAAGTGCTACCCCGGTAAACATATGAATGATCAGAAAGTGAAACAGCCTGACTGCTGATATGGAGAGATGTAATGGTCTCAACAGAAGATCAAACCCGCCACAATATTCCCTTTAAGCCACAGCCTAATCCAGAGCAAGTCCCCAACTCTCTCCAATTCTATGAAGGCTGAGACAAGAGGAAGCTGCAGAAGAAAAGTTGGAAGTTAGCAGAGGTTGGTTCATGAGGTTTAAGGAAAGAAGACATCTCCATAACATGAAAGTACAAGGTGGGCCGGCCTGGTGGCTCAGGCGGTTAGAGCTCCATGCTCCTAATTCCGAAGGCTGCTGGTTCGATTCCCACATGGGCCAGTGGGCTCTCAACCACAAGGCTGCCAGTTCGATTCCTCGACTCCCTCAAGGGATGGTGGGCTCCGCCCCCTGCAACTAAGATTGAACAAGGCACCTTGAGCTGAGCTGCCGCTGAGCTCCCAGATGGCTCAGTTGGTTGGAGTGCATCCTCTCAACCACAAGATTGCCGGTTCAACTCCCGCAAGGGATGGTGGGCTGTGCCCCCTGCAACTAGAAACGGCAACTGGACCTGGAGCTGAGCTGCACCCGACACAACTAAAGACTAAAAGGACAACAACTTGAAGCTGAACGGCACCCTCCACTAAGATTGACTAAGATTGAAAGGACAACAACTTGACTTGGAAAACAGGCCTGGAAGTACACACTGTTCCCCAATAAAGTCCTGTTCCCCTTCCCCCCCCCCCAAAAAAAAGAAAGTACAAGGTGAAGCAGCAAGTGCTGATGGGGAAGCTGAAGCAAGTTATTCAGATCTAGCTAAGATAATGAAAGTGGCTACATTAAACAATAGATTTTCAATGGAGATGAAGCCAACTTTATAAGCCGCCTTTATAAGAAGAAAAAGCCATCTAGGACATGCGCAGCTAGAGAGTCAATGTCTGGCTTGAAATCTTCAAAGGACAGGCTGACTCTCTTGTTAGAACAGGGCTAATGCAGCTGGTGACTTAAAGCCAATGCTCATTTACCATTCCGAAGATCCTAAGAATTACACTAAATCTACTCTGCCTGTGCTTTATAAATTGAACAACAAAGGCTTGGATGACAGCACATCTATTTATAACATGGTTTACTGAGTATTTTAAGCCCACTGTTGAGACCTACTGCTCAGAAAAAAAAATTTTTTTCAAAACATTACTGCTCATTGACAATGCACCCAGTCACCCAAGAGCTCTGATGGAGGTGTACAATAAGATTAATGTTGTCATGACTTCTAACACAACATCCATTTTGCAGCCCACGGATCAAGGAGCACTTTCAACTTTCAAGTCTTATTATTTAAGAAATACATTCTGTAAGGCCATAGCTGCCACAGAGATTCCTCTGATGGATCTGGGCAAAGGAAACTGAAAACCCTCTGGAAAGGATTCACCATTCTAGATGCCATTAAGAACATTCGTGGGTGGCTGGGTGGCTCAGGTGGTTGGAGCGCCGTGCTCCTAATGCCGAGATCGCTGGTTCGATGCCCACATGGGCCAGTGAGTTGCGCTCTCTACAGCTAAGATTGTGAACAACGGGCTCGACCTAGAGCTGGGCTGCCGTGAGTGGCCGCCGGCCAGTGAGAGCTGCCGTGTGCTGCCGTGGCCTACCATGTGCTGCCCTGAGTGGCCGGCAGCTGGAGTGAGTGGCTCGCAGCCAGCGAGAGATGCTGTGAGCGGCCGACTGATGGCCCGCAACCATCTGCCTCAGCCAGAGGAGCGCAAGGCTATAATAGTACCAGCATGGGCCAGGGAGCTGTGTCCTCCACAACTAGACTGAGAAACAACGGCTTAAATCAGAGTTTGGGGGGTGGAATATCAATGTCAGCAGGAGTTTGGAAGAAGTTGCTCTCAACCCTTATGGATGACTTTGAGGGGCTCAAGACTTCAGTGGAGGAAATAAATGCAGATGTGGAAATAGCAAGAGACCTAGAATTAGAAGTGGAACCTGAAGTTGTGATTGTGATTGAATTACTGAAATCTTGTGATAAAATTTTATCAGATGAGGAGGGATGCTTATGGAAGAGCAAAGAAAGTGGTTTCTTGAGGTGGAATCTACTCCTGGTGAAGATGCTGTGAAGATTCTTGAAATGACAATAAAGGATTTAGAATATTACATAAACTTAGTTGATAAAGCAGAGACAGGATTTGAGAGGACTCCAATTTTGAAAGAAGTCCTACTGTGGGTAAAATGCCATCAAAGAACATTGTATATTACAGAGAAATCGTTTGTAACAGGAAGAGTCAATGCATCAAACTTCAGTGTTGTCTTATTTTAAGAAATTGCCACAGCCCCCCAACCTTCTTCAGCAACCACCACCCTGATCAGTCAGGAGCCATCAACAGCAAGGCAAGACCCTCCACCAGCAAAAAAATTATGACTTGCTGAAGGCTCAGATGACCACTAGCATTTTTTAGCAATAAAGTAGTTTTTGGTATGTACTTTTTTTAGGCACAATGCGATTGCACACTTAACAGACTCCAGTATAATGTAAACATAACTTTTACATGCACTGGAAAGCAAAAAATTCATGTGACTTGTTTTATTGCAATATTCACTTCATTGCGGTGGCCTGTAACCGAACCCGCTATATCTCCGAGGTCTGCCTGTAGAGAGATTAGAGTGCTAGGCCACAAGAGAGAAGGAATGGGACAAGGAATTGTGGGAAGGAGAAGCCCATGTGCTAAGAATGGATTATTACTACAAACAGCATTCAAAAAATTTAAGACAGGGAGAGAAGCCTGGCCATAGGAGACTCGAGTTGACAGGAAGATTAGTGGGGCAATAGCTCAAGTCCTATCCACTAACAAACAGGGAAATGTTGACAATAAGAAAACCTTGAGTGGGAGCTGCAGAGGCCAGTTAGCAGAGGCCTGCTATGGTCCGATTAAGAAAACAACAGGATACGGGATAGCTTGGGACCTGCTCTCTAAGAAAGGCAGAATGATTCCTGAAGGGTGGCACCGAAGTCATTCATACAGGCATGACAGGTCCTCACACACACTTCTCCTCCTAACCCTACACTCAGAAGAAAACCAAGTTCTTGGAAGACATTCTGGTGAAGAAGCCAAGATTCAAGTGGCTCAGAGAGTCTGACCCAGCAGCACAGCCCGTGTATTACTAAAGGAGGGAAGGCCAGAATCCTGTATCTGGTCAGGCCCAAGGTCCAGAGAATGAAACTCTGGGAACATGCGGGACAACTCACACGTCAGAAAACATGCACACACTCCACAACCTGTTTCAAAGGAACCTAAGACTCTCCTTACCTGATCTGAGTCAAGCGTCACACGGAGTCCCAGTTTAGTCATTCCATCTTCCTTCAGAAGTTTCAGGTGGGGACAGAGAGCAAGGCAAAAAGCCTTGGCAATATGCTCGGTCAGTCGGCTATGGTCTGCTGGATCACTCAGGCAACTGTGCTGGTCGTCATTTTCTAGGAAAAACACCTGTGCCCCAAACAAAAGAGACCTTTAAACCTTGTGTCCAGGAGATGTGGGAAGAAACAAGTCCATAAGCTCACTGTGTGTTTAGCACCTTGATCCCCTGAGATGTGCAAGAGGACCTGACAGATAGGATACCACAAAGTCCTTGGGCCAAAAATAGGGCACTAACGTCTTATACCTAAGAAACAATCTCAGTATCTGAATCTACAAAATGGTAGCAGCAACTGGCCTTTCTCCCTGAAAGCCCTAGGTAGAGTTATAATGGTACATTCTACTCAGAACCAGAAAGGGCTTACATTTTGCATTGTGCACTTATAAAAGGTAATCCCATATAATGGACAATTTTCTTAGGAATTGATCCTAGAATCAAACAGAACGGTCCATATAACTTATGTGACCCAAACCCTTCATATTACAGATTGCTCAGAGAAGACAGGAAACTCACCCAAGTGCATAAAAGTATTTAGAGACAGAGGCAGGGTCAAGCCCAGAATCCAAGTCTTCTGCCTCTTGTCACAGACAGAGCTTTTCCCGCCACATAGCCCTGCCCCTACTCCTGCCCCTGCCGAGGCCAGAGCTGTGTCAGTGTCCAGGGACTGAGCTGAGCACTGCACTGCGCACCGGCCGACGCACAGCAAATTTGGAATTGAGAGGCCTGAGTCCTAGTCACACAGGAGGGTCATGAGCAAGTCCTTTGGCTTCTTAATGCCCAATTTGCCTTCATAAAATGCAAAGCACCTGTCCTCTCTGGTTAAACAATAAATTATTTACAAGCAAAATATGCTTATATATGCCAATCCCTAGCTTACTGCTCAATAAGCAGCTTGTACTAAGAATACAGTGGTACCTCGGTTTTCGAACATCTCCATTGACGAACATTTTGGTTTATGAACGCTGTAAACCCAGAAGTAAATGCTTTGGTTTTCGAACACAACTCAGAAGTCGAACATGTCACACTGAGTGCAAGATCCTGAGGCCCAGCTGTCGGCTGTTTTCGAACGTTTCAGAGCTCATGGATTATGTTCGAAAACCGAGGTACCACTGTACTACAAAGGGGTGAGCTCTGAAGCCCTGTGCCTGATGCCTTAGTGAAAGCAGCAGTGTGAAATGATGCCAGGTGCTCTGGAGTGGGAGTCAGGGGACCTCTGGCCTCTGCTCTGCCAGTAACCAGCATCAAGCAAGTCACAAAGTCACACAGCCTCTCAGCCTGTTTTCTCATTATGCAAATGAAATGGGTTGCCTCCCTACCTTCCTGGGTTACTGGGGAGCAAAAAAGAGGGGACAGAGGTCAAACTTCTTTGTAAGCAATAAAGAGTTTTGCATGTTCCACTGAAAATGTGTCAGAGGAATCATCACTTCAAAGCATGCTGCTAAGACCACTGAGCTGTGTATGGAAACATCGAGCCTGATACGAAGAGTAAGTCACTTGGAACACAGCTCAGGAACTGAAGACCCAGGTTCTAATCTCTGTGCTATCAGGACTCAGCTATGTGAACTTGGGTAAGGCACTTAATCTCTCGTGGCCTGTGACCTTGTGTGTAAAATGGAAAAGCAAAAATCACAGAACTTTCCCCAAAATTACAACTTCTAAAGCTACAAGGAATCTTAGAGATCTTGAATTTAAGGCTTTATATTTTATAGATGAGTATAAATGAGGTTAAAAAGAAATTAAGAGACCTAGAACTACCTGTTTACTCTCAGAGAATAAATTTTCTGATTTGTCTGATATGTACACTGACAGGGTCCTTGCCCTACTCCTCATTCCCAGGTGAGCCTCTAATACCGCTTTCAAATTAAGGGAACAATATAGTAGAGAAGTGCTCAGGAGTTGGCCAGATCTGGGTTTGAATCAGGAATTTAGCATTACTTATTTGCCATGTAATCTTGGAAAAAGTAGTCTCTGAGCTTTAGTTTTTTTTATTTTTAAATTACAGTTGACACACTAGTTTTCTTATTGGTGAAATAAATCTATTTTTTAAAGACTGTGTTATCTAAGATAGTTTTAATGTGAGTGCAGCATACCTAGCCTGGCTTTCTGAAGAATACACCAAGATGGTCTGTACTATTCAGAGATGCACCCTTCATGAATTCCAATGCAAACAAATCTCTACCAGCTAGTTCATCGGAAGGGAGGAGACAGAGTGCTGTGGCCTGCATTTGGTGGCGTTTCTTCACAGTGAGCTAAGATAGGCCACAGGGAGATGAAGTAGAGAAGATAAACAGATTTTTTTTTTCTTTCTTATCTTCCAGAATTAGCCCTGAATGAGTCTCTGGGCCTAGCGAAAAGTTATGCTCAAAGGGGGTCAAGGATGCCGAGTTTTATTTCCTTACCTCTGTCCATCTGATGACTTTTCCATTTGCTTTATACTCTGATCCATGGAATATCTTCACACTTGTTATAGACTCCATGGACTTCCCATCTATAGGACTGATGACACTAGAACAGGGGCAAAGAAAAGAGATGGGAACAGCTCTTGAAGTTAAAAAAGCCACGTTTCTTACCAAGTCTTGCTACTAATTACACTGGGTACCTTGCCAAACATATCTGTGCCACACATCACAGCAAGAAGCCACTACAGAAAAGTGTACAAAAACAGAGTGCTCATGGGAATGGCTCAGTGAAATAATTCAAATAACACACATACAAAAAAGGAGTCATGACTCCAGATGCTGCTGCTTATAATGTAAAGAAATTGTTTACTCAAACCTGCTCTCTTCTTCCGGCATTCCTTCCTTCAGTGAATGCACGGCCACCCACCCAATCTCGCTCTTCCTCAGCTCTGTCACCGCTCTCTGCTCCCGTCATAACACCCATCACATTACACTCTTTATATGTTTGCGTACCTGCCTTACAAATGAACGTCTGAAAGGGGAGGAATATGACATACTGACCTCTGTGTGCTATATTCCTAGTTCTGGCACACTGCTTGGAATACAGGCGTTTAATAAATGCTTGTTGATTAAGAGTTATTTGACCAAGTATGCTAATTAGGACAGTGCTGGTGTGAACTGATAAGCAATTACCTGTATTATCTATCACAACAAACTCCCTGTGGTGCTCAATTATCATTCCTAGATTCCTGAATACAAAGGCCCACTTGGTATTGTCATTTCCTCTCCAAAATATAACAAGTACAAATATGTGGAGATACACAGTCATTCTGATGAGGATTCAAAATAACTACAATCACAAAGATTCCGAACTCTTTCTCACAATTTTCAAACCTGTTTACTTACGTTTTTGAATCTCTATGTATAAAAGATCAAATTTAACTTAAACTTCAACATCAGGGATTTACTTCACTCATCTGAATTAAAATTATTTAAGCAATGTTCAGTTTAATTTCTAATTCATCAGAAAACAATGTCAAAGAAAGAGGACCCTAAGCTGATGAACATTCTTTTGACCGAAGATACACAGACACTGAGGGACAAGCTGGAAAACATTCAATTTATATACCACAAACTAAACTTCTGAGTTCAAGAGTCTTCCCTGACTAGTTCTTCTGCTATTTCTAAGACGCTGCCACTGGTATTTCCTGTAAGAAGGGGCAACGTGCTTGTCATTAATTACCAATACCTTAAGGCACCAGACTTTCAGGCTATCAATGTGTTGATCCTAATAACCGTGTTTCTTTCCAATTAATAACAGAGGATTAAACAGAACTCGATTTTGAAATTAAGTTTTCCAGCAAAGTATGGAAAGATAAAGGGTTATTTGTAAAATAAGCAAATGCACTCATTGATTTGGAAATTGCTTCCTTTTGTTCAATAACAAAAGTTTTTAAACCTTTAAAAATAAACCTGGTGTGCCATGTTGTAAACACCCTCTATCTGCCTTTGCTCCCGCTATTCCCTCAGACCAAAACGCCCACTCTGCCACAGCTATGTGGCAGATGACCTCTCATCTTCTCAGATGCAGCTTAAGCAGCAGCCATTTCTCTATGAAGTTGATCTTGAATACTGCACTAATAATATGTCTATCAAGCTTACTGTTTTCTTTTTTTTCATCTTCACTGTATCCTATAGTTTTCTATGATCATCTGCTATACTTTGGTGTACTTATTTATAACTATTTTCAAAACCAGACTGAGCCACTTGTCAGCTGGGACCACGTGGAATTCAGTTTTTGTATTTCCAGAGGCCTGCATGTAGAATTATTGCCTGAAGGAGGGAGGGGAAGGGTGGGAGGGAAGAGAAGAGAGAGAGGGAGGGAGGGACGGAGGGTGAAAGCTTAAGACAATGAAATACATTTATTTATTCAATCAATTTTTTAAAGTACCTACTAGGTGCCAGACAGTGTTTTCGGTGCTGGTAATATAGCAGTAAATAAACCAGACAAAAATAAACCAGTGCCTCCCTCGTGGAGCCTACATCTCAGGGGAATATAATGAAATAAATAAATAAAAATATATTGTCTATTGGAAAAGTTGTAAGTGCTCTTGAGAAGGGGGATAGGAGGTATTGTGGGTGGGAGGGAAGAAATGTGTACGGCAGGGTTATAATTTCGATATGTTGGCCAGGGAAGGCCTTACTGAGAAAGTGACATTATAGAAAACACTGGAAGGCAGTGAGGGAGTAACATGTGGCTACCTAGGGGCAGAGTACAAGCTACTAGAACAGCAAGTGCAAGGATAGAAGTATAGCTGATGTGTTCAAGCAAGAAGGCAAGTGCTGCTTCTGAGCGGTCAGAGGGTGGGCAGAGGGACTCACAGACCGCATAAAGCCGTAAAGGACTTGGGTTTTTACCCGGAATGATATTCAAAGTTAGTGGTGGGGTTTGAGCAAAGAAGTGCCACTGCTCTGCCTGCTGTATTGAAAACAGATTAGGTTGAGGGAAGGGAGCAGGCAAAGACTAGAAACAAGGAAACCAATTAGGAGGGTACTGGAATAATACAGACCAAATGACGGTGGCAGTAGAGGTAGGTAAGAAGTAGCGTGATTCCGGATATACTGTGAAGTAAAGCTAACAGGATAGACTGTTGGATTAAATGTAGGATGTGAGAGAAAGAAAAGTTATCAAAGGTGAGTCCAGGGTTTTGGCTTGAATCATCAGAACGAGAGTTGCCATGTACTGGGAAACAGTGTAGCATCTGAAGCCCAAGGAAGTGGTTCTAGCCCTGCTACTTTCTAGCTTTGTGGAGCCTTTTGCTGCTCCTAATATGGGAATAACAACACTAGTTGTTACAGCGAATGAAACATTAGCAAAAGTGCTTTGTAAACCATAAAAGGCTTAGATATTACTATAAAGTCAATAATTTTAGAGCAATTGTTTTGTTTCATCAACTCCTTCCTTCCTCCTCCCTTCAAAAATATGCGTAGATATTCCTTTAGAAATTAAGCCAAGAAGCCAGGAATTTAAAATTCTGTTATGTATACAAAGCAGTCCTTTTAAGCAGGGCTTTCAGTCAAGGCATAAAACGCCAGTGTAGACAAACCCAGAGCCCGGCATGACTAAATGCCATGGGTGGGGGGGTTCGCTGCCGTTACCCCTTGTTGACGTTCTTGTCATCGTCCACCCACTGGATGTGGATGTGCTCCTGGGGGTCCTCGGCGTCGGCCTTGCCACAGGTGATGGTGAAGTCCTTCATCTCTCGCAGCGCCTGTCTCAAGGCATCCATGCTCTCTGCAGTGATCTGGACCATAACGCCATCTGAGAATCAGCAGCAAGATCGTACAGATGGAAACAACGGACAGCCAGGGAAAGGGGCAGATGAAACATGGTACCTGGCATCTAGCACAACCCCCCAGGATGTAGTGGAAAACTTTGCGCTGCTCTCTAAAGCTGACAGATACCAACAGATTTTGTTCTTTGAGCTGAACTCTTACTGAAAGTGCTATGAGAAGCAAATGCCAAGATGGGTTCTGCTTAAAACACTGGCCTGTTGATTTCACTTTAGATATGATGAGAGTTTCTCGAGACTGCTCAAAAGGAAAACTACACGTGGTCATGTCATTCTTTGGACTCTCAGAGTATTTTGTTCCTGTTTCTACTCTTGCATTTATCATGCTCTAATCATATTTACTGGTTCGCATTTCTGTCTCTCTCACCTTACTATGACTGCCTGTCATTTACTGGGTGAATGCCCAGTAAGTATTTGTTAAATAAATCACTGAATAAACAACAGTAGTGGGATAGGGGATAAATCCATTTATTGACTAGCAATAAGGCCAACCTACCACATGTGTTTCACATGGGCTACCATGAGCCAACAGACGGTAATCATTTGGGGGCTGCTACGTACCTGAGTCAAAGGCAAACACTGAAATTAAGGGTGAAAATTGTCATGTGTGAGTAATTATCCTGCTTCACTGACACAAAATTTTGTCAGCTGAAATAATTTCTAAAGAGCTTCAATAAAAATGTCATAAATTAGCATATAATCACTCTACTGACACACACAGTGGAATGAAGGCCTAAGGAATTCCCAGCCCAAAGGCATCAACATGACTTCTGACAAACTGCTTTTAACTTGTGAGGATCTGCATCAGTACAATTTATCATTTCAACAACATTGAAAAGGTGTTTTGAAATCATTTTGTAAAGACACAATTTCAAATATAGTAAATACTTGATCACATAAGCATTAATTAGTCACCTAAGACCAAATAATGATTTAACTTCCAAATTCTTAACAATTTCTTAGTAGCATGTTTCTGCTTTGTAATCAGTTGTGAAATTTAGTGATAAAATATTAGCATGTTTTGCTCTTCACTTGCTCTTTTATTAAGTTTACCAATAAAAAAGATCCAAGTCAGTATCTATTAACATATGTAAGATTATCTACGTTTTTCAATTAACACACTGGAATTCACCTTCCGGAAGAGCTGCTTTTAGACAGAGCCCTGGAGTGAGCTATTGTGAAATAAAAACATGCTGTCATGTGTGGTAGATTGTATTTTCCAAAGATGACCACAATACATCCTGTGTCACATGCTTTTCTACAGTGCTATCTTCCTATTTCCCCATCAATAAGTAGACCTAACTCCTGTCCCCTTGAATCTTGAGCAGGCTTATGACTACTTCCAACACCAGAGTATGATGGAAGTGGCACTGTGCAACTTTCGAGGCTGGGTCATAATAAGCAACACGGCTTCTGCCTTATTGCTAAAACACTTGTGCTTGGAGTCCTGAGCTGTCACGTAAGAAGTCCAAGGCTGCCACGCTAAGGAGTCTAATGTGAAGTACTCCAGTCATCACTCCTCATCTGTAAATCATACTAGGCCAGGCCCTGGACATGTGAAGGAACAAACCTTCAAATAATTCTAGCTCCCAGCCATCAAGTAACCACCAGCCTTCAAGTCAAGTCATCCTGAGTGAGGCCCGGACATCAGTGAGCAGGGTCAAGCCATCCCTTCATTCCAAGTCAAGGGCAGACCCAGAGGCTTCAATGAGCATGATAACATAGTTGCTGTAAGCCATTAAGTTCTGGGTTAATTTGTTCAGCAACAAGAATAACCAGATCAAAATACAGTGAAGAATAATTGACAAAGAAAATAAGCTGTATGTTCATTAGCATTTCATTAACTTTCATCTAATGAAAGGCTATGTGCCTGCCATGTCTCACTATAGCGAACCAGGAGCAAGCACATCCCATTCTGTATCCTAAATGATGACTGCAACACTCCTGTGGGTAAGAGGGACTGAACTTCATCTACACATTTACAGATTTACACCCAGTGATATATCTGAATTCAGACACTGTCCCTTGGGTACCTTATCCCAACGCTGTGAAAGGTCATCTCTTAATGTTTATGTCACTGTTCCATGGTATCTCTACCACTTACTTCTTAGGAGAACTAAGCGCTATTATGACAGTTTTAATTAGCTGAAGAGTGAGATGCTATTGAAAAAGTAACAGGAGTCCAAAAGTCTATGGCAAAAATGTCAAAGCTTCCTTTTCATGTTCCTTGCTTTTCAGTTGTACAATTAGGACTGAACTAATAATGTACATCCAATAAATAATTCATTCTTTACCTTCCACAATACTGGACTTGGCGAGATATCCTGAAGAGGATTTCAGAGCGCCACTGAACACAAAGAAACTGGCACCAGTCACTAAAATAGCAAGAGAAATAGTTTAGTGAAGATAGACCCTGAGATGGAGGGCCTGAGAACATACTGAAATAGTTAGTAATTGGGAACTCCAACCATCATTATCCATAAAACAAAAAACACCAACTCTGTATACACCACAATATACAAGTAACCAATAATTCTAATGCTTATGATAGGTTGGGAATGAGGTTAAAAAATATACTCTCCCATTTTGATTTGATTCTCCAATCAAGAATCAAAGAATCAGGCCGGGCCAGTGGCTCAGGTGGTTGGAGCGCTGTGCTCCTAATGCCCGAGGTCGCCAGTTCAATTCCCACATGGACCAGTGAGCTGCGCCCTCTACAGCTAAGATTGTGAACAACAGCTCTCCCTGGAGCTGGGCAGCTGTGAGCAGCCAAAAGTCGGTGTGAACTGCCATGGGCTGCTGTGTCATGCCCATAAGTTGAATCTTATTTCCACATAATAGAAAACCTTAAAAATAGAGATAGCTATTTTTCACCATGTGCTATGGTGTGCTGCCATGAGCGGCCAGTGTGAGTGGCCGGCAGCTGACGAGAGCTGCCAAGAGCTGGTGTGAGCAGCCGACCCACAACCAGTGACCGGGTGACGGACTGCCTCAGCCAGGGGGAGCGTAAGGCTTATAATACCAGCATGGGTCAGGGAGCTGTGTCCTACACAACTAGACTGACAAACAACGGCTTAAACTGGAGTGACGGGGGAGACGGAAGAAGGGGATAAAAAAAGAATGAAAGAATCATACAAGCAAAGAAATCTGAGTGGTCAAGTCTAGGGCTTTGGCCTGAAGCCTGATTTTATAAATAAAATTATACTGGAATACAGCCATGTCCATTCATTTACACACTGTCTATGGCAGTTTTTAAAACATGACGCCACAGAGTTGAGTAGTCAGTGACAAAGACTATAGGCCTGCAAAGCCTAAAATAAACAGAAAAGGTCTGTTGACCCCTGATCTAATTCATTGGTTTTCAGGTGGTTTTTTGTTCATCAAATATCTTTTGAATATGAAGATATGGTTGACAACTATTTTATTTTACCAAGTGGAGCTATTAAAAAAACAAATACATATTAAAAAGACAAACACTTGATACCATTAACTCTTCATAAAAGAAAAGGATACTTAATACATTTAGCTCTATGAAAACTTAACTACACTGTCTTTATTTTTCCACATCTTAAATTGGACCAAGCTATTCCAACTCCCTACCCATCAGCCCTGCAGGTTCTCTAATAGGTACCTCATCCAGCCTTTGTCAGAGATGCGTAGTGACAGGAGCCCACATTAGCACAAGGCAGCACATTCTATTTCTAGATAACTCTGGTTACAGAGTGTGCTCTCAAATTGAGCCCAAATCTAGATCCTTGTTACTTTCACCCATTGGTGCTGGTTTTGGCCTTTTGTAGCTATAGAGAGTAAGTTGAATCTTACTTCCACATAATAGAAAACCTTAAAAATAGAGAGAGCTATTTTTCACTCTCTTCCAATCTATACTTTTTCAGGTTAAAACATTTACGCTTCATTCAAGAGGTCTTCCTTTGATCTAATTTCAGATTTTTCACGTCTTGCATCATCCTCTGAAGACCTTCTAGTTTTACTAATGGATATCATCAATTACATTAATGATATCCAGAACTTATTCAAATATTCCAGGTATGATTTGACGAGGGAGCATTGTAGACTTGTCACCTACCTTATTTTGGATATCGTATTTGAATATTTATGTGCTAAATACCTTTTATATCTTTATTAAACAATTAAAATATATACTGAAGAAAGTGACCTACAGTATGTCTTCTACAGAAGTGTTTCATAAAGCGTACTAAAGAAAGCTAGTTTTAGATGATATTAGAGGTAAAAGATTCGAGGTCAAATAAATTTAGGAAGGGCTAGGCATTGTCCTCCTTTTGGAAAATCACAATATACATACATCAGCTTGTTAAAGGCTCTGAAAAGTCCTATAGTAAAGGAATCTGTTTAAATTTGTTTAACTCAAGATTTCTCATTTTAATGTATTAAGCAAGACTTTTATTTATTTATGTGACTATTTCTTAAAATTGCAGAATCTGTTAAGACACTTCAAGAAATGCCACACTGAGCAGTGCTCCTTAAATTCTAATGTGCATTTGAATCACACTGTGATTGTGTTAAAATGCAAATTCTGATTTAGCAGATCTGGGGTGTGGATTCTTCATTCTTAATAATCTAAGTGATGAGACCACATTCTGAGTACCACTGAACCTACAAACCTTCCTTCAAAATCCTGTCAACCCCCTAGTAATTAACATTCTTTGAGTATGGTCATTCAACAAGCTCCAAATACAAGAAGCATATTCTCACTAGGGGCCTACTCTCCTACCTTCAAATACCAGTGCTGGCCTTGTCAATAACCAGAGGCAGTACTGAGGCAGTATTTTTCAAAGTTCCCCGCAATAAAAGAGATGCCATTTGCAACTCCGAGTCTGGCTACTTGGGAAGTCAACATAATCCTGGAGAATAAGCTTGAAAAGGTTAAGTTAATCCAATTGTTTCTGGCTACCTCTCTAGCAAGTAAGTATCATGGGGCTCTGATAACCAACTCTGCAAGTCCAGCACAATCTCCATCCTCACAGTCTCAATCAGTTCAACTACTTACCCTTTCTGGGCTGATTGTGAATACTGATAGCCTGGGTCTGGTAATTCCCATCATCATTCTGTACACACACGAGATGAGAGTCTGCCTTCTCATTAAAGCAAGCTCCTCCTGCCAGGACATGCTCATTGGACTTGTTCATGGCTTTCATCATCTGAAATCAAAGAAGAGGGTTACCTTTCTTATTCTGCAAAGAATGGGTTTTTTTTTGTTTTTTTTTTGGTCTGACAAAATACAACTCCTTCACCTTCTCAAAGACAAAACAGAGTATTGTATTATTATTATTATTAAAGTGACAAAGGGGTTACCAAATAATGCAAATAAAGTGAAAAATCAAATCAATCACTAAAAAAATCAACATATACAAAAATTCCCTGTATAGTTTATACGTGATTCGTATTATAACCTAGGCACATGACACATTTTGTATTGTCTTTTATTGCTGCACTGAACTCAAGTAACTAAAATTGGTTTAGCTAATTACAGTAGTTTCTACTATCCAGTGGATTCTCCGAGGATATATATATATATATATATATATATACACAGAAATTTTCAGTCAAAAGAGTGTCCCACATTTAAGAGTATTTGCCTCCTTTTTCCACATGCATACAAAGGAGTGAGATCCTGCCCTCTAGAAATAAATACATTCCATTGTTTCTTAGTTTTATAATTTATGTTTGAGATCATCAATGAAATAATATTTTGCTTTGTTCTTCAAAAGATTTGAAATGATAATTCTGAAGCTAACCTATAAAAACTTACAGGCCACCATTTTGTGTCTAGTAAACAAATCTGAATTTATATTATCTTGATGATAAACTCTGGCATCTGGTTGAAATAAGCTAATAATAACTTGTTTTTATTTCCCAGTTTTTCTTTCATGCCATCCCATTTGTTCAACTTTCTGATCCAATTCTTTAAAATGGCTTCAATTTTTTGAATATCTAGTCCAAACTTTTATTTTGTTTTACTCCCCTCTTCCTCTTATATTATAAACAGCAGTATCACAGTGTGAAAAATACCAGATGAGTGTTCTGATATCTTTTATATTCCTGTATCAATACAGTCAAAAAAATTTACTGAGGTGAAATTCACACGACATAAAATTACCCATTTTAAAGTGAACAATTCAGTGGCATTTAGTAAATTCACAATGTTCTGCAACCACTATCTTACCTAGTTCCAAAACATTTCCATCACTCCAAAGTAAAACCCTTTACTCATTAACCAGTTTCTCCCCACTCCCCACCTCCAACTACCGATCTGCATTCTGTCCCTATGCATTTATTCTGGACAGTTCATATAAGTGGAACCATATGTAATCATTGTGTCTGGCTTTTTCATTTTGCATAACATTTTGGAAGCTCATCCATCCATGGTGTAGCATGTATCAGTACTTCATTCCTTTTCATGGATAAATAATATTCCAGTGTATATACAGATTAGGAGTACCAACCCCTCATGCAGTCGAAAATCCACGTATAACTTTTGACTCCCCCAAAACTTAACTATAGTCCCTGGGTATGCAAGGGGGATTGGTTCCAGGACCCTTGCAATGCCAAAATCTGTGGATGCTCAAGTCTCATACAAAAGAGTGTAGAACAATGCACACAGTTGGCCCTCCACATCTGTGGATTCCCAATTGCAGACTGAAAATACTGTTTTGGATCTGCAGTTGGTTGAATCCTCAGATGCGAAACTTGGGGATACAAAGGACTGACTGTATATTTACCGGAAAAAAAATGTGCCTATAAATAAACCTGCACAGTAAAAAAACCATGAAGTTCGAGGGTCAACTGTATATATACCACAATTTATTCATCCATCCATCCATGGATACTGGGCTATGTCCACCTCTTGACTCCTGTGAATAGCGCTACTATGAACATGTGTGTACGTGGACTTGTTATGAGTACCTATTTTCAATTCTTTGGGATTATACACCTAAGGATGAATTATGGAATTATATGGTAATTCTACACTTAACTTTTTGAAAAGCTGCCAAACTGTTTTTCACAGTGGTTGAACCATTTTACATTTACACCACCAACATACAAGGATTCCAATTTCTCTACATCCTCGCCAATGCTATTTTCCATTGCTTTTTTTATTATAGCCATCCTCGTAGGTATGAAGCAGTACCTCACTGCACTTTTGATTTGCATTTCCCTGATGATTAATGGTGATAAACATCTTTTCATGTGCTTGTTGGCCAGTGTATATCTTCTTTGGAGAAATGTCTATTCAAGTTCTTTGTCCATTTTTTTAAATTGGATTGTCTTTTGTTTTTGAGTTATGAATTCTTTATATATTCTAGATACCAGACCCTTATTAAGCATAAGATTTGCAAATATTTTCTCCCATTGTGTAGGCTTCTTATGTTCTTGCTGATGTCCATGGATGCACAAAAGTTTCTTTTTTTATTAGTTTCAAGTGTAAAGTCTTTAACTTTTATCTTTTTTTTTTCTTGCTTCTGATTTTGGTGTCATATCTAAGAACCCATTGCCAAATTCAAATTAATGAAAATTTACCCTCAGGCTTTTTTCTAAGAGTTTTATGGTTTTAGCTCTTACATTTAGGTAATTGATCCATTTTAAGTTTTGTATATGATATGAAGTAGGGGTACAACCTCATTCTTTTACATGTGGAAACCGAGTTGTCCCAGCACCCTTTGTTGAAGACTATTCTTTCACCACTGAATGGTTTTGATACCCTTGTCAAAATCAACTGGCCATAATGTGTGAATTTATTTCTGCATTCTTAATTCTATTGCAGGCCAGTACCACAATGTTTTTTGATCATTGTAGCCTTACAGTAAATTTTAGAATTGGCAAATGTGAATCCTCAAATTTTGTTCTTTTACAAGATTATTTTGCCCTCAGGGCCCCTTACAATTCCAAATGAATAATCTGACTGTTGGTTTTTTCTTTTCTGAAAAAAAAAAAAAAGGCGATCGGAATTTTGACAGGGTTTGCATTTAATCTGTATTGGCATCTTAATATTAAGTTTTCCAATCTATGAACATGAGGTGTCTTCCCATTTATTTAGGTCTCTTCTTCAAGTCCTTTCAGCAATGTTTTGTAGTTTTCAGGGTGTTGGGACGGTTTTTTCCTGCGAGCACAGCCACTAGGAGTTTTCCGTCCCCCTCCTCCTCCGATATCTTATCGGAGCAGTTTCCTGCGATCACAACAGTTAGAGGCTTTCCCATCAAAACAGTATTGAGCGCTCACAGCTGTTAGGGAAGGACCTCCCCGGCATCCCGGCCAGATTTAACCAATCCCTCGCACCGCAATAGCAATGGCACAAATCCCCTCCAACCCAGAGGTCTAACCCTATAAAACAAAGCGCCCGACCCCAGTAAGTGCTCAGTCATTGGGAACAATCCCACTGAGCCCGCAGGTGTAATAAAGCTGTGTTCTCCCTAATCTCTGCGTGCCGCTTGAGTCTCTCGGTCCTTGCCGCTTTTCCGCAACAAGGGTACAAGTCTTTTTGCCTCTGTTAAATTTATTCTTACATATGGTATCAATACAATTATAAGATACGATTTTTTTGGCTTTACTTTATGTTTATAACTCTTGTAAAGTTAATATTTTAATGTATTACTGTTTCACCAGAGGCATTCAAACAATAATATTCCTCTCACACTGACATTTATCAATCTCACTCACCAGTCCACACTACTTTTATCAGCATTTTCCAAAGATTACTTTTAAGTAAATATTTGCAAACAAGATAAGTCAGCTGGAAGATTCCTACTTACTGAAGTCAACTGATAGACTAATTTAAGTTCTCATTTGCAATTTACATTTGCATCATGTGAAATAAACTGACATAATCACATACAGCAATTTTAAAAAATGTTATATCTATCATTTCTTCCATATCATTATGCTAAAGTGGTTTCTAATTTTGTCTACACTACACAGATTAAGAAACATTTTCAATTCATGCATTCTGAATAAATAGCTAGACTCTAAGGAAATAATTTCCCTGGATGTCAGTTTCAAGCCCAATGAGATAAAAAGCTTCACATTACTTTAGAAATGAACAATTTTTTTCTCTTAAAATCATGTTCATTTACACCAAGAGGAAAGTTTCCCAGATATTCAAAGGACCTTAAAAACCATAAAATAAACTAAAAACACTTGTCATATGATGATTGATATAAATACTTGATTTTCCATTTTAATTGTGCTATTTCTTTGCCCTATCAATTGAAGTTGTGTAATATCTCTGGTATCTATCCCTATTTGAACCATAGTTCAAGACCTAATTATCTCTTTTCTGGACATACCAGTAATAACTTTATAATTGGTTTTTCTACAGTCTATCTCTATCAGTTCTGATTCATTGTATACAATGTTTCCATATTTACCACAGCACAGCTGTGATCAAGTCACATCTTCTCCATCTTGTCCTCCACTCAAAACCACAAGCTTCCTAAACTCATATGCTATTATCTAGCCTCCCTTTTCTTCTTCCACATCCAACACCTGTAAAAGCTGCCCTCCAAATCAAAGCTTAGTAAAAAATACCAATTCCTGCACGTAGCCTTCTCTAACTCCCAATCAGACACCAATGTGACCACTCCCTTCTTCGAACTGCTATAGCACATTCTTTGTATTTCTTAAATGGCATTGTCTACATTCAGCCTTGGATGAAGATTAATACGTAGCAAGGACTCAAACCAGACTGCCTGTATTTCAATCCTGGCTTTGCTACTAACTAACTAGCTGTGTGCCCTTGGGCAAGTAATTTGATTTCTCTGTGTCCCAGTTTTCTCCTCTGTAAAATGAAATAACAAAAGTTAACTATTTGATACAGTTATGAGAATTAAATAAATATTTGTAAAGTGCTTAGAACAGCACTAAGAACATAATAAGCACCGATTAAGGATTTGTTAAATAAAATTTGTACGCTTGTCTCCTCTACCCTGCTTATAAAATCATAAAGTAACCTTAAAATCTGCAGCAAATAACTCAACTGAATACCTCTATCAGATAAAGGGATTCAGCCCCTTAAGAGCTCACAAATTATTGATGATGTCACACTGATAAAAGGCAGGGAAACTGCTGTAACAACAGTATGTGCAAAATAACTAACATCTATGGAGCACCAACCGTGAACCAGGCACTAAGTTAAATGCTACATGGCTCTTATCTTGAAAGAACCATTTAACGACATCAAGTGAAGTTGTACATAAGCTTTGTCTTCCTGTATTCCCACTGCCGGAGTCTTAACCATTCATGAAAATCACAAAAGCCAATTAAAGAATATAGTTCTAGGAATGACTGTGCTGGAGGAATGTGTGAGGTGCTATAACGTCTAATCCATCTCTGAATTAACACACCATATCCTTCAATTACCTCTATTGAGACCTCATGCTAAAACTGATGGTTTAACCTTTTGATTTGTGATGGGAAGGATGTGTAGAGGAGAAGTGTAAGCAGTGCCTTGAGGAATAGCTACCATTTATATATAATGTGTAAGGCTTACATTGCCCACGGCAGGTACTCAATAAATATTTGCTGAATATATTAGTAAACCACGTAAGTAAGGGATGGATTTGGAGGGTTTGTCTTATTCATGGAATTACACTGAGAATAAATGTCAGATGACGTTAAAAACTTTTTTGGTTCACTTATAATTGCAGTTTCACATAGATTAGGTATCTAGTAACGTAAGTTTTAACGATTTAATTCAATAAACATCTATCAAGCAACAAGGACTTTGGGTAGGAAGTTCCATTACAGAGGCACGGGAAATCTATGAAAGCAAACCACTGTACCATGGATATAATGAAGAATGAAATATAATCTCTGCTCTCAAGGGCATAATTCAGAGCAGGAGGGCATTCATACACATCAGCTATATATGTTACATGAATCAAGTAAGCTGGGGAAACAGGAAATAAAGAATGACACTGCCTAGGGCATGGAGAATTGCAGGTATGTTTCCTAAAGGGTGTATCATTTCAATTGGCTTTGAAATCAGGGACAGAAGAAGAACACTTCAGATAAAGAGAAACCCATGAGTGAAGGAATAGAAGTACGACTGCGAAGGGAACACTGAGCTGAATAATGAAGGAAGAGGTGGAAGAATATCCTTTCCCGGAGATACTTAGAAAAAATATAAGTATTTATCTTTCTAGTTAGCTGGAGTTCACTTGTGTCCAGAAGCTAGCACCCACCTTCCAGTCTTATACATCTACATATCAACTATGAACCATTGCTTATTCATTTAGCAAATAATTACTGAGCATCTAATATGTACCAGGCACTATGTTAGTATTTGGTTTATTCAATAAATCCCTCCCGTCATGGAACTTAGATTCCTGAGTGTGTCAGGGGAGAAAACAAAAACAATAAACTAAATAAATAAGTAAAATACATAAAATGTTAGACATTGATAAGCACTATACAGAAAAATAAAGCATGGAAGAAGGACTAGAAGTGCTGGTGGGTGCCATTTGAAATAGGATAGTCAGGGGAGGCCTTACTGAAAAGTGAGGAGAAAGCTATGGGATTATCTAAGGAAGAGCCTTAAGAGATTTAGAACAGCTGGTGCAATGGCCCTGGGGTGACAGCATGGCGGCATGCCTGGCAGTTTCAAGGAACATTAAGGACAGTATAGCTGGAGCTGAGTGATAGGAAAAAAAAGAGGTATAAGAAATTAGGTTAGAGAAGTAATGGGTTAAGGAATACAAATGGTATAGAGAACTTAGTTTTTATTCTGACTGAGGTAAAAGATCTTTGGAGGGTTGTGGGCAGAAGAGTGATGTGATTTGACTTAGTTTTAATAGGATCACTTGGGCTGCTGTGCCGAGAACAGACTGATGGGGGAAAGGCACCAACAGGAAGGCCAGTTAGGAGGCTACTGCACAAATCCAGTGCACAGATGGTTAACTTAGACCAACAAGGTAGGTCCAAGGATTGAGAGGTGGTTAGGTTCCAGATATATTTGGAGGGTAGAGCCAGCAGAATTTTCTGATAGACTGAATATGGGATATGAAAGAAAAGACTCAGGTGACTCCAAAGTTGTGGGCCTGGTAACTGGATGGCACTGCCATTAACTTAGGGGAGGCTGCAAGAAGAGGTTGTGAGAGAGGATCAAGAGCTCAGAGTTGAACCTGCTACACCTGAGATGCCCGTGCGAATAGAATGTCAAGTGAGCAATAAAACGCTCAAGTCTACGAAACAGGGGAGAGATTCAGGTTGGAGGAAGACACTTGGAAGACATCAGTAGAGAGAGAGAATTTAAGGCCAGAGGATTGGATAGATCACCAAGGAAATGGATGGAGACAAAACGTATAAGGACTGAGCCCTTGGGTTTTCTAAAACGAGTGAAAAAGGGGGTCAAAAAGGGGGATCTACAGAGACAGAAATTAAATTGCAGGAGATGAGGTGTAACCTAGGAGCCCAGGATTTCTTGTGGTGCTTGAATGTATGAGATTAGAGCTGGTGGTCTCAAGACCAAAGGTAGCAGCAAGGTTGTGAGTGCTGGGAGATAGGGAAAGCTGGGGATTTGGCTAGAAGCAGTGTTGTGGAGCCAGTCGTCACTCTTATCAACAGGCATGCAGCGGCACGGGGGCGGGACAGTCTTACTCTGAGCACGCAGTACTCGCAGTGACCTCCTGTTGCAGTCAGTGCAGGTACAGCATCCAGGGCTCCTTCTTGGGGATTCTTTGATTTTAATTTACACCTGTGGTTAAATACTGTTTTCCACATATAACACTAGCAATAGCTACACCAATAGTCAATGGAACATCACTTCCCTCTCTGGACTATTTTCCAGTGCACCTTTCACCAATTCCTTTTGTTCTTTTGAAAAGAGGACTTACCAGTCCCTCCTTCTCAAGGGAAAAAAATGTATTCTTTGAAGGCCAGAAAATAAAACATTCCTCAAACAGATATTAGGGCCATCTTATCTGTTCTTCCTAGCACTATAACGAAATTATGCTTTAAAATTATGCTTTAAAATTATGCTTTTGTAATTTCACATTTCTCTGAAGAATATGTGTAACTTTGAATTAAAATAAACCCAAACTCCTATTTTAGAATCTTAAAAGTGGAAAGAATGTCAAGAGGCCATTCGGCCTAAATTATACAAGATGTGGAATTGTACAGATATGATTTCAGAGATTCTTGCATTATATCACAACGAACATAAACTTCTCTAGTCCTCTCTGGTTTTGAGTAAAGTGTTATTAAAATTTTGTTCCTTTTTGTTTGAGATTTTAACATTGAGTTAACTCTTTAGCTCTATTCACCCAGTAACCCGATAAAAGTTTGAATGTCCACTGCATTACTACAAAAAAATTGCTTTAATTTTTCAGTTATATTTAAAATAATTGACAAAATGTATATATTTAAAGTGTACAATTTAATGAATGTGCATACACTCATAAAAATAGCTCTTAAAACTACTCTATTCTGTTACATTTATCTACACATAGGTATTTACACCAAAACAATACTGTCTTGATTAATCTACCTTTGAAATAAGCCTTAACATCAGTAAGTGTAAGTCCTTGAATAATGTTCTTTTTCAAAGTTGTCTAGGTTCTTTGTATCTCCATATAAATTTTAGAATCAATTTCTACCAAAAAAAAAAAGGCCTGCTGATTATTTTCACTGGGATTGTGCTGAAGCTATGGATCAACCTGGGGAGAACTGACATCTTAACAATATTGAGTCTTCTGACCCATAAACATAGTATATCTTCATTTATTTGGGTCCTCTTTAATATCTCTTAGCAATGTTTTGTAGTGTTCAGTATATAGATAGTGCAGATCACCTAGCAAACTTATCCTTAAAGTACGTTATATTTCTGATGCTATTGTACTGTTTTTAAAATCCAATTTCTGATTGTTTATTGTTAGTATACAGAAATACAACTGATTTTTACACAGTGGTCATGTTTTTGCTATTTATCTAATCAGTCTGACTAGAAGTTTCTCCGTTTTATTAATCTCAAGAACTAGCTTTTGGTTTCATTTTTCAAATTATTTTCTGTTTTCTAGTTTATCAATTGGTGGTCTTGTCTTTATTATTTCCTTTCTTCTGTTTATTTTGTGTTTCATTTGCTCTTCTTTTTCTGATTTTCTAAGATAGAAGAGTAGGTCTATGACTTGAGATGACTTTTTCTCTAATATAGAAGTTTCATTCTATCAGTTTCTCTCTAATCACGGCTTTAGCTGCATCCCACAACTTTTGATATGTCATGTTTTCATTTTCAGTTAGCTCAAAATATTTTCTAATTTTCCTTTAGGTTTCTTCTTTGATCCATGGATTATTAAGAAGTGGTTGTTTTGTTTCCAAATATTGGGATTTTCTAGAGATCATTCTGGTATTGATTTCTAATTTACTACTATTGTGATCAGAAACCATACGTCGTATGATTTCAGTCATTTAAAACTTATTGATATTTCTTTTACACCACAGAATATGGTTTATCTTTGTATTAGGTTGGTGCAAAAGTAATTGCGGTTTGAAAGGTTAAAAATAGGGGTGGCCAGTTAGCTCAGTTGGTTAGAGCGTGGTGCTGGTAACACCAAGGTTGCCGGCTGGATCCCCGCATGGGCCATTGTGAGCTGCACCCACCTTAAAAAATAAATTTTAAAAAAGGTTAAAAATAATTGCAAAAATCGCAGTTACTATTGCACTAACCTAATAAATGTTCTATGTGCACTGGAAAAAAATGTGCATTCTGCTGCTGTTGGGTGGAATGTTCTATAAAAATCAATCAAGTCAAATTGGTTGACAATGTTGTTCAAATTTTCTATGTCCTTAATGATTTTCTATTTACTTCTATCAACTATTGAAACAGGGTTAATGAAATCTCCAAATATACTTAAGGATTTGTCTATTTATCCTTGTAGTTCTATTAGTCCTTGCTTCATCAATTTTGAAACTGTTATTACATGCATTACTATTTAGAATTGTTACATCCTTTTGGTAAATTGATCTCTTAATAATTATGAAATGTGCCTTTTCATCCCTGGTAATATTGTTTATTCTGAAATATACTTTGGTATTACTCTATCCACTGAAGTTTTCTTTTGATTAGTATTACTATGGTGTATCTTTTTCCATTCTTTTCCATTTAAACTATTTGCGTTCTTATACTTCAAGTGGTTTTCTTATTCACAGCATATACATAGTTCAATCTTTCTTGTGTATCCAATCTGACAATATCTGCCTTTTGAGGGTGTTTAGATAATTTATACTTAATGTGATTATCGATATTGGATTTAAATCTTTTTTATTTTCTTTTTGTCCCATCTTCTCTTTGTGCTCTTTTTTCTTCTTTTTCAAGCCTTTTTTATATGACTGGTTTATCTTCTTGGCTTATTAACTATACCTCTTCATTTAAATTTTCCTCTTGGATGCTTCTGGATATATGTTATACATCTTTATCAATCTCCTTTTAAGTAATATTATACCACATCCTTTGTCATATAAGAACCTTACATTTGTATATTTCCATTTCACCTTCCCTGGCCTTTGTAGTATTAATGTTATATATTTTGTTTCTACATAAGTTATAAACTGCACAAAACAGTTATTACTTTTGTTTCATATAACTATCTTTTAAAGAGATTTTATATTAACCGTTTTTGTTGCTCTTCATTCCTCTGTGTAGATCCAGATTTTCACGAAGGGTAGATTTCTTTTAAGCTTGTTGGCAGTATCAGAGAAACCTCAATTTATGGGTAACTTGGATCACGAGGAATAATCTGCCCCTTTTTCACTCTAGCAGGTAAGAACACGAACTATTCCTGGCCCTGTGAGAATTGTCCTACCAGTTCCTTTCTACTGCTTTTCTCACATACATGCAATAATGAGTACTCAGCTGAAGACACAATGGGAACCTCCCGCAGATCTCCAGGGTTCTTTTCTTCACAAGACAGTAATCTGTCTTGTAAATTCTAGCCATCATGCCCTCCCTATATTCTCAATTCTCTCTCTTCAACTCATGGAGAACTCTTGGTAAATTTGGGTTCCCCCTCCCTGCACTATGGTCTGGAAACTCCAGACAGCAAGGTAGAGTAATCATAGGGCTCACTTTCTCTGCCCCATTGTCCTTTGCTTTGTTTTTCCCATATATTTTGTCTTGAGGTTTAGCTATTTAAGGTAGATCAGTATATTAGTGTGCTAGACCTGCTATAACACAGCACCACAAACTGGGTGGCTTAAATATCAGAAATTTATTGTCTCACAGTTCTGGAGGTTATATGCCCAAAATCAAGGTGTTGGAAGAGTTGTTACCATTTGAGGGCTGCAAAGGAAAGATTTTTTCTGGATGTCTCTCTTGACTTGTAGATGGCCGTCTTCTCCCTACACCTCGCACATCATCTTTTCTTTACGCGCATCTGTGTCCAAATTTCCCCTTCTTATAAGGACACCAGCCATATTGCATTAGGGTTCACCCCAATGATCTCCTTTAAACTTGATTACCTCTGTAAAGACCCTAAAATTGGCCCTAAAATCAGATTGGTAATTGTTAAACTGATGTCTATAAAAATCAGTTGAGTACAGTGGTTAAGAGTAGGAACACTGGAGTCAGACTGCCTGGGTTTGATCCTCGCTCCACCACTTGCTAGTTCTGTGCTGTAATTCCCTTATCTATACAAAGATATTTACAGTACTCATCTTATAGATTAGTGAGATACATCTGTTTAGAAAAGTGCCTGGTACATAACATAGCCTCAATAAATGGTAGCTATCACAGTGATCAAAATAATCTCATTATGAGAATTATGAGTAGGGTTACCAACACAGATCTTAAATGGCCTTGAAGAAGGAGATTAGAAAATTCATGTACTACTTCATTTATTAAACTTTCCATGCTGTCAGAAGTACTATTTTCTTCTGGCTTTTTAAGCTTAAAGGCTTTCCTTAGTGACCCCTCTTACCACATTTTACATACAGCTGCCAAAACTCAGTTTTCTAAAACTGTACTTTAAGTCATTTGTTTGATATAGAATCTGTAAAATATCTTTATAAATTTTCATGTTAATAGATGTTTGTGAAATAGGTAATAAAACTTCTACTATGAGAAATAAAACAAGTTTTCAAAGTATAATCTCGTTTAAGAATATTTAGGGCACAAATTATATAAAAAATAGTTCACTTTAAAGATTTGACTCTATCTAGTCTAGTCTATTACTGTTTGATATTCTAAGGAAGGACTACCTAACAGCTAAAAACTGCTAATTGTATTCCAGAAAAAATTAAGCATTCACTCTAGCTACTATTTTTCACTGTCCTGAAAAAAGCCATCACAGAGAAAGCCATGGGTAAAGGCTTTCTTCCTATAAGTCATTTTCACATAATAATGCTGAGCTCTGAGCTTGTAAGTACAGTAAGACATTGTGTGATCCTAAGTGCATACCAAGTACAGAATGTTTACTAAATGTACAAATGAATAAGTGAATAGATGACTGAATGAAGAAGTAAAGAAAGGAAGGAAAGGAAGAGAAGGAAGGAGGAAATTATTTCACACCAAGAAGTAATAGAAGTAGTAGTCAGGGAGTTACCATCCTGCCTAATAAAACAACAAATTTTAACCATTATAATATCAAACTGTGTTTTAAAATAAAATTTCTCTTTTAAACCACAATGATTACTATTAGACATTTTAGAACTGATCTTAAAAATGTTTTAAATTTAAGAAAGACTTCACATGGCAAATAGGTAAAGAGCATTGTTTATGGAACTTAATGTGTATATAGTATGTACAATTTCATTTTAGTAACAAAATACAGCTTAATTCAAGATGCAATCATTTACTTTTGGAAACTTACTTAAAAGTCATTTCAGGACTCATAGTGAGCTGTGCTTAAACATTAAGGATAGTGAAAAACACAATGTACTTACAGTAAGAAGGTAAAATGAAAAGATCCCATCATGAATGTTATAAAGTTATCTTTATACCTTAATCAAAATGCAAATCTATCACTTATTACCACAGTGATATACAATATTAAACAAATACTTGAATACTTACCGTTTTATTTGTCACCACTTAATACTTTCTGTATTTGTTTGTTAACTGTCTCCTCCCTCTATGGTAAACTCCAAGAGCATTAAAAGGTCAAAAGTACAATTATTGACTAAATAAATCACAAATTTAACATCCTGCCTCTCTGGTATGAAATCTGTCATCATTGATCTAAGTCATACAATATTATGAACTGATTTCACTGTCAATTAATTAAAAAATAAAATGTATATGTGATCCTGTATTTTTCACCTTCATTCATATATTCAACTATAAAAAAATATGCCTTCATGGTAAATCCTACCTCGTTGTATCTGTTGCTGGGAATTTTGATGCTGGTTTTCCGAACTTCCATGTCAACCACCAAACCTTGAACTACTGGCAATGTATACTGGTAATTTCTGAAGTCCTGAGCAAAAGCAGATTGGAGTGAAATAAAGAATTCATCAATGGCAGGATGCGATTTATACTAATAAAATTAGTGTAAATAGAAAGAATGTCAAAATAGAAAGATTTCATTTATCTAAAGAATAAGGAAAATATAATGCAAGTCCCACTGTGTGTGTGTATTCTAGCTCTCTATTAGACTGTAAATTCTTATAAGGAAGCAGAATACAAAGTTTCATATACTCCTTATATACAATATTAAACAATTATCTGAATACTTAACCCTGCTTTACAGACAATATTAAACAAGTACTTGAACACTTAACACTTTCTGTATTTATTTGTTAACTGTCTCCTCCCTCTAACGTAAGCTCCAAGAGGGTAAGAACTCTCACTTGTTTTTATCTTGTTATATTCTAAATGCCGGGGACATCCTAGGCACTCATCAAATATTTGTAGGGTAAAACACCCTTTCAGAGGTTCTTATAGGCTACAATAAGGACCTCTATCTACTTTTACTATTTTTTTGGCCAGGTTTGCGTTTGGACTATACTCACAAAAAGACACATGGTAGCTTACATTGGACAAAATGAGCAATTAAAAATTGGATTTAAATATGAAAACAACAGGGCCCAATAATCCCATGCTACCCTACCATTGGGACCAGGATGACCATCTAGTCTGGGATTGGCCAGGGCTACGGCCTGGGGCACAGATACAGGGAGGGACAGATTAATGCTAGAATGTTTGAGGGTTGGCCAGGGACACCCCCTGACTTCTTTACAAAGAATAGATGGTAAGGGAACAAGGAGATAAGATAAACATAATAAAAACAATTTATTTACTTTTGGAATCTTACTTAAAAGTCATTTCAGGACTTATAGTGAGACAGTGATAATTTTGACCAAGATGTTAACAGTTCAAAAGATTGTGAGAAGTTATCAGATTCTAGTTATATTCTTAAGGGAAAACAAGAGTCAAGGATGATTTTCAATTTTATGGCCTAGGCAACTAACTAGAAGACTGGAATTCCATTTACTGAGATGATGGGAAGAGGAAGGTGGCAATTCAGAAGGCTGTAGAAGAAGCAAGAAAGAAAGAATGGTGACCTAGAGATTACGAAGAGAAAATGTGCAGATATTAGTAAGTTGTTGAATAGAACTGTATTTTGATTGTTTCTATTTACTCAGGGAAATTGGTGAGACTTTCATCAGGTGAAAATGATGAACGGAGAGCACAAATTGGAAATTTGACAAGAGATAATATACAAATAGTCATTGAGGAAAGTAGGAACGTATTACAAACCAGGAAAGATTTGCCAGGTAGGTCTGAGAGCTCCCTTAAGGGTACTGGTCACGAATCTAAAGTGAGACGAGTGATATTATAAGCAGATATCAGGCTTAGCTATAAGTTAAGACTGAAGAAAGAATTAGATCCACATAGGTATGGTCAATTGACTTTTGATAAGGGTGAAAAGTCAAGTAAATGGAAAAAAGGACAGTCTTTTCAATAAATGATACTAGAACAATTGGACACACAAAAGGAAAAAAAACGAACTTTAAACAATGCCTCACAATCATAAACAAAAATTAACTAAAAATGGATCATAGATATAAATATGAAATATAAAACTATAAACCATTTAAAAGAAAAAGAGAAAATGTTTGTGATGTTTAGTCAATAAGTTCTTAGAAAAAGCATGCTCCATAAAAAAATTAATAAATTGGACTTCAACAAAATTAAAAACATTTATTCTACGAAAGACATTATTAAAAGAATGAAAAGATAAACCACAGACTGGGAGAAAATTATTACAAATGATACAAATCTGACAAAGGACTTATATTTAGAATATCTAAAATACTCTCAAAACTCAACAATCAGAAAACAACCATATTTTTAAAATGGGAAAAAAATCTGAATATTCACTAAAGAAGACATAAAGAGGGCATATAAGCACACATGAAAAGATGCTCTAAATCATTCAAGAAACATAAAAATTAAAATCACAAAAAATAAAACTCCTATTGGAATGGCAAAAATTAAAAACAAAAAAAGAGAAATAGCAAGTGCTACTTCTTTATATTATAAAGAAAACATTTATTTCTTTATATTACTGGTGAATGAAAAACACTGCAGGCATTTTGGAAAATATTTCCATAGTTCCTTATAATGTGAAACATACAATACGACTGAACTATCCCACTCCCAGGTATTTACCCAAGAGAGAAGTAAAAACTAATGTTCACACAAAATTTCATACATGAATGTTTATAGAAGTTTTATTCAGTCACCAAAAACTACAAACAACCCAAAATATCCATCAACAGACGGATAAATTGTGGTTCATACATACAAGTGAACAGAACTCAGCAATAAAAATGAACTATTAATACTGAAGAGTGCCACAATATGCCACCCCAATATATCCCCTTTGCTGATCTGTATTTGGCCAATCTAACATAGGATCCTACCTGAAGAACCTATAGTGAATAGAGAAAAAATATTTTATTTCCTCCCCAACAACACATATAACAACACAGATGATGCTTAAATGCGTTATGATACTAAAAGAAGCCAGACTGAAAAGGTTACATACTGTACAATTCTAATTATATGATAACCTGAAAAGGCTTAAAAACTATAGGGACAGAGAATTAATGGTTACCAGATGTTAGGGATATATCAGCAAATTTTCTGGAGTGATGGAACTCTTCTGTATCTGGATTGCAACAGTGGAAGTAACATAACTATATACATTTGTCAAAATTCTTAGAAATACACTCTAAAAAAGGTGAATTTTAATTTTTTTTAAATTTTTTAAAAGAAGAGTTAGCCAGGATTTATATTTTCCAGGCTACCATAACAGAGAATAAAAGAGACAGAAAAAACAAGAATTACGTGAAAAAGTGACTATAATGAGGAAACTATGAAATAAGACAGGTAAAGAGAAAAAAGGGGGGTGAGAGACAGTGAAAAGGTGCTAGAATCAAAAGATTGTAAATCCTGGTAAACTAGAGATAGAGAAGGTGGTAACAGCTATTAGGCCATATTTAGGCTAGGAGCACAAACCTTCTTATCTTAAATGCCATCTTGTGTTGCTTTGTACCTTGTACCTGCCGGCTTGTATTTGCTTTAGACCTGGAGAAGCCGCCTGGAATGTAGAAACCATCTTATCCTAAAAGCCATCTTGTCTCGCTTTGTACTTTGTACCTCTTGGCTTGTGTTTGTCTCCTAGGGACTTATGATCAGCTGGCCTGGGTGGTCCAGACGGCCAGGATGTGGATGTGGAACCAGAGGGCTTGGTCATGACCCGAAACCCTTGGTTACTAGAGACAATGCAAGGAAAACCCCCTGAAGCATTGAAGGGGGAACAGCCTCGTTTACTCCCTCCTATAAAACTCCATAGCCCTTTTTGCTCGGGGAGGTTATGGTCTTTTCTAGCCTGATGTCCCAAATAAATTCTAATAGACCAATTTTGGTCTACCCCTAACAACAGCGAGAAGCTTCAGTAGATAATCTAATAAATGTTGGTATGAATGAATTGAATAGGCCATAAAAAAATCCTAGGCTCCTGTTGCTAGATTACAAGATAAATATCTCTTTTTCATTCCAAAGCAGATTACAATAGTAAGAAATATTATCTTGTCAAAAATGTGACTGAAAACTAAAGTTACCAGGGAGGGGCAAAGGGATGTGTGCTGGAGTAGAAGAGAAAAAATTTAATTCTAAAATTTCCACTTCTGGTCAAGATGGAGAAAACGATTTGCCCTCCTAATCAAAACAACCAGAAAAGTTGCACAGAAAACATGGAACAATGATTTTCCAGACACTGAATGTCATGCAACAAAGGGTAGTGAGCTTGAGTAATGGGAAACAAGCAAGATGAGCTCTATGACTGCCCCAATTGATGCCTTAGGAGAGCTTCCAAGCTCAGGTGCAGGAAAGGTGAACCCAGGCAGAGGCCGGCAAATTTCCTGAGCTGAGGAGACAAAACTGAGAATCCAGAAAAACCAAGGTGGCTAGAGTTCACAGGACAGAGTATCAGAGAGAGAACTCCAAAGATTTGCAGAGGATCCAACTCCAGTATCCAGCCAAGTTCTGATTAACACATGTGTGTGAGGAAAACTTCTTGAGGCCAGCAAAAGAACTGCCTGAAATGATTATTGCAAACATAATCTGATATACACTTCTGTGAATAGTGACTATTCCCCAAATCCAGACAGGAAAACATTAATTTTTGGAAATTGGGCAGAGTATTACCGTATAACAAAGAATTGGCTGGCCTTTGCCCCTGGCTCCTGGGAGGTAGCCTCTAAACCCCTGAAACTTCCTAAGTGTCTTCATTATTCATGATAGACCCTGACAGCCTGTGTTAATTTGGTGACTGGTGGTGGGCCCCTAGATAGTTTATGCTAACATGATGACTCAGGATGGGAGCTGGTTATTCCAGAAAGATGATTAGAGGCTGAGGTTTTGAGGAACATAATATCAGCCCAATCAATGTCTAGGGAAGGAAGGGGTGTTGCAGATTGAGTTCAATCACATGGCCAGTGATCCAATCATCCCTACTAAGAAAACTCCAATAAAAACTCAAGGGAGGGGCCGGCCCGGTGGCTCAGGCGGCTGGAGCTCCGGGCTCCTAATGCCAAAGGCTGCCAGTTCGATTCCCACATGGGCCAGTGGGCTCTCAACCACAAGGTTGCCGGTTCAACTCCTCGACTCCCGCAAGGGATGATGGGCTCCGCCCCCTGCAACTAACAACAGCAACTGGACTTGGAGCTGAGCTGCGCCCTCCACAACTAAGATTGAAAGGACAACAGCTTCACTTGGAAGAAGTCCTGGAAGTACACACTGTTCCCCAATAAAGTCCTGTTCCCCTTTCCCAATAAAAATCTTAAAAAAAAAAAAAAAAAAAGAAAAAGAAACTCAAGGGAGTTTTTCTTACTTTATGCATGTTGTTACACATCAATGTACCAGGAGGGTGACATGTCCCTGAGGACACAGAAGCTTCTTGTTTGGGACCATCCCAGACCTTCTACTATGTGTCTCTTCTTTCAGTTGATCCTAATTTGTATCCCCTTTCCTGTAATAAAACTACCATGTTTCCCCAAAACTAAGACCAGGTCTTATATTAATTTTTGCTCCAAAAGACGCATTAAGGCTTATGTTCAAGGGATGTCATCCTGAAAAATCATGCTAGGGATTATTTTTCAGTTAGGTCTTATTTTCAGGGAAACACGGTATAATCATAAGATTTTCCACCTTTATTTTGAGTTGTATTTTCCTGCTTCTTAGCATGCTCGGTATTTTAATTGGATGCCAGTTAAGTATAGTGCTTAACTGAGTTCCATGAATCATTCTAGTAAATGATCGAAACTGAGAGAGTAGTGGGAACTCTAACATTTGTATCCAGTCCAGTATGGGTGGCCTGGGAACCCCTGTGCTTATAGCTGGTGTCTGAAGGAACAGCAGCTTTGTGAAGAAATGTGCGCTTAATCTGTGAAGTTTGGCCCAATTCCCAATAGTACCAAAAGTCACTGCAGGTGCTCAGAAGGGTCTTGCCTTAGTAGTGGGGAATAATTAGTCCTATACTAAACACAGCTTCAGTTCCACTTTACAAATCTTAAAAGCAAGACTTAACAGATCAAACTGTTTGTAGGTAAATTAACTGTATTACTTGTAACAGAACTCAAGCATATTTATAGGAACACAAAAATATCCAGCACCCAACAAGGTAAAATTACAATATCTGACATCCAATAAAAAAAGTACTAAGCATGCAAACAAGCAGGAAAATACAACTCAAAATAAGGGGGCGGAAAGAATCAATCCACAGAAACTGAGCCAGAACTCAGATAGAGGTTAGAATTACCAATGACATTCTAATAATATGATTATATTCCAGATGTTCAAAAAGTACAGGTATAGAAGATATAGAAAAAGACCCAAGTCAAACTTCTAGAGATGAAAATTAAGATGTCTAAGATTACAAAAAAAAAGAAAGAAAGAAAAAAGATGGAATTAATGGCAGCTTAAACATTGCAAAATAAAAGATTAGTGAACTTGAAGACACAGCAGTAAAAACTGTCCAAAATGAAAGAGAGAAAACAAAGGAAAAAAGAAGAAGACCATTAGTGAGCTATGATACAATTTCAAGCAGCCTATTATGTCTGTAACATCAGAGTGCCTGAAGGAGGGGGGGGGATAGCAAAGTATTTGATGAAACTATAAACCCACAGATCTAAAAAGCTCAACAAACCCCAAGCAAAAGAAACATGAAAAAAACTATCCCAAGATACATAATCAAATCGCTCAAAACCAGTATAGAAAGAAAAATTTTAAAGCAACCAGATAAGGAAAAAACTTGTAGAGTGGAACAAAAACAAGGGGAAAAACAGGTATCTCAACTGAAACAATGCAAACCAGAAGACAGTAAAGTTACATCTTTAAAACAGTCAAAGAATAAAACTGTTAACTTAGAATTCTACATTCAGCAAAACTTTCTTTCAAATACGAAGGTGAAATAAAGATGTTAGAAATACAAATGTTGAAATGAAAGACTTCATCACCAGCAGAGCCAAATTACAAGAAATGTTACAGGAAATCTTTCAAACAGAAGGAAAATGACACCTGATGGAAATACTGGTTTCACAAAGGAATGAAGAACACTGGAAATGGCAACTACGTGGGTAAACCTACAAGAGTTTTATTATTGTTTAAATAGCTTTAAAAGGTAACTGGAACTATAACTACAACTGCATGACAGTGAGGAATAAATCCAGTCTCCAAAAAGCAACTAAAAAGCTGGCTAAATGGTTTTTTAAAAAAACAATCATTTTAGTGCTCTGGAGTTAGACCTCAGGCATACAACGCACTAAGAAGTGCTTATTCATGAAAACTACTGAACTTCAACTAAGAACAGCAGAGTTCAGCTTGTCACTTTCTTGTAGGTGGCTACCCCTAGCCCTATTAGGTGTTTTAACCATGGCAAGGTATTTCAAGAATCTTTGATCTGGAGTGTTGTTAGAGGAAAGGGAGGGCCAGCCGCTCTGTTAGCCTGAGATTAATAGCTAGCCTGTTTCTGTTGGGGCAAGTAATGGGCAGGCAAACAACCCAGAGATTTAACAAGGAGTTCTGGGAGGTGAGACAGTCATAGGGCTCTTCATAAATTTCCCAAATATGCAAGATTGAGCTTAGTCTGTGGACACATGCAGCAGAGACCTTAGTGGCCCAAGCCAACCAATGTTGTTGGTCAACAAAGTCAGAGCCTATGCAAGTGCAGAGGAGACATGAGTCTCATGAAAGGAAAATGATGAAGTTTGAATCCCAGTTTATACACAGATCCATACTCAAAGAATGGAAGCTCTACTGGCTTGAAGTATTTGAACACAACTTCTGACCAATCTTTGGCTGAACAATAAGCTACAAGTATACCTGGAGATATTGTGGGTTTGGTTCCAGACCACCACAATACAGCAAATATCACAATAAAGCAAGTCATGTGAATTTTTTGGCTTCCCAATGCATGTGAAAGTTATATTTAGACTATACTATAGTCTATTAAATGTGCAATAGCATTGTGTTTAAAAGAAAAACAATGTACCTTAATTTAAAGAAGACTTTATTGTTAAAAAATGCTAGCCATCATTTGAGCCTTCAGCAAGTCAATCTTTTTGCTGGTGGAGGGTCTTGCCACAATGTTGAGGAAAACACAGTATTGGCAAAGCGCGATAAAATGAGGTATGCTTGTATATAGAAATAGGGGACCCCCCTCGGATGCCAGGCTTAAAATAAAAACAAGACAGAATGCATGTACTTTAATTATATTTACCTCTAGTCCTCATGATAATCCTGCAAGGTCACTTAGCTATAACTGTATAATCAGGGGCTAGAATCCTACACTATTCCACTCTAAAGCTCTACATACTTCACAAGAAATATATATGTTGTTCTTTTCCACTGGCATAAATCTTCACCTGCCTGAAGCAGCAAAGGCATTGCTATCAACAAAATAATAAATCCTTCTCCCATACAAACCCCAGTGAGGAAAAGCAAAGTAAAAGTTCCCAACTTACTGCCAGAAGATTCATGATGGTATGTCCTGTCTCTCCAAACAATGGTTTCCGAAATCTGACACTGAACAGTGGGCACGGATAAACTACGGGAATGAGAAATAATCAGACTCAGTTTGGCAGCTTAAAATTTTGGCAAAAGAGGCATCATGGCTAATACAGTTTTCAACATAAAATTGTAATGGCACATTAGAGCATATGAAATTTAGGGCTCAAAAAGTATTTAGCATGGTAGCATCACAGACAAATCCTGAGCCTTCTACAAACCACGCGGAAGACTTCTGATGACCAGAATAAACCTTTTGATGCAGCTGTTTCAAAAATGACCAAAAGGTCTTAGGAAGTACTCTTCTTCAAATTGGATTAATACGATCCAGGAAATAAATATCTCCTGATTCCTCTGTGATCAAGAAATCTAAAAGAATTCACTCTTACACATCTCCCAACCAAAACCCTCCTTAGGAAAGCCGAATACCAGGTGATCCTATTAGCTGGCTCACTCCTTGAACTTTATGGTTTGAACTAACTGCCTGTTCAAGACAGGCAAGTTAGACACAATGGTTCCCCTGCATACAATCCTTTCCTTTCCTTACTTCACTTAGCTGATTCATATGTTTCCTTCACAGTTCAGTCTAGAGGCTCTTAGTCCAAGGAATACTTCTCATCCAATTCCTTCATTCTTGGTGAAGTTAGAGCCTATCTTGTAGCTCCCAAAGAACTTTGTTAACTTTGAGTATATGCTTTAATATGATATACTACTTTGTGATTTCTGTATGTCTTCCTTACAAGGATTTTCAAGGGCCTATAACCATGTCTTAGCCATTTCTGAATTCCCAGAATTCATGACACATAGTAGACCTTTATTAAATTATTGTTAAATTAATGAATAAATAAGTAAAAGAACGAAGCTGACTTGTTGAGAACACATATGGTTTTATGGTTTATAAAATAATTTTCTAACATATATGTTTTATAAAATAATTTTTCATCATCTCATTTGATCCTTTTAAAAATCCTATATAATATAAAAGGCTATTATTATCTCCAATAGCAAAAGAAACTGGCAATCAGACAACTTGAGTGACTTGCCCAAAGTTACAGAGCTAATAAGTGGCAGAGTTAAGAACCTTACTCAAGTGGTCTGATTCCTAGACCAGGACACTTTTAATTAAAGATATGAAGTTTAAAATAAAGCTTGCATTTAGCCCTTGATGTCTTAAAAAAAAAAAATCACAACTTAGCTGCACTGCTACAACTATGGGCAGAAAAGTTCTTCTGTTGCTTACGTTACTAAGTGAGAGTGATTTCTATAGCACTAGCTTCCAGTATCTGTTACGTTACATTAAAATATAACTTGCTGTAACTATTTTCTAACCAAGTGACAAAAAATATGCTCACCATATATAGATACTATAAAAGAATAAAGTTACTTAAGTTAAAATTCATTTTTTCTCAAGATGATCATGCATTCATCAATGAACTATAAAACCAATAAGTTTACAAGGAAATAAATCACCACCAACTTTCTCATTTGATATTTTCAGTCCTTCCTGTCACAGACAAAATAAGTAGAAACAATGGGCCAGTTTAGTTTAGCTATTTCAAAATATTACTTCTGCTGAATTGTATCACCAGGGGGGGTCTCTGAATACTTCAGGACTTTATTTAGTCATGATGTTTTGGTCATGTGTCTTAGAAGAAAGTACTCTACTACTTACGTCGATATTCAGCTCCAAGTCTCAGCATTAGTCGGATGGGAAACACTTTAGCCCAAGGAGTTTCCCATTTCTGGATGAGAATCCCAAACAAGTAAGGTGGGGTTGGGAGTACAAGGTCTTGCAGTGACTGGTAAGTAGATGCTACATATAAGAACCCACCATGTTCTTTACTGCCAAGGAAACTTTGACTGAAGAAGGAATGTCCCAAGTTGCCCACAACATTCCCTAAAACAAAACAAAAAAATTCATTAATTACTTTCTATAACTAAATTAATCATATTTTTAGTAATCATTATTATTCAACACTGGGACAGACACCACCAAACACTAATTCCCAACCTTTTACCATGAAAAATACCCAAATCTAGAAAGTTATTTTTCAAATAAATGGCATTTATTAAATGAAAATTTTCCCCCAATTTTATCAGGGCTTCTGGTTGAGCATGATATAACTTATATGAGTATTATCACACTGCAGAAAACTGCCTAGTTAAAAGCCAAAAATATTGATGCTTTCCTTAGTTACATGGTGCAACTTTACTGTATGAATTAGGGTAAGAATTATTGCCTCAAAGGTCATGAAAAAAATGTTAAAATTAGGTACCCGCTAGCAGGGAGCTTACAGTCTCATTGGGTGAATAAAGTCAATTCATGAACATAATGAAGACAATCATGTACAGTTATATATGAGACATTAAGGGAAGACAATTTATAGAGAAGGAAGTACCACAGATAGGATTTATTCTTTGTAATTTTAGTGCAGACAAATATGAAATGTAAACAATTTAGGGCTTACTTAAATTCATATTAGGAAAGTTTTTTTTTTCTTTTGACCGTAAATGCTCTTTACTAAGCGCTTTTTAATTTAAATATTTTTGGAATGAAACAGTAACAAATCAGCCCTTCATTAACAAGATATTCTCCTCAGTTTAGAATTACAAAAGAACTTCTGTTCTTCTGAACAAGAGCTGTTCAGTAATGTAACAGCAGATATGTTCACGAGACATGTGTAAGCTTCTTTTGATACCTCTGAAAGAAGTAGGATAAAGTATAAAAATCCCCATCACAGAAGTTAATGCTTTACTTTCCTTGAAAACGAGTGTGTTAGAACAGTTCAGTGATGGGTCATAGAATCCTTGAGTGAAGTGGGTCCACAAAGGAAGGGAACACCTCCCAACAAAACTCAGAAAAGCTTTGTGTGACAGCCACACTCACCTCGACATCATCGTATGACGAATATATTTAGGAGTAAGTATCCTTGCCCCAAGATTAACCAAATCTGCCTTGCTGGGCCAGATACACAAAAACAAAACAAAATGAAAATCTCCACATTAAGAAAGCAGCGTGGTATTTTGGAAAAATACCACAGACTTTGGAGTTACAGAGATATGGGGTTGAATACTAGTTTGATCACTCCCTATTGTGTGGTTTTTGGGCAAGTTATTTAACTTCTGTGAATGAAATGGGGGAAATTTAGATCTGTTGTGAAGAACAAACAAAAATATATGTAAAATCCTAACAGCACCTGGCACATAATGTATTCTAAAAAAATTGTATTATTGTTATAATGCAAACACATGTAATACTCAGCCAAACATTATAGTATTATACTATTTTTGCTTTATCAAAGATTTAAGAGTAAGGTTTATATAAATTTTCATCTTTCTACCTGGGGGCAGGGGAAAGAGGAGGAAGAGGAATGGGAGAGAGAGGGAAGATTTTTTTTCCCTCCACAAAGGGAACACAATAGCATTCCTCTAAAGCGCTAATGACGGCATAATGTTTATGTTTCATAATAATGCCCTAGTGAATACAGCTCAGAGGTGAAACATATGTTGGCTTGGTAGTCAAGGCATTCATTCATTACTCCTTTGGGATTTCCCTATTAGAGACTGGAATCTATTACTGGTTATTTTCCCACAGATATTGATCACCTTTCTGCTTCTACCACCTAACAATCCACCCCCCATCCCAATCACACTCAGATTCTTTACTATGTCTCCTTCCATTATAAAACACTTTTTTACCCTTTGAGCATTTACTCTCTTAAAAGAATTTTTTTTTAAAGTAGACCTCTATTAATCCCAATGAGTGATTTAGTTTAGACTGTCATTTACCACCTCACCTACAAACAAGTAATATTCCACAGGTGAAGATATCAGCAAAAATAAAATACCAGGCATAAGACTCTGACAAAGGAAAACTTTTATTTGAAGACTTAATCTGGGGCTCTTGAACTCATAAAGTCTGTTATATACTAATTTATACAGGCACTTCTCTATGGGAATGTTCAATACAATGAGTCCACTGAACTAATTCTATATACCTCAAGACCACTAAAGAATCCATATAATTAAACTAGACACCAACTCTTGCTTCTGAGCTTAAATGACCTGGCAAAAATGTCAAATGCTTTATACCAATTGTTTACAAAGCAATTTTACATGGCATTAATCAGGTAATCATCAGACCAGTGCCACTAAGTTAACAGAGTTGGTATGACTTCCCTGAATTTGGGGGGTTTATATTACAGATGAAGAAACTGAAGCTTAAGGGATAGAGGTGAAGTGACTCTCAAAAGACACTGGGTAAATCAGTGGCAAAATAAGCTCCAGAAAGTAGATTTTCCAATAGCCTGATCTTTTGATATATCACAATTTCTGTAAAATATGTATAATAATTTGCAATTTTCCATCTTAAATTTGGAATTTAAACTTTATTTTTCAAAGAGCTTGCAAATAGCCATCTTTACATTCAACTGAAATACAACTTAAATATCTATGTGACAAGTTTCCTTTGTTTCAAAGCATATTTATTAATCCTTAGATCAACTCAAATGGGACAATTTTCAAGCAAATGTTTCTCTTATTTCAATAAGTAGTAATATTTTTAAACATTAATATAACTAAACCTCAAGCCATCAAAAGAATTTAGACAGCTGGAGTTCTCTGTAATACAATAAACTGCCGTTAAGCATGCATACTTCACAGAAGCTCATTTCCTCAGTTTAGAGCATCTGTGAGATTTACCATGTAATTTCAAAAAGCTCATGAGACAATTTATTTCTTCTTATGGTTTGAAACACGGGATTCAGAGAAGACACAGCTAAATTAAAACCTAGGTTCAGCCACTTACCAGCTATGTGCATGATCTCGGGCAAGTTAATTATGCCCTCAGTGCCTCTCAGTTTGCTCATATGTAAAATGGTAACAAGAAGACTATGAATCTCATACAGTTAAGAAGAAATGAAATATGCACATAAAGTAATGAACACACTGCCTAGCATGTAGTAAATGCTCAATAAATATTAAGTATTAGTCTTACATCACCTCTTCATAAATAATTGCATTACTTTCTCATCAGTTGAAAAAGTACTTTACAAAGCATCAATACCATGGCTCCTTTGCTCACAAAAAGATACAAAATAAATTTATCAAAAAGGTTCGCAATTCACTAGAAAAATAAAATAAAAACCGGTACCATAAGATAATATACTTTAACTGGTAAAACAATACAAGAAAATTATTGATGATGGTGAAAACACCAATAAGTTCCTCTTTCCCTGGAAACACATTAGTTAGGAAACTTTTTCTTATTTTACAGGTAAAAAAGGGACTTGCTTCAGAAATATCAAAGATAATAAGCAATTATAATTGTAATTTTGTGCTCATTAGAAATAATGGCAAACTACTAAAATATGAAACAATTACTAAGACATGAA
Source organism: Rhinolophus ferrumequinum (assembly GCF_004115265.2). Taxonomy (NCBI): domain Eukaryota; kingdom Metazoa; phylum Chordata; class Mammalia; order Chiroptera; family Rhinolophidae; genus Rhinolophus; species Rhinolophus ferrumequinum. The sequence goes on along the minus strand of NC_046292.1, from coordinate 37,312,527 downwards.
ATGATGAAGCATTTACCATATGATATATACTACTAGATACTGATCCAAAAAAGAGATACACATTAGATATTTGAAAAAAAAAAAAGATATTTGATAATACGCACAAAATTCAACTGCCAATCATTCCACAAACATTTACAGGATACCTATCATGTTTTTATAAACACCTTATTAAATGTTTGTGTATATTCTTTGAAAGGCTACTTTTAAAAAAAATCTCTATTTTCCTCCTTCCTTTAGTTCACCTATAATTTTTCTTCTAAATACTTATGGGGGTAGAAAATGGACAAGAGATGGTGGCTTAAAAATATTCTAAAGACATGTTTTCCTAAGTTAATATGCATGTATATCCTTAGACTAAGATGAACTTCCACATTAAAAAAATGAAAGCTCAAACTCCATTGTATTTGGATCCTTTAACTTTATTAGTAACATTACAAAATTATTAATAAAAATAAAATTCAAAAAAGATGAATGAAATTTAGTAATAACATACAATTCAGTAATGCAGTGCCCTGAAGTATATATTGTCGTTTGATAAATCTATATGAGAAAGAAATTTAAATTAACCAAAAGTTTATCTGGGTTCACAACTTAAAGATAAAAAATAAGGAAAACTTTAGAATGAGAGTAGGTGACAAAAAAGATACTAAAAAGAAAAAAGATGTTTTATAGAAATTTCCCAAATGACCTACTAAGGTGACTGATAGTCTTTCCTTCTTAGAGACCAAAAACACTGGGCCTCAGAAACATTCTTAGGCTAACCTAAATAGTACTTCCCCTTGTCTCCAAGTCCCAATGGGAAGAAGAAGTCAAGAATAATAAGCACAGCACTTTTATTAGCAGAAGTGTTCTCTCAGAACTCCTTTCCTCCAGGTGCTTTTCCACCAAATGACAAATGACAAAAAAAAAAAAAAAAATGTTCTTAGTGACATCACAGCAATTTATTAATTCCTTTAATCCAGTTTTTTTTTTTTATTAAGCCTTTTTGACATGTCAGACTGTTTGTTCTAAGAGCTGGTACACAGAGTTGAGCCAGACAGATAAAAATCTTGCCCTCACGTTGCTTATATTCTAATGGAGGTAGATAAATAATTTCAGCTAGTAAAGTTAGTGATAAGTGTTTGGTACAAAATAAACCAAGAAAGGTAATGTGTTTGATGGACGCTTCTTTAGCCAAGAGGGCCACGGAAAATCCTCTGAGGAAGAAACATTTGAGAAAAGACTTGAATAAAAAGAAGAAACCAGCCAAGAAAGATCTGAAAGAGTAGCTGTGTTCCAGGTCTGGGAACAGTAAGTGCAAAAGCCATGAGTTGGAAATGAGATTGATGGGTTCAAAGGTAACAAAGATGATCCATGTAAGGAGTAGTAGGAGGTATGGTCAAAGAGATCTTTAGGGTGGAGATGATACAGGACCTTGAAGTTTAAAGGAAGGGGTTTGGAGTTCATTCTAGTCACAGTGGAAAGCCAATGGAAGGTTTAAGGCAGCTTCAATTGTGACATCATACTCATCACTATGCTACTTATGATACACAAATGTACTCTGCTCTCAATTCACAAGGATTAGAATTAGGATACCCTAAGGAATAGCTGACAGAGGACACACGTGTCTCAAAACGGAATTGCAAATGATTGAAAGGGAACAAAAAGCAGTTTTTAAATATAAAAGTGATTTAACTTGCAAGGTTGATAGTATTTATATACTGTGTATCTTCTTTCTTTGTTCCGAATTTTTGCTAACTGTAAAGTTGAAAATCAATGTGCTGACTTTATTATGCCCATGTCAATATTAAGCAATACACCTTAATATTTCTCTTAAATTAATAGTTTTCTTGAAGAGAGAAATACAAATTGGAAGAATTCATTGAAGACTAAGCCCTAGGATGAAGCACAGAAAGGCAGAGAGACAAATTATACAAAAAAAAAAAGTTAAAGAGATATTGAAGACTGATTTCAGAGGCTCCAATATCAAAAAGGAGTTACAAAAGATGACAATGTTGGGAACTAAATAGAAGTAATATTCAGAGATGATAACTAAGAATTTCCCAAATTAAAGAAAGAAATGTGTTTTCAGATCAAAAGTATACTTTGAGTACTCAGCAGTGAAAATGAAAAGAAATCCACATACATGAACACATACAAACCAATGGAACAGAACAATGTCCAGAAATAGACCCATATATAGAGAGAAAACTAATATTCAAAAACAGTGCCAAGGTAATTTAATGGCGAAATGATAATCTTTTTAACAAATGATGCTGGAACAATTGGATATCCATAAGCAAAAAAACAAAAAAAAAAACGGTGTGGGGGTGACTCTTGAGTTTTACCTCACTCCCTGTACAAAAATTAACACAAAATGAAGTACAAACTTCCAGTTATAAAATAAGTCAAGATGTAACATACAGCACGGGGAATATAGTCAATAATATTGTATTAACTTTGTAAGGTGAAAGATGGTAACTAAACCTATTGTGGTGACCATTTCACAATGTAGGTGAAAGCCAAATCACTATGCTGTTCACCTGAAACTTATATAATATTGTGTGAGTTCTGACAATTAAGTTTGCAAACTTGTTGCAATGATGTTGCTAACCTTTTTTGATATCAGAGGGATTATTCATTATGAATTTGTACCAACTGGACAAACAGTTAACCAGGCTTACTATTTGGAAGTGCTGAAAAGGCTGCATGAAAAAGTTAGACGACTTGAACTTTTCGCCAACAATTCACGGCTCTTGCATCACGACAATGCACCAGCTCACACAGCACTGTCTATGAAGGAGTTTTTAGCCAGTAAACAAATAACTGTATTGGAACACCCTCACTACTCACCTGATCTGGGACCAATGACTTCTTTCTTTACCCAAAGAGAAAGGAAATATTGAAAGAAACATATTTTGATGACATTCAGGACATCGAGGGTAATATGACAACAGCTCTGATGGCCATTCCAGAATAAGAGTTCTAAAAATGCTTTGAAGGATGGACTAGGCGCTGGTGTCAGTACGTATTTTCCCAAGGGGAGTACTTCAAAGGTGACAGTAGTGATATTCAGCAATGACGTATGTAGCACTTTTTCTAGGATGAGTTCGTGAACAATTGTCTGACCCCGTATGTCAACTATACCTCAATAAAAAAATTAACTCAAAAATGGATCATAGGGCCGGCCTGGTGGCTCAGGCAGTTAGAGCTCCGTGCTCCTAACTCTGAAGGCTGCCAGTTGGATTCCCACATGGGCCAGTGGGCTCTCAACCACAAGGCTGCTCAGTAAGAAAACAATTCCTTGACTCCCACAAGGGATGGTGGGCCACGCCCCCTGCAACTAAGATTGAACACGGCACCTTGAGCTAAGCTGCCTCCAGGATGGCTCAGTTGGTTGGAGTGTGTCCTCTCAACCACTAGGTTGCCAGTTCGACTCCCGCAAGGGATGGTGGGCTGCGCCCCCTGCAACTAGTAATGGCAACTGGACCTGGAGCTGAGCTGCGCCCTCCACAACTAAGACTGAAAAGACAACAACTTGAAGCTGAATGGCACCCTCCACAACTAAGATTGAAAGGACAACATCTTGACTTGGAGGGGAAAAAAAAAAGTCCTAGAAGTACACACTGTTCCCCAATAAAGTCCTGTTCCCATTCCCCAATAAAATCTTTTTTTTTTTTTTAAAAAAAGGATCATAAATCTATATGTAAGAGTTTACAACTATAAAACTTCTAGAAATAAATACAGGGGACTTTGGGGAAAATTTGGGGGACTTTGAATTAAGGCAAAGATTTCTTAGGAAAAGTGTAAACTAGAAAAGAAAAACTGACAAATTGGACTTCATCAAAATTTAAAACTTCTACTCTTGGAAAGACAGTTTAAAAATGAAAAGACAAGTCATGGATTGGAATATAGTATCTGAAAAATGCACTATATGATAAAGGACCCATACCCAAAATTTACAAAGTACTAAAAACTCAGTAAGAAAACAAGCCAATTCTTAAACGGGCAAAAGAAGATCTACAGATGGTAAATAAGCATATGAAAAGATGCTCAATCTCAATAGTCATTAGGGAAATGCAAATTAAAACCACAATGAGGTACACTATACACTCATTAGAAAAGAAAAAAAAGCAAAGCAGTACCAAGTGCTGGCAAGGATCCAAACAAGCAGAACTCTTCATACATTGCAGGTGAATGAATAAACAAAATATGGTACCTCCATCCATCCAACCATGTGGATAAATTAATCTCAAAAGCATTATGCTAAATGAAATAAGCCAAACACAAATATGTGATTTCATTTATATGACCTTTTGGAAAATGTAAAACTAGTGACACAAATCAGATCAATAATTGCTAGGGCAGAGGGTAAGGGGTTAAAACACAAAGGGGCATGAGGTAAGGTTTAGAGATGCTGGAAATATTTTATATCTTGGTTTTGGTGGTGTTTACATGACTATATGTTGGTCTAGACTCATTGAACAATATGTCTTAAAAGGTGAGCTTTAAAGTATATAAATTATAACTCAAAAAACTGACTAAAAAAATCTCACACAGAGAACTTTAATAGTGTGCTTGCAGAAAATCAAAGATAAAGACCAAATCCTAAAAGCCGCCAAACAACTACCTATTAAAAAAGAAAAACAAAAAACTAGGCTACAGGACACGTCAGAGGACAATGGAGTAATATCTTCAAAGTACTTGCTAAGGGGAAGTAAAAGGAAGGAATGAAAGGAAGGGAGGGAGGGAATCTGTTAACCCAGAATTTTATTATTCAAGAGTGATAACAAAGAAAAAATTTCAGACATACAAAGACTAACGGTGTTTACCAATCACAGACCTTCACTAAGACAACTAATAAAAAGAAGTATTTCAGCAAGAAAAGCAAGTCCAGAGGGAAACACAGGATACAACAGCTATGGAGAAAATATGATGACAAATGTAATTAATAATTTTGACTGAATTGAATATTGATACTGATATTGAATAGATAATTGAATATAAATGAAAACAATTTTTCTTAGACTAGGAAAGTATTAAGTGAATAGATAAAGTATGCTTAGGTCTGTGTCATAAACTATTCTTAGAAATTCTGTGTGGTAGGCAGAATTCCGCCTCCAGGGATGTATGTCTTGTTTAATTCCCTCCCCTTGAGTGGGGAGCACCTGTGAATATGATGGGCTGTCACTCCCATGATTAGGTTACTGATCAACCGACTTTGAGTTAATCAATAGGGAGGTTATCAGTGTGGGCCTGACAAAAGACTTTTAAATCTAGGTCTAGAGGTCAAGAGATTCAAAGCAAAGAGACACACTCCTGCTGATAATGGAAGAAAGCAAACAACCATGTTGTAAACTGTCTATGGATACATGAGGCAAGGAATGGAATGCAGTGTCTAGGAGCCAACAGCTATCAAGAAAATGGGGATCTGCAAGAAAGTGAATTTTGTCAACAACCATAGAGAGGACCCTAAGCTCCAAATGAGAACCCCAGCATGGCTGACACCTTGAAGTCCCCTGAGCAGAAGATTCAGCAAAGCTGTGCCCAGGGAAATTGTGAGATAATAAATTTGTGTTGTTTCAAGACACTGAGTATGTTGCTTAGAAACACAGCAATAGAAAACTGATACATACTGAATAAGAACTGTTAAAAAAAAAAAAAAGTCATAGACAAGTATGTATGTAAAAAAAAAAATTAAAGAAATTCCCAAGAGAATACTAATATAATAAACATTGGTGAGAGACATAAACAGGGACATATATGTCACAGAAGACAAATAGTATGGCCAATAAATATATGAATATATGCTCAGCCTCATTAATAATCAGTAAAACATAAATCAAAATGAGATACCATTTTATACCCACCAGACTGGCGAAATTTAAAACTCTGATAATATCAAATGTTGGCAACTCTTATACACTGGGGATGGGGACAAGAAGATATAAACTGGTAAATCACTATGGGAAAAACTTTTAACATCATCTAATAAAGTTGAAGATATCCATACCCTGTAAACCAGTAATTCTACTCCTAACTGTACATCTACAAAAATTTTAAAGAGCGTGTCTGAATAACAATAAACTGGTAAGAACAGCAAACTGTTCATCAGAAGAATTAATACATTCTGGTAAATTTATGTAATAAGTATAAAACAGTAGCCTGAAAATGAATAAACAAGAACCACTAGAGCTATGAATAAATATCAAAAACATGATGGAGTGAAAAAAGCAAACCACATAAAATAGTGTGATACTAATTGTATAATTTAAAAACATGTAAAATAATGTTATAATCCTTACAGATGTGAGCGTTTGCAATATAATTATAAAGGAAAGCAAGAAAAGTATAACACAAGACTAAGGAGAGTGTTTACCTAGGGGTTGGACATGGGAGGTTTGGAAGAAAAATGTAATCAGGAAAGCAAAGAGAAAGAGATTCAGATTTTATTTCCCAAGTTTGGTATTTTGTTTATGGGTGGTTATTTTGTTATCATGCTTTATAAATTGCAAAAATATTAAAATATGTATTTATAAACCTTTGTATACACCAAATAATTTTTTTAAGATTATTAAATGAATTTAGAAGAAGGGATTACTTCTATATAGGAGAATCATCAAGGAAGAATTCATGGAGAAAGTGATCTTTGAGTAAGACTTCAGAGAACTGAAGGATTCAGATAGTTGGGACGGTGGGAACTGGCATAGTGCGGGGTGGAGTAATGAAGCAGGAAATCATTGTACAGTGAAAGTATGGGCAGACTACTAGTGGGAAATGAGAATAAAAATACAGGCTCAGATAATGTAGAGTACTGAATGTTGGAGTACACAGTTTATTCTACAGACAATATAGAGCCAATAAAGATTTTTGAGTAAGAGAGGGAAACAACCAGAGATTAATTCCAGAAAGAATAATGTGGTAGATGCAATTCCCATTTCATTCAAATCTATGTTCTGAATGTTTAAAAAAAGCAAGTACAAACCATAGAAGAAGGGATAGGAGATGGAGAGAAACAAAATATAATCTAAAATCTCCCATGGCACTATAATAATCAGAAGGCATCCTGAAACTCTCAGAATATCATTACTCATAAAACATAATTTTCCCCCTTACTGTGGAAAGCATAAGCAACTATGTATGACTATATAATGACTATATATATATATATGCTAAGAAACATACATACACATATATATTATTATTATTAAATACATGTAGTTTAGATTAAAATTTCATAGGAAATTTTAAAGAAAGTTCATTTAAGGGCTTCTAAGGCTTTTTTGAGTGATTTATGGCAGAGGAACCATTAAACAAGTGATAGAGTATTCAAGGCTTTCACTCTCAAGAGTATTGAGATTACAATTTTAAAGAGTATTAATACTTAAAGAGTATTAAGATACAATTTGCCAATTCTACACAATATGCTACACAGAAAGAAAATAATGAATTGGGATCATTTTAGAACACTTAAAATACGTTTCCAGTTATAAAAATATCATAGTGAAATAATATATCAAGTTGCTACCCTGATTATCTAAAAACAAGATTCTTAATAAAACCTGCATATCACAGATATTATGTATATCTGTTTTTTAAAAAACTGTTGGACTATTAGTATTTACAGAGATATATACACAGAGGCTACTGACATAAAGTAAAGAATATTGGTCTGGGAGCTTTAGTCCTAATTCTGCCACCAATTAGGTCTGTGAGTTAGACAAGCCACTGATTGATTTGGGTTTCATTTCTGGGTTTCATTTTCCTCATCTAAAAAATAGTTTACTAGATGATCAAAAATACATTCTAGTCCGCATATTTTATGAGCTGTGAAATGATTCCTATTCAAGGAGAGACTCTTACAGTCACTAGTTAATGCTTTTGAAATGCTATTTACTTAGATATATATGTATATGCCCTCATCCTATATTATAGATAATATTTTAGATGGCTTAGATGTATTATAGTCTGACCTGAGACGATCACCATTTATCTTACTCTCAGTTTCAAGTAACTTTTTTGTTGTAGAATTTTTGCATTTTAATGTAATAGTTAAAATGGACTCTACTGATATATAACGATACTTTTTAAAAAATGAGTAACCATTTATGCTAAACATATTTTAATGACTCACATAATGATTCACACCTTTCCTTGTTGGTATTTCACAGCTCTAGTCTTGTCACACTGGCCTATCCCATTCACAACCACAGTTTCAACTACCACATAAATGCTGGGTCTCCCAAATCTGTGTTTTAGTCCAGATCTATCTCCTGAGGTCAATATCCATATATTCATATTCTACTTACATATTATTATCTGTTGTCATTATTCAAATTCAACACACTGAGCAAAGACCTCATCTGCCAAATCTGCTCTTCTTCTATTCATTATCCCAATGAATAAAAACAGCAGCCACTCAGATGCCCACGACAGAAATCTGAAGACAACTTTGACTCATTCCCTCTCACCCCTCACATCTAATTAGTTATCAAATCCTATTGAACTAAAGCATCGTTCCCTTTTATAGCTCTTCAACACTCTTTATTCCTACACCATTACTTAAATTAAACCCTGATAATTTCTTAATTTTTTGCTGGATTCCTACAATAGCTTTTTTAAAAATCAGTTTTAAAATAATGAGTATTGGTGAAAATGTGGAGAAAAGGGAATCCTTGTACACTGATGGTGAGAATGTGAACTGGTACAGCCACTATGGAAAACAGTATGGAGGCTCCTCAAAAATTAAAACCAGGACTGCCATATAACCTTGCAATTTCTTTCTCTCTCAACTTTTAATAGTATGTCTTTATATTGGCATCCTTAGTCTTCTCCAACTTTTAATAGCTATGCATTTACTTTTACATTGCTACAGTAAATAATATTTACAATTTATTTTGAAACAATAGTTATTCATGCTAGTGGTTCTTAAAACTTGAAAATTCAATATAGAGTATTTACAGTATGATTATATAAGTATTGTTAACTGAAGAAACAACTAGAAAGTTATGATTATGCTTCCTTCTACTGCGTATCAATAGCCAGTGGATCCCTAAGCTACTCAAAGGAAAATATTCTTACATCAAGCTCAATGGATTCTCTTACAACCTTTGATTCCAGCCTTTATAAAGTATAAAAATTAGTACCAGGTAAAGTATTAAAATTTATAATTTCCTCAAACCAAGGCAAATTCTAATTTGCCACCAATATCAACACCAATGCCAAACTTCCAAATTTAAGACTATTATTTTGCATCTGTGAACAAAACTTTTTATCATCTATAAAGAGTGCAGATTAAATCATAAAGCATTCCCACCTGCCAGAGCATCCCGATAAAGCTGCACAAAATGATTAAAGATATCCTTCGGCAAGCACTTTTCATCCGGTAGACACTGTAGAAGAATGACTATCTCGGACTGACCCACAGCATGCATTCCCTTGGTTGTAAAACACCAGCACTTCCTGTTCACATCTATAGATGGAATAAAAATATAAAGTAAAGACCTTCCTCTCAATTCTTACCCTTAAAAAATGTACAGGAATTTATGTTGTAATATAGCAAAGAGTAAAACAGATCATACTGAGTCTCTATAATTCAACTGTGAATTGTCACTGCATTGAGCTAAAGACTATCATAGAAAATAAAATATACCAATGCCTCTGGCTCTAGCCAAAAACTTAGAAAAACAATTGGAAGGGAAAAGAAGTAATAGTGAAAGAAATACACTGAAAACTTTTCACTCCTATTATTAAAAGGTATAATTATTGAAAGAAACAACACTCCATTAAAGATAAAATAAATAAAACCAAACTACGTATCCTTGATAATAATGATTAAAAAATATATTTTCCCACCTGTGTAACAAAAGATTCACTTTAACAAGAGAAATAATTACTATGTGAGAGTAGAAACAACAACAATAATAAAAGCCAATATTATAGCTTTGGGTTCAGGTTGTGGCCTAAAGAAAATAAATTTTAGGTATACTTATTAAATTTAATCTATAACTGAGATTCTAGCTATTTCAATTATAGTCCTTTCTGGGAGAAAATTCTAGATAATCAACATGACTTTACTTGACTTCATGCTGTAAAAAGTAGTGAAAAGGATAGCTTCTCTGAACTACTTACTTCCACTTCTTCACTTTATGGCTATGTAGAGTCCCAATAGCATAAACTGTATGTAGTTAATAATAATGTTCAATCTTTGACACTTTCATCATTTGTACTCCGATGCAATGGGATCCCCAAAGGAATTGAAAAAGGATTCAAATAAAATTTTGGATACCACAATGTAAATCAAAACTAAGATCCCTTTCTTTCACTTTGGGAATTGTTGCTTTATATACCTAAACAGGTACCCAAACCAATTTTATTAAGTTGGTGTACATTTCAGGAAATCTATGTTAGCCATTTTCTAAGTATAACTTATAAACTAGATATTATAAATTGAAATTTTGAGCAAATTATTTTAAAATCTGGTCCTAGAAGGAAAGGTGGCAAGCACTAATAACTGTCCAAAGGGTATGAGTAGCAAGTAAACCAGAAACCTGCATTTTATCAGTGTAGAACCTCTAAGGAAAAAGGTGTTTCTGGTTTCTAAGGTCAACTTAAAACAAGCACATAGTGGGAACTAGAGGACTGTTACCCAGTGCTCCCTTCCACTCTCCAAAACTATGCCTATTAATTAATATTCACCCAGGATAAATGTGTTCGCTCTCATTCTGATGTCCAAGAAGCTAGCACCAAGAACTGAGAAGTTTCTTCTGAATCTTAAGAGGTACTGAAGTTTTACTGTGTGTTAGTTAACACTTCTTCCAATTAAGGTTTTGCAACATGACTTAAGTTTTCTGAGATTTAAATCTAGCATGTAAATCGTTTAATTCTACTGGGTAATTTATCCACCACCAGTTATTCCAGTGGTGAGTTGTGACATAACATATCCATCTCAAAAAGAACTTAACTCAGATTGGTTCAAGTTTTGTTTGGCTTTCTTCCATAGGGAATTCACCTAAATCACCCCTATGACTAAAAGAAAGAGTTTCAGTTAATCCCATGGCTTTCCTCTGGGATATATTATTTTACACAAACCAACTTCTTCAGTACCCAGTTTTCAGTAACATGTAGCTCTATAAAAATACTCCTGTGCAATGAATTTGAAAGCTTTATTTATTATCTGTGAGTCAGTATAGTATCTCATTTTTATTTTAAAAAATAAATTTCTAACTTACAGTTTACAATTTTAACCATTGACAACAAATTTGCATTTAAAACAAATACAAGTGGGTCAGGACCACCATCCTCCAACTGCTGCATTACTGAAATCTGTGATGGTTTCTCTTCCACAGCATAGTCTGTAAGGGGAGAAAACAGTGTAAGAGATTGGCTAAAGGGACAAATCTAGAAAGAAATTTGATAGAGGAAGGGCTGATTATTCACAGGAAACAGACAAGCATTTGATTTATAGCTAGGGTGAACATACACGTTACCTGTTATCCCAGTATCATATTAATAGTGCCACCTTTCACTCTCAAGCGACCCAGTTCAGTTTAGGTGACAACATGGTTATCCTATGTATAGATTTCTCCAAAAAATGGTTTGTGCCACTATCTAAAGACAGCCCTTTTATTAAAAAATAAAAATTTTCCATCCCTAAAGATATACTCATAGGTACCCCTGTGTTCACTGTAGCATTATTCATGGTGGCCAAGACATAGAAACAACCAAAATGTCCTTCGATTGATGGTTCAATAAAGAAAATGTGGTACATATACACAATGGGATATTACTCGGCCATAAGAAAAGAAATACTGCCATTTGTGCAAACATGGATGGATATTGATATTATCATGCTCAGTGAAATAAGTCAGACAGCAAAAGTCGAGAATCATATGACTTCAGTCATATGTGGGATACAAAACTGAAAGCAACAAACAAAGAAAGAAAAACTCATAGACAAACACAACAGTTTAGTGGTTACCAGAGGGTAAGGAGGGAGGAAGGGTGGTAGAAGAGGGAAAAGAAGGTCAAATATATGGTGATCGAAGGAGAACTGACTCTGGGTGGTAAACAATTCAAAAGACAAATGATGTAATATAGAACTGTACACTTAAAATCTATATAATTTTACTAACCAATGTCACTCCAATAAATTTAATAAAAATTAAAAATTAATAAATAAAATACCAAAAAAATTTTCCAACAATCATAACAAGAATTTTACATATTACGTGTTCTAAGACCAACATTTAACATAATCCATAAGAAAGTGATAATATACTAGTTACTTCTGAAAAGACTGTGTAGGGGTTGGGTTAGAGGGGAATCCTACTTTTTACTCTATAACCTTTTGTATAGTTTGAACTTTTTTATCATTAAAAAATTAAACTTTAAAAAATGCACACAGAAAATAAACTAAAGTATCTTAAGTGACTGGTTTCATGAAAGAATGCCTCTATGTAAAAGTCAAGAGTTCAGTACATACTATCACCAAAATCACCCGCAAATCACACATTAGATTCTGGACATGGACAAATTAATACTTGAGGCTCTGAATAGCACCCTTCCCATTTAATGCCTACAAGTACAGTACTATGTAATATTTAGCCATCCCATTTTGAAGATGGTAGTCCTCTCAGCTTGATGTCAAAATCATGGGTAATAACCACTGTAGAACATAAAGATATGGGAAAGGAATTGAAAACCTGGAAGTTGCGTTTTGTTCATTGGTCTTATATAAAATGCATCATTAAGGGACAGCCAGGTAAAACAAAGTAACACCATTTCCCATTGACCAAGAGAAACCAAAAACCTGTTATTTGGATGTATGGAAAATGTCTACCCTATCAATGGAAATATTTATTAAAGAGAGAAATACAAAGTGACTTAAAAAATTTTTTTCTGAAGTATTCCACTGGAGTACAAATTGCAAAATTGTGGTGACGAGATAGTAAATATAGATAACTAGTTGTTGTTTCTTGGTAGGAGAGGTTTTGACAATTAAATTCAATGGATGTGACTTTTAATGAAAATGGAACCCTGCATTCTTATTTATTTTAACAGAGCTGGCCAATTTAATTTCTTATTGAGCTAAGATTTATTAAAATAACCAAAATTTGAAACCTAAGTAGTAATTTTACTAAAAAAAAGAATATTTTTCTGGGGTCCTGGTAAAGGAACAAAGGCATCAGAATGCTTAACTTTATGTGAAAGTTCATTTTTTAACTATCTGGAACACAGCTGGATTTGATAGTATGATACATTCAGTCAACACTGCTGAAAGCCCAGCCCTATAAGCCCAGCACTACGCTAGCAGCAGAAGATGCAAACATGAACTAAGACTGAAGGAATTCATGGTCTAAGTGAAAGAATCAGACGTATAACATAGCTAACTTACAAGAAGAAAAGTGTTAATGTAGTAACAGTCTACAAGAATTTCTATTAGAAAAGAGATGAGGATGCAAAACACTACTATGGAGGTAGTAGCTTACGCAAGGATTCAGAGAACAGTTTTCCATTAATCTGTATTTTGAAAGGTTGAGGAATTCTTCAAGGAGTCTATAGTATAGAAGGGTATTCTAGACACAGGAAAGGAAGAAAGGGAAAAATTAACTACATGCCTACTTTCTACCAGACACTTTCCTTGCTATGTACTTTCAGGTGTAAAATCTGATTTAATATTCATGACTCTTAAGTAGGTATAGTTACCTAATTTTTTTTCAAAGACTAGGAAAAAAGATTCAGAGAGGATAAAATGCCCATTGGATCACAAAACTAGAATAACATGGTATGGAATTAAAACTCAGGCTTGTCCAGCTCTGAACTCCCTTCTCTTCCAACTCTTCCACAGCAGAAGAAAAAGCATGAAAGTATGAAAAATGAATATAAAAAAAAGTAAAAAACTGTAGAAGCATGTAAAGTGGGGCATTGGCTGGAAATAAAGTTAGAAAGATAAGTTGAGGTAAAGTTTATGAGGAACATTGTATGCTAATGTAAGTAATTTATATTGAAGGCTTTGGGAATCCATTGAATATTTCTAAGCAAGAGCAATATATGATAACATCTATGCTTAAAAAGATAACTGGCAACAATGTGGAAGACAAAATATAGGAGAAAAAGACTGAAGGCAGGAAGACCAGGTAAGAGACTAGGAAAAAAGTGAGGAGAGATTATTAATAAATCATCTCTTGAAAATGCACTGATTGGATCCTTATCTGGATATATCAACTTTCACATAAAGATAAGCATTCTTTTAATTGGGTAATAATTTTACTTCTTACCAAGACTCACTAAAACTATTTTTTAACAGTAAAACTGCTATTTTAGTTCAATGCCTTACCCTTATTATACATACTTTTTTTTAATGTATATTACACTCAAAACAAAAACTTAAATTAATGTACTGACTGTATCAAGTGGGCCAATCCTAAAACCACAAGAAACTCTTCAGAGTATTGTGTGCTTTAAAATATAAAGAAAACCTACCAATAAACTACATTTATATTACAATTAAAAATATATCCTTCTAATGAATGAAATAACATTGTAATACAAAAGCACAAATACCTACTCTAAAACAATCAATAACAGCAACAATTATTTTCATGGCACTGAGTAGTTGCATTTTTTGTTGGAGAAGAGAAGGGTCGTTGTCACTCAAATTCTATCTCCTTCCCCAATTAGAAGGCAGTATTTGGCATATACAACTATCTCTGTTTAAACATGTAAGTCCACAAACCTCCTTTTACACCGGTGGAGATGAGAATGGGAGGAAGGCCATCTTCAGGAATTAGGTTCATTGCACTGCCAACAGGACTTCCAACCTGAGTTATACTCCCAGAGAATAGAGAAATATCCGTCTAGGAAAAGCAAATCAGTAAAGTGAGCATTATAGAGAGTTCAAGACTTTGGCAGAATATAGTCAAGAATATAAATGGGAATTTAAGTGAAAATTTAGAATTCATACTTTTGAAAGATAACACAAGCTACTCATTAACCTGTGGTTTCCCAAAGGACCAGGCTTATATACTATGAAAATGTTTCCAATTATACAGTTTCTCCTTTTGGCATCATCAAATCATAGTAATGAGAGAAGAGGACTTGTAGCCTTAAAGAGGTAAAGCTTTCTTTACCCAGGTTTCCTTTGCCATAAAAGAAAAATATTTTTAAAAACTGCAATGGCAACAAAACTTCAATATTATGTTGTAACATCTGAACTTTTAACGAATTTGGGTATATTTAAGTCTCATTTATACTGCTTTTTCAAATTAACTTTGAGGACAGTGGTGATGGTTGTACAACACAAATGTACTCAATGCCACTGGATTGTGCACTTAAAAATGGTTAAGATGATAAATTTTATGTTATGTATATTTTACCACAATAAAAAAAGAGAAAAAAATTAACTTTGATAAAATAGAGATTAAAATAGGTCATTGTTTTCATTACTATGCAATGAATTAAAACTTCAAGTTCACTTTTCTTTACATTAATATGATCACACTTAAAAGTATAAGATTGCAAAACACGTTTTGGGTGGGATTAAATCCACTTCATTAACAACTTGATAAACTATACTTAAAGATCTATTAAAATGATGCTTTCCTCTCCATATTCTCCATCACTCAAGAAAGAAAAAGAAGGGGCGGCCACATGGCTCTGTTGGTTAGAGCGCAAGCTCTGAACAACTGGGTGGCTGGTTCGATTCCCACATGGGCCAGTGAGCTGCGCCCTCCACAACTAGATTGAAGACAACAAGCTGCAGCTGAGCTTCCCGAGGGGCTGCCTGATGGCTCAGCTGGTTAGAACACAAGCTCTCAACAACAAAGTTGCCGGTTCAATTCCTGCATGGGATGGTGGGATGCGCCCCCTGCAACTAAAGATTAAAAACGGTGACTGGACTTGGAGCTGAGCTGTGCCCTCCACAACTAGACTGAAGGACAACGAGTTGGAGCTGATGGGCTCTGGAGAAACACACTGTTCCCCAATATTCCCCAATAAAATTTATAATAAATAAATAAAATGTGAAAATCATTCTTTAAAAAAAACAGCTTTAAAAAAGTTTTTAAAAGGACATTTAAAAACGGTGTTTTAAAATACATAAGAATGTTTATAGCAGCTTTATTCAATTAGTAATAGCCGAAGACTGGAAATAATCCAAATGTCCATTAACAGGAAAATAGATAAATTGTGGTATATCCGTGTGATGGCATACTACTCAACAATAAAAAATTAACTGTTGATACATACAATATGGATGAATCTTACAAACATTAGTTTAAGAAGCTAGACACAAAACATTATATATTATTATGTTTCCATTTATATGAAATTCAAGAACAGGTAAAACTAATCCATGGTGATACACGTCAGAATAATGCTTACCTTGGGGAAAAGATATAACAGAAATTTAATAAAACGGGGTATTGACAGTAAAAGGTTATGAGGGAACCCTCTAGAGTGATGGAAGTATTCCATCTCTTTACCTGAGTGATGGTTACATGGGGTGTTTATGTCTACATACGTATCTATATATGTTCATCAAGTTGTTTCCTAAAGATTAACTCTCCTAAAACACTTTGCTGTATGTATTTTTTTAATTTATTTTTTTATTAGTTTCAGGTGTACAAAGCAATGTAATAGTTAGACATTTAAACCCCTCATAAGTGATAATCAACCAAGCTACTACCCCTCTGACATCTTATATAGATGTTAAAATACCATTGACTATCTTCCCTATGTTGTACTCCACATCCTGTGACTATATATACCTATATATTTAATTACAGTTGACATTCAATATTATTTTACTTCAGCTTCAGGTCTATAGAGCATTGGTCAGGCATCTACACAGTCTATGATCCCCCTGAAAAGTTCAGTGTCCATCTGGTACCTTACATGATCTTTACAACATTGCTGATTATATTCCCCATACTGTATTAGCTACCAATTTGTATTTTTTAATGCCTTCACCTTTTTCACCCTACTCCCCGCCATTCTTACATATCACCCTGAACTGTATGTATTTTATATTTGGATAAAGATTAAAAATATTTTTTAAAAAACCATATCTCGCCATGCTTTTGTCTATACTATCTATAATTTAGTGGGCTTTGCTAAAATTTTGCAATGTTCTTAGTATACAATCATATGAAAGGAAATTAGAAAATTTTGTTGGTAAACCATGGTTAAGATATTTGAAGGCCTAGTATAGAAAATAATCTATTCCAAGTTGCTTTTTAATGATGCATAAATCCACCTTTCAATATTATAAGAAGTGTTCATCTGGCCTTTACTTAAATACCATCTGTGAAAAGGAATTTATTTCATTTACTGAGAACTTGTTAACTGCCAGGTATTCTACTAGGCCATAAAAATGAGAAAAATATATTCCAGTATGGCCTTAAAGAATTTGCTTTCCTTAATTTTACCAGATAAATATTAAAATAGAGTTTTGAACAATGTGAGAGCACAGAAATAAAATAACTAACTTGGCTTAGTTTCTCTTAAACTGAGCTGAACCTTGTTTCCCTGTAGCATTCACTCACTAGAGCTTCCTCATTCATTCCAAAACATTTATGTTAGCCAGAGCAATTAGGCAAGAAAAAGACATAGAAGGCATCCAAACTGGAAAGGAAGAAGTAAAACTATCACTATTTGCAGATGACATGATTCTGTATAGAGAAAACTCTAAAGACTCACCAAAAAGCTATTAGAAACAAACAAACAAAATTATGTTTTAAGAACCTATCATACAATTTAAGAGATGAAAAGAAATTTTTTTTTAAAGAAATTTAATAGGAAAAAGTCATCACTGGATAAACATCATAGTTATCATTGAGTCAGGCAAAAACTGTTAAAGGACAATAGAATCATTGGCAGAAAGATTGCTGGAGAATAGGACACTCATAGTCTGAAAGTATCACCCCTCACATTACTTATTAATTGCATAGAGGAAAAGCTACTTTAGCAGTGGAGAAACACAGGAGACATCAATTTAACCAATTATCAAATTGATACTTCTTGATGTATTCCACTAAGAAGTGACCATCACTTATGTGGTATTATTATTCTTGCCAAAATTGTTTAATATGAAATCAATCATGAGAAAAAAAATCATACAAATACAAATTAGGGACTTTATGCAAAACATGGCCTAGATGCTTCCAAAGATATTAATACAGTTGACCCTTGAACAACACAGAAGTTAGGGGTGCCCACAACTCACCCAGTCAAAAATCGCATATAACTTAAGTCAGCCCTCCACATACATGAATTCCCAAATGTGGCCTTAAAATACAGCTGACCCTTGAAGGACGCTGGTTTGAACTGCCTTGGTCTACTTACAGTAATACGAAAGACAATTTTTAAAAAGTGGGATAACTTTTATAAATTAAAGAAAATCTCAAAGAACATTACAACTAAATGCAATTGTGATCCTTGATGGGATCCTAATTTAAAAAAAATATATTTTATTTAATAAAAAAGTTTTTATATATGAGCACATATGTATAAATGAAAGCTGTAAAGAACATTATTGGGACAACAGAGGAAATCTGAATATGGACTACATATTAGATAACAAAAGTGTATGTTAACGTTTTTCTCATATGATAATTACATTGTGCTTATGCAAGAAAATGACTTGTTCTTAGGGGAGATAAGCTGAAGTATTAAGTGATGAAGTACAACTAATCCTCAAATGGTTCATTGAGAGAGAGACAGAGAGAGGCAGAGAGAGAGACAGAGAGAGAGAAAGAAAGAGAGAGAGAGAGAGAGACAGAGACAGAGAGAGAGAGAAAGAGAGAGAGAGAGAGAAAGAGAGAGAGAGAGAGAGAGAGAGAGAGAAGGGGTTAAGTAAATGTGGCAAAACGGGAACTGGTAAATATAGGTGAAGAGTATATGGGTGCTCACTGTACTATTCTTGCAACTTTTTTTGTGAGTTTGAAATTTTTCCAAATAAACAACTGAAAGAAAAAGAAGGAACTTTCTTGAAAAAGTCACTATGCAGATACAAAGAAGAATAAGACATAGTTCTGGCTACTGTCCTCTGCAGCCATAAAAAAATCCCAAAAAACAGATTTAGAAATATTTGAAGACAGATATGACATGGTTTAATGTTTGTTCACCAAATAGGAAATTTAGCTCTTTATGTCAATAAATCTAATCTTAATAATATGCGATTTCATTTACAACCAAATCCACAAATTATATAAGTTTCTGAAAATTATTGAACATAATGTAATAAATAGTAACTAACAATTCTATGAAAACTTTAAAAGCAAAAACTTCATCCAAATTTTTATCCTCTTGTTTTATTTAAAAAAAAAAAAGATGGACACATTTACTTAGTTGGAATTAACAGCCTTATTATATTATAGCCTTGACCACCAAATTCAAGGAGGCAGTCGGCAATAGAAAGCGTCTCACGGTATAAAAGGTTCCTGTCTGGATACTTTCTAATTTTGGTGCTAAGTGAATCTGTTTTCTCATTGACTCCAAAAAAAGTAGCTGGTATTTATTCCCTTTTGAAAATTAGGCCCCAAGGAAAGAGAATCCCATTAGCCCCAAAATTGTGACTAGTATAGCCTACAGAGACATGGTAGAGGTAACAGCACAGTATGAGCTAGTTTCCTTAGGTAAATAATATGTGAGTCTTCCACCAGTCAGTGGTTTTCAACTGATTTACAAACTTTGGGATCCTTTGAAAAAAATCTTCCATGGAAACATAACAGGTAGAAAAAAATCTTCCATGGAAACATAACAGGTAGAAAAGAAAAAAATGAAGATACTCAGGTTGAAGAGAAAGGAACAGAGGGATTCCTCAGCCATCTTCATTATTACTTGGCCCCTCCTTACTATGGCATTCCTGAGAGGGCACCACAGAACCTGGAAAACATGGTTTGAAAACCAATACAAGGAACCAGGATTCCCTCTCGCATGACCACTAGCTACAACAGTAGCCTGAGCTTACCTGAGAACAACCTTCATAAGAATCTTTCTCCCAAAAAAAACTTCCAAATATAGAGCAAACAAGAACAACTGATTTCGCAACATTTACTTTACCCGTCTACACACACATGCACTAAACTGTATCCATAACCTATAGGGTTCCACAGAAAGGTCACCCAACTTAGAAAAAGGCAAGGCAGGGGCAGCACAATGCTGAGTAAATTAAGCACTCACTTTTAGTTGCCATTTTCTTTCCTTACCTCATCTGGTAGAGGACTGGTAGTCACTGGCTTGACTGGGTCATGTGACACAGCCAGGGTTCCTGCAGAGGAAGTTCCATTCATTGTTAATTTGGCTGCATCAGCAACTTCTCCATTAGGCAAGATACCATCAGCAAACCAAACTCGCCTCTGTTCTCTGGGCTGAGCCACTTGAGGAGCCAGAAAAACAAAACAGGCATCAATGTGACATCGGTAGGACTTCTCACATCAAAGAAGAGAAGGTCACCAAATCCAGATGTACAAAAAAAAAAAATCACTATTCAGCATCTTATAATATCAGAAACGTAACTGTGTGTAAAAGTGGTTATAAATTAATAAAATACACATTTAAATATACTTTACTTCTGTAACTTCTGTGTCAAGATTAAAATACTTTGGCTTAAAATATTAAGAATTCTTAAATACACCTAAGATTATGTCACATACTCTATCCCATATCACTAACAGAGAAATTAAGGAAGGTTTTTTAAGTACTAGGAAATAAATTAATAGCGGGGGAAAATATATCCAGCAGTAGACATCCACATCTCCTACAAGTATAAGCTTTCCACAGGAATTAAATATCTGGAAAAGTACTATGGTATTTTTAAAGGGCAAAAGATGCCCTGAAGAATGTTGAAGAATTATTAATTAATAGAGGAAGAGTTGGCACAGCTATGTAAGAATCGGGAAGCAAACTGACCAGATCTTTGGCTAAAGTGTAACTGAAGAAGAAAGACTGATCTGGCAGTGCAAAAGTAGTTGGCCATTTTAGTAAAAGGACAGGGGAAGCTGGAAAACTGTCTGATGAAATAATCTCTTTAAATCCAGTTTTGGAAATCAAATAGCCAAAGTAAAGAGATTCTAGGGAAGAACAACAAAAACTACAAATGAAGTAAAGAGAATAAAGATTTTAAGAAAGAAAGCCTGAACTCAAAAATAGAAGGAGTATGACTAAGGGATGACCCGAAGAGAGAGGAAAATGGGAAAGAATATAATATCAACAGAAGTCTTTGATCTTCAAAAGGTGAGGAGGGCTATTTAGCAAAGGAAAGGGAGTATTACTAGACAAAAAGACATAAAATTAATGAACGACTGATTTTAATTATCAAGGGAAACTTCCTAACAAGATCATTGTAAGGAAATAAGTAATAGTTATTTTTACTATTGATAATCCCCTGAACTTACGAAGTGACTTTCATCTGACAAATATCATAATCATAAAGATATTAATTAAAATAAGTTGAGCTTATAATTTTCTACCTATCATATGATATAATCAGAATTAAAGTTCTGGATTTTATAAAGATCTATGTACCTAACACAATATTTTCATATTTTCATACGAATAGATTAAAATGAAAATAGACAATGGCAATGTATATTCCAAAAGCTGGTCAGAAGGAAGAACTTCCACTTACTGAACTCCTACAAAAAACATTAAAGTAGGCATGAGGTTAGGATTTTATAGGCGGATTTCAAATTTGTATCTCTTTCATATATAAGCAATGTAGTTACTCCATTCTTAAATTGGAGAGAATATTAGCATATTTTTAGAGGTGCCTCCAAAATATCAGGCAACACAATATTATTCTTTACTTGCCCAGAAATAGTCTCAACACATTTCTCACCTTGTTCTTCCACTTTAATAACCATCCAAAGGGACTTATCTGCAGTGTTTTAAAGACTTGTGCTGTAAAATCACATCAGCACCTTTTCAGAGGAACTTGGTGAGGAAAAAGAGAGAATAGCACATGATCCCCTACCTTCTGCTCCAGGGTGCTTTAAAACTCCCACAGGTACCATCACAGTGGGAGGTGGAGAGCTCAGGGCTCCTGAGGCCTGAGCTTGCTGCAAGGGAGGGATAGTAGAACAGTATTCAGCAGGATTGTTAGGGTTAGGGCTGTGGCTGGAGGCACTCATCATGTTCTCCCAGGCTTGAGCTAAAGCAAATACAGACACAATCAATGTGAATGGATTGCAAAATATGGACATCAAGACCTCCACAATATTGGATAAATAATGCAGCTCCTCCTCATTAACATTCATAGTATGTCTCTTCCAGCTAGTGAAGGTATTAAGGAGACAGGTGATTTTATTCAATAAAGGAGACCATTTAGTTAAGTAAACTATTTGGAAGCAACAAATAAGAATTACATGATATTTCTCATCCATATCAGTCTGAGGTTAATAACTAGGGCCCTTGCTTCTTTAAAGGAGACCCACCATACATTCTCTTAAGAGGAAGTGAAACAACATTAAACTTATTAAGGATCTGCAATTGGGGTAGCATTTAGACTTCTGGGGGAGGGGATTAATATTCAATGTATTTTATAAAGTTCTATCAAAAATCAAAATCGGGGACTAAAATATCATTAACTTCACTGTATGATTTTTTTCTTTTTTTCATTTCTAGACTTTTAGGTTCCTCTTAATTCAGAAAAATTCTGAAGCCTAAAGCTCAGGAGAACACATCTCAACATTTTTGCGAATTCTGCTTTTGTGCAATCATCACCCTATGTAAAAGTATCCAGTAAAAACAACCATGTCACATCTTTGGTGTGTATAAAAAGCACAGGACCCATTTGAACATGAAAATGTGCCAATATCATGTAAGTGCCATCAACCAATATAAATGATCATAAATGTGTTAAGATTCTGTATTCTCTATAATTTTACTAACTAAATACTGACATGTCAACTATTGCCTTTAAAGTAAATAGGAAGAATGATGCTCCAGAAATGAAAGATACCAACTTTTATCTTCCAGTTTCAGGTAATATCACATGCCCAGGAATAAAAACCACCCAATTTTGAACCTTTTAAAAAATCTCATTTAACATCAAAGAATGATCCATAAGATTTTGAATATTTATTCCCTCCAAACTACAGGACAAGGCTAGAAACAACAGCTATGTTCCTTTGAAAGCACTGGCAGGAAGAGGGGAAGAGAAAAGGAGAAAGGGAAAAAAGGATAGGGAACACTGAAAAGCATCAAATTAAATATTCAGTAAAGGACCCGGCTAAGCCATGCGAGAGGAAAGACACTGGAAAAAACCAGGAAAAGTAGATTATTTTAGGATCCCGTTAAGGGCATCCTTGGCTTAATAAAAAGTAAGAATTCCATATGCATCCTATGCCATTTCCTTCATCTTTAGCGATGCCAAGTTTTAAAAAAAAAAAAGCTATCAAGTTGAAAGATCTCATCAAATACAAGAGGTATTGGGTGCTGTAATTAAGTAGCATGCTCTTATCTGTGGATACAGGTCCAAAAATGAAAGCAGGAATAAAAATTGCCAATTGAGCAAAGGAGTGAAATAACGACCATCTTAAAAAATGACCCTTAAGAGTAAAGAGAATGAACACATATTTGATCAAAATTATAAGAATTCAGGAATGGGAGGAAATTGGGTAGATCATAGGAGATTAGAACAGATCAGATTAACTGACATGCAAGAGGTTAATAAGCCAGCAACAGGAAAACATCACCATGAGCAACACAGACAGAGCAGGAGAGGCCACGGGCAGGTAAGTTCCAGCCTACAGGAGGCACACTATCCTGGCACAGACAGCAGTGGTGTCCAAGTTCAACATTTTATGTCTATTAGTAATTGTTCTGACAACTGTACAAAGATGCCCTCAAAGAGAAAATACTATAGCCTGACCGATTTTATTGTATCTCTTTACGAGAATACTCTAGTGGTTTTTGTTTGTTTGTTTAACTAAAATGCCCTTGGATTCATTTCCAATCCTGCAAAGGTGAACACTGAATATCAAGCTGTATTTACCTTCTTCTGGCCATATTCTTTTACCGTACAACTACATTCAAAACCATTATCCTTACAACAAATCTAAGTAGTATCAAGGAGATAACTGATAGAAATATGCAGTTTTCTATTTGATCCTAGATGCTAAAATATTTATTTTCAACAAGATGAATGAAACAAGGTATTAATAAGAATATATTCTAAGTTATTAAGGTATTTCCTAGAAAGATAGCTTCCCTTGAAAGGAAAACCTCAGCTCAATTTTAATAGTTTATCATCTAAGTGGTCGTTAACCTCTGCCCTATACCACTCTGGTCATGCCACAGGAACATGAACAGCCACAGAGCACCAGATTTCCACAAGAACTTCCACTCTTCCTGTAAAACTTACCTGACTTTAGCATTCATTCATTAGATTAGGCACAGAAATTCTGAAATGCTAAGATATTTTCAAAACATGAAAATTGAGCTCAATATTTTCAGTTTAAGTTACGACATTTCCGAAGGTGAGCAACTTGTACAGAAAGGCAGGAAAAATCAGTAGCCTTTTCACAGAAATTCTCTTGTTCTCAATAACTGTGAATTCAACCTGTTTTAATACTTACCATTCATTAGCACTGAATGGCAGATTACACATACTCTAGCTTCCTTTCTATCCATGTATAACAGTTTACATTTCAGGCTACAGCAGGAAGCACAGAAAACCTGCAGGAGAAAGAACATACTTAAGTTACTTAGCATCACAGTACAATGGAAGTAAACAAATCAATAATGACCAACACTGATTGATAGGGAACTTTATTACTACAACACTCAAAACTTCAAAGGAAAATGCAGTTAAGGAAGCTAGGCACAAGACCCAATTCAAAAGCAAGAGTGTGAGATTACATGTCTGCTAGCAATAAGGAAAGCGAAAGTGTTGGCTGAAAATAAAAATCTTAGCCAAGATCAGCAAATACACAGCAGGGGGGAAAAAATCTGAGCTGCCCTTAGGCAAAATTCCAATACACAATATCAAATAACATAGGTATTTATAGATCGCTACATCTGCTATTTCTGTGTGAAAAGGTAATATAGCAGGGTAAAATAAACAACGTTCAGGAATAACTTGTTTTTTACTACTTATGTATGGAATAATCACAATAGCTGTTTTCACTGGTTTGCTATGAAGGCCAAGAAAGATCAAAATATACAACTCAATCATAAAAATATGCACCGCCCCAGCTATAGGAAATTGGAGCAGGAAACCAAAAATTGGTCACGCCAATTTCCAGCACCTTATTTCCACCTTCCAGGGCTGGCTCATGATAATCTTCCTTCTCCCTTCCACACCAGGCAACAAGAATCTCCTTAGCTCCCTGCTAAGATTTCTTTTCTTAAGAACTCATTAGTCACTTCTTACAGATAACTTCATACAGGCAGAACGCTATTCTCAGTAGGGTAAATTCTACTAATCCAGCTTTTATGACCCAGGTGTATCCTATACCTACAAAGATGAACCAAGAAAGGAAGTCATATTAAAGAAAAAGTGAGAGAGAGCATCTATCTCCTCTCCTACCACGTATAATTCATATATCTAACTACTGTGATTGCCAATTCAGTTTTCAGAGGTTTTACATTCTCAAAGTAACTCTGTGATGTAGGAAGAACAGGGGATATATTATCATTTTCTCTCAGAAGAAACTGAGTTTGAACGGTTAAATGACTTGCTCAAGTTCACAGCAAACTGTATGAATCCTAGGCATTTTGCAGCTATTATCTTTTTTAACTTCAAAAATTCTATGAAGATACTCATTTATAATTAACAGAGTAAAAGAAACAAATGTTAAGTAGAATTGCTCAGTCATACAGCTAGTAAGTTACATAAGTCTCCAGACTGTTCTTAACCACTATGTAATACTGCCTCCAACTCATGCACCTATTTCATTTTGAGACTTGACTTTTCCTTGTCCTTAACCATGACCACATCCAGTCAGTCACTAAGTCCTGCGAGTTTTCCCTCTTAAACAGTTCTCCCCAAATCCCATCTCTTCCTCTCCATCACTAATGCTGCTGCCTTTATTCAGGCCTTTATTATCTGAGGCCTAGAAGACCATCATAATTAATTATCTGTCCTCCTAATCTTCAGATGTGTCTTTTTATTTCATTTCCTACAAATACTAAATGAGAGAACTTCCCAAGAATAATAGACTGGATAAAATATTTGTGTAATATATAATGGACAAAGAGCTAAGATCTATATAAAAAGCTTCAATAAATTAATAAAATACAAATACCTTCAAAGAAAAAGAGACAAAGAACTCATACAGATAAATTCACAGAAAGATAGTCAATAAATATATACTAAATATCACTCGTGACAAAATAAAAATTAAAAGAATGAGATTCCCCCCCCCCACTAGTACAAGCAAAAACAATTTTTTTTTAAATGATATTATCCAATGGTGGTGAGGGTAGAAAGAGAAACATTCTCTTATACCCTGCTGGTGGTAACATAAATTTGTAGGTTAATTTAACAATATCTTTAAAATTTTTAAGTGTTTATTCCCTTTGACTCAAACACAAGCAATTTATAGATCTATATACAAAAAAATTTATAGATCTGTATACAAAAAACTTTCACATGTACAGAGAAATGTATACAAAAAGTATCTCTGTACAGCTTCCAATAGTCAAAGTTGTAAACAACCCAAATGTTCATCAGTACAAAATAATTAATAAAACTGCAATATGACCATAAAATGAAATGCTGTTCAGCGTGTAAAAAAAAAAAAATGCGATAGTTCTGTATGTATCGACAGACATGAAAAAGTAAAGTAAAATAGCCAAATTGGAAAATGAGAGCTGGATAGAAATAGGGCCCTTTTCTTTCTCTCTTTATATTTTATATAACGTTTTAGGGGTTGGATTGGGATATTTTAACTTTATTTTGAGTAGAGCTTTTTCTGTATTAAAAAAAATAGAAGAAAAAAGAATATTAGTTGGTGTTACAAGTTGCACTGTCTACTCCAAATATATATGTTGAAGCCTTAACCCCCAATTCTTTAGAATGTGACCTCATTTGGAGACATGGTCTTTCCAGAAGTTAATCAAGTTAAAATGAGGTCATTAGGGTGGGCTCCTAATCCAGCACGACTCGTGACCTTAAAATAGGAAACATTTAAACACAGCACACTACAGAAGAAGACCACTATGAACAGAAAGACAGCCATCTGCAAGCCAAGGAGAAAGACGTGGAACAGATCCTTCCCTCACAGCCCTCAAAAGAAACCAACTCAACTCATCACCTCCATCTCCAACTTCTAGCCTCTGGAATTGTAACACAATACAATTTCTGTTGTTTACACCACCCACTTAGTGGTATTTTGTTACTGTAGCCCAACAAATTAACACAGCTGGGGAAATTTCAGAAGTAGAGGGTTTGTGCTTTGGAAAAATAACCACAAGAATGAAAAAAAAAAAAGATATCGTTTTTAAAAAGCAAACGGGGGTGGGGAACGTAATGCAGTTAAACAGAAGGACTCAAGAATATTCATCCTTGCCAATATCCCATGCACCTAACAATAGTGTAGAGGGACCCTTTACATTTCCAATGGGATTAGAGTAAAGCAGAGTTAGTTAGAAAAGTGAATGATTTGACAAAAGACTACCTAGAATGGTAAGGAAATGGGAGACAGGCAAGGGAGACAGCTCTGTGGGTTCACCTATGCCAGAGAACTACATGGAAATCGAATGGAATATAAACCACAAAAACAACACTGGACAGTGCATACGACTGACACAGACAGTGTACCATAATATAAAAGAGAGACCTGGAAACACCGGCCCTTGTCCTCAAAAAGACGAGGACTATGATGCAATATGACCCTCAGGTCATTAGAATTAATACTTCCATTAGTATCTAAATCTAATGGAAAAGATAAGCAGAATCTAAGAGATGTGAACCAGGGTTAATAATCCTGGATTTAAAATGACTAGATAATACTGAATTTGCCTGCCATGAGCCAGGTTAGTCAGCGCTTCTCAACAAGGGCCCTCTTGACGTTTTAGGTGGGCCAATTCTTCACTGGGCAGCACTGCCCTGTTTAACACAGGACGTTTACAGCCCTGCTCCCAGGGTACTAAATGCCAGGAGCAACCCCAGCCATTATGCCAGCCCAAAACACCCACCACATCCCCAACATCATCGAAGTACCTTCCCCAGTTCTCTGAGCTAGACACTCAGAGTCAAACAGTAAAGTTGCTTTGGGAAAAAGAAAAAAGGATTATATACGAGTATTTGTACACATAAACTTATTATGCTGCTAAAATCTCATACCGTGTACCTTTATTATTACAACTAACACAATCCATTGCAAATCTACTGCATTTATTTAACTTATTCTCCATTTTCCCAAACTAGAATATAAACTCTGTGGAGCAATGGACTCAAGTATTTTAGTACTGATATTGCAGTGCCTGAAATAAAATAGGTACATGATAAATGTTTACTGCTTCCTTGATTAGTAAAATTATTGCACAAATGACTATCTGAATTGAGAAACAAACATTAACATGCATTTATCTGGGAAGGGCTATATTCAACACGGCCAAATTCACAACTTGAATGATGACAAATACATTTTAAGCAGTTTATTAATAGTGACCTCAAGTTTTATAAGCCAAATGGTAATGAACGACTTTCAATGACAGGATCTGTATGACCTAACTGAAAGAGACAAATTATGATGATTTATAATACATATGCTATACAATGTTCCAGCTAAGTAAATGTTCCATTTGTGTGTTTACATGTAATTTCGTTTAATGTAGCACTTTGGAGTTCCAATCTCAACTTTATAATTCACTAGCCAAATGACTTTAAGGGAATAATTTAAACTCTGTGAGCCTCAGTATTTTCTCATTTGTAAAACTGAAATGTTAATATTCTCCTCAGAAGGTTTTTATGAGTATTAAGTGAGGTAATACATGTAAAATATAGCACATAATATAAATGTCTGATGGTGCCCTTCTTACCGTTTCCTTTCCTTTTCAAATTTCCCACTCATGGCTTTCCACATAACAAATCCTACTGCCAAATTTATGAACAAGCTTTACACTCAAGTACCATTTGTGCCTATTTATATACCCCTTACAGTGTAAATAACACTTATTCCTTTGCAATTCTTAAAAATTCAAATCATCAAATGCTCACTTATTTCTTTCCAAATTGGAAAGTGGAAAAAATGATGTCTCAGGTCTTCAAAAAGACCTGAAATTATGACAAAAATAACTGTCTTGCAAAAACAAAAAATAGGGAAGTGCTTGTGACTCACCAATATCTAGCTTGTCACAAATGTCCTTGACAGTAACAACCTGTAAAAATTCTGAAGTGCAGGAGAGTATTTTATTTACCCTTGCTTAATTAGAAAATACCAAAATCAATGCAGTAAGAGCTAAAGCATTTCAGATTCCAACCTTGCCTCTGTCTAAACACTTGTTCCATCTTTACTGTTATTAACTGAAAACAATAATTATCAGAGTCGCTTTAAGAATACATCACAGGAATGGCTACAAAGGATCTCTAATTTAACCTTTCAACTTTATTTCCAAGTCAGGCTATACAAACAGAAACATACAATACCAGAATTTTAAGAAAACGACATGCAATATAAAACTTTAAACTTGTTGAAAATAATCACTCATTTCCTTTAATGTACTATGAATTAATTTTTTATATATCCTGGCATTACCTTGTAAATAACACATTTACATTGCATTGTAGTTTTATTGCAGCGTGAGTTAAAAACTGATAATTTGTAAAAGGCAAGCAATTAAAACATATCCCCATTTTCATCATCATATTCTGGCCATTCTTCATTTTTTAAACTTTTTATTAGAGAAATTGAAAATCACATCTTAAAGTAGACATAACAGCATAATAAACCCCCAAGTGCCCATTACCGAGGTGAAACAATTCTCAAAGCCAATTCTTCCCTAATTAATCATTTTGAAATAAATCTCAGATATCATTTCATCTTTAAATATTTCAGTATATATCTCTGAAACACAGGGACTACTTTAATACAACAATACCACTGATACACCAAACAAATTTAACAATTTCTTAATATCAAATATCCAAGCAGAGTTAACATTTTTAATAGTCATACATATTTTTAATAGACTGTTTTTAGAGCAGTTTTGAGTTCACAAAAAAATTAAGCAGAAGGTATAGAAATTTCCAATATGCCCCTGTCCCACACATGCCTAACTTCTACCATTATCACCATCACTCACCAGAGTAGTACATTTGTTACAATCAATGAACCTACATTGACCCATCATTATCACTAAAAGTCAATAATTTATATTAGGGTTCACTCTTGGTGTTGTACATTCTATGGGTTTGGACAAATGTATAATGGCATGTATGTACCATTATAGTACTACGTGTATACAGAGTAGTTTCACTGCCCTAAAAATCTTTTGTGCTCCATCTAGTCATTCATCCTTTCCTCTTCACTAACCTCTGTAATCACAAATCTTTTTTACTATCTCCATAGTTTTGCCTTTTCCAGAATATTGTAGTTGAAATCATATACAGTATGCAGTCTTTTCAAATTGGTTTCCTTTACTCATACAAAGAACAACAAAGTTGGAAGATTCTCATTTCATGGTTTCCAAAGTTACAGTAATCAAAACAGCATAATATTAGCATAAACGCAGACACAAAGAACAGTAGAATAAAACAGAGAGCCCAGAAATAAACTTTCACACGTATGCAGTCAAATGATTTTTGACATGAGTGCCAAGACAATTCCATGAAGAACAGTTTTTTCAACAAATGGTGCTGGGAAAACTAGTTATATGTTCACATTCAAAATAATGAAATTGAACTCTTACGCCATATACAAAAATTAACTCAAAGTGGTCAAAGACCTAAATGTAAGTGCTAAAACTATAAAACTCTTAGAAGAAAACACAAGGGGAAAGTATCATGACATTTGGTTTGGTAACGATTGCTTGGATATGACACAAAAAGCACAGGCAACAAAAGAAAAAAACAGGTAAATTGAACTTCATTAAAATTTAAAACTTTGGTATATCAAAGGGCATTATCAATAGAGTAAAAAGGCAACTTATGGAACGGGACAAAACATTTGTAAATCAGATACCTGATAGGCAATTGATATATAGAATATATAAAAAATTCTGCAACTCAACAACAAAAATACTTATAAAGACACTACAGTCAATTTTCAATAATAATATAATTAAAATAAGTTACCATTTAAGGATAATCCACTACATACAGTTCTTGGTAATATATGTATTACTTCTAATGCTTGTAATTCATTCATTCAACAGATTTTTATCATATATAATTATGCAAGTTAACTATGATCACCTTTATTTCACAGATGGTTCAAGTACCTTGCCCAAGATCATGAAGAAGCTAGTAAATGGCTGTGAGGTTATTCTGAACCTAGGGTTTGTTGAGAAATACTGATTTCTTCTACTCTTTACAAGGAATGCTCTTAATACCACCTTTCAACCAATTTTCAGTGTACTTCTCTGCTTTCCAAGGAGAACAACAAGTGGCTATGTTTTAACATCAGAGAACAAAACAAACCTTGAGAAAATTGATTGGTAAAATTATAAACCAACAGATTATCTTAATGAGCTTTTATTTTAGGGTCTTATGAAGGTCATTCTGTATTCATTACCAAAATTCTCAAATGTTAAACAAACTAACTGTACCTCAAGTTATTAAAAAGTAAATTGCAACTAAGTTAACATATACCTTTATTTAAAATAAGAAATTGCCATCTAATAAAACAAATACCATTTTATAACTTTCTTTTTGAAATAAGTATAAAATGTCCTTTGAAAACATGGTACCTATGCAAACATAAATGCTCTCATAAATGCTAAGAAAATAACATAAAAATTACCATTAAAACCATTGTTTTATTTTTATCCTCTCAACTATATTTACAGAAAAAGATCATGAGTTATACAGCAAAAAAAAACAAAACACCCTGGTTGGTTACTAGTTCCACCATCTCAGTTTCTTCAACTGTAAAACAGGTATAATATCACCTTTCGCATAGGTTTACTAGGAAGATTAAATTAGATGATTAACAAATTACAGAGTACATACTAAGCAAACTTTAGCTCCCTTCTGTTTCCCTCTTAGCTGGCTGCTCAGTAACTCTCTGGTTATAGTCCAGGAATTGCTAGAGAGGTAGCCCTTACTAAGGACCTCAATTTCATCACTCCCTTATTCTGTTTTTTTTCTCAAACGACTGTATATAGCTTTGGAGTGTGTTTTGACTATAGAAGTCAGAGCCTGAGTTTGAATCCTAACTCCACTTATTGGCTGTGTGATTTGAACAAGTTACTTAATCTTTTTAGTCTATTTTATCACTTCATAAAATGTGGATTATAACACTATGAGGCGTGATCAGAAAATATGATGAATGTTGCTGCCAAGTGCCATCCAATGGAAAGGTAGGGATTTTCAACACAGGAAGTGGTGTGTTGAACCTTAGTAACAGTGTGTGACAAGTTTCAACTTGTTCCATGCAGACAGTCGGGTGTGAGCTACGGTTGAGAGAAGGTGTGTTTTAAAGTGTGCCATAAAGCATCGTCCATCATGACAACGCTACGCTCTGTGTCACACATCGCTTCTATGGCAATTTCTGCCAAATAAAAACATTATGGTGTGTCCTCATCTACCTTATTCACCGGATCTGGCACTGAGCAACTTCTGGCTCTTCCCCAAACTCAAAATGATTCAGGACATCAAGATAGCCACAAGTGCAACTAAAGACACTCACGAAAGAGGACTTCCAGAACTGCTTCAGAAAGTGGCAAGAATGATGGGATAAGTATGTTCGAAGCAAGGGGGAGTGTTTTGAGGGGGATTACTGGCAATGTGTCTTTTACTGTAACAAATTTTTAATTTAAACATTCACTGTATTTTTTTTATCATACCTCACAGGGTGTTAGGTATATTAAATTATATAAGTATCACTTAGAAAGGTGCCTGGCGCATAGTAAACACTCAGTAAGTATAGGTATTTCCTTCTCCTCACCATCCCCACCACCACCATCATCACCTACCTGCTTCCCACTGGGAAGCATCTGCAGCTTTGTAATTGTTTTGTTACTTATTTCATGTATTTAAGTTTTGTCATCTATAGAAACATGGGCAGTAAATTTTAATAGGGTAGCCATTTTACCTTTTTTTGCATTTCTTTGATTAACAACAGAACACTAAGCAATAAGTAAATGCTCGCTGAATCAATGAATGAACAAATAAATGGAAATGGATGGACAGATGACAGCATAGACTGGCCCTATAGAGCTTTTCTTGCTTCTCCAATCCAAATTGCTCGTATTGCAAAGATAATTTAAGAAGCTCACAATGTCTCTAAAGACAAATACTGACCCTATTTTATGAAGTCAGAACTGTACTAGTATAAACTGACTGAAAGGTCAATACCAAGCCTCACAGGGCTATCAAAATTTCTATTTTCTACTAGGCTTTATTTCCCACTTCAAGGTAACTAACTATCCCTCTCGCCTTTCAAAAAGTTTCATCATCTATCCCTATTTCACCTTTCTCAATATTTATATTTTCCATATGAAGTATGAGCCATGGAAATGTAAATTTCTTCACGCTCTCACCACTACATCCATGAACCTATCTCTATCTGTCCCCACCTTCTATTCCTTCCCCATTGAAGACCAAACCCTCAACATGTGCATAGATCCTATCCCTCTGGTCTTCTCAAGGATTTTTCTCTTCCTTTAATCAATCCCTCTTTTCCCCTAAAACAACTTGTCTAAAGAATAATTCATGACATTACACAATTGCAATAGTAAATATTTCCCATCCTTAAAAGAAATTCATCCAAAACCACCAGCCTCATCTAATAATTGCTCCAAATTTTTTGTTCTCCATCATGGCAAAACTTCTTGAAAAAGCCATCTCCATTTCCTCACTTCTTATCCCATTTTCAACCTATTCCCCATTTTTTACATTCTGGCTTCTGTATCCACAGCGCTACCAAGTGTGCTTTTATCAATGACGCTGACGCAGCCAAGTCCAAGTCCCTTTCCTTTCCACATCTTATTGACCATCAGCATTTTACGTAGGTGACAACCCCTCTCCTTTGATAGACTACATTCTTTTGACTTCCACAATACTTTATTTTCTTGGTTTTCTGTCTACGTCTCTGGCCACTCCTTCTCAGTCACTTGTATTGGGTCTTCCTCCTCCTCTTGACCTCAGTGGCTCTGCCCTGGACCCCTTCTCTTCCCTCTGTACACCCTTCCCGAGGTGAGCTCAAGCGTTCCCATGGCTTCCCACTGTGCTCCTCACATGACCTGTAAAGCCCAATGTGACCTATTCCTGACTTTCTCTCCGAGCTCTTGTTATGTGACTCTTCCCTTACTCGCAATGCTTTAACCATACTGGATTCCTTTCAGTTTCTTGAACAGGTGCTTTCCTACCTAAGAGGCACAAAAGCAAACATAAGTTAGTAGGACGATATTAAACTAAATAGCTTCTGCACAGAAAAGGAAACCATCAACAAAATGGAAAGGCAACTTACAAAACAGAAGAAGATATTTGCAAATCATATGCATATCTGATAAGGGGTTAATATCAAAAATAGATAAAGAATACATACAACTCAACAGCAAAAAACAACAAAAAACTAAACAAATAATCCAATTAAAAAATGGGCAGAGGGTCTGAAGAGACATTTTCCCAAAAAATATACACACATGGCCAACAGGTACATGAAAAGGTGCTCAACATCACTAATCATCAGAGAAATACAAATCAAAACCACAATGAGATATCACTGCACATCTGTTAGAATGATTATTATCAAAAACAGGTAACAACTGCTGGTGAGGAGGATGTGAAAAGAACCCATGTGCACTGTTGGTAGATTGTAAATTAATACAGCCACAATAAAAACAACATAGAGGCTCCTTGAAACATTAAAACTAGAACTACCATATGACCGCTCAGCAATTCCACTTCTGGGTACTTATCCAAAAAACAAAACAAATCATCTCAAAGAGATATACGCACCCCCATATTCATTGCAGCATTACTTAAAAAAAACCACAGTAGTCAAGATATGGAAACTGAAGTGTCCACTGATGGATGAATGGATAAATAAAATGTGGTATGTGTGTATATATGTATATATGTGTATGTATGTGTATATATGTGTAGAGAGAGGACGCCAAAAAATGTATACACATTTTAAGAAAGGAAAAAAACTGTATTAAAATTGTAATAATACTCAATATATACCAATAACAAAAGATGAATACAAGTCATGTGTATAGTTTTTTGACACCCCCAGTGTGTGTGTGTGTGTGTGTGTGTGTGTGTGTGTCTTTCAATCTTAAGAGAGTCTCTTGTAGGCAACATATGAAAGGGTCTTGCTTTCTTATCTATCCAGCTACCCTATATTTTTTGATTGGAGCATTTACTACATTTACATTTAAAGTAATTGTAGATAGATATGTAGTTACTGCCATTTTATTATTCATATTTTTTATTTTTCTTCTTAAAAAGTCCCTTTAACATTTCTTGTAAAACTGATTTGATGGTGATGAACTCCGTTAGCTTTTTCTTGTCTGGGAAACTCTTTATTTGCCCTTCAACTCTAAATGATAGCTTTGCTGGGTAGAGTAATCTTGGTGTAGCTCCTTGCTTGTCAGCACTTTGAATATTTTGTGCCAATCCCTTCTGGTTTGCAATGTCTGTTGAGAAATCAACAGTCTTATGGGAGGTCCCTTGTAGGTAACTAACTGCTTTTCTCTTCCTTCTTTTAAGATTCTTTGTCTTTAACCTTTGCCATTTTAATTATGATGAGTCTTGGTGGGGGTCTCTTTGGGTTCATCTTCTTTGGGACTCTGTACTTCCTGGACTTGTATGTCTATTTCCTTTGCCAGGTAAGGGAAGTTTCCCGTCTTTCTTTCTTCAAATAGGTTTTCAATTCCTTGTTTTCTCTCTTCTCCTTCTGGTAACCCTATGATGTGAATGTTGGTATGTTTGATGTTGTCTCAGAGGCCCCTTAAGCTATCCTCATTTTGGGGGATTCCTTTTTCTTTTTGCTATTCTGATTTGGGTGTTTTCTCCTACCTTATCTTCCAAATAACTAATTCAATCCTCTGCTTCATCTATTCTACCGTTGATTATCTGTATTCTTCATTTCAGTTATTGTATTCTTTATTTCTGACTGGTTCGTTGTTTTCTATCTCCATTTTTATGTTTCCTAGCTCTTTGTTGAAGTTCCCCCTGAGATTATTGAGCATCTTTATAACCAGTGTTTTGAACTGTGCATCTGGTAGATTACGTGTCTCCATTTTGTTTAGTTCTTTTTCTGGAGCTTTGTTCTGTTCTTTCATTTGAGATGTGTTTCTTTGTCTCTCTATTTTGGCTGCCTCCCTGTGTTTGTTTCTATGTATTAAGTAGAACTGTTATGTCTCCTGGTCTTAATAGAGTGACCTGATGCAGTAGGTGTCCTGTGGGGCCTAGTAGTGCAGTCTTTCTGGTCACCTGAGCCAGGTGTTATAGGTGTGTCCCTTGTGTGGGTTGTGTGTGCTCTCCTACTGTAGTTGAGCTTTGGTTGCTGTTTGCACATCAATGAGAGGGACTGACCCTTTGGTTGACTGGTTGTGAGGACTGGCCATGACTACAATGGAGGAATTGTGGAGCAGGGGCTGACCCTACAGAGAAGGATTCACTTTAGCAGAGTGGGATTAACTCTGGTGCCTGCCAAGTCCAACATTTAAGTGTGTTGTCTGTGGAGTGGCCCTGCCACAGGTTCAGCTGCAGTCTGTGCCCTGCCGAGGGCCACCTGGAAGAAACCAAGCCTCAAACAGAGGCTGGCTGCCACTGGTGCTGGGCTTGGGGCTGCTTAGCAAGAGGTATGGAGCACATCTGAGGCCTGCTGCTACTTGTTCAGGGTTTGTGAACTTTTGAGAGATTTTAGGAAAGATCGAAACTATTTGTATAGTAAAGCCACTGGAAGCGGCTTATTTGGGCCCACAAGTTGGGTGAGGCGTGGTCTCAGGAAATCATCAGGGTAGGGAGGAGGGGGCGGGACAGTGTCAGCTAGGTTGACAGAGACTCAGATATGGTGCCCACCTAAGTCTGCACACTAGGGTGGAAAAATGACTCAACAAAGGAACAATGTCTTCTGCCAGCACTTCTGTCTGGAAGTAAGCTGCCCCCTCGAGCCCTCACCCTGCAGCCAGACAATTCAGTTCCTCCCCATATGTCCCTGGTGCCTTTCAAGCTGCTGTCCCAGTGCTGGAGCTCAGAGGAAGTGAGTCTGTCAGCAAGTAAGTCCGTGCACAGGCCCTTTAAGAGGAATGCCTGAGACTCCAGCATCCCTCCATCTAACTCAGCCACAATCTCCACTGGTTTTCACAACCAGAAGTTGTGATGACTTCTATTCCTGGCGGTGGGAAGCCTGATGTGAGGCAGGGACTCCTTATTCCTCAGGGGGGGTCTCCACAACCAAAATATCCAGCTATCCCTCCCAATTTTTAACTGCCACACTCGGATGTGGGACCAGTCTGTTCCACATCTCTGCCCCTCCTAACAGTCTCGAGGTGGCTTCTTCTGTATATCTTTAGTTACGGAACTTCTGTTCAGCTAGACTTCAGGTGATCCTCAAGGGTGGTTGTACTGTAGTTTAGCTGTGATTCTGATGTGGTCATGACAGGAGGCAAGCACAGTGTTTACCTACTCCACCTTCCTGACTGGAAAAATCCTGTCTCTAATATAACGTTATGTATCAATTATATCTCAATTAAAAAATAAAAGACATAGACAAACCTTAAATAAATATTTTAAATGAAAGAAGCCAGTCTAAAAAAGTTACATACTGTATGATCCCAACTATAAGACATTCTGGAAAAGGAAAAACTACAGGGACAGTAAAAATATACGTGGTTACCAGGGATTCAGTGGGAGAAAAGGAGGGATTCATAGGTGGGACACAAGAAATTTTTTGGGTACTGTAACTATTCTTCTATGTGATACTATAATAGGATACATAACATGTATTTATCAAAACCCATACAATTGTACAACACAAAGAGTGAACTCTACCATAAACTATAGTATATATCTCTTTTATACAATTTTAGTTAATAACCATGTATTAATACTGATTCATCAATTTTAACAAATGTACCACACTAGTGCAAGATGCTAATAATGGGGTCAACCGGAGGAGGGGTGGTATTCATGAACTCTGTTTTTTCTGCTCTAAAAATAGTCTATTAATTTTTTTAAGTGTATATGTCTAAGGACTTAGAGATATGTGGAAGTAGACAGAAGGTTGCCATCTTTCAATATACGAGTATAAATATTATTTTGTTTAAAAAAATAATAATACCAGGATTCTTCATCCCATATCTAATTATTCTCAATTTAAAATTTGAACAATTATTTTTAATATATTTTAATAAGCTGGCTCTAGCACTTTCAAGCTGTGACCTTGGACATACTTCTTGCCCTCTCTGAGCCTCAAATTCTTGATCTGTCAAAAAGGAAAAATTAACAACCCATTCTACAAGGCTATGATGAAGACTAAAGGAGAATGAACATGAAACACACATAACTGGCTCTTAATACACTGTATTATAATTTGTTGTGGGGTGATCTGTTTGTTTACTCAGATCAGTGGTTCACAATTTTCATTTTAGGATTTTTGAAAAACTCCAGGAAATCCACATACTTCTCTTCCCACTCACTGAAATCAATGCCCTTGATTATAAATTCCATGAAGTCATACATCCCAACTTATGTATCCCTGAATCTCCACTACCTAGTCCAGAATCCTACACTTGTTAAAGAGAATTTACCTATAGATATTAAGTAGAGAAATTCCTAAATATGTTTACTTTCTACTAGAATGGAACAAACTAAATTTCTTTTTTCAACAGTAAACATTATTTAACAAAATTACACTGCTTGGGGTATTTTTCTAGCTACATTCCCAGTATAATTCAATACCTAGAAAAAATATGCCTATGATTATAAGCCCCTTTTTTATGAGAAGCTCAAGGATTTTTACAAACATTATCTCATTAATCTTTAGAACACCCCTAAAGTAACTGGAGATGAAAAGGGAAAAAAAGATGGAATATAAATCTATAACCCATATGAATTCATAAATTTCACAAATTCCACCAGCAAAATTCCATTTAATTTTTTAATTTAGGTGTATTTTGCCACCATTTTCTTTCTGAATCCACCTAAGTTATCTATTTACTCAATACATCTGGATATGCTGGTCTGGAGCAAGAGTTTTTATTATTTCCCTACGAAAGCAAAACTTTCGGAAAGCATTATATACTATAAGCAAAACTAGGACAACATAAAAATGATGGCTCTAAATCCCCTAATAGAAAACTGACTGTTCAGGCTACTAGCCAATCATAGGTTTACTTCAGACTGAAAAATATTAGGAATTAGAAATCTTATTTTCTTCAAGTTTTAATGCTCAGGGACTAACAGCCCAGTCACAGCTTTAACTTCTTTCTGCTCCCCATCACTTGGCTATTTTGTGCTAGGATAGTGGCCCTTGCTGATTTGCACCCAGGAACCGTTCTCCCCCTTTTCCTTCTTAACAGAATTCCAGGCAACACTGGGCTCACTCAGACTGGGGATGAATCATAATTGATCTTAGCCAGTCTGGCAATCCTGTTACGCTTTGTCAGTGATTGGTCTAATACTGGACCTGTGGTCTAAAACTGGCCAATAAATTGAAAAAAACTAGTAGGGATCCTTTCCTCCCTGGTGAGGGGACGGCAAGAAGAATAAACTCTTTCACTCCCCAACAGTTTCTTTGCACTTAGGAAGATGTCAGTTGGGACTTGATTCTTAGAGCTGTGCCACTATCTTGAGACCATGAGGGGAAGACCAAAGAACTTCAGTGATTCTGACAGCACCTACAGACAACTAAGTCTGTATTTTATCTTCAGGCTTCTTGTTATGTGAAATAAATGTTATTTTTGTCTAAGTCATACAATCAGATACTCTGTTCCTTGAAGTTGAAAACGTCCTAATTAATACAGACAGACCAATAATCAGGCAAGAAGGGAAGCAGATACTGAGCACTTACTATTACATCTATAAATCTCATTTAACCTTCACAATAGCCCAATATATATAAATATCTTTTGTTGTTTTTATAAAAAACTAAGGCTTACTAAAGTGATATTGTTAATAATAACAAAGCTAAATTTTGAATCAAGACCTGACACCAAACCTCACTTTCTTTTTAGAGATACATAGTCCATTTTCCTCCTTGTTTACAGCTCTTGTTAAAAAACAAAACAAAAATCTAGTAAGTGGATGTTCCTAGATAACAGAATTTAGGGAGCACTAAGGAATATCAATTGTTATAACATTGTCACAAAAATTTATAGCCTTCAACTCTATTTTGTATCAAAAGCATCTGGGGGTAAAAGACAAAAATGTGTGTATAAAAAGTTCCAGAATGTCTAGTACAATGGCAAAAATCCTACAGTAAAAATTGCAGTGGATTCAATGTATAATATTGAATTTCCCACAAATTAAAAAATATGAAGTCAATCACAAACATTTCTTAAATTGAAAGATTAACTTCCTTATTTCAAACTATTCTATTAACCAAGTATCTATCCATACAGAAACCACAAAGTTAACACTTCCTCAATTTTCATCTGTTCATGAAAACTGATGCAGCTTAAATCTTGGCAACCAAAAAATTTATATGAACACTAAGAATCATGGAAGTCAATTTTTGTTTAACACTAGAACTGGGAGTTCAAAAGCTATTTATAATGTCAACTCAACCAGAAGTATGTTCACCTTATATTGCCTTCATTAATTTCTAATTGAGCATTACAAAATGGGCATGCCAGATTTCTGAGCTAATACACACAACTTACCTTCCCACATGCTCTGCAATGATGCCTCCTTTTGGTGAATGTAAACCTTGCTTCACATTTCATGCAATTTGGAGCCTGAGAATCTGGTACCCATACTGGAGCCACCTCACCCAGAGTGGTAAATGGCTTTCTGGCAGAAATTCCAAACTGACCAGCTCTAAGATCATTATCTGGGCTATCTGGAGCTAATACAAGGCACGGTCTACTGGATATCCCAGATTCATAACTTTCTAAATGTTCCCCATTTGTATCAGCAATAGAGATGTTTCCCAAAGAGGCATTGCATACATTGGTTGCTGAGTTTTCCCCTAATTTTGCTTTCCCAAGAACATCATTTTTGTTTTTAATATTATTTCCATTATTTGCAGGAAGGTCATTTTGTAAATGGTCCGATAATGGCTTTGGAATTTGAAGTTTAAGATTAGAAGGTTGCTTGGGTCTTGCACCACCAAAAGGAACACTGATAGATTGCAGGTTTGCTACTATCTTGGGTGAAGATTGCCCAAGCACTGATGGAACTTGGCTAGAGAAATTGTGTAAATAATTTTTCTTCATTACGTCACCATTGCTGTTTACAAGTAGTCCACTCCCTTCTGTGGCTTCATTTCCTTTCTGTTCATAAATATTTGAGTAGCATTCTGACTTGCTCTCCTCTATTTCCTTTTCTTCTGTTACTGAATCTTCTTTGGAGGGTAAAGTCTTTGGAACAAAACAAACAACTGGGCTCTGCATTCCATAGGAATCACAACAATTAGATGGAGCACTTGCTGCTGGTGTATCCATAACAGTGGAGAAATCACATCCATCACTTTCATTCCTGCAAGTTCCATTTAAATCTAGACCTGCTTCTGCCACTCTATCACACTCTCCTCCACTATCATTGTAAGTGTCCTCAGGCTGCTTCATTTGCAGAAACTTTTCATTTTCTTTATTTACTTGGCTGTCATTCATCTCATTTAGTTTAGTCAATTTCCAATTAATTATCTCCTGAGATTCAGAGAAATGCTCTGTCATATTAAGAAGCTCTGGAGTGCCAAGAATTTCTTCATGTTCACAACCTTCATTTTCATCAGCTCTAACTTCACTGGAAACAAGGCAATCTGAAAACTGTTCACAGTTATCATCCCTTCCAGACCCGTTATGCATGTCTGGTTTGAGAAACAAAGGTAAACCAGACCGGATGGGTTCTTCAGTTGTTATCTCCTCTGCTGGCTCCTTCTTCACCAAAATCCCCTCACTCAAATGGGAAAAGGAGTTTAGACTCCCTAGATCTAGATCTGTCCTAGGAGAGCTGGTTTTGCCAGTGAGAACCTCATCTGGTATGTAGTTCTCTTGGTTTTTAACAGCAGAATCTTCATCTGTTCCCTGGGATGAGATTACTGAATCGACTGTTAAACTTGTAATCGCAGACATGGAGGGATCTCTGCCTATGTTTTCATCATCCTTTAATTGTGAAGAGGAACAGACACTGGCTAGATTATCAGCTGGAGTAGTACATATATGTTTAACAGAATCTCCCTCTGCATTTGTTCTATTCAACGGGTCCATTTGTTTCTCTGAGTTCATATCTTTTTCAGTGGACCCATTTATATTGAAACTAAATTGATCAGTTTGTCTGTTTTCATTATCCAGTGAACAGCTAAAAGCATCCATGAGGGACGGACTATTACAATTATTACAATCCTGCAAATCGTTTTGTAATGTCCTTTTATCACAGTTATGCATGACGGCTACAACAAGAACATTCTTCTCATCTGGCAGACAAGCTAGGTTTCCACATTTCTTCTCTCCCACTTCAACAGTACTGCACTGATCATCTTGATTACAGTTCCTCTTAATTAACTGATCTTCGGCAACAGCATTTTCATCAATCCACATTGTGTTAACCTCTGGATTCAAAGTACAATCCTGCCCATTAGCACAATGGTCCTCTCCCTCTGTGGTCAGAGGAGCTGAAGGAGCCAGGGAGAAGACTTTCAGTTGTGGCTGCGACTCATTAGAAACTGCAGGTTCATTCACACTGGCCAATGCAGGGTTAAATGACAGTCGGTGAGAGGGGGGATCTAGAATCTTATTCCACTTTGTCTCGAACAAAAGAGGAGAAACTGTTTCATCTGAAAAAAATAAATACAGTAAGTTTGCCAGTAACACTGGAAAAGCTAGGACTAAATTAATCAACTACATTTGCAAATATATTCTGAAAATAAAATATTCCTAGGGTAACTAAAAATAGAATATTCCTAGGATATGAAGTTTCTAATTCTTAGCTAAAAATAAGAAAATATATTGAAGACTGTTCCCTCTTTATATGTCACTGAAAGGTAATATCACAGAACATTCCAAACAACAAAAGAATTCTACCTCAATCTAGTAACATAATTAAAGCGGCCCACAGGCTATACTTGGGGGTGGGGAGGGGCACCAGTAACGAGGAAGGCACAACACAGGGAGGGGACTAATCTAAGGTGAGAAAAATCAGAACAGTGATGAAGACGTAGTAATTGAGTGGGGAGGAAAGCAAATAAATTTTCTGTGGAGACAGAATGTTCTATAATCTGTATCATGGCTGGGATGTGGGTTACCTGGATCTATCTCTTTCTTAAAACTGTACAGTTAAGATCTATACATTTTAATGTATGTAAGTTTTATCTTAAAAACTTAAAAAAAACAATGAAGCAGGGAGTAAGGAGCAGTTGAAGATATAGATGAAACAAAAACAGTAGTATGTCAACCACTGTTGAAGCTGGGTAATGGATACACTAGAGTTACTATTGTTTCCTTTGTATATATTTGAAATTTGTCCATAATAATAAGTTAAAAAAAGTTTGCTGTAGTATGTGAAATTCTGCTCCTAACCATGTCACAACGTATTAA
This sequence comes from Rhinolophus ferrumequinum, assembly GCF_004115265.2. Taxonomy (NCBI): domain Eukaryota; kingdom Metazoa; phylum Chordata; class Mammalia; order Chiroptera; family Rhinolophidae; genus Rhinolophus; species Rhinolophus ferrumequinum. The sequence continues at coordinate 37,268,721 of NC_046292.1, read as the reverse complement.
TTAGTTTCATATTTACATTATCGAGGATATTTGGCAGAAAGTATTCATTTACCTTATTAAATCAACCTACTTATATTCTATCAATAAGCATAATTTCATGTTTTTGTTTACTTTTTAACAAATCATAACTATGATAGCTATTTTCCCAAGTTATAGCGTATGTGTATATTTAATTAGAGAAATAAGAAATAATGCACTTACCACCTCTCCTGCTTTCTTCCTTCAGTAAATCTAATAATCATAGTCTTAAAATTATGCAGATATATTGTCCCCTCAGTAGTAACATTAATCTTTTTTTTAACATTAATCTTTAATGCACCCTTAGCACCTTGTTCATATCTTTATTAAAACATTTACTACACTGTAATGCAATGGCTTATTTACCCGAGTTTTTCAGGCAGAAACCATTTTTTTTCCACCAATGTGTAAGTCCTCACTTTGCATAGTGCCTGGTATATAGTAGGTGCACAATAAATATATTGTGAGTCTCTACCATAGTAAAAGCATTGGGCTGGAAGAACATGGAGATTAAATGATAGCTTTGACCTCAAAGAAGTTCATGATCTAGTTGGGAAAATAAGAAATGGATACAATAGACATGAATATCTAATTGGCAATACAGGATAGCATAAGTATTTTAAACTATTATATAGTAGTAAAAAATAAATTCAGAGGAGAAAGGTATTTTACAGGCTGAGGCGAGGAGAGAGGAGGAAATGGGTGCGGCTTCAAAGACAATTTGATCCAAGTTTGGAAAAGAAAGCATTTATAAGAGGGGAAAAGGAAAAGTATAGTCCCAAACACAACTATCTCAGAGAGCAATAAGCAAATCAGTTTGGGTTTAAAAAAGAATTTGTGTAAGTAGTAAAAAGAAGCTAGAAAGGGTAGAATATAAAGGCTATAAAACATCAGATTGTGTGGAGAATGGCTTAGTTACCTGAAGTGTTAAATCCTGAGTTTACCAAATCTGGGATGGCAGAGAATTGAGATTTAGTAACATGTGCTTCTTTTAAAAAAAGAAATATTTCCACACTGGTACATGGAAATAAAGAAGGAAATACTGCTTCTTATCAGAATATTTAATAATTTTCAAACAGAAATGATCAGGTATTAAAAATGTCATTTTTCAACCATCTACCACCTGGCATCCATTATCATCTCACATGTGGTATATTTTTCATTTAAAGGAGGAAATGAACACGAGATAAGAAATCACTTTATTTAAAATATACTTGGAGAGGTTATCAGGCTAGAAGTAGTAGTTTTAATGCAACTGATACTGAGATTTAAAAAAAATAGTTCAAAACAAATAAACAACATAGTTACGAACAAGAAGCTTGCTTCTGAAATTCTTCTAAAGGAGTGATTTTTATAAGCAAATGTCATATTTTCAAACTAAAATGACAATTTTTAGTGATTCAACAAAAATGTATTGAAAATCAACTATATACAAAGTACCCTACTAGAATCTACAAGAAGTCACAAAGAGATTGATGTAATTAACTAATAGCTTTATTACAATCAGTGGTATTCTAGAAGTACAGTATTCACATGATTTGGTGTAGCACCTGTGTAGATGTCTCATGACAAATAACTGTGATACCCAGAGGGACAAACCAAAGAAAGGACTGAGAAAATACTTGTACAAAGGATTCAAACTGAGAGGATAACATACTTTCCACCTTGTTATGTATAAAGCTCACCTACATCCAATAAAATCCCAAATGATTAGGTTTCACATAACCTAGGGTTATGGGTTAGCTATGAGTCATCAATGGTAAAATACAAGAAGAGCAGACCCTCCCAGGCATCCTTCCTCTCCCTTTTCCTTCAACCCAGTAATTTCACATTCTCTGTAAGGCTTGTTCTATCACAGACCTAAAGCAACAAAATCAAAACTAATCTCTCTTCCCAACTGTTATCAAACAACAACCTGAATGATTCGATATAGGAAAGCTTTGGAAGCCATTATTAAAATCATGGATTTTAGATAGAAATATATCATTTTGTAAAGTTGTTACGTGCCATTTCCTGTTAGAAACAGAGAACAGCAGGGAAGGCAGGGAAGGTGAAAGATAGAGATTTAATTATGGCTTATCCATTCAAATCATACTGAGGAGGGAATTTAAGGAAAAGGTTTCCGTAAATGAAGTGAATCTGCAGCAGACATTTTTCAGACTGAGCCTTAAGAATGTATAATTTAATTAACCAACTTGGCAGTTACTTAAAAATGTAAATCTTTTAAAATTAGGTTTAAAATATATCTTTATTGGTCAATCAATACTCAACAAGCTGTTTTCTTAGTTTAGGAAATACAATCACACATTTTAAAGCTTTTCTTAACCATAAATTGGTTTTATATACAGTAGAGGAGAGCTCAGGCGCTAGTACCATACTGACTGGATTCTAATCCTGCCACTTCTTAGCAAAGCACTTTTGAGGGTGTTGCTCTGAACCTCTCTATGCCTCGATTCTCATCTGTAAAATGTAGGTAAGATTTACTTTCATGGGAGTATTTTAAGGATGAAATTATCTAACCAACCTAAATGGTTTAGCATAATATCTGGCACATAGTGATTAAAAATGTTAGTTGTTACTCTAGATATTAATGTATAATATTATAAAAGTCATTGGACCTGCTTTCACTTTTTTAAAAAAGTACTGCAAACTCTTATAACCTCATATTCTCTATATCATAAATATATTCAAATCGTTTTGCCAAAGTAAATTCTCACCTTCGTTTTGTTCAAATTCATCTAACACCTTGTCCAGGTTGTAAGCTTCTGCTTGGAAGTAATTCTCCATCGGTGAGGAAACACCACTTAAGAGACTTGTTTAAAACTAGAAAGTAGATCAAATTTGTATTACACTTTCAATTGTTAAAATATAATTTATAGACAAAATAATTGATACAACAGGAATACAAAGGACCAAAACAGATTAACTGCCATAAACAATTATACAAGAACAAATTAGATAAATTTCTAGACACATACAATCTACCAAGACTGAATCATGAAGAAATAGAAAATCTGAACTGACCACTTACTAGTAAGAATATTGAATCAATCATTTAAAAATGACAAAAGTATAAGACTAGATGGCTTCATTGGTAAATACTACCAAAAATTTAAAGCTGAATTAATACCAATACTTCTTAAACTCTCCCAAAAAATAGAAGAGTATGGAATACTTCCAAACTAATTTTATGAAGCCAGCATTACCCTGATATAAAACCAGATAAGGACACTACAAGAAAAGAATATTACAGGCCAATATCCCTGATGAACATAGATATAAAAATCCTAAACAAAATATTAGCAAACCGAATTCAACAATAAAGGATCACATACCATGATCAAGTAGGATTTACTCTAAGGATGCAATGATAGCACAACCATCCACAAATCAATCAATGTGATACACCACATTAACAAAATTAAGGATGAAAAAATCATACAATCATCTCCATAGATGCAGAAAAAGCATTCGACAAAATTCAAAATCCAAAATGGTAAAAAGTGGGTATAGTGAGAACATACCTCAATATAATAAAGGTCATTTATGACAAGCCCATAGCTAAAATCATACTCAGCAGTGAAAAGCTGAGAGCTTTTCCTCTGTAACAAAACTAGGATGCTCACTCTCATTACTTTCATTCAACATAGTATTGGAAGTCCCAGCCAAAGCCAAGCAATTAGTCAACAAAAAGAAGTCATCTAGGGCTGGCCCGGTGGCTTAGGCGGTTAGAGCTCCATGCTCGTAAATCCAAAGGCTGCCGGTTCGATTCCCACATGGGCCAGTGGGCTCTCAACCACAAGGTTACCGGTTCAACTCCTTGAGTCCCGCAAGGGATGCCGCCCACCATACTAAGATTGAACACAGCACCTTGAGCTGAGCTGCCGCTGAGCTCCCAGATGGCTCAGTTGGTTGGAGCTCGTCCTCTCAACCACAAGGTTGCGGGTTTTGACTCCCACAAGGGATGGTGGGCTGCGCCCCCTGCAACTAGCAAGGGCAACTGGACCTGGAGCTGAGCTGCGCCCTCCACAACCCACAACTAAAACTGAAAGGACAACAACTTGAAGCTGAATGGCACCCTCCACAACTAAGATTGAAAGGACAACAACTTGACTTGGAAAAAAGTCCTGGAAATACACACTGTTCCCCCAATAAAGTCCTGTTCCCCTTCCCCAATAAAATCTTTAAAAAAAACACACCACAAGGACATATCACCTCACACCTATTAGAATGGCTGCATCAAAAAGACACGAGATAATTGTTGGCAAGGATGTGGAGAAAAAAGAAATCTTGTTCACTGTTGGTGGGAATATATGTTGGTGCAGTCGCTATGGAAAACAATATGGAGTTTCCTCACAAATTTAAAAATAGAATTACTGTATGATCCAGCAATTCCACTTCTGGTATTTATATAAAGAAAACAAAAACACTATCTAGAAGAGTTATCTGCACCTCCATGTTCATTGCAGCATTATTTACAATAGCCAAGACATGGGACCAGTGTAAGTGTCCACTGACAGATGAATGGATAAAGAAAATAGTGTGTGTGTGTGTGATCAAATATTATTCAGCTATAAAAAGAAAAGAAATCCTGTCATTTGCAACAGCATGGATGATGGACCTTGAGGGCATTATGCTAAATAAAACACAAAAAGAAAGAGAAATATAGTATGATCTCACTTATATGTGGAATCTAAAAAAATTTAACTCATAGAAACAGAGAACAGATTGATGGTTGCCAGACATGGGGAGGTAGGGAGTAGAGGGTGAAGGAAATGAGAATAGGTGGACAAAAGGTACAAATGTCCAGTTATAAGATAATAAGTTCTGAGGATGTAATGTACAGCATGGTGAGTACAGTTAACAATACTGTATCGCACATTTGAAAGTTGCTAAGAAAGTAAATCTTAAAAGTTCTCATCACAAGAAAAAAACATTTGTAACTATGTGAGGTAATGGATACTAACTAAACTTACTGTGGTAATTGTTTCACAATATATACTTATATCAAGTCATTATGCAGTGTACTTAAACTAATATAATGTTATATGTCAATTATATCTCAATAAAACCAGAAAAAATGAAAGAATATAAAGATTTATGAATAAAATATAGATATGCATATACATTTTATAAATCTTAAGTACACATATACAAGGATAAAAATCTCTTATAAATCTATTCAGACCATGATAAACTCTGTAACCCCACAAGATATACAGTAAGATTCTTAAGCTAATAAAGTCTAGAAACTTGTAAGCTGACAATCATTAAAATATAAACAATTGTAGAGGGCAGACTTGATGATCATTTCAATAGGACATGCTTCAAAAGATAAATTTCAAATGTTGAGAGAGGAATCATTTTCTTTAGGATAGAACTACACTTCAATTAGAAAAGAAAATTTATAGAATGTTTGCAAATGGGAAATGACAAGAAAATTCAAGCAAACATGGGGGTGAGGGATATTAGTTCTAAAATGCTAATGATGACTTGTTTCTTCTTTTTAAACCTCTTCTTTTCAAGTACCATTTCTAAGTCTTTCTTGGTGTTAATGGATCTAAAAGCATCCTGTGAGCACATACACTATGTCTCTCAAATACTTAACAAAATGCCAAGAGCACACACACAGTAGTTGTTAAATATTACCCCATTTTTTCCCTCCATTACCATGATCCCTATGCTTATTTACCACCTTAATTTCTCAGGATTTCTTTTCACTGGAAATTCTGCTAGGCTTCTTACTGGTATACATGGAGGCAGATGGGAGGGGAGATAAGATTACAATTCCGCCAAAAAGTCTGAATAACAAAAACATGAAGAGGGAAAACAAAAAATGTAATATCCTGCTATTACAAACTTTAAGTCAAGTATAAAAAGTGATGAATTTTCTTTAACTTATAAAGATGGTATTTCTTGTTCTCTGCAACACATAAAAGTGTCAATATTCTTTCTCTCATTTTACCGATAAAAAAAATAAGCTCAGGCAATGTAACTGACTTATTCAAGTATTTCCTCACAATTATTCATTTAGTCAACTCTTATTTATTGATTGGCTGTTACATAATTTAAGTTTACATAGACAAATAGGCTACGTAATCTACACATGGTTTTTGTTAAATCTGTCTTTTGTGTCTAATGGTTACCGTTCAAAATCATTTTCATATACACACCATATTATTTTGATAGACTGCACATTTAAACTTTCCAATGCAAAAAGAGTGAATGAAATTTCTCACAACACACAATCTAGCACATTTAACACACACCTCAACACTTAGCATTTCATGGTCATTATATGTAAAATATTAGTAAACAAATAATCAGATCAACATATTTATTGTGCATCAACTGTACACAGGGTACTGTGATCAATTCAAGTGTCAGACATCATCCCTAACATCAAGAAACTTCTCAGGGTGAAAAACGTGACGGGATTAAGAAGTACAAAATGGTAGTTACAAAATAGTCATGGGAATGCAAAGTAAAGCACAGAGGATACAGTTAATAATATGGTCATAACCATGCATAGTGCCAGGTGAGTACTACACTAGTCAGGGGGATCACTTCTTAAATTATACAAATGTGTAACCATTATGCTGTACACCTGAAATGAATATAATATTGAATGTCTAAATAAATAAATAGTCTTTTAAAAAGAAACATAATTTACTTAATGGGAAACTATGCTTAATAAGAAAATTTAAATAATAAATGATTTTAATAACAACATAGCACAAGAGACACAAGGTACTACATGATTAATTTGTCAGACAGAATTAACAGATAAGTACTACGTACAGAGTAAGTGCTATAAAAGTTCAAGAAATGGGCCAGATCACAGCCTGGATGGTCAAGGAAGGCATTAGTTATAGATTTATGCTGGGTCTTTAAGGATGGATAAAATTTTAACAGATATTCCAGATAGGAAGATGCAGAATGAAATTTCAAACAGAGAGAGCCATACAAGGAGTGATCTAGAGATGGACAATTACCGAGGAATCAATGAAACTAGAACGAGGATTTATTACACAGATGACAAAAGGACACAGTTGGAGAAGTAGACAGACATGTATCATGGAAGGCCTGGAATGAATGGGAAACACTGCTATATACATTAGGTGACACAATGAATTAATAATCACTTTCTTAGATGTGATAATGGTATTTTGATTTTGTAGGAGAATGTCCTTACTCTTAGGAGATGCCTGCTGAACTATTCACGAAAAAAGTGTTGTATTCTCTGCAACTAACTTTTGAATGATTCAGAAAACAAAAAAGAATGTGAGTGAGTATTGGGGTTACTGGGGTGAGGGGAAGAAAGGGAAGAGAGGGAGAGGAGAGAGAGGTGCTCGAAAGAGGCAAAATGATCAAAATAAATGAATCTAGGTGAATGATATATGGGTCTTCATTGTACTATTCGTTTAACTTTTCTACAGGCTTGAAATTTTTCAAAAGAAAAGAAAAAAGGTGTATTGAAGTGTTGGTGAGAAACATTCCTTCCCACTCTGAATACACAAACTCTAGACAAAATAGATTATTTTTTAAAAGTTTATATAGTCAAATTCAAAAGCAAGAAAAGGAAATATACAGATGCCATAAACCAAGAAGAATCCAAGCCACAGCAGTGCGTGAGAACTGAATGGTAGCAGCCCACAGGGGTTACAAAACCTTCAGGCCTAGGATCTGAAAGCTAGCAAGAAGGATGGGAATTATTGGCTGCAAACTTACAGAAATTTCTGCATTGGAGGGAGCCAGACTGGGCTCTCGGCATAAAGCCAAGAGCTGGGGGAAAAAGCTGTCCCAAACGACACCAGGACTCCGCAGAGGAGCAGGATGGAATAGAGTGCCAATAAATTCAACAATCAGAAATTAGAATTCCTAGCCTGCCCCTCACTCAGATTGGGAATGACACTAATTCTTCCCATTTATGAACATCAAACATGGTTTATCTCTGTTTACTCAGCTCTTCCTGTGACTTGTAATAATGCTTTTAGTTTTAAAAAGTCACTAAATATATACTGAGAAAAGAAGGGTGCATGTGACTATACAGAAATAACATGCGAGATCTCTGTGGTGATAGAATCGTGCTGTGGCTTTAAATGCAAGGGTGGTTACACAAATCCACATGTGATAAATGGGACAACTATATACACTCACAAACATTTCATAGGAGCATTATTCCTAACAGTCAAAAGGTGGAAACAACCCAAATATCAATTGATGAATGGATAAATAAAATGTCAATTTCATAGTTTTGCTATTTTTCTATAGCTATGTAAGATGTAATAAGTAATACAAACTGGGTAAATGAAGGGTACAAAGGAACTTTCTATACTATTTTTGCAACACCCTGTGAATCTATAATTACTTCAAAATAAAAAGCTGGAAAAAAAAAAGGAAAGAAGTTATTAAAAATTGAACAGACATGGGAACAGGAAGAAGAGGGCCTCTGTGTAAGGGAGTGTCAGAGCCCAAGGGTGGTGAGCAGATGTCCTTGTGTAATCTGCTCTAGCCAAGGAGTCAGAGCTCCAGCTAACGTGTCAGAACTCCAGCAGGGTAAGAAAGTTGTCTCCTCAGAAAGGCAGCCCAGTGTCTCGTCAGGGCCCAAGTGGGGGAAAAGGGTCCGTGTGCAGGAGGGGTGAGGAGGAGGTATCAGAGGGCAATCAGGGTGGCAAGTCAGAGCCTGAGCAAGATAAGAAGGGCCAAGAGAAGAAGACAGTGATAGACTGGTTACATGTAGAGAGATGGATAAAATAAGTAACTGCACGAAGGGCAATGAAAGAAAGTTTCTCACTGTTGGAGAAAGGGGTTAAAATGTGGAAAAGGAGAAAACTGGAAAGAACCCTGCAGAGTTAGTTTGGAATCTGAGGTATTAGTGTGAACTCATGGACTTCAATAGACATAGATGCTTACAGCAATGAATACAGATGTAAATATGTGTGTGCACGTGTGTGCACGCGCAGACACATATATTCTTTAGTTCTATCCACAGAGGATCTTGGAGCAGCAAAGCCCCACCTCAACTCCACAGTAATGAGCATTTGGTTTCTAAATATTGGAACCAAAGCTCCATGGAGAAATGGCTGATTCCAGTCCTGGAGTAGAATAACTACAAGAGCTTTGATGAGGCTATAGAGAAATATGTACCCTCACACATTACTGAGAGGAAAGTAAAATAGTGTGGCAACTTTGGCAGTTCCTCAAAAAGTCAGAGTTACCACATGACACAGCTTTCCTACTTCTAGGTTTATACTCTAGGTTTAACTTCTAGGTTTTCATTTCAAGAGAAATGAAAACATATACTCATGCAAGAACTTATCCATGAATGCTCATAGCAGCATTATTTACAACAGCCAAAATTGGAAACAACTCAAATATCTATCTACTGATGAATGAACAGATAAAATGTAGTATGGAATATTGACAAAATGGAATATTATATAGTGGATGAAGTATTGCTATATGCTACAATGTGGATGAATCTTGGAAATATTAAACTGAAAGCAGACACAAAAAGCTATGCATTATATGATTCTATTTATATGAAATGTACAGAATAGGTAAATCCATAGAAACAGAAAGTAAATTAGTGATTGCCTGGGGCTGGGGGGAATTATAGAGAAACAAGGAGTGACTGCCAATGGATATAAGATTTCTCTTTGGGGTGGTGAAAATGTTCTGGAATTAGATAGTGGTGATGATTGCACAACTCTGTAAATGTATAAAAACCACTGGACTATACATTTTAAAATGGTGAATTTTATGGTGAATTATATTTCAATTAAAAAAAAAAACACGAAGAGCCTTGAATATCCTGTGTGCTGGAAAGCACAAGGAAGTGCTCCAAGAATGGCTGGGACATGTCAAAAGGACACAGAAACCATCATGAAGGCCACAGGCCAAATCAGAGACAATCTGAGCATCAAAATAAATAATGGTAGCAATGGATTATAACCCTCTGAATAAAACCGAAAACCATGGGTCTTTACAATAGGAATGAATGAATCCCAAGTGTGATGGACATTTACATAGTTTCAAAGTTCCTCTCCACAAAAAAAGCTTACTAATCACCAAAGGGAAAAAAAGAGTAACTTCAGAGACAAAGCCTGGCAGACACGACCTTACCAAGTGATCAAAGGGGATATCGTCAGTAATGGGACAAAACAGAAATCTGTGCTCCCTGACAAGTTGCCATGAAAAGGACATAGCAATGTAGATAATGGGGGAGATTCTGTGTGTGGGATGGGGTGGCGTGGCGGGGAGGAACAGGGGGTGAAGACGGGTATTATGGGGAACTCCCTGTACTTTAGCCTCATTTTGCTATGAACCTAAAAATGCTCTAAAAAATAAAGTTTATTAATTAAAAACAAAAGCAGCACCACTTCTGTGATATTCCTACCAAAAATGCATCCCTGAACCTAGTCACGAGGAAACATCAGACAAACCAAAATTGAGGAACATTCTGCAAAATAACTGGTCTACAATCTTCAAAAGTGTTACAGTGAAGAAAGTCAAACACCACAGAACTGTTTCAGACAGAAGGAGACTAAAGAGACGTGACAACTATGTGCAACATGTGATTCTAAACCAGATCCTTTTGATATAAAGGACATTATTGTACAACTGGCAAAACCTGAATACGGCCTGAAAATTAGATGGTGGTAATGCATCAATGTTAATTCTCTGATTTTAACGGCTACCTTGTAGTTATGTAGGAGAATGTCCTTGTTTGTAGGAAACACACAGTTTCCAAGGTGATGAGGCATGCAGCTAGCGGCTCACTCTCAAATGGTTCACAGAAAAAAAGTTCTTTGTACTACACTTGTACCTTTTCTATAAGCTTGGAATAGTTTTAAAATATTTTTAAATGCACCAAAACTGTCTATCATATTTTTAATTTCCAGAGCACTTTCTTTTTCTGATCCTTCTTATGGCATCTTGATCTCATTTCATGGCTATTTCTTCTCTTACCTTTCTAATGTAATTACCTACAGTTTGGTTTTTGTTTTTTTCTAACTTTCTTCTGTTTCCAGTATTATTTTGTCCAAGTTCTTCCTCTTTTGTACTTTTGCGTTTTGGCCTGGCTTTCACATTGAGGCTTTCCCCAAACGCCTATCTATTGAACAAGTGAAGTACTAAAAGCCAACTGAAAGCTCTGAATGTGTGGCTTCTCAACTCGGAGACTTCCACTGCATGATGACGGGTGAGAACACAGCTATTTCATTGGACGACCTCCAAATGTCAACCTACGTAACCTTTTTCTTTAGACTCCAGAGAAGACTCACATAATCTCATGTCAGAGAGTGCAGAAATATATAACACCAGGCAATCACCTGCCAGAGGAAGGGTAGAGAAAGGAGTGAGGGGAAGGGTTTCACATGTCAATATATAGGATTTCCCTTAATCCCCCTGCTTTCACTATGGTGCCTCATCCCGCGTTTCTGCTATATCTAATGTCCCCAAATCTTGAGCCTATTTCATTTTCCAAACAAAAACCTGTGGTCTCCTGAGGACTTGGGAGAGGGGCAGTCTTCTCACTGCATAAGCTGGGCCTCTCAGAGAATTTAAATCTATGTCAGGATTCTCATAAATGTATCCGTCCATCCATCTCCTTTTAAAAATAGAAGTCACTAAATATTATACATGTACATCTCAAAAAGGAATATAATTAATTCAGTACAGTTTCCCCCTGAGGACCTCTTCTTTTGTCTTTGGGCTTCTAGATCTCTTTTTCTTTATTCTATTGACCAGAATCCTTCTGGACACTCTCTTGAATCTCAGTCTCAGGGGTCCCACTTTTACAGCACTTCTATGTCTCCTTCACTGGTACTTCCTCTTTATGCCATATACTAATTACAATTAACGTGTACATTCATCATCAAACATTATTGAGCATCTACTATGTAGTAGGCTCTGTGCTATTCATTAAGTTATAATGACAAATAAGACAATGTCTTGACCTAAAGGTGCCAAATGTTTTATAGGGGAGATGAATGAGTAAACTGAAAATATAAAACACTGTGATCTATACTAATTGATATATATTTTTTTTTTTAATTGGGGAACAGTGAGTCTCTCCAGGGCCCATCAGCTCCAAGTCAAGTCATTACTTTCAATCTAGTTGCGGAGGGCGCAGCTCACTGGCCCATGTGGGAATTGAACCGGCGACTCCGCCATCCAGAGCTCACACTCTAACCAACTGAGCCATCCAGCCAGCCCCGATATATATGTATACTGGTGCTATGGAGCCAAAGAAAAAGTGAATCCAAACTAGATTGAGGCAGGGGTGTCTTATTTGGGGTAGGGAAGGCTACAGGAAACAAATATTACAATAATTTATTATTGCTAATTAATTATTATTTATTACTATCGATAGTCTGTACGGTGGTGACAACTTCCCAAGAGGTGAAACCTGAAAACTAAGGTTTTGCCAGGTGAAGGGAGAAGGGCACTCTCTTCTCGCACTCCCGTGTGATATGTCTAGGGTGCAAGAAATAACCTTGCCAACTGCAGGCCCAGAAGTTCTGGTGAGGAAGGCACTACTGCTAAGTGCCTTTGCTCCACTCTCAACTAAAGAGAAAAGAAGCTCAGCCTCCTGTGACACCCTGTCAGACCCATGCCTCTACCCTCAAAGCTTACGTAGAAAACCAGAGAACTCAGCCAGAGTATGCTACATTCCATTAGTGAACGACATAATCCGTTCCTGAAACCAGTATCGCCTATACGCTCTCCACCCCATCACCATTTTCCACCCCTAAGGAAAAAGTCAATGGTTCCTGCTCTGTAAGAACTAATAAAATACTCCTAATTTTCTGCTTGAAAGTGCTGCTCTTCACAACTAGTCTAAAAATACAAAATAAAATAATATAATTAAATCACATTTCTGATTCCCTGCCCCCAAATTAGTTTTAATGGTTGAGCTCTTGCTTGATGACTAAGAAATATAAATGGTATTAATTGGGTAGATAAACTACTATTTTCTCCTCACAATATTGCTCAAATCTATGTTCTTTTTCACACTGAAATTACCCTTCTATGCTCAAGATAGAAGTTGACTCTGAAAGAGAGAAGCCAAGCACTGGTAGAGAAATTAGCATTTTTGACATAATTCAACAGTAATTTTAAAATACCCTTTTAACTCTGAATTCAAGTCAAATTTTTTTGAAAACTATACTCCTGATTTAATAAGAGGCAATGTTGTAAATGAATCAAGTAGCACATATACATGAGCATTATTTTCTATAGATCTAGTTGTTTTTTTCTTAACTTCAATTTCTAAGAGAAATAAGAAAGTTGGTTTTCTTACCTTTTTCCCCTTACACATATGATGAGAAACAGACTTCTCTGTGCTTACTCATGACGCTTGCGGCACCATCAGCCAGTCCTGCTGATTCAGTATGCTCTGTTTGATCCTAAAGAAAAAACACATTGCTCATTACATTTGCTAAAGCAATAAGCCCTAATTTTCTTTATATAAACTTATCAGAGCCAGACAAATAAAATCTATGGGACTTAAACAATAAATCACAATTACATCTTCAGATTCAAAGATGTGACCATCATGGAATGGAGCAGCAGACGCATTTATTGTCTAAGAAGGCCAAAAAGGTAAATGTTTCAACGAACAGTTAAGAATTTTTGCACATTCCTTATTTTCAATGGCTAATACAAAGCGAAACATCAAGGCAGGCATTTTCTACCCAACGTCTTTAACTATATTAATTCATAAAAACATCACTGATTTTTATATTACAATAGGCCCTCCAAGAATCCAAAGCTAACAAAACTGCTGCTTCAAAAGAAAGTCCTGTTAGGTGATTTTTTTTTCTATTTATATATAATTCTTAAAATGAGATTCAAAAGCTTCCTGCTAAGATTTTTATTGCCAAACCACTGTTTTTCCTCCAAATGGAGTCTCATGATTCCAGTCCTTCTCCACTGCTTAGAAGCAAAGAATAAATTAACCCAATTTTAACCTTTATTATCAGGGGTACGCAAAAGACAAAACTTTCTCAAATGTTATTTCCTTCTTCTGACTACATGACAATATCCATGAAGTTATAGTAGTCCAACGAATGCCTCTAAAACTGCTCAGAGATCATTTGAAATTCTTTAAGAGCCTAATTTATCCTTGAACAAGATAAGTAGTTGAAACTAATCAGAATAAAACTAAGAATCTCTTATTATCTGTAAAAAATATCTAACATATAGTCATAGAATTTTCATAACGAGAAAGTATGTTAGAGGTGAGCTAATAAACATCACTTAATTTTAAAGATAAACTGAAGCACAGAAGAAATTTGTTCACATTATTATTTTAGGTGAATATTATATATGATGCGAATATTATGTACTTACTAAAAAATAAGAGAATAAGAAAAAGGCCTAAAATTCCAGAAACCAATAAAAATTATGGAATGAAAATCACTGGTAGATTTTCCTGTCTTGAGAACTTGAAAAAAATATGCACATGCTAGACTCTATATGAGAAGCGCTATGGATGCTAAGAAATAGACTTACACCTATCAAAACGAACTAATAAATTATATCAGAAGTATGCAAGGGCTGTATAGGGCAGAAGTACCAAAGTCAAAATGAGAATGAGGCAAAAGTAAGATCCTCCCCTCTAATACCTAATTGAAGATTTTTATAAACAAATAAAATTAATTCTACAAACTCAAAGTCAAGTCTTGTGCATGTGTATATTTTAACATGTGAGGCTAGTCCAGTAACATCATGTAACTGTCCCAAACATAAGTCTTTCTTCTAGTATCATATCCCTTTGACCTTCTAGCTTCAGCTGGCAAAGCCTCAAGCCTGGTTAAATCCAACTGTCTACCTACTTCATACATTCCCCTAAGCAGCTTACATGTGGCTGGATGAAAAAAATAACACAGATGGTAACTGGTCTCAACTTTACATTTATGACTTCCCACTACATTTTCCTTAGTCATTCTTCTTTCAACCCTGTACCTCATCCCCACCTTCCTAGAATGTTTATCTCCCCCACTGGACTGTGAGTTCATTAAGAACAAGAAGTATGTCTTCGTTCTCTGTAACCAGGGGCATACCACATAGTGCTTGCCAAACGTGGCATGAAGAAATAAATTGTACGATATTAATGTAGTGCATATTTAAATAATCAACCTCATGCTGATGATTTCTTCCTCCCTAAGAAATATTTGTGAATGTGTGTGACATGTGAAAGGGACAATAGGCAAACGCAAGAGAGAAACAAAAAAGAGAAATTCTCTAGTGGGAGAGAAAAGAGTGACAAGAATTTAAATAGTAGTTGAGAAATTTTATCATTTTTATATAAACATAGGACCTTTGACATAGTAATTACCCTTCTAGAGATTTATCTTAAAGAAATAATTGAATAGGAAAGATTTAGAATAAGTTAATTGTTAGATTGATATTTAAAATAGTAAAATATTGGGAAAAATCTAAATGTCAAGTGAAAGGAGCAATTTACAAAGTGGTACAAATGATAAGACTCTGTATTTGGGGAAAAACTTGAAAGTCTTAATAAACATACACCAAAATATAATACAGAATCTCTCAATAGTGTTTGGGTGATTTACATTGTTTCCAAGACTTTACAGTCCTAATTTTTCCTATTTCAATTAATAAAAACCCAAGCTACTTAAATTTTTACTTTGAAGTATGAAAACTGAAAAAGGAAGGAAATAGGAAAGACAAGGATTTTTAAAAAGCATCTCCCTGGGATATACAACAAAGATTAAATTTTTAATTATAATACAGGGAAAGAGAAAGGAGAATCATCTAAAATTAAGATACCAAGATTTTATTTTTAAATAATCATATAAGGAAAAATGACATGAATAATGATGATGCTTAAAATATAAGATGCAAGCAATTTATAGGAACTTGATGTGGACATGTTTATAACAGAAGAGATCTATGAAGGTAATAAATTTTCAAAGTCCTGGCCATAGGTTAAAAAAAAGAAAGGAAAATGAGGAGGATAAACTAAAAAATATTCTCAGTTTAATATTATTTCCTATCTTAGCTCTGATTAATTCTGTTCGCCACAGAACAAATTCAGTATCTGCTTAGTAATCAAATTTCTTAATAACATTTTCACCAGGAAGTCTGGAAAGGAATTAAACTCAACATGTACTAAACTGCATTCCATATTCCAAAGTCCTTTTTCTTGGCTCCCTATCCTTGGCTGGACAGGGCTCTCCGGGAAGGTGTGGCATATTATATTTCCAAAACTGGCTGCTCCAATAGCTCCCATCCCACATGATTTTCTTACAAGAACGTTAAAATCTATGTCCTTTCCAAAACTGGCTGCTCCAATAGCTCCCATCCCACATGATTTTCTTACAAGAACGTTAAAATCTATGTCCCCTTTCCTCTAAACCTGGACAGACCTTCATGACTACCTCAACTAATACAGCAAAACAGGAGGGGCACTTCGGTAACTTCCAAAGCTAGGTCTTAAAAGCTAATACAGTTTCTGCCTGGTCCTTTTGGGACACTCACTTAAAATCCAGCTATCATGCCAGAGAGACTACATGGAAAGGCCACGGGTAGGTGACCTGGCACATGAACCTCACATACGTCAATGAGCAAGCCTCAAGATAACTCTAGTCCCAGCCACTGTGTAACTACGACTGCATGAAGAACCTGAGAGGGAAGCACCTAGCTGAGTCCAGTCAATCCCCACAACCACAAGAGATAAGTTGTTTGAAGCCACTGTGCTTTGGTGTACTTTATTATATAGCAATAGACATATGTAACAGGTTAGTAATATGTTACTCTTCAACCCTTATATAAATATTATATAAATATTCTAAAGAAAAGGGTTAGAACCAAAAGAGGGACAGGAAAAAAAGACCTCCCTGATGGAGCCTCTCCTCTATTGAGCTATTTAGTGCTAACTCCAAATGTGCATATCCCACTCAGCAAAGCAGCCTTTGGACTTCTTAAGAGTACAGTTTAAGAGACACCTCATTATTCAAGCAAGAAGCTAGGGTAAAGGAGGGGGGGGTCTTACCTTCTACAGTAGCTTATCAAAGTTTTCCTCTAAACAGTATAGTACTGTGCTAATAAGTAAAGAACTACAGTAAACGCATTTTTTCCGATCTCATTAGCTTTCCAGTACCCCTTTAGTACTCCTTATGGATCAGTACCCCAGGAATTCATTTAGCTAGCCAGCTCCTAAAAGAGTCTACGCATCATTATCCATCTGGCTCACCAACCCAAAAACTTAACTGCCATTCTAGATATTACCTCTCCTTCTCCCCACCTCTACATTCTAACACCAAGTCTTGTCAATCTTCCCTTTTAAATCTCTCAAATCCATCCACTTCTCTCCATTCCCACTGCCATATCCCACACTACCATCTTTCTGTTGGCCAGATTTCTGCAAGAATCCTAACTAGTCTTCCTGTCCCACACCCGTTTTGTATCCATTTAGCCTATTCTCTAAACAAATATAAAACACAAATCTGATTATATTATTTTTGTACTTAACACCATTCAATGGTATCCTATTGCCTTTAGAGTAAAGTCCATCCCTATATAACACAGCTGTTTGATTTGCTTTCTGTTTCTCTCTCCAGGTATGATTCCTTCTCTCTATTCTCAAATTTTTGTTCTATGCACTGGTCATCCTGATCAACTGAACTTTCAATTCTCAATCTTGCTCATCTCCATTCCTCAAAACAGGCCTTCATACGGATACATGCTACAATATGGATGAACTTTGAAAACATTATGCTAAATGAAAGAAGCCAGTCACGAAAGACCACTTATTGTGTGATTCTATTTACATGAAATGCCCGGAACAGGCAAATCCTTAGATTTGTTGTTGCCAGGGGCTAGGGTGTGAGGGAATAAGGGCATAGGGGTTTCTTTCTGGGGTGATGAAAATGTTCTAGAATTAGTGGTGATGGTTGCACAATCTGTGAATAGTCATATACTGAAAACAACTGAATGTTTGAAATTTTATGATATGCAAATTTTATCTCTATAAAACTTATAACTAACAAAACAAAACAACAAAACAGGCTTTCACTCATTATTATTTGGCCTGGAATACTCCGCCCCGTCACTGTTACTTGACTAATTCTTACTTATCACCTCTTTATATTACCCTATATAGCATATCTTTCATGAAGCCCTTCTGATCTAGGTCTGGAAAAGGTGCCCCTTCTTTCTTGTATATCTTTTACTTTCTCTGTCATAGCACTTACCAACCGAATTATGAACTTTTTTGAACTACTTGTCTGTCCCTTCCAGGCTATTGAGGTTTTTTTCAGGATAGGGACTGCTTCTGTCTTATTTATCATTACATCCTGGTACACGGCATAATGTGTGGCACAGAGTAAGTGCTTATAACCACTTGTGAGATAAGTAAAACTTACTTTCAAAGCACTTCCACCTAGGAAATTTTTCCATACAAAGGATCTCAAGAGTTGCGCTGAGATTGCTAAGACACTAGTATACTTACTATTTCAAAGTTTATTAATACCAACATAAAATTATTAGTTTGCATACTGAAGAACAGTTCTCAATTAAACCATGTTTTATCAAGGCTTCCTATCAATAATCACAACTCTTCAGACAGCTCCTATTAGTTTGATGACTTACCTTTAAAGAAAAGTGTGATTCAAGAGTATCTATGAATACAACAATGGAATATCCAGCAAAACTGGTATCAGAATTCCAAATCAACCATTACCAACATGTAATTGATCTGCTTGATTGACGTTCAATCCACATGAGTACCTTTATGAGTAGTCAGTGGAGTTTGGGAAACGAGCATGGCGCAGGACTCGGGCAAATCCAAATGTGAATTCATGCTCTAACATTTAACAGCATTGCTGCTTTCAGCAAGTCACTTAAACCTTTTTGAGTCTCAGTTTCTTTATATTTCATATGAAAACTATACTTTGCATGATAGTTTCAATGAAGAAGAATGTATTATATAAAATGCTTCGCTTAAATCTGATATGTAAGTGCTCAATAAATGGTAACTATTATTATTTGTCATCAAAAAGCAATCTGTGTGAAAGAATTAAAAGAGAATAAGCAAAGTGTGATTTGAATCATAAAACAAACCAGCAGACTGTTTAAACAATTAATAATCCATCAGGGCCACTGGTCTTAAGTGATCAATTCAAGTCTGAACAATGAAAAGAAATACAGGAACAAAAGAGTAACCTAAGTGTTCAATTTTCGGAAGAGGCTTAAGTACATTTGATCCTAAAATAAAACCCTTTGAATATGAACACTTTCACAACGGCAGAAAAAAGAAATGAGATCATCTTTGAGAGGGCTTTATTCCTGCAAACCAAGACCAAAGTACATTTAAGGGAGCAGGATCCAGGAAGGTGACATTGCTGCTACCCCGCATTCACACAGGGCTTCAATTTCCGGGATATCAACCTGGCATCTTTTCACAAACACTGCATTCTTGGTCAAGAGCTATTAGAACCAGGTGGTTGTTTCACCTAGTACACACTAAACAAAAAGCACAGTAATTGAACAAATATTGGGAAACATGATAACAGATGTATCAAATATACATATGCACTCAAATCTCTACAACAGCAACTGATTTGAGATTGGCACTAAAATGAGGAACATGTAATTCTCACGTTTGGAGTAATAAGAGTCAAGACAATATAAACAAATTTGTATATACATGGTATAGGGCCTATTCAGACATACAACGTACCTAAAGTAGCATATAGATTGTTTGTTTGTTCATGACTGAACCATTAATTAACATTATATCAGTCCAAGTCCAGAGCTCTAATTTCTAGATAGCAGATATCTACTGGATTATCTCTGCCAACAAATCTGGTTGCCCACCTTTCACCCCATACACACACATAAATTTTTATTGCAAGATAAAATGGCATGTTCAGGGGAAACCTAATAACCTAACTGGTTATTAACTAACCTAATAACCTAACTGGTATTCAACTGGTGTGAGCCCCTGATCGAAGCGGAATGAACCACAGACCCTTCTACACTATTCCTGAGATACAACTGCAATCCCTATTTTTGGATTCTGAGGTACTCTAGTATCCTTATAAAAGTTTCCAGTTGGTTGCTTTAACTTGCAACAAAAGTCTTCAAAACATATCCCAAATGTATGATATAAATTGAGACAAACAACATCAAAATCACAGTTTCAACTTTAACTGCATACCCAAAATTTCAAAGATTAGACTCTAATTCTGACATTCTATGATCTACAAGTAGATAAAACATAAGAGATAAATTCACTGGGGTTAGAGTCTTATCATTTGGATCACCATAGGAAGAAGACCGACAGGGAGATATAATTTTATAGCACAAATTGTGTGCTCCAAGAGTAGTAACAAGAGTATATGCAACCCTTTCTCTAACCCTGAACTCTCACTCAATTTCCAGGACCACAGCTTCACATACCTGACACACACTATTTCTCCATCTGGATGTTTTACTATACCTCAAATTTCAAACAGTGAAGGAACCCTTCACATTTAAGAGGAATATTTTCTCAAAAGTTGTCAATTATCCATGTCTAACTCACCTCCATCACCTCTCATGCGTGTCCCCCTTCTTTTCTGGCTTCTTTCCCCACCTTAGCAACATTCCATTGTAGGTCACATTCTCCTCCTTTATGAAATTCTTCTTCCAGGTCTTATGTGACACTAAAAATTGATTTTTCTCCTACTTCTTTGACATCTCCCTCACTTTCATCCAACTCCTCCTTTTCTACCCAATCTTAAATGTTAAAATTACTCTGAGTTCTGTACTCAGTCCTCTTCTTTTTAAATTTATTCTTTTCTAAGGAATTCCATCTACTATCATTGTCTGGAACACCATCTGTTAGTCCCAATTTCCTTTTCACCACTTCAGACCTCTTTTCTGCATTCTGCATATAAATTCTGCACCCATTTATACAGTGCTTATTCAATGTTCCCGTGTCTCATAAACATCTCAAACTCACTATGGACATCTACACTCCCATCTATACTACCATGTTTCCCCGAAAATAAGACTGGGTCTTATATTAATTTTTGCTCCAAAAGACGCATTAGGGCTTATGTTCCAGGGATGTCATCCTGAAAAGTAACGCTGGGGCTTATTTTCTGGGTAGGTCTTATTTTCGGGGAAACACAGTAATCAACCATGTTTCTTCTCTGTTCCCTATATCATCACCTACCCAGTTGCTCATGATATAGTCATTCTCTATCCCTCCTTCTCCATGATGCTCACCACCAACATTCAATCATCTCCTAAAATAATGAAAATCCATTTACTCTGCTTACAACCATATGTTGATCCAAGCCACCTTTGTTCCATACCTTGATACTGAAATGATCTTTTCAATGATCCTCTTTATATCTACTTTGCCATCTCCTCCCCAACCCATTCTCCCCTAAGCAGTTACAGTAATCTTTAAAAAGATCTAATCAAGTGATTATTCTACTTGAAACTCTTTGTTTTCTATTGCACTTAAAATATCAAAATGCCTTACTATGACTTTATAAGGTCCTGCATGATTTTTTCTTAAATGTTATTGGGGAATATTGGGGAACAGTGTGTTTCTCCAGAGCCCATCAGCTCTAGGTCATTGTCCTTCAATCTAGTTGTGGAGGGTGCAGTTCACTAGCCCATGTGGGAATCGAACCGGCAACCCTGTTGTTCAGAGCTCCTGCTCTAACCAACTGAGCCATCCAGCCGTCCAGGTTCTGCAAAATTTAACCCCTGCCTAACTCTCCAACTTATTCTTTTGCTACTTTCCTTCCTGTTTATTTCTCTCCATCTGCACTGCGATCTGCCTAGTCCTCACGAGTATCATGTTCCTTCCCACCTCTGGCCCTTTATTCATGATGCTCCCCCTCCTTGCTGTTTCCCACTCTTCTGACGCTCTCCTCCTGGCTAATACAAATTCATTCAAGCTTCAGCTCTCAGATTAAATCTCAATTCCTCAAGGAAGCCCTCCTCTGACCCCTCAGACTAGTTTTCCTGCATAGCCCTTATTACTCTCTGATTATTTTGGTAACTTGTAAAATATCAGCTGTATGAGTTAGGATCTATGACTATCTTGTTCACCGAAGTACTGAGAGCACTAAGCACAGCACCTGGCAAGCCGTAAATAAATATGTGTTCTATGAATATATGTTGAGATTTTGTGAATTAACAAATTAATAAATACAATCCTCCAAGGCTTCATTGATGTATATGATGACCTTCAGCTTACCAATCTTCATAATTTGATTTTTACCTTCTTCATTTCTCTACCATTTCCATCAACACACCTTAAAGGAACCACAGTAAATTTTGCCCTTCAACATCTAGTACACTCAAATTAAGGTGGCATAACAGTTAAACTTATTTATTGGCTGAGAGTTTCTGCAACATAGTATGATAAAATTCACTGGTAGTAGTGTATATAGCACAATCTGCCAAGTTAGAGTTCAAGGTCTGACAATTAAGTTCGCGAATTCATCCTAGAAAAAGTGCTACATACCTCACTGCTGAATATCACTACGGTCACCTTCGAAGAACTCCCCTTGGGAAAATATGCACCGATGCCAGCACCTAGTCCACCCTTCAAAGCAATTTGGGAACTCTTTTGCTGGAATGGTAATCAGAGTTGTCACATTACTCTTGATGTCCTGAATGTCATCAAAATGTCTTCCTTTCCATATTTCCTTTATCTTCAGGTGAAAAAAGAAGTCATTGGGGGGCAGATCAGGTAGGGAGGGTGATCCAATACAGTTATTTGCTTACTAGCTAAAAACTCCTTCACAGACAGTGTCGTGTGAGCTGGGGCATTATTGTGATGCAAGAGCCATGAATTATTGACGACGATACAAGGGGAGTATTTCGAAGGTGACTGTAGTGATATTCAGCATTGAGGTATGTAGCACTTCTTCTAGGATGAGTTCACGAACTTAATTGTCAGACCTCATCGATCAACAGGGTACTCTAACAGTTTTCTTTAATTGTAGTAGAGTTGATATAAATATTGTATCAGTTTCAGGTGTACAATATAATGATGTGACACGATCACCTCATTAAGTCTATAACCATCTATCACCATACAAAGTATAATGGATTTTTAAATATATATACTGCAACATAATATGCAATGTCTACTGTTATAATATATTCATACGTGTTATGTAACACAGCATTATAATCTATCAGCACTACACAGAGCAGTGAGAAATGATGCATACATGCACATCTTTTTAAACAGCTGAATAGCATTCCATTATACGATACACTACATTTTAATTCTCATTTCTACCAATGAACATCTTGTTTCCATATTTTTATACCTAGTCACAATATAATGAATATCTTTGTACATGTATCTTTACATTTCAATATATAATAAATCACTAAAAGTGGAATTTGAGACACAGGTAGTATATATCTTAAATTTTAATAAATATTACTAAAATTTCCACCAAACATGCTGTGCTTATTTATATTTCCTCCAAGAGTATAAAGAATTTTTTGTACAAGCTCATAGTTACTAAGCATTATCAATCTTTGCCAATCTCCCAGGTAAAAAAAAGGGGGATATGATTTTCTTTTAAAAATACAAATTTTTTAAATTTGTATTTTTAATTATGAGTAAAGGCTGAATATCTACTTATTAATATAACTTTTATATGTTTGTTGGCCTTTCTACAAATTGCCTATAATCTTTGTGTGTGTGTGTGTGTGTGTGTGTGTGTGTGTTTAGAATCTCTGTCCCAGTTTAATGTCCATTCTTTTTTTCTACATAGAAATCTTCTATTTTTATGTTAAAATTCATCATTCTTATCCTTGATGTTTTCTACATTTCACATCATGCTCAGAAAAGCCTTCCTCATTCCAAAATTGTAAAAATATTCACCCCTGTTTTCTCTGCTATTTTCATGGTTATTTTTTGTTTTACTCTTCTATCATCTAGAATCTATTTTGGTAAGAGAAGTTCTATAACTCACTTTTCTCATTCAATAATATATCCTAGATATCTTTCCAGATCAACTACTTTATTTAACTGTGCACACAATTCTAAAACAATACCCATATCAGTTTTATTTATTAAACATTGCTAAATATAACTAATATGTTTATTAGATATTTACAGCACCGATGAGCATTGCATTTAACATTTTTTTTATGTTTCCCACAATTTTCCACAATTACCAAGAATGCAGCCATAAATACCCTTGCAATGCCTCCTTATATACATGCATTTTTAACAATACACACTAAGAAATGGAATTACTGAGTCATTGGTATGTACCCTTTTGATACTAACAAATTACCCTCCAAAATGAGTTTCTAATACATTTTCATTTTAAAATTCATTCAACATATATTTAAGTGCTTTCCTGGTGGTAGGCACTGTTCTAGAGGCTGAGCATACATACAGCAGGATGGTAACCAATCCAGACAAGTGCACTGCTTTGGTGATTAAGTGTGCAGACCCTAGAGACGGATTTGCCTGACTTCAAATTTGGGCCTAACCACTAGTTGGGCAACTTACTCTGTCCTTGTGCCTCTAGCTCCTTATCAACAAAACACTAATACTCGTACCTACTTCACAGGATTGTTGTGCCTATCAAAGAAAAAGTACTCCACGTTTTCTTATTATTACTTAAATTTGCTATTATCAACTTTTATGTTTGTCAATAAGAGTTAAAAATATTTCATTATTGAATCATTTCTCTTATTACTAATAATATTAACATATATTTTTGCTTTCTGTATTTCCTATTCAGTGATCTACTCTTCAAATCCTTTGCCCATTTTTTTCTATTGGAATGTTTGTATTTTTCTTAGTGATTTGTCGGAGTCTTTATGTATCCTGGACATTAATACTCTGACTGTTAAATACAATCCATATATTTTCTAGTATGACACCTAAGCTCTGACCAATAGGCTATCAGGTTGTATTTGTGACCAAATCACATAAGAGAATTTCAGGTCCTGCTCTCTACTTTAAAAGGTTTCTAATTGCTTAGACTTAGGGGAAAGAGGTAAAGAAATACTCTCCAAGCAATGGAAAGTATAAGCTAAAGGCTTAGAGGCAGTTTCTATGTTATCTACTCTTGTCTCCTAAACACCTGGTACAGGGTCTGACATATAATAGACTCTGGATGAACAAGTATTGTTTGAATGAATGCAAAATCTCCTTACTAGGTTACAGGCTCCTTGTGGGCAAGGATGGTGTCATACTTATGTTGGTATCACTCCCACAATGCCTAACAGAGCTTTTACACAGAAGAAGCACTCAAATGTTTTTACTGAATAGATCGCTATCTCTATAGCTGCATAAAAGTAGCTGAGGTAGTCAATGTAAAACAAGAAATCCCTTCCTCATATAAAGATTACACTCTGATTTGCAGCTGCAGATAGCTCTGTACAGAGCCTGGTGTTGTTTGGGTCTCTTTGTCTTAAATTCACTGTCTGTTTCAAGTCTTTGTTCTCGGAAGGGTCGGGGGAGTCCTTGGCAGTTACTGTACCCTGAGCCCATCTACCCTACTTCCCCCAAAATAAGACCTAGCTGGACAATCAGCTTTAATGTGTCTTTTGGAGCAAAAATTAATATAAGACCCGGTCTTATTTTACTATAAGAGCGGGTCTTATAATATAATATAATACCCGGTCTTATATTAATTTTTGCTCCAAAAGACGTATTAGAGCTGATTGTCCGGCTAGTCTTATTTTCAGGGAAACACGGTAGGTGGTGCTGAGTCCACGCCTGTGCAACATTTCTCATGCTGTAGTCCTTCTCCAAAGCATTTCTTCTCTCTGCATTACTTAAGAAAAAGTCCATTTCAGCACACAACTGTTTGAGTCTCTTAATTTTTTTTCTCTTCCCACACGCCCTGCCTTGTAGAGAGCTCTGCTTTGCTAAGTGCTGCTAGACTGGTTACTTTCCACGATATCATTCTTGGTGATCTAGGCTTATAGTTTCACGTGAAACAATAAGACAATGTAGAGTAATGAAAGAAGTACAGATATTTGGAGCCAGATGACCTGGGATTGAATGCTAGCTCAGCCATTTACTAACCATATGACCTTAATATCTAGTCTCAGTTTCCCTCAGTTTTCAAATGGGAATAATATCTAATTCATCTGGGTCACAAACTGCAACAAGAATTATAAAATTAGATTACGATAAAAAAATATCTTATACTCTACAAATATGTCATTACTATATGAAATATAGCTCAAAACTCAGTAAAAGGACTCCACCAGACAATTCACTTCAAGAGGGCAAGGATCATATCTGACAAGGTCATGGCTGCATCTCCAAAGCCTGGCATATTTGTTGAATGAAAGCCTGAAAGAATGACAGAAAATGAAAAGAACATTCACCAGTGACCTTAGTCAAATCAGTAAATCTCTGAGTTTCAATTTGCTCATTTGCATAATGACAGCAACACCACCCCCACATCAAAAGATTGCTATGAAGATTAAAAAGAAATAATATCCATAGAATATAACATTATGGATACTTCTGTATTTGCTTCTTCCTCCTAAGCTAGATATGGTTTAGGTCTTGGTTATATAAAAGGTAAATAGTGTTAATAGTTGAGTATTAATCGGTATTAACTCAAATTCTTTCGTGAACAGTCAAGAAATACAGGGGATGCCTAAAAAATATATACACATGACTTGTATTCATCTTTGTTATCGGTATATATTGAGTATTACAATTTTAATACAGTTTTTTCCTTTCTTAAAATGTGTACATATGTTTTTGACACCCTTTGAAATTATCATCTGCCCTTTAATCTCAATAAAAATTAACGCATTGGCAACTTAATTATTTAAATACTTTATCTCAGCCATGGTAAACCTCTACAGTTCACTGTGACTCACACGCACATAAGCTCTTATAATAAACCACTGACTCCGTGACGTTAAGTCTTCTCAGAGACAAGTGCTTCTTGATGTGATCTATATACATAACAATTTACTACTAGTGAAAATCACTTAAGCATCAAAGCTATATCAAAACAAATTTCATTCATTGTTCACAGCATATATGATGGGATAAATGTTTTATTTAGTTATCAACAGTATTAACATACACAGAATCTAATCCATATTACGCATCAGAATTAAAGCTAGAGTATCTAACAGAGCCCCAAAATACATGAAACATAAACCAACAGAACTGAACTGACAGACAATTCAATAGTAATAGTTCTAACCTTCAATACCCCACTTTCAATAATGGATAAAACAACTAGGGAGAAAATTAGTAAGAGAACAGAAAATGTGAACAACATTATAAGCCATCTAGATCTAACGGACATCTACAGAACACCCCACCCAACAACAGCAGAATATACATTCTTCTCAAGTGAACATGGGTCAAAACAGACCATAAATTAAGTCATAAAACAAGCCTCAATAAATTTTAAAGAATCGAAATCATACAAAGTATGTTTTCTGACCACAATGAAATGAAATCAGAAATCAATTCATGTTAGGAATTTTGAGATATTTAAAAATCTGTGGAAATTAAACAATTCACTAAAATTAACCAATAGGTCAAATAATAAATCACAAAGAAAATTAGAAAATATTTTTAGATTAATAAGAATGCAAACATAACACACCAAAACTTATGGAATGAAGTGAAAGCAATGCTTAAAGGGAAATTTATAGCTATAAACACCTGTTTTTTTAAAAAAAAGTAAAATTTCAAGTAATAACACCTAACTCTCCATCTTCTTAAGAAACTAGAAAAAGAGGAACAAACTAAAACCACAGGAAGCAGAAGCAAGAATATAATAAAGATGAAAGTGGAAATAAAATTTAAAAATAGAGAAAAGCAACAAAATCAAAAGTTGGTTCTTTGAAAATATCACCAAAATTGATAAATCGCTAGCTAGACTGAAGAAAAAGAGAGAAGACTCGAATTACTAAAATCAGAAGTGAAAGTGGCGCTATTACTATTGACCCTACAGAAATTATAAGATTTAATGTATGAGATTTTCAAAAAGGTTATAAAAGAATACTATGAACAATTGTATACCAACAAATAAGACAACCCAGATGAAATAAATTTTTAGAAACTACCAAAACTGACATAAAAAGAGACTCTGAACAGACCTGTAAACAAGTAAAGAAAATGAATAATTAATTGTAAAACTTCCCACAAATTATATTTTAAAACTTCCATGCCAAGCCCAGGTGGGGTCAATGGTGACTTCTACCAAATATTTAAAAAGCAATTTAATACAAATCTTTCACAAACTTACCCCAAAAAACCAAAATAGTAGAGAATACTTTCCAATTCCTTTTATGAGGCCATTATTACACTGATAGCAAATCAGACAAAGACATTCTAAGAAAACTATAGATCAATATTCCTTAGAAATAAAAAAGTAAAAATCCTCAACAAAACACTAGCAAACCAAATCCAATATATAAAAACACACAAAACCTTGGCCTTCATGGAACTTACATTCTAATGGGTTGAAATGGATAATAAACAACATAAACATGTAAAATATATGGTAAACTAGATGATACATGCTAAGAAGGAAAAGAAAAAAAGAAAAAGAAAGATTGGGAATCATAATTTTAGGTAGGGCAGTCAGAAAAGGTCTCAGTGAGAAGGTGACATTTATGTCAAAATCTGAACGTCAAGAAGCAACTCTACGAATATCTAGGGGAAGAGACTTCCAAGCAGAGGGACTAAGAGCAAGCTAAATAAGAGGAAGGGTAGTAAATGAGTGTGTGGGGCTCATGGGGGAATCAGATAAAGGCTAGCAAACTGCCAATTATTTCCCACAAAAATCAATAAAACAAAATTTCAATACACTAAAAGAATTCTGATAATCCATCTAGAATTTGCTATTAAGGAATTTAATCTGTACCAAAACTGTTTGTTTTTATTATCAATTTTAACTTATGAGAGATTTTAATAATAGTTTCCTTAAACAAGAGCTGTGTTAAATGAAAAGTCCCACCTCAGTCCAAAGGCAGCCCCAAATTTCATACAGAAACCACTATATTAAGTATGATGACAAAATATATACAATACTACAAAGCGACAAACACTTTTAATTGCTTTCATTTCAAGAATCTGCTGAAAACATTCCACCAATCCTAAATTTATTTGCCTTTTCCCAAAGGAGCTAGAGAAACAAAGATTTTTGCTGCAAGACTCTCACAGGATTTAAATGTCAAAAGATCAACTGCTATACTATTTTAAGAGTTTTGTTCAGAATAAGAAAATGGAACAAAAGCCTTAAAACTAGTTTTTGGGTTTTTTTAAGTCATCAGGCTAGAGTTAATAGGTATAAGCAAGCTGTAAAGTTAAGTATTCAGACTAAAAACAAGGAAGGATGCAGATTAAGCATATTATTAAAACCTTTTTAATGATTAAGTCAGTTAAATACTCAGTGGAGTTTATCTAACCAGGTTGTTGAATTTACGAAAGTTTAAAAATAAGCTAGATAATCTTGTCAGGTAAAGTTCAGGCTGCTTGAAAGTATCCAAGCACAAACTTGGATGAGTTTAGATCACGCCAAGTGGTTCTCAAAGTGTGGTCCACAGATTTCCGGAAATCCACAAGACTCTTTCAGGAAGTATATGAGGTCAAAACTATTTTCATAGTATACTGCATCATTTGTGTACACCTGAAATTAATACAATGCTATATGGCAACTATATCTCAATTTAAAAAGCAGTATTTTCATACCACTAAAACATAACATCTTAGTTTGCCTGTTTCAATGTGTTGACATTCGTTTGCATGGATAGGCACATTTGCACACTGCAAAAGCAATGGTGGGAAGAATTGTTTGCACCTTAACATAAATCAAGGCAGCAGCACCAAATTGTACTAGTCACATTCTTCACTGCCATGCGCTCTCAGTCTAAAAAAAAAAAAATGCCAGTTTCACTTGACTGATGAAACAATAGAAATTATTATTTTTGTTAAATCTCAACTCTTGAATACATGTCTTTTTAATAGTCTGTGTGACAAAAAGAGAAGTACAAATAAGAAGTACAAATAAGAAGTAGTTTTGCTGCATACCAAAGTGTGATGGTTGTCTCAAGAAAGCATTTGCACAATTGTTTGATATGTGAACTCCATTAGCCACTTTTTCCATGGAACATGATCTTCAAAGAAAAGAGGGAGCTCAAGAGAGAGCAGAAGTATCAGAAGGGGAATCAAAGAAGAGAAGATAGGTAAAATCTAAGATATGCTTCCAACCCTCCAATAATTGACAGCACAGCCTAGAAGACAACTAAGTTTAACATTATTTATTTATATGTCTGTCTCTTCAATAATTCTTATCTCAATCAGCCTACTATGTTCTAGGAACTATGCTGACTACTAACTATTGAACTGAACCTGAAATATTAAGCTTTTCTGTTGTAAGAATCCACAGGACTCTAGATCAATGTGGTACTTACTATTAGCAGCAGAACCCTAATAACAGTACATAGAAAGTGCTCTGATTGAAGTTAGTAGCCAGAAGATCACTGCAGATACACCTACCCTATGACCTTGCCTTGTGTCTCCCCTTTACTTATTCTCAATCATGATTCTGTAGACCCCTCTGATCTAATTCAACCATATTTTTTCCAGATTTCAACTGATTTATTCTGTTTCCTTCCACACATGCACATGTATCTCTCTACACAGGCACACACACAATACCCTCCTGAGCCGATTGTTCCAGGATCCCATAATCCTCCCAGTGGGACTTTTATTTCTCTAATGCAGAGTCAAAGGAAATCAATGGGGCCCCTCCATCAAGTCGCTTCTTATTTTTCCCCATTGATGTCTCTTATTTCTTTCCCTTGTCTAATTACATTGCTAGTTCCTCCAAAAGTGGTGACGATGGACATTTTATTTTATTTCTGACTTTAATGGGAATTCTTTTGGTGTTTCGCCATTAAGCTTGATGTGGGTTTTTTACTATATGCACATAATTAAAATCAAGAAGAGACTAGTAGCTCCTTAACGTGGTTGTTATTGTTCAATACTGGTCTATTCTTAATGTTCTTTTTTACTGTGATAAAATATACATATAACATAAAAATTCACCATTTTAAACACTTTTAAGTGTATAGTTTAGTGGCATTAAGTATATTCACATTGCGCATCATCATCTCCATCCATCTCCAGAACTTTTTCATCTTCCCAAACTGAGATTTATACTCATTAAACACTAACTCCCCATTTCCTCCCTCCCCAAACCCCCTGGTAACCATTGCTCTACTTTCTTTTTCTCTTATGTTTTTTTTAATTTTATTGGGGAATATTGGGGAACAGTGTGTTTCTCCAGAGCCCATCAGCTCCAACTCGTCCTTCAATCTAGCTGTGGAGGGCGCAACTCAGCTCCAAGTCCAGTTGCTGTTTTCAATCTTTAGTTGCAGGGGGTGCAGCCCACCATCCCATGTGGGAATTGAACTGGCAACCCTGTTTGTCGTTCAGAGCTCACACTCTAACCAACTGAGCCATGTGGCTGCCCCTCCGGCAGCTCGTTGTTTTCAATCTAGATGTGGAGGGCGCAGCTCACTGCCCCACGTGGGAATCGAATCGGCAAGCTTGTTGTTCAGAGCTCACGCTCTAAACAACTGAGCCATCCGGCGGCCCCCTTTGTTCTACTTTCTGTCTCTATGAACTTGCCAATCATTATTTCAGGAATGGGAA
This sequence comes from Rhinolophus ferrumequinum, assembly GCF_004115265.2. Classification (NCBI taxonomy): domain Eukaryota; kingdom Metazoa; phylum Chordata; class Mammalia; order Chiroptera; family Rhinolophidae; genus Rhinolophus; species Rhinolophus ferrumequinum. The sequence goes on along the minus strand of NC_046292.1, from coordinate 37,237,019 downwards.
ATTCTGAAAGGCAGAGTGACTTTACCAAGGTGACCTAACTGATTTCTGGTAGATAAAAGTCAAAAGCAAGCAGTTGGAAAGAAAAGTGGTAACCATCTGTAGCCAAACAGATTCACTTCATTTCCTTTTTTGCCTCGGGCCTAGCCTTGGTCTGCTGAATTTCTGCAAGGTATTTATTTGACAAAGTCTCTCACAATCTTTTAATGGACAAATGTAGAAATTTGGGTCATATATCAATATGTTTAATGAATTCTTAACAGGCTAAATAGTGTCAATCATTAATACTTATCTATCTGAATGGCATGTCCTGTAACTTGATTCTTGATCCTATTCTGTTCAACGTTTTTATTAATAATTTGGACGTGGCCACTTGTACTACAATGATGAAATCTGTAGTATGATATGAAAAAAAACGTGACAGCTGAATCTGCTAGATCAAAGATCAGCATACAAAATATCTAATCAAATTAAAATGAACTAAATCTAACATGATGCTTTAGAGAGATATATGGTTCTATATTTGTGCTCGAAAAGACCCAAACTATTGAATGATCTGTTATAGAAAAAAAGCCAGGAGGAAACAAGCTTATATAATCTCAGGCTATGCTATTAGAAATGTACATATTGGGGTGGGGGGAATTACACACTGCAAGCTGTATTGATCAACAGCATAGTTCATTTCAACGAACACTCACTGAGCACCTACTACTCTTTCCCCGAAAATAACATCTAGCTGGACCATCAGCTCTAATGCGTATAATTTTGGGGCGAAAATTAATATATATATAAAAAATTAATATATGTAATATATTATAATATTACATTATATTATATATTATATTATATATTATATTATATCAGGTCTTATATTAATTTTTGCTCCAAAAGACATATTAGAGCTGATGGTCCAGGTAGGTCTTATTTTAAGGGAAACACGGTACTATGTGAACAAACCACACTTGAAATACTGTTTTTAATTCCAGTCCCAAACATGAGATTCATGTCACATAATGACAAATATTTCCAAGAGAAAATAACCAAGAAAATAAGATGTCTAGAAGTTTTTACTTATAAAGGATAAAAGCAACTTAGGAAAATTTAATCAGAAGATAATTATAACAATAATACCTAACTTACTAATACCTAATTTACCTAACAATAATACCTAATTTACTTAGCACTTATATGTGGCAGTCATGGCGGTGTGTCCCTTGAATCTCCATTCAAGAATGTGATACGGGTTTTCAGCTGCTAGGCATTCAGTTAGCTGACAGCCTCCAGCTGCAGTCCCTTCAGGATCCCTAGCTACTAAGCTGAGACCACTCTCTTTCTGGGCAGCCCAGCCAATGACTGATCACAGCACCAGCACTAAGGCAAAGCCACTTCTGTCAAATGCAGGACTCCTCTAATGAAAAAGTTTTGCTCGGGAGTCTTCACTGGGTCTGAGACTCTCCCTGCCCATTGTTTCCTCCCCCCTTTCCCATCATAGGAGACCTCCCCATCCCCCATATACTTCTTGCATTCTTGACTCTGTTTTGGCATCTGCTTCTAGAAGAACTCAAACTGGCACAGTTGGTACCAGAAATGGAGTGAGAAAGCAAAAGGTAAGATGGAGTTTGAAAACGAGATCATTTATTGTCCCACTGGCAATGAGAATCTCATTCTGGGTGGTATATGAGGCAGGGACAGTTCCTGGCACAAGCTGGTGGCCCAAATGCTAAAACTTTCTTGGGAAAATGTTCCCAGAGAGGAAAACTCTGAATGATGTAATGATTCCAGATATTTGAAAAGTGTGAAGAAAACAAAGCATATAAGAAAAATGGAATGGGCTGGCTGTTAGGTTGCAGGGACTCCCTAGAGGGGGCAGATAACAAACGACTGGAATCTAAGTGTGAAGGCCAGAGGGCTCTCTAGTAACTTACAAAGACGTCTTTATCACTTACAGAGGGAGAGCAGGAAAAGATAAGACCAACCTCAGGATAAAGACTGCAATGCTTCGAAGATGGCTGAATGCTCAGCCAAGGCAGATCTGTTATGTCAGAGTCAGGTCCTGGTTTGGAAAACATGGAAACCTGTTAGATAGGGACATCTACGATGGTTGTCCCCGAAGATTTTTGATTCTCCAGACTCCTCTGACCTCCCCCTTCCCCCCCAAGAGTCTGCAGAGATAACATTAACACTTCCCACTGCGCAGGAACACACTTAAGAAGCCTCTTGCCTGCGAGGCAAGATGGCTAAGTCCTCAAGATTAAGAACAGAGCAACACAATAGCCAAAAAACAATGTATACACACACACACACACACACACACACACACTCACTATTTGTATATATACATATATACATAATTTATAAATTTATGTATATAAAATATAAATATATGATATATTTACACATTATTTATGTATATATTTTATTATATAAAATTTATGTAACATACAGGATTTCCCTAAGTCCTTCCCTAAATGGACCTACGGCTATCTACTTAGGTGACCATATAATGGAAAAGGAAAATACCCAGACACATAAAGAACTATTGGTCAGAGTCTGAAATGACACTACTATCTGGAGACCTAAAACATCCCTATGGCCCTATTACAAGGGAAAGAATACAGAAACTAAGGAATAAATAGAGTCCTGGCCGAAGTCTAGCTGACAGTGGATCCACTGGTCCACAGACCCACCCACCAGTCATTTCCCCAGTGCCTGATCATATAAATGGGATTGGCATACTTGGCAGTTGGGGTAACCCCCACCCTGGGTCCTGGCCTGTGGAGTAAGAGCTACCATAGGGGAAAGGCCCAGTGACACCTGAAAATATCTCCCCATCCCCCAGCCAAAATAGTAAATCCAAAACAGTATTGAGGAGTGAGTGAGTGAAGGTAAGAGGAATGGCAGAGATTAGCGCCACCCTTAAGGATGTCAAAGACACAGAGGTAGTGGTCCCTTTCATGTTTGTTTAATTCACCAGTCTGGCCTCTGCAGAACCAGTTGGATCCTTAAGAATGATTAAGACTACTGCAAGTTTAACCAAGTAGTAGCCAGGACCATAGCAGCCATGCCAGATGTAGTATGTTTGCTATAGCCGATAAACATGGTACATAGCATGCAGCCATTGATTTGGCAAACGAATTATTTCCTATCCCAACCAAAAACAGTTCACTTTCACATGAAATAAACAATAGTATACATTCAAAATTTTGCTTCAGAGTTACATTAATTCTCCTACTCTGTCATAATCTAGTCTGGAGAGATCTGGACTCAGAACAGCATGTTGATCCATTAAATCAATGACATGTTGATCGTGCAAGATGAGCAAGAGAAGGTTAGCATGTTAAAGGACATCGTAACATACGTGTGCTCCAAAGGGTGGGAGAAAAACTCTACAAATATTCAAGGATCTGCCTTTTCAGTTGAAGTTTTAGGAATCCAGTGGTCAGGGTCATGCCAACACATCCTCTCCAAAGCAAAAGACAAACTGCTGCATCATGCATCCCCCACTACAAAAAAGGAAACACAACATTTGGCAAGCTTCTGCAGATTCCAGAGGCAACACGTTCTATACACAGGAATATTGCTGTGGCCCATGTAATGGGTAACATGAAAGGATGGCAGCTTTGAGTGGGGGAAACAACTCTGTAGCACGTCCAGATTGCAGTGCAAGCAGTACCCACACTACTGGAGGTATAAATGCTGAGAAAAGATGCAGTTAGAATGTATAGCAAGCCCCAGAGGGAGAATCACCAATGCAGGCTCCTGAAGTTCTGCAGGAAAGTCATGCTATTAAAACAATTCCTGATATAGTAATGGGCTCTGGTAAGAGATAGAACGCTTGACCACTGAGCACCATATGTCCACAGCTGCCCATAATGAGTTAGGTTCAATCGGACTCTCCAAGTCATCAAGTCAAGTGAGCTCAGCAACAATCCATTATGAGATGGAAAAAGTACATCAAAAATCAAACCCAAGCAGAACCAAAGGCCACAAGAAAGCAACGTAAGTAGACAGGCAAGACTTCCTGACACCTATCACAGTTCTATCAGCACCCTTTCCTCAGCTCACACCTATAGCTATTTGGGGGAATCCTATATATATGACCAACTTAAAGAGGAAAAAGATCCAAAGGTTGGCTTATAAGTAGGTCAGCTCAGGATGTGAATGCAAGCTAGGGGGAGAAAAAAGAAGAAGGAAAAAAACAAGCTTCAAGGCATGACCTTGACAATGGGAAGGGAAAATCTTCCTAAGAATGGAACTTCAAGTAACACACCTGGTCGTGAACTTTGTGTATAAAGAAAAGTGGCCTGAGGTAAGAATACATACAGACTCGTGGGCAATAGCAAATGGACTGGCTAAGGTCAGGGGGCTTTAAGGAAAAAGACTGTACAAGCAGAGGCAAATGAATGAACATATGGGAATGGGCACAGAGCATGAAAATCTTTTTCACGCGTTCATGCCCACCAGAAAGCATCCAATGCAGAAGAGACAGTGAACAACCAACTAGACAAAATGACATAGTTAACGTAGTCACCCCAGAACTGGCATGATGAGGACATAAATGAAGACATCACTATATGGCATAAATGAAAATGGAAACAGGAAGGAGGCATGGACTCCCACTTATCAAGGCCCAATCAGTCTACTGCCACCTCTGAACACCCAACCAATGAGTAACAAAGACCAACAGCGAGCCCCCAGTACAGCACTATGCCTTAAACTGACCAACCATCCACTAGGTGGCAAGTTGACCACATTGTGTCCTTCAGAAAGACCAGTGATTGACCCTCACAGGAATGGATACATATTCCAGGTATGGGTTTTCCTTTCCTACCAACAGAGCCCCAGCCACACCACTAAAGAAGGGCTTACAGAGTTCCTGATTGACAGACATAGAATCCCACATAGCATCCAAACAAAGGAACCACCACCTCATAGTGAAGGAACTGTGGTAGTGGGCTCATAACCATAGGACCCAGTGGTCTTGTCACATAACAGCACCACACCAAAGCAGCCAGCCTTACAGAGTATTGGAATATCCTACTGAAGATACACGAGATAGATGTTCCAGTTCAGAGACAACTGGATGTGGTACATGCACTGATTCAGAGCCATGTGCCCAGTAGGAAGAACACATGAATCTAAGAACCAAGGGGTAGAAGCAGAAATTGCTCCCACTTACCACCATCCCAACAGTCCACTAGAGAGCTTTGTGCTTCCCATCCCTGCAATGCTGGATGCTACAGAGTTAGAGGTCCTGGGCACACTCCTGCCCAGGATCAAGATCATACTGAACGACGATTTATAGCTGCAGCCTGGACATTTGGAACTCCTGGTGTCCCGGGACCAGGCAGCAAGAAGAGTAATCACTATCATGGTAGAGTTAATTAACCCTCATCCTCCAGAAGAAGTAGAGCTGCTGTTACACTGTTACTTAATGGGAGCAAGAAGGAATATGGGTGGAACCCAAATGATTCATTTGGGTACCACTTGATACTCCCTTGCCCAGTTGTGACTGGGAATGGACAAATCCAACCACTCCAGCCGAAGAGTACGGTTCTCAGACCCCTCACAAATGAGGGTTGGGTCACACCACGAGGTAAACCACTACGACCAGCAGAAATGATAGCTAATGGCAAAGTCTGCCTCACTAACTTACTTCTTCTAAGTTTCCCATTAGGAAGAGAAGTCCATGGAACATTGGAGAAGCTTCTCTCAGAAAAAGTTTGGAGACATAGATCCATGAAGTACAGGAAATGGTCTGTGGTAGTCATTTGGATCTCCCTTCAAAAAAGAACTTGCATTCGGGTGCAACAAGCACAGTTAGCTAACTTCCAGCTGCAAGCATGTTCAGAATTCATCTCAGATTTCCAATCCAGGCCATACTCTTCTTGGGCAGCTCCTAGCAAGTAACTAGTCATGGTGGGTCCACTAGAACCTGGCCATTTCTCCCAATGCAGGACTCCTCTAACAAGCAATTTTTGCTCTGGAGCTCCCTGCTGGGTTGGCTGAGATTTTTTTCCCCCCACATCTACATCACAGACTGAGGCTCTCTTTCATCAATTTGGCTTCCTTTTTGTTTCCTTTCACAGGCATTCCATTCTATTCCCCATAAAATCTCTTGCACTACTAATGTGTCTACTTCCCAGGAGACCTAAACCAACATACTATAATTAGCTCTTTATGATTCAGCTCATTTAACCCACTAAAGTTACAGTACTGTTAGTCTCATTTTACAGATGAGAAAAACTGAGGCACAGAAAAGTTAATTAACTTGTCCAAGATCACACAGTAAAGGCAGTGTGGAGCTAAAATTTGAGCCCAGGCAATCTAACTTCAAAGCCTGAGCTTTTAATGACTATGCTCCGGAAGACAATACATTATCTTGTCATCTTTAGATATTAAGGTGAGAGAAATTTCTCTGTATAATTTTAGAGAACAAAAGGATATGAGAGAAAAGCAGATTTTTGGCTAAATATAAAAGCAATTTTCTAGTAATTAGCAGTAACCGACCACAGAATAAGTTCCTTCGTAAGTAAGCAGGGCCTATCGCCTGAGGGTTCAATGGATATTGTGAGCGTAAGGCTTTATAAAATAGATAAAATTTGACCTAGATTAGTATAAGGTATACTGCTAAGTATTAAGTGGGAAAAAGGGGTCCACAGCCACTAAGTTTGGGTAATATACTGCTGGACAAAGTTAAACAAGTTTCTTTACTTTTACTCCTCCATTTTAAAAATACAAATGTGTATTTGCAAATGTCTACCTGAGAGATATAGTAGCATGCTGAAAAACCCAAACTTATTTGATTAAAGAACATTTCCTTGCTCCTGGCATAGGATGATTTCTTCCCAAAGTCAAGATTCCAAGGACTCCAAAAGAAAACGAAACGAGGAAAAGGATAACAATTTTCCAGCTAGTAACGACATCATCTGTCTATCTAGTATGTGTCAATATCAGTATCTCCAATACCTCCAGGGTGGGAAGACTATATAAAAATGTTCTCACTAAATTGCATTTCATTCTTCTGAATACAAAACATGCCCTCCTTTGCTTTATCAACAAACTCTGTGAAGATTTACAATAATTAGTCCACATTTCAATTACTGAATTCTCACTTTATGAGCACTATAAAAGCTCTAATTATTTCACGTGTGCTACTGGTGATGTGGTTATTTTCATATAACATAGTTCTAGATGCATTTTTCTCAAACACATACACACTATCACAAGAAAGGGCAGAAGAAAAGAGGTAACAGGTAGAGATAGAGGCCTCAGTCACAAACTACTCATCCAGCTAATTTTCAGAGTTTCTATGTTTGTATTCAGTAATACATTCTCTTTATTACAGGGAAAACTTTTACATAAATTACAATCCCTTGATCTTGGTTCTCCTATCTTCCTCAGCCCACTGCCCCCACTCCCGTGTTCTGTTACGTCATTAATGCCTGGAGTTGTCTACATGCTGTTTATCTTTTTAAAATTCAGTTCTTTAGAAACACTGAATAGAATATCAGATGTGAAAGGGAACTTAACATCTAGTCTACCACTCATTTTCAGATCAGAGAAATGAGGTCCAGGGATCAGTTATTAGGTTTGTGCAATAGTAATTGCAGTTTTTGCAATTATTTTTAACCCTTTAAACCGCAATTACTTTTGCACCAACCTAATATATTTTTCTAATAATAGCAAAGCAGGCATTTATCTGCTTCAAAAATACCAGTATGTGCAATGTTTTACCACAATAAAATATTTTTTAAAAAAGAAAAAAAAAGTACATGAAAGCTAAAGTTCCCAAAACACACACACACATACACACCTCTTTCTTACACAAAATGCTACATGCTAGTAGTATACTTCAAAGGCAAATATCCACCAAAGTCAATCAACTAAATTTGTGCTCTCCTAATATGAATACTTCCTAAAGCACTACAAAAATTCTAACATAAACAGAACATGGGGAGGTTCATATGATGAAAAAGAGTGTGTTTATAATCAGAGATACATAGCTTGAATCACCATTGTGGGCTTTGGAGAGTCAAACTGTCCAAGCCTCTCAGTTTGCTCAGTTGTAAAACAGGCATAAATACTATGATATTACAGAGTCATTTTAAGAATCAGAAATAACATACATAACACACCTAGCAGAAGGTGGCACACTGTTGACAAAGCTTTTGTATTACATAAGTAATACAAGGCAAAAGAAATCAAGGAAAACTTCATAAACCTGGAATCTTGGAAGGATTAGATAGTGCAGCATGCAGGAACAGGAGTGAGGAATGATTAGGCTGGAACCAAGACTTGAAGGGCTGTGCCACATTAAAGAATCTCAACCTTGTTTTTTAGACATAGAGCAGAAATGTCCAAGGGTGACCTCATAATAACCTCAAAAACAATTTACCTCAGCTATTAATTAAAAAAACAAAACAAAACCTATGGGCAGTTAGTATATCACCAGAATCACAAAAAGCTCAAATGATGTATTTTGAAGTTTTAAGGTTTTTCTCAAACTGGCAGTGTTTTACTTCGATTATTTTTTAGGGGCTCTTTCTCTTGTTTAATTGAAAATGAAAAATGAAGACTAAAGTTTACATAAATCCTAACAGAATGTTTTCAAAAAACTGTGATACTGCTTGCTCTTTATTTCAATAAAAAAAAATTTTGAGATAGGCTCAGCTGTACTTAATAAAAATAATAAAAAATATATACCATTTACTCTTTATTCATTTTAATAAAAGGAATTCTGGCAGATAAACTACCAAACCTTAATCATGAGAGGTTAGAAAAGAACCATATTACAACTAGAAAAGCATACCTTTTCATTAATCCCAACAACAAAAAAACTCCGGAACTGCTGTTTTTTTGTAACTTTATATAGAAATTATTGCATCCAAAGCAACCAAAAGATTGTATAACAAACCAGTGCAAGCTCACTGGTTTCAGCTCACTCGGTTCAAAGTCAGCATTAAGAGACCTGAAAGTGATCATAATTAAGTGGGAAAATACTGTGGATGATCCACTGAATGTAGAATGAAGGCCCAAAACTTGCACTGTTTACTCAAACAATGTATCCCTACAGTATTTCCTAACTATTTTGAAGCAACTTTAGAAACATGAGCAAGTCATTACTGCTGTCTTTAAACTGCATCCTACAAAACCCTCATAGAAAAGCTTTAATACCTCGAATGGGAACAAATAGAGGACTATGCTACATAGAAAAATAAAGATCAATGACTAATCTGTATGTATATAAATTATATATCATGGAGAGGTAATCTGTCAGTGCTGAATGCTTAGAAATATTAATCGCTAAATATGCAACTGGACTCTAACTTTTTAGAAATATTTTAGCATCAAAGGAAAACTAAACCTACGGCAAACAATTTTTTGTTAAGTGATAATTCTTAGAATATAAAATATAGCTGAAGTCCCCCCACCACTATACCCATCACCACGCAATTCGGTTAACCAGTTCCATCGAGTTCTGCTTATGAATGATGGTTATGGTGATGAATGGATAAATAAAATGTGCTACATCCATACAATGGATTATTTGGCAATAAAGAGAAATGAAGTACTGATAAAAGCTGCAACGTGGACAAATCCTGGACATACTATGCTAAGTAAAAGAGGCCAGTCACATATTGTATGATTCCATTCAAATGAAATGTCTAGAATAGATAGGCAAATCCAGATGCAGAAAGCACATCAGTGGTTGTTTAGGACTGGGAAGCCTGGGGGGGAATGGGAGTGACTGCCAATGGCTATAAGTTTCTTTTTAGAGTGATGAAAATGTCTAAAATTAGATAGTGGTGATTTGCACAATTCTGTGAATATACTAACAGCCACCAAATTATATACTTTAAATGGGTCAATTTCATGGTATGTGAATTATATTTCAATAAAGCTGTTACAAAAAAAAGAGCCTTGTCTAATAGTTTAAATTTAATTGAAATATATGTGTTCTTTGCTTCACATTTCACAGCCTCTCTATAATTGTTATTATTTCAAACTGCCAGAACCCACAGCTGAATACACGCAAACTTTCCCCAATTTATTAAAAATTCTAGACTCAGTTTACCATTTTCTTAGGTCTTACTTCCTAAGACTCCTTCCCTCAAAAGGTAATAAATTTCCATTTAAATTTAATTTTTTTAAATCTAATGCATGGATTTACTACTTCTGTATTTTAAAAAATGCAACATAACTACCATCACAGGGGCGGCCGGATGGCTCAGGCTCAGTTAGAGCACGAGCTCTTAACAACAAGGTTGGCTGGTTCAATTCCCGCATGGGATGGTGGGCTGTGCCCCCTGCAACTAAAGATTGAAAACGGCAACAGGACTTGGAGCTGAGCCGCGCCCTCCACAACTACACTGAAGGACAACTTGACTTGGAGCTGATGGGCCCTGGAAAAACACACCATTCCCCAATATTCCCCAATAAAAAAATAAAAACATTAATAAATAAGAAAAATCTACCATCAGAGATATTAAGTTAAGGATAAATAATAGGAGAAGAGAAAATATGACAAATCACTATACAATTACTAACTAAAGAAACTACTATAGTCCAAAGCGTAGGTCCACAAAAGCATGTTTCAAGCTTAAATAAACAAATGTGAGGATTTTAAATTAAAAGGCAATCTACAGAAAAAATTTTAAGATTTTAAAAATAGTTCTGTAATATAAAATCCTGAATGCCTCAAAATCCCCATCAACATTCATTAAGTTCTCCTTTTCCCTTGCCCAATATGAACTGTCTCGCTGATTATTACATACTAAGAATGTAGCTCTATACCGGGGATACCAAAAAAATGTATACACGTGACTTGTATTCATCTTTTGTTATCAATATATATTGAGTATTACAATTTTAATACTGTTTTTTCCTTTCTTAAAATGTGTGTACATTTTTTTGGCACCCTCTGTATTAACGCAAGTCAGATACCAAAAACTCAAAGATCATGTAAAACTCAGAAAATAATTTGTAATAAGTGTACCCTATACAGTAGCTAATTTTTAGCTAAAACTCAAATGGGAAATGTATATAATAAGATCAAAATAGTTTTCTATCAAAACTTTCAAAGAATTCCAAAAGTAGACTCATTCTCTAAATAAATTAAGGCTACCAAGTTTTAAGTCACACAGAAATTTCAATGCCTGGATTTTGTTTTCTCCAAAAGGAGGAATGCAAATGAACATTTATTGAGCACCTTCTATGTGACAAACAATGAGCTAATTGCTTTTGATTACCTTCATCTCATAGAACCTGTTCCACTTCTCATTGAGAGGTGCTATTATTCCAGTAGTATTTAAGAAGAAACTCAGGATCTAAATGTCATATTGCTCTAAGAGTTGTAGTAAGGATTCCTGCCCACATTGACTCCATACTCTGCACCACATAATACAACTAACAACCATAAAACACACACACACACACACACACACACACACACACACACAAACTCATCATCATCCCTTAAAAAACGTAAGAATTTACGTTAAAATGTTAAAATCCAGGAAATTATCTTTTTATAAAGCTTTGTGCCTTGCAACTAGTCTGTGTCGAGCACCTTACAGGTATCAAATAAAAGTTTACTAAATGGAATGAACAGTGGTAGATTAGCAACACAGGAAGAAATGGGATCATCTCCACCCATTCTGTCTTTTTAAAGGAATTAATATAAAACTATCACTAACAGAACATACACAATTACTTTCTTAAATAATAAAACTCTGAATCAGGAATTGGAAGAGAAAGGAAAGACCGTATATAAAAATTATTAATATTCTTAAAGAAAAGCTACTGAATTAAACATAGAATCCTTAAAGAGAGATCTAGCATGTTCTACACCATTACAACACTTGCCTGACCCTGCCCTGTAACGATTAATTAAATATGTCCTACTTCCACAATTAGCTACCTGCTAACAGAGACCTTGGTCGGTCATTTTTGTGTTTCTCAGAACACCAAAGAAAAGACCTCACACTTAAAATTAACAGCTAAAATTTTATAATGATCTTTTACAGATTAAAAAAAATTTTCAGATGTACTTACCCTAAAAGTCTTACAATATAACTGTCTGCATTTTACAATGACACTGAGATCCAAAGAGACAAGTGCCAAGGTAACTGACCAGGTATCCTTTTATAACAACACTGCTACCACAAAGGGCTCTCAAATGTTTGTCGATTGAATCAGCTGTCCCTCGAAAATCATCCTTTTTCTTTCTAAGATTAAAGCACCATTATCTGTTGCTATGAGAAGTGATTGTATTGGCCGCTTAAGATTGACTGATAGCTTTGCTAGTAAACAAAAATGTACTTTCATTCAGCTTGCCAAGGTTAGTCAACTTTAAACTTATATCAGTGATTCTCAAACTTTACTAGGACTAAGAATAGGGGTGTGCTTGATAAAAATAAAGATCCTTGGGCCACTATCATCCCTAGAAATTCTGATTCAAGGGGCCAGGATCTGTATATTTTAATAAGCACCCTCAGCTGATTCTAATGTTGGTAGTCTTTGGGGACACACTGAGAAAAACGGAATTAGACTATTAAAAAACCTCAATTAATCTACCAAATATCTAATCAAGCCAATTTTTTACAATTATAAATAGTTAAGCAAAATCTTACAAAAACAATACAGGCTACCACATGTAACAGAATAGGTCCTCAAAAACATTTACTACACCAAACCTCCCTAGACCTCAGGAGCTTCCCATGATGCACTGGGGTCCGTAGGTCCTCACCATGTTATTCTGTTTTAACTGATGAATTTTTATAGATCTAAAACATTTTTATAGATCTAATACAAACACCTGGATGTTAAACAGTAAAATGGAACAGCCTGCTAACTTTGAACCTAATATGCAGAAATAATAATTTAAAAAACACCAACAGTGCAAACCCATTTTAAACTTTAAATGACCATCAAAATGTACTATGAGATTATGGGTGACCTTTCCCCCATTAAATATTTATGGAGAGTCTACATAGGTACTTTTCTGTACTTTTCAAGTTTTCTACTAGCATACTTCTTTTTTTCATGTTTATAGAAGTTTTAAAAGTACTTATTATCAATCCTACAACCTTCACATACCTAACAGGAAAACAAGAATAACCACATTTATCATAAACCACAAACACCCATATATCTGACTTAGAGTATCAAAGTGTAATCGCTAACTTTTTTTTACATTAATACCAGAACAAATTATTTAAGTTCTAAAATTCAGAATAAACCCATTTCTATCAGGTATCGGTTACTAGTATAGTCAGCACGACTTTTTAAAATCATCTCGCTATCGATGTATCTATTTAGGTAGAACATTTTTGAACCGAGGACTGAGGCATTAAAATATTTACACTTATTGGAGGAGAAGGGGCGGAGGGGAGGGTTAGACCTTTGTGGTATATACAGATGCATATATCTCTATATGTCGAGATATATATATATATATATATATATATATATATATATATATACACAGATATATGTGTATATAATTGTGAGAGCATTTATCTAGGAAACTTAACATCGTAAAGCTGGGATGCAGCTTTCTCCAAGGCAGACCACGCTTCGAGGCAAAATGTAATAGAAGAAGGCACGGATGAGCTACCGGCAGGTGATGAAATTTCACCTCAAATAAGACGCAAAAGGCTGTTTTCAACCCAGTCAGATCCTGAACGGCACTCCAGGGGTACCAGGCGCTTTCAGGGTCACTCACTTTCTGCACTCCAATTCCCACCCTACCCTCCCGCCCCTCCCCCCGGGACTCTGCGGGACTCAGTATGCGGCGCGGAAAAGCCAAGGCTGTTTGCAAACAGGCGTCCTCTGCCTCCCTCTGGGAGGTACGTGCAGGGCCCGGGGTAAGAGGCTGCGCTCTGCCCGGGCCCAACCCAAAGGATGGCAATGCCCCTCCAGCCCACTGCTCCACACATCGGGCCGCGCCGGAACCGAGGCCGGGGCGAGGGCTTCTCGGTGGCGCGGGGCCTAGTCGCCCCCCACGCGCCTCCAGCCTCCCAGGGGTCACGGGGAGAAGGGGCTGAGGCCGAGAGCCGCGGGGTGGGGGAGGCTGCCGCAGCGGCTGGACGCCCCGTCCGCCCGGCTAGAGGGCTGCCGCCAGGGCCCTCCCTCCCCAGAGGCCGAAGACCAGCGAGCCCAAGATCGCGCCGCGCCACACTCACCTCGAACAGCGGCCGCCGCCGCCTCAGCATGGCCCGGGGGGTCGTCCCTGAGCCGACAGCGTCCTCCGGAGGGCACCGGCGCGGCCCCAGGCGCCGCCGCGAAGCCTCCCACTCCAGAAGGGGCTGAGATCGCCGCTGCTGCTGAGGCCCAGCGCCTGCCGAGCCGCATCGAGCTCCCAGACCGCCGCAGCCACGCGGATCCCGGAGGAGCTCCGCTGAGCAGGGCCGGGGGCTCAATGCTGCGGCGGGACTACAGAGGTGCTGCAGGCGGGGATCCTCCGCGAAGCCTCCAGCGTCGCCTTGGCCGCTCCTGCCACCGGCGCTACTGGGCCACAGCGCCCCCTGGACCCCAAGCCCCGCTACCGCAGCGGGACTGCGGCGGCCGCCGGGGCACGACCGTCAGAAAACGCCAGGGAGCGCAGTCTGGAGAAGGCCCGGGTGGCGCGCGCCAAGCACCGCCCACGGCCTCCCGCCGGACCCCAACGACGCCCCCCCGGAGGCGGAAGTCCGTAAGTCCCTACCCACCCTGGCGACCCCGGGTCCTCAGACCTGAGCACCTTTGTACCTTTTTCTTCACTCCAGGACGTTTGAGAACATTCCTGTCACTCCGACCCGTACCTGAGAGTAGGAGTGTGAGGGAATCTCCTCGTTTTCATCTCTTGTGATTCCAGGGGTATCCCTTCTAACCCCTTCAGTGTGTCTGGGTGTAAGAGTGACCCAGCACCAACCCTTTTACACACACACACACACACACACACACACACACATCCTCTCCCAAAAACAGATGAAGGAATTGAATTGTCTTTGACCTCAACTTTTCTGGGCTCTACTCTGCAGATCATTACAGAAATTTCCTGCAGATACCAAACCTTTAGGCCCTAATACCTAAATGGGTATTCCCCCAAATGGGAAAAAGATAATATTCCAAGCAAGAGAAGAGAATAGCCAATGGGTTGTCCTGAAATTCATAAACAACTTAAAGGTAAGAAAAGAATCATCCATCTTTTCTAACTAACCCCCTCCCTCATTCCCACCTTTACTCTTCCACCCCACAGCCCTGAGGAAATTGTTATATTGTGGGAGCTGTGGAATCATTTTTTACATATACCCCATATTCAAGCCCACTCAAACTCTAGGGTGCAAATATCAGAACCAAAAAACAAAAGAAACAAAAAGATCGTCAGAGGGGAAGTAGGGAATAAATTCTCCAAATACTCTTTCTCAAATTTTTCCAAATACATTATCATAGAGTGGTATAGTAGAGTGAGCAGGGATTTTGGTAGCAGACATATCCTCATACTACCAATTCTAATTCTGCCATGTTTATGACCCTGGGCAAGTTATACATTTCTGAACCTCAGTTTTCTAATGCCTACTTTGTTAGTTGTGAAGACTGGAAATAATTTATGTAAAGGAACTGACCCATAAAAGTACTTAAGAAATGTTAGTTCCAATTATTGTTGGTTCCAAAACACCCTCTCAGTCTTCCTTAGAATCAAGATAGTTCTCACCTGCTTTTGTTCTTTTGATCTCAATGTGTGTGTGTGTGTGTGTGTGTGTGTGTGTGTAAATATATTTCTATCAAAAAATGGACACATCATTCTTCATCACCGTTCGTCTGGGTAAAATTTCCTGAAATTTCAGTAATGGACTTACATAATATCCCTCCACTGAAGAATAACAGAGCTTAATACACTGGATCCTATGACATTCTGCTGCATAGCAGATATTAGCATAGAACCCGTATATTTTTCTTTTCTAAAAAAAAAAAAAAAAAAACTATAAGGCAATCTCACCTTACCGTGGGTTATGTCCTAATAATAATAAATCTTAATGAGAAAATTATATAAGGTCTCTGGGAACTTTCAAATAATAATTGAGCAGCCACCTTAGAGAAAATATAACCCAGCAATTCTCTTCCAATCAATGAAAGCTGTTCCTGTACAATCCTGAGTGTGCCTTCACCACCTACTTCTGAGTCACATTACAAAAAAATCACTATGCCCTTTTTATACTCAGAGAAATTGGGGCTCAGAGGGGAACTATGATTCATCCTCACAACAACTGTGAATTAAGTACTATATACTATTACCATTTTACATGTGAAATATATCCCACCTTAGGGAAAGCTGAAAGTAAACCCTGAGATTCCTTTAGTCCCCCATCTGATGCCTTAACAGTCCTTTCTGTAATATTTAGAAAATCCTGTAAGAGTAAGTTACTGTTGCCAAAAATTTTTAATCTAGAGAAATGGGCCCTTTCATTTAGATTAGTTTGACAACGTAACATTAGCACTGTGCTTTCCAAGTCTAGTTCACTACCACCAGGAAATGTACATTTGTTTATGAATAATCGTGCTACTCAGGGTGTAGCTACTCCATGAAGATGACTCATTTGTTCCCAGGACTGGTTTCCTCTTGCTTCACACTTTCTCCCCTTCTATTCAAATTATGTTGCTGAAAGTGGCTACATTTATCATCATTACCACCTCCCTGATCATAGTAGTCCACTTGAAATCCTTTCATTTACAATTTCATTCCATCGTTTTCACTCTTCCTACCCAGTTTGCTCCCTGTTCCTGAAATCTTTCTCATCTGTTTTTCTTTTCTGCTGTAAATCTCTTTTTCATTTTAATCTACTTTGACCTACTGTCAATTGATTTGTTTATCCCACTCTCAGTTTTGTATTGATTTCCACCACTATCCAGTGCCTCTTAAAATCTTGTTCCCAACCTGGTAGAGCCCCTTGCTTTCATTTTTATATCATATACATCCATCCTGTAGAAAGCTAGTATTCTAAGAATGGTTTCTTCAAGTGAGTTTAAGGTGTAGCACCCCAAACAAAATTTTCTTTGCTCTTTAAAATTTATTCTTTAAATTCAGGCCTTTTGTCAATTAAACCGGTGTAAAGCAGGGGTGGGGGGAAATCAGGCCAAAAAGATATCTATTTGCTAGCTTGGTAAATGGTATAGGAGTCATCCTTAACTCTTGTGTCTTGTCTTGGACAATTGGTCACTAAGCCTGATAAATTCTACTTCTTGCTTTTATTGAATTTCTCTCCAACTCTACCTTTTGGTCTACCTAGACCTTTTGGTCTAGGGTATATGCTTAATAAATTATAGGTGCGTTGAATGAAGAGAGAGGAAGAAGGAATGAATGAATATATTTATGTACAAGAGTATATACACTGTATAAAAATTTGTTTAGAGGGAGACACAAAACCTCTTCCATGCTCCCAATAGTCCTTATGCTTCCCTATTTATAAGTACTCATCACGGCACTGTCAATACCTGTTTTCTTGTATGTCTCCCCTATCAGAACCTGTGAGCCAGGTTCAGTGTTTGATTCCTCTCTGTGTCTTCACAACCAGTCTCAGCACAGAGTACACCTCAGGGGATGTTAAACTGAACTGAACTGTGGCCTAGCCTGATGTGTATCAGGTTAGTGCATCCCACCCACTCAGTAACTTTTTAGGCCTTTCCCATTAATTTTCAGGTCCCACCAAAGAGTAAGACTCCTCTTCAACAAGTGATGGCCCAGCAGCCCAGAACTGACCCCAGCCCGCTGCTACCAGCCAGGGTCTCCCACACCCCTCTGCAGTCACCATCCACAGCCAGAAGTCAAACTCAGGATTCACAATCTGTTACCAAACAAGTAAGCCCTGGAGCAGGCCACAAGTCAGTAAAGCAGCACAAACTTAAAAAGGAAATTGGGGATGTTTGGGCGCTTGTTAGGTCACTTGAGTCATTTAAAAAAGAACAAAGCAATTCCCATTTTAGGAATCAAGCATAAGGAAGTAATCAAATATGTAAACAAAAGATACATGCAAAAAGATGTTTCTTATATATTTTACCGTAGGTTTATAACAAAAATGTGAGGAAAACCTTAAATACACTAAATGAATTACAGTACCTCCAAACAAATATTATGCATCCATTAGCAACTGCATTTTTAAAGAATTTTAAATGACATTGAAAACTGCCCATGATTCAATGTCAAATTAAAAAAAAAGTATTAAATAAAAAATATTATTGTATGATCCCAATTTTTTAATGTATTTCTAAAATATATAAATATAATAGTTAGAAGGAAATAGTGCAAAATGTGTTTGTGAGATTTTTTGACTTTTTATTTTGAAATCATTTCAGATTTAAAGAAAAGTTGCAAAAATACTACCAAAAAATCCCATATATCTTTCACCAATATCTAACCACATTTGTTTTATTATTCTCTTTCTTATGCATGCATGTGCTCTCATTCTTGCTCTTTCATCTCCATAGAGTGATAGATATAAATACAGATATAACTATTGTAATATTTTCTGATCCATTTATCCCTAAATATTTTTCAGTCTATTACCTTAAAAGAAAGAGTACAAATATCACAATTCAATTATCAAAATCAGAAACGTAACATTGATATAGTACTGTGATTTAATCTATGAGCTTATTCAAATTTTGCCAGTTGACCCACTAATATTTTTTATAGAAAAAGGAAATAAGTTTTCTTTTTTTTCTGGCCCAGGATCCAGTGCAGGATCACACATTCTAATTAGTTGTCAAATCTGTTTAATTTTTAAAAATCTGGAACAGTTTCTCAGTCTTTGTCTTTCATGACCTTGACACTTTTGAAGAATACAGGCCATTTATTTTGTAAAATATCCCTCAATTTGAGTTTGTCTGATGTTTCTTCATGATTAGATTCAGGTTATGCATTTTTGGCAGGAATACTTCAAAACTGATGTTGTGTCCTTCTCAAGGCTTCATATCAGGAGGCCAGTGATACCTGTATATCCCATCACCGGTGATGCGACTTTGTTCAGTTGATTAATTAAGGTGGTATTTACCAGGTTTATCCAGTGTTTTTTGCTCTTTGCAATTAATAAATATTTTGTGGGAGATCATTTGAGACTACCCACAAGTTTTAACATCCATTGATAATTCTTACTTGAAACAATTATTATTATAGTGGTTGCCAAATGGTAATTTTCTGATTCCATCATTATCATTCTTTATACATTTTTTTTGTTTTCCTATTATATGGGAGAGTTTTTTCGCTTCTACCCCATTTATTCATTTATCGATTTGTTGATTTATGTCAGAATGAACGCATCAATATTTATTTTATTCTATGAATTATGTAATCATTACCATCATTTATTTTGATGTACAAATTGTTTCAGATTTGGCTGGCTTTTATATTCATTCATCATCTCACCATCATTTTTTAAGCATTTTCCTTACTTTCTGGCACTGTATCCCAGGCCTAACTTGTGCTTTCCCAGCCGCAGCCCTGGAATCACCTATTTCCCTTAAAAGCCCTGGTTCCATTTAGTGGAGAATGGTATTTAGAAATCAATATAGGTGGTAGGTGTGCTCATTGCCACTATGGTGCTATTGCTTCTAAGCTCTGTCAATAAGTAAAGTTAGAAAAATACATACACGTGTGCGTGCGCACAGACACACACACACACACACACACACACACACACACACACCCCACCACCCCACTTGAACATCATTTTTACTTTAAAGAACAACAGATAAACCATGGTTATTCATCCAGACTTGGGAATTTGACAGACATTTTCTAGAAAATAAATAAAGTAAGCCTATCACTTCGAGGAAAGCAACTAATAGTATTTGCTGATAAAATTAAGGTTTTCAAGTAAATATTAGAATTCTGAAAAACATGTATTCACCACCATGAACTTGACAGCTTTCCAAACTGTTCTGAAGAGATGGATGGTGATATTAACAAATGTTGTCGAGTGTTTTGTTTTTTTATGTTGTATAATGAAATGTGTCAACATTTGGTATATCTGCATAACTCAGTGAACTAGTAGTATTTTTTCAAATGACCAATTGCATGATGTTACAAAAACATGTGGGTAAAATATCCCTCTAAAGTATAATATAGAGCAAAGGATTTTAATGGAACAGAGCACAAAAATTCACTGATATGGTTTCAGATTCCACATTGCAGCTAACCTTTAAGAAATTACCACTTGTCAAGTTTTGATGTAGTATCAAAGAAAATATCTACAAGTATCTGAAATGACTATTAAAATACTCGTCACTTTTCTAACTACATACCTATTAAGGACAGATTTTCTTCATATATATCAACTAAAACAACATATCCAAACAGGATGAATACAGAAGCAGATATGATAACCAAGTTGTCTTCTAGTAGATTGACTTTAAAGAGATTTGCAAAAATGTAAATAATGCCACTCCTCTTACTATGTTTCTTATTTTGGAAAATATAGTTGTTTTTCATTAAAATAAGTTATGTTGACACATAATGAGTTTACTACTGTTATTTTGAATAATAATTGTTTACAATGTTTTCTCAGTTTTAATTTCTAAGATGATAAATATCAATAGATATAATTAATATAAACAAAAGATTTCTGGGATCCTCAATAATTTATAAGCATATACAGGGGGCCTATGACCAAAATGTTTGATCATCACTTCTGTAGTTTATTCAGCCATTCTCCTGTGTGAGGGTATTTTGGTTATTTCCACTATTTTGTATTACAAACAATGTTTCTATGAATAATTTTGTGCATGTATGATTTTCTAACGTTGTAGATGTGCCTTAAGGTTAAATTCTTAGAAGTGGGATTTCTGGGTCAAAAGATAAATGCATATATAGTTTTGTTAGATATCACCAAACTCCCTTCCAAAGGGTTTGCTACCCTCATTGCTACCATTGTCTCTCTGCCCTGCCAACACATGTGTTTCCTATACAGTAAGAGATCTAACACTGTTAAGACTATGTAATGGAAAAGCTTTGGAACAAGATGGACTTGGGTTCAAATCCTGAGTAACTATTGGATATGAATAGAAGGACATGTTTTCTCGTCAATAAAAGGAGACGAATGTCTGCTTTATATACAAGGAATTGTCACATAGTAGGTGTTTATTAGATGATCTGTTGTTATTATCTGAATCTCTCTGGGCAAGTAGCAGTGGTGGACAGGGTTGACCAGCACCAATATCCTAGATTCCTTAAGGGTAAAGAATGGACTAGCCTAATTGGAAGTTCAGGGCTGTTGACAATAAGAGACAATATAGAGTTGAGTCTTAGGATTTACCTAGGGTACAAGAAGAGAATAGGTCACCTAAACTACAAAAGAAGGCTAGAAGCAGATTCTGAAACATAGTGTACAGAGCCAGGGGTCTGGACAATGACAGCACAGAAGAGTTCATTATGAGTTCATTATGCAGTCAGTTGGTTAAGTATTTGTTGAATACTACTAGGTACCAGGCACTATGTTATGTGGTAAGCATGATACTGTCTCTGCCCTTAAGGTGGTTAGACTTTCCTGATGGAGGCAGATGAGAAAGTAGGCAATTATTATTTTAGGGGGTAAGCACAGTGTGCTTTAGGAACACAAATTAGGGATATCTTTTTTTATTTTTATTTTTATTTTATTAATTTTATTGGGGAAGGGGAACAGTACTTTATTGAGGAACAGTGTGTACTTCCAAGACTTTTTTCCAAGTCAAGTTGTTGTCCTTTCAGTCTTAGTTGTGGAGGGTGCAGCTCAGCTCCAGGTCCAGTTGCCCTTGCTAGTTGCAGGGGGCGCTGCCCACCATTCCTTGCGGGACTCAAGGAATTGAACTGGCAACCTTGTGGTTGGGAGCCCACTGGCCCATGTGGGAATCAAACCGGCAGCCTTCGGAGTTAGGAGCATGGAGCTCTAACCGCCTGAGCCACCTGGCCGGCCCCAATTAGGGATATCGTACCCTTAGGGGTTGGGCAAGACTTTTTAGAGGAAGTGATACCAAATGGAAATGTGAAGAATGGCTAAGACTTAACTAGGTAAATTGGGTGGAGGGGTAGGAAGGGAGTAGATTAGGAAAGAGTGTGTTCCCAGCAGCAGGAATAGAATATACAACAATCTAGAGGCAAGACAGAACATGCTGTGTCTGAAGAACTGGGAGAACAATTTTGGTCAAGACAGAGAGGACAAGATGGGGGAGCAATGACAGCCAAGGCAAAGGCCAAATCAGGAAAGGCCTTATAATTCATATCAACAATTTGGATTTTATCTTATGAACGACAGGAAATCATTAGAGCTTTTAAAATGGTCAAGGGCATTAACAGGTTTGATTTTAGAAAAGATCACTCTAACTGCTATGTAGAGAATAGATTAGAGGACACAGATTTGGAGACAGGGAAGTCATTTATAAGTGTATATTGCGATAATCTGGGCAAAAGTGATGGTTACCTGAATTAGGGTAGAGTAGGAGAATGGAGATTCGGGGAGGTAAAATCATCAGACTCATGATTGGATCAGTGTGTAAAAATGGGAGAAGTCAAAGGTGACATGTGGTTTTCTGGCTTAGGTAACTTGGCAGTCCATGCTATCAGGCAGAGAGGCAGCAGAAGAGGAGTAGGAGGATTGAGAGAAAAAATGATGAGTGCTGTTTCGACATATTGACAGATTAGGAAACTGAGGTTCAGAAAGGTGAAATTACTTGTCCAAGGTGCCAATAAGTGGCAGAGCTAAGATTCCAACCCAGGTCGATCTGACGACAAATTTCCTTGTTGCTTCAGCACCACCACACCTCCTCCCACACTGAGAGGGGGAAGGTGCACCAACATCCAGGGAGGGGAAAACCACTGGGAGCATTTATAGTGTGAGTGAAATGCCTTCATATAAATCAACTTTGACTGAATAATAAAACAAGGGTATTTCGATGAGCATAATTAACACTCTGTCCGTGACTCACACTGCTGTCCTCTTGGTCCTAGAAAGAAAGTATTAGGATACACTTGCTATTGGTGAATGTTTATGATGTATTTTTCATAAGAATTACGTACGAGGCATCAGATTATATGTGGTACAATAGAAAGATCCTGGGTTAGAGACTAGACACCTGGGTTCTGATGATATAAGCATGGACTGGACTAGGGAGGAAAGTGGTTATTTGGGCACTGGAATCTCTGGGCCTTACCTCAGGGTATCCAGTTCAGTCAGGGCTCCTTTAGCCCACCAGGCTATCATACTACCCAGCGTGTTCAGAGACAGTACAGTATAGTGAAAAAAGCCTGTGCTTTGGAGTTAGCAAATCTGAGTTCAATTCACAGCTCCACCAATTTCAGGCTATTTGCCTGAAGGAAGTCACTTATTCTTTCTGAGTCTTGTTTTTCTCATTGACATGGTACATGATTGTAAGAGTTACCAAGAAAGTGCCAGGTACGCAGTAGGGATGCAAAGTTAAATATCTTCCCTTGCCTTTTCTCCTCTTTTTAACCTCCAACACTGTTTCTATCTTTATCTCTACAGCTCTAGAAAAGAGTTAACAGCTTCTTAATACCCTCTTCTATTCTTTCCAATGTACATGTATTCTTTCATAATCAGGAAAACAAATAAACAAAAAATATTTTGGAGTACATAGTAGACCAGCCAAACAGTCAGCATCCATGGCAGCCTTATGACTCACATGTTTATTTTGTTTGGGCATGCTACACCCCAATCATGCATGTGAGGGAATGATGTAAACTTATGCTTGTATTCGCATGTAAATGTGAATTCACTTCAGTTCTACAAACACTGAGCTCTAACTATGATCCAGATACTATAGGAATACAGAATTGAAAGAAAAGAATGTTTTTGCTTAGTTTTGAATGTATTTATGTGCACGTGTGTCTGTGTTTTGGCTGAGGGAAGGAAGGATTGGATTCATAGAATTGAGGACTATGTGAGCTGAAAGCCGTGATGGGCTGGAACCAGCTCATGAGAGCCAGTTGTTAAATTTCAGTAAACTCTGTGAGTCAATTGTTAAAACATGCCATTTAAACAAGTTAAATTATATAAACTTACAATTAAGTAGATTATACTAAAAACAGTTAATAAATACTGGCAGCTCTTACTTTGCAATTCTGAACTGTGCAAAGTTTAGTTACTGTAGTTTGGTTGACTAACACCAGTCCCCCAACAATGCAATTCTGGTTTCATTTATCACAGTATATTAACTGTAAGTAATTGCACAAAGTACAAACTTTGCTGCTATCTCTTCAGTCCACAAATCACTATGTAAAGAACAGATGCACATCCTGATCAGTGATCAATCACATCACTTCTTTCAAAGTCTATCAGCACACCTGTTCTTCAATTCTTTCACACACAATAAAGTATTAATATATATTGTGTTTTCCTCTTTTTCTATCGGTGACAAAACTCACGTGACATTTTACAGAAATGAATAATCAAAAAAGGAATTGGCAAAAAAATGTTCAAATGAAACAAAGAAAAAGTATTAAAAATAAGGTTGGAAGTGAAACTTTAATTGAATGTAAATGGAATTATAGAAGAAATACCGTGTTTCCCCGAAAATAGACCGGGTCTTACATTAATTTTGGCTCCAAAAGACGCATCAGGGCTTAGGGCTTATGTTCAGGGGATATCATCCTGAAAAATCATGCCAGGGCTTATTTTCTGGTTAGGTCTTATTTTGGGGGAAACACGGTAGTTGAGCCTGGGGATATTGACACTCCTTCCATTTTAAAGACTAGATGTGCAGCCAGAGGAACTTAGTGAAGGCAAACTTATTGATATAAATGAAGAAAGTGGTTGTGACCAAAAGAATGACGATGTCTAAGAGAAAGTAACCTCAGCAAAAAACTTCACAGTAAAATTTTGGGAGATACTTCACAATGTTGAAAGTGCAAAGAATCAGATGTTGAAAACTGATCAAAACTTAGAAGTCGGACCATGTTCCAAGCATAGAAAATGTGGCCACTCATATTGTAAGTTATACAATAAGAAGGCAAGCACTGTTCAAATTACTCT
The DNA here is from genome assembly GCF_004115265.2 of Rhinolophus ferrumequinum. NCBI lineage: Eukaryota > Metazoa > Chordata > Mammalia > Chiroptera > Rhinolophidae > Rhinolophus > Rhinolophus ferrumequinum. The sequence continues at coordinate 37,212,021 of NC_046292.1, read as the reverse complement.
TGATAAGTTTTTTACAAATAAAATACTTAAATTCTGAATGTTTCAAATGTTTTAAATTGTAGTGTGCTATACCACTCAATGGGGGAAAGAATAGTCTTTTCAATAAATGGTACTGGGACAACTGAATATCTACATGCAAAAAAATGAAGTTGAACCCTCCCTCACACCATATGCAAAAACAAATTAAAAATGATCAAAGACCTATATGTAAAAGCTAAAACTATAAAACTCTTAGAAGGAAATAGAACTAAATCTTTGTGACCGTGGATGAGGCGGTGATTTCTTAAATATAACTCCAAAAGTACAAGCAAACAAAGAAAAGAATAAATTGGACTTAGTAAAATTTTAAAACTTGTGAAATTGGCCATTGTGGGAATATCTATACAGAAATTGGCAAATGTTGGGGGCCACCAGTTAGCTCAGTTTGTTCGAGTGCAATGCTTGTAACATCAGGGTTGCCGGTTGTATCCCCACATGAGCCAGTGTAAGCTGCGCCCTCCACAACTAGCTTGAAACAACTACTTGACTTGGAGCTGATGGGTCCTGGAAAAACACACTTAAGTAAATTTGAAAAAAAAGAAAAGTTAAAAAAAAAAGAAATTGGCAAATTCTACCTATCAGGGCTTGTTTTATGAATTATCTAGACTTAAGAAAATGATGGAGCAAATGTTAATAATGCAGATTAATCTTAAAATTATGTTATATCTATAGCTGTTACATTGTGAAAAGCACAGCAAAAATTGAGGAAATAATTTTCCAGCATTTGAACATTATTATCTGATTCAGCAAATAGTCACTCATATTATTGACAAATAAGTGAATTTCAACTAGAAGTCTGTTGTTTCACTTTCATCTTGCTCATTAACATAAACTAAAGTATTAACCAACATTCATGTGAGAACTACACTTGGAGAGCCGGTAATTAAACATTTACCAGCACACCACTGGCTGGAATCAATGATCCTAGAATCCAGCGTCTCTTAACACTTTACATGTTGGGGGCATGAAGCCCAGGATCTGCCCAGGATCACAAACAAGTGAACGGATGGATGGTCAACATTTGAATCGTGTACTGTTCTTTTACATTTTAACACCACCTCCCTGGATATCCAGGAATATGTATTTTCCATGACATGCCAGAATGAGGATGGACAGGAAAGATGTGTGAAACAGTCATCAGTTTAGCAAATAAAAAGCCCTTCTCTCCAGGGTTCTAACAGTACAATGTCCCTGCCCTGGGGGAGGGAGGAACCAGAAGAATCAGGACACAAGAAGAGACCTGCCAGGTTCCTCTCACTATCTCAGTAGACAGCACGGGGCAGGCAAACAAGCCCTGTCTTATTTTTGGACTTTTCTCTCCTTACATCTGAGGCGTTGAAGAGATTGGGGAGATACTCAGGCTTCTCTTTTCAATCAGATTAAACAGAGGCCTGACCCCATGGGAAAGGATCGGGTTCAAACTTGGCCTCCAGACCAAAGCTCTCTCCTTGGCCTCAATCACTTGGAACATCATTTCAATATTATCTTATTTACCCAGAGTCTCCTTGGGAGGTGAGCCAAGGATTATTAATAAAAATAGACATTTACTTTTATATATAACCCTTTACAATTTATGAGGCTGCAAAAGGGCCTCATTACATGCACCATCCTGTTTGAGTCCCATAATAGCCCTGTATGGTGAATAAGGTATGATATAGATGAGGAAATGAGCCTCAAAGAGACAGGGTACCAAGTTCATGGCGCCAATTTCAAGACTGAAACCCAGGTACACTGACACAAAATGTAGTTGTCTCCCATGGCACAAAAGCACTACAGCACAGGCCTAGAAGTATTCAGAGAATTATTATCAAAGATAGTCATTAATAATAAAAAGAGCTACCATTTATGAACACTTCATGTGCCTCACTGTACTAAGTGCTTCATATGCATTCTCATTAAATCTTCTTAACAATCTTTTGAGATTGATGCTAATTTCTCCATTTACTGAGGAAGAACCCGAAGTTCAGAAGTTTAAGGAATGCAGCAGAAGTATCAGAGGAAGGATTTGAACCCAGATGTGAGTCTCCAAAGATCACACTCTTAAGCTCTTAAGACAAATGAATGGCCCCTGACACGTGAAACAATATTTTTGTTAGCTGGTAATAATACAGTAAGTGAAGAAAGGAGAAAGAAACAAAATTGAGCATCCCCTCTTCATTCATTTAATAAATACTTCCTAACAATTATATTTCAGGATTGTATGAGGTACTAGGCATAGAGGGGTATAAAAGCAGACAATGCATATGTTTGGGGAAAGATATAAAGGATTAAATAAACATAGATGAATATATAATAATAAGTTGTGGTAAGTCATGGAATATTATGAGATTGTTAAGAGAGAGAATAATGGAGGCAGGGGGATCTTTGAGAAACAGTTATTCAGAAGGGTCCAGGAAGCTCTCTCTGAGGAAGTGACACGTAAGTTGGGACCTGAAGGCCAAGTAGCAGTTAGCCAGGAGAAAGCTTGTACAATGGCCTGGTGTGGGAAAGGGCCTGGGGAATTGAGAGTCAGCCAGTATGGCTGGAGTGGCCTGAGCAAAGAGTGAGTGGCAAAGAGATGAAGCCAGAGATAGGCAAAACTCAGATCACAAAGGACTTGCAGCCCATGGTAAGAATTTGGAATTTGTGTCTCAAGTTCAATGGGAAGCCTTGAAGGGTTTTTTGATCAGGGGAGGAATGTGATCCAATTTAAAATACTCACTGGCTGCTAAGAGGCAAAGGAATTGTCAAAACAAGATTTGAAACAGAGAACCGGAGGCGCTTTCAAAATCTCAAGCAAGAAGGTAACTTGGACTAAGCCTCGGGTAATAGCAGTGGAGATGGACAACTTTGAGTGGATGAATTTGAAATATGTGCCAGATACTGTCAAATATGTTTTCTTACTTGAGCCTTACAACAACTCGGTAATGTAGGTATTTTACAGATTTTCTTATTTTGTAGGTGAGGAAGCTGAGCTTCAGAAATGTTCAACTTCCATATCATGATTCTGTTAACCTGAAAATGAAAGGCGAAAGTGAGATGCAGCAAGTGTTTATTTGAGATAAAAAAGAATAGCTTTCCTTCAGGAATAGTGTTCTGATTAGGAGACAAAGGCGAAGGGTTTGTATGAAAAAGAGAGGGGGAACAATTACATTGATAGAAGGAAGGCATTTCTGTTGATGCAGATAACATAACACAGTGATGGCAATTCTAAAGAATGTTTTCAATTTTCAGTTCAGTAGTCAGTCATCAGTCCAGTAGTCATAATACCTGCTGTCTTGTTATCTTTCCAAACATTTGTTTGAGATACGGTGTTGCCCTACACCCAATCCAAAGGTTATTTTGCCCATTTTAACATTCCAAAAGCTTGAGGCATAAGACATACGAAGCAATTCCTCCAGGATGGCAGCTCCAACTCTACTTTCAAGGGGCCCCATTTATATTACATTTTACTTTTTCCTCTGTTTAACAATGATCATCTCATCTGCCAAGGGAAGAAACTGATATTCAGAATGCAGGGTAGGTATTGGAGAATATCATGATAAAGCCTCAGTCTAAAAAGCTTAGTCTTTTCCAGATGAAAGAGGCCAGTGTAGTTAGGGAACGTCTGAGGTTAGATGAGATTCTGTCTGCTAGAGAACTGTGTGTGACTTAGCACAAGATCCGGCCAACAGGACCCCAAGATTCCAGTTAGTGTAGAGCTTCCTATTGAGGGCAACATGAAAAGTTTAGGCCCTAGAAAGGGGTAAACGGTAGATTGGTAGTTTGAAAGACTCCTTAAAGATAGATAGAAATGTAGTTCACAGATGAAAAAACTAAAGTTCAAAGAGGGGGAAAGGGCTTGCTAGGGTCACACAGAGCGGTAGGGACAGAGTTGAGGCTAGAACCAGGTCTTCTGACTCCCAGCCCACAGTTCCCACAGAACTAAGCTCTGCAATCTCTTTGATGGGCCCAAATATCCTTTTCCATTGGGATATTCTATATCAAATGAATTCCACGTGGGGAAAGTGCTTTTGAGTAAAGGAAGGGGGTTAAATCTCACTTCTGCTCTTAGGAGTTCCCTGCTAGAAACACAAGAGTCACTATCTTCCCACATAATAACCTCTTAAATTTCCAAACATAGCCCTGTCCTGAGAAATCTGGAGGGGACGGGGGTGACAGAGTTGTCCCTAGAATTTTAGACTCCTATTCATCCTTCTCTATCCCCTTCCACTTCCAGGTGCTCTCTTTTCTCTTAAAATCATGCTTTCAGAAAAGGATCTTCTATCAGTCACTTTACTTTGGCATGAATTAAAGAGAAGTAAATCTCAATAAGGCAGGGGCCCTAAATTCTGCCTCTCACTGATGTGTAACTCTTGGGCAAATCACTGCTCTTCTCTGGGCCTGTTTCCTTATCTGTACTGTGAGGATACTGGACATCATTTCTGAGGGGCCTGCTGGTTCTGATCTTATGGGATCAAAACTTAGACCCCACAGCTCCAGGTCCCTGGCACATAGTAGGCCCACCAGAACTCTTGGCTACCAGGTGAGGTGAAGCTCAACAGGTGGAATGTCATCAACTGCTGGGCCCTCCCTGCTTCCTACCCCCTCCTCTCCTCCTCTCCCCCAGTCTCAGATGACTGGAAGCTCCCAAGATTCAGATTCTTTTTCTTCTCTGCATTGAAGGGAAGAGCCCTAGCCCTCACCCTGGGTCCTCATATTCATAGTCTGAATATAATTTGACGGAGGCATCTTCCTGCCTTGAAACATTTCCTCCACTAACCGGGAGGAGGTAAGTTGTTGAAAGAGCAAGAGCTTTGGAGTAAATAAGCTTGGGTTTGAATCTTGGCCCTGCCATTTTATCAGCTCTGTGACCTTGGGCAGTTACCTCTCCATCCTCAGACCCCTAGGCCCTGCATGCTGTGAAAATTAGAGCTAATGTCTGTAAAATACGTGTGGAAGAAAAGTATATAACCCACTTTTCACTTAACGAAAAAAAAAATCATGTTAGAAATAGATATGAGAGCCGTTCCTCTGTTTTCTTCCTATGAGTTCATTGTTTTTTTTTTTAATGAGGTGGTGCCATCTTAACAGTTTATTCCTTTCGCATACCTAACACATAATTAGTGTGCAATACATGGTTATCATCATCATCATTACAATTATTGATTGTAAGTCCAGTGATTCTACTCAGAAGGTTCTGAATTCTCTCTAAAATAGAAATCTGATTTAAAACTCGCCTGCTTAAAAACCTTCTGTGGCTCCCCATAAGGTACATGGTCTAAAGCCCAAACTTTATATTGTCATTCAGAGTTCTTAACACTCTGGTCCCAACCTGCTTTTGCAGTCTGGAGTCTCTGGTATAGTAAAAAAGCGTAAGATATGGCATTTCACCTTAGCCACTTAACCTGTTTCCTCGTCTGTAGTACTGGGACAGTAACTTCTACCTTATAGATTAAATGATAGTAGCTTACGATAACGACTACTTATTGTAGTTATTAAGTGCTAGCTAGTGCATAAGAATTTGACAAACTTATTTAATCCTGACAAAAGCCCAGTGAAGTAGTAGGCACTTTTATTTCGGGATGAGAAAACTGAAACATAGAGAGGTTGAATTATTATCAGATAGCACAGTTATCAAATATAACACAGACTTAAATGCAGGTCTAGCTGCCATCACAGTCCATGGTGTCAACCGTTGTACTATAAAGCCTCCCTGGAAGGCATATGCTTTAAAGGACTGTGTACTCAGTAAGGCTCTGAACATTGACTGTCAATCATGGTCCATCCTTTCATTCAGTGATTACACAGAGCAATTTACCATTCTCAAAGGCACTTTTACAACTCTCTGCCTTCGCTCATTTTTTCTCTCTCTATGAAGTGCTCTTATTTCCCTCTCAAAATTATAATCTTTTCATGATACCTAAGTAGATGATCACCTACTCTGTGAAGTCATCCTTAACACACGGGCATATCCCTCATCCCCTCAATGGCAGGCCTTAAGATTTCATGTTTTTCTCTTTGGCCCCTTCCACTTGGTAAATGTTCATAGATAATTGTTGGACTCACTAATCTTAAATAATTTATTATAAATTCACTAAAACCAACCAAGAGAGTTTTCTTTCTAAATGGTCTTCAAGAATGTCAGAGAAAATCTAAAGTGATTATTGGGGATACTCAGAAAAATAGCAGTGTAATTCAAGGTACGTCCAACAGATGGCACAGTAGTCATGGTCAGAGTGGCCTAGGAAGTGCTCTTTTGAAAAAGGAGGGATAATAACAATAACTAATATTTGCATAATATTCACAAAGCTCTTTTGCATATATTATCTACATCAATGTTTATCCCCATTTTACAAATGAGGAGGGATATGAGGGCCCTTTTCCCAATCCCAGGACACCGTATCAGTAAATTAGGTAAGGTCATTTCAAGGGTCCACCAGAAGCCCTGTGATTTTCCTCCTGAATTAACTCCCTCATTCCTTGAAAATGTGTGACATGTTACTTTAGAAGCTTCAACTATTTAGCCGAGGCTTTGAATTATAAATATTTAAGTGAGGGGAGGGAAAGGGGAATGTATGAAATACTTTAATTCCTTTGTCCTTTAATATAAAAAGTTTCAAATATGTTTTTGAGAGCCACTTGCCCTAAGTGGGTTACATAGACACGGTGAGAGTGTTTATGAGCACCAGGGAGCTGAAGATGAGCCACGAAGATGATAAGGCCGGTAGGGAACTGTAGGAAGTTTCATTAACAATTTTGCCACCCTGGTTCCCTCTATTGCTGCAGCCATTGCCAGAGGAATCCATTCATCAAGGGATTTGTTATGCCAGGAATTTGAGAGCACAGTTCAAAACAGTATATAAGCAAGTAGTTATGCCTGGGAAATTCTCAAGAAACCTTTCTCAGCAATTTCTAGATAGAAGCTAGAAAACCGAGAGTCAAATCTGGGGTTACAAGAATGACGTCTGAAGTAATTAAATGTGCAATTCCAAGTTTGGCACCTGGAGTTCAGTATTAGAAATCTCAGACTTTGATAGAACAGGGAGGTCAGAAATAAAATATAAAAGTCACAGGTTACCAGAAGGGAGCGGGTGGGAGTATGGGTGAAAAGGGGAAGGGAAATATAGTCAATACTATTGTGATAAGTTTGCACTTATCACAATATGATTTACAAATGGTGACAAATGATTTACCAGAATTAGTGGGGTGATCACATTGTAAGGTATAAAAATGTTGAATCAATCACTGTATTGTACACCTGAAACCAATATAACCAATATGAGATTGTATATCAACTATACTTAAATTTTAAAAAAATCACAGATTAGAACTTGGGTTCCAAATACAGCATCTTGGGCTGCCATTCTTGAAATTCCTAAAGTAGAATTTCTGTTTGCAATTATGGAATCTAATTGTAGGATTCAAATTCAGAGAGTAGAACCTATGTTTCCAGTAGTGGAATTCTGGGTTCCAATTAGCAGCGGAGTTCTAATTGTACAATGCTCAGGTTCAGACACTAGAACCTATAGTTTCAATAGTAGATACTGGAGCTCAGTAATCAAATCACAGGCTCTGACTCTGGAGCCTGGAGTTCTGATAGTAGAATCTCAAGTTTGAGAGTTAAGTCTAGAGGTCCAATAGTGGAATTTCAGTTTCAGAGAAAGAACATACAGTGTTTCCCTGAAAATAAGGACCATCAGCTCTAATGTGTCTTTTGGAGCAAAAATTAATACGAGACCCTGTCGTGCAGGGACTCACACGGGGTCTCTTCCAGCGTCTCTAGTCCCACTCCCCACATAAGAACGCAGGACATGGTGAGGCTGAAAAGGAATACCCACGGAGCCATAGATAGGGGAGTCATACCACTATAGTCTCGCTGGTGGCTGGGTTGGAGACACAGGAAGCAAACATCTGCCAGCACCCCAACAAGGGGTCTTCCTGTACCAGTCTCGCTTGCTAGCTCAGCCACCATCTTCTTGCTAGCCCCCATTTTCTGCTAGTGTAGCCATGGCAGTTATATTCATGGCCAATGGCTCAACTGGTTACAGCTGACGGCCAACTAGCCACAGCTGATGGCCATCCAATCATAGTTGATGGCCATTTCCTACCTGAGCCAGCACCTTTCCACACGAGGCCGAGAGCCTGGAAATTGCACTCCTGGCTCTGTCCCCACAGACCCGGTCTTATTTTACTATAATATGATGAGGTTGGAGTAAAGGGTTTTTAGTGCCAGGCTAATGATGTTTCAGTGATGGTGAAGCATTGAAGTGTTGCTAATAGAAGATTCACTCAACAAATACATATTGAATAGGTTCAAGGCTTAACTGAATAATAGACCAATGTAGGAGAGATGGTCTCTGCGTATACCTTATAAAAATTTAGCTGGTGAGAAACTAGACACACAAGATAAATAACAATATTAGCATAGAAGAAAAGGATGGACTTTAAAGTTAGGAATCCCTACCATTTTTCACCCATCAAATTTACCCTCATTTACTAACCCCTCCTTTAGTCTGTGAGCCCCTTGAGAATAAAGACTATGTCTTCCCCCTCAAAAAAAAAACTATTGTGGAAAAATTCATACTTACAGAAAGGTTTAAATACCCAGGGTGCCAAAAAAATGTATACACATTTTAAGAGATGTTATCTATGCTCAAGCAGTAGTTCACCATAATCAGAAGTGTCTGGACGCTGATGGTAACCACTTTGAGCACCTCTTGTAATTGCAGAAGTCAAACATGACTTGTATTCATCTTTTGTTACGTATCAGTATATATTATTACAACTAGTACAGTTTTTTCCTTTCTTAAAATGTGTGTACATTTTTTTGGCACCCTCTGTATGTACCCATATACTTAACTTCTTACGTTTAATAATCAACATTTTGACTTTTCACTTTATATATTTTCATTATATGAAATTAAATTGCAGATACCATGATACTTTACCATTAAATATTTTAGCATAAATCTCCTAAGAATTGGGATATTTCCCTGCAGAACCTCAATACCATTATGACACCTAATAAATGAACAATTCCTTAATATCATCTATAATTCAGCCCATATGCAAGATTTCCCTGTTGTCTCTAACTGTCTTAGTTTTGACTGAATCCATTTTCAATCAGGGTTCAGGCACTGCATTGGATTATTGTGCTCTTTACATTCTTTTAATCTAAAGCAGTTGCCCCACATTTTAAAAAATAGCAATGACTTTTTAGAAAGATGAGGCCTATTGTCTTAAAGAATGTCCCACATTCTGGATTATCTGGATTCTTATAAAGTAGAAGTGAAATCTAAAGGCTTGATTAAATTTAGGTTAAACATTTTTGGCAAGACTTTCATAGGCAATACTGTGAACTTCATGTTGCATTGCCTTGGGAGGCACGTAATGTATAGTTGGCCAATACTCTTAATGATGCTATGATAATTTGCTTAACGTGATGCCAGTCACCACCCTCCCATACACACACCTTTGCAATAAACTAGTAATCTGTGGAGATATTCTTTGGTACCACGTGACAACCTTTCACCTAATAGTTTTAGCATCTATCGAAAGGCCTTGCATGAATCAGTTACTTCACTGGTGGTTGAAATACGGTGATTTTGTAATTCTATCATTCCTTCTACCATCTATTAGCTTTTGTAAAGAACTTTTTACTGCCAAGTGGGGATGAACTAGAGATCTCCCTTAAAAGTCCTGATAATATGTTTATTTCTTTTCTCTTTTCCAACATTTAGAGTAAGAGTTGGTGAAATAGTCACCTCCAATTGTGGCAAACGCATTCTTTTCTTTTACCTTTTCAATAGTATCACTGTGGGTTTGTAGATTTTTATTTATGTAATATTCTACAAACAATAACAATTGTATTTAGTTTGTCATTACTTCTTTTGATCCTTAAATTATCCCAAATTTGGCCAGTGAAAACTCAATCAAGCTGCCTCCTGTGCAATTTTTATATGTCTCCATCATTCTTTCAGCATTTCTTTAATTTCTGGAACAAAAAGGTATTCCAGGTTCACTTTGTGCTTTCTGTGCCCTAGACCTGAAATCAGCCATTCCTCTGGGAGAGTCCTGAGTCCTTTTATTGAGGAATGATATCTAGAAGCCAAGATCTGGGCACTAAACGTGTTTATTGCTATTGGGGTGCTACTACTTCTGAGCTCATTCAGTGAACAGAGCTAGAAAATTTATATTATAAAACTCATGAGATAATATTGATGTTTCCAATTAAAGCTTAAGTGTTTTCTTAAGTTCTATTATATTTATATCTGTTTTTTCTTAACATGAAAATCATGGTTTCTAATAACATTAACATATTTATTCATTTGCTTTATCCAATATGCATGAAATAGTTTGGAAATTACAATACCAATGTTACTAACAATAAGATTAGATTTAAGATTTCTTAAGTTTAAGATTTCTTTGAAATTCTTCTTCTCCTTAGACTTTATCCCACATCCTACTTAGGATTACAGCAAGCACTGTGTTCAGAAGACACTTGAAATAATTCTTTTCTCTCTAGTAATCATAGTAGGTAGCAATTTGACATAGAATTAGGTCCATTTGGTTTAATTTGTCTTCAATTTTAGTGTTTGCTTTTTAAGTAACATTTTGAATATGTAACATTTTACATGGCTTAAAAGTCAAAATATTTTAAAAGGTATATTTAGAGAAATTTTTATTTCATCTTCTCCACCCCATTTTCTCCTTTCTTGATAGGTAAGAATTTTTAATAGCTTCTAAAATTCTTCTAGTGTTTGTGCTTATTTCCTGTATCTTTTTAAAGATCATTTACTTCAAAAATTTCAAATCTACAGAAAAGTTGCAAGAACAGTTTAATGTTTAATAGTTTAACTATCCCTCCCCTAATTCATCTATTATTAACATGCCTCCATTTGATTTATCTTTTTTTTCATAGTATTGCTAGTGTTATTTGCTGAACCATTTGAGAGCAAGTTGCAAACATCATGACTCTTTATCCCTAAACACTTCAGCATTTCTCTCTTAAGAAAAAGGACATTTAAAAATGTATCATAATATAATGATCAATTTCAAGAAATGTAACAGTCATTCAGTATTTTTGTCTAACATATAGTCCATATGCAAATTACACTCACTGTCCCACTTGTGTCCCTTACATAGGTCAAGAAACAACTCTCCCCAAATATTTTCACATTTCTGCGAGATTAAGGCTTTCTGAGAAAAAAAATTCTGGATTAAAGAGTGATTGAATAGCAACCCTGAAAATGAAGCTTCTGGAGAGAGAAAAGTCTTACCTCTCCCCGGAGCCATTTACATTCCAAGAAGGTGAAGTAGAGATCTTTTCCACTCTGCCGAGATAGGATTTGTTTATATTCCAGAGCAAAGACTTGTCTCTTAATCTCTGGAGGGAAGGAAAGATGGCAGCTGTGAAGGCCATCCTAGATAAACTCTGAGAATCATAATTTTGGAGTTTCTCACATGTAGTACAAACTCCACTATGTGTGTTGGTGACATTAGGCCCTCTTTCTGTCACCCCAAGGGAAAATAGGGCACAGAAAACTGGTGCTAAGATTACTATGTCAGTAAAAACAGTTTTATCTCTGACCCAGATCCAGAAGTTTCATATTCCTCTGTGTGTATGTGTGTGTGTGTGTGTGTGTGTGTGTGTGTGTGTGTAAAACACGCAAGCAGGGTAACAACCCAAAACTTTTACAGTTTAGGATTTAACACTTTATAGCTTTTTCTTCCCCATTTAGAATTCTATTGGGGAATTACTGAGTGTTGCATTTAGTTTGTCAAGTCTCTTTAGTGTCTTTTAATATTTACCCTTTAACCTTTCTAGTTCATCACATTGACATTTTTTAAAGATTTCAGACCATTTGTTTCGTAGTTCCCTTCTTTCTTACACATAAAACATTTACTATATATACTCTTCTGCACCTGGCTTTTTTCACTTAATATATCACAAAGATTACACTATATCAATATGTTAAGAACTTTTTTATGGCTGCATAATACCTCGTTGGCTGGATATCGTGTTTTTCTAGTATATAACATATATAGTAGATACTCAATGACTATTTTTCTCTAATGGTTCCCTTCCCCCCATAAAAGAAGAAATGAATGGGGAACAATTGAGCAGAAGAGCAATGTGTGGTCTAGACAGGATAATTTGGAGTCAGACAGACTTGGGGTGCCTGGCATTAGGCAATTTGGCATAGTGGTTAAACAAGTTAGCTCTGAAACCAGAGTACCCAGGTTTGACTCCACCACTTACTTAGCTGTATTTCCTCGAGAAGGCTACTAAACCAGTGGTGCTTCACTTTCCTCATCTGTAAAATGGAAATAACAAGAGCACTTACTTCATAAGATTATTGTGAGAGCGCAATAAACATTAGCTATACTTGATAGCTATAATTTTTTCCAAATCTCAGTTTCTTCATACGTAAAATAGGGCTAGTAATACCCATTTAACAGGGAGGGTGCTGAGGACTAAGTGAGACAATGTCTGTAAGGCACTCAGCATAGTGACTAGCAGGAGAAGCAATCAATATATGGTAGCTGTCAAAGCTGCAGAGCAAAGGAGGAACGTGACTGCTGGGAGAATTATCAGTACTGTCAACTCCCTGCAGGTGGGACTGTTTATCTTGTTCACTAACTCAGGCCCAAACACAGTGTCTGTGACATTGGCTTTGGAGTTAGACCTATTGTGTTTAAATTTCAGCCAGGACACCTGCATGATCAACTGTGTTATCTTTGACAAGTTACTTAATCTTTCTGATCCATGTTGTCCTCATTGATTAAACAGAGATAACAATACTACCTATTTCAGAGAGTTGTTTTTGAAATTAAATAGAATGATGGGTGTAAAGCTATCTGATCTCACCTTAGATGATGCTTTTAAAAGGTAAAGCAGATGCTTCCCGTACAGGACATTATAAAACATTTTAGTAATTATCTCCTTGCGGTGGCCATGAAAATGTGATTTCTAGACCTCCAACTACAGGGAGGGTAACTGACCAATGGTCCAGCTGTTGAACTGTGAAATCCATCACTCCATTTGTACTGAGGCCATGCCTCCCATGGGCTACTCCCATCAATTACTGAGTGTGGCAGGAATACTAAGGCAGACCTATTTGGGAGAGACATGCGACTCCTCTGATGGTTGACTTTGGCTTGTGGATTCCCTGATGGCTTTTCCCATCCTTCCTCAGACTGCAAGGCAGCCTAGATAGTGCTTCCACCCAACCTTTTCTCCCTCTCTCTCTCCTGTGTTTTGTCTCTTAGTGTCTGCTCTCTGGAGGACTCAAACTGGCATAGCCATCCAGAAGGGAGAATTCTTGGCTCTCAAAAGTGTTCTGTCTAGAACTGGGAAGAAAAGCAGGAGTTGGGGTGGATGAGGGTGTGTGGGTAGATAGATGGGTTATCAGTGTCACGTCCCACTTAGTCTCTAAAACAGTGCCTGGAGATCAGTACATGCAAACTTGAGAGTTAAAATAAACCAAAATTAAATTATTGTAATCCATTGAGCAAGGTCATCAAGAACATAAAAAGTGACCATGTAGTTTAGTAAATTAGAGGTCATGATGAGACGATGTTATGGAGGATAGAGCACAAAGCTGTGGAAAACTTCACGTTTATGCCTCGGGTTTTAGTTCTATTTTATTAGGCTCGGGCAATTAAGGAAAGACTCTCAAACCAATTGCCAATCGAGCTTCATTGTTCTGCTTTATTGCCACCACCCAACATCCCTCAGGCCCCTGAGGTAAGGAAGAAAAAGCAGATAAAAGGCAAAATAATTTAAGTGGCAAGATAGAATTCTCCTGTATCTTTCATGTCTGTCAGGGTGGGGTGGCCCCTGATGCAGGTGGACAGTGCCTGTCGCAGAAGCCATGAAACACATCTGTGTGCTATTTGCTGTCCCATTATGCTCCAGGAACTGGGGGTGGGAAACACACCCCACCACCACTGTGAGGTCCAATTAGATAAAATGAGCATTCGGAAGTTTATTGATGACCTAGATTTTGCTTCCCTGGATTCAGTCATGGTCAAGACAACCTGACCTTGGTGGTCAGTCATTCCACAAAGAATATACAAGATATATATGTTCTTATACTCATTTTGTAAAAGGAAAAAGTCACTTTCATAAACTTGTTTTATCCTCAGAAAGGATCCTGTCCCAGGTATGCAAAATATCCAATTGAGTTTATAAAAGTCAACACCTGAATATATATTTAAAAAATTACAAATCCTACTTTAAAAAACCTCAAACTTTACTTCCTGAGTAACCCTTAAGACAGGTTTCCCTTTCAGGCTAATATTGAGTGACATTTGATGAGGATAACTGTCTAGAAGCCACAGCCACATAACTGTCATCCCAATAAACATTTGAGTGGTGTGAGGTGATGTTTAGAGTTTAGCCTGTGGAATTGGATAGATCTAGATTAGAATCCTGGTTCTCCCACCAATTGGTTGTGTGACCTTTGGCAACTTTCCCAAACCATTTTTTGTTCCTCTTTAAAAGTGGGATTATAATCCCTGCCCCACTGGACTGTAAGAGAGTTAAATAACTCTTTATAGTAGTAAGTATTCAATAAGTGTTAGTTGTTATGATCATGACTAGACTATTATGTTAGGCACTATGCTAGATGTTGGGGATAAAAGATGTATGACATGCCATGTGCCATCAAGGTGCTCATTCTCTAGATGGGAAAAGTATTAAAAAATCAAATGACCCTAATATTGTACTATTGTAAAAATATGTGCAAAGGAATAGATGCTTAAAACAAAATAGTATGTGTGTTTGTTTTTGTGACAGCTCTTTTTTCACTGGTATTGCATCTCAAATAGCTTTTGGAACAATTTTGTCAGAAGTAATCTTGTATATTTTGTGGGCCTTAGCAAGACAACTAGACGCATCTCCCTGGCCCCACCAAGCCTCGAGACTGTGAGAGGAGGGACACGTTGGGATCTAGGCTCAGAGGGACACCATCCACTGGCCAGCGCAGGTTAACCGAGCTACTTTGGGTCTTTGTTGCAGGGATCATGTACTACAAGTTATATGCATCCTCGGCAGCCTGCCTCATCACCTTGGCTGGGTATGACATGTTCAGATATGAAATTTAGATAGTTTGGCTCCTGTGTAAAGGATTGGAGAGAGTAAATCATAAGCAAGACCAATGAGGAGGCTACGATAATCCAGGCAAACTCTACATGGCAGAGTAGTGCAGGTAGAACTGGAGTGTTGCAGTGTGGAATGGAGCCTTGCTGAGCATTGAACCACGAGCTCCTTTTTGCCATGGCTTGGGAGATAACACACTTTACTCATCTTTCACCTTCATCTTAATCATTTAGGGGGCTTCTAAGGAAGCCTGTTTGACTCAGGCACCACTTTACAGAGAAGAAAACAGACTCAGAGAGCAATGCCATCATTGCACTATTACAGGGGCACAATTCACATTCTATTCTATGAAAATGGCACCCCCTGGAACACTAGGATGAATGGTGGCCCCTGGATTTGTGCACTGGAGCAGCCCTGCTGGAAAGGTTACAGCATGGTAGGCAATGGAACAGATCTCTATGTAAAAACCAGTGCATTTCCTACTATACCATGCGGTCTTACGACATTTTACTTATGGATACATAGCATATTTCGGGGTAAACACTGAATTAAAACAAAGAAACAAATCAAACATATCCCAATACAGGTTTTCACAAGAACCTTGTAGGCTTATTAAAATTAATTTAATGGAATCCCATAAACACTACTTAACAAATCAAGGTGCTTGATGTATTCTTAAACCATTACTTAATAGGAAAAATAAGGATAAAAAGAAAATAAGGTCCCAACTATTTACTTTGGGCTTCGCCAAAACAGATAAATAAGAAGCTTTACAAAAACTGAAAGTACTAACCACAAAAATTAAGACCAATTCAGTTTAAAGAATCAATTTTTTGCAGACATTTCTTGAATTATCCCCAAAATTTAAGGTGAATTTCTCCAGAAAATGCTTCTATAGTTATTTTGGCAATAAATACCTAACCTTAGTAAAAAGTACTTCTTTAGTAACTACTTCATATATTTTTTTAAAAACTATGTAATTCTTATTTATGCCAAGAACACTACAATTTACCAAAGTTTCATCCATACTCTTACTTATGACTACTCACTCTGAAGGCAGGAACATTTCTTTGGGTTCAGTCAGGATCTCAGTATGCTCTGCCCATGAAAGTGGAAGGTACGAAAATAGTTTTTTAAAGAAGAAGAAACCATAGGAGAAGCCAGCCATTAAGAGTTGTCAACAGGATAAAAGGAAATACTGACCAGAGCTCCTCTGGGTAAGTAGTTAAAATGTGATCAAACGCAGCATATACCACAAAAAAGCTTTATGGTTATTGAGAAAAACCAATGTCTCTGAAAAGATAGTAAAATCACCTCCTTGAGAATTTTCAGAAATGAGATTCACAGAACTACAGGAGCAGGAGAAACAATAAGATTTAGAAACATCTCATTTGACTAATGATGAATTTCAGAGTAAATTAGGTGACCTCTCCTGGATTACAATAGCTATTGCCAGAGTCTGGACCAGCACTCAAGTCTCACGCCTCCCAGGTACTATGTGCTCTTTTTCTCATTTGCTATACTACCTATCTCTTATATGTCCCTAACCACTTGATGCCCCCCAACCCTCTCTGGCCCACAGTATGCAGTGTGCCCCTTGGGGACAATCAGAAGAACATAATTCTGGACTATATAGACCATTTAAAGCGACTGACCTAACAATGGATGAAACATTATTTCAAATAATGACTGGGCTAAAATTCATTTGGGGGTGGGGAATAGAGGGAAAAATACAAAAGAAGGAAATTCTGTAGACAACAATAAGAGAAACACAAGAGGAAATATCCTCTTTTGTTATTTTATTACTGTTATTTTATTTTGTAGTTAAGTCCATATATTATATAAAACATAACAGGATGATGAACAAATTTATAAAATAAATTGAGGTGTTTGGATGAAAAAAACACAGGAGCTTTGCCTTTGTGTCTATAGATCCCTTGATATGTTGTTGGTCTTGCACTTTAGATAGCAAATAAAGATATCTAGCTTGAAAAAAAGTTGATATGCTGCAAGGTTAAGCCATAGTTAGTTTATGATGGGCCAGGAAATGATAGATTTTCTAAATCTTATCCTTAAATATTGGCTATAAGAAATGCTGATATAGCAAAATGCAAGCTTTTATCATCAGACAGCAAGAGGGAAACTTGAATGAACGAATGCAACTTACCTCCAAGTCCTCTGAAAGGAGGTAAAAAATAAATACTGTGTTTTACCAGTGTTCCGCCCCAAGCATTATTCTAAGCATGCAGGAGGATGCTGTGAGCAGCTATACTAGCAAGATCCAATCTAGAGGTAGGTTCAAGGCCAAGAATAGGAAATGTTTGAAGAAATCCTCCTGGGGGCCGTAACATTTCATAGAATGCCCATTTGTGCTGGGGATGAGTCTATGGCCTATTTTTTTCTGCTTCAAAAAGGACATTCCCAATTTCAACCTTGCTGAAAGAGAGGCATTTTTGCACCTGCTATTAAGAACAGCTAGGATACAGGATAAGTCTGGCGTAAAATTATTTAGCAAGCACATGCTAGCTATTCCAGTTTGAAATCTACCAAACTGTAAAATCAAGGGGGAAATAAAAAGTTGAAGATGAAGCTGTTATTCCTCAAGATGAGGGAACAAAGTCTTACAAAAAGGATTAGGCACTCACTTAACTCTATATGGAGAACACCCTTCTGAGTCTAGGGGGAAGGGGAGGAAGAGCATTAGAGCATTACCGAAAGCTGACCAAGCCAACTAGAAATCAATAGGAGAGGAAAAACGGCATTTAGGAAGGAAGCTAGTAGAAGAAATTCTTCTGGGTCTGACTAGGTAAGTGAAACTAAGGCAACTGCACCAAAGATATGCTGCCCATTTACACCAGCATGAAGCTGGTGAAAATATCTCAAGACGTTTTAAACCCAGAGACATGTATGAAAAATACATTAACCAAGCGAATTAAAATAAAATGTCCAAGGATAAAATCTCCTCAGATTTGAAATCCAAAATACTCACTTTTCATTAATTCTGTGCATTCTTAGAAAAAAATAAAAAGTAACAAATGTAAAGATTTGTTTTATTTCTATTGGGGGAAGGAAGAGGATAAATAGAACTGTTTTCCAATTTGCTCTCCACTGTATACACACATACCCACACGCATACATACACATACATACACCAAAAATACCCCAAACAAAAAAAATGAAAGAAAAAGCCAAGAATCAAAAATCAAAACACCCTCAAACTGCATCAATACTTCGTATTTTGACCAAAAGAACAGATCCTGGGAGGAAGTGCAAAATGCAAAATCAAATGACCAAAAAATGCTGAACAAACAGCATTATTAATATACAAAATATTTATATTACTGAACTAGTAACAGTTGATGTTCTCCGTGTCTGTAAAACTTTGGAACCACAAGCTGATCTGTTAAATCTAGTCCATGCCAGCTTCCAAAAACCAGAGAGATTTTAGTTAGCTTCATTTTTTGATGCCTCATCAAAATTTTCTACGAGATCTGAAAAAAAAGTACATGAGTTAAGGATATAAATGAGGTAAATTCCTGTATTTTATTCTAACCCCAATAAAAACAAAATTATTGCTACTAGAATTAGCCTCAAAATATACAGGACAAGGGGCAGAAATGAATTGGTGGCATTTCACTAATAATGCTTCATTTATCTGCTTAAAACAGTAATACTAAGGAAATGTTAATCTTTTTTTGGTCAATGCAAACTACTAAGTGAACAGCATTTTCATATGTCAATCAAAATTCCCACAGAAATGTAATAACGATAACTATACAAATTTATAATCACAGTGATTCCAAAATAATAAATGCAGGCAGCAGAGCTTTGTGTGACAGTTTTTGATTCTAAGTTCTAAATGAGAGGGCTTTTATTCTTTTTCATTAGATCATAGCCTCATCATTGTGAATCAATTTAAATTCACGAGCTCATCAACCCAAAACTGTAAGTCATTATGCAATGAATTAATGAGATAAGCAGAATGCTAAAAACCTGAAAACTAAAGAAATGTCACTTACCTGGAACATCATCATCCTCCTCGTCAATATCTTCTGGTTTTGGTGCTTTGCTATCCAACACTACAAAAAGATTGTTTTAAAATTAGTCACTGAGAACAAAGACATCTACAGACACTTATACTGTTTATCCTTTTCTCCTGTCTAAATCTGATATAATCGTTCAGAAAAGGCAAAACATTGTCTAATCTAATGCCATAAAAATCACTTAAATTTTAACTTCATTGGACATATACTAAATACAGCTGGCAATTTCAATGGGCAGTGATGGTAAAATTTAAATGGAGTAATACAGATTAGTCTGAATAAAGACAGTATAGTTAATTTATTCTCCAAACTCCATATTCTCCAAATTAAAAAATCAATATTCAAGATTTTTTCCATCTCTTTTCGTGTAAGAGAGTATCTATGTAGTATAAGCACTGAAATAATAGGCTCTTTGATTTTTAGGGGTCACAAGACACATTTGAAACCAGAACTATCTTGGAAATTCAGAACGTATGGTTGCTGCATCTATAGTACAGTTAACAATGTTAAAACAAAAATACAGTTCTGTGATAACACTATGTTCTTGTCATTAGTCAGAAGTGAGTATCAAATTGATTGTTTATAAAATGTGGCCTGCAGATCCTGGCACTTTCCTTTTAGGTAATTACTCTCAACATTCTATATTACTATCAAAATGTACCCAAATATTCTTATGCCACATTGCATAATTATTAAAGAAACAAACTGAAAAATTTATGAAGCACATAAGTAACATTATAAAAGCAAAATATATATATACAGGCAAATCCTTCCAATATAAAATAGGACACCTTTTAAATCATTAGTTTCTTTAAAGTGGGGCGGAAAAGAGGTACTAAATTGCAACACCTACCTTGCCGAGGGAACTGTTCGGCTAACTTCCTAAGACTTGTTAAGCTGTCAGCACCAAGTTGACTTAATATTCCAGGTAGCATCTCTGTGATTGGTTTGGCTTCTGCATGACCAGTAATTGCAAAGGTGTTAGCAGAAAGGGAAGCTTGGACTTTGGGATTGTTGAAATGAATAACTGTCCCATCATCTTTAATCATGTTTACCTGTATGATCACAAAAGAAAAATATACTTCACATATTAGGTACAACTAAAAGTATCTTTTTAAAAAACAGTTTAGCCAATTATGTATTTGTGCTTGGTAGTTTTGTAATCCCAAGGTAGTAATTATCTAAGCAGTGCATATGGGTGGATAAAGACCCTCGCAACAAAGTAAAATGGTGTAAATAGCACAAATTACTAGGATGGTCAAAGAATCTAGATTTTAAATTCGAATACTTCTATGAAAAAGAAGTTCATGCCCACATTTAAAAATAATATAACAATCAGCTAACAACTGGCTTCTTAATGAAATATCTATTTATCTTATTCAATTTATACACTAAACTAAATTGGTACAGATACCATTTGGTGGGACAGCCTCTCACTTAGGGAACAGGTTATAACGAGGTAATATAGTATGGCAAAAATAACCACTGAAAATCCGTAAAGAACACTCAGAAATTTAATCAATCAGGTGTTTCACTCCTTTGTACATTTAGTAAATTTATAAAAATTTCTTGTTTTCATCATGTCATTCCTTGAAGAGGATTTTGTCAGTTCTTCTAATTCTAAAGTATTGTTTCTCAACCTTTAGTAAACCTTGTAAATGTCTCTCCCACCCACTTGCCTGGCCACTTGAGCATGCTTTATTAATTACTGGGAAACCTTTAAAACCATCCTCATAGTCTTTCTATAGCTTTCACCAATATGAATTGACTGTTTCAGATTTGATTTAATCTATTGTCTGAGACTTACTGAAAAGGAAGGTTGAACACGAGCTATTTAAAAGTTATTTTTCTCTCTCACTTTCTGTGTTTTAGTAGAGTTGAATTTGCCTAAGTTAAATGTGTAAATAATGTGATTCCACTATATAGTTGACTCCACTGGGTGAGTTACCTTGGTGGTAACATGCTTATTGTATAAAAAGGTTAGGAGATTTAACACTTGGCTACTTTAGAAGCATTTCATGATCCATCCAAAAACTGCCCTTGTCACAATCAAGCAGAGATGCTGAGTGTTCTCCATAGTCAGTGGAAGTGGGCTTTTCTTCCTCAGAGGTGATCACCACCACTGACAGACAGCACCAGAAAGGAAGGGGAAGAAAGGGGCTTCTAAATTTCAGGCAAGACCTGGAACACAGAGAAAATAAAGGCAAATCCCCTAGAAAACTATAACTAAACCCCACAAATCATTTCCCTTTTTTGTTTTTTTATGACAAAGATCACTTTCAATTCTGTACCCTTCCCTCTCTCAGTACTGTACTTAAAGTTCTATTATGTGTATTATACACAGTAAGCATTCAATGCAGCTGTTCTGAACAAATATCGTGAGTTAAAAATACTTTATATTAACTTTAAAAAATAAATTATATAGTTCTGAAGATAATTATAGCTTAGTTAGAAAGGTTTAATGTTAAAGTGGCTAAAAATCTGGGAGAGAAATGGCTTGAGAAGGAGGTGGCATAGTGGAGATGAAATGGGACGTTGCTCTGGATCTATCCTAGAATCACATATTTTTAGTGAAAAGAATAAACATATGGTAGGACTATAGTTTCTAAATCAAGACCAAACCATGTAATTTATTAATAAAGGATTTTTATAATACTTCCAGGTGTGAAAAGGAGTCTCAAATATTGCAATTTGAGTTTTTCAAATTTACACCCTAAAATCACAAGAGATTTGAAATCAATTTTGTTCCAAAAAAGGCCACACATTTGTGTGGGTTTTCCTTTTTTCAGGCCATATATTTGTTGAACTTAAAGGTCTTCTAGTCCAAATCTGTTGTTAAAGAAATAAATACTAAAGACGAGCTCTTGGTTAAGCAACATACCAAAATACAAGTATATGCAAACTCAGAACTTGAACTTGGGTTTCTTAACATTATGTTTGGTATCCTTCCTACAATGTCATTAGCATTCTTAAAACATTTATTTGCCTATAAAAATTCAATTCTGTGGCCCCATGAAAGCTTACTAAAGAATTATTTATTTCAGAATATAGGCTAAATTGAGAATGCAAAAGGAAAACAGCACAGACATATGGATAATATCTGGCTACAGAATAAGTAAGAGGCTAACATGGGGCCAAAAAGAATAAACAAATTTTATGAATTTTCCTTCTGTTCAAGCTTCTTTTCCAACATCCTGTTGTAGGTCTTTGTAGTTTGAAATATGTTGTTTGAGTTTAGTGTGAAAAGCAAGATGAATGCCATCTCAGACTGTGAAACAGAAATAAATTTATTAATGGTTGTTTTAAATGGGGTTTTATAAAAGATGAAGCTTCATGAATAAAAAGGTCCAGAAAGGGGTGGAGAGTTTAATTTTAGAATAGAGAGAATGAAATATTAGAAGTTAAAAAGGCCAGAATATTTTATTTCTAACATTCCTTCCTCTCTACTGAGCAATGACGGTTATATAAGGCTTCTAGACACAAGCTATTAGAAACTATCAAAGGATGAATTGTTGGGCTGGTCAGTTAAGACACTTCCCTTTTAGAGGTAAAAGCAGGAATAAGGAATTTGTTAAATTCACAAAGTAAACTGTATGCATTTCATATGGAGAATTCACTTTTTCCAGTGATTTACTGATGTTTGGTTTAAATAAGACATATAATCTATACACAGTATAAGAACAAGGAGCAGACAAGTAAACAAAGACTATTAAACTAGCTACTATATCAGCACTCAGGCCCCTTTTTCAATCAATCAAATAGCTCCTTTATGTCAAAATGTTTTTCCCACTTAACAGGTACTTGAAAGTAAAGTATGCTACTTGAGCAGAGGAGGAAGCATTTTTGAGACCCCAATCCAAAATACCAGATGCCCTTGCTCTTATTTTTCCCTCTAAAAATACTGACATGTCTTATAATTACCAGAAAGTATTCTGTCCTCTCATGCCTAGTGCATTTACATATGCAGTTTGCACTATTTAGAACATTTTTCGGCTTCTCCACCTTGCAAAGTCCCATTTATCCAAGTCCTGAGTCAGATGCTTCTTTGTGAAAATTCAAGGTGGTTTATGCAACTTCTGCACTTCATGGGTATTACAATTAAATTAAATTAAATTAAATTGTTGGAGTATAATTGTTTTCAAGTCTTTGACCTTACTGGAAGGTGAACTTGAGATCAGAGACCATGCCTTACGAGACACAGTACGCCCCCAAGTGTCCAGCCCACAACAGTCACTTAAATTTGCTGAATGAATGGACACCTCCTATACAATTTATTCTAAAATAATGGATGCTGTCAGACCTCAGCATCCAAATGCAAGGTTTAGAAATAGCATCAGTAATGCCGCCAATGAAGATGCCCAGAGCCTCCTGGGCTGTATCTTTGGCCTGACTTTTCCTATTGTTCTGACCTTTCAGAATCAGCCTGACTGTCCTACAGAATTTAGGGCCATTAAATCATTTCTGGCAACTGCTGGGTGGCACTATTATGCTGCTATCAACACTTTAAAAATCCCTGCCTTCACTGGCTTCTGAGTAGGGCACACAAAAATCACAGCAGCCTTCTATCTCATAAATCTGATGCTTGTTTTATTCTTACACAGCAGTAAGTTTTTAAGGCTACAGGAAGCTCACAAAGTTATATTTGACTCCATAGCTCTTACTGATAACTGCCCTCTCAGTTCAGAGAAGAGGTTTCAATTTTTCTGCTGTGATTTTCTTGTATGTAAGTCTCCCCACTAGCCCGGGTAGCTGCAGTTCTGAGAATTGACAGTTGTCTTAAAATCAAATTTTATTGCCACTCCTTCCTATATGCAGTGGCACTCAAATATTTAACAAAAAAAATTCATTTTTATTGCCTTCCTCCTATATATTAATGGGGTGAAATAACATTTAAAATATAAGGCATGTAAGTATCTGGGATGTTGTGAGTCATATTTTGAGGATTATGGGTTTTGTACACACTCCCATGAGTACCTTTCTCATTCAATCCTTCTAAAAAGCTCAGTACTGCTTATTTCTAAAGGCTAATATGAAGTATAACCTATTATTGTTGATGTAAGCTAAAGCTAACAGCTGTCATAACACTATATGATATGCTGGGATCATTTTCTCTTACGCTCTGGTGGCAAGAGTCTAATGAAATGAATTCTCCACAGCTATGCTGTAAATAGTGTAAAATGGTATACCCTTTTTGAAAAGCAATTTGGCAATATGAAGAGTTCTAAAAATGTTCATGCTCTTTCAGCCAGTAATTGTATTTCCAAAAATCTATCTGAAGGAAATCAGAGATGAAGGTTAACTATTTATATACATTAAAGTCCAACATGTATTCTTTTATTAGCAAAGCATTACAATGTATAATAAAGAAATGTTAAGTTATGGTGTATCCAGATATTGGACTATATGTAGACATCTAGACTGATGATTAAGAAGAGTATTTTAATGATATGAAACAATTTTTATAATATAATACTATCTAGAAAAAAAAAGATTCCAAGTTGTACATCTAACAGTCTCAGAAATGTATGTATAAAAATATATGCATACAGGGTGGCTGGTTAGCTCAGTTGGTTAGAGCGTGGTGCTGGTAGCACCAAGGTTGTCGGTTCGATCCCCAAAAGGGCCACTGTGAGCCGTACCCTCCTTAAAAAAATAATAAAATAAAAAATATATGCATATAAAAATGGGAAATACAAGACTAATAGTAGTTATTTCTGTTTAATGGGATTATGATTGAATGTTAATATTCTTCTTCATATTTTCTACATACCCCTAATTTTCTACACTGACAATATACATTTATATTGGGTGGGGAAGCTATTTTAAAAACAAAAGATGTTCATCAACAGATGAATAGATTAAATGTGGTACTATCCATACAATGGAATATTATTCGCCTATAAAAGGAGTGAAGTTCTGACACATGCTACAACATGGATGAACTTTGAAAACAGTATGTATGCTAAGTAAAGGAAGCAGATACAGAAGGGCAATACTGTATTCCACTTGTATGAAATATCTACAGTGGGCAAATCCACAGAGACAGAAAGTAGGTCAGACGTTATCAGGGACTGAGGGAGAGGGAAACAGGAGTTATTGCTTAATGGGTAAGGAGTTTCTGTTTGGAATAATGAAAAATTTTGTAAATAGGTAATGGTGTTGGTTGTATAACATTGTGATTGTAATTAATGCCACTGAATTGTACACTTAAAAATGGATAAAACTGAAAATTTTATGTTTTATTTATTTTACCACAATAAAATATAGTAAAAAAAAAAAAAAAGCAGGAAATAAAGACAAAGTAAAGCTGTTTTGGAATAATAAAGTGAATGGGCTATGGTGCTTCCCTTTTACTCTCCTGCACTCAGAGGTGTTGAAACATTGGCACTTGAGGCTCTACTTGGAGGAAGAAGGAACTGTGGTAAGGGTCAGCCAGTAACTTTAGGTCCTCCTTCAGTACAAGTGGTTCAGGCAAAAATAAGAACCAGGAAGAGGAAAATATAAACAGTAAAACTTATGTGTACAATTACAAAATTTACATTTCCGGCCCTAAGCTTTCTCCTGGACTCCAGCGTCCTATGGCTAACTTGTTGTAGAATAATTCCTCCTAATAGGCCCAAGACAGATATCTCATCATGCAAGTGAGCATGCTATAAACAATAAACAAACATGGTTCCTGCTGTCAAGACTCATTATCATCTACTAAAAACAGACTACCTGCCCCCACAATATGAGCTAATAATAAATGTATTATAGAAGAGCAATTTAAGCTAAGGGCAATGGAAGGAAGTACAGAGAAAGGATTGATTACTTATGACTGGAAAGATAGACAAAATTTCATACAGGCAGAATTATACCCTAGTAAAGATAGAAGCTGTCCTCTGAATGGAATAGTAAAACTCCATGAAACAACGAGGCCATCTGAACCAGAGATGCAGATTTTTGATAACATTTTTAATCAAATAAATCTTATAAAATCATGAAAAATGATTATGGAACAGCTCCTATTATTGATAGAGTCATGTTATCAGGGCAAGAAAGGTGACAGCTATCACTATATCCAACTCGATTACCAAATAAGAAGCACATCCAAATATCTTCAAATGTCACAGAACGTAAGACATTTCCAGAAATTTAGTTCTGGGTTATATTCTTGGAGTTCACCTAGGAATTCCTTCCTAAAACTTGATTTTATATGAAACAGTCTCTGACTCCCCTGTCCCTTACTTTTTTTCAGCTTTGGATTTATCTGTCTTTGGTAACATGTAAAAGAAATCTATATATGATTATAATTATTACAGCAAATCAACAAACTAAAGAATAAATGAAAGACCAGAGAAGCCTGTCTTAATCCAAACACTCCTTCAGGTTTTTCAAGTTTCTGAAGAGGACATAAATTACGTTTTGGGGGCAGGGAATCACCAATACTGACAGCCTAGAAAGTAAGATTAGAACTTTACTTGGCGAAGTACATTCAATGTGATTTGAAACCCACCACTGATCTTCCTGCTCCTCACCCACCAAACTGAAGGCTTTCTACTTTTTTGATGTTTCGTAGGTCGTAAGTACAGAAAACATAGTATTATTACTTTTGGCAATAGTGTCTTCTCTTTTCAAAAGTTTTTACCTGCTCTTCTTAAACTGCCCAAAAACAAAAAGATAGTATATTCTTCAGAGTTCAGCACTGTGAAACAAGTTTAAAACATCCCAAATTAAACATAACAAAATTGTAATTAATGTTTTGTCTATTCTAACATACATATTTTTTCATATCTTAGTGTTTCTGTATACTGTACATGTTTTCACATATACATTTAATGTAATAGCTTCCTTCCCCTCCTAACAGCTGTTTTTAAACCAAATGTGTGTCATTTTCTTTAGAAAAAATTGAAAAAAATTGTTTTAAATATAGTAACAGAAAACATAATGTTTCACGCAAGCCAGATTATATATAGCATACCAGATATTCCTCAACAAAATTATTTCAGATCTGCAAAGCATTATAAAAGTATAAATATCTTGGTTCTAAAATTCAACTTTAGAAAGGGAAAGAAGGAAAAAGTAAAAATTCTCCCCATCTTAAGTTCAAATATTAGAAATTTGACAGCTGCTACCTTACATTGTTAATTATCTTCATGCATATTTTCTCTATACAACTAGTTTGTGAGGGCTGGAAGATAGCATTTACACGGGTGCACAATGAGAGTGTGTACATGCCTATTATGTACCATCAACTTTCTGTGTGATGTTCTGGAGCAATGACTCCTCAAAAGGCAACACCTTAGAACTGTATTGGCAACACCAACAAAAAGGAATTCACAATTCAGTTTAATAAATGCTATAACAAAAGTCGATGCAGGGCATTATAAGGCACATAGGGAAAGCACCTAACCCTTCTTTGTACAAATGTGTATGTGTGCTACCAGGAAGGCTTCTGAGAGGAAATAACACCTGTATTAACATCTGAAAAAGGAAAAAAAAGCAATGTCCTTGGAAACACTGACGGGGATTTCTTTTATCTATAATGGTGTAAATAATGAATTCTGTATGATAGTTGCTCACTAATACAGGATATAAGGCATGTACTTTCCCTCTCTTTGGTGAGGTGGTACCACAGATAGTAATGATATAATTAAATCTAACTTATAGCAGTGAAAATTTAAACATTGGTAATTATCAGAAATGGAATCATTAGGTAGAAGTGGATCTAGATAGCTAACAGATCACAAATAGTTGATGTGATAATTTTTCTTGAGTGTCTTTTGAAGTAACATCAATCTTTGCCTTCATATTTGAGGAAAGTAGTATCATCAAAATATAATAAAATGATTTTAAAAATTTAACAAAAATTTTTGAAAGAGGACTAGCAAGAAATCTAATCCACGGAAAGCTATTGCTAGAGCTTCTTGGCTGAGGCAGTAATTAGAGAGACTTTGTAGATTAGAATGGTGCTCTTATGGGAAAAAAGTCCACTTTATTTAATGAAATCATAGGGTTTCTTTATTCTGTATTATTAGAAAAACTATCTTACATTTAAATTCAAGATGAGTTCCATAATTTTGTCATACATGCAAAAACTTTGAGTCTGACAAGTATGATGAATTCCTTAGCTGTCTACTAAAATTATTTTTTTTGGACAATCATCCAATTTTATACAATAAGCAAATTTAACAGCTGCAATCAATCAAAGACATCTGATTGACAATATCAGAGTCCAAATGTAAGCTGATATTTTACATTTGAAAAGTATGGATAATGATTTGTGAATGTGCTATTCGTCTACATAATTTAACAATTTACAAAGTGATCATACCTCTTCAATACCAGCTATATTATTCACAGCCAGTTTTTTTAGAGAACTCTGAAGTTTTTTGTCATCAGCTGTAGCTGTTCTATGTACCACCTTCTTCTTTCTGCGAGCTGTACCCTGAAAAATAACCAAACAGAAGGGTTAGCATGGCTTGCATCTGGCAACTGCAATCGCATGTCTTCCAATCCACAGTACCCTAACTAAAACCCACATAAGAAATTGCTGACTTAATAGTAATGATTAACAATACTGCTCAGAGTTGTGTCTGTTAGCCTAATCCAGATTTTTGAAGGTCAGTTCTAGCCACGTCTTATTCTTTCCAATATCCAGCTTTTATCATTTCAACACATTATATTTCAAAAATTTTCTAATAAAAAATAATTTATAACTTCAAGACAATTTAGTGTTTTATAACAACTTTCAAACATTATAAGGAATGCTTTTTTTAACAATACCTACTACCCCAACAATAAAGTCTAAAGATATTCTGAAACTGGAGATTATGACATAATTAAGAATCAAATGCCTCTATGTAAGTGTACTAGAGTCCTAGAATCCAGGAATGAAAAAGATCAAGTTCTTACTGCAAGGAGCATACATTATAGTGGGAGAGAAAAGTCAATAAATATATAAATTCGGTCATTCAAATCGGATAAGGGTATTAAGAAAAAAATAATACATTGATCAGAGCACTGGATGGGAGCTAAGCACTACTTTATCAGAATGTTCAGGGAAGGCCCCTATGAAGAGGTGACATATGAAATGAGACCCATGGGAAGATCTAGGGAAGAGTGATCCCAGCAAAATGAAACAAGAGTGAACCTGTTATGTTTAGAGAAAGAATGCAGGCCAGTATGGCTAAAGAAGAGTGAACAATGGGAAAGGAGGAGGAAAATAAAATCAGAAAGATAGGCAAGGGCTAGGTCATGTAGCCTAGAATGCCACAGGCAGGAGTTGGATTTTATTCAGATTGCACTAGGAAGCCATTGGAAGGTTTTAAGCATAGAGACTTGATCTGATTTATGATATTAAAAGATGACTGAGGCTGCTGTGGAAAATCAACTATAATGACATCAATCAGGAAGCTACTATAGCAGTTCTGATGAAAGACGCGTGTTGTGGCAGTGGAGATGGAGAGAGCTCAATATGTCAGAAGAACCAACAGGACTTACAGATGGATTAGATGTAGGAAAAGGGACTCTAGAATGATGCTTAGAATTTTGGCCTGAGCAAATAGGCTGAATATTGTACTATTTACTGAGATATAAAAAACTAATTTCTAAATGGATACTTTGAAACTCTATAAATACATTTTTCCATTGAAAAATTATTTAAAATAATCGATAAAGTTCCTGGGCCAATTTACAAAAGTAAAACCTAAAGCAGAGCTGCAACACCAACAAAAGCAGCTTAAGTCATGAGGGCTAACCCTTTTTGAGACCTGGCAGGAGTAAGGGAAAAGGAATGGAGGTTTCAATCTCTGGGTAGCTCCTGCAGTCGTCAGCCTTACTGAGGGTAGACAGGGGCTTCAGTCTCAGCAACTCTGGTGGGAGTGGAAGAGAGCTTTGTGAGTAGCAGCAGAGGTTGTGATGAAATCCAGTTGCTGCAGGATGGACTAGAAGTGACTATTTACATAGGTGCTCATTTATTTGTGAAGCGTTCTTGACTCAGGATGGTTCAACTGCTTGCTGGATACCTCAACTCAAATGATCCTCAGACACCTTAAATTCAACATGTCTAAAAGCTTATCAGTCCACCAAACTATTTTTCTTATATTTCCTATGTTTTGTAGCTGATAGTACCACCATATATCCAGTCTCTAAAGCCAGAAATATGGGGGACATCCCAGACTCTTCTGTCTTCCTTTCATCCCCCATATTCTATCAGTCATATCAATTCTAATCCCTACATTTTACATATTACAGCAGTAGCCTCTCAATTGTTCTCTATGCAAATTTCTATTTAACTCCATTTTCCACATTGCCAGCAGTTCCCTTTCTAAAATGGCTGTTATTTCCTTCTTAAAATCCTTCAATAGT
Source organism: Rhinolophus ferrumequinum (assembly GCF_004115265.2). NCBI lineage: Eukaryota > Metazoa > Chordata > Mammalia > Chiroptera > Rhinolophidae > Rhinolophus > Rhinolophus ferrumequinum. Next base: position 37,181,523 of record NC_046292.1, on the reverse strand, counting down.
TGCCCCATAGGATAAAATTCTAAGCTCCTAGTATGGCATTTAAGGCTATGATCCAACCCCAAATTACCTGATAGTTTCATTTCCAACCATTCTTTATCCATTATATACTCTAAACTCTAACTATACCAAACTAAAGCAAGTCATTCCATTAAAGCACCATGTTATCTTAGCATCCTTTGTGCTTTTGCATGTGTGAGAATGACAATCCCTTTTCAACCTACCCACTTACCCTCTCACCTGTTTACCTGGTGATAAATTCTTATTCTTCAAATCTCAGCTCAGTGATGACTTCCTTGTTTCTCCTAGGCAAGAGCACCTTGTACTTTATTTTAGCATTTATTATTCTGTAGTGTAATTCTGAGCATGTCTTTCTTCCAAGCTGTGTCAAGAGCAGGAAACCTTGACTTGTTTATCTACTATGTGCCTGGCACATAGTAGGTGCTCAATAAACTAGTGAAATGAATGAATGTGCTAACTACCTACTTTAATATATATATATAAAAATAGTGATATTCTGCATCAAGCTCTTCCAGGTATATTCTATGGTCCCTAGTTTTTACATTGGTATATTACACTACACTTGATGCTACAATGTAACTACTTTGGTTACATGAATGTGCTAATATGACTCTAAAGTCATATAACAGTATCATTATGAAAGGAGCAAGTACTAGTCACTATTTCCCTTTACCCTCCCCTGTCCTGACACCAGGAGCTGTGGTTATCAACAAAGTAAAGGACACAATGGGGCTGCTACATAGTGTCTGTCCTACCAACCCCTGCCCACGTCTGAGGTAAGCACTGTTCTTGCTTTTCATTTTGCAAAGGAAAAGATTGTACTGGGCAGAGATAAGGGTAGAATATTCTCCTTGAACCTGGGGCCAGAGCTGAAGGGAATCAAAGATTTTTGATGCTCAGAACTAGCTCTTCTTTAGGCTTCAAAGAGTACATGGAATAAGAATGCTCATGTTCATATAGGCAGAAATTTGGGAGGAAAACCTAGCAATGAACAAAACCTACAAACAGCTTGAGCATCTCCAGTTAAACTACTTATAAACTTAACTGTAGCATTAAGTGTATCCTGTCAAGATGAGGTAACCTTAATATCTGGGATGCCCCACACGAAAGACTAACATAATACTGGTTATCATTTAATTATCTACTTTGTGCCAGATACCATGTTAGGTGTTTTATAAATATTGCTCTGGTCTGTAGAAGCATCTTATGTATGATTATTTCTACTTTGTAGATATGAAAATGAAAGCTTTACAAGACTAGGTAACTTGTTCATGTCACATAACAACCAGATGTTCAGAGGATTCAAACAAAGGTGGCTATTTCCACTTCACCATCAGAAAGAGTATTCTAGTTATCTATTTTAGACCTAGACAAGTTATTTTCAAACTGGAATGTGGTTTGATCTTGATTATTGAAAAGATTTTAGATTTTCAATTACCACAAATCCAAAATCATAATCATAATCATAATATCTGGTAATAATGCATTCTCCTATCAGTTTTTCTTATGCCACACTCACCTTGCCCCCTATCCGGACCTGAGCCTGAAGTTTGGCTAACTTTTCTTGATTCATGCTGTTGGTAAATCTAGGGGGGGAAAAATAGATTTGTTATAATCACTGCTTTACCAAAATAAAATAACTGTTTATGCAACAGTACCTTCTAGTTCACTGAGCTTGCAGTATTCGTCACCACCATGATATTAATACATCTATATTCTTAATAAATAGTAATAACTTTTTCTTGCTTCATAAACCAGATATTAAGAGAACCAAAATTAAACAATACCACGACGGAGTGGAATATACAAATAGAAAATAGAATGGGATTCAAAGTTACCTATCTGAAGATCCCTCCTTAAAAGCATGATTTGGTACTTTGGCATTCAGTAAAACCTAACCAATTATAAAATCTCTGTAGGCAAGCCAGTTTTTCCCTCAAAGATTTTAACAGCAGAGAGCTGTTACCAAATGTTATTAGCACAACACTTAAGTAGACTTTTTTCTCCCAAAACACATTCTGTATTCCTTGCAAGCCATAAACAGAAGACAAAAAAAAAAAAAAAAAAAAGCTGGCCAAAGAAGAAATTCAACAATAGGTTGTGTAGCTATCAAGATATGAGGTAGTCGTGTCCTCTATTCAAGGGCAGATGGTGTGTTAGTAAGAGGGAAAGAGAACCAGATTTTCAGATGTTCAGTGCTGCTGCAGCACGTTCCACAAAGTTCATCCAATACCTTTGCACTGATGTAGTATGTCATACTTGTCAAGATATTCTTGCAAACAAAGTACCTCCCTGCACAATTTGACAAAAACACATCTCTGCTATATTAATACTAAATTTTGAGGGAGGAAGCCGGGAGACAACTCTTAAATATAAGCTTTTTAAGGCTAATCTTGATTTTGAAAATTCTGAGAACCTTATAAAGTCATGAATCCTAGTCTGGTCAGTGATATTCATACTAAGGAAAGAAGTTCCTGAGTTTATAATGGGTCATAACATTCCACATTATAAAAACAAATAAAAGCCAATGTTGAAGTCTTGTTTTACTTATTCTGTGGATCAACAGATCTTTACTGAGATGTGGGAGGTGGAATAAAAGACAAGGCTGTTATCAAACCTTTTTTGGCCAATTCTCTAACCTCTTTATAATCATCCAGATGAAAAAGACTGTTTTCATTTGAGAGATGAAAGAGAACCAAAGATTACATAAGTACTACACATTCTGTATTTTGACACTGTACTTAGGCACTAACCTGTATATATCTCTGCTTTAAGGCCAAATAAAGTGCAGTTCTCAAATAACACTTAAAATTTATGATTCCTTAATTTTTGTTCAGCACTGTATCATAATGCTCAAGCAGCTAAAAACACTCTTTTATAGGAGAAAGTGTGATTAAGAGCACAAAAGTCTTAGGTGTGTACCTATTTCAATTTGCCATAGACTTAAAATTTGCTGATGTAGTTCCCAATCTCTGTACTTAATATCCACAGAAAAGGACCAATATTTACTTTTCTTAAAGGAATTGGCCATGAAAGTGTAGTGAACTAACAAAGAGCCTAAGGACTTTTTTTACAAAAAAGGAGCTAAGTGAAAATATTATAGAACTAGACACAGGGTATACTTTTTGGGCTCTTCTGCATTTTGAAGTGACAATCCCCGAGAAGAGACAGAAGACAGAAGTCAAGACAAAGATAAAGACTCCTGACTTGTTTGAAACAAAAGCAACAAAATTAACTCATTATATCAATGCGTAAATGAAAGAACAGATTCTATTCGAGGTCATCAGGACAACAGAGAATTTGTTCCCAAGGAGTATCTCAGAGAAAAAGCATTTTAGCAAGGTTGGCAGCTCAAGAGGGATAGGGGAGGAAAAGGATGCTTCATTGTCTACTAGCAGGTTGTGGTGCGTGGAATTCAAGTAGGAAAGAGGACTGGACTCTGAGAAGAGAGGTCAAACTCAGAATCTGGACTAAATCTTGAAAACACCTGGTTTTATTCCCTATTCCTCAATCAACCTGTACTTTATTGTCTTGTATGTGAGGCCATCTCAAATACCTGCAAGCAGCAGCAGGGTATAAATTATGAACAAATAAAAACAGTTCACCTCCCTTCCAATTTAATATATTTGCACATGACGGCCCAGAAGGAAGTCACTTCCTAGGCCCAAAAGGGAGAAGTAACTTCCTAAGCTCATATGACTTGGGGGACTTGGGGATCCTAGAATCTTTTAGCCCTTTCCTCAAGGACTCCAGAAAATGTGTAAATAATGAGGTTACAATAAGTATCCATTGTGTGCCTAAGTTCCAAGCATTGTGGTAGGCACTTTCACATACATGTTTACGCAGAGATAAAATAATTGCAACTTTTAGTCCCTACTTTTTTATTATGTGGGGTTTCTCTAAGAGAGAAAGAGAGACATAGACTTTAGAATCAGAAGGATCAAGGTTCTACGCCTTAGGGTCTTGGAAAGGTATTTTACTTCTCTAAACTTGTGTTCCTTCTGTATTAGAAAAGGTGTAACATCACACACCTCACAGGGTTGTTTTAAGGGTTAAAGGTTAAGTTATCAAGTACAGGGTATGGCTCACAGTAGATACTTAACTGGTAACTATTGTTACCACTCCGGAGGGGACATCTATGGTATAGTGAAAACAGTTGAAACCACCATTCGCTAGCTGTGTAACACTGTGCTGTCAGTCCGTCATCAATTTCCTGACAGCCTACTAAGCATCCAGCAGTGTGATGGGGCTATAAGGATGGGCAAGGCAATATCTAAGTGGGAGGCCAACTTGTAAACAAACACTGCCGTTACCAGGTGAAGGGCGCTGCATCCTAATTCGGTCCCTGGCACTAGGGGGCCAGGGGCTGCTAACCTCAGTTTCCCTATCTGTAGGGAAGGATCAAATGAGATGACAACAGAGAGGCTGTATACAGCTCAAAGCTCACAGCACTGTTGTTGTGAATAATGAAGAGTATCAGGACAGAGGCAGGGGACCACCCGCCTCCTGGGACTGGATCTACGTGGCAACAGCTCGGGCCCGCTCGCCCCCACAAGGGGCGGTGGTGCTGGGGACCTTCCCTCAGGTGCCGACCCCCAGCTGCGCCGCCGGTAACCCAGAGGCCAGGCTAGCCACCTCCGCCCCCACTTGGCACTCCACGGCGGAAGTGGCAGCCCGAGCGGTTGGCGGGTGTCGGAAGAAGAGGGCGGGGGGACACCGTGCGCAGCGGCCTGTGGCCGTGGAGTGGCGGGACCGCCGGGGGTCTCACCTGAAGCAGGGAGGGTCCTCCAACACCAGCACGCGGCAAGAGCAAGATGGCTGCCTCAGTCAAGACAGAGAAAGACGACGGCGGCGGCGGGAGCGGGGTCCACGTGACATAGCCGGCCCTCACCAGAGCAGCCTATCCCGGGAGAGCATCAGCGAACTACAAAGCCCAGTCTGCTCTGTGCCTCCCAATAGAAAGGCGGCAGGGACAAGTGGCCGCGCGGCATTCTGGAGCTTGCAGTCTCCGGAGCGTTCAATTGTGTCGGTGCCTCCAACATGTAGGGAGCCTAATAAAAGGGCGGTGTGTATTTTTGTTTGGGCGTGTACTCTGTCAGTTGTCTTTCACTAGGCATTAAGTGAGCACTGTCGGAGTCAACTAGTGCGACACAATTAATCTCCACTCAGGAAGAGAGATGGGAAATTTTGACCTGTTATGCATCAGAGAGGGAAATTGAGAAATACTAAACCAACAAAGTTTAATAACAACAAAAAACAAATAGATTCAACGAGAAGAAGCTTTGCGCTTTAAACGCCCTCAGTGACTTAACGTCCTGGATCCCTGAAGAGCCAGGGCAGTTTTGCAATAAGGGATACCAAGTTTGGTTTTCTCGGAGCTTGCATCAGTTAGTTGCATAATCCCTGAGTGGAAGAACTGCAGTTGCAAAGAAAAATAAGGTCCAGTGATTCTTCTCCAGCAGGAAGAGGCATTTTTGCAAAGCACCGAGACCATGCGCTGCATGCAGAACAGGTTTGCCAGGTCGCCGAGACCCGAGCAGGAACCTAAGAATGAAATCCGATGGTCGTCTTTTATATTTTGAGGCGGGGAACGTGGCACCCGAGGCCAATGGGCAACCCGCCACAGTTCGCAACGGCTGACTTGGCCGATCAATAATTTGCGCTGTGAATATTAAGTGCAGCGGTTCTTGGGGGCGGGGCTAGCCTGCAGGCGGAGGCAATCAGCAACGGTTCTCCGCGTGTCCTCCCCACCGCCCACTATCACCACCCACTATTTCCCCTCTCGGTCCTCCCACTGAACATCCAGAATCTAGGGGAAGCAACTTAAGCTCGAGAGCAACACCCGTACCCTTCTACGTGAACTGCACCTTTAAACCCACTCGGTCTCAAACCGGACCCCGGAGGCACCACCCACATCCGTCTAACATCACTTCCTTCAGGGTTAGAAAAAAAAAATCTGGGAACGCGAGGGGTTGGGTTGAGCCGCACTTGGGGTACAGCGCGGACCTTCTACTAGGACTCCGGCCCTGCATCTGATCAGCCCCGTGGCCTCTCGCGTTTACTACCATGGAGCCGCGGTCTCGTCTCGGGGCCACCTGTTTGCTGGGCTTCAGTTTCCTGCTCCTGGTCACCTCTTCTGATGGACATACTGGGCTTGGAAAGGGTCAGACCGCGTTCTTATCTTAATCTTTACTCATCCTGGGTCCCAGCCCAGTATAACTCTCTTCTGGTCTTTAACAAGAGTCCCCTACCGTTCTGTCTCTTAAGCCGCGCCAGATTCTTTTTAACCCTCTCCAACCGCCCCTGGAGTTTGAAGATTTCTTTGGTTAGGGAGTCGCGGGTCTGGGGTATGTTGTGATGGGGAAGTTGTACGTGAGGCCACCCCAAATTCTTGGCTTGGGCTAAGGAATGGCCCTTGAATTAGGAAAAGCACATTTAAGAGCCCAGCATAGTGCTTAGCCCTCGGTGGGTCCTCAAGGAAGGTCACTTTTCCTGCTAGGTCCTTTGGGGACCTTCATATGCAGAGATTCTTGCTGAGTCTGAAGATCTTCCACCTCACCTCTTCCCTGGAGAGCTAGGTTACTGCCTCCTCCTTGCCCTACGGGGAACAGCACCTGAGTTCCAGGAAGAGATGACTGGTACTTAAGGAAAGGGTAGATGAGGGGATGCCTCATGTTAAGAGGGGTCACCAACAATTGTCCCTCCTGTGGTTCGGTCAGTGTATCTGAAGAAGAAGATGAATTTTTTTTGAGGCCTGAGGGGACAGTGCTTGTAAATAGAGAATAGGAGATGTTACCCCCCTATTCCATCCCATTACCCACCTCTTCATTCAGACTCCAGGTTTATGCTCTTCTAAGTGGATGAGTAGTTGCATGGATTCCCCTTCCCTTCCATTTTTTTGTACAGACCTTACTGTGTGGAATGACTGTGCTGCAGTCCTGCTGTTTTAAATTCTGTTTTCTCTTATCCTCTCTATTTGTACATTTATTGGTGGGTGATGAGATTGGGTAGACTTTCAGTGTGCCTGAATACAGTCACTCCTTCATTCAGTAAATAATTTTTTACCACCTACCGTATTCCAGGCACTACCTTAGGCAGTGGGGATATAGAGGTACACAGGACAGACAAGGCTCCTGTTCTTATGACAGACAGACAGTAGACACACGAACAAATTAATATGACATTTCAGCTAGAGATACAACATGCGGGGAAGAAAAGGAAACTGAGATGGAGTAGAAAGGCTGGAAAGGATGAGGGAGCTGGCATTACTTGAGCTAGGAAGTTCAGGGAACGCTTCTTTGAGAAGGTGATATGTGGGTTTCCGTCTCAGTGATGAAACTGTATAGTGAATTCTCCTGGGCCAGAGTTTTTAAATACTGACAATCCCATTTTAAAACAGATTACTGTATATTTAGCATAAAATTGTAAGTTCCAAGAGAGACAGAAGAGTATAATGTTAGGAGCGTAGGTTTAGATCTGAGTTTTAATTTATTCTGCCATGAACCAGCTAAGAGGCTTGGGGCAAGTTGCTTAACTTCTCAAAGCTTAGTCCCTCATCTGTAACAATGGGCATAATAACTCCTCGGACATCAACAAAGAATTTACTCCATTCCAGTTACTGTGTTAGATATAAGCAATCCCTTGCCTTGGAGTCGTCTAGTCAGTATCTTTATTCCTTGTTAGAGATTAAGCTCTGTGTAGTTATCCCAGTTACCATTACTGCATAATAAACCACCCCAAAACTTAGTGATGTAAAGAAATCATTTTATTATACTCATGATTCTGTAGGTCAGGAATTCAAACAAGACACAGTAGGGAAGGTATGTTACTTGCTTCCATTGATGTCTGGGGCCTAGTCAAGCTGATTTCTTCTCCATGTAGTCTTTCTTCATAGGCTAGTATGGGCTTCCTTACAGTAAGACAACTAGATTCCAAGAATGAGTGCGTCAAAAGAACAAGGTGGAAATGCATATCATTTTTATCATCTAGCTTTACAAGTCACATGGCATCCCTTCCCCTGTACTCTGTATGGGCATGTTCAAGGGGGAGGGAATTCACCCTTCGACCCCTCCCGCATGGGGGAATGTTGAGTTCATATTGTAAGAAGAGCATATGGAATGAGATAAGTATTGTTGCAACTATCTTTGAAAAATGTAGTCTGCCCCAGGAAACCAGGATCATTTTTGTTTTATTCATGCTTAGGAATATTTGTTGAAAGAATGGTATATGTGATCGTTGTGGTCTCTGTCTTTTTTCAGTTTATAGTCTAAAGACTCAAGTCAAGTAAGCAGGCAATTGCATGACAATGATATGTACTGTGAGCAGGGAAACACCAGGTAACTAGGAGCACAGAGAAGGGTAACTTGAGGCAGGGGGGCTGTGTTGTGATGATTAAATGAAAAAAAAGGCACTTAATATTGTGTTACAAATTTGGAAAGTATTTAGTTAATGTTTATTATTATGTCCTTCCAAAAAATATTTAATTGTTCCTGAAAGGAGTTAATAATATTTCAAACTTCCGTTTTTTGTATCTCTTGGGTATGGATTCTTGGGAAATAGATTATAGACCACTCACCCCACCTCCCAAAAAAGTGCTACCCGAAGCAGTGGTTCCTGAAAATCTTGATGGGTAAGATTTCTTCCCAGATGTGTAAGTAGCTCTGGCTCTTTCCAGAAGATGGTTTGCGTACCGGAGAGACTGAATAATTCTACTGTTTTCATTAAGAAGAGGAAGTACTGGGGTGGGGTGCGAGCACTGGTTGGGAATTAGAAGGCCTGTGTTTTAATCCTGGTCAGACCACCATAGAGATAGCTGTGGTCTTCCCTAGGGACCATTTATTAAATGTGAGAGAGTTGGACTAGAAATGATTCCTAAAGAGTCCTTCCAGCTCTAATATTCTGGGGTTCTAAAATAATTTTGTTATTCTCCATGTGCTAAAAAATTTGGACTATATTACCTATGGAGAGAAGTGTAATAACTAACTTTTATTATATACTTGGTATATGCCAAGCACTGTTCTATACATTTTTTCACATGTTGGCTGATTTAATTCTCATAATAACCTTCTGAGATGGATAATATTAGCATTCCCATTTCACAGATAAGAACCTAGAATGGGGCACAGGAGTCACACAGCTAGTAAGTGGGCTAGCTGGGCTACAAATCCCAGAGCCAGTGCTCTTAACCAGTATACCACTCCCACCTCTGAGTGCAGAAATTCCTTTGAAGACTTAGTGGAGAAATAAGAAAGCTGTCAGTGGGGGCGACTCATGTGTTCTGCCTGAAACAGAAATGGATGATTGTCAAGTCTCTGGAATAAAAATTTGGCACTGATACATATGGAATGTTTGCCTTCCACACTGTCCTGTTCCCATTCACAACAACCCTGTGGAATAGAAATTTTTGTTAGGCATATTTTGCCTTTGTGAAAACAGTGAGTGGCTAAACTAGAATTCCAACCAAAGTCTGTTTGACTGCAGACAGACTTTATTTAGCCACTATGTTATTCTACCTCTCAGGTACAGTGTTACCTGTGTTTAGAGGCTTGGCTGCCAGCTCTGACACTTGACCTGTCTTTTCGTCAGCTGGGACGGGGGTGGATAATACTTTTCTGATGTTTTTTTTTTGTTTACACTGATGGAAACAATTTTAGGATGAAGAGCTTGGGAATTCTGATGTAAATGCTGTGTTTAGAAATGGTCACTTTTCCTTTTTAAATTAATGTTTTAGAGAAGGAGCTGCTGACCTGGCAGTCTTTAGCTCACTTTGCAGATAACTGGCATAAATTAAGTGGCTGTGCAGGTGACACTTTAGGAAATTGGACCCTCTTCAGATGTTCCACACTGGCATGGGTGTGACGGTGGGTGGTTTCCCGGAGTAGGTGATTTTAGTAACAAAGATAAACACTCTACCTTTTCAAGTTATTTTTGAAGGGAAACAAAAGAACTCGGGTTTTCCAGATCTGAAGTCAGTGTTTGCCTTCAGCTTTGGTGAAGCCACATTCCTTCATTCATTTATTCATTTTAGTCTTTGCTAGGGAGGCAGTAAAGTGTTGTGAGAGTCGTTAAACTACAGATTCTAGAACTCCACCACCTAGGTTCTAATCCCAGGTCTGCCACTTCCTGGCAGTGTAACCTTGGGCAAGCTATTGAACTTCAGCCTCCATATTTGTAAAATGGCGATAATTAGCATTTCTACTTTGTAAGTTTATTGTGAGGATTAAATAAGTTAATACGTGTAAAAACAGTGCCTGGCATATACTAAATGCCATATGAGTATTAGTCATTATTAATATTGTTATTGTTGTCATTATGTTATTGTAATTATCACACAAAGTAAGCAAGCACTCAAAAAGTAACGGTGGTGATTATTACTATTACCTTGTTTCCCCAAAATTAAGACCTAGCCAGACCATCAGTTCTAATGCATCTTTTGGAACAAAAATTAATATAAGACCGGGCCTAATATAGTATAATACAATACAATATAATACCGGGTCTTATATATATCATATCATATCATATCATATCATATCATACCGGGTCCTACATTAATTTTTGCTCCAAAGGACGCATTAGAGCTGATGGTCTGGCTCGGTCTTATTTTCGGGGAAACTGGGTATGAAAAATTCCAGTGTACTTTTTAAGTTTTCAAAGAAATTTTGCACTCATAAGTGAATTGTTTCAAATTACACCTCTGGACTTACTCTTAGGAATAATGCAGTGGGGAAGCTTGGGAAGTGTTGGGGTGCTGGAAAAGTATTTAATTAGGAATCAGGAGACCTAAATTCTGGTGTGGCTTCCTTTGTGGTCTTGGGTAGGCTCTGCCCTTTTCTGGGCTCTGCCCTTTGTAACTTGAGACTAATTGATCTCTAAATTTGTGCTGTCCAATACAGTAGCACCAGCCACATGTCACTCTTAAATTTTAAATTAATTAAAATGAAATAACAATTAAAAATTTAGCTCCTCAGTTGCATTAGCTGCATTTCAAGTACTCAGGAGGCACCTGGGGATTGTGGTTACTGTATGGAACAGTGCAGCTATAGAACATTTCCGTCATTGCAGAGATTTCTGTTGACTAATGCTGTCCAGAGGGTCTCTCTTAGTAATAACCTCCTGCGGTTTGTCAACTTTGTCAGCTAGCTTCTGAGTAGCCCAAGTTTATGGAGAGATTTTATTTTACCTGCTATTAATCTAGCTTCCCTGAATTTCATTTGGTATATATTTTTCAATCATTTTATCTTCAACTTTTGTAAGTCCTTCTGTTTTAGGTACTCTTGTAAACATATAGTTCGTGTTTTGTATTTTTTTAACCAAAATTTGACCATTTCTGTCTTTTAACTCTTAACTGGCAAATTTAGTCTACTTATGCTTGTGGTGGTTATTGACAGAGCTAGTCTTATTTCTCTCATACAGTTTCCATCGCTACTGTTTTTTGCTATGCTTTTTTTTCTTTCTCTTTTTGTGCCTTTTCTTTGGGGGTTGAATATTTGCTTGTTCTTTTTTTCCTTCAATATTATTTTACATTAGTTTCAGGAGTAGTATTTGCTTGTTCTTATTTTGTTTTATCTCCTTTATTAGTTTGGAAGTTGGCACTCTAGTTCTTTTCTTTCAGTGGTTACTCTTGAAATTTTACTTGCATACTTAACAAAATCTAACATTAATATCTTAACCTCCCAATAGTAAGAGGGCTCCAAAACATTTTAACTTCAGTGACTTCCTCCTTACTTTTAAGCAGTTATTGTCCAGAACTTTAGTTCTGTCTTTTTTTCAACTCTACAAATTGAGCATTAAAAATTTTTATACAGATAGTATTTAGATTTATCTACATGTTTACCAGTGTGTTTGCTCACTATTTCTTGTATCAAGGCTGTCTTTTGGAATTGCTTCCTTCCTGAAATGTGCCCTTTATTTATCCTTTTAGTTTCTCAGGTTCTTCTTTCCTAGGGGACTATTTGGTGTTTCCTCTTATCTCTTCAAACCTTCAGTACTTCCTCCACAATCCTTGCTCTCAGCTGGTGACCATGCTTCCTATTTAAAAGAAGACAGAAAGAATCAGAAGATGGCTTTCAAAAGTTGTCTCCACTACACTTACCCACCTTCTGGCACCATGTGTTTTTCCTTTCCTGTCTTTGTTGGATAACCTATCTGTGCTCCTAGCAATTCTAATCCCTCTACTTAAGTACTAAATTCCATCTCCTTTCACCTACTGAAGATATTTTTTATTCTCCCTTCTCATCATGTATCATCAGTTTTTCTACCATTATTATATCATTTTTTATCAGCTTTCAACATAGTATAATTTCCTTCATATCAAATTAAAACCCTTCCTCAATTTACAGCTCCCTCTAGCAATTTCCCCTTGTACAGCAAAATTCTTTGAAAGAGTTGTACTGCCTATGTACTAGTTCCCTAATTCTTCCCCTGGGCTATCTTTATCTTGCGCTAATGCTTTCATCTTCACTCCTCTATTGAAACTGTTCTTGTCAATGTCAGCATTATTCTCCAGTTGCTAAATCCAGCGGTCATTTCTGATTTAACAGGAATATTGGAGTCGGTTGATCATCCTTCCTTCTTGAAGCATTTTGGATACACTTGAATTGGGCTCCCTTTCCTTCTATACTTACTCCCTTGGTGATCTTATTCAGTCCCAGGCTTTAAATAACATCCACATGTTGATAACTCTCCTTTGAATTCCAGGCTCAGACATTCAGTTGCTTATTCAGCATCTCTACTTGGATGTCTAGTAAGCATCTCAACATGAACATATATCCAAATCCAAACTCTTAATGTTCCTTTCCAAAACTCACTCTACCTGCTCCCTTTCCCATCTCTGTTAATGGCAACTCCATTCTTCCAGTTGCCGAGGCCAAAAACCTTAGAGTCATCCTTAACTTTTCTCACCTCATATCCATGCAAAATCCTTTTGACTTTGCCTTCAAAATATATCCAGAATTTGAAAGTATTTTACTCCCTCTACCACCACAGCTGGTCTAAACCACCATCATTCCTTGCTTGGGTGATGGCAATAACCACTTTCTCGTCTCTTTTGCTTTTGCTTTTCTCACTTGTAGAAGTTTGCTAGGGCTGCAAAGTACCACAAACTGAGTGGCTTAAACATAAGTTTATTGTCGCACAATTTTGGAGGCTAGAAGTCCAAAATCAAGGTATTGGCAGGATTGGTTCCTTTTGAAGGCTGAGGGAAGGCTCTGTGCCAGACCTCTCTCCTTGTTGATGGCTGTGTTCTCCCTGTGTGTGCATATCTATGCCCACATTTCCCCTTTTTATATGGAGACCAGTTATATTGGGTTAGGGCCCACCCTGATGACCTCCTTGCTTCTGAAAAGACACTGTAACTAAATAAGGTCACAATCTGAGGTACTGGGGATCAAGACTCCAATAAATCTTTTTTGGGGAGAGAGAATTCAACCCATAACACTCCCTATAGTCTGTTTTCAGTACAGAAACCAGAACAATCCTGTTAAAACACAAATCACGTTACTACTCTGCTCAAAAATCTTCTAAGAGCTTACAATAAAAGCCAGAGCCCTCACAGTGGCCTACCAGACCCTGCATTGTTTGTTCCCTCCCTTGGCTCTTTGTCCTTAACCTCTTCTACTTTGAATGATGACATCGTGTGGTGGTGTGGTGCTTGAAAGCAAGGAGTCTGGACTCTGACTGTCTAGGTTCAGATACGAGCTCTGATACTCACTAGCTATGTGAACTTGGTCAAGTTACTTAAACTTTGTGCCTCAGAGTCCCCATCTGTAAAATGAGGTGAATAAGAGTACCTATCTCTAAGGATGTTATGAGGATCAATATTTATAAAGTACTTAGAGTAGTGCCTGGCATATTAAATTAATAGCAAATATTTGTAGCAATTCTCCAGTCCCAGATACTGTTCTAAGCTCTTTAATGTATTCATTTATTCCTCATAGCAACTCTATGAGGTAGCTGCTACTGTTATCCTCATTTACAGCTGAGTAAACTGAGGTTAAGTAACTTGCTTAAAGTCACATAGCTAGTAAGTTGCAGAACTAGGATTCAAGCTCGAGGAGTCTAGGTCCAGAGTCCATGCCCTTAACCACTACATAATGCTGCTCAATTAAAATTTATTTGTTGAAATAATAAGTGATGAATACCTGATTGTGAAAAAATATCTCAATTTATCTAAAAATGTCTATTTTTGCCCTTGTTCTTAAAAGATAATATTGCTAGGCACATATTTCTCAGTTTAGAGATTTTTTTCAGCATTTTGAAGATGATATTCTGCTGTCTTCTGATTTCTGGTTTGTTCCTGTCAGTCAAATTATTGCTCTTTTGTAGGAAATATATCATTTCTCTTTGAAATGATTTTAGGAAAAGTGTGGAAAGTGAACCTGGAGAGGAGGGTAGGTGCCATATTTTGAAAATCTTTGTAAGTCCTGCTATAAGAATTTGAAGTTTCTTTTTATGGCATTGGTAAGCCTCTGGAAGGTTTTACCCAGCAAGGATGTGATTTTAAAATATCAGTCTGGTGAAGCGTGGGGAATAATAAGAATAGTTTTAAATACATTATCTCATTTAATACTTACACCAACACTTAGAGGTAGGTATTATTATCTTGATTTTTGTTGAAGAAATTGGGACTTCAGTTACAAAATTCACACATTTCATAGGAAGTGGAGTCACACACCCATGTCTTTCTGACTCTAAAACTATATTGCTGTATTGTCCCCAACTAGTATGATTTGTTATGACCTGCTTTATGTTTACTCTGGAAAATTCTCATTCACTCTTACAGTATTATTTGCATACTGTGTTTACAAAGCATATATAGCCATTATTTAATTTAATATCCTTAAAGCTATGGATAGGCGGTGTTATCTCCATTTTTACAGGTCTGAAAAGTGAGGCTTGATGTCTGGGACTATCCATGGTCCCATACACCCAGAAAGTGGTGGAGCTGGGACTTGAAACCATGCTCTTCATAGAGGAAAGCCTTTTTTATGGGTGAACATGCCACACTTCGTTCTTGGGTTTTTGCCCTTTGTTCATATGTGAATGTTTATAAAGCTCTTTCCTTCCAGGTTTTGGAGATCACATTCATTGGAGAACACTAGAAGATGGGAAGAGAGAAGCAGCTGCCAGGTATAAGATATGGTTTTAGGTTATTGATGGTAGGAAAACACTTTCCAGACATCAACTTAGCATTAATTTCAGGTGAAGGTCATGCCAAGGCAGAGTAAGAACTGAGTAGTTGCCTGATAACAACAACAATAATACTATCTAACATTTAGTAAGTGCTTTCTATGCACAAGACATTGAATTATGTGAATTAACTTATTTAATTTTCAAAATACCTCTTTTGAGGTGGTACTGTTGTTACCTTCATTTTAGAGATGAGAAAACTAAGGCACAGAGCAGTTAAGTAACTTGCCCAAGATCACACAGCTAATAAGTAGTGAAGCCAAGATTCAGATGTAAGCACTCTGGCTGTAGAGCCCACACTCAACCAGTAAGCCAAACTGCCTAATTGTCTGAAGTGTCAGGTTCCCACTGGGTTTAGCCTATGCACAGACAACTGGCACAAAGGAAGAGGAAAAGGCAGAACAGAGGGTGGAAGGCTAAACACAGCTCAGTGCTCTACATGCATTAATTTATTTAATCCTTACAACCTATGAGGTTGGTTCAGCGTGTGAAATAAGAACTGTTACTATTTTACAGGAGAGGAAATTGAGATACGGAATGGGTAAATAACTTGACAATAATGTACACATCTTGGAAGTGGCAGAGCCAAGACTTGAACGTTCTGTACTATACTGTACTGGAGAGATACAAAGACCTATTATATATGCACTTACTTTGTGTTACACATACATACATTTGCACAGAAACACTCACACTTCTGCACCTACCAAACTGTAGTGCTTGCTTATGCTGGAACAGATCCCACAGCTTCATGGCTGAATCTCACACCTGCAGGAATAGAGTTGCCAGATTTAGCAAATAAAAATAAAGCATGCCCAGTTAAATTTGAATGTCAGGTAAACAATAAACAATTTTAAATATGCCCATGCAGTATTTGAAACATACTTATATTAAAAAACATATTTTTTGTTGTTTATCTGAAATTCAAATTTAACTATTTTATCTGGTAACCTTACCCAGGAAATTGAAAAATTCCTTGAAAAATTCCTATTTTTCAAGTTCTGTATCAAATGACTATTCCTAGATAAAGTCTTCAGAGATTTTTCTAGGCAGTTTGTTTCTTCTCTTCTGTGCTTTTACAACCCAACCTACATCTACCCATTGTAGTACATGCTATTCTACTTGTAGGGGCCTAACTCTTCCCATTCAGAACCTTGATCTCCTTTGGGGGAGTTGTTTTATTGTCATCTCTGAATCCCCAAACATGGAGATGTTGAATGATTGAAATGGTTGTTGAATAAACAGATACTGAGGGTCATTGCCTGTGAGGAATGAAGGGGAAGTAGCATTTTTGAATTGTCTTCTATATGCTTAATATAGTTGTGATTGTTTGCAATATTTAATGTTCATTAAGGCCTCATTATAAATGGATGGACAAAGTCTTTGGCCGCAGGGAGACCACATTCTCCTGAGGCCTATAACATTTGACATAAATAACCGATGCCATTCTAGTCTCCATCTTCTTTCTTAGAGAGCAGTACCTGGGTCTAATTACTAGCATAGAACTCCGTTTTCCATAGCAACAAGAGGGCCTTTCAGAGTCAAAGGAGGCCGGAAGTGCTGTTTGCATTTCCGCTTGCGTCGGAGACGCCGGCAACCCGGAAGTGTACGCGCGCGGTTGCACATGGCCGCTCCCTGGAAAGATGCCGCTTGTGGTGTTTTGCGGGCTGCCGTACAGCGGCAAGAGCCGACGCGCGGAGGAGCTCCGCGTAGCGCTGGCGGCCGAAGGCCGCGCCGTGTACGTAGTGGACGACGCGGCCGTGCTGGGCGCGGAGGACGCGACAGTGTACGGTGATTCGGCCCGTGAGAAAGCATTGCGTGGAGCCCTGCGAGCCGCGGTGGAGCGGCGCCTTAGTCGTCAAGATGTGGTCATCCTCGACTCGCTCAACTACATCAAGGGCTTCCGCTACGAGCTCTACTGCCTGGCGCGGGCGGCTCGCACCCCTCTCTGCCTGGTCTACTGCGTACGGCCCGGCAGTCTGAACCGGGGACCTCGGGTGGACACGGAGGACAACCGAAACCTAAATGTCAGTGTGAGTTGGCAGCCGCGCGCTGAGGAGGGAGGAAGACCTCTGGCAGCAGGCACCGGTGTCCTCAGGGGACCGCAAGCAGTGGACTCTGTAGTCATTGGGAGAGCCCAGGCAGATCCAAAGGAACTGGAGCCTAAGGAACTGGAGCCAGAGGAAACCGAGGCTCCAGGTCTTCCAGCTCTGGTGGCTCCGGAATTCGAGAAATCTGCAAATCATGTGTCCAGTGCTTTTTACCCTAACGAACTTCTGGAGGCACTAACGCTGCGCTTCGAGGCTCCCGACTCTCGGAACCGCTGGGACAGGCCCCTGTTCACCTTGGTGGGCTTAGAGGAGCCATTGCCTCTGGCAGAGATCCGGGCTGCCCTGTTTGAGAACCGGGCTCCTCCACCCCATCAGTCTACACAGTCCCAGCCCCTTGCGTCTGGCAGCTTTCTGCACCAGTTAGATCAGGTCACTAGACAAGTGTTGGCGGGACTGATGGAAGCACAGAAGAGTGCAGTCCCTGGAGACCTGCTCAAGCTTCCTGGCATCACGGAGCACCTTCGGTTTACCAGGCCCTTGACCATGGCAGAACTGAGTCGCCTCCGACGCCAGTTTATTTCCTACACCAAAATGCATCCCAACAATGAGAACCTGCCTCAGCTGGCCAGTATGTTTCTGCAGTATCTGAGCCAGAGCTTGCACTAACCAGAGGGGGTAGAGGGAAAAGCCATTGCTCCCTGTCTAACCTTCACTGCATTGTGTTTCTCTTCGACGATGAATATGAATATCTGCAGAGCATATTGATGTGTGGCACTGGAGTTAATTGTGACTGATTCACTCACACTTTCCGGAATGCCTCTGTGCCAGGCCTTGAGTTTGGAGGATCTTGGGAAATTTCTCCAGAAGATAGAGCTCAAGTGGACAGGGCTTGCTTAGATTGGATTTTACTTGGGGTATCACACAATATGGATTCCCCTCCTCCCCCATCTGAACTGTGGGAGAGCAGACTGATGAGTGAATTGTTTAAAACAATTGTGAACAGAAGCTGAAGACGGCACAGTTCTGTATCTGCACTGGCCTTCTTACATACCACAAATAGTTTTTTTGCATACTGTACCTAAACTTTTTGCTAGTCTCTATCCTGGGGCCTGGGGTCACAGATAAATCCACTGGTTTCTGTCCTTGGGAAGCTTTGCTTCTAGTGGAAGTGAAATACATAATCACTAGATTATTTTATCTAATAAAATTATTAGATCTTTCAGAAGAAGAGAGTTGGCTGGAATCTCTTTCACTTAATGTAACTTAATGTCCTTCTTGTAACGTATTTAATATAACAGTTTAGATACACATATATTACTGTTTTGTCTTTGAAATAGTACTTCAGTAGTGCTTAGTGAGAGACTAGATGTCTATAACTTGTGCTTCATTCTGTATATCAAGGAAATGGGCGTTTTTAAGCTTGTCTTTCATTCTTTTCATTGATTTCATTAAACAAATGGTAGGTACCTACCAGTGCTTGTGATTTTTAAAGATAAATTAGGTATAGTCTTTGCCCCTGAGAAGTTAATAGTTTAGTGAGAAATACAAGTAAACATAATTACAGGATGTAAGGAGCTGGTGGTTAGAGGATAATGACAGAATGCTTTGGGAGCCCAGAGGACAAAAGGACTAACTAGCTGTTGAGAGAAGGTGGTTTTGCAAAGGTTTCACAGAGGAATTAATATGTGAACTTGTCACTCTAGAGCAAAGGTCAGCAAAGGGCCAAATATTTTAGGCTTTGTGGACTATATGGTCTCTGTTGTAACTTACCAGCTTTGCCATTGTAGTACAAAAGCAGTCATAGACAGTAAGTATAAAAATGGGTAAATGTTTTTATAGAACTATGTACACTGAAATGTGAATTATATTTAATTTTAACATATCACAAGGCACTATTCTTTAGACTTGTTTTTCAACCATTTAAAAATGTAAAAAAAAAAAAATTGTATTTCACAGCCCTACAGAAGTAGGCAGTGGGCTGGCTGGATCAGGCCTGCCAGTTGTAATTTGCTGACCTCTGCTCTCAGAAGGCTGAGTAGGAGTTTGCTTGGAAGAAAGGAGGGAGCAAGACATTCTAAACTCTGAATGTATGCAGCTGCTAAAAGGATGGGCTGCCTTGGTTGGTGATGTATTTCTTGCTCATCAGGCAGTCGACCACTTTTTGTTTCTGATATATGAGAGAGGATTCCTGCGTGAAATAGAGATTTGGACTAGGAAATCTCTTGAAGTCCTTTTCCAACCTTCATTCTCTGATTCAAAGCTGATTGTTGTTTGAGTTTGGTATATAAACCTATGAATTCTGGGTTGCCATTCTAAACTGAAGTAGACAATATTCAGAACAGTAGTTCTGGAGTCAGACTGATGAATTAGTAAGTGGCAGAACCTAGATTTTATGTGGCCAAATATTTAATCTCTCGGGAGTCTCAGTTTTCTCGTTTCTATTAGGAGACCATTAATAATACCTGCTTTTAGGATTGTTGTGAGGATTTAAATGAGATGATGCATATAAAGCACATAGAACAATGTATAATAAATGTTTAGCACATTTTGGGCATTAGTATAGTTACCTACCTAGATCCCACTTCTCACCTAAGCTTGCCTTGTTCATTTGGTTTGTAATCTTTTACAAGTGTTAGAGGCAGAAGTCCATTCCCAATTTGTAGTAAGCCTGTGATGAGATAGCTGAATACTTCATCTGACACTTAGTAAATTAATTAGTTTATGTATATTTAGAATAGTGCCTAGTACATAGTAATTGTTATATAAGTGTTTGCAATCAATATTATTGTATGTGCTGGGTGTAGGGGATATAGAGACAGCTAAGAGTTCCTTTAGGAAGCTCCAAGTCTGGTGGGAGGAGATGGGTAATAGATCTAGATCAGTGTAGTAAATGCAGTGTTATACAGAGTTATGGAGGTATGGTGAAATGGGAGTCGGATGATGGCTGCTTACCTAGGACCCTCCTACAAATTGGCATTTGAGCCTTGAGAGCTTAAAGAGCATCTGGCTAAGACTGGTTCAGGTGGCTTGTATTTCTCATTATTTAAAAAAAAAAGAAAAAGTTTTTTCCTCCCTGATTATAAAAATTACATTTAATCATTGAAAAATTGGAAATACAGAAAAAGTATAGTAAAATCCACAATCCCATTACCCAGCGATAACTGCTATTATGTTTTGGTACATTTCCTCTGGGCTCTTTTCTTCATACATATTTGTATAATTAAAACCAAACTACAGATAATACTTTTATAATAAAGTTTTTAATTTATACCAATGAAAATTTTTATTAACATTTTCATTGGTTATATGATCATAACATTTAGAAATACTCTAATTTGATGTTTTCTTCTACAGCCTTTTCTCCCTAGCATTAAAGCCCAAATTTGCAAAGTTTACAGGAATATCAGAACTTTCCAATAATTTTGTTATAATAATCTGTTTTTGAATAGGTTGTCTTAAAATTTTCCCACTTGAAATGGTACTACATGAATGTCTTTGTACATTTGTCTTCATAAGTTGGTCATTGTATAAGGATAGATTTCGAGTGGAATTTACTAGATTATATTGTTTTGTTTTGTTTTTAAGTGGATTGCCCCTGATGGTGATTATTCATAAGTCCTGGTGTGGAGCTTGCAAAGGTAAGTGCAAATGACCAAACCTCAGATGTGTTCTCAAATAATAACATTTAAAAACTATGAGCAGTGACTTTGGCCCAGCACTGCTGATTGCTTTAAGGAATACCGAAGAAGTATACGACATAGATTCCCTGCCCCCAGAAATTTTCAGTTGTATTTTCAAGGGGTTGGAGGGTGAGGCAGTTAAGTAGAGTACGGGATTAAGTGCTACAATAGTCATGTGGATAGAAATGTTAGAGGAGGCTGAAGGTGACAGAGAGAGACATAAGAAGTAGTTAGAGAAGTCTTCCTGGAGGAGGTGAGAATGAAATTAGAACCCAAGGTTATCTTGCTTTGTAGCATGTATTCTTTCTGCTATACCAGCCTGCCACTTTCCAGTCAGATTTTTTACTTTAATTTGTATATTACACTTAATAAAATCCTAGTTGGAAATAATTGATGTAATAACATATACATCAGTGGTATTGTTACTATATTATCTATTACTTCTTCAATAAAAACAAATAGTAATATTTTTTTTCTTTTGTATACCATTATCCATATTTTATAAATGAGGTAAGAGCTTCAGAGAAAAGAAGTTAGTCACTTAAGGTCATGTAACTATGCAAGTAAGTGGCAAAAGTAGGACCAGAATTCAGGTATCCTGATTTCTGGTTCTAAAGATTAAGAAGGAAAAACAGGGTTCTGTGAATCAACTCAGCAAATTAGGGCTTCGATATAATAATGATGTTTCTTCTATTCCAAAATCTTTTTTTTTCCCTAGCTTTAAAGCCCAAATTTGCAGAATCTACAGAAATTTCAGAACTTTCCCATAATTTTGTTATGGTAAATCTTGAGGTAAGACTTCCAGAGTTTCACCTTTCTGCTATGATTTTAAGTCTTTACTCTTTTAGAATTACCATCATTAATGGTATAAAATCTTATTCAGCAGAGCTGGCTGTATTTCTGTTTTTCTCTTGACCTTTAATACTAAGGCTTGCATCAGATAAGGTAGAAAGCCATCCATCCTCCACTTGTGGGAGTAACTAGGATAGGAGGGATTGGATAAGGTGGCTAAATTTTAAGGTCCTATCATTCTTAGTCTATGATTATGACATATTTTTTATATCTTTGTATAGCTGAACTAAAGGTAGTCACACATGCAACCCACAACTCCCTGCAAAATGTGATTAAGTTGAAAACCTACTCTGTGCTGGGCTTATATGTATAACCTTCCTGTTTCTTTATTAGATATCCTTTATGTGCTTCACATAGACCAGAGGTCTTGGAATCTCAAATTAGAATATCAGATCTTAGAGTTAAAAGGGATTTTTAAGCCATTGGTGCTCTCCCCATTTGACAGAAAGAATATCTTAGGCCTGAAGGAATAAGTGATTTAGTCAAGATCGTAGAGCCCAATAAGGGATTAAGAATAGGTACTATGGCCGAGCTGTGCTGCCTTTTAAGCTACACTCTTCAAAGGTGGGATGCTTGGATGCTCTATGATGATACTCCTCCCCTAAAGTTCTGTAAAATAATGTTTACTTAAACAGTACTGGAAATTTTCAGAACACATTAAAAGTTAATGTTGAGGCAGCTAAGGGATTGTTTATATTAGCTGGGAGATAGCTGAATGCTGATACACCTCCCTCAAGGCAAAATTATGTTAAATAAAGAAATGCCCATTTAACTTCTGAAATGGGGATTGCACCATAAGTGGCAAAATTGCTATTGATTCCCATGCATATGAACTCACTACTTTCTATGGTAAGTTAGAATCACCTCTCAAAGGAAACAGAAATGTCTTCAGTGAGCATTCTCCAACTTCGGAGAATTTCTTAAAAAGAAAACTAGTTGTGTGGTCATATCTCCTGGAAGGAGTAGAACTCCATAATAGTAGTTAAAACCTCATTCTCATTAATTCGTGCATTCAAGAAATACTGTGTGCAAGTCAGTGATGGAGGTATTGGGAATCGCAAAGAATAAAATAGACAGAATTCCCTGCCCTCGTTGAAATTACACATGGGGACTTGAATATGGAGACAGACAATTAAATGAAATATATCAGTGGTGGTAAATGCTATGGCTAAAAATGAAGGGTGGAGGTGACAGTTTGCAAAGATAGTTAGAAAAGAAGGTGATGTTGAGCAAAAATTGGAAGCAGAAAAGGGAGTGAGCCGTGTGGATAATGGGGGAAATGTTCCAGGCAGAGGGTCAAAACGAGTACAAAAGCCTGCGTTAGGAACAGGCCAGTCTACTGTTGCTGTTTAATGACAGCAACAGCGAACAGGTTAGTGTGGTTGAAATAGCCTGAACAAAGGGTAAGACATGAAGTTAGTGCCTAGGTGGCAGATCATGTAGGGCCTTTTAGGCCGCTGCAAGGACTTGGGGTTTTACCCTCAGTAAGAGAGGAAGCCACTGAAAGGTTTTGAGGAGAGAGGGGACATGATCTGACTTAAGGTTTACCCTTAATAGGATGAAGAGGAACCCAAGGATGAAGCATTCAGCCCTGATGGGGGTTATATTCCACGAATCCTTTTCCTGGGTAAGGTGAAAGATCTGCATTTGGCGATCCATGATGTGGAAGGAGAGAAAAAAGAATCGGGCACTGAGTCCACCTACTGAAACTACTGGGATGGCTAAAAACAAAAGCAGACAAAAACCAATTTCAAGAGGGGGGGGGAATTCTGAATGCCAGAACTTCAAGTCTGAAGGAAAGCTTTCCCCGTTAACTAACTGCTTCTGTGAGCAGTGACAGAGGATTGATCATCCATTTATTCACTCAGTGATCCTCTGTGCGTCAGCCATAAGTAAAGCACTGCGGGGGCAGAGATAAGCCACAGTTCCCACCCTTGACACCATAGTGCAGCTGAGGCAATGGAATACTATAACCAGACAAATGTCTTCCTGCAATTGTATAAAAGATATTTCATGGCCACCTAATCTTTACTCAACATTCTGCTAAATTCTGTGGGGGGTGCAAATAAAAATACAGGATCCCATCATCATCAAACAGAAAAGGAACATGTCAGGAAGAGGGAACAGTCTATGCCAGGGCATAGGGGGAGGGTGGCGGTTGTGTTCAGGGAACGGCAAGGAGTTGAGTGTGTGACTGCAACATAAAACAAGGGGGTGGGTGGTGAGAGAATGGGCTGCAGAGATGGGCAGCCTTCATTTCCCAGCAGGCCTAGTGTACCGTATAGTGTTTGAAGTACCTCTCTGTTGTAATTATTGCAACCCCTGTGCCATTTTGTCTTCGACAGATCCCAGTGGCAAGGTGCATCCTGAAATTATCAATGAGAATGGAAACCCCAGCTACAAGTATTTCTATATCAGTGCTGAACAAGGTATGGTTCTGTTGAGAGAGGAGGGAGGTATGCTGCTAAATTTAGCTACGATGAACTACGTACTGTGTTTCCCCGAAAATAAGACCTAACTGGAAGATAAGCCCTAGCGTGATTTTTCCAGATGACAGTTCCTGAACATAAGCCCTAATGCATCTTGTGGAGCAAAAATTAATGTAAGACCCAGTCTTATTTTCGGGGAAACGTGGTCCTACAAGGTCAATGATGGGAAACTCACTTCACCTGTAAGCTGAGCATCTCCTGTATGACTAGCTTTTGGCCACATCCTGTGTAGCACATAGGAGAAAGATAAGACTGAGCCCCTGCCCTAGCGGCTTACAATCCAGTTGGGAGCTAACTGACCCACAGGAAACTGAAGAACTGAGGTGCCCAGAGATAGTACTTGCCCGTAGTCACAGAGTTGGGATTTCAGTCCAGAACTTAGTTTTTTTCCACTGCACTAATGCTACTCTTGTAAGAATTCAAAGGAGAGGCATGCTGACTCTTAGCTGATCAAGTCTAAAAGGTTTCATAGATTCATAGATAGTAAACTTTAACTGGACCTAGAAGGATAAAAGTTTGTCTCTGTGGACAGATATGAGGAGGAATGTCAAGCTACAGAAGCAAGGGTGGATGCGGGGCATGGGAGTGGGGGTGTGGGGGGGCATTGTAGCCCAACATGGAGAGTACGGAAGCCTCGCTAGAGGAGGTGATGATTGATTGAGTCCTGAAGAATGAGAGTAGCCGGCAGGAGAATGCAACGGGTGTTCCAGGCAGAGAGGACAGCATCAGCACAAACAGGTGAAGGAAGGCTGAAATGATAAAATCAGTCATGCTTTTTTTGTTCTCTCATTCTTAAGCACAGTCATTCTAGAGGCAGGGGTTGGAATTGATGCCATGTACTGTCACTGTTTTCCTTTGGAAATTCCCCCTGCCATCTATAAAAGGGGGTTGTTTGCCGTGTGTCCCCCATTGCCATGCTGCCAGATTGTTGATGACTTTATGTGTTGAGTCCTTGAGAATCTTATTTCTCAGAATAGGGAGAGGAAGGAGATCTGGAAAGGTTATCCTCTCCTTCCCGTCGTCTTACCACATGCAGATTACTGGAGTTTGGTATTAGAGGGAAATTTTCCACATGGAGAAGGACAGCTGGACTTTAGGTCCCCAATTCTTGACCCTGAGGTTTACCTTTGCTTTAGAATTTTGTCCACGTTACCACCACCATCTTCATGCTGGCATCATCCTTCAACACATTAGTCCAAATGTGGACACAAGACCTTTGCCTGAATCCCCCATGCCTCAACTCACACGAAACTGGAACATACAGACCTGGTTTGACTAAAGGATGGGCAAAACAGAAAGGAAATAACACGCTACCACCTGGCTCTTAGGAGGTTATAGGCTTACTTTCTGAGAGTCACAGCCTCTGGCTTAACCTAACTCCTGGCCTGCCATTGTATAGGGAGCCTGTACCCAAATAGCTGCCCTCTTTGAAGTCTAAATGCACAAGAGGGATGCCGTGAGATAGACAAGAAGTCCCGTGTCTCATCTACCTAGGGCCTGCCTTCCAGGTGTCTCTTTTGCCTGACAACTTGGCTTCTTCCATGGTGGGAAGGTATTTTCTATACCCTTAGTCTTCAAGTGAACAGGTAGTCTATGACAGGTCCATCTCTAATCCTGGAGGTTAAGCAAAGTAACTGCTAACATTTTTGTAGCACTTCCTGGTTTACAAAGCACTTTTAATATCCATTGTCATTTAATTTTTACAATAATCTGGTGTGAAGTAAGTAGCATTATCTCATTTTATAGACAAGGAAACAAATACAAAGAGGTAAAATGACTTTTCAGGGCTAAAATCCAGCACTGGATCTTGAGTCCAGATCCCGTGCTCCTCTCATATGTCTCCTAAAACATAAAAATCTATATTGGTTGTCAAATGTCAAATATTAAAGATCTTCTTTCCCCCCCAACTTTTATTTCACAGTTGTTCAGGGGATGAAGGAAGCTCAGGAAAGGCTGACGGGTGATGCCTACAAACAGAAACATCTTGAAGATGAGTTGTAACAGGAATGTCTCCCTTTCTTCAAAGTTAGTGTTCTGGGAGGAAAGCAGCAGGGAGGGAATATTGAGAAATCGCTCAGAACAATTCAACCAACCAGGAACCCTTTCTCCTGCCTCCATGGGAAGGAACTCGGAATATTGAGAAATCGCTCAGAACAATTCAACCAACCAGGAACCCTTTCTCCTGCCTCCATGGGAAGGAACTCTCAACTGTGGAAGAGTTATGCTAACGGAATCTGGACTCCATGTTTGTAGATCAAGCAAAGTGTGGCGGACTTCCTTCTCTTGTCCCTTCTCACCTAAATGTCTGTCATTGAATGTAGAGAATGGTACTTTTTAACACAATACTTGAGCCATTTCGAGGTTTACTCCTCACACTTAAGTATTTGAATCTTTCCATTTCCTCCCACTTTACTAGCCTTGCTGGTGAAAGGAGACCAGGAGCATCTTTTCTACAATGTTAAAATTGCAGAAATGACTTATCATTTAAAACAATCCTTAATGTATATCAGTAATTCTATCCCCACCAAGGAGACCAGCCTGTTTCTTCTTTTTTTTTCCCTCCTGCAAGTAATCTTGGGCTTCTTCCAGGAATCCCTGCAACTTTCTTCCTCTTCTCCTGCTTGGGCTTTCCTGTTTGCAGGCATGCGTTTGCAGGAATGGCTGTGTGCTTGGACTCAGCCCCAGCTGGAAGCATGCTTTCCCTGTTACTGCTGGAGAAACTCAAAGCTTCAAGTCCTAGGCGGAGCCATTTTTGTCAAGTTGTCAACTGTATTTTTGTACTGGGGTTAACAAACATAAAATATTAATTGCTCTATTAAACTTTAATAAAATTTTAAAAGGAAATGTGCTGTGATGATCTTTTTGTTATTGAAGAATGGAAGGAGGGGCGGAGGTCAGGAAGAAAACGAACTTTGAGGGCTTCGTCTAGGACTCCACCTTCCACATTCAAATGGGTCAGAGCTTATCTCTTCTACTTTTTAAATAGCTGAATCCCCTCCATCCTCACTTTCCCTGTTTTAGTGCAGAGCAGGCTTTTGCTATTTCCTAGACTACTGTGACAGCCTCTTAACTAGTCTGCGACCAATATTCTCTCCTACAATCCATCCTCCTTTCCAAAACGCAAATGTGACAGTGTCACCCCCCTGCTTAAAGCCTTTCCTGTCACCTTCAAGGTAATATTAGGAAACATATGGGCCTCAGTGTGTGCCAGGCACCCTACTAAGTGCTTTATGTGTGTCATTCCATTTCACTTGCCTTTATCCTAACTGCCCTGTGAGAAAGGTACATTATAATCTCTGCTTTACAGGAGGAGAATTTGAAGTATGTGCTGACGCCAAGGCACAGGCTGAAGTCTTGATCTTCACTGTGGCCTTTGAGAAGCTACCTATTCTTCAACGTTATTTGTTCCCGTTCATGTCTTTGCATTTTGTGTTGTGGGGACATCCAGTTGCTTCAAGTTCCCCTCACAACATGCTCCTTTATACTTTCGTATCTTTGCTTGGCTTGCTTCCTCTGCCTCAAACATCTTTTCTTTTTATTCATCCTTCACATTCAGAGCCATCTCTTGTGGAGTCTATCCTTATCTTTCTCAGAAGGATAAAGTGCACCTCCCAATACATCTACATGGCTCCACACCACGTGATAGTGTAATTACCTATTTGTACATCTGTGACTGTCACCAGACCGCCATTCTCCTCTAGGGCAGAGGCTATTACTCTATTCTGTGTACCAAGGTCCCAAAACAATGTACTGTCAAGTGAATAGCCAAGCTCTCTGGTAGGTTCCTTTCATCCATTCTCCCTATTCCATCAGTTGTCCTATGGGATAGGTATTATTAGCCTTATTTTATGGAGAAGGAGACTTTGGAGATGGAAGTGGCTTGCCCTCAGTTTCTAGATTAAATACGGATTCTCACCATCCCTATCTTACTCCAAACTCATGCTTTTCCCACCAAACATTACCTCCTTTATGTTTAAGGTGTAACTCAGAACAGGAGTTTTCAATCTGGAGTACATAAAGAAAGACTGTACGGGAGATACTTGAGCACAGACACTTTAGTGACTTGATATTCAGATCTTCATTTTCCCAAAAGTGATTTCCCAGGATTCCACAAAAATTAAACAATTACTGTATGATCCACCAATTCCACTTCAGAGTATATACCCAAAAGAATTGAATGTAAGGACTCGAATAAATATTTGCACAGCCATGTTTATAGCATCATTTTTCACAATAGCCAAAGGTGAAAGCAACTCAAGTATCTGCCAATGGATGAAGAGGTAAACAAAATGTGGTGTATACGTACAATGGAATGTGAGTTTCCTTCCTTTCAGCCCCTATACTCAGGCTGATTTCAGCACTGTGGCTGCTGGTCAGTCCTGCGAGAATGTAATTCCCATTTGGAGCACAAGGGGGAGTAAGACAACCTTTGCAAAGGGTCACAGGGCTGACTTAACCAGCCTTCCTTCACAAGCCTTATGAGAGAGGCACAATAGGAGATGCTTTTCCAAAATTAGAAGGGCAATCCTGACTTACAGATTCTAGGTGAGCGGTAACTGTTCTTCAGTTCCCTGAATATGTATTTGAGGGGGGAAACCATTGGCAAGCATGATGAACCTAGTTACAAGAGCTATCAGATCCCTTATAGTAGCTGTTTTTGAATATCCTATTATGTGTCATGTCTTTTACACACGTTAATCACATTTAGTTTAACTCTCTCAAATAGTGAAATAATTCTCATCCTCATTTTACAGATGAGCAAATCTATGTGATCAAGAGAAATTCAATCATAACTAGTGAATAGTGAAAGTTGTATTTGAACCCAAATACTCTGATTCCAAAGCTTATGCCCTTTTGTCTCACACGGGTTTACCTTACAAAGCCTTGCAGTTTATTTTAATTTAATTCCCTTATTTAATAGGGATAGTTGAGAAAGGGGACTGGTCAGGGGTGAGTGATTACTGATGAGACCAAGGGGGGACTTTGTGCCCAGGGTGAGTTCGTGGACATGAGGACCCCTGACCACAGGCCGTAGTTATGCCCATCCCCCTGCTCTGTTAACACCTTGTGAGAGGGGAGGCTTTAGAATTGGTCATTTAAGCCATGCTCTCACCCTGGGCGAGTCACCTATCCTCTCTGTACCTTCATGCCTCATCTTTAAAATGGGCTGACTCCTTCTCCTCCATCAGGTCTCAACTCAAATGTCACTTCCTGGGAGAGGCTTTCCCTGTTTAATCATTCTAAAATAGCCCTTTTCCCTAGTCACTTTCTACCTTATCATCTTGTTAAAATATTTCCTTAAATGTGCTCATACCTAACTGAAATTATATATGTTGTTCACTTATTTGTCTCCCCTCCTAGGCTTCGTAACCTCCATGTGACCAGAGATTCTCTTTGGTTCATGTTTTGTACACATGTACCTAGAACACTGCTGAGTGTTGGCACACTAAGTGATCAACAAATCTTTGTGGAATGAATGAGTGATACAATGATGAAGAACTAAGACCAGAGGGTGAGAGTTTAGCAAAGAGGAGGATTTTCCTAACTATAAGAGTTGCCCAAAGACAAAGCAGCCTGCCCTGGAGGAGATAGTGTCCCTATCTTTGGAAGTGAGCATGCCATGGCTATCGAGGGGGCTCCCATGTTGGGTTGGTGGAGGAGGGCTGATTTGAGGTTCCTTTGGCTCCTCAGTAAAATCTTAATTAGGTTTTGAACTAAAACCCTGATAACAGTGTGCTGTCTAGCCATTGTCGGTGTTAAATTATGGACTGGGTATTTTCTCCATCTAATAACGAGGGAAAGAGAGGCTCAAAAGGTGGGGGAGGCCGAGACAAGGGGATTGACAGTGTTGCATTCTATTTCTGGGTTCTGAGAGAGACCTGACTGAGATGCTGGTGGACTTACTTAAATTCAAATAAAATAAATGAAGACGATTGTGGCTAATCTTTTCTAACTCAGTTGCTGTTTTTACCACTGGGCTCCTCTGGACTTCACTTTCCCCATGGCTGTCTACTCTTCCCTTCCTTATAGGGAATGGTAACCACCCAAGTCAGAAAGCTTTCCTCGTCGCCTCGATTTCCTTTCTCCCCACATATAGTCAATCAGACACCAAATCTTCTCCTTTTAATTCCTTTAATGTCCCACTGCATCTCCCACCTCAGGTCTCATAATCTCTTTTGAAATCTCTGTACCAGCCTTCTCTCTGGTCTCCCTGTCCCCTATATCTTGGAACCTCCAATCCATCTCCCCTTGTGCAGGCTGAGATCTTTCTAAAGCATCAATTTGGCCAAGTCTTCCCCCTGGATAAAGCCCTGTAACAGTTCCACATTGCCCTGACCATCCTTAGCGTGGTCCTCCAGGCCCTGCCTGCACTGACTTAGCTCCCGCCTCACTCACAACCTGTACTGTGCCTATCACATCTGTGCTTCCAGAGACTCAGTCCCTGAAGTTCCCTGCAGATTTCACGTCATTTCACACCTTTGAGCCTTTGCTGATGCTCATCCATCTGGGTTGCTTCTCCATGAGTTTAACTCCCATTTTTCCTGTAAGGCTAAGCTTAAGTCTCATCTCTGCATCCCCGCATGGGGCCGGACCTAACTCTCAGCTTCCACCCCTGACATGTTCCACGGTGAGTAAGCAGCCATGCCAAATTCATTAATGTTGCTGATTCAAATAAAATAAATGAAGGCTTTCCCTACTTTCAGTAGCTAAGAAACCATGGGCTCGTTATTTCTTCCTCACATCCAAGATAGTATGAATCAGTCTCCACTTTATAGGTTTATTGTGAAAGTTAAATGAGATAATGGATTGTGAGAAATCCTTTGTAAATATTTCTATGCCTATTTATTTAGCAAATATCTTCTGACCCCTTCTAAGAATGATTCAGGAGGCACCGTGTTGGGTAGTAGTGTGGCCTTTGCCCTTGTGCAGCTCACCCTAGTGGAACTTATAGCCTGCTGTCCTCTACCAGGCAGTGAGCCTCTTTGGGTAGGGGGCAATTTGTTACTCACCTTGGTGTATAGTAGCTGCTCGGGAGATATTGCTGTGTGGGTGAGTGAGTGAATGAATGAATGAATGAATGGTATTCCAAGTAGAGAGAGAAACTGATGCTAATCAATGGAGATGTTATGGAACATGTCACATTCAGGGAACGGCAAGTAGTTTAATGGTAGAGCTCAGGGCATGGTGGGGGAGCGTCCAGTAATGAGGTTAGAAGGTGGGTGGGGCCAGAACACCAGGGGCCACATGTGCCTATTAAACAGATGGACTTTGGAGTAGGGCAATAGGAGGGATTTTACTCGTAAGCTGTGTTTAGGAAAAGTTCTCTGCTGCAGTATTGAGTGTGGATTACAGGGGAAGACTGGAGGCTCCCATGAGGGTAGGATAGTAAGAAGGCTATGGCTGTGGATGGAGACGAAGGGATGGAATGGAGAGTTCTCGGAAGGTAGAATGGATTGGCAGAGTGGGCAAGGGAGAAGGAGGGCTGGTGGGTGGTACCTGCGTTCTGACTATTTACATGTTGAATGCTTCCCTTTGTATCTCTGTGTGCCCTGGTGATGGGGCAGCGTCCTCAGTGTGGATTTTAACCAGTTGCATCTCATAAACTGATGCAGGTGGGGAGAGAATGGACCTGCACATTCATTTATTTTATAAATGAAGAAAATGAAGCACAAGGAAAGAAGGAATGACTAGTGCATGAAATGGCATTTGAGATCCTCATCTTTTTCTATCATTATCCAAATCTGTTCCCATTCCTGTGGTAGATTGGTTAAAGGCCATAGCTTCCTCACTTCCCTGTATCCACGCCCCTTGGTGGTGCAATCTTGCTCTTCTTCCCAGTCAGAGATGGAGTTTATTTCTCTACCCCTTTGAATCTGGGTCACATTTGTGACTTGATTTGGCCGACAGAATAAAGTATATGTGATGTTATACTATGTTTGAGGCTAGGCCTTCAGAAATTGTATCTTCGACATTTACCCCTTGGAACACTGCCCCGAAACCACCATGTAAGCTGGTCTAGCCACTGGTGACTTAGAATATGGAGAAAGACCATGGCATCCATCCCTCAGCCAGCACCACCTGCCAGACCTATGAGTGAGGCATCTTAGACCTTACAGTCCAGCTGACCTTCCAATGGAATGCTGTTTACGAGTGATCCCGG
The DNA here is from genome assembly GCF_004115265.2 of Rhinolophus ferrumequinum. Taxonomy (NCBI): domain Eukaryota; kingdom Metazoa; phylum Chordata; class Mammalia; order Chiroptera; family Rhinolophidae; genus Rhinolophus; species Rhinolophus ferrumequinum. The sequence continues at coordinate 37,149,083 of NC_046292.1, read as the reverse complement.
GGAAAATCAACACATCCACCCATTCAGCCACCCCCAGAACTGTGAGAAATAATAAATTATTGCTGTTTTAAGCCACTGAATTTTGAGGAGTGGTTTGTTATGCACCAATAGATAACTGAAACAACTTCTGCACTCCCTTTATCAGTAAATGGCTTCACTATCTACCTGGTTGCTTATGCCAATTTTCTTCCCCTCATATTTCACACGTAATCTGTCACCAAGTCCAAGGAATTTTAGCTCCTAAATACATATGAAAGCCCTCTAATTTGTACTTTCCCCACTGCTATGACATGAGGTCAGTTCCCCTTCATCTCTCACCTGGATTGTTAGAGCCATCTCTGTGTTCCCTATCTCCTGTCTCCCTGCTCCTACCCTTCCCATCCAGTCTGTCATACCCACCACAGTCAGAGCTCTCTTTTTTACATGCATATGTAACCATGTTACTCCACTGCTTAAAACCTTTTGCTTGCCAGGAAATTCCCAAATCTCTAACATGATTTATGAGGCCTTACACCATCTGGCCCTGCCTCTGTTTCCAGTTTCATCTTCCACCACTCCTCTCATTGAACCCCATGTTTCTAGAACTGCTTCACAGCTTCTGGAGACTTTCTGGCATCTGCTCCAGCTCCCCCATTGCATGAAGTAACCCACAGAAGGGGTCAGATGAAAACATTCAACCTGTCAACCTATCTAAGTTCCTAGGCTGGCCATGAGGGACTCCTACAGGGGTACCGCTGAACATTGTGGAGATTTGAATGTTCCAAATAACATCCACACTTATGCTATTACCTTTTCTAAGTAACTGATTTTCATTCAATGAAAAGCATTAATTTTTTTATTTCATGTAAAAACCAGGAGCTAGAGAAGGCTGATTACTCTGACAACTAAAAAGGATTTAAGGAAATTTTGTTTGTTGGATGCTTAATCATAATGGTGTTCACTGAGCAATCATAATTCTGGGGTCTAATAGAAAGAGCTCTGGACTTGGAATTAGACAGACATGGTATCTGGCGCTGCTATTTACCCCATGTGTGACCTGGGCAAATCACTTAAACTTTCTGATTTCTGTTTCCTCATTTGTAAAAAGGGAATGATAATCCATACTTTGCCTGATTGTACTAAGGACTAGATGAGATAAAATATGTAAATGAGTCCAGTATATTTTAAGGTCTTAATGATTATAATTGTTAACCAATCTGATCCAAGGCAAAAGGTAGAATTTTGTCTTTCTTTTTATTCCTACTAATTGGGCATTTGGATCTGGAAGTGAAAAGTCCAATATAATTTGATTTGTTTTGTTCTTCTCTCTGCTAGTCAATAGGGAGGTAGCTATTGGGGGCATAAACGATACAGCCCAAATGTCAGATGTGACCTCTCTTCCTCTTTAAGATCTAAGGGCTTGAACTTCTATTTTCACATTTTATAATCCTTGGAATTTCTCCAAATTCCAAGAGGCTGTGCTTTCATAATCTCTGCTGCTACTCTTCTTTTGCAACACAGAAAAACAAAGCCTGTTGCTCAATTTGCCTACTCACCTTCACAACTTCCCTCCCTCAGGAAGCATTCCTAAGTGTAATGGTCTTTACTGTAGTCTTGAAGTCAAGAAAGCTTTAAACAACTTATCCATTGTGTATTCCAGTGCTTCAACACCCTTTTGTCCACCTGCCATGGGAGGGCTTCTTCTGACCCTTTACCCATGTAGCACTTACCCTTACATTAATTTTCTTACTCATCTTTTTCTTTTCTCCCTCTTAGCGCTATTTATTACCTCTTCATTTTGCCAATTGAATTCCAAAGTGTCCTCCCTTTTTTACTCAGAGCAATTTAGTGCTTCCCCTTCTCCTCCCATGCTTACATATCCACACTCCTCAAGGCCATGGGTAGGACAAAGGGTCTTTCCTTCTTGGAAAGCAGTGGTTAGAAAATAGCTTTTTTTTCTAGTATAATAACCCTTGCTTCCTATTTATTGAGTGCTTACTATGTGCCTTGTACTCTGTCAAATGTTTCCCAGTCACTATCTCATTTTCTTATATGATCTTCACAATGACCCTAGGACGTAGCTCTCATTATTGCTATGTCTACAAATGGGGATGAGGTGCATGTGTCAGAAAAATGAGGTAATTTACATAAGATCACACAGTAAGCAAGTGATAGAACAGGATTGAAAACCAGGTCTGTCTGGTCCCAAGTCTGTACTCTTTCTACTTTACTATATGGCCTTTCAGGAGAAGGAGAAAGAAATCAAAAGATCGGAGGCTATATCACCACAACACCATCTGCTCTCCTATTGTTTTGCAACTTTAAAAGGATGATTTTGTATGTTATCTCATTATTACTGTGCAGAATGAATAATCATTATCATCACACCCATTTTGAAATGAAGAACCTAGGTTCTTGAGGGAGAAAGGCAGTGAGGGACCAAGCAGCATGAGACATTTGATTTTAAAATTACAGAGGCACTAGTTCTGGGTGAGTGAGAAGTTCAGAACGTGAGGGGCAGCCGGTTAGCTCAGCTGGTTAGAGCGAGGTGCTCTTACTAACAAAGTTGCCAGTTCCATCCCCACATGGGCCACTGTGAGCTGCGCCCTCCACAACTAAATTGAAACAACTACTTGACTTGGAGCTGATGGGTCCTGGAAAAACACACTTAAATTAATAAAAAAAGTTTAAAAAAAGAAGTTCAGAATGTGACCATGGGAGCCAGTGGCCAAGGTGATGTGAAGAGGAGACCAAGGCCTGAGGGACCAGGAAGCCACATGGCTACTGGAGTCACCAGGAAGATGGCAGGACGGGCGCTAATGAGGATGACCATAAGCTAGGGGCTGAAATCTTCAATACATAAGAAGCAAGTGGGGGTCAGTGATGTGCTTGATGAGAAGAGATAGAAGGTGGTATGACCAGAGGGGAAAGGAGAGGAATTTGTGTAAAAGGGTGGAAGTGGCCGTGTTGACCCCGCCTCATGGTTTTATGGTGTGTGGGGAGAGGGAAAGTGAGAAGCCTTCTTGCAGAGGGCTACAAGAGGAGTCCTGGAGGAGGGTCAAGTTTCAGTAAAGGCAAAGAAGTAACCTGAGTACTCTCTGAAGAAGCAGAGGGTATAGAAGAGTTTGTTGACAAAGGAATGGGATTCTAGAGAGTACAGGGGGAAGGGCTGCCAGGAGAAGGACTATGGGAAGGTGAGTGAAAGGGAGGTGTGGAAGTAGCTCCGAAGAGTATAAGGATGAGTCTGACAGATAAGTCAGACAACCAGAGGTGCTGTCAATTGGGTGGTTCCCAAGGTGGAGAGACAAATTGTAGACAGGGTCATAATGGAACTTGGGGGGAAAATCATTTTGGTATCTGACACTAAGATTTGGGGTGGAGGAAGAATGTGGGAAAGAACAATGATTCTAAACCAAAGCTGGCAGCTGGCTCCTGTGACCTGAGGAAGACTTGAAGTCCAGGTCAGGATGGAAGGATGCAGTGCTAATTACCTCTTATTTTAATTACCTCTGCCTTCACTGACAGAGCTGGGACTTCCTAATGACCAGGCAAGAACGTTTTCTCACTCCAGGCTACTGATGGTAATGGTGAGCCCCTGAAAGATTTTAGTTGTTTGTATGTATGTTTGTTTAACAAGGTCGATGGTAACATGGTGGCATTTAAAACGACCACTCAGGCTGCTGGTGTAGAGGATGGATTGGAGAGTGGAAGCAGGGAGAGCCATTAGGAGGCTGTTGCAAGAAGTGGAGGCCGGGCAAGAAGTGAAGAGGCCTGAACCAGGGTGAGAGCAGTGGAGACGAGAGGAAGGGAAGGGTAGGGTATGTTAAGGAGGTGTTATTATCACAGACTGATGGGATGTAGGGCACTAAGGAGTGCATAGGGTAGAGGACAATGCCCAGGCTTCTGGCCTCATTTCCTCTTATAGTCAGCCGTCCAGATTGTGCGTCTCTCCTGTGGCTTGTGTGAGGATGAAGCGATGTAACAGAAAAGAAAGTGCTTTGGAACTGGCAAAATTCTGGTACCCACCATCATCTACATTGTCATCAAAGCTCTCTGCTCAGCCTAATAAGTCCAAGGCGTGAGAATTAAGATCAATCGTGATAGTCACCCAGATATTGGGAAGCGCTGGTCCCCCCAAATACCTCGGATTTCCAGCACCTGCCAGCAGTAGGGGGCCGGGGCGGGGCGAACACGGACTCAGCCCCCGGGCGGGGCGTGGGTGGGGCCTGGACGCGGCTGTAGCGGAGCGGAGCTGCAGCCGGAGCTTAAGCCCTAAGTCGCCGCTGTGGGGACCAGACCCAACCCGCACGGACCCGCACCGCTCTGCTCCGCACCGGGTCCCGCCGTCCCGCTGCGCTGTCGGGGAGCGAGCCGCTCTCCCGCACCCGGAGTGCCAGGTAAGGGGCGCGGCCCCGGCCACCGGCCCGGGAGGATCAGGGACCACTCCACAGCGCCAGGCGCTGGGGACAGTGAGCGGGCGTTGGGTAGAAGCGCAGGGCAGTGGAGGGGACACCGAGAAGGGGCTGGCCGAGGCCGATGAGGAGGGGGCACCGCGGCAGTGAAGGGGCGCGTAGCCTGGGGAGGGGGCGCTGAGGGGGGGTCTACTGGGACCGTGAGGGCCGCAAGAGGAGCTCCGAGGGCAGGGGGCAGCAGGAGTGCAGGAGCAGGAAAGAAGGCGCCCGGGCTGGGAGAAATGGTGAGTGACAACCGAGGCGCAGTGGCGGGGAAACGGGGGGTGTTGGGGGCGGGGAGACGTAACGAGGAAGCTGAGAGGGGCAGTGTGGACCGAGGGTACCCAGCAACCGAGGGGAGCTGGAGGGGGTGCTAAAGCCAGAGGATTGAAGAGAGCGAGGGTAAGGGGAAGCGTGGAGGTGAGGAGCTAAGGTGACGTGATTGGCCGGCGGGGGTCGTTTAGAGCTGGACAGGAGTGAAGTGAGGAGGGGAAGGGGCGCTGGGCAACAGGGGTGTTGCTGGTCGAGGACAGAGGATGTGAATGTGGAGAGGTGGAAGCAAAACGGATGCGCAGGGAGAGAGTCTCGCTGGGTACAGGCAAGGCAGGGTACCTGAGTGGGGGGCGAGCGCTGGGGCTTGGAGGTGGGAAGCTTGGAAGAATGGGAGGGTGGGACCTCGTGTGGGTCTACGGGGACTGCAGAGGGAGGGGCGGGAAACGTGTGGAGGGACAGGGCAGTGGCCCTGGATATGGACAGTGGGCACCTGAATTCTGGCTAGAGGTGGGGGGTGGAGAAGCACTGGAGTAGAGCAGGGGTCTGGTGGCTGAGAGGGGGAGGAACTGTCAGGGAACTTTGAGAGTTAAGGGTGGTGGGGGTGCTGGATGAAGCTGGGGAGGAGGCCAGGTGTGGGCTGTGGTAAGAGAGTGGAAAGATGATGGGGGCACCAAAGAGTCTAGGGGCACCCAGGCCCTAGCTGGGTCTTAGACCCTCAGAAGGCTGAGGAGGAGGCACAGGCATTGGATCCTCTTATACTGCCACCTGGGATCAGAGACAAGAAGAGACTTGTGGACAGAAAATCCATCCACAGGCTGACGCTGTTCTGGAGTCCAAGTGTGGGAAGAGACTTTAGGGAGGGCAGGGCAGCAGCTTCTGGAAGCTAATGGATATGTGCAGTGGAGTGGGAGACAGGGCTCTGCATCCCAACCTCCCAGCATCCAGATGGTAAGGAGGATAGTAAAAGGAGTCAGATGTGTGTGCGTCAGGTGGATGCCCACCTGTTCCGTGCCTATAAAGCGTGGAAGTACCTGAAAAGCTCTGCCTATTGTAATGGGAAGCCCTGGTGCTGTGTTAACCAGAGGAGAGACATTTTGCTGGAGGATGATGGGTCAGGGAAGACTTCCTAGTCATGAAGGATTTAGCTAGCAGAGGAGGAAAGGTTGTTCCTCTCAGAGGAAACAGTACCAGAGAAGGCAAAAATCTAAAATGATCTCCAGTACAAGAAATAAATGAAGGATTAATTTCTTGAGGATTATGACATGCAGGGAGGCATCAGTAGACTATAGAGGAAGTTTAAAAAGGTTTCCCCTCTAAGCTCAAACTCCTCACAGTCCCTTCTCATCAGTACAGCAGAGGGCCGGCTGCATAGCACATGCCCAGTCAATGCTGATTGAACGAATAATTGAACTGTGGTTGCACTACTGCCTCAATTTCATTGTCTACCCTCAAGAGCTGTTATGAGGATCAAATATGAAAATGTGGGTGAAAAGAAATTTCAGCAACTGTGAAGCACTGTACAAAAGAGAAGGGCCACTGATGTTATTATGCAGGTGTGCCTACATTCTGTTAGTGGTCACCCATGGTTCTCCTTCCAGTCTAGAGAAAGAAGGAAGTGAACATTTATCAAGCATCTATTGTCTGCAAGATAGAATGCATTGAAAATACCTGGTAGAGGGCCTGACATTCAGTAGATACTCAGTAAATAGCAGCTATTATGATACTATTTCTGTGACTCCAAGATAACTGGGGAAACAGTGAGGAGGTGGGCTAGGGTGGGCTGCTGGTGATGGGTTGGCAGTGGGGATGGTCTAAGGAAAGACTGAATTAGAAGTTACTAGAATATGGCTTTAGGGAGGAAGTTGCATATTTTCCCTGAAAATAAGACCTAGCCGGATAATCAGCTCTAATGTGCCTTTTGGAGCAAAATTAATATAAGACCCAGTATTATATTATATTATATTATATTATCCAGTCTTAAGATAAGACCAGGTCTTATATTAATTTTTGCTCCAAAAGATGCATTAGAGCTGATTGTCCGGCTAGGTCTTATTTTCGGGGGAACACGGTAGTAGGGTGAAGTCCGCATATGCCTAACTCCTGCCTTATCCTCACTGATAAATGTTCCCGATAGGAAGATGGAATTACATTTATTGAGCACCTGCTATATGTCATATACTATCTAGATGTTTTACCAACATTGACTACAATCTTCCCAATAATGCTTGTTTTACAAACAAGGAAACTGTGTCTTAGTCATGTAAAATTTCTTGCCAAGGTCTCACAGCTAATAAATGGTAGACCTGGAAATTAGAATCAAACAAATTTAATTTGTTTGATTTGCAACCCCAAGCTATTTCCAGTACCCAGGATGACCTGGTAGAACAAAACATGAAGCACACACACACACACACACACACACACACACAAAGAAAAAAGTTTAAGGGGTTTATAAAGCTCTCTCCCGTATACTGGTGTTAATTCTTACAACCGTTTGCCAGTCATTTTATTAACTCATTTTATAGATGAGGAAACTGACACCCAGGGTGTGATCTGCCTAAGGTTACACAACTGTGGAGCAAGCCAGGGCTCAACCCAGGTTTCTCTGACTCAGTGTTGTGCTTTTTCCTTCAAAAGAAAAGTCAATCCGCTCACTTCTTCACTGCATGTATTGATTGAGTTGGTCTCTTCTTGCTGGAGTTTAGGTCTCTCTCCTCCTCTTCCCCCCTCTTGCCTGGCTGAAGTTGGCTTCTTTCTTAGGTGCTTGTTTCTGCTGGCCATCAGACTGAAAGTGTTATTTGTTTTTCACACTAACCCTTGGCGGAGCCATTTCCTTCTTTTCCCGAGGCTGGGACCAGAGATGACTTCCCAGATGGTCCCTAGACCTTCGTCAGTATTGCTCATCATGGAGACAATAAGCTCTCTGACTCTATCGTTTATGTGACTATCACAAAAGAGAGGGAAGGTCTGATTGATGCTTATCTTGCAAGTGTGGTTCTGCCTGCACCACTGTGCAGTGACCTGTCTGCTCAGATTTGCTTTGGGCAGCTGCCTGCTGGGTTGCTTTTTACCTCTCTCCCAAATGTCTGTGTAGCCCCTGCCCACCTCTTGAGAAGATCCACTTGGAAGCTTCCATCTGAAGGTGTCTTCCAACTGAACTTCTCGGCCCTCTGCCTCTCCCTGTTCTGACACCACCTCCTGGGAAAGCTAGGCTGTGTGCACACAAACATAGTATAGTATGGCAGGTACCAAAGAGATGCTCAGGGCTCTGGGAATGCTTTACTCACCCTAAAATTCTTGCAGTTTTTATTTTCCTTAAGCCCAGTCCAATCTGAGAGTCATTAGATAACAGAAGTTCTGGTCATGACACTCCAAATGACTTGCTGTGTGACTTTGGACAAATCACTTCTCTTTGTGGAGCCTCAATTTTTGACCTGTAAAACGAAGGCGAGTGGATCAGGCCAGGAATTGAAATGAGTTTTTTGCTCTTGCCTCACTCCCCACTCTCACCCCTGCGGCAGACATAGTTAATAAAAGCAGGCATTTTCCCCACTGATTCTACACAAGGCCACATGTTATTTTCTCCACCCAGTGTACATACGAAGCACACTAATATACATCGTCTTATTGAAAATTCACAGAAGCCTCATAGATGAGGACACTGAGGCTCTGAGTTTAAGAGACTTATCCAAGTTCATACATTGAGTTCCTGGGAAAGCTGGGACTGGGAGCCAGCCTTTTTGTTATGATTGAAGCTGCCACTCCAAAATCCATTCTAATTCCAGAAGTCTAAGAGTGTAAACAGCTGCATCAGAAAAACGAAGATCATTTATATCACATTTACACTGATAATCTGGCACATAGTAAATGCTCAATAAATGTGTGTTGAAAGGAGTAACATGCCCTAAGGATTTACTATTGGTCTAGTGTTGATAGGTTGTAAGGATGGATACAACTCAGCTTATTCCAGAAGGGGAGGCAAACAGTTAATTATAAATCAAGCTCAAATAATAGAGCCCAGATCAGGGGGAGTGCAGTTGAACAAGCCTGGACTGCAGAAGTAAATTAAAAAGGCCAGTGAAATAATATTTATTGAGTACCTCCCATGGGCCAGGAAACCATGCCAGATTATTTGCATATGATAACTGCTCATTCTCTCTGTACCACAGCTCTGTGAATGAAGTAGGTGGCATTTTCTCTATTTCAATGTAAAAACACTGTGGCTTAGAGAGGCAATATGACTTGCCCAAGAATTCAGCTGAGGAATAGAGCAGGGGTTTTGAACTTTCCCATAACACTGCATGGTACTAGGTCTAGTCTCAGGTGTTAGCTGTGAGGCTTGGGCAAATCCTCTTAATTTCTGGCTCTCAGTTGCCTTCTTGATCAAACGGGAATGATAATTTCTGTCCTTCCAATTTTATCTCCCAGGTGTATTTAGAGGATAAAATAAGATAAAGGACATGAAATTGAGGTAATGCTCACATCTGTATTTCCGTAAAGTTACTCTTTGACCAACAGTTCCATTTGTAGGATCTCTCCTAAGGAAATAAATAGGAAAGTGAATAAATATTTATATAAAGAAATGGCACTGTGGTTTAACTTATAATAAGTAAGAAAAGAAAAATAATGTATAAAAAGAATTGGTCATATGACACGTAGGATGGATACGTTCTACAGGCTGGACTATAATGTAATCAACTGAAATGATATTTATGAAGATTTTAAAAGTCTTAGTAAAATATTTATGATCTAATGTTAAGTGTAAAGGAGCAGGATTCAAAACTAATGAAAGTATGATCTTAGCTATTAAAATACACATAGAAGATATAGACTAGACTGTATAGTACTTATTCATATAGAGATTAAAAGTATAAACAGACCTCTATGCTTATATATGCAAGACTATCTCTGAAGAATACATAAATTGGTAACATGTTTGCCTCTGGAAAGAGGAACCAGAGATTGGGAATCTGGGTGGGAGCAAGACCTACTTTTCACTGTAAACCTTTAGGTTCCCTATTACTTATTTTTATGCTAAAAATTAAGAAAATAATGAAAACTGCAGATGGTGATAAAGTAGTACTTACAAATGGTAAAAGTTTGTTTTAGTTTTTTTCAATGTGTGTATTACTTTCTAAGTTAACAAATAATAAGATATAATTAAAAAAAGACAGTATTTTATTGCATGAAAAAATAAGAGAGGAAATACACTTAAAATGTTAACAATGGTAGTTTCTGAATGGATGGGATGGCTGGTAATTAATTTTTTTCTTTTTTACACTCGTTTTTTTTTGGTAACTTTTGATAATGAATATATACTTTCAAAGTAGAAATTGTGTCTTGTAAACAAACAAAATGACCAACAGTGGAGCAGAGGATGGTGTGAGGTCGTTGTAGTTGTTTCCTGGTTTTAGGTAGAAAAAAAGCATAGTTCCATTGAATTGCCAATTTTTTTTAATTTTTTTTTTATTTTATTGGGGAACACTGTGTTTCTCCAGGGCCCATTCGCTCCAAGTCATTGTCCTTCAATCTAATTGTGGAGGGCGCAGCTCAGCTCCAAGTCCAGTCGCCGTTTTCAATCTTTAGTTGCAGGGGGTGCAGCCCACCATCCCATATGGGAATTGAACCAGCAACCTTGTTGTTGAGAGCTCGTGCTCTAACCAACTGGACCATCCGGCCACCCCTCGGGCAGTTCAGCAGCAGCTCGTTGTGTTCAATCTAGTTGTGGAGGGCACAGCTCACTGGCCCATGTGGGACTCGAACCTGCAACCCTGTTGTTCAAATCTCGCACTCTAACCAACTGAGCCATCTGGCTGCCCGAATTTCCAATTCTTGAAACAGGCTCTGCATCTTGTACCATGAAAAACTGAAAAGTTAGGGTTATGAAATAGTTAAAGCATCTTCCCCTCCCATCTCACTTTCTTCTTCCATGTAAATGTTATGCCTCAGTCTCCAAGCGTCCAGGGCATGTCCCACACCCACTTAGTGGGCCCTGTCATGGGGCAGATTGATACAGGGAGCTGGAGGTCTCAGATAAAGGCCTGAGAGCTGGGAAGAAAGAGAAGGAAGAACAGAGGCCCCCAGGTGCCATATTTAAGGAGGTATTATTAAAGGGCTGCTAATAATCCCACAGTAACCTCTGACCAATCCTACATTTATCAGCTCCTTGTCTGTACAGCTCAGCAGTAAGGCCCACAGAGCTAAATCTATTAGTCTTGCTCTCTTTTCCTTTGGGGGAAAAAGCTGGAATTCCTAAAGACAGTGATGCCCTGGACATTATCTCACGTTGGGGCTGTCCTCCCACCCTGCTCTGACGTTCACCCAGCCCATCTGAGTACCCAGTGCTGAGCACAAGAAGGGATTGCAGGTGGAGAAGCAGAGGAGCTGTGCCTGGTAAGATATAAAAGAAGCAATTAAAGACTCAAATAAGACTATGGGACCATGTGCTAGATTATGGGGTTCAGATCCAAAGTGTTCTAGAAAAGGAGAGGCTAGTGACAGGTCGGAGAGGGCCGGGGTCTCAGGGTAGGCCTGGCATGTAATAAATACTTGCTGAATGAATGAATGAGTGAGTGAATGAACAAATAGATAAAGGATTTAGGCTTTGAAGGATTTGGAATAATAATGACTTATGTTCACACCTGTGTGGGATTTACCAGTCTATTAAGGTCTTACTCATTTTTAACTAACTTGACTCCTGTAACAGCCCTGTGAGAAAAGCAGGGCAGAATTGTTCTTGCCATTTCCCAGCTGGTGAGATGGGGCGCCAGAGTGATGCGTGACTCTTACTAATTCAGCACACATTTACTGAGTGCCAGTTCTGTGCTAGGACTCATGCTAGAAGCTAGAGGTGCAGAAAGAAGTGCATTAAATTCCAGATGCTTGATCTAAAGAAGGGAGGAGTAAGCAGTTCTGAAATGATACGTGTTGTTTGTGTGCTCTGGGAGCACAGGGGCAGGACTTCATTTGGCTGTACAAGGATGAATAGGAGTTTACTAGGAGGAGAGTGTTGTAGGCAGAAAGAAAGAATACTCATACATGTCTAAAGGGACAAAAGCAAGAAATGACATGGCACATTTGGAGTAACGTGTATAATTCGGTATGAAAGTAGCAGACGTTGGTAGGGAGAAGACTCAGGGAAGATAAAGTTTAGCAAGTTTATTCTTTGGTTAGTTGGTTCTTTGTCAAGTTGAACAGATGGGCTTGATTTTTAGAGCTGTGGGAAGCCATGAAAGTTTTTGAAACAGGGAAATGCTAGCCCTGCACTGGGCATTTACTGGAATGTTAACGTGTTCGTTCTTTTTGCTTTTTTTTGTTTTAAACTCAGCTTAGGAGCTGCCTGCTACAGGAGACTCTTTGACCACCATGCCTCCAGGTTGGGTTAGATGCTTCTTGTGGGCTTCCTCAGCCAAAGCTTCCCTCTGTCTTATCACGTATCTACTGCTTTGTTACTCTGCATTTTATACTCTAATTTGTGGCTACTCAGAGGTCAGACACCATGTCTGATTTGAAGAACTTGTATTTCCCATGCCCAGCACAGAGTTTGACGGAGAGCAAGGTGCTCAGTCAATATTTGCTGAAGGAATGAATGGGAGGAACTGGGTTCCACCCCAATCCTGAGACAACATTGGGGCAGGTGCAGTGATGTAGCATGTGTTTCCTCAGTCATTCTGGGGTAGGGAATGAGTATGTGAATGGTGGAGTGACCATTAAAAGGTTGGTGACTCAGGGTGACACTGGAAGTGTGTTCCTGAATGACCACAGGTCTCTCCTTCAGATGGCTTCCGTCACTGATGGTAAAGCTGGAGTCAAAGATGCCTCCGACCAGAATTTTGACTACATGTTCAAACTGCTCATTATCGGCAACAGCAGTGTCGGCAAAACCTCCTTTCTCTTCCGCTATGCCGATGACACCTTCACCCCTGCCTTCGTCAGCACTGTGGGCATTGACTTCAAGGTGAAGACAGTCTACCGCCATGAAAAGCGAGTGAAGCTACAGATCTGGGTGAGTCCTGGTCATCTTGGGCAGGATTGTCCTGAGATGTGACTAGTCTGCTAATACAAGGGCTGGGAGGTGGGCTAGTTTGGAACTTCTGGTCTGATGGCATCAGGCACCAGTGCTATTACTGGTTTGGTCCCTGGACTGCCCCTTGCTGGTTTTATACTCTCCTGTGGGGGCTCAGTTGCTTCTGCTGCTTAACTTCCAAAGGGCTTTATCCTGGCCTATATGAAGGAGTGACTGAGAATCTGGGCCACTGACTAGTCTTGGAGCCTTTATTATATTATTTAACATTTTTGGGCCACCCTTTCCTCCCTATTATAGATTTATAATAGCATCTATATCACGGGGCTGTGGGGTGCTTAGCATAGTTCCTGGAACGTAGTGAATGCACGATAATTGTTGGCTACCGTATCCATAATTTATCATTGCATAACAAATCACTTCAAAACTTGATGGCTTAAAACAACAATAATAATTCATTAGCACACAGTTTCTGTGGCTCGAACATTTGGGAGTGGCTTAGTTTCTGACTTGCGACCTTTTATGAGGTTGCAGCCAATGTCAGCTTAGGTTGCAGTCATCTGAAGGCTTGAGTGGGGCTGGAGCAGCCCCTTCCAAGGTGACTCAGTACTGGCTGTTACTGGCTGTAGCAGGAGGCCTTAGTTCCTTCCCATGTGGCTCTCTCCACAGAACTGCTGAAGTGTCTTCATGGCATGGCAACTGGCGTCCCCCACAGGGAGAGATCCAAGAAACCAAAGAAGTGGCAATGTCTCTTATTCTTAGCCTTAGAGTATTCTATTGGTCACTGATTCAGTGTAGGAGGAAACAACACGAGGTTGGGAGGAATCTTGGGAGGTGATGATCATTGAGGACCATCTTGGAAGCTGGCCACCATAGCTACTATTTTGGTATTTACCAGTTGTACTAATAAATCATTTACATATTTGAGATAATACAGCAACATGGAGATCATATGCTTTTTAATAATGAATTAACACTGAGATAGGAAATTTTGAAAATTTGTGATTTAAAGTATTCAAAACATGTATTATTTATTATCTGTCCATTCAACTTGTTAAATGTACATTACTACATCATGCATATATCTTATTGGTATAGTCTATATATAGTACTTTTCTTTTTACAAATTATTTCTACATATTAGTATGATTTCACAATTAACCCCATGAGTAAGATATTACTTTAATACACTCCTATTTTACAGAAGAAAAAATCCAGACTCAGAGAGTAATCAACTTGCCCTAGGTTGACCACACAGCTATAAAGTGGATTCCAGCCCAGATCTTCTGATTCTAGATTATGTTCTCTTTTTTCTACACTGTAGAACAGCACATTAGGCCTTAATGAGCCCATATTTCCGTGTATGATAATGTTAAGTATTAATTTACATAGAGATAAAAGTTCATGTGGTTCCTTTAATCTCTATGAAAAGCATTGAGGAATCGTAAATCATTAGAAATGTGAGAAGCTATACCACTTAGTACATTGGTTCTAGAAGTGTGATCTCTAGATCAACAGTACTGGCAGCACCTAGGAATTTGGTAGAAATGCAAATTCTCAGGCCCCTCCTCAAACCCACTGAATCTGAAACTCTGGGGTGTGGCCCAACAATTGGTGTTATAACAAGTCTTACAGGTGGTTTTGAGGCAGGCTAAAATGGAGGAACCACTGTTCTAGTGTAATGACCTCATGGTGAGAATCAATAACCATTTATTAAGTACCTATCATGTGCTGAGTGCTTCCATGTGTGTTATGTGACATCTTCCTTGCAGCCAATGCACAGAGGAAGGTGAGAGCTCAGGGTGTTTGGGGCATGGTGAGCAATGCAGTTTAACTGGACAAAGGCTGTGAAAGAGCAGGGAGGAGGGGCTCAGAGGGAAAGTTTCTGGAGAGGCTATCAGGTGGCAGCTTGGGGTTAGGAAGACCTTGCACAATACAGAAGGTTCTTGCTGTGGGCCAGAGGGTACCTAGTTGATGATTCCTTGGAAGCTGAATAAACTATTAGATGCCATTTTTTATATGTGAAGATAAAATGAATGTTCACTAATATTTACTATATGGATGGACACAGATGTCTTCATTTGATCTCCATATCAGATGGTCACAGATCCTACATGCGAAAAATCTTCGGGTTGGAAGAGACATTCTGCCCTTCTAAAGGGTTGGCAGTGTGGCTCCCTCGCTCCTACATTAATTTTCAGCCCATTGTGAGCTTTTGCAGTTTTCCTATGCCTGGTTAAGTGGATTTATTGATTTACCACCTAATTTTAACTAAATGAACCCTCACAATGGATATGTAATTTTAAAATAGTCCTGCAAAGAAGCCTCTGATTGAAGACTATACTAATTATAGTGAGCACAAGTGAGTACAGAAAATGGCTGAACTGATATTTCTCTGACTCCTAGCACAAGTTCATTGTCAGCCATGTTTTGAGGTAAAATCAATGATGATCTAATTAGATCTGACGCAGTCAATCACATTGCTTTTGCTAGAAAAAAATATTAGCAAAGGGTTTTTGTGTGTGTGTGTGCGCATACGTGCTTTTCTGTACCAAAAAAGTTTTCTGTACACTAAACTGTAGACATTTAAATATTATTCACATCACTTTATGTATTTTAACATCTTTTGTGTACAGAAGTAGATATATATGTATATATAATCTAAGTAAATATACAAATATTGTGGGTGCTCTGCCTACATTTTCATACTTAACAGGGGTATAAATTTAGATACCAAAGGCATTGGGGAGTCATAGAAGGGTTTTAACAAGGTCAGATTTGCATTTTAGAAAAATCTGTGGTTTCAGTTAGAAAGTAGATGGCGCGAGGCAAAGAAACCAGTGGTTTGGGTAAGTTAAAATGGCCCAAGCTAAGTGTATAATTGGGCTGCTTGGGCTGCCATCACAAAATACAGAGTAGATGGCTTAAACAGCAGAAATTTATTTTCTCACAGTTCTGAAAACTGGAAGTCCAAGATCAAGGTGGCAGCAGGGTTGATGTCTGGCAAGAGCACTTTCTTTGGGTTGCAGACCACTGTCTTCTTGCTGTGTGCTCTCCTGGCCTTTCCTTGGTGCATACATATGGAGAACGAGTGAGCGAGCTCTGGATTTATTGATTTACCACCTAATTTTAACTTAATGAACCCTCACAATGGATATATAATTTTAAAATAGTCCTGCAAAGAAGGACTAGTGTCTCTTCTTATAAGGACACTAATTCTATCAGATGAGGACCCCACCCTTACTAACTCAATTAACCTTAATGACTCTCTTAGAGTTCCTGTCACCAAATAAAGCCACACTGGGGGTTAGGGCTTCAATATATGACTTTTGGGATACAAACATTCAGTACATAACACTAAGACAATGACAAAATGACATAATGGATGGAAATGAGGAGAGAGAGTTGAGATGGATTTAGGACTAGAATTTACAAAATTTGATGATCAAGAAATTGCATGGAGAAAGGGGAGGAACACGTATCTACTCATGTATATTTACTTCTGAAAACAAAAGTTCTGTGATTTTATTTTTTAAAGCTGTGTGAGCTTTGTTAAGTCACTTCACGTCTATGACTAGATAATACTCTTAACTGTAAAAGCCTCACAGATTTGTTGGGGCAGGGGTGCTACATGTGATAACATAGTAGTATGCCTGGCACATTTTAGGAATGCAATAAATGTTAGGTTCCTTCCTTTCTCTGTTCTTGATTCACATGCAAAGGGTGACTGGGCCTCCCAAGGCACCCACCTGTGGTTGCAAGAGTGCTGGAACAGCCTCCAGGGACTCACTAGCACAGTATGAAATGTTCAATTAATTTTCTCCAGCCCATTTGATCGGTCTCAGGGGATTTCAGAATGCCATTGTCAGGGTGGAAGGTGGAGAGGGAAGAAGAGAAGGTTATGAGCATCGCTGAGCAGTACCACACACAAAAGGGGATCTCTGGGGGATGTTGGATGATGAGAACATTGGTGGTGCCTTGTTCCCTGGGGTCCCTCACCACATAGATCCCTAAGAGCCCCTTTGGTTTGCTGGGAAGTTAATTATTGTGGATCAGAAAAGAAGATCTTCCTGGGGAGGTGGGGGTAGGGGAGAAGTCTCATTAATAGAGAATGAGAACATGCACAGGTGTGAAGGGAGGGAGATTTGGAAGCTCCACAGCAACAAACCTGACTAGAGGCCACTTACTGCTAGGTGCTGGTTGCCAGGCAACCCCTGGAGACCTGTGGGAAGAGAAGACTGGTAGTTGGCCTTTTACTACTTCCACATGAGGCCCATTGCAGGGACTATTGGGTCTCATGCTGGTTAAGGGAAGAATCTAGGGGTCTGTGGGAGGGCTGAGCTGACCTAGGACTTTGGAGTCCTGGCTTCCAGGCCTGGCTCTGCCCTGCAGCCGTCGTGTGTGACCCCTCTCCTCCATGGGCCTAACTATCAAATGCAGAAAATAACTCTTGCTCTTCTTGCCTCATGGGTTTTTGTGACGATTACGTTAGGGAATGGAAAGGAAAGCCCAAGGAGAACTGTGAAGCCTTGAGTAGATCGGAAGGACTATGGATATTGTCAGCCATGTGAATTCATCTTGTGTGTGCTTTAAATCATTCTTTCTGTCTTTCATACCTTCTCTCTGACCCAAGGAGGTAGTTATCTCCTTAAAGAATGAGTTGTTGAGGCCAGAGATGTCAAGTTACTTATGCAGAGCCAAACAGGAAACTTCATCTTTCATTCATTCAATAGACATTTATCTGGTACTCAATCGGTATCAGGCATTATGCTAGCTGTGGGGTAACACACTTCCTGCTGTCATGGAGTGTATAGTCTAGTTGGGGAGACAGTCACTAAATGTATGAATGACAAATACCTAATTTCATCTGTGGTAAGGGAGCTGAAGGAAAGGAATAGACTTGTTTCCAACCCACGCACTGGGACTCAGAGCTCAGGAATCACTGAACTGTGACTTAGGTCTCATCCCTGGGCTTACAGCCGGGGTTTACGCTCACCTCTATTCACAATTTAAAAAGCTTGCTTAGCTGATAACCTTCACCACACCAGCTCACCCCAAGCCTGTCCCTGTGAAGGCAAGCGGTAGCAGAGGCCTCCATTGTGGAAAGACAGAATCTTCTCCTTCCTACTCCCACCAGTGAGGCTTTTTTGGTGACCTGCACGTCAAGAAGCATTGAAAGAAACTAGTATCTTGGGTCTGGGGTTGCTGGTATAAAGACTGGAAAATGGACTGGCTGGCCTGTCCAGTTTTCTTCTATTGAGGGTTCAAGAACTCTGTGTTTTGTGAAGGATTTATAGAACACTGTCTTTACTCCTGGACCTTCCTGGCCTCACTGGAAGCCTTCCTCCTTCCTTTTTCTCTCTCTTCAACTCCCTGCTCTGAAGCCCTCAGTCACTACCATGCTTCTGTGTACCTCCATTATTCTATTTGTTTTGCTGTGTTGGTGATAATTTTAAAAAGATAATGTGTGTAAGCTTCACCATGGTGCCTGGCACAGAGTAAACATGTCATTTTTATTAAGATTCTAGGGAGATCAAGAAATGATACTCCTTTTCTTCCCCACCTCAGTTTGGAATCAATTGAGAGATAAATGCCGGAGTCTGAGAGATGGGGAGTAATATGACAGCCTTATTACTGATAAAAGCTAGGATGAAGCACCTGGCCCAAGTCTTCAGGGCAGTGGATCTTGCAAATATTTTACTTTGGTGTCAGAGAGACATACCAACCGAATCACAGGCTGACATGTGTCACTAGCTGCAATTAACCCATTCAGCATGCACCAAGGTCAAAGTCTATGTGACCCAGACTTACTCATTCTTAAGGCCTAAAGCATCCTACCTAGGTATATAGTAGAAGTCTCCATCTCCATAGTCAGTCTTCCTTATG
The DNA here is from genome assembly GCF_004115265.2 of Rhinolophus ferrumequinum. NCBI lineage: Eukaryota > Metazoa > Chordata > Mammalia > Chiroptera > Rhinolophidae > Rhinolophus > Rhinolophus ferrumequinum. The sequence continues at coordinate 37,130,471 of NC_046292.1, read as the reverse complement.
GGGGGAGAAAGAAGGGACCCTCCTCTAACAGCTCTTTTTATAATTAAAGAGATAGAAGTAAGCATTAGCTCCAAAGGGAGGTTGGGCAGAATGATGAAAGCTGGGAAAAATAGGAGAAGGAGTCTTAAGAGATTTCCTGGGAATCTTGAATTGGACAGTGATGAGAAGACTCCCTGTGTAACCAGGAGCTGAGAAGAACCAGACCAGGTGCGTTGGGGTTGTTGGGCAGTCAGCTAGGTTCCCCCACTAGCCAATGCCCTTATTCCTACACAGCAGCCTTGACGAAATTTTAGGTCACCACATGGCTTTGGAGTCACTTGTAAATATTAAAAGAAGTAATGAATGTTAAATATGGGAATGTCAAAGACCTATATTTTAGGGCCAGTGATATAAGAGTACAATAAAACATCATGGAGCTTAGGAATGTGGGAAAGATAATTATACCAGAAACCCAGACTTAGAAGAATTGTGGCTCTTGAGCAGTCATTTAACAAATATTTACTATGCAGATATTGAAGATATTAACATGAATTAATATGAATATGACACATTCTCTGCTCTCCAGGAACTAGTGACACTGAATTTACCTCTAACTCCAAAAGTGGAATCAAATGAGTAGCAGAGTTCCCTTGTTCTGGTTAAGGATAACAAAGTAGGACATGAAAGAGATTGCCTTTTCCCTGGACTTTAAGAATTTATAATAATGGACTATTATAAGAGATTGGGCAGCTGTCTGATGGGCATCTGTATTAGTTCCCTATTGCTGTTCTTACAAATCACCACAAATTTAGTGGCTTAAAAACAACAACATATTTTTTATCTTACAGTTCTAGATGTCAGAAGTGCAGCATGGGTCTCACTGGGCTAAAATCAGGGTGTGGGCAGGTCTGCGTTCCTTCTGGTGGCTCTAGGAGAGAATCTGTTAACTTGCCTTTTCCAGCTTCTAGAGGCCTCCTGCATTCCTTTTTTGGGGGTCCCTTCTTCCATCTTAAAAGCCAGAAGTATAATATCTTCCAGCCTCTCTCTCCGACTTCCTGCCTTTCTCGTATAAGAACCCTTGTGATTACCTTGGGCTCCCAGGAGTAATCCAGGATAATCTTCCCATCTCAAAACCTTAGTTTAATCACATTTGCAAAGTCCCTTTTGCTATGCAAGGTAACATGGTCACAAATTCCGAGGATTACGATGTAGATATCTTTGGAGGGCCATTATTCTGACTACCACAGCATCTATTAATAACATAGAAAAAGCTAATATAAATTCTCCCTATCCTTCAAAGCTCTAATTCGAGTTTCCTCTCCTCTGGTTATAGCCCTCTCTGCTCACTGCCTGAAACAGGTACTGTGTGTGTTTCAGGTTTACACTGCCCGCCGAGAATGCCTGGCACCTTGGTAGGTGCTAACAAGCCTATGAATTTAGAGCGCATCACAGAGGCTGAGGTCCACAGAGAGATCCAGACTTTACTACAGGCCCACCGAGGTCTCCTCATACATTCCAATGCTTCTCCTGCTACCTGAACATAAGCCGAGTCTCTCTACACAGAAAAGGCTGGCAGCTGAACAGGGACATTGGGGCTCTGACAGGTCCCTATGTCTCCAGGAATACGGAGACAGTTCCTGAATACAACATCCCATACTATAATCCCTTATGATAATCAGAATTGATTTTTCTAGGCAGCAAGTTTCCTGGTGTGGCTGCAGAGACATGTTGACACTTTCATCTCTCCAAAGTCTATAGAAGCCAGCTGCTGGAGGAGGTTTAATCTGATCTCTAAAATCACAACAAAGACTGTGGGAAGTCTAATCAGAATTGCAGGCATAGTCTGCTTTTGTAATTTGCAAATGAGTTAACCATCAATCCTCGTTGGCTATTCAAGGGGCCTCCATTCTTTGGGGCCACCAACCCCTTTCCAAATTGATGTGGGCAAAAAGGAAATAACCTACAAGCCGTTTGCGGATTTATTAATTCAATAAACGTGTCATGTACCTATTATGGGCCAGGCACTGTCACAACAGGGCAAATAAACAGCTCTAATACAATATAAATGACATAATCAAGGGATGAAGAAAGTGTTGTAGGAACACAGGGAAAGTAGCTGCTACTATCTGTGCCTGGGAAAGTTATTTTAGCTTTCACAAAGGAGAGGACATTTGAGTTGGGTCTTGACAAACGAGTACGAATTTTCCAGGTTAATGTTGGGGAAGATCTTTACATGCAGAAAAAAAAGACATTTGCAAAAGCATGATTGCTTTGAAGGACCCATTACGTGCCTGGCTGTGGAAGGCTGTGCAGGGATGGGTGAGACTCAGGGGCACTCAGAGAGATGACATGTACACAAATGTAGGTGACGCTGCAGACATGAATGGTGCCGTGAGAGAGGTACAGGCAGTTTTAAGGGAGTTCAGAGAGGAAGTGCTTCCTCTCAGCTTGAAAGCTCAGGGAGGGCTCCTTAGAGGAGGTGGCATTATGGAAATGAGAGTTGTCTGTAGCAGGTAGTAACAGCCTTGGAGGCAGGGCTGTCTGTGTCATTCACCTAGCTCTGTGGTTGACCTCCGTTTTTGACTCAGCAGCAGTGTGCTGACATCCCCTGCAATGATTTACTTGTTCAGGAAGCAGTGTGGCGTGTGGTTAGGAGCCAGACCTGTGCTCCAAACCCATTTCTGCCCTTGTCACCTTGTTCAAGTCCCGTTACCAACTTGTGCTTCACTTTCTTCTTTCTAAAATAAGGATAATTTTAGTAACAACCACATAGTGTTGTTGAGGGAATAAGATACGATAATGCTTAGCCTAGTGCCTGGTACATAGTAAATGATCACTAATTGGTAACCTTTATGATTATTAACTCTGTTACTCTCCAGGGTTGATTTGTGGCAACAAGGGGTCTGGATATGATCTGAGCTAGACTTGGCATCCATTTTAAGAGTTGATGCACACCCACCCGAATTCTTTCTCTGAGTCCTAAGCTGAGTCTGCAATGACTGGTGGCTGACCCCTTTGGCAGAGCCCCGCCTTGATGGCAGATGCAATTTAGCTGGGGAGATAAAACAATTTAGAAAACCATAAAGATCTAAAATATGTGGTGCTGTGTGAATGCAGTGGGAATTTAAAAGAAAGAGCAGTATGGGATAGAGTGGATAAGAAAGGCCTCTGGGAGGGAGGCAGGGGGTGCATTACAAGATGGAGAAGGGGGAGGGTATAATAGAGACATTCTAAGCCAGGGGGTCAACATGAGCTGATGTGGGGGGCAGACATTAAGGGAGGGGGTGAGCTGTAGTGTGCTTTGTGTACTGTTCTTCCTGTGAGATGCCTGAACTCCTCCAACTTCCCCAGTCACAGCTCCTGCCTCTGCCCCGCCGCATACCATGTGCTGTAGCCATTCTGGCCACACCAAACTTTTATGTATTTGTTTATTTATTCATTCACTCAGCAATATTTTCACTGTATGTACCAAGCATTGTTCTAGGTTCTACAGATACAGCAGTGAAAGTAACAGACAAAATCCCCTGTCCCATATTCCCCTAGCCTGGCAATAAACAAGTAAAATATACAGTGTGTTTCTGTGATGATAAGTGCTCCGTAGAAAACTATAGCAGGATAAGGATGATTGGAAGTGAGGGGTGTTTATAAATCTAATCAGGGTGGTCAAGGTAAACTTCAGTGAGCAGGGGATTTTTGAGTAAAACCTTGAAGGAGTTATGGAATATTTGGAGGAAGAGTATCCGAGGCAGAAGGAACAGCAACTGCAGAAGCCCTGAGGCCGGGGTTTGCCTGGAACAGTCCAGTAAGAGTCGGAGGCCAGTGCAGCTGCAGCGGGGGGAGAGCTGTCAGAGGTGAGGCTAGAGAGTTAGGGGGGGTGCCAGATCGTGGAGGGCCTTAAGGCCTTTGTGAAGGCTTTGGTTTTGGTTTCTTTTTTTAAGACAGCTTTATTGAGGTACAACTGATATAGAGAAAAACTGTACATATTTAATGTATATAATTTGATGAGTTTGGACACATGCAAACACCTGTGAAACCATCACCACAATTAAGATAATAAATATATTCATCACCTTCAAAAGTTTAATTGTGTCTCCTTTGCCTGGCCCCCTTTTTTGGTGGTAAGAACACCTAACATAAGAAGTACCCTTTTAACAACTCTTTAAGTGCACAACACAGTATCGTTCACTGTAGGCATCGTGTTGTACAGCAGAGCTCTAGAACTTATTCCTCTTGCATAACCAAGACGTTATACCAACTGAACAACTCCCCATTTGCTCCTCCCCTCAGCCCCTGGAAACCAGTATTTGATTCTCTGCTTCTATGAGTTGGACGATTTTCGATATCTCATATAAATAGAAACACTGCCCCCATGATTGGTTTCTTTCATTTGCCATCGTGTCCTCCAGGTTCATCCTTATTTTTGCAAATGGCAGGATTTTTTTCCTTTGAAGGCTAAATAGTATTCCGTTGTATGTATATATCACATTTTCTTTATCCATTCACCTATCTGTGGACATTTGGGTTTTTTCCGTATCTTAGCTATTATGAATAATGCTGCAATGAACATGGGGGTGCAGACACCTCTTTGAGATCCGGATTTCAATTCTTTTGGCTACACACCCAGAAGGGGGATTGCTGGATTATATGGCAATTCTATCAAAGGACTTGGATAGACATTTCTCCAAGGAAGATATATAAAGGCCAGCAGGTACAGGCCTCAAAGGATACATTTCAAGATCCCCAGTGGATGCCCTATAGTACCAAACCCTATATACATTGTTTTTTCCTATACATACATACCTATGATAAAATGTAACTTATAAATTAGTATAGTAAGAGTTAACAACAGCTATAAGAAAATAGAGCAATTATAACAATATACTATAATAAAAGTTATGTGAATGTGGTCTTTCTCTCTCTCTTTCTCTCTCTCATAACCAATCTGATAACCAAGACAGCTACTAAGTGACTAACAGGTGGGCTAGTGTATACAGTGTGGATACGCTGGACAAAGGAGGCTTCGTATCCCAGGTGGGAGAGAGAGGGATTGAGAGAGATTATCACTCTACTCAAGATGGCACGTAATTCAAAACATGAATTGTTTATTTCTGGAATTTTCCATTTAATGTTTTTGGATTGACCTCAGGTAAGTGAACACAGGGCAGGCAAAACTGCAGATAAGGGAGGACTACTGTGTATGAAAAGAAATGCTCAGCATCACTAATCATCAAGGAAATACAAATCAAAACCATGAGATATCACTTCACACATGTTAGGATGGCTATTATCAAGAAAAAAAGATACTAAATGTTGGTGAGGATGTGGAGAAATTGGAACCCTTGTACATTTTGGATGGGAATGTAAAATGGTGCAGCCACTATGAAAAAGAGTACGGAGGTTCCTCAAAAAAGTTAAAAAAGACTTTGGGTTTTACTCAGAATGAGACGGGAGGGTTTTGAGCAGTGGAATTACGTCATCTGACTTACATCTTTTAGTACTTTATTTTTAGATAATTTTAGACTTATAGAAACTTTGCGGTGATAGTACAGCGTTCCCACATACCCTTCACCCAGTTTCCTAATACTAAAATCTTACATAACCATGGTACATTTGTCAAAACTAAGAAATTAAAATTGGTCCGTTCTTATTAACTGAGCTATAGACTTCATTAGTTTTTGAACTAATGTCCTTTTACTATTCCAGGATCCAATCCAGGTTGCATGTAATAACATTGAAAAAATTCAGATATTATTCATATATCATAAAATTCACCCTTTTAAAGTATATAGTTCAGTGATTTTTAGTATTCACAAAATTGTACAACCATCACTACTAATTTCAGAATATTTTAGAGACTTACATTTTAATATTTAACAGGAGGGCTCTGAGGCAGGATTATGCCTGTTTCAAGAATAAATGATAAACAGGCCAAGGGCAGACGCAGGGAAAATCAGTGAGAACTTGTAATAATCCAGACGGGGATGACGGTGTCTCGAAGTTGGGTGGTGGGCCTGGTGGTAGTGAAAGTGCTCGGATTCTGTGCATACGTTGAAAATATCGCTGGCAGGATTTGCTGGTGAATTAGATGTGGGCAGAGAAGGAAGGGGAGGAGTCGAGGAAGACGCTGAGGGTTTGGGCTGAGCTACTGGATGGCTGAAGATGCCTCTGAGAGACAGGGAAGTCTGTAGGGAGAGCAGGATTTGGAGAGACAACTGGGGACTGAGTTGGGGTATATTAAGTTTGATGGCCTGTTAGATGACCAAGGAGAGCTATAGAATAGGCTGTTGGATAAATGAGCCTGCAGTTCAGGGCAGAGGCCTGACTGGAGGTATAAATTAGTGAGTCATCAGTGCAGAGGTGGTATTTAAAACTATGAAATTAAAATTGGTACATTATTATTAACCGAACTATAGACTTTATCCAGTCAAATAAGATCAACAAAGGAGGGAGTGAAGATAGAACAGTTCTAAGGACCGAGCCCAGAACATGGCAACACGAAGATGTTGGGAAGATAAGGAAGAATCAGCAAAGGACACTGAAGAGGGAAAAAGAGCAGTGTCTTTGAAGGCAAATAGAGAGAAGAGTTTTACACAGGAAGGAGAGATCGACTGAGTCAAATGCTACTGCCAGGTCATGAATATGAGGACTGAGCGCTGACCACTGGATTTAGCAACATGGAGTCGCTGGTAACCTGTACGAGCTGTTTTGGTGGAGTAGTGGGGATGAACGCCTACTAACAGTGGGAGAAGAGAAATTGGAGACACCAAGTATAGTGGCACTTTCAAGGAGTTTTGCTTTTTGGGAAAGGAGACACATGGGTGGTAGCTGAAGGTGAAGGGGGAAGGAGATCAGAAGAGGTTTTTATTTTTTAAGATGGGAGAAGGAGCAGCATGTTTGTGCGCTGGCGGAATAATCCAATAGAGATCAACAAACCAAGTAACCAGCAAAGAAACAAAAACACAAAACCCATGCTATAGGGGGAAGAGGAGAATTGCTGGGACAATATCCTTGAGTTGGTGACAGGGGATGGGATCACAAGCAGAGGGCAGGTCCTTGCTAGGAGCACAGACTGTGCATCCACATTACTCGGGGAGAGAGCAGAGGGTGTGGGCACAGGTGCGGCTAGGGGCGACGACGTGCTGGGGGGAGTTCTCCTGGGTACAATTTTCTGATGAAGTGGGAAGCAAGGTCAGCAGCTCAGAGTGAGGATGTGGGGGGAAGTGGGAGGAGAATGTCATCTAGGAAGGTGGGAGAGTGAATAGACTAGGAAAATGTACTTTGATTGCTGATGAGCATTGAGGTTCCACTTGAAATTAGTGATCAGACATTTAAATTCATGAATTCGTGAATGTGAAGCACGGCTGTGTGTTTTTCTCCCACCATGTTTTGCTCTGTGGATATAGTTATAGAAGAGGCAGAGAGTTGGCTTTAATGAGTGCTGTTTTGCTGAGTGAGTGGGACAGAGCAGAAGAGGGCACGGGAGTCAGGAGTGTGTGCAGGGAAGCCACCGTCACGACTGACCACAGAATTCAAGCTGGGCAGAGAGGGAGGTGAGCACACCAGGGGGCAAGGGCAGTGAAAAGATGGTAGGGGTTGAAGACGGTTGAAGCTGGGAATCCAGGAGTGAGCTGGAAAGATCATTGTGACCTGAGAGTGGGAGCCTTGAACTCACTATTGGTATTGTCAGGGTGTCGAGTATGATTGTGAGAATGAGTGGCTGACGTAGGGTTAGAAATCAACATCCACTGGAGGAGAGCAGTTCGAGGAAATGAGAGTCCCAGATGTAGGAAGGCTCATCCGTGTGGACATTGATTCACCAACAATTATGGAGAGGGTAACCGTGAATCAGGAGGTGTTCCCTGGTCGGTAGAGGGGTCCATGGGTGGCAGAATCATGATGTGAGATTCAAAACTGGAGGTGTTTTGTTTTTTAAAGGAGGGAAGGAGAATGATCTAGAAGCAGGGGCGAGAAGCAGCCTGTATCCCACTTTCTGGCCCAGTGATTCAAAGGTGGTGAGAGATGAAGCAGCCATCAATTTGGAGGCTTTAGGGGAAGCCATGTCCTCAAGGAGAGCCACGGTTCACTTACAGCGAGGAGGTGAAGAAAACATCCAGAAGAGAGGAGGTTGAGGAAAAAGATTTTTTTTTTTTTTTTTTAATGCCTGACTGAGTTTCAGAAGGCACAGGGAAAGCTTTCAGTGGGGACAGGAGGAGATAGTCTTAGAAGAGATGATGTGCAGACTGTGGGCATCAGAGTCCAGGGATCAGGGATGGCCCGGGAGACTTGGGCTTCTTGCCATGTCTGACATCAATAGAGGGATCAAATATTCAACAAAACAAACGATAACACGGAGAGATGGCCCCAAGATGTGGGGGGCCTGGGAGGAGGGCTTTGCTTCCTCTTGATCTCTGCTTTTAGAGGCCCAGAGGCTGATGGAAGTGCCATTCTTACTCTGAATGCCTGGTGTCCCTCTTGATTTTACATAACAGCAATTATGTGGTTACCACAATTTATGTAAAATATCTTTGCCTATAAAATGGGGCTGATAATACTTCCCACAGGGTAGGTGTGAGCTGACAGTGGCACTGCTGAATACCAGCACTATGCTCAGTGCTTTTATCAACTCATTTCATCCTCACAACAACTCTGTGAACTAGGTGTTATTATCCCTATTTTACAGATCAGTAAACTGAGGTCCAGAGAGGTTAGGTCATTTCTCCAAGTTCACCCAAATAGTAAGGGGCAGAGTCTGGATCTGAACTGAGATCTATCTGACTTCAAAACCTGTATATGTCACCCCAATAAATTTAAAAACAAACAAACAAAAAACAAAACAAAACCGTGTATGCCGTGGGCCCTCTACCTCTCCCTTTCTTGTTATATCGTCACATAAGTAAGGACTTAGGTGCTTAGAAAGTACTCAACAGATGGTAAAAATGTTAAGAGTTAAGCAACTATATATTGTGCAGGTGCTTTACACCCATTTTTGTTTGTTTTTTGTCATCGTCACAACTGTTCTGTACAGAACAGATGAGGAAACTAAGACTCAGAAGCTAAGGAACTTGGTGGAATCTTACCAAGATCAGTAAAATAGCACAGCTGGGATTCAAAATTAGGGCTGTCTGCCGCCACAACTGCCTTCCCCACTCTTTCCACTGCCCTGTGATACCCTAGGGACGTCCAGGGGCTGACAGTCAATGTCACAGCTAAAACGTGGAGGTTCCAAGCGAACACTCTCAGAAGGTGATAGGTTATATGTTGCAAACTATGTCCTGTTTGCTTTCCAGCTCCCCTCCCTTTCTACCAGCCCTCTTCTCTGTCCACCCCACTACAACTTCACAAGTGATTCTGAGGGACATCTAAGGTTGTGCAACACTGATATGTAGATATGTAATTAAGTGACTTGGCGCTTAATGGAGAGGTCCGTAAGGAGCTGCTGCACGTTCTGGCACAGTGTGAAAGGAGGGGTGGGGCTGGATTAGTTCAGCTGTGGTATGAGCAGTGTGACAAGTAACAGTGGCACTCGTAGTGTGACAAGTAACACTACAAACAAACAGTGTCTCTGAACCTGTTTCCTCAGCTGTAAAACAGGAATAATATTTATGGCTACTTCTTTGTAATGCAGTAAAGATTAAATGAGACAATATAAGGAAAGGACCTAGCATGATGCCAGTAACATATTAGGTGCTCAATAAATTCGCTTCAAGTTATGCAGTGAGTGGTAGAGGCAGATAGGTTCCTGAGTGCTCTTTGTGCCGTACTTTTGTGACCAATCTTGGTTACAATCACTTAAGAGTGTGAGCCTTGGGGTTTACAGGGTAGAGAAAGTAGATGTGAGTTGTGGCCCTTTTACTCCCATTTTCAGTGCTTGGAGAGAACAGCAGTGCTCTGCCCCGACGATGCCCAGTTGCCTTCGAAGGTGGGAGATTCTTCTAGCTGACTTGGATCCTGTCTGATATGTTGCTAGGGGTAGGGGTGGAAGTAAGGGAGGCCATTCAACCGAGGATGAATAATTCCTTCCTTCTGCAAACTCTCCCTTCCCGGACACCATTGCCCCATACTTTGGGTTGCCAGGTGACAGCTGGAAACTCTTGTCCTCTCTGAACTCCTGTGCTTCTCACCTCCCTCTGTGAAGTCTGTCGACTTTGTGCTAATGACGCAAAGACTCTGAGCTCAGGCCCAGGGATGGAGGTGGAATAGAGAGGAGATGGATGGGTGATCAAGTCCAAGGGGATGTCTGTGTTCCCTCTCCTGAGTACCCCATCACTACCCCCAGCTCAGAACTGAGCGTGCTCCTTTATTCCTCTCAGCTCTGGTCCTACTCATCCCATTGTTCGTAAGAACTATCAATTCTAGCTCCCAAATTTCTCTTTGATGCATCTCCTCATCAGTTCTGTTCCATAAACATTTATCTGGGGCAACTGTGAGCCTGGCTTTCCCTTCTGCCCCTTTTCTACCGTGTTTCCCCCAAAATATGACCGGGTCTTATATTAATATTTGCTCCAAAAGACACATTAGGGCTTATGTTCAGTGGATGTCCTCCTGAAAAATCACGCTAGGGCTTACTTTCCGGTTAGGTCTTATTTTCGGGGACACACGGTACTTCAGATTCCTATTATCTCCCCCTTAGACGGTAGTAGCAGCCCCAAAGGATCTCCCCGCCCTCAGCCTTGTTCCCTCCATATGCTCTCTGATCACTGTCACCCCACTGCTTACAACCCAGGGAGGGCTGATCATCGATACCTGATAAATCCCTTTGCCTGGCACTCCAGGCCTCGTTTTGCCTTCCCAGCTCCATCTTTGCTCTTCAGGCAGCTCATGCTTCACCCACGTGTTCTCCAAGCCCCTGATCTAAACACAGGGTGCACTTTAAAAAAACAAAAAATCCAAAGTTTTTTTTTTTTGGAACACTTCTAGATTTACTGCAAATTGTAAAGACGGTACAGAGAGTTCTCATTTACCTCATACTCAGTTTCTCCTATTCTTACCATCTTACGTTAGTGTGGTACCTTTGTTCTAATTAACCAATATCGATACATTGGTATTAGGTTGGTGCAAAAGTAATTGCGGTTTTTTGCAATTGTTTTTAACCTTTAAAACCCCAATTACTTTTGCACCAACCTAATATTAACCCAAATCCATAGTTTGTTCAGATTTCCTTAGTTTTTATGTAATATCTCTTTTCTCTTCCAGGATCTCATCCAGGATACTATATTACATTTAATTGTCGTGGCTCCTTAGGTTCCTCTTGGCTATGACAGTTAGGATGTACTTTTTTGCTTCTTGCTTTCCTTCCTCCCTAAGGATTACATCTCCTCCCCACTTTCCACCAACAAATACTCAGTTCAAGTATAACTTCCTCTGGGAAAATATTCCTGACCTACCTCTCCCCCAGCTTGGATTAAGGGCCCCTCCTTTCCTTCCCATACTTACAGGCTATGTTACATGTGTCTGGAACTTGTCTGTCTTCCTCCCTGAGGGCAGGGGCCTGGTCTGATTTATGTTGACAGTTCCATTGCCCAGCATAGGGCCTGGCAAAGACTCAGCATTCAGTAGAGGTTGGCAAAATGAAAGGGGGTGCTCAGGCTGTCGCTTTATACCTCTCCAAGTCAAAGCCAGCTATTCTCTCTGTACCCGCAATAGGACCCTTTTCTCAGATCAAGTCTCCTCTAGATACCCCCCCGATCAGTTCTGCCCCTCAACGGCTAGGAGGTCTGAAGCTACCCTTGGGCTAGCCTCTTTCTAGGGAGGGCACGCTGCTTTCTTAGCTGCTTTCCTCTCAGCCATGTGGACACCAGTCAAGTCAGATCAATCTGATATATTCGCGATCTCATTTGATCCTGAAAGGAGGTCCTGTCGTCCTCCTGATACACATGAGGACACTGAGGCCCAGAGAGGTAAAGTGTTTGTATTTTACCAGAGGTCACATGCTGGTAAGTGGGTAAAAAGTGGGACTTGAACCCACCCAGGCTTTTGGGACTCACTCCCAAGCCTGGGCTCTTCCCATTGGACCACACTGTTTCTGCATATAAAACGGGAGACCTAACCAGGAACCACAGTGAAGAGCTGTGCTGGAGCCATCCCAGTATATCCCAGCCTCCTCTGCAGGGACTGTTTTCAACAGGGCTCCAGGCTGAACCCCCAGCTCTGCATACTGGCTGAACCCTTCAGTCTGCTCAGCTAGGACTTGGCAGGAAGAGATAAGAGAGGTAAGAGAGAAGAGAAAGAGTGAATAGAGAAAATCAGAGGTGACTCTAAGGTTGGACATTGTAAGGAGAGAAAATGCCCTCTCAGGATACTGTCCTACCCCATCAGGTTGTTGCTGTGTCAACGGATTGAGCCCAAAGGCTGGCCTGGAAATTTACCACCAGCAGAGGCATAATTAGCCCTTTAATTTCCTTTCAGCGGAAGTTTGCTCAGGCAGTTACCAGCCCTGCTTTCTTGGGCTCCTCCCTCCTTGCACTTGCCTACATGTCCAGCTCTTCTGGGAATCTGAGGCCTTGCCCTGGGTGTGGCATGAGGGGAAGAACAGCAGTTATCCAGGGCAAGCTGTAAATTTAATGAACATGACTAATGTTTATACAGAGCTTTACAGCTGCCCAAGCACTGTCACAACGCTTATCTCACTGTATGCTCCCAACAATACTGAGAAAAGGATATTATTATCAACCCCATTTTGCAGCTAATGAATCAGCTCAGAAAATCAGATGAGTGGTCCAAAGCCACATGCTGGGAAGTGGCAAAGCTAGAATTTGAACTCACATTTGCTTGACCCTGAAATTCATACCCTTACCGCTGCCCCTCAATAGTACCCACTTATTACACGCTTAGTGTTTAATTAAATGACACACAAGTGCTGAAGGGACACTAAAATTAAAGAGATGATGAGAATGGTATTTTAAGAGGTTTTTTGGAGGAGGTGATCCCGACCCTTGAGATTGGAACAGAAATGAATGCCAAGGTACAGAACTGTTTTTTTGTCTTATCCCCAAAGGGATTTAAAGTGGCAGAGAAAGACAGAGAGACTTAATTTATTTTTTTTCTAGTTGGGTTCTGACTGTAGTCTGATTCCCCCCTCCCACCCTCCCCAAGTATGCTGCTCCAAATTACCTCCCAACAGTTCAGTCAATCCTAAAAAACAAAACAAACAAACAAACAAACAACAAAACCAGAAGAGTTTATAGTCTAGTGGTGAAACAAATACCTTGGTAATTCATACAGTATTTCATTAGAGAGATGGTAGAATAGGATTAGGACGGCTGTGAGGTCAGACTGTCTAGTTCAGATCTTTATCAGCCTTATGACCATAGGCAACTATTTAACCTCTGAGTCTCAGTAATTTCATCTGTAAAGTGGGTATGATAATGGAACCTCTCTCAGAAAGTTGTAAGAATTAAATGCACAGTCTAGCCATACTCTAAGTCTCAACAAACAGTCGCTAGTCTTCCTTCTGCCTGTGGGTATTGGGGGGAAACGTGAATCATAGAGGAGGAAGCCTTTGAGCTGAATTCTGAGTGGTCAGTAATGACTGGGTCAGCAGTACATGGGATCAGGCTGTTCCAGGTAGAGGGAACAGTATGAGCAAAGCACAGAGACTTTCAGGACATAATGTTTGGGGCCTGGGGAGTAGCCAAGGGAGGGGAGAACCTAGGGAGAAAGAATGGCAGGAGTGGCATGACCTTAACACAATGAAACTGTTAGGTTAGAAAACCAGGGATAAGTGGCTCACCCTACCTCCTGGAAGGTAATGTCACAAGGGTCAAACTCCTAGCACCAACATTTGCTCACTTGGCCAAGTACTTAACCTCTCTGTGCCTCAGTTGCTTTGTCCTCTCTAACTCAAAATGCTGGTTGTGAGGATTGATGAAGTAATGCATGAAAATCACCTGTTACAGTGCCTGACACTTAGTAAATACTCAATTTATGTTAGAAATTATTATGATTACAATTTATCCTGACTCCTTAGGGCGAGAAGGGGAGATAGAAATCATCTGCTTTAAAGATGGAAAACCCAAGGCCCCGAGTGGGGGTTATTCATAAGCCCCCAAAGCAAGTTAGTGGTAGAATTAAATCATACCCAAGCCTCCTATCCCAGCCTGTGTCATGTGGCTCTCTTACTGTTGTCAGGCTGCCTCTGACAGGCTCCCCTCCTTCCTCAGATGATTGTCTCCCCTCCCTTGTAAATAAATTTCAAGGCATTTGCTTTGCGGAGCGGTGTTTATGCTATTTTTGGAACACTCTGGCACCTGTATGCAAATGATCCTCAGGGGACGTGTCTGCTTAGTGACTTGGGCCAACTCCTGAAAGAAAGCAGCTATGAGACCAAAGGGAAAGCACAGCCCCGGGAGGAATGGAGGTCCTGGACTATCTTTTTAGTCAAGTCCCAAAAGTCCAAGGAAGTTCCTTCTCATCTCTTACCTGCCCTGTGTATGTTAACTCCTTGGGTCTTTGTTTGGAAATGAGTTCATAAGTAGGTTTCTGGGCCAGGCTCCAAACGGAGGTTTTTAAGGCTTTGGGATGTCGTATTAGAAGGTGCTGTGGAACCCAGGCCTGTGGAACCTCAGCTATGGTGCTGGTTCAGGTTTGAGGGAAGTGTTTCTTACTATCAGGAAAAAGGAAGTCATGTGGGGGGATTAGAGGGAGGAAGACAACTTTATGAGACAGCCCACTGGTTCTGCCCTGCAGAGCTGGAGAGAACGGGGGTGGGGGGGGGACTTATGAGATGACAAAAGGGAGGAGGAGAGGACAAGACTCAGACATTTTTCTCATAAAGGTCAATGTCCCCTGGCCCTTGGCACAAGCAGCAGTGACCCCATCCTCAATGGCCGCACCATTTAACACACACTTACTGACTGTTCTCCAGGTAATAGGCCCTATGTGGGAGGCCACTAAACCCCTCAGGGGCCTCTGTTCTCTGTAGGACAATGTTCAAGCACCTGGCCTGCCATTCAAGACCTCCATGGTTTAGGTCTAACCTCACTTCCTACTTCCTCCCCTATTTAATATTTTAAGCACTGTGTTTCAGAAATCTAAAACTATCCATTTTAAGATATATCCTTATTTCAGAGATGCTAAAATGTAAAAAAGTGGACATCTTAGAATCCATAAAATCTGGTATTTTACACTCCACTGAAAATAGAACTGTTTGTGCCATCCCAGATGCCATGCTGTTTCAGGCTTTACTTTTTTTTTTTTCTTTTCAGCTGTTTATTGTGGAAAATTTCAAATACATACTTAAGTAGAGAGACTAAATAGTACATGAAACCCATGTACTATTATCCATCTACAATAATTATCAACTCGTGGTTTGTCCTCCATGTTTTTCCCATAGTCCCTTCTCCTTGGACTATTAATATTAATAGCAACTGCCAATTCTTACTATGGCTTTCGTTTTTCTTAATTCTAAAAGTAATGTATGCTCATTTAAAAATATTTTGAAATTATAGCCAAGCATAAAGAAGAAAATATTATCGATACGTATCTTGGTGGGTTTCTTTCCAGTTTGTTTTCTGAATTTTTAACATAGTTGAGGTCATACTATACATTCAATTTTATATCCTGCTTTTCTTACTCATATATAACATTATAAGCACAGCTAACATTGTTAGAAAAGATTTCTGAATATTCTTAATGACTTCATTGTACTTTATAGAACAATGCACCATATCCATTCATTACTTCAACAATATTTGTTGCACTAACCATATGTTGGGTACTCTAAACAGTGATAAAAGAATGAGGCACCATCTCTGGCCTCTCAAAGCTTAATTGTTCTCCATTGTTTGAACATTTAACTATTTCTCAATTTGGGGCTATTATGAATCAAGCTGCCGTGATCAGTGATCATCCTTGTGTATAAAACTTTTCCTAGGTTTCAGATTATTTTCTTTAGACAGATTTTCAGTAGTGAAATTCTTGTTTTACTTTATCTTTGTCAGTATCAAATATTCCCTTAGTTTAATTTTAGCTAATTCAATAGGTAAAAAAAAATGGTATCTCATCATTTCAAATTGCGTTTCTCTGATTACTTATTGAACAATTATTTATATATTTGTTAACCATTTATTTTCTGCAAATTGTCTGACAAGGGTACTATTTTTATCACCAGCAATTTCTCAGTACAAGACCTGATTTCTCAGTACAAGACCTGATTCACATTTCCTTTTATTTGCTGTGACCTGGGGGTTTATTAAGTATAATATTGTTCCAAGCTTCTCTCTTTTCTCCTGTCCCTCTCCCACCTTATTTCTTCCCCCACCTCTTCCTGCCATGAAGGGGAGCTGGGTGAGTCACATAAAGGGTATAGCAGGTGGTAAATTAAGCGAATTTCCCCAGAGAGACTTCTTAGAATGCTCTAAACCAGGGGTGTCCAAACTGCGGCCCGCAGGCCAACTATAGCCCGCAATCCATTGTTAATTGGCCTGCAGCAAATTCCAAAAGTATATTTAGTTTACTTAAATAAACCAGGTGAGGCAATACGTACTTCACCTCGAGTGAGTGGCCCGGCTGTTTGTGTATTTTACCGCATATGGCCCTTGGTAAAAAACGTTGAAAAAAGTTTGGATACCCCTGCTCTAAACAGTTCTGATGTCAACTGGGGGCAAAAAGAGTGTATAGGAAATGGGTTAGAAACTCTGATGCTAAATTTGTCCATCCCAAAGCACCAGGGTGGTATGATGGTTCCTTCAGTGGGTATCTTTAAATACCTGCCATGTACCCAGATCTGTGCTGGGTATGGATGAGGGCTTATTAGTTGAAGGAGACACAAATGAAGTAGGTTATAATGAATAGTCAGTTATGTACATGTTAGAGGCATTCACACTAAGTGGAGATGTCTAGCAGACATTTGGAATTTTCCATCTGAAACTTGGAAGTGAGGGGCCCAGGGTAGGATAAAGAGCTGGTGTAGGAGACAAAGCAGGAGCAGAAGATGAAGGGAAACAACTAAAGTGAGATTTCACGGAAGTTAAGGAAAGGAGAAGATTTCAGAGGAGTGTGTGTTTGGGTATATCATCTTTGTTACTTGGAACAACAGAGAGATTACATTATCCATCCTTCTCTCATTCATTCATTTATTCATTCCTTTCTTCGTGCATCATTTTAGAATACCTGCCCAGTGCCAGGCATTGCTCTACCTATTGCTGAGGGTACAGAAATCAAAGTCACAGCCCCTAACCCATAGTCTACATGAGGAGATATAGATGAAAATGGAAACAACCCCTGATATAGGTACTATGATCCATTCATTCAAAAAATATTTATTGAACCCCTAAGGTACACCAAGTACATTGAGGAACAATGAAAGGAAGACTTATGACCTTTAGTTTATTTGTTGAAGTAAAATGTAGTGCCTCTATCTTAGTGGAAATCAATCATCTATCTGTGAGAGTTTTGTTTTGCGTTTTTGAAGGTTTTGTGTGAGAGACCGATGCCAAAAATAACAAGCCAGAACACTTATCTCTCTGGGCCTTGGTTTCCCATCTGTAAAATGAGGGAGTTGATCCTATATGTACCTATTATAGGATTTGTTACATGTAAGGCAACTTCCCCATAGACTGAGAATTCCAAGGGCCAGGATCACCTGGGTCTTTTTTGTGGTCACACTGTAGACTTATTAAATATTTGTGGAATTGATTACTCTTGCAAGGGCCTTCCAGGTCTAATATTCTGTGCTCTGTTGTTGCTAAAATAAAGCCCAAGTACATCCTGTGGAAGTCCAGAAGGAATGATTGATTATGAATTCCGATGCTGGATTCCAAAGAACTTCCTAGAACAGGTGCCCTTTGACTTGGACACCAAAGGTTAGATAGGAATACAGTGATCAGGGGAATGTTATAATCCCCAGTCTTGGATTCCAGTGACCTATTTCCTGTCTTCTGCCCTCAAGGACCAGTTACTAGCTATATGCCCTTGGATGCCAATTTTTTCACCTGTAAATCAATAGTGACAATAATACATGGTATGCTGGAAAGAACACTGGCTATGTATGAAGTCAGAATACTCTGGAGTCTCAGCCCTACCAAAAAGTAAGTAGCTGTGTGACCTTGGGAAAGTCACTTTCAGTTTCCCTACCTGCAAAATAAAGTAGTCAGACTGAATGAGCTCTAAGATTGGTTTCTTCTGGCTCTAAAATGTCTGCTTCACAGGGTCATTGTTAGGATCCAATGAGATGATGCAGCAAAAATGCTCGAGAACTCTCAGGTGCTCTTTAGTGGCCTATACTGAGGATAGATGGGTATAAGACCAAGCCAGCTCCAAGGAATCACTCTCCATTCCTCAGTCCTCTGCTTCTCCCTTACTCTGCTGCACCTCCCTGAAAAGCTCTCTCCCTCTGGTTTCCTCCCATTCCCTTGGGATATAATGGCCTGTCTCCCAGCTGCTGCAAAATACAAAGGGCTTGGAGCTTGGCAGCTGTGGGTTGGTAGGTGGGTGTGGGGAAAGCTGCCTGAAAGCTCTCATTACCTGCTTCTTATTCCTCGTGCTCATCATCCCCACCTCCCAACCTGGCCTTGGGGGGAGTGAATTGAAGAAGAGGGAGGGAGGAGCCTGGCTGAGGGAGCAGGTACGCAGCAGGGCAGCACCCAGGGATGGAGGCCTCAGAGATAACCTCTTAATAGATGTGTGACTTCCCAAGGCTGTCACTGCTCTGGACCTCCCCCTTTTGTCTATAACATGGAAAGGAACTAGAAAGAGGAGGCTGTTTGTATGATCTCACAGACCCTTTTCCAACCAATTCTGAGGTTCTAAATGAGTTTTCCCTAAGCAGCACATAGTGAGCCCTTGACTTTCATTCACTAGCATTCAGCATTCTTAAGTGCCTACATGTACCGGGTGCTATAGTTGAATGCCTGGGATTTAGCTAAATATTAGATTGAGTCTCAAAATGCTCTCTATCTGAAAGAGGAGACAAACAAGCCAGTAACTATAATAAATGGGATGTGTACAATGATATAAAGCCAAACCATAAAAAGGTAGAGAAAGAAGTTAATTTGTGGGGGGAGAGGTGGTCAGAGAAAGCTTCAGGGAGGATATGCCCTTTGAATAAGGTTGTTAATTATAAAAAAGAAGAGGATTGCAGGCAAAGGTCAGCGTATCAGCATACATCCCAGGGGTGTGAAGGAACAGCGTGTTTGGGAAACCATAAGTAATTAGGCAAAGCTGGAACTCATTGGTTCAGTGGAAGAATAAGAGGGAAGAAAGCAGAAGGGAAACCTGAGCTCAATCCTGAAGGATTGCTGGGAGAAGCTTGGACCCCATTGTGGGGGCTGTGAGAAGCCAGGGGAGGTATTTAGACTGAGAGGCAGATGATGAGGTTTGGATTTTAGAAAGACCCATCTAATATTCAGTGTACTCTACCGAAAATATTGCAGGCACCCAATAACTCCCTCCTTTCAACAAGTGTTTATTGCAAACCTTCCCCATCCGATGTGCCAGTGCTGTGCCAGACACAATAGTAAGCAAAACCAGACATCCTGTTCTTGTGGCACTTGCAGTTTGGCAAGGGAGACGGACCTTAATGAAATAATTACACAAGTAAATACAAAATTACAGTGGGGAGGAGTGCTATAAAGGAGAAGCACATGGTGCCAGGGGAGCAGGTAATTGGAGCATTTGACTTTGCCAGGATGGTCAGGGCAGCTTCTGTGCTGAGCTGAGATCCAAAGGAAGAGTTTACCTCAAAGAAAGGTGCCATAAAGGCTTGATGGGAATGAGCCTTAGGCTTCAGAATCCCCATCCAATGCATGTTTACCTTCTCCGGTAAACAGATAATGGAGACAGCAAGCAGGTAGTGTGTCGCAGTCATCCTTTGATCTTCAGGACCTAGCCAACACTTGCCACACAATCAGCACCCAGTGAAGATTTGAAAGAAAAGAAGGAAAACCCATTAAGCACTTTAGATATCTGAAGATAGCAGTGCTATTTCCCAGAGGACTAAACATCTTCCTTCAGTTATTCCTCCTGTGATACAGTTTCAAGTTCCCATCACTGTTTTGGTCATTCTGCTAATTGTCAATGTCCCTGTGACTTGTGACTTAAAATATCAGAGATGTAGCCTGGTCTTCTAGACCTGGCTTTATTTAAGCCCCCATTTATCATTCATTGTCTTTCACCTCTGAAGCCTCAGTTGCCTCTTTTGTGGAATGAGGATATTGGTTCTTCTTTCACAGGATTTCTCTGGTATTTAACTGAGATAATAAGAAAAAAACTTTGTAAGTTCTAAGAGCTAAACAAACATAGTGTTTAAATATTTGGAGGGCTGCCACATGAGTGAAAAATTAGATTTATTCTTTGTGTCTCCAGAGAACAGAATTAATTCAATGGATAGAAATTACCACATGCAGATTTCAGCTCAACACAAGGGAGAAATGTTCTAATAATCAGAATGATCCATCAATGGAATGGCTGCCTTTTAAGAGTGGGCATCTAACATTGGAAACACTAAAAACAAGTATGCTGTGGAAGGAATTCCGATTTTGAGCAAGAGAATGGATTGAATACTCTTAAGGTTTCTTTTTAACTTTAGAATTCAACAATCTGATAGTCAAGACAGATGATGGAGCTGGGAGAGGGCATTTATGGCAGAGAGAGTAGCATGAGCAGAAATATGAAGCAGAAATGAGTGTGGCATGTGTGCGTCACCACGAGGAAATTCTAGAAAGAAGTGAAGGGTCTATTTGGATTGATGATGCAATGGAAGATGCAATTCTTTGTGTCTCCAGAGAACAGAATTAATTCAATGGATAGAAATTACCACATGCAGATTTCAGCTCAACACAAGGGAGAAATATTCTAATAATCAGAACTATCCATCAATGGAATGGCTGTCTTTTAAGGATGGGCATAGATAAGATAACTAATATTAGCTGTACATAACCTGTGTCCAGACCCCTGTGATTCCATTTAAGCTTTGTGGATGATTTCCAGCCTTACCCTCCTGTGGAGGGGAGAGTGTTGGCCCCAGGAAGCCTTAGACATGGTTGGAAGACATCCTATGTTGGAAGCTGTGGAGTGGGCTAGGTCCTGTCCTAGGTGGGTAAGAGGGGATCAAGAATACACAGTCTGGCTGGGCTGTAGGTTGTGATGAATATGCACAGGCTTTGGTCAAAAAAAGACAGAATTTGAATCCCGACTTTGCCTTTTCACAGCTCATGCATGACTCTAGCAATTTACTTAACCTCTATGACCCTCAGTTAATTTATATATAAAATAGGGACTCAAACTTGTCCTGTTTTGGGCTGATGTTAACAATTAAGAGGAATAATGTAGAGTAACGGGCATCTTGGGAAGAGCACAGGCTCTGGAATCAGACAGTCCCAGGTTTGGATCTCTGTCTGCCATGAATTGGTTGCAAGATCTTAGGCAAGTTATTTAACTTTTCCTTATCTGTAAATAGAAATAACAGTATTTCAAGGCTGTTTTGAAAATTAAATAATGTAGGAGAAGTGCTTAGCATAATGCCTGTCACATAACATGCTCCGCTGGCAGTTTTACTTTGTTACTATAGATAATAAATGAGAACCCATATGTAAAGCTCTCATCAAAGTGCAGGGCACATAGTAGGTGTTCAGTTGATGTTAGCTCCTTTCCCCCTTGCCCATGTGTCTGTCTGCCACACTGACGGGCTGCTGGAGGCCAGAGCAGTGGCCTACTCACCCTGCTGTCCGCTCTCTGACTTAATGCTCTGCCCGTATGAGGAGTTCAATGAATGTCTGTTTCTTAGAAGGGAAGTGATTGCTCTTGATGACATGGTCTTTTTCCTCAAGTAGCCAGTGAGTCAGTGCCTCTTTCTTTCTCCTCCTTCCTGTCTCCTCTCTGATTCTATTTCTGAATCTCATCAGTGGGAGGGGAATCAATGTTCGTCAAAGTGATTTTTAAAAATAAAAGAGAGGGAGGTTCAGGAGCAATTCTCTGGGCTACTTCCCATTCAGCACACATAGTGAGAGCTGGATTGTTGTTTCCAACCTAGCTTTCCTTTAGGTGAAACAACAATAACACCAACATCAACAGTAATAGCAGCAGCTACTAGGAGCTTTATTGATCACCTACTATGTGCCTGGCACTCTGGCAGGCTCTTCCCATACATTATCTGTAACCCTTACACAACCACTTCAAGGTTGATGTTATCATCACCACTTTACCGATGAGGAAACGGAGACTTAGAGAAATTAACTAATGAAAATGATAAATTCCCATGTTTGAGTACCTATTATGAACTAGACATTTGAAAAACTCCTTGTTTCATTACAAACATCAAGTAGGCCTTATTATTTCCATTTCAGATGTGAGGAAACTGAGCCTCAGAGAGATGAAAAAATCCAAGCTGTCTAAAATCACCAGGTGGTGAATGGCAGAGTGGGAGTTAGCTGAAGACCCAACTGTTACACTCATTCATTAACTTTCTGTCTGGCCATTTACTACTCATTCAGGGAAGTTTCATATTGAGACTCTGGATGGAGGCAGCCCCGGGGCAAGTTTGAATGAGAGGGAAGTGACACGTGGCATGAGACTCACCCACTCCATCTGGACAGACCCTGGGAACCTGCCCCGGGGCCTGACTCTGGAAATACTAAAAGAATAACTGAAGCCCATCAGGCACTGATGTACTAGTAATGTTCCAGGCATTTTAGATACAATAACTTTCTTAATTTTTATGATAACTGTAGGAAGTAAGGTATTGTTGTTATTTCCATTTTATAGACAAAGAAGCTAAGGCCCCAAGAGGTAAATTTCCCAAGGAGGGGACTGCACACGAGCAGGAAGACCTGGAGATGGCGGTCACGGGCAACCATTTTAGAGACATAGTTAGCAGATGGTAGAACAGGGATTCACACCCAGAAGTCTAACTCCAGGGGCCATGCTCTTCACCTCCAAACTATATGGCCTTTTTATTTAACAAGTGGTGATTGAATCCCGACTGTGTGCCCAGCCCTGTGCCAGGCACTGGGAGAACAGAGGTGAACCTGATTCCATGTCCAAACTCATTTATTAGTCTATACCAGAATTTCCAGTAATTCAGTATCAACTGGTGACAGGACTCTTCTGTCAAAGAACCGGGGTAGGACCAGGCTCCAGGCAGAGATGGGGGACTAGAAACTCTCACAGAGAAACGCAGGTGGAGTGAGAAGAATTGAGACCTGGTGGCAGCGCAGTTACTCAGAAATCCTGCCCGGTCCTCTAGGTCACCAGTCTGGGAGGATGGCTTAATTCTAAACTCTAGAGGACAAGATTTAAGGTCTGAGACTGCAGATCTGTGGCGCTGGCTCTGAGGAACTCAGGATGCAGAGGCAAGGGCCTGGGAGGGGTGGATCAAATACTGCAGCACTGTTTCAGAGGTGCACACGTGTAGATATGGCAGATAGTGACTATTTCTCAGTAGGGCCTAAGAGTCCCCGTGTTAGATGTTCACCCACTCATTCCCTCATTCAGTTCTTCATTAATTCACTCATGTACTCACTCATTCACCAGCTGGAGAAAATTGTATTTGCCAGAAGCCTTAGGGAGAAGTATTGTATGTGGTCAGAAGGAATACTCTGATAAGCTTCTTAAAGTGAAGAGTCAGATACCCAAAGACCATGCTGAACAAACAGGAGATGGTGATTCAAATGCTCTCCAAGGATAATGATGTGTTAAATGCAGGTTTTCTTTGGCTGAGTAACATTGTATAAGTCTGGGCCAGAGCTGAATTGCTGAGGACATGGAGAGGCTGAGCCTTGCCAGGAACATAACTGTTGTCTTTGATTTCTCTTCTCTTCACATCTAATCTGTCAACATGCCCTGTAATTCAACTCTGAGATACTTCTTGAATCTGGGTCTACTCCATTCCTGTTGCTACCACTCCAGTTCAAACCCTGATCGGTCTCACCGATCTTCTATCCAGCCTTCCTGTTTCCCGGCTCTTCTCCCTCCAGTCTATTCTCGACATCACAGTCAGTGATCTTCCTAAAATGTAGATCTAATCATGTTAATCCCCTGTCTCAAAATCTTTGATCCTGAAAGATCAAGTCCAAACCCCATAGCCAGGCATTCAAAGCTCTTTCCAAAAGCCTGTCCATTTCCCATTTCCCATCGTTCCTTACGTTCTTCTGGAGTACTCATTGGCAAAAACTCTTTCTTCTGCCAAAATACCTCTCCTTCACTTCTCTGCCTGAAAAGTTCTTTAGAAAAGTCCCTGTTGTCCTCCTTCTATTGCCACATAAGCACATCTTCAGGTGATGCTTCTGGGCTTGGTACAGATTCACCTGTGGGAGCCGTTATGCTGTCTATCACATTTCCAGTTCTCCTCCTGGGCATGTTATCGGATTGAACTTTCTTGGGTGTGGGTATATGACTTGCTTAAGCCAGTGAAATGGGAAAAATAGAAGTTTTAAGAGCAAACACATGACTCACACTTTCTTTCCCTCTGGTAGCTGCTCTATCAGTCTTTATCCTGGAATAAGGAAGACAAAAAGCAGAGCACCCAGCCAGCCCTTAATGGATATGTAACAACAGTGAAAAATAAAACCTTGTTGCTTAAGCTGCTTAGATTGTGATTGCTTGTTACTGAATAACCCAGTCTGTCCTAACTGATATGCTATCTCTGCTTTGATGTCTTTCTGCTTTGAAAACTACCATGATTACACCTTACCTGTCTTGTGTGACACATTTTCTTTGTGCAGCTTATCTGGTACTGATGACATACTGCCACATATCTAATTATCAGTTTGATATGAGACGAGGTCGGACAATTAAGTTTGCGAACTCATCCTAGAAAAAGTGCTATATACATCATTGCTGAATATCACTACGGTTATCTTCGAAGTACTCCCCTTGAGAAGCTATTATGCACTGACGCCAGCACCTAGTCCACCCTTCAAAGCAATTTTGGAACTCTTTTTCTGGAATGGCCATCAGAGCTGGGTAATATGATGGTCATCAAGGGTAATATAATGGCCATATTACCCTTGATGTCCTGAATGTCATCAAAATGTCTTCCTTTCAATATTTCCTTTATCTTTGGGTAAAGATAGAAGTCATTCGGGGCCAGATCAGGTGAGTAGGGAGGGTGTTCCAATGCAGTTATTTATCTACTGACTAAAACCTCCCTCACAGACAGTGCCGTGTGAGCTGGTGCATTGTTGTGATGCAAGAAACATGAATTGTTGGTGAAAAGTTCAGGTCGTCTAACTTTTTCACGCAGCCTTTTCAGCACTTCCAAAGAGTAAACGTGGTTAACTGTTTATCCCGTTGGTACAAATTCATAATGAATAATCCCTCAGATATCAAAAAGGGTTAGCAACATTGTCGCAACAAGTTCGCGAACTTAATTGTCACACCCCGTATGTTTTAGCCACCTCTACAGTTTTACTGAGGCTTCCTGAGGGCAGGGATGGTGCTTGTTCCATTTTTATATCACACATGGCCAAGGCAGTATACTGTAACAGGTGTAGGAGTCAGACAGACTTGTTTTGAATCCAAATTCTTACACTCAGTGGGCAATCTATCTGAACCTCAGTTTCCTCATCTGTAAAATGGAGTAATAATATATACCCTACAGGGTTTTTCTAAAGTTTGTGGATAACAGGTGCAACAGATGTACAAATAATGGCACACTGTAATTACTATTGTTCTCATACTTGTTTTTATTATCATTAAAGATGGTGTTCAGTGAGTGCTTGTGGATAAATCTTTCACTGATTGAGCTATAGTGGTATGTGCATTGGACTTGGGATCAGACATCTTGGATTTAAGGCATAGCTTTTGTCTCCAGCTTTGAGACTTTGGGAAAGGCACTTACCCTGTTTGCTTTGTTGCATGCTCAACTATAATATGTAAATACGAATAACACCTACCTCACAGAGATTTCATAAAATTTAAATGAGCTAATATATGAGGAAATGTTTTATATGGGCTCAAGCATCACACACTCTAAAACTGTAATAAAGCAGAGAAGATTGGCTGTTCTCTCAATAAGGACTGTGGACATCTGTGAAGCATCCTAATGTGCTCCAGTAACACTTTGCTGTTGTTCTTGCTTTTGCTCGCTTGCTTACATGTTTGTCTTTCCAACTAGACTGTGAGCTGCTTGAGATAAAGAATTGTCTTAGTCATTTTTGTCAGTAGAAATGTTTATTTATTTCTCCTTATGTTAGAGTAATACATGCCTATTGTAGAGAAAATAAAAATACATGAAGAAAATCAACGTCCTGGTATTTCTTGTCTCTCATACAGAGATAACTATTAACTTTGGATGTGTTTCTTTCCACTTCTCTGCATATGGAGTTACAAAACTGACATTATGTCACACATACAAGCATTGTCCCATGTCATTAAATATTCTTACAAAAATAAACACATAAAAGAACTCTTATATTTTAACCATTCTCCTATTGTTGAATATGTAAGTTGATGATACTTTTTCACTGCCTAAATAAAGTGGTAACAAACATTTTTGTGCATAGGTATTTGTCTGATTTTCTAATTTTGTAGGAAAAGTTTTTAGAAGGAAAATTTCTGGGTCAAAGGGTACAAATATATTTAACGCTCTTGAGACTTCCAAATTGATTTCTAGAAAGATTAAACCAAGTTCCACTCCCATGAGCAGTGTGAAATTGCTCATCTCACTGCATCCTCATCTTTCGTAGGAATTATAATAAAAAATAAGGTTAAAACCTTTTATATAATAAATATCCATTTACATTTCTTCTGTGAATTGTTCATTCCTCTTTCCCATTTTTCTATTGGGATTTTAATTATTTTCTTATTAATTTCTATGAAGTTTTAAAAACCATTTTATTTTAGTTACCAAGTATAATACAAGACACATAATAGATACTCCTTAAATATACCTTGGCTTATTCGTTAATTGTTCTGGGGGCTTCTTAGGAACAAAAGCAGACTTTCTCTTTCCTTTTCACACCCAGGACACAGCTGGGCAGGAGCGATACCGGACCATCACCACAGCCTATTATCGTGGGGCCATGGGCTTCATTCTGATGTATGACATCACCAATGAGGAGTCTTTCAATGCTGTCCAAGATTGGTATGAGATTCATTCATGCATTCATCCATCCATCCATCCATCCATCCATCCATCCAAGTGTTCAAGAAAACCTAATGTGTGCTAGGCCCTGTGCTGTGTGCTAGGGAAATCTGGATGAGTCAGACATGGCTCCCGTCCTCAAGGAATTCACAGATGAGAGGAGAGGACAGATCAGTAAGCAGGCAGTGAAAATATAAGGTGCAGTGATGAAGGGAGGCAACAGCGCTGTGGGAACCCAATGGAGGGCTCTGACCCAACTTGGGGAGCCAGGGAAGGTGTCCTGGAGTTACTGTCATCTATGCTGCATTTTGTAAGATGAACAGGAGTTAACCCGAGAGGTAACTGGATGAGAATGTTCCAGGAAAAGAATACAGATGCGAGAATCCAGAGGTGAGAAGATAGCTGAGAGGATAGGAAGAGCAGAGGTCAGGAAGGATTCTGTATGCTGGGATAAGGAGTTTGGATTTTATCCCACAGTGATGACATTTGAACAGGGAACCAACAGGCTCCGATTATGTTTTAGAAAGATCATTCTGGACATAGTGCTAAGTGAGTCAACAGACTGCTTTTCTATACAGTTCATCCCTGGGCCAGGCTGGAGGTCCGAGAGCACATCAAGGCCAAGATTCGATTTACAGTGAAAATCAGCACAGCTCCCCAGAGGTACAACCTCTGAGCAACTTATATCTTTCTTCCCAGCACATAACTTACAGAGAGAAGGGAGCATGAGGGAAAGGCCGGGTGAGGAGGAGGGCCAGGGCCCTGTGCCCTAATCAGTGGAAAGGATGAAGATGGGAGAATGTGGAGCATCTGTGCTGTGGCTCTTCTTCAGAATCAAAAAGGCTGAGCTGGCCAGTGCCCAGCCTTTCTCTTGCTCCCTGTTGCCAACAACTGCCCTTTGAGGACATTCCCTTCTCCCAAGAACAGTTGCCATGACTGTGTGAAGCACCGTTGGAGCCTTGGAGCCTTGGGATGAGCGTGACCTTGCAGGCTGCCTGTTGCACCCCTGTTCTGAGTGGAAGTCCAGTGGGCCATCCGTATGTTGTCATTCACGGGTCTGTGTTCTCCTTCTCAGCCTCTTGGGCATCCTCTTCTTCCTCCTTTCTCCTCCTTCCTTTTAACACCTCCTCTCTACCTTTTTCCTTCCCTTCCTCTCTTTTCTCTTTACTCCTCTTTTTCCTTCCCCCCTTTCCTTTCCTCATTCCCTCCCTTTCCTCCAGTCCTGATTTGTCTTCCCTCCTCCTCTCTGCCCCCACTGTCCCCCATGGAGTGATTAGCTTTCTCTTTCAGTGTCTCCACTGCTCTTTCCTTGTTGGCCTTGACCTCCTTCCCTTTCTCCATCAATCCGTGTTCATTCCGCCTCAGGAACACAGTGACTTTAACACCTGCTGACGATTCCTCCAAGAATAACCTGAGTTGCTAATCTGGGAGCTGAGAGTGGATGGGGTGGGAGGAAGGAGGAAAATGACAGAAAGAGTAGCATGGGGAAACATGGAGAGTTGGCTCCAGTTACTGCCTTGAGGCTGAAGACTAAGTGTCTGTCTCTCCCAAGCCCTGGCCTTAGAGTTTTGCCCCTGAGAAACTTGGTCCCAGCCTAGCTCCCACCTGCCATCTAAGCCCCAGCGGCCTGCATGGAACTGAGCTCTTAGTTAGTCCACAACAAATGGTGGTTAAGTGAATTCCATCCTTGGAGGGAATGGCTTCTCAACCTTAAAGAGAAGGCTGGTGGTGGGATCAGCTTTGGGAACAGGGTCAGGAATAGGTTCAGGTGTAATTAGGGTTGAGTTAGATTGAGGGTCAATATCATGATAGGTCATAATTTTAGATCTGTTTTAGGATTAACTATTTGCTGGCTTTTTCATTCATCAGACATTCACTGACAACTTCTCTGCTTTGTGTCTGTATGGGGGGCTGGCACCCCAAAGATGAATAAGCCTGTCCCTGCCCTTAAAGGAAGGAGAGATAAAGTCAGTCAAATGTAACAGCAGCCACAGTAAACATGTAGGGGACCAAAAGGGGAAGTAATCATTTTTACCTGATGGGATGGTTGGGGACAGAGTTAGGCCCACCCCCACAAAAAGATGTCTCCACAATATAAGGGTCCTATTTGATTTCCTCTGTTAACTTTTTGTTTCTAATTATAGAAGTAAAACACACTTTCAAAAATTTGAAAAGTACAGAAAACTATTTTTTAAAAGTTTAATCATCATTGTAAGTGAAGGAAACCACTGCTGACATTTTGCTTTCTACAAATAATCATGATCTAAGGCCTCAGTGAAGGTTTATGAATCACAGAGGAGGAGGGAGAGGCTGGCCGGGCCTGTGGAAGTCTCCCCTCAAGGAATTGTGGGATAAGGCAAAGCCATGGAAGAGCATCTGGGGAGTGGGTGAGAAGGTTTGTAAAGTGGGAGGAAGGGTGATGAGGCTAGAGAGACAGGAAGTGAATGGCCTTGAACACCTCACTGAGGGATCTAAACCTCATTACAGTACATTGCCAGTGAGGGAGTAGGAGAGGGTAGAGAAGGTTTTAAGAAAGGATGTAGTCATATAACTGTTTTAGAAAGAACTCTCTCCCCAGTGGGGAGAGGGATGCACAGACGCATTAGAAGAGGGCTCCAAAGAGATAGGTGAGGTTTGCAACCAGGGCACAGGGGTTGGCATCTGTAACAGCCAGTTGGGGCAGGTATCTGTCTGCTGTCAGCTGAATTCATTGACATAAGTTGGGTGTTGCTATCCCCATGGATGAGAATTGGTTTCTTCGAGCTTCACAGAGTCCTTTTTGGCCTAGGCAGGTGTCATTCACACAGTTCTCTCTCTCACTCTTTAGGGCTACTCAAATCAAGACCTACTCCTGGGATAACGCGCAGGTTATCCTGGTGGGGAACAAGTGTGACATGGAGGAAGAAAGGGTTATTCCCACTGAGAAGGGCCGGGTCCTCGCAGAGCAGCTTGGTATGTACACAACACGAGTGTGTTCATGTGTATTTGCGTGCATGTATGCATGGGAGTGTGACATTAAGGGTGTATTGTGATTGTGAATTATGTACAAAATGTGCTCTGTGTGTATTGTTTTATATTTGTGTGATGTATGTATGGGCTTTGTGCTAACCGATTATTTATGATACTTGTATATTTTGTGACATTGAATGTATAACTAAAACTTAAGTTTATGAACTCTTTTTTTACCAGCTCCTTCCACAAAGGATTTGAGGTATCTTATAAAAATCATCATAGTTTATCAATAAAAAACTAAATAAGTGAGAAAATTGAAGCATCGGGAAGACAAAGGTAGAAGGAAATTAAGAGGAAGCCAAGAGTGAGATACATATATACAGAAGGTACCAAAAAATATATACACGTTTTAAGAGAGGAAAAAACTGTATTAAAATTGTAATACTGAATATATACCAATAACAAAAGATGAATACAAGTTATGTGTATACGTTTTTTTGGCACCCCTGTGTATATTGTAAATTCTTGGGCATGTGCAAGAATTGGGCCAAAATATTGGCTTTGAGATTCCTAGCAACCATTGCAAAGAGGGAAATATAGTCAGTTACATGGTTCAGAGGTGGTCCTTAAGATAAAAACAATCCCGTTATTCCAGAGAAGCACTGCTCTTCATAGGCTACTGTAGAGCACACTCTATGTGCTGCGTGTGGCAATGTCCTTAATATCAAACATCCACACAGCAGCCACCACACTGAACACCATAGGCTGTGTCTTACAGTTTTTCTCAATGTAAACTGATGCTTCCTCACCAAAACACAACTCACAACAAAAGTAATTGTATGAAGGAAGGAAACGGTGTGGTTTACGTCTGCAGCTCAGTAATGCTCTGACCTTTTCCAAGGTTAAAACATCTTGATCCTTTTCCTCCGTGAGATCCAGGTGCCTTAGGTGTGTCTCGGTGGCCTCACAGCGGGACTCCTGCCTACATTTGCTTAAAATAGCAGCTTTTTCTTTTCTCTTCTGTATTGGGGTCCAATGTAAGAGTGCCTTAGAGAAATCTTCTATAAGAATGGATGTACTGCTTAGCATTTAGCCAGTCTCCCTAAGTATTTCTCACAACCTACGAGTTGTAAGTTTTCAGGACTGGGGAGTTTAAAGTGACACTCTCTGACAGTTTCTGAAGTACAGATATTTGGGCTGGTAGGTGGGTAAACTATATATAATATATATGTGAATTGTGTGTTGTATATATTTGGATTCTTTTTTACATCCACAAATATTTACTGAGTGCCTATATGCAAGAATGAAGGGATGGTACCTGCTCATATATATTTGTATTATGTGTATTACAAGTATGCGTGTGTGTGTGTGTGTGTGTGTGTAGGGGCGTGTCCTCTACTTCTTTCTCCCTTCCCTAATCCTCAGTGTGATCTGGAATAGAAATTAGTGAACTGTAGGAGCTTAATAAATAGGGAGGTGGAGTCATCTTGGATCGTTCTTAGGGTCCAGAAAGTGCCTCCACGCCTCTGCGGTTCACAGAACAATAAGCACGTGGGGAAGCCCACACCTGGATGACCTCAGGCTATCTCTTTATGTCTTCAACCTGTGCTACCAGGAAGATTCCCAGCACCCTCCCTGGACCGACTCTGTCCCATCTGTTTGGAATGCTCTCTTCTTTGCCCCATCCTTTACCCTCACCCAGCCAGTGAACCCCCACTCAGCTTCCAAAACAGCGCAAGCTCATACCTTCTGAGAAGCCTTTCCTGGCCCCCGGAGAGCGCCTTCCTATGTGCCCTCACTTAATGTACACCATACACACCATGGGCACAGCATCCATTGTACTTGGTGCACTTGTCTTCTTGTCCGTTTCCCAAAAGCTCCGTGAAGACAGCCAATGAATCTTATCTTTGTACCCACAGTGCCTAGCATATGGCCTGTCACTGAGTAGACACTGCAAAGATACGTTTTGATTAAATTTTTATTATGTTAAGTATTTGGCTACTTCATTTTACTTCAATCCAGTTAAGACTTCCTGAGCAGCTGCTCTAGGCCAGGTACTGCACTGTGAACTAAGATGCATTCCCGCGTGACGGACAGAAACCCTGACACCCCCATGATCAGTGTTGTCATAGCGGGATGTGCCAGGACTTGTGTGAGCACAGAGGAGGCACCTACTTCACTTGGAGTCAGAGAACATGATGCCCAAGCTGAGTCTTGATGACCAGTAGCAGCCTAGTGAGGAAGAAAGGCAAGGACATTCTCAGCAGTGGGAATAATACTGACAAAGGCAAGAAATAACACGTTGTGTGCAGGAAACCATGAATCACGGGACTGTGTGAGCCTGGAGTAGTGTTTCCCAAGAAAGAGACTGTGCTACTGTAGGTGTGAAAGATGATTTTATGTGTGTTTTTGATGCATACTGGAAAAAAATATAGTTAGCATGTCAAGCCCTTAGAGTTAAACAAGACTAAGTTTTAAAAAGGTGAGATAGTTTTCTATTAGTAAAAATTGCAGCCTCATGCCCCGCCCTTATGACTGAGATTTTTAAAAAGTGAGTTGGTTAAATATTTATTAGGTGTTTACCATGTGCCATGCACTATTTTTATATTTTTATAATTTTTATATTTATATTTTTATATTTTTATAAGTGTTTTAAAGCATTACTCACTTAATTTAATCCATCTGGGATCCTCTGAGACATGTACTTTTCTTATCTCCACGTTGTTGTTTTTTAACAGATGAGAAAACTGAGGCACAGAGAAGTTGAGTAACTTGCTTAGGCCACACAGCTAGTAGGTAGAGTCAGAATTTGAACCCAAGTAGTCTGGCTCCAGAACCTGTGCTCCTAACTACTTAACCTCAATATAGAGCAAATATGGTAATAATGGGTGATATATAGTGACCAAGCCTTGTATGAAATGCTTTGCATTACTTATCTCGTTTAATTCTCACCATAACCCTTCAGGGTAGGTACTATAGATCACGTCCAATACTCTGAAAAATGAAGTTCAGAGAGGTTAAATCACTTGCTCATATTTATGCAGTTAGGAAGTGGTGGCGTCAGGATAGATCTACGAAATTTATGTAGGAATGTAGATGGAAACGAGATTAATTCTTAGTTTGGGGGTTAGGGAGGCACTTGAAGAGGGCCTTAACGACTTGGTCAGATTTGGGCAGGTCAAGGGCATCTCTGTCCTGCACAGCTTCCTGAGTTTTCCGCTATTGCTTACCAGAACTTTTCTACTTCATATATCTATTTCTCTTGCTAGACCTTGAGAGCAGCCAGGGTTACGTCTAATCTGTTTCATTATCCCAAGCACCCAGAACAGGGAAGATATTCATTCATGTATACATTTATTCACTTATTCATTGAAAAATATTTATTGAGCACTCTGAGCCAGGTTCTGTTTTGGCACTTGGGATATAACAGTGAACAAAACTGCTGTGATCCTTACTGTCATGGAACTAATGGGGAACGAGACATTAAACAAATAATTATACAAATAAATATATAATTTTAATTGGCATAACTGGGGTGAATTTTATGGTATGTGAATTATATCTCGATAAAGCTGTAAAAAATTGTGAGAAGTTCTGCTTGAGTTAGGACTTGTTATGGCAACTGATAAAATCCCAAGTCAAACTAGCTTTAATTAAAAAAAAGACTTTATTAAAAAAGAAAAGAATTTAGAGTACGCAGGGCTGGGGTGGAGGAGAGTATTTCATATGAAGACTAATCACAAAAAAACCATTATATGATTCCATTTATTTGAACTGTCGAAAATAAGCAAATATATGTAGAGAGAAAGTAGGTTAGCTCAGGGCTAAGGGGAATGAGGAGATTAGAGGACAATAGCCAGTGGGTATGGGGTTTCTTTTTGAGTTGCTGAAATATTCTCAAATTGATTGTGGTGATGGAAATTCACACTATTTCCCACTCATCACTCCACACACCACACAGACCCTCATACATTGCCTTGCTTAGTTTAGGTGCTTGATAAATGTTCTTTTGGATTGGGATGAACAATTGAAACCTTGCATCACAGAGCCTGGTTACAGAGAAACAAAGACCTAGTTGGCACTGATAATACCTAACTTTGGTGCACTGACTTATCGTTCCCAACGTGCTTTCACAATTCTCTTGTGATCCCCACTCTCACTACTAGCCTAGAAGGTTGCATTCTCATCGGCTCCATTATACTGAAGAAACGTGTTTCTTGCACACAATGAGCTGTGCCACACTTCTGTGTCTTTATTTTTTCATTTAAAGATTATGTAACCTTTTTAGGTAGTAGTAGGTGGTAGACCCATTACTCAAACTCAGCCTTTGGACTCAAAATCCTAGCGCTCCCATTATATCATCCTATGGTGTTTTCCCAAAAGCCTGCCATACTTTCTCTTCAATTTCCACCCTCAATCACCACATTAGTGAGATTTCTTTAGATGATGTTGTGGTAACACATAGCCTGAGTCAGAAGCTTAGATAATTAAGTTGTTTGTTTGTTTTTCACTTACATTGCCTGCCACTACAAGTCAGCTGCACTGTTCCATGTGTCTTCTTACTCTGGGATCCAATCAGGGATGGCTAACCCACACAAACACTCCTAAAGCTTCTGGCAAGATTTGCAAGGTCCACATTCATTGGCCAAAGCAAGTCACATGATCGAATCTGGTGTTGATGAAATGGGGAGATATATTCCTCCCACAAGGAGGCACTACAAGCCACTCGGAAATCTGTAGGGATATAGAGTCCTCTACAGGTAGGGCAGTGAATAATCTGCCACAATCATTGAACATATGATGGATCCTGGGGACACAGAGGTGAATGAGTTCCCCACACTCAAAATCCTCATTGACCAGGGAAGTAAATTGGAAGAGAGATCATTTCAGTATCCTTTGGGTAAATGTGTGCCAGTCCTTAGCCTGTTTGCTTCATTCTTCACCCGCTCTGTCTCTCTCCTGCAACCCTCTCTGGGGTGTTGACCTTTGCAGGCTGTGTTTCCCAGGCTCCTGTGACAGTGGCTTCTGACTCGGTTAGCCAAGGAGAAACACTGGCAAGTGGTTGGAGGTGGGGAAAAGGGAGAAACCTACATATGCACCCCTAACCCCCCTTAGCCAGCTCCTCCAGTGGAGGCTGCTCCTCTTCTCTGACTCCTGCTCCCTTGGTTCTAGCTTTCTTTGGCCCCGCAATAGTTTTTGTTTTGTTTTGATTTGGTTTTTTGCTCTCGATAATCTTTGGGTTTCCTCACTATTTTATTTGGCTCTTAGTTCTTCTATCACCTCTATAACCAATTCCCTTTGGATTAAATATTAAGATTCCCACTTTCCTGTTGGGTTTGACTGAAACAATCATGTAAGGTACCATGGGAGTACAGGGGAGAGGTACATTGTATGTTCTGAGTGGTGGAGATGGGGTGGGAAGAGAAAGAGAAGGCTCTCTGGAGTCAGTGATGCCACAGCTGAGGGATGAAGATGATTAGAAAGAGCTGGGGAGCATGAGCAAAGGTACCAAATGAGAAAGTGGTGACGTTTCTGGAGCATGGTGTGAGCCAGGAAGATGAGGCTGAAAAGCAGACAGAGGCCACGCCATGCAGGGTCATGAGTGTTAAGCCAGTGAGTCTGGATGCTGCATTAATAGACCTCTTTCAGTTCCAGTGCACAAATGCAAGTCAAAATAGCTCAATGGGTAAGGACAGGGGCATAGCTGAAGCAAAATGGAAGAGAAGGTCTCTGGAAATGAGATGGTCAATAAATTAAGAGTCCAGGGTGTTGGATGGATTGTCCACATGAAACCCAAAGTTCCTGAGAATAACAACCCTGGGTGGAAAGAAGACAGCGAGTCTCTTGTCAGAATCATCAGTGACCAGAGGGGCATGAGTTGAAGATTGACACATGGAGATGGGGAGGTAACAGAGCAAGACAGAGAGAGATTTGGATATATAAGTGAAGGGGTAATGTTCTGGGCCAGTGTCGGGATGAGAAGAGGCGAATTTAGCTGGTTGTAAGTTTGGGGTTTTTGTTTGTTTTTTTAAGATTAAATATATATGTGTGTGTGTGTGTGTGTGTGTGTGTGTGTGTGTGTGTGTGTGTGTGTGTGTATACATATATATACACACATATGTATATATATATATATATCTAACATACAATATTATATTAGTATCAGGTGTACACCATAGTTATTCAACATTTATACACCTAAAGAAGTGATCACCATGATAAGTGCAGCACCCATCTGACCCCGTACCACTCTATCACAATATTATTGACTATATTCCCCATGCTGTATGTTACATCCCATGACTTGTTTGTTTTATACCTGGAAATTTGGACCTCTTATTTCCCTTCACTTTCCCTCCCTTTTTTAAATTTTTCAATTACAGTTGACATTCAATATTATTTTACATTACCTTTAGGTGTGCAGCATAGTGGTTAGACATTTATGTAATTTAAGAAGTAATCCCCCTGATGAGTCCAGTACCCACCTGGCACTATACATAGTTATGACCATATCACTGACTATATTCCCTATGCTTTACTTTACATCCCCATGACTATTTTGTAACTACCAATTGTACTTCTTAATCCCTTCACCTTTTTCACCCTGTCCCTCAACCTCCCTCCGCAAGTTTCTGAATAGAAGACTGAGGTCAAATTCAGAAGCAGGCAGTGTGGACACAGTCTATGGGTCTCTGACAGCTGCCTTTGGGCTGGATGGGTAAATACAATCATTTTGGGGTGGAAGGAATCATGTCAGATTGAGTTAAGAGTTGGGCCCTATTAAAGACAGCAGAAACCCCATTGTTCTAAAACCAATTAGAGGGAGGAAAGGACTAGGGGGCTAGTCTGAATAATTGGTTATCATCTTCCTGACCTCACTAGATTCTCAGCTCCTGAGAATTCTTACTAATGAACCTGAGGAAAAGGTTACTATCTGGGCCTACTAATGAAGACTCTTCCAGGAGACGGACAGTCATTTCAGTGGGGGGAGAGGGGCAGTGTGCATCTGAAGTTGTTCTGCTAGCAAAAGAGACCCATGAGCTGGTTACTTCCCTCACAGTTCTCATGCCTTGGGTAGCTTTGAGGCGACAGTGAAGACATGTCCTCGGCACGACATGTAAGTTCTCCTTGTGTGGCCACCTACTACCTCACCTCTCCCCACATTGAGCTTTTTGCTCTAATGATAACAAATTGCTACGATCATTCTAGCATATACCAAGGCTGTTTTTCTGCCCATTATCTGTGCACAGACTGCTTCCCCTGCATGGCGTGTGCACATGCATGAGCTCACACATACACTCACAATCACATGCCTCTGTCTAGCTGATAGCGTCTGAGGAGTCAGCTTCTCCAAGAAACCTTCCCTGGCCCCCAGCCTCATTTACGTGCCTCCTTTGTGCCCTGACAATGCCCTGGCTTCCCACCATTCCAGCGTTTACCACTATAATATTGTCACTATATCTCTCCTGCACTAGACGAGAAGTTCCTCAAGGGTAGCAACTGTCTGATTCCCCTCAGCGTCCCCAGCGCACAGCACGGGATCTGCCATGCTTGTTGAGCTCAGTTCTTATGACCCCCACTGTCCCCTCAACCACATCCTCCATGCTCATTCCAACTTCCTTCATTCATCTGTTCATTCAACCCGCACTCACCAAGCACCCACTTCAGCTGGTGCAGGGGCTGAGATGGATGACATGGTCCCTGCTCGGGGAGCTCCCTGTCAAATGGACTTCTCCTTGCAGGGTAACATGTGTCATGGCAGAAGGAAGCACAGAGGAGAATGAAGAGGCCCTAGCTAAGCTGAGAGCTGAAGAATGAGAAGTTAGGGGAAGAGCTTTGCTCGGTTCTGGCCTTAAAGGCTCCCATCCCACTACCTTCTGGAAGCGTCCTCTCCCTCTCCTCCCCTGCCATTCTCTCCCTCCACTGCACTCCTGCATAGCCTCTGGTTTGCTTTACCTGGGTTAGAAATGTTATAGTGTGTTGTCAGTGTTTCAGCTGAGAGCAGGACGAGGGAACATAAGGGATTGAGCCCTGGCTTGTGCCCCATCTCTGAGCCTCGGTTTCCCTATCTGTAAATTACAGGTGATAACCCTTGACTCACCCCAGCCTGCTCACAAGTTTGTTTTAAAACTGTGTGAACTTGAAAGGACTCTGCACATCTGAGGGATTGACACTGATTAGTATGTCTTTTCTCCACAGTTAGATTTGGTCTTCCTTTGTCCCTGGCACCCAACACCAGACCTGGCACAAAGTCAGTGTTCAGTAAAGACCTGACTTATTGACTGACAGTGAATGATGAAGAAAATGAGGGTTTCCCCAAAGGTCCTGGGAGACAATGCAGGGGCAAGGAAGCTGGGACTCAGGTGAGCTAGGGACATAAGGGAAAGGGGATTGCCATGTATTCCACATGCCAATCACATCACATACTTCTGTGCATTTAATTCTCAATACTGCCTTATGAGGTAGGTAATATTCACCCCATTCTTCTCGTATAGATGAGGGAACAGGCTGAGAGAGGTTAGACAACTTGCGTATGGTCACACAGCTGGTAGCTGACAGAGACTATATTCAAATGCAGACTCTGTGACTCCTAGACCTCTTCCCACGGCCTGCCTGCACAATGTGGCATATACTCCCCTCAGTGCCAGTTCCTCAGGAGGCATTTATGCCCTGGCCTTGATCTTCATCTAAAGTGATGGCTTAAGCCTATTTATTTCTTTACCTGTTTGCACCTTTCCTAGACAAGTAACAGCCCTCGTCCCCCAACACTGTCACTTATAATAAGCCAGCCAAAGGCCAGACAGTCAATTTTTATGATATTCATTAAGGAAAAGCTATATGCTGAAGGGTCTCTGAAGCTGATTAGGTTTTTACAGCTTGAGGATAATGAGCCAGCAGCTGCCTCCTTCTTCATCACACGTCTGCAATTAGCAGGCACTTCTGCAGCTTGCCTTTTTCTCAGGTCAGGAAATGGGCCACAGGAAAAGCTGTCAACTGGAGGTGGGCCGGCAGGAGCTGTGAATGTCTTTAAGCTGGAATGGCCAGGGGAAGAAGAGCCTTGTTTGTACCTGGGGGTTTCAGCCCTCTTTGTGATCAGTGGGATAGGGGGAGGAGGAAAGATAACCCCCTCCTTTGTGGGAGAAGATGAAAAAAGAGGGAGAAAGAAAAAGAGGAAGGTGAGAGGAGCACATGAAAGAGGAGCAGAAAGAAACTCACAACAGGCAACTTTTGTACAGCACTTTATCCATCACCTCACTCAATCCTCCCAACCGCTCTCAGCTGGAAGACACTGTTATTATTCCTATTGGACAAATGGGGAGTCTGAGACTCAGAGAGGTTAAGTGATTCAGAAAGATGAAGTGACTTGTCCAGTTTCAGACACTGTGGTAGTCAGATGAAAGCAAAAGAGGCCAAAGATAATTGTAAAGGAAGAAAAAGATATAATCGGGGCGGGAGGAGAGGGGAGGTAAATAAAAGGGAGAAAGAAGAAGAAATGGGAGTCTAGGCTGCATATGGACTTGGGAGGCAGACAAACCCAGATCTAAACCCAATTAACACTAACACAGCCACGTGAGCTTGTGTGAGTTATATAATCTCTTGGAGTCTTCATTTTCTCATTTGTAAGTTGGAGAAGATTATATTTACCCAATAGGCTGCTGTGAGGATTAAGCAAGATGATATTTCTAAAGCTCCTTGCATGGAGTCTGGCATATAGTAGGTGCTCAATAAATATTAGGGATCCCAAGGAGAGAGTGTAAGGAACATAAGGGGAAAAAAAGGAGCTAAAGTGAAAAAAAGGGAAGAAAGAAGCTTTTGAGGAAAAATAAAGATAGACTCAGAAGGAAGGGAAAGAGGAAGGTGAACAGACAAAAGAGGAGGGAGTATGCTGGGCCAAGGAAGTGAGAGAGAAAGTGGCTTATGCTTCTAAGGGCTGCCACCAACCTGGCCAAGATTCTTCAGTTGGGAAGCAGCCACTTTGTCTGAATCAGGAGGACCTTTCTTATGTCTCCTGGGACAAACAAGTTCTAGTCATTGTCACAGAAAATGCTGTTAAGGATCTCAAGGTACAAAACAGACAAGAATGTCCCATGCTTTACGTGCAGTTTTCCCTGGGCCTTTTATTGCGGGAGGAAGAGATACAGGGGAATTCTAGGGGAATTCAGGGAGAAGGAAGCCCATTTAGTGGAGATAAGCCAGTGTGTCTGTGAGTAGAAAGGGCAAACAGAGCTTTGTTTATTCAGTATGGGCCTTGGGGTGCCTCCCAGAGCCCAAACTAGAGCTGGCCAGGCTGGGGTGAGTGGGAAGCAAGGGAAAGAGAAGGAAAAACAACTCTGGTTAAAAGGCTACAGCGTGGGCTTCTGATACTGGTGCCTCCACTTATCTTGGACAAGTCAGTTTATTTCTCTAATCCACAGTGTCTGCCTTTAGTGAAATGGGGAGGGTCTGCCTGGACACTCCTTCCCCCAGGCCTGACAGGAGGATCAAATGACATAATGGATGTGATAAGTGCTTTGGAAACTGCGAAGTACTGAGCACACATATTGAAGTATTCACTCTATCAGAAAATATACAAATGACCCCCCTCTGTGCCAGGCACAGGGCTATGTACTTTACATGCATTAGTCCTTGAAGTAATTCTATGAGATAGGTAAAATTACTGCTATTGATAAATCAGGGCATTGGTTCATAAAGAGAATAGGGGACTTCCTGGGGGTTACACAGCTGGCTAGTGGTAGAGCCAGGATCAATCCAACTCTGAAGCCAGTTAGGTAATCACTGCCCTGTACCATCTCCTGGAGGCAGAATCCTCTGCCCTTAGGCCTCCTTGCTTCACTCCTGAGTACTGGCTGTATGAATCCAGAGTGTTCTGGCCAGGAGACACGAAAAGGAAGGGGAAAGCCTTACCTGTATCTACCTCTCTTCTCTCCTCAGGGTTTGACTTCTTTGAAGCCAGTGCCAAGGAGAACATCAGTGTGAGGCAGGCCTTTGAGTGCCTGGTGGATGCCATTTGTGACAAGATGTCTGATTCACTGGACACGGACCCCTCTGTGCTGGGCTCCTCCAAGAACACCCGTCTGTCAGACACCCCGCCGCTGCTGCAGCAGAACTGCTCCTGTTAAGCAAGGCCCAGCCTCCTGCTGTCCCCTCATTGTGGCCCTACACCCACTCTGCTTCCCCAGTTACACTGTCCACCCCAGCCCCGAGCCAGCTGACTTGCTGCCGTTCATTGCCTGCAGTGGAGGTGGAATCATGCCCCTGGGGTTCTCTGCAGATGGCTCCACTTACAGACACTCAGCACTAGACTAAAAGTCAGGTCACAACGTGGGTGGAGATTCACTTTACAAAAGAAGACTCCATTTTATAAAAGGGATTCACTACAGGGACTTGGAAACTGAATTTTTTTCCCACCTTTGAAATAAGATTTCCTTCATTTTTCAAAATTTGACACACACACACACACACACACACACACACACACACACACTTTTCAGGCCTGGCCAGCTGTGTAAAGTGAGGCCCACCTGCACGACTAATCCAATTAAAGCAAACCTCCCCACACAAAACACCTTGTTTCATACCAGGGTCCCTAGGGGGCTTCCTCTCCCTGCAAGTCAAGCTCTAAAAGCCCTGTGCCTGTTGTCACGGATGCCCACAGGCCTGGGCAGTTGCTGTGGTGACAGGCCAGAGCTAATCTCCAGAGAGGTCAGAATCTCTAATGATGCTGAGGGAGCAAAGGCTGAGTCAGAAACACACTTAAAAGAAAAAGATGATTCCCTGCAAAATGTCAAATTTTCCTTCTATATGAAAGAGCCAGTGAGGGAGCTCAAGGAAGAAAAGAGAAACACAGGCAAGATAAAGAAACAACCTGAATTTCTGATTTTGCTGCTTTCCAGCTGGATCTTAACCATGGTAACTTTATGAAATTGGTCACTAGTTCTTAGACTCCCAGAATCTGAAAATTTGAGTGGGGTCGGATTCCAAATTTTATCTACTCTGACTAGTTCCAATCTTCCTATTTCTAACAAGTGGCAGTCAGGCCTCACAACCAAATCTCTTCCTCTAGAGCACACCTTCTAGGGATGGGAGCTCACTGTCCACACCATCTTTGGGCATCTCTCATAATCAAAGTTTTTCTTCCTTTAAGCTGAAACCTGCCTCCTAGAAATCTTCATTTTTTCACTCCATTTATACTGGCTCTGCTGCCAGAGACCTCACAAACTCTGCTCCCTCTGCCCTCTGACACCCTCAGAGGACTGGAGAACAGAAATTGTGATCCTTGGGATCAGCCCTGTTTCTAAGTCATTCTAAGTCAAACAGTTCTAATTTCATGTGCCATTCTTTATAGGGTCTTCTCCCTATCCTGCCTTTTCTCCCACCCCATCTTTCAATCACTCCTGAATAGTCCAACTGGAACATGTGATTCAAAACAGAATAAACCTAAGCAAAGGGCATGACCTTGACAAAATTGGGAAAGCTAAACTCAGATGTCCCGATCCCAACCTCATTCTCCTGGGAGTAAAACCTTAATTTCTACCAAAAAGCAGATGTGAAACCACTCCTGGTGGAAGCTGCTTAATGAAATACCTGAAAAAACAAAACAAAAAATGAAAACCCCTGTTAAACA
Source organism: Rhinolophus ferrumequinum (assembly GCF_004115265.2). Taxonomy (NCBI): domain Eukaryota; kingdom Metazoa; phylum Chordata; class Mammalia; order Chiroptera; family Rhinolophidae; genus Rhinolophus; species Rhinolophus ferrumequinum. The sequence continues at coordinate 37,087,896 of NC_046292.1, read as the reverse complement.
AACTGAATGGATTAGGCCATGATTCTAGCTTGTATGGACACAGCAAGTGTTTGGGATTTTTTTAGCTGAAATAATGACATGGAACTAGTGATAATTCTTGAAAATCTTTCCTCCCAGCCCTGGCCTGAATCCCCAGCTTCCCCATGTACTAACATACCTCCTCAAAAGTCAGTGGGGGAGGGGGAAGAACATCCCAAGTTTTCTCTCCATTTCAAGTGCAGCTCATTGTCCTAGGAAAGTGCATTAACTAGCAACAGGTCCAATGGACTACATAAAAGGAGCTCTTCAGAATCAGTCCTATGGAGATGTTGCTTTCTCTGATGCATTGCAGAGGATGGAACTTTGGTCTTAGAATCAGGAGACCTGGACTCTTTCCTTACATCCAGCGTGACTCTGAACTAGTTACTCCCCATTTCTAAGTCTTGATTTCCCACTTATAAAATGTTGGGGGGTTATATGGGTAATCTTAAAGGTCCCTTCTGGCACTAATAACTCTGATACTCTTTTTTTCATCTTCGTCATTGCAGTTGATCTGCAAAATAAACCCTACAGGTGAGAATTATCACCCCAATGTCATTATAGCTAACACTGATGTCATGCTTATTCTGTACTAAGGATTGTTCCAAGCACTTTACTTGTATTTACTGTTATTCTCCCAACATCTTTGTGAGGGAGGCACTATAATCAACCTCATTTAAAGATGAGGAAACTAAGGTACAAAGAGATTCTCTAGTTTGCCTAAAGTCATACCATGAGTAAATAATAGAAAATGGGTTCAAGCCCAGGCAGTAGGCTCCAAGGTCTGTGCTCTTCACCACATTCTATACTACATTTCTAATAGATAAACTATGATCCAAAGAGGTTAAGAGACTTCGCAAGGTCACACAGCTAGCAAGTGTTAGAGCTATGTTCAGATTCAATCCCAAAGCCATCAGATTTCAATTCTACTAGAGAAAACATTTATGTCCCTAATCTGTTAACAGATTGTTCAACGATTCAGACTAATCTGAGGTGATGGATGTCTAACACTTCTAGAAAGCCGTCAATCAGTCTCTTAGGCAACCAGGTCCCATGGGCCTGAACAAAAAATGCCCAGTGCTTCTCAGGCGCAAGCACTGGCTTTCCCTGTACCTGCGTCTGTCAGGCAATTCTCACCTAGCTCTCAGGCTGTGCTTTGAGCAGCCTCCCTGTTCTAGCAATGGGGTGTTTTGGGGAAGTGACTTAATCAGCTTCTCTGACCATGGAAGAAAGTGGTCCCTTCATGCGGCAGTGATTCTGGCTGTGCTTTTTACACTGTAAAATCCCATACAAGACAGGGATTATTACTATTTTTCTGGAACATCCAATAAAACCCTACTGTTAGTGTTTTAGACTGAGTTCCTCATGACCCCTGGGTATTTTAGTACATATATCAAATAATCTTTTCTCACCTACTTAGTATCCAGGCAAAGATTAAGAATTAAAAAAAAAAAAAACCACAAAAAGCAACTGTCAAATTCTTTAGAACTCAGGGGTCGGTTAAAAGGAGCAAGCACCTTTATAACAGAAGGAATCAAGAGTTAAATGTAATAGTAGCAAACTCTTCTACTGGTGACAAACAGACCTGCTTGTTAGATGGCAATTCCCCAGCCCCACTCTGTGACCTCGTTTCTGCCAAGTGCAGCTTCCAGCTGATTGCAGTGAAATGTTCATCAATCACAGTAATAGTGCAGTTAGCCACTGAGGTTCAAGCTGCATAATATGTGTTAGTGGCAACTTGTCCTGGTTTTCATCTTGTTTAACAATCCAAATAAAAGATTAAAAAACACACACACACACACACACACAAAACAACTCTTGACCTCTAAAGAGGCAAAAGTAGGCCAAAAGTGCAATACAGTATTGTAGCTATTTATAGAATCTGTCTTAAATGCATGTGTATCTGTAAATACAAAGTGATTCGTGACTTATTATTGTCTCCTCAGTCTGTAGCATTATTAACTTCTAGAAACCACAATGGGGTAGAGTGTACTGAGTGGTCACAGACTCGTCGATTATTAGATCTGGAAAGGAGCTTAGAGAAAATCTTGTCCAGGCTCCTTGTTTTACAAAAAGGAAGGTTGAGGTCCAGAGAGACGGAGGAAATTTCCCAAGGACACTCTGAGAGGGCATTTGTGATGGACTTGGGACTAGGTCTTGGATCACCTCTGGGAAGACATTCACCTATTCTATATCTATGATGGTCTTGGCACTATCACATATTAGCTAAATATAGATGAAAACAAATGATCCCTGCCTGCAAGGTACCTACAGGCTAATGGAAGTGTGTTTCTAAGATATTATTATCCTCATTTGTCAGGCAAGAAAACGTAGCCTGGTAAAAGTTAACATGCCTAAGTCACCCACTAGGATTATTTGAACTCGCTTCTGTCTGACTCATGCGCTTTCAAATTTCCTCTTCAGATTGTTTCTCGGATGAATGGTACGTGGGGTGATGATGGTGACATGCTCTCAAGGATTCTCAGAGTTAATTAAATAACCTCAGTTGCGACATTATTTCACACTTGCATTGTGTCTTCCACAGAATGATATGAACACCCTCCAAACTGAGCTGTCTCACTCACATCACTGGTCCTGCCCCGGAATTCCTAGTTTGGGTATCCAGTTTCCTAGAGTGTCTTGAGGAATGTTTGTTTGCCAGCAGTTTGGAATAAAGGGAAGGAATTACAGCAACCAGTATCCTGGGATCTCATCGATTTTAGACTCCCCACCCCAAACCTACCTTTGATTGATTACCTGCCACAGCTGGTGAATCAAACAGCAGCCAGTGCTGGGAGTGTGTGTAAGAGACAGGCCCATGAGATACAAATACTGTTAAGGGATGCTTTTGAAGGCCTGGATCCCTTATGTGAAGTAGGCAACACTCAAATTTATTCATTCAACAAATTCGTGTCTAGTATGTGCCAGGATACAATCAGTGGAAAATCAGACACAGTCTTTGCCTTCGTGAAGCTTACAGTCTAGTAGCTGGTGGTTTAGTCTAGATACTGTAAAGTAATCACCCCAATATAATTATGAAGTGCTCTATGGGAAAGGCACATCAGTCTTCGAGAACACATAACTGGGAATCCTGAATCACCTTTGTTGGGCTGTTTCAGGGGCCCGAGGAAGACTCCACTGCCCTCAAATACCTCCATGGCCATTGCTTTACATTACATCCTCAATTCAGCTTTCGTTTTTTAGTTCAAACCTTTGATGGCTGATTAAGTACAAATCCTCCCAAAAGAGTAAGGGTGAGGGAAGGAACATCTGTGTTGTGAAACATCTTCAGACTGCCTGGTTAGAGTTAATTGTCCTCTGAGGAATATAGCAAACCATTCCAAAACTTACTGACTTAACACAACAAACATTTATTATTTTTCATGATTCTGTGGGTTGGCTAGGTAGATCTTCTGGCTGAGGCTGGATACTCTAGAATGGTTTCATTCACATGTCTGGGGGTCCAGCTGAGATGACTGGGGTGGTTGAGGCCTCTCTCCACGGGGTTTCATCCTCTGGAAAGCTGCCCATATTTGTTCACATGGTAGTGGAAGTTTTCCCAGCAACAAGAGAGGGCAAGCTCTTACACAGAAGCACTTATCAAGCCTCTTTTTTTTTTTTTTTTTAAAGATTTTATGGGGGAAGGGGAACAGGACTTTATTGGTGAACAGTGTGTACTTCCAGGACTTTTTTCCAAGTCGAGTTGTTGTCCTTTCAATCTTAGTTGTGGAGGGTGCCGTTCAGCTTCAAGTTGTTGTCCTTTCAGTCTTAGTTGTGGAGGGTGCAGCTCAGCTCCAGGTCCAGTTGCCATTGCTAGTTGCAGGGGGCGCAGCCCACCATCCCTTGCGGGAGTCGAACCAGCAATGTTGTGGTTGAGAGCCCACTGGCCCATGTGGGAATCGAACCGACAGCCTTCGGAGTTAGGAGCATGGAGCTCTAACCGCCTAAGCCACCGGGCCGGCCCTCAAGCCTCTTTTGATTCATGTTTGCTAATGTTCCACTGACTAACGCAAGTTACATGGCCAAGCCCTATTTTAAGGGATGGAGAAATAGATGCCATCTCTTGATGAAAGGAGCTGTAAAATATTGTGGCCATTTTTTCAGTATACCATGGAAAGCAACCCTAAATCACCTGAAACTAAGTCTGGTAAATATCCCTGGGTCTTAAAACATGGCTCTGAAGATATTCCCCCAAAGACAAATGTCAAAATGGTTTAGAGCAGGGCAGTCTCATCATTTCTTCAGTTCTCCAAAGGATCTACTTCGGAGGAATCAAGACATATCTGGATGGAAAAGTTTTGATGCTTGTTTAGCAGTCCATTTGTTTACTTTTTAGCCACCCCTTGAGGGATGAGTCTGGCTTTTCGTTCCATGGGATTTACCATAATAATGGTGTGGTTTCCCACCACGCGAAGTTTCTGGCTAGAAGCCCAGCAGATTCAGTAAATGTAGAAAAGATGGCTTACAGAACTGCCGGGCCCTCTGCTCTAGCTACACCCTTTCCTTGGATACTCATCTAGTCCTGAAGCTTTAGATGCCAAGTCTGGTAATGACATGCATACACAAGTTCCTATTAGAAATCTCCATGTCTCTGGAGGAAAAACTGTAGGCTACTAGATGGGGGGTGGGGGAGGGTGGGGATAAGGGGAAAGGTGAGGGGATTAGAAAGCACAATCAGTAACTACAAGATCGCCACGGGGATACGAAAGTCAATTTGGGGAATGTAATCAATAATGTTGTTAAGATTTTGTAGGGTATCCGGTGGACATTTGTCTCATTAGGGAGACCACCTCAGGAATGACGTCAGAGGGGTAGTGGATGGGGGGAGGGGATTGTCACTGTGTGAGGGATATAAATGATAAATGTCTAACTATTACATTGTTTTGTGCACCTGAAACTAATAAAAAAAATGTTTTAAAAAAAATCTCCATGTCTCAAACCTGACATGTCCACATTGGAACTCTTGATTCTGCCCCAAATTCATTTCAACCCTAATCTTCACAGAAACGTAGGTATCATCCTTAATTCCTTTTTTCCCTCTTTTTCTTCGTATCTACATCTAATCCAGCAGCAAGTCCTATGATTCTACTTCTAAAATAGATCTCAAGTCTGCCACTTTTTACCATCTCCATCGTCTTGACCTTGGTCCAAACCACCATGTTTTCTCTCCTAGAGAGCTACCACAGAGCTCCTGACTAGTTTTCCCACTCCACACTTGCTCCCCTATGGTCCATCCTCAACACAAAGGCAATCTTTTAAAAATATAAATGAATGCATAGCTCAGTAACACTGAAGTTTACTCCAATACCATACATAAAAAGAATCCAGAGACTTCCATTATTATTAATATTATCTTATTGATTTTGTTTTTAGCCCTGAATCTGCCCCTAACTTGCTGTAGGACCTCTGGTAAGTCATTTCCTGTAACAGCCAGCTATAATGTCTCCGCATTTCTTCAGGAAATAACCACCTCTTCTTTTGTAGTACTACTACTTCCTCCTCAAAACCAGGTGATTCTAGTGAAAACTGTCAGTAAAAGGGGCATGTGATCAACTGGGGCCAATCAGAATCCTACCCTAGGATTTTTAAAGAAAGCTGGAGCTATTTTCTTTTCTTGAGAGTGGGAAATATGTGAGGATGTATGCTCTAAAACTGTGATGGCCTAGCCTCAACCAGGTGTAGAATGCTGCTCTGTAGTAAGAGAAAATAAGGCTCTCATGCAGAGAGAAGCATAGATATAAGATGAGAGAATGTGTTCTGTGGCTTTCCCTGCCCTGATTCTGGCTTCTTGAGGTTTGGCTGGTCACCTCTTTCTCTGATTCTGTTAGATACCTCAATATAAGTTTCTAGTAAAGCCCCCATTTAGCTTTATTCATTGGAGTTAGGTTCTTTTCACTTGCAACCAAAATATATATTCTTCCCTCTTTGGTTCTCAGTTTCTTACTGTTCTAAAGTGTAGTAATTCTAATTTTTAAACACCTAGTATTTCAGAAAATCCCACTTCTATAGACTTTCTGATCAAGATTTTGTATAATCTGGAACAAAGCTGACTCGCTTCACCACTTTTAATTCTTGTACCTGAATGCATGAGGAAGAAGGATTTTGCAAGGAAAGAAGCAGCTCTCCAAGAACACTGATGACGGCACAGACAAAGGTTCCTACAATTAGGTCACCGGTCCACACAGAATCTGGCTTCCCAAGTCCTCAGAAGCTAGACAAACACCTAACCCCACTGCCACTGTCTCTCCACATCTGTTCCTATTTCTCTGCCAACAAAGTGACACTCACCGTCTTGAGAGATCACCATTGCCTGGACTGTGTTGTGTGGCATAAGCTTTTTGCCTGCTTTTGTTCCATCATTTTGAACAACAACAAATACCAAACAACAAATACCCAAATTGGAAGTTTCTGGGAGACGTGAATGAAAGAGTTACCTTTGCTTGCTATAAAATCATGCAATAAAACTGTTAATGTCAGGCAAAGAAAATCAGCAAGTCTCTGAGGGGTGTGATTAGAATTCCTACTTCCGTTCAGATTCTAATGCCTCTTTTGGGGGCGAGGGATTACCAATGGACAGGGATAAAGCTAACAGGCTGTGCAACCTTAGTTAAGTCACTCCCTATCTCTGGGCTTCAGGAGCTTAATCCAGATGGTTTTTGCAGGCCCTCTTGGCACTAATGCTCTGTGATTTTATGTCTGTTTTCTGTAAGAGCTGCAAGTGGCAAACAGGATTTTGGCAGAAATCCTTTCATTACGAAAGCCTCCTTTCTTCTTGGGTACAATGAAAACAGCCAAGGCTGAGTGACCTCCACATCACTCAATCAGGCTTCTGGCTTAGTTTCTGAGGCTGCCAGAAAGCATCTTAGCAATTAAGTGCATCTGGATGATCTATGACTGCCTGTCCCATGCTAGAGGTTTTTATAAGGTAACAAGAAGAAGAGGAAAAAAATAATCTCGAGGAGTCTTGTTAAGAATGGAGCACAGATCCATGTGTTTGAGAAGAGACATCAGGCAGCCATGTTTAAGAGCCATAAATGCATTCCAATTCAAGGGGGACTTAATTTATAGAGCACCAAGCATGTGCCAGGCTCAGCTTGGCAGGATCTTTCTGAGGACAATCTCTGCCATGCAGCTGGAAGCTTGAAAACTAAAGGGCTGAGAGATTTGCATGTGCTGAACTCTCTTCCAGTCCCTCCAAACATCAGACCACAGGATGAGGACTGAGAAGGTAGAGGGGGGCAGTGGTTAAGAGCATCGAGCCTCTAGTCTGACAGATCCACGTTCATCTCCTGGGGTCTTCACAACAAACTAGTTGTGTGACTTTGACACAATTACTCTTGGAACCTTAATTACTTCATGTGTAAAGGGAAAAATAACATTTCCCTCAAGAGGTTGTTGAAAGGATTAAATGAAAGAATGGGTTTAAAGCGCTTAGTGCAGTGCCTGACACACACAGTAGGTGCTGAACATGTTGTTGACTATTGTACTACACAAGGTCATCTCAGTCGGGCAGAGCCAGGGAGGCAGATCCAATCCAGGATCTTTGTAAAAACAAAGACTGGAGAGACTCAGTACAAACACCATGAGCAAAAGAGCAATAAAAAGGGGGGTGTAAGTAGGAGATGGAGCCTGGACTTGGAAAATGGATCAAGACAGAATCTAATCAGGAACAGGGAGGAGAGTCCAAGAAAATGTCCTTGAATGGCTCTGTTGCATGACCTTGTTGGGCTGACTACCACTAAACACCTGTCAGAATGATACCTCATGTACTTCCTCCTTCCCCCGCAGAAACCAGCTCCCAGGAGTGAGAAAAAACCCAAAAATGAGGGTTTAGAGTATTCTGAAACCTATATTAGAGGTGCCTTCCCACTCTTAGAAAACCTAAATTCTGGAGACCTGGGTTTGAGCCCTGCCTTTGCAACATGCTAACTACGTAACCTTGGACAGACATATTTTCACCTATAAGATGAGATTAATAATCTTGCCTAACTTCACAAAATAGTTATGAGCGTCAAATAAAAGCGCATTTTAGAAATTGGAATGTTGGTTGTGGACACATAAGATGGAGCCACTGTGAAGGGCTGGGAGTAAGAGGCATCCATCTCAGAACGAAACTAAGCATCCTCTTCCTGAAGCCATTTCTAAGGGTCCCAGTCTCTTTCTACCACATCTACCCTTCCCCCCAAAGTTTGGTCCCAGGAACCTAACCTCATGGAAATATCAGGGCCAACATGGCCTTATACCCAGAGATCTGGGTTGGCTTCAGAGAAACTTCAGAGAAACTTCAGAGGCTAAGAGCAGCCAAAGAGAATCAGCCAGTGCATGCTGGGATTGGATGAACACAGCAGTGAGCTGTGTGACAGGATCGGGGCCCAGGAGGCGCAGACAGTAGAGGGTACGCACTACAATTAGAACACCATAACAAAAATCATCCACCATGTGTTCAGTACTTTACAGTTCCCAAAGCACTTTCTCGTCCAAGTCCCAATGATCATTGACACAACCCTGTGATGTGGGTTTTATTATTCCTAGTACTCAGATGAGGTGAACTGGGGCCTGCATCAGTGAAGCAACCAGCCCGAGACTACACAGAGAAGGCGGCAAAAGGCTTGGTTGGTCTCAGAACAAGGTACGGTCTGCCCCTAAGAGGGGCCATGCCTGCTTCTGAACCCTGCCTGTTGGGGGGTGCGGATGGGGGTGGGGTGGTGCCCAGCTGAAGAGAAACAGCTAAGCAACAGTTGTATCTACATCTGGATTCTTCTCTCTGCTTGTGGAAGAGAAGGAAAGAGCGGAGCACACTCTCCTCACCACCCCCACACTCTGAATAAAATGAAACCCTGGAGCAGGGTTGAGCAGCAGAAGCTGTCCTCATAGGGGCCAGGGGCAGATGGTCTCTGCAGTCACACAGAGAAATGTCATCTTACTCAGTTTATACACCATCTTCAATTCCCTCAATTGCTCTTTCTAATTTATTCAGCCAGGGACTGAGCTGGTCTCATGCCAGCTTAGGAGATGTACCATAACAGCCTGAGCAGAATTACTCAAGAGGAGCAATTAACAAACACTGGAGTTGTCCCTTTATAGCGTTGAGCAGAGAGAAGAAGAATTCTTATATCTCTCCCCATCAGATTCTAGCTAAGCAGATGTTTTCATGCTTTTTGATTCTTCCAATGTTCTATATACTGACACCTCTTTTCAGTGACATATTAAATATGAAATGTCATGTGGTGGTGTGAGTTTGTACAAATATAAAGAAATATATGGAAATATAGGGGTACATATAGTGAAAAATAGGGAAGATCCCATTTGCAAATATCTGTGGTGTCTCCTTGTTCTGTTCTGACATGTTTTATTGATATAAGCTGGCTTTTCTTAATGTAGCTCCTATCCTTCTCATAGTAGCGATGATGGTATGTGCATTAAAGTTCATCTGAACTTAATATCATTTATGGGGTGACTCTTCCCTGAGTTTTGCTAAGAATTGTGGGAGAAGACTCCTGCCTTCAGAGCTCTTAGGAACTAAGGAAACAGATCCAACACCTATGCAACAAAAGCTACAAGGCAGTAGTTCATGGGTGACTCAAAAAAGGGGGAGATCAGCGTGGACTGGAACAGTCAGGGCAGGCTGAATGTAGCAGGAAGGACTGGGGCTGTGAGAAGCCACGGACAGGCATTCAGCTTACACTTCTGGAGACCCTCTGGGTCCCAGATCGGTGCTGTGTGATACAGAGGATGCACCGAATCATGAAGCTGCGTGTGCCTGCCAGCAGCTTAGCTCAGTATTAACTCCCAACAGAGGGTTAGCTGAACTGGAGAGAAAGTGCTGAGCCCACAGAAAACTGAAACAAAACAGTGCAGACTGAACTGGCAGCTCTGGGAAGGGGCAGAACCCACTCCTCGCCCACCAATCCCCCAAAAGTATAACAAGTCTAAGCAGGTAGCAAATTCAGTTCAGTTCTTCACCATTCCCACCATGGTGTAGTGGAGAACCTTTTCCCTTTCTTCAGCCTGGTTAGCTCCTTCTCATCTGTCGGAACTTAGGCATGGAGACCCCTGCTGGATCAGAGAATACATAGAGCTTTGGAAGCGCAAAAGAGATGGAAATGTCAGACACTGCATTCAGTCAGGATTCTTTTGATTATAAGTGACATATACCCACGTTTAATAATCACAAGAAAAAAAAGAGGTCATGGTGGGAGGGGAATTTGTTAGCTCATGTTACTGTAAAGTCCAGGGGTATGTCTAGCTTCAGACTCAGCTGGAACCAGGTGATTATATTATCAGGGTTCTCTTTATCTCTCAGTTTCACTCTCCTCTGAGTTGGCTTCATTCTGAGGCCACTCCAAGCTTATTCTACCAATACAGCTGCCCAGATAGAAACAGAGTGCCTTTGCTTCAATAGTTCTGGCAAGTCCTGGGTCAGGTATCTCTTCTAGGACTTCTAGGATCAATCACCAGGGCAGGAGGTGAGGTGTTCTGAATGGCTAAGCCTGGATCTTGTGCCCAGCCGGAGAGTGGGATCAGGCCCACTCAAACCAGCTGCACTGCAAATGGGGAGAGTGGGATCAGGCCCACTCAAACCAGCTGCACTGCAAATGGGAGAGGAGGGCTTGCCCCAAAGGAAAATCGTTTCCAAAAGAGAAGAGAAGGTTGCTGGCCAGGCAAAAATGCCACTTCTTTTTGCAGGCGACACAGAATCAGATCACCCCACAAAAAAACGGGACAGAGGAGAACAAGAATCAGTTCTACCTCCAGGATATAGGAATGGAAGGAACAAGGTGAGCCAGGATGGTGGGGGTTGAGGGTAGGGCACAGACCTCAGGCGGCCACCTGAGGGCAGGGCAGGCAGAGTCAGTGTATATATGATTGGATAGGCTGTGTCCTACCAAGGGGAGCAGTGGGAGCTGAAATCCAGCCTAGGCTCTAAGAGCTGAGCTTTGTGTCCTAGTGGGGAGCTGCTTCCACCAGGAGGAAGGGTTCTTTTGTGGAATTCAGACAAAGATGCTATCTGCTCACCAAGTCATGAGAAGAGAAGCAGTATTCATCTAAAAGGGGGCACTTCGGGCCAGCCTGGTGGCTCAGGAGGTTGCAGATCCATGCTCCTAACGCCGAAGGCTGCCGGTTTGATTCCCACATGGGCCAGTGGGCGCTCAACCACAAGGTTGCTGGTTCCACAACTCGACTCCTGCAAAGGATGCTGGGCTGCGCCCCCCGCAACTAACAGCTGAGCTGCACCCTCCACAACTACGATTGAAGGGACAACAAGTTGACTTGGAAAAAATACTGGAAGTGCACACTGTCCCCCAATAAAGTCCTGTTCCCCTTCCCCAATAAATAAAATCTTTAAAATAAATAAATAAATAAATAAATGGGGGGCGCTTGTCTCCAATTTGCACAAAGGTGCTATTTGCACAAAGGTGCTATAATGGGTTGAATTGTGTCTCCCCAAAGATATTCTCAGGTCCTAATCCCTGGTATCTGTGAATGTGACCTTATTTGGAAATAGGGTCTTTGCAGATGTAATCAAGTTAAGATGAGGCTATACTGGATTAGGGTAAGCATTAAAGCCAATGAATGACTGGTGTCTTTTAAGAGAAAGAAAAAGTAGATTTGGACCCAGAAACACAGAGGAGACCCAGGGAAGAAGGTCATGTACTCGTAATGGTGCAGAGACTGGCGTGATGCAGCTACAAACCAAGTAATTGAAAAGATTGCTGGCAACCACCAGAAACTAGAAGAAAGGCCTTGAAACAGATTCTTCCTCAGAGACTTCAGAAGGAATCAACCCTACCAACACTTTGATTTTAGACTTCCAACCTCCAGAGCTATAAGAGAATAAATTTTAGTTTTAAGCCTTTCTACCCCAGTTTGTGGTGTTTTGTTATGGCAACCTTAAGAAATTACTTACAGGTGCTAGATGGGCTAACAGCAGTCTCGAAGAATAAGATTCTCCTCTACCTACTGTGTCCTAATGGAAAATATAGAAAACCAAGGCACTCAAGAAATCCCAGCAAGAGTATTTGGGCTTCCTCACCGGTACTACTACCTAAGAGTATGGTGGAAGTGTCTGTTACCTCCACCTTCACACAGAAAGTAAACAGTACTATTGTCCCTCCCTATCTGTGGAGAATTGGTGCCAGGAAGCCCTGCAGATACCAAAATCCATGGATGCTCAAGTCTCTTATATAAAATGGTGTAGCATTTGAATCTAATCTATGCATAGCCTCCTGTGTACTTTAAATCATCTCTAGATTACTTCTAATACCTAATACAGAGTAAGTGTTAAGTAAATAGTTGTTACACTGTATTGTTTAGGGAATAATAAGAAAACATGTCTGTACATGTTCAGTACAGACGCAACCAGCAACCATCATAGGCCTAACTACAAGTACATACACGTCAGCAACAATGTAACTTTTTTTCCCTGAGTATTTTCCATTCGGGTTGGTTGAGTCTGTGGATGTGGAACCCACAAAAGGGAGGGCCGACTGTATTTTCAAACTGTGGTAGTTCATTCAGTGAGGGCAGCCAATAAAATGAGCAGCAACCTCTTCTTGGTTTGAGAAGACTGGGTTATACTTTAGATCTGAGCCTGTGCATATGCTGTTCTTCCTACTCCTCTGTCTCCCAAGCTCTCAGTTGGGTACCTCCTCTGGGAAACCATCTCCCCCTTTGTTTTCCTTTGCAGTAGAACTTACTGTGCCGTATTGTAATTTTCTGGTTACTTGTGGGAGTGATTTTCCAATTATACAGAACACTTTTTTTTCCTGTGAAACAAACATATTTTTCTATGAATAAATCAGGCAAGAAGTAGGCAACTGGCTATAGTATCCAGAGTTCACTATCAGGCACCTTTGGGGAGTTGTTTTTCTAAGCTCCCAGCTTTTGCAAGAGCTGCCTGGATCACAGTTGTGCCTATTGAAAAGGGAGGCCTCTACCCCTTCCTTAATGGTGTCTTTCTATCTTTCATAGTGGGTATATAGGATGCTTGTGAACCAGCTGGTAAACATCTAAATTAAATATTTGGGTTGTTTATGCATGACTCAATGAACTGACTCTTTAAAAGAACAGTTAAAAATAAGATCCTCAAAATTATGTTGGGATTAGCAACAATATCTCTTAAATTCTTTCCTTTCTACAATATCTCTTAAATTCTTTCCTTTCTCCGCATTCCACTGCTATTGTTTCAACTTACAACACCAACTCTTATCACCAACGGAGCATAGTGGTTAAGAACAGACTCTGGAAACAAGACGGTGTAGATCTGAATTTTGGTTCAGTCCCTCACTAGCTGTGTGTCTTTGGGAAAATCACTTACTCTCTCTATACCTCAGATTCCAGATCTGTAAAGGAGGGATTCTTCATAGAGTTGATGTGAGCATTAAACGAGTTAATGTATGTAAACTGTTTAGAAGAATGCCTGGAACATAATAAATGTTAGCTATAATTATTGTTACTTGTTTTTTTGTGTATCAGTTAAAGTTCCGGCAGGAAATAAACGACACACTCAAACTAGTGGTACTTTGAGGCTGGTATTTGATAGTACCTTCATCTTTTAAGTGAACTTCTGTGGTTTTCTTTGAGGTGTGTGTAACAAAGGAACTATTTACAAAATGTGTGCAGGGTTTAGGGAGACCAACATGGGATATAGTTTCCCGGTGCTAGCAACAGTGCAATTATTACTAGCCAAAGGCATGAAAGGACAAGGGGAGAGAATGATTATCAGAATCTGAAGAGGCCAGTTGTATAGAGGGTGCTGCCTGATAAGAGTGGTGGCCTTTGGTGGAGGGACATATCCTCACAAAGTGACTCAGCAGGGAGGGAACTGGGGGATAAATACTCCCTTTCCTCTTTCCACCTGACCTCTCGTCTCCTGCTGCTATCTCCCAATGCTAGACCCAACCGAAAGCCAGAGGGCAAAGGAGCCTGTTGGGAGCCCACATAGGTTAAACTTCTGGGACACAGAACAGGTGGAGTAGGGTGGAGAGAGTATCTGGAGAGGCAACAAAAATATCCAACACAGCTTTCACCTAGTCTTGCCTTCCTTTATTTTCTATCTTTCAGCCAGAATGATCTTTCTAAAGCATCTCGTACTGCCCCACCTTGATGTCCTTTGGTGGCCCTGCATTGCCTCAGATAAAGTCCACACTTGACATAAAATATAGGGCCTAATGATTTATCTCCAGCTTCTCCCTCCAGTTTTAACTATTGCCATTCCCCTCTTAACTTTTACTGTCCAGTAATATGTAATTACTTTCAAACTTCCAAGAACATTGCTTTCTCTTCTTTGACTCTTTTCATGTTCTGGAACTCAGCCTGGAATGATCTTCCCTCTTTTATTCTCCTTCACTTGGCTAACGCTTATTCATTCTTTATTTGCATGTAGAAATGAAGTTGTTTCTCTTATCCAGTTGAATTTTGAAGGAACTAAGCTCTTTCTATGGCAATATTTTCTTGAGTCTTGAAAGTAGTGGTACTTTAAGGCTGGTATTTGATTGAACCTTCATCTTTTAAGTGAACTTTTGTGGTTTTCTTGAGATTCTAATTATAATAGGTACATAGACTACAAGTTCATGACAGAAAGTAATGAGAGTTTTTTTTCTGTTATTATTATTTTTTATTATTTCAGGTGGACAGTTGAGTTTTTAATGAGCTTATCAAAGTATACCTTAAAAGTGATCCTCTGAGAACAAACGAAGCCTGATCTACATCCTGAGAATTCTGGGGTGCTAAAATAGAATTCCTGTGGAGGAACAAGACATACATTCTTATGTCTCTCGCTCCACCTTGTGGTTGATCAAGAAATCACTCATTCCAATGTATGGTGATGGAAGGGGAGCTGACTCTGGGTGGTGAACACACAGTGTGATTTATGGATGATGTGATACAGAATTGCACACCTGAAATCTATGTAATTTTACTAACAATTGTCACCCCAATAAATTAAAAATAAATTAATAAAAATAAATAAATAAATAAATAAATAAAAAGTGAAAAAAAACATTAAAAAAAAAAAAAGAAATCACTCATTCCAGATTCAACAGGTGAGTTAGGTAAATAAGCCATCAAGGGTCTTCACAGTTGCCAACAGTTCTTGAACACATACCATGGGCCAGGCTCTGTTGTAAATGCTCTTCAAGAATTATGGTATTTGATCATCACAACATCCCTATGAAGGATGTAGTTTATAGGTTTATCACCTATAAAACCAAGATGAAGAGACTTTACCAGAGTTTAGGAGTTGTCACAGATCACGCAAGTGGCAGAGTCAGGACTTGAACCAGCTGGCCTGCTTCAAATCACAACCGTCTGCTTATACACTAATACACACATCTATCACATGTTTTTTGTTCCCTTTACAACACATGTGCACATCCATCATCTTATTTAATCCTCTACTGCAAGGATTTGCATTTTCAAGGCAGGCCCTAAGAAGTGGATGATCCAAAGGAACAAATTAATGTTTAAATCATAGACATTAGATTAGGTCCTTCTCCCTAGGAGAAGATATTCTTGGTGAGAAAATGGCATAATGGAAAATTATACCAGGAGCTTTGCAATAGGACCTTAGTTTGAACTCCTGCTCTGATATTTTCTTGCTGTGTGTCCTTGGGCAAGTTACTTAATGTCACTGGCCTCAATTCCCTTATTTGTTTAATTAAGAACCAATGGACTCAGAGAACACTAATTTTTATAAATCAAACTGGCTTATTCATCATAGAAACTAATTTCTGAAAGTTGGTAACACCAGTAAACAGTGTTCTGTTGGAATCTGATGACTGGTCTTTAATATGTGAAAGAACCATACACATCATGGGTTAAGATGTTAAAGTGCTCAGTGGATCTTTGAAAAGTGAAACTTTGAGGAACATACACATGATAGGCAGAATAGTGCCCCGAGCCAAGATGTCCATATCTTAATCCCCGTGAATGTTAAGGGAATGTAAAGGGAAATTAAGATTGTAGAAGGTATTAAGGTTGCTAAGCAAATGATTTTAAAATAGGAAGATTATCTTGGATTATCCAGGTAGGTCCACTTTAATCACAAGGGTTCTTATAAGTGGAAGAGAGTCAGAGGAAGATGTAATTATATTAGAAAGGCACAGATAGATGCACTCCCTTCCTTTGCTAGCTTTGAAGATGGAGAAAGAGGGACACGAGCCGAAGAATGTGAGCAGCTTCTAGAAGCTGGAAAGGGCAAAGAAACAAATTCCTTCTAGAGCCTTTAGAAAGGAATGCAACACTCTGACCCCTTTAATTTTAGCTCAGTGAGACCTGTGTCAGTCGTCAATCCTACAGAACTGTAAGATAATGTATTTGTGTTGTGTAAGCCACTAAGTTTGTGGTAATTTGTTACAGCAGCAATTGAAAACTAATACAATACCCATGACCATCAGTGTGTCCAGACTCATTACGTGTTTCCTATGGTGGTGTAGAAAGAACACTGGACTTGGAATCTGAAGACCAAGGTTGGCATCCCAATTCTGTGATTAAATAGCTGTGTGACCTCCAGTAAATCACATTTCCTCTCTGAGCATATTTATGTGACAGCACCTGCCTCCCAGAGTTATGTAGAACAAATGAGATAATGGGTGTATAGGTGCTGCATAAACTGTAAAGCATTCTATACATGTAAGAAATTATTATTTACAGGCCTGCTACATAGCTGGGATGCAATAAAACATTTGCTAAGTGATATTAATTATTCTTTGGCAGTCCTTGGGATGAGGAAATGTGATTGCAAAACATATGTTAGTTGCAAAACTTATTTTGCAAACCATACGAGGTCTGACAATTAAGTTCGCGACTTGTTGCAATGCTGTTGCTGAACTTTTTTGATATCAGAGGGATTATTCACTATGAATTTGTAGCAACTGGACAAACAGTTAACCAAATTTACTATTTGGAAGTGCTGAAAAGGCTGCGTGAAAAAGTTAGACGACCTGAACTTTTTGTCAGTAATTCATGGCTCTTGCATCACGACAATGCATCAGCTCACACAGCACTGTCTGTGAGGGAGTTTTTAGCCAGTAAACAAATAACTGTATTGGAACACCCTCCCTACTCACCTAATCTGGCCCCCACTGACTTCTTTCTTTACCCGAAGATAAAGGAAATATTGGAAGGAAGACATTTTTATGACACTCAGGACATCAAGGGTAATACGATGACAGCTGTGATGGCCATTCCAGAAAAAGAGTACCAAAATTGCTTTGAAGGGTGGACTAAGTGCTGGCGTTGGTGCATAGCTTCCCAAGGGGAGTACTTCGAAAGTGACCATAGTGATATTCTGCGATGAGGTATGTAGCACTTTTTCTAGGATGAATTCACGCACTTAATTGTCAGACCTTCGTATTTTTACTCTGGGAAGAATACTAATATATGGTATCTGTTCCTAAATTGATTACAACATAATTATGGAGATAACATTCACGAGAAGCTTTAAGAAAGAACTCAAACTTATACGTAGAGCAATAGTACAAGAGAAGTCACAAGGCTATATATGATTAAGGGCCAAGGAAGTGATGCAAAAAATATGTATCCTGAGTTCAGGTATGGAATGGATGATGAGTGTGGGCTGGAAGAGTCAAAGAAGGCTTTCAGGAGGAGGTGTGTCTTGAACAGGATCATGGAGCATGTGGTTAGATGGAGAACAATTGCTACTATCAGTCCCAGAAAGCACTATTTTTCTACCCACAATTCCAGGAATCACATTTTAAATGTAAGACACTGGTAGTCAGTCCCAATGTTTCATATGGTATTCTTTTGAACCCTCTCACTAATATTTTTTCTGTTTTACTAAAAAAGTGTATTTTTAAAATGTACAGGAAAGTTACAAGAACAGTAGTACAAAGAAGGCTTTCCCCCCCTGAACCTTTGAGAGTAGGTTGCTCATATGATGCCTCATCACCCACAAATGATCAAAATCAGAAAATTAACATTGATACATTACTATCATGTAATCCACAGACTCTGTTCGAATTTAGCCAATTTTCCAAATAATGTTTCTTTATAGTGATGCCTTTAATTATCACATTTTATTAGACTTTAACAGTTCCATAGTCTTTGATTTTCATGACCTTACTACTTTTAAATATTATAGGTGAGTTATTTTATAAAGTGTTCTTCAATTTGGGTTAGTCTGAGCTTTTCTCTTGATTAGATTCAGGTTATACATTTTTAGCAGGAATAGCACAGAAGTGATGTTGGGTTTTTCCTTATTGCATATCATCAGGTGGTAACAATTTCAATTTGTTCCACTACTGATGTTAACTGTGTTCAAGATTAAGCGGTATTTGCCAGGTTTTTCCATTATAAAGTTGTTCTTTTCCCCTTCTTAAATAATAAGTATTTTGTAGGGAGGTACTTTGAGACTATGTAAATATCTCATTCCTCATCGGTTTTTCTCCATGTAACTTAGCACACACATAGATGTTTCTTGGTTGAATTAATTATCACTATTATGGTTGCTAAATGGTGATTTTTCTAATTCCACCATCTTTTTTACATTCACTGTTGGCATCCCACTTTAACGAAAAGCTTTCTTCTCTCCCTATTCATGTATATCAGTTTAGATGCACAGATTCCTATTTGTATACAATGGGTTATAATCTGTTACTATTGTTATTTATTTTGATTCTCAAACTATCCCCGTTCTGGTCCTGTGGGAGCCTCTTCAAGATGGCTTCTGTGTCCTTTACACGTGTCCTCCTTATTCTTTGAATACTTCCTTACTTTCTGGCATACAGGATGTTCCAGGTTCATCTTAGACCTTCCCTGCGCTAGCCTTGGGGTCAACGATTTCTCCAAGAAGCCTCGGTTTCTTTTAGTGGAAAATGGCCTGTTCGTGGAGAATAGCATTTAGAAACCAAGATGGAGGTATTAGGCACGCCCATTGGTATTGAGGTGTCACTGCTCCCAGGCTTGAGAATATATATATGTAACGAAATGAAAATGGCTTGAGAATATATGTATGTACAGATCTACTCATATATGCACACACACATGCACATCCACATCGATATTTACTTATATATCTATTAAAAATTGTGGATTCACACTGATACCTACAGTTCCAATCCAACACCACAGCGCTTATTCTAATTTCTGCATTTACATATTTGTAACGCTCTTCTTCTCCTGTAAGAAACTTGGATCCCATTATCTTTAATATATTTACTTATTTGATCAGTCACCCCTTTGTGTAACCACTCTCCATTGCCACTGCTGTCCTCACCCCTCACCCTCCTTACTCTTTTTGGACTCTGACACCTTGCACCATCAGCCCATGTATTCAACCCTCGTCATATAGCTCATGCTCCAACATATCTCATCAGGCTGCTCTTACACACCCTGGGCACAGGTGCCTAGGCTGCTTAGCCCTACCTACGCGAATGGCTTTTAGACATAACTATTCAGGAAGGGAGGAAGGAAGAAAGGAAGAAAGGAAGGAAGGAAGGAAGGAAGGAAGGAAGGAAGGAAGGAAGGAAGGAAGGAAGGAAAGAAGGAAAGAAGGAAAAAAGTCTAATGGAAAGCCAGGTGCTTTCTTAATGATAGTTATGAACTGTCCTTTTGGGATATATAAGTTACGACATCTGTTACTTTACATATTGCATTTAAAAACTAGACTGGATGTTAACCACAACAGGAAATATCAATGATCAAATTAATGAATTAGAAGTCTGTTTATTCTAGGTATTTGACAGGCAACGTGTAAGAGACAAGAGAGTAAAATCTTTGTAATTAGACTTATATGATTTGCAATTTTGGTGATCCCACTTTCTTGTGTGATTTTGTGTAAGTTATTTAACCTTTCTGAACCTCAGGTCTTTATCTGTAAACCAGTGAATAACAGACTTAGATTGTTGTGAGGACTAAATAAGTTAATGAAAGTAAAATGCTTGGCCCAAAGTATTATAATTACTCAGGAAACTAGAACTACTAATTGAGCTTGGCTTTAAGACGTACGAAATTTAAACAAACAAAAAAAGCAAATATCTTATTTACTGATTCGCATGGAAGCAGGACCCATCACAACCTACCCTCTCATTTCCAGCACTAACTTTGTATCACATTTCAAAAAACAAAAAAATTGGACGCTGGGGGCTGTCAGACAGGAACTCTTTTAAATTCCTGTCCCTTCCTTCCTCCTAACAGCACTCAAAATCTTTGCTGTTCCTGTGTCTATCTGTGCCTCTTTCCCTCCAGGCCTACTGATAGAGGTGTTCCTTTCTAATTTAAGGTGAATCCCCATTTTCTGCCTCCCTAGGGCCCTCACAACTTCAATTATCCCCCTTTTCCTGTATCATTCATTCACTAATTCAACGTTTAGTGAAGACTCACTATGTGCCAAACACTATTTTTGATGCTGGGGATATGGTAGAGAAGAAGACAAAGAGCCAACTCTCTAAGGAACCTCATAAAATAGAGAGGATATATAGACAATAAGCTAATAGACAAATAAATAATTTCAGATAATGAGTATTATTTTAGACAGAATGGCAAGAGAAGGTTTCTCTTAAGAGGTGACATGTGAGCTGACATATGTCTGGTAAGAAGGAGTCAGTGATGCAAAATCTAAAGGAAGAACAGTTCCGCAGAGGAACAGACGTAATGGCCCTACGGCAAGAACTACCTCAGCATATTGAAGGAGATTAATAAAGCCAGTGTGAATGGAGTAAAGGACAGAACGGTAGATGACACTGTAAACACAGAGGAAGGACAGAAATCATAAGTGAGCCTTATAGGTTATGGCAAGCAAGTAGATTTTATTCAAAGTGCAAACAGAAGCCACTGGTGGATTTTTAAAAGGGGAGTAATACAATCTGGTTTCTGATTTATATATTTTAACTATCATTTTTGTCCCTTCCATTCTCCCAGGCATTGTCTCAAAATCTGTATATTTAAAGATGAGGAGCACTTAGCTAAATTCATGACAAAATAACTTTTCATTTGACATAAAGTATGGTTTTTATAGTCACTCCTAATTTATTTTGAAGTCTGAATACCAAATTCTTCCTAGAACTATGTTTATAGTACAAAACTATTTTATGCTCACACAAACTCCTTGGGATGTTGTGTACGTATTTGGTCTCCCAAGAGAAGACTATAAGAACGTGCCTACTCCTTGACCTAGATACAAAGCTACCAAATATGGAGAGCAATCAGTGGGCAGGACACTTAATAACTAGAGCTCCAAAGATATAATTTCTTAGAGCGTGGGTCCGGGACAAAATTGTAAGGTAGATAATTATTTCTCTTGTTCCCTACTTCCTCTTTCAGTGCCTTTCCTTCCTTGTTCAGCAACCTCTTCACCCAATCTCTTCATTGGGCTTGAGACTTTACCGGGCTCATAGCACTCCCAATCTACTCAACCTAGAATCAACATTCCATACTCTGACTTACCTTGATCTCAAATATAAATGTGGATAATGGGGTTAATAAAATAATTTACCTTTAAATTTTTAGGACTAAGGCTCAGATCTGTCCCTCTGGGACATAGATAGCCATTGCATTGACTAAAATAACTTTCAGAGGTAGGCATCAAACAGAAATGAGATGTTTTTAATTTTCACGATTCCTGATTTTTATCAGAATAATAGGGAGAGAAAGGTCACCAAACCTGAAGGGAGGGAAATCCTTGAGGTAAAAATAGGAAGGCGTATAGGATGGTTGGAGATGGAAAAAAGCACCTAAATAAACCTGAGAAATGAGGCTAAAAATTAAACTCTGTGCTCCTCAACTCTCTTGGAGATTTCAAGATCTTTTTAACTTTGTAATGTCTCTATTTCCCATAAAAAAGTGATAGCTTAATTTATGTTTTCTCTGAGGAACACTCTACAATAATTATTGATAGTCAAATGGAGAGAGGCAAATTTCCAAATTGATTTCAATGGGAAAACAATACTTCTGGTTGGGAAGTTCTGCTTGTGCCACAGGTCACTTGTAAGCTTTACCTCCTTGGGTATGTATTTCTCTTTTTATCTGAAGAGGCCAGATTAAAGTAATCCCTTGCCAGTTCTCATATTTTATACATCTAATCGAATACTTTTGACATTTGCTATGGGGTCAGAATTATATTGGCCCAGGCGTCAAAGAGGTATTTTTCCTGTGATATTACATTCTTCTGGTTTTCCTCTTACTATACGGGTAGTTCCTTTTCAGTCACTTTTGGGAGTTCTTCCTCTTCTATAAGCTCCTCAAAGTTTGGTCCTCAGGCCCTATTCTTTTTTAACTTCACAATCTCAATGTAGGTGATCTCTTTGAATGGGCTTTTGTTACCATCTATAAGTTGATAAACTTCAAATTGACATCTCCAATTTAGGCCTCTTTCCTGAGCTCGAGACCCGACCTTTGTTTTGTGAGGCACAGAAATTACTCAAACTTATCACCAAAACTGAGTTTATGCCTTTGTCCTTTCAGATCTTTTCCTCTTTCAGAATCTGTTTACTGAGATACTGGCACCACCCTCCCTCCATACAGAATACTATATATACTGGTCACATCTTTCTTCTTCATTCTCCCACATAAAATCAATTACCATCCAAAACCAGTCAATTCCACCTCCTAAATATAAGACATATCTGTATATGTCTCTCCATCTCTACTATCACTCCTGAAATCCAAGTTGTCATTTTCTAGCGTCAACATTAATACCCTCCTAATTGCTTTCTCTCCTTTTACTTCTAGTCTTGCCCTCAACCATCCCCCATCCCCCACCCACCCACCATCCAAACTATTTTTCACACAGCAACCAGAGAGATCTACTTGGAAAATACTTGTGTTACCATATATTCTGTTTCCTGTTTCATTCGTTCACCCATTATACTGAGTACCTATAATGTGCCAGCCACTATCTGAGAATCTAGGAATACAGTAACACATAAAAGAGACAAGGCAATGACTTTTTACTCTTAAGAAGGTTCTATATGATCTTGGCTACTAACTCACTTTCCCTTTGCTGTCAGAATACTACATTTTAGTCATATATCTGCTTTCTTGGAGCTTCTGAACAAGTCTATCCCTATACATTCCTATACCAATTCCTGTACATTTTCCAAATGTAAGCTTAAATATCTCATTTATGAAAACTCTCTGACCAGACTAGCTCCCTCTGTATTTCTCCTTCTAGAACCAGTCACAACGATAAATTTAAAAATGTATATGCTTATTTAATGTCTCTCTCACTAGTTTTCTTGTAAGCCCAAAGAGAACAGGGAAATTTCTTGTTCATTATTTTATTCCCAGTGTCTGGCACACATCAGGAGTTCAATTTGTTGGCTGAATGAATAAACCTCGCAATAGAAGTGTTACCATATATTCTACTCTGGTGACTTGTAAGATTCAGAGGCCTCTTTTTAAAGGGAAAACTTAACAAGTCACACTTTAGGATGTGGCCTCTTTGTTTCTAGTTAGAAAATTCAAATTACTGGCTGAATTTGAAGATTTCTTACTTATGGTGCCATTGCTTTGGAGAGTTAAAAGAAAACATACCGTCAAAATAGCTGTCACTTCAGGTATTCAACAACAAACATTGACTGAAAACAAACTGGGGTATTTGAACAATATTTTTCAATTAATTTACCTCACCTGCTGCCCTAGTTCAGTTTTCACGATTTCCTCCTCAAATCGTTGCCCTTCTCCTTTCCAACTCCTTATTGTCCTATCTTGCATTATCTGTCGTCACAGCATTATTTTTAAAACACATCCTTTATTTTGTTTCTCCCAATTAGAATGCAAGCTCCAGGAAGACAAGGATTTTTGTTTTGTTCATTTTATACCGTATTTGTGGAGCTCCGGAGGCCTACAAGAATTTAAAGACTTGTAACAGTCATCAATTCTCACTGCTTCAAGTGTTTCTCCATTCATTCATATGAATCTACTCCTTTTATGTGCTATGATCTCGTCTCATGGTGCCCGTATATTGTATCTTAACATGTCAGTTATTTTTAATGTTTCAAGAATGTCTGTTTCAGTCACATTTAGATGCTTGCCCACTAAAGGTCATTACAAGGAGAAAATAACGTCGGGGACACGGACTTGAGGGCAGTAGCCTGACCTGCTGTAGCTGCCGAATAAATAAATGCTGGCTGAACTTGAACTGTGCACTCTCGTTTGTCGAAGGACCTAACTTGTCGCACAGACGAGTAAGCACATGTACACTGGTCTCTTAAGCACCTTCTTGGGCCTTGAAGAACACCACCACAAGTGCGCTCGGCGACAAGGTGGAGCAGCGCAACGCCTATTTCTGGAGTTCAACTCAGCCCCGCTCCACTCGAGAGCAGCTTCCATCCGGCGGCAAAGAAAAATACTTCCGGCCTTCGGCTTTTGTATGTGCTGAGTCACGGCCGAAGGCTCCACCCTGGATATAGGGGCAGGATGCACAACTTGTGATTTGAATGGGGAAAGAAACCTGGGGATTCATTTTCTCCACTCGGTTCTTGGTTTTCTCATCAGGGGGGTATGTTCCCTGAGCCGCGGAGCTCTCCTCAGTAGCTGCTCAAACCAGCTCTCCGCACACGTCATAAACGCGGCGCAGCTGCCCGGGGCCCTTCTCCCGTCGCCCTCCGCGTGGCTCTCACCGCCTCTCCTTCCTCGCCCCGCCTACCCCAGCTTTCGTAGGGCTGTTTGAGGGCTCCGACAATCAGGCCTGGTCGCTTGGGTTCCTTTTGTTCACTGTTCCCATTGGTTGCTTAGGCGAACGTGACTGCTGTCTTGCCTCTTTATTAGCTAGAACCCGTGGCGTCATCGGCGGCCGCGAGGGCGGGGGAGAGAGGGAAGTTAGCGTGCGGGAGACCGGGTTGGGGGAGGGGTGCGGGCCTGTCCTCCCCAGCGGCTGCGGCAGCACCAGCGCCGGCCGCCACCGCCTCTGGAACGCGGAGGAGGAGGAGCGGCTGGAGGAAGAGGAGGAGGAGGAGGTGCGCCCTGGGGAGAGGGATGCTCATCGCTCTGGGTTTATGGTGAAGGCTGAGTGGAGGCACGATTGCTGCAGTCTGTGCCACCGCGAGGAAGTTGTGTAAGGCCGGGCGGGCGCTCGCAGCGCGGTGGAGAACCCAAGCGCGGGGTCGGTGCGAAGACTGGGCTACAGCCAGACCCTTTCCTACTGTGACCATGCCAGGAAGGAACAAGGCGAAGTCTACCTGCAGCTGCCCTGCCCTGCCGCCCAACGGACAGGATTTGGGCGAGAGCGGCCGGGTGGCCCGTCTAGGAGCCGATGAGTCTGAGGAGGAGGGACGGAGTGGGTCTCTCAGTAATGCCGGAGACCCAGAGATCGTCAAGTCTCCCAGCGACCCCAAGCAATACCGGTGAGGGAGGAGGCCTGGACCGGGGAGGAGAGCCGGGTGCGGGCCTCTCTGTTGCTGCCGCGGTCCCTTCTTGTCTCCGTGTCTCCCGAAGGAGCAGCAGGGGCACGCTTCTCACCCCGAATGCTTCCTTGGGTGAAGGTGGCAAGGGCAAATTAGGGGCTTCCATGTGGTATCAGCTGGACAACTGGGAAATACGGGGTTCCACAAGGAATCAGGATGTCAGAATGGGAAGGGTGGTTCGAGTGATTTTGACATTAAGCAAGAGCGGAGGTTTTTCTGAGGAAGGAAGGCTGGATGGTGAAATATTCTTGGTATTATGAGGAAAGGTTGAAGGAGTTGGAGATTTTAATTTTGGAGAGGATATTTAAGGGCCATATTACCACTATCCAGAAATATTTTAGGTGCCCTTAGTTGAAAGAGATGTAAAAGTAATGGTGTGGCTTGAGTAAAATAACTTAGGCATCATAGTTGGCCTAAGATGAAGTGGCTTGTTTCCATGGGTTTCTCATTACTAGAATGGTTGGGTGACCTCTTCCAAGAATGTATTACAGAGGACTTGGGTCTCAGTTGGGTAAGTCATAGTCTTGTAAGGTTTCTTTAATTCTGAAATTCTCTACCTTTGGTTTATGCTGGAATCCTCTAAACATCTCTTAATAACTGGTGGCTCAATCCCCACCTGAATATTTCCTTCAGAGGTAGCTTATTTCATAGAATGTTATGACAACGATGTAGTTTTAAAGAGAGATCATATTGTCCAAAAACTTCATTTACAGGTTGACAAAATTGAGATCCAGAGAGTTTACGTCTTGCTCAGAATTACACAGCTAAAAATTATAACAGAGCTGGTATGAAAACTGTGTCACCAAATCCAGTGCAACGTTTACTGATTTTTATAAAGTTCTTACTCATTGAGTTGAAAGCTGAAGGATTCTTGGTCTCAATTTGTTACAAGCCCCTATAAATGTTGGAGGAGGAAAGAACCTTAGAGATAAAACTTTTCCACTCTCCACCATCCCCTTTTGACAGATGACTGAAGCTGAGGTCTAGAAAAAGGGATTTAACCTCAAGTTAAAGACTGGCCTAATTTCTTCTTTCATTCCAAGTCTCCTAATTTAATAGTACATCACTCTTTGTACTATTAATATTTTTCCAGGCTGCACAGTAAAGAGATCTTTATGAGTGAGCCAGATTTTCTCTTTTTCTCATCAAAGATCCGTGGTTGTATTAGTAATATATAAATGAATAAAATTGAAAAGGTGCTTGGTTTTTGCCTTCCAGATTAAATGTTCAATAACTGTTTCAGTTTTTGTCTGTCTATACAGATACATAATAACACTATCTCAGATACTATTCTAACAAGCTTTTAGATGTATTCTTTTTTTTTTTGGCAATTTCATTTGACAGATACTTATTAAGTCCTAATGTGTGCCAGGTGCTGAGCTATCGTAACTATATTCTGAAACTTGGTCAAATATAATAGTAAATAACATTTTATTCTGGGTCCTGGGCATACAGAGATCATTAAGACAGTCCCTGCCTTCAAGAAGCTTCCAGTGTAGTGGAGGGACCCAGACACAACAAAGATAAAATTAGGGCACTAAAGTTTTATGGAAGTCGTAATAGAAGTATGTGCTAGGTTTATTGGGGAATAAAGGAGCAGGTAACTGCACCAAGGGAGAAAGTTAGGAAAGACTTCAAAGAGGAGATAATGCTTAAGAAGTAGTCTTTGAATAAGTTGTTGCGTTTCTATACGGGGTCTTTTGCCAAGTCACTGTCCCACCTAGTGTCTCAGTTTTCTTTTAAAATGAAGGTTAATTTGAATAGATGTGTTTTCCACTAACTTCCTCTCTTTCAAAAGAGTAGGTCCACTTTTAATCTGTTTTATATATTGAAGTTTCAATTAGACTTCTAAAGAAAAGGTTTTGTTACTTTAAAATAAAGGTGAAAAACCTCTTACTAGATGATTTTTAGAGTTACCCAACTTAAAGTCAAATGCTGTCCATTTTTGTAACCAGAAACAGACATGAGGCATCTGCAGCCCAGAGAGCTGTATTATCCTTCCAGGACCTGCTCAGATACTATCTCTGTGGAGCCTTTCCAGGCAGATAATCCCTCCTTTCACTGTATTTCAATCAGACTTGTACATGGTTCGTTACAGTACATATCTATCATATATTGAATGTGTGAATACCACAAGCAGAACTGATTAAAGGAATATATTGTTATGAAATAATGCCTTGAGAAATTTGTTTGCCAGTCTGCATTAAATAATAGCCTGTGGAATTTTACTTCTGTATATGTGTAATTTGTATTCAGCTTTTTAAAAATGTTAAGTATATTTCCAGGAATCTTTCTGCTTTTTTAGGGATCTGTATAAATGCTTGATAAGTGTTGACTTCCCTCTCTTCTGGAAGGATTAAAGGACTCCAGGTTGGGAACTATTGTTCAAATCTTTATTGGTGTAAAGTGGAAATTCTAGATGGACAGGATTAGTAATAGTGCATTGACTTAAATATAAAACACTTAACCTGTTTGTAAAAAGACCCCTTATTTATGTGGGGGAGAGGAGAAGAATATATTGAAAAGGCATGTAAGCTTCTGAAGGGCAAGCAAGCCCTTTTATTAAATTTTGGTCAGACTGTTACAAGTAAGGGGATTATGTAAATTCTCACTATACTGTAGAAAATAATGGATGCGGGCTGAATAAGGTACAGGTTATTTCTAAACATGTATTATGTTGTTTACTATTATATATTGATGAACAGATCCAAGTGAGCAGGACAACTGCATTGAGAATACTAATATCTGCTGGCTTTTGAAATAGGAGTGGGGTGACTCACTTCTGAGTAGAAGCTTTAGACACATCTAAGACATGAGAAGAATTGTACGTGAGAGAACATTTTCTTTTGTATTGCATGGGAAGAACATGGGTTTGTTTACCTTTCAACTAAAACCTGTGGAAGAGTAATGCTTTTTTATACGAGGCAGCGATTGCATTTGTAGTATATACACACTGGTAAAATCATGTACTTATGTGTATATAAATTCTAGGAACTTGACACCATCCTGTCTCTTGGTCTGATACCTGAATTCAAAACTCGATTTTGATTATACCCTCTTAGTTTTGTATTGTAAAGTAGAGGCAGGCTAGGTCTTACCTTGTGAGATTCAAGCTCATTTAATAAAGTGAGCACTTTCAAGGTTCAAATACATTAAATTTTTTAAATTTATGACTTGAATAAATGTATCTTTGTTACCATTCCTTAGACTGATTTCTTTTATGTGGGCTGATGGGCTAGTAAGAATAGGAAGAACATTCCTAACTAAACTTTCTTTTGGAAATAAGATTTAGCACTAAAGAGATCTCTGTTTTTGAAGAACTAAACAATGGTAAGGACTCTTTTGTCTTCAGAGAATTCTAGTCCATCTAGACTCCTGGTGGAGTCATAGAGCAGATACTGAAGCAGAAATGCATTACATGTAATAGGTGTTAGAATAGAGATATGGGTAAAGTATGGCATTTTTAATCATTTGTGTATCTAAAGGTGAGGGTTTGAAATAACGAATGTAGAGAATAGGTGAAGCATACTTAGGAAATACTAAGAGAGAAGTTGTGGGTTTTTGAGCATTTCTTACAGCCTTTATTCCTTTTCGTTATGCATTTACAACTTTTTAAAAATGGTATGATACCGTATTTAACAGTGTCAGGAACATTTTCTTAAGTGCTTTTTAATATATTGTGTTTACGTAGAAGTTCGTTGTGTAGATAGATATACCAAAATTTCATCATTGTCATTTTATAGGCTATTTAGATTGTCACATTTCCTTTACCTCAGAAGCCTGTTTATTCCCAACTGAATCTTTGGGTATGGACCCAATCATTATGGGTCTGGTAGATAACATAAGGTAACCTCTGGTGATCCGGTCTGTTTCTAGGATATTCTCTAATTGGGACCTAGCAGACAAGATGGTTTGTTATGGGACATGCACTCTGACAGGTCTCATGTCCATACTGATTCCTAGAATGAAATCATTCATTAAGCCTGTCCAACTCACAGGAAACTGAGTAGATTTATAGTCCCTTTCTAGTATTTTTTTTTTTTTTTTTTGGTGTTGGTGGAGCTTCAATTACATGGCTGGACCAGAATTAAACTTGTTTTTAGAAGGTTTGGATGTATACTGTAGTCTGGAAAGTTCACTTGGTCCTCTGGAGAGGTGTTTAGAGGGATTTTATATTTTTATTACAACCACCAATAATCTTCATTCTAATAATAATAACTGGTATTTTGTTGAGTGCTTACTGTGTACTATACTGTTCTAAGGTTCACATAGTATTATTTCACAGTATTATCTGTTTACTCTTTATAGTAACTCTATTAGATAGTGCTCTTATTACATGGTAGCCTAAATGCTATTCTATGAAAATATACAGAGGGTGCCAGAAAAAATATATACACATTTTAAGAAAGGCAAAAACTATTAAAATTGTAATAATATATACCAATAACAAAAGATGAATACAAGTCATGTGTATACATTTTTTTGACATCCCCGGTATTACTGAGCAGGTACTGAGCACTAATCAACGGTATAAAATGATTATGTTCTCTCATTTGGTTCCTTCTAAGCAAACTTCTTATCATGGCAGATAAGGTCCGAGGCCTTCCATTTTTTGGTTCTTAACTTTCTAGCTTTATCTTTTTTTGTGCTGTTATGTGCTCCTTTTCTTGGCACGTGGTGTATGTACTCTTTGGTCATGTTTGCCTTGCAGATTCAAGCATTACCTCCTCTGTGAATCCTTTAACTCTTTTCCTTCACTTTTCCCCTCCCACATGTGAGTTATTTACACTCTTGTGTACTGTATTTTTTTCAAGCTATTTCATATTTTTGTTAAGTCCTATTTGTCTTTCCTCTCCATTGTGCTGAAATTTTTTTAGGGAGAGACTTTGTTTCTTTGTCTTTGCATGCCTTTTCTTCTGTTATTAATAAATCAACTGTCTGTACTAAAACCTATCATTTCTCTACTCGTGTACTACCATGTTTCCCCGAAAATAAGACCTAGCCGGACAATCAGCTCTAATGCGTCTTTTGGAGCAAAAATTAATATAAGGGCTGGTCTTAGACTGGGTATAATATAATACAATACTGGGTATAATATAATACCGGGTCTTATATTAATTTTTTGCTCCAAAAGATGCATTAGAGCTGATTGTCTTATTTTCGGGGAAACACGGTAGATCCCATCTCCTCTTTATTGATCCCATCCGTCAGTTATCTCAGTGCCCGTTCCATGCTGCATTATCAGTTTCCCCCTCTTATAGGATCATTACCATGAACATACAAATATGTTGTAATTGTTCGTATCTTCTAGGGAAAAACATTTCTTTACTCCACATCCTCTTTGAGCTATCCCCTTCCAGCTACTTAAATTTCTTGGTTTCTTTTATAGCAAAGCTTATTAAAAGAGTTGCATGTACTTGCACCCTGCAGTTCATCTACTTCCATTATTTCTTGAACTCAGAGTGGGCTTTTGTCATTATTGCTGTACCAAAAAGCTATTTTCAAGATCACCAATAACCTTTATATTTGGTCAGTTCTCAAGTTATTTTCTTACTAGACCCTATATATATGTATATATATAGGGTAACCTCTGGTGATCTGGTCTGTTTCTAGGATATATGACACAGTTGATCACTAGTTTCCTTCTTGAAATGGTTTTTACAGTTGGCTTCCAAGTTAACACTGTTCTTAGCTCTCTTTCTGCCTCATTCGCAGATTCCTCATCTCCTTGACCTTTAAATTTTGGAGTGCCTGCTGCTCAATCCTGAACCTTTCTCTTCCCTGCCTACCTTTGCTCCCTATGTTACCTCATCTAGTCTAGTAGCTTTAAATAGCACCCTTTATAAAATAATTATACTCAGGTTCCCCACCCCTATACTCTTTCTTGCTCTGTTTTATTTTTCTTCATAGCACTTACCGCCATTTCATATATATTTACTTGTATGAGAGCAAGGACTTCGTTTTGTTCACTGCTATATCCCCAGTGCTTATAATTAGTGTCTGTCTCATAAAGTCTTACTTACATCTCTGACTCCTTCATCCTTTTCTCCTCTGGCCTGATTGTTATATGAGGGTATGTTTTTCAGTCTTTTTAAAAAAATTTTATTTCTTGTTTTTATTTCAGATCAAATTTTTTTTTAAAGAAATAAAATCATACAGATATACTTAAAGCTATTTGTGTATTCCCTCCTCCCATAGCATTTCCAACCCTCTTTTTCCAGCATTAACCATTATCTGAATTTGGTATATATACCATTCCTATGTATATTTTTGTACTTTTTATTAAATATACATTTATCTGTGAACAGTATATATTACTGTTTTTGCATGTTTTAACAGACATAGAAATAAAAATTGTATCATATTGGATGTCTCATAAACTGCTTTTTATTTTTTATTTTTTGGTATAACAGTGTTTTTGAGATTTGTCCATGCTGATAAGTATAGTACTAGTTACTTGTGTTAAGTACTATTTAATATCTTGTTGTATGAATACATCATAATTTATCTGTTTTCCTGTTACTAGTCATTTAGATTATTCACAATTTTATATTATATTTTATGATTATGCCACAATTTATCTTTTCTTTGATTGTTGGGCATTTAAGTTGTTTCCAGTGCTTCAGTGAACATTTTTATACATGACTCTTCGTGCACACATTTGAGAATTTATATACTGGTAAACACATACCTATGAGTATATGATTCATTTTTAACCTTACTAGATGTGCCATAGTACTCTTATAATTGGTTGTACTATTTTATATTTGCACCAGTAGAGCATGAGCGTTCCTGCTTCTATACATTCCTACCGACTCTTGATATGGTTAGATTTTTAAAAAATTGAGAGCCTGATCTATGGGAAATATTTTTCTCTTTTAAAAAAATCTTTTTTATTTGCATTTTCTCTTGTTACTAATAAAATCAAGCACTATTTCATGTTTCCTGGCAATTGGATTTCTCCTTTTATGAATGGCCCATTTTTCTATTGGGTTTTTTTCCTTTTTTAAATTAACTTGTAGGAATTCTCTACATATTTTAAGTACTAATCCTTTGTTGGTTATGAGTTGCAAATACATTCTCAGTCTATATAGCTTATTTTTACCCTTTGTTTAGAAAGTCTTAAAATTAATCAGATTTATTCATCTTTTTGTTTATGGTTTGTGCTTTTTTTCATCTTATTTATTTTCTTCTGAAAGTTTTGTAGTTTAGCTTCTTACATTTTGGTAAGGATCTAATTTTATTACTTTTTTTTAAAAAACTATGGACAACCAGTTGTCCAAGCACAGCTTTTGAAAAATCTGTATCCCAGATTTCTGTCACCAAATGTTTTCTGTAAAGGGCTAGATAATAAATATTTTGGGCTTTTGTCAGTCTAGAGACAAAATTAAGGGTATTATATAGGTACATATATAACAAGAAAGAAAACAAATTGCACATTCTTAATAAAATTTTTTTATGAAGTTCAAAATATAATCGTACTTTTTTGGGGGGTAATACAGGTCTTCAATTGAGAAGAATGGAATTATTTTTTATAGGGATCACATTTGCTTTGGGGGAATTCAGAGTTAGTGTTGCCTGTCAGTGATCAAAGGTGATTGCAAATGTTCATCTGTTAATAATGATTTGTAATGATATTTTTACATATATCATCTTTGAAAATGTGTTTTCACACTGACAGGTACTGCCAAATACTGATAATCAATCCATGAGCATATGATTTTATTTGAGCATATTCATTGCTTAAAAGGCATTTATAGAACCCTGTTAGAGTCTTTGATATTTTAGCCTTTTAGCATGTCATTATATTGTAAATTAATCACTTCTGATTGAAAATTAGATGGAAGCCCTTCAATTGCACAATCACAAGGGCTTTGAAATAAGGAAATTTCTTTTGTGTTTTCATCAAGTTCTGAAAAACCACTGCTGGACCTATAGGAAAATACCCCTGCAAATTAGTGTGGAAATGGAGATATAGCTACTTGTTTTAACTTTTGACAGCACAGGAAATATATAAAGCAGTTTGCCATTACTTGTGATTCAGACAACATTAGTTATTCTTGAAATGACTTTACCGTTAGTTTTTCATATAGGTGCTGTTTTGTAATATTGGGTGAATTCATTAAGAAACATTATCAAGTCTGCAGCAACAGCAATTTCTAAAGCCATTTGGTGTTTGAGAATACCGGTTGAAGGCTGTTCTACAGAAAAATTTTAATCTTGTCTCAAAACATTGCAAGTGATAGGGTAAGAAACATCCAAACCTGCAGAGAATTTTTATTAGTTTATCTGAGCTAAGCTGATGACAACTGCTGGGAAGCAAAATTTCAATGGATTGAGAAAATACTCTAGAGAATGGCAGCTTTGCATCTTATTTTATACATTAGAATGAAAGGAGACATAAGGAGGGTTACATGAAATCCATTGGCGGTAGATTTAAGGGGGTGGGAGAAAGCAAAGTGGGAGTACATCTCTGGCATTGGATAACAAAATGGAGAGACATATACTTCTTTTACATTGGTGGGTACTGGATATTAATAACATTTACAGCACAGTGAAATGATATTTGAGGAACAAGATAAAAATGAGGGGTTCTGTGAGCTCATGCTCAGGTGCTGTGGGTGTGCCCTGAGGGGGCCTAGAAAAGGAGATTGCTCTGACATTTCAAAGGTATGTGTCTTAGATGCAAAAAGACAATAGACAGTCTCACTTATGGTAAAGATAGACCTTTGTCAAGGAAGTTATAGGTCTAGGATGTGACTACCCAGCATGACCCGCTTTTAGTTAGGAATTTTTAATGTTCAGATCATCCTATGTGGTTACTTTTGGTCTCTTGAGTTTGTAAGATCTGCCATGCAGGTCTCCCCTGAGCTTGTCAGGTTTAGTATGTGGTCCCTTTTTTGTCCACACTTAACACATCAATCTGAAGGATGCATAAACGACCAACCTCTTGTTTAGATAATGTGGTCCCATTGTGCTAGGAAGTCTCATTCCTAGGAAGTCTTAGTGTCGTCATTTGCTTTGCTGAAATGGTGTGAACCATTGAGGATGGGGCAAGACTGTGCCTTGGATGGAAGTCAAGCTTGAATTTTTCTCAAAAGGAAAAGATAGGTAAATGGGAGGCAATCAGGTCTTATAGGCCTTCATTAAGAAAAAAAGACCTCTGGATCATTTCTAACCTGCCAGCAAGTTTTGTGGTCTGTCTCACTTTTCTGTATTTTGCATCTAATACAACATTTACTTATAGTTTGAGGGTACACCATACACCTCTTCGGTTTTTACAATCTGACCATTAGATGGGCTCCTATTTACTGGCATCATCATCATCATCATCATCATCATCATCATTATTTGGCCCATCTTCTTCCCATTGGACGTGCTCAAGTTTTCGTTCATTATTCATCTGATTCCTGCTAGTTGTGCAATTGGGAACTGTAACTTTAAGGTTTAATTGGGGCCAACACTAAGAATACAATGGTGTAAATTACAATTACCATCTAAAAATTTCCAGAGGCCAGGAGGACAGGAAGAGTTTCACAAGTAAATTTCCTGTGCCTCAGCAGCTGTTATAGAAGGCCATTTTTTTTTTTTTTCAGTAGCCACTTCAGCTTCCATCGGAATTAATATAGTTAGTAGTCCTTGTTGGGTTAGGGAATAAGCATGTTCCCATAATTGGATTCTAATGTTTATACATAAAATTCCTTTCTCAATATTCTTTTCCACTATCCTTCCACAACTTCCCTTGTTCTTCTCAGTTTGTCTCTTTTTACACATTCCAAAGTAATCAACTTACTAGGACAAACTGCTTCCTTTTAACTTCTCTCAAACACACCCACACCCCTTTCCTTCTTTCTGCAATAGCATTCCCTCTAAATTTCGAAAGAAACCATAAAAATAGTATTATTGATAATACAAAAATTATACACCTTTAGCAATTACTAACAGTTGGGCTATATAATAAGTTTTGAGAAAAGCCCAAAGAACAAGTATAACTATTTTTATGAGTAACATTAACA
Source organism: Rhinolophus ferrumequinum (assembly GCF_004115265.2). Taxonomy (NCBI): domain Eukaryota; kingdom Metazoa; phylum Chordata; class Mammalia; order Chiroptera; family Rhinolophidae; genus Rhinolophus; species Rhinolophus ferrumequinum. Next base: position 37,052,498 of record NC_046292.1, on the reverse strand, counting down.
GACAGGTAAAGAAACAATTTTTATTTTTTTAAGTTTAACATTAATTTGTAAGTATACAGCCCTTCTCCATGTTTTGGGATAGCTGTCTACCTCTGATGTGGAACTTCTCATCCTTGAGGAGCCTTTGATGTCCTCTGTAGGAAAAGGTGAGTGTCAGAGACAAGGGCAGATAATCATTCATGGTTAGCCACTTTTTTCTTTTTTTTAATGAGAAATGTGAATCCTTCAGTTTAGCTGCACATGGATTAGTTAGTAAGACCTTACAACATCCCTTCCCACAAGGTTGGAGAGAGTCTTTAATTGATATCTTTTCCAATGGACAGAATCTCCTGGTTTTAAGTTGTGTTCTTTGAAGTATTTGTCTCCTGGGAGCACACTATGAAATGACTCAGTGACAAATTTATCAGTTTCTTTAAGCTGGTTAATAAGTCCTTGATAATAATGCAAAATGTCTCCTTTTAGTAAGGTTGGCTCATATGTCTCTTCATCCAGATGCATAGGGTGACCAGTGACTGTTTAATAAGGAGAAATGCTCTGTTTATCAAAAGGAGTAGATTTCCGGTTGAGGAGCACCATAGGGAGAGGTTTTGGGAGATTAAAGCCTTTGAAAATTTACCTAGTTGACTTTTAATTATACCATTTGTACATCCCACCAATCTAGAGAACTGGGGTGATGAGCACAATGAAAATGCTGTAGAATAGGACTAATGTTACAAATGGATTGCATTTGTCCAGTGAAATGAGTCTTTTGGTCACTATGTAACTCAGGGAATTCCCCAATGGGGAATTTTTTTTTTCCATTAATAATTTACCTACTGTTAAGCCTGTTGCTCTCCTGCAAGGGAATGCTTCAACCCCGTGAGAAAACATACAAATCGTAATTAACACATTTATATTCATGCGAAGGTGGCATTTGGACAAAATCTAATTACCATACCTCAAAGTGGAGCTAAAGGAAGTGGGAAATGTCCTTGGGACCCGTGGAATGATTTTCCAGGGTTATATTTTGGACAGATAGAACATCTGCTATATACTTTATGAGCTACACAGTATGAGAAGGTTCCCAGTAATGTTTACTCCATGAAATCATCTTTTTAGGACCCCAATACATGTACATGTTGAAGCATAGGTAATGAGCTCTTATCAGTAAGACTGATTTTTGATTGGGTTCAAACTGTATCTGTGTCTGGGTCAAAGTTTCCCCCTTTTTGTTGCCATATCTTCTTCTTTTGCAGCTGTCCGTTGGAACTGTAGAAGAGAGTCTTTTACTGATTTAATAGGGAGAAGACACATGCTCTGGTCTGGATAATTTGGTTGCCTGTTGCTGCTTGTTTAGTTGCAGCATCAACTAAATTATTTCCTTTTGCTTCCATGGTGGCAGCTTTAGAATGTCCGCCAATTTTGACAATTGTCAATTGTTTTGGTTGCTGTATGATATCTAATAATTCTGCAACCTGTTTTCCATTCTTTATGGGCTACCCTGAGGGAGTTAAGAAGCCTCGTTGCTTCCACAACATTCCAAAGTTGTGAGCTACACCAAAGTTGTAGCAACTATAATAATATAAATATTATAGTGTAAATATTGGCTATTTGATCTTTTGCCAATTGACAAGTTCAAGTTAGAGCAATTAATTCAGCTTGTTGGGCAGATCTTATTCAGATAAATAAGAACCTTCTATTATGTCCACCATGGAAGTTATTACATGTCCAGCTCGGCAATGTCCTTGTTCATCTTTTAGATAAGATCCATCTGTAAACCAAATTCAGTCAGCGTTATCAATAGGAGTTTCCTGTAAATCATTCCTAGGAACCAGAAGGTGGTCATTAAGCAAACGGACGTCTTCATTCTGCAAAGAAGATTGCAAAGTTGCTGGGTTAAGACTTTTAACATCGAGTTACAGTAATATTAGGCACAGAAAGCAAGAATACTTCATAAGAAGCCAGTTGACTGACAGAAGTGTTGAGTGTGATGAGAGTTCAGTGGAGATTCAACAGCATGAGGAACCTAAATAAAGGAGAGGCCACAACTACCGTGTTTCCCCGAAAATAAGACCTAGCTGGACAATCAGCTCTAATGCGTCTTTTGGAGCAAAAATTAATATAAGACCCAGTCTTATTTTACTATAATATAGGACCGGGTCTTATATAATATAATAGAAGATTAGGTCTTACATTAATTTTTGCTCCAAAAGACGCATTAGAGCTGATTGTCCAGCTAGGTCTTATTTTCGGGGAAACACGGTATTCTGTTTGTTTGCATAACATGGCTGTAGCAGAGATGGCGGTCACGCAGAGAGGGGGAGCCCTTTCTTTGTCTATTGAGTCTAACTGCTGACTATAATATCCTATAGGTCTCTGAGGATCTCTATGTTTTTGAGTTAAAACTCCTAAAGCATTTATTTTCATTTATAAAAAAGGAAGAAAATTTATAATTAAGGTGTCCCAGAGTTGGAGCTTTACATAATACTTCCTCTAGAGCTTCTCTTGTTTGCCTTCAGGGTTAACTGAATTGAATCATGTTGATGTGATTTGTAATAAGACATATAAAGGCTGGACCATTAATGAAAACTTTGGAACCTAATTGTGACAGTATCCAGTTAGACCCATGAACCCTTTAAACTGTTTTTTGTTTGTTTGTTTGTTTGTTTTTGGAAGGGGAAAGGATAAGATTCCTTTAAGTCTTTCTGGATTAATTAGTAGTCCATCTTCAGATACAGAATCGAAGCTTGTCCCTTGAGACCCTATGTCCCTTTATGGCTAGCTGTTGTAATAGGTGAATTGTGTCCTCTTGGGAGTCTAATACGCTCCAGAACATAAAAGTCATCCACATATTAGAATTTCTGGGAAATTCAGCATAATTCAAATCATCTTTTAGGATCTGAGAGAAATAGGTGGGACTCGCCGTATATCCTTGGAGTATTATCGTCCAAGTAAACTCTCGATCTTCCCAGGTGAAAGCAAAGAGGTGGTTCCTGTCTTTTTCTACAAGAATACTAAAAAGGCACTACATAAATCTATTACTGAAAAATACTGGCAGTCCACAGGAATGGCTGATAGATGGGTATGTGGGTTTGGAACCATAGGATGTCTTTCCGTATAACTATGAGATCCTGTACCAATCTCCATTCTTTTCCATTTGGTTTCTTTAATGGAAGGATAGGAGAATTACAAGGAGTTTGTACACAGAATTATAAGCCCCACTTTCAAGTAATCTTATATAATAGGATTAATTACAGCTAGTGCATCAGGTCTTAAAGGATATTGGTGAAATGTTAGGTAGAGGCAAAGTATTGTCAAGTTATTTTAATAGTGGCTGACTTAATCTTGCCAATGTCTGTACTGGAAAAAGCCCAGAGTTGCATTGGAACATCCAGTAACAAACATTCAGTCGGTCTCAAGATTAGTTTCCTCTTGTGGAGGTTTTTTAAAAAAATCATTATTTTCCCAATTGGTTTAGTATCTGATTCATTTAGTTCTAAATACATTTCACCCCGGGCAGAGAACATGTGGGCATCATTGGTTTTAAGAAAGTCTTGCCCTATGAAGTGAATTGGGGCAGATTTGACTAGTAAAAATATACGTTGCTTCATAATTTTCCCTAGATGGAAGGGAACAGAATCTGATTTAAAAACAGACATTGATTAGATGTCCTTACCATTTGTACAGAAGCTTACTTAGTTCAGGGATTGAGCAACTTAATTGGGTTAAGAAAAGATAAAGTAACCCCAGATCTACAAAGGTGTTAGTAGTTTCCCTTTTTATGGTAATTTCAGTTTCTCCTGAAGTGTTTAAGTAAGGAGAAGGGGAAATGTGCTCTCCTAGTCCTTGCTTGCTACTGTTTCTTTTTCTAAACCCCATTTCAGTCTTCTACAATTCTTCTTAAGGTGACCTGAGTTTTTACAATAAAAGCAGACTCTTCTACATGAGTTTCCCAGCAAACCTTAATTCCTTAATTCTGTCCTAGTACAAAGAGAGTAGATTATGGCTGGTTCTCCTTGTGCTGAGACTGGCATTTCTCTAAGGGGAGCTGCCAGAATTTCTGTTGTTTTTTTTTTTCTTTCCTATTCTATCCTGGTCTGGTTTTCTGTTCTGAGTCTCCTATAGGTCAGTAGGAAGTTCCCATGGAGGAGGTGTAGAAGAGATAGAGAAGGGGGAGGAGGAAAGGAGAGTTAAATCCTGACGGAGGACAAAGTAAAGGGTACAGCTGGGCAGTTGGAGAAGAGGGAAAAGTGGGGTGTTGTCATTGAGCAGCTTCTTTTAGTTTTCAATCTCTTTGCCTCATAATTTTTTCTATTGATTTATAGTTTGAATCTTTTTTGATAGACTAGGACTTCCAATACAGTGTTGAACAGAAGTGATGATAAAGAGCATTTTGTCCATGAATGTCTTTTAAGTAGATTCAATGTTGATTTATAGAAGTTAACCCTCCAGAAAGTGAAGGACTTTTTGTGTGTGTGTTCTTAATTTGTTAAGGAGTGCGTTTTACATTTTTATTATTTTTATTGCACAAATAATAAATGGACATATTTTTATTACAAAAGATTGAAAATGAATAGAAATTACAGAGTAAAATGTGAAAGTTTTTTGTATCCTGCTCTACTTTTAGTCCTATCCCCAGATATATCTACATGTTACTGTTGCATTTGGTTGTATCCTTTTACTTCTTTTGCTATACCTTTTTATATATTTAAAGTATGCATATGTAGTCATGATTTTATTTATTTTTATAAAACTAGGTGTTAGATTTTATCTCATGTTTTGTTTCATGTAGATTTTAAGTACCTATCTTGTATCAGGCCCCCTTTAGGCTTTAACATTTTGTTCATTCAACAAATGTATCTTAAATGTTTCCTAAGTGCTAAGCAATGTCTTAGGTGCTGCTGATATAAGCTGTGAAGAAAAAGAAAAGCCCTGCTCTCCCAGCTAACATTCTAAAAGTTCACACAGGAAAAAAACCAAACTCAAGTGATGGTAAATGGTGTGAAAAAGTTAAAGGAGGATAAAAGGATGGAGATTGACTGGGGCTTGATTTTATATGTGTGGTCAGAAAACATATTCCTGAAAAGGGGGCATTTCAGCGAAGGCTTGAAAGAGATGGAGCAGCCATGCAAATACTATATTTAGGGCAAGAGCCTTAGGGCTGAGAGAATAGCAAGCACAAAGGCCCCTGTTTGGAATGTTCAGGAAACAACAATAAAGTTCTTTGGTCAGAACAAAGAGAATGAAGGAAGATTGGAGAGCTGGTGGGGTACCACCGGATTATATGGAGCCTTCTAGACCCTGGTAGGGATTTTAGATTTTATTCCAAGTATGATAGGAAGCCATGGTTTTTGAAAAGGGAAATGCTTTATTTTAGTCCGTTAGGGCTGCCATAACAAAATACCACAGACTGGGTGGCTTAAACAATAGCAATTTATTTTCTTCAATTCTTCAAGGTGTCAGTAGGCTTGGTTTCTTCTGAGACCTCTCCCTTTGGCTTGCAGATGGCTGCCTTCTTGCTGTGTCCTCACATGGCCTTTCATCTGTGTGCACGCGTCCAGTGTCTCTGTGTCCCAATTTCCTCTTATACAGACACCAGTCAGATTAGATTAGGGCCCACTCTAATGGGCTTGTTTTAACTGAATCACCCCTTTAAAGCCCCATTTCTAAATACAGCCATATTCTGAGATACGAGAGCTTAGGACTTCAGCATCTGACTTTTGTGGGGGGACACAGTTTAGCCCATAACATGCCTGATCTGCATTCTTTAGGCTGCTGAAGATAGACTTGAGGTATGTGTGTGGGATGGGGGTGAAGAGTAGGCTGGGGTATTGAGCTTATTTAAATGTGATTTTTGATATGGAAAGGAGATAAATCCATGGGTTGAGTCTTCTATCTTAATCCAGTCTCCCTTCCTTGTCTTTCTTTGAACATTATTCTTTCCAATTTCTGCTAAATGAACTTTTTTTCTTTTTTTAAATCATCATTGCTTAAGTGTATCTTGTCTCAGGTCTTCCCTGACTGCTTCCTTTTTTCTAACATTATGTGTTTACCTCTGTCATACTGTATTGTCGTGGCTTAATTGTACTGTATTGTACTAGACAGTGAGTACCTGATGGTGAGGAATGTGTTTTTATAGTTTTTACCATCAATATAGTATGATATCTGATACATTAAAAGCTGCTAAGTAAATGCTTATTGAATCACACATGAAAGAATGAGGATAAACAGGAGAAAAAAGTCACCAAACTGGCACAGCAGCTTTACTAAAAAGGATCATCGTCTTTCTTCAGGGCTACCAGTCTGTGGGATTTAGTTTTCTTAAAAATGAAGCCATTTTTGTAGTCCATAAAAATTGGTGACTGGTATAAAATATCAAATATGCTTTGCCAAAAGGAATCAACAGCGTTTAACTAGTTGAGATTTTGCTGTGAAGTGCAAGCTGATATGACTGCTCTGTACATGGAGGGATATGTTTCTCTTAAAGTCTTCTAGTATGGTAGAATGTTTATTAAGTACTTATATATTAAAAAAAATAGTAAGAGGATGAGTGGTGGGTTTAACTTCTAAAATTTTAACTTCTAAGATTTGGTTTTTGAATAAGTAAATATATTTTCATAGTTCAAAATTTAAAAATACAAACAGGGTGTATGCAATATACCCTATGTATATAAAATACAAACAGTGACGTGTTTCTCTTCTCTTTTCTCTCCAGCTACTCAGAAACTGATAAGCTTTTGAAGTTCCCCTTTCAGAAGCAACCTATTTTATGAATTTAAAAATACTATTGGTTTTGCGAATGTGTGCTTGGAGTTTTTAAAAAATTCTGCTAAGCTGATTACTTGTACTGATATAGTGTAATGAATAGCTGATTCAAATGTTTTTCGTGCTTTTTTTGTCTTTTTTTCACCTAGACACATCAAACTACGAAATGGCTTGCAGGCACTTTTGATTTCAGACCTAAGTAATATGGAAGGTAAAACGGGAGATGCAACGGATGATGAAGAGGAAGAGGAAGAAGAAGAAGAAGACGAGGACGATGATGATGAAGATTCTGGAGCTGAAATAGAAGATGATGATGAAGAGGGTTTTGATGATGAAGATGAGTTTGATGATGATGTTGAACATGATGATGACGACCTTGATACTGAGGATAATGAATTGGAAGAATTGGAAGAGAGGGCAGAAGCCAGAAAGAAAACCACTGAAAAACAGGTGTGAATCATGTCTATTGTATCTTTTTCTAATTTGGGAATTCTTTGGGATAAATTCTAAACTTATGTTCTACTTCTTAATGGCAAAAGGGAAGTATATATTTTTCTTTTGATCTTCAGTAAAGGCCTTTTATTCTGTATAAAGATAACATTTATAAACATTTTGCTTTGATTTTAAAAGTGACATGTTTATTATAGAAATTAATGGAAAATAAAGAAAAACAAAAATATAAAAATCACCCATAACCATAACTCTTAGAGGTAATCACTGGTATTATCTGAATTTATGTGTATTTGTGCACATGATATATTTTAAAAACAAATGCCAAGGGGTGAGAATCTGTATAATTCTTAGCCTGGGATAGAGGCATAAGACAGTGTATTATCCTTGGAGAGACAGAAAGAAGAAAAGGAACAGGGCTAGTATAGAATCCTCACCTGGGTCTATGGTTCTAAGAGTTCTCATATGGATATTTCTGTCTAGGTAACTGAGTGTGAGTTCTCTCTTATGGGAAAGCACCAAAGGTCTGGATAGATAACAAGCAGATTGGAAGAACTGAAATAGAAATGGGGAGTTGAGCTTAGTTAGTATAATATATGACAACAATCAATGAATAGATAAATAGGGCTTAATAGGAAGAATTTCCCTTTCTGGGTATCTTTTGAAGAACACTACCTCCATTTTGCAGTAGGGAGTACGTATATTAGAGGGTAGTATTTTGGAGGCATTACAGTGGAATTGGTCAGCAAATGTTTGTTGAAGCTAATTTCTTGAATATTGCTAATACATTTAACATGGTACATTCCACATACAGACAAATTGAAGTTCAGATTATTAAGACTAAAATCTAGGTGTCAAATGTATTATACTGTAAAGTGGTCAGTCCTCAAAGATGTGAAGTTGTGAGCTACAAGTAGTACCATGTTTCCCCCAAAATAACACCTAGCCAGACAATCAGCTCTAATGTGTCTTTTGGAGCAAAAATTAATATAAGACTCAGTATTATATTACATTACATTACATTATATTATAGTAAAATAAGACCAGGTCTTATATTAATTTTTGCTCCAAAAGATGCAGTAGAGCTGATTGTCTGGCTAGGTCTTATTTTCAGGGAAACATGGTAGACAGGTTTTAAATAAATCCTTTGATGGTCACTCTTCCTGGAAAATTTTTTTTAAAGAAGTCTGTGCCAATTCTTTTCACTAAATTGGTGGGGGGATTGAATTACATGTTTAAGAAGCTATTTGTCCTTGCTATTGAGATTATGAGTGATGGCTGTTTTTGGGTAGCATGATAGGCCAAGTGGTTTTATCTTGGAGAGCTTCAGGGATGAAAACCAAAATACTGGGAAAAATTGCATAGGTATGTCACTTGATAAGCTATACTAAGGTCTTTATAAATAAATTGGGAATTAATAAATTCATTTTTAATTTGAAATAGATCTCACAATTCCAAATAGAACAATAATAGAAAGGAAGAAATTGTAAAACTCACAGAGTGGAAAGAGTACTGACAATCAGGAAACCTGAATTCTAATTCTGGCTCTGTCCCTGTCTTTCTGGATGATCTTAGGCCTTTTTAATTTTCTCATTTCTAAAACAGTATTAGATTACATAATTTTTAAGGTCCATTTTAGCTCTAAGACTGAGTGATAACTTTGTAACTGAACAATCCCTATCTGTATATTTCTTTCTATATCTATCTATTAGTGGCTTTTCTTGTGCTTTGGACTTCTTTATTATCTTCTATCAATTGATATTTTTATCTTCTAATCAATTGATAAGCAAAATTCTAGGGTTAAATTAAAAAATTGTCTTGACAGCCAATTTTACTGTCAAGACATAATGAAATACCTTAGATTTATACAGTAATTGTGAACCACTTTGACAAATGGGGCTGTGCATCCAGTATTTTTGGTACCCCTTTTTATTTTGCTTAGGTGGATAAAACTCTAAATGTTTCCCTTTTCCAGAAGCAGCAAGATCAGATTCTAATGATTATTAGAAACTGGCTTACATGCTGCCTTCTCTGGGAACTCAGTACGGTATATTCTTTGTAAGATATTAATAGCTAATTTTCATGATTATGTTACAAAGGAATGGAAGAACTTAATGCATTTTGAAGAAGAGATCAAATTGTTTTGATTCAGATACAATGTGGTATACTAGTGAAAGGAAAGATCACGAGGGTAACAACAGAAGATGGTTTATATTCATTGAATGAATAAGTGTCTGCAAAAGGGAAATAAAGTAGTCTAGAGAAGAGGTGACTTAAGAGTAGCATAGGGTTTTTGCAGTGGTTTTATGGTTTAATTTTTATTTGAAAAATATGAACCTTGTTTAAGGTAAATATGAGAATTAATACAAGTGGGAAGAAAAAAATTTTGAGGTGTTTGGAGAACTTTTACCTAATTAAGAAGTTAACTGCTTTTCCATGTCATCACCTTTATCCCCCTCCATTTGCCTCCTCACAAAAAGAAGGTGTTCTTGATCTGACTGACAGGTTTGATAAAGTAACAAGATTGAAATTTAAGTATGATATATACCAAAGGATTTGTTCAGGGCTTTCCTAAGTCAATTCTCAAATATGAATTTCTCAAATATGAATTTCTTGAGTAGTTAATTCTCAAGTATGAATTTCTTTTCTAACAGTCGCAGAGCCTGTTTTTGCTGTGGTCAAAGCTGTCTGATAGACTGTGGTTTAAGTCAACTAATACAAAAATATCTTCAACCCTGCTGGTCGAGACAAGAAATCTTTATGGGGTAGTTGGAGCTGAAAGCAGGTTAGGCATCTATTAAACATCGTAGAACAGGTTAGACTGTGGTTTGAAGAAGTGGATATTTCCACATGTTTTAACTGAGTTTATGTGCTTAAGTCTTCAAAATGGGATTTACAGTATTAAGTGAGACTCTTTGGTTCTTCTGAAAACATGCTTTTGTTTTCTGACAAATGGTTAACTTTATACCAGCTATGTGCTAATTTTTAAAAGCTCTCTTTCTAAGAGGGTAACTGTTTATCAAAACAATCTGTGTCACCAAAGGTGTTAGCCTTTTAAAATTGACGTTTGTAAAATTTGAGAATGTTAATAATTCAACTTTGTATCCTCAAGGATTTAAATTGACTGTTTTTCTCTCCTTTTTTGTATCTTTTAACTTATAATGACATATGACATGCCCTAATCATTTTTAAAAAGTGTAGTTTGGTGTACCTCTGGGCCATCTATTTTGTTAAAAACTCTAATTTTCCCAAGGTATTGGGAGAACATGTGCTGATTAGTAATGTTCTATATATCTTGAATAAGAAATGAAGAACTAAAAAGGCTCTTTAAAGTTTAGTCCTATAGTGTTTTAATAGCTAAAGATTTTCTTTTTTAATCATTTACTTATCTTTGTTAGATGTTTTCCTGACATGTTATTTTACACCCTCTTTTAATAAAAACAAAATTTTCTGAGAAGTTTTAATAAAAGGTTTTTTCTGAGTCTTTTTTTAGAAGTTTTAATAAAAACAAAATATTGAGAAGTTTTACATCTCGTAACTGAGCACAGAGACTTTCATTGCTTAGAGATCTTTAGAGATAATCTACCGAGATACATTATTCTGCAGATTTCCAAAATCTAGTAAATCAGGAAACATACTTGGTTTAGAACTCTGAAATCTGACCCCGAATGATATTTGGGTGGACTGGCCAGTCCCTCTTTGCTTTTTTTCTGTTTCTGCTTCTTTCCCTGTAGGTCTGCATCTGTTCAGCATTTCGCAGGATGGCAAGAGGAGAAGCAGCAGGGTGAAACTGACCCATTTCTGGTGAGTTTCACTTTGCTGCTCCTCCTGATTATCAGAGAAAGAATTTTGTTACTTCCTATTGGAAAACGTCCATCTCCAAGTGAATCCTTAAGATGAGATGACAATATTATTCCTTTAGAATTAACTCATTATTTGTATGTGTTCTACTTCAGTCTGCGGCGGCTCTTTGTGTTGGAGTTGGGAGTTTTGCTGATCCGGACGACCTGCCGGGGCTGGCACACTTTTTGGAGCACAGTAAGATCTTTGTAAAATATTATTCCCTTGTGTGATTTTTCCTCCAAATTTGTATGACTTGATTTCAAAGATAACTAATTGCTTTGATAGAAGTATATGTTTAACCAGAGAAAAGACTAAGAAAAAATCTTGATGCATATCATAGATGAAGTCTTAATTTTAATTTCCTTGACTATGCTAGTTTTGAGAATTAGAATGAAACTGCTTAGAAAACTATTTGAAAATGTAGATTTTATTATTATTTAGGTATGGTAGGACCAACAGATTAGGAGACAGTAGCCAGTCTCTAGGAATTTAGGCTATAGTCTTGGGAAGGGCAGTCTCTTCCAAGGTTAGCCAGGCCCCCAGATGTCAAAGCATTAGAAATATAGAAAATAAAAAAGACATGATTAATAGAAAACAAAATAGAAAATATTCAGTTTAATTATGAAGGTACCTAACTAAAACCTGTGTGGATGCTATGCAATTATAAATATCTAACATATTTGTTTTCCTGAATTACTCATTTTTTACATTCTGGTTTTCCAAGCTATTTGAGGGTGAATGTCTCATCTTATGAGTTTTTATAGTAATAATTAATCTGCATGTACCCTTATGTTAACATTTTAATTTATTGACAAAAAATTATATATTTTTTTCTTTCTTTAAGAATAAAATGTTTAGTTTTTGAGTATAAAAGTAATATATGAGCATTATAAAATTTTAAAAACAGAAGTGTAAGGAAGAAAGTAAATATTATCCAGACTAGCCATTGTTAGTGTGTTGGTAGAGTCTCTTCCTATTTCTTTTTTCATGTGAGAAATTTCATAATTGATACTAAAAACATTGTCTATATCTTTGTGCTGTGTGACTTTGTGTTCTTTCTACTTAGTGGTATTCATGGGTAGTTTAAAATACCCAGATGAGAATGGGTTTGATGCCTTCCTGAAGAAACATGGGGGTAGTGATAATGCTTCAACTGATTGTGAACGTACAGTCTTTCAGTTTGATGTCCAGAGAAAATACTTCAAGGAAGCCCTGGATAGGTAATTAACTCAAAATGTATTTTTATTTTAATTATTTAATGGCACCTTACAAGTTGAAATATTGGACATTGTTCTATGGTGTTTCTTTTCAAGCAGTACTCTAAGTCTGTAGAATTGTCACAATACTTTATTTGAAGAAGAGAGTAAACTATTAAATACACCTTGGCTCTTACTCTGTAATACTTAGTTCTTGTATTAAAGATTACACTGAAACCCTTAAACATCTTTTCAGTTTTGTAAATAGTGTATTCACTATTCAATTATTGCAAGTAGTCTTTTTAATTTAGTAGAAAATATGGAAAAACAGAGAAGCAAAAAAAAGGATAAGATTGTTCCTTAATTTTATAATCTAGAGATAACTATGGTTAATGTTTTGGTATATAACTATCGATATTTTTTGCAGCATATGGGATCCTATTGTTCGTATCCTTTTATGTTTTTAAATAAGGTATATCATTTTTATATATATAATTTACAAAATGTGATTTTAAGTTATTGTGTATTATTTACATTGTGCAGAAATACCATAATCTGTTCAATCAATAACACATAATCAGATAGTTGTTTCCAGTTTTCTAGTATTATAATGTAATCCTAATCCTTACCGTGTTTCCCCGAAAATAAGACCTAGCCGGACAATCAGCTCTAATGTGTCTTTTGGAGCAAAAATTAATGTAAGACCCGGTATTATATTATATTATAGCTGGTATTATATTATATTATATATTACATTATATTATATTATATCCAGTTTTATAGTAAAATAAGACTGGGTCTTATATTAATTTTTGCTCCAAAAGATGCATTAGAGCAGATTGTCTGGCTACATCTTATTTTCGGGGAAACACGGTATGTACATCTTTAATTATTTCTTTTAATTAATTTCTAATCAGTGAAATTACTGAGTATATTTGCATGTTTAGTTTTCAGGCTTCTTTTAATGAAGCTTTTGATATTTACTGAAAAATTGTTTTCCAAAAAGTTTATATCAGCACATTAGTAGACTTTTGATATCACTTCAGACCAAAGTCTACACTAGAAAAAAAGTCACTTTATACCAAATTCTAAATAAATGTAAGATTGAAATATGAAAAAGAAAACCTTGAGTTTGAAAAGTATAATGTAAGCTTCTTGAGGGCAGAGATATTGGTCTATATTTTGTTGCGATATCTCTTGCATCAAGCATTTGATACTAAGATATTGTTGAATGAATTAATACATTTCCTTATAGAAAAAAATTACTATAAAATCAAAACAAATGATAAGAAAAATTCAAAACTTGGCAAAGGTCCAGTTTTATAAAGAAAATGCCTCACCCCTTAAAAGACTAATTTGGCCTGGAGGACTCTTTTGGGTAAATTCCCAGAAGTTGAAAGTATATGCCATTATCAATGGAATGAATATTTAATGTGTTTCCAAACCCCTAAATTAACAACTTTTTTGCTAAAGCAATGCCAAAATCCCCTTAAAATTGACACAATTACTTTGATAACATTATTTATAGTAGGATACAAAATGATGGTTTTTCTTCACTAATCTATAATATGGCTGTCTGCCTTTGTTCAATGAACTATTTCATAGCTGTTTTTAATTGTATACTTGAGGACATGCACACAGCACATGCATTTGATACTCAGTGTTTATGTAATTAAAACGTTTAATTCCAAAATAACAAACAAATTAGACACCAAAGAAATCAATGAAGGCAGTGAAAATCATGCCCAAGATCATTCTTCCTATAAACTTAGAAAATCAGGAATACTCTTAGAATGACTGCATGTTTGCTCTTGTTTCAGAGTTCTCAGCTCTCAAGGTTCACAAAATCTAAATAGGTCTTTCTTTATATGTTTGAAGAAATCTTAAGCAATGGATAAGTTGAATTCTCAAGTTGAAATCTTAAACAATAGACCAAATATAAAGAAGAAAAAAACCCCCTACTCATTGAAAAAAGAATAGGCAAAGGATATGTTGAATAAACTGTGACCATCTCAGAGAAGATGAAACTTATCATAAAGCCCAGTTAAAAAACTTGTTTCATTTCTTCTTAAAGAGGTTCTGTACATTTTTTATTTAAAGATGGCTTTGGGAAATCAGAAGATACTTATGCATTTATTTCTACTGAAAATATGCTACTAGATTAATAGAAATTAATAAGAATTTCAAATCATGAATGTATGCAACAAATAGTAGATAGTGATAGAGCATAAGTATTGCATATACTATAATAAATATGATAATAGTATACTTCTGTAGTTAGTGAGGAATAAAAAGTCTTTGGATCATTTGCAAAGGACTCATAGAGCATGGAATAAATATATTTTTTATAGGTCAATAAAATTCAATTCCCTAATACAGGTCACATTTTTTTATCAGTATCTTGGATCATTTAAGTAAAAAATTGAGGAAATTACTGAAGTTTTACTCTAGTAAGTAACTGAGAATGGAAGCTTCTTCTGCCCTAGTGCCATTTTCAAATTTCAATAAATTTGAACTTTGCTTTATAAGTATTTCAGGGTGAGGGCAAGAAACATTAAAGCCCAGGACGTCTACAAAGTGGAATATCAAACAGGAGACCCTCGTTATAATAAGCTGGTACTCCAAGAGACTTCCACCCTACATTGAGGAAATGAATTAGCCATCCTGAGGAATTACAGCCTATGTTCAGACTTCCTGAGTCTTCTGGTGAACCTCGAGCCTTGATTGTGATTTAACATGGTCCAGAACTGGTAATGTTCTCAGATGCCCAAGAGAAGCAAACACTAATCCTCTCAAAAGGAAAATGCATTCATTCTAGGCCTTACATTGTTTCTATAAGTAGTTTTTCAAGTAAAATGACCAGCATTCAGTCAAACATAAGCAGGCATACAAGAAAACAAGACAACATGAATGGGGATAACAGAAAAAGATTTCTAGCGCTTTAGAAATCTTATATATTGGAATGATTAGACACAAATTAATAAAATGATTATACTTTATGTTTTTAAAGAAATAAGAGAAGTTTAAATAAAGTTGCAAGGAATAGGAAACTATAAAATGTGACCTACAAGATTTAAAAAATAAAAAAAGAACATCTTGAACTGAAATATGATCATTGAAATTGAAAACCCAATGGACAGGTTTAAGAAAAGAGTAGATATAGCTGAAGATAGAATTGGTGAACCAGAAGACCGGCCAAAAGAAATCCCAAAATTTAGTATAAAGAGAAAAAAAGATGAAAAATACAGAAAAAATGAAAAGAGGCAAAGAGGATAGAGCAAAAATGTTTGATACATATTCACTTGGAATCCTAGAAGGAGGAGAGAAAAATGGAGTAGATACAATATTTGAAGGGTTGATCACTGGAAATTTTCAACATCAAACAGAGGTTAAAGAAGGCTAATAAGTATACTTTAAAAGAAATCCACATGTAGAAAAACATAGTGATACTGCAGACAATCAAATATAGAACATCTTTGCCAGACAAAAGGGCAAAATCCCATCTCAAACAAGGTAATCTCAATAAGGTAAACAGCTAATTTCCCGTCAGAAACCATGGAGGCAAGAAGGCAATGGTATGACACATTCAAAGTGCTGAAAGAAAAAGATAAGTACAGCATAGATGTATATTAGGTCATAAAACAGTTTGCAATATTGAAAGGATTGAAATTATACAGATTATGTTCTCTAGCTATAATGGAATGAAATGAGAGTCAATAACAGAAGGAAATTTGGGAAATTCCACAAATTCATAGAAATTAAACAACATACTCCTAAATAATGGGTCAAAGAAAACACCAAAAGGGAAATTAGAAAATACTTAGAGACTAATGAAAATGAAAACAACATACAAAATTTTAATGGGATTCATCAAAAGCAGTTCTCAGAGGGAAATTTATACAAGCTATAAACACCTCCATTAAAATAAAGATCTCAAGTCAAAGACCTAAACTACCCTCTTAATTACTAGGTAAAGAAGAGCAATCTAAACCCAAGTAAGCAGAAGGAAAGACATTAAAATTAGAGTGGAAATAAATGAAATAGGTAGTAGAGAACAATAGGGAAAATAAACAAAACCAAAAGTTGGTTATTTGAAAAGATCAACAATTGATAAACCTTCATCTAGACTCAAAAAGAAAAAGCAAGACTCAGATTATTAAAATTAGGAATGAAAGAGTGACTATTACTATGATCTTACCAAAAACAGACAGGTCTCTAATAGAATACTGTGAATAATTATATGCCAACAAATAAATAACTCAGATGAAATATACAAATTTCTCAAAAGACACAAACTATTGAAACTGGCTCGAGAAGACAGAAAATCTGAATAGATATGTAATGAGATTGGATTAGTAATCAAAAACTTTCCAAATGATAAGTGTAGACCCCATGGCTTTACTGGTGATTTCTAGTAAGCATTTAAAGAAGAATTAACACTAATGCTTCATAAACACTTCCAAAGAATAGAAGAAGGGGTACTTCCTAACTCATTCTAAAAAAGCCAATGTTACTCTGATACGAAAACTGGACAACGATATCACAAGAAAAGTACAGACCAATATCTCTTATGAACATAGAAGCAAAAATCCTCAACAAAATACTGTGAAACTGTATCCAGCAACATATACAGGATTATATACACCAAAACCCGGTGGGATTTATTCCAGGAATGCAAGGTTAGTTAACCATATAAAAATCACTGTAATATACCATATTAATAGAAGGACAAAAATCACATCTCAGGATATCTCAATATAAACAGAAAAAGCATTTGACAAAATCCAGCACCCTTTCACAATAAAACAATAGGAATAAAATGAAACGTTCTCAACCTCATAAAGGGTCTCTACGAATAACCCACAACTAACCTCATTCATAATGGTAAAATATTGAAAGCTTTTCCCCAAAGATAAGGATCAAGATGTGAGCTATAACCACTTCTTTTCAACATTGAAGTGGAGGTGTGAGCTAGGGCAATTAGACGAGAAAATGAAATAAAAGGCATGCAGATAGCAAAAGAAGAAGTAAAACTATCTTTATTTGCAGATGACATAATCTTAAACAAATGATTCTCATTATTTATGGAGAATTCACCTACCTTACAAAATTTATTTGTAACTCCAAAATCAATGTGATGTGTTCAGTCATTCATGGACATGTGAACAATTTTGTAAATTGTAGTGCAAGTTTTGAGTTGCTGACTCACACATTCTCAGCTGAGACTGAACAAGAGAACACTGCTTTTTTGTTTCAGCTTTCATACAGAGGTAACCAGAGGATGAATACTAGGGGACAGTACATTATAGTAAAAGAAGCTTTGGCTCTAGAGTCAGTTTTATGGAGTTTGAATCCAAACTGACACCCATTAGTGAGGTGGCCTTAAGCAGCAATACTTCTGAACCTCATTTTTTCTTTTGTGAAATAAAGAAAAGAGAGTCTACTATGATGAGATACCTTTAGGACTTAAGATCATTGTGTGTGTGTGTGTGTGTGTATGTGTGTGTGTGTGTGTGTGTGTGTCTGTGTGTGTATGTATGTATCTGTATACCCCAGGACAGTGGTTCAGTATTCACTAATTCAGCTATTGTGGCAACTTTAGAGAACCTAACTACCGCAGATAACCAGAACTCACTGTATATAGATAATCCTACACAAAAGAACTATTAAATGTTGAGTTCAGCCAAGTTGCAGGATAAGAATCCATGTACAAAAATTAATTGTATTTCTGTATACTACCAATGAAAAAATCTAAAAATGAAATTAAGAAAAGAGACGTTTTGTCATAGCATCCAAAAGAATAAACTACTTAGGAAAAGAGTTGCATGTGGAAAGCTATAAAAAAATTATTGAAAGAAATTTAAAAAGACCTAAATTAATGGAAAGACATCCCATGTTAATAGATTGGAAGATTCAGCATTGTTAAAGTGGCAGTACTTCCCAAATTGATCTACAGATTCAACTTAATCCTTATCAAAAGTTCAACTGCTTTTTTTGAAGAAATTGATGAGCTGATTCTAAAACTCATATGGAAAGGAAGAGACTAAGAATAGCCAAAATTTATTGAAAAAGAACAAAGTTGAAGGACAATATCCTCCAATTTCAAAACTTACTCAAAGCTATGGTAATCAAGGCAACATGGTACTGGCATAAGAATAGACATATAGATCACGAATGGAATTGAGAGTCCAGAAATAAACCATTACATTTATGGTCAGTTGCAAGGGTGCCAAGATAATTTAATGGGAAAAAATAGTTTTTCAACAAATGGTACAGAAACAACTGGATATCCACATGCAAAAGAATGAAGTTGGACCCTTTATTCACATCATATACAAAATTAACAAATTCAGTCACAGATTTAAATTTAAGAGCAAAAATGATAAACTCTGAAGAAAACATGGGCTTAAGTCTTTGTGACCTTAGATTTGACAATAGTTTTTCAGATATGACACCAAAAGCAGAAACAACAAAGGAAAAGTAGATAAATTGGATTCCATTAAAATTAAAAACTTTTTTTGCTTTAAAGTGCCCTATGAAGAAAGTGAAAAGACAATTTACTTGGAAGAAAATGAAAAGTGAAAAGACAATTTACTTGGAAGAAAAGACAATTTACTTGGAAGAATGGAAGAAAATACTTACAGATCATATATCTGATAAGATACTAGTATCCAGAATATATATAGAATTCATACAAATCAACATTGAAAAAACAAATAACCCAATTTTAAAATGGGTAAAGGATTTGAGTAGACATTTCTTCAAAGAACATACGCGAGTGGCCAATAAGCCCATGAAAAGATGCTCAACATTAGTCACTAAGGAAATGAAAATCAACACCACAAGGAGATACCACTTCATACCACTTCAAAAAGAGGGAAAATAACAATTATTAACGAATGTGTGGGAACCTTCATACATTGCTCATGATGCGGCTGTGTTGGTAAACAGTTTGGCACTTCCTCAAAAAGTTAAACATAGAGTTACCATATGACCCAGCAATTCCACTCTTAGTATATATCCTAGAAAATTGAAAACACATGTCTACACAAAAACTTGTACATGAATTTTCATAGCATCGTTACTCATAATAGGTCAATGTGGAGATAACCCAAATGTCCATCATGTGATGAACGGATATACAAAATAGTTTGTGTCCATACAAAGGAATAAGAAGGGAATGAAGTTCTGATACATCCTACAACATAAATGAAACTTGAAAACATTATGAAAGAGGCCAGACACAAAAGACTCCCTAATGCATGATTCTATTTACATGAAATGTCCAGAATAGGAAAATCTATAGAGACCAAAACTCAGGGGCTGCAAGGATGGGGAGTGGGGAATGACTGCTAATGGGTACAGAGTTTATTTCTGGAGTAATGAAAATTTTCTGAAAATAGACAGTGGTAATGTTTGCACAATCCTGTGGATGTAATAAAATCTACTTAATTGTGTCCTTTAAAAGGGGAATTTTAAAAGTGGCATGTGAATTCTCAATAGAAACAACAAACATGATAAAATCTCAAGAAAGCTAAATGTTGCTTTTTGAAAAAAATGATAAAATAGAGAAACTTTTCACAAGACTGGTTAAAGGAAAAAGGGCAGTATGTGTAAATATCAGGAATGAAAAAGAATATGACTTATAATCTGGCAGATACTGAAAAATAATAAGGTATTTTGAACAACCAATGCTGGTAAATGAAAAACTAAAAGAATTCTTAGTAGTATAATTTATAAAACCATACACTAGAAATTAAATTAAATAACCACTAAAGAAATGAATCAGCAATGGAAAATCTTCTCAAAAATAAACTTTTAAGTTTAGAGTTCCATAAAAAATTGGAGGAAGAAATAATTCCTCATTTATGAAGGTAGCAAGACCTTGATATAAGGAAGTGTAATATAAGAAAAATTATAGATCAGACTGACTTACAAATAGCAATGTGTAATAAGGGTAAGTAATATAGCAATACTGAGTTGGGTTCATCCAAGAAATATGAGTAGGGGTAACATTGGAAAATCAATTAATGCAGTGCATCACTGACAGAATGAAAGAGAAAGAACATATCTCAATACGTGTAGAAAAAATTATGTGATGAAATTCAGTACCCTCACAAAGATGCTCTTAGCAAACAGTATAAGGCAACTTTCTCAATAGGATGTTTTAAGCCAAACCTTATATTTAATGGTGAAACTTTGAAAGCTTTGAAGTTGAGATGAGGAACAAGACAGATGTAGGTCATGATTGCTTCTATTC
Source organism: Rhinolophus ferrumequinum (assembly GCF_004115265.2). Classification (NCBI taxonomy): domain Eukaryota; kingdom Metazoa; phylum Chordata; class Mammalia; order Chiroptera; family Rhinolophidae; genus Rhinolophus; species Rhinolophus ferrumequinum. Next base: position 37,032,005 of record NC_046292.1, on the reverse strand, counting down.
ATTATTCTATTAGGAAACAAAGAAAAATTAGCAAAACACAACTATCATAGCAGATGATACGATTACGAACATAGAAAATCTAAAAATCTTCTACAGATAAATTAGCAAAACTATAAAAATAAGCACTCAGGAATCATTCCAAAAACTATGTATAAGACCTCTTTTTAGGGAATATATTAAAACCTTATTGTGAGATATTAAAGAAGACAAATAAATTGAGAGAAATACTATTCATGGATTTGAAGCCTTGTTTTTTTTAGTGATGTCAGTTCTCCCCAGTTAATGTACAGATTCAGTGATATCACAACCATAAGCTCAGAAGATTTTAAGTTTTACATAGACAGGCTAATTCTAAAAGGAAATGCAGAGGGCTAAGTATAGCCAAGATAGTTTTGAATTAGAAAAATAACGAGGTAGCAGGACTTGATCTACTAGATATTAAAATTTGTTTTGTAATTAGGATATTGTGGTATTAGCATAGGGCTAAGCAAAGAGATAGTGGAACAGAACAGAGATCCTGGAAATAGACCAACGCTTATGTGTACACTTGATTTTTGATAAGAGAACTATGGAGCAGTGCTTTTTAAAAGAAATTCTGCCAAGAAGTTGGGCTTCTACAAAGTTAGAAACAAAATTGACTTCTACCTCACAACATACACAAAAAATCAATTCTAGGTTGATTATAGACCAAAAGTGAAGAATACAACTAAAAGTTTTAGTGATAAGTGTGGCATTACCCCTAGGTAAGAATTATCAAGACACAAAAAGCACAAAACATAAAGGAAAAATGATTGTACATTATGTTCATTAAAAGGTACAAAAAAGAGTGAAAAAGCAAGCATAAAGTGGAAGAATATATTTGCAACACATATTTAGAATAGCTCATTGATTTTTAATTATTAGATTATATAGTATGTAACATAATTATATATCATATAAATGGATATTCGTATATATTTTTAGAATCGGTTAAGAAAAAGTACAACCTAATAGAACAAAAAACCTTAAACATTTACAAAAGAAGAAATTCAAATTACTAATAAATATATGAAATGGTGTTCAACCTCATTAGGAATCAGGAAAATATAAATTGAAACCATTATGAGATTTAATTATTCTAAAAGTTGCAGAACACTTTAAAGTCTGACAATCTCGAGTGAAGGTGAGGGTGTGGAGGAATGGAGGAATTGGAACTGCTGATGCGAGTATAAACTGGTACAATCACTTTGGAAAAGCTTATTATCTAGTGTTGAACATAATCACGTGTATGCTATTACCTAGGAGTCCCTTTCCTAGATCCATATCTTGACAAACGGGTGCACATGTGCCCCAGTACACATTTATAAGAATGTTTTTGGCAGCATTGTTTATGACAGTCCAAACCTGAAACCAGCCCAAATGTCTATCAGCAGGAAAATGGTTGAATAAATTCATGCCATGGCATATTCTACTACAATGAAAATGAATGAAACATAGCCATCATGGGTGAATATCCCATTATGGATGAATATTAAAAACATAGTGTTGACTTAAATAAATTAGACAAAGAAATCATAATTTCTTTCCATTTATGTAAAGTTCAAAAACAAAACTATATTGTGTAGTACATACAGTCTCAGCTGGGATGATACTGTTCTCTGTGGCGGCAAAGATTGTTTTTTCAGGACATGAAAAAATGTTTGATATTCTAATGGTTTGTGGCCCTCCAAACCTTAACCCTAGCTAGCAAAATTTTCACTTAATAGTTAATTTCTCTTTGAGTGTTTTGAGTATCACATGAGCACCATTTACTCTGACATTGAGTTCATGGAAGTGTATACAAAGTCAGTGCTATGAAACTGTGGTGGACAGATGATTGGATGAGTTTCAAATGATTACTTGATCTTGAAGTCGTCACTATAGGTGGTCTACGCATGCCAGTTGGTTGCCATTGGCTGCCTTGTGTATGACTTTAGTTTTTTTTTTTTTTTTGCTTTTGTGTGTGACTTTAGTTTTTAAAATTAAATAAAAATATTCTGTTTTTAAATTTAATTCAACAAAAGTTACTCAACCCATCAGTTATACGAAGTACTGAAAAGAAAATATGTTGACAATATCTTAATGAATGTCTAGTAGCAGCTACTTAAAAGTTTCTTCTCAGCTCAAGCAAAAGTTAAAAGTTAACTAAATACTGTAGGAAATTAATTTTTCCATCATTTTACTTTTGCTGAAAAAATTAATTTTTAAAAATTTGATTGCATTGCATTATGTAAATGTAATTTGCATATATAATTTGATACATCACAATTTATGTAAGTATATTACATTAAATAGAAATTACAGTTATAAAATTAAGTGAACTATTAATAGCCTTAAATTTTTTTAACTTAAGAATTTTAATTATTTGTAAACGTGCATTGAATAAAAAGAGTAAGCTTTATCCACTTTTTATATATAAAACCACAGATACACATACAGTATATAAACAGACCGTGTATCTGTGGGATTAAAATTTCATAGCAGAGTGATTAGGAGAAAATTCCTGAAAAGGCTCCTTAGGGTTAATAATGAAAAAAAAAAGGTCAAGAAACACTGGTCTAGAAATACATATATGGGTGCTGAAACTATAAAGAAAAGCAGAGAAGTGATTACTATAACATTTAGGATGTTAACTCTGAGGGTAAAGTAGGTGCTGGATGCTTCTAGAGTTCTGACAGTGGTTTGTTTCTTGACCTGGATGGTGGCCACTCAGGGGTTTACCTTCTAGTTATGCATAAATCTGTATATGTTTTATATACTTTTCTGTATGAGTGTTATATTTTATAATGAAAAAAGTTTGTAGACTAAAATACAGAAATGCAGAATACTGTTTGGATTTTACATATACATGATTATGAACTAAATCTCCAACTTAGTAAAATTTCTTAATTAAAAAGTAAGATGTTGACTGATGAAAAGCTTTTACTGAACAAAAACAGAAATGCTAGATTTTTTATTTATTTATTTTTTTTAGGTGGGCGCAGTTCTTCATCCATCCACTAATGATCAGAGATGCAATTGACCGGGAAGTTGAAGCTGTTGATAGTGGTAAGAGAAGTGGTAACATATGTCTTACTACTTTTTCCTTTATTGAACCAGTTATTTATTTAGCACATTTATCATCCTTTATCACTAGACCATTTTATCTTTAATATCATAATGGGCTAAATTGAAATAGATGTGTCATGTTTATTCCTGAAGCCAGTAAAATGTATAATTCAGTATAGATTTGAAATAAATCAAAAGGATGGTAGATTTTTGTTTTTTTCAGCCTTTGTTGTTTGAGCGTTTTACAATAGTGACTAAACTTGCAGGTCAGGAGCCTAATTCTTAAAGCTAATACAAGGTGTTAAAACTTTAATAGTTCACATACTCTTTTTGCATGAAGAGTTTCTCTGAGGCTTTATGTTCAGTACCATCCTGCTATTTAAATAACGTATCCTTTGTTGCCTGTGGTGTAGGTGCTTTGTGGCTGGAATTTTGGTAATTCTGAAAACAATTGTGTTATATTTATGGATGAAGAAACTAAATCCCTGAGCAGGAAATGCATTTAGTTTTACTTTTTGACAATTTTTCTTCTCTTTGGGATTTAAAGAATGATGACAATAAGGAAAACTATGTGCTTATATAGGGTGAGGCTTCATTATAGAGCTCTGCTATAAATGTCCATTAATTACAAAGTACCAATAAATAGCACCGTTATTTATTGACATTATTATAACACTAAAATAAAGCAAGCAGTATGTGAACGCTGCTTGCCTTATTGTAGTGTTATAATAATGTCATACTAGATTTGGGGGGACTTGATGTTCATATAAGTTAGGTCTGGCTTGCAGCAACTGAAGAGGCAAGGTCTCTGTACTTGTTCCTCCTTTTATATTATTTTCCTCCTTGGCTTGATTCAGTGTCTATTTCTAATAATGACTTATTGCATTCACTAGGCTGAGTAAACTGCAGATGGCTGGAAAGAGCCATCTTAAGTCAGCCTACTTGTATTTCACTTATAGTAATGTCACTAACTGTGACCCTCAGTTCATTTGTAAAAGAGGATGAGATTCTTCCTAGCTCTAGCAGCTCTTTGTAATCAAGTATTTATTTTCTTCCTTTTTGTTACCTGCCTACCATAGTGTCTGTTTTATCATAGGCTCAGATAAATATTTGTTGAGTGAATGAAAAACCAAAATAACTGAGGAAAACTGTAAAAGTCTTTCTTACTTTTTGGGACCTACGAATTATATTCTCTGTCTTGAATGCTTTCAAGTATGTTTTTATTCATGCAGTTTCTAGAGCGGGTGAAATCAGTGTTTAAAAAAAAATAAACCTCTAATTCAGTTTTACAAGTTTAAGTCAATATATAGAGGGTGCCAAAAAAATGTGTATACATTTTAAAAAAGGAAATAACTGTATTAATATATACCAATAACAAAAGATGAATACAAATCACATTTGACTTCTGCAATTATAAGAGGTGCTCAAAGTGGTTACCATCAGCGTCCAGACACTTCTGATTAGGGCGAACTACTGCTTGAGCAACGTTGACAAAAGTGTTAACATCTCTTAAAATGTGTATGCATTTTTTGGCACCCCCAGTATTTTATTATATTTTGAAATATTATGAAGAAATATCGAGACACGTGTATACATATATGACATATATATATATATATACATATATATATGCATATGCATATATACGCACATATACACATAAGCATACAGTAAGTTTTGGGTTAAGATGAATTTAAGCTAAAAGCTCTATTTTTTGTTTTTGTTTGCTTTGGATGATAGGAGATCTATATTTTAATTTATGATCTGATACGAATAGCTAGGTATATGTCATTAGTCACTTAACCTTCTGAGTATGAAGAATTCACTTGAGTTCCGGGAGATGGGGAAAGCGCTGAAGTTTTAACTAGTGTAATAAACTACTTTAGTATTCATGAACCAGTTTTGAAAGCTCAGTAATTGGGTATTATTTTCTTCTATTCAGATGTCATGGTCTTTCTTTTATCATTCTTGTCTCATTCATGTCTTTAGTTGCCTGCATTTCTATCTCCAGCAACTAGTTCAGTAGTAGTACCTGTCACATAGTAGATGTTCAGTAAATATTTGTTGAAGAAATATTATCTATCTTATTTAAACCTTGTAAGAATCCTATGAGCTAGGTACTTGTAACTCTATTTTATAGATGCAGAAGTAGAATCAGGGAAGTTTAGATAACTTCCTCAAAGTTGTACCGCTTAGTAAGTGGCAGAACATGGATTCTAGCCAAGATATTTCTGACTTCAAAGTGATTGTTCTTAACCATTAATACTTTATTACCAACATAATTGGCTTTGCAGGAAACTTAAACAGTATACTTGTATGTAACAAAGTTCCCAGACAGTAAGGAGTTTGATTTAGCATTTTATTAGCACTTTCATCAGTAAAATCTTGGGCCTGTCATTCTAGAGTTGAACCCTTCAGATCATTAACCACCATGTTTTATTTGAAAATAAGGGAAAACTTCTACATAGGTGAATTGATTACCCAAAATTATAGAATATTTTAAGTCATAGAGCCTGGCCTAGATCCTTGAGTTCCCCACTTCAGTCTTATAACATATGATTATAAAATTAATTTTTGTTGCTTTCTTACTCTCAGTTCTGTAAGCTTGAGTTTCCAGATAATAAAGCAGATAGTGAATTTCATTTTATTAAAAGTTGTTCTTTAAAACTGACAGAATATCAGCTTGCAAGACCTTCTGATGCAAACAGAAAGGAAATGTTGTTTGGAAGCCTTGCTAGACCTGGACATCCTATGGGGAAATTTTTTTGGGGTAAGATACTAAATACTTCATCTTATTTTCTATTTTCTAGTTAAGGAAGATTGAGAATATGAAAAGTTGATAAAGAATGGAAAATTGTAGGGTAAAGTGAGGTAATGGAAAAGGTAGGGTAGCTAGGTACCTTTTACCTTTTAGGGTAGATAGGTAGCTTTTCAAATATAATGCCTATATTTGGTTCTCTAATATTGAATATATCAAGAATAGCAAAAATATATCAAGAATATATCAAGAATTTTGTGAATGCTTTCTGGGTGTCAGAGACTCTGCTAACATTATATGAATTACCTCATTCATCATCATAACAGTTATGAGCTGGGTATCATTAGAGACTGCTAACATTATATGAATTATCTCATTCATCATCATAAGAGTTATGAGCTAGAGATATCTCCATTTAAAGTTAAACAGGCTAAGGGAAGTTATTTAATTTGCCTAAATCACACACTGGTGGATGTGGGATTTGAATCTCTGTTTATCTGATTATAAAGTCTGTATTCTACCCCAACCTGACATTTCCATTTATCAACAGAGATTTCAGGAATGATTTCTGTAATAGCTTTTGAGCTGTGACCTAATTTTGTTTAACTGGTAAGCTGCTTAAATGGTATCTGTTTTTTATAATGACTTTTTTTTAGTGTTAGAATCAATTATAGCCTCATATTAATCCTCTTGACCAAAGAGTGGAATCTGGGATGAACTGATTTAAATGGTAGTTCATTCAAAGGATGTTTTGCTTTCCTGTATATGTTGTACAAGTATATACATTTTATATGGCCTCCTTGCTTTATGAGGTTTATTTTTTAAGAATTATGCAGAGTATTATTAAAATAAGAGATAAATCCTGAATTGAATAGCAATTGTTAAGAAAGGAAATGTAAGGCAATTATTGTTGCTAAGGTTTTACCAACTAGAGATTAATTTCTTATGTGTTAAAATAGACTTTGGAATTGTTTCTTGGGAATTTTTGTCTTACATGGATATTATTATTATTATTACACTCCGATTCAATATTCTTGAATCACTTGAGTTATTTCATTAATTATGTGTAGTAGCGGAGCATGCATTGTTGGTATAGAGACTTTGTTATTTCTATAATCTTTTTCATCTTTTTACAGGAAATGCTGAGACTCTTAAGCATGAGCCAAAAAAGAATAATATTGATACACATGCTAGACTAAGAGAATTCTGGATGCGTTACTACTCTGCTCATTACATGACTTTAGTGGTTCAATCCAAAGGTATTATTACCTACTATGGCCCTTAGAATTACTCCAAAGTAGTATTTTCTTAGAATTTGTTTGCCTTGATCAGTGTTGCAGTGCACTGTTAATTACTTTAGTGTTTGATCTTAATATAAACTAAAGGAAATCAGAATTTGGAGAGGTCACATAGCAAGTGGTAAAGCTCAGGGAAGCACAAAAGTCATCTGATTCTCAGGCAAATTTTTTTTCTCATATAGACATAGGTCTTATCTCTGAGCTAGTCTTTGAGTATACTAATGTGCTAACAGGTCATAAATTTGTCTGTTAAGTTACATTCAGCTGCTGCCACTTCTCTCTTGTTTTGCATTTAATCGATATTAATTATAAACCCTTACAGGGGAAGGTGTCTGTCTTTTATCCTTATATAGAGTCCAGTAAAATGGCACGATTAACTGAATTCCATCATGGTGATGCTAGTAGAAGTGTCTTAAATGTAAAATACTGATCAGTGCCACTACTCTTTTTCTCCTTTTCTCCTTATCTTCAGTAACTGGTGTCATTAAAGATATGGTAGCTTTCTTTTGTTTTCTTTACATTTCAATCAACTTAATCTGTTTTTCAAAGTTAATATTAGGTTGGTGCAAAAATAATTGTGGTTTTTGCAATTATTTTTAACCTTTTAAACTGCAGTTTCTTTTGCACCAACCTAATAAATTGCTAAACTATTCCTTTTGACATACTTTATAGTTTGCACATTTTTTTTCTCACCTTAATATGATTCTCCTTTTCACAAAATTTTGTTCTTTTATTATCAAAATTAAGATCAGAGCTGATTTGGCACCTAAGTATAAAACATTTTTGCTTTTAGAATCAAAATTAGTCCACTAAATTTGACTTGAATGTAAAGTTATGAATATGGTGTGGTAGAAATGGGCATTAGGTATCTTTCACAACATTTGTTTAGAATAGGCAATTTCATATTCAGTATGTAATACTAATTTACAGTTTTTAGTTAATTATTGTTTCTGTTAAATCTGTTATGAACGTGTATTTTTCTTCAGCTAGGTATTGTTTCTTTCGCATTCTTTTCTTGTGTGATGACAACTATAAGAGCATATTAATGATTGTTGCAAATATACCTTGTACAATCTAGATTCAATTGATTTTGGAGCTGTAGCATTTATTATACTGTTTAAGAGTTACATATTTCTATAAATAGTATAGAATAAATTTAGAACTTGATTAGTGTAATTTACATCTTGTGTTTTATATCCTAGGGCATCTCTTTTGAGAATTACTGAAACTCATGTGTCTGGTTGAATTAACAAACACTATCCAGTGATGGTAGTGAGTCACTGGGATAAAGCTAAAAGGTTTCTTTTTTTATTTAATTTCCTGTTTCATGAGAAATTTCAAAAGAATTCCTTATGAAATAGAAGCAAAGAATTAAAAGAAGATAGAATTTTATATATGTATATATATACATATATATACATATATACATACATATATATTATATATACATATATATACATATATATATATACACATATACATATGTATATATATATATATATATATAAAACCTAAGTAGAAGACTTAATGGATCAAAACCTCAGCAAGTGTAAATTAATGTAAAATAAATGGAGTATAAAAGTACTCATGAGATACCAAGAAGAAGGGTCAGTGTAGTGTGGATTAATTGGGAAAAAACTTCCTAGAGGATGGTTGGTATATTCTTATCTCCTGGCCCTTCACACTAGCCTAATGATAAACAATTTATTTTTTATTGTGTCCTTTTTCTAACTTTACCTTGGAGAAATAAAGGAATCTAACAAAATTATATGTACCTTAAGTATTGTTATTTTTTTGTTGCTTATTACTGGTTAAGGAGTGACAGGTAATGCTCAGATTAAAGTATCCCTTTGTTTTATAGCTAAAGATCTGTGAGAAATCTAATTGCATTTCTACCTTGAATAACAACATTGCGTTTTCCTGTCTCCTTCCTGCCCTCTCCCCAAGAAACGCTGGATACTTTGGAAAAGTGGGTGACTGAAATCTTCTCTCAGATACCAAACAAGTAAGATATTTATTTTCATAAATCATACATTTTTAAAGAGGCCATATCTTCTTGTATGAGTCCCAAAGGTTTTTTTCTTTCGGTTTGCTTTTAAACAGGTGATGAAGACCTCAAGTGATTTAGCAAGATTGCACAGCTTTTGAGTGGGAAAACTAAGATCAGAACCCACATTTCTGTAGTTTCTGTAGTTCAAAATTTATAAGCTTGTAAACTTATAGTAAGCAGTAATTCTGAAGAATTTATGCCTCTTTTTATATTTATTCAGAGCTTTTCTGTTACTGCGGAGAGTGAAACTGATATGAAAGCAAGTTTTGTATTGAGAGGCAGAATATATATCTACTTGTATGCCCTTCCTGAGAACAAGTTGTGTTCTGAAAGTTTGTTAATTTTAAGTCATTTGTTTGAAACTTGGAATGCTTTTTCCCATAAATGAAATAATCTTATATATGATGATTGGCTTTCCATACTGTCTGAAAAGTCAATTTCATTTAGTTGAACCAAATTATCTTTTATTAGAAATTGTACATAGAATGGTTCCAGTACAGAAAGCTACTTTTTGTGAACCTCAAATTTATCAAAATTATACAAATATTTAAAAGATACTTTATTGTTACATTTTTGTTAACAAAAAATATAAAAACTAATTCTGAAGCAATTAAGTCTTTTCCCCACTTTTAGCAGTTAACATTTTTTTGTATACATGAAATCAGATCTTTTTTTCTTGTATCAGGTGAGTAAGCTAGACTTTTTCCATTTCTTCATTCTAAGACATAATTTGTTTCAAATTTGTAAAAGAAAAAGGAGCTTTAAAAACGTTAGGATAATTTGTATTAACAACTGATTATTATTTTCTTGGCTTTATGTTAATTTCCATTGATAATTCGCAGTACTTTTTATGTATGAAAAGATAATGAAAGCTATGCCAAAGTTGCAGGGTTGTTTTGTTTATTGTTGTTCGTTTTGGTAAGAAATGAGTATGAGCTATGGAAAAGTTAAGTGGCTGATTGAAACTTATTTCACTGTGAATAAAATCAAATGTATATTGAATAGAGGGATTCATTAGGTCCTGTCAATCCCTCATAAGCATTTAAAAAAATTCTCTTAAATAAAATTCATTAATAACTTTAGTTCCTTAATCAGATGGTTAAAAAGTCTTCTAGGTGTTTAATATTAATTCATAATGACCATGTTTTAGAAGAAAATATAAATTACGATATCTTCAACCAGATGGGAAGTCTAGAAGGAGAGTCCACATCTTTTAAATACCATAGTGTCTAATATAGTGCTTTCTACCTAATAATTACTCCACATACCTATATTTGTTGAATTAAAAAAATTGTGTCTAGTATAAGTTTTTTCCCCAAATGGCTTTGTATAGGAGGAGAACTGAAGTTGAATGTGTTGATAGAAACAGAAAATATTGGGAGGGGAAGTCCCTTTAATTGTTTTATATCTCTTGTGAGTTTTAAAGATGTTTGAGTTACTGGGAGTGAGGTTAAGAATAGGTTGTGTAGTTCAGGAGTTTGTGGCTTTGTTGCCATCTGCTCACTTGTATTTAGAATGATATTCAGCCAGGAGTATATAGAATAGATTATAAATACCTATCAGTTAGGTATAGGTATCCCTAAAGATACTGCTTATAAAGGCTTTTGCCAATTGAATTTTAATGTATTTGTTTTATTTTCAGTGGGTTACCCAAACCAAACTTTGGCCATTTAACGGATCCATTTGACACACCAGCATTTAACAAACTTTATAGAGGTTCGTGAACCAAAGGTTTAAAACTGTTTGAAATAACTTTAGCGCATTCTCTAACACTTAATTGAGGCTGCCAATTTTCTTTGAAAATGAGAACACAACAGAAAGTTCAGCTGGGTTGGAAAAGGGAGTAGATGGGCGGTGGAAGTCCAGTTAGCCACTAACTAGCAGAAGATTGATTGGTCTGCTGCTACTTGAGTCTGTTTCATGCTTTCTCCCTGTATTCCCCTTGTTCCCTTTTGTTCTTTGGTTTTTTGTTTGTTTCTTTCTTTCCTGTTTCATTTTATCTATATTCTGCTCTTTTTTTTGCCTTAAAAAAAACAAAACAGAAAAATAGAGGAGGGGAAAACACTTTGGAAATTGTTTCCTTTTACCTATATTATAAAAACAATTTTGTTAAGTGAAGAAAAATTTAAAGTGTAAAGCAATTGGGCAGGTGCAAATCACCCCTAAATCTTACCATCTAGAGAAGTCATTTTGTTGAATTTCCTTTTGAGTTTCTCTAGGTATATTTTCTTAATATAGTTGAGAGTCTAAAGATATATACATGTCTATCTTTTGGTTTTTCGTTTAATATTATACTACATTTGTAATAACTTCCCAATGAATCATCACATGGTTATTTGCCCATATTGAATTTTGCAGAAACATTCTTAATTCACCATTTCTCTTTCTTTGCTTTTTATCATGGCAGGTTTTTTTCTCTTTCTCCTAATTGCCTAAGTATTCCTTCCTCCTTCTCCTTCACCCCATTTCCAGTCTCTTTCCTCTTCCCTCCCTCTGATAAATAATTTTTGTCACACCCATTGTCTGCGGCTGGTTCCATTCTACCTAAGCTGACTCTCCTAGAGACAGCTTATTTTCAGGTGTATTTTTTCTGGCTTTAGATTTTCTTTCCTTAGAATCATAAAATAATAGCACTGGGAAAAAATCTTAGAGCAACTTTAGCCTAATGCACTCACCATGCCATAAGAAAACAAATTCAGAAAGATTTAAATGCAAGTGATTTTTCTCAAGGTCATATAGCATACATATAGCAAGAGAGTGGTAGGGCTGATTTCATCGATGGGTCTCCTGACTTCTAGTCCTATATCCTTTCTTGCAAGAAGAGATCCATCCTCAGGAGCATTTAATATTTTGATAGTTCTTTTATCTATGCTTTCTCTACCTGTGAATCGAAATTGAAATTTACAAAAATTGCACTGTTCAAATTGGAAAATTGGCAACTTAAAATAATAATTGCATTGTATTTAACCTTCCCCTGTTTTTTGGAGGATGAAATGTATTGAATTAAAAAAAAAATTCATGTAACATAGTAAAAGTTATGGAGAAACTCATATCTATTCTTCTGAAAAATATTTTTTAGTTGTTCCAATCAGAAAAATTCATGCTCTGACCATCACATGGGCACTTCCCCCTCAACAGCAACATTACAGGTAAGAGTTCAAGGGCAAGTTTATTCCATTAGTTACTGAGAGTCATATTTTTAAAGCATATTAAATGGTTTAAATTTGGGGGTTCTAGATTTATACACACACAGGTAATGTGGTAAACTGGGACCTCACTGCTCCTGGATATTTCAAGCCTTGCTATATATTTTAAGGTCTTCTTGGGTATAAAAAGTAGAGCTTTCTTCTAACTAGTTGCCTGTTCTGAGTCTTTGAAATTAAGTATCTTAGTGTGAATACTAACTTTTGTAATTATTTTCTTTAGTATTTTGAGTACAAAATATATTTGCCTATGATGTATTTGCCAGTGGTGACCATTTAGTTTCGTCTTGTCAAAAGTAAAGTTAAATAATTTTGAGCCTGGAATACGACTACAGCATAAACCTCAAGGACTTACTCTTATGAGTTGGGAATGAGTTAGGGAAGATTTTTACAAATTAGGAAAACATTTAAACTTATTTATATTATTATCTTATTTGAGCAGTATAGCATGGGCCAAGACATTCTTTAAAGATATGGATCAATTAGTGCCTACCAATGCTTTTCTAATTAGAAACAAATGATAATAAACTGATAAAAATTTAACCTATTTTTTAAAACTATTACTAACGAAACAAAACCATGAGGACAGACATACAAGCAGAAGGAAAAAAAGTAATGTGTATTGCTTAAGCTCAATAAAAAATGCTTTTTAGAAAAAGTGTATATTACAATATTCAAACAAGTCCCATAAGGTTAATAACAGTATGCCGACTGTGAGAAAGCAGAGAACATGTATTGTCTACTTGCTTTTGGTGCAAGGATAATATACGAAAAAGTAATATACATTGATTGTGTAGTTATGTTAGAGTGTCCCCAAAAGTGTTAAAATTAAAATATGCATATTTAAAAGCTTAATTGTTTTAAATGTTTACATAATTTATTTTAAATTATGAAAACAATACATGCTTGTAAGATATTAAAATAGGGCAAAAGGAGAAGTACAAATTGGCAGTTACAAAATAGTCATGGAGATGTTAAATACAGCATAGGGAATATAGTCAATAATATAATAACTATGTATGGTGTCAGGAAGATACTAGACTTATCAGGGGGATCACTTTGTAAGTTATATAAATGTCTAACCACTATGCTGTACATCTGAAATTAATATAATATTGAATGTCAACTGTAATTGAAAAAAAAATAGGACAAAAGAATATTAAGCAAAAAGTAAAGTTCTGCTTCTCCTTTTCTTGGTCTCTGTCCTCAAAGATATGCCAAATATTAATAGTTTCATATCCTTCAGGTATTAAAATAATGAACATAAAAAATGTCTTACTTGTGGAAATGGAATTATATATACCTTCCCTTTTTTGGCATTTCCTATTTTCTTAATTAGCAAAGCCTGTTTACCCTCTGATTGATTACTAAGGTAGTTCATTGTAAGAATCTTGAAAATTGCTGAAAAGTAGAAAAAATTCATCCATGATTTTGTTTTCCAAATACTGTTAACATTTCTATATGTTTCCATCCAGTTATTTTATTTTATGGACTATTTGTTTTAACGTGATGTTCATCATGAGTTATTTTGCATCCCCAAACATTTGTATTTCCAGTAAATTAGCTTTTGGGGGAGCTTTTTTTATACAAAGAATCAAGTGTTTATCCCTCCAAGGTATCAAATACAGTACAGTTGGCTTTGTTCAGATGCGAATGTTGTATAATCAGCTGGGTTCAATCTTGAACTGATTTGCTCCCCTACATCAGTGTTACTACAGATGTAATTCAAATTCATATTTTAAACAATGATGTGTGGGCTTTGGGGATTGTTTAACATAGATGAAATCATAATATTTTATCTTGACTTTAAGAGTTTACTGAATATACTTCTGTGAACTAATTTTAAAATTTAAGAATGTTAAAATTTCCTAACTCAATTCTTCTATATATTTTTGTTTTGGTAAGAATACATTTGTGAAATTACAGTAGAAGCCAGTGGGAAAAGACAATTTGAATAGAATATATACAACTACTCAGGCTATTAAAGTTATTATTATATAATAAAGCATTTTACACCTGTTACACATTTTCATAAAAACCCTATGAGTAAGTAGTTAGGTAAGTGAAGAGAAAAAGAAAAACATAGAGAGGCTAAGCTTCTTGGTCAAGATCATGCATTTAGTTAAAGGAAAAACTAAAACTACATGTTAGATTTTCTGATCCTTAAAGCAGCACGTTTCAGTTTACCACACAGCCTGAATGGAATACGGAAGCTGTTACAAAGACAGAGTGATTCATATTGCATTAGGCTCTAAAATTGTCAGGAATCTATATTATTTCCATTTTGAGTAAAACAAAAATGAAAGATTTTACCATGTAAAGAAGTAAGTTTTGTGTCCAAGAGAAAAAGTAGTAGTCTTAAATTTTGGAATGATTGTTGTACTCATTCAGTGATTTCATATGAAGAAGTTGAATTTTACTGTGTTTTCTTTTATCTAGATACCAAATTAGTTATAATTTTGTCTAGTAGAATTTATGTGAGAATACGTTTATAATCATATTCTCAAATATCGTAGTCTTAGCAGTACGATTTTTCTGGTGTATTTTAATACCTTAATTTTTAAAATTTCTGATCTTAACATTTTTTTAAAAGGGTGAAGCCACTTCATTATATCTCTTGGCTGGTTGGACATGAAGGCAAAGGCAGCATTCTTTCTTACCTTAGAAAAAAGCAAGTATTAATAAAATGTAGCAATCTCTCAAAAACAAGACAATAAGTGTTATATAACCCATTCTTTTCTCTTTTTGCTTTATCTGCCAGGAATCCTAGAATCAAATCTAATGCTTAATTCAAGTCACTTTAATAACCTAGATTATTTTAATGGATATATTTTATTTGGTATTTCCTTGGGAGCACTCTGTTAGCCCTTGTTGGAAGTAGTTGTACATAAATTTAAAAAAATCATAAACTAATAAATTCCAGGATTACATAAAAGGTTAGCTCTAATGAAGAATTTAGATTTGATAGTAAAGAAATCAGTTATTTACATGCTGTGGATCTCTAAGCTTTCCCAACCCAAAAGGTAGACTTTAATCAGAACTTCATTGGGAAGATAAATTATAATAAATATGTGGGACTGAACAGTATATGCAGCCATGTTAGCAGAACGTTTCCTAATACAGTTAGGCACTTGTTTAAGTTGTCTCACCAAACAATAGAAGTATTGCTTTAGATTCAGGACCAACACATTCAAGTAATTCCTTGTTTGATTTCTCTATACACTAATTCAAGAATGGAAAGTTAGATGAGAAATTCAAATAAGTACTTTAAAACGTTAAGTGTGTACTAGAGCATTCAAAGAAAGCTGAGAGGACAGGGTTATTATAACAAGATAGTGATATTAGGTACATATATACCTTACACAATAAATGTGAACTTTTGAGATGTGCATAATTTTTCTATATTACTGAATTTTATCAGAATTTCAAACTATTCTGGCTTCCTCCCTCCTTATTTTAGGTTTTTAACATTGTGTTGTTCTCTTCAACAAAAATTACTATGGCTTTATAAAACTGTTAATGTTTTTCTATTTTGTAACATATTAGTGTTTCTATTAAACAAGTAAATATGGCTGTTATTTCCTTCTCGTGATTCCTGCAGGCACTACAATTCCTTGGGAGGCTTTATGCTTTTAAAATTTGTGTTTTTAAACTTACTGGAAAGCATATTTGCATCAAAGGCTGAACTTCCCAAATTTTACATAGAAAACCTATTTTGTTAATTTGGTGTATTTATAGACTGACTATCCATCCCAAGATATTGATTGGATTAATTTTTTTCCTCACTGTAGGTGCTGGGCTCTTGCACTATTTGGTGGAAATGGTGAGACAGGATTTGAGCAAAATTCTACTTACTCAGTGTTCAGCATTTCTATTACATTGACTGATGAGGGTTATGAACATTTCTACGAGGTAAATAATTAAAAAGGGAAGGTTTTTAAATATAGATATCACTTTATGCAAAAGTGTAATAATAAGTTTTGTTTTTAGGTGGCTCATACTGTCTTCCAGTATTTAAAAATGCTGCAGAAGCTAGGCCCAGAAAAAAGGTAATACATACTTATTAGAATTAGGCCAGGAATCAATCCTAGTATGTTTTAGCCTTTTAGCTGCTAATGGACAAGCTTTAGTCCTGCCTTGATTGTTTCTTCAGGCATTTCCTGCTTAGTTTTCTTTACTGGCTCCATATTCTTGTTCCTCTACGTGTGAATGTATGTTAAAGGTTTATGTGGCTTGTGTTTTCTTGCTGATGATGCTAATGAGAAATTTAAATATGTCTTCTGATTATAATTATCTTCTTTCACAGAATTTTTGAAGAGATTCAGAAAATTGAGGATAATGAGTTTCATTACCAAGAACAGGTACTAGAAGTCAAATTCTTTTTGAATGTTTTCTGTGACCTAGTTGAAACTGGTATGGACATTGTTCCTCTTTTTGGAATGTTTTCGAAGAGTTTTAATTCTGCCATGTGAGTCTCAAGATGGCCTTGAGTCTATCTGCAAATTAACTCTTATGTTTTTGAGTATTTATACTAACAGTGAGAGGATTAGGCAGATTGACACAGATCATATTGTGTGATAATCGTTTATATATGTAGTCATCCATCTGTCTATCCCTTTGATAAACATTCATGGAGAGCTATTGTACTTGGTAGTTTGGGAATTCAAATATTGTGAAGACATTCTACAAGATAATCTGTAGTAATTATGATATACAACATTAGTAACAATGTGCTTTGTGATTTCAAGGCAAGCAAAGCATTTGCCTTGATTGGAATAGGATCAAGGAAGGCTTCATGGATGTGGTAAATTTGAATTGAGTTCAGTACTAAAAAATGGATAAGGTTTGGATACATTCTAAGCAATGAGAAGCACATAAGTAAAGAACTATGGGGTATTGTGAAAAAATGAATGAACCTATGTGTCTGTAGCACAGAGTATATGAAAGGAAGGTATTTTATATACCTGAAAGGTAAAGAGTTTAGAGCAGGAGGGTTTTTTTAAACCCTTTTGTGCCTTGGATCCCATTGGAAATCTGTTGAATCCTGTCGACCCCTCCTCAGATTAATATTTCATCCCTCCAACTTTTTAAACTCAGAAAAATTGTCAGAGTAGTACAGTGATTACTGGTAGGTCCCTCACCTGTCTTCTCCAATTGTTAATGTTTTGCCATATTTTATTTATTCTTTCTCTATTTGTGTGTGCGTGTGCATTTTTTTCTCAAAACATTTTGAGATTTAATTATAGATATTGTACTTCCCCCCTAAATTTTTTTAGCAGTATCTGCTACAAATAAATGTATTCTCTTGCATAATCTCACTAAAAGGGTCACACTCAGGAAATTTAACATTGAAACAATACTGTTATTACACAAGTCACATATTCTGTGATTCTGTTTATATGAAATATCCAGGATAGGTAAATCCATAGGGACAGAACACAGATTTATGGTTGCCAGTGGCTGAGGGGAGGGGATGATTAGGAGCAACTGCTTAATGGGTATGGGTTTCCTTTTGGGATGATGAAAATGTTCTGGAACTAGGTAATGGTGATAGTTGCACAATTTTGGGAATATACTGAAAAACACTGAATATACTAAAAACACTTTTTTATTTTTAATTGTACACTTTAAAAGTGTGAATTTTATGGTATGTGAATTATACCTTAAAAAAAATTAAAGGGTAGCATTTGAGTGTTCTTCCTAGTACTTTCTTCATTGCTTTGGCACCAAAGATCTGCTTTTAGCCATGGTCCTTAGTGTTTTCTCACAGGAAATACTTTGAATCACTCAATTTTGTAGCAAACTGATTAGAGCAGTTAACTTATAAGTCGCTGGTAAAAATAACTGATTAAAAAATTTAGAACAGAGTAGGAGTCATTTCGAACAATAGTAGCATTTTAGTGACTAATCAGTTTATTGATTCAAGAGTTTCCTGAAGTGGAGGAAAAGAAGCTAACAATGAATCTTTTTCCTTATTCTATTTTTTTCTTATTTTTACGTGATACACCTATGGTACTCTTGTCTCGTTTCCCCTCTCTGAATGCAGTAACCTTCACTTCTTTTCTGTTTTCCATTAGATGAGAGAACAACCCATATTGTTTAGGAAAGGGGGGAGCCTGTAGTATTTCGGAAAGAGTGTTCACTACCATGTTAGGAGGCCTGAGTTCTTGTATCTACTTTGCCTGTCACTTTTGCACTGTGTGACCTTGGTCAAGTCACCTAATCAATCTGAGTATATGTCCTCATTACAAAATGTGGGAATAGAACCACTTGGTTCCACTTAGTTTAAGATTCTGTGCATCTGGGTGCTCAGTAAATACTTGAACTGATTGCTTTCCTTTGGAAAAGTATTTCCATTTCTTAGGTGAGAGAACTGTGGTCCTGCTTTCAGTTTTAAGTTGAGATGATATACTGATTAATACAACTTCTTATATCACGACTTGCATCTAATCACACATTTTGATTTCTACATGAATTTGATTCATGGTTACAAATCACTTATAGGTGATAGCGCTGTAGTGACAAAAGGATGAAGACGTCATCCTTGTGGAGCCCTTGACGTAGAAACAAGCAATTATGTCTGGTTATATCTGTTCAGAAGCTTTTGGTTCATTGTTTAAAAAAAAAAAAAGTGAAAGTATTGGTATTTTGTGGCAAATGAAGGATAACAATGAGGAGTTTCTGGTGTGAAATAATTTTACCTCTTTTCAGACAGATCCAGTGGAGTATGTGGAAAACATGTGTGAAAACATGCAGCTGTACCCACTGCAGGACTTTCTCACTGGAGATCAGCTTCTTTTTGAATATAAGCCGGAAGTAAGGAGGTTTCCGTTTCTAAAACTTACATTTGGAGAAAAAGGAGGGTGAGAAAGTGCAGAAATGTACTTAAAAACTGTGAGAATGGAGAAAGCTTGGATGTATTTTGTTAAGTGTTTTGTTTAAATAGGAGAAATATCAATGGTTGTATGGATAATTTTTCATGATTCTTCCATGATTGATTATGTTTTAATATGAGGAGAATATTAAGTCCTCAGGTACTATTCTCACCATTTGTCAAGTGTTGAAATGTCTACTTAAAGTGATTCCTAAGAATTATGTGATTCGGTTGCTAAGCATATTTAGAGAGTTGTTTAGCCTACCTTTTAATTCAGTTGGAGACTCTGCACAGTTAAATTTTAATCATTTTTGAAAAAATTTATGAGAAAAACATACAATTCCCTGAATTCAAAACGTATGACTTACAGATAATATTACATACAAATACATAGTTGGTCAGTGTCTTCCACTACTCCTGGGGAATAAGTCATTTTGCTCCAAAGAGAGTAGCAGTGCTCAACCAGGGGTGGTTTTGCCCTCTAGTGGTATTTGTCCATTCAGTTGTCACACCTGGGGGTGCTCCTGGCACCTAGCGGATAGAAGCCAGCGAGGCTGCTAAACAGCGTAATACGTGTATGCTGAAGACAGCCCCGCCCACCCCTCACCCCCACCACCCCCAAACAGTGATCTGGCCCAAGATGTTAATAGTCCCAAGGTTGAGAAACTCTGAGGGTATTCTAAAACTACTAATTTTAAAGAGGATAGGAAAAGGTAAAAGAAGCAGCAGCAACCATACATTCTTTTCATCTCCCTAGGGTGGTCCAAGAGTTTTTTTTTTCTGAACCATCATTTGTCATTTTTTTCTTGAAGAAATGGTATTTAATGGTAGTTAGGGTTTCAAACCTAACCCATACCATTTGTGTTTCGTCCTTATCATAAGTGAAGGATTATTGAAATAGGCCCTACTGGGAGCATTTGCTGATACTTGGGTATAAGGTAGTATAATGCACAGCTGTTAAGAGTATAGTCTTTGGAGTCATGTGCAAACTTGGTGAGAACTTCAGTTTTGCCAGTTGTAGCTGTGTTGCTCTGTATAGAGTACTTAGTCTTTAACCTGAGCAAATTACTTAACCTTTAACCTCTGAAGCTGAGTGTTATTTTCCATGAAATTGGTATATCTTAGGGTTTTTAGGATTAAATGAAATAACGTACTGTGTTAGACATTACTTGGCACATGGTAAAACCTTAGTGATAGCTATTTTTACTGCTAGTCCTGGTACCATGAAGGATTTGAGATGAGTACTGCTTATAGCATTATCGGGAAACATATTTCAAACAACTGGTAGATTAGTGAAGTTTTGTGAGGTAGTGTGTTCATGGACTATAGACATATTTTCATTAACGTTAAGATGCTAGGGTCTTGGGGTATCTAACATGTGGTTTTGCCTTTTTAACAGAGATGTATAGGTTAAAGTTGTTATTTTGTGTCTGTGTCTCTTTCCTAACCCCCTATTCCTTATCAGGTCATTGCTGAAGCCCTTCATCAGCTAGTTCCTCAAAAAGCAAATCTTGTTCTACTGTCTGGTGCTAATGAGGGAAAATGTGACCTCAAGGAGAAATGGTTTGGGACTCAGTATAGTATGGAAGGTAAAATATTTTTAACAATTGTCCTACATTTAGATGTATCTGACTCACCTGGGAATTTGTATTCCTTAATAATTTGTCTGATGGTTCTGGTGGGGAAAAAGTACATACATTTTTTAGAAGATTACTTTGAAATGAAAATTACTTGTAACACTTTGCAGGAAATTATTTTCTGTTGTGATTATATCTATGTTTATTAGCTAGTGAAAAATCCTGTTGTCTTGGTAGTTTGGGGGCAGTTTTGACTATGTTTTAGAAAAGTACATCTCAAACTTCAGTATGTATATATTATCACCTGGAGATCTTATTAAAATACAGATTCTGATTCAGTAGCTCTGGGGTAGGGCCCAAGATTTGCAATTCTAACAAGCTCCCAGGTGATACCAATGCTGCTGAGACCACACTTTGAGAAGTAAGAGTCTAGAATGCCTGGATGTGTCACTCAGGTTTCCTAAGAAAAGAGAATTGATTTGTGAAGACCAGTTGTTGACTGGTTTGTTATTAAGAGAATTCTGAACATTGCATTATTTGTTGGATCGGTTTGTTTTCCC
This sequence comes from Rhinolophus ferrumequinum, assembly GCF_004115265.2. Lineage (NCBI taxonomy): Eukaryota > Metazoa > Chordata > Mammalia > Chiroptera > Rhinolophidae > Rhinolophus > Rhinolophus ferrumequinum. The sequence goes on along the minus strand of NC_046292.1, from coordinate 37,010,619 downwards.
TTCTCTATAGATATTGAAAACTCTTGGGCTGAACTGTGGAAGAATAATTTCAAATTAAATCCAGATCTTCATCTTCCAGCTGAAAACAAGTACATAGGTCAGTAAAATAGCAACCATTATGCATAATCCATCCATGTACTAATAAAACAAATAGCACTTGCATAGAACATTGTTTTACAGAGAACCATTTGAGTTTCCTAGTAACACTCTGGGGTGGTTATTATTACTGTTTTATTACATTTCGAGTGAGAAAACTGTGGCTCAAAACAGCAGAGCAACTTGTCCAAGTCTATTCGGTTGATAAATGGAGGAAACAGGACTTAAACATAGATCTTGGGACTGATCTTTTTGCTTTTGCTTTTGCTTCTATATCATAGCTGATCATTTCATTTAGTCTATGTAGGAATTGCTGTTGTTTTAGTGTTTTGCAAACTACAGATTGCAACCCATAAGAGCAGGGGAGTCCAAACTTTTATCAACGTTTTTTACCAAGGGCCATATGCGGTAAAATACACAAACAGCCGGGCCACTCACTCGAGGTGAAGTACGTATTGCTTCACCTGGTTTATTTAAATATACTAAATATATTTTTGGAATTTGCTGCGGGCCAATTAACAATGGATCATGGGCCACAGTTGGCCCGCGGGCTGCAGATTGGACACCCCTGCATTAGAGGATTGTAAAATAATGTTATGGGGGTTGTAAGGTCAGTGTAATGAGTTGTGAAAGCATTAAAAAAATCAATTTGAATGGAAAAATAGCAAAATGTTTCATTGCATAAAGAAAGGGTATTATTGCAAGAGCTTTTGTTCCAGATACGTATATATATGTATATCTGTCTGTCTGTCTGCTAGCTTGAAATGGAAGACATTTCATAAAATTATGAAGAACAGATTGCTGAAATCCTGTTAAAAATGCCTGAGTGAATTATTGCTCTTCTCTTTTGTTAGCCACGGACTTCCTGTTGAAGGCTTTTGATTGCCCCGAGACAGAATACCCTGTTAAAATTGTGAACACTCCACAAGGTTGCCTGTGGTATAAGAAAGACAACAAATTCAAAATCCCCAAAGGTAAAATGTCTCCTTCACTAAAAGGAGTGAAATAAATGTTACAAATCTTTCTTCACCTTGTAGCAACCTTTTCCCCTTATGTGTATCGCCTACCTCCCCTTCCCTTTCCTTTTCCATTTGAAGACCTTTTTTAGGCTTATCAGACATTCTGTGCTCCTATGCTAGCACAGAAATCCTTGTAGATACTACAGATTCCAGGAAATGAAGATGCAAGCCTACAATTTTCAGATAGTTTTCTTTCACTTAAATGAAAGCAGAGCCAGGTATTTGGCCATCTTAGGGAACAGGTAGTACTTCTGAACATTATTTTAAAAAAAGAGAGAAAAAGAGTACACTGAAGGAAAATTACTCTTAGACACAATTGCCTCGTCCAGCATTATAGGTGTGAAATATTCTCCACATAACTCCCTACCACTTTGCTTTGCAGCATAAAGGAAGCACACTATACAGTTAAGCAGACTCTAAATTCCTTATTTTCAACGTGGTGGCCCAAACTGCGTTGCTTTTTTTCCTTTGTCCTGGTGCGTAGGAGCTTAGAAGCAACATGGACTCAAAGGCTGAGTGGTTCCAGTTGCCATTTGATCCAAATCCCTAACCTCAACACAACTGTACTATGGCTCTGAGAGATTCCCGAATTTATTGGGAAGGTGTTTCCTCAATTTTTCTTGAATGACTTATAAGAGTTTCTAAAAATTTTCTTCACATTTATTCAGCTTCCTTGGAAATGTTCTGCTGTAACCTTTAGTGAGCATTGAGATTGTTCCCTTAATGTTATTGACGTGTATAGCTCTGTAAACATTTCCCTGACTGAAGCTATTGATAAATATGAGTATTCATAGGCCTGTGTGTGTATCTGTCTATATGTCTGGTCATCCCATCGATTAAAGTATGCGTTCTGTACATTATTTGGAATATAACTTTTTAAAGACCCTTAAGGATAAAAATGTAATGGGCATTTAAGGATCAGTAGTTTATTTCAGAGTTTTTAAAAAACATGATATTGAGGGTAAATAGCAGATGAATAAAATATTTGAGGCCTCTGGGCTATATGTCTTATCCATGATCTTTTTCTCTTTCAGCATATATACGTTTCCATCTGATCTCACCTTTGATACAGAAGTCTGCAGCAAAGTAAGCAATTGTCCTCTTTTCTAGAAAATACATTTTTTTTATTATTGAAAGTTATTTTGTTTCATTATTAATCATTCTATCATTGTCTCTATCAGTACTTGAGCTATGCAAATCATGATTTACATGTATTTTCTGTGCCCAACAAGTATTGGTATTGATACACTAAACATTGAAATAGAGTTGTGGCTGCTGCATCTGCAGTACCCGTTTGTAAAACTTGCTGATCATGTAGGCTAGTCATAGAATTACTGAATTGAGATAGCTCCTCAGAGATGAGTTTAGGTTAGCTTCCAGTCCCTAATGAGGACTAATGGATCTGTTGATCCTGTATTTATAGACTGCCAAAGAATCTGATTATGTATACTTTGTTCTTAGCAAATTACTTATATACTTATATAGCTAGTTCCATTATGGGAGGTCAGAAAGCCCAAAATGTGCCTGAAACAAGGAGGTGCTCGGGAAATGTTAGTGAGTTTCTTCCTTTCCTTTGCCACTTACAGTGTAGAATCCAACCTTAAAATGACAAGCAGCACTAACATTTATTAATATCCATTTTAAAAAAATGCACTTCCCTCAGAGTTTTGTCAGAAAACTTAGGCCGCAGGGATAACCTCAGAGCTTTTAGGCCACTTGTGTTTGCTGCCTTTTACACTTGGCCATTGTGCAGCATACGTGTTATCATTTTCTATGTGTGCATAACTGAAAACGATTGGGAAGCAGTGCTGAAGGTAGGAGTTCTGTAATGCCCCTGAGAAACTGAGTCCTGGGTAAGCTAAACTCAATCAGTGTATAGTTTCACATTCTCGAGGAGTGAGTTGACATCTTTCTAAAAGTGAAGTTTCTTACTCTCAATCAAAGCAAATTCATTCATGTCTATTTCTGGTCAATTAATGAGGCTGTTTGCATTTTATACTCTCAGTGTGGTCCTCTTTGATATCTTTGTCAATATCCTTACCCATAATCTTGCGGAACCAGCTTATGAAGCAGATGTGGCACAGCTGGAGTATAAGCTGGTAGCTGGAGAACACGGTTTAATTATTCGAGTAAAAGGATTCAACCACAAACTACCTGTAAGTACAAATGCTCCGTTTTCCTCACCGAGAGCTTTTAAGATTTCATATGGATGCTTGTTGCCCCTAAGAACCAAGCACAGTGGTTTTGCGTGGAGTGCTGTACATAGAAAGAAATGTTTATTAATGTGGGTTACCATGTTTTCTTGGCTGATGACAACCTTCTGACTTTGGCCACACATATGGACAACATGTATTTGTTAATTACTAGCCACGCATACAACACAGCCTGTGCTTCAGGCTTGATTTCACTTCCCTTTGCTGTCAGTTTCTCTGCAGCCAGCACTGGCATTTAGGACTAGTTTGAGCTTAATTTCAGACCATCTAGCAATAACAGATTCACCTTGCACATTGCCTGACAAGAGTAGAACTCACATGGTTGTGTCCTTTCTTCTTCATCTTACACTCAATCCCATTGTTTCAAGTATGTATCTTGTTTCTCAGTTCTAAGTCTATGAGCCTTTTAGAAACAGGGTTGTATCTTGTCAGTAGTTTATCTTTTGGTAAGGAATGTGTTCCAGTGTCGCTTTGTCAAAAACTTCATAAGCAGAGAAGAAATAATATGGAGTGCTAGCTAAAAGGGTTAGATCACTGAAGACCAGATAAAATAATATTAGGTTGGTGCAAAAGTAATGGTGCTTTAAAAGGTTAAAAATAGTTGCAAAAACCGCCATTACTTTTGCACCAACCTAATATAATGTACCCAACAACAAATTTTCTGTTTTGGTTTCTTGGATATAACATATATTAAGGTTTAGGTTCTTCATACAAGAAAAAAGTGGGAGAAAAGGACCTGGCAGAAATGAGACCTGTGCTAAGAGGTGATAGCCTCCGTATCTTAGCAAAAACTCGAGTGAAGAGTAAGTTCTCTCCTTTACATGCTCATCCCTGTCACTCTCCCCAGGGGACAAAGATCGGTCCTTAACAGGAGACACCATGGAATAATTTACTTTTGTCAACCTTCAAAGGCCTACATATAATGTAGCTTAAGATCCAAACAGATTAAAGCCTAATATAGAGGTTGTCATTTGGGAGGTATGTTTTGGAATTAGCTGGGGAGCTTTTCAAAATACAAAATAGAAAAGTATTTGAGGTTCTTTATTTTATGAAGCTTACCTCACCTTAATATTAAAACCTGAGATAGAATATAAATATATACAACTAGAGACCAGTTTTACCTGTAAAATATAGATGCAAACATTTTAAATTTGAAAATTGAATCCAAAAAGAATAATTCACCATGACTGAGTGCCAGGAATAAAAACGATTGGTATTTGGCAGTTGACGAACATAAATCATAACACAGGTCAAATGAGTAGTACTACAGACATACCATGGATATATTGCAGGCTTGGTTCCAGACCACCGCAATAAAGCAAGGATCACAATAAAGCGAACTGTAATCTTTTTGCTGGTTTCATTTGTAAAAAAAAAAAAATGCAACATCTGTAAAGTGCAGTAAAGCAAAGCTCAATAAAACAAGGTATGTCTATATGTGAATACAGTGATAAATGTCAAAAAAAAATCACTTGATAAATTCCAGTGGGCATTCCTGATAAGTTGGAATGGAGAAAAATTACTTACACACAACAAAAATCTTAATTTAAAAACAGTAACAGCAAATGTTACGTTAACTGATAAAATGCTGAACATTAAAAGCAGAAATAAGCCAAGGATACGATATAATACAATCACCTCTATTACTCAACATTATTTTAGAGGTTCTGGCTACTCCATTAAAATGAAGAAAAAATGAAATAAAGTAAAAACACTTGGGAAGAAAAGGTGTTTTACTTTGCAGATGATATGATTGTTTTCCTAGAAAACCTAAGATACTACTAAAATTTTTAAAATAAATTGTGATGTGGCTGGTCACAAGATCAGTATATCAAAATCAATAGATTCTTTTTCCTGTAATAGTAATAACCACTTAGAAATGAATGGAAAAAATGTTCTAGTATTGAGAAAAATGAAATACCTAGGAGTAAATAAGAAAAGTACAGAACCTATCTAAAGAAAAATATAAATCTTATTGAAGCATATAAAAGAAGGCTTTAAATAAGGGAGAGACTCATCATGTTTCCTGATAGGACAGCTTGATACAAAGTTGTCATTACTTCAAAAATTAATATATAAATGTAATGTCTTCTCAATTGCAGTCACATTTAGGGGCAGTGAGTATGTGGATAAAATTATTTTTAAGTTCATTTGGAAGAAAAAATATTTAAGAATACCCATGAAAATTATAAAAATAGAAGAATCATTGGTCTGCTCCAAATGTGACCATTATTGAGGATTTTAGCCCCTGGAGATGCATTATCAGTACTTCTCTTATGTCCCCGATAATGCCTGTCACCATGCTGAGCCCCTGGTAAAAACCAATGGAAAACAATCCCCCCACCAAAACAAACTTAGTAGATTTCTTTTATGCTTCTCCACTTAAATGCTTCTTTTCTTTTCAGCTACTGTTTCAGCTCATTATTGACTACTTAGCGGAGTTTAGTTCCACACCAGCTGTCTTCACAATGATAACAGAACAGTTAAAGAAGACCTACTTTAACATCCTCATCAAGCCTGAGACTCTGGCCAAGTGGGTATACCGGGGGTCAGCTTTTATTTTGAAGGCCTGGAAGTATTGGCCTTCCCAGGGGTTAGGTGTGGGGGAGGAGGCTTAGTTTCAGTGCTGATTTGCAGACATGTAAGAATTGTGCTGTGGTTTAGGAAATCTGGCCATAGGGTTACAGGATTTCTAAACCCAGCTAAAGTAGCTATCTGGGAGTACGACTGAAAGTAGCCTACTATACTTAGAGACTCGATGAAAAAATGGGTGTTTTTTCCTAAAGTTTTGGCTTTGTTGTAGCTCAAAATTGCTTGCTGCTGACTTCACTGGGGTGATTGTAGTGTGTTGGGTGTTGTGATGAGGAGCTGAGTTAAACTGCTTAACACATCATTTATCTAGCAACTGCAGCTATCTAGAATTCAGCCAAGGTTCCAGAGAGAGCAAAAAGGCTTATGGACAGTGTCATGTGGGGTCTCAGCTCCCGGTCCTCCCACAAGAACGCAGGATATGGCGAGGCCAAAAAGGAACACCCACGGAGCCATAGATAGGGGAGTCATACCACTATATTCTCACTGGCGGCTGGGTTGGAGACACAGGAAGCAGGAGCCATATGATCCTCAAACTGCCGTCCGCTTCTCTGCCAACCAACAACCCCCTAGCGTAGCCACAGCGGTTATATTAGTGGCTAATGGCTAACCGGTTAACAGCTGATAGCCAACTAGTCACAGCTGATGGCCATCTACTACCCGAGCCAGCACCTTTCCACAGGAGGCCGAGAGCCTGGAAACTGCTCTCTGGGACTCTGTCCCCACAGACAGTCTGTACACTAATGCTTAAACCCTCTGCTAATAGGCAACCCCCCCCCACCCACCCCTGACCCTTTCATCAGAGCCTGTTCTTTGGTCTAGAGCTAATGGTGACCAATAGGGTACTTTGGTGAATCAGGAGAAAAATACCCTCTTGGGGGTACCCTCTATCAGCTGGCAGGGCCTTTGTGGGATGGGGAGAAAAGTCCCCCTAAGCAGACACAGCCCTTTGTGCACATGGTTTGCAAGGCCCCACTTGACCTCCTAGCTGGGCATCTATAAATGGCGAACAAACAGCACCACCTCATATAGAAGCTCTGCTTTGGACAGTTATAATGAGCCCATGAATGACCAATATTCAAAATCAGGGGAAGAAGCATGTAAAAGTCAGACAGGTAATAACTGATAATCTGATCACAAAACCTACAATAACTAATAACCAAATATAAGTTGGAAAGGAGAGTTGTCTGAAACTATTGATATGATGAAAAATAGCCCTGTGTGTGCAATAACTCCTGAATACTACTTTATTAAAATGTGGTAAAATAATAACACCACCTATATTTATTGAAGATTTGTTATGTGCTACATCTAAGAACTTTATATGTATTTATTTCTCACCAAAACCCCATTATTTCCCTTGTTTTAGAAATGAAGAAATTGAGTCACAGATGTTAGGTGACTTGCCAAATTCAAACAGCTGAGTGTGGAAAAGGGGGGCAGTGGTCAGTCTGATTTTGACCTAGAGTGACTGCCTATACTTTATTGTCACTTCAGTAATATTCATAATGGTGGCCTCCAGGAATTAATAAAATGTCAGATTTCAAATCAAAATAGTAGTTTTAAATTGGTATGTGACTCACCTGACAACTTCACTTATGTGAAATATTTTGTTTTGCAAGTGAGACAGGTAAGTGAGTTGTTGTACCAGTGAGCAAATCTGTGTAAAAGTTTATGCAATTTTAAATGCTTTTTGGTGATTGTTTCCCCATCTTAAGTTGTGACAGAATTGTCTGTCTTTAAAGCATACCATCTATAGAAATTTAACCCAATTCTTCTGTACCTTCAAAATTCACTTCTTACAACAAAACTGTTTTTTTCTGCCCTCTGGATAGAGACGTGCGGCTTTTAGTCCTGGAATATGCCCGTTGGTCTATGATTGACAAGTACCGGGCTTTGATGGATGGCCTTTCCCTTGAATCTCTGCTGAGCTTCGTCAGAGAGTTCAAATCCCAGCTCTTTGTGGAGGGCCTGGTACAAGGCAACGTGACAAGCACAGTGAGTATGAGGCACCCTGCTGTTGTTGGCCAGGTCTGAGTGCTCTCGTGGGCTCTGGAATTGCATTAGTTCTTCCTGAAGCCCTGGAGGTTTGGCCGGTCAGCACTGTCAAGGTCTGTTTAGATGAGAACCTGGCCCCTTTGATGCCGGGCAAGACTTTCCTTATGAAGGAAGCTGCTGGTCATGGGCCACGACTTTGAGTGAAATGGGTTTGCTAAACATATGGGATTGGTTACATTTGTTGAAGATTGTGTGTGGAAACTACAGTTTAGAGATTAAGTGGGAACTGGGGAGTGTGAACACGCACATACTTCGGCAGACCCTGTATGTCAAGCTTGTGTGTGAAGCTAAGGAGCTTGGGCTTCATCCTGTAGTAAATGGAGAACCTTGAAGGATGTAAAAGAGGGTTTGTCATTAAGGAAGATCCAGAGGGGCCGGGTACGGGGCTGCTATAAAAGTTGACAAGAAGTATGATTTCGCCTGTATGAGGTGTCTCGAGTACTCAGTCATAGAAACAGAAAGTAGAATGGTGGTTACTGGGGGGGCCAGGGGAGGTGAAAAAGGGGAATTGTTGTTTTATGGATCTAGAGTTTCAGGTTTGCAAGATGAAAAGTTCTGGAGTTCTGTTTCACAACACTGTGAATATACTTAACACTATAAACTGTACACTTAAAAATGGTTAAGATGGTAAACTTCATGTGTTTTTCACACACACACAGAGTTGAAGTGAAAGGTGATGAAGCCTGAGGTTAAGTGAAATAAATGAAAAAGGAGTACTTAAGACATAATGAGGTAGAGGATGGCCAGACTGGATGTGGGGGTGACGGAGAGGGGAGGGATCTATGACGGTGCCCCACTTTCTTGCTTGGACCGGTGGGTTGGTACAGGAAGAGGGACAGTAGGAGGTTTGGGACAGATGAGGGGTTTGCTCTAACCCGTACTGAATTGGATGTGTGTATGGGACATACTGAGGCCTCTTCTAGCCAAGAGTGCTAGTGGGGGACTCTCCCTAAACTGTTAGGCTGCTGAGCAGCTTCCCCTGTGGCCTCCCACTTAGTTTCTCAGGACTGGCCCTTTGATGGATTATATAAATGGCCTCTCTTGAGATTGGCTGATGTCCCCCCACTTCCTCTATGTCTTTAATCTCACAAGCCCAAAGCAGCCTTAGTTTCTGATAAACCGTAGCGTGCTGACAGACAGATGTTTCCAAGCCTCCACCCACGGAGAAGAGCAGGAATATATCGCCTGCTTCTGTGAGCAGTGGGGGTGCTGGGCACGGGCTTTGGTCCAGAGAACATAGTGCCATGTTTTGCCCCAGGTAGAAACCACTTTAAAGATGAGCTCACCCTTCCACTTATCCCTCCTTTATAGGTAAGAAAACAAGTTTGAGAGGGGGAGGGGATACGTTTACTTAGTATTAAGTATTATTCTATTGCTCATTCTATGCCAGGCTCCGTATGAATAGACCCAGGTTTCTAAAACAGTCACAGAGGGCACAGAGGGCACCCTGGTTAAGTTGAACTGTTAAGTTTGTTCCAGTGGGGAAAGTGTCACAGAGCACAGGTGGGCAGAGTGCCGAGGGAGAGCAGAGAGGAGCCTTTCAGTTGACAAACATACTAAATCAATGATGAGCCCAATCGGTGAAAGACGTAGGCAGTATTTTGGGTGACAAGACTATGTTTGCTTTCCTAATGTTAGCCAGGGCTTCCCAAGCCATTAGGGCTGATATTAGTTGGTTTTGGGTGAAATTAATGTCAAGAGAGCCTGATGTAGTTATTTTCTTTTCTTTTGCCTCTTAGGAATCTATGGATTTTCTGAAATACGTTGTTGAGTGAGTATGGGTTTGAGTTTTCCCTCTGGGAGTTGTGTGTTCTGACCAGCAGGAGGGCCCTAGCCACAACGCAGTTGTTACCAAACCGTAGTGGAGATGCTTCTTGTGGTGGATTTTCTTAAGGCTAGTTATGTAAACAAAGCACTTCAGAAGGGACTGTAGAAGGCCTGACCTCTTTATGACAATTTTGGGTGAGAGTAAGAGGATAAAGGCACCGCCTCAGTGACCCACACTAATTCTTTTGCAGCAAGCTGAACTTCAGGCCACTGGAGCAGGAGATGTCTGTGCAGTTCCAGGTGGTACAGCTGCCCAGTGGTCACCACCTGTGCAAAGTGAGAGCTCTGAACAGGGGTGACGCCAACTCTGAAGTCACAGTGTATTACCAGGTCAGTGGCCCCTTGCATATGGCCATTCTCATGGCCAAGTGCCTTTCGGGCACTAAAATCTGGGGAATTAGTGACCCTGTGACCTTCACGGCCCACTGTAGTTACCTCTGTAGTTTTGTGCTTGGGGTCATTTGTCTTGTTGAAGCAACTACATTTCACAATTGCTCCTGTCAGTGAAATGAATCCTTAAATCACAGAGCTTCATTAATCACCCAGACACTAGTCCAGGGGGACAGACTGAAGCATGGCTGGAAATTCTTATAAACATTCCCCTGACTACCCCAAGCAGCAGGAGGACATTTGTTCAAAGGACAGTTTAGAAAATGAGACAAACGTAAACATGGCCAAGCAATCTGTATAAGGCAAACAGAATGACTACCCAAGTTATAATTCAAGGTTTTAAAGTACCTGAGATAGGATTTATCACGTCCATTTTAGGAATGATGGAGCTGAGGTCCAGAGCCCCTTTCATCCCTGCGATCATACCAGCTGGGGCTGGAATTGATTCGTTCTGCCCTCAAATCCTGTGTTTGTTCCACACCATTCTGGAGAGGAGGGATAGGACTTAAAGAACTTTGCAACAATCTCAATTAGCCCACACCCTGCTTTACTTTGTGGTTAGCCCATTCATTTCTAGGACTATGTGGACCTGTGCCTGTCTAGACTTCCCAAACTCTGGGGCTCCAATAGCTGCTGCTATGGCCCTGGGTTCCCTGCATGAGGAATCCACCTGTCAGGCCCCGTGAAGATCCCTGGTCTGGGCTATGGGCATGGCTGTGTGGCCTTCCTCTCACCTTGTCCTTTGTTTCTGGCTCTGGACCTGAGTCTTTCCCTAGTGGCCCCCGCTTGTCGGCAGAGCCAGTCTCTCTCTGGCTGTTGCTACCTGGACTTTTCCTCCTAAGTTTTCAGCTTATTTGAAGCCAAAATGACCGACAGGTCACAAACTTCATAAATGATATGGCCTGGCCCTGCGTAGCGCTGTCCACATTTGTCAGTGCTTCTCACTGTCAGAACCTAGTAGCACTTCACTAGTTTTAGGTAGAATCTCCTGTTGTAAGAGCATGTCCACTGAGGTGCATTCCGCTGGTCACCTCTTAGCACTAGCTTTTAATACAAACTGCTTCCTTTAGGGAACCACTTCCCTGCATTCTGGAGATGGGGGGACAGAGGGATGGGACAGGAAATTGACATAACGTTTTGACTGGTTTTGTCAATCCTTCTAGCGGCAAACAGGAAATCTCGTTGCTGACCAAACAGGGAGCATTGGCTTTAGCCTCTTCCTCTGGTGAAGTGGGAAGGAATAGAAATGAGTCTGTGTCAGAGCCTTCAAGAGCCTGACTAGGGGATGCACTAGCAAAATTTTTGCTTGTTGGCCCTCTGCCCTCTTTCATTCTAACTGCATTATTTTGCCGGCGTCCAGGACGCTCGCGAGGATGGGATCTCCCACAATGTGGCTTCTGCTGGGCTTTCTTCTTATCAGTTGGTTTGGGTTCTTGTGTGTGGCTGCAGAAGTTCCTATTTATATCCTCTCCGTCTGAGAAATAGGTCCAGACACCCTTCATTGATCCCCAGACATTTCCTGCTCCCCTTAGGACCTTGAACTGCAAAAACTTGATTTTAGGTTGTGTTCTCTAGGTTCTTTGGACAGGAGCTGGCAGATCAGGGATTCCTGGACTGTACTCCATGTCTGCCTGCAGTTCTGTGCCAGAGCTGGGAATACAGATGTTCAAGCATGATTCCTGTCCTCACAGACCTTGTCTAGTGGGAAGGCGGATGTATAAACAAAATTGAAAGCATAGGGCAGGAGAGGGTACGATCAGCTCTCTTGGGGGATTAGAGTGGGATGGATGCCTGAATAAATGGTTGCCAAGAATAGCTGATGAAGAAGCCTTGTAAGCCACTGGATTTTCAGTTGGTCTGATCAAGTTCTCCTTTCAGTCAGGTACCAGGAGTCTGAAAGAATACACCCTTATGGAGCTGCTTGTGGTAAGTTGCATGAAGGCGTGTTGTGTTCAGGAGCCCGACCCACTACAAGGACTGCCCTTTCTGCCGGAGGGAGGGGCTTGGGCGTGGTCAGAGACATGTTTGGAAGGTGAAATGGTTCTTTAGCATTCTTAACCCGGTATGATCACGGACAAGGGGCCTGGGCAATTTAGGAAGCAGGCAGGTAAGAGAGGCTAGACTTAGGGGGTATGTGGAACACTTCAGGGGAAGAAATTGAGGTTTCTCTGCTAGGAGGATTTGGGCTGATGGGTAGTATGTTGAATTGCAGATGCACATGGAAGAGCCTTGTTTTGACTTCCTTCGAACCAAGCAGACCCTTGGGTAAGTCTGCTGGCAAGAGCACTGAACTCAAGTAAGGATCTGGGGCTTATTTTGCATGCGGAGGTTTGTTGGATATCTAGACCAGGCAGTCTCTCAAAGCCCTTTGGTCCTTCCATGCCTTAGAGTCATACCTACTGGTCAAAACTTCTGGAATTTGCATCTTGGACTATGATCAGGTTTCCAGTTTGGTCAAGTTTCAAGATTAGCAAGAGAAAAAAACTGGCCTGTGGTCCTCAGTTCAGGAGAGGGGTGGTCACCGTAACCTGAGAGTGCAATAGAAGCATACATATTTATAGATCTTGTTTCAGAACCACCAGATCCAGTAAAGACGTATAGAAACCCTTTCCTCATCTCTGATGCTTCTGAGGGCAAGACCCAGGTGACTACCTGAGCTCATAAAAATTTTTCGCTTTGGCTGTAGGTACCATGTCTACCCCACCTGTAGGAACACATCTGGGATTCTAGGATTCTCTGTCACCGTGGGGACTCAGGCAACCAAATACAAGTGAGTAGATGGGTCCAACTATTACTCTTGGCGTGGAGAGTAGGGGCTACAGACATTTCCTTAAACCTCAGACCATACTGACCAAATTGGGTTTGCTTCATTTAGTCCCAGCTGCAGGGAGTGGGGGCTGGGGAGTGGCTGCTCATAGATGGCCGGATCCAGGACTGATCAGTGGTTCCTGTGGTTCTAGTAGGGTTTGACTCATCCTGTGGTTATTATGCAGGGCTTGCCAATGTTTCACCTCCGGCAGACCTGAGCACAAGAAAGGCAAAGGTACCTGACCTGACCTTGTGCTGGCAGCAAGGTCCAAGGCCTTGCTGGTTCTCAGCTTTGAAATGGTCAAGCATGGCTGTCACTGCTTCCATATGATGGATGATAGCAGGAAAATGGGCTAGAGGTAGGGTTCTCTGCCTCCCTCAACTGAGGGGAGAGGACTGAGGACCAGGAAGAAAACACTTCAGCCTCTTTCCTGGAAATACGCCTCAGCCCTAAATTCTCTCACCTTGAGACCAGGTCTCTGATGACTTTTAATTGAAGATGTTTTGTTTCAGCTCTGAAGTTGTTGATAAGAAGATAGAAGAGTTTCTTTCTAGCTTTGAGGAAAAGATCGAGAACCTCACTGAGGACGCATTCAACACCCAGGTGACTGACCGAGCTGGCCTGGTCTTTTGTTCCTTGGCTCACACAAGCCCTCAAGACAACTAGACAGCAGTGCTGTGTGCAGCCAGTTTTTCTGAGCATTGTAGCCCCACCTTAATCTGACCATACGTCTTCTTCCTAGGTTCATCCCTCTCCATCATGCTGGCAGGTCCCAAGTGAAGGGGCCATAGCATGTCCATCGCAAACCAGACTGGACAGGGCCAAGAGTCCTGGGGGAATGGGTGTGATACCGTGCCTGAAGCTCTCTCTTTTTGCTGGTAACAGGTCACAGCTCTGATCAAGCTGAAGGAGTGCGAGGATACCCACCTGGGGGAGGAGGTGGACAGGAACTGGAACGAAGTGGTGACACAGCAGTATCTCTTTGACCGCCTTGCTCATGAGGTAGTAACACGGTTTTTTAGAGTAATATTGCCCTGACAGGGCCTCCTGAGTTTTCAGGAGTCACAGTTCCAAGCAAGTCAGTGTGTGGAAGTGAGACCTGGGGCACACGTCCAGGCTTGGTCATTTACTTGCTCATTTCTTGATTAGTCAAATCTGGTTTCTAGACTGGCCTCTCTAGAGGCACCTTAGGTGGCCAAGTGAGCAGGATGCTAATCCTTGCCTGCCTTTCCCACCAATTTCAGAGCAGATCCAGTTTTCTATTATATGTTGAGGTTCACTTCAGATTTGTGGAGATAAAAAGTTCTGCTATTTAAAGAAAATTTAAAACTTCTGGTCTTCACGAACATGGAGTTCCTCCTCCAGATTTAATGATTCCTGGTGTGGGTCTTTTGACGACTTCTAGCCCAAAGTAGTAAAACCCACAAAAAAAGAGCTCTGTATCCTGCACTCCAGTGCTCTGATAATTTAACTGTATGTGGAGAATTACCAAAGGACAGTGAGGCAAAAGGGTTTAACAAGAGGCTTTCGAGCAGCTCTTAAGGCACTCTTTTCCCTGTTAGAAGCAGGGCAGATAAAGTTCTCTTCACCTGTTTCAATACTGTATTTTCTCATGCGAGAGTACAGTTAACACGTACCTGAGAGTCTGGGCTCACTGTACAGCTCTCAGCTGTAAATACAGCATCTGCTACCCTCTCCTGCTTATCTGCCAGGGTCAGCCAGGGTCAGTCATTGCTATGAAACATGAAAGTGTATCACCAGTGCTCATTTTTATCCTTCTCTGGAAAGTTGGCGGCAAGCTGATACTTTGAAAAAATAAAACGATGTGCTCATACCAAGGAAGTGTTATGCTTAAGAACTGTCTTTCCAGAAAATGTGTTGTTAGTCTTTTATAGCTTTCTTTCTTTCTTATCTTCCCACCCCCTGTAAGATTGAAGCACTGAAATCATTCTCAAAATCAGACCTAGTCAGCTGGTTCAAGGCGCACCGAGGACCAGGAAGTAAAATGCTCAGCGTTCATGTGAGTGCGGTTCACTGAGCTGCGACCCCGGGGTTGTCATTTAGCCGTTACCATTCACTGCGTTTGGCTTGGGAACACAGACCCTAACAGCTCTTTGCCCAAATCTGCTCGGCACATTTCTCACCTCGAGTCTTTGACTTCTTTCAGGTTGTTGGGTTTGGGAAGTATGAACTGGAAGAGGACGGTACCCCTTGCGGTGAGGATTCCAACTCTTCTGAATTGATGCAGCTAACCTACCTGCCAACCTCTCCTCTGCTGGCAGATTCTACCATCCCCATTACTGATATCAGGGCTTTCACATCAACACTTAACCTTCTCCCCTACCATAAAATAGTCAAATAAACTGCAGTCTCATTGGCCTGAATGAAGCATTGTGTATTTTTAAATGTGCATTTTATTGAAGTTACACTACTATGGCCTTATGGCTTCCAATAAATTTTTGCACTGACATCACAGAATTTGATTTACTCCCCACACCCCATCTGTTGTGACTAACAAACCAAGGGTAGCAGCTGGCAGAGAGAAATCAGGGTGGGTCAGGTGGGACCAGAAAGCTTACAGGAGCAGTTTGATAAGCCCTGTCCTGCACTGGTCCTTTCAGATTGAAAATCCCATCCCTACGTAATCAATGTCTTACTAGTACCTAAACATTAGGTGCTAATACTAATACCTAAATCATGATAATAATGGTGGTGTTTTTAATGTATTTTTAAATAAAGGTAATTCTGTATTGCCCTTCAGAATGGCCATTTGCTGCTGTGGCATTCTTTTTATTATATTTTGTTTCAGTGTGGTGTAGAGATCTAAAAACGAACACTTCCCAACCCAACCCTCTAAGGCAATAAAATATTTTTGGATAAAATGTTGGTAGCCTGATGTGTGCTATATGAGAGTTCAATGAAGACTTTGGAGAATAGCATGGTTGGGGCTAAAGACAGAACACCAAGGATAAGGGAGGGGTGAGGAAAAGGGATTTTTCCATTATTTCAGAAGAGTCCTTGTGAAAAGCTAATTCCTGTACTCACAGGGTTGCCAAATAATTGGCGCCAAGTTTAACAATAAACATAATTAAAGAAACACATTAAAAAAAAATTGGAAAAATTACTTTATGAAGCCATAAGAAGCACTGAGTATAATTAAACTGTGATCCAGAGTTAGATACAATTTAATAGTTCAATTCCAAAATAAAAGTTATTGTAGTTGAGACCATGAAATTTCCTAACACTTGATTTTAATACATTGCACTAATTTTCTAAAACTCACAGGAACCGATATTTACAGTAGAGAGAATATTTATGAAAAACCTGGTATCAGGTAAATGATATATGTATATATGTGTATGTGTATGTATCCCAAGGTTATGTGAACTAGGAAACAGGTGATGTATAATCTCAACAGCAGTACTAGAATGCAGAGTTTGAGACTGGGATTTATAAATGCTCTTCAAAGCGTGGGGATTGGAAAAGGAACACACCATCATGTTTTCAAAACCTGAAGTTTTTCTCAGGACTGAAGTCCAAATTGTAACTGCCACAAAAAGAGGAAAAAAGGGAAGCTTTTCTCGCTTTAATTATTCATCTGCTTCGGAAAGTCCAGTATCCCTGAGATAGGAACCACTGCAATAAAAAGGGAGTAAGTAGGTTCTCCCAAAGGAAGACTGTTACTTAGTTATGCCTACTGCCCTGGTTATCAGGTGTAAACTACGCATTTCCCAACCTAATGCTTGGCAGCACCAAGACGTTTCAGTAATGGTTCATCATAAACCCAACATTCTCCATCTTCATGAAATAACTGTAAAAGAAAGGGGGAGAACTCTGTTACACAGTTGCTGTGTACTTCTACAATATCATACTTATTTTACATCTTCGTCCTCCATTACACTGAAATGAGTTTCAGGCAAGGGACCGGTGCTCCTCTCGTTAACACCATGCTTACTTAAAACAGTGTGGTACTTCAACATTCACTGAAATGCACCAATGAGTCACAGTGCAGGGTAAAGGCGGAGAACTAGTTGAGAGTTGGGGCAGGCTCCCCAAAGCAAGCTTACCCTTGTCTCCCATTGAATTTCCTTCTCCTTCCTTTCTCGGGCTTCTGCTCTTTGTCTTTCTTCAAGTCTATGCTTGGCTTCCGTTGCTGCATCAATATCCCTGATTTTTAAGTTGTAAGTGACATCCTTCCAAAGGCTAAAAAGAAGTCAAGGTGCTAAGTTAAGTACTAGAGAGATACAGGAGTCAGCAATCTTGAGAACGAAACTCTAGAGCTACCCTGAATATAGCACAATTACAGTGTAAGTCAAATGGCTTTAAGTGCTGTAGTTCACAATCTCCTAAGCTGGTAACAAGGCACTGGAGTAAAGAACAGAAAAATGGAAGACTGCACTGCTAGTTGTCAAAGGAAGAAATAAAGGATGGGCAGAAAGCTGGATAAATGATACTGTGTTTCCCCAAATATAACACCGGGTCTTATATTAATTTTTGCTCCAAAAGACGCATTAGGGCTTATGTTCAGAGGACGTCATCCTGAAAAATCATGCCAGGGCTTCTTTTCTGGTTAGGTCTTATTTTCGGGAAACACAGTATATAATAGAGGAGAAAGAACAGTGAGAACTGAGACCTGGCATTCTATTTCTGGCTCTACACCTAATTAGCTATGCTACATAGGAGGTGTCAGTTCACCTCTCTAGGGCTTAAGTGTCCTTTACTACAAACCAGGAGGATTAGATCAGGGGAGCTGAGAAGTTCCCTTTCAGAAAAGCTCCCTTGGATTTAACAATGAGAACTTGAAGAAACAGTGTGAATAGATACTTAAGAGTCAAAAGGTGAATTGCAGAGGCTTAAGAGATTTGGCTTCCTCTCAAGGTCTAGAAGATGATAACAAGTCTGGTCCAAACATGTCACTTAACAAGTGAAGATTCCTAGGGACTAGAAGAATGGCCATGCCTAAGATCCCCTTATGGTGAGTAGCAGAACATGTATTTCTACAGATTCCCACTTATGTAACTAAGCAGGCAGTCTAGCCAAGCAGGATATTAAAAAGTTAGAGATAAAAGCAGGGTAATGAATTGTAAGGTCCCCTTATTTCATTTAAGAAATCCCCTAATATGCTAAACAAAGAACTTAAGTGCATGATTCCTCATAACCACTAAAAGATCCCAATTTTATCAGGCAAATGGGAAAGGAAAAAATATGTTTAAGACTACAGGAAAATTGAGTATCGGTTAGATAGACATTTGATGATAAATTAAGAAATTGACTTTGTTAAAGCATGGTAATGACATGTGGTTAGTTTTTTTTTGTTAAGTCATTTTAGAGATATGTGCTGAAATAACGTAAGGATGAAATTACAAAAAGTTTCCTACGAACAAAAGACCTGAACGTGTTTTACCACACGTCTCAGTTGGGACTTGACTGTCATCTCTTATAAACCACAAAGATGGTGATAAGCCAACATACATGGGTACTTACTATATACCAAGCCTCATATACATGCTACATGTTCATCTCATTTAGTCCTCACAACAACTCTGAGCTAGTTCCCGTTTCAAGAAACACAGAGGCGAGCCTGCAGTCTCAGTTACACAGAAATGCTGGAGCTCCACGTGAACCCAGGCATTCAAACTGTGTCTGTGCTGTTACCCTCTGCTGTACCATCCCCCAAACCCAGCCCTGTGCCTAAGCCTAGCCAATGTGGGGGCACCGCCTCAATAGCCCCTCGCCTCAAAAGCCCTTGTTACGTCGTCTCCTTACCAGCGGGATTCAAACTCATTCTGATCTTCCAATTTCCTCACTTTCTTCTTGACTATAGGCAACTTCTTGGTATCTATAAAAACTGCGTTTTCCTAGAAAACAGAAGAGGTAGGTAGGTAGATGTTTTACTGTTCAAACTGTTCTAGGAGGAAGAGGCAACTCTTCCCAGAAGACTTTAACAGAGGTAATAATCAAATCCCACATACTATGTTTCCCCCAAAATAAGACCAGGTCTTATATTAATTCTTTCTCCAAAAGACTCATTAGGGCTTATGTTCAGGGGATGTCATCCTCAAAAATCATGCTAGGGCTTATTTTCCAGTTAGGTTATTTTTGGGGAAACATGGTATATTCATGAAGACAGTGAGTTTCATATGCAGCCTTCAGCCTAAAATATAGGTGTATGTCTTAAGTCGTGGTAGAGGCTCAATTCAACAGACATTTTCATGTGGCTATGTGCTACATTCTCAGGATGTCATTTCTCCGAGAGCTGGGCCAGTAAACAACTAATCCTAATCCGTATCCTGAAGTGCTTTTCACAGTTCACATTCTCCAAGTCCCAATTCCAGTTCACCGTTTATCCCATGCCACCTTCCTGCTCCCTTAATTAGGTATAGGCAATGCCTGCAAATTCCTGGAGGGCAAGGACTATTTTCCTCATTTCTGTATCCTTGGTGCCAGGCAGTCAATACATGTCTTATACAAAATCAAACTGTGTACATAAACACAAATTAGTTTAGCACTTCATTTTATAAACATACCACACATTCTAATGATACAGCTAACATTTACTGGGTGCTTACTATGTGCCAAGCATTTTTCTACATACTCATATATTACTCTTGAGTGTTTTGAGAGAGAAATGTAAAAGTCATTCTACTTCCTGTACTGCTGGGGAAGAGTCGGGGGGGAAGGAAAAGGAATGCCATGAAGAGATGGCATTAGAGCTGGCCTTGGTGGTTCAACTTCCAGATGAAAGAAGCCAGAGAAAGGGACAGGCTACACAACTCAATGCAGCCTGAAAAAAGTGGCAAAATATAGGTTCTTACCCCTGTTGTGTATTTTGCATACATTACGCCATTCCATTCCCCTTCAACTGAACAAAAAGACTTCTTGTCATTTGGAGAACTAAATAGAAAAGGAAACATTTGAGTTAATCTCAAGTTGAAAAATACCAAAGAATTTGGTCAGGGTGGCCTACCTACACAGAGCAGAACACAGAAGAGCGACTGCAAAGTCTTTGGTAAAGGCAGCTCAACGACACTGGATTTCCCAGAGCCAACTGCATGCTAATGAACTTGAAATCCCATGAACAGTGTGAGTCTGAGAGGAGCAAGAGAGCCCGGTGCTGGGAACACAGCAGACTAGGGACAGTCCCCGCTCTCCAGCTGTTCACAGCCTAGTGGGGAGAGACATCACCACTGAGATTCTGGATGGTAAGTGCTGTGGTGAGTTTATGCGAGCGTTGCAGTTCAAGGGCAAAACTGCTGGGATGAGGGTCAGGGAAGGGTTTGCTTAAGGATATAATGCTAGAGACCAGGCTTTCATCCTCAGGCTGAAAGGGACCTCTGGGTCAAATGGTATTGACCTCTTTTCCTGAGCAAGGATCCCTTTCTCAAAAGCTCCAACCGTCCTCTACTTGGACATGACACTGATATGTATGACAAGTACAGAATTTGGGAAGATAAGCATCACAGCAAAGGACAGGTTAGGAGGGGCAAGGAATGAATACAGCAGGAGGCTAAAAGAGGTCAGGAAGAGAAAAATATACAGGGCAGAGGGATGAAGTTGCTATCACTGGACTGAAACTTAAACTTCCTTTATGATTTAGGGGCTTTGGGGGAAGTGGGATAAATGGAAAGAAAAATGGCAGGATCCCAGATTTAGAGTCATTGTGAGTGGCTCTCAAAAGTGTGGTCTGGGAATCCCTAGGGGTTCCCACGACCCCTCGTAGGTCAAAACTATTTTCCTAATATTAAAACATTATTTGCCTTTTTCAGCTTAGTTTTCGCACAAGTGTACAGTGTTTCCAAAAGGCTATATAATATGTAGCAACCAAATGATTGCCAAGTAGATAGGAGAATCCAGCTATCTTTGATTAATTCCAGTTACACACTGCTTAACGATGGGGATATGTTCTGAGAAATGGGTCGTTAAGCGATTTCATTGCGTGAACACCATAGAGTCCACTTACACAAACCTAGATGGTACAGCCAGCCTACTGCACACCCAGGCTGTATGGTACATGGGCTACAAGCCTATACAGCATGTTACTGTACAAAACAACACAAGATTAAATCAAGCACAAGAGAAAATGATGCAATCAAGAGATGTATGAAGCTGCTATTGGCATAACATGGCATACTGTTTTACAGCAAACTTTTTTCATAAGTAGAAAGAGTACACACTAAAATAACAATAAAATTGTAATACATAAACCAGCAACAGTTGTTTATCATTATCATGTATTATGTACTGTACACAACTGTATGTGCTATACTTTGTAGACTGTGGGTTTGTTTACAGCATCAGCACAAACACATAATGTGATGTGTTGTACTGCTATAGTACAATGGCTATGACATCACTAGGTGACAGGAATTTTTCGGCTCTATTATAATCTTATGGAACCACCGTCATATATGCTGTCCGTGATGGACCAAAACATCATTATGCAGCACATGACTGTATATTAGAGATTTACAAAATTCAGAAAATGTACAATGCCACGCTTCTCACAAATTTCTTAAAGAAGAGTTTTGGGAAGTTTTTTCTTTTTTCATAAAATGCTACTGTCACTTGTAAAAATGCATTCATAAATATTTTAAAATCTGTTTTAATATCTAATAAGAGAAATACTGATGGATATAATATAAACAAAAGCTCTTTGGGGTTCTTAATTCTTAAGTGTAAAAAAGTCCAGACACCAAAGAGTTTGAGAACTACTCAGCTAGTACATCCTTCATCTGATGCTCAGCTCCCTAATTTGAAGAGCCCACCAAGTGCTCGTTTTGCTCACTTGAGGGTAGCCTTTCTACTACTTATGGCTAAGACTGGTGGAGAATTCTGCTGAGTCAGCAAGTTCCTGTTGGTCCGATGACCTCTGAGGAACCCTGAGAAGCAGGCACACCCATGTCTCTGTTCTGGACATCCTATTTTTATCACCTGCCGTTTTGGGGGAGCAGCAGCATGATAGAAGTGACTTTTACTGCTTTCTAAGCTCTGCCCATTTTTCTGACTGCAATAATATTTTGGATTTTACACTGATCTTTAGTAAACTTCATCTTATGTTCATGGTCTCACCCTGCTCAAGACTTTTTTGGATGCTGATTCTGTCATCCAAATGAAATTATCTCCCTGGATAACTGGTTAACTAGTCGTGTATCTTCCAACTGCAACACTGTTCCCAAAAAGGCCTTTGAGGGCAGAGAAAGTCCTGCAGATTTTCCTCTTCCAGGCAGGCTCTGAACACCCCCAACTGACTGTTACCCAGACAGCACAGCTGTCTTCATCAGAACCTAGAATATCAAATGGAACCAAGTCAAGATGTGATGGTCACTGTTTTTCCCAAGAAAAGCACAGAAAAAAAGGACAGTGCCGACTGGGAGACACTCCAGTGGGACTCACAGAGTCTGGACTAGCTCATGGTTCAAGCTGGCAATAGTCGGGAAATCGGTGATGTGGGTTAGCTAGACGATCTAGGAAGACGCCTTTCTGTTCCCCATTTGCAAGGCAAGTTCCTAGAAAGGAAACCCTGACAATGACCTCTGATTGTTCTCAACCCAGATTTTAGGTCTCCTTCTAAAAGTGGAATTTTAGGAAGAGACATGACTCACAGGATGTGAAACAAGTTTACAAAGACAGAACCATTAAAATGGTCAATTCCTAACAGAATTTATAGTTCAGGACAAAAGGAAAAGCATTTCAGAGAAGCAGAAGAGCACTAAAGCAAAAAAGCAAAACAAGAATACCTACAAAATCTCAGCGGTAACTCTGTGCTTCTTGCCCCCGTAGAATGGTTTAGTGTGGAAGACGATATTTGCACTATAGCCAGTTTTGGAACAATTAATACTGCATTCTCCGCCTAGTTCCACCCAGGGCACTGTGAGGATAGACCTGCAAAATCACAAGTTTTCAGGTAAGGCGGGACAATTCAGAGGAAAGAGCGGTGTAGCTTAAGGAACAGCAGGGTCTACTACTTGCTGATCAGAAGACATGGACACAGCTCTACTTGCCTTCCATAACCATTGGGGAACGTGAGGATGTAATGTTCGTCATAGTCTAGACACGAGACACAGCCTGTGGAGAGAAGGGTAAACTGATGACTAGTGTCAACTGGCCATAATGCTGTGTGTCTGACTGAGGGATATTCCAGGATATCCCATTCAATTTAGGGAAAACCGATCCTGCATCCCACCACTGCTCCCACCCCTACTACATATGCTTACACGCAACAGTGAGACCCAGTCTGGCTTTCTGGGGCCATTTCCTCTTACTTAGACCAGTGTCCACACATATTAGAATGACACAAAATTCTCCTAGTAACACTGGAGTCTACCCAATGCCCAAAGACTTACCCTGCCCTATGTTGTGCACCCCAATGGACATTCCGAGGAATTTTGATTTGGTCCAGATATGAGCATTGAATTGTATCTTCTTGTTAATACACTCAGCATAAAAGGCTGAAACTACAAAAATTGTTTTCAATTAGTGCACTATGTAGCTATACCCATCACTCCAACTCCCTTAACCTAAAGAAAGAACGGGCTCCAAGGGGAAAATCCTTCACCCCTCCTCAAAGAATTGCCTCAAATGAGGCCAACTGCCTTTTATACCGTGTTCCCCCAATGCAAGCAACCATTCAGGGCCCCGCGGGCAGGAACTTCCCTGAACAATGAGGCTATGGGCAATCCCAAAGACCTAAGATCCAAAGGTCTGTGTGCTCCTCTGGTTAGCAAGCATGTTCCTGTCGCAGCTCTGACCTGAGCCCACCCAGTACATACAGGCTGACCACGGCACAGAGCCAGCTAGACGCCGAGGGTATGCATTCTCTCCCCAGGCCAGGAATATACTGTGCAGAAACTACATCTCATTTATATAAATTGTCTTAAAGTTGCTGAGGTCTCTACAGCACAGCTCATTACATGTAAAATGACTTTAGAAGCATTCAAGGTTGGTTTCCCAAATCCCTTTTTAAAATACACATTTAATCAGTGAAGTTAATTAATAGTCTTTGGAACTTATACAAGGAACAGGTTCCTCAGGCATGAGGAACCAGTCCTCTTGGGATTGGGCAGACACAGTAGCCATATAACTGCCAGTCCAGTGACCACACCTATGGAGCTTTCATGACCCACTTCACACAGGGCAGTCTGAAAGTGGATGCTGCACCCTGGGACTTACTGGGTGGATGATGGGAAACCTGCTCAGCCACAAACGTTACGCTGTTCTTGGAAACCCCGGGAACTGGTCCTTCTGAAACTAGCTCCTGCAAGCAAATACAACATTGTTTTCTTTTGATGTGGAAACACAAATGACACTGCAGAGAATCTAAAAACTGGAGTCTCTGCCTCCCAAGGTGGTTAAGTGCTCCGCCCTCTATACACCCAAAGCACCTGACACTTTTATTATGGCACTTAATTACTCTATTGAAATTACTGCTTGCAGCTGTCTCCCTAAGACATTCTGAAGGCAAGGATCATGCCCCCAAGTCAGGGCCAGGCCTGGCACAGAGTGAGCACTTAGCAATGTCCACCCAATAAATGATAACAGACACACACTGCCGCTGTCTTCAAAAAGGACCACAGGTAACGTGCCACTTGGTAACGGAAAGACACCCAGTTATGATTACTGAGAGACCATGGGCACTGTGGGCTAGGGGCCCATCTCTTGAGGCCTTTTACATTTATTTCAGTCTCCCTGTTGGTCGTCTTCCTCAAACCAACCTCTAAATGCCAGGCGCTCTGGGGCTCAGATGTGAGTTACCTACTCTGCCTTAGCTATGCTGTCTTCCCAGACGATTTCACCTAATCCCAAGGCTTTACAGGCCATCTGAATATACTATAAATCTCCAAAAGCCCCATCTCCATTCTAGATCTCTCCCTTGAACTCTAGACCCTTAAATTCTAACTCCTAACGTGACAGCTCCACTTACATGTCTCACAGACTCCTCACACTTTCTATTTCAAATTAGAGTTCTTGATCTTTCCCTTCCCCAAACCCAATCATTTTCTTTTGTGTATTGAATGCTACACACAATGATTCATCTCTGATTGTCCCCTTTTCTTTACCTCCCCCAATCCATCTATCAGTTCTAAGTCTAAAATACGGCTGGAATCAACCATGTCTCCCCTGGAATAATGCCAAAGCCCCTCAATAGTCTCCTTGCTTCTATTTTTGCCCATTTCCAATTTATTTTTCATAAAATCATTAAATGATCTTTTCAAAACAAAAATGAGATCCTGATAAGCCATACAATTATCATTATGGCCCACAAGGCCTTGCATGATTTGGTTTCTAAATCTCTATCCTCATCTCATACCCCTTTCCCTTGCTAACTATATTCAAAATATGCTGGGCCAACCAGTGTTCAATGAGTGGTGAGCATCTTCTGATCACTTCTTTTACCACTGTTTTCCGACCCCAAAATAAAATGAAATCTTGAATCAGTACGCAACTTCAGATAATTAAAAACACTAGTGCAGCACTCACTGTGTTCTCTTCAGTATCATTTGGTAATAATGTCCAGTGACACTGAAAGATCTCGCCCAAAATGGGATTGTATGGCTTTTTGGCAACCGATCCTTTTCTTCCTGCATGAAAGGCTGAGAGGTACCATTTCACAACCTGAACCATTCGGTCTCTGGCATCCTTTTGGTCACTAATGCTGCAAGGGAGAAAGACAAAATTTCACGTCCTGCTTTCTGACAGGATACAGGCTGTTGCAGCACCCCTCAGCATGGTCCATCCCGTGACAAGCTAAGAGGACCCAGGACCAGAAGTTACCTCTAAGTTTCTTTTTAAAATTGACGTATACCGTGTATCTCTGAAAATAAGACAAGGTCTTATATTAATTTTTGCTCCAAAAGACGCATTATCCGGCAAGGTCTTATTTTCGGGGAAACACGGTAATATATATAACTAAACACACTGGTCTTAAGAGTTTGGTTTGATGAATTTGACATGTGTATGTATCTGTTTAATTAATCACCATCCATTCAAGATATAGAACATTTCCATTACCTCCAAGTTTCCCCATCCCCCTTTCCAAGCAATCCCTACCCGAGGCAAATAATGTTTCTAGTACCACAGATTAGTTTCCCTTGTTCCAGAACTTCATGTAAGTACACTGTTTTAATTGCCAAATAGTTGGACATTTCCTAGATATATTTGTGTTATCGATGTCTAATTTAATTCTTTCATGTCAGAGAATATACTCTGGTTCCAATAATTGTAAATTTATTAAGTCTTCCAGTATATGGTCTATCTTGATGAATGTTCCATACGCACTTAAAAGACTGTGTGTTATACAAATTGTTTGGTAGTGCCTAGAAAGGTTAACTGGGGTCAAGTTTATTGATAATGCTGTTTGAATCTTCTATAGCCTAACTGATTCAGGCAGGGGGCATAGTGCATACAGGGAGCTACTTGTTCAATTAATTCCTGAGGGAGGAATTTCCCACCACGACGGTGCACTTGTCTACCTTCTCACTTTACTCAATTTTTGCTGCATATATTTTGAAACTTTGTTATTAGGTACATACACATTTGGGATTAATTATTCTTGATAAACTGACTTTCTTTATCATGAAATATTTCAGTTTGTTTCTGCTAATATTTCTTGTCTTTAAAATATCTCCTTTGTCTGACATTAATATAGTGACACCAGCTCTGTTATGCTAAGTGTTTTGCATGATATATCTTTGTCCATCCTTTACTTTTAACCAAGAAGTGTCTTCACATTTAAAATCTCTCACTTGCAAATAGAATACAGGTTGCTCTTGCTTTTTTATCCAGTCTGAAAATCACTGTTCTCTTAAATGGATTTTGTATGCTACTTACATTTAGTGTCATTACTGATATAGCTGTGTTTAATTCTACCATCTTGGTATTTGTTTCCTATTTGTCCCCTTTGTTCCTAGTTCCATTATTTCTCTTTTCCTCCTTTTGTAATTATTTTTAGAATTCCATTATATCTTACCTATTGGCTTTCTAGCTGTACTTCTCTGTACTTTTAAGTGGTTCCCCTAAGGGTCTTCAAAGGTTAAATTCTCATAAATAAAAACTATCCTTAAATCTCAACTCTATATCTATGAATAACTGATACTTTGCCTCTTTACTTACACATTACCAATAAATGTTTACACTTTATTTGTTTAATTATGTATTAATTTAAATAGTGCCATATTAATTGAGATTCTTCCCTTTGGAAATTGGTTAAATGGTTCTCTTAAATCTTCCTCAAAAAGGAAAAGTGCCCACCCACTGCGAAACCTCAGTGATTTGTATCTGGCTTTAGTAAACCACAGTCCAAGGCCAAGGAATGCAACCAGAGAAGACAGATTAGGATATCCCCTTAAAAAGAAAAATTTCCTGCTACCACTGAAAAGCAATGTGAACTCATCTCCTTATAAATTAATCCCACCTTTAGATGACTTCTGTCCTTTGTACATACATCTAATATTGCAAGCTTTACATTTAAAATTTATGAATCAGTCTGTAATCTGTAAACTAGACTGTAAGCTCTTGAAGGGCAGACACTGAGACTTTTTCTTTCTCCAGCTCATAAAAGTGTCTGGGAAACTATGAGTGCTTTAGAAACGTTTGCTGAACTTAGTCAACTGAACTTCATCAGGATACAGTATAAATAATTTAACAGTGATTACTAATTCCTGGACTTAGCTCTGTTAATACTGGCTCCCTATTAATGGGCTCTTAAGGTTTTTTAAAATGTTTAACTTGGTTACCTAACAACATCACCACTTTATAACCTATGCAAACCAGATAGGCATATGATATAAACAAACTATTCAATGACACTTCCCCCAGAAATGTTTAAAAGGCAAAAGGGAGAATCCATCTATCCTGCAAAGGCAGAAAGCTACTTAGTAAAATCTTTAAAAATTGGAAATTACTGTGTTCAGGCAAATACCTCACAAACAGGTCCGGATGTGCAAAAAAGTCTGCATACATTTCTAAAAGAGATCTTCTTTCAAGAATAAATGTTGGAAGAACTACCTGAAAAACATACACATTTGACCCTTGAGGATCAAATTCCACTATGAAAAAACAGACTGAACTGTTAGCAAAACTCATTCCCATCACAATAACCACCCACCAGGTACTGCCCAGGCATTCTTCTGATACCTACTTCCCAAACTGTTTGATTCAGAAATGCCCATTAACCTGCCCAGCAGATGAAAAACAGGAGAGGTTTTGAAGTTCAAATGCCACCTCCTCTGTGCAACCTTAGCTCCTTGAATCAGTGTAACAACACAAACTACTCTGGGCAACCTTTGGACACCTACTACTTGCTGGGGCATTACATACACATTATCTTACTGAACTGTGCAACAATCTTGTTGTAAAGAAGTCATTATCTCTATTTTATAGTGGAGAAAAATGAGGCTCAAAGAGGGTGAGAAATTTCCTCACTGCACTGTTATTATGTGGAATTCAAAATTGGGTCTGTCTGAATTGGAGGGCGGGGCAGTCTGTGCACTTCTTTACTGCTGCTTTTCTATCCTCAGGTGCACTAGGAAATTTATCTACTTACAAATCTATGTTCTCAAATAATTGACAAGTTCCTAGAATACAAGGACCACCCTTATTCACACTTGCATTTTCAGCTACTATTACACAGTAAATTTTTACAAGAGCAATTTAAAGAATAAACAAAAAGAAAGAATAATAATGGGAAACAACGAACTCTTTCCACCGTTGGTCTGAGCCCATGAAGAAAAACACCGAAGGGCTGGAATAGTGGCATAGGAGAAAGTAAAGAAAATAGGAAACTGGAGTATGGGAAGAAGGAATGAGAAAGATTAGAAATAACCAATTTAAACTGGAAGAATTTCATCAGGGAATGGAAAAAGATTTTGAAATGTACATCAGATGATAAATTATTTATTATGTAAATAGAGTACCACAGTAACCAAAAGTTCTTTTAAACATAATTACTGCACATCTACTATATTCAAGGTCCTGTCTTAAATGCTATGGAGGCGGCAAAGGTGAGTATGAGAGAATAATACTGGCATTTATAGTAATACCAGCTGAATGTGACAAATACCACACAAGAGATGCTCCAATTACCCTAAAAGTTCCGGAGAGGGGCAGATCATGTCTGTTTGGAGGACTAGAGCTGGGAAACCATTCAGGTGGCACTAGTGAAAAGCCTTGGAGAAGAATAAGACTGTAATAAAGGGAGGGGAAAACAGAAGAATAAGACATGGAGGAGGGAGGAAAAAAGACATGGAGACAGGACACAGGGTGTGATACTACCCAGTGGACCAGCGTGGCTGGGTATACAGAGTATATAAGGAGTGCTCATGAAACACACGCTTAGAAAGGGACACCTCAGTTATAACACTTAGAATGTTTATTATCAGACTCTAGAGTTTAAATTTTAAGTAAACATTTTCCTTCCACAGAACATTTATGTTCATAATCTCAATATGGGTAGCTTCACAGGCAAGCTTATGTACTGACTTGGTGCAACTTGCTACCACTCTTGGAGAACACAGAAACTACATATCAGCGAGTAAGAATGCTGAAGAACAAAACAGGGGTAAATACCTTTAATATATAAACAGCTCTTACAAATCAACAAGAAAGATTACTACTGCCAGTAGAAAAGTGAAAAAAAGAACAGGCAATTCAAAAAAGAAACAGCCAAAAAACAGAAAATTAGATTTGAAGTGTAATCAAAGAAAGAAAAAAGAATTTTCTCTTCCTACTTAATATTTTTCTTTAGAACTCTCATTAAACAGATCTTCAATGTTTTCAGCAATATACTGATACATGCCATTACATAAAACTGCTGCAACACTGATGAAAGTAAGCTGGGCTAGGTTGTCTTCAACCTGGGTTCAAGTACTTATTTGCCACTTCTCAGGTGTAAGGAGGCTCTGGAAAACTACTCGACTTCTCTAAGTTTCTGGAAAAGAAGGATAATTACGTGCCCTGTTTATATCTTAGGGTTGTTTTGAAAACCAAATGAAGTGAATGGAATATGACTTTATAGTATTTCCAAACACTACAAAGTATTGGGAAAATAACTTTAGAAAGTATCTGAATGGAGAAAACATTTTTATAAATAGGAGAATATCTACACATTTAAGGCATTGTTGTAATAACACTTTGAAATGCATTCAAAATCTAAATTTCAGCATCTGTTGGTAATCACAGCTATTTGTGTCAGTGCAGATTTCTAAAATAGCTGTTTTTTTAATACATTTGATAAAAAATAATGTCATTCATAAAATAACAAGCTTTTAGTGGGTACAGACCCAGATATGGATTATCTGCCAGAGGAAATTATGTGAGGCAAAAATCACACACTTGATTGTGGCACATACTTTTGGTTGCCTATGCACATCCTTGCTTTATCCATAGTAAAAGAACTCTGATTTGGTTCAGGCTACAGGTTGCAGGGCCTTCCCAGATCTCAAAGGGTAAATGTGGATTCATCTAAACCAGTCATCTAACCTCCCTTGCCAGTGACTGGCTCAGGCATGGGCACACGCCCACCTCTGGTAATCTCTCTCTCTCTCTCTCTCTCCTCTCTCTCTCTGCCTCTCTGCCTCTTGACATATTTGTATAACAAGAGGCTGAAGGAACCGAGGTCCCTTCCTACATTGCTGACCCACCAATCAATCCCAGAACTATTCCACTTCTGGACTTCTCATTATATGAGATAATAAACCTAATACTGTTCAAGTTACCTTAGGTGGGTCTTTGATTATTGGAGACCAAAACCAACCAAGGTAGGAGATGTAGAAAACAATATTACAGATGTCAGTGTCTAAAATTAAGCTATAACTTTCAAATTTGAAGGAACAATTCTGCTCCAGCAATTATGCAATTTAGTGATCAGGGAAAAAATTCTGGGGGCAAACTCCTGCAAATATTCTTACCTAAAACATTCCTGGCAAGTATGTTGGATTCCACAAATTCATGCTATCCTTGTGCTTCTGTTTTCATTTAGATTTGGGGTGAAAAGTTTTATTATAGACACTTATTAGAAAGTATTATGGATTAGTTTTTTTAATTGCCCTCTAAATCCAAAACCAAAACGAAGCTCACTACTGATAAAGACTGTAGCTCAACAAGAGGCAGTAGTGGAAACATTACAGATTTTGATTTGAAATCACAGACCAGATTAGAATCGCAGTTATGCCACTTACTAGGATTTAACCAAGTTATTTAACCTTCATGAATTTTACTTTCCTCATCTATAAAACTGAGTTTACAACAGCACCTACTTTGTAGTGCTGTGGTTAGAACTACGTGAAAGGATGAGGCTCTAGCACAGTGGCAGGGATATACAAATGCACTCGTATTCCAGGTCTCCTAAATCAACTGGGCATTCTCTTTAGAGCACCAAGTTTAAATTCAAATCCAGACCACAATTAGCTGTATGGCTCAATGTACGTCATAAACAATTTTCCATTCACCACCTGTTCTAATCCTCACAACAACTCTGTGAAGCAGGTCACTGTGGGTCCATTTTGCATGAGAAACCTAACGATCACAGAGGAAGGGACGTGCTCAAGGTCACAGTTTGGTAATAGCAGCAGTAGGATGCTAACACAGGTCCTCTAACCCAAGATCAGAACTCTACTCATTTTGATTCTGTGCACACTGCACTGCTTAAGGTTTTGTCCAAACTCCTAATGAGGCCTAATCCTATTCCTTGTTTGCCCCTAATAAAATACAAACCTTAATCCATGCATACTATCGCTACGAAGTTATTCGACCTTTACTTATTTCATCCAAAAATTTTCACTTTACTCATCTACATATATATCAAACCACAACAAAAGTATAAACAGACGTTACGTCATTATACTCTATTTGTAGGCACACTCACCACACAATCACCAAGAATCACACATACACATTAAGACTTACAGCAAATGCCAAATTTCATTCTTACCTTAGTAAGATCCATTCCAAGTCTAACCTGTGACAAGAGATGCATGATAACACTCTTGTGCTCTTCCACTGACCCTGCCTCCCCTTCATCATCTCTATCGTCGTATGAATCGAAAAGGTCTAAAATAAAACAGATCTTCTTCAACTGGAGGTAAACTGGACCAATCTGTGCTATTGGTATTACAAATTTTTTTTTTCCAAACAAACGATTTTAAGGGAAAAAAAGTTAAATTCTCAAAGATCACTTACCAGCATCACTTGTTCCATTGGACAGGGAAGAATTCAGGGATTCTGTGGTATCTGGGCGCTTTAGACTATTTCCTGAGCTGCTGTGGGTCAAGGCTGAGACCGATCCAGAGGAACTAAAAAAACATCAATCACCTTCTTAAGCCTTTTAAGAAAGTAATTTAGAATCACAGAAAGGCTTTAATCTACAGTTACTTAAAACCAATATATGCAGATAGCTAACAGAAACAAGCAAGACTCTTATAGTGTTTAGCTGGTTATATATATACCTATATACACATACGCTTTCCAACTCTCCCTGTCGCTATCATTCTGACACTGAAACTATAAAGTCTGATGACCAAGCCTCTTGTCTTATGCCTTTTACATAGTGTGTGCTCAACTACACCATGTTGAGAGGTCACCAAAAATTAGTAAGATTTTTTGCCTCTGCTTCTAAGTTTAAATGAGTTCATTTTCTGATTTTGTTACTCTGCATAAATGTAGATTTGTCATAATTGTCAGCAACAATTTCTATAACCTCAAAAATGGCATTTAGTCTCAGAAAGATGTCTTGTCTATATTTTTGAGATCCTTTGATAAAAGTCCACATTGATATTATTTATAACACCTTTCCCAATCATTAAAAACCGTATTTGAAATTACAAAATAAAAAAGTATATTATTTTTACAAGTAAATGTATAGTAACTGGTATTACAAACTGGTTAACAGAGTCTAAGAAAAGTTTATTATATTATTATATCTGTAATCATATTTTATCCAGAATCAGTACTTGCATATTAACAAAAGAATAACCAAAGGCAGAGTTTTCTTATTAAATGTAAAAATGGAAACCAAATTGCTCATACTTCAGGTATTATTTATAAAACAGTATACACATAATCAGTCTTTTATTACAAATTTATAGGTGCAAAACATTGTACTCTAATTTAAACACAGTTTGCCCTGATTACTTACCTTCTTTTAATTTTTTATTTAATAATACATTTTGTTTTCTAGAGCCGCTTTAGGTTCATAGCAAAACTGAGCGGAAGTACAGAATTCCCATATGCACAACCTCCCTCACTATCAACACCCCACGTCACACTGGTATATTTGTCACACCCGATGAACCTACATTGGCACATCATCACTCACATACATAGTTCATTCACATCAGGGTTCACTCTTGGTGTTGCATATTCTATGGATTTCAACAAATGAATAATGACAAGTTTCTACCATTGTAATATTGTAGAGAAAAGTTTCACTACCCTAAAAACCCTCTATGTTCTGCCTATATTAGAACATTCTAATATTAGAATATTAAAATATACAATTTAAACAGTTTGTCCTTCTTTTGATCTTTTTTTTTCTTTTTTTAAAGATTTTATTGGGGAAGGGGAACAGTGTGTACTTCCAGGACTTTTTTTTCCCAAGTCAAGTTGTCCTTTCAATCTTAGTTGTAGAGGGTGCCATTCAGCTTCAAGTTGTTGTCCTTTCAGTCTTAGCTGTGGAGGGCGCAGCTCAGCTCCAGGTTCAGTTGCCGCTGCTAGTTGCAGGGGGCGCAGCCCACCATCCCTTGCGGGAGTCGAACCAGCAACCTTGTGGTTGAGAGCCCGCGCTCCAACCAACTGAGCCATCTGGGAGGCAGCTCAGCTCAAGGTGCCATGCTCAATCTTAGTTGCAGGGGGCGGAGCCCACCATCCCTTTGGGGACTTGAGGAATTGAACCAGCAACCTTGTGGTTGAGAGCCCACTGGCCCAGGTGGGAATTGAACCGGCAGCCTTCGGAGTTAGGAGCACGGAGCTCCAACCGCCTGAGCCACTGGACCGGCCCCTTGATCTATTTTTCAAAAATCCTTAGGTAACTAAATATTGCTTCTTTGATAATTTAGTAGTATACATCACAAAGTACTATAACTAATGTCTACCTCACCAGTTTTGAAAACCAATGGAAAATATGAGTAGAAGACCCAGGTAAGTTAAACAAAAGAACTGCACAAAAATTACCTTCAAAATGCTTTCTGGCTATTTGTTACATCATAGAGTCTTTTAAATCAGTTGATCTAAAAATCTCAAATCCTTTAAAATGTGTACATTACTTTAGATGCATTTCCAAAGTTCAGATCTATTTACGTTGTACTTTTCCTTCTTACTCAGATTAGAAACCATGTCTGGGTCAAGTGAAATGCTCAATAAAGCTCAAAATGGAAAAAATGGGATAAATTTTCATTTATCCAATTCATAAGTTATTTCATTCAGAACAAAGGATTTAAAGAATATAGTTAAAAAACAGCAACCTTGACAAAACAATAATATGCATACAGAAAATATTTACCTGCAATGTGCTAACTTGTATAGCTCTTACTGAGTACCTAGAATGTGTCTAACACTGTATGTGTTTATCTCCATAATAATCTAACCTCCATAAAATCTCTACAAGTTAGACATGATTATTCTCACCATACACAGATGCTCAGAGGTCACACAGCTGCTAAGTAGTGGAGACATTTGAAATGCATATCTGGCTTCAAAGCACAAGTTCTTTCCAACATACACTGTCATCTAGTTTATAAATGTATAAGACCATACTGCTCAGTAACATAGTTCACACAGAGGCTATTGTCACTACAGGTTTTTAGATACTGAACAGTGAAAGGACCTAAGCTTTACAGTTCTCTTCCTTGAAAGAGGAAGAAGAAGAGAGAAGAAACTTGCCCTGAGAGTTAGAAAACTAGTGGTAGCAGCTGATGACCAGCAGGTGTCACAAGCTCAGTGCATACAGAGGACAGACAGGCAGAGAACATAAATACAGTTGACCCTCAGAAAATGTGGGGGTTAGGGGTGCCCACCACCTGTGCAGTTGAAAATTCACATTGTTGGACCCTCCACATATTGAAAATATTATATGAAGAGGCCCGGGTTAGAGGACAACATGCTCGTAGACCTGGAGCCAGCATACTCAACTTGAAGGAATATAAAGCCCCATTAAAACAAACAAACAAACAAACAAACAAACAAAACAACTGAAAAGTCAACAAACACTGTGCCGGACAGTTGCAGTCCCTACCAGTTTGGGAATCTAGATTAGGGCACATAAGGAGTGAAACTGAGGGAGAAAAGGAATCCAGATGGGTTAGGTGGACCACAATACTTAACTCTGGGTCCCTTCAAATGGGAGGTTCATAAACTGTGTATTTGTTACAGGGTGGGTATGGGTAGAGCAGAGAGAAGGAAGTTTGTAAGAAGGAGAAAACAGAAAAGCCTATGAACCTGCAGGTGACTTTGTATACACGTCTATTACACGTACAACAGGTAAGCATTTTTAAATTTCCTATTGCATTCAAATTTCAGGAAAACCTCTGAACTGGGGCCAAAGGTTGGTTATCAGTGATGATAAGGAAGCTAACCACATATTATCAAGCTTTTACTGAATATAGTTATACATTTGCTTCTAGAAAGTATATGAGTCCACTGTGATATTTGATTGTATGTTGTTTAGAATGACAGCTAATGTTTGGTGTTTAAGAGATTGTCCTTATTCTGTTTAAATAAAACAGTGACTGAGAACTTCAAAGATCAGTAACCTTTACTTTGGAATTTTCATCTAAATCCTTATTTTCTTTTAACCCCACTATCATTAAAATCATTTAAAAAATTAAAATGAAATTTCTACTGGCAAACTGCTAATAATGACATCTCAATTGGTTTATTCCCCCACATACATTAAGAAACGAACATGCTAAACCACACCGGTTTTGCTAAACTGGCCATCTTAAGCTGTGGGTTCAAACCTCTCTTCCTTAACTGAAGTGTCATGTCTTAAAAGTATGTGTTCACCTGGATCACATATATTTCACTTTTTCCTACATTCAAAAGCTGAATTTGATCCACTAAGTCACAAAACTTCCTGAATCAATGTAGTCGTTTTCCTTATAAATTTTAAGATTTTGAGCGGTTTTGATCAAATTATATCTGAACACTATATTTCTCAGGTGGTACGCATACTTTAGAGAACTAGAGTCCTACACAATATTTCTTATGAAAAGAAACCAATGTTCAAGGTCTAAGGACTGCCTGATGGTATTAAGCTTGCAAATTCACACGCAATCATCTCCAAATTTGTAATGTCTTATAAAGCGAACCCCAAGCTGTAACAATAGTACCAACTCCTGAGAAAGTAGGGTTGGAAAAAATGCCCAACAAAAAGTAAGCCAATGTATCTACAACAAACAGTTACATTAAAGCAAATAAATGTTAACTTGCTTTCTGTAACAGCTATCATTTACTGAGTGCTTGTTACATTCCAGACACTACCTTAAGCACTCGATTGACATTATTCTCATTGAAATGTTCACAATGACAACTTGAAGTTGAAACTATTATCCTCATTTTACAAATGAAGAAACTGAGGATTACAGAGGTTCAATAACTTGATCAAGATCATACATGTTTGAGGCAAAACAGATTTAGAATCTAAATCTCTTTCTGAGATTCCAGAATCCAAAGTCTTAAAGATAGCAACCTACACACCAGTCGGGCTGAGAAGTCTTTTGCCTATCGGCTATTATGTAAACAACTTTACATGTAAAAGACTTTTCTGTATAATGGTACATACTCAGCTTTGATTCGATAGTATAAAATAGGTTAAATATTTTCTAATGAGGGAAAACCTATCATTAGTATCTGTCAATCTGCCTGCTTAGTATCTCTGTAATCCACACACTTCCTTCCACTCCCACGCTATTACCTTATCTCAGGTTATCAATATTTCTTAATTTACTACTTCGTTTTGGCTGGTCTCTTTACATATAATGCAGCCCCAGCGCATTTAATTCTATATAATTTCAGCAAATCTCTTTCTCTAAAATGCAGACCTGACCAGCAACTGCCATCACTTGTGAGAAAATGTTCAAAATTAGTAAAAGGCTAAAGGCCTCTTTCATGATCTAGCTCTTGTCAACCCCTTCTGTATCTTTTTTCAATATTTTTTTTTATATTTGTATCACTCCCCACAACTTATGTTACAGCCACACTCAGTCGAGCTCCCCTTGCCTACAGACTTTTCTTAACGGGGTTCCATCTCCATGAGAGCATTTCCACCTCCCACTCCTCTGCTCACCCCATGTCCCCTTTTCTCTAGTCACCCATATCTCACTTTAAGATCACATCCCCTCCCTCCTCTGTGAATCCTCCCCTGACTTCTCATGGCTTTCTATGCTTATTCTTACCATAGCATGTGTACCATTGGATTATAAATGTCTGTCTGTTCCCCCAAAAGACTAAGTTTGCTCAGGGCAGAGGCTGGGTCCTTTGTCACCTCTGTATCATCCATCCCTGGTATAGCTCTCCACTCTAATACAAAAACAAGTAATGGTAACCTCTTGCTTGTATACTTCCTATAGTGTTTCCCCGAAAATAAGACCGGGTTTTATATTCATTTTTGCTCCAAAAGATGCATTAGGGTATATTTTCAGGGGATGTCTTATTTTTTCATGTACAACAATCTACATTTATTCAAAAACAGTCATGTCATCTTCTTCTGGAACATCGTCATAACATACTAAATGCATCCATCTGGCTGATCTTAACTGGGGCTTCTTTTCGGGGTAGGTCTTATTTTCGGGGAAACACGGTAGCTTATTTGCTCTCATTTGACCCTCTCCTAATGTTAGTGCTAAAGAAACAATGCCCAGAGTCCCATGAACCATACTGGCATATTACTATAGCTAATTTATTCCATTTAAATTAAATCAGGAGTAAAATCAACATTCTCAGAGAATTGGCTTTGCTCAGTAAGTCACTTAAATATAAGCTGTCTTTTTCCAAATAATAACTTATACAGGAGTCAGCCATTATTAACACCAGACTCAAAATCAAATTACATTTTTAAAAATCAGGAGAGTCGTTTAAATACATACATATTAGTTCATCAACTTACTCTATTAAGTGCTTTGGGGATGAGCCACTTTGATGAAATTCATCAGCATCATAGAATTCATCTTCACTGCTAGAATAAGAGAACTCCGGGACTGTATTTGGAGACAAGTTGACATGACTTGGAGAAGTTAGACTGCTACTAGGTGGTGAGTGCCCACTGCCTAGGAGGTTAAAAAGTTTTTAATTAGGGGGCAATATTGGTAAGAGAGGGGAAGAAATTAGGGAGATGGGGTCAATGCAGACCTTTCTAAAATCAAGAGTTAAGTTGGCAAAAGTCCTTACACTATTTGTAAAGAAAATTAACATCTAAACAAGACAAAAGGGCAAATCGCATTATATAATAGGCACAGCCTTTTAAATAAGTGAAATGTTATATTCCCATTCTATAATTATCTTTAATAACAGGAAAGGAGCTCTTTTGATTATAATCACAATGTTCACAATGTGTCAGTTCTGGTGCTGGAAGTCCCATAATAGATACCAGTACCAGTGGGAAGCCAGGGCTCTTGTTTTATACAGTAGATCCCGATAACCAAAAATGCAGCAGTGAGCCAATGGCAGTGCAAAATGAAAACAATTTCAAAGCCCACGTGAATGTTAAAATATTGTTCAGGATATCACATTCTTATTAGTCAATGTTTTGGCAGTCACACGTGAAAGCACAAAAGCTCTGCACAAAGCCCTGAGCACTCACTATCCAAACTCCTCACCTCTTTTCCACATAAATCAGAGAAAAACAGAGGGCTATTATGGGATAATGTAGAAAAGGAAAAGACTAGGGGGGTCATCTTTCTATTTCTCAATAGTAAGTAAGGAAATGGAAATTAATGGAGATCCAGAGAAAGACTACCATCTAATCTTGGTGATCATCTGATTCACTGTCTAGTAACAAAGTAATAACAATAAAAGAATGTAACAGAACACTGGAGCATGGAGATCAATTTAACAAGTACTTATTGAGCATCTAAAGGCTCTCAGGCAATTTATGCCAAATTGTTACAGATGTCTGTGGAGATTAAATTTAAGTCACTGCTGGCAGGCAATCTAAAAGTCAAGGCCACAGTTCTAGAAAAAATTGAGAATAGCAGCAATAAAAACGAATCCAGAGCCCACTCATGGATTTTCAGTCCATTCCTGTGTCTATGGCTCAATCGTTAGGGAAAGAGAGCATCTATCTACCTACCACTTGGCTGCCACGCTTACAAAGATATTTTAAAAACGACACAAAAAGTTTCTCACCTAAAATGGTAATGCTTATAGTAGATGTTCCAAACATAGTTCGTTTTAGCAAATAACTTTAAATTCCCTTTATTCCCTCCAATAGCAGCAATAAAATGGGAAAAAAGTTTTCTCCTATTGAAATGGGGGGGGGAAGATCAGGGATTACAAATGATTAACATGCAAATACTCCAGGTGATCATATAACTGAAAATATGTACAAGAAGAAAGTGAGTTTGAATGGGCACTGCAAACAAAAGAAATGAAGTTTTCCTTATGAGAGAAAAGGATATTATTTCTTTTGTTAATTATTCTGTTATTTCTTTTTTATTATTAGTGAAAGAGATCAAGAAAGATGGAAAAGATGAAAAATGAGGCTGAAAATCAAAAAGAAATAGATACTAATTTAATTTTAAAATTTTCTTTAAATCCACCAAATCTAAAATGTTATATTTTTGAAATATCTTCTTCTGAAATAATTTATACTAAAGTTAATGTACATAAAGAAGAGAGCTCATTTTTTCAAAATTTGTAACTGGTTTATGTATCTCCAAATAAACAAATTTTGGCTGTAGTTTCAACACTCAGACATAATCAACACAATAAAACACAGGCCCTGTTTTTTAAATGAATAAGAGGTTGAGACAGGTAATGAAATACAGAAAAAAAGTCAGCTAAACATTTCAACCTCATTATTCAAATTGCTTACCAGCATTTTTTCAAGAGCTTCAAATAAGAGAGCTATTTTTGCTTTCTTTCTTTCAAATTGAGGAGATAGCTGCCCATGCTGTTAAATATTAAAGACCAAAGTAACAGCATCAGCACCTTTACTAATTCAAATTTCAAAATGGGCTAAAATCACAAGATAATTTTTCACTATTACACAGTAAAAGAAATCTGTCCAGGAACGAAATCTGTAACACAACTGCAGGCACTTATCGCTTATCTCCCACCTTCTCATTCATGGTATAACAGTCACGAAAGCACTAAGTGCTTCCTTGACTTTGGTTGACAGGTTAACTCAATGTAAACCAAATTCATTTTACAACAAGAAATAAATCTAATGCTAACATTGATAGCATTAATGTAAATCAGAGAAAAAATGAAGACCATAAGTCTAAATGAATTTAAAAAATGCAAATTAAAATGAAGTATCCCCTTTTTTGCCCATAAAACTGGTAAAAATAAGAAAGACAGACAGATCCATTCTAAAAAATACATACGTGCTGAAAGTTTCTGTACAAGATATTCCACTGAAGTATTGCTTATAATAGGAAAATATTAGAAACAACTTAAATGTTCATCAGTGGAAAAACAAGGAATACCTGTCCAGACAACTGTAGAAAGAATGTTATAGACCTCACTATATGAACATGGAAAGCTCTCTAACTGTTCACTGTTAAATGAAAAGTGAAAGTCACAGAAACACAAGATCTTATTTGGGTTAAAACAAAAACAACAATAAAAATACACAATATAGGTATATATGTACATATATGTACACAAATGACAGGGAAGAGTAAAGAGGACTTTCAGTTTTTGTTTTCTGTACTTCTGTATTTTCTGATTCCTTTACAATAAGTATACAAGTCTAACTTGAGCAAATTTTTTAAAAAGTCAATATAGATCTTCAAAATAAATCATAAACGAACAAACAAAATTCTGCAATATTTTATTTAGATTATAATTATTACTAGCTTTTGGTTCAATCACAAAGTTAACCATTTCATGTACAGAACTGTAATGGTAAAACTATGGTACCGCCAACAGAAATATACAACACACAATCTTTAACTTTTTCCCCATCAGTAATCAAACACAAATCTTAAATATAAATGGGGAGTTAGAAGGAAAGGAAATATACAAATCTGTACCTGTACTATTTGGTGTTGGAGTCTGATGTCCCAAGGTAGCTAACACAGGTCCAACTGGTAGGGAAGATGGACGCTGCTCTGATTTACACAACTGAGGTTCTAGGAGATTTGAACATGTGAAATAAGTTGGAGAAACAGCCCAAACACAACTCTGTTAACTGCAATTATGTGGGATTCAAAACCGTAAAGATCAGTAATTTCTGAAACTATATTCCATTAAGTCAAGTCCCATGTTACTCCTTTCTGACATCCCATACTCGTTAAACCCAATGATGACATGCTCCGGAGTACC
Source organism: Rhinolophus ferrumequinum (assembly GCF_004115265.2). Lineage (NCBI taxonomy): Eukaryota > Metazoa > Chordata > Mammalia > Chiroptera > Rhinolophidae > Rhinolophus > Rhinolophus ferrumequinum. Next base: position 36,969,142 of record NC_046292.1, on the reverse strand, counting down.
AAGACACTAGGCAGGATAGCAGGACACCAATCATGGTTGGACAATACCTCAATACAACTGTTCTGTAAAACCAGCAAACACTTCTGAAGATAAAGTGTTTCCAAACATCAAACCACATAAAATCTGAAATGAGGCACAGTATCTCCTCTTTAGCCCATGAACAGATATTAGTTCATTCTCTTAAGGATATATAAAAATTCACGAAAGTATTTCATATACTTACAAGTATCTTTTAAAAGGATTTTTTTTCCAGTCCAATATCTGACCAAACTAAGTCATCACTGAGAATATAGATATGTTGGATACAACAAAAAGTAAAAAGAATAGTGGGTGTTGGCCCTACGTCTTCCTTTGCCAGTTTAAAAAGAAAATATTATTTATTCTTCTATACTTAAAAATACACATCTATTTAATTGGCAGACATCATAAATTTCATTCTTCCCTTTCTCATTATCTTAAAGTCCACCATAAAGAAACCATTTGTATTGTTCAGAACTATAAAGAATACCCCAAATTAGAACATTCCTGGAAACCTCCAAGCAGATCAAGGTATACTTGGATCCAAGGTTTTCCTTGGAACCATAAATCCTGAATCACAGGATTTAATCCATGTCTTAGTAACCATGTTTGTCTGCTATCTCACTTTGAAAACAAGAAGCCCTTTCACTGTACTTAAAAAGCCCCAATATCAAAAAATACTATCACCCTTTTCCAGTTCATTTTCAGCTGTACTATTTTTTTTTTAATTCCTTTTACTCATTAAAAAACAAAGAAAAAGCCCTTCAAGATTACTACAACCATCACGCAAATTAAGTTTTTTCTCAGCAATGAATCTGTGAAACATTTTTCTAAATACTATACCTGGAGGTAAGACAGTCTGGGAAGGCATTGTGTTGATCACAGGTTCCAGGGGACTAGGTTGATATATTGCATCTACAGGATTAATAGTACTCTGAGATAAAGAAACACATAATTATTTTTAATTAAATGCCCTTTCAGTGCTGACCCTCCCAAATGTATGCAATTGCCCACGTTTCTGACAGTAAAGTCCTGAGGGTAGCTATACAGATATGTTGGTCAAAATAGAAAGAGGAAATGAAATAGCTTTTATATACAGAAGTCTCTGAGTTCCCAAAAAGGCATTATAAGGAGGAAAAAATGAATGAATCTGTCATATAGGAAGGTAAAGATAAATGGAAAAATTCAGAAAGAGCTGTAAAATGGTGTGGGAAGACTTCAGGAAGCCAAAATAAAAATCTCTCAATTCAATTCAGTGTTTCTCAAATTTTTAATTCACCATAAATATTGTTTCTCTAGGAAAGATGAAAGGCTCTCTCTTGCTGTGGTGTCAATAACATCACACCTATGCCTAGCTAATGTACCTACACTGCTAGGATCTTATCTTCATACCATATTACTGCCACCTTTTAACACCGTACTGCACAGTATGGGCACCTAGTTTAGTCGCTAAAGGCATGTCGTTTTTATTCGGGGAGTGTGGGGAAGGTTTTTGTTTTGTTTTGTTTTGAGGATTTAGAAAAATATAAATATGTGGTTACACTTTTAGAGTAGAAAAAGTTTAGGTTTCTCTGATTGCAAGCAAAGAAATTACTCTGCCAGCATGACAGCATTTTAAAAACAAGATTCCACAGCTTACTGGTGCATTTTTACATGGAGAAGAGGGGATTTTAAACAAAAGTGTTTGCCAGAGTCAAGTTTAGAACCACCACTTAGAAGACTATACTAGACAAAACCTAAGAAATAAAAATTTCTTTAGCTTTTCCTCTGGGAAACTAAAGTTCAAATGTGTATTAGGTAGGTTATAACAGAAAATACTGAAATTAGAAATGCTTTCCTGATGAATAACCCAAAAAATATTCTTAAAAATTTTAAAGCACCTAACACTGGAAACAGAGATAATGATAATGGCAAAGTTTTTGTAGCATTCTCATTTTTAAAAAAAATTAATTAAAAAAGAGAAAAAAACTGTCCCTCTCTCTGCATATTTTGAAATCATTAAATCAGATTTCTTAAATCAAGTGACTTGAACCAAGATTTCGGATTCTTGTCACCACAACAGTATACATACCATAAATATTCTGAATGGAAAATAAAGGAGATTTAGAGAAGGAACTCTGAAAACATCATTAATAATCACAAACCTAGTAAAGTGACGTGTGGGGAAAGTTCTAAACGTTTGGGAAAAGTACAGAAGCAGAGGTTTGGGATTTTCATTCCTTAGAATCCTTGCTCTACCAAGGACTTGGCAAGTCTCCTATCTGTTACGGGCCTCACTTTCCCAGTCTGCACAATGAAGAACGGTCTGAATTACATGGTCTCTAAGGACTTTCTGGTATTACTTTACGATTCTCTTTTAATATACCAAACCAGCCCATAACTAAATAACTGTCTCAACGAGTCCTGGAGTTGTCCTTAAAATAAATTCTTTATTTTTACGTAGTGGTTTTCTACAAAGGGCTCCAAATGCTTCACAAAGGCAAAATCCCACCATTAATACTTTGATTTATTGGAATGAGAATATATCACCTCCTTGTCCCCATTCATTATATAAGAAAAATTACTGAAGAGACTAAGAAAACAATTTTTGGAAAAAGGGACCAGAATTCTCTTTTGAATGAAATATTTTGTTTTCCAGGTGAAATGTTCTAAGATTAGGCTTGTCAACCGAAGAATATACTTTTATTATACTTTTTTGCATGTATACTTAAAGTACTCAATATCATTTGCTGCTGCTGTTAACAGAAACTATACCTATTCTACACTCATCTCCAGTCCTTGGCCAATCAACTTCAGGCTAAAATATGCCAAAGTCCCTTCTATCCCTTGTTTCGAAATGTATGTGCAGCGCTTGAGAAATGCAAACAGATGATAATCCTCAGCCCTGAACTGTTGTGACATTAATAAAATTCATGCAATGCAATAAATACTAAATTATATAGTCATATATGTATGTATAGCTAAGACTATGGCGTGTTATGTGCTCACTCTGTACTTACAACAACCTTCTAAGGTAGAACCAGTCACTTCTTTATAGACGAACCTACTCTAAGTGTAAATGCCTTGCCCATGGTCACAGTTAATGAATGGCAGGGCTGGGTCCAAGCCCTAAAATATGAACATTTCCTTTCTTTTTTCAAAATAAAAACTCTTTCATAAAAAATGCTCCAGTCCCTGATCAAATAATTCGAATATGTTTGTTTTCTGCAAGATTAGATTTCCTAAGAGTATATACTTTCTAGGTGTTTTTAATTACAAATAAGCAAACATTTTTGGTATGCTTTAGAAAACTATTAACATAATAAAAAGTAACTAATTTTGGTCTGAGGGAAAAGACATAAAATAACGCCAACGTGATTTTCCTTAGTGTCTTTGGGGACCATGAAATGCTAGACAAACACAGTCTTTTTCCATGAGGCATACAATCTTATTTGATACCTCAGGAAGATACATTACATTGTATTTGTATCACATAATTGTTTTGTATCAGCGTGGCTCAAAATCCGAACTCACATTATGAAAAGAGAAATAAAAAATTCCAATGTATTTAATTCAAATTTCAAAAATGTTTCTCTTATCTCTGCCTTCTTAAATATACAAACAACACCGATACTTAAATTTTTTCATTTTAATTCAAATATAAAGATAGCATGCTCACCCTTTCTAGTATACATTAGATGGTTTTGAAGAGTTACAAAATTAGTTTCCAGATTTCAGACAAGCTGGCATTTATAAAGTATTAGGACAAAAAAAACAAAACAAAAAACAAAAACAAGAAAACTGTTTCAGAAATAGTCTGAACAGAAGTCACTTACTTACTTTAGTTACCATAAAATTAGGGTAGCTCGAATTACAAACCTTCAAAGTCTAACTTTTATTTCCAATTGGGAAACACTAGCAATAAAATTTTATTTTCTGTTTAGAGGAGCAGTTGATAAGGGAAGAGTAAAAATCCAAGGGGAGGAAAGAATAAGAAAATGCCTGTAAGTCAAAGAATTCGTGTTGCAACTTGTTCCAACAAAAATGCAGTATGTACCACAGTAACAATGATAATTAACACAATACACAAAATCTAAAAATAAGAAAAGAATAGAAACCTATAAACATATTTAAATAGATTAAGATATGTTTCAATATACATCACCCCCCACCCTCTGCTTTCATCAGAGAAAAAAGTTTGACAAGAAATGTAGCATTATGAGTTATGCCTTATTTAGTCATAAAGCTGCGTATTCACACCATGATTAACCTTTCAAATTAACACACATGCAAAGTGATACAATATGGACCAACACTTAGAAAAATTTTAAGACTGACATTTCCCCTCCAAATGATTGCTGAGAGATGGCCAACTTTAGGAGCTCAAGGAAAATTGCAAGAGTCAACAACAAAAAGCAGTGAGTAGGTAAAAGAAGAATTTGCGTTGAAAAATAAGTAGAAATTCAGGCTTCTCCTGACATGACTGGTTATAATGCTCTGCAGAAGTAAAGGGAAACAAAAAGATTAGATTAAACTTACTATAATTCCATCTGCGTGCTTCTCCGCATTACACTGGTCCTTAAGGAGAAATGTTAAGAATATTAACTTCATTCTCTCATTTAAGTAACTCTTTGTGTACTTTTCTCCCTACTAAGAAAACTTATTTTACTAGATAAGTAACACTGCTTGCAAAAGATTTCTCTGCTTTTATTAAGATTTTAATTCCATTTGTACCTTCCTAGCCAAACATATAACTCTATCACTGGCTACACAACAATCAACAGCAACAGCACAGCAATTATTTTTCTATACAGGCATTTAATTAAGTTCATTGTAGACATATCCTATTGAACTGTGTAGTCACATTGGTACCAATGGTTAAATGCAGATATAGTAACTTAGGATTGAAGACGCTGAATATTTCTAGGTTCAATTTTATAGTAAATTCCTCAAACTCTGACTGTACTTTAAAGGTATGAAAATTGTATACCCTTAAAAACTCAGGATAGAAACCATTTCCCATATTCTGACTGCTGGCCCAAGAATCATACTAACGCTTTTCTAAATAGATGGTCTGATTTTGGTTTCAAGTAAAAACAATCACTGTATTCACAGAATGAGGATATAGGGGCTAACACTTACTGCCTCGCAGGTATTTTATATATTAATTCATTTATTCCACCAACAACTCTATAAGGTAGGTACTATTATTATCCCCATTGGACAGATAAGGAGAGAGGGAGGGAGGGAGGGAGGGAGGGAGAGAGACACCAGAATTCCAATACAGGTAATTCCAGAATTCATGCTCTTAACTAATACGCTATTTTGCCTTGCTTCTCCAAGGACATACTACTTAAGGAAGACGGTGGTGGAAAGTTACGAGCACATTAGTGTTCCTGTAACCATAATCCATCTATTAATATTACACAGCCAATATATTTAAATTAAAATAAAATTGTTGAAAGTTTTAACTCCATACTATCAGGAAGTTTTCAAGTTTAAACATAAGCCAATATTTGGTCTTGGATTTAATCACAACGGCCAAGTTACATCTCATTCATCTGTAACTTTTTCTTTAACTATGGAGATAATGGGTCAACCAAGAACAATTTGAAAATTTGGGAATGATTTTTTTTTTTAAAGCAAAGAAAAAAATGAACATAGCAGGCCTGAAATAGCTACTCTTAGAAAAGACTGCCTGCAAAGTTGGCCTTTGGCTAGTGTCTAGGAAGTTGGGTTTTAGGAGGGTTTCCACCACCCTGACTGGTAAGAGTGGCTCACTGTGCATAATCTGTTGAAGCCAACTATATGGTTTATGCTAAAGACCTGCCTTCCTTCTGGAAATCTGGAATCTTGGTAATGCTAAACAGAGTGCTTACATGACAAGCATCCAAGGAAAACCTTGGATATTGAGTTTCTAATGAGCTTCCCTTGTAAACATTTCACACGTGTAGTCATCATTTGTTACTGAAGGAATTCTGCACATCCTGCATGACTCCACTGGGAGAAGACGCATGGAAGCTCCTACCTGGTATGCTCTGGGTTTTGCCCCATGTGCCTTTTCCCTTTGCTGATTTGGCTTTGGATCCTTTTGCTATAATAAATCCTAGCTATGGGTACGACTATACATTGTGTTCTGTTGAGTCCGCCAAGCAAATCACCAAACTAGAGGTGGTCTTGGGAACCTCCAACATAGTGGATAACCTCTGCATACCCCTGAGAATATATCTACTTAATTCATGTTAAGATTTCCCCCCTTTATTTGCACAATTAACTACATATTTAGAATATCCAAAGTTCCAGAAATTCTTAATAGAATCAGTTGAAAATAAATGACTGATAAACAGAAAGAAATTAAAATGAAAGTTTCTTGCTCAGATATTTTACTTTTAGCTTTCCCCTATTAATTTCTAAACATTAATAATGGATTTTTCCAAAGGATTTCTCAGAAATATATACATGTGGTAGATTAAATTTTTGCAAAATGACTCCAACAAGGGGTACACTGAGTTCACGCCCCCTATCCTTGAACTTAGGCTGGCCATTGCAACTGTCTCTACCAGTAAATATAACAGAAGTGAGTACATGTGACTTCTGAGACTAGGTCATGGAAATGCCACAACCTTCTACCTTGTTTTCTTCGTACCCAGCCACCACACTGAGAAAGCCCAAGTAGTGGTGAAAAGGGCTATATAGAGAAGAACTTAGGCCCCCAGCTAACTTCCCAAGTCCGTGAGTGAGCCATCTTGAAAGCGGATCCTCTGGCCACCCAATGGAGCCACCACAGGTGACACTGCATGAAGCAGAAACAAGTCAGGAAGCTTACCCAGACTTCAGATTTGTAAGCAAAATAAATTACTGTTGCTATTTTAAGGTTTTGGAGTGGTTTGTTATGCAGCAATAGATTACTGATATATTACCTAAGAAAACCACCACTTCTAATTCTGATATCATTTAAAATAAACTTAAATGACAATTTCCCCCAAAATGTTCTTGATTAATAATGCATGTTATTTACAGGGTATTTTGAATTAGGGTTTATTGATTTTTGTTACTATTGTGGTTTGTCTTTTAAGGCAGAGTCAAATCTACAAAACCATAGACTATTAAAAATGCCTACTGTCAATCCATTCCCATCATGAATTCTAGGGATTTTGTTCTATTACTGAAAAAGGCTTACACTCATTCCCCTCACCATCTGCCCCCCTCCCCCCCTTCTTCTACCTTTGTTTTTGTTGTTGTTCTGTAAGTAAATCACAAGTTGCTTTTTATGGGGGTTAGCTAAAACTAAAGCTAAAGTTCAAGTGTTATTGAACAAGAGATTAAATTGAATTCAGTGTGAATTATGTTAATGAAACAAAGAAAGGGTCTAATGTTACTTCCCACTTGTATTATACCACATGTTTATCTAGTTGTAAGTTCCTCATTCCTTAATACATGGCTATTCTCTCCTCTGAACATGCCAACATGACAGATCTGGAACTATGACAGTGAACAGAAATATCAGCACCACATAATTTGGGACGACTTCTGATCAGAATTACAGACTCCATGCCTACCAACAAAATACATGAAACACATCCCCATCTTTGAGGCAATGCAGTCTAGTGAATACTCTCTTAAGTATGAACCTATATACTTACAAAAAAATAGACACATTAGGTGACAAAAGAAAATTTCTAATTCATGTTGGATGAGTCTCAACAAACGTGACTAGAACAACTAGATATCCACATGCAAAAAAAAAAAAAAAGAATTTGCACCCTTACCTTACACCACAAAGATTCTATGTAAGAGCTAAAACTATAAAACTCTTAGAAGAAAACACAGGAATAAATCCTTGTGATCTTGCATTAGGAATAATTTCTCAAGTCACTGAAAGCACAAGCAATAGAAAACTGATAAATTGGACTTCATCAAAATTAAAAACTTGCATGCTTCTAAATACGGTCGTATCAAGAAAGTGAAAAGACAATCCAAAGATTTGAAGTAAAACTTGTAACTCATGTATCTGATAAGGACTTGTATCCAGAATATGGAAAAATCACTCTTACAACTCCAGTAAGATAAAAAACCCAACTAAATGATGGGTAAAGACTGTGAATAGATATTTCTCCAAAGAAGATACATGAATACTAACAAGCACATGAAAAGATGCTCAACATTATTTCTTAGGGAAATGCAAATGAAAACCACGACGAGATACCACCATCATGGCTATAATCAAAAAGATAATCACAAACGATGGTAAGAATATGTAGAAAATGGAATCCTTACACATTGCGAGTAGGCATGTAAAATGGTATGGCTGCTTTGGGAAATAGTTCAGCAGTTTCTTAAAAAGTTAAACATATTACCATATGACCCAGGAATACCACTCTTAGGCATATAATTGAGAGAAATGAAAATATACGTCCATATAAAAACATTACAGGCAAATGTTCATAGCAGCAGTATTCTTAATAGCCAAAATGTGTAAACAACCCAAACATTCATCAACTGATGACTGGATAAACAAAATGTAGTATATCCATTCAATGGAATATTATTCAGCAATAAAAAGGAATTAAGTCCTGATACATGGATGAACCTTGAAAACATTATGCTAAGGGAAAGAAGCCAGGGACAAAGGCCACATATTATATGATCCTAATTATATGAAAACTCCTGTCTAGAGAGTTTTCAAATCTAGAGACAGAAAGTGGGTTAGTGATGCCAGGTACTGGAAGAGGAGTGGGGGCAAGGGTAATGAGAGAAAGAGGTATAGGGAATGACTGTTTAATAGGTTGGTATTTCTTTTGGGGGTGTTAAAGTGTGCTAAAATTAAGATTATGGTGATTGTTGTACAACTTTGTAAATACACTAAAGATCATTAAAGTATACACTTTTAAATTAGTGAACTTTATGGTATATAAATTATATATTAATAAGCCTGTTTTTAAAAAAGTCTGACACGAAACTAATGAATACATATGATGAAAACAAAAAATCTATGCAGAAAAATGTTCTGGGGAGAGAATTGGGGATCCAAGGACAACTTAAATATGCAATCTACTTTAAAAGTCTCTGTAGTCAGATAACTCAGTTCTGAAATCTAGATAATCTAAACCTGTGCTGCCCAGTTTGGTAGCCACTAGTCACATGTGATTACTGAGTACTCAAAATGTGGCTAGCTCAGTGTATACACCCAGGATATTGAAGACCTGGTGGGGGGGAGAAAAGGCAAAGGAGAGAGAAAGAATATAAAGTATCTCATTAATGAATTTTTGTATTGATTATATGTTGAAATGATAATATTCTGGATATGCAGGATTAAATAAAACACATTCATGAAGTTCATTTCACCTGCTTATATAAGTTGTGGCATGCGGTCATGTCACCTAATCTTGATAAAGACCTGGTCAAGTCTCCGGCTGTAGGACTCTCCCAGATTCTCTGCTCTGGTCTCTCTCCCATCCCTCACTTCCTCTGCAGTTCCTTCCCCATGAGTGGAACACTAGCTGTCTCAATATATGGTACAAAGGAAGAATGAAGTCTTCTGAGCTAACACAGCCTACCTGAAAATCCCATTAAACAAATGGTTTAAAATTCCCAATACCCAGGTGACACCCCATACCAATTACAACAATGTTTGACAGTAGGAACCAGGTATCAGAATTCTTAAAGATCCCTAGGTGACTGCAATGTGCAGCAAAGTTGGGGAACCAATTCACTAATCATTTAGGCAGGAAGAAGCTTTTGGAGTGATAATTAAAAGAAAAAAATTAAAACTGAAAGGAGCTTAAAATTCTACCTACAGTATGCTGCCTCTAAGTCACTAATACTAAATAGACCCCAAACATTAAAGGTATCAAATTAGCTATCTTCTTACATTTCTTTGGGATCTTGGATGGCAATATCTCTCTCCAAGTAGCTGATTCCAATATTTTATTAACCTTCCAGTGAAGAACAGTCCTCCAAAGTGACTATAACAATTTATACTCCCATCAGTATTAGATGGAACTTCTCCCATTTTTACCAAAACATGATAATGTCACTTTAAATTCTATGCCCTCTGTCGTGCAGGGTGGCATGCGGAGTCTCAGCTCCCACTCCCAGCACAAGAACACAGGATATGGTGAGGCCAAAAAGGAACACCCATGGAGCCATAGCTAGGGGAGTACCACTATATTCTCGCTGGCGGCTGGGGTTGGAGACACAGGAAGCAGGAGCCACACAATCCGCAACCTGCCGTCCAGTTCTCTGCAATTCGCAACCTTCTCTCTGCCGTGCTAACTGCAGTCCGAGCTTGTCAGCCACCATCTTCTTGCTAGCCCCCATTTTCTGCTAGCATAGCCATGGCAGTTATATTAGTGGCCAATGGCTCACTGGTTACAGCTGACAGCCAACTAGCCACAGCTGATGGCCATCCAATCACAGTTGATGGCCATTTACTAGTCGAGTGAGCACCTTTCCATGTGAAAGCGAGAGCCTGGAAACTGCACTCCTGGCTCTGTCCCCATACCCTCCTAAAATTTTTAAAAAATGTACCAAACACTTATTTAGGACTTGTTATATGCTTGGTACAAAGAGCATTACAAATATTAATTAATTTAAGTTTCACACCGTCAGCAGGAGTACAGGTACTATTACTATCTACATTTTATACAGGAGGAAACCAAAGCACAGAGAGGATAAATGAACTTGCTCAAGTGGTGGAGCAAGGATTCAAACCCAGAGTCTGGCTCCCAAGTCTATGCTCTTAAAGATAATGTAATGCTTCCTCTCATTATTATTTTAAAACCCTATATCTTAATCACAGATTAACTGATCAGATTTATCCAAAGATTAATTTACAAAGCTAGATCATCACAGCACAACAGAGAGGTGGCTAAACAAAAAATCATACATATAGTGGAAATAGTAAACAATGCAACCATTAAAAATAATGCATTAGAAAAATTCATTCAAAATTCAATTATATTTATCAGGTCCCCACCATGTGGCAGGCAACTGTTCTTGGCAATGAGGATACTGTGGTATTATGGACAATACAGTGGTATTACGGACAGTAATTCAAAATATATTTCATGAATAAGCAACAGCAATTAAAGTAATGGTTCATTAATGAAATTCAGTACCAGAAAAAAATCTGTAACACAATTTAAAAAAATGTATCTCAGATATACTCTTCATTATAAAAAGAACTCTATTGAATTTAATTCCTTTTTTTGCTAAGAAAAACATTTCAGTCAAAGGTTTTGCAATGTATGTCCCAGTTCCAGGCAGAGAAAATGGATAAAATGGAAGGAAGCGGTGAGTCATTCAAACATGCTCTTTTCATTCCCAACCACCATTAGAAATCACCTTATCAAAAACAGGTACATGCTGATAAGGTAACATCCAAACACAACAGTCGTTCAATAGTACCAGGAAACTCACAATACAATTTACTGAAGAAAAGAATACCTTTCGGAATTGAGTTTTTTGGTTATTAAAGAAAAATGCCATTATGATTTTTAAATCCCATAAAATGAAAGTAATCAAAAGTAAAATTTACTTACTTTAGCAATTTGCAGCAACACAATGCAGTGTTTAATTGATTCTACCATGCTCTATAAAAACAAAACACTGATTTTAGGACCTTCCTCCAAATAAAATGGTCATACGATGCTAAAGCTTAAAATATGAGTTCAAATGTACAGGGTTTAGGTCTATACTATACAAGAAACACCCTCTCTGGATATCCAGTGGGTTTTAATATGCTGGTGCCAAATAAACTTATCATTAGAAATTCTATAAATTATTAAGGAAGGCCAAACATTTGTTAATACTGAATAGTATCTAAATGGTTTTCAACACTTCAAACAAAGAAATATAAGTCTGATTAACTTCCAAATTCTTAGATCAACAGCAGCCAATCGCACTATAAATCCCTAAAACATCCATTCAAAACTTTTATGGAATTATGGAGAATAAAAGATTCTATCAAAATATTGGTGAACCAGGAACACTATTTTGCCTGATTTTAAATGCTTTTATCAAAATACAAATCTCATTAGTAGCCCATTATATAATGTCAGAAGGCCAGCGAATCAGAAAACTTGAATCACAATTTATTTTAATTTTAAGAAATATAACTGTGCATGGATGACATCTTTTATCCAAGGATCTCAAACAGACAAGATCAGAAACAGATAAAATGGTACATGAAGTCAATTTCAATTAGAGGGATTATTCTCCTCATTTAAATTCTTTTAGAAAATAATACAATTCTTAAACATCCTTGTAAAAATTCCTAAAAAATAAAATCTAAATTGCTCTTATTAATAGAAGCAGCTTAAAATATAATATTTTAAAGCACTTTTTAATGCAAAGCCAGAGTTTATCAAACATATAACTTACATTTGTTGTCTCTTTGAGAGTTTCAACTTTCTGTGAAAAACAATAAGTTTAAACAGAAATAATCAGAAGCACAAAGAGATATCCCTGTTTTTTACTGGTTAGTCATTTAAAGAAGTACACCAAAATGTACTCATTACTCTAAGTGAGTGCAGTCAACTTGGGAAGGGAGTACTTTTTCTTATACTTTGTTTTTATTTAAGTCAACTATTTAAATTAGAAATTCAGACATTTTATGAATTACATCCTCAAATAAACTTCATGTGATTCAATTAATGATTTATAAGAATAGTATAAAATATTCTTATTCCTTACCTGAAAACAAGTTTTGTCTTTTCTATAGATTCACTAAGTGATTTTAAAATATTTATTTTAGAATTGCCTTAAACTTTGCTAAGTTGTTTAAAAATGACATGGGACTAAATTCTAAAACTAAGACTGGGAGGTTAGCTAAACATGATTTACTACTATTAGTAAGAGTGAAAGAGCCAAATACAAGACTATGATTAAGAGAAATGCAAAAAATAAAAAATAAATGATGCTACATCAGGGAATTTAGTCAAGGAGAGAAAAAATGTAAATTGAAAACAAGAAAATGACAGTCAAATTACAAAGCAGCTGTCAGAAATCCAAAGGGGAGGGAGTGGGGGAACAGTACCAGAACTATAATTAAAGTGATACTTTTTTTGTTTCTTTATCTGGGCTTGTTTATTCTGAAAATTCTTGCCAGTTAGTTTATTAATAGCTGAAGTGATTACATGTAAATATAATAACTTTCTACCTTTAACATATACCAGAAGAGGAAAGAACTTACTCCTAAGAAGGTACTCACAAAAAAGGGAATATTAAAATTTCGTACGTTACCCTTTTGTTTAATTATGAACCCGTAACAGAAATTCACCAGAGAACTCCCCTTGACGTCTATATGGCAGTACTATCATACTAAGTCAATATCAGTATTATAGTAGATAAAAACACTGAGGTCCTTGGCCCTTCTGTTATTTCTCAATAAGGCTCTTGGATTTAAAATTTTTAAAGTCAAAATCATTATAGAAGGTACCTTTCTCTGTTCATCATCTTTGCAGTTTTGAAGTTTGTCATCAAAAAGCTACAAGAATTGGAAAAAAAAAGATTATAGAATCAAGACACTTTATTACATTTTGTATATTTACTAAATACAGAAAAGCAAACTTTAGTTCTTAAATACATGTCTTCCAGGGATGATTTATATGAATTTCAAGATAACATATTTTTTCCAGGCATTGTCTCAAGTCAGATTCTACTGAATTATTTCAAGCAGTCAGGATCAATTACTGAATGAATCACAAGCAAAAGAAAACAGACGACTTTTCAGAACTTAAAATATCAATTCCAAACCTAAGTTTTTTCTACTTTGTGATCCAAGTTTACCAACAATCCTCTTTTTCCCCAGGACCTCTGGTTGTAATTAACTTTCAAGTAGGAATTGAACGAGACAATTAATTTCAGTAATGATAAAGTAAGTAGAGAATCACCTCTCCCAATCCCTCAGTCCCCAAAAATGGAAAATGCAAGGCCTTAGAAATAGAGCCACTTAAAATTTACCAGTTTCAAAAAGTTTTTAAACAGAATGTCAATCTAATCTTGTCTTATTTTTTTCTAATTCTATTTACCTTCCTTAATAACTAAAAAGTATATTATATACATATACTACTTACCAATATAATTAGAGATAAAGATCTTTGAATAAAGTCATCCAGATCTTTTAATAAGTCAGCTTTAAAACCTGCTTTAGAACCACATAAGGTATCAAATAACTGTTTTTACTCAAAATCAAGCTCAGTAACATTTGCTACTTTGTATCAATTCAAGATATAAACTAATGCCATACCTTTAATTGTTCTATCAAGATTTGTAGATAAGCATCAGCTTCTGTAAGTTTCTTATCAAAGTCTTGGACACTAGGAACAAATCCTGAATCCAAACCCTAGAGAAAAATAAAATTTGCAATAAATTTAACAGTACCCAAGTAATATTTATTAGTACAAAAGATACTTCATATATGACATTTCAATTTAAAAAATAAAAATAGTACTTTTACATAAATAATAGGCCTATGTAAATTATCTAAATTCTCCAAGAATAATGGTACGTCAAGCTCCCTCACGAACTTTTAGCACCATTCCCTTCTCATCATGCTGGTGCTCAAATTAGGATTCACCCTGCTCTTCAGAATCACTTTCTTTTCTCCCAAAAGCACTATAATGGCTCCCAGTCATCTCCAGAGTAACAATAATTTAGCTAAAGGAACACATACAAAACAACCTATATTACTTCTATTTCCCCTCCTTTTGTTCAGTCCATTCCTCCAGTCCCTTAATTATAACTTCATATTCTCACTATTTAGTTCTCCTGTTCTCTTAACCCACCCCATTAGCACTAACGTTTTCTTCCTCCTCCCTTATCAAAAAAGAAAAAGAAAAAATAGCCTCAAAAATTCTCACCCATTCTAAGGAGGGGCCCTCTCTAGGTGAAAGTGACAACACTTCTGTCTTAATCAAATTCCCTACTCACTTTCACCCTTGGCATGAATACTACACTCTGGACATGGTGTAAATGTTTATTTATTTAGAGGGCCCACTTATTTCTCAGTTTAACAGTCTTGCATTTGCATGTCCTACTTTTTGTACACTAAACATTTTAAGCTCCAAGAGTATGGGATTTCTATGTTTTAACTCTACTCAAAAAAACCTTTTGAGTTCTTAATCATCTCTGACTGAAAAACACAGCAATCCTGGGTGTAAAAGACAAAACAGTTGGAGACTGAACAGGACTACCAGCCTGCCATATATGCATGCCCAGATGTCATGCAGTTAAACAGGGAAATAAGGGTCAAGAACAGCTAATGTCACACCCCAACCTTACCACGATACTCTGTACTAGATGGGTGAAATACAGTGGTTCAACATACCATACTTGCCTTTCATTTGTCGTATCGTCCCTGCCTTTGGTCAAAACATGCCAATCATTTTCACATTCCCCAGTTGGAGGGAATTGAGGTCAGAGTTCATTTTTTATTATACCAATTCCTCATCTTTGTATAACACTTCATCATTAAAAGCACTTTCACAGCCATTATCTCAAACACCAGATTGAGCAGCTATAGTATTATAGAAGCAACAATGGTTGGCAAAGCTGATTTCTAATTGCAGCTCAGCCTAGATATTGTGTCTTTCTAGGCTGCTGTTTTCTTACCTGCCAAATACAGGCGTCCTCCTCCTGCTAATATTAATGTGGCAGCAACTACCTCTGCTAAGGACCCACAGTTACTAACACTATGAATTACTACTGTTACTACTGTTGTTCTTCCAAAACTAAAATTTAAACTCTGAATCAAAAAAATTAAAAACCTAAGTCCTATTAAGACCATGGGAAAATCAACTTATCCTGCAATGCATTTTCTTTTTCACATTCAAAAGCAATAAAACTGCCTACAGTTTTTTACATGCATGCCTACTTTTTTTACATACATGTAAAGAAACCGCTTGAAATGAATATTGAAAAACCCCTTCCCAATGAGATGTCATGTATGAAAACAAAGTTTAAGAAACAATGTATGTAAAATCCAGATGTTAACAAAAATTGTGGTTAAATATCCTCATTTTTAAAGATAACTCAAAAAGTTCCTATTAGAAACATTTACTATGTAAAGTATGATAATAGAAGAAATGAAAAAGGATAAATCCATCACATTCCAGAGATACTCTATGGTACTTCACTAAGAAAGAAGGGAGTAATTTATTTCCATGTTACTGTACCAAAAATATTAGAAGGACTGCTTGGCTTGGATTTTGTTTCACTGAGCAATGTAACTTCATTATCAATAATTTAATTATAAGACCCAGTTAAAATCAGCTAAATACATTGTTCTTGCTAAATATTGAAAAGGTCAATAGTACATTCAAAAGTGAATGAAAGGTGAAGCATCTAAATGAGGCAGAAAAAATGATTTCTAAGAATTTTCCCTCTTCTGAATCAACTTCAAGTTAGCACTGTAAAAATCTAATATACCCTTTTGAACAAATCACTATCCCATTAAAAATCCTCTAGTGAATAAATGGAAACCAATTAGATTTAAATTACTGAGATCTGAAACCCACCTGAATTAATTCTTCAAAAACAACCCTTTGATGTTGCTATAATCATATGAACCACATCTTGGCCCTTTTCTCAGACCTGCCTCTAGATAATCTTCCACAGCATTCCTGTACCCTTTGAATAAAATCCACACTGCACAACACCCAAGTCAAAGGTCCATCTTTCTTTATGCAACGTATAGTAGGAAGTTTATTAAAACAGTTATTAGCTTAAAATCCCAGAACTGGCCTAAACTCCCTTGCACAGTAATCCATAAATCATAAATCTTTGGTGTACTTAAAAGAAAAAATCTACATAGTTGCCCCATCTGCAATCAATAAAATAACATGTACAAATTTATCAAAAACATGGACAAGCAAATGCTAGTAATTACACTGGTTTCTCAAATCTAGAATAATGCACTAGAAGAAATACAAGTTTTCACTATATATTGTGAGTTACACACATACATACATACATAGAATCAAAGCTATCTAAGTCCAAACTTGTGCTCAGAGAAGTTACTTTTATGTTGAAAGTCACCTAATCTGCTTTAGTATCGAAAGACAAGGAATTTACTACCTCATAACAGGATTTTTCATAAAAACTCCCTTAAAGTCATAATTATTCCTCTTTCAACCCTTACGATACAAGGTATTATATTTACTTATATCCTTTTCAATGGAGTTTTGGTTTAAAACATCATAAAAATAGAATACAGTCTTTTACCATGCTGAGAGTGGCTTGCCTTCCTTTGAAAAGAACTCAAAACAGGGCAGACCCTTTAAGACAGAATGGGACTTCATACTTCCTACAGTGACAACTTACAGTAGCTCTTGAGAACAAGCATGTTGGGAGTCAAGGAGATATACTTTCTAGTACTCACTCTGTCATATTTTATCACAATTAAATACTGACTGACTTCTCTGAAGGATTCTAAGCTCCATGAGGGCAGGAACTGTGCCACTCATTCGACGTTATCTCCAGGGCTTAGTATTGAATAAATGTATATGGCACTGACTGCAGCACGTGGCAACTACTGATACCATGATACCATTCTTCTCCATGACCACTACTCCTTAGCCTTTCTGTTCTTTCTCGTTTCCTTCTTCTACTCCCTCACTTTCTTCTTCACATCTTTCCTTCCTTCTCTTTTGTCTATGTCCTTTGGTAGTAACTAACGTGGTTATGTTGCATTTTTGGAACTCAGGATCAAAGAGGCTGCTGCTCCCTCCCTAATTTATCATATTGATGAGCCATAGTTCTAACTTGATAATTTCTGTTTGAATTCATTTAAAGCTTAAATTAAATATAACTATTACAAAGAAAGACAAAATGGTCTGTGATGTAAAAGAAGTTAAACCAGAAGAAATTCAATAGAGATCAAACCCAAATCTAAACATAGAATTAGAAATCTATGTAAAGAAAAGAAATCATTTATGTGCCAAATATGCTAAAACCAAAATAGTCTTCTAGCCTTCAAGAGTACTTTGCTAATAAAGAGAGCTAAAGTACAAATATATTCAAGAGTAACACATGATTGTTCTATCACCCAAGCTCTATGTATCCAGTTTAAAATATATACATAGACAGACACACACACCTGGACCAATTTAAGGGGAGCTTCAAAAATAACAATCTTGACCAGAGGATCAAACTACCTCAAAACTGTATATAAGTACTCCTCACTATCTTTCTAATATTTATGTTGAATAGCATCACTTTTCTCAGAAGGCCCTTCAAAGCTAACAAATGTCAGGAAAATAAAATGAATTCCTATTAATGACTTGAGTTCAGGCATTAAACACTATTTATACTTTATACATACACATAACTGAAAGCATCACCCCCGTTAAAAAGACAACTACTACAAGGGATGTCCTTAAAACTGTCTAAAGTACACATAAATTGTAGCTGCTTTGGACAGATACTCTCTTAGTAAAACAGTACAGGAGGCAATTTTTGAGACTAGGAGTAAGAACTTTTATTAAAGAAATTAACTCCTGCTGACAGAGGAAGAGTAATGAACAAAGGAGGTGGTAAAAGGTGGTTTAAGGTCTTCAGAATCAGGAAATAAGAAACTTATAGGCTAACTTGAGGAACTGAGAACAGTACAACAAGAAGGGCTATGGCTGAAGAACAACACTGTAAAAAGAAATTCACAAACGAGTAATTATTTTCATATCAAATCTTATTTCACAGCAAAAATTCAAAGAACCAGGTACCCTATCTATTAATATATCCAGTGCTTTCTCTTATACAGGACAAAATAGTATTTAATAAAAATATGTTGCAAAAAGAGAAAAGGAAAATATATTAGAAATAGACATTATTCCGTGTAAGTCTCACAGAAAAGTTCAGAATAACAAGAAAACAGAATAAGTTATCAGTAGCAGAATTGTAAAAGGGAGTACAGCTTAAAAATTTAACAAAGGAAAAAACACCAAAGAAAACAAGCCTCTTAATGAAAAATAAATGGCACGAATCCAGACAAAACTAGATGATCGTTAAAAATTAGCAGAGCATACACCCTATAACTAAAATAATGAAAACTTTGTAGAAATGTCGCTTTGATTAAAATATGAGAATATTTGGAAAGTTTATGTTCACAATCAGCAATTTGAGATGACATGCATCGCAGATACACAGATATACTTTCATCCAATGAGACAAGTATAGGGCATACTTACAATTGAATCACTTACAATTATTTTTGAAAATTCAAGAACTGGAGAGATACCAGAAGACTGGAAAAAAGCAAGTGTGGTACTGATCTTCCATAAAGGTAAGGAAAAGAGAGAATAGAAAGTTACCATACTGTGAGTATGACATCAATAACTAAGTAAAGGAATAATAAGAGAAAAATCCGTAACTATACAGAGGAAAAGTAGTTACATGAGCAGCAAAGTGGCAAGTTAAAAAACCAAAAAAAAAAAAAAAAAAGGTACATACATACTAAACTTAATGGCTTTTCTATTCCATCAGCAAATTAAGTTTTCTGAGAAAAGACATTTTGTCTCCTTACCAAATGATTTAAAAATTGGCTTAATGATGAAAAAGGTTTATTAAAGAAACCAGAAATATTAATAAGGCCATTTTATGTGAGGTATACTAATCTGTAATTTCCTTGGATTACTGAAAATTTGGACACATTTATAATCACTGTTGCCTCTGGTTTATCCACTTCAGCTAAAGAAAGAACAGGATTTAGAGGTATAGAAAAGTTCTAAGGGTAAAAATTTCTCCCTATTTTTAATCCTAAAGAATACTCAACTATCAATTAATTTGGAGTGAAGATTATCAATTCAAAATGTCCACAAAATTGAGCCTATTATTAAACATCTCCACTATAACTTCAGGAAAATATTTTTCATTTAAATCAATGTCTTGATCATCTAAGTCTCTAAATTACCGTGTTTCCCCAAAAGTAAGACCTAGCCGGACTATGAGCTTTAATGCATCTTTTGGAGCAAAACTTAATACAAGACCGGGTAAGACTGGGTCTTGTATTAAGTTTTGCTCCAAAAGGCGCATAGAGCTGATGGTACGGCTAGGTCTTATTTTCAGAGAAACATGGTGATAGATTTTCTTTTACGAACATGGTAGCTATAGCTTTCTTACCAACAACTACAAGGTACCCCCAAGAATGCCCTAAAAAGTAAGATCTTTTTCCATTGTTCTAAGTGAACAGTTCTAACTTCATGGACTGACCATGGATGCATAATATATATTAAAATCTTTTCCAGAGTATTAGATACTCTGCTATACACTTTTTAAGTGTTCTCATTTCATTATTACAACATAGTAAGGTAGACAGACATTAACCCTATTTAATAACTGCATACCTAAATCATCTAGCTGGGATTTTGTTTTAAATTGGGATTTCAACCCAGTCCTGTGATTTCAAATCCATTACATTTTTCTATTAAATCACAATATTTGAAAAAAAAAGTCATGGCATAAGAGCACTAAAATGTAATCTAAAAATTGCCCAGAGGAGCTTGATATAGTGAAAATTAGCGTAAGCTTTAAGGTTAGACTGATATAATTTTAAATTCTCAATCTTCAATTTTCTAACCAATTACATGTACAATCTGGCCAAATTACTTTCTCCACCTTCATTTTGTCGCTAGGGATACATATGATAATAAACCACTCAAAGTTTCTGGAAAGATGAAATGAAAGAATGTGTGTAAAGTAACACAATAGCAGGTGTTCTACTTCCTCTTCTTAATTTGGACTCATAAATAACCAGCATTCACCACTGTATCCCCAGTCCCCAAACTAGTGCCTAACATATACAAGGCACTCAATAAATATTTGATGGATAAAAACAAAATGAATTAGTAACTAAATAATACCATAAAACACATGTAATTTTAATAGAGATCTATAATCAAGAAAAGGATATAAGTATAAACTGTATTTCACATTCCTTTAAAAAAGGAAAACCAACAGTAAGTTGAACTCTGAAGAAGATAATAGGTAACAATAATTAAAAAGGTATGAGCAATAGACAAAACAAGTGGTAAAATACAGTCTTGGAAAACAAATCAGAAAAAAAATCCCGTGTGAGATGTTCAGAAAAGTACTGGGTATTAAGCCTGAATCACAAAAGGTAAATTGTACTGAATTATTACCTTGATAACAAAGACTCAAACAATAACAAGAAAACCTTCTTTTTCCCCATAAAATAATCTGGTTTTTGAAACTACATTAGTTCTTAGAAAAACAGAATCACTTTTATCTTTAAATTTACAAAGAAAATATACATTATATCATAATAATTAATATGCATAACATTAAGTTTCTTTTTTTAAAAAATATCAAAAAACAAATTTGAATTGCTCATACAGTTGGCACAAAAAAACCCAAAAAACTCCTTTGTCAAACAGGAATCAGGTACAGACACCAGTCCCAAAATTCATGAACTTTAATCAAAACTTTTAGCACAGCTGCTTACTCTTTATGATCTTTTCATCTAATACTGACACTGTTTTGTAACCCTTTGACTTACAGAACACTAATACTGATTAACACTAATATTGATTCCATAAAGTGAGTTGCTTACTCAAACTACACCAAAAAAGTCTGAAATTAGTTACTATTTTCCTCTGTTTTAATCACTGAAATCTTGTCTTTCCAAAAGATTCTCCCAATTTTTTCAATAAAGTCTTATAAAAAGTTATTGTCAAAACTAAATAAAACAAATAAAACTTGAAGTTTATAATTGGATGACCATATATCTTAGTTTGTCTGCGATAGTACCTGTTTATGCCTGTTGTCTCAGCAAAATTATTAGCAACCGCCTTCACTCTCAAAAAAGCCCTAACTGGGCCATGAAATCATATGGTCTCCCTCTCTATAAAGGATTTAACTAGCATTTTAGAGATATAAATGTCTGGAAGACATATAAATTGCTTCAGAATGCAGCAAATTACTTAAAAATATAGATATACATAAAATGAAACATGAGTTTATAGGCTCTGAATGCAGAAAGCCAACTATAGAAATAAAGGACACCAGAATTCAAGTCAGTATTAACTGAGAGCTTACCTTATGGTAGATAAATGGAGACAGGAGTAATGTAGAAGTTACATTTTTAAAAAGTTCTTTTATTTTACTTTGTTTTTTTAATTGAAATTTATTGGGATGACAATGGTCAACAAAACTACACAGGTTTCAAGTGTACAATTCTGTAATACATCATCTATCTATTGCATTATGTGCTCACCACCCAGAGTCAGTTAAAAAGCTATTTTATTTAAACACACACACACACACACACACACACACACACACCCCTCTGAAATAAAAACACATGAAACATATATTATTCATGGGGAGTGGAATTGAGGGAAAGGACATTTGAGATGGGTTCTTAGCGTTCTTTACTTTATACACTGATGTTGTCTGATTTATTTTACAGGTAAGTATGCATTTATTTATATTCAAAAGCTTTATGTAAAAAATAGGAAACTGTACAGATCATAAATATTTTTCAAAAAACTGTGAAAAACTTTTAAAATTATCTACAAAATGCTAAAATGTCTTAAGAAAGTAAATTTGGCAATTCTGAAGCTGCTCAAATATTCCTTTCCAAGCAAAATAAAATGTAGCATAACAGATTTATAACACTGTTTACAGATAAAGCACAAACTAGCAAAAAAGCACTTAAAAATTAGCAATCACCACTATACTAGAATAAATGCTGAGAAGACCAATGGCCAGTAAAATAAAGCAGAATAGTTAGTTTTCCCCCCACATCCTTCCTGCCAATAACATGAACATGACTCATGTTATGAGCAAACTCATAAAAAACGAAAACACCTACTACATTATTCCCAATAAAGCACTGTGTGACCACGAGGGATTGACAATCAACCCAAATTTTTCTTTTCATGCACTAGTTGGTCAGGCTATTAGCAGTATCTTTCTTAAAAGTCATGGGTTAAGTCATTCCAGGATTTAAATAAACCCTGCCTGGTTTACTAGTATGAGATGGAAAAAATACATTCTTTCCCTCCCTAATCTCAGATTACTGCCTATCATTCAATTTAACAGCATTTTGGAAAGCCTCAATATTTTTAAGGGTCCACCAAAAACAAAAGTTTTAGATAAGTTTCCTGGAAATTTGTTCTATGTATAACAAGGAGAAATTCACATTAAATACATGAATCCTTAAACTGAGTGTTTCAGTTGTTCAAGGTATGAAATAACTGCCGAATTTCCATTCATTGTATAATCCTCATTGAAAATTTGAATTAAAAATGTTTTCAAAAACAAAACCTCGTATATTCATATATTCCTCTAACAAAACTGCATCTCCTTGTATAGCAAAATATAACATTGAAAATTAATACCCAAGGGGGCTAAATGATAAACTAGTCAGATAAATAGACAATCAGTCCTAAAAGGTTTACTTGTATCTCACACAAACCAACCAAACAAAATAGAGCAAAAACAATAACCACGAATTTAAAAGAATGGATTTTATAATCAGTTTGGCATTTATCCTTTAAAAACTATATATGCCAAAACAGTTGCTGTACATCTCATTTTAGCTGCCAGTGACTATCAAACAAAAGGAAACAGGTTCAGTGATTGCTAAAGCTGTCTGAAGTAATACGAAATTAGCCTGATTTAGTTTAATTGTCAGAAATCTATCAAAATGGTCTAAATTACTAGAATATGTATGTTCATGAGGACAGGATTTTGTTTTGTTCTCTACTGTATCCCCCAGCATATTGCTTGGTTTCTAGCAAGTGCTCAACAAAAATTTTATAAATGAATAAAATAAATTCTGAAATGTGCCTACCTGTTAGCATTTAAACATAAAAGGTAATCAAAAGAAGGTCTTGCAGATAATAAATCAGAGTATTCATTTAAAAAAATCATAAATAACTCATTTAGTTATTAGAAAGGATTTTTTGTAAGTATGGATTCTGAATTTTTGTAAGGCTAATTAAAAGTTTTCAAGAAAAAAAGAAACTGAATAGAAGGGGAGACATTGTACTGTACAGGCAGTGTAAGAAGCAAGACTTGGCAATGACAATTGACTTGTCCCTCTAAGAACTTGTTTTCTCATGCAAATCTCATGAGCACTGCTCTACACATACTACTCAGGGTCAGAAATCAGTGTTACAATATTTTATTCATTGGGAATCTCTTATGACTATGGCACTGTGCTGGATTTGGGGAAGCCAAGATGAAACTCCTGCCCTAAGAGTTTCAAACCTATTGGAGGATATAAACATCTGTCTACAAATAACTGATTCAAGGATGGTAAAAGAAGTGTCTATAAGAAGATTCAAAGGAGAAAGTTAAGGGGATGAGAAAGGTTTCACAGAGGTAACATTTTAGAATGTAAGATTTGGACAGAGACGGAAAGGGAAAAGTATTACCGCAGTGGGCCTGCGCTGGAAACAGCATATGCAGATGGAATGTTCTCTTTGATGAAGTGATTAGGGAATGAAGGCAGGGTTAAGGTAACAAACAAACAAACAATGGATACTTAAGTACCCAGGAATTAGGAACAGGGGGACCCTTCACCACAGCCAAGACTGAAGGAACAGGAAGGAAACAATGTTACATGGGCCAATCAAAGGAGGAGCTACTCTGGACACTCTAGTTGTAGGAAACAGCCACTGCCAAAAATGCATCAAATCAGAGAAGGAACAAAAGGAATAAATATTCCAAAGGTTCTCTCTTTTCTTCCTTCCATCTCTGTCACTGCCTCGCATCACTAAACCTAACCACAAGTCAGAGGATCAAGGACGCCAGGTGACACAGGCTGCAAGATCAGCCTCCTGGAGTAGACAGCGAAGAAAGGCAGAGAATGAATCTGTAAGAAAATGGAGAATGACCAGAAAAGGCATAGTCCCCGACTCAGAGCTAGTATAAACACAAAGAGAGGCTGGAAAGCAGGAGGCCAAATGAGGAACAATATTCTCTTAGAAAAGCATCAGATGATATTTTTCAGATCCAGATGCTGCATCTGAAAGGAAACCAAAATTAGTGGCTGAACTGGAAAAATTACTGAGGTTTGTGGCGTAAGGTGAGCAATGGATGAAGACGAACACCAGAGCAGCACCTCAGTTCTCTCTAGAAATAACAAAAGAGAAAGAACCATAGGGCTCTAGTCCTAGTTATTTTAGTCTCTAACTGTGACCTTGGGCAAGTCCCTTGGCTTCTCTGAGACTGTTTCCTCCACTATAAAAATAGGTATAGGTTGATTAAAACTCCAAGATCAGTTCCAGGATTCTGTGAAGCCAGTATCTCCAGGTAAATAACCATGTTCACCAGGTAAGTAAATACCTCACCGTACTGGAAAAAGCTAGAGTCCACTTACTTTTGAAAAGAGTTAATTTCGTTTAAATAAAGACACTTACAGGTTCCAACTGCAGCCAAGTCCTCCATGGTATGACAAAGAATGCTAACACACAAGCAAACTCGATCATCTAGTGTAACCTTGAAACTGAATGAAAAAGACTACTGCAACCAGATTTTAAAACATGCTCTGGAATGTAGAGAATGCAAAGAAACAACTGAGTAAGCAGAATAATTTGGTTGAAGTGGCACATTTTGGAAAAAACACAATAAGTTGCTCCATCAATAGAGCAAAGAGGCAAAGTTCTTATAGGTGTCTCCAGAAATAAATGAACTCCAATGTGGAAAGGACTGTAAGTCTGAGTCATTCTCTGTCTCTGTCTCTGTCTCTGTCTCTCTCTCTCTCTCACACACACACACACACACACACACACACACACAAACGACTACCACTCCTTCATAACACAAATATTCATTGAATACCTGTTATGTGCGAGGTACTACCATCATCTTCAAAGAACATCTTTAAGAGCAATACAAACAACAGCACATATAAATAATCATTAATTGATCTCCTGGAATGAGCTCAAATTTTACCCCTTCCAAGCAGCCTCTCTGACTTCTCTAGCCACCAACGTGCTCTTTTTCTTTTTCCTCTGACTCCACCACAGAACCATTCTGTGCTGACACTGCTATCAGCCTTCTTTCACAGAGACTGGGAGCGGGCGGGGTAGCTTGCCTGGGAATCTGTTCACCATTTATAACATAGTTGCTAAACATTTTCTCCAATCCTGTAGCTCAGGTGTGGCTGCAACCAGGGAGCTCCCGGACTTAGGAAACATTTCTCACTCACAGAGATAAACCTAATTCCAGTAAAACCGAGCCAAAAGTTTGCACACTTAGGATATGATTAAGTTACATATTTTGATCATTTAACAAACATTTATTAAGTACCTACTATGTGCCAAGCTCTGGACTAAAGACAAAGGCTCTGGGGATACAAAGATGAGTAAGGACCTCTGATCTCTAGGAGACGAGAGTCTAATCCAAGAATCAGATGGGTGAACAAAAAATATACAATGCAACCTAGTGAAAGCTATAATATAAAGAGAGAAATGAACAAAGTGCTATTATAGCACACAAAAGACAAGAGTAATTCTAACTCTGTCTGAAGGAAGACATCAAAGAACAAGTAACACACGAGCTGAGCCGTGTCTTAAAGAACTGGAGGTTTTGTCACCTGATAAAATTCTGAGCAATTATAATTCTAAGCAAGAGAAAAAGGCTGTGAAAGGACAAAGAGCTATGAAAGGCTATGGCATGTTTGAAATGATTCAGTTCACAGTGCTAGAGTAGACGCCTTGGGTAACAGCACCTGCAGCCAAGTCCAAGCTCGAGAGAAATTAGGACGAGGTTGTGAAGGGCCTTGAAAGGACAGGCTACCCAGCTGGACTTTGGCAAGAGGAACCCAAAACAAATTGTTAAGTACAGGAGTGACTTAGTCGGATTTGATTTTGGATAAAGGAGTATGGATGGAGGGAGTCTAGTGACTGGGAGACTACATAGAAGATTTTGCAAAAGTCTAGGTGAGAAATGATGAGGGCTTGAATTAAAGCATTATCATGTGGAAAAAAACCAGACCAAATCCAAGAGACATTACTAAGGCAAGTTTAACAGGACCTGGTGATGGGCATGGAAAATAAGGGATATGGAAAATGGCTTTAAATGACTCACTGCTTGTGTGTGGTGGAACTTTTAGGGAGAGATACTTGGCTTAGTTATATTTTCAACCTAAGAACTATTCTTTCAAACATAATCTTTGTTTAAACCTTTACTGAAAAATCTTCCTAAATATAATTTTTGGCTAAGTGCATTACAGTAATCATAAAAACTGTCTTTTTCTACAGAATCCCCATAAACATCGGTTATCACTCTACACTAAAGTTTAGATACTGAAAGACCTTCACCTATCTCGGGACATCCTAGAACTTGATTTTTAGAATAAAAGCCTGATATCCTCTTTCTCAATCAATAGTCTGCAAACCATGCAACTAGGTAATTTTCCAATCAGCAGAATATGGTTGCTTCACAATGTTCTTTCCTAGCAGATCCAAACTTACATGGAATTAAATTCTCTGCTGATCTTAAAAACTGGGGATGGCTCAGTGGTTAAATACCAAACACAATCTTTTCACATTAATAAAAGAAAACCGTAACATCTAGAACTTTAGAAATATCAAAGTGGATGTGACCAATAGCCTTTGCAGCCTAGTATTTATAGAGAGGCACTTCAAGCTTCTCTATCATCTTTCTTATTTCCCATTTAAGCTCTCAGACTAAAATTCTGATTTTTAGTGGTTTATATCCCCCTGTGCCAAGAAAGGTACTATGTTTTTTATTTATGTTGTCTCTTGTTGGTCACAAAAAGTGAAAGTTAAAAATTTTTTAAGTAAAACTGAATGAGAGATGTTAACACTATTCATTAAAGGGCTCTACCACCTACTCAGTTCATTACAGGCCATGTACTGACAGATGATTCAGATAGTGGAGGAGAATTTCCAATTTAAAGTGCACTATAAAAGCTCTTAAAACTGCAACCACTATTCTAAGATCCCGCCCAGCTTCTCCACCAAAACTAGGAGAAATAATTACCTGATTCGTTTTTAATTTCCTAACAGCTAAAAAGTAAACAGATCAAGAAGCAAAACCAAATGTTACTTCAAATTAGCAAAAAGTTCAATACACCTTTCACTTTCATAATAAAAATACTTACGAACAGTATGAATGCTGCAAAAAATGCACTATTCAAATATACTTCCTAGTCTATTCATTAGACTCA
Organism: Rhinolophus ferrumequinum; assembly: GCF_004115265.2. Classification (NCBI taxonomy): domain Eukaryota; kingdom Metazoa; phylum Chordata; class Mammalia; order Chiroptera; family Rhinolophidae; genus Rhinolophus; species Rhinolophus ferrumequinum. Next base: position 36,940,980 of record NC_046292.1, on the reverse strand, counting down.
ACTTTGCTGAGAACTTAAATCTTTGCCCTCAGTTTTAATGAGTCCCGTACAACTATTCCAAAGTTTTCAATATTTTCACACAAGCTACCCAAAAAGCATAAAACACCACCCTCCCCACACATACACTCACAAATAATAACACCCATAATTATTACACACACAAAGACTGGGCCAGGCAAGAACACTGTACCAAAAAATAAAACAAAATGTTTGACCTGCAACTGGAGATTCTATTAATGGGCAACTGGTCAAAATTAAGCTTTCACATTAACAGAAAGCTTAACTTTTGTGTTTAAAATATCTTGAGACATCATCTTTTGAAAGGAAAACAGAGTTCCACAAAAACGAATCGAAAAAGAGGAAGAGATTCCATCCAGTCTGGTTCGGTGGCGAACGACCTCTCGGAGGAACAGAAGGCCCCTAGCCTCAGTCTCCAACCCATCTCGGCCGAAGAAGTGAGGAGAGCTCCCGGGAAAGACAGGGCCTGGGCGGCCACATCGTCCTACTCACCCCAGAGGGCGGCGGGAAGGAGGCAAGGAGAAAGCGACATTCGCGCCCAAGGCCCCGGGCACACAGCAGGGACCCCGGGGACTCAGGGGTGAGGGCCGACCCCTCAATCAGACCCTCGGGGTCTACTCACTCCGCAACTGGCCAGTAAGAAAGCCATTCGCCAAGGCCCCCGCCCTCTGTGCCTCCAGGGGACGGAGCCGGGGGCCGCCTCCAAGCACCCTTTTTTCTCCCCCCTCAGCGGAATCGCCGGGCTGCGGCGCACACGGTCCTGCCAGGTTCAGACGGGTCCCCGGGACAACCCTTTACCCCAACCCTTGTCCCGTCCCCGCCCCGGTCTAAGGGCCGCACTGATTGGCTAGGCCTGTCGGCTCTTAGCAAAGAGACCCCTGGCGATTGGCCATGGGTCACCTGCTGTAAGAGGTGAGCGGCTGACGATTGGCAGTTAGGCCAATTTTGGGGTGGAGAGGAGGGAGAGACCCGGCTACCAGCGGAGAGACGGGCGGCAGCGGGCGGTCACCAGGAGGGCTCAGCGCTCCGGCTCCCCGGCCCTGCCCAGACCCAACCCGGCCTTTTCTTTGTGGCAGCCCAGGGCTGACCCGCGGGCCAGGAGCCGCGCCCCGCCCCGCGCTGGGACCTGTGCCTCGGGACACTCGACTGCCGCCGCCAGGAAAGGGAGGTCGGAGCCCAAGAGAGCTCAGCTTTGCTTCCGGTCTTCGGCCCGGGTGATGCCTATAGAGTGGACGACCGAGTAGGGACCGAGTCACAGGCGTAAACGTGCTTTACACCCACTGGTTTCTAGCTCATCATCCCCAATACTTTGGCAGCTGTGGAGCCTCGTTTCATCTTCCCAAGTTATCACCTGCTTTTGCTTACTTCCGGAAAGTTGTTTGTATCTGGTAGCGGGGAAGTAAAGAGGCGGAGGAAGTGAGGGGAGGAGACACTATATCAATAAACAAAAGCTTGGGTGCCTGTTTTACTAATCCAGGGAAACACCGTGGGCCTGCTGTTGTGCCACAGCTCCATAAGGAATGTAGGTGGCTTGTGAAGATGCTTCAGGAATCCAAATGTCGTAACTTCAAATTAGATCCAAAATCAGACTTAGAAGACCTCGACAGAGAGTCATCCAAAATACAGGAAATCACAGGCATAAATGATTAACTTACTGATTTGTTGTTCTTAATATTTTCCTTACGGTTATTTATACATACCTGTAAGTACTAAACTCGTAAGCAGCTAATAAATTTTTGTAGCTCTACAGGTACCCGCTACAACAACTAGCATAGTGCAAACTGCACAAAAGATTCAATAAATGCGTGCTACACTCAGTGTTAAAGATACCTTCAGTTTGTTTTATGTAAATTTTTTCAAGATGTCCAACATCAAACGCATTCCCTTCTTCTTACATTCACTCCTCAAAAGCCTGGTCCTCTTCTAGAGCTCCCTGTATGAGTTAAATGAAAACCTCTACCATCCACTCTAATATGCAAACCATAAACCTAGCAGTCCTAATGCCTCCCTCATTCCACATTCAATCCATCACTAAGTTCTGTCATTTTTACCTCCTAAATACATTCTCAGTTCTGTCCACATCTCTCTGGCATCGCCACCACTCAATTACAGGTCCTGGCCTCTTGCAATAATCTCTTTAGTAAAATCTTCCTGAATCTACTTTAGCTCCTCCAATCCATTCTCAACACTATAACCAAAGTAATTGGTTTCCAAAACCAATTTTATTACACCCTCATCTCTGCCTCTTCCCCCCTCCCCCGCTCCCCCATTAAAGAACTTCAACAGCTTTCCATTGTGCTTAGGATACAACAGTCTTTAACAATGGCCTGTAAGATTTAGCCCTCTCCCTACCTGCCCCCTAGCTCCATCTTATACCTTCCACTCCCTCCTTTTCTGGACTCCACACATTGGCCTTTGCCAAACTTCTTCAGTTTGCCATGGACCTTCCAACCTCAGGGCCTTGACACATGCTTTTGTCTTTTACACTGTCCCCTTGACACCAATCCCCACCCTTCGCTAATTTACTTCTACTCATCATCATTTCCTCCCAGACTATGTGAATTCTTCCTATTATGTTTTCATAACAACTTATGATAGCAATAATTTTACATGTATTTTAGTTATTTTAATTATACTGTTTTAATTTACATATAATGCATCCATCTTAAATGCACAGTTCAACACATTTTGATAAATGTATGCACACATGTAACCACCACATCAAGTAAGACAGAACATTTCCATCACCACAAAATTTCCATTTGTGCCCCTTAAGCCGTCAATCCCTCCTACCACTACTGCTCTGCTTTCTATGTGCATTATTCCTTTTTAAAACTTGTTTAATTTATTTAAACTAAAAAAAATAAAACACAAAAATAGTTCACACATTTCTCTCAACCCGCCACTCCCTGCCTCTTGCAACCACCAATGTTTTCTGTATTTATGAGCGTTTTTTTTTAATTTAGATTCTACATATAAGAGAGGTCATACAGTATTTCTCTTTCTGTCTGACTTATTTCACTTAGCATTGTACTCTCCAGGTCCATCCATGTTGTTGCAAATGGCAAGATTTCATTCTTTGGATGGCTGAATAACATTCTATTGTGTGTATATGTATATTTATATGTATATATGCATGCGCATGTGTATAACACAATTTCTTTATCCATTCATCCATCAGTAAACACTTAGGTTGTTTCCATATCTTGGCTACTGTAAATAATGCTGTAATGAACATGAGGGTGCATAAATCTTTCTGAATTAGTGTTTTCGTTTTCTTTGGATAAATACCCAGAAGTGGAATTGCTGGCATATGGTAGTTTTATATTTAATTTTTTGAGGAACCTCCATACTGTTTTCCATAGTGGAAAACCAATTTACATTCCCACCAGCAGTGCGTAAGAGTTCCCTTTTCTCCACCAATTCTTGTTATTTCTTGTCTTTTTGACATTTCTAATCATTCTAATAGGTGTAAGGTGATATCTCATTGTGGTTTTGATTTGTATTTCCCAGATGATTAACGATGTTGAGCACATTTTCATGTATCTGTTGGCTATGTGTATGTCTTCTTTGGAAAAATTTCTATTCAGATCTTCTGCCCATTTTTAATTAGATTGTTTATTTGCATTATTCTTTGATAAATGTTTACGTTTATTACTAGACAGTAAGCTTAATGAGGCAAAGATCTACGTATCTGATGTTGTTCAACATCATATCCTCAGTATTTAGCCAAATGCCTGGCACATATTAGGTATTCAATAATAGATTTACTATGGGAATGGATTCTGAAAATAAACAGCTCTATGACAAATATCAAAATATAAATATATGTTGATAGAGAAAAATACTATATTAATCTTGTCAGATGGACATGGTCACTGTCTAAACAACCTCCACTAATACCCTTTAAAATTTTCCTTTAATATCTGCTTCTCCAGCAGTTCATTTTGTGCCTGAGCAGCCCAAAGGACTTAATTCAATATTAGCTGATCAAACAGTTCTCCAGGCCAAGAAGAAAAAGCCTACATCTCTAATTCTATGTACTCTACTGTTTGACCCTTATGTAAGAGACATAATACTTACTTATGTAATTCTTGCTTGCCAGTTCTTTCATGTGCTTATCTAACCAACTAGACAGAAAGAACCATGGGGTCATCAAGGACTTTAGATTTTTTTAAGTAACCACCATCATGGGTCAATAGTTTCAAAATCTAATGCACTATTATTTTTGACAGTTTAATGTAAATAGTTAAGTTCTAGTACATAAAAATTTAGTGGACCCAATTATCATTAGTTTTTATTGATAAGCTTAAGTGTTAAGATTAGGGGTAATGGCAATACAAAATATGATTTATAACAGTCTCTTAACAATAATACTGAGTTTTTCCTTAATTGCATGTATATGTGTGTGTGTGTGTGTGTGTGTGTGTGTGTATATATAAAACTCTACATTCTAGTTACATATTTAAGTAGGTCACAGCTATAGTCCAGTTTCATACTACAGATAACTATTTGTTGTAGACATATAGTTCTCATTTTCCTAATCCTGATGTAAAGTGCATAAAAGATGTAGCATTTAAAATGAAGAGTAGTTACACAATACAAGGCAAATTTACCCATTTTATCCCAAGAAACTGTAGGACTTCTAAGCAAATCTGGCAACTCAGGTGTTTTAAAAGATATCTTACAAGTTGTTTCAGAAGTAAGTTAAATAACCAATGCCTTAAACCTATATATGACAACTGATTACCAATTCATGTATCAAAAGGATCTTTAATACTTATCTTTGAACTACACAATTAAGTTATTAAATTAAATTGGCACTTAATTTTTTTTTTTTTGGTTCAAGAGAAAGAATAATACACTATGGTGATTAACAAATATAAAAAAACCATATCTTAAACTTATACAGTGATGTATGTCAATTATTTCTCAATAAAACTAGAAAATTTAAAAATGAAAAACTGAAAAAATACCAAAAACAAAACAAAAAGAAAAACCTCTAAATTTTCTTCTTGTCACTTGCTGCATTTTACAAATCTATATCTATATAAATATACAGAGGGTGCCAAAAAAATGTATACACATTTTAAGAAAGGAAAAAACTATTAAAATTGTAATATTCAATATATACCAATAACAAAAGATGAATATAAATCACATTTGACTTCTGCAATTACAAGAGGTGCTCAAAGTGGTTACCATCAGCGTCCAGATGCTTCTGATTACAGCAAACTGCTGCTTGAACAACATTGACTACGTGTCCACTTGTAGACATTTTTTTGCACCCCCGGTATATATACATACATATATACACACACTTATATATAAATAAAACAATCTGAGAAAAATAAATACACTAAGGTTCAGAGGGAAAGTGTATTTAAAATGGCAAGAAGTCTACTGAGTAAACAATAGGCCAACTTTACGTATATCTATAAAGATGAAAAGAACACTTTAACTATACAGATTCATGTACTACTTTCAAAACTTATTTCTGCTCCAGTCCACTAATATTTACCTATAAATCACATTTTACTCTGATGTCATCTCAGACATGTATGACACTACTTTTGATAAATAGAAGAAAAAATAGGTTTAAAAACGTCAGTTTCCCTAGGAATTTGCCTAGCAACTCAGGCCAAATGATTGGAGCAGAAAATACTGAAAGACAACTCTTGGAAGGATATGTAGCTCCACTATTTTGTCTGACCAGTACTTGGAAGTCTCAAAACTAAACACAGCCAATTAAGTTTGCATGTTGAAACTTTGGCCAGATGGAATAAATACACCACTTGGCATATGGTGGAAGCAGTCCCTATATTACGATCAAGGCCCCCATGTTCCAGAAGTTAGTTTGTAAATTAGCTGCAGTTCTCAATACACTATTGAACAAAAGAAATCTCTGTTCGAGGTTAGGAATGAACACCCTCTTCACAGCCCTGCAATGGCTGTGACGGTGTACAGACAACACTGCCTTGCTCGCCACTGTACCTTTAGCATCATCTCACACAGTGGCTGGCATATATTAGGTGCTTCATGTCTGTTGAATAGATTAAAGGCCAGGTACTATGCTATAAAAATAGCAGCATGAACAGCTAAAATAGGTTGAAAATGACTAGTCTAGCAAGTGGAGGGGCAGAAGGCCGATGTTTTCCTATGTGAGCCTTTTAGTACCATTCATTTTTTTTTTTTTTTAATTATGAGATAGGTACAATTGCCTCAATTTTTACAGGTAAAAATCTATACTGGTCATTTAATTTTCTTCTGAAACAACTTATAAATTTCATTAAAAACACATGAGTTGCCAAATTTGATTAGAAGTACACAGCTCCTAAATGCTCTTGAATTCCTGAAATCTGATTTGATTTAAAAATTAAAATATATTCTATGACACAATACCATTTTGATCAACTCTCTAAAAGCACGTGGTTATAGCATTTCAAATAATTGAAAATGGGCTGAAGAAACACTATTTCAATTACTTCGAAAACAATTCTATGGCAAGAAAGAATTAGCAGTTTGGCATGGACCAAATGTCTCCGTGGACATTTTGGACAGAACAAAACATCCTGCAAGGACAAAAGAGAGTTTCTCCCTCTGAAGACATATGATTTTAGGAGCACAGAAGGTAAGTGATGATTTTGCTCTCTCAGCATCCAAAAGACAAATCTGAAAGCCATGTAGGCTTATTTCCTCACTACTCTGAAAAGCTGAGCAGAATGAGAGAAGAGTACTAGTTCTTACTAGTCTATGAGCTAGTTTCCCCTTTCTAAAAAGGCCGCTTTACCAGCCTAGGAGCTTCCTCTCTTTCGAAGTCATATAATAGTTTTTTGTTCCTTCTCTTGACCTGTGTTAGAACTGTGGCCACAGTTCATTCAGGCCAGGCCATGAAGGTGAACTGAACTGTGGGATAATGAAAGCTTGGAAGATTGCAAAGCCATCCTTGGAATATACTCACTACTCTTCCTACAAAATATTTATTGTATCCTTCTAAATAAAAATATTAAAGCTGAAAAAAAAAATGTTCAGAGCTCCTTGCCACAAGATGGGTGAAATGGCTTTGTATTGTGTAATTAGTCGTCATTTTAAATGTTCTAGCTTTTATACACTCTAACTTTACATTAGGATTAGGAAATTGACAAATGAGAACTACTATGTGTTCATCTCTAAAGTAAGGGTGTGGGAAAAGCTACTGTTTTCATTTAATACACTTCTACATAGTTTAAAAATTTTTTATTAGCACTCCTTATTTATGTCATTATTGTAGTTTTTAAAAAATTCAATCCTCATTATGATTTTTATTTTCTTCTTTATACTAGACTGAGCTCTGTAAAGGCAAGGACAGTATGTCATTAATTTACAATTATATCATCTACAACTAGTATAGTGGAACACTTGAAGTATTCAATAAATACTTACCAAATAAGTTTTCTAAAATGATTCTCTATAGGATCTAAATTGAGCATGCACTATTTAAAAATCTTTTAACTTTATTTTGATAAAAAGAAGGCAGGAAAATATATAAGTTCTAAAAGATTTCCATAAAGACACAAACTTAAAACAAATTTCACTTAAAAACAAATTTCTGGCAGTTAAAGGAATAACCTTTTGCATCTATAAAACTATACCATCTGTTTAGTTGTTTCCCAAGAATTCAAGATAGATGGTCTACTACCAGTACAACAGAATTAATTTAAAAAATGAATCCTAGAATCCTAAATTCCAGTTTAGGAGCCAGACAGTGTCTGCCTTCAATAATAATAACAAAGTTGGCAACAGGCTTTAGGGGAATTTTCCTTTGTTATAGGAAACCCAAGAAACTGGCTTCTTCTCCAAATCATTTTACCCGTGGAAGTGGTGACACAGCTATACTGCAATCATTTCCCCTGAGAAACAAAGAGCCCCAAGGGAGAAAAACAAAACATTTAAAAATATGATATTAAAATAAAATCAAATAAGGCCAGAGGAAACAATAGTGGCAGTAAACAGATCTTTATATATTGAGAAATTGAAATGTATGTTTAATAAGCTAATCTTCAGGGGCAGCCAGATGGCTCAGTTGGTTAGAGCACGAGCTCTCAACAACAAGGTTGCCGGTTCAATTCCTGCATGGGATGGTGGGCTGCGCCCTCTGCAACTAAAGATTGAAAACGGCAACTGGACTTGAAGCTGAGCTGCGCCCTCCACAACTAGATTGAAGGACAACAACTTGGAGCTGATGGGCCCTGGAGAAACACAGTCTCCCAATATTCCCTAATTAAAAAAAAAAAGAAAAAAGAAACTAATCTTCAATGAAGTAGCTTAACACTCAAGAAAAATACTCAAAAAATTTCTATTAATCTTAGTTACCCAATTAGACATACAGCCACTACAGCAAAGAGGGTAGATTCAAGGTCCCAATGCTAAAGATTAATTTCTCAGCTTCTTTCCTAAATTGCACCTTAAATACAAAATTTGTGTTTGTCTATTATACCGAAGTATCTAATTTTGAAAAAAAGGCTTCAGAATGGCTTGACTATTTTTTCTAGCCTCAATAATGATTTGCAATCTGAATTCTATCACATCTCCTTTTTGGATAATGATGTTTTACCCACAGATTCAATGGTGAGGTTTCTATCGCCCTCCCTCTTCCCCTCAGCTATATTCTTATACAAGGTATCATGTCATTTCTCTCTAGGGGCTTGAAATCAAAGTCAATGGATAGTGAACAAATAGTAAAGGGCAAAAATTATAAAATTATAAGACAATAGCAATGAAATTCCAATTTGATAACCACCTGAAACACAATTTATAGTGGCTTACATAAACTGATACATATGGGACAATTATAGGACAATTTCTTGGCCCAAAGAATAATCACAGAAGCCATTAAGTATAAAAAAAAATTTTAAGAGCAACTCATTTACAGCATAAAAGTGAAAAACTTAAAGGTCTGCACTACTCACTTAGACATCTACAGGAGTGTTTCAAATTGGGATCTAAAAAGTCTCTACCACAATTTTCTGTTTGCATTTGTGGTAACCTGTAAAAATTAGTAAGATGCTCCTTGACTTACGATAAAGCTATTGTAAGTCGAAAACATCGTTAAGTTGAAACTGCATTTAATACACCCAACCTACTGAACATCAGAGCTTAGCCTATCCTACCTTACACGTGTTCAGAATATTTGCATTAGCCTACAGGTGGGCAAAATCATCCAGCACAAGGAGGACACTGTGGAGTATCGGTTGTTTACCCTAGTGACCATGTGGCTGACTGGGCGCTGCACTGCGCTGCCGCTGCCCAGTGTCACGGGAGAGGCGCATACCACACAACACTCGCCTGGGAAGAGATCAAAATCTGAAGTATAGTTTTTGCTGAATACGTACCACTTTCACCCCATGATAGAATAAAAAAATCGTAACTTGAACGCAGTCAGAACACATAAAAGTGGTAAGATGACAGAATCGTCACACTCTATGCAGTAGTGTACACATGCTGAACTTAGAATCTATACCTAGTAGTACCATTTTCACACTGTAAGTAGTGACCCACTTTCAGCAAGGCAGTATCGTTCTTCACATTAATGTTAATTTAGATTTTATTGCTTTGTGCTTTGTTTGTATTTAATTTGCAATTTTCTTTTGCAAATATAGTTAGTTCTGTAACATTTTAAACCTAATAAATTTATATCTAGCTTTACATGTGCCCACATTAAATAACATTACGATATAATACTTTATACACTGGTATTCTGGGCTTGCAGTTGTTTTCCTAAAATGGGGCCCAAATTTTCTCAAGTTTATAAAGCTGATTTACACCTCTATGACAGCTAGACAAGCTGCTGTAATTCATTATATCCTATAAAATATAGGATACTGCAAAACTTACAGGATGTAACATCCCAAGTCTTCTTTCAGTGATCAATCCCTTGCTTGGCGATATCTCAGCATTTAGTTGGTACTAAAGCTTACTAGTGTAAACAAAGAATATGAAAGGTTTCTCTCCATTAATCAGTATCATCAAAAATCCACTGAACACCTCTTACAGACTAATAAGGGGATTAAGAGGTTCAGCAGCCCCTCTGACCTCCTTTCAAGGAGTATCCTAATTTAGTTGCATATAAATACATGAAAAATACAAGCTAACATACAACAAGTTTAGAATGACTATTGGAAAACCTCAACTTCCGCAGGAATGGAAAGGAGAGAGATGATTTTAGTTGTCTTCTCCCATCCTCAGACTATACTAATTGCAATTTGCAGATACCCACAGAGGAGCAGAAACAACAAGAAAAGGAAAAGAGGGAAGATAAAAGGAAAGGGAAAAGGCTCTAGGTGAATGCTCTAGGTGAATTTACAGTTAATCAGAATGGAAGGAGGAATGGAATTAATATGTATTGAGTACCTTCTACATACAAGGTGTAATATGTTAGGGATATTATAATATCTTACCGCAACTACTTTATTAAGGGTTTATACCTACTTTTAAAGATTAGACAACTGAGGTTTACTTAACCCAGATTACACAGCTAGTAAGAGGGCAGAGCCAGAACCTAAGTCCTCGTCAGCCTGGCTCTAAAGATATTCTACTATACTATACTAACTCTTAAATCATATTTAAGCTTTGACAGTGCCTGGTAGGGTTTGCATGGTACTATGGGACTATACTATCAGTAAGATAGGTTCTCTCCCTGGCCTCATGAAATTCATAATATCAAGTGGGAGATGAGTTATACAATATTATATTATTAAGAGATAATGCATGTAAAGCCCACATGGTTCCTGACACATAAGAAATGCTCCAATATTCATTGCTGCTACTATTATTAAAAAGCAGAATGTTATAGGGGCTACACAGAAGTGGAAATTACAGCAGAGGTTAAGGAGGTAAGTGGCTGTTTTTTACTATAGTGATAAGAAAAATATAGAATGAAAAGGTAGTACGTGCACTGGATCTTGAATAATTGGAAAGGATCTTACAGAGGTAAATTTGAGGATTGGGGATGGTGAGGATTTGGAAAGAGCAGCATGAGTAGAAGCAGGAAAGATTTCAATGTGGAGGAGCATCAGGTACATGTAGGGACAGGAGATAGAAAGGAATGTTGGGGTCAAATCAAAAAGAGCCTAAAATTCCCTAAAAAGTTTTACTCCATCCTACAGGTAAATTTAAACTATTAAAGGTGCTTCACAGTTATAGATGCCTTAAGATCATTAACTATAGTCACTCGCTTATAGGATGAAGAAGAGAATAAATTCAGGAATATTAGGAGGGCACCAGAAATAGAGATGTAACAAAAATAATAGTCATGGAGATGTAAGGGGATGGGTGTCAGTGATTCTATTAAAAAGAAAAACAAAAAAAAGAGTCCCCAGGTTTGGCAGGTTGTAAGTTAGCACCTAAAAGCATTCTCAACTTTCAAACCTCAATGGCTTAGAGAGCAATGCTGTCATCAACGGAAACAGAAAAACTGGATAAAGATATGGGTTTGGGGAGGAAAGGGATGATAAAGCTCAGTTTTCGTCATGTGGAAGTTGAGTTCCAGGGAGACCTTAAACTAGCAAAATACAAAAGAAAAGAATGTAATACCAAAGCTAAATATCAAAAGAGATATAAAGATCGGAGAAAGAAGAGTCATTCACACAGAAGTTTTAGCTGAATCCATGAAAATGGTGGGGGCTGATGGAGGGTGAAAGAGTAAGGTCACCGTCTCAAAGGAAACATGATGCAGTCAAGAATATGAGTGTAGTATTAGTCTTGGGAAAGAAAAATACTTTTTCCTTTGAAATACTCAAAGCAGAGAAATAAAGGATAGGTGAAGTCACTAAGAACTATTAGAGAAGAGGAAAGACTTTTCTCTATCAAGAAGGGAACAGGCTGTAATTAGATACTGAATACTAATGAAAAGATTCCAAATAGGGATTTAATTGGAAATCAATAAGACATCAATAAGAAGACCATTAAATAGTTATAAATATCCAATAAAAGTTAGAAAAAATTTAAATCGTGAGAGATACAGCCATCTTGATTTTGTAAACTCTAACAGTACTAGAAGCAGAGAATGGAAACCAGAATGGTATACAGTACAAAATACTCAGTGACAAGAAAGTCTAAAGATGCTAGCAAAATCAATGCTGAAGAAGCAGACTATAAGGTCTCTACTGGGGAGTGAAATAAACAAAACTAGAAAGGTATTGAATGACCAGAGAAAATGGAGGAGTAGAGCTCAGACCAAAATGAAAGGAGGAGAAAGTTCAGGAGAAGTAAAGTGGTAGAAGAGGTAAGAAAACTGTGGTTAAAATAAAACACTTTTAAATTCGGTGTTATGGAGGCGGTGCAGCACTTAGTAATGACAATACCAAAGCAGTATATTTTAATGGCTAACATAGAGATGAAATTCAATGGAAAAGGAAGAAATGTAAATACCCTCTCCCACTCCCATTTGGAAGAGAGCTAGCCCCATGAGGACCTACTCCACAGTGCCTAATAGTATGTTATACATCTCACAGTACTCAATAAACAATGGAAAAGCAACCTATACATCATCTGTTTGTTCCTCAATTCCTTCAAGTATTTCTTCATTTAACTAACTGGTAGTGAGCACTACTTAGAATGCCGAGTTCTGGGAGTGGGCAGGGTAGGAGTTGTATTTGCAATGGCAGCTAACATTTATCAAGTTCTTACTACAGCTAGACATTATTTCAAAAAATTTGCATTTAACTCATTTAATGGTCAAAACAACCCTATAAAGTAGGTACTTTTATTCTCCTCGTTTTATAAATGAGGAAACTGGACCTTAGAAAGAGTAAGTTCAATGTCAATAAATGTACGTGTGGCACCAGAGTCAGGTTCTTCACCACACTTCACTATCTCTGGGAACAGAATCTTTACCTTTTTGTCAGTCAAATTAACATTTAAGTACATACTGTTTCCCCGAAAAGAAGACCTAGCCAGACCATCAGCTCTAATGCGTCTTTTGGAGCAAAAATTAATATAAGACCCAATATTATATTATATTACATTATATTATATCCAGTCTTATATTATATTCAAATAAGACCGGGTATTATATTAATTTTTGCTCCGAAAGATGCATTGGTCCAGTTAGGTCTTATTTTCAGGGAAACACAGTATTTCTAAATGTCCTATCCTCTGCATGCATTAACTTAGAAAAAATATACAAAGAACTCTACTGTATTACATGTATTTTAAAATATGAAAGCTATTAGAGTCAAAGACTTCTCAAAGTTATCTTTTTCTTCCTGTTATTCCAAAAAAAATGTAAACTCTTATATAGAGCATATAAAATGTATTATATATGTTGGATTGAGGTTTGCAAAACAAGTTGTTTATTAATAGGGACAGGACTATGGCCGCACATATGTGAGGCTGATAAGAGTGAAGTGAAAGTAAACATGTTTATGTTTAGAGCATATACATGAAAGTAGACATGTTTATGTTTTTGTGTGAAACTGAGCATAACAAAATTGAGTGATAAACACGTTCACCTAAGAGGTAAACAACATCTGGTTATCACCCAAGAGGTAAACAACTCCTGGCAAACTACTTCTGGTTATCACCTAAGAAGTAAACAAGTCCAAGGAAAAGACGATAAAAGCAGAACTCCCGAGCAATGCCATGAGTGGTCTGACTGGGCGCTCCAGCAAACACCCTCTGCGGGGTGCAAGCCGTGATACTCCGGGACTCTCTGAAGTTCTTCCTGGCAAGACCAGCTCACCTCAGACCCGTCGGGGCCCAGACGCCTCTCCCGGACCAGGAACCTTCTCCTCCACCTCAATTGACTCTGGGACTTGGTTCCTTATTAAATTCTATTCTATTCTGTATAACCTTCTGTGCTTACCAGAGCTCTGGAGGGACATTGGCTCCCAAATAAAGCTGTGTTACTCACTCTATCTGAACCTGTGTGCCGGGACTTTGTTTCCCACTCACATCATGAGTACCACACAGGGACTTAGGGCCCTGCAGAAGGGTTAATGTCCCCTTGACTTTCAGGAATAGACTGAAATGTAGCAGACTGCCCTTACAGGAGCTCGCAACAACTCTCTTCTTAGCAAAAGCTCATCAATTCCAAAATTGGATCAAATTAGGTACCTGACCTTAAGGAATCTGCTTCCTAACTGGGGAGGTGGATACTTTAATAGATAAACAAGGATATGATAAGAACTTAGTGAATTGTGCAATGAGTATGGCATTCAAAGGAAAGAGATCATTTTGAATTTGCGGGGCATGGGGTCAGTCAGGCGAGGCTCCACAAAAGAGGTTGGTTCTGAACCGGGTTTTGATGAAAAGAAGCAGTATGCAGCAGTAGGCAGCACGGAGGCAGATGGCATTTCGGAGAGAACATCCTGCACAAAAATGTGGAGACCAGAAGTGAAAAAGATGTGTTCAGAGGAAAGCAAGTTAGCAGCAGCACCCCCTAGTGGAAGGTTTATGTAGAGGAATGGTGGCAAAAAGGTCTAGAAGAGCAATCTGGGAATAGATCATAAAGAGAACTGAATGTCAGTCTAATGAGCTGGGGAGAGAATTTCATCTGCCATATTTCGTCTAATATGATTCTTAAAACACTTATCTTCATATAATATTGAGTGTCAACTAATTGAAAAATAATAAAATATTTTAAACAACTAACAAAACACTTATCTTCTAACTGAATCACAAATTTGCTGAAATGATGTTAGTTATTTATAAAACTCCCTAATTTAAAAAGAAACCTACATAAGTTATAACGTTGTTTTTAAAAAGCATAGCTCATCGAGTAACATAGATCTCCTAGTTCAATTAATATTCATTACTTAGTCTCTTAATAACCACATCCTCGAATAATGTTTTTTACGCCTGTTTTTGAACATGGCCAAGTGATGAGGAGCTCATCATCTTGTAGGACCTGAGATGCCCTATCCTACCTTGTCTAAATAGGCCAATTCTCGGTATAGGGCAAAGATAAACAGAGAGAAAGGGTTATAAAACATCAGTTTTCTATCATTCAAGCCTGTAAATCAAAACAAAATTCTCTATATGTAACAATATAAGCTCTTTCATGGGAGAATAAACATTGGAAACTATCTTCAGTATGGTAGACATTTAGTGTTTTTGTCACCCAGCATCTTTTGTTTCCTATTCTGACTATGCTTGGGGTGCAGGGGGTGTGGGGTGACACCCTATCTGTAATGTGTTTCTGGTGAAGCAGATAACATCCCTGCTCCAGCAGTGGAGCAGATGACTGCAAAACTGTGACTGGCCTGAACTGGGAAAAATGACTGAAGCTCAGGTGATCAGTACTAACCTATCAACCCTATCATGGTCCAGAAAGAACAAGAGCCTCCTATAGACTTGGAGTTCCAATGAGGGGAGGCTGAAATTGTTGCGGCCATCTTGCCACCACCCTAAAGGGAGAACCTAATTAAAAATGAAGCCAACCCAGAAGAATGGAGACCGAGAAACAGAGATGGGGGACCTGGGTGTTCAGGGCATGTCTAAGTGCCTACTTCAAACCACACCTAAGCGAGGTTTGTTTTCTTCTTAAACCAGTTTAGGTTTTTTCTTTCACTTTCACCCCAAAGAGTACTACCCAACACACACATTAATTACCAAATCCTATTAACAAGAAAAGTAGGTCAACTTCTCAGCACTTATCTGTTATCAATGTACTATTATATAATTTGGTTATATCAATATTCAACGATAGATACTAAATTTAAAAAAGGAATCATACAATTTTACATAGCATTTCACTTTCAACATTGCCTTGCACTGTCTTATTTCTACACAAAAATCAGTATTTTACCCCACAGAAAGCAGAAGAAAATGACTGCAATTTTACTATATAACACTATAAAAGTAAGAATAAGCAACTCAGAAATTAAAAGTTTTCATTACATCATCTCATAGTTATTAGGAAAAAAAATAAAACAACTAATGAACTATACATCCAGAAGCCATGTAAAGACTTACTTGAAGCTGAAGAGTATGTCGTAGAATTGTTTCTTCTAAGGCATGGATCCACTTCTCTCGCTCATCAGCATCACGAGCTGGAATAAAAGATCATAAAAATTAAAACCTTAATTTCTACAATATAGAAAGTAAAAATTTTAAATCATGATGTTAATAGAAAAGGTTTTTAATTGTGCCATTTCCTTAATAGGTTCAGCCTTTTATGCGTTCCAAATATGCAATCCACTTGTAGCAATTTATAACAAAGGGAATAATTGTGTTCGATAATACCGTGTTTCCCCGAAAATAAGACCTAGCCAGACCATCAGCTCTAATGAGTCTTTTGGAGCAAAAACTAATATAAGACCCGGTATTATATTATATTATATTATATTATATTATATTATATTATATTATATATTATATTATATTATACCCGATCTTATATTATATTAAAATAAGACCGGGTCTTATATTAATTTTTGCTCCAAAAGACGCATTAGAGCTGATGGTCTGGCTAGGTCTTATTTTCAGGGAAACACAGTAACAGACTACCTTCTCACTGAAAACAACTAGAAAAGCTACAATAATTATTAAAAAACAACTGGTTCAAGACATCAGAAAACAACTAATATTAGAGTAACAGAAAATCATCCCACTAAGAAAACTCCAGGTCTAGGAAGTTTCACCAGAGAATTCTGTCAAATATTTAAGAAAAAAATGCCAATTTAATACAAAATCTTCCAGAGAATAGAAAAAGGAACACTCCTAACTCCTTTGTAAGGCCAGCACAACTTTGATACCAACCTGATAAAATTATGAGAAAAAACTGTATAGGCAATTCTAATGTAATAAAACACATAAAAAAAATTCCTATAAACATTACTATGTCATGTCCAAGTTGAGTTTATTCCAGAAATACAAGGTTGGTTGAACATGCGAAAATTAAATCAACATTCAACAATATGAAAATACATATGAACAAGGTTATTCACTATAACATTGTTTATAATTTCAAAATATTGGAAAAAACCTAAGTATTTATACAGAGGAGAGTGGTTGAATAAATCATACACAGGCAGATATAAAAAAAAAGAATGAAAAAGATCTCTTTGGAGTAATTTAGTGATTTCCAGATACACTGTTGGAAAAAAGCAAAGTGTGCTACCCTTAGGGTAAGAAGGAATGAGATATAAGAAAATAGACACGCATCTACTTTTTTTGTGCAAAAGAAATATAAAAAGAATGAACTAGAAACTAAAGAGACTAGTTACCTACAAGACATGGGGAAAGGATGGAAAGCAAGGGAAAATGGGAAATCGTTACTAGGGATACAGAGGTAGTGATACTTCTCTGAATTTATCTTTTTTGTATATACTCAGATTGTTTAGAACTATAGAAATGTTTCACATACTCTCCAAAAAAAAGAAATCATTAAAATCAACCAGGATGGAACCTAAAACAAAATACAAACAGTAACAAATAACCTAACTGTATTCCAAATAAGACAAGCACTCTGAAGGGGATGAGGAAGAAAATAATAAACCTAACTAACTTTAAAAACAGTATTCTGATTAGATAATGCAAAAAAAGAACTATATACAAACAAATCGATTCTATTTAGTAAATCTAGTTTTTACAGGACTACACATTAGCAATTCTGTATCTACAAGCAAGTAAATATATTGTAGATCATGAGAACCATGTTTCTCACTGTCAGAGGAAAAAAAATACCAATAAGGAAAGGGAGGTGAGTGAACCATGCGGTGTTGGATTAGAATTGGAAGTATCAATGAATTTATGGTTTTAGATAGACAGACAGACAGACAGATAGACAGATAGACATAGGAGGTGCTTGAAAAAGAATGGGGCATGTCAAAATGAAACAGAAGCCAGTCTGAAGGAGCTCCAATCAATGGCCAAAGTCTGAAGAATTTGAGCAACAGAATAAACAGTACTGGATTACAATCCATATAATAAAATAAATATTCAAGAGTCCAATAATGATATAAATAATTGAATAAGTAAATAAATGAGGAAGGCGGTATAGCTCTTCCTTCAGAAGAATTACAATTCATAACTACAGAAGGAATCACAGAAATTTAAAAATTACCACTAGACAAATACCACAGCAATAACTGTAGGCAAGATCCACCAATGGCATACTAATACCTAAAGTCAGTGGACAAAAGCTTGAGGAGAAACAGGAATTAGCAGTCTCAAAGTATCTTCCCCAAGATATTTGTCAATTACAAAGGGAAAACAGTAGTTTTATGATAAAGAAATCTGGCAGACACCACCTTAATCCAGTGATTAAGATTAACATCACCAGTAATAAATTTATTGCTATCATATACCTCCCAATATGATCTACTGGGAAGCATCATTCCTGTGGTATTCTTGCCCAAAATACATAACCTCAATCTAATCATGAGATAAACCCAAACTGAGAGACATTCTACAAAATACCTGACGAATACTCATCAAAAACGTCAAGGTCATGAAAGACAAAAAAAGTATAAGGAACTGTCATAACTAAATGCAATGTGGAATCTTGTATTAAATCCTGGAAAAGAAAAGGAGCATAAAAGGGAAAAATCAAATGATCTCTGAGGTTGAGTTAAAAGTATTGTACCAAATGGGTAGAAGATCCAGCTCAGGCATCAGAGCCTGAGCAGGATGAAGAGGGTGTACATCACGCCAAGGGACAACATGGCACGGGGCATCAAAGCCCAAAGCAGGATGAACAGGGAATCGACACAGTGGAAAAGTCCAGCATGAGGAGTCAGAGCCCAAGAAAGAGGGTGCTATGGGAAACTACATACAGAAGCACTGATCAATACATAAGTATAAGAATAAAGGGTTTCTCACCATTGGAAATAGAGTTACAAATATGGTGAGAGAGAAAACCAAAATGATTTCTGGAGATCAATTGGAAACAGAGATACCAGTATGAACTCAGGGTTTTCAATATATACGTAAATAAATACATATGGAAATATGGACATGGATGCACATGTCACATTCATATGTTTCTTAGATCTCAGAGGGTCTGGACGCCATGATTCGCAACAGCAATGAGTATACCTAGCACCAGGTGTTGATTTCTAAACACCATTCTCCATTAAAAGGAACCAGGGCTCCTTGGGAAAATTGTTGATTCCAGAACTAAGAAAACAAGCCTGGAATATCTTTCTGTGTGCCAGAAAATAAGGAAAGAAATATTCAGGGTAGGGTAAGGATGTGTCAAAAGAACACAGAAGTCAGTTTAAAGGGAATTCTACTGGCCAAATCAAGGACAATTTGAGCATCAAAATAAATAATGATAGCAATGCATTAAAATCCATTGAATAAAACAGGAAACCATGAGTTACTACTGATGTACATATTGAAAGTTTGATGAGGAATGGGATATCAGTACAGCTTCAAAATACTTCCCCATAAAATATTAAGAACAGAAAAAAATAAAATTTGAGAACAAGCCTGGCAAATACCAGCTTAATCAGGTGCTCAAAGTAAATATCAGTAATGGGACAAATTGAAATCCTGTGATAAAAACACAGCATCAGTTCTATGATCTTCAGTCCAAAGATATGAAATCTGAATCAAATCATGAAGAAGCATCATAAAAAAACAAACCGAGGAATATTTCTACAAAATAATTAACCTATATCTTTAACAAATGTCAAGGTCATAAAAATCAAGGAAAGACTGAACCTGTTCCAGACTGAAGGAGACTAAAGAGACATGACAACTAAATGCAAAATGTGATTCTGAATCAGATACTCTTGCTATAAATGACATTATTGGGACAACTGGAGAAACCTGAATAGAGTCTAAGGATTAGATGGTTCTAATAATGCATCAATGATAATTTCCTGATTTTAATGGTTGTATAGTGTGTATACAGGAAAATTTCCTTGTTTGTAGGAAATATCCAATAAAGTGTTCAGGAATAATGTGACATTACTCTAAAACAGTTCTGGGGGGAGAAGTTCTTTGTACTATACTTGTAACTTTTCTGAAAGTGAGAGGTCATTTCAAATTTTAAAAATTATACTTAAAAAATATTATGGTAAATCAAGGAAGACATAAATAAATGGAAATACCATTTCATGGATTGGAAGATTCAATATTATAACATTATTCAAATTGATCTATAGATTAAATGCAATCCAAATTAAAATTCCAAAAGGCATTTTGAAATTTGTCAAACTGATTCTAAAATACAAATACAAAATGGTACAAAAGGTTAAGAATAGCACCAGCTTTCTTAAAAAGAGAAAAATGCATTCTTAGAGGGTATACTCTATCAAACATAAAGTCTTATTATAAAGCTACAGTAATTAAGGAAATGTGTTATTAAAGATAAATAAATAAACCAATGAAACAGAATAGAGCCCAGAAACAGGCCCATTCACACTGGATTTGTGACAAATGTGGCAATAAAGGAAGGAACAATCTTTCAATAAATGGTGCTAGGACAATATGGGGGGTAAAAATGAAACCTGACTCTAACCTTGTACTATACACAAAAATCAATTCCAGGTGATTACTTAATTCTCAAGTGTGAAAGAAAAACAATAAAGCTTCCAGAAGGTTTTTTTAAAACAGGAGAAAATCACCATAACTTTGGGATAGAAAAAGGTTCCTTAAACAGGATACAAAACGCCCAATTATAAAGAAAATGACTGCTAACTTTAACTACATCAAAATTAAAAGAGTTTTGGTTCATCAAAAGACACCATTTAGAGAATGTCATGTTATGCCACTGTGACATACGGAGTTAAAGAATATGGACTCTAGAGCCAGAATGCCTAGGCTCAACTGTGAGCTTTGCTATTTATTAACCATGCGACTTGCAGCAAGGTACTTAACCTTTCCAAGCCTCAGTGTACTCATTTGTAAAATGAAGGCAGTAATAGTATCTATCTCATGAGGTTATTACAGATTTTAAGTAATACAAATACAACACTTGGACAGGTAAGTGGCATAAGGTAGGTGCTGATTAAGCATTAACTATTCTTATTATTACTGCAGAGTATTTATTACGACCTGGCCCTGATGCCAAAGAGCTCATAATCTAATAAATGACAAGTTTATATTTAGCTGTGAAAAGACATGGCTTATGCCACCACCAAAGGGAGTGAATAAAACATCAGGAAAGAGCTCCTTAAGGAGTTCGGTCTTAGAGAATAAGAATTAGTTTGTCAACCAGAGAACGACAAGGGCATGCTAAAAGAGGAGAGCACACTAACAAAAACACTGAGGTGTGGAAAGGCGCATTTGGGAAACCGGTTGGAATGCGTCTAGAATATTTGACTGCTTTGGGGAGGAGGAAATGGCAAAAGATTAGGAACTCAGCCCTAATCTTTATTAAATAAATGGGGAGCTCCTGAAGAGTTTCAAGCATAAGAGACAAGGTCTAGTTTGTATACTAGAACATCAATCTGGCAGCGCTGTGGAGAATGAAAAATGCAGCTAAAGTGGAGGTGGCATGCCGCTTAGGAAGTGGTTGCTAATGTGAGGCCTAAACTGAGAAATGACTCGGACATGACACAGGCGACCTTCTCACTGCCATCAGGGCATCACATGGCAATCATCTTTAAATCTGCTACCGCTTCACAAATGGAATCAGACACCAAGTTCACCATATTCTTTCTTGACATAGCTAGTCCCTCTATCTTTTCTTTCAACTCCTACAGACAATATGCTGGTTCAAGCACTCAGTCTCGGGCCTGTACATAAAATATCATAAATGTAGTACATGCACTAGATGCAGCCTGCGTACCTCACTCGGAATGCTCTTTCCATCAAAAACCCCAACATTCTCCATTTCCTACAGAATTCACCTAACCTCCACATCTAGTTCCTGCCTCTTTCACATGAACCAAACCATCTTTGCATTGACCTCTAAACACTCTAACAATTATCTTCCTACTCGTGGAATACTTTCCTCCTCTTCGAACACTGACTCTACCCTCCTTCCCATCTCTCTAAACTTCACTTGTCTTAGAACAAGTCCTAGTTCCCTCAAGGAAGTCTTACCTGAACAGTTCAAAAGCAATGATCTCTCTCCCTCCTTTGAATTCCTAGAGGGCATCTAAATGCCAATACATCACCCAATTATTCTTTGATCAAGTATTTACTGACTACCTATAAAATTTCATCTTTGACTGCCCCCACACTGTTATTTACACTTTTCAAGTGTTTATGTTTTGTCTCTATGATTAGGTTATCTGACAGTAACCATAGTGTTTATCACAAAGCTAGATATATTCATCCAATCCTCTCACCCACCCACTGAATAGCTATTGTGTGCCAAGTACTGTGTAGAAACTGGGGATATAAATTCAAATAAAACCCAGTCCCTGTCTTTACGGAACTTATATTCAAGTGACAGGGAGAAACATATGTAAACTGACAGCTGCTTCTACCCAGAATGACTCGTACTACCAGAGAGGAAATCAGTGTAAGCATACAGTTCAAAACCTATCCCAAGGAGTGTGTGTTTGTGGAGATGAATTTGAGGAAGGCTTCTGGGGCAAAAAGATTCGAGTTGAATTTTAAAAACTGAGTAGGAATTAGAGGCAAAGATGCAAGTGTGGGTGTGTGAGAAACGAGGGAGGGAGGGGAAAAAGCAAGAGTGTATATGTATGTGTGTGTGTGGGGTACTGACAAAGGAGGCATTCAAGGTAAAAAAGGACAGAACAAAGGCAAATATCTGACAAATTACCTTCTCTCATTCTCCCATGAGCCAATAAACAAACTTCTACCCTACTGGATCTAATAGGAAAAATATCTTTGTGTATATGAAGCAGCAATCAGATGTATGGTTATTCCATCATAATAAATTATTTGTTCATATGAGAAATAAAAATACAGTAATGATATACACAATTCATAAACCACTGCAGAGGCAGCTCTCTAGAAGTAAAATTAAAGCTATACTAATTCTGAATCCCTGATAAAAGGGCCCAATTTAATTAGTTAAAACAACTTCTGAATAGTACGTAATATTCCCCACATATACAAAGACAGTTTAACTCTTCCTGTATAAAGTTATCTTTATACATTCAGTTTGTCTCTAGACTTTCTTCTCTAGCACCTGCCTTTCCTGTTCATTATATTTTTCAAGCTCTCTTTCCATTCTCGGAGCCAGTGGGTTCCAAATTTTGTTTGGCCGTGACCCACCATAAATATATTTTACAACATGACCCAGTTCACAAATACATATACCCATACATGTGTACACAGACATAAAACTGAATAGTTTCCACAATATTTGCTTTCACCACATGCCATACACATTAATATCTCCTCTACCGTACTTCACTTTTTTAAACATGCTGATCTTGGCCCACTAAATAGGAATCACAATCCACTAACGGATTGCTATCCAGAGTTTGGAAAAACACTGCTCTAAACTACCCCAATGCCTCACAAAGCTATTGCTTTTCAGAAACTCTTAAGCAGTATAGGATAGAGGCTAAGAAGGTTGGCTCTGATATGTGGCTTTGCCCTTATTCACCCAGACCTTGAACAAATTGCTTATACTCTCTGAGGTTTACTTTTCTCATCTGTAATCTGAGGATGATAACAGTACCTAGACCTTATAAGGTTGTGAGGTTCAAATGAAATAATTAATCTGTACAATATTTACCACAATGCCTGACATATAGTAAAATATCAATATGGTATTATTATCCCACACAGCCTTAAGAGAAAACAAGTTTTGTTAATAATCTAATACATGATTAGCCAGAGAAAATGAGTAGGAAAGGGATTATTGGTAGCTCCTCATTTCCAATAATGCCTGGCTTATATGGAAACAATATAAGGCACACACAGAAGGAAAAACAACATCCACCCAGTAAGTAAAGTACTTACATTTTCAGAATTACATAATCTTAGTTCTTGTATTATGTTTCTATTCACATTCCCTATATTATACAGATTTGAAGTAGATTTTGAGACAAGTTTCCAAAACTCCTATACCTTGCCATCCTTATCCACTGCTTAGGAATCTGTTCTTAGTCACATTTTCTTCTCCTTTAGACATACAACTATGAATAAATTACTGCCTGTTTGCAAAAGAAGAGGTTATTTGCCTGTTTTGTAATTGAAGTAAAAAGAATTAGCCTCTATAATCAGGAAGGCCTCCTTTTCTCTGAAAGTTATTGTGAAATGAAAATATTACACAAAAACATTATTTACAAGTATTGAGACATTGCTCAAATGACTACGGAGCCCCAATACATACCAGGTATGATGCTGGAGATACGAGCAAGGATAAGACAGTCCATGATCTCAATTCAGTCTCCTGAAAAGTACAATCACCCGGCTGGATAGAACATTGTTTAGTGAGGGGTTGGTTATCTTGACCCATTCTAATTGCCTCTAATATCCACCTATTAGAATCCTATTCATTCTTCTGGGCTATGTTAAAATGTCACTTTATCCACATGTTGCTTATGCTCCCTCCTCCTTCCTTAAATTTATTCAAATATTTCAATACTCATGTAGTATATAAATACATGCCCTATACCAGTCATTGTCTTAGGCATTAGGGGCACAACTCTGAGCAATAGCTCTAGTCCAGAAAAAATCAGGGTCCAAATCTACCTTTCCTATATTAATTCCCAATATACTCTTCCACGAACCACTACATTTCAGTTACATTGTACTTACTGCTCACGTGACTCAAGTACCAGCGTTTTGCTCAAGTTGTTCCTCAGCTGAAATGCCCAGTCTTGTCTCTGGGTAAATAACAAAAGCTAACTCTATTGAGCACTTAATTTGTGTCAGCACGGTCTGACACATGTCTAAACATTTAACATGTATTAACTAATTAAATGCTCACAAGAATTACATGTGACAAGTATTAGTATCCTTATTTCCCAGAATCGAGAAACAGAAACGTTTAGTGTTTTGCATAGAACCTAGAATGCAGCAAATAGGATTGCTTCAAGCAACCCTAGCCTTGTTAAATAAGCTTCATCCCATGACCTTCTTGCTAGACAAAGTCCTTCTTCTTAAGAGAGAACAATATAAACCTTTCCACACTTTTGCGATATATCATACATGAAAAGAAAGAACAAGAGCCAAAAATTCTAGTCCGAAAACCTGCGTTCTAGTCCTACATACACTACTTTTGTGTGATCTCTGACGACAGTAGGTAACACCTCTGAGTATATCCGTAAATTTCAAAAGGGGTTAATATCACCAACTACCTCACAGATCTACTGTGGAAATTAGGTGAAATAAGGTGTATAACACTGGGGCCAAACTATTTTCATGATAATACTAAGGCCCTATCGGTGTTTTCCACTGTGTTCACCTCTGCACTGAAGGTGCAAAGGCAATGGTGGTAAAACTGTGGGCACCTTAGCACGAATGGAGGCAATGGCACCAACTGAACTGGTGGTGGTTATTCTTCACCACCATGTATTTGCAGGAGAAAAAAAATTCCTATTTCACTTAAGAGTACCCGTAAATCTCAATCCTTGAGTATATGATTTTTAAATAGTCTACATGACAAATGGGAAGGACGCATAAAGCATTTCTGTGGCATACCAAAGTAAAATGATTATCTCAAGGAAAAGCATTTGTACAATTGTCTGACTTGTGAAATAAGTGGCACTTTTCTCATGAAACAGCATTTTTACTTGAAAGAACAACTGACAAACTATATTATTTCCACTGGCGTATCTGTCAGACATTTCCCTGAAAACGACTAAAGTGAGCCTCTCATTTCAGGGAAAATTGACAGGGTGTTTTTTTGTTTGTTTGTTTTTGTTTTGGTGCCAATTTTAAAATTCAGGCTTTCAAGCAAACATTAGAATTTTAGAAAACCTATATTCCCCAGCCACCATGACCTTCACAGATTCTCAATACTTAAAACCTTTTCTGATGCATTAGGGGCAATATCAACAAATGTGACTTTTTTTTATGTCATATAATGAAATGTGTCTGCATATGGAAGATCCGCATGTGTCCAATGCCTGGTATTACAAAATTATACCTAGGGTAAAAGTGCCAGACAGACCACGGAATTAATGTAATAGAATATTTTTATAAATAAATTTCATTGTTCTAGTTTCAGATTTGACAACGCAACTAACCTACAAGAAACTATCACTTATTGAGTTTTAACGAAATATCAAAGAAGAATATTCACAATATCTGAAAAGGCTATTAAAATACTCCTCCCTTTTGTAATTGCATGATCTGCATGAAACTACATTTTCTTCATATACTTCAACCAAAACAACGTATCACAAAAGATTGAATGCAGAAACAGATGTGAGAATCCAGCTATCTTCTATTAAGCCAGACATTAAAAAGATTTACAAAAATGTAAAACGATGTCATTCTTCTCACTATTTTTATTTATTTGTTTAGGGAAATGATTATTTTCTCAGGTTATTGGTATAACAGGTTTGTTATTGGTATTTCTAAGTGAAAGAATAATTTTTTTAATTCTTCAGTTTTAATTTCTAACCGGATAAATTCAACAGATATAATGCACACAAACAAAGGCTCCTTGGAGTCCTCAGTAAGCTTGTAAAGGGATTCTGAAACTAAAAAGTTTGAGAACCACTTGTATAAAGTATACACAAGAGACATCTTTCATGATTACGTATTGATTGCCTTCTCCACTAGAATGGAAGCTCCAAGAGAGAGCAGAAGCTAGTTAGTCTCACTCGCTGTTGTATCTCTAGCACTAAGCAAAGTGCCTTGCACATTTTATAGGTACTAATTATGTATTTGTGAGTGGGAACATGATGGGTAGGTAGCTAGATGGATACTGAATAAAAACATTCCACTTACATAATTAGGTAGTTCCAAATGCTATAGACTATAATTTGTAACAAGTTTGGACAAGTTGGGTAGTCAGGGGGTGTATTTTACAGAAGGTAATAGGAGAGAGAAAAATCAATTCACATGACTCAAAATCTAAAGTAATCTAAACCAATGTTTTGATATTCAGGAGGTTTAATAGCCATAGTTTAAATAAACTGTTTATCATAATAACAACAGTGGTGAGATCAGATTACAGATAGGTCTATGTACTTTATTTTGTATAGGCTTCTATCAAAGCATCTATAATACTATAATGCTCATTTGTTTACATTTTTCCTTCCCTTGAGGTCTGGGATCAAATCTGATGCAGTTTTCTTGACTCTCAAAACTTGACATGTTCTTGGCAACCAACTGATACTCATAATTACCAGACAAATGATAGCCTGCCATCTTTTCAAATGGTACTTTCTCAGTGAGGTGTCCTGACCAGCATATACTAAAACCAGTGCACCCCAAGCCAGCATTCCCAATTCCCCACATCCTGCTCTACTTTTTCATTTCTCCATTGTACTATCCCTTCTAACACACATGTATTTATTTATGCTTATTATTTACTGTCTGTCACCTGCCAATGGAATGTAAGCTCCACAAAGGCAGGGATCTTTGTTTTATTTATTGATGCATCCCAAGCCCCATGCCAAACGAGAATCATACCAAATAAGTGCTCAATAAGTATTTGTTGAGTAAGAAATAATGATCCATTATGTCATTATTCAGTAAATAAATAAATATTTCTTGAGTAAGACATAATGATCCATTGATTTCATTATTCAGTGCATGGTTCCAATTTTATATTTGCAATCTAAAAATAAGTTAGAATTCCTAAAAAATCATTATTTGTGCTTAGTACCCTTTAAAAGATGCCATAATTGACTCCCTCAAAGATTTAGGAATAGTTTTATAGCTAAAGCCTCTAAACTGTCAAATAAAACATAAGCAAATATTTACAGAAGTGTTTCCCCCCACAATTTCTGCTTTGACTATGAAGCAATACTGTACTTCTTCTGGACAGAGTCAGCATTGTATTGGGCAACTGGCATCTTTGATTCAGTCAAAGCAGACAATGAAAATCAGAGGTAGATTAATGGATTCTTCTCAATCATTCTACAATCACATGCTTCTAAATCAACTTATTCCCAGTCAATGAAAAGCCTCACCAAATTTATAGGTAAATATATCCTAATAATTTTAGCTTCTGCAGAAGATGTTTCCTAACTACTTTAACTCCATGTTTTAGCAAAGGGGTCACTATTCCTTAATCATGAATTCAGGAAAAATTAGGATTTGAGTTTTAAATCTTTAAGACTTCATATACTGTGGGGGGAAATGTCAGGAATAGGATGGTTTTAGAGTTCATCCAGGCAACGACAGGAGGTGGATTTGGCAGAACAGAGACCAGATAAAGGGAGAGAAAGAACTTAAAAAGGACACATGCAGAAACTGTGAGAGTATAAAGATCTGGACGGTGTCGGTGACTTACGGGACAGAGAAACAGTAGAATCCAGTGGACATGGTGACTCATTTGATGGAGAGATAATATAGAGGATACAGATGTAGGGAAAAAGAAGGTTTCAGATTTGGTAAATTGGATAAGTGGAAGTGCTATTCCACAACATAGAGAACACAGGAAGAAAAACAGGTAGGAAGTGGTACATTACGAAATTTTATTTTGGGTTTGAACAGACTCAGATTCAATTCTGAAATCTGGTAAACCTGACCTCCTGAAGAATCTTATTATCAAAAGTTAGACTGAATTTATTAATTAACAGTTAGCACTTAAATATATGTTTTTATAAAATAATTCCTTCGCCTTGTTGGGAGGAGCCAACAAGTAGAACACATTTTCAATGCATTCTGGGGAAGGGAAGGGAGAGAGGGGTGGAAGGAGGTAATTTTGAGAAGCTGAAGCCAAGCCTCAGTTCATGGGGAGAAATATAGAACTTCAAAAATACTTTCGCTGATTATCAAGGTTAAGCGTTATTTAGAAAGGAAGAATGATGTTACAGAATCACTCTATTTTTGAATTAGGCAATAAAAGGAAAGAGAAAAAACTTAAAACATGTTAGAAAATTCAGGAAGAAAACTAAAAGCAAGGCAAATAAAATATATCTATTACAAAAGAGAATTTGCTACTTAATTCTTTTGTCCACTTCCAAGGCAAACGAGGCCAAAACAGATGTGCCCCAATGAAGTGACAGAATCATATTAGTAAGAAACTACAATGGTCAATTTATGATACTTTAAATAAAATGCTTAGTTTTCTAAAAACAGATATTATTCGTCACATACTAAGGGTAGAGAAGCCCTTTACACTTAAAATATAATAGCTTCACCTTTCTTTAGGAAAGCATATATTTCCAGACCAAGACTGCATATAAACTCAGACATAACCCCAGTACATTCCACAAGCTCGAACTCTATCTTGCAAAACACAATCTAGATATACTAAAATGTCATTGATTCAGCCTTACCTACAATTTAGGACTTATGTTTATAATAATTTAAACAAACTCACTGCTTAAACCAATTCACTAAGCACAAAGTATAAATAACATTAAAAGAAATAATGATAAATCATTCTAAAAAAATATCAGACAACAATGTTAGCTTAATTCTAGTGTCCATAATAAAACTAGAAAAGGGCATTTCTTTCCAGATAGTGTATAACTCAGATTTGCTTCCCTGTCCACCATGAACCAACCTGTCTGCATGACTAACACGCAACGATAAACTTCATTTATGGCATGACCTTGATTTATGTAAAAATGCAGATTCCTAAAAGGAAAAGACTCAATTTGGTTCACCTTCAAAAGTTTTGCAAGGTGACTCAAAACTTCCAAACAGAAACCATGGTCAAGCATCAATTTATATACTTAAAATAGTCATTTTCTACTCGTAGTCCTTCCATTAAAAAATCAGAGTATACCTTGTGCTAGTAAGACACTGCCGCCCACATATCTGAGTACATCTTTTCAAGCCTAAGTCCCTGATCTTGTGACTCTTTAAAAGAAGACCACTTTCTCAGGGATCTAAAGCTCTGAAGCTTTTTTTGCCCCAGTTGGATAACTCCACATATTTTTCTAATCAATTACATTTACTCCTGAAATATTCCAAAGTTATACTTTTATTCAACAAAATACAGAGGGTGCCCCCAAAAATGTATACACATTTGAAGAAAGGAAACAAGTGTATTAAAATTGTAATGCTCTAAAAGGCATGTGTATACATTTTTTTGGCACCCCTGGTATTTATTGAGGGCATACGTGTCCATAGCAGGTATGGCCTGGTGACACAGCAGTAAAAAATCCACAGTCCTTTATACTTCTCAAAGAATGGCCATACTCCCATTACTCTGTCAGAAAGCCAAGGATGATTCTGAATTTCTTTTCCCCCATCCTCTTACATGCAATTAGTTGCCAAATTCTGCCTGTTATAAATGTATCTTTCGTATTTATCCTCTGGGAGGCACTCTTATTGCCCTCGCTCCAGATCTCATCACCTCTTTCCAGAATCTCTGCGGTAAGCTCCAAATGGCTCCCTGCCTGCAATCTCACTTCTCTCCAAAGCATCCCACGAACAGCTCCCCATGTTCCTTCTGAGCCACACATGTGACAATGACATTTCCTTGACTAAAATACCCAATGCCTCTCCCTAATTTATAAAAAGGTGTTTTAATTTCTCATTCTGGTATATGAGACCTTCGATGATCTATCTAGTTCCAGACTGAACTCAAGCCTTCTTCCCCTCGCCTCCCATGTATTCTAAAATACACCTACACTTCTTAACATTTCCCAAACAAGTCATAATTTTTCATACCTCCAAGTTTTTACATACACCTTTCCTTTATGTGGAATGTGTTTCTCCTTTTTCTGAAGGTGGGTAAATGTTCTTTCCTTTCACTCTTATCCGTGCCTATCCCCCATCTCTTTTCGTCCTTCAAAACATGAATCAAAATCATGCTTTGTGACGCTTTCCCTGCCTCTACCAGCTCTCTCCTCTATATTTCCATAGGTCTCTACAGCACTTACATTGCATTGTAATTATTTGTTCCAAACTACGTACCTTGGATAAGTAGTGATTTATTCAGTTTCCTTCTGTCTCTTGGGGTTGTTAAAAGAGTTAAATGAGAAAACACAAATAAGCCTTTGGTAGAGAACCTGCACTCAGCTGCTATCCTCATCGCTGTCTTTCTAATATACATTCCCATATTTATTCCTCCCATTAAACTGAGAGCTCAGTGAATGGCAGGGAATCAGCTTTGTATCCCTGGTACCAAGCTCAGTATGTGGCACTTTCAAGAACCCAATTTGGGTTATCTCTAGCCCAAGTCTGAGGCTAGAAAAAAAGAGAAAAGGGAATCCCAGAAACAGCAGCATGATCATCAGCAACTTTGTAAAATAAAAATAATAATACCAACAGTTACTATTTTTGAGCCCTGCTTTTGCCGGGCATCATGTTGAATATTAATATGCATTTTTCTCTCATCTTACAACAATTCTAGAAGTCAACATTGCCATTCTCATTTTACTGGTAACCCCCTGCTCCACATTTAGGCTTCTTAGGTAGACAGGACTTCCTCTGCAAAGGAGGAATAAAATGGAGAAGATACTTTGGTTTGTTTTCCTGAACAACTGGGTATGCTCCCTCAGTTGACATAGTAGAACTATGCAGTCAGAACAGGAATAAATTTAAATAGGGTACAGGTCAACAACAATATTTGACTCCCTGCCCTTTATATCCATACAGGGAATATCCCCGAGCCTTTCTTTAGCCAGTCTTCCAAGCCTCGCTCACACCAGGTGACGACTGTTCACCGCGTGCTGGCTGCCTGACTCCCACCAGTCTCTTCTGACCAGTGTCCCAGTTCCCTTGCCTCAGCTGGGCCCCTGCCCAGTGACAACTATCAACTTGGACAAGCTAAGCACAGAAGCAACTTTGACAACCAAACCACATGATAGCATGACAACAGTAGCTACTATCAGAGTAAGAAGCACACTGTACTGTTTAGAGTAAGAGAAAACAGCAGTGAAGCTAGAGCTGCAAAGAGGCTAAGGCGCAGTGGGTGGGTGAAGTCAGTGTGACTAAGGCAAGCACAAGCAGCACCGAGCAATGTAAAGAGCATGGGTCTGAACCCAGGCCTGGCCACTGCTTACACGTTACCTTGAATTAACTCCTCCAAGCCTCAAAATGGAAATAAAAATACCTCTCAAATAAGCATGTGTGGGGTATACAAGAGGATCACAACCCTAACGACACCCTTAATAAGTGTTTGCTTCCTCCCCACACCACTTCATCACACACTTCTAGAATATAATCAATCACCTACTCCAGAAAAGTTTTCCATTCATCCTCTCCAAGATAAAAAAAAATCTCACTGACTCCCGTCTCCACTTAACTTGAATCACCCACATGCAAGGGCTCAGCTCAATTCTTTTTTACATGATCCCCTGATTCCTCCCAGGAGGCAGTCAGTCACTGAGAGCAGATGACCTCCTTAAAGCTAGCCATGCAGCAAAGACACAGATTCTTCATAGCTTATCGGAATTCTAATTCTTTTTTTCCAGGGTATTAGTCAAACTGTCTTAGGGTCCTCCAAATATAATATTAAGAAAATGCAATGATGAAATCCAACTTGGATTTATATGCTGGACCAATGTTCCACGTGGAGTACATTGATTAAATCACCATGATCATGAGAATGAATGGTTTCTCTACAAACTGCATGTAGAGTTAATGAAGGAGGTTGAAAAGACAAAGACGACCTTGGCAGAAGTGAGCATTTTCTTAGAAAATTCACCAGCTAGTTAGCTATCTAAAAGTAAAAATAAGGGTGAATGTAGTCTAGGCATTACCAAAAGATAGAGCTTTGACTCAAGTATATTTAATGTGGGGTCAGAGAACTACCTGAAATTGAGCAACCAGGAAACCTCTGGAATAATGATTTTCAAAATGTGAGATCCTTGAAGATAGGCATTTTGCTTCGCTCACTACTTTATACTCAGAAACTGGCCTAATGCCTGGGGTACCTAAGCACTCAAATATTTATTGATAATATCAATGAATGAAGGAGTGAATGCAGGAGTGAGTGAGTGAATGTATAGAATGAATGGATGAAATAAACCAAATACTGGTATTTTCTCAAAGTGCTGAGGGGCTGCCTGAGGCAGAGCTCTAAGCCCTCAACCTTCTGACTTCAAACAGCAATTGTACTTTTTTTCTGTCTCATATCCGGGCTTCTCTAAATAAGACTGCCTATGTAAAATGCTTTTACTGAAAGTTTGAAAACCAAGGAAAATCTAATTATTGTATCATTTCCTTCCTTGATCTCCTATTATAGTTACAAGGGTACACAATTTAATGCTTAATTGTCTCTCAAGTTACTTTTGAGTCCCCAAAATTTCTTGAGGTAAGAGGTTACATTTTACATAAGCAGTACTGGCCTATTCAACGTTGATATAATCTGTACTTTCTTGTACACCGACTCCTTGGAGAAAAATTTGAATTTTCTTATGTTAGGCAACAAATGGACATTTTGCACCATCACATGGTACAAAGCCTACCAGGCAACAATTTAGTTCTTGTAGCACCACCATCTCCACTTGAAGAGCAGTGCTCAGGCAACTATTTTAATATATTTTGCATTCTATTATGCCATTCTTTTGATTAATAGAAAAACAGAAAAATTGGAGTGACAATAATCATAAATCTTATAAACATAATATAATGAGAAATCATTAGGCATGCTGGAAAGCATACATCTTGATCTGCAGGGGGACATTCCTTAGACTTTGGCCCGTAAAACTTCAATCCATTGTCTCTATGTTCATTTTTGAAGGAAAGAAATAACATGGATGAATACAACTTATGAATAAATATTATGTCTAAAAGGCAAGGTGTCATTAAGGACTTTACAGTATGAGGTAAGAACACATTGCCCTTGTACCCTGCGAGTCTTTGATCAACTCACAGTCTGCTTTCATGCGTATTTTCGGGTATTATACACTAACGTAGGGAAATGCTTTGATTTGTATATCTTAATTTACTGTTCACACTAACACCTACCAAGCAATGTGTTTCCAAATTGTGTAAAAAGATTACTTAATATATATCAGCAATTTCTCGGATAGTAGCGTTAATACATGACTCTAAGGATTCCCTATTCTCTTTCAAAAAAGATATTAAAAAAAGATGAGCACACCACCAACAACAAAAAAAATGGACAAGTGAACAAGTTATCAATAAAGAAATAAACACATTAAAATAAATTTTTTTGGGGGGGACAATGAATTGGCATTTTTTTTAAATTATAATACTAAAAGCCTAGGAGGAGTATGATGAAGCAGAGGGGAGTAAAAATCAATAATCTCTCTTGAAAGCGATTGGAGAGGATTGTTTCAGAAATATTAAAAATATGTCTTTTGTTCTGATAAATTCTTTTGTGAACCTATCTGTCCTAAGGTAAACAAAGATTTGGTTAATGATTTATGTACAAGGTTTCATAATGATTTATGTTTCAAGGTTTCCTAATTATTTAAAATAGGAAAAAAACCTGTGCAACAGATGAATAGTTGAATATGATTATTCATAAAATGGCATATTATGTAACTATTAAAAATCTTAGAACTTGGAACATTTAGTATTGGGGGGAAATGTTCATGATATAATATTTCAAATTAAAAATCTGGGAACTTTACTTATACAGAATGACTCAATTTTTTTAAATACACACACACACACAACAGAAGGATCAGAAGGAAACACGCAAGCATGTTGCTAATAATTATCTTCGGGTGGCAGGATTATGGGTGATTATTAGTATCATCTTTATACTACTCTATATTTCCTCAAATTTCCACAGTGAGCAGGTATTAATCTTACTACTTAGAAATTATGGAAAAGGGAACGGTGGGGGGAGAAACATAAATTACTAACAAAAAAATTTAAATATCTACTCTAATATTAGCTACTCACTAAGCCAAACAATCATAGTTGATTAAACTTGGGAAAAATAGTAATTTCAAACATTCAGGAAAGATCTTGAACAGAAAGCAAATTAGGAAGAAGAAAGGTACACCAATTGTCCTCCTACAATACAAAAAATTCCCAATATATGAATTCAGTGGCATTTTCCCACTAACACCTACTGAAATTATAACATCTAATTAGAGAATTAGTTATAGCTGATTTACTTCCCTTAGCCTGAAGTCTAAATGGTTATTTATGTTGTTTTTATTTGAGGAGGGGTAACCAGGTAAAAATCAAAAACATAAAATTGCAGTGGGAAATTTTTTTAAGTCAATAATCAACAAAAGATAACGGAATCTTTTTACTCATGATAATGGTGAAATGGTTGTTGTTAAAGCAGAAGACACAAGCCTGCAGCCACGAGCTAGTCCAATGGTGCCCTGTCTCTGTTTCTAAATGATTAATGATGCGGATGTGCCAGGCGGAGTCGATCGATGTTAATGCAGTAGGGCAAGGCTGCCCTAATATGCTTGATCAATATAACTTTTCCGAATTAAACACTTTCCTTCACCACTGGGCGGATACCGTATGTAGTAATTCTACATTTTAATAAACGAGCAAGCTTTAATGGACTGAGGTGGAAAGGTCACCTATCAGATCAACCCCAGGTGACTTCCACTAAGGCTTGCACAGTTCTTGAAGATTCTTCTAATTTAAACATTTTTTTTAAATGTTTAAGAATGTTGTATTTTGTCTTAAGCTACTTGCATTGCTTTAAATGTATATCTAAATACACTTGCAAACAAATTTCATACTTGAAATCTTTCTGGAGAACATACTGCTTAAATGTCTTCAGTAAAATCCTTTGAAAGTGAAGGTTTATTTTATGAAGGACTAATCACATATAATATCCTTAATTTCCATCTTTAAAAAATTCAGCTTTTTTTGCACGACGGGTTTGCTTAAGGCAAGTCACCCCTTACATGTATGTAGGACAGGACACAGTCAGGGAAGATCTAAGATCAAGGGCAGGCCACTTGACTCTCATTTCTCTCATACATAAATTGGGGATAGTTCCATCTAATGTGTAAGGTTATTATGAGAGTAAACTGGAATAGCATGTGAGACCACTGGATGCAGAACAATGGTTCTCAGACTTCAGAATGCAGCAGAAACACTAGAGAAGGTCCATTCCCAGAGTTTCTGAATCAGCAAGTCTGGGGCCAGGCCCAGGCTTCTATCAAGTTCCCAGGAGAGGCTGATCCTGCTGGCTGGGACCACACTTCAGGAGCTACTGATCTAGATAGACCTGGGCACTAATCCACTAATCCTGGGCGCTTACCTTCTCTGA
The DNA here is from genome assembly GCF_004115265.2 of Rhinolophus ferrumequinum. NCBI lineage: Eukaryota > Metazoa > Chordata > Mammalia > Chiroptera > Rhinolophidae > Rhinolophus > Rhinolophus ferrumequinum. The sequence goes on along the minus strand of NC_046292.1, from coordinate 36,904,847 downwards.
AACTCAGTTTCTCTAACTCTAAAACTAGAAATAAAACAAGCTCATTTTTGTGTAGTTTAGGAATTATGGAAATAACGCAAAGTGCCTGCTGAACACAATGCCCGCTTCATAACAGATACTTAGTAGCAGTAACAGTAGTGGTCACCACCATCACTGCTGCTGCTATTTCTACTAAGAAACATGTAGATTAACATCATAGGAAAAATTATTAATTGCATTAAACTGCATTTTAATTTAAAGTTCTTATATTTCACAATTCCTTTTCTGATAAATTATAAAAGTTAATTATAAACTAGTTAACAAATCTCTCCAAACACTTTTTTGTAGCCGTTCAGAGAATGGCTCTAGAGTATAGCAGTGTTCAAATTCCAGTTCTGCCTTCAAGTACCTATCTGACCGTGGCCCACAGTTACCTTATGTATAAAATAAAAACAATAATAGTACCTACTTCCATAGGTTGTGAGAACTGAATGAGTTAACAACATAAGTAAAACTCTAAATAGTGCCTGGCATAAAATAAACATTCAATAAATATAGCTAGCATTATTATTATGCCACTACACTATCAGTAACATTATAAATCATTATATATGCTAAATTATTAAATAGCTTCAATTTTATTTGACAGTAAAATGCAAATAACTGGATATTTTTCTAATTATTAGTGTGAACTATAGACTATCTAGTCTTCTATTAGGTTGAGCCATATGAACTGCGAATATGCAACTACTTTTGACCAATAAAAACAGTACTTTTTTATGGTTGGAGCTTGTAGCTTTCATCCCAACCTCTCTGATCATTCCTTTGAGACTGCTGATGGTTTCACCCTAGTGTGCTCCAAGGTCTGGTTCTCAACGTTTTCACTCGGGTCTCCCTAAAGGTTCATACCCATTACTACCATGGTTTTAACCTAAGACTGAAGATCCAGAGGTTTCATCTAGCCCATAGATGCATTTCATTGGCCTACATATATATTCTTTTAATCTGGAGATGTAACACACACATTCACAAACTCCCCCTCACACATAAAAAAATCTGAATTTCTAGTTTCTCTTGAAAAACTTGATCATCTGGCAACATTGGACAAGCATTACCAAAAGCCTTACCTGTCTGGAAGTAAGTAGCAGCTACCCCTTCAAATGGCACAAGCTCTCCATATTGCTAGTCTTCACTCAGCTCTACTCTTCACTCATTTACTAGCCCTCAGGCATTCAAAGTTTCAACTTCTAGCTCCACCTACAGCAATACCCTGCTAACCACAAATCTCCATCTCCAGGCCAGACTCAGATCCAATTGCCATCACCACCTGTGTGTCCCACAGACACCTCAAACATAAGAGGTCCCTCACCACCTCTGTTCTCCTAGACTCTCTATTTCAGATGTTGACAACAATCAAACCATAAGCCAACCCAAAAATGTCACCTTTACTACTCTCATTATCTCATCTCCCATTTCCAAGCAATCACCTGTTCCTATATATTTACCTCCTAAAAATCTCAAATCTATTTCTTCCTCTCCTGCCCCATTACCATTGCTTTAATCCATCCAGAGCCTCAACAATCACAGCTATTTAGTATCTAAAGCCCATGTCTCAATTCTGTCTCTCCTCTGCTGAAAATCCTGCTTCACTGGCTCCTCACTGATCTCAGGATAAAAATAGAAACATTTTATATTAACCATATCTGCCTCTGCCTAACTCTACAGCTCCATTTCCTCCCCACTATTCTAAGAGTACCAAGCATTGTCCTAGTTCCACACCTTTGCACAAACTACAACATCTCTCCGCCTGACAAACTTCTATTCAATCCTCAGAACTTCTGTTCAATCTATCAGATAGAGGAGATAAGGAGGGAGAGAGGCAGAGAGCACCTCGTGCTAGAGAACTTTTAATTTTTACATTACATACTTCTGAACAACTTGAAATTTGAAGAGCTAGTATGATTTTAAATTTTCATTATTATAAAAAGAATTACTTGGTAACGAGAATTACTTTTTGTGAAGCACTGACTGGTTCCCTCTCCATTATTTCAGTGCCCTATATGTATTTCTCCTACTATAGCATATTTCACATTACAGTATAATTACATCCTTACATGCCCCTGGACATCACTGTCCATGTCTTATTTACCTGTGTACCCTCAGTTCTGAGCACAGGGAGTTACATACACATACAATGAATGTTTGAACTCAACAGCTAGTATAATACCAAAGCTGCTTTCCATCCAATGTTTAGTCCAGAATCTATCTATGCAAACAACGTTGGCTGGCTGACAGGAAAAGGGATCATTTTTTGCCCTTCTTCAAAAGAAAAGAGAGCCAGTTCATGAACATTAATTGGCAAGTATTTTCTTTTTAATATCTCTAAAGAAGAAGGTTATAGTTTTCAAACCTTTTTAAAGCTCTAACATGCTAAAATTTTAATTTCAATTACTGCCTTTTCAAAATTGAAGTTAATTTATATTGACTTTGTTTTCAGGATTTTATGGCATCTCTTTAAAATTGGAGATATTCTAAAATATCAAGTTATCAGAACTGTGAATCACTGTAATGACAAATTATCTGTTGTTTCAGGGAAGAGTGTTCTCTTCCTGGCACCAATCCTCTTTATTATAAATAAACGATGTTTCCGAATACAGGATTATGTAGAACAGCTAGAGATTTAAACCACAGTGGAAATAAAGGTGATGGGTAACAACCCACCAACATATACTTCCGTATACTTGACCTTCTTTCTCGTTCCTACTGCCCATGCTCCTAGCCAAAGGCCACGCCCTCCCACCTATGTATTAGGTCCCATCCTCTCTTGCCTTCTCAAGGACACTGATCCAACAATTCTCCCTTCTCCTGCATCATCAATTTTCCTTCTTTACTGAATCACTGCCAACAGCATAAAAATATGCTATTATTTCTCTTATCTAAAAAAAAAAAAAAACGAACGAAAAAAAAAACCTCCCTTGTTTTCATTCTCTGCTCCAGCCACTGATGTGTTCCTTCCCTTCCCTTCACAGCAGAACTTGAAAACACTGTCTATATCCCTACTTTAAAACTGCTCTAATCAAGGTTAGCAATGGACTCTTAATTGTTAAATCCTCTGATCATTTTTCAGTCCTCAGCTTACTTGATCTATCAAGAGCACAGCTGCTGGCACAGTTGCTGATGTCTCTTTGCTCCTAGACACAAGTTCTCTTGGTTTCCAAGGTATCACATTCACCTCCTCCCATTTGGTTGCTTCTTTTCTATATCTTTTGCTAGTTCTACCTCATGTCTGTGCCCTCTAAACAACTATTGGAGTGCCCCAGTGCTCATTACTTGGACCTCTTTTCTCTCTACCCTTACTCTCAAATTCTCATGACATTAAATACCATCTATATGTCCAAGACTTCCAAAGTTTTTCCTCCAGCGTAAACTTTTCTCCTGAACTCGGCACTTCAACTGCCTGCATGACATCTCCATCTGGATGCTTGGTAGGCTTCTAATACTTGTTTATAAGCATGTCCAAGGATAAGCTCCTGATGCCCACATCCCCCACCAACCCCCCCACACACACACAAATTAGTTACTCTCGCAATCTTCCCTAACTCAGTTAATGACAACTCCATTCTTGTTGCTCAAGCCAAACATTTTGGTGTCAGCCTAGACTCCTGTCTTTCTCTCACATGTTACAGTTCAACCTTCAAAATAAATATAATAACATTCAACAAACTGTTACTTCGCAATATGAAAGGAACAAACTACCAATACACACAACATGGATGAATCTTAAAAGCATTATGCTGAGGTAAAAAAAAAAAAAAGCCAGACAAAAAATAGTACATACGGTATGATTCCATTTATGTGAAACGCTCTAAAAGAAAAATCTAATTGATAGTTAAAGTAGATGGGTGGTTCCCTGGGGCCGGGGGCTGGGAGTGGGGACTGACTGAAAGAAAAATAAAGGAAAATTGTAGGTGACAGAAATGTTCTATATCTTGATTGTGGCAGCAGTTATGAGTAAATAAATTTGTCAATACTCACTGAACAAAATCAATAAAATGGCAGATGAGAAAGCCAATAAATAAGATAAATTAGAAAAATATAAGTAAATATAAAGAGAATGCTAAGTCCTGGGGAAACAAAAAAATTAGCAAAGAAGAAAATGAAATGTGCACATATTATTGTATGTTAATTAAACCTCAATAAAGTTGATTACACACACATACACAATTCAACCTCTTCTTATTATTAGGTTGGTGCAAAAGTAATTGCGGTTCAAAAGGTTAAAAAATTGTAAAAAAAACGCAATTTACTTTTGCACCAACCTAATACCTAACCCCACTGCTACCATGGGAGCCACCATCATCTCTTTTCTGAATTACAATAGTCTCCTAATTAATTTTCCTGCTGCTGTCTGTCCCCGCCTCCTACATTTTATTCTCACATTGGCCAGAGTGATACTGTTCAAAAATCACATCATGTCACTCGTCGGCTCAAAACCCTCTAATGGCTTTTTAGCTCAATAAAATTCAATGTCCCTACTATGGGGTGTAAGGCCTCACATGACCGGGCTCTCTGCTGTTACCTCTTAGACCTCATCTCCCACTACCCTCCCTCCCCCATGGTTGTCTCCACCAACCACAGCTGGCTTCCTTGCTGTTCTTCAAATATGGCAAGCACACTCTTTGGCACTGCTGTTCCCTCTGCCTGGAATGATATACTCCCACACCCCCAACAAAGCCATATAACTTGTTCCCTCACTTCCTTCAGGTCTTTCACAGAAAGGCACCATTCCAATGAGCCTTTCTCAGGCCACTCTAAAATTTCAACACACACACACACACACACACACACACACACACACACACAAAACCTCACATCTATTTCATTTTCTTTTCCTGTTTATATTTTTCTCCCCAGGACTTAGCACTCTTATTTACTTATATTTTACTAATTTATCTGGTTTATTGGTGTTCTCCTCTACCAGAGTGGATGAGGAGAAATGCCAAGAGGAATTTTATGTTTTGTTAATTACTGTTCATCCTCAGAACTTAGAATATCTAAAGCAGATGTTGAATAAATGAATGTGTCTGAACAAATTCTAGCTTTTCCTTTAATAGCTGATAATAAGTAGAATTTGCTTTATAGGTGCATCAATTGATAATTCATTTGCTTTCAATAATTCTGGTATATTAAATAAAGAACTTCAACACACTTAAACATAAGCTAATGTGTATCAGCCAAACTTGCTTTCCATTCTAATCAAGAATATAAGAACTATCAGACATTGAGAACTTTTCAGCAAATTTTCAGAGATTTTCTCATAAGGGCTTACGAATGTGAAATAACTCTCATTATTGCCAACAACTATGTATGCAGTCTTATCGAGTTCTTTAAAAAGCTAAATAATCTCATGTTGCTTGAGACTCCCATAACTATCACAGTAGAAAATAATAAATTCTCAGAACTAAGACTCCATTTTAAAAATGCATACAATTTATCCTTGTATACAATTTATCTTATTTATCCTTGTCATTTAAATAATTCATTAAAGGAATTGCTTGTCTTACAAGCAGGCCACATAAATCTAGGAGTGTTAAAGGAAAGATGGGTTGAACATAAATAATGTAACAGTAAATCAGAAGGTTGAGATGCCTTTGCTCTAGAGGTCTGAGTATCCCCTCCTTTAAACGGGCAAACAATACAGCTTCTGGAAGTCCAAAGAAGGTGTCTCCTTAGTTTACTGCAGAGGACAGAATTCTATACTGCAGCCTTCACCTGCATCCCGCAGCTATTACTTGAAACACATTAAAATATTCAACTTCATTCAAGAAAAGAATTCCAGTGTGTAGGCATTACCTGCTTTAGCTTATAAGCAGCATTATACATTTAACCTAAAAATAAAGGCCTTGGGCTTTCATAAGATTTTAAATGTTTTATGAATTTTATGAAAATTTCAGGAGAACATCATTAGTGAAGCAGCTCTAAATAAAGAATTCGATCAAACACAGTACATATTTTTAAGGATGTTCTTTCCTAAAAGCATTAGAGGTAGCACTTTTGAGTACACTGGTTTGTCTTTACTGTATACAAGCTGCATCTTTCATCTCTATATGTCAATTTCTTAAACAAGACAACAAAGAAAAATAACTGCAATATACTATCCTAACACAGAAGGACAATGGCTGTCTGAACATCTTCTATAACATATCTGGTCACTGTGAGACTTCATAACCAAAACATTTTTAAGCTATAAATTTACTTAATATTTATTTATCTTGGTATACCTAGTATCTATCACAGTGCACTATCACTTGTAGTTCAGAGAAAGTACTAACATCTCCAATCTTCTCATCTCTAAGTTTCTTGGACTGCTTTAAACATAAATAAAGGTTACTCTAGATAGGCAAAATAACAAAAACATTAGTAACAAAGCTAACAGATGCTCTTAATACATGAGAGGTACATTAAGACAGGATCATTAAAACTGACTTTTATTTGCTGGCTCAGAGTTTTCAAAGCAAGATGAAATGAGAATGATCATACAGTACCTTACCCTTTCTACCGGTGAACCATAGCATGCAATGCCGAAACATAGCAGTGGCAGATGGCATTGGTGTTATTAGCTATAAAAGGGATAATAGCAGAGAAATGACGGCTGGCAGACAAGACACAGAAATGCAGATGAAATGAAAGCAAACTCGTAGTCCTTGAAGCAAAGCAAAACCTTTAAACGAAAGGTTGCCATTAGCTTCAATTTAATTCACATTTTGAGTTTTACACTGACAAGCACTGCAACCTTCATAATCAGTCTTTAGACTCTTCATGCAGAAGCAGAACTATACTCCTCGATAAAGAAGATCAGCAACCTTCTGTAAACACAAGCCAGCAGCAGCAGCAGCCCATTACTCTCTCCCTTCACTGATTTTTAGCCTTTAAAATTTAAATCTCCAATTGCAGGCAGATCCAGTCGTTTCAAATAGATCTGTTTCCACTGCAGATACAAATCCCTGCCTAACCTGCAGTACCACTTCCTCCAGAACGTTCCTGTGCGCTCGTTCATGCAGGATCAGTTGCAAAATCATTCAAGTCATCCAGCAAACAACCCAAAAGAGAAGGAAAGCAGCAGTTGGGACTATGAAGAGAGAGAATCTCTTCTTTCAGCTCACCCTGGAAATGGAAGGTTTTCTGATCAACAGTTATTGTGAAGGTGCTGTCGTCCTCATCGTCTATACCAATCACAGCTCCCTGTGAAACAAAGAGCAAAATCCCAATAAGGCAAACAATGACATCAGCAATACTCACCACTGCTACAGCCCCGGAATGCTCAATGCACCGACGACACTGAAAGCAAACTAGACAAACAAAAGGGGAATCTGAGACTCCAGTTTTGGTGAAGAACGAAGAACTACAGGAGAGGGGACGGCAGGGCACTGCGGTCCTCTGCATGGGAACTTTCTACCCTTGCTTACGGGGCATGGATGTGGTGGGAGGGTGAGGGGACAAACAGAAGCTTCAGTCTAGAATCTGTGTAAGAGCCGCTCACTGAGCCTTCCTGAGCGTTAGATTGCTCTCTAAAATGGGAGTCAGAAACCTCCACCTCACCAGGTTGTTGTGAGGCCCAAAGAGCTAGGTGGCTCTTCATCCAGCTGCTTCTGTATTATACTCGTTAGTGCACAAATGCCAGGTGACACTTGCTTCAAAACAGTGTCCCAATCACTTCTTCCAGGTGTGCTCCCATAACCACTTGTCTGTGGCTCTGCCACTGCCACATTATTCTGTGAGTATCTGTTTATTATGTCAGCCTCTTCCCATTGAACTGCTGTGAGATCTTGGAAGTCAAAAACTACTTAATTTGATACATGACACTCAAATACACACTATGTGTTTTCTAAATAAAAGCATGAACACCTCTCCAAAAGAGGGGCCTGAGTTTATAATTGTTTCAGGAAGGGTGAAATCTAAACTTTTATTTTTTTGTATTCAACTACATGCAACCTATTAAGAAAACAGGGATTGAGGGAAGCGGGGACATGCAAAATAGTCTACTGTAATTATGTCTTTAAGAAATAGGTATCTTCAGTATTCCAGAGATAAAAACTAGAGAACATGGGATAGGTAAAATGCCCCACATTGTGACAAAGAAGCAGTGTGCCACAGACAAAACCAGGAGTTTGAAAATGGGGGTTGAAAAAGACTCAATAAGCCAAAATACCAAATCCCATCAAAAAAAATACTACTACTATCCCAGGAGAGCCAAACATTTATTCATTTCTTCTCAGAGGCTGTCTGGATGAACCCCAACTCTATCCAAATCCTGTCAACTTGAATTAATTATTCCCCAGTCTCAAATGGGGTGGGGATTTTTATCCCTATTTTTAGATAAGGAAAGTAGCTCCAAGGTCACACAGGGTAAATGGCAGAACCAGAACCTACTTGCTTATTCCCTGACAGAAAATATAGACACACCTCCATGGGTAAGCATGTGTGGGAGAGGCTCATTCTGGTAACTTAATTTTGTGCTCAACTGAGTTAACCTTCTAATTTATGATATATCAAATATTTGCTGAGTCATAACTAAACACAAAAGTATGTGCCAGATACAGCTCTTGAATATTATAATAGAACCTTCCCATCAAGACACTTATATTCCAGTGGCGGACATAAAACACGCAAAGAGGAAAATACAAAGCAAAAAATCTCTACATGGATAATTTTGAAAACATACTAAATGAAAAAAGGGTCCATATGTTGTATGATTGTTTCCATTTAGCTGAAATGTCCCAAACAGGCAAATTCAGAGACCAAGAGCAGATTAGTGGTTGCTTACTGCTGGGGCGGAGGAGCGGAGGTGGGGTAAAAAGGGAAGTGACTGATGAGTATCTGGCACATACTTTTGTATTTAGTTATGGGTATGGGTTTCTTTACAGGATGATAGAAACATTCTAAAGTTGATTGTGGTGATGGTTACACAAATCTGTGAATATATTAAAAACACTGAATTATATTCTTTAAATGGGTGAGTTGTATGGTATGTGAATTACATGTTGAACAAAGCTGTTTTAACTTACAGCAATCTGGGTCCCTTAGCAAAAATGCACCACTTACCTAGTCAACTCAAAATAGAAACCTCTAGGTTCTATACATGTTCTCCCTCATTCCATCACCACAAGTTGTGCTCATTCTACCTCTGAACTATAATCTCAAATTCGCCAACTCTTCTCTGTCCTATGAATTGCTACTGCCCTAATTCAGGCTCTTCTTGCTTGATAAGGCAATCTGCCTTCAGTCTGGCCACATTTTAGTCTACAATCCTTGCTATTGCCAGAGTAATGTTTCTACAGCACACTCTTACAGGAAATCCAGATGTTTAAAACCTTCCTTGACTCTCCATGAACTAGTAAATAGTCAACATTTCTTCATTATTTCTTCTAGACTATTCAAAATCTGACCCAACCAACCATTCCATTGTCATACTCAACCCCTTATTCTTCACTGCACACACCCCATATGTACTCAGCCTCAACATTTCTTCCATACACTAAAAAAAAAACAAACCAAAAAAAAACCCAAAAAAACCCCACCAAGCAATTTCGCTTTCTATATCCTTCCTCAAACTCAATTCCCCACCACTTGTTAAACAAAAGCAGAACCCCACATCTCCCCCTAGTTACCACCTCCTTACTCACTGTTTTCACAGAGGAGCTTTCTGAAAATTGACCATGCCTTAACCTTTCATCCGGTGTTGCAATCTAGCTTCCTTCCCCACCACTGTGCCCTCCCAGGTCTCCAATGACACTTTATGACTCTAGTTTTATCACATAGCACCGCTCTGAAGCACTACAGTTGGAAAAGAGTCAGTAGAGAGAGAAAAGTTGAAAATTGGTAAAGTAAGAGACCTGAGGAAAGGTTACAAGGGGAGCTTCTCTTCATTGAGCCCGTACAGTTATGATTTATGTATATATTACCTTTCAATATAAAGTTGTTTTCAAATGGTATATGTAAAATGCTCATCATAGTGCTTAGGGGTGAATTTGCTAAGATATAGGATATGCACATACCGATTTTAACAGATACTGTGAAACAGTTCTCAAAAGTGGTTGTGCCAGCTACACACCAACCAGTGGTGTATGTAAGTTTCAACTGCTTCACATCTTCACTAACACTTTTTTATTATACTTCAGTCATCTAGCAGGTGAGTAGTGGTATCTTATGATGGTTTTAATTTATATGTCCCTGATAACTAATGAGCTTAAGTATCTTTTCATGTTTGTTGGCCATTTGAATATCCTCTTATGAAACAGTTCAAGTTTCTTGCACATTGACAAGACTGGACTATTGAATCCTTCACTGGTTATGAATTAGGCAAATATCTTCTAACCTGTTGCCAGAGTTTGGACTCACAATGACATCTTTTCATGAAGAATTCTTAACTTTCACGTAGTACAGTGTATTGGCTTTTACACTTTATGGTAGTGCTTTCTGTGTCTTTTTTAAGAAGGCTTTCCCAATCCCGAGGCCATGAAAATATTCTCCTATGTTAGCCTTTACATTTGCATATCAGGTAGAGTAAGTCCTCCAACTTTTTCCTCTCAGCCTTTACAAATTATGAATCAACATCACCACCAAAGTCATAACCAGTTCTCTCTAGAATGGCAGGTGACAAGAAGTCACCATTTCTACTGGGATCTGTTTGCTGACTGAGAAGGCAGGAATCAGAGGTGGGTATTCTATAAATTTTAGAGTCAGGTGAACAAGTTATACACACACACACAAACACACACACACACACAGGGAACAAACTGGGATTACCATTTACTTAGGTCATTTTTAATTTCAGTAATTGTTTATAGCTTTCTGAGTAGAGGTCTTGCCCACCTTTTGTTAGTATTTATTCCTAATTGTTTTTGGTACTATAGTAAATGTTTTTTTAATTCACTTTTAAAAATTCATTTTCTAATTACTAATTGTGGGTACACTGAAATACAACTTATTTTTGTAAAGTGACCTCACATTCAGTAATCTTGCTAAATTCACTTATCAATTCTAATAGTATATCTGTAATTCTTTCGGATTTTCTGTATGCTCCATTAAGTTGCTGTGACTAATAATTTTATTTCTTCTACTCTAATCCTTGTACCTTATATTTATGTTTCTTGCTTTATTCATTGGCTAGGACTACCTGATTTAAGACTGTCACTACCGTGGCAGACAATGTTGAATATAAGTGATGATGGGGGCATCCTTGTCTTGTTATTGGTCTTTCCCACTGTCCACTGTAGCTATTTAAAACCTCTCTACTTTTCTTGAACGCCCAACAAACAACAACCTAAGCAGTCATCAGGTACGAACTCGAAACCTGCTGTGCTCTCCCACCTAAATACTCACCTGCATCTACACCCACTCTCGCTTCCTTTCCACTTGCCATAATGGAAAAGGGACTCCACCCCCTATCACCTTTCCTCGGGTCTCTTAGTTTACCAATTTTCAACTTTTCTCTCTCTCTACTGACTCTTTTCCAACTGCATTTACACACACTCAAGTCTTTACCCTCTTTACAACAACAACAAAAACTGTCCTTCTCAATTATACATCCTCATCTAGCAACTGGCCCACCTCTCTCATTCCCTTGCAATCAAGATTATTCAGACTTGCACAAGCCTCCTGCCTAAAATTTATTTTAACTTCCCATTCCTTATAGGATATGTGACCAAATCAATGGCTCTTCTTCACCTTCAAGTACCTAAGGTCATCATATGACTTGGTTGTTTGCCTGGGACATTTCTGGATTATTCCTGTTGTCCTGGTATAATAATGAATAGAACCCCCTTTTAGTCTAAAGATTAGTGTCCTGGCTTAGAGGATATGATCACACTGCCATAGCCGAGCCTACAAGGTCCTCAGTGATTTGCTCCATGCCTACCTCTCATCAAATTCTACACATGGGCAGCTGGAGGTTTACCAATTGCCCCAAGCTGTCTTCCACCAAATATCCTGCCTCTCCCTTATCTGAGTTTATACTACTTGTTTTTTACCTCTGATAAAGCAAAACTCCCTATGCTAACCCATATGTGGAATAGTATTCTATCATTAAGCAAAGTTCTTTGTATGCTAACCCATCAAACTTTGATATACATATATACATATATACACATATATATGTATATATATATACACACACACACACCACACACACATATATATACACACAAACATATATATTTGTATCTTTCAATGACTCCTCATTTTCCTTCTGAAGGTTTCAGACTCTGTCAGTACCTGGGCTCACTCACAAGGTGCCCGCTACTCCCGGGTCACACTATCCAGGTTCCCAGACAGAAAGTAACTGGAGCTCAAGTCTTATGCAACTAGATGAATTTCCTGACTTTCTCTCTTCTTCTTTCTAGTATACACAGAAACATACTATAGGCATGAATCAGTTCTGGTGCCAAAGACAAAAAGCAGTTTTGCTCTCATGGCTTCAAAAAAAACCACTATGCAGGGCTATTTTAGGGCCAATCTCCCTTTGCAAGGAAAGTGGGCTGGTAAACTGACTCCAAAGACGATAAAAAGGAAGGAGGACGCCTCTGGAACACAGATTGCTGACACAGCTCCTAAAAGGACAGCCAGGAGATATAAACAGGAGTAAGATATATCTCTGCCCTGGAGAGCGCATAATCTAGAGAGGAGAGAGGAGTTCACAAAGTAGAAGGAAGCTGGAAAGCTCATGGCCCATCCCACTCACCAAAGATGCTACTGCATGGAGGACCTGCTTAAGCATCATTCACTGATTCGACAAGTATTTACTGAATTGTCTAGGCATTGTTCTAAGTGATCGTGATAGAGTGCTGAACAATTTGCTTTTTTATTGATTTATATGCATTCTTTTGGGTTTTTGTCTTTTTCATTGATTTGTAGGTTTATTTTTTTTTACATATTCTGGCCGTTAATCCTTTGTCAGTTGTATATATTGTAAATATTTTCTCTCCCAGCCAAGGGTTGTCTTTCTCGTTGAGTGTGGTGTCTTTTTGTTGTTGTTGTTGTTGTTCAAAGATTTTAAAATCTGAATGTTGTCAAGTCTACCAATCTTTTCTATCATGATTTGTGCTTTAAGGTATCCTTCTCTGTCCTGGTATCACAACGACATTCTTCCATATGTTCTTATAGGTATAAATTTTCATTTTATACATTTAATACCTCTGGTATTTATTTTTGTGTATAACATGGGATAGAGAGTAATTTTATTTTTTCCATTTGGGCAGCCAATTGATCCAGCTTCATTTACTGAGTGACAGAATTTGATTTGTAATGTGTTATATACTAAATTCTCATAGATGTGCAGCTCTATTTCTGAGCTTTCTCTTTTGTGCCATATCATAAAAACTCTTACTATCAGTTTCATAAAAACTCTTACTATCTGGAATGGCAAGTTCCAGTTTCATAAAAACTCTTACTATCTGGAATGGCAAGTTCCTGAACTCCTTATTCTTCAAAAATTTCTTGCCCATTTAGCATTTTAAATAACTTTTAGAATCACCTTGTGAAGTTCTTTGATAAGCCTAATTGTGATTTTGACTGGAATCACAAGTGTTTATAGATTAATTTAGGGAAAATAAACATATACATGTTATTGAGTCTCACAAGCAGGAACAGAATATAGCTTTTACTATATTCAGATCTTCCTTTAGTCTTTCAATGATGTTTTATAGTTTTTTTCCATCAAAGAAACACATTTATCTTGTAAAATATATTCCTAGGTAATTTAAGAGTTCTTGTTACTACTATAAATAGAATTCTTTGTAATAACTTTTCCTGATTGTTTGTAGGTTGCATAAAGCAACACTATACGTATGTTTTCTGCATATTGGTTTCATATCCAAAAACTTTTTTCTATAGATTCTTGTGGACTGTTTTATGTAGCCAATATCATCTGTAATACCAACAATGTTTATTCTTCCGTTCCAATCCTTTTTCTTTGAATTCTTTTGTTTCTTATTCTCTGTATTAAATGTTTACCAGGACCTCCAGTACAGTTGCAGAAACATCATGTGCAGATACTAATTTTGTTTTTCCCTCTAAAAAAGCCATATATCTTTTGTATTTTTTCTAATCTTACAGCATTCACTAGGACCTCCAGAGCACAATATTTAAAGGAGCAAAAGCAGGCACTGCTGTCTCACTGCTGATTTTAAAGAGAATACTTCTATTTCACTATTAAGCACAATGTAGCATTTTAGCAAATTTACCCCTTACCAGGTTAAGAATATTCTCTTCTATTCCTAGTTTGCTTAATTTTGAATGCATATTTCATTTTATTCACTGTTTCTTCTATATTAATTCAAATGGCCATATAGTTTTCCTCTTTTAATCTGTTAATGTGGTAACTTAATTAATTTTAAAATTAACATCCTAGTATTTCCAGAATAAACTTTATTTGGTCATTAATACTTTTTGTTTATACATTACTGGGTATGGTTTGCTGTATTTCGTTTAGGATTTTGACATCTAAATTAATAAATGACTCTGGCTTAAAATTTTCCTTTATTAATTTCTTCTTTCTACTTTATCATTATTTTTTTTCTATTTCTTAAAAAATTTAACACTTAGCTCATTAATTTTCAATCTCTTTTATAATATAATCATTTAAGATGATAAACCACAGACTGCCTTAGATGCAGTTTTAATATGTGGTTCCTTCATTATCATTCAGATTTAAATATTTCATAATTTACATTATGATTTCTACTTTCACCAATGAATTAATTCGAAGTATGTATGTGAGGCAGTGAGTGGCTACTGTTTTGTTAAGGAATTTCTAATTTATTCCACTGTTGTCGAAGAATGTTATCTATGCAATATTGGGGTTTTAGTATTCTCTTTTACCATAACAATTTTAATTTTTTTCTTAAAGTCTATTATGTCTGATATTAACACTGTTTCCTAGCTTTCTTTGATTAACAATTTCCTGGAATCTTTTTTCATCACTTTCTTTTTTAATTCTTAATTTGTAATTATAAAATCATATAAAGATTCAGGAAAAATAGTATTAATGACATCTATGTACCAATCAGAGACTACATAAATGTTTATATCTTGCCCACAAGAAGACATTTTTAGCATCAAATTCATACAGATGATACTTGCAAAAATGAGCGACTGAATTAACAAAAATAGGAAGTCAATAATTTTTCATAATGAAATAACAAAACAATTGACAAAAGCAGACCTAAGGGGAAGAGAGTAAAGGACAGTCTTAAGGTTATACATTAACCTAAAAATAATTCTTTATTGTATCCACTCTAATATCTTAATGATTGTTCCTAAGGCCCTGCCAAAGATGCTAACATGAAAAAATAATGCAGACTCAAGTACCATATTTTGCAATGTATAATGAGCACCCACATTTTTGGCCCAAACTTTCAAGGAAAAAAATCTTTCATTTTAATTTTTTAATTCAAATTTTTATTTGTTTACATTTAGGTAGTTGTTTTTTGTATTATAAAGAAATTTTAGCATTTATTTTTCTCACATATTATGATACAAGAAATTTTATGCAACAAATAATTACAAAACACAAGAACAGATATTAGGTACAAGAAATTTTATGTGCCGGTAACAAACTTACAATATTTATGCATCATAGAAGGCCAAGAACTTTGCCGTTGCAAGTTCGTCGTAAATTCAATAAAACCGATTATCATATTCCAGGGTATTATTTTGCATACGGATATCATTATTGATTTCTAGAGTTATACTTTTAACTCAACCATAAACAAAAGAATTAAAAACACTTATATAAATACGGAATTAGTACTACCCACGTATAATGCACATCCTTATTTTTCCCTCACAAATTTGGGCAAGAAAATGCACATTATACATGGCAAAATACGGTAAGAAGTCAGTGCTAAAACTATTAATGCATCATGGTACACTGCCAACATCTCTTGTGACAGACTCAAGGAAAAGAGAACAGATGACACATTCCTCGGGGAATCAGTCAACTTTGATGACCAACACAATTGCTAAATAGAGGGAGTACTCAGTTTCACTGGACTGGGTAAAAAGTGTTACTTTAAGTCACATATGAATTAATAGTTTTTGAAACGTCACAATACATTTAGATCAAAACTTTGTTGAATATAATTCACCTTATTTGGGTGGTTCCTAAGGCCCTGTAGAATTCTTCAGAAGTTGAGATTCATTTTATCTATGGTAATTATTAATTATAACAGTAACTACTATTCATTAAGAACCTAAGTCCCAGACACTGTGTTTGGATACTTCTAAAAATATCAATTAATTTGATATTCATAATTCTATGAGTAAATGATATGATGTCTATTCCACAGAGATTAAGAAAATAAGGACTCAGAGCTGAATAGATGAGTTGTCTGAAGTCATAAAGCTAATAAATGGCAAAATTCAGATTTGAACTGCATTTCGTATATGGCCTATTCTTGTCTCTACCCAGCACTGCCTCTTTAATGTTACTGCTTCTCCATTTTTCAGATTTTGCCTGGAAATGTCAATATTTTGCTTTTAGCTAGTATGTTGGGGAGGAGGGGGAATTAGACACCAGGACTCAATCAACATTTTACTTTTACATCAAGGCAAGGGCACCACCTAGTGGCACACACTTTGCCACCATCAAAGAAAGTGGATGGGAAGGAAATGGTTTTTCACTCTTCTGCTTTCCTCCACTGGTTTTACACGACCTTGGAACAAGTTGTGGGTGTCCACATGAACTCTTCTAGTCCAGAAGAATAGGATCCTAGTAACAATAAGGACTGAACAGGGTTTTAGAATGAGACAGATCCAAGTTCATTCCCAGATTCACTATTTACTGTGACCTTGGAAAGTTACTAAAAGTAGCTTGACTCTCAGTCTCCTCATGTGTAAAATGAAATAACACCATGTACCTGATAGCGTTATCATGGGACTACACGTGAAAAATCAACACAGTGCCTGATCATAAGAGCTTCCTCCATAATTACTGGTTCCTTTCTCTAGTTTCCTTTTATGCAGCCTAAAACCACATGGGTGTTTTGCTTTGTTTTTTAGAAAACGTATCACATACCACTAGCTCATTTTATGCTTAAAATAACTTCCACAGGTCCTTCATATGTAAACTTTAGTGAAAACAAATTCTTCAATATTTATTCATTATTATTATAAATTATAAATCAGCAATAAGCATTTTTATGTACCTACTTACTATGTACCTACTTACATAGTAACCGTGGATGGGAACTCACTATGGAGTGGGGGAAATAAAGTTAAAATGTAATCATGGAATAAGTATTTTCATGGCTATAAGTGACAAATGTTATGATAAGGTAGAGGAGGGGGATTATGGATCAGGAATGCTTCATAGAAAAAACATTTGAAAAGTCTCTTAAAAGATGAGCTCACCAGATCAGAGCCCAGAAAATTCCTGACATAAGAAAAAATATGTGAAGAGCAATGAGTAATAAAAAAACACAGTGAGGGAACACAGAGAAGTATAGTGTAACTGGAACACAGAATAAGGATGGATGGAGAGGCAGGAAGAGACCTGTGGCATGGGTCAGTGACAGCTCATTAAGCTCATTTGGAATCTAGATAATAGTTGTATCATCTATCACCACCATCAGCACCATCATCATCCACAGCAGTTATTTATTGGATGTGTACTACGCACAGAAGAGACTGTTACATTTCCTGGATTCTCAAGCTAGATCCAGCTAGATCTGGGCCAGAACAGAGATTGCTTCCTGTAAACCCCCTCAGACTGTCTGAGCGATCCCTCCCCCATGCCCCATGGTGTGCTGGTGCATGGCAGTTCCTAGAAAAGGCTGTTGCTCTCTCTCTGGCAAAAACGTAAGGCGTTTTCCCCTTATCTGGGGCATTAGTGCCATGCAGAGCGGAGGCAGAGGATATCCATGTTGTCTTGCCACTGCCCAAGATGTGCCTCCTGTGTAAGCTTCCTAAATAAACTTGATACAATGCTGCAGTTGTCAGCCTCATTCTTTGGTCTCTCAGGAAATTTTCCCAACACCCTACAAGTTATATAATGTTATTTTCATTGGAGTTAAGAAATTTGCACCAAGTCAATAAGGGGTGGAGCTGAATCAGATTCAGCCCCAGGTCTCTCTTATTCTTTCTCCTACACCAATGGTCCGGAATTTGGATGCACAAAACAATCCGGAGAATCTGTTTAAAAATAAAAGTTCCAGACCCTATTCTAAAACAGTATGTCTAGAGAGTGGGACTTGGAAACCTACACTGTTAAACAAGCTGTCCAGATGTTTCTTAAATAGGAAGCCAAATGGCAGTCCGGCTTTTTGAAAACACAGTTGACCCTTAAATAACAAAGGTTTGAACTGCGTGAGTCCACCTATGCGTGGATTTTTTTCAATAAATACTGTGAATGTATTTTCTCTTCCTTATGATTTTAACATTTTCTTTTCTCTAGAATACTCTATTATAAGACTACAGTACATAAAACGTATACATACAAAATATGTATTAACCGACTATATGTTACTGGTAAGGCTTCTGGGTAACAGTAGGCTAATAGTAGTTACGTTTGGGGAGAGTCAAAAGTTAGATGCAGATTTTTGACTGCACAGGGGTCAGTGCCACTAACCCCTGCATTATACAAGGGTCAAGTGTACCTCAAAGCCTCTCAAAACACACACACACACATACACACACGCACAACTAATTAATAGCTTCTATCTATGTGCCAGGGGCCTAATCCTCACAAAATTCGGCAGGGATATTATGCTACTTACTTTAAAGAAGAGAAAACTCAAGCTCAGGAAGCTTACAGATAGTTTCCCTCTTCCAGTCAACAAAGCAAAAGCCAAAGTAAGATTCAAACATAGGTATATCTGGTTCTTTCCTATTCTGCTGTGTGGTAGGAATTCTAACCCACCCCCTAGGACCCTTGCCCCTATATAATCTCTTCCCTTTTGAGTGTGAGTGGAAATTGAATATGAAGAGATCTCACTGCAGTGATTATGTTACAGGATGAGTGATCACTGGAGTGATTATATGGCAAAAGGGTGTAGTCTAATCTAATCTCATGAGGCCTTTTAAAAGCAGTGTTTTCCACAGCTGGTAGCAGAATGGAAAGGCAGCGCGATTCAAAACTCTAGAAGGATTTGATGTGCCATGCTGACTTGAAGATGGAGGGGCCTCATGACAAGAAGGATGTGTAATCTCTAGATGTTGAGAGCAGATCTCAGCTGCCAGCAAGCAAGAAAATGAGGACCTTAGTCCTACCACAAGGAACTGAATTCTGCCAACACACTTTAAAAGACTTTGGAAGCAGATTCTCCCTTGGATTCTTCCTCAGATAAAAGCCCAGATAAGAGCCCAGCCTGGCCAATAGCTCAATTTCAGCCTTGTGAGGCCTCAAGCAGAGAACCCTTCTGAGATGCCCGATCTACAGAACTGTGAGGTGATAAATGGGTGAGGGTTTTTTAAGTGGGGTAAAATACACATAACAAAAAATGTACCATTTAAACATATTCAAGTGTTCAGTTTAGTAGCATTAAGTTCATTCACATTGTGTGCAACCATCACAACCATCCATCTCCAGAATGTTTCCATCTTCCCAAACTGAAACTTTGTACCCATTAAACAAGAACACCCCCCAACCCCTGGAAACCACCATTCTACTTTATGTCTCCAGGAATTTGACTACTCTAGGTACCTCATATTAATAGAATCATACAGTATTTGTCTTTTAGTGACAGGCTTATTTCATTTAGCATAATGTCCTTAAGCTGCATCCATGTGTCAGAATTTTCTTCCTTTTTAAGACTAAATAATATTCCGTATGTATATACCACATTTTGTTTATCTATTCACCCGTCAAATGGACAATGCGTGCTTCCACCACCTCTAGGTTACTGTAAGTAATGCTTCTATAAACATCTCTACTTTCAATTCTTGTGTGTGTGTGTGTGTAAATGAATATTGTTTTATAAGTCAATTCATTATCTCGAAAATTGGGTAAGAGGAAATAATCAAGCATTTATGCTACTTGTACTGTATCACTGGGCAACCAAATAATAGAAGTGTCTCCTTATAGAATTATCTGATAAAAATTGAAACAAAATAAAATATCTTAATTTTGCAACCCCCAAGTAAGTTAATTAATACAGATGCTGAGAATCAATAGCTGTTAATATCAGTAAAGAGCAAAAACCAGCCTTTATTTGCTTCCTGATAAAAGAACACACCGCCACCTATAGTCTTGCCAAAGGGATCAATCCTGAGTCTGATCCAGACTCTGGCTCCAACTGTCAATTTGCAGGAAAAGCAGAGACAGGAACATGCTGAACTGCACCAGTAAGCAATCAGTGAAATCTACACTACGGAAAACTCCTACAGGTCAAAGGGCCTGGATTCTTCAATAGGTAAACTACAAACAAAAGATGTCAAGCTTTTTAAATGAGCAAGATAAAAATACAGAATTTACGAATGCAAATCCAAGACATGATTACTAGAATAGAACAGGTTACTTTAGGAGACAGGGAGGGGGCCATAATTTAAATGAGGCACATAGAGAGGCTTCCGGGATAGCAGGCAAAATTTTATTTCTAAATCTGGGTTGTAGACACAAGGGTTAATAATTAATTAAGCTATATTTAAAAGAAAAAAATAGTGCATTAAATGTAACAATGAGACAGTGGCCCAAATCCAGATTTAATTCAACTGAAGAGCTGTCTCAATACAGCTCTGCCAGTGTCACTATTGAGCCTATTTCAAGCCAAGAAGGCAGTTAATACCAGACTGAGTGGTGACTGGGGTCAGCAGCAAGTGCTTAGAAAAGCAATTAAACCAAGATGACCAAAGGAAAGGGAAAAAAACAGTAAAAAATCTTCTAACAATTTTTTAAATTTTTATGCTATCACAAATACACCATCTGCTCAAAATAGGCCTACCTGATTCCCATCCTACAACTTTACCATACTTATTCCTAATCCAGTTGCCAAAATTTGTCCATTAGAATTTGGTTTCTTTCTCAGAGTTATTCCCCATTCCTACCAATTAGCTACTGCTACCGTAATAAAGGCAATAATATGTTTGCCAAAGATAGTCACATCTGCAAAAGTAAGGGTACAGAAAAAAGATGGCAGAAAGAAAACAACAGGAGCCTGAAGAAGAAAAGGCTCCTAGAAGTTGATTTACCTAGTTACAATAGAGGTAGGCCCTTCTTTGGACACAGTGGAGTACTAGAAACTGTATCCCCAACCCTGCATTCTGTCTTGCCTTTAGCCACCTGGACAATGGTGGAAACTGAACAAGTAATTAAAAGCAGCACAAAGCTATAGGCCTGCAAGTCCAATAAGGCAGCCACGAGCTACACGTGGCTACTGGGCACCTGAAGTGCAGCTAGTCTGAACTCAGATGTGCCATAAGTGTAAAAGACACATTGGATTTCAAAGACTTAGTACTTAGAAAAGAATGTAAAATATCTCATAATTTTTATTGATTATATGTTGAAATAATAATATTCTGGATGTACTGGCCTAAATAAAATATATTATTAAAACTAACGTCACCTGTTTCTTTTTACTTTTTAAATGTGGCTACTGCAAAAATATTGAACTATGTATGTGGCCCATATTATATTTCTACTGGACATCACTGCTAAACAGACCATTATTAAATAGTGTTGAACAGGAAGAACAAAGCAGCTAAAAGTGACAATTTTTCAGAGTTTTTTTCCTACTGTTTGCTCTACCACGAACACTACAACTATTTTCCAGGCCCTGTTCCTGGCTGGAAAACAGAGGATAAACAAAAAATCAAGAGCTGTATTAAGTCATGGATGGATACCACATGAAAGCATGGGCCAGTGAACTGAGTTCTAGTCCTGGTTCTGGCACTGACTAGCAGTTACCCTGGAGAAATCATTTTTTCTCTCTGAGCCTTAGTTGCCTCTCCCAACAAATTAAGTCAGAAAGCTAAACTAAATTTAGAGTCCCATGATTCCATCAAAATAATTTTTTAAATTTCTGTCAAAATTGGTTTTCAAAAAAATGAGTAAATACTCACTCTGAGTCTAACACATCCTCGGCGAGATCCTCTCATCATTTTGTCCTTGGACTAAAAGAAAAACAAAAACATTCAATGAATAAAAGACTAGCAGACTGATTGTTTTAGAATCATCTAGGGATAAAGATACAAAATTTACAGTAATATCCCTCCTTTCTCCCTCCACCCCCTGCCCCAAATCACTTACGGATTCTCAAATTCGCACATGGGAGATTAAGAATTACCTGGGGGTTTAAGAATTACTCCCAGATGATTCTGACTCAGGCAAACAGAGGACCACATTTTGAGAAACACTGCTTTAGCTTTATCTCTTTGCAATTCCCCAAAGTGGTCCGATCTTTTGCCTTTGACATTACTCATCCGATGTTCCTCAGCTTAGACTACCCTTACACATGATTTTCTGCTTAGCTAGCTGTCACCTCTGCCTGATCTGAACTTCCATCCCTGGGCTCCCACAGTCTCTTGAGTGTTTCCTGTCACAGCCCGCACCACCCTGTTCTATGACTAGTTAACTTGTCTGACTCATCCATAAGACTGCACATTCCTTAGGGGGTAGGAACTGTATCTCACTTATATGCTTCAGAACAGTGTCTGAAACACATTAGGAGCACAAGAAATACTGATGAAACATTGCTTACCTTTTACGTCTCTGCTACCAGACTGAGCCAAGCAAAGGCTATGTTCTGCACAATAAGCCCTATGTTAACAGTCATTAAATATTCCTAAAATTAAATTAGTCATGAGTAATAAAATGAAACCTTAAATAATCAAAGTTTTCAAAATACCTCAACAATGTATTTTTCTGTACTCCTCTATGTAAGAAAGAAGTACAACGAGCCAGTATCATGGAGTTATGTTTTAAAGAAAATTGTCCCACTTTAAACCACAGATGCCCTACATTTAATGCCCTGAGCCACAGGCAAGCTTCCAGCTATAAAATAACTAAGTGCTAGGGATTTAACGTACAGCGTGGTGACTATAATTAACAATACCGCAATGTATACTTGAAAAGATGCAGAGAGAAGATGTTTAAAGTTCTCACACAAAAAAAAGAGAGAGAGAGAGAAAAGGTAACGATGAGAGGTAATATATATGTTAATTATCTCACTGTGATAATAATTTCACAATACACATGAAGGTCTGACAATTAAGTTCACAAACTCATCCTAGAAAAAGTGCTACATGTCTCATTGCTGAATATCACTACAGCCACCTTCGAAGTAGTATTCCCCTTGGGTGGCTATGCACCGACGCCAGCGCCTAGTCCACCCTTCAAAGCAATTTTGGAACTCTTTTTCTGGAATGGCCATCAGAGCTGTCAGCGTATTATCCTTGATGTCCTGAATGTCATCAAACTGTTTTCCTTCCAATATTTCCTTTATCTTCAGGTAAAGAAAGAAGTCAGTGGGGGCCAGATCAGGTGAGTAGGGAGGGTGTTCCAATACAGTTATTTGTTTACTGGCTAAAAACTCCCTCACAGACAGTGCCTTGTGAGCTGGTGCATTGTCATGATGCAAGACCCATGAATTGTTGGTGAAAAGTTGAGGTCTAACTTTTTCACGCAGCCTTTTCAGCACTTCCAAATAGTAAACTTGGTTAACTGTTTGTCCAGTTGCTACAAATTCATAATTAATAATCCCTCTGATATCAAAAAGGTTAGCAATATCGTTGCAACAAGTTCACGAACTTAACTGTCAGACCTTCCTATTAAGCACTAAATCAAATAAAACTTAGCCTCAAGGTAACCATTTCATTGTATCTTAATTATAACTTAATTGTATCTCCAACAAGACCCTATAAGCATTTAAAGATTAGTTCAGTATATTCTGAGCACATACTGAATACTTAAGAAAGTATCTTAATTCAATGAATTAACTCACAAAATCTAGTTTGGTGCTGGTATATGGTGCCATCACTGAAAAACTGTTTAATTGGAAGTACAACTATGGATTTACTCTGCTTCACAAAGCAAATTCATCTGGAAAAGTTCTGCACAAACATTAAAACTCACTAAGGAAGATTAGCTTGCCATTGAAATTAATTCTACACCTTTATACAGCAAAGAATGCCTCCTTAAACCAGTTATATAAAAACATAAATTTTTAATTGAATATTAATTTTACTTTGTTTAAAATAAACTAAATCTCTATTCAAGACCAAGCAAGAGTCTCATCTGACTTGCGCTGAATCTCTCACAGCTACAAGTGAGGTCTCTTGAACTTTTTAACATACAGCATCCAACCTTACTTTTCTTAAGGTACTTCTTCTATCTTGTATGAAAATAATGTATGTGCATGCTTCATCACCTCTCTTGGAAGGCAAGGTTTCTGATTCATCTTTGTGCTCTTCCTAACCCAACACCCCTGCTACAGTTTTGCAAAGAATAAACATCTAGAAAATTAATGGTAGGAGTTATGTGGACAATGAATGTGCACAATTTATGTTAAAATGGTCTCCCTTGTTTTAACATGAATGTAAACACTGCTTCCGTACTGATCACAGGTTAGTTCACTGCCAACAGCATACATATGAGGTTGCACTCCTAGCTAGTGTTGCACTTTGGACCATATACTCCTGGAACACAGGTGGACAACCTGCTACGCAAAACTAACCTATATAGAAATCACAAGAGGTTGGCTCTAGGGCATGGGATGGACAGGAAAGGGACAGGAGGGATTTTGCAGAATGACAGCAATGCTCTCTATTTTGATTGGGACACTGGTAACAAAAGTGTAAACAAATGTCAAAACTCATCTAACTGTATCCTTGAATTCTGTGGGGTTATTTTTACCGAATGCAATTATATCTCAATGAAAGTAAATAAATAGCACTTGCCAGAATTCCACATATACATTGCTTTACAATGATTACAAAACGGGAAATGACAGCAATAACACCCATTCCTGTAGTCTCCTTTCTATCTGAGAGCACACAGCCTCCTTAAACCATAGTAGTATTTAATGTATTGAGAGCCTTCACTACGTAATGCCCTGCATTCACTCAATAGCCCCATATGTCATCATGCCGCTGACCCAGAGTAATAGAGAAATTTTACCACCAAAAACTTGGAGGAGTCACTGACCCAGAGTAATAGAGAAATTTTCCCCATCATTCATCCCTCACGTTATCATAGATCACTCCCTCATCTCCCACCTGCCCCCATTACAAAGAGCCTCATTTGAGCAGCACATTTAGTGTCTACTTATATTATAGATAGCGCCTTAGAAAAGTGTGCTGAATGTACACAGGTGACATTAGGGGTCTCCCCAAGATCCTTGGTAGATGGCTGCCTTATTTTAAAGAAAACAGACATATTATCGGAATAGAGATATATTCAAGATCATCTTTAAGAGCCAGAACAGCATGGAGGTCATTATACTAATTATGACTAATTACACTAAGTATCAGAAAATATTAATAGTAATAGAACTAGAGTAAGAAGGCCAGAACTCAAACCAGACCGCCAGAATAGATGTTTTGCTGACCGAAAGATCAGACCTGTTCAGTTCTCATAATAGGTGTCTCTAATACGGAGACACTGCATCTTGATGTCAGTGTCTGATGCCATTAAGTATCTGTAACAAACAACTCCCTTTGGTCTCCTTCTGCTCATAAATTTGGCATCCCGTATAACTTGCATTCAGAGTATACACAGTAATGCACTAATCAGATAGCCTAAGCATACAGTCTCATTAACAGTTTTATTTCTTGTTATGAATTAATAAATTGGAACACTCGTTTATGTAACAGTGGCCACAATGTACATTTAGTGATTATTATTATATGTCAAATACTATCTGTTATAAACGTCAGCTTTTTGCTAACGTTTATGGAGCACTAAAATACCAGACACTGCTAGTACTCTAAATACAATTTTATTTAGTTCTCACATCTTAGTATATAGGTTCTTTTATTATGCCCATCTTATAATTGACGAAACAAAGGCTCAGAAGGTTTAAATAACTTGTCCAAGGACTCACAGAGAGCCAAGTGGAAGAGAGAAAATTTCAATCCAGGTCTAAGCCCAAAGGCCATGCATTTCTACCTCAGTTACCGTGTTTCCCCGAAAATAAGACCTAACCAGAAAAGAAGCTCTAGCATGATTTTTCAGGATGGCATCCCCTGAACATAATCCCTAATGCGCCTTTTGAAGCAAAATTTAATATAAGACCCGGTCTTATTTTCGGGGAAACATGGTACTCGTATAAGTCTGGTTAATTTAAGTCTCCCCTCAAAGGTTTTCTGAACCACAAAGGCTGAGTGTCAGATCAGCGATCATTCTGAATTCAGCAGTGCAAACGTCACCCTGTTGAAGCCTTGCAGCAGTGCCTAGAGCGGTACCCCTGCCTTCTGAACTATCTCTAGCATGTAAACCCTTAGGTCACTAGATCACACATACAGGTCCACATCCCTATCTGAGATCTGTGAGTCAGATGTGTTTTGAAATTCACAATTTTAGAAAAGTAATATACATGAAGTACATATACGGTCTTACGCCTGTTGTGAGGTCTGGAGTATTGAGCATTTATTTACTTTCAAATTAAGCACACTAATATTTCTGTAATACAATGAATATTTATGCTAAGTATGATAAAGACTAAATAATTCATCCCAATGAACTTTAATAAAAAAAGACTAAATAATCACACAGTTCAAGAACATAATATAATCAATTTAGGAAAATAACTTTTGGAATTCAGATTGAGGGATTTCTGAATTACGGGTAAAGGATTATGGATTTGCATTTTGATCTAGGGATCTATCACATTGTAAAGTCACAGGTCTTTCACTATTTTTTTCAAAAGGACAATTTTATTTTCAAGTCAGAATTTAAACAAAAAGTGGAGAGAATCACTTTCACAGAGCTTAACTAGCAAAGCTGTGATGACCTGGGGTTTTCACAAGTTTCCTTTCTAAATTTTGCAAGCATCCTCTTTAAAGCTAAATATTAAATATTAAATAGTAGTCTAAGTTCTGCAAATTAATTGTAGCATGTTCGTATAGACTGAACCTC
Source organism: Rhinolophus ferrumequinum (assembly GCF_004115265.2). Taxonomy (NCBI): domain Eukaryota; kingdom Metazoa; phylum Chordata; class Mammalia; order Chiroptera; family Rhinolophidae; genus Rhinolophus; species Rhinolophus ferrumequinum. The sequence continues at coordinate 36,877,801 of NC_046292.1, read as the reverse complement.
AATGGAGATTTTCTATTTTTGTTTTGTTTCTTGAATACTGCCCAAAATACTAAATAATGACTAATGTTACTTCCCAAGAAAAGACTGAAGAAAATGATGGGGGCGTTTGAAACTGCAGATGGTTTGTGCTGTGTGTTAATACTTCTCCCCCCAAACTGTGTGGTGATAATTCACTATTATTCAACTTCACTTTTCTCTTCCCCAAGGATGTTTTTCCTTATTAGGAAAAGACTAACTCAGAGCCCAAAATAATAACATCATAAAAAGATGAACAGCAAGAAGAAAAAAATTTAAAGATGGGAAAATTTGTACAACACACCAAATAATCTAGTTAGCAAGAACAATAGCCAGAACCATGGAATTTTGGATTCTCAGTCCTAATTCTAAGACTTACTGTACAGGCCCCAATTTAGAATGCAGCTATGCTCCAAAATTTGCTCCTTGTTCAAATTTGGAATTTGGAATTCAGAACAAATTTTTGCAAAGAAATTGTTAAAAATGTTTTCCAGGTTAGCCAGGAAAGGCACTTGAAATACAGTATGTAAATATCGAGAAATAGGGGTTATGAACATCTAGTCATTATGTTGTACACCTGAAACTAATATAATATTGTATGTCAACTTGTAATTTAAAAATAAAAAAAATTGTTTAAAAAAGTGGGGAAAAGTTGTTATAAATTCAAACACTGCCTAGGAAATGACTTTCTTAAAGAATTTCTCTTAGATGTTGGTGCTTAAAGAAAAGCAGAATGATGAGAGAATAAATAAGTCAAGAACACAAAAGCTATGCCAAAGGGCTTAAGAAACTTTTAAGGACTTGAGAAATTAATGATCTTCAATAATCACATTTTACTTTTATAGTCAGAAAAAAATACTTTTAAAAAAAGCAATTTAAAAACACTCATTCTTTATCAGGTTGAATTTTACTTCAAATTTTATGAGTTTTAAAAAACAAAAAAATGAAGGCAGAGAAGAGTTAACATGCAAGCACATGCTACAGACCTAGGGTAATACCAGCCCAAGAAGCCTAAAAATATATACCTATGCAAACTCTCTAAGGCAGGAACAAGTCTGAGGTGCTCCCGGAAACAGGAAAAGAAAAAGATAGAGTGAGTACTATAGAATGGTAAATGAAGGCAGTCACAAAACACCTATAAGTCCTAGTAAAGAGTTTGGATTTTTTCCTAAAGTCACTAGAGAATTTTAGAGGAGTAACTTGGTCTTTCCTTTATTTTAAAGATCACCTGGGATGTTGAAAGAAAATGCTTTTTAGAGAGCAAAAACTGAAACAGAGAACAATTATAAGGTTTTTGCAACAGATTAGATGAGACGTGATGATGGTTTATATGCTACAATGGTAACAAGGAAAATTAGAAGAGGTTATGAGGCCATTTGACAATATTAGAAAATACCTAGAACAAAGATTAATATATAGTAGAGGCTAGTGGCAGATTACAGTCTCCAAAAACGTCCTGCAATAATGTTTCCCATCCCACAAGCTCTTCTAGAGCTCTAGAAGAGCTTGTGGGATGGGAAACATTCTCCCCCTCATTATGAAATGGAGTCTTTTGCCTCTGGGTTGGTCTTTGTAAACTGCCTCAAATAAGTTAACTGAGTACCGCCCAGTTGCACAGAACTATGGGAGATAATATAGATTATTGTACCTTCTCTTCCAGCATTACAAACAGCATAGGAATCTTAATCTCCCAGATTACTGAGATCGCATTAAGTAAGGATAACAAAAAATGATATTCTTTGTTCATTTTGCTACTTGAAGAAATGCAATACACAATTGTACAACAAATAGAAAATTTTTACTAAAACGTTATTAGGCTGTACAATATCATATATAAAATGATCTCATTTATATAAAATATACATACATGTGTATTTAAGCATAAAAAATTGTTAGGAAAGCTATTATCCAAAACACAAACAGTGGATTTCAGGTGGGACTTGTCTGCCTTTTATTTGTATATACTTCTCGGTATTGTTTCAATTTTTTAAAATTAAAAGTATGTTGTCATCTCTTCAAGAACAATAAAAACTATAGTTTTAAACGCTTTAAAAGGAAGAGTAATCCACATCAAATTCTGCAGAGACAGAGTTATTAAAATTAAGGGTGAAAAAGCACACTCTGGGCTTAGCAACAAAGCTATCTTGCAGACTTTTGCTAGGATTTTCAGTGAAATCTGAAGGCAAAAATAGGATTGCTGTAAATTCAAGATAGATGAATAGAGACAGACAGTGTAGAACTCTTTCACTAGGTTTACCTATCTTGAAGAAGAGATTAGGATGGTATTTCTAAGGAGAAATAATTTTTCAACTAGGAGAGATATGCCCATGTTAATTTGTTAAAGAAAAAGTTAGTAGATCCTAAAATTTATATGGAAATTCAAGGGACCCAGAACAGCCAAAATAATCTTGAAAAAGAACAAAGCTGAAGGACTCACTTCCCAATTTTAAAATTTACTACAATGATACAAATTTACTACGATAATTGAAACAGTGTGACACTGGCATAGGAATAGGCATAAAGGTCAATAGAATAGAATTAAGAGTCCAGAAATAAACCCTCACATTTATGGTCAACTGATTTCCAGCAAGGATGCCAAGACAATTCAATGAACAAAGAACAGTCTTTTCAATATATGGTGCTAAAATAACAGAATATTCACATGCAAAAGAATAATAAAAATAATAAAAAATTTAAAAAAAGAAAAGAAAAGAACATTACCCTTAACTCACACCATATATAAAAACTAACTCAAAACGAATCAAAGACCTAAATGTTAAGAGCTAAGACTATAAAACTTTTGGAAGAAAACAGGCATAAAACTTTGTGACTTTGGATTAAGCAATGTTTTTCAGATCTGTCACCAAAAGCACCAGCAAGCAATAGAAGAAAAAGATAAGTTAGACATAATCAAACTAAACAAATTTGTGCTTCAAAGGACACCAACAAGTAAAAACACAACCCACAGAAGGGGAGAAAATATTTGCAAATTATGTATCTAATAAGGGACTTGTATCTAGAAACTATAAATAATTCTTATAATACAACAATAAAAAAAAGAACACAATTTTAAAATGGGCAAAGGCTCTAAATAGAAGACACAGATTTCTCCACAGAAGACACACAAATGGCCAATAAGCCCCTGAAAAGATGCTCAGCATCAACAGCCATCAGAGAAACACAAATCAAAACCAAAATAAGACTCTATTCACACCTGGGATGGCTACAATCAGAAGAACAGATAACAAATGTTGGCAAGGATGTAGAGAAACTGGAATCCTTATACTTCCAGTGGGAATGTAAAACAACCAGCTGCTTTGGAAAACAGTCTGGCAGTTTCTCAAAAGGTTAAACAGAGTTACCATATGACTCAGTAATTCCACTCCTAGATCTATATCCAAGAGAAATGAAAACATATGTCCACACCAAAACTTATGTACACAAATGTTCACAGCATTAGTCCTAACAGCCAAAAAGTGGAAACTCAAATGTCCTGATGAATGGATAAAGAAAATGTGAAATATGCTAACAATAGTCTATTCAGCAATAAAAAGTACTGATATGTGTTACAACATGGATGAAACCTTGAAAACATTATGCTAAATGAAAGAAGCCATATTAGAGTTGTTTAAAAACATGTTTATAATACGATTCTATTTATATGAAATGTCCAAAACAGGCAAACCTATAAAGACCAAAAAGTACACTAGTGGTTGCCTAGGGCTGAGGGTGAAATATTGAGGAGTGATTGTTAATGGAAAAGGTTTCTTTTGGGGGGTAGGAAATGGAAATTTTCTGAAATTGATTATGAAGACGGTTGCACAGTTCTGTGAATATACTAAAAACCATTGAACTGTGTACTTCAAATGGACGGTATGTAACTTACATCTCAATAAAACTGTTATTTTAAAAAGCAACAGGCAACCGAAAAGTTTACTAAAATTGTTACAACTAAGATGTTTAGTTATATTACAATATTCTTAAAATAAAAACAACCATGGACAAAAGTCCATCCATAAATAGGAAGACATTGAAGATTACACGAGAGGGAGGGGAGAAAGCAGATAGAGGAGAAAAACCTATAGATTGAGGTATTTGAAAAATCTGTGAGCAGATGGAATCCAAAACATGCAAGAATTACCTTTTCCACTATGATGGGGAAGAGTACAGGCAAGGAGAGGCAGGAAAGGGGGTATACTAATAGACGGGGGTATGAGGAGTTGAGAGTGTTCCTACCATATGGACTCAATTGTCTCTGGGAAGCATGGCATCTTCTATGAGTGATGGAGAGTTGAGAGACTGCAGAGAGAGCTGCCAGAGTGATAAAGCAAATAGTCACCCAATATTTTATTTACCCATCCATGCCATCACAGTAGTCTAAAATTAAACACAAGAAATGAAGTAAGTGGACAATCTTAGCTTGAAGGCTTAACGTGAATAAACGTCCAGAAAACAGAAAATCAACTTTCACAATAATCTCAACACTGTCACATGAATGGGAAAAAAATTAATTATGATTATCTCTCTTTCCTTGAATATGATTCCATTTATATGATTCTATGTACCATGTAAACTTTTTTTTTTTTTGCAAAAAAAGTTAATTCCCTTTTTACTTTTTAAGAAAGTTCAAACTAGTCTACGAAGATAATCCTTTACAATAAAGTAAATAATAAGAAGGAAACCGATTGGGCTGGCCATTTGTTTTTCTCTATAAGCAATAAAAGGCATTCAATCCTTAATCTAAATCACTTGTGTATTGTATTGCCTAGCTTCCACTGGTATTATGTAACTATCTGAAAATCTAATCCTATGACAATTGCCACATATAGGAGTAGCATATTTAAGAACAATTCTACTTTCTGTCCTTCCACAGATTACTACCATCAACAAAACTGCTTACAACAGAAGCAAGAACTGACTGCTTGACTAAATATAACACACTAAGTAAAAGATCTCACAGAGTTTGACAGGCTCTGGATGATTAAACAAAAGCCATTGTTGTTAATATAAGCTCAACCAGGTTTTACATAAGTCATGGAAATGTACATTTTGCTATTAGTATATTCTGCAAAACGTATAAGGCTGTGTAAGGAACAACTCCAAAATAGCCCTCTGCATCTCCTCTTTAAGCTTTGTTTGAAGGACCTTGGACATACTGTTCATGAGAACAACGTGCCACATTGTAGGGCTTGAAGATTATAATGCTCTGTATGACCATCAAAGAATTTACAAGCTTGCTGTACAAATAAAAAATGTACTAGAGATACAGCTAGTCATAACATTAAACAGTAAAATGATTAAATCCTGAAAAGATTTACATGAGCAAAGCTCAACAGTATCAGAATATGGAAAAATCAAGGTTGACTATTCAAGGAAAACAAAAGATACAAAATTTCCACATACTTCTTCCCACTGACAGATACTACTTATCATTTTAGGAGATTTCTTTGTTTTCTTTTCAGAACAGTTAGATTACATACAATTATTCTTTTGTTCCTTCTACAATTCTAAAGCTACTTTATTAGATTTGGACAATTAATATGTACCATGTAAGCTTAATAAAAATCACATTTTTTATATTCCTAAACAGTTTATTTAGAAAAATATAAATTCCTAAACAGTAAAAGTATAAACTTTTAATTGTTTGATGGGAGTAGTGCTGATATACTTCTAGGAGAATCTGAGACTACCTCTTTTATATCTTTGCAAGAGAAATATACTTAAGCTCTTCAAAAACCAAAAATCCAAGAATAACCGTGTTTCCCCGAAAATAAGACCTAGCCAGACCATCAGTTCTAATGAATCTTTTGGAGCAAAAATTAATATAAACATATTAAAATAAGACCGGGTCTTAATAATATAATAAATATAATGTAATATAATACCAGGTCATATATTAATTTTTGTTCCAAAAGACGCATTGGAGCTGATGGTCTGGCTAAGTCCTATTTTCAGGGAAACACAGTAGGTCACAAAAGGCACTGGGGCTTCCTGCTTGCTCTGACTTGGATCACTGCCTCTGGGTGAAGCCAATGCCTGTCATGATGACACGCATGTAGCCAAAAGGAGAGGCTAGTTGGTGAGGAACTAACGCTTTCTGCCAACAGCTGTGTGAGTGAGCCATCTTGGAAGCAGATCCTCCAGCTCGTCAAAGTCAAGCCTCTCAGGTGACTGCAACCCTCGCCAATGTCTTGACTGCAACTTCATGAGACCCTGAGGCAGAACCACCGAGCTGCCACTCTCAAAGTTCTGAGCCACTGAAACTATGAGATAATAAACGTTTGTTGTTTTAAGTTGCTACGTTTGAGGTAATTTGTTACAAAGCAATAGATAACTAATCCAATGGTGTTTTTTAGCATCCTATCCAAAGCTATTATGCTCATACTCAACTCTCCCTATGTGTAAAACCAGTACTTATCTGTAACCCAGATTTTTTCCTAAATTCCAAACTATATGACATCTTTACATCAATGACCCAAAGCAACCACCTTCTCCCCTAACCTCTTCTTCCTATTTTCCCTATCAGCATTCATCCAGGTAAAACCAAAAGCCGGGATTTCATCACTCTTCCTCCCCTTTCACTCACATCCAATCAATCGCTAAGTCCTATAAATATGATCTCTTGATTATTTCTCTGTAATAAGAGTATTTAAAGAATAGAAATTTCATTTGCACCTATTAATAAACTTTAAAATCACAGAGACAACCCGACGTCATGTGCCACTTGATGTAATCTGTTCCACCTGTGAAGTATTCTTGTCCCAAAGGGAAAAAAACTGAATTTGATTAAGATTCTAGCTTTATTAGTTTATAGGAAATACAGAGGACAAAAAAAAACATGTTTAAACATACCAAAAGGATGTTATCAGCAAAATCCAGAATGTGGAAAATTCTACAGAACAAATGACCTGGTATCTTCAACAAATAAATGGCAAAGAAAAAGAGGAGGAGAGAAGTACAGATTAAAAGAGACTAAATTTTATGTGTGGGTCTTGTTTGGAATCCTGACTCAAACCAACCGGTGAGGGAGAGATGTTTGAGACAGTCAAAGAAATGAAAACTGGATATTTGATAATAATTATTATTATTGTTATTTCATAGTTGTAATAATGGTATTGTGATAAGATTTTTTTAAAGAGAGAGATCTTAACTTTTAGTAATACACACTAAAATATTCACAAATGAAATGATATGGTGCCTGGGATCTGCTTTAAAATAATCCACTGGGGAAGGAAGGAGTTGATGGGAGTATTAATAAAACAAGATTGGCCACAGGTTGATAATTGTACAAGTTGGATGACAGGAATCCATTTTACTATCCTCTTTTATGTATGTTTGAAATTTTCTATAATAAACGTATTTTCTATAATAAAAAGTGTTAAACGACTGTCCTGGGGGTAAAGTTCAAATTCCTTAGCATGTTTTACCAAGAAAGCCTTTCATTACCTGGCCCCTGCTTACCTCTCAGGCTCATCTCACAGCTGGTCTCTCACAGCCCAAGCTCTCCTCCAAAAACATTTACTACCTCTATCTCAAGCAGTTTAAACTTCTTTCTCTGCTCACATGGCTAACCCCTACTCATCAATAAGGTCACAGCAAACCTGCTTCTTCTAGGAAACTTTTCCTGACCCTCCCAGACTAAGTCAAGTAACCCATCTATGTACCCCCAAACATCCTATGCTGCCCCTATCACCTCGCACTTGCTGCATCCCCCAGTATACTCTAGGTATCATGCGAGCAGGGACAATTTCCATCTTATTTACCATTTTAACCCCTCTTCCTAGCATAGTGTCTGGCACACAGTAGGTACTCAATAAACATTTCATAAATTTACCAAAGGCATGACCCACCACTCCATTTACCAACTCCTGACATCTATACCTCTCTCACTTTTCCTTCTTTTTCATCTTCCTTTGTGATCGTGATTCACATAAATGGTTGGCTGTTCACATAGTGTTCCCAAATTTATATCCGTAGCCCTCCTTGGGCATCTCATCTAATAAAAATTCAACTAACAAATTCTGTGCTATAACCTAACATCTTTATCTCCAGGCCTGACCTATGGCTTCAAATATATTCTGGACTCAATCTCCCATTATCTCCCAAACTTGCTTTTACAAAGAGGTGCTCAGAAATTCTCAGCATCTTTGTAATACCCCTATGTTCTCAAGCTTCCCAATTTGTGCACATTTCCCATTGCCTGGAATGCCCTTCTTCTCTTCTACCTTTAGCCTTTAAGTCTAGGCTCAAATGTCTCTCTGGCCTTTTTCAGGCAATGTTCCCACAGCGGTCTATTCTTATTTCTATTGTAGAATTATCATACCATTTTGAATTTATGTTTAGGTGTCCGCTCTGCTAGATTGTGAGTTCCTTAATGGAAGGGACTCTCTCTCCTTGCACCTCCAGCATATAGTACAATGCCTATTACAAAGTCGGGCCCAAATAAATGCTTGCTGAATGAATTACATTATATTGTTTCTAATAATTAAGAAACTGAGCTAGAACTGTAAAGATTGCCTAAATCTACTTTCCTAAAGGAGGTAATCAGTTTCTCTGTTCCTGTACTGAGCAGAGTAATAATACATAACATTAAGCTCTTTTTCAAAAGCTGAAGATACGCAGATTATGAAAACAAAAAAAAAATGTGCAGTAAAAATATCATCCAGGGCCGACCCGGTGGCTCAGGCGGTTAGAGCTCCATGCTCCTAACTCCGAAGGCTACCGGTTCGATTCCCACATGGGCCAGTGGGCTCTGAAACCACAAGGTTGCCGGTTCAACTCCTCGAGTCCCGCAAGGGATGGTGGGCTCCGCCCCCTGCAACTAAGATTGAACGCAGCACCTGGAGCTGAGCTGCCTCCCGAATGGCTCAGTTGGTTGGAGCGCAGGTTCTCAACCACAAGGTTGCTGGTTGGACTCCCGCAAGGGATGGTGGGCTGTGCCCCCTGCAACTAGCAATGGCAACTGAACCTGGAGCTGAGCTGCGCCCTCCACAACTAAAACTGAAAGGACAACAACTTGAAGCTGAATGGCACCCTCCACAACTAGGATTGAAAGGACAACAACTTGACTTGGGAAAAAAAAAAAGTCCTGGAAGTACACACTGTTCCCCAATAAAGTCCTGTTCCCCTTCCCCAATAAAATCTTAAAAATAATAATAATAATATCATCCATTCTCAGGGGATGGGTTTGGGTTTGAGTCTGGGCCCTGGCCCAAAGGAGAAGATCCCCGCTGAGGTTAAGTTTTGGGTAAATCTATATTCACAGCAATTTCAGTGATTCTAACCCACCCCTGACATTATCCCAATATCAATTTTCAGCGCAGGCCGACTCTAAAGCAAGGCCAACCTAGTTTAGTAAAGGGTTTTCATGGCCTCCTGAGAACAAACCTACAACCACAGAGCCAGACCAGAGCCCAAGTGATTTTGAAACAAGAGAGTGACTTGCTATTTACTGCTCTGTTTAAAAGGCTGTGCAACTAATTCAGATACTCTTCCTGGAAGATGTAGCTCCAAGTTACCAGGTTTCCCCGAAAATAAGACCTAGCCCAACTATCAGCTCTAATGCGTCTTTTGGAGCAAAAATTAATATAAGACTGGGTCTTATATTATGGTAAAATAAGACCGGGTCTTATATTAATTTTTGCTCCAAAAGACGCATTAGAGCTGAAGGTCCGGCTACGTCTTATTTTCGGGGAAACAGGGATCAGCCACATACAAGCATTAAGATGTATCTTCAAATCCTTTGGAATCCTAATGTACTGAACCAATGTCCAAGTATACAAAATTCACTGCCAACATTCAATGTGTCTCCTACTTTCTCTTTAAGTAAATAACTATCTTTTTCCCATCTTTACAGAACCTCCTCTTATCTGGGATTGGGTATTATTTTCACAAGATCATTTTATCTTACAATATTTCTCCGTAAGCAAATACTTTAACACCGAAGAACTAGGGGGAAAAAAAAAACCCTTCTAAATAGCCATTAGTGAGAAATACGATACCTCTTTCTGTTGGCAAGGATGATGTATTATAGAATCTAGTCTCAGAAGGGAAGCTGAGTATTGGGGGGTGAGAGATGGGAATCTATGAAAAACCTGTATACTTTAGCCAGCAAGACAAGAATTTGTCAAGATATTCATAAACAAAAAGGGCAAGGAGCCAGAAAAAAGCTACACTAAAGAAAGAAAAACAGTAGAAAAGAAAATTGTGTCTGGGCTAAGAGCTCCCAAGAACCCCTGCGTGGGGCCTGTAACCCACCATGGTCCTAGATGCAGACCCACACAAATTTGGGATTTGTTAATTCCATAGTGCCACTCACTGGAATTACTCCACCTTGAATAGGTTGGAAAGATTCCATGGGATTTTCTGATTATCAGATCTACTGAAACCCATATTCTTCATTTATCTGAGCCAGGGAATTTCGTAATTCCAGAGTTTTCAGGATATAATACTCAGTTACCTCTCTTTCATGGCTAATCTTCGTTCCCTTTAAAAATTATGTAGAGAAAGGAAATTCATAGTTGAAGGATGCTGAAAGTTATACTTTGTACTCCTGCAGGCTTGCCTTCTGTAATCACAAGCTTGCACTTTTCTCCTTTCTGTAGCGAAAGTGAAGTGTAGTGGGAAAAATTTGGAATCCTGATTACACCATTTACTGCTAGCTCTGAGATCTTGAGCAAATTACTTAAAAGCCTGGAGGCTCAGATTCCAAAACTATAAAATGGGGAAATAAACTGGGGATAATAAATATCTACCTTGCAGAGTTACTGTTAGTAAAATTAATTAAAGGAACAACGAAACTTAAATATAAGTTCCAGAGAAGAACAATGGTCACTGTCTTGAACACTGTTGATTCTTGCTCACATTGCACAAGAGTGTGCACACCGACCCACACACACCTAGCCTAAAGCAATAATTAACATATAGTGGGAGCTCAATAAATATTTTTAAATGAACAAATAAATACAATTGTCCCCATTAACCCTTTTTCCATGATCATATTTTTCATCTCTTCTATTATTGAAATCTTCAGGACATTCTTCTTTGTCCTTTTCAGTGGTTTCCTCCCTCTCATTAGCTATTATTCACTATATTCCATTCAGACAAAGTACCTTTGGAAGTAATTTCTCTTAATACCACCTACCTTCCATTTCTAATGTGATGGGGGTGGAGGGGATAGTCAGAACATAAGATTCATAGCATTCATGGATTTGCCCACGGCCACTGATTCGTGTTTAACAACAATCAAGCCGTGAACTCAGCCCTCCCCAGAATATAACTTTCAGGAGACGCCACACTATCCATTCTCTCTTTGCTAACAAGAGACTCCCGTGTAGGAATCCTCGCCTCTCAAAAGTTAAGGTGTCGGCTAAGGGAGCAGCGCGTCCCTTTAGTGAAAACACTCGACCTGAGCAAACAGGAGGGATTTGGACCCCATCGTGCTGCCCCTGGGCCGGTCACCTACGGACCCGGCCACGCAGCGCTCTTCAATCCCCGGAGGCAAGTTTAGGGGCGCGGCCGTCTACAGGGCCTGGGGAGAGGGGGGGTCGGCGTCAAGTCCATGACACGTGGGGAGACCGCACGGACCGCGCCACCGGGTCCTATAAACCACGACTACGACCACCCTCGCCGCCCATATACAAGCCCGCTGAACCCCACCACCGCTCATTACCCCACACTGAAAACGGAACGCGGCTCGCCCCCAGCCCATAAATCAGACAGCCAGTACCTGCTTATTGGCTGCACTGGCATCTCCTTCACCCTTATTGGCTCTCCCGGACGTAAAACACTCCTCTCCCAGGGAACCCTCTCGTACGGCGGCACCCCCAGCCTAGCAACCTCAACCCGGCTACCAAAAAGCCCGGCCCCCCTCCACCCAGGGATTGCGACCCGCGAGAAGCTCGGAGCTTCAGCCCCCCGAGGACTCACCGTGTAGTAGGAGAGCAGCCCTGCATTGTAGTCCAGCACGAACCAACGGTACTGCCAGCCCTTCATCACGTTAGTCCATTTGCTCAGCGGCCCCTCCATGATGGACGCCATCTTGGGAGCCGCCAAGGATAACAAACGGCCTGACGTCACTCGCCTATAAGGCATTCAGCTTGTGGGGGCGGGGCCGCCGCGGGAGGGGCGGGGCCGGGAAGGGGCGGGACCCGTGGCTACTCCTTTACTTGGACTCGCCAGCTTAGGCAGCTACGTCCTAAAACACGCTTTTTTTGGGAGCCTATTGTGTGTAGAACTCTGTGCCAGGGGTGTGAGAAATACAAGCATGAGTACTGCTATTAAAATGATTTATTAACAGAAATAATTTTACTAGCCATGATGACACCTACTATTTCCAAAAGATTTCACATCTGATATTCATTTCTATGCCTTTGTAATATAGATTGGAATCCAGAAGTGTGATTCCTCCATCTTTGTTCTTTCTCAGGATTGCTTTGTGGTTACAAATAAATTTTAGGATTTTTTTTTCCTTTTTCTATATAAAAAAAATGCCATTGGAATTTTGACACGGATTGCATTGAATCTATAAGTGGCTTTGGGTAGTATGGACATTTTAACAATATTAATTCTTCCAATCCATTAACACAGGATATCTTTCCATTTGTTTGCTCAGGTACCTAATAGTATTACTTGGTGAGTATCTGAGTCCATATAAGCACATATCTGTGTTTTCATTACGCTACATGGCCTTCCCAAAACACACTACATACTTCTCACAGAAACTTGATGTTCCAGAAACATTGTTCAGCAGAAAGCCTCATGTTGCTGATGTCTTTTGGTATAAACAAAGTGTTGGGATCTTGAAACATCATGATTCAGACTGAGTTAAAAGATTTACATAGTGTTAATTACTACTCCTCCATTAGTTTCTTAAGAGCAGGAACCCAGTTTTACTGATCTTTGTAGCCCTAGAAACTAGCCCAGTGCCTCGCACATTGAAAGTGCTCAATAATTATTGTTTGATCTGAATTATCTGCTCCATTGAAACCGACCTACTAAGTTCCAAGGACTATGCAAAGCGCCATCACCTACATTTTCTCCTTTAATCCCCACAACAATCATTCAAGATTTATGTTATTACATCCATTTTACAGAGGAGGACAGTGGGATATAGAGCTATTGAGTGGCTTGTGCTAGGTCACACAGCTAGTAAACGGCAGAGCCAGAATTAGAATCTAGGTCTCTTTATCCCAGGTCCATTCCACCCCAGCTGCAAGCTATATTTACATTGTCTATGTGTAAATGTCTTTGATATGACATAGGGAGTATCATCAATTTCTAAATCAGTTTTAACTTTTATCAGATCATCAGGCATTGGCAGGCTCTACTTAGCTTCAAATGTCAAAACACAGGTCATCAGGGAAAGCCAGGAGCACGGGAAGTTCTCGATTCCTAAGACCGTGTCCAGTTGCACAGCACTTTGTCTGCATTCTACTTCCAGTGTCAAACTACCTGCTTTAGATCATCAGCTAAAATTAAACATGGCGAAGACGGATCTGTTCTCATTCCCACATTCCTTCATGACTGGCCTCTGGTGGAATGAGGTAGCAGCTGAAGCAGAGCAGAAAATGAAGATTAGATTCAAAATCGGAAGGTAAAGATGATGTTAACCATTAAACAGCATAAGCTCATCAAGGACAGAAACTGGGACTAATTCATCCTGCCACTTAGAATATCAATAAATGTTACAGTAAAGATATGATTTTTTAAAAGATCATTCTAGCAGCAAAATTGAGAACAAATCGGGCAAACTGGAGGCAAGAAGACTAAGAGACTTTTTAAAAACCAAACAAGCAAGTAAAAAGTGTATAGACTTGGACAATTGACAGCAAGGATGGAGAGTGGGAAAGATACTGTACTGTATATTTATTGAGAAACATTTTAGAGTTAAGATTTTAAAACTCACTAAATAATGGAAAAATAAAAGGGAATAAGGGGGAGGCAGAGACAATACCAACAACTTGTGTAACTGAATGATTACTTAAGTAATCAAGGTTATTTATTTTTTGTAAAAAAGGAAGAACAAAAACAGTTTATGTTTCTCAATATGAAGTTTCCTTCCTTTACACAGCTGTTTAGAAATGTGAATTTTTTTTTCTTTGTTTTCTAGCAAAAGTGATTTCCAGTTTTTCCACAGCCAAAATTATAGGTGCACATTGCTTCAAAATGCATTCTGTTGTTGCTGGTTTCCTGCCTTCTCTTCCTAAATTTCCCCCAACTGCTTTTTTGTTATTGTTGTTATGTTTCTTAATTGGCAGTTGTTGGGCATCAAATACAACAAAATTTACAAAATACTGCCTTCTTAAGGGAAAGGACAAAAACTTGACTGTGCTTTGCTGGGTATAGAGGAAACAGAAGATCAAGATTAAGTAGGGGGAAAGCAAAATAAGACACAGCCTACGTTGTCCACAAACAAATCCCAGTTCTTTCTCACCCTTTCCCATAGCTAGAGAGCAAGAAAGTGAAACATCAAGTTTAGGAAAATATGGCTAAGATTTTGAGGCAGAAGGGAGCTGGGAAAGGGAGAGAAAATATTTTAGGAGATCTAGGCTTTATAAGTGTTTTGAGGAGAGAAAAGAGGAATACACTCATCTTTTACTCTCCCCTTCTAAAGTGCCCATTCGAGACCCACATCCCAGCCACCCTGTACTTTATACATTTCACAAACATCCTCCCTCCCTCAGATAGAATGGACCCATCATTCCTTTGTGCTCCACCTGCACTCTGAACAAACTTCTAGCAGAGTCTGGAACACCTTATTGCATTTACTGGTTCAGAGAGTCTGAATGCCCCCCTTGACAGTGGGGTCTTTGAGGACTTGGTCGTATGTGCATACTCAAACTTAGCACGTTGCTTGATATGGGACAGTGCAAGCAGCACAGGTAATCTGGATGAAAGGGGAAGGGGAAGCTGGTTTGCTGGAAATACAGTCTTATATTTCGTATGTACTCGCATTGGCTTAGAGGAGCTATTAGAAGTTATAATCAGAAACTGAAAGGAGTTTGAAATTTCAGAGGTAGAACAGTTCAGGTGTTGAAAGGTTGAGGGTGTAGCCATAGGAGTGGAAAGCTGAAGGAGAGGTATGGATTACAAGAGACCTGGAAGTCAAGGCATTGTGAAGCCACCCTGCTAGATACTTCGTTTACGTGGAAGTTGAAGTTACCCGTTTCATGGCCAGGGTTGGAGTTGAGGAAAGCTCTGGGAGAGGTGCCACAACCTCAGTGAAGGAAGTTGGAAAATGACACAAGGACAAAAGGACACTCCTCTCTGCCCGCACTTCTCCAGGGGCCTAAGCAGAAGACTAAAGAAGCTAGGTTGAGTTTTGTAAATTATTTGGGTTTTATAAATGATTTGTGGATATCAGTTAGTTATGGTATCCCTTCTCATGACCAGCATGGATATTCTCCAGTTGCTGTAGCAAAATAGTGTCAAGAACATTTAGAAATCTATCATTAAGGAAGCAATCAGATTAAGGTGCAAGGATATTGTTTGGAATAGTGAAACCCTGGAAACAACCTAAACGTCCAACAATATGGAAAAGGGAAAATGTAGCCATTAAAAAAAAATTTAATGGCTGATGTCAGCCATTAAAAGTTGTTTGGATAAATGAAAAATTATGATGCCAAATTATTACATATATAAAAATAAGTATAAAATGGTTAAACACATACAGTATAATTTTAATTTTATTAAAAAAGGTACATATCTTCCAGAAGACTATAAGGAAATGCAGAAAAACATCCATACTCAGTTTATGGGATTGTAGGATTTTATTTCTTTCTTTATACTTCTTTTGTGTTTTCCAAATTTTCTATAAGTAACAGACATTGTATTTATGAGGGGAAAAAATGCTATTTTGTGAAGGAATAAAAAAATAATACACTAAAAAATACTACCACATAATTATATCAGCTCTGAATTTGCCAGGCATATGCCATTTATAACCATAATATGCCTGCCTTCTTAAGGAGCTGGAATAAATAAGCATCACAGTTCAAACAATGACACCCCGTCAGATCCTAATAGCTTTCTGTCCCTACCAGGACCCCTGAAGAATTCCTAGGCCCTTTTCCTCATTCTGTATCCGTCTAGGTCTCCATGTGAGCTGACACAGCAACATTTTGACTTTGCAAACTTAGGGTAAGTCACCACCGCCATACATCTGCAATGTATTCATTCACCCCTTTTTTCAGGGAAGTTGGCTTCACTGAGCAGCAGTTCTGTGTCAAGCCGTCGACCAGGTGCTGAGAATAGACATCAGTCACGCATGGTTCCTGTCCTCAACAGGAAACATAATGTAACGCTGCACAGGGTGATTCATGGCAAACCAGAGGTGAGCACAGAGGAGGCACCTCAGCCAGCCTAGTGACAGGGTAGAGTGTTTCAGTCCATACAGGAAAGAAACAGCCTTTCTTTCTGTGTCCACTATTACCACCTTGGCTCAAGCCCTCACCATTTCACGCTTGGATTGCTACAATAGCTTAGACTTATCGGCTCTAATATTGCCCGCTTCAACCTAGCCTCCATAGTGACTGTGACAGCTATTCAGATTTCTAAAGAAAAGGTGAAATGTAACTCCTTGCTTTCCAGTCTTACTGTTTGTGTCATCCTCTCCCCATCTCCAAATATGACACTAGATTCCTAAATTCATCTTATTGTTGATCTACATTACATCTTTGCTATTTTTGCCCCTTCTGTGTTGAATGTCTTACCTCCTCTATGTGTGTCTAAAACATACCTACTTGCCTTTCAGGGTTCTGCTAGTGTCTGTCATGTCATTTATGAAAATTTTCTTGATTTCTCCCCCAACTAGTTATAAATCACCATCGCCTCATTGGAATGGCTACTATAGCACTTGTAACACTTTCTTGCATTTATAGGTTTACACATCTGTCTTTTTCATTAGACTATAAACTCTTTAAGGACAGGAGAATAATATTATTCATCTCAGTACCCCAAGTACCTAGCACAGGAGTTGGCAAACATTTTTTGTAAAGTGCCCGGTAGTAGATATTTTAGGCTTTGCAGGCCAGACATTCTCTATCACAAATATTTAACTCTGCCATTGTAGGGCAAAGTGTAAATGAATGGGCATAACCGTATTCCAATAAAACTTCATTTATAGGGGCAGCCGGTTAGCTCAGTTGGTTAGAGCGTGGTGATCTCAACAGCAAGTTTGCTGGTTTGATCCCCGCATGGGCCACTGTGAGCTGCACCCTGCACAACTAGATTGAAACAACTACTTGACTTGGAGCTGATGGGTCCTGGAAAAACACACTAAAACAACAAACAAACAACAACCAAAAAAACACACACCCACAAAACACTTCATTTATAAAAACAAGCAGCAGGCCAGATTTGCGTTCGAACCATAGTTTGCCAATCCTAGATCTAGTGTGTGATGGACTTACAATAAATACCCAATGAATTTCTTTTGAATGTAGAATGAAGTGATAGAGGCAGGATTTGTATCTTTATTACATTCTGTAGGAGATGCTAACAGTTTCTTGTCCATATTTTCTTGGCATTCACTTCTATACTCCGAAGGCCACTCATAAAAAATACTTACAGTTCTTTGCCTGAAGGTTTGTTTGTTTGTTTATGGCTAGAGAACATACTTGGCTTGTGCACAGAGCAAGCTAGGAGTTTCAGAGATTTAATGACACCAGAAGTAGCCCTGAACTCAATGGAGGATGGCAGTTTGGCAATCCAGCTTCCTCACCTCTTCATTGTTGTACCCTGAATGTTCCGGTTGGTTGCCATGGTAACTAGCCTGATAATGTTCACACTTTTGGTTTTCTTCACTCCCTTGTCTCACTACTCTATTCCCACCCAGGTTTCCTGACATCACACCCTAAATAAGTTATATTCCAACCCAAACCAAGACACGTACTCATTCTACTACACCAACAATGTTTAGCCAGAAAACCCCTACTAAAATGTGTTCATTGCCTGTAAATAACATATAAATTATTAGTATCCCCTAAAGTATTGACACAGAATAATCCAGCTATCATTAAAAGAAGGAGGAGGAAGCGGTGGAGGAGAAGAGAATGAGGACTCCTAGAGAATGAAACAAAAATAAACCAGCTGTGCTATAAACCAGCTGTGTGATCTTGGCCAAAACACTCATCCCCTCAAACAAAGAGATTTTGATTCCTTTCTGAGAAATACAGGCAATACTCATTCATTGGCTTTTTGAAACAGGGTAAGGTATTAAAAATGTCCCTCCACTTCCCCTAAACGGAGCTCTCTAAGATAGTTTTCTCTCTAAGTCTAAAAATCTTCTTCTCAGTTCTCATTCTTCTAGGCCTCAGTTAACTTATTTCATTATATCTGTATATAATGTTGTTATTCCTAATACTATTTTGTTCCTTATCTTTCTTACCTGCATATAACTTGTTTTCTCATTTATATTGCTAGCTTCCAAGGGCAGGGGCTTTATCTTACGCTTATTTATAATTAAGTGAAATCATATATTTAAAAATGGCTTGCAGACTGCAAAGTGCTTTGTTGTCATTCACCTCGTTCCATCAATGTGTTTTGAGCACCCACTATACGCCAGTCACTGAAGATACACAGAAAAGTAAGATTTGATCTCTGCTTCAAGAGTTTAGTGAAGGAAACAGATTAGGAAGGCATATACTGAATGGTAAATACATTACCACTCAGTGAGATATATGTGAGGGTGGGGGTATGATGGAAGGACTTTGAGAGCTCCAGTAATGCAACGGATTTGCTTAAGGAGAGACAATCAGGCAAAACAATTCCAATTTCGCCTCCACCCTTTACTAGCAGGGGACCCTGGCCAAGATGCTTAACCTTTTAGACCTCAGGTTCTTAAACTGAGAATAAGAATATCTTCCACACAAAATCGCCCTGGTGATTAAACAAGGTGATAAATCTAAGGACCTAGCATAGTGCTTCTACATAATTGGTGACCAACACAAGCGCATACCTTTTCTTTCCTTCTTTCCAGGGAAGGTAGGAGAAGCTTCCAACGGGAGCAATAGCAGTTGAGCTGAGCTTACCAACACGAAACCTTTGTTTTCTTACTCAGGGAAGGGAAATTAACCGTAGAGTAGCTACTAGGAATAGGCACTCTCTCAGGGGTTTTCCAGAATGAAGAGGGGAAGAATATTCCAAAGAGAACAGTAAAGACACAATGGCTTGAGATTATATATCGTGCATTTGGGAAATGGCATATCCTCCTGGATGCTGTGGAATGAGCAGAACCAGTGAACCCATGGTGGGAGATGAGACTAGAGAGGGAGACCCGGGCTGGATTGGAGAATTGTTTGCAAAGTTCTCCTTCCTATATCTACTGTTTGGAGTTTAAATGTCCAGCTAGCCCTGCTGAACGGCAGATACACTGTCTTAGACAGAAAAAAGTTCTCACAGATCCACTGGGTTTCAACTCTTAAGTGGGAGCATATCAATTACAAAGATCTAACCTCCTATCTAATTCCCAAGACTACACAGTGATTTCCAAAACATGGCCTTGGTGCATAATTTATGCACTCACTTTGTAGCTTTGTAATTAAATCTACAGAGGATTTGGAGACACATGGCAATGCTGATACAACTCTCTCTCTCTCTCTCTCTCTCTCTCTGTGTCTATCTATATATATATATATATATATATATATATATACACACACATATATATATATAGTGTCAAAAATATATACATATTTTAAGAAAGGAAAACTGTATTAAAATTGTAATACTCAATATATACCAATAACAAAAGATGAATACAAGTCACATTTGCCTTCTGCAATTACAAGAGGTGCTCAAAGTGGTTACCATCAGTGTCCAGACACTTATTACGGCAAACTACTGCTTTAGCAATGTTGACCAAAGTGTCCACTTGTATACATTTTTGTGGCGCCCTCCTAATAGATCATACAGGAATATAAAATTGATGGTTTTCAGCACTCCCTTTTCCTATCTATATAGCTAATGAGAGATTGCATTATGATACAATTAAGTGGACTAAGGGGGTGGATGAATGCACTGACAAAAATTTAAGAAGCATATGAACTGAGTGACCGATAACAATCCTTCCTGACCCAAATTCCTGTTTCAGTCAGGGTCTGTACCATATACTCTGGCTTTTTCGTATCTATTATGTATGTCCTTAACTGTTCCATAGGAGATCTGGTGAAAGAAATCTTATTGTTATCACGTGTCTACTGTACAAGGTGTGGTCAAACAATACGGTGAATGTTTAAATTTAAAAAATTTATTACAGTAAAATACACATTGCCATGAAGCCCCCTCAAAACAATCCCCTTCACTTTGAACACACCTATCCCATTGTTCTTGCCACTTTCTGAAGCAGTTCTGGAAATCCTCTTTAGTTGCACTGTCGTGGCTGCCTCAATATCCTGAATCATTTTGACTTTGGGGAAGAGCCAGAAGTCGCACAGTGCCAGATCCGATGAATAAGGTGGATGAAGACACACCATAATGTTTTTATTTGACACAAATTGCTGTACCAGAAGTGATGTGTGACACGGAGCGTTGTCATGATGGAGGATGATTTACGGCACACTTTAAAACACACCTTCCCTCAACAGCAACTCACACCTAAGTGACTGCACCAAACAAGTTGAAACTTGTCTCACACTGTTACTAAGGTTCGATGCGCTGTATCTCATATTGAAGATCCCTGCCTTTTCATTGGATGGCACTCAGCAGCAGCAGCATTCACTGTATTTGTTGATCACAACGGAAAGGCTTCATGTCACACATTCCCCTACTCCCTAGGGACCCTGCCCTGTAGCTCCCTCAACACTTAGTGGAGCCCTCCCACCTCCATCTTCCAGAACTCTCAGCACGTGGTCCCCAACCATTGGCTGGGGTCCTTATTACACCCAAGGCCTCAAATGAGAAGCAATCAGGTGTCTGGTACATGTAATCTCAGCCCCCACCCCAGGGTCCAAGCAGGAGTACTCGCAGCAAGGTGGAGCACCTGGCCAGTCTAGTGCTTCTCCAAGGCTGGGCTTAGGGACGCTGAGCTCCATGGATGAAGGGGCTGCCATTGCTGTCGTGCTGCTGGCCACCTGCACCCTGGGAACACAGGCACAGAGCCAGGTGTACTTGCAGGAGGAGTTTGAAGACGGGGGTAAGAGGCCAGGCTGGGGGCAGAGGATCTGGGTAAAGGGGGTGGGGGGTAGGGGTAGGAGGGAGTGAGGCGAGACCAGGCCCTACCTGCTCCTTGTCACCTGCCTCAGCGGTATACAGTTCAAATTCCTGCTCATCCCTTCCTAGATGTGTGACCCTGGGCTATTAGCTCACCCCATGTGTGTTTCAGTTTCCTTCTCCATAAAACGAGGATAACAATATGGATCTTGCAAAACTGTTCTGAGAATTAAATGAGATAAGGTGTGTAAAGCATCGTCCCTAGTGTTTTATAGGTGTGCAGTAAGTGCTGGTTTCTTTCATCCCAAAAAAAGGGAACTCTGGAGGGAAAATGTGAGCACTAATTGTGATAGTGAAATTTTTTGTTTTGTAAAATATCAAATCTCAGAGGACCTTGGAGGTCACCTTGCCAAGCCCCCTCCCTGGAATGCCTCTGGAACATCAGAGAATTGTGACAGTTTACTTACCTAAGGACAGATTTCCAATGGTACTGTTTCAGACTGCCAAATACTCTGTGTGTGTGTGTGTGTGTGTGTGTGTGTGTGTGTGTGTGTGTGTAAAATCTGATTAATTCTTTGAGAGTGCGGTGGATAGGGCACTTGCCCAGGAATCAGGATTTTTTGGATTTGAGTCTGTATTCTGCCTTGAAAGCCTTGATAAGCCCTCTCCCTTTTCTAAGACTCAATTTCCCAATCTGTGATACAAATAACACTGTGCTGAGAATAAGGTGTGGCGATGGTACAGAGGAAGGAAGGAATAAGCCCAGGTGAGGGGACTAGACTGGAAGGCTTCAGGGAGAAGGTGAAACCCAAGCAGCATTTTGAAGGTTGAATAAGAATTTATCAGATGGGCAGGGATGGAGAGAAGGACGTTCCAATCAAGAAGAACAACGTGTACAAAGGTTCCAAGTTATGTTGTTACAGCCAGTAGGGGCATCTTTGGGGAACTGGAAAATGTGAAGGGGCGGGTAGTTAAGGTGAGACTGGGGAGCAGGCAAGCACTAGATCCAGGGGGCTAAGGAGCCTGGCCTTTTGCTGAGCAGTGGGGAGCTAGTGAAGGTGGTAAGCAGGAGAGAAACAAGATCTGGCCTGGGCCTTAGGAAGAGCACTTGGCAAAAATGTGGAGGAGGAACTGCGAAGCTCACCACAGCTGAGATTGGAGACAGACATCTGGGATGCTATGCTAATCTTCCTGGTGAAGAGTGGTGAGGCCTGGGTGAGGTGGGCAGGATGGAGGTGAGGGTGGGGAAGGGTTTGTGTGTTGGGGGCATATAAAAGAGGGGCAGACAGGCGAGATGTGTAGGAGTTGGCTGAAGAGTGGGAAGCAGGAAGCCTTCAGGTTCACTGACTGGCTGTGGGGGAATCTTTTGATAAGGCACACACCTCTTCCAAGGGTAGGTTGGAGGTCCCCATTTCCTGATTGACCTCAACCATCCTTTGCAGTGAGCCCTGTGAGGCTCAGCTTCTGACTGCTAGGTCCTGGGCCCATCACCCTGCCTAGGGTGGCTTTACTCACACAGTTCCTCCTCTTGGAAGGCAGAGAACATGCACAGACCTGCAGTCACTTCCCCAGGGACTGAATTTCTCTTGCCCAATATGGCAGGAGTGAAATGCCTAAGGGTGTTAGTGACAAATATTTTTGAACTACTCCTTGGAATCAAAGAAAGAGGGACTTTAATTCTCAAGACCCAAGACAGCTGATGAGGCTAAAATCATGAACAAAATTCAGCCCCTTATGTGCCGAAAAGGATGCTCTGCATGATATCCCCACCTCCGGGAAGCCTTGCCCAGGCCTCTCCTAAAACCCACAGCCTCTGTGCTTCCTTTGTGCCATCCCTCCTTGCACCATGGTTGTCTATTTGCCTGGTTCTCCTCTGTGTTTCCATCATCAAAGTCAGTGCCTGGCTTAGAGAATTGCCTGGTAAAGGATTACTGAATGATTAAACTGAACTTTGACACACACACACACAAAATTCATTTCCTATGAAGAGAATTAATGTTCCAACAAATGTTCCTGCATTAGGACTTAGACACATGTAATTGTTGAAGTCAAATGCCTATCTGAAAGAAAACAACCTAATTTTTATGCTGAAAGCAGAGAGGTCAGAGAGATGAGCTGAGGCACTGCTGCTGCTCACCGACTGCAGAGGGTTGGCTAGTGGCACCACCAGAGTTCTGAGGCTTTTCGCCAGCTTAGGAGATCTAGAAATCCGGTACTGTGGGGTACTCAGAGCTAGGAAGATTTAGGTACTGAATTGTTCTACCAAATGCGTGAAGGCTGGTATATAAACCAGATGTCCATGAATTCATGAGCATCTCAGACTTCACATGTCTAAAACAAACTCTTGTGTTTGCAAAACAAACTCCATACTTGTTATCCCTCTGATCTTCTCCATCTTAGTAAGTGGCCCAAACATTCATCTGGTTGTTTGGGTCAAAAGTCTGAAAGTCATCTTTGATTCCTTTATTTTCTCCCGCTTTATCAAATCCAGCAGCAAGTCCAATTAACTCTAACTTCCAAGTATATTCTGAACATGATATTTTTACCTCCTATACTGTTCCCCACCCTAGTCCAAGCCACCATCATCTTGTTTCTGGACTATTGCAGTACCTCGAATGGCTTTTCTGCTTCTGTTTTTGCTTTCCCTTAGTCTCTTCTCATACAAATTTCAGAATGATCCTCTTGAAATGTAAATCAGATTATATCATTCTGGGAGTTAAAAACCTCCACTGCCCTCCCATTAGATTTAAAATAGTATCCAGCCTTCTGACCATGACCTACAAGAACCTCTGTGATCTGATTCTTGCCTACTCTCCAACCGTTATCTCCTGCTTCTTCATTATATTCCAGCCACATTGGCTTTCTATTTCTCAGACACTCCAAGCTCCGTGCCACCTCAAGGTCTTTTTCCTTGCTGTGACTTCTGCCTGGAATATTCTTCTCTTAGGTCTTCACATAGTTTACTCCATCTCATTCAGTTTTCTGTTTAAATGTCTCCTTGGAGGGATTTTTCTTGTTTGCCCTACCAAAAATTATTTCTCCCTGTATAATTATACTCTATCCCTTTATACAAATTAATTTTTTTTTAAATCAACCTTTTGAGATATCATCTGTATATAATAAAATGTATCCATTTTTAGTGTATCATCCATTGAATGTTGAAAAATGCATAACCTTTGTGATCACCATCACAATGAATATTGAGAACATTTCCATGACCCCTAAAAGTTCCCTTGTGAACCTTTGCACTCTTAATTTTTTAGAATACTTTTCATTATATGGTAAGTTTCTTGTTTATATGTTCATTCTCCCCCTCTCTCTCCCTTTCTCTCTCTCTCTCCTCAACCTTTATCTTCCTGAGAACACAGTGCTTCTCTATTGTGTTCATTGCTGTTATGTGCAGCCCCTAGAACAGTGCCTGGACCTGGCACGTAGTAGGTGTTTGAAAAATATTTTTTTTGTAATGAATGAATGAATTTCCCCAGGAAATGACCCTTTCTAGAGATCAGAATGCTTATCCTAACCAAGACCAACCTTTCCTGGTTGACAGGGACCCAGAAAACGAAACACAATGAGTCAGAATGTAAGCTTTGTTAAATGCCTGTTGAGTACCAGTAGATTTGTTTTCTTTATACGTATTTTTATTGACCCTCTCAACAGTTTTATCAGGAATATGTTATTATCTCTCTTTCACAGATGAGAAAACTGAGGTTAGAGAAGTTAAGTGACTTTCCCAAGGTTACACAGCTAGTGTCAAAAGTGGTTTGGAGGCCAAGTAAGGCAAAGTCTAGAAAGCAGTCACTGCAGTTTATATAATAGTTAGGACACCATTGATGACTCAGTGCAGTGGTGGGGGTGGAAGGCTGACTACAGCAGGTTGAAGGGTGGATGAGGACTAAAGAAATTAACAGAACAAGTGTGGGTTTCATTTTGGAGAACACTAGCTGAAAGACGAAGTAGGGTAGAGCTCAAGGAAGTAATTTGGAATGCAAAGTAAAGGTGGAAGGTTTGGATGACACAGGTGAGGATTTTGCAGAAAGGCAAATGGGCAAGAGATTTGAGAGGAGTGAGTAAGGTGAGGGATCCACGTCTCTTCCAACTTGACAATGCTGGCACTTGGCACAGTGACTGACATATAGAAAACGCTCAATTAAAAGTTTGTGGAAAGAAGGAAGGAGGGAGGGAAGATGGAAGGACTACGAGAGGTAGATAGGAAGGAGCCAGTTGACCGAAAAGAAATGGAGGGGATCAAAGAACATGTGTACTTCAAGTAGCAGAGTGTGAGAATTAGAGGATAGGAGGCCACAGTCATGAGGTGGGGAGTTTGAGTTTGAGATTTCAGAGGTGATACAATTTCTGGTGATTATAAGGCCCAGGATGTGAATGTAAGAGTAGGTGGCTAAACTGGAGTGGAGGTAAAAGTCAGTGGAGATAGGGGTGTGCTATTAATAATTGGAAACATTTGAAGACAAACCTAGATGTCCAACAGGAAGGTCCCAATTTAGTAAAGTATGATATATCCACAGAATGTTTGGGAAGTTTTTGATGTCATAGGGAAATGTTTATGATCTAAGCTTAGATGTAAAAGGTACCAAATTATATATAAGGTAAATATTGTCACTATGTAAACTATATTTGTGCACAGAAAAAAGGAATAGAAGAAAATATACCAAAATGTAAGTGATAAATAATGGAATTTCAGATGCTCTTAATTTTTTCTTTATTTTTTAACTTCATTTTCTACAATGAACTTACGTTGCTCTTTTAATATGTACAATACTATTAAAAATTAAGAGAACTGTCTTTCCGTTTCTTCTTGGAACTGAATTTCCTTCTTTCGAACTCTAGTTTTTATAGCTAAACTGTATCTGATACCTTAAATAACCTTTTATTAAGCACAGTGTTGCTCACTCGGCATGATGCTTTACACACTCCAATCCTCACCTCAACTCTGCAAAGTAATTATTTTTTCCAGTCTACAGACAGTATAACTGAAGTTCAGAGAAGTTGAACAATTTGTCTGAGGTCACACAGCGATTCAATGGCAAAGCTAGGATTTGAACCCAGGACTGTATGACAGCAAACTGCTTTTTCTTCCGTTACGCTTGCTACCCACCCCACTGCCTCCCATGGGTCCAGTAAGTTGAAAACCTTCTAGCTCACATTTTAAGTAGTGCTTAGCAACCTCAAGGAAGGTAAATCTTAGATTCTTTAAATATCAGTACTGAAAAGGCCCTGAGAGCTCATCTAGCCCCAAATGGCCTCCTTCTCCCCATTTACAGGTGAGAAAACTGAGGTCCAGGGAGATGATATGACATGGCAGAGTCATTTAGTGTGTTTGTGGCAGAGCATGACTCAGGCTCCTTTCTTTCTGCTGTTTTCCCAACCTAGTCTAGGTCACAGAACAGCTCAGCAAACCGAGTGTGTGCCAGGCCTTTAGAATTCAACCCTCTCATTGTACAGATGGGGAAACTGAGACCCAGAGAGGAGAGGTGGTTTTTCCAAAGTCCCACAGTAAGTCAGTGGCAGAGATGTTTGTTGAACCAAGGTCTCTTACCTCCATACAGGATGCAATGACCACTGCTGCGAGCTGCTAAGTGTCAGGTGGCCGGCATGTGACAGTACCAGTGGCCTCAGGGACAACATGAGCTTTTGGATTCCCAGGCCTTAGATGGGTTACTAATTTTCATTGAAAATGGCACACAAAATGTTGGCATTTTGAAGAGAGAAGCTTTAGTTTATCCACAACCTACATTAAACTACACAGGAATGTTGGTTGATTGAATTGGAGAATCATTGAATTAGTGACACAAGTGTGGGGGGAGGGCTAATGGTGATGGCAGTGGCCGTGGTAAAAGTACAAAATCAGGCAGAAAGAAACTGGAATGCAGATGAGGGGCTGAACGATTCGGAAATCACAAGGGGTGTGTGTATGTGTGTGTGTGTGTGTGTGTGTGTGTGTGTGAATGTTAATTCTGTCAGCTCTCAGACTTGACCATGAAAACTTGGCCACGGAAACATTCTGAGACAAAGGGCTTCTGTGCCCAGTTGGCTCAGACCCACTGAGGACAGCCCAGCAGGACTGAGGAACAGCCCGCTGTTCAGGCCTCCGACTGATAAGCAATTGGGACCGTCTGTGGATTGTGGATACTTGGACATGCTGAGCCTGGGGAAGAATCACCCTGGATGGAGGCCCAAACCGAAGAGGCCTGATCCAGCTGGGCTTTCCAGGTCTCAAGTACAAACTGATGGCAAGGATCTCTCTGGGGGCTGCAGGGATGTGGAGGCAAGAGCAGGGGCCATCGTTAACATATAGGGAAAAAAAGAGAAAAGCTAGAGGGAAATGTATCAAAATGTTGACAATGGTCATCTCTGGGAGATAGAATTTTAGGTGTTTTTACTGCTTATTTGCTTCCTCTGGGCCTTCTACGTTTTCTATAATAAATTTTACTTTGAAACATCAAGACATATAAAATAAGGAAAGCAGACACTTTATTTGCCTATCTCTCATTAGACTGAGAGTTCCTTGCCGGCTTGAGAGCTCAAGGAATCGTGTCTTGTTAGTACCCTGGCATCAAGCAGTCACACTGGCCCAGAACAGGTGCTCTATAAATATTGAAGTGAATGACTTGTATTCTCTTCTAATTCTAGCATATAGAATGCCCACTTTTTAAACAAACGTGGCTATCGGCTTCCTAGGGTATAGTTGATTAGATATGACAACTTATGAATGAATGGAGGAGCCACTAGAGGTACCCATTCAATGACAATAAAAATAATTTTTTGTATTATCTTAAGTAATTTGGTCCTCATGCCAGTCTATCATTCAACAACATTTATTGAGTACCAATTATGTGTGCAGTCTTTCTTTCTTTAAAGAGTTTAAATATAATCCTTATTTACAGATGAGAGCACAGATTCAGAAAAGTGATTGGCTCAAGTCATGTGCAGAAATAGGTGGGAAGGATCAGAATCTTATCCAGTGCTGTTTACCACCGCACAAGGCTTTTTACTAGTTGGTAAGTATTTGAGTGACTATGGTCCATGTGGCAAACATCAGACAGACTGGCAGGCAGAAAAAAAAAAGATAAGCTGACAGGCAGATAAGTAAGGAGATAGGTCCACTGGTCCCCTGAGAGCTGGATGGATTGCTAGAGGCAAACACATTGACCGCAGGGAGCAGAACAGGGACAGGAGAGACAGAAAATTTTCAAAGCAAACCTACACCTCTGCTGTATATTAGAGACTCATGTAGAGCTTGACTCTTCAAGAAATTTAGTTTTTGTTTAGGATTCTCTATATAAGACGTCAGTCTCTTCTATGATACCTACAAAAATATTCCACTGAAAATGGTAGACAAAATGTTGGTACCTGGAGAGATAAGATGTAGTTTATCCAGTAAATTCTCCTTTGCAGCTTACAATCTGATGATGTTGAATAAATGCAGGAAATGTGAATTTTTATTTAAATATGCAAGCATTTTCTAAAGGACCTACTCTGCTCTGTCCCAGGCTCAGGATTAGGTGCTGGGGAAGGTACAACCTGTACCTTCAATGCTAAACATATTGATCTCTCGTTACTTTTTATATTATATATCTTTGTGTACATATACACATATCTACAGATTCAGTTTCAAGTAGTATTAAATGAGCACTGATAATGTGCCTGACACTGTGTTGTATGCTAATTCGTTCAATTCTACCAGAAACATTATAAGTTAGGTAACCTCCTTTCTATAGATGAGGAAACTGAGTCTTAGAGAGGTTCAAGATACTGCTGAAGCTAGTGGCAGAAGTGAGCCCCAGTCTTTTGATTTGAGCTACATTACAAGCCAGACATGCTGGGAGGTGCAATGTAGAGATAAGTTCATTTGACAGAAGAATCATGGTCATGTGGGTTCCATGGTTCTATATCTCTAGAGACTTGGGTTAATCACATGCATTTATCAGCTAGATGTGCTAGCTCCCAAACACCTGTTACTTTTGTTGGATGGATCTCTTGGGACATACAATATTTGACCGATTTGAAGGAAAGAGTTAGTTGAGGGGAAAAAATTATAGCAGCCAACCTAGGTTAACTGCTCTCTTGCCCTCAATAGGATCTCTCCTTGAGCTGGGCCCTGTCTACTCTCCTCTCTTCTCCCCTGAAATGTAAGTACTGCTTGCATGTCCCTCAAAATACCATGCTCCTTCATGCCTCCAGGCTTTTGCATGTGTAAGTCATTCTGTTTGGAACACCTACTCATCACTTTTCTGCCTTTTCTATTCTTACTTCTTCGGGCATGCCTTCTATGAAGTCTACCCTGACTATGGGGGGCAGTCAGTGCTTTTCTGAGTTTCACTGCCCTTTGCTTCCTTCCATCACTTCCCTTGCCACACCGCATTATAATTATTTACCTGTCTATCTCTTCCACGAGACTGAGCTCCTTGCACCTCGTAGGTCCCTGAAGAGACCCTGTCAGATTCATGTTTCCGCCCCTGGTATCTGCCATAAAGTGAATGCGCAAGAAATATTTGTTGAATGAAGGAATAATGAGCCCAGAGTCAGTGTGCAGAAGAACTGGGTTCTAATCTCACCTCTGCAACTGACAACTATGGCTCCAGCAGCAAGTCACTTCCTTCCCTGGGCTTCAGTTTCCCTGTGTGTAATACGAGGAGGTCAAATTAAATGATCACTGAGGGTCATTCTGGCTTGAGCCTTTTCTGATGTTAAGATGTTATGATGTTACGAGAAAGAGTATGAAACATTAAAGTGGGACTTTATTAACCATGTGACATTATTCTCCTGACAAGAAAATCTCCTTATTTTGGGACATCTTAAATAGTGTCAGGTTTGATTTACATCAATACTGTTCACCCAGAAAACTAATTAGCTATAAGGAGTTCTAAGTCCTGTTCTAATCTCTCTTGCTGTACAACCTGTACAATCTGTACAACCATTTCTACATGCTTATTAGGCTCAATTAACATTTGTCAAAAGGATTAATAAATGAATCAATCCATTTGTAAGGCTGAGAATCTTATGGTGCAGGCAAAAGGCACGATCATGCATCCGCTCAGTCATTCAACAAATATATTGGTTATTTATTCTGTGTTAGATACCAGAACACAGGGGTAGGTAAAACTGTTCTAGAACTTAGCAGTTTTGTGGAGAAGACAGACATTACTCAAATTATACGCAAATAACTTTATCAATTATAAACTGTAAAGTACTGTGACTTATATTTCCTACATACTCTTTAGGTTATAAAGAGCTTTTCACACACATGACCTTAAGGGAAGCCAATAGTATAGGAATTAAAAGAACAGATTTTGGTGTTGTATAGGTCTGGGTCCAAGGCCTGGTTTATTTAGATACAAACTGGGCCCTTGGACAAGTTTCTGAGCTTCACTTTCCTCATCTTTTGAAAGGGGAAAAAAATAGGACATATGTCACAGAGCTACTATGAGAATACAATGAGATAATGCATGAGCAACACTCAATGCTTGACATGTGGTTGCTAAACAGTAGCTATTGTTATGATTATATAATTTTTTGTTCTTCATAGCATCTTTTCCTATAGGAGAGCTTCCTGAGAGAGCTCTTTTCCAGAGGAAACACAGTGTTTGAAATTAGATAGATTTGGGTTCACATCTCAGGCCCACCACTTATTGGATGCAAAATGAAACTAATAATACTTATCTCATAGCATTGTCCATGGGAGTAAATGAGGTGAAATTTTTAGGGAGCCACATGAGAGCTTAACACATAATAACTACTCTTTTGACTTTGGCACCAATCCTTATCCTTCATCGGGTCAACTATGGTCAGGGAAGCGGTATCCATTTCATTCAAACCCAGAAATTTTAGGCAAAAAGAACCTCCTGGGGCCCTCCTTCAGGAGTGGTGAGTGCTGTGTTCACTGAAACTTCCTGGCCTGTCTAACACTGAGATCTTGGGAGAGACAAGGGAAGACCATAGAAAGCAAACCCACCTCTGGGCCTCCTGAAGGGAGGTAGTTGATTCATCAGTCTTAAGTAACAGGAGATGACAGAGCCAGCTCAGGAGGGTCTTATTGGATGTGTGTTGATGAGGGGTTTTTATGAGCAGAGTTAAGGCAATAGCCTTAGATATTGTGTAGTGGGATTTGAGAAATAACTACTCAGCTGCAGGGAGGAGATGAAATAAAGGCTACCTACCGCCAAGGACTCTTCCATCTCAAGCTGCCAAATTGCCCTGTGACTCTGGGACCATGGTGGGCCCAGGAAGTTGGAGTCAGCAACTCTGAGGCACAAAACCAGAAAGGCATTGAATGTTTAGATGGAGTGCCAGGTCCCAAAAAGAATGCCTCTTTGTCTACATGCCATCTATGCCAAAGCAAAACAAATTTATCAGCATCTCCTTGAAACTGCAAGGGAGAGTCTAAAAAGTTTGAGCAATAATAAAAGGGTAAATGGAGATTGATTGTTCAATATCATCATTACTAATTCAAGAAGTACAAAATGGTATTGCTAGTCTCTCTATTTGGTGAGCTGATTTTATTATTTTGCGTTACTAAACATAAATACGTATAAGGGCTTAGTCCCCTTAACCAAATTTTTTCCAACTACTTTTATGAAAATGTAGGCTTTTATGAAAGCCTCATGACTTTCAATCATACATCCCCATGGCGGTTTTCAGAACTTAATTCTCGTAGAGGAGGGTAGGATGGAACATTAACGTGTAAGTGGCTCAATTAACACATGGAGTGCACAAGAGGTGGGACTCAGGTATCAGGGAGGGAGGAGGACTTCAGGAATATTGGAGTTAATACCTGGTGTTCCCTTACTGTTCCATTCAGTCTCGCTCAGTCTTAGCTGCATCTTTTTATCTCTAAGAAAACACAAATAACTTCTACATGTTGATTTTTTTCTTCTTTACCCCATAGATGGATGGAAAAAATGATGGGTGGAATTTAAACATAGGCCAGATTATGCAAAATTTCAGCTCACTGCAGGAAAATTTTATAGAGACAAAGAAAAGGACAAAGGTAAGTTAATGGAATTCGGGAATGTCTTAATTGACTAGAAAAATTTTGGCCTTTATACAGTTGTTTTACTCCATGATTACCAATTCTCCTCTCTTTCTTAGAATTAAAAACAAAAGTAGTGAATGGAGAATGAACTCCACAAAAATAATAATGTCCATTTATTGCTACAGGTAGTTAAAGCTAAACCCTTAGAAGTATTATCCCCATTCACGTGCCTAACAACTTCATGAGATGGTTACTGTTCTGTTCTCAGTTTTGCAGAGTTGCCTCAGAGAGGTGGGGAAATTTGCCCACGGGTGTATACACAGCTGGCAACAGGCAGAGCTGAGACCTGATTCCAGATCTGACTCCAAGATTATGTTCATTACCTCTGGACTGTATTGCTTTCCCCAACCCTAGGGTTTTTTATATAACACTGTAATTGAACATGGAAAAAGCACTGTATAACCTCCAAATGTTGCTTTCCCCTAGAGCAACTTGGTACAATGGAGAGTGGAGGAGACAGACCTAGGGCTAACTCCTAGGACTTGCCAGTTGCAGCATTTGGGCAAGTCTTTTCACTTCTTTGAGCCTTGATACTAAATGGAGATAATTATCATTACCTGCCATGCTCATTAGACAGGGCTGCTATAAGAGCCAAATGACACTATGAAGGAAGGGGAAGCTCTGAGGGCTAGATCTGCAGGCAAGAGGTTTTTAGTCTGAGAAAGCTTTTTTCCTATAAATAGATTTCATTGATCGTCCCCTAGAGTGATTTCCCATCTTCTCTCTCCTGGCTACTGTTATGAATCTCATTTTCATACTTATTAAAGTGGAGAATTACGAACTGGCTTGAGCATTTCAAATCTCATTTAAATCCACGCTGGAAAATTGTTTCCAGAGGAGAGAGAATTGAAGACTGAGTAACCCATGGGACGCCCCTTCTTAGTGGCTCTGAAGGCAGTCTGCATAGCCACCCCTCTCCTCTCAGTTTGATTTCTTGGTTGTTGCTTCTCACATCTCCTCTCGCTCAGATTCATTAGGTTCCTCCTGGTTGTCTAGGAGGGCTCTTGGGAACACGTGAAGCTCAGAGAGAGAGGGGATTACATTAGGCTACATAGCAAGGTTTGGTAGAGGAGAGATTCAAAGCTTGGTCTTCTGCCTACTCATTCAGTGCTCTTTCCTTTATGCCTACTCCCTCCTCCACAGAAGCATTTTCTGGCTACTCTAGCCTCATTAGAGGTCTTTGGGGAAGTAAGCATACACTTTAAAATACAGACAGCACAATATCAGACATGAAATTGCTTAGCCAGAGTCTGCAATAAATGCTTTGAATCAGGACTTGTAATCCTTCTGTGCAATTTAACACGTATTTATTGAGCATTCTTCTATGCCTGGCCTTGCCTTTAATGCTGTAAATATAAAGATGTCACTGCTCTTCAGGAGCTTAAAACTCGTTCAAAGAGACAGAAATAAACCTCTTTGCAACTCAGGGAAGTACAGAGAACTGTGGGATCATGAAGGAAGGACCCTCACTGAGCATGCATAATGATAGGCCCTTGCATTTTATGATAGTTTACAAAGTACTTCTCACATCTCTTACCCATTTGACTTTCACAGGAAACTGTGAAGTAGGAATAATTATCCACATTTTCTGATGAGGAAACTGAGGCTCAGAGAGTTAAAGTGACAGTCAGTCAGAGTCATAACCAGTTAGCATGGAATTATGGAAAGACCCCCTGACCTCAAAGTCAGGAGACTTGGCTGATGTGTCTGTCATTCATGATTGCATAATTTTCGATAAGTAACTTTCCCTCTCTGAGGCTTGGTTTCTTCATCGATAAAATAATGTAGTTAGACTAGAAAGGTCCTGAGATCTCTTACAGCTCTGGTATTCTCTGGAGGAGGAAGTAAAGTCTTAGCACGGGGGCTCTGGGATTAGATAGACTGGTTGTATGACCTTGGACAAGTGAGATAGCCTCAATGACTTCATGATAAAGTGGAGATGTTAGCAGAACCCACCTCATGGGGTTAGTATGAGGATTAAGTACAGCAATACATTCATATGAATGACGCATGAATGACGCTTATCAAGAGGAAGTGTCCAATTGATTTGAGCAATGGTTATTATTTGTCCCAAGAGGTAGCCCTGGGCCTCTTTCTACCACATCAATTGAACATGGCAGAGCCTGATTCTGGCCACCCAGGGCGCCTCAGAAGAAACAGGTCTTTGTTTTATAAAGCTGCAAAACCTTATTTAAGTATGTCTTGAAAATTAGAGGCAGTGTGGTATAGTGGAAAGAAAGAATCAGACAAGCATGGCTTCAAATCCCAGTTTAGTATCTTACTAGCCGTGTGGCCCCAAGTGGGCCACCTCTCCTCCCCATGACTCACACTCCTAATGAGTAAAGTAGAGATAATACCAATTTTGCAGGGTTTCTGTGAGGCTTGAATAAGATAATGTGGGTAAACTATTCAGCACAACACTTGGCACATAGTAAGTGTGTAAGAAATTACCAGAGATTGGAGGGACTAAGTGCTGGGTCTCTCTGTCTCCTCTGGATATATACTCATAAGCCTAAAGATTCTGTGCTCTCTGCTCCCAGGTCTCCAGACCAGTGAAGATGCCAAATGTTATGCCCTCTCAACCAGGTTGAAGCCATTCAGCAATGAGAATGAGACCTTGGTGGTTCAGTTTTCAGCAAAACATGAGCAAAACGTTGACTGCGGTGGTAGGTATGTGAAACTCTTTCCTGACACCCTGAACCAGGAGGATATACATTCAGAATCTGAGTACTACACCATGTTTAGTAAACACTCTGATAGCAGTTGCTATCAGACCCATGAGGTCTTAGTGAGAGCCACTGCAGATGTCAAAAAGGCTCAGGTTGACCTGGAACAGGAAATTTCTAACGGGATAGCTCCATGTTCCTATGTTGTAGGACTCTTCAAAGACCTGAGAAAAACCAACTCTAAACCTAAATGTTACTATAAATAGACCAAAGAGGTGGAGAATCCCATGGTATTAATAAGGCTACAGTACAGAGAGACATTCTCCAGTTTTCAGAAAAGGAGAAAGCTGTGTAGATATTTTCAAATGTGCATATGACAACAAGTCTTTGTGCTTTGAAGGAAGTTCCTGCCCTCAGAGAGAGAGAGGAATAGGAGTTCAGGGATCACCTTGCTCCAGCTTCTGGAATGCATCCACAGCGTTGCATCTGTAACCTTAATATGTCACTAGGCTTCCTTGGGGCAGTCCAACTCTTATGTAACTCCAGTTTCAATGTGGTTGCTATTAAAAAACTGACAAACAACAACTAATCCAACTCCCAAAGCACTGATGAAGAATGTGGATTTTACTAAATGTTTTTGTATAGAGCCAGAGGAAAGGGTTACACTACACGTCACAGCAAAATTTCCTTAAAATTCTCTCTAAACATTTCTTTCTTTTCCTAGAGAGCTTCAGAACTCTCTTCAAGCCCGTGCCAAAATCCTTCTCTTCAGCCTCCTTGCCCTTTTCCTGCCTACATCTCTTCTCTCCCAACTCTTTCTTTCTTTCTTATCTTTCAATCTTTTTCATATGTAGAGCAACACAGCACTCTGGGTGTCTAAACCGTGTCTCTGCCCATCTCTATTTTCTTCAGTACCCACCCATCTAACAATGAGTTTATACAGAGATACATGGTAGTTGTAGTGGAGAAATTGGAAGTAATTTTTAAATGTGATTTTTCTTTTCTTTTCATGTGACTATTATTTATTCAATGCTCAAACAACCCAACAGGTTTGGGCTGTTATCTCCATTTTGCAGATGGGAAAATAGAGGTAAGAGATTTGCCCAAGGTGAATAAGAGGGAAGCCAGAATTTAAACCCAGTCTGTCTGGCTTTAAAGCTTGTGCCTTTTCTATTCCGCCCTTTTGCCTTCTGTTTGGTGGGGACACAGGCATATGAATAATTTTTTTTAAAGGCAGAAGGAAAGGCATACTTTTCAAAAGATGTTGGTGAGATGCTATGAAATCACAGAAGATGGCATGACTCATCTCAGCTGGAGGCTTTTGGGAGAAGGTATTAATTGTTCTTTGAAGAACGAGTTAGATTGTAATAAGCACAGAAGGAGATTGAGGAAATGCTATGAGGGCAGAGAAAACAGTGTGCAAAAATCAGAGGCATGAAATTCAAAGACAAGCAGAAAAACAGTGAGACCAGCATGGCTAGAGTGGGGTGTGTGTGTGTGTGTGTTTGTAAGATCATCAGAGAGCAATAACATGGGAGGTGAGGTTGAAAAACTAGGTTAAAACCTATTCTTGGACCTCTGTCAGGTTAAGCTCTCTAGGCTCAGAGCCACAGATGGAAAGTTCCCTCTAAAAGTTTTCACAAAGCAGAAAGAGCCTCAGGCTGTTTTTAGGTAAGCTTGAGTTTAAATCCCAGCCATGCTATTTATGAGCTGTTTGATCTTGGGCAAGTTGCTTAACTTTACTGAACCACTATTTTCCCAGTTAAAAGTAGAGATAGTAATACTTACTTGTGATAAGTCAAAGACAAAGTACCTGGCACAGGAGGGGCTTCCATTTGGGTTTGGTCAATGGGAGCGCTGGCAGGAGATCAGAGAGGAGAGAGTTATGTCCCTCAACTGAAAGTCACAGCTTCTGTCCTGGCTGCCCTCTCCACAGGAGTCCTTCCTCTGGGCTCTGGTAACTACACCTTCTTGCCCCTTCAGGCTTAGGGGTAGGAATAGCTCCACAATTGCTAGCCCAGAGCACAGGGCTATTCCTCATGTGTTCTCAATGTCCTGCCCCTATCTTTGTAAATAGTCTCTTTATTAAATTCCCCTCAAACAGTCTTAAATTTGAGTGTGCTATTTCCTATTGGAACCCCAATTAATACACAGGCTATGTCTGTCTTGGTCTCAGACCAGGCAAACTGTGTAAAAGTGGCGTTAAAATCATGCATGGGGGTTTAATTTCCAGGCCCTGACATCTGTGGCTTTGGCAACAACAAAGTACAGGTCATCCTTCATTACCAAGGAAAATATCATGAGAACAACAAGACCATCAAGTGCAGGCTGAGTGTGTAGGCTGGCCTCAGCCTAGGGGGAAAGGATAACCCTTTTAATTTAATATGTTCTCTCGTTTAATCCTCATGAACTTCCTATAAATTACATGCTATCATCTCCATTTTACAGATTATAAAATAGACCTAGAAAAATGCTGTAAATTACAGAAGATCACATAGGAGCAGTTGATCCCAAAGTCTAGGAAGACATATAAGGCCTTCTCTTGGAACAATGCAGTTCCCACTGCTAGATATTGGAAGGAATGGTGCAGATGAGGAAAGCTGGGCTTAAAAATTGGGTGTGGATTTATCTTAGTAATGTCAGGATAGAGAGACTTAGATTGCCTGGAGGATGAGAGCTGGATTTCATCAGTAACTCATTAGGCATTTACCAAATGCCAACTCTGTGCTGGGCCTTGGGCTGGGAATAGAGTGAGCCAGAGATGGCCCCTGACTTCACAGAACTCACAGTCCAGTGAAGGAAAGAGTCAAGCAAAGGAGAGTGACCACCTACTATGATCAGGGTCTGTGCAAGCACAGAGGAGACCCTGCCACACAATCTGGAGACAGGAAATGCTTCCTAGAGGATGTTTCCCTGTGCTGAGTTTTGAAAGATGAACATGAACAGGTCTTGTGAAGCAGTGTGACAATTTTAGGTAGGATTGAATTCCTGGAAGAGGTAATCATGTGAGAAAAGTCAAGATGACTTGAGAAAGAGTGGCACTGCAAGGAGTTTGGTACAGCTAGAGTGCAGGGGAGAGGCAGGAGCTAAGTCTAGAGAAGCCCAGAGGGCCTGGGTCATTGGAGATGTTGTGCTCAAGCTCAGGGCCTTCCCCTAGGAGGACTGTTCAGGGGTTGTAGCTTCTTGCTCTTCTCTTTCCATAGAGGCTCCCTGAGGTCCTCCTCCAGACTAGGCCTTAGGCTAGAAGCCACAGACACAACAGATGAAGCAGACATAGCCATGGAGAAGCTCACAGTCTGGTGGGACAGACAGAAAAACAGACAAGATCAGAGAATGACCGGAGCTATGATATAGAGAGTAATGGGAGATAGGGGAGACCAAACTAGTGTGTTCTTATGAGAATGAGACCCACAGTCTCTATTGGGTTAACCAGAGAAATGGGATGAGGGATGTGGTGAAGTGTGAATATGTGGGCGGTGGCATTCAGGAACTCAGAGTCTGTTTGAGGTGGTGCATTTAATGCTTGAGATCTAAAGATGTCCAACGTGGAACTAAAATATTCCTCATTCCCTTTCTTGATCAATAAAGACCCCCATACCCTCTGATCATTTGCCCCAATGCTACATATGCCGATAATAAGTCAATAACAAGCAAGTAGCCGCTGGGGATCGGGAAGGTAGCTGGGACTTCCTGCCTCCCAGGAAGATCAAGGACCCCTGTGACCGAAAACCAAGGACATGGGATGAATGTCTGCAAATAGAAGATCCTGAAGATAGTAAACCTGAGGTCAAAGGTTGTTTGGTCTGGATGCAGTTGGGGATTCAGGTGTGGGGATGGGAGAAGGAGGCTGGGAACAATGGAGCAGATATTAGGGGCATCAATCCCTCAGGGAGGCGTCCAGCTAAAGAGGTACCCAAAGAGGCATGGAAAGAAGAGGGAAGCAACTCACATTTGTTGAGTATCTACTGATCCTTCTGGCAGCCTCCATGAGCAGTGTGTGATGATCTCTATTTTATGGATAAGGAAACATGCTTAGAAAATGAAGTGACTTGTCCAAGCACACATACATTAGGATCTGGATCTCTTTTTGACAACAAAACTGTTGACAGGGAGATTGTGTGAAATATATTCATTGATTCATTAACATTTACTGGAAAGCTGTACTGGATATAGCTATAAATAGGACATTCCAGTGATTGAGAATCCTCCTGGGATTCAGAATTTAGTGGGCGATGCAGATAAGTACACAGATGAAGGTCACACTGTGTAATTAGTACTGAGAGTCAGGGATGTGACATCCTTTGGGACCCCAAAAGAAGCTGCTAATCCAGCTTGAGTTGGGGTGCAGGTGGTGGTCTGGAAAGGAGGCAATCCTTGAGTGACTGGGTTAAACTTGGGGTTGGAAACATAGACTGGGGTCAGACAGATATGGGTTTGAATCTGAGCTCCACCATTTACAAACTGTGAGACCTCAACCTAGTAACAGACCTAGGGCAAGAAACGTAATTGCTGGGAAATTCAATTTCACAAACAGGGATTATTATAATACCTATGTGCAAAGGTTGTTGTGAAAATTAAATGAGCTATTTATACATAATATAGTGCCTGGTATATAAGTCCTTAATACACAGCATTTAAATGTTAATAATGTACTGAATTTCAAACAGTGAATTCATTAGAGCAAGGGAAGTTGGAAATCGGGTTGGAGCAAAGACATTCCAGCCCCAGGGAACAGCAGTAGCAAAGGCTCAACAGTTAGATGGAAAGTAACATGGTTGTGTGAAGAACTGAAAGCAGCAGTTTGGTATTTTGGGAGCGTAAAGTTCAAGGTGGAGAGCAGTGGGAGATGAGGGTAGAACCAGGTCATGAAGGGCCTAACCTACTACGTGGCTACTGTACAGTCAGAGTGGAGTCAGCCTCGGCTTAGGAGATGCTTGTGGGTCAGCAAGGGACCCAGTAGCTGGAATCCAGCCCATAAGGAGAGGCCTGCAGACAGGCAGGCAGTCGCCCGGCCATGTGTGGAAGATTCAGCAAAGAGCTCCAATCCCAGGGGGAGGAAGGTGTGGTCAGGGAATTCAGGCAGACGACCAGGTGAAGTGCCTGGGCCTTTAGCACCATGGGAAAATTAAGGGCTAAATTTTTTCCAGGCCCAGCAGGCAGCTCAGGGCACAAGACTAACCTCCTGGTGAGGCCCCTGCACCTGATGAGGTTCAGGGTTGGCTCAAGGCCTAGGAAAGAGGCTGCAGCACTCTGCTCCCTGCTGAGTGAACCTGGAGAAGATGGAAACTAGTTAGGTAGGCGGGGTTCTATCAAGACAATAGCCTCCAGGATAGGCTGCTGACTATCTCAGGAATCACAAACAGCTGAGACAGCCCAGGAAACAGTGAACTTTCCCAGGCAGTGGTGATGAATGACTGTGAGTCTAGTGGGCCGGGCATCTGAGCCCTCCATCAGTCTGAGCAAATGGTCAGCACCTGGATGAACTGCCAGGTAGACAGCAAAACTTTGGAGGCTCCACAACAGAGGAAAAATGAAAGTTGGGGTAGGCTGTTTGTGACTGTCTTGGGAAATAGAAAGGACTTGGGGTACAAGGGAGGACGGGTCCAGGTCTGGAAGCATGCTGGGGTACAAGGCAGGTAATCGAGAGAGGAAGAGGGACCCAGGAGGGAAGACCTATTCTGACAATAGGGGCACATAACTGGGGGAGGAGGAGGGAAGTCAGAAACAAGGGAAAGTCCCTTCTTATTTGAGCTTAAAGTACTCAAGGTCAGCGTGATAATGAACTTGAGGATAGGTTGGAGTTGCTGAAAGGCTTTTTCCCTCCTGTATTGGGTTTGTTTGCAGAGTTCTGAACTGGGTTTTCAAAGCGTGAGGACAGGATTGTGGCAGGGGTCGGGGGCCAGGTCCAGCCTGACTGTACTCTAGATCTCATCTGTCTCATAGAGAAACATTTTGTTTCAGGACTTTGAATACATGCCAGACCCAGATGCCAAGAAGCCAGATGACTGGAATGAAGCGATAGATGGGGTGTGGGAAGGGCCCTTGATACCAAACCTGAAGTATAAAGTGAGGGGACTCTCTCCTTCCAATAGATGTGAGAAATAAGACAGAACAGATGTAAATTTTAACTTGCAAAACAGAAACTCTGAGATCCTGTGGTCACCTCCCCCCGCCCCCACCCGTGCCCCCAGTATGACTACATAGCCTAATCTAGGCCCTGCTTTCAGGGTTGTGCCGGCCTGTGAGAGGGGGTGGACTGGTAAAGGTCAACCCTGGGAAGCAGAGGTGCAGGCAGCCTTAGGCGAACGGGTTGTCTAGGGTGGTGGAAAGCAGCCAAAAATACATGGTCAAAACAGGAAATGGTCTGGGGCCAGAAACTGGAAGTCTCAGAAATTGTCCAGAAAGGGAAAGCACAGCACATGAATGAGCCAAAAGTGTTAGAGCAGGGGAAGGACTGACTACTTTTTAAGGCCTAACTCCTGACCCCACGTCAGAAGCGAGAACTAAAGGAATCAGCTGTCAAATGGTCCAGAGATAAAACTGAATGAAGCAAGCATGATTATATTTGGGCAGTTTCCTCTGCTACACACCAGGAAGAGAATGGCTCCAAGTGCCAGAGTCCTTCGATGCTGTTCCCTGTGAAGCTACATTTTCTTAACTTCATGAACAAACTTATGCAGAGAGATGGGACCAGGCTCAGAATTGGTCTCTGCCACCTTGTTTGGCTCCCTCTGGATAAAAAGGGGAACTTGGAAAAGTCTTGTGCATTAATTCAAAGAAAGGGGAAAAAGTTCCAGAAATCCTGCTCTGAATCCTTGCTCCTAAATAAATGCACAACTGTCTTTATAAATTGATTGGTCTTTCTGATTGCATGAGAAGAATGGAAAAACACTAATGCTGTGTTCACTCTTTGGTTCTTTGCTTAGGGACAATGGAAACCTCGGATCATTGGCAATCCCAATTACCAGGGGGAGTGGATTCATCCAGAAATAGACAACCCTAAATATAAGCCAGACCCCACCATTTGTCGCTATTATAACATCAGTGCTCTCGGCCTGGACCTTTGGCAGGTAAAGCTCTCTGGGCTCAGAGCCACTGATCAACAGTCCCACTAAAGTTTCCACAAAGTGGAAAGAACTCCAGGCTGGAAATCACAAGCCTTGAATGAGTCTTGATCGTTCTAAGCCTCAAACTGCTTATCGTTAAGATGGGGCTAATTATATTCATCCTAATAATTATAATAGCTAACATTTATTTAATCACTATCATGTACGAAGTACTATATTAGAGACTTTGCAAATGCCATTTAATTCTCACTATGAAATCTACTTCTAAATGTGAAAACTGAGGTTTAGAAAAGTTAAGTAATTTGCCTGAAGACACATCTGGTAAGCAGAAAGCCTGGGATCTGAGTGCAGGCCTTTCTGAGGCTAGATTCAGGGTCCTGATACTTCACATTGCTGTGCTGATCCTACATGATTCTTGGGGGTGGTTCTGGGGATAGAAGTGAACTAGAGATGTCATAAAACTTTGAAATATTAAAATCCCTAGATAGAGGTTGGGGGTGATTATCCCAGTCATGATGACAAGCCCTGACCTAGCCTCCCTGTCTTTGCCAGTCATCTTTCCTGGCTCTGATTGGAAGGGAAAGAGGAGGGCTTAGATACCCAGGCCTTCATCTATCTCTCTCTTCCCTGAGACCTGTTATTGAAGATGGAGAGGATTCTTCCCCAAATCAGGAGAAAAGAGCACCTCAAGCACCTGCCCCAGAATGAGGCCCCTTAGAAACTGCAATCTACGCAGTCTTTGGAATTCCCTTGCTGAGGAAGGGAACTCACTTTTGTTAACACTGGCCTGGGATCAGTGCTTTACTTATATTTCATCCTTTAATTCTCACAATTCTGTAAAGTAAGTGTCATTATCCCTTATTTGTACCCCATTTTACACTTGAGAGAATTGAAACTTAGAAATGTCAAGTGATGTTCCCAAGAACACGCAACTAGTGCATGGTAGAAACAGGATTCAAACAAAGGTCTGTCAGCCTCTAAAGTCCTTGCTTTATTGACTACACCCACTATATAACAGAGCCTCTAGAAAGCACAGCCTTTTGTCTTTGGGTATATCCTAGAAGGTCCCATGGCCAGAGAAATCTCTGTCTCTGACCAGTGATTTCTATAGTTCGGGGCCACCAAGGGTCTCTTGGACAGATACCCCCTATTTGAAGCTCTCTTGGTTTATTCATTTTCCACTTTATTTATTTCTACTTTGTTGCTTTCCTGGCTCAGTGAGACCATCATACCGTAGAAGTGCAAGGAGATGGTAAATTATAACATGCACAGTAGGGAATCAGGAGGGAGGAAGGAAATGAGGGAGGGAGGGAGGGAGGAAAGGAGAGAGGAAGGGAGGGAGGGAGGGAGACATTATATCCTACTTTCTTATCTGAAGAATGTCGATGCAGTTTGCACAAGTATCCATTGTTATATTTTTTTTCGTTGTCTCTTCTTAATAAATAATAGGAACGTTTTACATCTTGTAAAAATATGTGGTCATATTAATATACCTAATCTGACTGTTTCCTTAAGGTGCATTGTTTTTTTCCCACTGAAAACATTAAATAACACATTTTAAACTGTATCTTTGTCCATCTACAAGATATTTTTTTTTTTAGATTTTATTGGGGAAGGGGAACAGGACTTTATTGGGGAACAGTGTGTATGTACTTCCAGGACTTTTTTCCAAGTCAAGTTGTTGTCCTTTCAATCTTAGTTGTAGAGGGCGCAGCTCAGTTCCAGGTCCAGTTGCCGTTGCTAGTTGCTGGGGGCGCTACCTACCATCCCTTGCGGGAGAGAATTGAACTTGGCAACCTTGTGGTTGAGAGGATGCACTCCAACCAACTGAGCCATCTGGGAGCTCAGCAGCAGCTCAGCAGCAGCTCAGCTCAAGGTGCCGTGTTCAATCTTAGTTGCAGGGGGCGCTGCCCACCATCCCTTGCGGGACTCTAGGAATTGAACTGGCAACCTTGTGGTTGAGAGCCCACTGGCCCATGTGGGAATCGAACCCACAGCCTTTGGAGTTAGGAACATGGAGCTCCAACCATCTGAGCCACCGGGCCGGCCCCCATCTACAAAATTTTTAAATTATTTGACACTAATTGCTCTGAGTTCTATCAACCTCTCTAAGCAGGCATACCTTTCTATTTGAGAATTTAAATCATGCGGAAGGAATGCTTCGCAAACTTTATCACAAATCCGAATCACAGGGGATCTTATTAAAATGCTGATTCTGATCCAACAGGTCTGGGATGAAGCCTGAGCAACTACATTACTAAAACTCCAGCATTACCTCTTACCCTTTTTTTTTTCTGGTGACACAGTTCTGCACAATGCTGACATCCCCTTTACAGGCTTCCTTTTCTTTTATGTGCTAATTGGGTCTGGCTTTCATAGGTTCTATCTGCCCCACCCACTCAGCCCACCCAGCACAGCCAGTTTACCACAAGGTCCCTGCGCCATGTTGGAAAATCCTGGTAACTCAGGGCCACATGGAGATGGGCAGAATTCCCTTAGCTGCACTGCCCAACCCAGGTTTCCAGCCTTCAAATACTCTGTAAGACCAGTTGAACATGTGATCTGTCCTAG
This sequence comes from Rhinolophus ferrumequinum, assembly GCF_004115265.2. Lineage (NCBI taxonomy): Eukaryota > Metazoa > Chordata > Mammalia > Chiroptera > Rhinolophidae > Rhinolophus > Rhinolophus ferrumequinum. Next base: position 36,833,279 of record NC_046292.1, on the reverse strand, counting down.
CCTAGCAAGCTTGTTAACTTTCCTGTCTAGTCCCTCCCCTCTCCTGCTCTCTGTTCCAAAACTTCATACACAACCCCTTAGATTTTTTTTCTTTTTTTTGCATAGGCAAAAGTGATTGCATTCTTTCATCAGGACAGAGACTGGGAGGAGGTGGCAGCAAACAAAGAAAATTATTTTTCTTACCTTTGAAGGAATAATGACACAATGATCTTTGAAGGAATAATGACACAAAATGCAGTGAGTGTAGCCCAGCCATGAAGCAAAGCATGTTGACATCCCTTAAGCCATATGGTCTATGTCACAGCCCTGTGAGGCTAGGAGGGTGGGACTTACCATCTCAATGTTATGAACGAGGAAGCTAAAGGATCAAAAAGGTGACTTGATTTGTCAAGAGGCCACAGCTAATAAGTGCCCAAACCTATACGCTTTCCATTTTATGATCCAAGTGGGACAGCACAGGAAAACAGGAAACTTTCAGTGAACGATCTTTATAGGCTTTACAGTCTAACAAAGCTCTTTTTCGCGTGTTCTTTTCTTCTGAGAACTGTACGTTTTCTTCCATTTTCCAGATGGAAGCATGGAGGCACAGAGAAGATGTGAGTAGACTAAGGTCACTCCCCTAGTAAGTTTTAGGAAGCGGGACTGGCCCTTATGTCCTGATTTTTAGTTGGAGGTAAAGCTATGAGTTTAGTGTAAGGAGGATGGGGGTCAAGGGGGCACCAAAGAAAACAGGGGAGATTAGGAATGTTTCTCGCTGGAGTAGGGAAAATGGAAGAGCCAACAAATGAGCAGTTCTTTAACCAAGACTGCTGACAACTCAAAAGAGAAAAAAAAAATCCCAAAGGTAAAAAAAAAATATCTTAGAGTTGCACAAAGAATTCTTAAAATTGATTTTAAAAATGGCTCAAAATAATCTCTATTCAAAGTGGCTATTTTGTCATTTATTTTTCTGTTGGAGGCAGGGTTGGTGGGATGATGCAAGCCAAATATTCTTACTTTAAAAAAATAAAAACAAAACATTTTTCAAACCCTGGAGGAGGGACATTTGATAGCGCATACTGCAAACTATTTCTTGGCCATATAACTGCTCCCACACAATTAACTTGCTAATTTATTTAATATACTACTAAAGTTAAAAAACACACACACGCACACAGAATGACCATCCTTCTGCTCCTTTGAAACATATCCAGTTCCTGAAAATTTATAATAATTATTATATTACCACTTATTGAGTGTTATCTATCAGACACTAAGCTTACAAATATTATTTCTAATTCTCATGACAATACTGTAAGGGAGTTGTTTTCAATGCTTTTCTTATGAGGGAATAGGCTCAGAGGAATTGTGTAACTTGCTGAGAGTCATACAGCTAGTATGTGGTTGAGTTGGTCTGTCTGACCCTGTGAGTTGTCATCTTTCTCTTCTATTCCTTTATCTTTAAATCAACAAACACTGAAATTGTTATATACCATATATATTAATTCATGGTTTCCTTTCATTGTAAATACTAGATATGTTATTTTAAGAAAATAGAGAACTATGGTAGAGAATCTAAACTCTGCTCATGTCTTGTCAAACCTTTTCTTTTCCCTATGTCCTTTAAGTTTTCCTGATTATATTAAGGAGAGAACCTTAAAAAGGGCACCTGTAAGTGGCATCAGAGGTAGGTGCTGTCAGTCTGAGCTGAAGTAAGAGCAGCAATTGGGAGCCTAGCAGACTGATGAAAATTTCTTCACAGCCCTCTAAAACAGTGGTTAGAGGCTCCTCGCGGAGCACAAAACCTCAGGAAACAATAAATTAATTTCTTTCTAGAATGGATCAGCCAAAGTGGTACAACATTCTGAATCCTTGTATTGTTAATCACCTTTGTTTTCCTCACTCCACCTTAATTCTTGATTAAAAGCTCCCCTGGCCTGGGAATCTGCATTTAGCAAGGCCCCCAGGAGATTTTTTCAACCTTATGACCTAGTTCTAAAATATTGTTTTTATTTCAACAGGTGAAATCAGGCAGCATCTTTGATAATTTCCTTCTTACAAATGATGAAGAGTTTGCCAAAGAAGTTGGAAATAAGACCTGGGAAATAAGAATAGTAAGATATTCCCCTACCCTGAATTCCAGGTGTTTGACACCTCATTTGTACACCGTTCTTTGCATTTTAAAAGTCAGCTTCACAATCATTGTCTCATTTTGCTGGGCACATGGCCCAGTGTGTGCTGGGGTGGGGTGGAAGGAGTGAACTCACATTCATTGGATATGGACAACTTTATACTTGACTCTGTGAGCACTTTCCAAAATTTATTCCACTTAGCCCTTAAAACAACCCAGCAAGGCAGATATTATTCCCATTTTTCAGATGGAGGAATTGAGATTCAGAGAGTATATATAAACTGACCAAGGTCAGACACAACCTTTACCTTGTTGAATTAGAATTCACACTCTTTCTGTTTCACTCTCCCTGTTCAAAGTGTAGTGATCTAGAAGGCTGCCACTGAATCCATTTTTGATGAACGACTTGGAGAAAGAAAGAAGGTGTTAGTGTTGTTTACCAGCTTCCCTGCTCTCCTAGAACTATTTTATGGTGGAGTGATATTTGGGACAATGGTTTCATGATGGTAATATCCTCCATCCAGACTTCCTGGTTCTTCAGGAAGGTCCATTCAAGCAGGTGAGGCCAGTGCTGGATTACCCAATGGGCAGACTAAGCTCATGCTTAGAGTGCCAGGAAAACACAAGCATTAAAAAAAAACCTGCTAAAGGTTTTTTAATTTTAGCATTTTTTTTGAGAGTATTTTGATACTTAATATTTCCAAAGAAGCAATGAAGAAGTCATCATGGAAAAAACAAAAATTTACTAGACTTTTAAAAACTTTTTAGTCTGGTTTTATTTTGCTTTTACTTTGGAATTATCATCTAATATTATCTTGTTAAGGCAATATTACACATTGGTAAAGAGCATGAGTTTTAGATTGTTTAGGTTAAGAGCTAGATTGCTTAGGTTCAAATCCAGGCTCCATCACTTATTAGCTGTATGTATGACCTTGGAAAAGGTATTTAACCTCTCTGATTTTCAGTTTTCTCATTTATAAATTGAGAATGATGATAGCAACTATCTTATAAGTTCTTGGCATATAGTAAGTGCTTGATATATGGTACTTATTGTTATTAAACCATATATTCACTTGACAAATTTCGTTAAGTGCCTGTTCAAAGCACTGTTATAGTTGCTGGGGATATATCAGTGAAATAAAGCAGAGAGGTTTCTACCCTCATGAGGCTTACATTTAGTTAAGGGAGCCCAACAAGAAACATATAAAGAAATATATATATATATATTTGAGTCAGATGGTGAGATAAATGATGGAGAACAATAAAGCAACAGAGAGGGCTGTGATAATGGGGGTTTTGCACTTTTATATAGGGGTGGTCGGGGAGCTGTCATTGAACACGTAACATTTAAGAGACCTGGAGGAAGTAAGGAGCAAGCCATGCAGCTACCTGGAGAAGAAAAGCCTTCTAGGTAGTGAGAACAGCAAATGCAAAGTCCCTGAAGTAGGAGCATAATTTGCTTGTTTAAGAAAGAGTAAGAAGGCCAGTGTGACTGGAACTGAGTGAGAGAGAGTGAGAGTAGTTGGGGCCATATCCCTGAGTAAAATGCCATCGGAGCCATTTTTAGTAAAGGAATGATATGCACTGGCTCATAGTTTAAGATATTACTCTGGCTGCTGTGTTGCATAAGACTACAAGAATAAACAAAGACTATCGTGGAACAAGGCAGAAGCAGGTGGTAGTGGTGGACGTAAGGAGAAATGCTCAGGTTCTAGATCCATTTGAGGGCAAAACTCACAGGAGTGATTAGATATGAAATATGGAATTTAAGATTAGATACAGAATATGAGTGAGAGTAAACAAGAATGGCTCCAAAGTTTTTGACTCAGTGACTAGAAGGATGGAGTTACTGAGATAAGGAAGAAAATGGAGAAGCATATTTGGGGGTGGGGGTAGGGGCAGAAATAAATAACGTAATTGTTCAATGTTAAGTCAGATGATTATTAGAAATCCAAATGTCAAGGAGGCAATTGAATATGAGTCTGGAAAAGAGACATAAATTTGAGAGTCATCAGCCTACAGGTAATACTTAAATTCCCATTTGCTGTATGAATCCCCTAAGGAGTGGGTATATATAGAAAGGAGATTCAAAGATGAGCTTTGGAGCACTCCAATGTTGGTGACTCTGACAAGAGCAGTTTCAGTGGAGAAATATAGGAAAAAATGGGTTCAAGAAAGAATGGAAGAACTAGAGACAGCGAGTATAGACTAGTCTTTTGAGGCGTTTTGCTGTGAAAAGGATAGCGAGAAGGGGGTGATAGATAAAGAGATAGGGTCAAGTTTTGTTTATATATGTAAATCTTCCTGCGTTCTTGTATTCTATGGGGATGCTTCAATAAAGAGAGAAACAATGTAGGAGAGAAAGAGGAGAATTTCTGGAGCAATGTTCTTGAGAATATGAGAGTGGATGAGACCTATTGCCCAAGAAGGCAGGTGAGCTTTCCACAAGAGTACAGCTATTTCATCCATAATCACAGGATGTAAAGAATGTCCGCATGAGAATAGATACAAATAGGTGGGTAGATGTGGTGGTGGTAGTATGTTTCATTTGGATTCTCTGGGAAGCAGCCACCAAGGTGGAGTTAGAAATATAGGACACTTATTTTGGATAATGCCTGGGATAGATGAAAAGTCTGACACCTGTGAAAGGAGAGGGGAGAAGTAGGAGGATTGGGTAGGAATTGCTGCCTAGTATAGAGTAGCTCTGAGAAAGTCTCGCCAGCTCTACAGGGCTCCAGTGGGAAGATCAACTATAGAAGAGTACCGTTTTGGAAATGGCCAGACACTAGTTCTCCTGCCATATTAAGCCATTGGCTGGGAGCTGCTTTGGAACAGCATGTCCTGGGTTCAAATGCTGCCATGGATACCCAGGTGCTGCAGCTATAGGCTCTCAGCTCACTGTATTCCTCACAACTGATTGACAAGTTCTTCAAAGGAAATCCAAGCAGAGTACCTCCATGGCTGCCACAGAATAAGTGGAAAATTACTTCTGACTGTGAAATAGGAAGTAAGGCCAACAACTTAGTACGAGATTGGGAGAGATATGTTGGAGGTTTGAGGAGGAGAAGAAGGTGAGAAATATTTATCCAAGGAGAAGGAGAGTGAATCACCCACAGAAATATAGTAGGCTTACTGGCTAGCCCTTAAGGGCTCACTTTAGTTTAATAGTAATGATTTTAAAGTGAGAAAAATCAGCTTGGTTTTATTGTTTTCTCTGCTTAGGTGCAGGCCTGGAGAGTTGGATTTAACCAGAGTTGAGAGTTTGCTCAATTAAGGGAAGGAAGGGCAAAGGAACTGAGGATGTTTGCAAGAGACTGATCACACAAAAATAAAGAAAGGAGAAAAGTGATGACATGAGTTGGTTGAGAGCTAATGAAAAGAAGATAGGTTCATGGATTCTTGTAGGTCTAGCTGGAGTTGAGGAGATTGTGGAGTTGGTGGAGTTGGTGGTCTTTGGTTACCTTTGTTTGGCAAGAGCAGTTTAGGGGGTGGAAACAGATCAGTGAATAGAGCAATGAGAGGAAAGTAACGAAATAGAGAAATTAATGGTAGTCAGTGCTTCCCAGGCATAAGAAAATGAAGGCCTGATTGTGAGAGTTTTTTTCCCCTGACAAAGTAGGAAATACAACAAGATGTCAAGCATTTCTACCCAGCAGGATTCTAGGAGGCCCAGCCTACTGGGCATGCAGGTTTTCAATCTAACTTTGTCCCCCAAATCCACGTAAAAGACCTCTTGGCCCAGATGCTCTAGGTGAGGATTGAAGCCCTAGAGGAGTTTGTACTGTGTGTCCTTCTTTTAAGGCCCCTCTGAATAGAAAAACCTATGAAGATTGATCTAGGGATTAAATTCTGGGGCTTAGATGAACACAGTAAAGAACACAGGGATCCCATTTCTAACTTGATGCAAGTTCTTACTGATCACAGTTCAAAAGCAAATCCAAAGAGTTCCTTAAAGACTGTGTTTCTGTGATACAGCAGAAAGAGGACCAGACTCAGAGCCAGAAAACCTGGTTTCTAATTCTGGTTCTACTACTCACTAGCTATATAGCTTGGGCAAGTCATTTAATCAGTCTGGACCTCAGATCCCCGTTCTAATGAGGGAGACTAGTAACTCATACATGGCTGTGAAGAATAGAAATAATGTGTGTAGATTGTCTCACACAGAGCTTTGCAATACTGTTGGCATTCAATTTGTTGAATCTGAAACAATTTTATTTATGAACAAATTCCACACACACACACACACACACACACACACACACACAAACACACACACACTTCTCTCCACCCCACACATACTGAAAATTTTTATGTAAATAAACACCATCCCAGAAATCTTTTAAGAGTGTGGGAAGACGCCAGACATTTCTAAAGTAGGTTAACTTTGTTTATACCATCTGTAAATTATTTTGAAATTCCACATTCTAAACAGGATGTAGAGAAGCAATGCAGAGAACTGTATGAAGAGATGGAAAAAAGAAACAGGAAGAAGAAGCCAAGAAGAAAACGGAAAAGGAGGAGGAAAGGGAAGATGACATCTGGGCAATTAAAGAAGAGGGAAGTGAAGAGGATTTTGCTGAGGAACCTGGAAATGACAGGCAGATGAAGGAAGATGATGCTGAAAGAGCATTTCTGGGTAAAAAATGAAGAAATCCTTATTGACAAGAAGGATGAACAGTAACTGGGTAAAATGGTCACACTCAGAGGCAAATGATGTTGCTTACAAGGAGAAATTTTCGTGAGGTTGGCAAAATCTGGGGAGCAAAATTACTTGCCCTTTTTGAATGAACTTTGGATTTGTATTTCTGCCCCATTTCCTTTGCTCTGTACAGCCTTGGGAAGGTCACATAACCTCTTGCAGCTTCTATTTTCTTGTCAATGGAAAAGGGGTGATAATTCCTATTTCATGAGGTTCTTGTAAGGATTACTCATATAAATAGATAGTCAACAAAGAGTAGCTATTACTGCTATCATTATCATGATGTTTATGAAATTAATTGTTGGTAAATAAGCTTCTGTATAAACTTGATCTTCACTTTCAATTTATCCAGTACATCCAAGAATTTTATTTTGTTTAAATATCTGTATTTCTTAGTATTTACTGAGCAATTCTGAGGGTTGTACGTGTGTTTGATGATGTTTTCTTCTGGCAGATGTATCAAGCACTTAAAAACAACATCAGACTTTTGAACATAAAGAAAGATACGTTATGAAAAAAAAAAAAGAAAGATACGTTTTGAAAGTCCTTTTGCTTCTTCCCTGTTTTGTGCCCTATCAACTTTTTAACTAATTATTACTTGTTTGTAGGTTAGTAGGAGGACACCATTATTATCTTCCTTTTACAGATTCAGAAACTGCTTAGAGCGGGCAAGTAATCTAACCTTCCTGTGCTTCATTTTTTCCCATTTGTGAAATGGGATTCATAACGGGACCTACTGCAAACTCAGCTGTGAGGATTAAATGCTGACTCCTTCCTTCCTTTGTTTTACCAGAAGTGCACAAAGGACTAATCCCAGTCTAGCTGTTGAGTCAGGCCCATACATAGCTGTATAGGATAATGCAGGTTTACAAATATGGGTCTGGAATTTAGTAGGTGTTCAATAAATATTAGTTGAAAGAATGAATAAAACTCTGGCTGGTGGTTTCAGGGAAGATTTCATAAAGGAAATGGCTTTTGAGCCAGATCTTGTAGAATGCATAAGAGTCTGTCTGATAGAGAAGGGGATGTGTGGACCAAATTTCAGAGTCAAAGAGTAGGGCACCCAGATGACAGGAGGTGGGTGGTGAGGTCAGGGAGGAGCAGCAAGAATTCTTTCTTCCTTCTTTCCTGTAGGTTGGTGCCTGGTGTAGTTTTGGGGCCTTACAATCTTTGGAATATTCTGGTTTGGGAAATTTGCCTTTGCAGGGGAGGCAAAACTCTACCCTCTTAGGGTCTTTGGCTGGGCCTGAGAATTCCATTTGATTAACAGGAGAGAAGCATACCAATTTATTTAAGAAAAGTTTTGTGTGTCGTAGGAGACCTCGTAAAGGAATAGCGACCCAAAGAAGTGGCAAAACCTAAATGCTTTAATACTAGTTTGAACAAAGAGAGGCAATTGTGGGAAATAATTAAAATATACAGGGAGCCAAAAGAAAGATAAGAATTATTGTAACAAGACCTGTTTGTGCAGAATTCTCCGTGTCAACTTTCCATCCTTGATGATAAGAATGTTTCTGTCCTGAGATATGGAGGGCAGTTCTCACATGGGAGTTTTCTGCTTTCACACAGAAAAGAGGAGATCAGAGTGTCCCTTTTGTATCTGCTGTTTTTCAAGTGCCTTTAGCTGAAAATAATCCTTATGCCAAAGTGGCATTTTTTTGGTGGCGTATTTTGGCACCCTTCACTTTCATACCTGTTTCTACGACGTAAGAGTCTTCTCATTGTGAAAAAGAGCAAGGCTTCAGGTGCTGAGTCTGAACATTGTCTTGGAGCTGGAGGGCTGGTGTGGAGGGTGATCTATACTTTAGGGATGCCAGTCTGATAGAAACATTGTTTACTATCTATGTCTTCTCTGATTGGTCAGGCATATGTTCTACCAGTTGTTACATATTTTCAAATACACCAGATAAAGATACTGATTTTCATGCAGAATAAGTATTTATTTGAATTTTTAAAGCTGCGCTTTTGCTTTTGTTAAATTTTCTTTTGCCTTTATTTTAATGGATTGTACAAACATTATTTCAGAAATTAAGGTAATTTTAACAAGGAAAAAAATTCATGAATAGTTCCACCCATTCAGCACACAGACTTTGAAATTTTTTGTGTTTCCTTCCAGGACTTGTCTTTTAAACACCACCATTCTGCCACTCATACACCTCCCGATGTGTTTGCTTTTTTTAAAAAATTCTGATTATATGTTTAATTTTCAAAAGTAACAGGAGTTCCATGTAAAAAATTTGGAGTCTACAAACATATTAAGAAGAAAGTAAACGCTTCTCATTATCTCCAAATCCAGAGACAGCTGTGCAATTATTTATTGTCTTTCCTTCCAGTTTTGCATTCATTCATTGACTGGTTGGTTTGACTTTGGGTTGAGAGGGTTTAATCATATTCCACAGTACATGGCAATTTATCATCTTTGGTGGGTGATGATCATTTTTAAATTTTGTTATTTCTTCTTTTATTCTTTCCCTTCCCAAAACAGGCAACTAAATTCTATTTGTAGGTGTTTTTTTGTTTGTATATGTTTTTAAAAAATGTGAATTTTTGTTTTGCATAGATGTATTTTTAATTTATGTAAATGGCATAGTGTCTAAATCTCATTTTGTTTCTTCATATTTTTCCCTGAGCACTGTTTTGAAAATGCATTCATTTTGCTGTGTGTATATCCAATCCATTGCTTCTGATTGCTGTGTAATGTTTCATGATATAATATTCAGCATAGGTTAGCTATCCACTCTCCCAGTGATAGACAGTCAGGTTGTCTTTGAGTCCCCACCATCATAAATAATAAGGTAATGAATATTTTAATGCACAACCCTTTATGTGCCTGCATAAGAATTTCTTTGGGATACGTCCCAGGAGTAGAACTGCAGGCTCATAGACTATGAGTTCTTAATTTGCATAATTTATGTCAGATTGCTTTCCGCAATGGCTATACCAATCCATACTCCCATCACTATGCATAACAGTTCCGGCACCCCCACAACTCCAGCAGGCATTATCAAATTTTTATAGTTTAATAGATGTACAAGATGTTGCTGTTTTGATTAACACTTCTCTGATATTTTTGAGCATCTCATCATATGCCTTTTGATTTGGGGATTTCCTGTTTCATATTTTTTGCTTATTTTTTTTCTAGAGGTTGCTGCCTTCTCATTTATGTTCAAGAGTTTTGTGTGGTAAGTATTTTAAATATCTTCTCATTCTTTCATCAAGTTGCTATGTCCACAGTGTCTTTTGTTGACTAGAAATCCTTATTATTCATCAATATTATTATCTTATAGTCTGTTTTTGAAGTTCTGCCTTTCCCTTCTCCTCAGTCACAAAATATAATAGTATCATATATTTTCCTTTATTTTTCACATTTATATGTCTTTTATCCTGCTAGCGTTCAACGTTGTATGTGATGTAGAATTGTTGAAATATGGTAATTGTACTTCAAACCTTGATATATCAGTTTCTGAGAGGGAGATATTAAAATCTTCAGCTACTCTATTTCTTCCTGCAGTTCTGTAAGTTTTAAGACTGTATAATTTGGGGTATCTATGTGTTTTGCCTGTTGCATTTATGTTTTTGCCTATTGTTTTTATTATGAATATATAATGACTTTTTATCATTCATTATCTTTTGAAATTAAAGTTCCTTTTTGCCAGCTATTAAGATCACAACCCAGTTCATATTTTCCTGGCGTATGCTTTTTTTTTTTTTTTTAATTTATTGGGGTGACAATTGTTAGTAAAATTACATAGATTTCAGGTGTACAATTCTGTATCACATCATCTATAAATTACATTGTGTGTTCACCACCCAGAGTCAGTTCTCCTTCCATCACCATGTATTTGATCCCCCTTACCCTCATCTCCCACCCCCCACCCCCCTTATCCTCTGGTAACCACTAAACTATTGTCTGTATCTATGAGGTTTTTTTTTTTACTTAGACGTTTATCATTTATATCCCTCACACTGTGGACCCCCCGCCCCCCAACTGGCGTATGCTTTTTCATCTTTTTATTTTTAATCTTTTTATCTCATTATGTTTTACATTTGTTTCATATAGCCAATTTATCGTTGGAGGTAATTTCTAAAAATCCAACAGGTGAGATTAATTTATTTGCATTTAATGTAATTACTATATATTAGGATTTAGTCCTACCACCCATTTGCTGTATGTTCTTTCTATTTTTAACCTCTATTTCTTCTTTCCATTGGCTAAGTTGAGTTCTCTCCTGTGGGTTTAAAATTATACATGAGTTTTGTGTGTGTGTGTGGTGGTAGCCATTAACTTCAGACTCATACCTATGGGTTTAAGAGAGTTCCTCCATCTCAACAGTTTGAACAAAAGTCTAAACAAAATTTCTAAGCTTGAGGTTCAAAGATCTGATGGGTCATGTACTCATGTTGGTCCAATCACTTGCTGAGGTGGGAGGTGTTTCATCTCCAAAGGAAACACAGGATACTGTTACCAAAAGGAAGGGAGAATGGAGGCTGGGAAACCATTAAACAATACATGTGTACTTCTTCATATTCAGTACACTTCTTTGAGTCTCAGTTTCTTCATCTGTGAAATGGCAATGATAATACCTACTCAAAGGGGTGATATGAAGAGCAAATTTGGCAATAGATATTAATGTTTCTTGAATCATAAAGTGCTGTACAAAGCTTCGTCAATATTCTCACTCTTGCATTCCTCACATGATATAACTATCATTTGTTTAATGTCGGTATTTATCTGTACTATAGCTGAGGAATTACCATCCTTTCAGCACTTCCCCTAAATTGTGTTGATGCCTGTAGAATTGATTTTCCTTTCCCGAGAATAATGTCAGGATTGAGACAGGATCATGTTTGACCTGGAAGTCAATTTCCATCCAAAGAGTCCTAAAGTTGCAGGGCAGGGTATCTTGCTAGTCAACTTTCCTGACTCCACACAGCTGAAAGCTTGGTACGATGGTACCAAACTGGGCTCCAGTTCCTTCTCTACCTCAAATTGGATGTGTGACCTTAGCAACATCACTTAAACTCTCTGGGCCTGAAAAAATGGAGGTCGGAAGATCTACCTTTGAAAGTTGTGGTAGGATTAAATAAGAGTATATGTAAAATGCCCTGGCCTTGGAGAAAAGTCCTAAGCTTGTCAGACACAAATTCAAATCTCTTTATTGATCACTTACTGATTTCCATTATACTACATTATGGTTAGGTTGGGTGCAGATTCTTTCTCATCTCTGAAGTACATTAAATTGCTCTGTCTCCTTAGAGAATAACTGTTATCCACTCCCACCCCCAACCCCCACAAGGCCCAAAGTCTTCGAAATTTGGACCAGGGATACCTGCCAGCAGGATAGTTTCACAAGAGAGATCCTGTTCTTCATAGGTGATTGGAGTTGATAATTCTGGTTCTTTTCACATATGAAGGATTTAGACTAAACTTAAAGATAGTGTGTACCTGCTATGTTTACTGGAGTAGGTTTTTCTACCACATTGCTCATGAACCCATAATAATCTCATGAATTGGATAATAATATCTCTATTTTACTGATAAGGAAAGAGAAGATCACATAAATTAAGTAACTTTACCAAGGTGACACAGTTGATAAGAAGAAAGGAGATGGAATGTAAGGAGGATGACTTTGGAGTCAGATCGAAATTAGGATCCCGGCACTGCCATTTCCTAGATCTCAAACTTTGGTCCAGTGACCTAATCTTTAAAATCTCAGTTACAGTTCTTCATCTATAAAGTAGGGATTATAATAATATCTACCTCACCTGAATGTTGTGAGGTTGAATTGTGAGAGTATATGTAAAGCAGAGCACCTGGCACATGGTAAGTGCTCTATACATACTTAGGTACTTGGTAAGTGTACTGGGAGCCCGGAGTCCATCTATAGTGCTGCCTTATAGGAAACTTTTATCACTGTCAAGCTCCTTTAGAACATTTCACTGGACATCAAATAGTTTTACAAATCCCATGGGCTATGATTCAAAATGACATTCTTAGAAAGGAAATGAGGCAGCAAGATAGTGAAAGGAGCCCAGGCATGGGCATCTAGAGACCTGAGATTTAATGCTGGCTCTATTTAGTGTGTGAAACCTTGGGCAAGGCATGTTACCTCCCTGAGCCTCAGTTTCCTTATTTGTAAAATGGAGAAAATATTCTTTGCCTCACAGGGTTTCTGAAGCTACAAATGCAGATAGATACAAACACTCTTTGTTTTAGAAATGCTGTGTAAATATAAGGGTTTTCAATTTGTGTTTTCGATTCTTCTCAGGAGAGTAAACAGGAATCAAGATAACCTGAGACCTGCCTTCTAGAGAGTAGCTATTGATTGGGGAACCCGTCCCTTACGTGAGGCCTGATGAACTATTTGCTGCTGCGATAGCTGCAACTTGTACTCAAATATAAATAACTATGCCCGCTAAATCCTCAGCCCTGTTGAAGGGCTGCACTGTGAAGACCATCCCCACCCATATCCTGCCCCACACAGCTGTTGGTTGGACCAGGGACTGGGAATCTGACCCGAAAACAAGCAACCCATGAGGTTGCAGGTGACCTACAAATGTGGTCTGACTCCTAAAAACATGAGTTAGAGGAATCAATATTTCTCTGTCAGGAATTCAAGTTAGGAAACATGAGATAATTGAGGCAATTAGTAGCAATAAAAACTGTGACTGAAACAATGTAAAGAGAGAGGCCATGAGATTGAGCTGGAGCACGTGTGGGAGGAGATAGAGTCTGGGCTGTCACAAGCTAAAGTGATGAGGAAGCAGAAATTATGAGTAAACAGAAGCTATGAAGTAGAAAAAGACAATATATGTTTCTTCAACAAGTATTTCTAGACTTCCTACGAACTAGGCACTGCGTTAGGCTCTAAATATACAAAAGTGACTAAGACAGCCTCTGCCTTTACAGCACTTAATCTTAGTAGGACAGAGAGGCAACATAAGTAAACAAACAAATAAATAATTAGAAATTGTTTTAAGGGTTAAAAGGAAAACAAATATTGGACTGAGATAGAACATACCAGGGAGGGAGCTACTTTAAGAAATAGCATGGTGAAAGATTTTCTCTCAGAACAGATAATTAAGTGAGACCTGGAGAATGAGAAGGAGCTAGAGAGAAGTATTTAAGGTAAAGAATGTATAATGCCTGCCAACAGAAAAGGGCTTATCATGTTCAAGGAAGTTGGAAAACAACAAAACAAGCCATGTGGCTAGAGGAAAGGGAGGCAGCAAGCCCAAGTATGAAGGGGAAAGCAGGAGGCACTTCACAAGACCAAGCAGGCCTTGGTATGGAGTTGGGAATTTCATCGCACAATAGTGAGAAGCCATGAAAATATTTGAGGCTGAGTAGTAACATGATCCCAGTATCATGTGGTAGATGAGCTTGAAGGCTAAAGAGTTAGTTCTACCATTTACCACATGTGTGACCTTGGGCCAATTACTTAATCTCTCTGTGCCGAGTTTTGTTTTTTATAAAGTTGAGGTAGAATGCGTTTTACCTCATGGAGTTGTTGTGAAGATTAAATACAGACATAAGATATACAATGATTATATAATAATTAAGTTAGGACAATTAAGTTCATGAACTCATCCTAGAAAAAGTGCTACATGCCTCATTGCTGAATATCAGTACGGTCACCTCTGAAGTACTCCCCTTGGGAAGCTGTGCACTGACGCCAGTGCCTAGTCCACCCTTCAAGGCAATTTTGGAACTCTTTTTCTGGAATGGCCATCAGAGCTGTCATCATATTACCCTTGATGTCCTGAATGTCATCAAAATGTCTTCCTTTCAACATTTCCTTTATCTTCAGGTAAAGAAAGAAGTCATGGGAGGCCAGATCAGGTGAGTAGGGAGGGTGTTCCAATATAGTTATTTGTTTACTGGCTAAAAACTCCTTCACAGACAGTGCCATGTGAGCTGGTGCATTGTCGTGATGCAAGAGCCATGAATTGTTGATGAAAAGTTCAGGTCGTCTAACTTTTTTTTTTTAAACTTTTATTTATTTTAAGTGTGTTTTTCCAGGACCCATCAGCTCCAAGTCAAGCAGTTGTTTCACTCCAGTTGTGGAGGGTGGAGCTCACAGTAGCCCATGTGGGGATCGAACTGACAACCTCGTTGTTAAGAGCACCACGCTCTAACCAACTGAGCTAACTCACCATCCCTTTGTCTAACTTTTTCAAACAACCTTTTCAGCACTTCCAAATAGTAAACTTGGTGAACAGTTTGTCCAGTTGGTACAAATTCATAATGAATAATCCCTCTGATACCAAAAAAGATTTGCAATATTGTTGCAACATGTTTGCATACTTATTTAAATGTCAGACCTCATATATATTATATATAAATAATATATAAATATGTTTATATATTATATATATAGTGCTTATAGCAGTTCCTGACACATAATAAACACCCAGTAAATGTAAATTTGTATCATTACTTTGTGTTTTAAAAAGTCATTGTAGCTACTGTTTAGAGAATGAATGAGTGGTGGATACAAAGGAGGCCAGTTATGAAGCTGATGAGTAGTCTTGATGAGAGATGATGAATGAAGTAGTGTTAGTGGAGACAGAGAGAAGTGGACTAATTTGACATATTTTTGGAGGTAAAATTTTCATATTTTGTAGATGGATTGGACATTGTGGATGAGGAAAATGGAGGAATCAAGAAGGACTCCTAAGATTCTGGCTAGAGCAACCAGGTCGATGGCGGTAACATTTCCTAAGAGAGAGGAGGCTGAGGGAAACAGGTTTGACAGGGAAATTAGTTCTATTTTAGACATGTTAAACTTAAGATGTCAGTGAGATATCCAAGTAGATGTCAATTAGGTAGTTGCTTGTAAGTTTGGAGACCAGAAGAGAGGTCTGTGATGAAGATATGAATTTAGACGTTATTAGCATAATAAGCATTTGAAGACATAGAGATAGTTGAGATCATCTAAGAAGAGGGTATACAGAGAGAAGTGAAGGGAACCAAGAGTCCAGAAGAGCAACACATTTTAGGATGGTTGAATAAACTAGGAGAACGAGGAGAGGCTTGTGAAGAGAGTAAAATCAGAAGAGTGTGGTATCAAAAACCAAGAGTGTTTTAAGAAAATTGGAAAGGACAGTTGTGTGTAGAAACGTCAAATAAGATAAGAATAGAAAAATATTGGTCATCAATGACCTTGACAAGAGCAGTTTGACTGAAATAAGAGGACTAAATAAATATCAAATAGGTTGAAGAACGAATTGGCGGTGTTCTTGATTTGACAGCACATATACTAAAACTGGAACAGTACAGAGAAAATTGACATGACTCCTACACATGGATGACACACAAATTTATGAAGCATTCCATATATTTTGTTTATGGATTTGACTTTTGGACAATGCTGCTTTTACATCTTCAAAAAGAAAATTGAATCAAGAAGAATGAAAGGGATCATAAAACTGAATATAAACAGAAACAAATAAACCTAACTAAATTTAAATAAGTAATACAACCACTCTGACGGTTAAAAAAAAAATCTGAAAATCTTTTGAACACAGTAGTTTGAATGTATACCCTTGGACTAAAAACAGAACAAACCTGCAAACAAATCTTGAACCCTATTTAGTACATTGTTTTCGGTAGTGGAATGGATATAGCAATTCTGAAATTATTTTGTGTTTATTATGACATTGAGCAAATGAAAAAAAACATTGATGCTGTTGAGAGCCAGAGTTCTCATTGTGGGAAAAGGGACATGCAAATAAGAAATGGGAGAAAGAACCCTGTGGTGTTGAATTGGAATTAGAAGAACCAGTAGTGAATTCATGATTAAAAATTGTTGAACTAAATAAAGTTGCCATTTCCCCCCCTTGGCCAACTAAGAAATATAGACGGAATAATAGTTATAAAATCACCATTTTGCAACCATCATAGCAGTTGATTCAGGCAAGAATTATCAACAAACATTGAAACCTTTGGACAAAAGTTTTGAAGAGGAACAGGGTAATTACATAGTCTCAAAGTACCTCTCCACATAGATAACTAATTATTTACATAGGAAAAATGGCTAACATTACAGTGAATAAAGCTGGGCAGATACCACCTTAACCAACTAGTCAAAGTAAACACCATTAATAACGGGATCAAGCGATACCATGTTTCTCCTCACGTGATATAGTGAGGACACAATATCCCATAGGTAGTATTCCTGCACCCTACAAAAAGAGAAAAGTGAACCTGAGACAACATAAGCCAACATAAGAAAACATGAAACAAAACCAAATACAGGGAAATTTTACAAAACACTGACCTGTACTTTTCAAAAATAATATAATAACGGTGAAAAACTAGGGAACTGTTCTAGATTTAAGAGTCTAGATTTAAGAGACTAAAGAGTCATGACAGTTAAATGCAATGCGTGATTAGGGATCAGGCACTGGATCAAATCCCGTATCAGAGGGAAAACTGCTAAATAGGACATTATCGGGCCAATTAGTGAACTTTGAATATGAGCTATATGTAAATATCATATCAATGTTAAATATCCCAAGTTTGATCATCATACTGGGACGAGGGGTGTATACGTAGGTATATAAGAGAATTTCCTTGTTCTTACAAAATACACACTGAAGTATTTAGGGAATTAGAGGTATATATTACAATTCAAATGGTTCATAAAAAACACACACACACACACACATCCATATACACATATGCACCCACACACAGAAATAAAGAGATTAGGGTAAAATATTAACTCTGGTGCAGCGGGGTGAGGAGTATATGAGAATTTTTTGTACTATTCTTGCAAGTCTTCTGAAAGTTTAAAATTATGTTAAAGTAAAAAGTTAAAAAATAAACTGGGGATGAGGATGTAGAAACAATATGTAGATAACTTTAGAGAAATTTGGCTGTGAAGGGGAGCAGAGAAATAGGACTGGAGAGAGTCATAGATATAAAACACTAGCTCTTTAAAAATCAAAGAAACTGGAGCACCTTTGCACTCTAGATGTAAACACTGATAGGCCTCAGCCCCTCCTTTTTAAGCAGAGATATTCAAACAGAAGCCCTACCCTCAGGCCCACCAAGACTCTCCCACCTTTAGACACCAGGAGCTCATCTGAAAACACATTTTATTCCTAAAACTGCAATCAGGGAAAGACTTTAGGGCTACCACTTGAGGGCAGTACAAAATGCTTTGTTCCCGGTGGTTTTATTGTTTCAGCTGTTGGAACAAAACCAAGCCCTTTACATGATTTTCTTTCAAATGTATTATGTGAAATAAACCTTCTAACACAGCATTTTTTTCAAGTGTTTTAAACAAGAAAAGCCCAACATAATTCATAACAGGAGTTTGGGGAAAGGAGAGAAGGGGTGAGAGAGAGGGTCTCATGTTTGGAAAAATGCCTGCCACATGTTCTGAGTTTATAAAGAATAAATGATAACAGAAAAAGCCAAGCATGTCAGAGTTGGAAGGGACCCTAGAGAAGGATGAATCCAGCCCTCTCATTTCATAGATGGCACTTTGGGTCCAGAGGAGGGAAGCAGCTTGGTCAAAGCCCACAATGACATGGTAGAAAAGGTAATGGTTTCAACACTCATCAGTTTGGTCTGTGAAGACAGAGGTGGTGATACTTTCAAATGACATCACAAATAACAGCTTGCAAAGAGATTGACTCCATCATTGCTATTGATACTGAGTTCTTAGAAAAATTGTGACACCTCAGTTGTGAGACTGACCGTTGTGTCTTCCTCTACTCTGGGAAGATATAATTGTTCACCTTCAACTTTTACCCACTTCAACTGGTCCTAATGCTTTGGAGAGCATGGGTATGATCAATCATGTTCAACCTATTTCCTACCCCTTTCTTGCAGGAGCTTTCTGACAGGACCCTAAGAGGTCACACAGGTTAGACTTTCCAACATTGGGGGATGGAGTGAAAGGGCATTGGAAAGAAAGTGAATGGGTATATGGCAGTACACTGTTTGGAAAAAATTAGCAGTACCAGTGCAGTACAGTGGAGGTGATCTTAAAAGGACAATCAGAAAATCCTAGTGGAATGTAAAAACTCTAAATACGACCTAAGTACATAATGGAGAGTAAAGTCACTTTAGACTGATCAAAATACAGAAACCAATGTAACTTCATATCATGCTAATCAGTGGGCTCAATTACACAGAAGGGCTTCTGACCTCATTATTATCTACAGAAAAATGCTCAGGCATTTCAAAGATCTCCTAACTTGGCCCCAGGCCACTCTCTAGTCTCTTGTCCTGCCATAGGTCTCATTCCGTGCTCCAACCATTTTTTCTGAACACTCACTAACTGCAGTGGTTTAACTACTATGTCAGGCTATGGTCTGCACTTGGTCCATTTTGAAGTTCATCTAAAATGCCACATCCTCTGCATGTTTCCTTGATCTGACCTTCACATTTACTCGAAGGTTCATTTTGGCTCCCTTGGGCATTACATGTATTTATCTTTAGCATTCATTTCTGCCTTGTCTTCCTCACTACATAGTGAGCACTTTGAGGGCATGGACTGGGTCTTAATGCTACTATTATTTTAGGGATTGTTTCCATTTATTAAGAATCTACCAACAATCTTCCTACCTCTGCTGTCTTTCCAGCTCACTACTTCCAACACCTCAACTCCAATAGTTCTCTGACACTACTCACCCCCCTGGATCCTACAAGCCAGTGATCCCAATATCTCTTCACCATTCCTCACTCATTTGCTTCTCTAAGGACACCACTCTCTCCTAAATATCCACATGTTCACCAACCCAGAATATATATATTATAAAATTAGAAGTTAATAAGGATAAACACATATCAGGGAAGGAAGAAAAATAGATGAAAGAGTATACGAGAAGGGGGAGGGGTTGAGATTTTAAGAGTGGTCAGAAAAGTCCCCATGGATAAGGAAACATTTGAGAAAAGACTTCAAGTAAGTTAGAGAGTGACCAAGAATATATATGTGGTGGGGAGCAGTCAAAAAAAAAGGAAGAGCAGATGCAAGGCAGGGGTGTGCCTACTGGATTTGAGAAACATCAAGGAAACCAATACAGCTGGAGCAGAGTGAAGGAAGGGGTGAATGATTAAGAAAGGAAGTCAAAGGGGTGATAGTATCAAGTGGGGTCTTGTAGGCCATTTTAAAGACTTTGCCTTTTACTCTGAATGAGATGGAAAGTTATTGGAGAGTTTTGAGTAGATGAAGAACATGGTATAGCTTAGGTTATAAAAAGATTATTTGGACTATTGTGGAAGAAAATAGATTATAGGTAAACAAGGGCAGAAATCAGTGAAACAAATATAAGATTGGTGCAATAACCCTGAGATGATGAGGCTTGGGGCAGGGTGTTCATATTGGGTGGGGGGAAGAGAAAGGGAAATATTGATGATGTAGAAAAGAGAGAGAATTGCTGGAGCATAGGGAAAAGGATTGACTTTCAGAGTACCAAAGAGAGGGCTGAGTATGAAAGCATGAATGCAGATGGGTAAGTTATTTGTTGAGAGGGAAAAGAGAGAAGGTGTTAGAAGTTTGAGGAAAGAAAAGGTATGAAATAATCATTTGGAGAAATTGTATGGACTTTTAAAATTAAATTATTAGCAGATAGCACTAGAGACCCACTTGAGATTCGTGGTGATGAATTTGAAGAGTCCAGTTGACATTGTTGTTAAGTTTTTCTTAATCTACTTTCTCAAAGATGGAGAGTTAGATTGTCCAGGGTAGGGGTTTTGTGAGGCAAAATAGCAAAGCAAGAGGAAGCAAGGGAGAAGAGGACATGTCAAGGGAATGATTATAATATTGGACCTTGGAATTTAAATGGGTGAGAAGGTAAGTGATGTCCTATGAAGCAAAACAGTTTTTAATTTTGACAAAGTTCAATTTATCTATTTTTCCTTTTGTCGCTCATGCTTTGGGTGTTATATCTAAGAAATTATTGCCTAATCCTTTCTAAAACACAGTTCTGGGTTTTTATTTTCCACCCTTGCAACATTTTAATAACTCCACATTGCCCTTAGAATAAAAACTTTGTCTCTTATTTGCTTACAAGGCCAGTTTGCATCTCCCCTGAGCCTTACACCCTAACAGAATCCAACCCAAGTGAATTACAATACTTTTCCCAGCTCCTTGCTCTCTTTTGCTTCTGGGCCTTTGGGCACATTATTCCCTCTGCCTGTTAGACTCCTTTCTCCATCCATACCTTGCTTCATCAAGGTAATTTCTACTCTTGTTCCGGGTCTCAGCTTCCACACAGCTTCCACTAGGAAGCCTCCCTTTGTTTCACAGAACAGATGTATTTCTCCAATGTATTTCCACGTCACTGGGATCTTCTTCTTCTTTTAACTTTATTACATTGCATTAATAATTACCATTTTACTTGTTTATCTTCCTCTCTAGGCCGCGTGCTCCTTGGTTGGGGGGACTATGTCTTACTCACTTTTGTAACTCCTTTGCCTTGTAGAGTGTTTGGAGCATAGTATGTACTAAAAGCTTAACTTATTGAATGGATAAATATTTAAATGGTAAGAAGCCCATTTATTTGCTCTTTATATAAGTCCCATTCTTGAGTGAACCAGTCCTTGGGCGTTCTAATCAATGGTCTGAAAAGAATCCCATCAGGCTAGGAGTTGCAGGAAGTTGTTCAGTGTTTTGTTATGGGCCTGAGATAATTAATGTACCCTGAAGTTCCGATCAGAATCTTCTCTGTTAAATCGTAAAAACATAAATAAATAAAATGAATCACAATAGCCTTTTGGTGGACATTTAATTACAGGTATAATTTGTTTTATATAGGATTTCAGATTTACAGGTTTTTAAAACCAGTTGGTTTACTTGGATCCAATTATTCAATGTTAAGGATTTACCAGACCCTACTGCGTTTTGATGTAACAGAAACTACAAAAAAAAAAAAAAAAAAAAAAGTAGCTCATTGAATACTTATTGTATACCTAGCACAGTACTAATAACTTTATATAAATTATCATCATTTAATCCTTACAACTGCTCCGTGAGGTAGGATTATCATTTTACGCACGAGGGACAGAGTGGTGAAATAACTTGTCCAAGTTCCCAGGGGCAAACCCAGGATTTGAACCTAAGCCTTTCTGACACTAAATCCATGTTTTTAGCCATTTACTTCCTGCATCTTACCTAATTATAATGTAAAATTTTGCAAAAAGAACTGTGTATCTTACTTGAGGTTAAGCTTGACAGTCAGTCAGTAAGGCAAAAATTGTATATTATGAAAATTACCCCTGAAAAATTCTTGCAGTTTTTTTAATATAATATAGACACGTTGTATCTACATAAGCTCAACACAGCCAATTATTTTCTTCAGCTTTAGGTCAAATCTTTGCTTCTTTAGCTGAGCATCAGCTGAAATCTTTGACTTGCATATAGAGACAATATTGAAAGTAACAACAAAAACCCTTTCTTTAAACACTGAGCACTGATGGTGGGCATAATTGCATTCATATACAGTTAAATGCAAACATGATGTTACTCTTCCATTTACATACTTTGATTTTTCTGTACTGGGAGATAGGGTGGCTAGTGCCTCCAGTGCAAGTATGTACCCTTCTTTTTGATCTCTCAGGACCAAATGTTGCTGTGAATTGGGGCAGTCTCCCCAGACATTTAAAATTTAACAGATTTACTTTGAGTCTTTGTTAGGGGTGAGACACGGTGTTTATTAGTAAAGCTCATGAACATGGGGCCATTATAAAGATAACTAAATCCTTAATCATTACCATAACCATAATGCAATAAATAGTCTCCATTTTTTTGAGCACTTATACCCATATGCTAGACATTGTGCAAAGTGCTTTATAAGCATTGTACAATTTTCTTTATCACTCTGATTTAGTTTGCATAAAGCTGAGGCTCAAAGACTTTTAATAACTTGTCCATGGTGTTAGAGCTTACGGAGGACTTCATTCAGTCTCAAATTTGTCTGATTTCAAAGCCCATCCTCTTAACCGCTCTGCTGATGTCAGGGTTCCTGGCCTATATACCTTACTTCCTTTTGAAAGGGTGAAATAAATGTCAGGGCCACTAGATTTGAAAATGCCGTCAACACAAAACAATAATGGTCTCCTTTGTTTCCAATAGTGATTTTGCTTCTCTGAGACTCTTCAAACACATTTCTATAAGCCTCTTCTGGCCCAGCCACGATTGTCTCTAGGTATTTTCTAACACCGCCTCCATCCTTTTCTGTTAGTTCCTCCCTCTACCATCCCCACCATGCTCCATCCCACCAAACATCTCACCATGCCCAGGACATACTTGTTCTTTTGTCCTTTGCTGACACATTCTTTACCTGGAAAGCCTGGCCCCATTGTAAGGCAATGGTCAGGAGTTTGATGAGAAGTACTAGAGGGTTTTACAAGTAAACAGGGAAATGACAAGATATGATTTTTTTTTAATTCTGTCCATAAGGAGAATAGATGTAGGTGCAAACATAGAATTGGGATTAAAGAGCTTTAGCAACGGACCACAAAAGAGGCAATGGTGGCAGTGAAGATGAGAAATGGTCGTATCTGGAATATATTTTGAAAATAGAATTGAAATTTCGGATATATATATATTGGAAGTTGAGCTAAGAAAACTTGCTCATAGGTTGGACTTGGGCTATGAAAGAAAGCACAGAATCAAGGAAGAAAAGCAATGAAGGCCTAAACAAGGCATCCTCTATTTGTGTTATGAGATGTTCAAGACACAGTCATCGTTTTAAACTGAGACACAACTGTGATTATGGCTTCAAAAATCTTTGAAAGAGTTGTCTATTTGTCATGAAGTGTATATGCGGGTTGTCTTAGTTTTCTCCAACTATGTGAACCTGCTAAGTCCAGGACACTGTGCAAGGCTTTCTTACAAAAGTTGCTTCATTTAACTTTCCCCAAACTCTTAGAAGTAAGAATTAATATTCCTGTTTTACAGAAAAGAAAACCAAGACATAATTTATCATTTGACTGAGGTCATGCAGTCAGAAAGGGCTGAGCTGAAATTTGAAGTCAAATTTGACTCTAAAGCCCAGGCTCCTGTCACTTACAATGATTTAAAGATACAGAATCAGAATTCCCCAAACTTTTCTCCTCATTACTTGAAGACTCTGTTGACTCTCATGTGCCCTACTTTAGAGCCCAAAGCTGGCAAACAGGACAGCTTTGTTCTGTCTGTAGCCCATCTACTGACTTGCCTTGTGATTTAGAGCAAGCTTCTTAATTTGACGGTGTCTCAGCATTCCCACATGTTAAGCAGGGCTAGTAATTAGTTATGGAAACAATGCTTTGAAATCTGCAGATGAAAGGACCTGCAGCCTTGAGTGAAAATATCGTCTTTCTAATAATATTCTTTTGGTTTCTTATAGCTTCTAGGACCCTTCACAAGGAAAGAAGAAAAAGAAAAAAAGAAAAGGAAAGAAAAGGAAGTAAATAGGACAAGTGTTAAACTGCATTTTCTTGTTCACTAGAAGCCAATGGAGCTTTTGGGACATAAATGTAATAATCTCCCTTACTGTACAGTACTCAATAAATATTACAAATGAATGAATAAATTTTATTCAAAACAGCATTAAGAGCTGTTTTGGAAGACCACTGAAGATTTTTAAAAATGATTTCCATTTTGTTTCTAGCTTCTTAAACCCTAAATTCTCTCCAGGAGGAAGATAAAGGAGCTCACACTTATTTCTGTTGTGTGACAGGTATCAGGTTAACTGCTTTCACATGGAACTTCATTTAATCATCATTATACACTATCAGGCAGGTGTTATTATTACCTTCAGTTTACAGGAGAGAAAACCATGGGTTAGTATAGTTCATTGACTTGTCCAAGGTTACAAAACTAGGAAGTTGCAGAGCCAACGCTAGACCAAGCTGGGCCTTCCCAATTCTAAATTCAGGCTCTTTCTAGGACACCCTGATGCCCTGAAAAATTAGCAATGATGACGACTTTAAACAGTCCTATCACACCCTGGGTGTGTGGTGTTTTAAAATCCTTACTGCATGTTCTTTTCAGTCCCTGGCACAGGGACAGTTATTTGTGTAGCACAATTGTTATTATTGTGCAGCCTCACATATTCTTTCTGCCCTGGGCAAACATGAACAATAATGGGCTATATTTATGAAACCAGCAGCTTGGAAGCATGAGCTCCAGATTACCATTACAATTGCAGTATAATTTTTTTTTTTTTGGTAGCTTAGCACCATTTATATGGAAGGCCGTTCTTAAAGTCTCATGCAAATAAATTAGTTCTTTGTATATTCAGAGAGATCCCCACAGTTGGTTGTGGTTTTTTTTTTTTCATAGTTCCAATCAATCATCCTGCATTTCTAAATGCTGGCATCACAGATGTGCAGTGTTCAGGAAGAGCTGATACAACAGTCCCCTCCAAAAGTCAGAAAGTAAAGAAACACAAATCACTGTGGTTTCCCTTAAGGATGGGTTGGCGAGGGGGAGTAGGAGTTAGAGTAGGATAGAAACATGGGATGATAGGCTGATGACAAAACTGTTCATGCTCTAAGTTCTCCTCTTCAGGATCATCTTGGGTTTAGGGTTCTTATAAATCCGGAGCCTCATCTTCCGGTTTCCATGGTTAGAAGCACCATTTTATCAAGTCTCCTCGGGTGTGAGTAATGTCTGCAGGACACCAGCAACATGCCCTAGTAAAAAGTACATTTGAGTCAGAAGGCCTGTATATAATTCACTATGAATTTGGACAAATTCCTCTTCTGTAAAATAAAATTAATAATCCTATAGGGTTGTCATGAGGATTCAATGAAATAATATGAAAGCAGCAATTGTCGGTTCTCACTATCCAGATTGAAGTCATCATACACAGCTTTATTTACCTAGGGAACATTTACTTTTCTGATGACAGGGGTATGTGTATCAGCTGTTCAAGGCAATGTGTCTGCAAAATTGACTTAGTAATTGCAGGATTGTCTGAGGGGTAGAGAGTTAAATGGTGAAGTGGTCTTAAAAAAATGGTATGCTTATAGCTAGTACCACTTATTGGACATCTATTCCAGTCCAGGCTCTTGGATAGGATGTTTATGCATGTTTTCTAATCCTTGCACCATCCCTACAAGGTAGATATTATCTCCAATGTACACATTAGGAATGTGAGATTTAGAGACCCAGAGAAATTAAGTGGCCCTAGAAAAAACACGTAAGCCCTTTTTGTCTGCTCCATGAAGCTCATTCTTGTTACACTGAATTAGATAATAACATATCTTCCATTAGCTACATTATACTCTCCTAAAATAGATTTGGGATATGACCCAGTGCTTTGATGAGATCTGGGACACGCATTTGCAAACTATCATTGGCGTATCGTTCTAAAAAATCCAGTCCCAGAAGTTCTAGATTTTTTTTTTTTTTTTTAGTTTAGACCATCACTCCCACCCCCCACTACATGTCAAGTTTTTAATTTAAACCAGAACCAATGAGCAGAGAAGGAAACGAGTACAAATTATTGGTGGTCTGGAAGGGGCCTGGAGCAATTCTAATATAATGATTTTTAACTAGTCTTCCTTTGCTGAGAGGTCTAATTATCATTACTGTCATTTTAACCAAGGCCCAAACCTGATTTAAGCAATCCTTATTTAAACAAGTTATTTAGAAAAATCTTTGTTCCATGGTTTTCTTATCTTTAAAATGGGGATAAAATTAGGATCCAAATAATAACTGCACAAGACTATGCATTCAGTTCAGTTCAACAAACTTTAATCATGTGTGTATTTAACTCCGGGAGTTGTGCTACATGCTGTAAAAACATTTATAAACTGTGATATTGTATACATTTGTCTTGTTTTTTTACTTAATATCAATCACAGAATAATTATAATGATAATGCCTTATATTTCCTCAATATTTTCCACATTGATTTGCATGAGAAAATGAGGCTCAAACACTTTTTTATACATGAGAAAACTTTTTTATACATGAGAAAATCAGGTCACACACTAAATGACTCCAATATTCTCTTTACTTCCCCACATTGCTTTTCTAGGAAACTATACACTGGGACTCTATTCACCCTAAAGTATCAATTTCTTCCATGACTTTCAGATTTCTTAGTGAAATTTGTGTATCTATGTCTTTAGGTATTTTCACAGATGTTGTTTTATTCATCCTCACAACAATCTTAAGTTTGTACAACTAGAAATGGTAGAGCTAGCATTGGAACGTGGGTGCTTCTGATGTCCAAGCCCTGTTTATTCCACTATGCTATACTGCTTTGGTTATGAGCTGTCTAACCTTGTGCAAATCACTTGACCTCTTTGGCCTTTAGTTACCTCACCTGTAAAGTGGGTATGGTGATTACTACCTTTCAGAGTTGGGAAGCTCAAATATCTTAATGTAAAATAGAAAACTCAAGTAGAAACATCAGTTGTTGTTATAGCTGATAGAGGTACCAAGGTGGAGTAATTTAAAACAGTATCTCCCCTTCTCCCTTGAGTTAAAAAGAATAACAGCAAAAGGAGGTTAAGGGAGATTCTCTTGAGTAAGCAGTTGTTCACCAGACCTGTATGGCTTATTCTTCATGGCTGGACCTTGTAAAAAGGGGTCTGAACAGAGCCAGGAGTTTCTGGGGGGCATTTCTGGGATGGTTTGCCTGTAGTGACAAAGGACTAAAAACCTAGCTGGGTTTTAACTCAGTCCTGGGTTTAGTTGGCTCTCCTGGTGGGTCAAATGGCGACTGCTGTGATAATGGTTACAGAGGTGTGGGTTTGATAGAGTTGCGGTTTATTGTTGTGGGAACCCACCATGACTGAGAAAGGGAGACCAATTCTGGGTAAAAAACATTTATTGAGGCTTCCTTGGTGCCAGACTACACTGTGAGGGGAATATAGTAGTCAGTCGGCATCCTGTCCTCAAGGATTTCACAGTCTGGTGGGGTACAGAAAAGCACGCAACTACCTTTTAGAAACAAGGCATACCAAGTATAATAAGGAACATATCAGAGCAACTAAGACATGGGGTGGGATTTCCTAGAAGGCTTCTTTAAGTAGGGAGCGTATAAGCCAAACCTTTAAAGCGGAGGCCTTCAAGTAACTGGTTGGTTTTTCTAATTGAAGATGGCAGCATGAGAAAGTGTAGGATGTTTTATGTTTAATATAGGCAGGAACCATGGGCTTTATTAAGTACATACTATTTGCTAGGGTCTGAGGATCTAGAAGTACATCAGAAACAGTACTTGTCCTCAAGGAACTCTCAGTCTAGAGGGGTAGACAGATGTAAACAGTCACCAGGGTGATGATGACTTCATAAGGTAGAGAAAAAAGGTTAAAAAGAAAAGCAGGTGTAAGTCTGACTTGGGGAGGCTAGCAGATGCTTTGCAAAGGAGTTGATACTTGAGTTGTGTCATGAGAAAGTAGGAGGAGTTTGCCAGGTGGACTATGGGAGGTTTTAGGAGGGCTGTAGGCAACTGAATAAGTCCCAGTGCTCTTTCATTGAACAGTCTAAGGATGGCAGGCAGCAAGCATGCAAGAAAAGTATTCCTTCCCCCTCTCTTCTAGGTTTTGACTCCTGGAGGGAATGACTTAAGTTTTCTTTTTCAATATCACACCCTAATAGCAGATGGTTAAATGAAAGGTTTTGGAGTCGGACCTGAATCCTATTCTAGCTATATAATCAGGTGTATGACCTTTGGTATGACACTAGTGTTTCAGTTTCCTCATTTATACGAGTACAACTTATGTCTCAATTCCTTCATTAATACAATTCAAAAATAAAGCACCTAGCACAGATTCTGGCATATATAAAGTACTGTTACTATTTTCTATCATTATCTTACTTAGTCCTCACAAGCAGCCTGGACTTTGGGTATAATTTCCCCCTTTTTTCAGAAGCAGAAACTTAGAGTAGGTAGGTGACCCGCCTAAAATTCACAGCCCGTCCGCCTTAATTTCGTATCCGCGCCGGGTTTTTCCAGGCCACTCCGGATTCAAGCTCCGGCCGGGCAGCTTAAAATCCAGCGCCAGGATTTGGGTACCACCGCGGCCTGCGCGGGGCGGGCGGGGCAGGCGAGAGGAGGGAAGTTGTCGAAGTTAGGGGAGACGCCCGCCAGCCCGCCCGCCCGGGCCTCGCCTCCGGCCGCTCCCTCCGCCTCCTCCCCGCCCCGAGCCCCCGTCCGCCCGTCCTTCCTTCCCCTCCCGTGCATGATGGAAACACCATGGCTGCGGCGGCCCAGCTCTCCCTGACACAGGTAACACCACCCGCCCATCCGCCGGGCTCGATCGGTCGGTTTCCCCGGCCGGCCCCCTCCCCCACCGCCCTGTGGTTCACCGACCCGGGCAGTTTCTCTCGGCCCCGGGAGAGGTGGCCGATAGTGAGAGCGAGAGCGTGTGCGCCGGAGGGAGGGCGCCATCCCCAGTCCGGTGCTCCGCCGCGGCAGCCGCGACCCCACCCGGGGTGGGTCGGCGCCCCTGGCCCCACTCCACGCGGCGCCCCAGCTAAGTGCACCGTGCCCCCTCCCCGCCTTAGTCGGTGCTGGGTCCCTCTCCCCCCACTCAGCTTTCCCCCACCCAGGAAGTTTCCTCCTTCCAGGCCAGACCGTCCCAGGTGAGCTCCTGTTGAGCTCGCGCGGATCGCCCAGGGCAGCCCTCGGCCCGCTCGAGGCTCACCCTGTGGGTTAGGCAGCGCGCTTCCCCCAGTTAGAGTCACCTTCCCAAGTCGGACGCTCAAGGCATCTGGGCTCGCTAAACCGGCCTTTTCCCCCTGGATTCCAACGAAAGCCCTCCCTTCCCCAACAGTTTTCTCCAGTCAGTCTCTGTTCCAAATGTCTTATCCGACCCGCGTGCTTACCCTGCTAGCCCCTTCCTGAGTTCAGCCTCTTCCCCTCTTGATCAGGTTTCGTACTGGGTCAGACCCCCG
The DNA here is from genome assembly GCF_004115265.2 of Rhinolophus ferrumequinum. Lineage (NCBI taxonomy): Eukaryota > Metazoa > Chordata > Mammalia > Chiroptera > Rhinolophidae > Rhinolophus > Rhinolophus ferrumequinum. Next base: position 36,803,608 of record NC_046292.1, on the reverse strand, counting down.
GTTAGTCCTTTCCTCCTCACGTCTGTTACCATTCCTATCTCCTGTCCAAGCGGGTAGCAGGGAAACATCCTTTAACAGGTGTGGTGGTTCCACCAGTCTTGGTGCTGGGAACGGCCATAGAGAACACCTGTCCTGGGGGAATTTTCACCAATACCGGTTCTCAGGGTCTTTCCTCTTGCTTTTCTGCTTCCTTCAGAGCCCCAGTCCTTGTGCTTCCCAGAAAACTTCTCAACATCACTGACTCTGGCAGCCTCATTCTTCCCTCTCTGTAAAGAAAGTCAGTTGTAATCTTGCCATGATGTCCAGGATAATGAGGTGACATGCACCTGTCAGTACCTTCCCACTCCTTTGACCAAAACTTATCCCGGTCTCACCTTATCAGCATGTTGTCTCCAGAGCTGGTGGCCAGGTCGGTTCCCCTTGGCACCCACCCCAACCTTCCTGCCTGCCTTTTAGTATCTCCCTGCCACCTTGTAGTCTCCTTGGCCTGGATTTTTCGTGCTTCATAGGCGTTAACACTGGGATAGGGTATACGTTTGGGCTGGAGAGTTTTCATTGCTGGGATCAAGAGGTTTTGGGATGTTTTGCTTACCCCACTGTAAGATAGACTGAGTGAAAAGTTGTTCTCCCCTGGAACCAGGAATCTCACATAAACGTACCTGGAGTAAAATAACCCCAGTTTGCAAGAATTACTACTCATAAGTGAATGTTTGTTTCCTAGTTTGTTTGGTGTTGCTTATCCTATTTTGACAAGCAGATAATGGGGAAGAATCCTTGGAATGTGGTGACTTAGTTTTGGTGGTGAATCTCTTTGGAGGGATCCTCCTGACACTCAAATTTGAAGAATGGCAAGATTGACTTTTGGGTGTTCACTCTTTTATGAGTCTAGTTAGTCACTTGCATTAAACAAGATCCTGTTGGCAGGCTGGTGTTCTCTGGCTCAGTTGGTCAATTCGGGTAGGAGTTTTTCCCCTCTTGAAGATTTTGTTCCCTCGAAGGCCTTTGTAGGTTTACTTCTTAGCTGTATGCCTGCCTACTTTATTCTCTCCCTGGGGAATACAATGCTTTTAGTTTCTATTTACTAGCATTCATCTCTGAAGGTTTTCTTCAGGCTCTGTCAGTTTTATAGACATATAGACAGTTAAATAATTGAAATATGTCCTTATGGTTACATATTTAAATATTAACATGTATACAGAGTACATACTGAAGCAGGAGTATTATACTTCATTGTCTCAAATGCTAGGACATACATTGGTGGTTCATTTATATTGACAATTCAAATAAGTCAATTTAGAATATTTTGATTTTAAGACATTAAAAGGAAGTAAGATATATTGTAAAGGCACGGGAAAAAGAACTTTTCCCAAGTGTTAATATACCCTAATATGTGCCTCCTTGTTATTTTAAAACTGCTGATTTGTGTTTTTTTAATTTAATTTTTTAAGTGCTGGAGGTACTAAACTGGGATAACAATGCAACCTAGTTTCACATTCAGTATAGATATGTTTATGTCAACCCCTCCCCCCAAAATATCTCTGTCTTCTCTCTCTCTCTCTCTCTCTCTCTCTCTCTCTCTCTCTCTCTCTCTCTCTCTCTCTCTCTCTCTCTCTCTCCTCTCGCTGATATAGGCATACTCAAGTGAGAGAGATCCTCCAGGGCAGGGAATATCTTTTAATTCATCTGTCCTCTCTCAGTGCCCATCTGGAAGAAAGTGATTAATAACTGTCTTATGAATGACGGGAAATTCTAAAGGGCTCTATAACAGTTACAAAGATTAAACATGCTGAAGTTAGTTTCTTCCTCTGGTCATGAGATAATAATGGCTTTGGAATAGGTTCATTTATTCAACAAATATTTGTTAAGTACCTATTATGTTCTAGGCACTCTTCTGGGATTGTTTAGTTTATAATTTTTTTTTGCCTTTATCAGTTAAGCAAAACCGAAAGTTGGGTGGAAAATGTGAAAAATGTTTTGATGTACTCCTTTCTCCCTCTTCCCCTTCCTGCCAACCAACTCTCCAACTTCTCAACTACCAAAATAAATTATCTAAATTATCATATTCTAGCTTATAGAGAGAATACTGGAGTAATGAAATGTTAGTTCCAGTCCTAGCGCTGCCAAGAGCTACCTGTATGGCATTTAGTTAAGTCTCTAGGCCTCAGTTTTCTTAACTTTAATATTTATTCAACAAGTGTTTGTTGAGCATTCACTATATGCTAGGAATTATTCTAGGTACTGAGGGTATATTAATGAACAAAATAGATAACAATTCTTGGAGATTGGAGACAAAATATGGAACTTACATTCTAGTAGGGGAGTTTGAATTAGTTAATCTAAGGACCTTTCAAACTAACATTCTTTTTTATAGATCATATTCTATGATTTGTAGATCTCGTGGTGACTTTTCCAGGGTACTTTAGTTCTGTGTAGCCTTAGTATTTTCTAATTTCAGTTGTTTTCATGAGATGTTCTATTTTTTTCTTGTCAACAGAAGTAGAATTTGAGAAAGATTTTGTGATTTATGTTTATGGTGATAGATTACAAAAGCATATTAATAATTCCCTTAAAATTTTTCCAATTGCCCATTTGTTCCTCACGTCTGTGTCCCTAATAATAACAAAAATACCGTTAGCTTCCCTTTGGGTGTTACCGTATGCCAGGAATTTTATTTCACTTAATCTAACACTCTGTTTTACAAATCAGGGAAGTAATTTACATAAACTAGTAAGTGGTAGATCTACTATTTAACCAAGGTCTGTAGGACTTCAAAAGCTGTCTATTTCACTGTACTGCTCTGTGAACTAGATGCTTGGCATATCCAGTGCTCCCTTGCATTTTTATTTTCTTTTTCAGTATATGCCCTGTTGTCCTAACTAGGTGGTAAACTTCTTGAGGATGGAAGCCATGTCTTTTGCTTCTGAATCTCCAGTGTCTTTCATCATATCTTGACAGTACAATTGTGGGTGCATAAGTAGTGCTCTTCATGATGATAAAAGTTTTATTTTATTGAAACGTGGCATGATATGAGTATTTTAAATAATCTTCCAGCAGTTCAGTTTTATGGTGAAGTTTTCTTGTTTTAATTGATAAAGGATTATTTTTTTAAATATTTTTTTTTAATAATAGAAAGTTCTTAGAATGGGACTGGGTTAAAATAATCTTAGTACTGTATATGGTCGAAAACAATAAATGCTATAAGAATATTTTTCCTCTTAGTGCTTTTTTTTTAATTGCAAGAGTGATATAACTGCATTATAGAAAATTTGGAAATTGGAGGGAAAAAATCTCCCATAATTTCAGTTTCTCATTTATTTTCAATTTCATTTTTAAAAAAACTATATAGTGTTTGTTAATAAATGTATCATCTTTGAGGTCTGGTTTAACAATTATGACAGTATATAGAGGGCAGAGTATGCAAATTACAACATGTTGGCAGAATCGGAAAAGGAGTCTTTATTCAGCATGGTACCATATTGAGTTCCTACTATGGGAAAGGCACAAAAATGATATTTTTCTTTTTTGCCTGCAATTACTCCAGTATACTCAGGAAATCCATGCTTTCTTGAGTGATATCTAAGCGTTCTCAAAATTGGCTTGGAATGTTCAGCATTTGGGAGGAGATGTCATAGTTAAAGTTAATTAGGAACAGTTGGGTTTGTCCAATAGTGAGTCTCCCAAGAATAACCTAGGACTGTATTCCCTTGTTTTTACTCTGTTTACGTACAGAATGATGATAACAGACTAACATGTAGTAGAAAAAGACCAAGCATCTTTATTTAGCAACAAATCATCGTTCTAATTTCTCTCACTAATAGTCTGATATGAGGCTCAATCTAAGGTCTTTTACTTGCTCTTGAAGGAATTATGAACACATTTTGTGTACTTCTTTGTTTTGTGAGTTTTGGACTTAGTAGAATTGGAACTCTGGAAACCAAAAGCAGGAAAATGACTTAAGAGAGGGCAAGGCGGGGTGGTGGGGGAGGGAGCTGGGGGCAGAATGAGAGAGGGAGGGAGGGAGGGAGGGAAGGAGAGAGAGAGAGAGAGAGAGAGAGAGAGAGAGAGAGAGAGAGAGAGAGAGAATATGAATGAATTTGGTTACTTGGAGAATTAGCAGAAATAAATGAAAAATTAATTCAGGCAGCCTTCATTAGGCAAACCTATGCACTGGAATTTCATTTTAAAGTTGTTGAACTCTCATTAAGAAGATAAAATATTGTGCCTTCATTAAAAATTATGTTTATTAGAAGTTTGTAATAATCTGAGAAATGTTATAATTTGAATGCTGTATTACAGTAAAGTGGACACATTTTATATAGACAAACGATCTAATGCAGTTAAGCATGCGTAGAAAAAAGACTGAAAGAAAAAAAAACACCCCAAGATTTTATAATAGTGTTATTAAAGTATTTTCTCTTTTAAATTGAAATCAATAACTATAGGTAAAAATCTGCGTTCTAAGATTGCATTTACACTCACATTTCATCTTAAACATCTTAAACATTCCCATCTTTGGGATTATAGAAATTGGTCGGAGGAATGATAATAATAATATTTATTATATAATAATTGGTTTGGAGAATTCATTCAGAGGACTAATTTATAATTTTGTGTGCTGCTTTATAATTTACAAAGCATTTTATGCTTTTTCATTTGATCTCAATAAATGGACAAGGCTGTTATTTCAAATTGGAGAATACTGAAGCTTAGAATTTGCGACTTGTTTAAATTTTACAGTCAGTAAATAAAACAATAAAAAGTGAAAGTCTCCTTTTTGCTCTGGGTCCTCAGTCTCCTTCCTAGGGGCATTCATTCTTGCCAGTTTCTTGTGTGTGTTTCCAACAATGAATAGTCTGTGATGTGTGTGTATAATGTATTTGTCGTATATGTATATATATTTATATGTACACACACATACATATACTGTATATATTTTTAAAAAATCTTTTGAGTAAGCTGGATATTGTTTCATGGCTCATTATTATTACTACTCACTCTTTTTGATTGATCTAGATTGTTCTATACCAGCACATTTAGATTTCCCTCATTATTTTCAAAACTTAAAGATTTCCCTTATATGAATATGCTATAATTTATTTAACTAGCCATCTAATGATGGACATTTATGTTGTTTCCAATCTTCTGTAATTACCAACAGTGCTGCAATGAATATTCTTTTTAACCTCTTTGTGCACATGTGGATGTGCATTAGTTTCTCGTGGGTACAACTTTTGGACCAAAGGATATTTTTAACTTGGATAGATATTGCTAATTTGCATTCAGAAAGGTTGTACCAGCAATAGTATTTGAGTGTGCCTTTTTTTTCCACAGCTTCATCAACATAGTGTCTTATCAAACTTTTGATCATTGTCAACCTGATATATAAAAATGATATTTGTTAAAAGTTGTACTGTGCTTTCCTAGCACATAAATGTGAACTTTTAAAAAATATTTTGTACAAAAGATGGAAGTGATGTATAAGAAACTTATCTTTGTGATTTAAATAATGCTTTCATGAATTGGAGGTGTAATTAAAAAATAAAGGTTGAAGCTCTTTTAAAAACTTGTTTTTATGTGGTTCAGATATACAGACAAAAGTAAGCTTCACTTCCTCCTCCTCTAGATTAGGGATTTTGTAATGGGAATTTAACAGCACCAAGAGTTTCCTGTCTAAAATAATCAAGCTGCTTATTTCCTGTTATATTTTCAATAAAAATAAAAATTTGGCTAAGAACATACTTTTTTGGGGAAAGCTTTTGTATTACAATATATACATATATATATTTTTAGATCATGGTTTCTCAACCTTGGCACCATTGACGTTTTGGGCCAGATAATTCCTTGGTGTGGGGTCCTGTCCTGTGCATTGTGGGATGTTTTGCAGCACCCTTGTCCACAAGGTTCTAGTAGCACTCTCCCCTGTTAAGATAATCAAAAATTATCTCCAAAAATTGGCAAATGTTTCCTGAGGTACAAAATTGCCTAGTTGAGAATCACTGGTTTAAATACATACTTTTTAAACTTAGTGATCTACTAAGGCATCCAGGAGATACAGAGAGGTATGTGCTTTCTTGGGATAGGGACAGGGGAATAGTTTATCTTCATATCTTTTATTCCCACACCAGCCATGAGCCATGAATGGCTAATTATGCATAGATATTGAGCTTAGAAAACTTAAGTGGTGAGACAACTGGAAATTGTGAACTTTATTTTACGTGTGATTTTTCTGCCTTTCTCAGTGTGGTTTTATTTTAGTTGTAGAACAGTTTTGTCTAGTGGGCTAAATATTAATGCAGAAATCCTGGAAGGGAAACATTCTTAGGCTACTGTTGACAAGGAAGAGGACTGATGTTTTCTAAGCTCCTGATAAGCAGTAGGTACTTTTAGGTGATTTACATATAGTATTTCACTTAATCTTCACAGCCTTTCTACAAGAAGGAGTTAATCTTCTGTATTACTTACTCAGGGTTGTGTTCTAAGTGGTAGATTTGAGATTTGAACCCTGGCACGTCTGCTCTCAAGCACATTTGCTATGCTGCTTCCTGTAAACAGTCATTGACAATATTTCAGATAAATTTAGGGATGAAAATGAACATTCACATGATTCCTCTGCAAAAGTAATAAATTATTCATATGATACCATGTATCAGAGAAAAATCCCCTAAGAAACAAGCTATTTTATTAAATAAAATCTAGAACCACTAGGTCTAAGGATTGCTGATGTTCCAGATATGAACATTGTTGAGAGGGTGGGATAATGGGAAATCTTGGGCTTTGCAGTCAGAATCACTTAGGATTAATTCCCTTATTTTAAAAGAGCTCCAACCTTTATTTTTTAATTACACCTCCAATTCATGAAAGAATTATTTAAATCACAAAGATAAGTTTCTTATACCTCACTTCTACCTTACTTTTGTACGAAATATATATTTTTTTTAAAGATTTTTTTTTTTTTTATTGAGGAAGGGGAACAGGACTTTATTGGGGAACAGTGTATACTTCCAGGATTTTTTCCAAGTCAAGTTGTTGTCCTTTTCAGTCTTATTTGTGGAGGGTGCAGCTCAACTCCAGGGGGCGCAGCCCACCATCCCTTGCGGGAGTGGAACCGGCAACCTTGTGGTTGAGAGGACGCACTTCAATCAACCGAGCCATTCGGGAGCTCAGTGGCAGCTCAGCTCAAGGTGCTTTGTTCAATCTTAGTTGCAGGGGGCAGAGCCCACCATCCCTTGCAGGAGTTGAGGAGTTGAACCGGCAACCTTGTGTTTGAGAGCCCACTGGCCCATGTGGGAATCGAACCGCAGCCTTAGGCATTAGGAGCACGGAACTCCAACCTTTTGAGCCACTGGGCCGGCCCCAAAATATTTTTTCTTTTTTTCTTTTTTTTTTTTTTTTTACTTATAAAAAGGGAATAAACCTGTAGGATTTGTTGTGAAGATTATGTAAAATAATGGGTATAAAAGTTTGAAATCAGTTTAAATGGTAGCAGCTATTGGTAATAATAACTACAACCACTAGCCAAATACTTATAATTGGTGGATTTTAGTCTTACAGGGCTGTTCATTTCTTACAGGGCTTAATTTCTTACTTACAGGGCTGTTAATTTCTATGAAATGTTGCACTTAGAATTTTCATAGATCACTGATACCAAGCATCATTGGTAACTTCATTCCATCTTTTATTTTATAGGTGCAACACATGTATACTTATGCATATACTTAAAAATGTGAAACTTATATGCATTAATGGTGCTTCCATTATTGCTGGTTGATCCTTTTTTTATTTCAGAAAACTTTTACTGAATGCCTCCTGTGTGCTACCACTGTGTCAGGCCTTGGATATACAAAGAGAATGAGACCCAGACTCATGCACTGAAGTAACTTTTAGTCTTTTAGGGAGCTTCACAGGGACTCTAGAGTGAGAAGTACTGTGATAATGGATGATTAGAAGTAAGGCACTGGACTGCTGTGATTATGATGGTAATTTAGTTTTTAATTTTTTCATCATTTTGTAGTATCAAATATTGATACTGCAGATGATATTTTAAATTGTACTTGAAAGGACAACATGAAAGTATAGGAACATTTGATTCAAGTCAACTTGTACTTTGGTGCAATGGAGAATATAATATCCATTTTCTTATGATTTATTCTCTGCTTTTTCTTTGTAATAAAGCAAGACTTTTTAGCCTACAGCATAAGACATTAGAAAGGGGTTTCAGAGGATGGGCTTTAAAGGATCTGTGACCTACTGTAAAATAGTATATAAAATATTTACAGTATCAAGATTTCTATCCCTGGGATACTGAAAGAAGTTTTATACAGTGGGAAGAACACTAGACTTAGTACAAGACAAATTTGGATTTGAATTCTCCCTTGGCCACTTATACTCTCTCTGGGTGACCATGGCAAGTTACTTAAACTCTCTGAACTTCCTTTTCCTTATGTATGATGTTTATACATTGTTGGAATATAGGAGACATTCAGTAAATGGAAGTGCTGTTATAGGTATTGATACTTACATGCAGAACTCATATATGTATTATTTAAATTTCTTTTTTTTTATTTTCAAAATTCTTCACTCAGTACAGAAAACTTGAACGTGCAGAAAAATGCAAAAAAAGCATGGATCACCATCCACCCCATTCTTTAAATTTTTGTTTGTTTACTTCTTGGTTGCTTTTTCCTTTACATTTTTAAAAATGTGTTTATAACAACTCTCTCTTTCACACACGTATAATTTTGTATTCTGTTTTGTTTAATGATATAGGTGTTTTCCCATGTGGGCTTCATAGTGTTTTTTAAATGTCTTTAGAATATATTCATTGAAGCCCTTATGTGTACAGATAATTTATATATCAATTATAATTAATGCTGTTGCAAATAACCTTTGATGTACCACCATTCACTGAATCCTTTTTTGTAGAGTTACAGACTGTACTTACTACATAATTCAGTTATTGTTCTACGATACCTTTGAGTTTTGAAATTAAATTTGAGTGATTTTTGTTTAGTTTATAAGATCTTGAGTGACAAAGCAGACAGCAGTAATTTACTTAGATACGAGCAATAATGTCTAAAATAGTGCTGTGAAGGAATTAAGTTTAGTACATTTAATTTGGCTGCAAAGGCCATTTATAGTTTGTAAAGTTCACTTAGCATAGGAAATTGGCGTTAACAGTTGTGAGCTTGAAGAAGATTGGATGATTTCAGTTTGCTTACAGTTTTCATCTTTTGCTGGCTGGGATGCTTTCATTCTTAGTCTGTTCTTACATTCTGTTCTGTGTCTTTGTTTGTTTGTTTTCTGGCACACTTTCATGCAGGGCCTTGTAAGATTTGGGGGGTGGATTCTTGACCATCTGGCATTTTAGAATGGTTTGAAAACTTAACCCTATTAACTGTACTTGAAGCCAGACTTGCTTGAAATGTCCCGGTTTGTCTCTGTGCTTGACAGAGTTTTTTCTTTTATACCCTCATAGCTTTTTATGGATAATTTCTTCCTTATTTTATACAGGAATTTTACCAGTACCAGTGTTCATAGATTAAGGTGGACAAGACTTATTTTCTTATAATGTCACCAAAAAAAACTTCACAAAATATTCTATTTTTAAAAAGAAGTGTATAATTGACATGACATATACTTATACATGTTTAGTAAATACTTCAAATATTTAAAAATTGAATATTTTTTAGGTACTAATTATAGTTTTCATCATGAGACTTGGTGGAGGGAAAAGCATATTCTGCAAATTGTAAATTTACTGAGTTAATTTCTGGTACTAGTTTAAAAATATGTGTCAAAATTAATGATAATTTTTTGGACAATATTTCCATTTAGAAATATGAGCCATCAAGTAATTTTAAGAAGTACTAGAGGTGTACTGAGTTTATAAAATGTTTAAAAATTGTTTAGGTGTTAACAGAGTTTCTTTGAGCTTCCTGCCTTATCGTTCCTTTAAAAAGTTTCTTAAAAAAATTAATTTTATATATAATATATATTCGTGCAATTTACCCATTTAAAACGTACAATGCAGTGGTTTTTAGTCTATTCATAGATGTGTACAACCATCACCAGTCAATTTTAGAGCGTTTTTATCACCTTAAAAAGAAACCCTTTTCCCATTTATGTATCTTTAATTTTGTTTAACAATATCTTGTAGCTTTTAGAGTATATGTTTTATACTTCTTTTGTTAAATGTATTGTTTTCTTGTTTTTCTCTTTGTTCTTGTTAAATTTGTTCTTAAGGTTTTTTAAAAAAATTATTCTTAAGCTATTCAAATAGAATTGATTTCATTTCATTTCATATCGTTCATTGCCAGTGTACAAAAATACAATTAACTTTTGTATATTGACTTTGTATCTTGCTACTCTGCTGAACTCATTTATTAGTTCTAATAGTTTTTTAGTGAATTTCTTAGGATTTTCTACATATAAGATCATGTCATCTGTGAATAGAGGTAGTTTTGCCTCCTTTCCAATCTTTTGTTTCTTGTTTGTGTCTAATTTCCCTGGCTAGAACCTCCAGTACAATGTTAAATAGAAGTGTCCAGGACTCTTGTTCCTGATCTTTGGGGGAAAGCATACATCTACTGGTATATTTTCAGTGTCTTGAAGGTGCCTTTTCTCAGCCATTGACTGTTCAGGAGACCTAGTATTTATTATTTGAAAGAGGTTTAATTCACATTTTGGTATGTACCTCAGGGGTTCTTGAGAGTGGTCCTATACTATAGGATCACCTGAGAACTTCTTAGAAATGCAAATTCTTAGACCTCACCCCAGTCCTATTCTGAATCAGAAGTGGAAACTCGGGTGGGGGATTTATTTAGCCTTTTGCTTGGTAAGTGTAGTTAATATTTTTTAAAAAACTAATAATGCCCTAATGAGTAACATATAGGGTTTTAAGTAAATGAAGCATGTAATAGTCACAAAGTCTGCCTATAATGGGTATTTTCTTCCTTCCTTCCTTCCTTCCTTCCTTCCTTCCTTCCTTCCTTCCTTCCTTCCTTCCTTCCTTCCTTTCTCTCTTCCTCCCTCGCTTTCTCCCTTCCTTCCTTCCTTAATTTTTCATTTTTTTTAACATATGTGGGAACAACCTAGAGTTGCCAATTTTCTGTGCTTTTGGGTAGTGGTTAAAAGAGTGAGTCCTGGCAGGCATTGTACTGCATGGCTTGGTGGAGTGTGTATGGCTGAAAGTAACACACTGCTAGTATTTTACTACAATGGGGATTAAAAAGCAACAGATCTTTTCACATGATAGTATAAGCAAGCTGACAGTTTTTTACCAAAGATTCTGTCATTTGGCTGAAAAACGATGCTTTTTATTTTCTAGCTTTTGGATTATTTCCAGGAAAAGACAATGAAACACTTGCAAGAATGAAAATAAGTCAACATAATACACCACATTAATAGGATAAAGGAAAAACACATGATCGTCTCTGTTGATGTAGAAAAAGCATTTGACAATTCAATACCCTTTTATGATAAAAATACTCAGTAAACTAGCTGCTGATCCAAGATGACTGGTGTCCTTATCAAAGGAGAAATTTGGGCGCGCACACACACACAGAATGCCATGTGAAGATGGGACTTACATGAACTACTAGAAGAAGGAGAGAGGCCTGGAACAGATCTTTCCCTAGGGTCTTTAGAGGGAGCATGGCCCTGCCAACACTTTGATTTTGGCCTTCTGGCCTCCAGACTGAAACAATAAATTTCTATTATTCTAAGCCACCCAGTTTGTGGTACTTTTTAATGGCACCCCTAGGAAACTGATACCCCTAGGAAAGTGATCATGAATTTATAGTAATGCCAGTCTGTCCTATTAAGTGACTTCCTGAGCTGCAGTCTCAAAGAAAAGAAGATCGTTGGGTTCATCCAGATTTGGGAATTTGCTCTTCTGGTATGACTAGAAGACAAGAGGAGCAAGGGAATTGAGGTCATGGGCCAGAGATTATTGAAGTGATGCATCATAGAATCTAAACTGAACAAGGAGGAAAGTAAAGCAAAGAGACTAATGGATCAGAGTCAGAATAAAAGGATCCATGAATAAGGAGTCTTATAGAGGTCAAAGATTAATAACTTGAAAGAAGAGGTTATGATTGGAGAACAAGATGTTTGAAATTGTGATTTAGGAGGTGGAACAGTTTTGTGTAAAGGTAGAAGGGCCAGGAAGGACATTACCATGGGAATAAGAGGGTGGCTGGGCCATAACGTATGTTCACACTGGTGGTGCCTTGTGTAACTGTTTTGGAGAGACCATTGGAGGAAAGGAGGTCAAGGAAGTGAGAATGGTTGGATGGCTTGTCCAAGTCTGTAGTGAAGTCATTCAGTTGGAGGTGGAGGTTGGAGAGAAAGACAATCAGCCAGATGCCAAAGCCTTAAATGAATGAGGTAGAGCAACCAGGAGGTTAAAAGAGAACAGTGACAAGAGAGAGGAGAGAGTCATTTTGTTGAAAGGTAAGAGCTTCAAAAGAGTAGAGCTTTATTTTGTGTTTTTGTTTTTTAAAACAAGAAGTTGAGTAGTGTAATGTGGACAAGCTTCAGAGGTGACCAAAGGGGATTTTAATCCCATTTCTAGAACCTGAGATAGGAAGATTGTTAAAACTGGCAAGCTATCATTTGAGAGGGCTACAAGGGAGGTAAAAGATTACGTTTCATTTAAGCAGGGAGTTGAATGTAACCTTCTGAGAAAAGACTGTGTCAGGCTTTCACTTCAGGAGAGGACCAGGTGTTATTTCATATAAGGAGATGGAAGGAACATTCTCAGAAGAGGTTGAGAAAAAAGGACTTGCCCACCGTTTTATTTCTCTCTGTTAAACCAGTAAACTTGAGAGCAAGGAACATTTATAATTCATTACTGTGCCTAGCTCAATCTTTGGCAAGTAATAGGTTGTCAGTAAATGTTAAATAAATAAATTTATACTCAGCAATTTTTGAGAATTTAGTGCAAGAAGGAATTTCACTAACAGTCACTCATTCCAGTATTCCTTGAGGGATTCCATATATAGGTTCCGTGCTGGGTATTGAGGATATATGATAGTGAACAAGACAAAGGTGGGTTTCTGCTTTCATGCAGCTCATGTTTTGGTGAGGGCGACCAAAAAAAAAAAAGCACAGAGACAAAATCAAAACAAATTGTAATAAAATCCCTGAAGGAAATAAGCAAGGCTGCGGTAGAAAATGAGAGAGAAGAGCACCTACTTTATGATCCAAAAAAGTCTCTGGGTGAATAACATTTAAGTTGAGTCCTAAAGAAAATGAAGACACCAACTGTGCTGTTTTTTAGGAAGAGAAAGTGACACGTGCAAAGGCTGAGTTGGGACAGAGTTTGCTCTTTTAGAAGAATTGAGATACCAGAGTGAAGTTAGTTGCCCTAGGTGAGGCTGGAAAGGCAAGCAGAGGCTGGATCATGCAGGACTCAGAGCCACGGCAAGGAGTTTGGATTTTATTTTTTGTCACATTAAATAGGGGAATGTTATATGTCCTGATTTATATGTTTAAGTGACTACTCTGCAGTCTGTATGGAGAGAAAAATAGAGAGGCAAGAATAAAAGCAGAGAGTATGGATAAATGGTGGTAATAGTCAAGACAAGATACGGACTAAGAAATGGAAATTGGTGGATGAGTTCAACATGTTTTAGAATTAGTTGAAAGGACTTGCTGATGGATTGAAAGTTGAATGTGAGGGACAGGCTGACTCTTAGGTATTTGGCTTGTGCATTTAGGTTGGTGGTGGTGGGAAAGGAATAGATTTTTGGAGAGAAAAAAAAATCACAAGTTCTTCTACATATTTGGGAAACATCTAAGTGGAGATGTAGAGTAGATGTTTAATATTTAAGTTTGGAGTTCAGAGAGGAAGTCTGAACTACAGATATCGATCTGTTATTCATCAGCGTAAGTGTGGTACTTGAACCATGGGAATTGATGTGATCATTTGGGTTAGTGTAGAAAAAGGACATGAGAGATGAAGTTGTGAATGTCCTTTGTAATAGGTAAAGTGCTATACAAATGCAAGAGATCGTTATTTTGTTTCATTTGTTCCTTATGTGAATTTTTATAAATCCATAAATTGGTTATTTATGCTTAAAGATAATGCTTCTCTCAGCGATTTCCATTTATTTTGGGCTGGCCAGAATGACATATGTAGGACTCACTGTTTTCTTAGGAGAGACCATAGCTACTCTTTGTATTCATTTTTTGTCACTCTGCCAGCTAGATTTTTGATCAGTTTGAATTGGATTTAACAAAAGCTAGTCCATTATTGGTTCGAGTTGCTGGTATGGTCTGTTTATACCTATAGTTGATCAGTAGTATAAAGCTGTACCGTCTTTTTTAAATTTTATTTTTCAATTTCAGTTGACATTCACTATTTAGACTAGTTTCAGGTATATAGCATAGTGGTTAGACATTTATATAATTTACAAAGTGATCCCCCTGATAAGTCTAGTATCTATGTGGCACCATAGTTATTACAGTATTATTAACTATATTCCCTATGGGTTTATATTCCCCATAACTATTTTGAAATCCTTTTGTCCACTTAAAAGTCCCTTTCATCTTTTATTTCTGATAATCTCCAAAGCAAATGTGTTCTTAGATCCAGATTTTGAAAGCTTTTTTTAGAACACTGTGCTTAGAGTATTCCTAGGTCTTTGCCTACTAACTGTGTTACTAATTTATAATGGTTTGTTTTAGAACAAGCATGAAATGTTAGCATACTTAGAGAAGGGAGCATTGCAACCTTTATTAGAATGTAATCTGTTTTAAGGGCAGAAGCCTTATGTGATTTTTGTAACCTTAGCCACCTAAACCTGTTGTTCTATCTCTAGAAGGCATTCAGTACATATTTATTAAATTATTAAATGAGTTGTGAATAACAGAGCTGAGGGTTAATATTGTGCATTCTCTAAGGGAACTGCTCAGATGGCTGTTTGTGTTTCCTTGAACTCCTCCTCACCGCCTCTGAAGGTGAGGACTGCTCAGATGACTTGCTTTTCTCCACCCTCTCTACCCAGCTTCAGAGTTGTTTTCCTTTCTAAAGTTTCTTTATTACTGACTTTCTCTTGACTCTTTAGACAGCTTCTGATAGCTCTTTTGTCAATTTGGATTGCCCACTATTTTACTCCTTTTTTTCCTTCTCATCTTCTGTTTACTATTAGTTTCCACCCTGTTTTCCCTTTTATTGTGAAATATTCAAGTCTTTTTCAGACATCACAAGCCTATCAGAAGGTTTTAGTCTCTTACCCTGCAAGACATTCACATTGTGTAAACGTGTGTATAAAAGCATAGGCTCTTTGGTTGTTTTCATTTGGTACTTCGACCTTAGGAATTGCTGTTTTACTACCAAAGGGTTAGTGGTGATGATTCTGGTGGAGGAATTGAAAGGATGTAGGGGCTAGTCCCCTTCTGGTTCCTCAGTTCTCTTGAAAATGGGGTATTAGAAGGCTGAATTCTAACTAACTGAAATTTTGTGTGTTAATATGTGAAAAATACTTGTATGGCAAATTACCCAGAAAATTATATGCATTATAACTTATTTTTTTAAGTTCACTAGTACTGAATTGTTACTCATTTTTTAAAATGTTTAGACAGAGTAAAAGTAAAAAGATTTTGTGTAGTTTATTTGAAAGAGTGAAATCTATTTTGTCGTCTTCTTTTCACTACCTGGAATTCTATATCTGTTTGCCTTTATACACAGTGTTCTTTCTGTCTGGGTTGCCTGCCGCCTTCTCTGTACTTCACAGTGGTCTTCAGCCTTTTCATGGGAAGTTGCAAAGAGTAGTACAAAGAGGTTCCATGTACCCTTCACCCAGGTGTCCCTAATTGTAACACCTGCTGTAACTGTAGTACAATAGCAAAACCAAGAAATTTACATTGACACAATTCGCAGACCTTATTCAAATTATTGTGTTTTTGTATGTACCGTGTTTCCCTGAAAATAAGACCTAGCCAGACAATCAGCTCTACTGTGTCTTTTGGAGCAAAAATTAACGTAAGACCTGGTATTATATTATATTTATTATATTATGTTATATAATGTAATTTTATCATGTGTGGATTCATGTGTAATTATAACCACAATTAGCATAAAGAACTGTTTCATCACAAAGATCCTTCATGCTACTCCTTTATAGTCATACCCACTCCCCTCTCCACTTTATTGATTTATTTATTGGTTATTCTTTGTATTATATGACCTTGTGATTAACTGAAAAAAGCATTATGTTTTAGAGGATGTCTCTCTATTTTTACCGTTTTTCATGTTGTACAACAATGATCCTAATTTATAATATGCCTAGTACTATTTAGTTTCAGTTCATTTGTACACTATAGAATCATAGACTCTTGAAGTCACATAACTCAGCGTCTCCCACCCACACACAACCCCCCCCAAAAAAATGAAATCAAAAATTTCATATGAGGCAATACAACATTTATTTGTTAACCTATAAATTTTCCTAATAACAAGGACCTCCTGTTTTTGCTACCTGGTATACTTTGGTGTTAGATTACCTATGTGTTAATTTTTGCTAGATTATGCTGCACCTAAGAAACAACCCACAATATCAGTAGCTTACAATAACAAAGGTTTATTTACAGCTCACATTATAGGTTCCCTAGTAATCTATTATGGTTCTACTCCACAATTCTTTTTCATTTCAGGATCCAGGATGAAGGAGCACCCCCTATTTATGACATACTGTTCTCTTGGCAGAAAGAAAAGAGCAAGAGCTGGTGGAAACACAGTAGCTCTTAAAGCTTCTACTTGGAACTGGAACTTTCTCATATTTCATTGGCCAAAGTAAGTCACATGGCCAAGCCAACAAAAGGGTACCCACAGAGAGGAGGCACTACAAGTCACAAGGCAACAGGCAGGGATGTTAATACTCTTATAAGAGGAGAAGAAATGACTGAGGATTATAATACAATCTACCAGACTGTAGGATCGTAAAGTATGCTATACTTTTGTAATAACTTTTTTCTTAGTAAAGTTCATTATACTCTACGTGATTTTTTTTCTTAATAAAAATAGCCTCCTTTTTACTTTGTGGCAACTGAATTATTAGAATTTAATTATTAGAATTTATAACTGAATGAATAACTAATTACTTTTAAATTTCTGTTAACATTAGAATTTTAAAAGGTCAGATTTTACAACTTTAGTGTAAAAGTTTTCCTTTAGAAATTTGTTTAGTTGCTAAAAATTAAATGCAATTTTGCATACTGATATCAAATTTTTGAATTTTTATATTTTCCCACAAATTAAAAATAGCTTTATTTTATTTATAAAAGTAGGGCATGCTTATTATAAAAACATTTTCAGAGAATACAGAGTAGCATAAAGAATGTAAAAATTATTATCATTCCATTAGCCAGAGATAATCACTGTTACCATTTTAGCTATACCTTTCAAATTTTTTCCCTCTGTGCATTCATTATGTATGTTGTGTATGTGTGATTTTTTTTTTTAATCTAAAATGATTCTATTTCAGTAAAAAAAGTCAGTTTTACTGAGACATACCCAAAACACACTGATCATCTTGCTTGACGAGTGAATTGGCTATTTGGATGTTTTTTTCCATTCTCACTTAGCTGTATCGTATTAGTGTAGTAATCAGCACAAGATGTACTTTAGAGCATGTTAGTGAGCTCGTGCCTTCTCAAATGTGTTATGTAGTAACCCAATGAGTTTGTAATGTGGTGATTAATAAGATACAGTTTGTAGCTCAGGATTTCTTACTGTATGAGTTGTTTTTTTTTTTCTGGGCACTAAAAATTCAACTGAATTGTCTTTAAAAATTAACCGTTCCTTATTGAGGGAACACATTTCATTTACTTTCTCTAGCAAAGTATTTACACCCTTGCCTGTAAGTAGGGTGAATGTATAATTTTTCATTCAAATTGGGACATTTTTGAGAATGAAAGGGACACTGCAAATATTTTTAAATTCTGTAAGTGAAAAAAAAATTTTTTAGCCATCAAAATGGTTTTATTACATTGATAGAGCAGTGAAACAGTTCTATTCAGTCTGTTTTCAAAAATAAAATTTTCTAAAACATTTGTTCTATATTACAACATAATAAAGTCTTCACGTTGATTATTAAGATATTAAAAAACAAGCAGAATAATTATTCTTGATAATAATCATATTTCATCAGTTTCCTAGCCATATCTGTTTCTAATATTGTGTCAATAATACTCTTTTGAACAGTGTAATTATTTTCCAGTGTAGTTTAACTAGTTTTAATTGTTTCATAAAATTGTCTGCATATTTTTCAGAGTTACATTTTATGGTTTGTGGTTGTTAACACTTACAGTTGACTCTTCTCTGTAACCATTAATATTTTTAATTGTTAATATACTTATATATGTTGTGATGTACCTGGTTAGCTCAGGAAAAATTTTGCTAAATGAAGAATGTTCTTCATTCTGATTTTTTAAATTGAAAACTATAAATTTATCAGCCTTAATATTTTCACAGGAAATGTCTTTTTGCCTCTATTAAAGGTACTCTTTTTGACAAATACGTCTATAAGACAAATTTGTCATATAAGTTGTCCCTATTTATGATTATTTTACATGTTTCATTAAATTTAGGCACTGCAAAATTGTTGGCTTTCTGTCATTTCATTCCAGTACAGAATATACATTTTTCGCGTTAAAAATAAGAATACTCTTTTGGTGGAACTCTGACGATTCATTGCAAAAGTACATTATAGAATTTCAAAATTAAATCTTGTATACAATTTGAGCTCTCATCATTTAATTTGTTCAGTTCTTCCCTTGCTTTTGAGGGACATAATTCCAGTGTCTTGGTAAATGTTGTTTTTAGTAACTGGTATTTGCTAAAAGCTTCAAAGCTAAGGGATTTTTTTTTTTTTTGGAGCTTTACTTGAACTTTAATCTTTGATTAAAGATTTCCAACTGATTTTGAACAAAATGCAACCAATTTTTAGAGGACTTGTTTTAAAAAAGATTCAATACTGAGACACTCAGGTTGGATTCATAAAGTCAGATTTTCAAAGATTCTAGCCTTTAAAATCTGATGACAGGTTGCAAGTAGAGCACACATATTGCTGTGTTGAAGTTTCTTTTGTTAGGTTTTTGTTTCGTTTTTTTGTATTCAATGGCATTTTTATCCTTAAAAATTTAACTGTGGATATATGAAAGACATTTGTAAATTTTGACAGTTACAGCCAACTCATTAACATTGATGTCAGTAGACCTCTATTTTAAATAGAAATAGCCTCAAAGATTTTATGCAAATTGTCTGGCTGTCCATTTTCAAGAGAAATGGGAATTTAGTACTTAATTTTGTATTAAACATACAATTTCTTCTTTTTAGCTCATTGTTCCTGAAAGGGGTAATTGGACAATAAAAAATGATTGCCAAACAACAAAATAACCAGTTATAGATTTATGTACAATAAATGACGAAACGACAAAACCACCTAAAGAGTTACCAGACTTGACTCCTCACACGTACTTGTACTTCATTTGCACCTAACCTGGAATTTCCCACTAATGACTCAAACCGGCTGATGGCCTGGTGCACCTTGCAAGTTATTTGCACATGTCACTGTACTGACTGGCACACTAAATAGCCAGCAGGAGCACCCGTGTCAAATACTTCCTCCCCTGTCTCGAAAGGCAGGCCATAAGGAGTTAGGTGTCCATGGTTGCTTGCATCTGGATACTTTTCAGTGAGTTTTCTGCATGCTGTCCTTGAAAAGAAGGTGTTAGTTATGTTGTATCTGTAAAGAATGAGGAAAAGAAAGATGGAATTATCACTAGTTCTGTTTCAGATTTCATCACTTGTTCAAGTGGTCAAAACATTTACACAGTGCTAGCTGATACCTTGGCCAGGAGTTAGTTGTATACAGTAGAGGTGTACTGAGTCCATCTTGGTTTATTTTAATGTAGTGATTAATAATAATAGTTCCTTTAAGAAAATGAGAAATCTGAGGCAAATGGTAAACTGGACGGGATGCTGGGGCAACAGGATGTAAATCAACACTGTTCTGAGCGAGCCAGGGCACATGGGACGCCGTGTGGTTTATGAAAGAGCATGGAGCTGGACTGGGACAGACCTGCATTTAACTCCAGTCTCTGCCGTTGAAAAACTTGGACAAGTAACTTCTCTGAGACTAGGTGTATTAGGGTTCTCCAGAGAAACAGAACCAACAGCGCGTTCTCTCTCTCTCTTTCTCTCTCTCTCATTGATTTTAAGGAATTGGCTCATGCATTTGTGGAGGCTGGTAAGTCCTGCAGGGCAGGCCAGCAGGCTGGGGACCCAGGGAAGAGTTGATGCTGCCGCTGAGTCTGCAGGCATTCTGAAGGCAGAATTCCTTCTTCCTCAGGGGACCTCATTCTTTCCTCTTGAGGCCTTCAACTGATTGGATTATGCCCACCACATTATGGAGGGTGATTTGCTTTTCTCAAAGTCTACCGATCGAAATATGAATCACATCCAGAAAAATACCTTACAGTAACATTTAGACTGGTGTTTGACCAAACAACTGGGTACTATAGCCTAGCCAAATTGACACATAAAATTAACCTTCACACTAGGTTTCATTTGCAAACTAAGATGATAATATGTGGCTCACAAGGATTAAGTGTTTATAAAGCACTTAGCATAATGTGCTCTCAAAGTAGGCACTCAGTGAATATTGGTTTTTTAATCCAGTTTGTACCCATTAAGGCTATAGGCCCAACCTTGATGCTTGAAGATTTTTTCCCGTTTATCTTTGTATTTTCTAAGCCTCCCCTGCCAACTCATCTACTTAATAAGCCCTTTCCAGTCCACCTTATAAACTTTTCTTCAAAGCATATCCTTCTTTTCTGCTATTTCCAGTGTTTAGCTTCTTCACTGGGCCATTAAAATTATTTCCTAAGTAGCCCTCTGCATTCCATTCTACTTTTCCTCGTCACGTAAATAATCTCCTAGAACTAAATTAGTAACTCTTGAATTTGTCCCCTTTTCCATCCTCATTTTCTTTACTTTTACCATGGCAGATGAAGCCTTTCCTAAGATGTCTTCCACAGAACTTCAGTCTTATCTCCACTCCCTATCACCATTTAGAATTCCTTGTGACTTTTCTACGTAACACAGCTTTCTGTCTCATGCATGCCTTTGTGCATGCTGTTACCTCTGTATAGAATCACCCTCTCCCTCAACTCATACTTCAGATTTCTGCACTGATATCCCCCCATGAAGCCTTCGTGGAGTCCCTTCCTTGTTCCAGAACACTCTTACGTATTATTGTATAGGTGAACCTGAGCCTTCAAACACTGATACTCGTGAACTGCTTTTATGATGAGATAGTACATCTGTTCATCAACTGACCAAGGAACCCTTTGAACTGGGGTATGAATTGAATAGCACTCCCTGCCTACAAGCATTTCAGATCGGGTGATATCAGTGTCATCTTTTTGTACATGCGTTTATGTATTCATTTTATTTTATTAAAGTGCTTTTTGAATTGAATTCATAGCTACTTTGGGCACTTGGATAGAGGATGAATGCTTAAGGCGTTTTGGGACTTTAAACTGTCTCTAACCAAAGCATTTCACCCCTAATTTGTTATATGTTGGGTTTCTGGGTAAAATTTTGCATGAGGAAAAGAGTTCTGATGTCAAAAGCAATTTTCTAATTCTTGTTTTATTTCTTGTACTTGATTCTTAGTAATCTATGGGGCTGCTTTTATTCACTCCCACCTACTCCCCTCAAAAGAAACAAAACCAAACTTTTTGAAGTCAAAGATATTTTAATCCTATTCATCTTTATTTTTCAATTATCTATTGAATGAATGTAAATATATTAATAGAAGTTATTGAATAGCATTTAATTTCCAATTATTTATTTATTTTAGTTATCAAGTGGGAATCCTGTATATGAAAAGTACTATAGACAGGTAAGATATTTGTTTGTCTTCCTGGATTGAACATAAAATATACTTTCAAACCTTGACCGTATACATGCAGATTACTAGCCAACTGGATAAATTTGACATGTCTTGTTTTCAGTTTCTTGTGCTTTAGCCTTCTGCTTTTAGTACTTAATGCTTTTGACAAGCTCTCAGAAAAATGAAGGAAAGATAATTAAGCCCAAAAACTTAATTGTCTCAAATACCTATCTTTAAAAAATCCATATAACATTAGATATAGTCATCCAGATACAAATATCCAAATTAATTTATAAGCCAAATGGAAATGACTTTTATGTTGTTTTTAAGACTTATTCAAGTTTAATATTTACAGAGTTAAAACCATGACTCTAATACAAATGTAAAATGAGCATGTGTCAAGGATTTTATTCAACTCATTAATTACTGGGAGAACTAGTAAAATGTAAAAATGAGACTATGAGTTACATTTATATAGAGACAAAATTCATTTCATTGGTATGGACAGGAATCATTTGCATTGCTATTAGTTTTCTATAACCTGTACTCCTACAGAGTATAAAGTAGCCCAGTTGATAGAAAGTCAGTCAAGGGTGCATACCATAATAGATCAGACAATCTCCTGATCTGTGGGTGTAAACATTCTCATTTGCCCATTTACTAATACTGGATAATTTATTCCTAATAATCTTCTCACCTGTGATCATCACAGAAAAGGCTGGTCTCATTATATTTGAGCTGGCTATCTACATAGTTGCAGCAAGTATTAATAAACCATTGTAGGTCTTCTTGGGTGTGACTTGCAAATCTACAACCATATACTCACTACTTAACAACTTCTAAGTCCAGAGAATTAATTTCTGCCTGAAATTTCTAAAGAATTTCAGATTGTACTTTTTAAAGCCTCTTTTCCTCTATCTTGAGGCTAGGATCCAAACCTTAGAATTCCCTGCCTCCCTTCCCGGATGCAGTAAATATAAATTTGAGTGACTTTATCTTATCATGAGGTTTCCCATATCTGCTAAGTTTCCTAGCCTGCTAAGTGACCTTGCTTTACTATCTGAGAGACTGATTTGCAGGTTTTTTTGGGGAGGGCTTTGTAGACATTGGCTACACATAAAGTCAATCCTTGTTCCTTAATAGTGGCTTGTTCTGTCTGAATAAAAAAGTCATTCTCAAACATGACATTGTTTTGTACAATCAATTTACTCAATGACATCCTGATAAAAAGGAGATCAAATTGTTATTTAACCTATGTAATAATAACTGTATTACCACAAAAAGTAAGGTCATTTAGTTAAAGGATTTGTTTTTTAATTCTGAAGAGTCATTGAGAATCAGATACCATTGGAAACTATTTCATTCACTTTACAAACACAGAGCCTACTAAACTGAGGGTTAGAGATGATGTAAGAAGAAAAAGGGCTTTCCCACATATCCATTACAAAAAAGAATACTAGAAATAATATCAACAATATTCCAAGTAAATAACCATAATTAAATTTTCCTCAACAGTTCATTCAGTCTTGTGTAATTAATTCTTATTCTCCTGCATCTTGGATCAGAAGTCTGCTTTCATGAAATATATCTACTTCTGGACTGCAAAGAGTTACGGAAATTCTGACTTAGTCCACCAAGCAGTCTGAAAGTTGTCTGAATGATGTCAGTTGAGAAGTCTTTACCCAAAAGTCTGTATTATGAAGTGTTAAAAATTCAGAGTAGGGGTATAGTCCTTTACGTGAGGCTCTGAGACTCTTCGTAGATGACAATTCTAGCTGGTAGCTTATGGCAGAGCCTTTAGGCAAACATCAGAGTAGACAGAAACTGCCTATAGATAACATTGACTAAAGGATTGTGTTTAATTTGTTATAGTAACCAAAAGAATGGAAAATAATAAAATTCTTTATTAGAATACAGTACATAAATATTTCATAAGAGTTTGATTGTGTCCCGAGTGCCTCTATACTTAGACTATGTTGGGGGTAGCTGTTCTTCCCCCCCCACACCCTGCTCAGGGAGGGAGGAAAGAAAAGGAGTCTGGAGAATTCCAGAGGCAGATTTCCCAACCCCTTTGTACTACTTCCTTGTTGCTCCAAATTTGGATTGGGCAATTCTTTCTTTTTTGCTGAGTGCCTGATTTGTTTATCCCGTGTTCTAGCACTTGAAAGAAAGGGTTTCTCTTTTGCTTCTTTGCCAGGATTGGCCTGTCTGGAATGCTCTGTATATGTTTACATCAAGCATAATCTTTTAACTAAATTGGAAAAACAGCTAGCTCACCAATATCCTAATACCATGTTATCTTTCCCATAACTTTTTAAAATTTACTTTTCATTTTTACAAATAGAATTTTAGGAAATCTTTACAAAAGTAAGAGTCATTATTTTTTTGAACTGTTTTTCTGTTCTTGGTGACCTCATTCTGTCTTAAAGGAAAGTCCCCTTTAGTTAAAATGATGTTTCCTTTAATGTGCTTTAGAAGCTTAAGTTTTTAAAAAGTTGAAGTTTATTGTGGAATCACTGCTGGTTTTAGATCTGCTTTGGTTTTTTAATAAAGAGTTGCAGTTTCTAAGAGTAAGTATAAAAGCAGAAGTTAATGATTAAAGATGTTTGAAAAACATCTGCATATAACATAAGCAGCTGTTTTCATTTGTCAACAGATTTCTCCAGGAAGTGCTGCCCCTTTTCTTCCTATTGGAATTTAAATGGCAGCTATAGAAAACTTGGAGTCTGAGATATGTGTTGATGTTATGACTCCACTAATTTTGCTCTACTTCCTCTGAGCTTCTCTCATTTGTCATGAAAAACACTTTGTAAATTGCCAGTGCTGTTTAGATGGTATTCTACTCACATGGCTTTCCATATATTGCATGGCCTTGGTTGAGTCAGAGGATTCCCATTCCCTTTTGAAAAAGCCAGTTCCCAAAACACAGTAAGAAAGGCGGGAAAATGATGGTAATTTTGTCTTTGTGTTTGTTGTCAGCTTACAGTTTGTATCTTTTCAGGTTGATACGGGCAATACTGGAAGAGTATTGGCTTCTGATGCTGCTGCTTTCCTGAAAAAATCAGGGCTTCCAGACCTGATACTTGGGAAGGTAGTATTTGTTCATTATAACTAGATTATAATGAATATTCAGTAGTGTACATAAATTGTATGCAAATTCAGAAAGATACTATCAAGAAGCTTAGAAGTTAGAACTGAGTCATGGAAGCAGTTACAGTAATGAGATGGAGGAAATTGGTGGTATAGTGATTTACCGTCTTGAAAAGTAAAGGTGTTTTTCACATTTTTAGAAAACAAGTTATATTTTAGTAGGATGAATTGAGGAAGTAATAGTACATTTGGGTATTGTGGGGAGAAGCAGTACAAGTTGAGAACCTTGCCACCCACTCAGAGAGTTGGCTGTATCCCTACTTCCTCTATTATAACTGTCTCTAAGTGTGTTTGATGTGTAGTGAATAGAGTGGGGGATGAGATGCTTAGGAAAGAGCACAAAGAGGTGGAAAGTCCCTCTCCTGGTTGCTCTCTTGGTGAATCCTTATACATGATATTGATATGTATTCAAAACCCTTAAATATTATCATTAATAACTTAATTATTAAACAATAAACATGAACCATTTCAACTTGCCCATAAGAAAGAATATCATTTTACGAAAGATCTAAAATCAAGGTAGTATATTTTAGTAAAAAGAGTGTTAGACTTGGAGTTAATGTAAAAGGCGTTGGACTGGAAGTTAGAACCTGGTTTCAGTTCTTTCTCTGATTCCTTAAATGCTCTTGAGTAAGTCACTTAACTTCCCTGGGCCTTCATGTCTATGTTTAGGGTTGCACTAAATGATCTTTAAGGTTTCTGTCTGCTTAATTCTATGAATCTGAAATCTGATTACCAAAGAGCCTGAGGTTATAAATGGCAGGGATTTAATTTATCTTTAAGATTATTTTTGTTTAAAATACAAATTGATACTTTTTTTTTTCTTCTAAATTTCAGATTTGGGATTTAGCTGACACAGATGGCAAAGGTATCCTGAACAAACAAGTAAGATTCAGAGATTCATATGAAAAATTTTTTGAGTGATTCAGAATAAAAAATAGCCAGCAGTTTTTTGTATTTTTAAACTAAGAATTGCTTTTTTTTTTTTTTAACCAACATTAAAGTTTTGCAAGGGCAAGTGTCATAACAATGAAAATATTTCTAATCAGTAGACACTAAAGTTACTCATTCTCAAAGGATAGTGTTAATTTGGTGACATTGTTCTCCTGGAGTGTCTTAGTCTGTTCAGGCTGCTATAACAAAATACCATTATTAGACTGGGTGGCTTCTAAACAGAAATGTATTGCTCATAGTTCTAGAGGCTGGAAGTCTGAGATGAGGGTGCCAGCATGTTCAGGTAATTGCAGACTTCTTGTATCTGCACATAGTAGAAGGTGATAGGGAGCTCTCTAGAGCCTCCTTTATAAGACACACATCCCATTCATGAGGACTCCACCCTGATGGCTTAAGTGTCTCCCAAAGGCTCTACCTCCTAATACCATCATCTTTGGGGGTTAGGATTTCTACATAAGAATTTTTGGGGACGTATCATGCAATAGCATGGAATTTTTTTTTGAGTCTTTCAGAGAGATTTTGCTCTTTGTATCTTATCAATTAAATTTCTTACATGTACAGGGTTTATAAATAAACGTAGATTTTATTAGTTAAGTGTTAAGATGGTGTCGCCTTGTACATTTGAAAGTAAATTCTTGGCTAATCAAACTTGAGTATTCTGCTCTAGGTCTTACCAATGACATATACACTAAAAATGGTTTACAGGCTAGATGCAAACCTGAGACCAGACATATGTGAAAATGGTTGCGTGTGTTGGACACCATTAGTGTACATTGAAGTTCTGCTTGTTGGGGATGGATTTCCGAATTCTATAGGATTGAGTTCAGAGCTTGCTACATGCTGATACATTGGTTGAGCATTGCTACTCAAAGCTAATTCCCACCCTTTGGGGATAGCTGAAGCAGGATCAAACTCAGAAAAGGGATGGGAAAAAAATTGATAAGCGGTTCAGAACACCCAGTCTCTTAATTAAGATTCCAGGGCTAGATTGTAGTCCCCATTGGAGTGCCTGGGCAGAAGGGCCATTTTGGTACAGTGGAGACACAGGAGTGCTAAATTCCTTTGGGCACCCAGGATGCTCTGCACTCAGTCAGCAAATATTTGTTGAATACCTGTTTTGAGCTAGGCTTTGGAAATACAGAGGTGAACATGACAGATGTGGTTCCTATCATCATGAGTTTACCATTTAATCAATTCTTTCCTGATATTCCTGGACTTTGAATCTTGAGTTCAAATTGTCTTTGTTACATGTAGTTGGCTGGATTTATGCATCTGTAGTTAAACTTTGATGTTTGCATTGGAGAAATAGATTTTTAATTAACATATGAAAGAAAGAAAAAAGAAACCAATACTTATTGAGTCTCTATGTACCAAAAATACAGTAGGTGCTTGCCTCCTATTGTATGGTTTTTATTTTGTTCCTCATAATACATTGCAAGGTAGGTATTAGCCCCTCCTTTATGAAAGAGTTTTATTTAACTTGCCCATGGCCTCACAACTTTTACGTAGTAGAACTAGAATTTATTGAAGGACTGTTGCACTTCAGAGCCCATGTATACCGTGGGAATGGACTTAATTGAGAAGTTGAATCTCATATAGAATGAGAAGAGACAGGGTTAATGTTGGAATACTTAGAATATATTCTACGATGCCAGCATTTGAAGGTTGGAGGAGGCATTGACTCTAATAGCAGAGAATTAAGGTGAGAGGAGAACTAAGAGGGCCTTATGAAGCCATGTTGATGGAGGGGAGGGGAGCTTCAGGGGAGGATCAGACTTTCCAGCCTGCCAAAAGAACCAATAGGATGAGGTGGGTTTTTTTTGTTTCTTTTTTAAGAGTCTATTCTATTTGGTAGGTGGGATCTTATTTGTGGTAATATAGTCAGTAGTTTGTCTAGCTAATGATGGGAGTTGACGTCAGAATGCATAGGAACTTGTGGAGTGAATCAAAAGAGAAGGAGAGATCTTGAAATAACATTTTTTCAAGAAATTTGTGAGTGAAAGCAAGATATTGTATAAAGCAGACAACGTGCAAGTTTCTAAGAATCGGTTATGAAATAGGTAAGAAGGGTGTAGGTGAGAATAGGAGGTTTGAGAAAAGTAGTGAAGGATTGATTGTGTCAGCAACTATACTAGAGAGTATTGACAAGTTGCAAGTTATAACTGGAATAAGGCTTTTGTTGTCTATTCCCAGACCTCTGACTTTAATTCACAGCAGTGGAAAACCAGTTGCTTCAGCAGCTTTGCATTTATTTATTAAATTTTGGACTGTGAATTCAAATGCCCAAAATCCAAGGACCTTTGGGAGAGATTTATAAGTATTTTGAAGTCAAGTAGTTATATAATTATTTTAGATGCTGTTTAGTTATTCTCTGTAGCTTTTCTGGATTAGCAATGATTGAGTCACTTGAATGATTGATTTGGTTTCAAAACTTACAATATTACATCCAGAGATGACTTTTGGTAACATTTAGGTATTATTTTCTCCTAGGACTTCTTTTAGATTTTTTTCTCACTTAAATAATAAAAAGCATTTCTTAACATTAAATATTCTTTAAAGCATGTTTATTAATTTCATTCAATTTCCACCATCTATATGTATCACAATTTATTTAAATATCTTTCCATTTATATTAACGTTTTTTTGCTGTTTATAATGTTAGGAATATCTTTGTACATAGATCTCTTCTCAGTTTTTAAGCATTTTTCAAGCAAATGTGCTGTTACATTTGTTGTTACATGAAAACCTTGGAGTAATTATGAATTGTTTTGTAATTTCAATTATAAGTATGTGTGTAGATGGATGGATGGATGGATAGATGGATGATGGATGGATCGATACATGGATGGATAGGGAGATAGATAATGCTCTTATTCATATTCTTCTTTTTCAGGAATTCTTTGTTGCTTTGCGTCTTGTGGCATGTGCCCAGAATGGATTGGAGGTTGCACTGAGTAGCTTGAACCTGGCTGTTCCTCCACCAAGATTTGTAAGAAATGCTTTAAAATTTAAATTTTATTTAATTAAAAATAAATGATAACATGATTTAAAAATTGAAATTACTGTATTAAAAAAAATTCTCCCGTCACCCAACTACCTTATTTTCTTTCTTAATGGCTACTACTGTTTAATTAGTTTCTTCTGTGTCCTTCCAGACTTATTATATGTGTACTTAAATAAACATAAATACCCATTTCCTCATTTTATATTAACTGTAGCATACTCTACACATGATTCTGTACCTTATTATTATTTTTTTTGATTCTGTACCTTATTTTAATAACTTAATATGTTTTGGAGATCTTTATGTATCATTACATAAAAGCTTCCTCATTCTTCTTTATAGCTGTATACTATTTCACTGCTTCTATTTACCATAATTTATTTAATTTCCTATTGATAGGCTTTTAGCTTGTTTCTAATCTTTTATTTTAAAAAATCCTTCAATGAATAATAACCTTGAATATATATCATTTTCCATGTGCAGAAAAGTATTTGTATGTGTAAATTCTCAGAAGTGGAATTACTGTTTCAAAAGTTTGTGCATTTGTAATTTTCACATATAATAGCAACATGTCTTCCAGAGTGGTTGTACTAAATTCACACTCCCACCAGCAATTGGTTGAGTGCATTTTTGCTAACATACCATTGTCAAACTTTGGGTCCTTGTCGTTTTTGATAGGTGACAAATGGAATGTAAGTGTAGTTTTATTTATCCTTTTGGTTTTATGTAATGAGGCTGAATAGTTTTTCTCATGCTTATGATCCATTGCCTTTATGTAAAATTTCTGTTTATGGGCTTTGCTTACTTTTCTTGGGTTTTTGGTCTTTTTCTTATTGATTTCCAGAGGCTCTTTATATATTTAGAAAACAGCTCTTTGTCTATATGAGTTGCAAATATTTTTTTCCCATTTTGTCATTTGTCTTTTGACTTGGTGGTTATTTTTTTTTCCATAAAGCAGTTTTTTTATGTAAATGAATTATTAGGACTAAAAATTTTTCCTGGTTCCTTTTTCACGTTTATGTTAGTCCTGATATAAGGTATGAGTATGGATTCTAATTTATGTTTTTTCAAGATGGCTACTTTAAATTCAATATTTTAAAAGTATTTGGTCTGAATATTATGAATTTAACTTCAGTTTTGAGGATTTTCTGCACTTCTAAGTTTAGGTATGGAATCATAGAGTCAGAAAGTTAATATAGGGATTTGTTTCCTAACTATATTATTATAAAATTTTTTCAAATTCTTCTGTCTCTACAAGTAGATAAACAGAATTACTTAGGCATGCTATTGATAGATTTACGAACTTGTAACTTAGAACTTTTAAGTTCAGTTCTTGTCCCAGTCTGCTTTTCTTAATAGTGTTGGGAAAAGTCATCAGTTAACAGGGCCATAAATATTTTTGTTACATTCAGGTATCTTTATCTCAGTTTAATAGGTTTCTTCTAGAATACTTACAAGTTTTAGTGCTCCACAATCATTTATGCAGCTAACTCAGCAAACTCAATTTTTGTTTCATTTGTACTTAGATGAAGGTCTAATAGAATTAATGTAAAATAGTGTTCTGTGTAAATTGAGATCCAGCATTTTGTATGAATGTATTTAAATCCGAAGACCACTTTTTCTTCATTGTTTATTGATACGAGGATTTCAACCCTTGATGTCCTGTCCTATATTTTCCTTTTTAGCATGATACCAGTAGTCCCTTGTTAGTCAGTGGAACCTCTGCAACTGAGCTTCCATGGGCAGTAAAAGTAAGTAAAATTTGTAAATTCTCTCCTTACCTCTACTTTGCTTCCACATAATCCTCTTTCTCTACTTCCAAGATATATTGTAATCTTCATTAGACTTTCATTTTTCACTGTTGGGGAAATACTGGGACTAGACATTTTTGGAGGGATCTTACAATTTGTCAATCATTTTGTGACAATTAATATTGGCTTAATCTCATTTTGGTTATAGTGTAAACTGAAAATGGTAATGGCATAATCCTGTATTAACTAAAATATTTGATGAATCAGCAGTTTATCCCACTTGTATTATTTCTTGAAAACTCTTTAAATAGATATTCTTTTTATGCCTCTAAAACAAAAATTCTTAATGAAATTTTTTTCTGAAATGGGTATTTTGCTTTCTAGTTATTTGGAGACATCACACTGGTTATCGCTATCTTATCTGATTTTTAAAATTATAATTTTAAAATAGAATATAGCAAATCAAATGATCTTTAATAAATGTGTGGTTTTGTCAGAAAGCTATTTTGTTTGTATGTCTATGTATGCTTGTGTGCTCATAATTAATTTTAAAAAGTAGATGGATTGGCCTTGACAGGACAAATTATGAACGATAATTTTTTTTTAATGTTATACAAGTAACTTTTTTTTACAGGATTTTAGAAAATTCTATTTTATTGATAAGAAAAAGAAATCTTGCTCTGGGAAAAATGGGAGAAACTTGATGTTTATTCCTATGGTAGTGATTTTCTTTTTAAAATTTGTTTGAGCTTGAAATGTTACTAACACCATGTTTAGAAAGTCATAGAATGTCACTAATTAGCTGTGTTCTTATATAAAAGTTACTCCCTTGCTGTGGATCTGTTTAAGTGAGAGGGTTGGACTAGGTACTCTTCTCAAAGCCCCTCTATCACTGAAATCTTTTGATTCTAACCTAACAGTAGAAATGCAAAGATAGTGTTTCAGCTACAAAAGGAACGGAGGGGGATACTGAACTCTTGAGTGGAGTAACCTCAATTATTGTTTATTATGTTTTGATAAAAGTGAAAAATGTTTTTTTTAAATGTGATTTTAAAAAAAAATCTTTGTTCTTTGAGGGCTTGATTTTTATAACTACAGTTAAATCCTTTTCACTATTGTTTTAACTTGTGATCTTTTTTATATTATAGTCTGAAGATAAGGTCAAATATGATGCAATTTTTGATAGTTTAAGCCCAGTAAATGGATTTCTGTCTGGTGATAAAGTGAAACCAGTGTTGCTCAACTCTAAGTTACCTGTGGATATCCTTGGAAGAGTAAGATACTATTAAATTCTAAATGTGATTTTTATGCATTTTAATTTTTTATCTACCAGGAGCATTTACAGCTTGTTGTTAAAAAATGTACAGATCATATTTTGAAGTTGTGTTATTACGGATTTTTTTTTTGTGCTCTGACTTTATATATATAAAATCACTGCCAATTTATTTCATTTGGTTATTCCCTCTAAAATATGAGTATTTGAAATTAGCTGTATCTATAAGCCCCTTAAATAGGTCCTATTTTTCTTTGTGCTACATCCTCTGATCTTCCAATTCCTTGACTTAATTTCTAGAGACCATCAGTATTTTACACCTGCCACCTCCTTCATAGCTGTATCATGGGGCCTTGTCATAAGGAATAGTTCCTTTGAAATCATAAGTTCTGCTCTCTAAATAGAACTTCCTGTCTTTCTACATCTCTTTCCTAGATACTTGCAAGATTAATTCTTTGACTTCATTAAGACCTTTAAGTATCAGACTCCTTAACTTTCCCCATCTCTTGAATATACTTTTTTCTTCATCCAACTTGGGTCTTGTGGTCTACACTGTCATGTTGGTATCATTAGCACCGTTTACCATGTTTTCTAACTTCTGTCCTTCCTGGTGATAATCCAACTAAAATGAAGTTAATTACCTATCTTATCTTCTCTGTGGTCGCATATGCACTACTGAGAAAGTCTTACAAAAATTGTTATCATCGGAATTTCATGATCACCAATTTCAGGTGGGTTTTCCTTACTGCCATCTACTCTTGTGCTGTTTCCATGGTGATTTCTGTCTACTACTCTTCATATTTCAAACCTTATCTACTCATAATAAACCTCCAGCTCTTTCTTTAATCAGACTATGTAGTATAGTCAAACACTATGTAGCAGGTCAAATTCTGGCTGCACCACTTCTTAGCTTTGTGACCTTGGGCAAATAATTAGAAAACCATGTCTCAGTTTTCTAATCTTTAAAATTAGTGTGATTCCCAGTTTATAGGGTTGTGTTGTAGGGATTAAATGTGATAACATATGTAAAATACTTAACATAGTGCTTGATACATCTATTTGAATGCTAGCTGCCATGATAATATCAACTACCACCACACCGCCAGCAGTAGTAGCACTGGATCAGTGTTGTGTAGATTAGGTGCTCAAAAAATACTAATTTAAAAGCCAATTTTCTAGTATTGTTTCCCACTAATCATTTCTCTACAGTGTGGTCAGTGTCAGTTTTCTAAAATGTAAAAATAATCCTTATATTTTTACTTAAAACTAACCCTCTTAGTAGCTTCCCATTGCATTTAGGGTAAAGTCCAAACTTGAGTCAAGGCATTTAATGGCCAGGCACTTGCTTATCTCCACTCCTGTCTCTCACCAGCACACTTTTGATTCCAGCCCCAAGTAAGATTTTGTCAGATGACTGAACTATCTTCTTTTTAAGGAGTTAACATAGTAGTATAGCTGGTCTAAAGCTATGGAATTTACTCTAGATTTAGATCAAGTCTACCAGGGCCTTTTAGATTTTATTTTTTCTTTGTAAGCCCTGCACGTTACCTGGTTAATGATTCAGAATACAGTGTTCATTGCATATTTCTTTTAGTTGATTAGAGATTCTATAGTGTAGGGAAAACAATAAGGGACTTCATTGGAAGTCTTCACATTGAAAACTGATTCTGTTGCTCAATAATTGTTGCATGATCCTAGATAAGTCCTGTAGCCTCATGTGTAGAACAGGATTGATAAGTACCACATGGAGTTGTTGCATGAATTAACTGAGATGATATTTGTAAAGAGCATTGTAGTTGTCTAAACAATTAGTCTTTTTTTTTTTTTAACTTTTATTTATTTAAGTGTGTTTTTCCAGGACCCATCAGCTCCAAGTCAAGTAGTTATTTCAATCTAGTTGTGGAGGGCGCAGTTCACAGTGGCCCATGTGGGGATCAAACTGGCAACCTTGTTGTTGGGAGCACCACGCTCTAACCAACTGAGCTGCCCCCGTATAATTATTTTCGTACTTGAGAGGAAGAAAATATTTTTAAAAAATTTGTAAAGGAATTTCTATTTTAAAAAATACTTGGTATTAAGAATTATTCTTTTTACAATAATATTACAGGGCATATAATATAATAGTGATATACTAAAATGATCAGCATAATTGAAATTTCTCAGAGAAATAGATATTGTAATGTTTAGGTGAAACTTTTACCCCCATGTATGTATTTGGTGTATACATGTAACACATGAAATGAAACATCAATCTTTCTCAAATCTTTTTAAGGTTTGGGAGTTGAGTGATATTGACCACGATGGAATGCTTGACAGAGATGAGTTTGCAGTTGTAAGTAGCCTAATGCTCTTAAAATCTTCAACATTGTAATGGTTTTCTCAAGGAAAATTTCCCCTTTTGGTCCATCCTTCGAGGAAAACTATATTCCCTCAAGATTGTTGGCATGAATATTTTTACCTAGAATTTGTAGCTAATCAATAAACAGTTTTAAACAAATGGATAATAGGCAATGTATGTTCTTCATTTTATTCAACTTTAAGGTACATATGAATATATACTTTGGATAATGCACTGTAAAGATGCTGAGTAGTGTTATCTTTTGTATCCCAGCTTGACCAGGCACCTCAGTCCCTGCTTCTGCTATGGAATAATTTTACTTCAAATATACCCCTAAATTTTCACATTTATTTCATTAAAGGAGAACACAAAGAACACTTTAGTTTCATCTCATTTATGTAGGCAGAGAGTTTTGACATCTTTTCTGAAGACATGTTATCCTTAGTAAATGGATAGTTAATTCCAAATAGAGTTGTATTCATCTCTTCCTTAAAGCTCGGATAAAATTCTGCTGTGAAATTATTAATGGTAAATCTTTAATCCCCCCTATAATCTCTTATTTGGAAATTAGTCTGTTCAAATTTTCTCTCTCTATTTTGCTAAGGAATTATCCATTTTTTGACTTTCAAACTTATTGCCACAGATTTATTTGCATTATTCTTTTAATCTCTTTCTTGAGGAAAATTCTTGGTTTGGGTCAAATAGTTAAATGTGGTCCCAGGACAAAAAGCATCAGCATCACCTGGGAACTTAGAAATGCAGATTTGTTGGCCCAACTCCAGACTTACGGATTCTAGAACTCTGGGGAAGCAGGGCCCAGAAATATGTGCTTTATCAAGCTATCCAGGTAATTCTGATGCCTGCTACAATTTGGGTACCAATGGGTTAAAGGTTGGTTTTATTGTTTGTAGAGGAGAGCATGGTATTGTCAAATTACAAAGTGTGCTCCTAATAAAGCTCCTAATAAAATTATAATGTGTGCTCCTAATAAAGCTGATAATCTGGAAAAAAGAGCTTTGTAGTCAGAAGATCGTGGTTTGAACCTTACTCTATCACTTCTTAAAAACATATCAGACAAGTTACTTAGCATCTCTTAGCCTCAGTTTCTTCATTTGTAAAATGGTATTAGTAATCACAGAAACCATGGATCACTGTCATATTAGGTGTCCAATAAATATTGATTTGAAAGCCCCACAGAACTTAGAATTAGAAGCATACTTCTTTTTAGGGAGAATTGTCATTCTTATGGAAGAAAAAAATTAAGAATATTCAAGCTTCCTCTCAGTTGTTGGAGTCTTTTTGGAGGTTCCAAGTTGCTTTGAGTAATTTCATATGCTTGAAAATAGTCGTGGAAAATTTTCATCTCTTGAAAGTCTTGAAGGTACCTTGGATTCAGAATGGAAAGGATATCCTGGGACAGTCTATAGTTTTTTGTTTATCCTTCTATAATTTCTTAATGTAAATATAAACAAATGTAAATAATTATTACCCCCTTACCACAGCAGATAACACAGTATACACCCTGTTCAATACTTTATTCATGTTTAACAGTGTATTTTGGGTATCTTTTCATATAGAGAGCTCCGTGATTTTCTTTTTTTTTTTTTCTTGTTCAGATTTATTGAGGACTACTTTATATACAATGAACTGCACTCAATTTAAATATATAATTTGATGAGTTTTGACAATTTTATATACCTGTGAAGGTACCATGACAGTTAAGATACAAATGTTTCTGCCTCTCTCTCTCTCTCTCTTTCTCTTTTTGGTTTTGTTTCATAGTATTTCCTTGTATGGGTGTACCATAATTTTTTAACCAGTCTTCTGTTCATGAGCACTTGGGTGCTAATATAAGCAATTCTGTAATTAGTTACCTTTTTCATACAGTGATTCCTGTGTAGGCAGGTAAGTCTGAGGATAGATTTCCAGATGTGGGATAGCTGAGCCAAAAGGGAAATAAACAAATTTGGTAGATGTTGCCAATTGGCCTTTGATAGACTTGGTACCGGTTTGAGCTGCCTCTAGCAGAGTATGAAAGTACATATTTGCTCCGTCTAGCTCACAAAATACATTATGAAACATTGGATTTTTGCCAGTTAGGGGGAAAATGGTATTTTAATATAGTTTTAACTTGCAGTTTTCTTGTGAGTGCAAGTGAGCATATTTTTGTATGTTAAAGGATAGGCCATTTGTAGTATTTATTTTTCCTATAAAATCTGTTCTTAGTCTTCTCCCATTTTCCTGTTGGATTTTGTTTTTTCTTCTGTTAATTTCTAGGAACTCTAAGCTTTATATATTAAGTTGATTAGCTCTTTTCAAAATTTGTTTTTTCTCAAGGTTCTTTGCTTTTGACATTGCAAGGTCTTTAGTTGAAGGGTGTGTTTTTGCTAATCAGGGTATCTTTCTAAAAGTTGCTTAACTTTGGTTTATTTCCTTTTCTTCATCTTCCTTCTCTCCCTCTTTTCCTCCTCTTTTCCTTCCCCCTTTCTTAAAAAGGGGATTTGAGACAGCTTGAAGATGCTTTATTGTTGAATAATAATCAGTTGAATGGGTGGATGTTGTTAAATGCTTTCAATATATATGACCGTGGCTCATCTATTTTGAAGGCCATGTTTTTGGTATACTGCGCATTGGAGAAAGAACCTGTGCCAATGTCCTTGCCTCCAGCCTTGGTGCCACCTTCCAAGAGGAAAACGGTCAGTATATCAGGCTCTGTGTGGTTGGTCCCCACTTCATCACCAGCCAAGGAATCTTACCACTCTTTACCACCTGTAGGAATTTTACCTACCAAAGCATCATTAAGACAGGTATAGATTTATCAGTGTTAAAGGACTGTTTTTTTAACAAAGTGCATGGCATTTAACAGTTGATTGCTTGATGAAGACAGAAGAAGCAATCAGAGGGATTAAAGCTTTAGAGCTCCCTCTGGTTGAACCTGCATAAAGTGATTACCCAGAGAAAACAGATAATCCTTCTCCTACATTTGGATTTAGTTAGGTCATGTGGACATTTCATTGGCATTGCCTTGATGTTCCTTGAATTAAAGTTGCAGGTAGAAGATGCTCCATGCTAATCTGGCATGCTTGCCTGGCATAGTTAATAGGAGTTTTTTTTTGTTTAATCTCTTGTTAACTCTTGATTCTTTGGGTTCAAATGATCCAATTTTGGGTTGTCCAAGGCCTTTTTTCCTCCAGCCTGGTTCTTGTCTGGTCGAGTAAAGGAAAATAATGACAAGATACGCAAATCAACCATTTTGGCTACAATTAACAATGCTGGATGAAGCTATAAAAATGGGGATTGAGAATTTCTGAATATTTTGTTTATATAGACTCTCCCAGTTACCCACGTTAATGTGGTCATTCATAAATCAAGAGTTGATTGTGCTTGAATTTGCTCATTACTTAAAAGGAAAGAGAGTTAATGGGCCTCTATTAATACTATCATCTCAACTGACCTATATTTTTTCTTCTGTAATTTTCTCTTTGCCACAGCATTTTGATTGGGGTGTGATGGAAGTGATACATTGTTGCTGTAGTTAGTAGTTAGTGGGGCAGAATTGCTCAGAATTTATGACAGATAATGGGCATGGGTTGAAAGAGTGACACTTCAAAGTTTTTTTTATTTGGCAGAAAGTGTGTGTGTGTGTGTGATATGTGTGTGTGTGTGTATATATATAAAATATATATATAAAATATATATACATATATATGTATATATACATACATATTTTCTCTATATATATACACACACACACACACACACACATATATAAATATAAAATTTCCTCCCTCTCTCCCCCCCCGTAGTGGGTTGTATCACCTGCAGAAAAAGCTAAATATGATGAAATCTTCCTGAAAACTGATAAAGATATGGATGGATTTGTGTCTGGATTGGAAGTCCGTGAAATCTTCCTGAAGACAGGTTTACCTTCTAACTTACTAGCCCATATTTGGTAAGACTTTATTTATATTGACTTGAAAAACAGATGTGGTTTTGTATCAAATCTAGTTTTGTGCATTCTCATTTTTAGGCTTATGTAAATACGACAGGTTTTGTTTCATAATTCTTTATAGAGAAAATTTAAAACAGGATTTCTTCTGGATAACAGAGAACTTGAGAATGAATTACCTGAAGTTTTACGAGATTGACAGTGTAAGTTAATTGTTATGAGAATTTTAAAATGCAGCAGCAGTTTATATCAGTTCATTAAACTTAAGTTTTGAAGTGAGAATCCAAAATCTGAAATTTAAATACTATTAAAAAAAACAGTGTCTTCAAGGCATACTTGTATAAGTCTGTAGGGTATATGTGTACCTTTACACCTTTGCGTAGGAATTACACACTTGGTTCTTTAAAAAGACAAACCTTAGTGTTTCTAGTGAATTTCACATTAAATGAGATAACTTTTATGAGAATGTTTTATAATGTGCCTGCCGCCAAACCATGTGTCTATACCAGAGGTTATCTTAAGGTTTTCAAGGGGCAGCAAAGATTAGGAGAGGAACCATGGAGCTGCAAAGAGAAACTTAGAAAAGAACAATGGAGGACAGCAGATCTGCCTTAAAAGGAACAAGAACCCAAGACCGGGAAAGATTATATGTATAACTAATAATAGCTGCCACTCTTGAGTGCCTAGGCTAGGCACTGCTCAATAAATGGTAGCTGTCATGGGCAAGGTATTATGCACACCCTTTTTACTACGTACTTTGTCTTTAACTCGCACAGTAACCTTGCAAGATGGGTGTTATCTCCATAAAGAAACTAAGGCTTGGAGAGTTTTAAAATTTGACTAAGATAATGAGAATAAATAGAAAAGCTGGAATTCAAGATTTCTTTGACACCATAACCTATAGTCTTTTCATCTGGCCATGTTGGCTTTCAACGAATCAAATAGATCAGAACTTCAAAAGCTAAGCTTAAAAAGAAAAAGCAAATAGAATAAAACATTTGCTGTTTCTCTTCAAATGATGTAAAGCTTTCCAGATTTGCTGCCTTTTCTTCGCACTTGATCTCCATTTGCAGCTGTTGTTTCTGGTTTGACTTGGTGATCCTTATATCCTCCTACTCCATGAATTGCAGGAAGCAAGCTGACATGGAAATTTTTGCATGTTTTAGAATCATTCTAATGCCAGTATTGAACCAAATTTGTTGAAACTAAGGCTTCATTTTCTTACATCTTTTAATGTTGAAAATGTTGGTAATAGAGAGTGTTGGGATTCTTTCGCTCACCACGACTCTTACTCAGTAGTGGTTCTGGGAATTGATAAGCAAGTACAAAACAAATTCAGGTTAAAGGCTCCTGCTCAGTATCAGGATGAACATTCTCATATTATCTCTCTCTCTCTCTCTCTCTCTCTCTCCCTCTCCCTCTCTCCCTCTCCCTCTTTCCCTCTCTCCCTCTCCCTCTCCTCCTCTCCCCCTCTCCCTCCCTCCCTCTCTCCCTCCCTTTCTTCCTCCCTCCCTCTCTTACTCTCTCTCTTTCTCTTATAACCATTTTAGCTGATCTCTTGCTTCTAACATTTGAGTGAGTTTTGCGTAAGCCACAAGTTGGTATGACTTTCTTTTTTAATTCAACTGATCATTCTTAAAAAGCTACATAATCATATTACTTTTCCCCTGGATTTTTAGAATGGTAATTGTGACATTTTATATACTGTTCATTTTGTTTATTTGTACAGGGCATTATGTGATACAAAGGACTGTGGGAAGCTTTCAAAGGATCAGTTTGCCTTGGCTTTTCACTTAATCAATCAGAAGTTAATGAAGGGCATTGACCCTCCTCACGTTCTTACTCCTGAGATGATCCCACCGTCAGACAGGGCCAGTTTACAAAAGGTAAGACAACTGAAAAGAAAACCTGAATACATTAACAGAAAGGAACAAGTGCTACATCAGATGACAGATTGATTTGGTCAGAAAGAATAGACAGGAAAATCTGTCAGGCTAGGAGCAGAGCAGTATACTGTTTGTGGTTTAGTTTGTTGACTATAAATACGCTCCAGTGCCTTGTATGACATCCTTGGACTGCAGGTCGTTTACCCCATCATTCATTACACAGATGGCAACTATATTTTCCAATCTCAAAATTGGAAAAATATGGTATTATTTTTCCCCTCCTGGATTTTTGGATTAATTTTTATATAGTATAAAATTTAAATGAAATCTACGAGAATTAAATTATTGTGTTTGATGATTCACTCTTACAGAAAATAATACAAATTTGAAAGCAATATCTCGGAGATTATGATTGCTTGGTATCAATTTTAAATTAAAAAAGACAAAACAAAAAAAAAACAAGGAAAACATCATGTTGAGGAAAAGTCTGTGTGGTTTTTACCGTATAAATGACCCTCTGTTCTTGAGCATATGGCCAAATTTCATACCTGTACAGCTAGAAATGGGTTTTGGTACTTTTGGTTTCTGGCCAGCAGTGGGAATTTTCAAAACTACATTATTTAGCTATGTTGTGCCTTGATTTTTCTTTCCTCATATAGAAACCCTTCCTTCTATATAGTGCATTTACAGTATCTTGGCCTTAATGGAGCTTTAGAAGGAGTTGCATACTCTTTGCTATTAAAAATACATACTCTGTATCTTTAAATCTCTTGTGACCTATAAAGTAACCATTGCTGTGGTGATTCTTTAGTTATATATAATAGGAGTTGTCAAATGTGTGGGATGAGGAAAGCGCTCTTTAAAATGCTAATGGAATATTTTGGTTTTGCATTAATTTTGCCATGTAGGTTCAAAAATCCCATTTTAACAAACCTAATAGTAGTCACAACTGGATTTTTTTCTAAGTCAATTAAATAGAAATTTACAGCCACCAGTTAAGAGTTACTTATAAGAGTTTTTATCCTTATTTTTAAATAAAATAAGTATTTGATTATCTGCTTTGTGAGTTTTTTTGGGGAAACATTTTATGAATTTTTTGAGATTTCTTGTGATGTAGGATATGGGTTTCCTAAATTGTGGAGAAGGCGCTAAAACTGATGCCACCCAGAAAGATAAAGGTTACAAATCTGTACGTATGCCCTCTGCTATAACTCTATCTCAGTTATGGAACGCTGTGGTGTTTCACCCTTTCTTTTATCTATGTAGACTGTTCTTTTCCCCCCTGGTACCTTCATTTTATGCCCACTTAATCTCTCACCAACACAAATTACAGATAAGACAAAGCTTTCTGAAGCAAATTGTTTGTTCATTGACATCTCTATGACATTAATAGACACTTGAAGTTGTATTTGCTCTACATTGTTTTTAATGTAATATATTTGTCTGAAGTCCATTCACTTGAGCACAGACACCTTTGTCTTTTTTTGTCTCATTATCAGTACTAGTCATTAAAATGGGATTTTTATCATTGTTGTCTTAATCTAGTAACCAAAAATTTTAACCTTAAAAATTAAATTAGCCTTTGTTTTGTCTTTCAAATAATCTTTTCTCTTTATAATCTAATTCTTTTTTTTAGAACTGCATTTTT
Organism: Rhinolophus ferrumequinum; assembly: GCF_004115265.2. Classification (NCBI taxonomy): domain Eukaryota; kingdom Metazoa; phylum Chordata; class Mammalia; order Chiroptera; family Rhinolophidae; genus Rhinolophus; species Rhinolophus ferrumequinum. The sequence goes on along the minus strand of NC_046292.1, from coordinate 36,761,750 downwards.
TTGCAGCTTTGACTAATCCTTTTTTGAATGTTGCTTTCCTTTCTGTGTTTTTTCTAGTTTGGACTGTTTTTTCCAATCTGCAGCCCTCTGCTTTTCGCCTTTCTTGTACTGTCAGTTTCTTAACTCTACTTTCTCAAGGTTAGAGCTTTACTTTATGCCTTTTTAGTATTACAGTTTTTGATTTACAAAATACATTTTGAAATTAGAGGTTTTTTATGCAGCAAGGTTGATGCATAGAAAATACCTAAACAGAATGCTTTTGTCACATGTCTGTCCCTTGGTCCTTATGGTGCATTTTAAATTGCCTTCCCTAGGCTCTCTGATCCAATTAAAATCACCAAAGTGGAATTTTTGTGTAAGGCACAAAATAGGGTGAGAGAATATTTTGAAAGGAGGAGGCATGCTACATTTTCTTCATATGCCCTTCTTACACTTGATGTAGTGTTAGCTGAACTTTTCCATTGCATGTCATTTATTGCTTTAATATGGCAGTTTAATTTTTGTGTCAGCAATTGAGTGACATAAGCTGTACACCAACTATAGTAATCTTCCTTCTGGAGTCATCTATGGTATCACCTTATAACTTGTTTTAGATTAAACTTGTTTGTCTCACTCTTCTTATTTGATGATACTTTTAATAGTGAATGCCTGTCAAATGTGAGTCACAATTTTTGAGTTATAGTGAGAGAAGAAGTGTGGAAGTCACAAGTTTCTTGGTATGCTTGCACCTCTGGTAGCAAATTTCTCAGTGGCACTTAGGTGATATAAGTTACTCTTGGTGACAGAAGTGAGACCAAGTGCTAATTTTTCATTTTGTTCACCTGTCAAACTGGCCAGGCTTAATTAGCTCATAAGTCGAGTTTAGAGAGAGTTAAAATGCTACCGAATATTTGTCACATTCAGAAATCCACTTTAAGGAGCATTTGAGATCTTGCTTCCCTGCATTGTCATCAGTTTTGGCTCAAATAAATTCTTATAATAATTTTAAACAAAAGGAAATACACTTTGAAAATTTCTAACAATTTAGGATGATAAGGGTCTGTGTATCATTGAAGCACAGTAAAATAGAGGTATATTTGATACAAACCTTTAATTAATGTAAAATTGAGAATAGCATTAATTAAGAATAGACGAGTTTTGGTATTGATCATCAGAATAAAACAAAACAAAGAATGAAGACTAATAACACAATGAAGAAATATAGAAGGCATTCTTTGCCAAATTTTATTACTGTACCTATTTATTAAGTTGGCTTTTAGGGTAATGGTTTCATTTACATAAATGTATCTTGATATGCAAGTGCCAAAGAGCATAGTATGAAATAGCATTTGAATTTAATCAGAAATCTCCTGATCAAACTACCTATTAGCTGGTACCTATTGCTACCTATAAGCAAGTCATTAAATCTGTTTCCTTAGCTCTAAAATGGGGTTAGTAATATGTGCCCTTCCTGCAACCAAGTTTTCAGATTAGTTTTTAGAATTGACCAATGGATTTGAAAGTGCTTAGTAAGTTGTAAACCACCATAAATGTGAGGAGATGGGATATTGTGAACTTTTAGGTTTCTTCTTCTGTTGTGTGAGTTGGTGACATACATTAAGTTCACAGCAACATAACTATTAGTACTAAGTTTTATGTTCTGCTAGTGGGTTCTTCCATTAGCAGAACATGTGTATCTTAGTTTCACATGTTCAGGCATCAGTTTTAACATTTCCTAATGGTGATTGTTCTGTTGTTTATTAATCTGGTTGTAGCATTGGGAATAGTTCAACTGTTTGAAGGAGCAGTTAGTTATCTTTTTGCCCTGACTTCAGCCAGCTACATAAGGCATCAACAATGGTTCACAAAGGAAATTGAGTCAAGGAGGAAGCAACTCATTGAGAGGCCATCCATCTTTTAAGAATATATACTGTTGAGGAAGTTAATTATAAGAAGAGCTTACATTTATAAAATACTGTAAAGTTTATAGAATGACTTCACATACAACATTATTTCATTTCGTTTTTAAAGTGGACAGGGCAGAGATTATTTCTCTATTTTACAGTGAAAATCATACAGCTAGCAAACTAGCAGAGCCCAAAATAAATGCAGCTAGATTTCTAACTGCAAGTACTATTCAGAGACCAGTTTCGACGCCTTCATTATTGAAAGAGAACCATATGTAGAAGATGTCATATATGAAGATAGTTTCATATATGATGATATTACTATTTACTATGGAACATGCCTGAGCAGTTGGTTTTACTTTAAATACAGTAGACACCAAAAGTATTTAACAAAAGTATATATTTGTTGAATTGAATAAAATCAACCACCACTATAATTCTAAGATTCAGTAAAAATTTGTATACTTACTCTGTGCCAGTTGATACAAATATAAATAAATCACCATCCATCTTCACAAGAAATTTATACTTCAGTGAAGTAATTAGTTTATAAATCTGATATCTCCCTTACTACCAGGTTCTGGACAGGCTAGGACCAAGTGAAAAAGACATTGGGATCTGAAGTGGTGGTACATATTATAGAATAGCTTTTAGAGAATTTAAGGGATAATGTCTTAGTATATAACTGTGTGTGTGTGTGTTTAAAATTGTACTAGATACAGTTTTATTAATTGAATTAGAAGTGTTAATAATACCATAAAATACGTAATACTCTGTATCCATGTAGTTCTTTTAAACATTTTTAATGCTTTTCCGTATATGTGTAATTGTGAACTTTTTGTTTTTAGAACATCATAGGATCAAGTCCTGTTGCAGATTTCTCTGCTATTAAGGAGCTAGATACCCTTAACAATGAAATAGTTGACCTGCAGAGGTATGTAAAGTAAAATTATAGCTGACTATATAAATTCACACATATTTATTCTCTCTCTCTCTCTCTCTCTCTCTCCCCCTTTCTTGTGTCTTGGTAAGTGCTACTTTGGTTAAGTTCCCTGGTTTTTCAATTGGAAATGAATGTACCTTATTTCATTAAATCTAAGGCAACCTTTAATTGCAGGATGCACTATTTTCTTAGGTACCACTGAAAAAAACAAAAATCACTGCCAAATAAACAATGGCTTGTCATCAACTATAAGATACTATTTGATTTCAGAAAAATGTATATCTTGGAATAAATGAAATGTAGTTTTCCTCTAACTTCAGATATTTGAATGATGTATTAGGAAAACATTGTCATTTAAGAGCATATTCTGTTGAGGAAGTTAATTATAAGAATAGCTTACATTTTATGGAAGGACAATTACATGCAGAGACGGTGCCAAGAGCTTTTATAACTGTTATCTCATTTGATCCTCACACAAATGTTGTGACTTGAGATAGATGTTATTGTTATTGTTCCTGTTTGATAGGTAAGGAGTTTAGATGCTCAGAGAGGTTCTTTTACACAAAGCCATAAAACTGAACAACAGTAGAATACCTGATCTCAGGACTACTTGAATTGGAGTTGAGTTTTCTCTCTTATGAGTTATATGGGTTATAAGCAGAACAGACTTGGATTTAGATTTGACTCTAAATACAGCAGGTACTATAGATATTTCCTTAATTTCCTTGTTCCCAGGAAACTTTATGGTAATAACTCATTGTAAAAATGACCTTCTAAAATTACTTTGTAAAAGTGAGATCATTTTTCTATCTACAAGGCATTGTATTTAAATATATCACTGTACTTACACAAACCCTTTTTTTTACCTTTACAATACTTTGAAGCAGATAATGGCTGGTACTTCATTTTATTGACGGTATTGAGACATAGGGGATTAAGTAATTTATCTGGACGATATGGTAAGAATTTAGTTATGATCTTTTCTCATCCATGAGACTACACTGAGATTGATGTAGAGAAACTTAGTTAGGATTTTTTTCAGTTGCAAGAAAGAACTCAACCCAGGCTAACTTAAGTGAGAGTGAATTTATTGGCTTGTGAAAACTAAGACCTCTTACAGGTAAGGATGGCTTAAGGCATAGCTTCATACTGGGGCTCAAATAATATAATCTTGCTTTCTCCATTTCTTGTTTCCACTTCCACTGGGTTGTTCCATTCTCAGGCAGACTTTCCCATTATGTTGTCAAGGGGGCTATAGCACACCTAGCTTCATGTACTTGTAATTTCAAATATAGTGGAGTGCCTCTCTTCTGGCAGTTCCTGTAAAAGCCCTAAGGTTCCATATGATTGGACTGGCTTAGCGCCAAGCCTACCCCTGAAACACTCAGTGTCCAAGGATGTATATAGTTTGATTTTTCATGACCTCAGTCCTGGGAATGGTGAGGGGTAGTTTGCCACTGACACCGCATGAAAAACGGGGTGTCCCCACATGACAGTTCTGCCAGGAGAAATGAATTCTGGGAAGGTAAATGTCTGCTGAAGACAAGTTTGCTTTAAATCAATAGTAATTTCAGTAATCAGCCTTAGTATCATCTACCCTGTTTCCCTGAAACTAAGACCTAGTCAGACAAGGAGCTCTAATGCGTCTTTTGGAGCAAAAAATAAATACAAGATCCAGTATTATGTTATGTTACGTTATATTATATTATATTATATTATATTATATTTAACCTGGTCTTATAGTAAATAAGACTAGGTCTTATCTTAATTTTTGTTCCAAAAGACACATTAGAGCTGGTTGTCCGGCTAGATCTTATTTTTGGAGAAACATGGTACCTCATGAACAATATGACTTGACATTCTGAAAACTTAGTCGGAGCATCTTTTTAAATGTCATTAGTTTTGAGCATATCTGCCTTCTACCAAATTGTATATAGTTTGATTTTTCATGACCTTGGTCCTGGGAATGGGAATTTTCTGCTCAAAAATTGGCCTTACCTATTATATAAAGCCTCTAATATTGGAATCCTAGAAAGTAAAAGAACAAAACAAAAAAAACCTCATGGATATCAAATAGTCCCAATTTATTCCTTACTCATGAAAAAAAAATCAAATCTAAAGTCACAGATCAAGTCAGCAAACATGCCTGCTGGCCCCCAACCCAGGTTGTATAAGTTATACTTACGTGTGTTCTTTCTGTTATATAAACCTGCCTCTCATTAAGATTTTAAAAAATTTTACTTTGGTTCAGAATGAGAGAAGTCAACATTTGATTACTGAGTCTGTAATGAATGATGTGTAGACTTTTCATTTTCATGTGGTCCATAAACGGTTCATTAACAGATTTTCTTGCCTTATGTGTAATGTACACTGAATAGTAGTTAGATTTGAAAATACTTGTCTTCTGTGCCTCTCAGGCCCATGAAAATGGACATGTACCCCAATATTGTAGGACTCTCTTGACTTCAACAGTAGTTGTTTAATGTATGAAATGTTTTATAGTGAGTTTTAATAGGCAGTAGGGTATCATATATAAAATGTTCTTGCCGGTGCAAACATTTGTAAGTATTACGCTTTGGTCAACTGAGCTTTCACTGAAATACTAGTCACCGTAATGTTAAGTCGTACTAGTGGCAGTCTTGTTTAGTGAATCACAGCCAACAACATAAAAAGAACGTATCTGACATGTTGTGACTATCTGTCTTAAAAAAATCATAGAGCTCCAAAACTTTGTTAGGTTTTAGGTTGTAGTCACATTTTATAAATGTGACTATACATTTACACATGATTTGACATTTGTAAAAATATTTTCCCTAGGCTTTTATTTAGGCGAGATCTACAGTAGGCATACTTCCATCATCTGTGAACTCCAGTAATGTCATAAGATGACCCTACCCGTGCTAAAATTGTGGTTGTTAAAATTCTCTTTTGTAAATGGTTGTGTTAGGTTACTGTCATCAAATCTTCAAGATATTTCATTATAAACCTTGGCTTTTGTTATTGTGAGTAACAATTTTTTCTGTGCAATAGTACTATTCTTTAGCCTTTAAATCTTATTAATGTATCAGGATTTGATGTGTATAACTATAAAACAGGAAAAAGAAATTTAAACAGAATTTGTTTGTGGCTTTTATTGAATTGTTATCTGACAAAAATGGACACATGTCCCAATGAAGATGTTTAATTTTAGTCCAGGGACCAAACCTGCAAATAAACACACACATAATACGGAATTGTAACGAGTATGCAATGAATATGGTGCTTTAAAGATTTGTTTTTTCCCCCTCAATCATGGGGGAAATAAAAATTTGGAAAATACAGGAAAGCATAAAGAAGAAAGGAGTATGTTTCTTAGAATAATATTTTGTTTTGAGCATTGAAAATCAATGGAGCTATAACCTCTAGAGTTAGTTAGGTAAAGAATGTTGTCTATTATAGATCACAAAATGAGACATTGTTTTCATCTCTAGTTCACTAAATTGTTTCTGGTTTAAAATATAGGACATTGAGAGCTTGGAGCTGGATGCCTTTTTGTCATTTTTTTCTTTAAATTTTTTATATGATTCCTTCAACTTTTGCCGTAATGGGGATTTAATTATGTCAATCAGTTTAAAATATTATGATATTTTTAACTTAAAGGAGGAAAAGTAATGATTGTAATATAATCTTGTCAAATACCTGGGCTCAAGACCTGTTATTTTTCACTGCCTACTAGTGTTTTCATCTTAGTCTTCCCCTGGCTACTATACTTGTCTCTTTTATTTCCCTTTCTCAGTGACATCACCATTCATCTAGTCACCCAAGCTGCAAACCTGAGATTTTTCTTCCTCCTATTCCATCTTTATTCTATCTTTGAAATGTTTCTTGAAATAATTCCTGCCTTCCCATCTCCTTTGCATAATCAACTCCTCCTCATCCTTCAAATCTCACCGTAGACATCATTTCCTCCAGCAGCGGAAGACTTCTCAGACTACTTTACCTCCCAACCCCATATCTGTCAAATCTTACGTTAGAGCATATCTTAGATAGTTTTAATATTTATACTTGTAACATTTACCATTCTTTATTATAATTATCTTTTGTTTGGATCTCTTACTAGACTGTACTTTTTAAGCAGAGGGTCTATTTGATTGTTCACGCTTATATCTCTAAGTGCTTAGCGTATATAATAGATGAAAAATAATTGGCTCCATATTGTTGAAATCTGTCCTTTTTGTTCTACTGTTTCTGTCTTACTTTTAGCCTTTATCTCTTATCTGGATCACTGCTATAACTTCCTAATTGACATTCTGCTCTGAGTCTTTCAACCATCCTACTTCGAACTGATGTATAAAATACAACTCAGATCCCTTAGTGACTCCCCATTCTCAGCTGGATCCAGTTCACTTTTCTGAGCATGGTGTAAAGGCTCTTCCTTCGTGGTGTTCCCTCGGCATCTTGACCATCTTTCTGTCTTTGTCACCTCCCACAGTGAAGAAGAATCATCTCCCAATAGGACACTAACGTTTATTGAGAGCAGACACTGTATGACACTCGAATGTTTGCTCTTGTACTCTCAGTGTTCCTCATAGTGCTCTAATCTACTATTTCAGTTTCATCCTTCTTCTCCAGCTGTATGGTGTGTGGGCTTATGGTCTATCACCTTAGCATTCTACTGCTTTTTTACTCTACTCTGCCTCTGATATTACTGTTCCCCTTTGCCTGAGCACACTTTTACCTTGTAAACTTTCACTCATGTTTCAAGGTTCACCTTAAATACCATGTCCTTTGTTAGACCTCTGAAACCTTGATTGCTAGTTGCTCTTTCTACTTTATAATGTTACTCACCACATTTTATTGTCTTTTTAAAAATTCGAACTCCTTCATTGCAGGAGCTATGTCTTATTCTTTTGGGTAGGTCTAAAAATTAACGCACACGTTGCTTGAAACCAATATAGGTTAGTGGTTGAATGAATGAATCAAAGCATGTTATAAGTATTAGAATATTTCCCAGACTTAATTCCTGCAAAGTTTATTGCACACGGGAAGTCATACATTAAATGATGAAGTAAGGCAAAAGAGCTTCTGAAGAATAGCTTATTTTGAAGACTATAAAACACAATTTTATAGACAAAGGGATTTTTAATCCTCACAGGGATATTAGATTAGTAGGTTGATTTTTTATATTTCGACCACCTGTTTTTTGAGTCAGGGATCTCCTTTGAGAATTTGAGGAAGACCAGTAGACTCTGCCCCCAGAAAAAAAGAACACGTGTATCCATGTACACCTTTTGTGTTTATTTCAGGAATTCCCAGACCCTTCAAAACTATCCATGGAAGCATTTTTAAGAACTCTTGCTCTAAAAGTAAAGTGGCTCAAATAGAGAAGTTCTTGACAGTAAGAAGGCGAAATGTACTGAGAAATTGCTTCAGTCACGTAGATAGTGTGGTGGTAGTGAATTATGCTGAGGCAGGAGTTAATATTTGTTTGTCTTCAACCAACTTCTACTTCCTTCCTGTCTCTGTCCTTTTAGCAAGAACATCAGGAAATAAAAGCTACATCCTGTCAGGCCAGTTTGTTATCCTGGTCTTGGACCAATAAACAGGATAGATAATTACAGTAATAATTATTAGGCATTGTGCTATGTATGCTTTATATAAATTCTCTTACTCAATTCTTGCAACATTGCTGAAAGGTAAGTAGTTTTATCTTGATTTCTCAGGTGAGGAATAGACAGATCTTCTTTCCTAAGAAATCTTCCCTGATATCCACGTCAGCTCAGACAGCATTCAGTTTCCTTCTCTCTGAACACTTATAATACAGAATTATATTTATTTCCCCAATAGACTGTGAGCTCTGGTGGTAGCACAGAATGTTTTTTATTTCAGGTAAGGCAAGACAGTATAGTCTTTCAGATCATGGGCTTTCTAACCAGATTGCCTGGTTTGACTTCTGACACGATTTAGACAAGTTACTTATTTAATTATCTGTGCTTCAGTTTCCACATCTGTAAAATAGAAATATGAGTAATACCATGTAAAATGCATAGTACAGTTCTTGGAACATCGTAAATTCTCAATACATGTTAGTAATCATTATTGTCATATCATCATCGTCGTCATCATCATCATCCTGAACACCCAGCTCAGCACTGAGAGCATAGCATTTGCTCCTTCGGTGCTCAGCAAACATTGGAGTCGCTGAATGAACACTCTCCTTAGTTAAAGAGAGACTGGAACTATGTATCCAGGTAGCCAGAATCTGTGTGCCTAAATGTGTAGATCTGTACCTCAATCATATTTGAGAGCTGATTTTTTTAAAAAAATATTTAAGGCAATGTTAACATATAGTTTGAATTTTTTTTTAATTTATGTTTTTGGCTTAGCTCAGTTCAAGTACCATTAGAAACTATTAGCATTGCTTATATTATTGAATCTGGAGCTCTTTTGTTTATACAATCCAGGCCTAATTTGTTTATGGCCTTGTAAAGATCTGTGGTACTGATACTAGAAAGTCTCAAACATGACTACCTCAAGAATGGCATTACTGATTGACTCATTGAAGCTCTAGGTTGTAGCATGCATTTGTTTGGTAATAAGGAGGCAATTTAATTCATTTTCACATAAAGTGAATGGCTGAACGTTTCAAACCTCTGGAGATCTTTATATCTTCATGTGGCTTCAAGTTACTGTCTAGAAACATCTTTTTATTTCAACCTGAAGGACTCCTTTTAGCATTTCTTGTAGCACACATATAATGGTAATGAAGTCTCTTGCTTTTGTTTATCTGGGAATATCTTGATTCCTTCCTCATTTTTGAAGAACAGTTTTGCCAGCCAGAGTATTTTCTGATGAGTGTTTTGTCCTTTCAGCACTTTAAATTTGTCATCCCACTGTCTTCTGGCCTTCAAGGTTTTTCTGCTGAGAAATCCACTGTTAATCTTATTGAGGATCCTTTGTATGGGACAAGTCTCTTTGTTCTTACTGCTTTCAAGAGTCTGTCTTTGTCTTTCTACAGTTTGATTATAATGTGTCTAAGTGGATCTCTTTGGGTTTTCCTACTTAGAGTTCGTTGAGCTTGGATTGTAGATTTGTGTATTTCATCAAATTGGGGAAGTTTTCTTTTTAGTCTACCTCTTGGTCTGCCATTTTGCTGGCATCATCTGTGCTTTCTTGCATAACCTTGCCTTCTATTTGAAATGCCATTTTTCTACCCAACATTCATTCTCTCCTTAGCTGAAGTCTCACCTCCTTCACAACACATTCCCAGGCTGGAGTAATTTCTGTTGATAAATATACCACTTAATATCTGCACAGCTCATTTGGCAATTAATGATCCTGCCTTTACTGATACCAAGGTTACCTTTTCTGACCCTCTCCAGGGAAAGTCATGTACCCTTCTGTGTTCCTCATGCTTACCTATTGTGACACCTGCTACACTGCATTGCAATTATCTTTTTATGTTCTTCTGCCCAACTCCTCACATACACTGAATTGTGAGTTTCTTAATGCCACGTACCTGTCCATTGTTTTTTGTATCCCTGAAGTGTAGCACAGTGATAGGTATATAGTAGGATTCAGTATTTGTTGAATCAGTAAATAAGTCTTAAAGTTGCATTAGGATATATTGGGTTCCGTTGTGTATTTTCTCTTTCACTTCTCTCAGTGATCCCCACAGAAGATATGTAAACTAGAGAGTATCTTCAGTTTATTTTAAGGAATTAGCTTACATGATTGTGGGAGCTGGCATGTCTAAAATCTGTAGGACAGGCTAGTGGGCCGGAGACCCAGGGAAGAGTTTATGTTGTAACTAAAGTCTGAAGAGTCTAGCGATAGACTTTCCTCTTCTTTAGGGGACCGCAGTTTTTTTCCTCTAATATCCTTAAACTGACTGGCTAAGGCCCCCCATACTATGGAGGATAATCTACTGAAAGTCTACTGATGTAAATGTTAATTTAATCTAAAAATACCTCTACAGCAATATCCAGACTGGTGTTTGACCAAATATCTGGGTACCACAGCCTAGCCAAGTTAATATGCAGAATTAATCATACATCATAGGGGGTGACAGGAATCAGGGCCTCAGCCCTAGCAAGTCTCTGTTTTCTTACCTTTCACCTCAGCTTATTTGTGTGAAAATTTCATTATTGTTTAAGCAGGGACAGCAAATGCCAGCAGCACCTGGACTCACATTTGTCCATCTTCATTTCACACGAATGATTTTTCTTAGGAATGAAGGAGATAATCCATGTAAAATACTTTACACGTGATGCCTGTTATGTAGTAAATGCTTAATAAAAGTTAGTTTCTGTAATCATTAATAGTAATAGTAGTAGTAATAGTAGTAGTAGTGGTGGTGGTAGTAGAGGAGGTGGTGGTGGTGGTGGTGGTGGTGGTGGTGGTGGTGGTGGTGGTGATGGTGGTGGTGATGGTGGTGGTAGAAGAGATATGGTAGTGATAATAGTGGTTTTTCTGTTAGTTCCAAATAAAGGCATTCTAGATAAATATTCCTACTGCCCTAGCTTTGGTCATTGGCCTGTTCTTGAATTCATTCCTGTGATTGTGAGGTGCGGTACTGTGGCTGGGTAAGCTTCTGTCAGGATCCAGTCAGTCCCTGACTACTCATTGCTCAGAGAGTGGAGTCTGTAAAAAGCTGGCACCTTCTATTTGAAGTATATGGATAGAAAGATGATTGTTGAGGGAAAAAGAGAAGTTTCCTAAAAGGATTGCTGGGTCCTAGAAGGAGGGAAGGTGAGCCAGAGCAAATAGCTGTTACTATAGTGATTTATTTAGCTGAGATGACCTGTGATGGAGCTAGCATTTGAATTCTGGACTATTTTACTCCCAAGTCTTATGCTTTGAAAACCACAGAATGAGCTTCTAAAAGTAGAGAGTGGTTGGATTATTTTGACTATTTAGACAAGATTTGTGGGCAGAAATTTCAGTAAATACATATTCTACCACTGTGTATTAGATCAATGTTTTCTAAACTTTTTTGTAACTCATAATTCCTTTGAACAAATTCAAAAATTAATCCATCAATGTTATTTAAAATTATAAGTAATGTTACTATTGTAAGTAAAAAGCAACCAAAGTATAGGGTCAAATCCCGCTTTTTTCCTAATTATATATCATCTTGTACATTTTGCCTTGCAAATCTTAAGATGGTAGAGATAGTAGCACCTGCATAATGAAAAATAAGACTGTGGCCCTGAAAGGTTATGTGACTCAATCAGTCAGAAAAACTATTTCAGGGCGGAGCCAAATTAGAATCCAGGTCTCCAGTTTTTAGGCCCATTTTTCTTGCTTTCCCTAAGACCCAGATGCCTTACTGAAGACTACATAATGAGAAGAGCATGCTTTTCTGTGTTTGCTTGTTAGAGAGATTTATTGGCAGTTAAGCTACTTAAAATAAGAGCCTCTTTAGGGTTAAGGGTGCCCAAAGAGATTTTTATGAGTAAATTTTAGGATTGAAAAATATAACCTTCATGGTTTCACAACTTTCTAGTTTTCAACTGGTTTCTAGTTTTTATTGTTTTCTGGTTGGAAAATAGTAGGTGTTTATGTTCAGAAAAAAGGACATAAAACTGTGTAACTAGGAAGGACTTTGAAGGTGGTTTATTTAATCCTGTGTTTCTGACAATGTATTATATCAACATTAAGACAGATGGCTCACTCCTTTCTCCCTATAAACAGAGCCTGGGCAAATGGAAGTGAATTGCATGAACTCAGGTCCCTGAGCCTGACTGCCCTTATGAATAGCTTTTGACTGCTTCATATAGGTTTATGTAGTTATCAACTTTAGGTTTTTGAAAGCCTAGCTTGGGCTTTGCTCTCCTTGCCGGTTCAGATACTAGTTTCCACGGAATCAGCCAGGGAATGCTATCCCTGGCCTTTATGGCTTTGGTATTTGTGGATTCCTCAGGATGTACCAGCATCTTGGGAGTGAATAGGGCCAGAGAGGTAGTCTAAGATAGAGAATGTGTAGGATCATTTCTTTTCCCTTTTCTGGAAGTTACTGAAGTGAAGGCGATAGCCTTTCTTGTCCTGGCATCCAAGATGCGTAGTGCTTTGGGCAAAAGGGTCACCTATTTTTGGAATATATCTTATGTCTATCTTATCTGCCTATATCGGTGGGCTTCTTAGAAAACTGTATCTAAATATGATTTTTTTATTGTGGTGCAGAATCTTGAAAAGAATTAAGTTTTTAAATTACTAATGTTAAACAATGCTTTGCATTAGTTATGCATTGATCACCTTTAGAAAAATATATGCGTTAATTTGAAAGGAGAGTGTAAGAAATATGGCCAGGCATCCTTAGTGTACCTAAATGTGTTTAGATATTTTTTTTTTACCTGAAATGAAGAGGATATTTTTTCTTGCCTGAAATGAGCTGCACAGGTTGAGAGTCAATGGAATACCACAGAATAACAGTTTGATATCTCTGAAATTATAATCTTAAATTAATGATAAAATGTTTGGATTTTATGACTTATAGGATGGAATTTCAATTATAATGTTTTTTAGAGAAAGTAATATAATTGACAATTTTATTTTTTTAAAGGTTTCTGTTTAGTAGTGTATATTATACTACTTGGTTTTGACAATAAAAGGGATGATGAGACCAGAATTTTACTAAATAAAAATAGATTAAAAAGTTAAATTGATTTCAGACTAACAAAGTAATGCCTAAACATTTTCATATTTTATTTAGTTGGGAATGGTTTTCAGAATATGTTTAGAGGCATCACCACTGCTCTCCACCCCTTCTACATCCAAAATTATGAAGAGAAATTTGTACTTTCTAAGTTTCCTCCATTTTACCCAAATATAGACTGTTTGCTTGTTAGAGCTGAGAGTCCTTTGTAATCTGTTGTCCTTTTTCACCAAGTGAGGTTCCTTCTTTTGCGCTCCCATTTTTCTGTGTTGTCTACTTTAAGTCAGCTTACTGCCTTCTTGCAGCCTGTTTTCCTGCATGTACACTTGATCTTCTGAGCAGATAGTCAGTAAAGCAGTTAACAGCAGAGCAGAAAGGATTGAATACAAACACGCATGAGTGTGTTCAGTGCTGATCTATGATACCGTGTGTTTTCTATTTTTGTTATTATCTACTGTGGGAAATCAGGAGCTGAATTGATATTGACCTTGTGTGGAATGCCTCTGAGGATTTGGGATGGGGGAGGGGGCTAGTTTTTCATTGACTTATCTCTGACATGCTGCAGCGGGACTGAAAACACTCTTCTGCTCACATAATGAGGAAAGAAAAAATTTCCAAGATTGAGCTTGTAGAATTTGCGGGATATATTTAGATTTTTCTTCCTGTGTTTTTCTATATTTCGATTTTACATAATTTTATAAGGATTGGAAGTGGGGTGTGACCTTTGCATAATAAATAGGTTGAGGTATGGGAAGAACGGGCTGAAACAATGATTCGTATGGTAAGGGACTGTTTAAAATCTCCGCGACATCGTGACCCACATTGCGACCCATCTGACAAACGGTTAGTGAGCTCCTTGGCCATCTCAAGTATTTAAAAGTAACAATATGCAAACATTTATTCTTGTGTTCTTTTCTCCCATACAATTCTTAAGAACATTGTGCCTACATATCCAAAACAGTTGAGTTTTGTCTGCATTTAAAAATCTTACCTTAAAAAGGTGAGAAATATAAATGTGTAGCATGCAGTTTTCCCTTAAGTATCTCCTTTGGTGTCATTTTCTCACTTTCCTTTATGCTACAGTTTAATGGAGCCTGAGCTTATGTTTGGGTTATGTCTGGGATGAAACGGAAGTATAGTCATGAAGCTCTAAGGGGAAACTGCAGCACTAGTCTGGAGGACTTCTTGAATGCTATTCTCTCTTCTTCATGTCGCCTTGTTTTACCTTTCCCCCCACTCCAAAAATGTATTGCTGCAGAATTCTATGGCTTTTTCTCTCGTTTTGTAGAAAAGAAAAAGTGAAAGGAGCAGAGTGTGTGTGTGTGTGTGTGTGTGTGTGTGTGTGTGTGTGAGATTCTAGTACAAACAGCAGTTATGTTTATAACATCGAAAGAAATAGCTTTATTTTGTAATTCTGAATTAAAGATTGCTTCGGTTCGTTCATTAGTAGGAATCCAGCTCTGATGAAAGCATGTAAGAATTTAGGTAATGATATTTCTAAGTAAAAGTGGATTCTAGCATGTTTGATCTGAAGAGTAGAAAGAGATAAATGCTAATGTGATTCTTTTTTCACTTAATATACATTGTTTTATATATTTGATCAATTGGGATTGATCTGTAATCCTAAAGTAGCTTTTTTTTAGCAGATGTATTTGATAGAGCAAATAGCCTGTGTATTGGCAATCCTTTCCATTTTCTCTGTTTCATTCTAAAATTGGTACACACCAGTGATTTAAGGGGAAATTAACACTTCAGTAAATGTCCTTTTCCTTAATATTGTTGACTGTTTCTATTAGCCATTTTCATTTGATTTTAGCAGTGGTACTTAAGGGTTAAGCTTACAGAGCTGATGCAACCCCTCCTTTTTTTACCAGCAATTTTCATTGGACAGCATTTCCATAGCAACAGTGAGATCAGTGAAACCTGAGTGTTTCATTGATCATTTTTCTCCTCTTCCTTTTTTAATCTATTCTCTTTTTACCACATTTTAGTGAGAAAGCAATTTTTTTTTAAACAAACAGCTTATGTTCATTTCTGTGCCATAAATAATTAAAAGAGGGTAGAATAATCTGCCCTTCATTTAAAAATTGAATGTTTCACTATGTATTTAAAAAGCGATTCAGGATTAGGGGGATGGATAACCATACCGGCTGTAGCTGATGTTCTCAAATATTCTTGCATTGTTTGCTGGTCTTCTAGGGAAAAGAATAATGTGGAACAGGATCTTAAAGAGAAAGAAGATACTGTTAAACAGAGGACATGCGAGGTTCAGGTATGTAAACTGTAAAATTCAGTATTCCATTTTTGATTTAGGAGAATTCATTCTAAATGTATAGGTTCATTTACTGTGTGGTGGTTATGGTGTTGATGGTTATGGTCAAGGAATGCCTCTTATATATGTGGCATAAATATTTATCTTTTGTAAAATAATTGTTTTCCTCTGACTTCTGGCCTGCAAAAATCATACTATCATGAGAAAGCAGTATTTTTCAACATAAATTTCTAGTTTTGGAAGTATTTTAAAGATAATATTTACCTGCCTTTGTATCATTAAAGGTTAGGTTTGACTTACGATGTAAGTATTATTACACCAGTAAAATTAAATGAGTGAAATAGTCAAATTGTGTTTTCATACATGTGAAATTTTGTTAGCTAGGAGACCTAGTATTTTAAAGGACTGTTTCTCGTAATACTGGCAGGGTGGAAATCATATGGAACAATTTAAAATAGCATTTTATAAGTTGCTTAGTAGCCAGGATATCTTAAACTTTGGCATAAAAAGATTTAATTCATTTTCACAAAGCGCTATGTTAAGTGGTTTCATTTTACAAGTAGAAAAGACAATAAAACCTTGGTTTCTGATTGGGAAATGACACAAAAGGGGGTATTTCAAACATTGAAAATTCAGGAAATTGGGCAGTGTTGCATTTAGAACAGTAAGCATCGCAATGTGACCGTGTTACTGGGGCACTGTTTCCTGAATGCTGCACCAGCACACACAGGAGATTGGGTAGAAGCAGCGGTAGCAGCTTCTAGTAATAGCTCATGGGTGGGCACTTCTTACCATGTTACTTTGGATGTTGGATTTCTCTGCTTATCCCAGTTTTAAATGGGTGAAAACTCCTTTAAACTGTTAGATCCGTTGTTTTGTTTTGATGTGGACATTCACCAGAGATTGCCTACCAGGTGGACTGTGCAAGGGTGGGGAGAATGATTTACTGAGAGATGGAGGAAGAAGCCTGAGAGACTTCTTGTTGAAAGTTGATTCTTGTATTAGATGACTGATTTTATTATATGTACTGGAATTTTCCTAAAGGTGATGCAGAAGTCAAGAGATCATCACGAATGTATTTTTTTCTTTGTCATAGTGAGATGGCTGGTGATTACATTATTTTTGTGCAATTTTTGAGCTTAAGAAATACAAAAAAGTCACAGACTTTAAGCAATTACTGCTGAAAATAGTTTAAAAATGGAAGATAAAATAATCTACAAAAGTTTTCTCAATCTAAAGAAACAGATATAGTTACTGGTAAAATCTTGGACAGCTTCTAAATTTAATCAGATAATGTTTCAAAGTTGGAACTTTTTTGCAATAGACAATGTTTTGTTATTTGTGTACATCTACCTATTGGTTTTCCCTATTGCGTCATTTGAGAACGTAAATTTAAATAAACAGTTTGGACAAACACTAAAATTTACATTGTTCCTTTTAGGCTAAATGGACTATCCTTGAATATTTGATTTCTTATGATTACAGTTTTGTTGTCTGTCAAAATTTCTTCATGATTTGCTTATCCTTCTTAGTGGTGATGGTAAGGTATATGTTAAATCTTAAGCTTTTGCTAAATCCAAAATGTGTGATTGGCAGAGGAAGTCTTAACTGTTGAATTTTTCTTCATAGGGAGCTGTAAATAAAAGACATCTTGATCTGGTTGGTACTGATCAAGTTGTAATGGTTGAACATAAGTTCATTGAAAAATAACATTGGATTAAAGCTTTGCATTAATAGATTCATTACTCATTCCATCTCAATACACGTATCTCTGTATTATCCATGGTAATGAGATGCTAGACGAAGAATGACATAGATAATTGACATCTTCAAGTAATTAAAACTTTTAATTTTAGTGATCATTTTCAGTTTTCTGAAGCACAAGACAACTCACCAGAAGTGGTAATAAGTAGATTTCATTACCTATTGAATTAACTCTGATTTACCCATTAGCAATGAGGCACAGACTAGAAATAACATGGATAATTAAAATCTATAAGTAAAAAAATATATAATAAAATCTGTAAGTAACTGCAACACCTAGTGCTTATTTTCTAATTTCTCTGGCAAAAGGCAGTTTACTGGAGCTATTAGTGCTTCTTCCTGACCCCACTGTTTAATGTAGGTGCTAATGAGAAATGCCAAAAATGAAGACATCAGGTGAGAAGTAAGGGAATTTTGACCTATCAGTGTCTGCCTAATCCAAAATTGGCTTTTCTGAGTGTTCTTGCTTTTCTCCATATTTATAGTCACAGATAGTGATTATATGAGCTCATATCTCAAGCCAGAAACCAAATTTTCAAAGCCTCTTTAGGTGCAACCAAGTCCAAAAGACTAGTTCTTTTTTGTTTGTTTTGCATTTATATAGTCTTCCTAATTCAGTAAAATTAGAAAATCTGCTGCATAATTAAATTCTAAATTTTTGTTTCCTATGTATAATCCCATGAACTACATATTGAAAACTTTCAGTTCAAGATTTTTTTCTTGAAGACCAAACCAGCGATCAACTTCAAATTTAATTTCATGATAAACACTGCTAGTTTATCAAGTTCTATGGAGAAATTAGGTCCAAAGTAATCCAAGAGGAAAAGGCTATAAAAAAGGCCCTTCTATCTCAAATGTTTATGGTGTTAAAGGGAGAAGGTTTGTTGTTAAAGGGAGAAGGTAGACCCACATGTTTTCCTGCCTTAAACTGCCTACAATTTTATTAAAATTTTTCTCTGGAGTAGTCAACAAATATTTAGGAATTCACCCTCATATTTTTGCTTTCTTCAGTTTTGCATAGAATTCTATAGGAGCAACTTGGTATCAGACAGCCTTGAATTTAGTTCCTGGTTCTGGCTCTTCCTAAGTTTGTGATCCTATGTAATTTAACCATTCTACACATTAGTTTTCTCTTCTGTAACATGGGATAATAAAAATGCCAAAAACTGAGAGTTGCTGTGAGAATAAAATGAGATAATGTAGGTAAAGTGCCTCACAGTGTGATTGGCACCGGATAAGTTCAGTAAATGTTCTGATTTAGTAGTATTACTCTGTGCTCCACTGTCTTCTTATTACCCTCCTTTCATCATCAGGCTCTTCTCTCACTTTTCTATGTTTACATCAGGCTATCTGTACATAGGACTCACCAATTTGGAAATACCTTTTTTTTTTCTTGCTATTGCTGCCACCTTAGCTACCAACATATTTTTCTCTATGTTTGTTGCCCTTGTGTGACTATTTTTTCCTTTCCTATCTTTTCAGTAACCCTGTTTAATGCGCTGTTAACCCATACTACTGTGCTTTAATTTTTCTCCTTAGGACCACGAACAATCTTAAGGCCAAATCCATTGTTGCTGCTTTCTTAGATTACACTCTCCTAGATATTCTCCTACCTCTCACCCTTTGTTTCTGTTGCCTTTGCCTGGGACTGATATACTCTCCCCTCACCCACTTCCTTTCCTTTTCACGCCCTCTGTCATCCGTATGCTGATGACTCCCAAATATTTATCAAGCCCTCAAATCTCCTGAGTACCAGTCGCACATCTCCAGTTAGGCATTTTGGTGTTTATCATTTCAAAGTCAGTATGTCTAAAAAAACAAGTTTTGTTTGGGAAAAAAATGGCCTCAGTTTTGAACTTCCTTTTTCTGTCGGTGTTTTTCTTTCACTACTGCCACCATTCTCACCTCACATCTGTCAGATCATAAATGCTTACCCCATCCTCTTCTTGCCTTTCTTCCTAAACTAATTTTAGTATCATGACTCTCAGATGTGAAAATGTTTACTGTTGCCCTCTGCCACTGTTAAGGATGGGAGGATGTCATACCTCTGGGGTATATTGGAAGTAGAAAAAAAAAAGAGATACAAACCCTCCTCTTTTACTACTTAATTTGTTTAATTTTCTGCCTCTAAACTGCGTGCCTACGCATTCTCCTTCTTATTCCCACTCTTATACATTTTGTTGTTGCAATCTAGAATGTTCCCTACCTCCCTGCTTATGTGAATTCTACCTATGCCTTAAAGCCCAGCTCAAATTCCACCACTTCTCTAAAACTTTCCCTTCTCTATCCCTTCAGTCTATACCAGTCTTTCCTGTGTTGGAACTCCCAAAGAATAGTGTATCCACTTCTATGGCATGTCCAGTGTGTTACCTTATAGTGATAGTTTAGTGTGTATGTATATAGATTCCAAAATCTTCTATATTGTGAGCTTAAGGATAAGTTTAGAAATTGTACCTTAAATCATATCTTTTACTATATTTGGTAATATATTGTTAGATGGAGGTGAATTTAAGGAAACGGTTGACAACAAATGAATAAACTTCAATTTTGTGCATGAAATTAAAAGTAGGACAAGACACAGCCAGAAACCACAGGCAGAACGGATTGGGAGCACAGTAGGTGTCATGAAGTCAGACTCCTCCATATTGTTCATATTACCCTCATGCCAAAGAAGCTTCCAGTTATTTATGCATTATCAGTAAAGATTCAGTAATTTATAGTAATTGTCCATTTTTAAATGTTTTTCATTTTAGTTCACTTAATTATTTTTTTTTAATTATTTTTTTTAATGATTTTATTGGGGAAGGGGAACAGGACTTTATTGGGGAACAGTGTGTACTTCCAGGACTTTTTCCAAGTCAAGTTGTTGTCCTTTCAGTCTTAGTTGTGGCGGGTGCAGCTCAGCTCCAGGTCCAGTTGCCATTGCTAGTTGCAGGGGGCGCAGCCCACCATCCCTGTGGGAGTCAAATGGCAACCTGTGGTTGAGAGGACGTGCTCCAACCAACTGAGCCATCCAGGAGCTCAGCGGCAGCTCAGCTCAAGGTGCTGTGTTTAATTTTAGTTGCAGGGGGCGCTGCCCACCATCCGTTGGGGGAGTTGAACCGGCAACCTTGTGGTTGAGAGCCCACTGACTCATGTGGGAATCGAACCGGCAGCCTTTGGCGTTAGGAACACGGTGCTCCAACCGCCTGAGCCACCGGGCTGGCCAACACTTAGTTATTTTTTTTATTTTTATTTTTTTTAGATGAAGAGGGATGACTTATTTTGGGTGGAAATAAAATTAGATACATGAGCTCAACATTCTTTTCCTAGCGATAATGTTCTTAGAACATGCTGGGAAGCATATGATTGGAAACTAAAGGCAGTTTGTTAGTGAGGTTTCTGAACACCCATCCTAGTTTAATAGACTCCCTTTCTGTTCTCTGACTTAAACATCTTGTTGATACTTTTTTTTATATTAACAATACTCTTATAATTTCCATTTTGAGAATTAGGCCAGTATAGTGAATGTACATGATTATTTCTTGTTTTGGTTTTGTCTGTAGAGGCTTTTTTTTTAACCAATTAAATATAAGTACGTGTTTTATTCATAAATTAGTGCCTTTTTAGTTTTATTTTTTACTGTTTTAAATGCAAATGTATTCATGTTGCTAATGTTTCATAGGTTTAATACTTAAGTTATTTTTCGGTTGTACAACTGACTTGGGTTGCTAAGATGAATTATTTTACTATAATATATAGCAAAGAGTTTTTATCCTTTTGTTTAAATTTTATTTTCACTAACCCCATAGTGCTTCATGGAGTGTGGAAGAATGGGGATCATTTTCAGTATCTTGTGTAATTTCTAGAAAACAGGACATTTTCTTTGAAATTTCATTTTAAATAAAGCCAAGATCCCAGCTCAAGGATCCCTTCATTCCTGCATGAGGAACCTTGGATGTGGCTAGCTTTGGTATTTTTCTAAAACAAACCTTGATACTATATTTCAGTAGTCTTGTTCACGTCATCCTTGCCATTCTCTAATTGCTATTGTCCTCCTTTCTTTTGCTGTAAGCAAGTAGAGCATTTAAGTGGAAAATAGAGTATAACTGCTGACCAGCATGATGCTTTTAGGAAAGGGAGTAGGACAGGAGGAATGATCAAGGGAACATTCAGTTAACTGGACAGTTTAAAAAAACTTTGTTACAGTAGCAGAATATTTACATAAAATTTTGTGTCATGTAAAAGAAGTTATCGATGTGAATGGTCACTTTAGATTGTATAGTATTCTTTTGTAGACAAGCTTCGCAGGAACTATTCATTCAACTTGTAAAATAATTTTTGCTCAGGCAAGTTTTGCCCAGGCAAGTTTATTAATGGAGCTACTAGCTTCTTGTTATTTTGAAGCTGGGGAGAAAGTGAGGCATTAGATGAATTTCATTAATGTGTTTAGTTGCATCATTTCACGTTTCTAAATTATCAGACTAGCAAAATCGCAAAGATAGAAGGGGCAAAAGATTTAAATGAAGCCCAGTTTTACGAACCCTACTTAATGTTTAAGAATTGTGATAATATTGTCTAAAAAACAAATCTTCAAAGCCCTTAAATTCATCAGTGTCTGCATATTCTGAATCCCTGTGTCTTAGGTTCACCTTAAACACAAAGGTCTCCTTTAAGAGGAAAACGCATCAATACCATTAATAGTGCAAGACAGGAAGCAAACTATAAATTACATAAGAATGAATAAAAAGTGCATGAAGAAAGTGCAAGGTAAAAAATGTGTAACCCATTTCTCTAGCTGTACAACACAATATTGAAACAACTCTCAGGTACATTGGAGGGGGAAGGATGAATAAGAAAGTAACTCTAATTTAAACAAAATTTAAATAGAAACGTTCTGCAAAAAGAAAAGAAAGAGAAAATAGACCCTAACTACAAAGGCATCTGTAAGTGTCTTCAGTCACTCACTTGATGGGATGACATTTGATACAGCTGCATGCACTGATTCAAGAGAGGATTTTCCTAAAGAGCTATCTTAAGGTTGAGAGAAAATTATCCTAAATTAGTGGAAGACACTATTTGCTAGAAGTACCTGCCACTGCCGTAGTCAAAGTGGGAGGGAGTGATAGGAAGGGAAATATGCATTTTGCCTTACGTAGTCTCAGAATAAGCAAATCTACCAAAATAATATAGCCAAGTGTATCTGGATACTGATAGATATGGAAATTGTCATATTTGGACATTTCTTGATATTTTCTGATGATAAAAGTAATATGGGTCCATAATAATCTTATAAAATATAGAAAAATATAAAAAGAGAAAAAACACAATTTCACATTCTAGAGAGAACCATTACCATTTTGCTATATTTCCTATGAATATACATAAATGGGTTTATGTTTACTTTTGATCATATTGCATATACTGTTGAATTTAGCTTTTAAAAGTTAGCATTATGTCGTGGACATTTTCTTATATTATGTGACCCTTTTAAGGCAAATTTTATTTTTCTTCATTAGATTTATAATAAAAATAGAGACATCAAAATTACATTTGATTATAATGACTATATATTATATAATGACTATATATGTGAAATCCAAGGTAAAACAAGCTCAAGGTGGGTTAGAGGAGATGAAATTTGGCGGGACCTTAAGAATGAATAGTGAGTTTCCAGGTAGCAATGGTGTGGAAGGGTGTTCAAGGCAGAGGAAGTAGCTTAGAAACGGCATAGAGACACTGAAGCCTATTGGAGAAAGAAGAGGGTCGTTTGAGGTGGGGCACCGATGAATGTGAGGAAAAGAAAGTAGTAGGAAAAAAAGGATGACTTGGGGCCCAGATTTGAAGGTTTTAGTGTGTCTTATAGCCCGTTTTACTTTATTCTACAGGTGACAAGGAACCATCATATATTTTTGAAATGGCAGAGTGATTAAATCTTTGCAATGAGTTATTTTTAAAGAAAGTTGGATATTTGGAACAGGAAGAAACAAAGGTAGAAAAACCCTTTATGAATCAAAGGAGGGACCTGTATTGAGAGATATTGCCAGGTGCATATCTAAACCTGTATCTCTATATTTGAGTATGGATTAGTTAACAGTATAGGTAAAGTTAAAAATGTAGGCATGAAAAAAAATTAGGTGGTTATGGTAAATTAATGATAAATGACTAGTGGAGCACACCTTTATGAATCTGTAATCACATACAGTAGACTCATGGAATGTTGGGACTAGAAGCGTCTTTCATGATCAACTATTGTGTTGGCCCTTTTAAAGGAATTTTTTAAAGAAAGCAGCATGATAGTTACACTTTTCGATTCAATCAGTTGGTTGAGAAAATATAAGATAAAAAGCAATTATAAAAAGCATTGTTCAATGTTTTATTTAATCCCAGAAGCATCTGCGTACTCATATGCAGGCATACTTCTTTTATTGCACTTTGGAGACAGTGCGTTTTTTACAAATTGAAGGTTTGTAGCAACCCTGTGTTGAGCAAGTTTATTGGCACCATTTTTCCAGCAGCTCAGATGATGTAAAGTATTTTTAAATTAAGGTATGTACATCGTTTTTAAAGACAATGCTATTGTACACTTAACAGACTACAGTATAGTATAAATATAACTTTTATATGCATTGGGAAGCCAAAATATTAGTGTGACTCTTTATTGTGATACTCGCTTTATTGTGGTGGTCTGGAGACGACTCGCAATATCTTCGAGGTATGCCTGTATTTGAAAAAGTGGCACACATGAGTGAGACATTTACTCTACAGCGTATAGCATAGGGGTTAAGAGCTCAGACTCTGGAGTCAGAACCTAGTTTGAATCCATCGCTTGCTAACTATATATAACTTTGGACAAGTTACTTGTCCATCAACTCGTAAGTCTGTTTTCTCATCTATAAAATGTGAATCATTGTACCTACTTTGTAGATCTGTTATGTGGATTATAAATGAGTTAATATATGTAAAAAGCCTGGAACAGTACCTAGCACATTGTAAGGACTGAAAGTGTTTGCTATTATAATGATGATGCCATGCTGTCTTGCATATAACGTGCAGTAAATTCAGAGACCTTCTTCTGATTAAGTTTTTTTTCTGTTGTTCTTAGATTCTTATTCTGATGAATAACTATTGGGACCTTTAAATAGTCTGTTATTAAAAAGATAGTGTTATTTGAATTTGTATTTACAATTTTCCTTCACCCTCTTTGAGATCTCCGCCCACTGTATCAACGCATGCCTTAGAGTTATCAATCCCCTCTTCTTTCTCACTTACGGTCCTGGAGAGAACTAAGTCCTAATTCCCTATGGATTCATTTACATGTAATAAATTAATCTCTCTTCTGTGCATCTACAGTGGTACTGGTAATGTGCCATTCTTGGGAGAATTAACAGAGAAGTCATACAAATGATCTTTTGTGGTTCAGATGGGGAACCCCAGTTGTAGAGGGTATACATATCACTTTATCTTGACTGCTGTGTTTCAATGTGGTAATGATGGCAATGGCTGCTTCTATCTGTCTCCCCAAGTCTCCCTTGTATTTTTTTAATATACTTTATTTTTTAGAAAAATAAAGCAGATGGTACAGATATTTCCCATTGTGTTTTTTTAAAATCTCTATAGTCTTTGTCATTAAGCATAAAGTCTGGCACATAGAAGAATAAATAAACAGAGCATTTTCAAAATGGTTTAATATGTTTTTGTTTTAAGAAATTCTTTCCTACATTGAAATCTATATTTTCTTCTATACGTTTTAAAATTTGTCTTTCACATTTGGGTCTGTAATATACCTGGAATTTATTTTTCAATTTGTGTGATTTAGAGACTTTGTTTTGCTGTGTGGTATGTCCAGTCATTTACTGAATACTTATGTAATTCTCTTTTCTTCCAGTCAATTTTAATGTTATGTCTTTGTGTCTTTTTTTTTCTGTGTATGCCTAGATTTAGGTCTGAATGTTCTTTTCTGTTCCTTTGATCTGTTTGTCTATGTGTGCATCAATACCAAACTGTCTTAATTATCTTAGCTTTCCAATAATTCATAATATCTGGTAGGGTAAGTCATTTTACATTTTATAATCCTATTTTTTCCCTTGTTCTTCCAAATATGTTTTAGAATCAGCTTGTTGGGTCCCTTGGAAAAAACCTTGTTAGGATTTTCATTGGAATGTATAGATTAATTAGGAAAGAATTGACATCTTTATGATGTCATTCATCATTCACTAAATACAGAGTACCTCTGCATACCAGGAACTGGGAATATAGCAGTGAACAAAACTCACAAATATTCCTGGACTCATGGAGCTTTCTTTCTAGTAGAAGTATAAAAACCATAAACAAGATAAATTATATGCTCTGTTATTCGCAATAGCCAAAAACTGGGAACAATCTAAATGTCTATCAAATGTATATTTATACAGTGGAATACTGCTCGGCCATATAAAAAGGGACAAACTACTTATATACGTATATGCAATAACACAGACCAATCTTAAAAATATTATACTGGGTGTAAGAAGCCAGATACAATAGACTACATATTAATATTATATGATTCCATTTATGTGAAGTTTCTACAAAAGACAAAATTATAGCAATAGGAAAAAAAAAAAAAAAAACTATAGCAATAGGAAGCAGATCATTGGTTGCCTGGAGCTTGAAATGGGAACAAGGATTGACTAAAAGAGTACAATGCAAATGTTTTTAGGTGATGCGAGTGTTCTAAAATTGGATTATGGTGATGGTTGCACAACTGTATAGATTTACTAAAACGTAGGAATTGTATACTTAAAAGAGGAAAATTTTGTGGTATGTAAATTATACCTTAATAAAGTTGTTTAAAACAATTGTTTTATGCCATCACAGATGGACCTTGAAAACATGCTAAGCCACAAAGAAGCCAGTCTCAAAAAAACCCCACATGTTTTATGATTCCATTTTGGGTGAAGCAGGGAAAGCAGTTAGAAGGCAGCCATCCAGGAAAGATAAAAGTGACTTGGACGAAGGTTGAAGGAAAAAGTGGTCAGTTTTTTAATATATTTTGATGGAAGAAGCAACAAGATTTGCTGACATACTGGAGATGAGATAGGAGAGAAGGAGAAAAGTCAAAGAAGCTATATTTTTTAGCCAGAGAAACTGAAAGGGGGAAGATTGAGGATAAGGCACATTTTTGGTGGGGGAAATGCCAGTTCTGTTTTTGACACGTTAGAGAAGCCCATCAGACATTCAGGGACAGGCTTGAGTAAGCAAATTAGATACCTAACTCTGGAGTCTAAGGAAGAGGTCCTCAAGTAAAGATTGTGTTTCAGGCTACGAATCCTGCAGTCCACCCACGCAATATACTCATACTTAATAAAACAAGACTTTGTTTTCCCTTAAGATAGGCTCTTAAAAATTGTTAGTCTTCCCCTGCCTCCAAAGAAAATAAATATGTTAATTTTCTTGTATGTCAGGATCTTCAAGATGAAGTTGAAAGGGAGAATACTAATCTGCAAAAACTGCAGGCTCAGAAACAGCAAGTACAAGAACTCCTTGATGGACTGGACGAGCAGAAAGCCCAGCTGGAGGAGCAGCTCAAGGAAGTCAGGAAGAAATGCGCTGAGGAGGCCCAGCTGGTAAAGTCTGGCCTTACTGACATGGACCTGTCTCTACCTTAGTGGCTCTTCCTGCTTGTTTTTGTTAGGTGGCAGTCAGTAGTTTGGGCACATGAAGAAAATGGACCATGGGTCATCCAGAAATTACAGGCCCTCTTTAGGGAAAATAAAACATTTAATGTATTTTCCAAGTTTTATTTGGAAGTATGTGACCTATTCTTTCAACTTCCTTGTATTTTTTTTCCCTACTTTCCCTTTTCTATCAAAAATTTACATAAAAAATCCACCAAAATAGTAAACTAAACAAATAAACATATTGCATTATGGAACATGTTAATGACATCTCTTTTGTTTAATCCCCGTCTTGTCATTCACCTCCATATTATAGATCTCATCCTTGAAAGCGGAATTAACTAGTCAGGAATCACAGATCTCCACTTACGAAGAAGAGCTAGCCAACGCCCGGGAGGAGCTGAATCGCCTACAGCAAGAGACAGCAGAACTGGAGGAGAGTGTGGAGTCAGGGAAGGCTCAGCTGGGACCTCTTCAGCAGCACCTGCAGGAGTCTCAGCAGGAAGTCAGTTCAGTAAGTCTGTTCAGCAGCGAGAAGTGACATCAAGTGGGTCGTCACATCCTTTTAGGGAATTATACTTTCTCAGCTTCTGCTCCTTCTCTCTGCCTAGTTCATTCATTTTTCAGACAGTTCGGTTTCTCGTCACCTTTTATAAATGAAACTGTCATACATCTGGTACATCTGATGATCATTGGAGTCATGGTTAAGAGCGTGGACTTGTAGGTGGATGCTTTAGGTTTAAGTGCTGGCTCTGCTTCTTACTACCTGAATCACTTTAATACCAGATTCCTCATCTTTAAAATCGGAGAATTAACAGTACCCCAGGACTGCTGTGAAGATTAAATAAGGCAAAACCTGTGAGACATTTTAGCATAGTGTTTGAAACATAAATGCTAACAAGTGCAGTTTATTTTTATAAATAACCCAGTATCTTCCTTTTTGTGACTCTAATTTTGAAATCAATTTTACTTATTTGGCAAACTTTATTATTTTAAATTAGAAAATTGTTTTTTAATATAGACACATGTGCAGTGTTATGGTAGGTCCAGTGTTTAGATAGCTGCCTTCCTAAATGGAGAATATTTTATAGAATGATAGTAAGATGGTTAGATAGGAGCATAGAGATCATGTAGCTGTTAAAATGAAAGGGCCTTGCAAAGTGAGAGGCAAAAAAAGCGTTTATTTGAGATCAATAAGAATAGCTATTAAGGATGCACGAATTCAGGCAGAAGCCCAAATAGTGTTCCAATTAGGAGACAAAGGCGAGGGGTATTTATGAGAAGGGAAAGGGGAATAGATACATCAATAGGAGAAAGGCATTTCTATTGGTGCAGATAACATAGTGATATTAATTCTAAACAATGTTTTTAATTTTCAGTCCAGTACTGTGTTTCCCCCAAAATAAGACCTAGCCGGACAATCAGCTCTAATGCATCTTTTGGACCAAAAATTAATATAAGACCCATTATTATATTATGTTAATGTTATGTTATGTTATATGAGACCCGGACCGGGTCTTATAGTAAAATAACACCGGGTCTTATATTATTTTTTGCTCCAAAAGATGCATTAGTGCTGATTGTCTGGCTAGGTCTTATTTTCGGGGAAACACAGTAGTCATAATTACTGCAAACAGTTTGCAAACAGTTCTTTGGGGCAGTGTTGCCATAGGCCCAGTCCAAAGGTTATTTTGCCCTATTTTAACATTCTAAAGGTTTGAGTCATAAGAGTTGCCCAGGCAGTTCCTCTGGCATGACAGCTCCCAGATCCATTTTTTTTTTTTTTTTGGACATAGCCCATTCCTTTTATTTTGAATTTGAACTAAATGAAGCCGTAATATTTTTGAGGTTCATCAACATTATAGCACGTATCAGCATTATATTCCATTGAATATTTATAAGGTATTTTGTTTATCCATTCACCAGTTAATGGACATTTGGATTCTTTCTACTTTTTGGCTCTTATGAATAATGCTGCTGTGAACATTTGTGTACAGTTCTTTGTGTGGACATAGGTTTTCATTTCTCTTGGGTATGGAATAGTTGGTTATATTGTAAAGTTATGCTTAATTTTTTTTTTTAACTTTCGATTCACAAACTTTTCCAAAGTGGCTGTACCATTTCACATTCCCACCAGCAATATGAGGGTTCCAGTTTCTCCACATTCTTACCAACACTTTCATTTTCTGTGTTTTTCATTATAGTCATTCTAGTAGGTGTAATGTGGTGTCTCATAGTGGTTTTTTAATTTGTATTTTCCTAATGGCTAGTGATGTTGAGCATCTTTTCATGTGCTTATTTATTAGCCATTCATACATCTCCTTGGATGAAATGTCTATTTAAATCTTTTGCCCAATTAAAAAATTGGGTTGTCTTATTATAAAATTATAATTTTTTAAAATACATTCCGGATATAAGTCTTTTATCAGATATTTCTCCCTACCTCTGGCTTGTCTTTCCATTTTTTTTTTTTGACTTTTTTGAAATTGGATTTCTTTCAAAGTAAGGAGCATAAATGAGAAAAGTAGAAAGGATTCTGGGTATTATAAATTATCATTGAGAAAATAAAACAATGTTTATGAGTAAGGAAAATAGCCTCAGTAAACTGTACCACCAAGTGTGCCAGATATATTTGGTGTCTGTGGAAGCTATTATATCTTGTATCTGATCTCCAAACCTTAAGAATAAACATGCCAATTTCTTACATTTGATTCAGTGGCTTGTGTGTCTTTCCCATAGAGGGCAGTATATTCCCATGGGTCTATAAAAATGAAAATCTGGTTGTAAACTGTTGATTGCTCTCTAAAGCTCAAACTATAGCTTTTCTGGAAAAACAAATAACTGAAGAAATTTTTTCTAACTTCCTAAATTTTCCTCTTCTTACCTAGTATTTGCAGCAAGAAAAAAGCAAAGATCCTCTGATCTTAACTCTATGTGTTTGTACTTATACAATATATACTGTTTTTATCCAACTATTTTGAAGGTGTTCTAAAAGTTTATTGCATTTCTCTTGGACAGTTTCCAAAGAGCTTGTGTTAGTTGCATTACTGATGTTTTTATATCATCTAAGTTTATGCAGAGACTAAGGCAGAACACAGGCTTAGTGACAGGTGCATGAGAGAGCCAGACACAAGATTGCCTAGTTTTGTTCAAGATTCTACTGATTGTCTCAGAAATAACCATGAGGAGCAAACTGTCCTAAATAGAATTGTTTGATAGGCGAGTATTTCCCCTTACTGCTTCCTCAATATGATGGGTATTATTTTAGTGTTAAGGTTTTAAATTTTTGAATGCAGTACTGAAATTGATTCGATGGTCATGATAAAATTTTAAAAAAAAAGAAACGAGAGAATAGGAAACATCAGAGTGCATTACATGTAGTAAGGATAAGTATCACTTCATGAAAACTGTTTCACCACTGTATGTGCATATGTATGTGTGTATAAAGTCATATATAAACTATATATGATTGTGTATGTGTCTGTGTTTTACGTGTGTGTATTTATGTTTATGTATACATCTATTCACAGAGAGACATATCCAGATATATACATACATATTTACTGAGTTAGGATGTAAAATCTATTTCTTTCTATGGCTTAAAGTAAAAAAAAAAAGGTTTGTAAGTCTTTGTTCTATCACACTAGGAATATACAAGACATACGCTGTGTTACAAATGTGTAGTATTTTTGGATTGTTTAAATTCTAAATACAAGGAAGTTTGGTAGATATATATATATCTATATATGCTTTATCTATATATATAAGCATATATATATATATGCTTTCTGATGTCCACGGTTTAAAACTTTAAGCACAATACTTGTGTTCATTAAGTGAACATATATTAAGCACTTACAGTGTGCATCATTGTGCTAGATGTTAGTTAGAGATACAAAGTTGGTAACAAAAGTTGTGGTCTCTACCCTCAAAGAGTTCAAGGTCTTTAACTTTTTAAAAATGGGGTGAATTAGTGGGGAAGGAACAGAGGAAAACATAATTAGAGGCTTATAGGAATGGGAAATTCGGTGTGCCAGGTACCTATCCACACATTGTCCATCGTTTATATAGTCCTCTACATTTTACAGAGTTCTTTCAAATATATCTTTTGCTTTGCGTAACAGGTGATAATTACTCCCTTTTGAATTAAATAGAGGCTTGAAGAGGTTATTCTGACGATGATCACCTAATTAGAAGATGACAGAGCTAGATTTACATCTGTCTCCCAATCCAATATAGTGTTCTTTCCCAGGTTATGATCCTGAAAATATCTGTGCAAAATTACAGGTTCCAAATTGAGCAACTTAAAAACCTTACGGGGATCTGGGTGCTAGACTTATTGGGGTAATCATTTTCTAAGTTATGTAAATGTCTAATCACTAAGTTGTATACCTGAAACTAATATAATATTGTATGTCAACTGTAACCGAAAAAATTTTCTTAAGAAAAATAGAGTTCAGTCTTAAAGTCTTAAAAGGGGGAAAAAACCTTATGGGGAAAATAAGATTAGGTGAATACAGTCTTAATTTATGAAATGTCAGTAAGTATTTTTTATGTTTGCTAAAAACCAAAAGCACAGCATGCTAACAAATAAAGAGAATTCCATTGTCATTTAAAATATGTATAATTTATGAAAAATGGGAGTATTCCTTTTCATTAGAAACATTTTTTTATTCTACTTTCTCAGTTTCTTTGAGATATTTGTAGATTTGTTTTTCTTTGTTATAGATGTTAGTATAACTAAGCACTTTTTTCCTTCCCCTGAGCCCCAACATTTTTTTACATATATATTAAAATTTTATTGAATACTATCGTCTGTGCCCCACTATTGTCCCAAGAGTATAAAGTCACTTGGATATTGGGATCAGAAAGACTTTGAGTGCCTTTTATTTAGCATATTTGGCAAGCTTAAATTTAGAGACTACTTCCTAGGGCTCTAGCCCATTAGTAGAAAATGCCAGAGCTCATTTTACCTGTGTCTTCACTCTTTGCCTTCCCAGTAGGAGTATGGATGACTCCAAATCCTTGTGTACTCTCCCTCAACTTCCTTTATCTCTTCTAAAGCTTCACTGCAAAATCTTCTCTTGCTCTGTCACTTTGCTATCTTTTCCCCAATACCCTGAGCCTTCTATACCCTACAGGACGACCAGTATACAGATATTTGAGTCAAAATTCTTGGAACTTGAAAAAGATGTACAAAAGCAAACCTGTATGTTCTAGAATCTCAAGAGGAGAACTTACTTGAATGGATTACTGAAATCTTTAAGTTAGGCTTCCTTCCCAGAGTATTCTCCTTATGGAAGCAGATTTATCCGTGACCAACTCCAAGGGTATAGCCAGTTTTATGTTGCATGTCTTTGTAGTAATAAGTTCTGTTTTGTACTTCTACTTTGTGTTGACAGATGCAAATGAAACTGATGGAAATGAAAGAGCTGGAAAACCATAATAATCAATTAAATTGGTGCAGTAGCCCACACAGCATTCTTGTAAATGGAGCTACAGATTATTGTAGCCTGAGCACCAGCAGCAGTGAAACAGCCAACCTGAATGAGAACGCTGAAGGCCAGAGCAACCTTGAGTCCGAGCCCATACATCAGGAGTCTCCAGTGAGTCTAATAGATCCATAACCTTCATAATCAACTTCAGAAAAAAATTGATTTAGATCAAAGTTTTCTTGACATCAGACCTAATATAAATACATTTCCTGCCTCATCTGAGGACAATTGAGGTGTTGTTTTTTTCAGAGGCAGAGAATGGGTACTGATCCAACAATTCTAACAGTTACTATGTAAAAATGTAATTTTAACCAATCTGTTTGTTACAGAGCATGTTTTCGAAACAGTAGTTTTGTAGATAATAACTTTTTAAAACAGTTTTTATATACTCTCAAGCAAAGGTGAAAGGGAGTCTTTGTTTCATAATGCTGAGGACATTTATTTAGCAGTTATTTAGAGAGCATCAACTCTGTGTCAGAGTGCTGCTGTGTTGTGTGTGAGAGTTACAGAGACTAAAGCCAAAAGAACCCTGCCTTCAGGCAGCATACAGTCTAGTAGTGTGACGCTGTGTGAAAGGGCTGTGACAAAGGAAGCATGGGATGTTCTGGCAGGACAGCTTGGAGGGGGCTCAGAGAAATGATGTAGGGAAAGCTTCACAAGTGACTCATAGTGAGAAGGGGTCAAGCAAAGCAGAAGATGGTACACTCCTAGCAGAGACAACAGCGTTAGCGTTGGTATGAGATGGGAGAGAACATGCTACACAGGGTTGTAGGACGTTTTCAGAGGAGATCTTCTGATGGTGGGGAGAACGTTGGTAGGGGATGAGGCACTCTCCTAGTGGGACCTGCATTATCTCTGTCACTTGATCAACATATAGGTGCCTGAGCACCACTCCAAATTGTTGAACTAGAGTTTCTGGGATGGAACCAGGTATATATATTTTATAAACAAAATCCCTGGGTGATTGTGATGTGTACCTGGATAAAAATGACCACTTTTAGGTCAGAAAAGACCACAGAGTAAAAAATTGGGATTCATCTTGAAGCACTGGGGAAATTATCATACTACAGTGATAGGCATTGGAGAATTTCAAGCAAGAAGTGACACGATTAAGTTTACCTTTTAGAAAATGTGGAGAATGGATTGGACAGTGGTACTGGACACACAGAGATATGTTAAGAGACTATTGGAATGGTCTGGGTGAGAGTTGTTTTAACCTAAACTTAAGCAATAACAAGAGGGATGGATGATTAGAAGAATACAAATTTGAGAGATATTAAGGATGTAAAATTAACAGACTTGATTTTATTTAGTCTTGGACACGTTATAGAATATTTTTTTAAGCACAAAAGGTACAATTACTAGGTTATCCTTCAAAGACATAGGGTGGTATGAAATGGAGATTTCCCCTGCCGCTTCTGAAGCCTTACTAATCTACTGGTGTAAATCCAGAAAACAATGGGAAGTCATTGAAGAACTCTTAACCAGAAGGGTCAAGATCAGATTAACATTTTAGATCTGTTACTTTGACTAAGGTAGATAGATTGGAAGGGCATACATTACAGACAGGAAAGTTGGAAGATTACTATAGTAATCTGGACCAGAAATGATAATACTGTAATGGGTGATAGTGACAGGATGGAAAAGAAGGGAAGGATTTGAGAAAGAGGTAGGAAGTAGACTCAGTAAAACTTGGAGTCTAACTGAGGGGTGACTAAAGGGAAGTGGTTAAGGAAGACCTGACGTTTTCTGGACACGTGCTAGTACCATTTTCCCAAGAAAGATTAGAGGAGAAATTGTTCGCTAAATATGGTCTGCTTGTCTTTTTTTATTTTCTAGTAAGTTTTGGTTATTCTTTGACAGTGTCCTCTGCCAAGTAGAAAATATCTTTGTTAGTCCATGTAGCATTAATATTTTGTAGGCAAGAAGTAGTCCTGAAGTGCTGCCTACTGGTGTGACTGATGAAAACGAAGTGGTGACTGCAGCTGTTAATGAAAAACTTCGTCCTGAATTTAACAATGACAGACATTCAAAAGAGGTAAAAATAATTTCATATGTAATGTTCTTATCACTGGTTTCCCAAGATGGGTTATACACTATTTTAGGCTGAGGAAAGAGAAAAATGTGTTAAGTGAACTCTTTGACCACAGAAATATTTGTTATATTACCATCAGTTGGTTTTTCAGCGCATGTTATTTTAAAATGTTATTTTAAAATGTAAGCTTTGGTTCCTAAAAAAAAAAAATTTCTTATTTAAAATTATTTTCAGGAAGATCCATTTACTGTAGAATCAAGTTCACTGACAGATCCAGTTGCAGATACAAATTTGGATTTTTTCCAGTCTGATCCTTTTGTTGGCAGTAAGTACTCTATTTTTATATTATAGATTTACCGAAAAGGCTTTTTAATACATCAACTATATAAGAATTAGGGCTTCAGTTTTGTAAGCCTACTTGTCATAATAAAAGTAAAGTAGAGAGTAAAGTTTTATGTGCTCA
This sequence comes from Rhinolophus ferrumequinum, assembly GCF_004115265.2. NCBI lineage: Eukaryota > Metazoa > Chordata > Mammalia > Chiroptera > Rhinolophidae > Rhinolophus > Rhinolophus ferrumequinum. Next base: position 36,726,618 of record NC_046292.1, on the reverse strand, counting down.
GATTTTAGTATTTGTTCTCTTCAGGCAACTAAATCCTGGGACTAAGCCTTTGATTATTACTTAGGATCCCCTGATAAAGAGTACGTTTCTTCTTCATAATAAGGACCGAAAGGAAGAGAGGAGACGGGGCTTAACCAGAGTGCCCTATTTACTGGAAGTGCCAACACCATGCTTTAAAAGAGTGGAAGCTATAGTAGTAGTTAGTAGACTGGTCCCTCCCTGAAGATGTCTCCAATCTTATCGAAGAAACATAAATTTAATAAACTAAGATATGTCATGTAAGTGTAAACTCTGCTAAATATCACTTGTGTCAAAGCTCTTTTTGCGTTTTATTTATTTCTAAAATCACCTGTGAAACGGGTATGTCAGTTTATATCAGTTTTAAAGGTGGGAAACTGAGGCACATAGACAGAATAACTTGCTTAGAGTCATGGCAGAAATGAGCTCAGATATTAGAACACTTTTAAAAAGTGTTTAATGGCAGAAATGAGCTTAGATATCAGAACACTTTTATTGAGCTATATAAAGTGTAGAAAAGTACATAAATTGAACCTTTAAAGTATATAATTAAATGGTTTTATTGTATTCACAGAGTTGTATAATCATCGCCAAAATCTAATTTTGGAACATTTTTTTTTTATCACCCCATAAAACAACCCCATCTGTACCCATTAGAAGTCAGTTCCCATTCCCCTAACCCCAGCTCTAAGCAGCCACTAATCTACTTTGTGTCTGTGTAGATTTGCATGTTTATGTAATTATGCAATATGTGTTCTTTTATGTCTGGCTTCTTTCATTTAGTGTAATATTTTTAAGGTTCGCTCATGTTGTAGTTTGTTTTGGTGCTTCATTCCTTTATATTAACGGGGTAATATTCCATCAGATGGATATACCACATTTTACTTATTCATTGGTTTATGGACTTTTGAGTTGTTTCCACTTTATTCACTATTATGAGTAATGCTGCTATGAACATTTATATACAAGTTTTTGTGTGGATATGTTTTTATTTCTCCTGGGTATATATCAGATCATACCCTAATTCTATGTTCAATTGTTTCAGGAACTGCCAGACTGTTTTCCAAAGTGTCTGCACCATTTTACATTCTCCCCAGTGATGCATATGGGTTGTAATTTTTCTGTATCCTCGCCAACACTCATTATTATCTATCCTTTTGATTATATAGCAATCCTAGTTGGTGTAAAGTGCTATATCATTGTGGGTTTGAATTTTTTTTATTTCCTTAATGACTAACACTGTTGATCATCTTTCCCTATGCTCATTGGCCATTCGTGTATCTTCTTTGGAGAAATGTTTATTCAAATCATTTGTCCATTTTTTAATTAGGTTGTTTGTCTTTTTATTGTTGTAAGAGTTCTTTACATATTCTGAATATAAGTCCTTTAATCATATATATGATTTGCAAATATTTTCTTGTATTCTATGTTGTCTTCATTTTGAAGTCCAATTCATCCATTTTTTCTTTTGTCACTTATGCTTTTGATGTCATATCTAAGATCCAAAGTCATGAAGATTCACACTTATGTTTTCTTCTAAGAATTTTATAGTTTTAGTTGTTACATTTAAGTCTTTGATCCATTTTGAATTAATTTCAGTATATGGTGTGAGATAAAGATCCAGCTTTATTCTTTTGCATGTAGATATCCAGTTGTCTCAGCACCATTTGTTGAAGACTGTTCTTCCTCCATTGAATTGTCTTGGCACTTTTGTCAAAAATCAAATGACCATAAATGACAGGGTTTATTTATTTCTGGACTCTCCAATTCTATAAGAATTGTTTTTTACTTCAGTGAAGCTTTGTGTCTCTGTTTCTGAAACGGTGATGGTAATACCTATCCTGTACTGTTGTGAAGAGCAGAGACTTTGTTAGTAAAATTCTTGCTATGATCAAGAGATAAGTATAGTTAGCTCTAATTCAAATTCTTTTATGAGATGTGTTGAAGTTCTGCCTTTACTCTTTATTATTTTAAATATTTGCTAAAGGTGGTTGACAGTCAGTGTTTTTATCTACTTTGAGGTAGAGTTAATGAAACAAACTTTGCTTTAAGAAACGTTGCTATTGTTTTAAAGTTACCCTTTAAGTAATGGTGTCACAACAGTAAATATTATTTTGATTTGTCCTTATTTGTTTCATCACAGGTGATCCTTTCAAGGACGATCCTTTTGGGAAAATTGGTCAGTATATTATTGGGGTCCATCTTAGCTTATATGTGATTCTGCTTAATTATAAGCTTGTGTTCTATTTAAGAATGAGAGATCACAGCTGGGTAGTTATAGGAAATGGACTTCCTTTTTATTTAGTTTTGAAACTGATCTAAGGCCCCACTAAGATGTTGTATGTGCCTGGCATTTTCAGAGAGAAAGTGGTAGATTCTTGTGAATTTGCTTGAACACTGTTAGCTTCACTTTTTAAAAAATTAGTGCTTATACTTTGATGCTTTTAATAATATTTACACTGATTTCTCCTTATTAGCTGAAGATTAGATGAGTATAATGAGCTACGTACTACAGGGTTTAGAACTTGTGTTTTCCCAAAATTATAGCCTATTCCAATGAATGGGGGAAAAGGGAACATCTTTAAGAATTACTAAACGTCAGACTTTTAAAGATACTCTTTCTTGGGGTTTTTGCATAAGAATAAAGCAAATCTTGTGTTTCATTTAGTTAATGCTTTCCAAACCTGTTCCAGACTATTGGCTATTACACTTGGGCTCAGAGAGAAAAATGCATTTAGAAATTTTTGTTGTTTCTTTAGTTATGATAGCATAGAATGAGATCCCTTGAAATTATATGCTAATTTTAAGAAATAAGTTTATTATGTGAAAGACACTTATCTTTTATTAAAACCAGAAAGGAATCTGTGATCCCCTCTTCACCCCACCCTCAAAATTATAATCACCAGTTTAGTAGAATTATTTAAGCCTAGCATACAGGAAACATTTGTGTAGCAAGTGTTGGAATTATTGATATGCTTTGGGTGAGTGATGAACAAGTAGAAAAGAATTGTTAATTAAAACTGTGTAACTACATGGAACTGTCTGTACTTTTTTTATGATCCATAGTCATAATGCAAAGTACCTAACTTAGATTCTGCAGGAGTTCAAAATGTCTTTTTATTACGGCAATTGTTGTGCCTTCAGGTGACAGGAAACTCAGTATAATAGTTTTTGAGTCTCATATTTGTGCTGTATTTTCTTAGATCCTTTTGGAGGTGATCCTTTCAAAGGTTCAGATCCATTTGCATCTGACTGTTTCTTCAAGCAATCTTCTACTGATCCTTTTGTCACTTCAAGTACTGACCCTTTCAATGTAGCCAGCAATAGCAGTAATACATCGGTAAGTGGGAGGGTTAAAAACAGTCAAATGGGTAATAAGTATTGTAAGCGAGTTCCTTGAAATATACAGTGATGAAAGAATCCTCTTTTAGATTACTTCTGATGGGCCATAAAAAATTTTTAGTCTCGGGGTAGCCGGTTATCTCAGTTGGTTAGAGCATGGTGCTAATAACACCAAAGTTGCTGTTTCGATCCCCGCATGGGCCACTGTGAGCTGCACCCTCCTTAAAAAGAAAAAAGAAAAAAAGAAGAAAAAAAAAATATATATATATTTTTCAGTCTCACTCAATCCATCTAATTTTTGATTCAGAGTAGTAGTTCACAGCTTGACACCCACTGGAATTAACTAGAATAACTTAATGTCATCCAAAACTCCACCCTTCAAAGGACCAAATATTATCCCACTGGGGATATTAAAAATAAATGATTAGATATCCATTCACCAGTTTTAAGTAAAGCTTTTCAGAAATGTTTGGTATGAAATTCAATTTAAAATAACAGCATTGATGTTTTAGAAAACTAAAGTCATTTGTTATTTTATAGACACATTTGGAATGTTAATCTTATAAAAGAAGTACAAATTCCCACTAAGTGTCAAGATTCTATTGAGGACATACATAGTACAATCGTTATTTAATAACCTCATACTGTAATCAGGTACTTCTGTGTGCTGTACATTGTTCCTGATCTTCACATCAACCTTGCGAAGTAGGGGTTGGTTTTCTGTTTCAACAATAAGGACATTGGGACTTGGAGAAAATTAATTTAACGTAACCAAGGTCATATGGCTAAGTTCTTTATCATCTGGAGGCTTTAAAAATAAAATATTTATATCATGGATATTTAAACATGTTCAAAGTAGAGTAATATAATTAAATACTTTAACAAACTTTCATGTATCTGTCACGCAATTTCAGTAATTATGAGTAATTTTCGAGGTTCCCCCCCCCCCCCCGATTTTTATTTGGAGGTTTTTGTGGGTTTTTTTTTAACTTTATTTATTTAAGTGGGTTTTTTCCAGGACCCATCAGCTCTAAGTCAAGTAGTTGTTTCAATCTAGTTGTGGAGAGCGCAGCTCACACTGGCCTATGTGGGGATTGAACCAGAAACCTTGTTGTTAAGAGCACTGCGCTCTAACCCACTAAGCTAACCGGCAGCCCCCTTGGAGGCTTATTTTTTAAGGCAGGATTTTCATGTCTACAAGTAAACCAGATCCAGAAAAGGTCAGTTGAGTAACAGACATTTGAAGCAAAAATTCTGTTTTTTAATGTTCTTCGATAAAGGAGACTTCCTTATAAGAGTAATTGATTCTTTTAAAGACGGTAGATTTTTGTATTCTCGAATTGCCTCCTTACTGTATTTGGTAAAGAGCTCCTTGGCCAATAGCTGGTATTTTCCATTGATGTAAAACTGAGCAAATGCCTCCGTAACTGAATATTTGTGGTTTCCACAGGCTACTGGATACTATGTTTTCCTACAACCTTAGTTTGCAGTGTGGACCTGTTTGCCAAATTCTTTTTAAATTGGCTGCAACCTGAATTCTTTTCCTCTCACCTTATTCTACCCTTTCATTCTTCACTTGTATCATTTAAAAAGCAAGAAAGCCAAAGTAGTTCTTTCTAATTTAAAAATAAAAGTTTCTCTTGTTCCTCTACCCTGTTGAAAATTTTCTGCCATTAGTTCTATTTCCTTTTTCTCTTTTCTAACCAGTTTTCAAAAGCATCTTGACCTTGCTGACAGCTCTTAATTTCTCCATGAAAAACAAAACATAAAAACAAATTGGCAATACAGTAATATCTATATTTATCTAATCTCTTCTATGTGCCAGGCATGGTGCTAAGTTCTTTTCATGTGTTACCTTATTTAATCTTCACTATAATCCTATGAGACTCATATTGTTATCCTCATTTTTAAGATAAAGTATATGAGTCTTAGAGAGGTTAAGTGGTAGTAAGTTAGTAAATGACAGAACTGAATTCAAACCCTGGTTAGATAGAACAGAATTCAAACCTGGTCTATCTGACCAAAATCTAAGGTCCTTATCGCGATAGTCTAAGGTTAAACTTATATCTCGCTAGCTCCAAAACCCCACATTTTTGTGATCTTCCTTTATTTTTTAAAACAGCCTTCTGATTATGCCTCCAGACATGAATCTCTCCCTGAAAGTCCTGTTCCCTCAAGGCTGGTTTCTGCTTTCAAAGGGACGTAATTTTAAAAAACAAAAACAACTACCATTCCCTGCTTTCTGAGCTCGTGGATAGCACTGTGTAGGTGCTAAGTCATTCTGTCAAAGGGGGACTGATGGAGAAGAGAGAATTTCGATGGTTTGTTAGGTGACCTTGTAGGAGGCTTTTGGAACATTAATTTTATAAAATCATACCATCTGAATTTTAGTTACAAATATTGCCTTTGTGTACTAAATTGCCTAATTATCAGACTGGTCATAATTGAACGTTAAGAGAGTTTTGTGGCCACTGATTCCATCATGGGCTGCACACTCCATCTTGTTCCCCTTCCTCTCCCAGGGACCTTTGAGGGAGATGCACAGTGTACGATGAAGGAATAGGCATGCTTTTTGTATTTTTCTTTATAATGGTACATAAAACTTGCAAGCTGTTATTAAAAACCAGACCTGTTAGTTTTTCCTTCCCTCAAAGTCAAGAGAAGAAGCAATAAAAGTTGTTGACTTACATTATCATGTCAGTGACTTTCTCTCACACTGGTATTTTCACTATTAGGAACCATGGGAAGTTACTTTGCTCTACAGACCAGCTTAACTTTTTTCTTTGATTGCTGTTTACTCATTCAGCAGATAAAATTAGGGTATAAGCTAGTGAGCGAGTTTTGTAATATCATTGGCATCAGTTATAATAAGTACTATCATTTTCAGTTCCAAAAACTTCATTAGTATTAATTATTTCTTTAAGTCCCAGTTAGCATTACTTTTCTCTTTTCAAATACATTTGTTTCTCTTGGAAATTTATAAATTGAGTGCAGCGTTATCCTTTGACATTCATTTACAATATCTAATCTCTTGATGATTAGAAATAGATGACATCGATGCCATTGGTAGCCATGAGTCAGAGTAGGAGATAAATATTCCAAAACTCCTTTCACACCCCTTTCCCTTGTCTGCCAAACCTCAGCTTTCGGCTGGCCTCTTAAAAAGAGCTTGATACCAGAAAGAGAAAGTTCAATTGTCTTCCTAAATATACAATTTGTTTAACTATGATTAAAAACTAAAGTAGGAAGACAGTTCAATAGCAGGAATCTCTGGCTTCTGGTAAAGTCCTTACTCTTTGTAGCCACTCACCCTTGCCACTTGATCCAGATTTTTACATGGCTTATTTGAAAGTAAGAGGATCTTTTCAGCAGAAAACTGTATATCTATATCTATCTTCCCCGGCCCCCCCATTCACAAGCACATGTTTCCTCCAAGGGGAAGAATGCTAAAATTATTTTTAGATAACAATTAGAAAATGGAAATCTAGCATTTTCTGAAGTACTAGGTTATTTATGAGTTAGAATAGTATGCTGGATATTTTTGTACCAGTAAAAATTCCTTAGTTTTAATAGCTGTACTATGATTATATGAAATATTAACGTTAGAGGAAGCTGGGTGAAGCATATATGGCAACTCTGTACTATCTTTACAACTGTTCTAGAAATCTAAAGTTATTTCAAAAAAGAAAGTTAAAATAGTGTGCATCTATACAAGTAGCAAAATTATGAAGGAAAGAAAAGAATGCCACCAAAGTCAAGATAATAGTTACCTCTACAGAGGAGCGATGGGATTGTGATTGGAGAGGAGCGCCTGAAGACTTCTGAGGTGCTGGCAGTTTCTTGGGAGGTGATAACATGTGTTCACTTGACACTTATTTGTTAAACTGTACATGTGTTTCATACACTTTGATGAATGAATGTTATATTTCACAATAAAAGGTTAGAAATGATATGTACCATTTCAATTTAGTAAGATTACAAATCAGGAGGGGATAACATTTGTTCCTAATGCCTTGTGTTCCTTAATGAATTTAGAGTCTGTAAAGAATATTTTCTTGGATATGGCAGTTAGGTTTCAACTATGAATTGCTGCCTCTCAATCATGGTTTTGTGTATTTTGTTTAGGTAGAAACATTGACGCACAATGATCCATTTGCTCCTGGTGGAACAGTTGTTGTTGCAGCTAGTGATGCGGGTAAGGAAATAATCTATCAATTTCTTTGAACAGTAAACATTACCTTTTTCTTTAAGCTTTACTTATTTATTTGTTTGTTTGTTTGGTCTCCAAACGTGTTTGTCCTATTTACTTATGTATGGCTTTAAAATTATTGCATAGTTCTAGCCAATTGTAGTCTACCAATAATAATGACAAGTGTTTCTGTATCACTTTCTACTTTTCTTATTAGTCATTATCTCATTTATTGTTCATGTTAAAATATTACAAAGATATGTACTCTAGCCAATGTCAGTAAACTAATAATTTTGTTTCCTTTATAAAAACAGTGTTGCTTGGCAGTTTCAAAGTCAGCATTGGCTATGGATGTTGGCCTAAATTTAAAAGTTAGTGGCTTTCAATAGGAATGATAATAATAGCTTTACTAATAGTAGATGGATTCTGTTAATAATACAGAGGAAAGTTAAATGTTATTCTAGCATCCAGTTTTCATGCTTTATTTTCCATTTATCTTTTAAATAACCTTTTAAGTAATAGTCTCATTATCAAGATCAGGAAACTGAGGACCAGAACATTAATTAAGTTAATCAAGATTATACAGTTTACTAGATTTGAACCAGGTGAAACTAGGATTCAAGCCTAATTCTGACAGAGTCTAAAAGCTTTTTTAACTAAGTAACTGCTTCTTTCTCACTATTCATTTTAAAAATTAAACAAACAGACCAGTTATTATGTAGGAGAGCAGGGAATTATAGGGAAATGGACTCAAACAAGTAAATACTTCAGTATCATGCTGAAAATGGGACGCCTTATTTTTCCAGATGAAAATAAGGTGAGTTATTCAGTACACAAATTTGTTGATTGTGACAAATTGAGGATTATAGGCATAGAGAAAGATCAGTAGGAATGCCTTCACAATTTGGATTTCTTGTATTGTACAAATTATAACAAGATGAGATTTAGCAGTGTGCATTATTTATTTTCAGGTTGAAAATTAACTTCCAACATGAGTAGAAGGGAGGAGGAATGTAAAAAGCAGATACGTAGAAAACAAGATTTAATGTAGTGCCAGGTGTTGATTTAAATTTAGAATGACAGCAAATAAGATTTCTAAAAGGCTTATTGTAGTAACAGTGGTTAAATTGTATCTTTTAAAAATACATGTGCTTTTTTAGACTCTCATTATTGAACTGATGAATTATACATTGCTAGGAATATTTTATGGTTAGAATGGATAACCTAGGAAAATAAAATGAAAGGTTAATACATTTTTAATTAACTCTCGATTGCACACCCTAAGGAATGTTACCATGAGAGTATATTAAAATGACAAAAGTTTAAAGGAAAGGGGAGATCACCGCCATTTAGGGTAAATCATAAATGATTTTAAAGCAGAAGGTGGCTTTTGTGGTATGCCTTGACAGTGTGGGCTAGAGTTTTTAATAAGTTATGGAAAGAGAGTATGTAAAGCAAAGGGAGTAACATGAGCAAGGAATGTAGGTAGGACATACGGGGCAGTTCAAGGAAAAACAGACATTTTGATAAAGCTTATTTATAGAAGAATAGTCAGGTTAAGTCCAAAGTGGTAGATTGCAGTCTTCCTGTAGAAGATTTCTATTGCCTTATGTTGGTCTTCTCTTTCAATTCCAGTTCATTTCCTGTGACTATAGTAGCCGGGGAGGGGCCTAAGATTTATTGTTAATCATCATAATAATGATACCATTTATTGCATACTTACATAGTTCCAGCACTCCAGGTGCTAGCCATTTTTCCATACGTGGTCTCATTTAATTCTCCCACATAAAGCCATTTCAAAAGGTTAAAGAAGTGGTCATAGATGGACCCACATTCTCGGTCCATCTGAGGTCTCTGGCTTTCCACTGACCTCTTTGGTCATTCCTTCTGTCTCCTTTGCTGATTCTTCCTCTTTTCACCAACTTCTTTATGTTGTGTTGCTCCAGGTCCTAGATTTCGGACCTCTTTTCTTCTCTATCTGTTCTACCTTGGGGATTTCATCTAGTTCATGGATTCACATATTATCTATATGCTGATTTATATCTCTAGCCACATCTTTTTACCTGAACTCTAGACTCATGTATCCAGCTACTATTGACATCGCCACTTAAATATCTGAGAGATACATCTAACACAATATGTCTAATAACACCGAACACCTAATCTTCCTTCCAAAACCTGCTTCTCTTAAAGCGTTCCCTATCTTACTTAATTCATGGTAATTTCATCTGTAACATTCCTGAGAGCTAAAACCTTAGAATCATCCTTGGTTCTTCTTTCCCTTACTCTCTCCCTAGTGTGTCAGGAAATCTTACTGTCTTTACTTTCAAATTACATCCAATAAAAGCCTGACAATGGCCTATACCTTTCTAATAATATCTCTTAATCGTTATTCCCTTTACTCATCCTGTTCCAGCCACACTGGCTTCTGTGCTGTTGCTCAAACACAGGCTAGTGTTCCGTAGACCCTTGGCCCTTAACTGGTCCCTGTTCCTGGGATGACCTTTCTCCAGATATCCACATGATGACCTACCTTACCCCTAACAAACCTTTGCCAAAATGTCGCGTTCTCAGTGAGGCTTATTCTGGCCACCCTGTTTAACATTTACAAGTACCAGCACTCCCCTCTTACTGTTCTCTACTCTTCCTTCTTTCATTATGGCTGATTACTTTCCAGCATACTGTATAAATTACTTTGTTTTTTATCTGTCTCCTCTTCTTCCCACTAGATTTTAAGTTCCACAGGAACTTGGATCTTTGTATTCACTGATGTATCCCAAGAACCTTACACCATGCCTGGGCACATAATATTACTGAATGAATGGATGAATCAATTATTCTCCTCATAGAGCATGATAAGAGCCCAGTGGATGAAAATCTTTGGGGGTGTTGGGGGGGGAGGTATTGCTTATTTTATTCTGATAAGTGGGTTTTTTAGTATTGTGACAAAATATACATAACATAAAATTTACCATTTTAAGTATACAGTTCAGTGGTATTAAGTATATTCACATTATTGTGCAACCATCACATCCATCTCCAGAACTTTTTTCATCTTCCAAAACTGGAACTCTGTACTCAGTAAACAAGAATTCCTCATTACCTCCTCCTACTAAGCCCCGTCAGCTACCATTTACTTTTTGTATTTATGAATTTGACTGTTCTGGGTACCTCATATAAGTGGAGTCATATACCATGTTTCCCCGAAAATAAGACCTAGCCGGACAATCAGCTCTAATGCGTCTTTTGGAGCAAAAATTAAGTCTGGGTATGATATGATATGATATGATACCGGGTCTTATATTAATTTTTGCTCCAAAAGACGCATTAGAGCTGATCGTCCGGCTAGGCTTTATTTTCGGGGAAACACAGTAGTATTTATCTTTTTGTGACTGGCTTATTTTGCTTAGCATAATGATCTCAAGGTTCATCCATATTATAGCGTATATCAGAATTTCCTTTTTAAGACTAAATAATATTTTATTGTTTGTCTACACCACATTTTTTTTTTATCCACGCATCTGTCAGTAGACACTTGAGTTGCTTCCACATTTTGGCTATTGTAAATAATGCTGCTATTCGTATTAGTATACAAATATCTGTTCAAGTCCCTGGTTTCAGTTCTTTTGTGTATATAACAACAAGTGGAATTGCTGGATCAATGTGGTAATTCTATTTTTCATTTTTTGAGAAACCACCACACTGTTTTCCATAGTAGCTATACCATTTTATATTCCCACCAGTTAATTTTTCGATATGTTGTAAGGTTAAGGGTCCAACTTCATTCTTTTTCATGTAGCTATCCAGTTTTCCCAACATCATCTGTTGAAAGGACTTGTCCTTTCCCCATTGAGTGGTTTGGCATCCTTGTAGAAAATAATTTGACTGTATATACAAGGGTTTATTTCTGGGCGCTTTATTCTGTACAGTGGTCTAAATACCACACTGTTTCGATTAATGTAGCTTTGTAATAAGTTTTGAAATCAGTAAGTTGGAGACCTGTAACTTTGTCATTCTTTTGCAAGATTCTTTTGGCTATTTTGGTCCCTTGAGATTCTATATGAATTTTAGAATGAATTTTCTATTTGTGCAAAAAAATGTCTTTGGAATTTTGATAGGGATTGCATTGAATCTGTAGATTGCTTTGGATAGTATTAACATCTCAACAATACTAAGTCTTCCAATCCATGAACATGAACTGTCTTTCCATTTATTTGTATCTTATTTACTTACAGAATGTTTTATAGTTGTCAGTGTACAAGCCCTCCTTAGTTAATTCCTAAATATTTTATTGTTTTTGATGCTACTGTAAATGAAATTGTTTTCTCAATTTCGTTTTCAGATTGTTCATTGTTAGTATATAGAATCTTGCTGGTTTTTGTTTTTTTTTTTAAAGATTTTATTGGGGAAGAGGAACAGGACTTTATTGGGTAACACTGTGTACTTCCAGGACTTTTTTCCAAGTCGAGTTGTTGTCCTTTCAATCTTAGTTGTGGAGGGTGCCGTTCAGCTTCAAGTTGTTGTCCTTTCAGTCTTAGTTGTGGAGGACGCAGCTCAGCTCCGGGTCCAGTTGCTGTTGCTAGTTGCAGGGGCGCAGCCCACCATCCCTTGCAGGACTCCAGGAATCGAACTGGTAACCTTGTGGTTGAGAGCCCACTGGCCCATGTGGGAATTGAACTGGCAGCCTTCGGAGTTAGGAGCATGGAGCTCTAACCGCCTGAGCCACCGGGCCGGCCCGAATCTTGCTGGTTTTTGTATATTGATTTTATATCCTACTACTTTGCTGAATTCATTGGATCTAAACAGGTTTTTTTGAGTGTGTGGAATCTTTAGGATTTCCTACATGTAAGGTCATGTCATCTACAAACAAAGATAATTTTTTTTTCCCCTTGCCTAATTGCTCTGGCTAGGACTTGTGTGTTGAATAAAAGTGATAAAAGTGGGCTTCCTTGTTTTGGAGAGTGGGTATCCTGATTTTAGAGAAAAAGCGTTCATTCCCTCACCACTGATTATGATTTTTGTGTTGGCTTTTCATTTATGACCTTTATTATTTTAGTTTCCTTCTTTTCCTAGTTTGGTCAGTGTTTTTATCGTGAAAGGATGTTGAATGTTGTCAAATGCTTTTCCTGAATCTATTGAGATACCATGTGGGTTTTTTCCATGAAAGGACTCTTTGGGGTTGAGGGAGATAGCTGCAGATTTCACCTTACTGGGCTCTTATTCCAACAACAACAAAAGTAATAATAATTAGGAAAGAAGCGGTGATTTGAAGCAACCAAAAGCAGTGACTTTGGAGATCATCAGGTACAGCAACTTTTTGGTCTCAGGACCCCTTTACACTTTTAAAAGTTAATAAGGGCCCTTAAATAGCTTTTGTGTATATCAGTCATATCTGACAGTATTTACCACATTCAAAATTAAAACTGAAAAATTTTAAATTTTAAAATTCATTTAAAAACAATAATAAACCCATTACATGTGAACATAAATAACATTTTGTTTTTAAAGAAAACTTCAAACCAAAAAAAAAATTGTGAGAAAAGCAGCATTGTTTATATTTTTTTGTAAAGCTCTTTAAATGTCTGGCTTAACAGAAGACAGCTAGCTCCTTATGTCTACTTCTGCATTCAGTCTGCAGCACCATATTGGTTTGCTTGACATGTGAAATGAAAAAAATCTGGCCCACTCAGATACGTAGTTGGAAAAGAGAGGAGTATTTTAATAACCTTTCCAGATAATTGTGGATATTCTTCTTTGACACTGTACCAGAATTCAACAAATTTTAGTTTCTTCAAAGTTAGTTGCAATATGGGTATAAAACTATATCAATGAACTTTTCATACTCTGTTATGTTAAAATACATTGGTCTATCTTGCATGTTCAATGAATCTTTTACCCATATATGAGTTTTGTAACATACATTGATCATTTGGAAAATACTGGTTCACTGACTTGTGCCTATCTTCCAAATGTTGACCCATTTCATTATAAATATTTTTAAAAGCACATTTATTAACATCACCATTCATCTCAATAGAGACTTTAATAATTGGTGTAATGTTCAGTTTATGAAGCAGATATAACTTCCAATATTCTAATTTTTTTTTTTTAAAGATTTTATTGGGGAAGGGGAACAGGACTTTATTGGGGGAACAGTGTGTACTTCCAGGCCTGTTTTTCCAAGTCAAGTTGTTGTCCTTTCAATCTTAGTTGTGGAGGGTGCCGTTCAGCTTCAAGTTGTTATCCTTTCAGTCTTAGTTGTGTCGGGCGCAGCTCAGCTCCAGGTCCAGTTGCTGTTTTCTAGTTGCAGGGGGCAGAGCCCACCATCCCTTGAGGGAGTTGAGGAATCGAACCGGCAACCTTGTGGTTGAGAGCCTGCGCTCCAACCAGCTGAGCCATCCAGGAGGCAGCTCAGCTCAAGGTGCTTTGTTCAATCTTAGTTGCAGGGGGCGGAGCCCACCATCCCTTGCGGGACTCGAGGAATTGAACTGGCAACCTTGTGGTTGAGAGCCCACTGGCCCATGTGGGAATCGAACCGGCAGCCTTCGGAGTTAGGAGCATGGAGCTCCAACCGCCTGAGCCACCGGGCCGGCCCCCAATATTCTAATTTATTTGAAAGCTTGAATTTTTATCAGCTGCAACAAATACTGTCAGTTGTTTTCCTTAAAGTGACAGACTCACTTTGTTTATTTTGGAGGAAATGTCACCAAATATCGAAATTTTAATAACCATTGTTTATCTGTTAGTTATTTCACATAAAAATGGTGTTCCATGAAAAAAAGCAGCTAGTTCAACTTGTTTCTCAGACCATCGTGCAAATGCTTTTCCTCCAGATAACCGTCATTCTTTGGTACTCAGCAGGAGTGCTTTTGTGTATTTCTCATTTTGTCATTCAGAATTTTTAAAAGATGTGTACTTAAGGGCCATTAATTTGTATTAAAACTAATAATTTTTATTGATTCATCATGGACAGAAATTCTTAAGTGCAGCTGGATTTTATTTCCCCCTTGCAAGTTTGTGATGCTGAAGAACGCAATGGCAACCAACCAGTAGTTTGGTGTTGCTGCCTTGGTTCCCACCAGTAGTTTTACCCACCATTGGTTTTATAACACTTACAAATTATCAACACAATGAGAACGATAAGTGTTCTCATTTCAAATAACATCTTCATATTCTGGAAATAGCTTTGACTAAAGGGGTGTTGGGGACCTCTGGGGTTCCTGGTCCACACTTTCAGAACAGTTGATCTCATATGTTTTGAAAGATTTTCCTATTGCCCTATACTGTGTTGGTTTCTGTTCCCTGCTCCCAGGGGGCATCTGGGGTAGATGTCTCCTTTTGTTCAAAACAGGAGCAAAAGAGTAACCTCAGTGTTCTGGAGAAAGAACTGAAGAGTAGAGGCTATTTTTTAGTTCTGTATTTAGCCTGGTCCTTCTGCTCCTCTCACAATACACACTTCCTTTATTGGTGGTGTCACTTCTGTGCCTTCAACTACATCCTGTTTCCTGATAGCTCCCAGATTTAGTCCTCTGGTTCTGAACTCTCTCCTGAGCCTCCAGTATCGTTAAGTTACCTGCTGGATATTTCCCCTTAGGTGTCAAGCTCAACATTTCTTAAAATTGTAATATCATCTTTCCCAATTGGTCTCTTCTTCAAGGGGTAGTATAAACAACAACAACAACAAAAAAACAAACCCACAAATCTTTACCTCCTCCTACATTCTACTTTTTATACTAATAACACTATTGTTGGCTCTCAGCCAATCATCCTAGACTTCTCTATCATTCCTCCCCTCCAATAAATTGCCAAGTCCTATTGTTTTAACCCCTAAGTGGGCTGTTCCTCCTTATGCTTAGCTTGGTTTAGGTTCTCAGCATGTTTTACATGGACTGTGATATTAAATTGCTTACAGTTTCTTTGTCTGCCAAGCCATTATCTATGTGACTTCCAGAATTGTCTTTCTTAACATTTGATCATGTTGTTAACCACAAAGCTAAGTCATTAGCCCTGTGTTCCAAATGTGTGTGTATGTATAATGTTTACTATTATTTATATTGTATATTACTATTTAATATATATTATTTATATTACATGTATGTATATTTGATGGTTTTGCACTTAATGTGTCCTAGGTATATGTCTGAAAGTAAAGTTGTGCACCCTGTGAAATATAAAACAATACTAAACATCTGGATATCCTATCTCTGTTAATAGTACTATTACCATCTACTTAGTTGCCCAAGCCGAGACCTGGGAGTCATCCTACATTGTGTCCTTATGCTCCTACCCCAGAGCTCTGGGACATATCAGAGGCTTACCAATTGACTTCTGGAGAAATGAATAAATGATTGTCTCAAATCTGCTATTGTCACCAGATTGTGAATTGAATAGAAACATAAACAGTTCAGAGAGGGGTTGTCATGATTAGGAATGTGTACTTGAGTCCAACTACCTGAGCTTATTCAGATAAAATCGTCAGTCAGTTCCTTGGGTTTTCTTAGTTTCAGTTTCCTAAACTGTTAAATAAGGTTAATAATTATACCTCATGGATTTGTTGGGTAGATTAAATGAAGTAATATATGTTAAAGTATTTATCTTGGTTCCTATTATAGTAAATGGTAGCTGCTATTATTGTTGCTGTTATTGAATTATTACTAGGACTACTTTTTAGTTTAATGGTTTCCAAATGCAGACTAATGTTACTTGTAATACACTTTGTTAGTTCCAAGTGAAATAGGGACAGTGGAGAGAGAGAAAGAGGAGAGGAAAGAAGAGGGGAGGGAAGGGGAACCAGGTCTGTATGCCAACTCTCTTTTCCTGGAAATGATTCTTTTTAGTCTAAGATTGTTTTCTTTTTAGTTTTTGAAGTCCTTTTGTTTGTGAAATGAAAGATTTTTATTTTTTAAATAGTTGACAGTCGTTTATTATCAACTATTTTGTTTTTTTTAGTTCTTATGGTCAAATTGGCAAATCTGTTTTCCCCCAACTAATGTATATATTGTATGTAGGTTCTTAACGTATTTACTTAGGTAGTTTACTTGTTCATAAAATCTCAACATTTGGAAACCACCAAAACTCAGAGAGGTGGCATTATGTACCCAAGGTTACAAACACAAGACATTTGCCCTCCTTACTCACACCCCTGTGTCCCTATCCTTTTTCACCAGAAATTTAGTGTTTAACCAGCAAAAAGATTAATCCACAGAACAGGAGAATTGTAAGCTTTCAAAATAAAAACATAAAGGTAAATTTTTGTTTTTAAAAATTAAATGACACATTACTCCACTCCTGCATCTAAAATATAGCAGTTAAGACAGAGATAGAAGCACATTAAATATTTTTAATAGTTTGCCTTATGTTGGGATCTTTTTAGCATTTCCTACTGGTGGATAGACACATTACAGACTAAGAAAGAAAACTAAAGAAAGCAAATTCAGCTTACATAGTTTCTACATATACTTTATTTTGACTTGTATGTTCTTTTTCCACTTCATTATAAATGAGATTAGTGCTGGTGCCAGAAATTTTTTTGCATGATTTGATGTAAAGATGAAGAGTTGAGGAAGGACAAGGGGGATTTTTCTGTGCCTCTCTGCTTGCCCTGTCTGCTCGCTCTGTCTGCGTGCTCTGTCTTACTCTCTCTTTTTCAATCCTCTTTTCCCTCCTTCCTTTGTTTCTTTCTACTTTCCTATATCAAGCAGCAATTCCTATAAACATTCTTTTACTCTCTGGGTAGCCCTGATGGCTGAACAGGTGAAGCCTGTCAAAGTAGATCAGTTCATTCCAGCTGCAAATGTTAGTCCGCGTAGTGTTGGAACAGATAATTTCTCACGCCTGTGGAACAGTGGTTAAATAATTGCTTTTGCAAGTACTGTGCCCTCTGCCTGGAATAGCTTTTCTTTCTTCCACCTTCATCTATTCTGCAAATTCCATTCCTTATTTAAAAGACATAGTTCAAATGTAATGGCTTCTTTGATACTTTCCTGATTCTCCCAGACAGTTAGTGACTCCTACTACAGGTTTTTCATACCTCTCTAATGGCTCATTTAAAATTGTTTTATTATGATTTGTTTACGTGTCTGTCATTAGGCTGAGCTTTCCAGGGGTAGGAACTGTATCTTCTTATTTTGTTGGATTTGATACATGGTTAAGAAATGGTTTTTAACCATTAATTTTTCATTGGATAAGCCTTATTCACTGTTTTTGAGGACCTTACAGTCTAGTAAGGGTGATATAGCAATCATAGATAATCATAGCACAAACTAGAATGCACTCCGTGCAATAAAGAAGGAAGAAATCACTTCTTGCTGTGGAAATTAGAGATACCTAGGTTATTCCAAGCTTTGTGGATGAGGTAGCATTTAAAATGGGTCTTCAGCAATCACTCTCCTGAGTATCTACCCAAAAAATCTGAAAACATTTATCTGTAAAGATGTATGCACTCCGATGTTCATTGCAGCATTATTTATGGTGGCCAAGACATGGAGCTAACCAGTGTCCTTTGATAGATGATTGGATAAAGAGGATGTGGTATATATACACAATGGAATATTACTCTGCCATAAGAAAAGATGAAATACTGCCATTTGCGACAATAAGGTTGGATCTTGAGAATATTATGCTAAGCGAAATAAGTCAGACAGAAAAAGTTGAGAACCATATGACTTCACTCATATGTGGGATATAAAACTGAAAGCTACAAAGGAACAAGACAAACAAACAAACAAACAAAAACTCATAGACACAGACAGCAATTTAATGGTTACCAGAGGGTAAGGGGTCAGGGGGTAATAGTAGAAGAGGGTAAAGGGGGTCAAATATATGGTGATGGAAAGAGAACTGACTCTGGGTGGTGAACACACAGTGTGATATATAGATGATGTATTACAGAATTGTACGCTTGAGATCTATGTAACTTTACTAACAATTGTCACCCCATTAAGTTTAATTTTTTAAAAAATGGGTCTCGAAGGATGACCCATTGAAGGTGACTTGAAGGTGAAATGTGAAATTAATGGAGTCTAGTTTTTTTTAACTTCTTGATGTCTTTATTAGAAATAGTTTACATGCATGGGAGCTATATTATTTGACATGTATTCCAAAGCCTAAACGCTTTACCTAAAGTTAGTTTACCTGTTTTTGACCTTCAAATGTTCATCAGTTGATTTATACAAAGGAATACATCTATATTGTGGGGATATCAGTGTGCTCACTGTCTTTGTGGACTTAAGTCAGAAATTTAGGAACTTATATTTGGGATTAGATATTTTTTATCGGTCTGAAATGTTACCAACCAAAAGAGGACATAAAATTTGATGTCTTTCTGTCTTATTGCATTGATTTTCTTTCTTCATTTTAGCCACAGACCCCTTTGCTTCTGTTTTTGGAAATGAATCGTTTGAAGGTGGATTTGCTGACTTCAGCACATTGTCAAAGGTAATCCACAGTGATTAGTAGGAAGGTAAAATATACCATGTGTCTACCAAAGCAGCAATCCTTTCAGGTCTATAACCCTCTCATAGACATTGGAACTTGGTTAAGATAGAAATGAAAGATAAGATGTAATTAAAGGAGGCAAGGAAGCATATTTCTATACATAAAGATACAGGTGATGGTACAGGTTTAATTATAATTTTTTACTGACAAGTTTGCTTAACAACTTCATTTTTAAGAGTCTTCTGTCTTTTAGTTCTTCCAATTGAACTACATTTTTTGCCTGTTGTCTGTGTCAATAGCTGTAAAATCTGGTTATTCATTCCATCGTCTCTGCATTGGTCAATTGATTTATTTGTTCTGAGGCTGTTATGGTTAGTAATAAGATAATTAATACACATAATCCAGCACAGGATGTCCACTACCTATTTCCCAGTGTAGTTCTAGAATTGATTCATGCCAAAAGAGTAAAATTAGAGTATATGTCAAATTGTCTATGTCATTGGCTCTCAAATGGGTATTATTTCCCCTCGACCCCCCATAGGAAATATTTGGTAATGTTCTAGAGAAATTCTTGGTTTTCACAGTTGGGGAGGGGGACTTTTCATATTTAGTTGCTAGAGACCAGGGATGCTGTTAAACACCCTACAAATCACTGTCCAGCCCCCACAACACAGAATTATTGCCAGCCCAAAATGTCAGTAATGCTACTGTAGAGAAACACTGGCCTAAACAGATCTAAAATTGTAGTGTCTGATTCATTATAGAAAAGTGAATCTTTCATTACTCCATGTATTAGAAGGCGGGGTCTTCAGATCCACGTTAAGACTTATTATTCCAAGGGATCAGTTCGCTTTAAAAAACTGACTTTCAAGTTGTCTTTAATGTTTTTCAAGATGCCATTTTCTTTGGCATTAGTATTAAATCTTTCCGATATTTAAGTGCATTGGGAAGTGTGGAGTCATTTTTTCTTTATCATTTGGATCAGATATTCATTTGAGGGAAGATACATAGTCCCTTTAAAATGGCCTCAGGTGGTTTTGTATTGCCTGAAGCTTGACAAACCTTTGATCCAGAGTTGGCTTATTTTAGTATGATCTGTTGCTCTTAATAAGTAGTGATGTTATAATCACTACTCATATAGAACAATTGAAAAAAATTTCTACCTTTTGGCCCTGAATGTAAAGGTTAAAATGTCAGTGCTCTCAGAATTGAAATAAATAAAGCTGCATAGTACTGAAGACCATTCCTCCCTATGCTATATGACCATGTACAGTTTGATTGGTATAATATATATAACCACATATAAATATTTCTTTTCAAACAAAGGTCAACAATGAAGATCCTTTTAGTTCATCCACATCGAGCTCTGTCAGCAATGTGGTCGTTACAAAAAATGTGCTTGAGGAAGCATCAGTCAAAAGTGAAGATGTACCCCCAGCACTGCCACCAAAGATCGGAACTCCCACAAGACCCTGCCCAGCACCACCTGGTATGAGAGTTGGTACCTTTCCTAAATCAACTGGGTGCTTTTTCTTACAGTATGTGTGCACCTTAATTATGGACTTACTAAAGGGCCTTAAACAAAACAAGTCAAAAAACGTGGCAGGAGCCTGCTGCTGTCATCTGTTCTGACCCCAATACAGAATTACAGAAATGTGCCTAAGAGGCCTACATGTGTAACTCTCGTGAACTACTTTACTGGCAAGAGCAAATTTCTTCTTAAATCATTTTAGAGAGGTAATAAGTGGAAAAAGGAAAGTATCGACGAAGTCTCTTGGCTTTTTAGAAGCTCATTGATTACCATTTGAACAAGTTTCCTGCACTTCAGTGTTTTCATTAATTTCTATAAGAGAAGATTAATTTGAAGTCCCATTCTTTTCTTGCCAAATGTGAAGTCTTCCTTAAATGCTTCAGTGTGAGAATATATGGCCTTTGGGTATCCAAATTTCAGCAATATAGTGATTTAAAAGAAAATGGTATTTTTCTTGAAGAAAAATATTTTACCTCACTTAATAAGAGACTCCTTTATTTTATAAAAGTGATTTTCTTAAAAAAAAAAAAATGGGTCCAGGAACAAATTCTTAATTTTTTTGTTTAAATTTTTTTTATTTTATTTTTAGCATGTATCAAAGGAAAGCTTTTTTAAATTTTGTTTTGTTTTTAATGAAGTGGCTAAAAAGGCAATCCCCTGAGTAGCTGTAGTGGTACTAGGCTATTACTATGTGAGAAGACCCCTCTGGTTCAGTGTTCTTTTAATCATTCCTTACTAAATTTTCAGCCACAGTAGTTACGGATTACTACTCTTGCCTTTACATAATAACCTCCCAATGGTATTTCTTGGGCATGGTACTTTTTCTTCTTTGACTTAAAGAAATTGCATGCATATACAATTGTTAATACTCAATTATCTGTTGAAAATCAAGTAAACAAGTGATTTCTATCTTTTAAGGAAAAGTAGCCTGTGTCATACATTGCTAGGGAATAAGGTTGTTGGAATATGTTAAATAAGAGTTGATTTGCTTATTTAATTTTTACACCTGTATGATGCCAATAGTGAAGTTATTTTTTAAGTCCTAAGTAAAATAATATACTAGTGCTTTAACTAAATCTAAGAATCTTCAGCAAAGTGAGTACATATCACTATAGAAAGGTCAAGGAAAGAAGGATGATTTGTTAGAGCACTAGACTGGGAGCTCAAAGGTTTGGGTTCTAATTCTGGGTATGCTCAGACTGGCTCTGTGATCTTGAGTGTGTAATTTCTGAGCCTCAGCTGTCTGAGCTATTATATTAGATGGTGGCAGTAATTCTTATTTTGCCTGCCTTCACAGGATTGTTGAAAGGATCCACTGAGATAGGAAATATACTCATCTTTTGTAAGCTGTTACAGTGATGGGAAGAATCTGGTGTTACGATTGCTATTACCAGCTTAGCACATTTTAGGAAAAATACATATTTGAAGACACCTATTCTTATTTTTCTTCAAGAAGTAATAAGTATAAGACTTTAAAATTTGAGAACTTGTTTGAAAATGGTAATGAATTAATGAGCAAAAGTGTGATGTTGTTTGGTCAAAGATTAGTTTATCAGCAACCACAGAGATTTAGGCCCTGAGATTCAAAACGTTCTTTATTCTTCAGTTTGATATATTGTAGATGGCAAAAATTGGGTGGGATTTGCCAAGGTAATTTTTAATTTCATGTTCTCAGGTGTTGTATATAGATCCAGAGAAAAATAGGAAGAATATTAGCAGTTTTCAAAGGTCATTTGTCCTTACTGTCGTCAGTAGATAACTGTATCAGGCTGAGGTTATAATAGCAGAGACCATTTCTGTCTTTATTCTTTGTCATTCTCCTGTTATATCCTTTCCTCTCTGTTTTCTTGGGAACACGCTTCTTTGGAGAAGAAAAGGTTTACTCTCTGGGCAAAAATAGGATTCCTGGCCGATGCCCTTCCTTTATGCTGTTTTTTCACTTAGCTACATAGAACTGGAATGTATTTGAGAGGTTATGTGTGAAAAATTTGAGGAGAGACTTGGTGTGGCCTCTTACAACCATATTAAGAATGTGTTTTGAGCACTCACCCCTATTCCCCACGTGCAGCTCTTTAATGTGCCCTATGTTCATGTACTTGTGTGTCTGTGTTTGCCATATTTGCTGGTTGAGTTAATTGTAATGATTTTGATCCAGGGAAAAGACCCATCAACAAATTGGATTCTTCTGATCCCTTTAAACTGAATGATCCATTTCAGCCTTTCCCAGGCAATGATAGCCCCAAAGAAAAAGATCCTGGTATGTTTTGCGATCCATTCACTTCTACTGCTACTGCCACTACCAAAAAAGAGGCTGACCCAAGCAATTTTGCTAACTTCAGTGCTGTAAGTACTGTGAATGGGCTGTTTGGGGGAAAATCTTTCCATTTGCAGTTTGAAGAGTTTTTAAAGATTACTTTGGAATCTGCCAAATTTACATCATTCCAACTAAATTTACCAACATATTAAAAGTGATCTTTATTTTTCCCCCAACCAAAATCTGTTTGTTTCTGTTCTGATGGTTCTAAAATTATTCCATTGCACAAATGATTTTAGTAGTCTTAGTTATGGTGATATATACCAGTTGTTGTGTAAACCCTTCTCTTTGGCTTGGTATACAATATAAATGAAACCTTACAATTACTATTTCACAAATTGTTGTGGATGATGGGCCACTAGAGAGTCATTTTCTGTCTACCCACTGGATGAATAATGCCAATAATGAGCTTGTGCATTTGTAACTGTGTATGTGTGTTTATGTATAAAGCTTTGATAATTTCTGGAAACCAGTCAGCAACTATTATATGACAGGATAGGGCCAGGGATTCTTTGAATAGAAAGTAAAACTCTGGTTTTATATAGTAGCATTTTAAAAAAGTAAATGTCAATTTTATGAAATCAATACAATTGCCAAGAGTTAAACAATCTTTAATTTTTTGGAGGGCTCTAATTCATTAGCCTTCCATATTTACTTTTCATTTTACCAGAGCTGATTAAAATAGGAAGACTAGTAAAAACAAAGGAAGGATGCTGTGATAATGTCATAGGCAGGGCCTATGTAAGATCACAGAAATGGATGTAAGATCACAGAAATGGGATGATCAACTAGGAGGCATCACTCTGGAGGGACATAAAGCAGTGACATATATTCCAATAACAATAAAGCTTTTAAAAAAAATTCTTAGCGTAGCTAACAAAGTTTCATTTTCCCAGATTTTTTTTTTTCAGGCAAAATGACCTTCATTATCACCGCCTATTCTATAACAAAGGAATTTTCCTCTACTTAGCACCTTAAGCCCTTGAGATGATTCTGGAAATAGATCTAGTGTCTGCCTAATGTCTCCCTCAGTGTAGAATTAGATCACTCAACCAGTCCTTTATCCCTACAGCCATTTCTAGTTACATACAACTGAGTCAGAATTATCTGAGCTACCCAGTTTTTGAATCTGTACTCTTAAGTTCCAGTGGTTTCTTCTGAATGTGAAGTAGCAGACTAAGAATCAATATCTTGATTATTGGAAAATGGAGTGTCAGAATTATACTGAGTTAACTTTTGTTCGATGGGATTTGAGTTGTTTTAAGCAGAAAATCCAAAATTGCTCTTCTTGGGAGATTGTAATCCTTTTAATATAAAATAATCTGGCAGTTTGTGGCATTTACTATCTTAAATATTATTTCAGCAAGTCAAAACCTGTCTGGAATGAATCTTGAACAATGAGGCATTTTCCTTATTTCATATTCTCAGTATAGTGTAATATAAAGCAGCTCACATAAAAATGTCTTTTTTCATTATGAAAGATTTGTTAAGGATTAAAAGTTTAAAAGGCCCTCTAATTCCCTAGGGAAAAAGCTGTCATTTTTTAAATGCCTGACAATTTCCTTCATTTCGTCCTATTATGATATTCCTCCATAGGACAGGACTTGAAACCAAGTAAATTTTTTTATTTAGTATCGACCAAGATTGCTGTTTTGGGTGGATAAAAATATTTCCCTGACCTAATTACTATTATTAAGGTTTTATTTAGACTGGGTCAAAAAGTTCTCAGTGCCTGCTAAAATCTCTATAATTAATTTAAAAAAATGATTTGGTCCACACCTTATTTACTATACATAGTACTAATACGTTGTACTTATTTTATATATAGCAAAATCAGCATATTTTTCTTGTTTTATGGTTCTTCTGTGCCTGAAGGGTTAGAATAAGGTAGGGAATCACCAGTGGGATTCAGCTGAAAAGGATTTATCATGTGAAGATGAAGTTAAAGTAGTAGATGTTTTGCATTAGATAAAAAGGCTCCTCTTTCGTTTTTAAATCTAGTTCACCTTAAGCATTTATATTTTTTAAAAATGCTGTTTTAATGTTTAGTTTTATAGACTTTCTATCTGTAAACTGCATTAATTTTTTAAAAACACATTTAATAACTGATAACACTAAATGTGTTTTCAGGGAAAAAAATTTAACGAGTAACAAATATAACAATTCCCAGAGTCCTTCAGGTGAAACAAGTAGTTAATGTCCTTTGTAAAAATCTATTTTTCCTTTTATTTTTATTTGTTTTACTCATTAATCAGTTTATTCATTCATTCGTCTGTCTTTTAAATGGCAGTATCCCTCTGAAGAAGATATGATTGAATGGGCCAAGAGGGAAAGTGAGAGAGAGGAAGAGCAGAGGCTTGCCAGACTCAGTCAGCAAGAACAAGAAGACTTAGAACTGGCTATTGCACTTAGCAAATCAGAGATTTCAGAAGCATGAAGAATTCTCCTGTCCTTTGTCAACCGTACAATACTCTTCTGCCTGAATACTGAAGCTATTTACAGTGTGTATCAAAACTACCTATGAGCATGGGAATACAAAAGGTTTGAGATTCCTGTAAATGTGACAAAGGTTTTTGTTTTGGTTTTTCTAAACTCCATTTCAGATTTGTCCCCCACCTCCCGCCCCGCCCCACCGTAGAAGCAGTAACCCAGCCAGACAACTTCACCTGGGCCCCTGGTGTGCATTTACTGTGAGCTTTTGCCTGCCTGTACTACTTTTACTTGTAAAGCTAGAGCACCCAAGCTTCTGCCTTCTGGAATATAGAGAAATAGCTTTACCCCTGTGCTACCCTTATTCTATAGTTACTCTGATAAAAGCCCATGGGGTTCGTAAAGTTTGCCATATTCTCCTCTGATTTGAATGGATGAGGGAGGAGAAGGGAAAGAACATCCTATTTCTTTTGTGATAGTGCAGATTGGCTAAAGTGCATGTTTATATTTCCATATAATCAAAATACTGTTTAATTTGTTTTCTATAGACAAGGAAAAATATTTAACATAAATTGATTCCACTGTTGAAAAAGGGATGCTTTAGATTGAACCATTACAGACTCAAATCTTTTCCTAAATAAAAACGCTAAAGCCCCATGTGTGAAATATATTTTTTAAAAATTTTTTTCTGGACTTAAAGAATTTTGGATAAACAGATTCCTCTTCATAATTTTTAAGTGCTAGACGTGGAGAAAATTTATCACCTACAGTATACTCAAACAACATAAGGTAAGGTAAGCAAAAATCTTAACATGGCAGCCTTCTGCCATTTCTATGGCACTGCCCTCTTCAGTTCATGGTAGGTTTATTTTTGTACTTCTGCAGAAGAAACTTTAGAAAGTAAGAACTGGAAGGTACTTTAATTTTTGTATATATACTTTTGTTTTCTTTAATGAAGGCTCAATTACTTGAAATGTAAAAACTTTCACTGAATTCAAATGAAAAAAAATGACATATTAAATCATATTATTGTTCTTTGTCCATCTTTGTGGCTTAAAATAGTTTATTCTCTTCATGGTTTTTGCCTTTGAAGTTGGCAGGCTAGCAAAAAAAAAAAAAATCTTTTTTAATTTGGACAGAGGAGACCTGCCAAATTATCAAAGCTCTTCATGTATTAAAAGCCTGTCTCCTGTAAAACTGACCTAGCAGACAGCTGAATTTGAAATAGACTGTGAAGTAGGCTGTAAATTGTAATCTTAAATTTTTTTAATATCAGTTAATGACTTAGGTAATGTACTGAATACTTATTTACCAAGATAAAGAAAAATACACCTAAAAACTAATTAAAAGTCTCTGTGATCACCAAGTCAAAGTGGTACTGATCTGTGTGAATCCAAGTAACCTACTGCCTAGCCTATGAATAAATTCCAGAATACCCAGTTCATTTCATCTTGAAATGGTGCTTTTTCTTTCTCTCCACACACAATTGGACTGCTGCAAATTAAAACAAACTTAAACCACTTTCTTGCACTGCTAACTTTTTTCTACTTTTATAAATTAAAACCGTTCAGCATAAAAGTCATACATATGAAGCAAGGGCTGAATCATAATCACAAGGCTTTAAATTTGATAAACTTATCCAATGACTAAGGATATACTGCAAAAGATGATTGAGAAGGTAGAGTTGGGAGTTGTGATAGGCAATGGTTTTGGGTTTTTTTTCCTTCCCCTTACACTTCAGGAAAAAGGTAAGTTGACTTGAACAACCTTCTTTTGCACTGGGAAAATGAACAGATGTTTGAAATGCTTTTAAAATATTTTTTTTAATTAAAAAACACTCTGGAAAGTATTAAGTATCTGTAACTTATAAACACCAACTTTTGATGTAATAAGTGTACCCTAATCTTATGTATGTTTAACTGGATTACATAGATTCTTATCTTTTGTTAAAATATGTATACTCAGTGGACCAATATAATATTAAAGTATGTATATATTATATAAATATAAATATATATCTTTATCTCCATGCTCACTTGTGTAGGATGAATGTCTTAGAGTGGTTTATGATTATATTTTACATTGTTGACTCTGGCTCCAGAGCCTATGCTTGAAAAGAACAGCTAAGTATTCCTGAGAACCAAGTGACACTACTTCAAAGTTTTAACAATCTTCTGCATACTTGTTCCGGTTTCTCTCTTTATAGAATTTTCTCTTTTATGTTTCGAACTTCTAAATTGTAGCTTGTAACTATGAAAACAATAAACTTTAAGTAATAATAAAACATGCTATCCATACATCCTATTTGAAATGGAGTTTTGCACAATTTTGTGTTACATCCATGTTGTGTCCAAGCAGGGGTAACTACACAGTCAGCACAGATTAATATGTATAAAGTGCTTGAGACAGTACCTTGGGTAGAATAAATACTTAATAAACGTGAACTGTCATTTTAGTTGTCAAGTCCTGTTGTTGTGAAATAAAGATAGGAAATGTGTATGCACAGAGACAGTGCCTCAAACATAGGTGGCTTTGTATGTATTTGTTGAGTGAGGATTTATGACACAGATTCTAGGAGGGCACTGTGACATAAAAAAATTCATAACAATCCTGGGATTGAATTCCTCGTCTGCCATTTTTAAGAAAGATGACTTTGAGAAAGTTATTTAGCCTCCCTGAGCCTCATTTTCCTCATCTGATGAACATCATAATACCTAACTCACAGGATTGTTCTAAAGGATTTGACTTCGACAGCTTTTTAATAATACAAGGGACCCACATAATTTGAACCCATGTTCAGGGGCCAACTGTATTTTCGATCCTCAGTTGGGGATTCGCATATGTAGAGGACCACATTGTATGTGGATCATCGGTGCCCCTACCCACTCCCACCCTCCCCACATCGTTCAAGAGTCAACTGTATTTATTTTAATTTTAAAAACTTAGTTACATTATTGTTAATAGTGAAAATAGCTATTGGTTATTGAATGCACGTTATGTGTGAAGTACTATACTAAGTACTCTATGTATGTTTTCTTGTTTAATATTCACACGAGCCCTAAATAGTACTGTTATTATTCTCTGTTTTAGAAATGGGGGCACAGGCTCAACAAAAGTTAAAATAATGTGCTTCATATCATACAGCTAATAAGTAGATGAGCCAGGAATTGGATTCTGGTCTCTCTGATTCTAAAACATGATACTCTTTCCAGTTTAACGTGCTTTGTCTTATTTTGTGTGGAAAAAAATTGCTTATAAGAGATACTAGGAACAGGAGATATTATATAACAACAACAAGCAATGTATATTAAGCTCCAGGCAGGAGCCTTAGTGCTTTACATATATTAATTCATTTAACCCTCACAACAACAGTAACTCTGTAATGTAAAGATACTGTTATTGTCATCATTTTGCAGAAGAGGTGCCATAAGGAAGCCATAGTTGGGCAGCTAGTAAGTGGCAGAGCTGGAATATGAACCCAGGAAACTGGATCCAGAGTTTTAACCACCACTCTATTTCTATTAAAGGTGAGAAGCCAAAGGAGAAATACCATAAATAGAATAATCCAAGTAATCTCTACTCTTGAGGGTTAATGAAATAACCTACTACATAGCACACAGCATCTTCTAAAACATTTTCCCATTCATTCTCTTTAATCCTTACCAGGATTTAGAATAGTTTCAGACATAGAAGCATTCAGCCATTGCTAGTTAGTAATATCACCATAATGATAAATAAGTTTGTAGATGAGGTTGGGAGATGGCCAACCTTGCTTTTATTAAAGAAATACAAATTTTAAAGTCATGAAGCTAGCAAAAAGGAAAAATAATTTATCAGTGCTGACAAGGCTCTGGAAAGAATGCATAAAAAGTTAGGCAAAGCGTAGGTTTTGAAGTGTCCTCACAGATGAAGGGATGGCATCCTAGGCAGAGGCTGGGGTAGTGT
Organism: Rhinolophus ferrumequinum; assembly: GCF_004115265.2. Classification (NCBI taxonomy): domain Eukaryota; kingdom Metazoa; phylum Chordata; class Mammalia; order Chiroptera; family Rhinolophidae; genus Rhinolophus; species Rhinolophus ferrumequinum. The sequence continues at coordinate 36,697,413 of NC_046292.1, read as the reverse complement.
ACAGAGACGGGTAGGACAGGGTGTCATGTGCTAGCAAGTAGTAAGGATTGAAGTAGTTCAGTGTGACTAGGGTTCAAGTTTGTGGGCAAAAGAGTCAAGTGTTCGTGTTTCTGTGTAAGAGATCTCATTGGTAGGAATTTGGAGGATTGCTTTAGGAGGAAACCAGGTGTAGCAGGGAGAGCAGATGAAGGCTGTTGGAGTCATTCAGGTGAGATGATAAGGACCTAAAATGTGGCTATGGCTGAGGCCTGAGAGAAGGGACGATTTAGGAGAAGTAACAGGCCTTAGAGTGATTAGATACAGGTGGTGAGGGGGAAGGAGTTGTTCGCAAACTTTAGCAAGAATCAGGATCACCTTGAGAGCTTGATAAAATCTAGACTGTGTTCCCCCAAGTTTCTGAGTTCAGTAGGTATAGGGTGGGACTGAAGAATGAATTTCTAACAAGTTCCAGATGATGCTAAACTTGATAGCCCAGGGATCTCACTTTGAGAACCCCTGGAGTAGAGGCCAACTTCCAAGTCTCTATTCTCCTGCAAGTTTCTACTCATTTAGTTTGCAATGCTGTTGTCATTGTATACTTGACGTGTGGATACTGCTTCATAGTATAGAGCACCTGTAACCTTTCCTGTGGGTAGAGTTTTAAAAAATAATTGCAAGCTAACAGCACTTACTATGCTCCAGTACTGTTTGAAGCACTTTTATATACTGATTCATTTTAATCTCTATAACTGTCTTTTAAGTTAGTTTAGGTACTGTTATTATCAGTTTACAGATGAGAAAGCTGAGGTACAAAAGGGTTAAATAACTTGCCCAAGATCACAGAGCTAAAAAGTGCCAAAGCTAGGATTCAAATCCAGGCAGCCTGGCCCCAGAATCCATGCTCAATCACTCTGCTGAACAAAAATGACATTAAAATAATTGTAATGCATGGGTCTATAGTGGATCTCTTACTCTCAGAAAGCTCTGTACTGTCTGAGTTTTGAAAATGTACAATGAGAAAGTTGTCATTACTTCCATTCACCTTTGCTGAGGTGTGTTGTGTTCTGGGTGCTGCGCGGGGCCAGGGGTGAGGGAAGACCCGGAAGAGGGCCTTGCCATCAGCAGTATAGTAGGGGAGATGCACGTCTCCTTACTGTTAATCTCACAACGTTGCGTACTGAGGATTAGGATAGGAAAGCTGGTACACTCGGAGGAAGGAGAGAATAGTTCTGGCTGAGAAGACTGGGGAAGGTTTCCCAGAGGAGATGTTTCCAGGACACAGTATTCTCCTAGCATTAGTAAAAGCATAGATGGTGACTGTCAGATCATAAAAGAGAGCACAGCTCTCACAAGGCCACACCGTTCGAGGTCAGGGCTCTGTTCACTTGGAAAGAAAGACCGTCTCCCAAGAGGCCTCACTTAAGTGGCATTCATTACTTTAGTGAATTCAGCCTAGTCCAAGGACTAACCTTCAATTTAGAAACCTGATTTTCATCAGTAAAACAGAGACAGAGCTCCCATTAAGCAAGTTCACAGGGACGGATGTAGAGAGACCAGAATGTCAGTTTCCAGTAAAAGTCACCACAGGGCTTGGAGTACCCACAGTTGGTTGTACGAGACGCCTCCCTTGCCGGTGCCTGGATGCCTCCTGCCTCTGCGGCCGCTCGCTCTCTGCACCCAGGACTGCCTGGGTCCCTCTGATGGACACGTGTTTTAGATTAATGTGTTTAATCAGGTTACAGTGTGGTGTGGCTTGTTGGGTAGGTATAATGTCCCTCTGGGGTACCTTTACATACCTGCTTTCATCCCTTTGGGGTACCTTTGCATATCTTTGCTTTCAGCCTTGTGGAGTCTATAGTTTAACTCCTCCTAAGGCAGACTTTCCCCTGTTTCTAAGTTCTTAGCAAAGCATCCGAGTTGCTGGGCTCTGATTCCACCCCTTCACTGATCATATGATGTACTGAGTGTATATGTACCAGGCCTTCTCCCTGACTCGTCCTCCAACAAACCATCAACGTATCTTAACAATTCTGCCTTTTAAAATATCTTTCAAATTTGTCCTCCCATCTCCAGTGCCACTGCCCCATTATCTCTCTCTCAGGCTTTTGGCAAAGCTTCCTAATCCTGCCACCAGTCTCTTTTTATCTCTGCTTCCAAACCATCCTCCATGATGCAGTAAGATTCTTCTAGAGTCGAAATCTGCCTCTATCACTCCTACAATAAAACATGCTATTGATTCCCATCACACTCAGGTTAACCCCTTCGCACCCCTTAGAAGGCTTTTCCTTCATAACCTTAACTTCTGATTGGTATTTAATCAGTAATGGCTCGAACGTGCAAGCTGGTTTTCTCCCTTGAAACAAATCTCGAAAAAATGCCACTTAAAGGAAATAAAGGTTCCCCTAATCTGATTGTAAAGTATAGAATCCTTTTAAAATGTGCAAAATTTTACTTTCTAGCTTGACATTTTTAAAACAACAGGTTGTAATACATTACTTGGGTCGTGAAATCAGTTTAGTGAATCAAGCAGCATGGAAAAAATGTGAACAGAGTAGTATAGTAGAATGAACTATGTACCAATAATAAACTTCAATAATTACCAATCCATATTCAGTGTCATTTTATCTATATTCCTACCCACGTGCCCCTCATGTTATTTTGAAGCAAATCTTAACATTTCATTTGTAAATTTTTCAGTATTTTAATGAGTAGCATTTTCAAAATCATGAAATAGGATTTTTGTTCAATATGTACTGAATCACAAGATAAAATGTTTGAAAGCTGCTGACTTTTAAACATACCTTTTCAAGTAAGAAATGTAGGGCCTAGGAGGTGGCCGTTTAGCTCAGTTGGTTAGAGCGTGGTGCTAACACCAAGGTTGCCGGTTCAATCCCTGCATGGGCCACCGTGAGCTGCACCCTCCTTAACAAAAGAAAAAAAATGTAGGGCCTAATGTAGGGCCTTATATCTCCAGGTTAATAATATAAAAGATGATCTCATGGAGGGAAAGGTGTGTCTTTGCAGAAAGATTCCCCCCCCCCATCTTTCTTTCCCACCTCAATAAGTGTATAGAATGTGTTCAGCTGCCCAAGACTTAAGGGCTTAGTTTCAGCCTCTTCTCTCTTTTTTCTCTGGAGTCAGAACTTGAGAGGACTGAGTTGCAGACATGTACCACTTAACAACAGGGATACATTCTAAGAAATTCATCATTAGGCAATTTCGTCATTGTGTGAACATCACAGAGAGCACTTACACACCTAGCTGATACAGCGTACTGCACGGCTGGACTGTACGGCACAGCCTACTGCTCCTAGGCTACAAGCCTGGACAGCATGTAACTGTACTGAATACTGTAGGCAACTGTAACACAATGGTAAATATTTGTGTATCTAAACGTACCTAAACAGGAAAACGAAAAGGTACAGTAAAAATACAGTGTAAAAGGTAAAAACCAGCACACCTGTATAGGGCACCTCCCATGAATGGAGCCTGCAGGCCCGGAAGTTGCTCTGCGTGAGTCAGTGAGTGTGCAGGCCGAGGACATGACTGTCCACTGCTGTCCACTTTATAAACTGTCCCACAAGCCCTCCCCCTGCTTCCTTCTGACAGGGTCAGAAATAGATCATTGAAGAGGTGCGTGCAGCTCTGGGAGTGGGCTGGATTGATTGGAAATATGGAGGAGAAAGCGACTGGGTATGGCCTAGATCGCCGTAACAGTGACTGTCAGGAGGGATTGGAATGGTGGCCTGAGGCTCAGTAGGAATAAGAAACCAAGATGGAGAGAGAAAGGATTATAAGGTAATTAATAAAGTATTACCTTATTTGAGTTTCACAATATTCATACCAGGAAACATGACGTATAAAGAGATGGAAGCAACTTGGCCAAGACCCCCCAACCTAGGTTCCAGCCCAGGTGCCTCTGCTCTGAGACCTGCTGTTCCAGCCATACCAGGCTGCCTTTTGCACACCTGACCTTAAAGGCAGCCCTTTGAGACTAAGCAGCAACAGAGATCAAACACAGCAACCCTGGGCCCGAAGCAAGAACTGATGTTCTCAAAGAGAACCCTGATTCATTGCAGCTTCCGGAGGCAGTTCCTGCCCCTGCAGAAAGAACCCAGACCTTGGAGTCTTATAAACATGAGTCTAAATTCTGGTCTTCCCATTTGCTAGCTGTATAACTTTGGGTAAATCATCTTCTCTGGTCCTCCAGGGGGATAACAGTTACTTCACAGGGTTGTTGTGAGGATTAAAGATGATGGATATAAAATCTTCACTCCTGTTACTTGGCAGATATGCACTATGCTGTCACGTCTGTGTTTAAGAAGACAGAAAAGGTAAAATACATTTTAGGAAAATGTCTTTCTGTGATTAAATTAAAAGGAATGAAACCAGTTATCTTGAAAGTTTACTGATACGGAACATATCATCCTTCACTGATTCAGGATAAAACTCATAGTAGGAGGTGCATATATCACACAGTGTGTCCAGCACTACTCTATTTTGTTTTCATTAACTCAGTCCTTATAACAACCCTTTTCAGAGGTACTGTTATTCCCATTTTACAGATGAGAAAACTGAAGCACAGAGAGGTTAAATAACCTGCCTGAAATCACACTCAGCTATCAAGTGGTGAGGCCAAGATTCCAACCCAGGCTTTCTGGCTCCAGAGCAAGAGAAAGAATAAAACCTGCTTTACCTTGAGGTTATGAGATTCAAAATAAGATAAGCTTTGGGAAAGTGATTCATGAATGCTGTATGCACTCTAAGAGCCTGTGTGGCAGGCAGACAGGCTGGGGTTATGATACAGACTCGAGTCTGGCTGTTTGGGTTGAGTCCTAGCTCTGCAACTTAACTAGCCTATGACCTTAAGCAAATTACTTAATGCTCTGCCTCACTTCTAAGCTATAGAAATTGGGGTTGTAAACGGACATACCTGATAGGGTTGTTTTGAGGATGAAACATGAAAGGTTTAGAATAATACCTAACATAGTAAGAGGGCATAGCTCACAGTGGCCCATGTGGGGATCAAACCGGCAACCTTGGTGTTAGCATGTGGGGACAGAGCCCCAAAAAGCAGTTTCCAGGCTCTCGGCCTCACATAGAAAGGTGCTGGCTCAGGTAGTAAATGGCCATCAATTGTGATTGGATGGCCATCAGCTGTGGCTAGTTGGCCGTCAGCTGTAACCAATGAGCCATTGGCCACTAATATAACTGCCATGGCTAGGCTAGCAGAAAATGGGGGCTAGGAAGAAGATGGTGGCTGAGCCTGCAAGTGGAGCAGTGAGGGTTGAGAATTGTGTGGCTCCTGTTTCCTGTTGTGGGGACAGAGCCCCAAAAAGCAGTTTCCAGGCTCTCGGCCTCACATAGAAAGGTGCTGGCTCAGGTAGTAAATGGCCATCGACTGTGATCAAATGGCCAGCAGCTGTGGCTAGTTGGCCGTCAGCTGTAACCAGTGAGCCATTGGCCACTAATATAACTGCCGTGGCTAGGCTAGCAGGAAAAAGGGGGGAGCTAGCAAGAAGATGGTGGCTGAGTCTGCAAGCGGCACAGTAAGGGTTGAGAATTGTGTTGCTCCTGGTTCCTGTGTCTCCAACCCAGCCGCCAGTGAGAGTATAGTGGTGTGACTCCCCTACCTATGGCTCCGTGGGTGTTCCTTTTTGGCCTCACCATGTCCTGCGTTCTTGTGTGGGGAGCGGGACCAGAGACCCCGCCTGACACCCTGCAGGCCGCCCGGCATGACACTTGGCATAGTCCGCAGGATCCCCTGCACGACACATGGCGCAGCGAGCAGGGTACGGTGCTGGCCAAAGCTCCCCGAAGGGCAGTGGAGCAGTTTGTGCATATGAACACTCAGTTGCAGGAAGACCAGGAGGAGCAGCTGCCTGAGAGCTGGATCCCCGTGGAGGGGTGGGAAGACGTGGACGGTTCCCCAACCAGCAGAGGCCGGAGAAAGCGAAGGTTGTTGCGGCCCCGTCGGCTGGGAAGTGCTTGCTGAGGCAGCCTGGATGCAGGACTTGTAGTCCCAGGAGGAAACACTTGCTGAGTCCTCCGTGGGAGCTGAGGGTGAGGTCAAGGTCATCCCTCACCCCCAGGACAGCCCTGGTGAATGACTATGGACTATTGGGAATTGCCTTCCATCCCTAATTTAATGGACCGCTTGACTGTTTGGGAACACACCACCACGTAGTGGAACTGGTGGATATTTGCTTTTGTGTCTTGACCGGCCGCCATTGAGAATATGTAAGCACCCTGACTGTGAGTCGCACCTGTGTTGTTCCACCAGGGTACCCTGACAGGCCCAGAGAGAGTGGCCATGCCCTGAGAGCCCTGGCTGTGTCCAGGAAGTCTGGCTGTGTCCAGAGAGAGTGGCAGTGCCCTGAGAGCCCTGGCTGTGTCCAGGAAATCTGGCTGTGTCCAGAGAGAGTGGCAGTGCCCTGAGAGCCCTGGCTGTGTCCAGGAAGTCTGGCTGTGTCCAGAGAGAGTGGCAGTGCCCTGAGAGGCCCTCGTGTGCCCGGGGAGACTAGTGGTACCCTAAGAAGTCCAGGAAGTCTGGCTGTGCCCAGAAGTACTGGTGGTGCCCTGAGAAACCCTGGCTGTGACCAGAGAGCTTGGCTGTGTCCAGGAAATAGCATTCACCTCCAGGCTCCTCGCACAGGGCCCCTCGCGGAAGACGCTTGTCGCGTAGATTGTGAGGCGAGAGCCTGTAGGGGTGGAGTGTGGGGACAGAGCCCCAAAAAGCAGTTTCCAGGCTCTTGGCCTCACATAGAAAGGTGCTGGCTCAGGTAGTAAATGGCCATCGACTGTGATCAAATGGCCAGCAGCTGTGGCTAGTTGGCCGTCAGCTGTAACCAGTGAGCCATTGGCCACTAATATAACTGCCGTGGCTAGGCTAGCAGGAAAAAGGGGAGAGCTAGCAAGAAGATGGTGGCTGAGTCTGCAAGCGGCACAGTAAGGGTTGAGAATTGTGTTGCTCCTGGTTCCTGTGTCTCCAACCCAGCCGCCAGTGAGAGTATAGTGGTGTGACTCCCCTACCTATGGCTCCGTGGGTGTTCCTTTTTGGCCTCACCATGTCCTGCGTTCTTGTGTGGGGAGCGGGACCAGAGACCCCGCCTGACACCCTGCAGGCCGCCCCGCATGACACTTGGCGTAGTCCGCAGGATCCCCTGCACTACACCTGTTTCTCCAACCCAGCTGCCAGCGAGAGTATAGAGATATGACTCCCCTACTTATGGCTCCGTGGGTGTTCCTTCTTGACCTCACCATGACCTGCGTTCTTGTGTGGGGAGCGGGACCGGAGACCCCACAGGCTGCCCTGCATGACAAATGGCGCAGCGAGCAGGGTACAGTGCAGGCCAAAGCTCCCCGAAGGATGGTGGAGCAGTTTGTGTGTATGAAAGCTCAGTCTCAGGAAGACCAAGAGGAACAGCTGCCAGAGAGCTCGACCCCCGTGGAGGGGTGGGAAGACGTGGACGGTTCCCCAACCAGTAGAGGCCGGAGAAAGCGAAGGTTGTTGCGGCCCTGTGGGCTGGGAAGTGCTTGCTGAGGCAGGCTGGATGCAGGACTTGTAGTCCCAGGAGGAAACACTTGCTGAGTCCTCCTTGGGAGATGAGGGTGGGGTCAATGTCATCCCTCACCCCCAGGACATCCCTGGCAAATGACTATGGACTATGGGGAATTGCTTTCCATCCCTAATTTAATGGACCACTTGACTCTTTGGGAACATACCACCATGTAGTGGAACTGGCAGATACTTGCTTTTGTGGCTTGACCGGCCGCCATCGAGAATATGTAAGCACCTTGACTGTGAGCCGCTGTTGTTCCACCACGGTACCGAGAGGCCCAGAGAGAGTGGCAGTGCCCTGAGAGGCCCTGGCTGTGTCCAGGAAGTCTGGCTGTGCCCAGAGAGAGTGGCAGTGCCCTGAGAGCCCTGGCTGAGTCCAGGAAGTCTGGCTGTGCCCAGAGTGGCAGTGCCCTGAGAAACCCTGGCTGTGTCCGGGGAGACTGGTGGTACCCTAAGAAGCCCAGGAAGTCTGGCTGTGCCCAGAAGTACTGGTGGTGCCCTGAGAAACCCTAGCTGTGCCCGGGGAGACTAGCGGTACCCTAAGAAGCCCAGGAAGTCTGGCTGTGCCCAGAAGTACTGGTGGTGCCCTGAGAAACCCTGGCTGTGACCAGAGAGCTTGGCTGTGTCCAGGAAATAGCATTCACCTCCAGGCTCCTCGCACAGGGCCCCTCGCGGAAGACGCTTGTCGCGTAGATTGTGAGGCGAGAGCCTGTAGGGGTGGAGTGTGGGGACAGAGCCCCAAAAAGCAGTTTCCAGGCTCTTGGCCTCACATAGAAAGGTGCTGGCTCAGGTAGTAAATGGCCATCAATTGTGATTGGATGGCCATCAGCTGTGGCTAGTTGGCCGTCAGCTGTAAGCAGTGAGCCATTGGGCACTAATATAACTGCCGTGGCTACGCTAGCAGAAAGAGGGGGAGCTAGCAAGAAGATGGTGGCTGAGCCTGCAAGTGGCGCTGTGAGGGTTGAGAATTGTGTGGCTCCTGTTTCCTGTTTCTCTAACCCAGCCGTCAGCGAGAGTATAGAGATATGACTCCCCTACTTATGGCTCCGTGGGTGTCCCTTTTTGACCTCACCATATCCTGCGTTTTTGTGTGGGGAGCGGGACCGGAGACCCCACAGGCCGCCCTGCGTGACACAGCACCATGTTCTAAACAACTGAGCTAACTGGTTACCCCTTAACATAGTCTTAAATAAATGATGGTGATGATGAAGATGAAGGTAAAAAGAGGGGGAAAAGAACAGAAAACAAGCTTTGAAGTTTGAGAACCCTGGGACTGAATCCCCACTCCTGATCTGATCTCAGGAACATTTCTAAACTGACTCATTCTCAAAACAGAATTGTTATCCATATTAGAAGCAGTGTATATAAAGTCCCTCAGCGTAGTGCCTGCACTGATAGAAACTTGATAAATTTTAGTTCCTTCGTTTACTCAACACTGAGCACCTACTCTGTGCAGCAGTGGTGCTAGGCTCTGGAAGACACAAATGTGAGACATTCTCTATCTTCAGATAGAAATCTGAAGAGTGAGGCTAATACAGTCATTGATAACTAAGGATTAAAAAATATGTAGTGTTAAATGCTGTGAGATAACCTCCAAAGAAGGAGCGGTTCCTCCATTGGGGAAATACTGGAGGAAGTGGTTTCGGCTGTGGGCTCAGCAGCTGGGTGGGATTTTTATCCCACCTGGGATTAGACTGGACTCTGGGGCTATAGGACACCAGGCTTCTGAGGCTCTCTGGTATTCATGCTTGTGAGCCCAGGAGAAAGTTAGCTATCTGCAGTGCAAAACTGGACAGGCTCTGTGGGCTGAGGGGTTTGGACCCCTGGGTGCACTGGAACTGGAATTTTCAGATCTGCAAGCTCTAGCTTTATGATCAGATAGGTAGCATTCTTGGGCCCTTGTTGACCTGCCAAGACCATGACCTGAGCACTCACAGAATGGAGGAAAGGTCGTATCTCTGCTGCCTACCAAGGAAAAGAGAGAGAAACTGCTCAGATGATTCTCGAGGCTTCTGCCCTCTGCTTTGCCCCAGCCTCCCACTCCATGCCCAGCCCACCTCTGGGCACAGGCAGGGTGGGAGGAAGCACCAGACGGGGTAGACAGACCAGGGTGTAAGACCTGGCTCCACAGCTTCGTCTCAGGGAAGGCAGTTAACCCCTCTGAACCTCAGTTACATCAATTAAAAACGAGGGTAAGTGAAAATTTAAGATGACATTAAATAAGAATTTGTGTAAAGCACATTAGAGAATGTCTCAGGCTTGTCAGAATTAGTCATTTATTAGACACGATTTGTGTTGCCCAAGTACCTAGGATACAGACACAGCCCAAAAAGAGGCAGAAACGGTCCCTTAGCCACGCTGCCCCTACTCTGTATTCAACCCCCATCCTGTCTCACTGAGAGAAGTCTCCAGAGGCCACTGAATCCAGTCTTCATGCTGGGCGGGGGTGATACTTCTCAAATACCTGCTCAAGGTGCGCTCCTTCTCCTTAGTTGCACCTCCCGTGGAAGCCTGCTGGACGCACTGCCAGGGGCTCACCTTGCCCCAAGGATGATTCTTCTACTTGTTAGTAGTTATTTAAAATAAAAATGCACATGACCTAAGACAAAATACGGGGTTTCGAAGAAAGTTCACGCTGGAGACCGGTTGAGGCCCATTCTTTGACCATCACCTCCCACAGGGGTGCCGGGAATCGGCAGTCTGTGAACAGGGCCATCCCAGGGCCTTGCCTGGACAGCAGCCTCCACTCTCCGGCTCAGGCAGCTGCTTCCACTGCTCTGCCCCCTTGCCTGCCCCTGCCACTCCTGCTCTGTGCCCCACGCCTGCGGCAGTCCCAAACCCCTGACTTCATTCAGGTGCAGCCCTGGTAGGGAAGTTCTGTATTTAGGTAGAAGGGAAAGGCCTGGGGTAGGTGCTGGGGCTTCCAATGACCCTCTGTGTGACCTTGAGCAAATCCCTGGCGGTCCTGGGCCTCAGTTTCTCCTTGTGACTAGTGATGGGTCTTGACAGCTCTGGAAGGGAGTGGTCTTGCTCTGGGACCCCAGGTCTGCTGGGGGAGGGGACACCGACGCCCTTGCGGGGCAGGGAGGCGCTGTGCCGGGCCGGGGAGGAGCCTGCGGTCCCGCCCCGCCCGCCCCATCCAGGTGCTGCCCGGGAGCCGCCGCCCCAGCCACCGCCGCCACGAGGGGCCGCCCGCGCCCCCCTTGGAGTCCGGCTGGCGTCCATGGCCTTTCTGACTGCCTGGAAGGGAACGGCCTTTGGGGAAAGCGACCGCAGGTACCAGGCGGGGCGGGGACTCGGCGAGTGGCGCGGATGGGGACGAGAGGTGGCTGGGGCACAGCCGACGACTGAAGGGACAGATGAGGGGGCACAGCTGGAGACAGCGATGTGCCGGCTGCTGGGCGCGGGGTAAAGGTCAGAGGCCCCGGGATGGGCAGCCTAGCGCCTCTTGCACCGCCATTTACCGCTGCTCGCAGCCCCAGAGGAGCTGCGGCCTCCCCATCCCTGTCGCACTCAAACCCCACTTCCTGCTGCAACAAGTGGGCCACCTGTGAGAGCAACTCATGTGAACTGGACATCGTCAGGCGGCTGGCAGTCAGGTTTGAGCAGCCGAGTTTCTCCTCAGCTGTGCCGCTCACGCACCTGGTGCTCCCCAGGGCTGCATGGTTTGCTCCAACAGGTGAGAACAGGCACACTTCCCCTGAGGGGTTGTCCACGTCTAGGGGCAGCAGTTGGGGGGAAATCCTGCATCCTAGTGCTGGTGCATGGTGTAATTAGGTGTACCACAGATCCTCAGGGATGTGTCATTGCCTCCTGTGTGTCACCTCTGCCTCCCAGTTGTCCCCACCTCTTGGATGAGTTGGTGTCTCTAGATGTGTTCCAATGAGAGAGAGGAGAGGGGACAGCCCTGAACTCTCTTCAGAGCTATCTTGATCCCCAATTCCTTTCCTTTACGTATTAAAGTTCATCCTGTTATCCCCGTGGAAGACAATACAACTGCCCTCCCAGTGCCTCCATCTGACTGTCCTACAAGCACCTCAAACTCAGCAAGCCCCAAATCAGACTTCACATATTCACCCCCAAACCTGTTCTTCCTCCTGTGTCCCCATCTCAGAGAATGGCCCAGTCATCCACCCGGTTGCCCAAGCCCAAAACCTGGGAGTCATTCCTCTCTCCTCCCTTCCTCACCTCCACCCCAAGTCTCCCAAGTTCTGCTGATTTTATCTCCTGGATGTCTCTCAAAGCTGTTCATTCCCCTTGGACTGTTGCAACAGCCCCTAACTTTCCCAGTTCCTCCAGCCTCCTCCCTTCCCTGCATCCTTTAGACTAGTCTCTTATAAAGCACAAACCTTTCTATGGCTCTCTCTCTATCACCTACAGGTTTAAAGTTCAAGGATTTTGAGGAGGCTGTGGTCTGCCCAGGCCATTTCCTATCACCCCCTGACCCTCACTGTGGTCCAGCAACTCCACCTGGGTTTGTAGTGCTGTCACAACTGTGGTGGGCTACTCGGGGTTGCCTCTGCCTGGACCGCCATTCTCCACTCCTAATATGCATCCTGTAAGATGCAACTTTAGGTAATCACTTTTAGAGCCTCACGGGCTTTCGGGGCTCCAGCATCTTTGCTTCCCTCTCATGGCTCTCATTCAGTCTCTCAACAAACATTGTTCCAGGCATTGTGCTAGGCGTTGCAGATATGGTGTTACTTCAGACATACAAGTCCCTGCTCCCAGGAAACTGTGTTCTGGTGGGAATGACACACTAAACAAGTAGGCAAGTAAGTCAACATCAGAAATCGATGCTGTGTAAGACTTACTATAGGATGATGTGAGGGACAGGAAAATCGACCCTGTCCAGAACATTCCTGGCAGAGAGGACAGCTCATGTCAAAGCCTGAGGTGTGTCTGAGGAGCAGAAAAGCGGGTGGGTCAGCGCATGATGCGATTCTGGAGGCAGGCTGCCCAAGAGGGCAAGGAGTTTGGATTTCATTGTGCGTTGGAAAGCCACTAGAGGGCGTTAGGAGGGATTTACATAGTTGACAATGACCCTGCTACTCCATAGAGAAAAGAGTTTGGACAGACCGTTTCAACACTGGGTCACAGTCCCCCTTTTCCGTCTCCCCACTACTCATTGAAGAGGGGACAGGGCTAATCTGCCCCATGTCTCCGGAGCCCAGTACAGAATGGGGCTTCGAGTGTGCTTCATTTTTGATGACATGGGGGAATGATTTCTGAGGAGGGTGAGATCCCTTGGCTGGAGTGGTGAGGAATGGCTGTGTCCAGAAGGATTTCTTGCCCAGCGCCTGCCCTGCCTGTGAGAAGCCAGTTGTGCTCTGTCCTTTAGGCACCAGGGAGACTTCCGAGTTTCAAATGTGTATATATTGCTGATGTCACAGTGTGGAGGGCAGCAGGGAGACTGAAGGGGAGGCTGGTATGACGATCCAGGACAGATGCTAGGCTGTGGACTAGGAGATCGAGGGAATCAGGGGAAAGAAGCTAAGAGGGAAGAACTGACAAGTGGTGAATGGACAGGCTGGGAGGCGAGTTCCAGAATCACTAAGGATGGGAGGGAGGTGAGAGACAGTGAGGAGGAGGGAGAGAAGGGGCGCTCTGGCCGAGCAGAGGCCTCCACTTCCCTCCATGGGCCTGTGTAAGGGAGTACGTGGGAGGGCCTGAACACATGTGCCTTTATACTTCAGGGACCTTGCTGGACACAAATACCCAGAGAATTATTTGCTCCCAGTTGCCCCCATCAGGTCTCACACCTAAGGCACAAACCCAGGTCTCCATTCTCCCAGCTCAGGACCTGTGACTTCTCCACCCTCACCCATGACTCACCATGCTGCCTTTTCTCCCACGACCAAAAGGTGAAGAGCTTGGGAGAGTGCTCAGCCCCTGCTTTGCCATTACTGGCTCTGTGACCTTAATTCAGTTACTTCATCTATGTGAGCCTCAGTTTACTCAGTTGCAAAATCATAGCTACTCACTAAGCAGTGGGAAGACCTAGTGCAGTCACATTGGTAAAGGACTTAATAGCCAGCCATTGGGACACATTCGGTCAGTGTTCAATAAATGTGAGTTCACTTCCTTCTTACACTGATATACGATAACCTTCCTTCAGAGGTATTTGCGTGGAACAGAGGGGGTTCTGAGAGGTTTGGGAGCCAAGTGTGGGATTCCAGGCACCAGGATGAGGTAGCCAAGAACTGTTACAAGAGGGCAATGATGCCCATGCATCTTACACAATGGAGACCACTACCAACTCGGCCTACTAATAGGGCCCCTTTCCAGCCATATCAGTAGCCCCTTCTCTTGGCTGCTCCTGTAGGAGACGGCACCAGGAACAAAGGCCAAAATACGGGCAGACAGATTGTTTTTGAGAGAGTAATTAGGTGGTGGAGCTGCTATGGTCGAGAGGGGCCTCCCCAAGAATGGAGGGGCCCAGCCAAGAGGCTGAGGACGGCTGGGGCTGCTGTCAGCAGAATTCCTGCTCTCGGTTTGAGCCTGAGCTCAAGGAGCTCTCAGATGCCTCCAGGTAGGATGTTCTAGTTTGGTGACTGGAATCCTCGGGCAGCTTTGGGTCCCTTCCTTGCGACGGGATCTGGACTTGAGGGCAGTGCTGAGTTTTCACCTCTGTGATTCTCACATCCTGCAAGTTGAGGCATCTTTGATGATCAGACTTGTGATTTTAAATGCCAAGTTTCTACGATGTTGAAGCTTCTGATCCCGGGATTCTGATCTAACCACTGTGGCCGAGAACAGCTGCAGAGGGTAGGAGAGGGTCTGGTGTGGGAGGCACTTTGTGGCCTCTCAGATCCTCAGTCTGGTGAGGATACGTGGAAAACCTCCAAGTAACCGTTGTCTCTTTTTATCACTTATGGAGTGATTCTGGCTTGGGACATTTTTGGTCCTTTCTAGAGGTCAATGGGAAATAGATGGTTTAGGTTGCAGTTTCAGTTCTGCCAGCAGGCCACATTTCCATATCTTCAAATCTGTGACGTTAGTTGCTTTGTCCTTCCCCTGAAAATGTCTGCCTCAGTTTCTCTTCCTAGGGCTCACCTACTTATGTACTCATTGCAAGGCATGGCTACCAGCACCTCCCAAGCTCAAGTCCAGGGACAGCAAGACAAAGCTGGGAAAAGTATTCTGGAGCCACACAGGCCAATTTTGAATGCTGACTCTGGGACTTCCTAGCAGTGTGACTTTGGACAGATTCTTTAACTTCTCCGTGCCTCAGTTTCCTCATTTGTGAAATGAGGCTAATGCTAGAACTTACCTCAGAGTTGTGAGGATTACGTGGATTAGTTCATGGAAAGCACTGGGAACAGCGTCTGACACACAGCTGGTGCTATACCAAGGAGTGTTACTGGTCATTATGATTAGTCTCTCAAGCCAGGAGAAGGGGCTTCTGTAACATAGAGATGACCACTAAGCGCGCTTTAAAATACAGCCATAGTTTCGTGAAGTACCCATATTATGATTTACTTGGAGCACCCCTGCCTATCCCTCTGAGAGTCTCCCAGCTGTTGTTGACGCGCTGGGAGCTGGGAACTATCCCTCATGGCATCCTCTGGGGACTGTCGAACAAACTCCTTTGCTAAAAACAAATGATAAAGATTTGCGTAAGGATCTTAAGCATTGCAAACTGGAAACACAACTAAGCAATACTCAGAGTATTCTGAAGAAGAAAGAAAAGCTAAGAGTGATCTTCTGGATTGTCCTGATATTAGTAATCCTCTAGCTGACTGGAAGTACCCACCCACCCATTTACTTGGTGGTCTGGATAAGGGTTGTCAGGTGGTCTGGATACGTGAACATTCTTTCCTTAGTCCTTCAAGGGGGGAACCAGAAGGTTATCTGGAGGTTTGATGTATATCCAGGCATTGATACAGAACTGGAAAGTTCGAAAGTTTAAGTTCCCAGGCTAGCTAAAACAAGAATAGAATTGTTTTCTCCAACTACCTGATTTTAGTAGCTTGACTAGAGTGACTCCATTTTATTCTTTAGTCCTCAGGGCCTGTGCCACCCACCACCCTCCTGAGACTGTGGCTTTCCCAGCCTCGGCCCCATTCTCTTCCTGACCACCATCGCCACCACCACTCTGGACTGGAGGGCATATGGGGGAGTAGTCCCTGGGACTCTTTGATTTATCACCTGATCCCAAGAGTGAGATAGACCCTTCCTCTAATTCCTTACCAGCTCAACTAAGACAAGGCTATAACTTTTCAGAGTACCTTAGTAGGCAGGAAAAAGTAACAAGATTTTTATGATACAGTGGCCCTTCTCCAAGTCCCCCAGCCATCCCAGAAGGAAGCTTCTTGCAGAACTTCTGCTTCTGGGAGGGCCCAATATGTGTCTTCCAGCTTCTTCCTTCTCAGGAGAGAGAAGGAATTTTCTCTCAACCCAAGACTCCCAAGCCTTCCTTTTCTTTCCCAAGACCTGCCCTTCTCAGGTGAAGAGCAAGGCAGATATCCATTGCTGAGGGCAATCCTTCCTCTACCCTACTAAGGAACTGGTTTTGACCCGTGTCCCCCAACAGTACAATTACATTAGAACTTACGACACTGGGTGGGACATCAGGCGCCCTGTCCAGGTAGACCTGGGCCAGATACTCCATTCCTTTGACTCCCTTTTCCCCCCATATAAAAAAGGTTTGTCCCTGCTTGGTTCTTCCCACGGACTCATGTTCCTCCTACCTGCTCACAGAGTTGGCTCTGGCACACACCCACGGCCCGTAAGAATTCATCTCCAGCTAAGAAACACCCTCCTTAAGATAGAGCATCTGAGGCTCAGATTGAAGGTGACTGCTGTCTTTCCAAGAAAATGGGTGGGTGGGTACTTCCTTTACACTAGGTGACTGAAGGGCACATCCAAGCACTGGCCCTGAGCACAGGACAGGCCAGTCAGAAGGGGATGAGGTACATCTCCACAGGCTCAGTGCACAGCACTGCACTCAAAGGGCCACCTTCTCTTCCTTCACTTGCCACTGATCCCTCCAGCCCCAGCTTCTCTCCCCTGGACAGCCTCTGAACTAGACCCCTGCCTCTAGAACACCCTCCTACCCTGCTACCCTGCTGCTTTACTGATCTGTAAGAACTGCAAGGCCTGCCCTCGACTGTGCCCTGACTTGACCCTTCAATCCACCGTAGCTCTTCTCTCCAATTCTAATTGATGAGGAAATTGAGGCCTACTCGTGTTTCTCAAATGCACAGACACTGATGTTTTTGTTTGTTTGTTTTTAGTACTAATTTTGTATTCTGCTTTGAAAAAAATATTTTCGCATCTTCTAGAAAACTCATTCATGCAGCAGACATTTACTGAGCATCTACTATGTGCTGGGCACTGTTCTGAGCACTGGAAATACATTAGAGAACAAAACTGAAAAGAAAAATCCCTGCCTTTGTGGAGTGTAGAATTTAATGGGGAGAGACAGAGTAAATAAATAAGCAAAATATACAGGATGTCAGATATCAAGTGCTAAGGAAAAAATAATGCAGGGAAAAGGAATTCAAAGTATGAGGGCATAGGTTCCATCTTAAATAGAATGGTCAGGGAAGCCCTGAGGGAGAAGGTGAAATTTGAGCTGAGATCTGAAGGAGGTGAGGGGGTAATCATGTGAGTATCTGGGAAGAGCATTCCAGGCAGAAGGAAAAGCAAGTGCAAATGGCCTGAGGTAGGAGTGTCCTGGCATATTTGGTAAAGAGCCAGGAGGCCAGTGTGGCTGAAAGAGAAGAAAGGAAGATGATGCCAGAGAGATATATGGGGGTGCAGGTTATGCAGGAACTCGTGGCCATGTGAAGGCTTTAGCTTTTGTACTGAGCAACATGGGGAGCCAGTGTGGGGCTCTGAACAGAAGAGTGACACAATCTGATCAATGGCTCTGGTGCTGTGTGGAGGAAAGACAATGAGGGGACAGGGGAGGAGCAGAGAAACTAGTTAGGAGACAATGCAATAATCCAGGCAAATAAATTCTCTATTAACACAATTTAAATATCTGCAGAATAGTTCCCCCTAATTCACTATAATTCATTGAACTAACTCCTTATGGCTGAGCATTTAGGTTATTTCCAGCTGTGTCTTTATTATAGCGAACACTCTGACGAATATCTTTGTACTATAAATATTCATGTCTGTGATTCTTTCTTAAGACAAATTTGCTGCCTGGGTCTTACTGCGTCATCTTTCTAAGGCTTTCAATCCATAATTCCAACTGACCTTCAGAAAGAGGGTGCCACTTTCTCCTCCCCCCAGCAGTGCGTGAGGAAGAACATCTGCCCTGAAGGTATACAGTAGATGTCCAATGGATGTCGCACTGTCCTTGTGGTCCTGGCCAGGTCAGGGTGCACATCTTAGGGGAAATCTCTCTTTTCTGGACAGCCTTGCACAGTTCCAAATCTCTTTTGGGTCCGTTTGCTTATTTAATAGTCACAACAATCCTGTTGTCCTTGCTTTATAGGTGAAGAAACTAAAGCTCAAAGAATAACGAGAAGGCCCTATTCCAAGTACTTTATGCATAGTATCTCATTTAGTCCTTGCAACAACCCAGTGAGGTTGGTGCCATCAACATCCCCTGAAATTTCAGAAATGAAGTCACCGGTCCAGGGTGTCAGAACTGGGGTGCAAGCCCTGACTTGCAGACCCGCTCTCTGAACCACTCCCTGCCCTGCCTCAAGCTATAGGCTGCACAGCTAGAATATGGTGGGGCCAGGAGTCCAGCCAGATCTTCCTGGCTCTGCAGCCCAAGTTCTAATGCCACTCAATGCCAGAAGCCCCTCATTAGAGCTCTGCCTCTTCTTTTCCAATCACAACTGTTCTTGGTCCCTTGTACCTGACTGGGGCTTCTTCCTTAGACCCACCCTTGGCAGCTCCTGGAGACCAGACTTTGGTAGAAGAGCTCAGATCCCAGAACTGAGAACAACCAGAGCAGGGAGGCCCTTGAGCTCCTGGTCCAACCTTTTCCCCTCTTGATCTTGGGTGGGAAGGGGGAAACTAAGGACCAGAGTGGGGCGATAACTTTCCCAAGGTTACACAGCTGGTGGGGATCAGAGTCCATGGAGTGGGAGGAGGCCACCCCAAGGAGCAGGCATATGTTCTCCCTAAGGGCCCCTCTCCAGGGAATATTTAAGAACCATTAATGGTACAGCCCTCTTCGAGGGCCCTTTGCTGATGGGCCTGCTTACTTGTGAATTATTAACCAGCCCAAGCCTGTAACCTGCTGGGTGGGGCTCACTCAGTCAAAGACAACCTGCTTTAGAGTCACCAGCTCAGCAGTGGTGGGGACGGCTCTGGAGTCTGAGGGAACGGGGAGTTCTGGGCTGGTAGAGACAAGGGAATGGGGGGCAAGGGTGCTTCATGCCAGGGGAGGGGCTGGAGGAAGGGCCTGAGAAGGGGGACAGGGACGAGAGATAACCCGAGTCATGCTCTGTAGCCTCAGAGCATCCCTAAGAGGTTGGGACTTTTATCCTGGGTATACAGATGGCAAGACTGAGGTTCAGAGAGGGAGAGGGAGCACTGACTTCACAGCATAAGCTCTTTCTACAGCAATGGCATCACTTTTCACACGCTTATCTCTCCATTTCTGTGACCCCTATATCCATACACTTCCGCTACAAGATAAAGATCCAAGACCTGGGTTGATGCTATGGCTACACCTGAGTCCACGTCACAGTTGGTCCAAAACTTAGTTTTCTCTCCTGTAGGATGGGAGATAAAGCTACTATGGAGCTTTCTGGAGCATTTTGAGGCGGTTTCACTACACAGATGTTTATGGAGGGCCTTCTTAAGCTGAAAGATGGTACAAGAGAAGGCAGTCCATGGAGGTCCTCAGGGCCATTGAAAAGTTCGGTGAGCCCAGTGATTTATTCTCGCAGGTTGGGCAGAAAATGAGGGAGAAAAGCAGGCCGGATGTTTCCCAGACACAAAGCACCAGGAAACAGATCCTCTGGCAGCGGAAGCAGGGATCCAGACTCAGGGTGCTCTCCTGGTCCCCAGGGCTTGGCAGGTGACCTGAGCAGGTTTACCTGGGTTGGGAGGTGGAAATAATGGTGACTCACAGGCTTCAGGGTTGGGACTGGGCCAGAGCTCCTGGGGGATGGGAACTGCCCAGGTGGAGCCCTCCTGCGAGGTGAGCCACTCGGATGCTCTGACTCACCATGTGAGTGACTCCAGCATCACTGCCACTGTTGTGTGGGGAGAGTTCCAGCTCTGAAGACAGTCTGGCTGCTTATCTTGCTGAGCCTCAGTTGTCATCTGTAAAAGGGGGAGAGTAATAGCATCTACCTCACCACTACCACTGCAATCGTCAGGGCCCCTACACAGCACTGTGCTACATTCCAGGCACTATTCTGCACATCTGACATACATGAATCTTGATCCTCACAAAGACCCTTTGTAGTAGGCAGTACTATTATTATCCCCATTTTACTGATGAGAAAACTGAGGTTCAGAGAGGTGGTTAAAAGTGAGCATTAAATGAGATAATCTTTGTCACACACTTAACGTGTGGCACATAATAAGCCTTTGATGAACATCAGTCATTATTATAATCATTACCTCGGAGGAAAATGGTAAAGTGCTGGGCCCAGTGTTAGTGTTTAGCGATTCTTCAGGCATTGACACGGAGCTGTCTGGCCCGGCCCCTGCCTCCAGAAGCTGTCAGGCTGATGACAGAGATAGTCACACAGAAACCTCTCTCCAGTACCACCACACACACATGTGCCCAGTGTGTGCCTAGGAAGCCTCTGACCCAGCCAGGAAGGGAGAGCTTCCTGGAAGAGGCAGCTTCTGAACTGAAACCTATAGGGCGAGTAGGAGTTTTGGCATATGGCAGGTTCTTAATAAATGTTGGTCAAATATAATAAAGACTTACCTTGAAGTTAATGTAGCATAAAACTTCAGATCCCCTCACTCACCTGGTCCCTCCCAAGGGCCTGGGAGGACCTTGGCAATTTTACTCTGGTAAATTTGTATTCTTTTGTTTGTTTGTTTTAAGAAGTATTTCTATTGTAATCTGAATTGACCTATGGTTAAATTAATAAATAATAAGTGACAAAGGAGGAAGGTGTGTTCCAGGCATAGGGAAGAGCATGTGTAAACGCCTAGAGATTTGAAAGTGCATAGCGTGTGATAGGGCCCCCCAGCCTCATCACCCAGGCTCCTCTTTGCATCAGCTTTGTAAACTCCAGCTGTCATCAGTGTGCTTTTGCCCACTTGCATGCTGTCATATACGCTGTTCTCCTATATGGTGCATGCTTGCCACAACATTTTTCCACATTTTTTTCATTGTATATAAATAATATAAACTTTAAGGCTCAACTCTGTGCCCACCTTTTCCATGAAGCCCCCCAAACCTCTCCAGTCTATGTAGTACTCTTCCTTAGCTGGATTTCTATAGCTGATAGTGGATGTCTTTATAGTCTGCTCCTTGTAGTTAATTATCTTTTCTGTGCCTGTGTCTGAGAATCCCAGGGGTGGTGTGGGGACAGAGCCAGGAGTACATTTTCCAGGCTCTCGCCCTCACGTGGAAAGGTGCTCACTCGGGTAGTAAATGGCCATCAACTGTGATTGGATGGCCATCAGCTGTGGCTAGTTGGCTGTCAGCTGCAACCAGTGAGCCATTGGCCACTAATATAACTGCTATATATATTATATATATATATATATATATATATATATATATATATATATATATATATAAAATATAACTGGCTACGCTAGCAGCAAATGGGGGCTAGCAAAAAGATGGTGGCTGAGCTAGCAAGAGGGGATTGCAGTTAGCACGGCGGATTGCAGCTAGCAAGTGAGGTTGGTTGGCAGACAGAGAAGCGGATGGCAGGTTGCAGATCGTGTGGCTCCTGCCTCCTGTGTCTCCAACCCAGCCGCCAGTGAGAATGTAGTGGTATGACTCCCCTATCTATGGCTCCGTGGGTGTTCCTTTCTGGCCTCACCATGTCCTGCGTTTCTATGTGGGGAGCGGGACCAGAGACCCTGCAAGACACCTTGCATGACAGGTGGGATGAGCATCTGGCTCTGCTCACATATGGGCAGGATAAGAACTCACTACCTTTCCAGGTAGCCTGTTTAGATTTAAACAGTAAGCCCCTAAACCTCTCTTCTCTGCCACCAGGTCCAATCTGCCTGGCTAACCCGGAACCTAGTCCAAGCCCTCTTCTCCCTGTGGCTGCTTATGCAAGCTCCTCTTATTTCCTCTTCTGATATCCTGGAGCTCAGGGCTGATCCATGGGCACTGGAGTCCCCCCTCCTTCTGTCCCCTGCCTTTGTGAAGGGGCAGCTCTAATGGCTGCCATGTGCTCTGATGAGTCATGGTAAAGAGCATCTGGGGCCTGGGGGTGGTGCCTGGTTAACTCCTCATGGACCAGTGGTTCTTTCTGCCAGGAGACCAGGTTGGCTTCAACCCTGGCTCTAGACATGTACCTCAGGACTGGGCACACAGTGGGCATCTGAGGAGTGGTATGGGTGATCTCCGACGTAATCACTGGGTATTCAGGGGAGAGGGCACCAAGTGGGGCAGGAGGCAAGAGTGTGAGCTTTGTGGTCAGGAGGGCTGGGTTCCAATCACAACTTGGTGAGTGGCCTTAAGCAAGTCACATGCACTTCATGCCTCAGTTTCCCCATCTGTAAAATGACAGTTATGGGGATTATTTGAGAAGGTGACTGTGACCTGCTGGCCAGCAGTGAGTGTTAAACTGCTTTATTTTCTGCTTTCTTGTCTCCTCACAGTCACACAGTGGCAAGTGGGTGGGATTAAAATCCAAGCCTGACTCTGGAGGCCCGGACTTTCTCCGCCTGAATGCCCCCCACCAATGAATGCAGTAGGATGACGAAGGGTTCAGGTGGGGGCCGCTGCGAGGCTGGAGATGTGGAGCAGAGGAGAGTGACAGGGAGATGGATCTCAGGTCTAGGAGAACTTTCTGACCCCAAATAGGTGGGGCTGTGTGAGGAAGGAGCAAGCGCTTGGTCCCCGGGACTGCGCACAGAGGGTACGCGGGCATGGGCCGGGCAGGCCGTGGGTGCCGGGCGCTCTCACCTGTCGGAGCCGAGGGTGGGGGCGCAATCCGCAGGAGGGCGGCGGCCGTGGCCCCACTGCGCTGGTGGGCAGCCCGAGGCCTGGCCCAGCCCCGCCGCCATCCCCGCCCTCGGCGCGCTCCTCCCCGGCAGCGGCGTCCGCGGCTCCGCTGCATAGCGACGGGCTCGGGTTCTGGCGGCAGCACCTGGGCCGCAGCTGGCGTCCGGCGGGGGCACGCTGCCCGCCCCCCTCCGCGATGACCACGGCCGGCGCCCCGGGCGCCCTGCCTGCCGGGTAAGTGCGCGGCTGGGATGGCCCAGGGGACGCGGGCTGGGTCCGGGAGGGCCTCCCCGGCGGCCCCCACCCCGCGGCCCGCACTGCGGCTTTTAGCCCCCCGTTGGGGCGGCATAGCATCCCCGCCCCCACCCAGTCTGCTCGCCTGTGGCTCCAGGAGAGTGGAGGCGCTGGCGACCCTGCGTGGTCACTCCCCTCTGGGTCCCAACTTTCTCATGAATCTGTAGTTAACAGGCCATTACTACCTTCGGAGCCGCCTTCCTCCCCTAGTGACGTTTACACCTGTGAGTGGACTGTTATTATCACCTCCATTACAGATGAGGAAACTGAGGCATAGCTCTTAAGTGACTTGTCTTAGGTCACCCAGGAGGTGAGAGGTGGGCCTGGGATTTGAACCCAGCTCCTCTTATATCAGAGCCTCCACTCGCAGGTCACACTGCCTCATCTTCAGGGATATTTGGAGGAGTTAAAAGGCTTAGAAATGAACCGGCAGGGCCCATTGGGCACAGTGGGAACCGGGTAGTAAAGGTGGGTGTTGTCACTTTCAACATGGCTTTCCTGTCCACTCCCACCCTAACCCCCCAGAGGAACCCCGTAGGACCTCTACACTGCCCCTGTAGCAGTGACAGCTGCTGGGAGAGGTGGAGTAACTTTTTGCCTTTCCTAGGCCCCAGTGGGTAAGGGGTGGCTGCTGGGAGCCTGGACTGCTGGGACGTTGCAGGGTGGAGATCCTGCCCAGGTGAGCTGGGATGGGTTCCAGCCCTTCCTGGAGCCTCACCACCAGGGACAATATTTGCCAAGGGCCTCAGGGCTACCATATGAACAGGGAGGTGACAAGGCTGGTGCCAGGTGTCAGCTGGAGGCCTCCACAAGGTCTGTGTGCATTCCTGGCTGAAGGCTTGAAAGTTGGGTGGCTGGGGGACACCCTGGCCTGCAAAAGGGTTGTCTGGTGAGTCTTGTCTTGACTATTTTTGTTGTATGACTTTGGCTAAGTCCTTTATCCTCCCTAGACTTCTGGTCACTCCTTTGGAAAATATAGGGAGGCTGGGCTGACTGTTCCCTTCCTGCTCTTGGCTCGTCTTTGTAAATCTGGAGCCTGCTTAAGTCTCTTCTGCCCAGTAATGATTGAGTACCATCCCTTTGGGCCCAGAAAAGTGGTTTCCAGATCAGAAGGCAGGCAGAGCAAGGCACCTATCAAAGAATCCTGAACTCCCAGGCTGGAAGCTACGTTCATTCCTCTTCCTTGCACATTCACATCCTAGCCTGAGTCCTCTCTACGACTCCAGGCTCCTGTGGCGCTTCCAGGGCAGTGAGCTCACTCTTCTAGCACTGGTGGGTCTTCCTCATACTAAACCATACCTGCCCCCCAGCATGCCCTCCAGGTCCCACTTTTCTTTGAGGCTGCACAGGTCCACCTGCCTCTGCCCCTGCCCCTGGTCAGTGCCATCTTGTTGGGGTCTGAGTAGAGCAGGGGCAATGCAGTACCATCTTTCCCATAGACACTCATTCAGTCACTCAACAAACACTCCTGAGGCTTGCTCTGGACCCTGCCCTGTGTATGAGGGTCAGTGGTGAACAAACCAAGGTTTAAATCTCCACCACTTTAAAAATCATTAGATATTTCAAACCTTCAGAAAAATATAGCAAATAATAAAATGAACTCTAGGCCCTTGCCATCCAGTTTTTTCGGATATTAACATTATGGCCCCTTTTTTTTTCATATTATTCTTTTTAAGAGACAAACCATGGCAGAGACTGTTGAATGGAGCCTCTGTGGACCCTCTCCCCACTTCCCTCTACAGAGATAATCATCATCCTGAATTTTGGTTTTATCATTTTTCTAATTGTTTTTATTTTGCTGAGTGTGTGTAAGTCTAAAAAAATATGTAGTTTGTTCATACTTTAAAATTTTGATGCGCATGGAATCATACAGCATTACTCATTCTGCAGCTTGCTTTTTCTCATTCAGCTTCAGGTTTCTGAGATTCAGCCTTCCAGATCCTTGCAGCTCTGGTCCCCACTTGCCCTGATGTTTATACTATACTAACCGATATAGAGACCCCCATTTATTTATTTGTTTATCAAGCCTCTTGATGGACATTGAGGTGGTTGCCAGTGTCTTGCTATTCAAATAATGAATATTCTCATACGATTGTCCTTTGCACATATGTGAGTGTTCTTCTAGGTTGATCCATAAGAGTGGAATCGCTGGGTCATATGCTATTGACAATCAATCTTTTAAAGTTACTTAGTTTCATTATAAAAGCAATGCTGCTTGATAAAATAGATGATGGAACTACTTAATGTTAGGGAAAAAACACAATCACTCACATTTCCTGAGTACTTCTTATTGTGCTTTACATTGTCTCAGTTGTTCTTCACAGCAACCCTAGGAGGTAGGGCTGTTCCCTACCTCCCATTTCATTGTAAGTCCCATTTCATTAATGAAGAAACTGAGGCTCAAAGAGGTTAAAGGACCTTCCTAGGTTTCTCTAGCAAGTAATTGCCGAGCTGCAGCTTGAGTCCAGGGTTATCTACTTTCAAAACTCTTGAAGGCCATGCTGTACTAAGTCATGCCACCTCACTCCATGCCACATGACTTCATGCACAGCCAAGGTGAATTTTTTTGGAAATAGAGTCACAATCATATTCGCAATTTAGAAAAGTCACTTTGGAAGTGACTGGTCCTCATAGGTACATTGCCTCACTCTCTGAGCCAACATTTTCCCTGAATGGTGGAATAGGGAGTGAAAGCCAGCTCTGACTCCAGTCGGCACCCTAAGTGACATCCTTGCCCTGCATCCACTGTCCGCCACGCACCTCACCTGTCCCCCACACACTTCACTCTGACTAGGGTCAGCACAACCGGGTTTTCTGTCCCCAGTGGGGACTGAGGGTCCCCTAGCTCCTCCCAGCCCTGCCCATCAGGCAAAAGGGTAGCAGCTTCCAGGCAGATTAAAACAGGGAGGAGGATTAAAGCACCAGGCTGTCTGACATTCCCTCTCAGCCTCCAGTTCTCAGCCTCCAGTTCCCTTTTCTTTTCTTTCTTTTTTTTTTTTAAAAGCTTTTATTTATTTTAAGTGTGTTTTTCCAGGACCCATTAGCTCCAAGTCAAGTAGTCGTTTCAATCTAGTTGTGGTGCAGCTCACACTGGCCCATGTGGGAATCGAGTATCATGCTCTAACCAACGGAGCTAACCGGGCCACCCTTCTGGTTCCCTTTTCACTTCGGCCTCAAGCCACCCTTCCCAACTATGCCAAAGCTCCTGGCATTGGTTACCAGCCCTGCTTCATGCTCCATCCAGCTTAGTGCCCGCTCTCCAATCCTTTGTTTCCCCAAGGCACAGTGGAGAGGCTCCCATCACCACTTGGGAGCTCAGGGATATATTGGACTGGGCCAGGCAAGGTGTCCTGGAGCAGAAAGACCTTGAAAACATGGGGACAATCTGTGCAGAAGTGGGGACCTCAGCTGCAGCCAGGAGAGGAAGGTTTGGTGAAGTTGCTTTTGCAGAAATCATTTCTGTCTTCTTCTAGGCTCCCGGGAGGAGCAGACGAGGTTCCTATCTTCACTTCCTTGTCTGTCAAATGCAGATAAGAGTGCTTGCCTCTCAGGTCTGGTGGGATGATTGAGTGAAATAATTAGTCACCAATTTAGATAACTTGAAGTGGTATTTTCATGGTGGTGAGGGGGTGGTTGTTAAGTCAAATGGGGCCCATGTCCCCAGCCTTCCTGAGCTCCCCAGCCAGCCACCCACCCCTCAGGACCCCTCCACGGAGCAGGCCTTGCAGAGCCTCTGCCATCCTGCCCTGCCCAATGGCTGTGCCTCCTCCTCACTGTGGGATCATGTTTCCAGCCCTTCGCTCACACTCTTTCCCCTTCTTAGACTTCTTTCTCCATCTTGTCCTTAATTCAGTGCCATCTTTTCCAGAAAATTTCCTTGAGTGCCACACCCTCACCTCCGGGCCTCTTTAGCCCCCAGTGATTCATTCCTATGATCGTAGCCCTGATGGCTCTGGCTGCCACTGCCTCTGGCTGCATCTGTTCCTCCTGTAGACGGTGAGCTCCTCGGGGGCAGGCCCAGGTCTGGATCTGCTCTGTGTCCCCACGCCTGGCTGGAGCTGGAGATTAGTGGGTATTTGGCGGGGGTGGGGCAGGAGAGAAATCAGCCCCAGGGCCTCCCCAAAGCAGCTCCCAGGCTGGAGAGGTCACCTCAGACCCACCTCACTACAGTTAAACAGAAGAGGTGCTGGGGCTGCTAAGGAGGTAATATGTCGTCTGTCCATCTGTTTGTGCCTCTTTCACTCCAGATAGTCCAAACATGCAGAAGCTCTTCCTTGGTGGGGGGGTGAAGGTGGTGTTGTTGGTGGGGTGTGTGCAAAAATGGGAGGCAGGCTCTTGGCTCTAGAATTGTTTAGAGATGGATATAAGCCGGGACAATGGACTTGACTCCCTGGGGCTAAGCTGGTGGGCACTGGCTCAGGCAGAAACTTGGGTTAGAACCAATGCTTGGGCCTGTGATCTTGGCCAAGTCAGCTCTCCTCTATGCCTCAGTCTCCTCATCTGCGGTGACGGGAATAACCCCACTTCACAGGCCTTAGCAAGGTTTTAAGGAGAGAATGCCAGTCTAACATACAGGCCCATACGTGCTCACCGCCTCTTCACTGATTCACCAACTGAGATAGGTGGACAGACCAGTCACTAGGCGAAGGCCTGGGCCCCAAGGAAGATACTGGCTGTGCCCCATGAAGAGAGTGAGGGGCTGCTGCAGTAGGGCCTTTTTGGCTATGGAAAGGCACTGGGTCTTTAGCCTATGAGTAATGAGAAGGCAGTGAAGAATTTCAAGCCCAAAAGTGTGACCTGGTCATTTTTGGGTTTAAAAAAGTTAACTTTATCTGTTATGAAAGGGACAGATTAGAGGGACTAACACTCCCAACATTAAAAAAACTACTTAGAGGCTGAATGGGTTCCCACAGAAGTAACAGAAATCTTCTCAAACCAAGAATAAAGAGGGAGCTGAAATCAGGCTGGTAAAGGACATAAAGCCATAGCAACCTGGGCGTATTTACAAATTCCAGAACCCCAGAACCTTGAGTTTTAACAGCTACTCAAGGGATGGGAAATAGGGTCCAGGGCCGACCCAGCCACAGTGTGAGGAGTTGGAACTTAGCCTCCCAACCCCTACAATATGAATCTCGGACCTTCAAAGGGTATCCTCAGCAAATAGGGGCATTGACCAGAAAAAAGTATCCACCCATCCGCAAAGGGAGACAACAGTTCTGGTGGGGACAGAAAGGCTCCCTAGAAAATTATAAATATTGTCCTCACACAAATTTTGGGTTTGAATACACACTACCTGTGCGGTCCTGGAAATACTAAACTAAAAACATTATGCAAGTAGTCTCAGGATGGTAGTTGCCCAGGAAACCAGGCCAAAGTGAATGAAAATTCTCCCTGGAGGAATGTGTACTCACCCCAAAGGGATCCGTCAAATAGGAGCTTATGGTGAAATTACAAAACACACAAGGAAGCTAGTCACTGTGAGCAACAGGCATCAGAAGCAAGAAATAGCAGAATTAGCTTCTCTGAGAGTCTTAGATGCTGGAATTATGATATATAGAATAAAAATAATTGTGTTTAAAGTGTGGAAATAAATCAAAGGTGGACTTGAAACAATAAGCAGGGAAGAAAATACTGCCCCAAATGGCCAAGCAGATTTGAAAAAGAACCAAGTGGAATTTCTGGAGATGAAAAATATAATCATTGAAATGAAAAATTCAGTCAACAGGATAAGTAACAGATCAGACACTCCTAAAGAGAATTAGTGAAATGAAAGATCTAAAGAATTTACTCAGACTCTAACAGACAGAGTCAAAGAAGTGGCAAAGAGACATGAAATACAGCATGAAATGGCCTAACAGAGAGAGAGAAGGAGAAAAGGTAGGAGGGGGCTGGAGTGAAAGGGGTGGTCTTCCATCAGACCTGGAGAAAGATGATAGTGGCCTATTCTGGAGGCCATAGAAGGACGTGGGCATAGAAGGAGGTGGGCATAGAAGCAGGTGGGCGTAGAAGGAGGTGGGCGTAGGAGGTGGGCATAGAAGGAGGTGGGTTAAGAGACGTTCAGGATGTAGAATTGATAGGGCTTAGTGATAAAGTAGATGAGGGAGGCCAGGGAGGGATGTGTCAAGGATGACTAGCAGATTTCTGGCTTGAAATTTATTTAAGGTGGCCAAGGCTGGGGAAGAACAGATTTGGGACTATGAACAAGAGTTCAGTTTTGAAGTAGACACGTTTCAGTTTGCTTGGGAAGATCTGCTGATACATCACAGAAAAGGGGATATTAGACCTGGGCCTTAAATTATGTGTATGAGTTTACTTAGTGGAGAAGGGACTTTCTCTTAACTTTTAGGGAAAAGGATCTCCTTTCAGCGAGATCATCAAGGCCCGTTTTGAACCTTGTCTTACTCAAAAGAGACCTCTTAAAAATAAGCATTTTCGAGATCATCAGAAAGGACTTTTGGGATCTCCTAGTTTCATCTCTCATTTTCAGATGGGGTAGCTGAGGCCCAAAAAGGTCAGAGATTTGCTCTCCTAGCCTTAGGCCATTCATTCATTCATTACTCACTTAACAGATATTTTTTAAAAACTCACTTTTTACCAGATACTAGATGCTGGAGATACAGCACTAAATAAACCAAAGATTCCTGCCCTCAGGAAGCTTCTATATCAGTGGAAGGAGACAGACAACAAACACAAAAATGAGTAAGACATATACGTCAGAACGTGCTAAGAGCTAGAGAGAAATGCAAGGACTGGAGTATACTAGTGATTCCATTGGGAAGGTGACCCTTGAGTATAAAAGGCCCTGGGCAGCTCTTACAGTCCTGCTGCCGCCTACAGCCCATTGTGACAGTGTTTCTGGGGTTCTAGAGTGCAGGCCCGAGGAGGGCAGGAGAAGGCCTAGAGAAGAAGGAAGAAAAGGACTGAAGTGGGATTTAGTGGGTGGTCTGTGCCCCCCAGGGGGGGCCAGGAAAGCCCAGTGGGTCAGAAGGGCCACAAAGACTCCCTTTACCCTTGTGAGGGGTAAGATAAATTTATTCCTGAGGCTCCCTTGCCCCCTGTCCTTGGCCCCACCCCAATCTCCTCCACCAGATCTCAGATGATACCCCATTCTGCTCTCTTCCCGCCTTTAGGAACGCTTAAAGGTGGGTCCAAATTGTCCTTGTGTCCCAGTACAGTGTGGGCAGCCTGGAGGAGCTCATGACAGGCATCCAAGGCCCACCCAGGAGGCCAAGTGGGCCGTGTGAGGCTCTATTCCAGCCGGCAGTGGGGTTGAGGGCTCCTGCGTCACACACCATGTCTCTCTCATCAGAACTTCTGTGAGCAGCCTCCATGAGGCCCTGGACCAGTGTATGACCGCTCTGGACCTCTTCCTCACCAACCAGTTCTCAGAAGCACTCAGCTACCTCAAACCCAGGTGAGGCTTCAGCCCGGGTTGGGTTTGGGGTGCGTGTATGTGTACGCGCATGCGCATGTAACTGTAGGGATGTGGGTGTTGGGTCGTGGAGAGCCACAGGTCATATGTGAGAGGATCCCCATGTAACCGAATGCCTTCAGCCTTCTGGCTCACTGTGACCCTCGAGAGTCCCATAAATTGAAATATAATTTTCTTCCCTCAGAATTTTGAAGGCATGGTATTCTGTTTGTTAGCATCTACTATGACCTTGAGACCCCTCATTCTTCCATCTTTGCATGTGATCTTTGTTTCCTCTCCACAAATGTTGAAAATCTTCTCTTATTCCTATCAGTCTGAAATTTCTCTATGATGTGCTGGAATGTAGATATTTTTTATTTAGTCCATTTTATTTGAGACTCTGTCTTTCAGTTGTAGGAAATTCTCTCATATGATCCCTCCATGTTCTGTTTCCCTTTCCCAATCTTCTTTAAATCAGATACTTGACTTCCTGGATCCGAAGAGGACTGATCTGCCCCCGCCCACAATGTGCAATTTTTAATCTTTTTTTCCTTTGATTTTTGGAAGATCTCCTCAATTTCATCATTCAATCCTTCTATTGACTTTTCTTTATTTCTGTAATCAAATGATTAATTTGGTAGTGTTCCTCATTGTTCTCTGAATGTTCTTTTCCCCCTAAAACATCTTATTCTTGGTTTATGGGCGCACTCTGTCCTTTATATCTCTATTTGGAATATGAGAGGGCCTGGCATATAGCAAGCACTCTAATAAGTACCTACTGTTGTTATTATTATCACAGAATATTATCTCTTTTAAAAATGTTTTATTCTTTTCCTGCATAATCTCAAGCTTCCTCTAGGTTCCCTATTTCTATTTAATGAGGGGAATCCTCCTCTTGTGGGGGGGCTTTTCTGAATGCCTGCTGGTCCCTGGCTATCTGTATGGTCATATTTAGGAGCGAGTTCACTCAAAGGCCGACTGGAAAGTCTGGGCCAAGTTGCCTTGTAGTTGGTGTCATCGCTTTGAGATGACCTGCCTGAGAGCTGGCCCCAGATATCAGCTTCTCCAGAGAAGACTCCTCCATTCCTTGGCCTGGACAGAGATCCTGTGGCTGCCTCCTGCATTCTGGGTTGGGGTGGGGGTGAGGTGCCCGGGGTCTAATCACGTCTACTGCCTGCTTACCCTTAATTCCCCTCTTTTCAGCTCTCGGTTGTCCTCCGCCTACATTGTTCCCCCAACCACTCCCCTACCCAAGAGAAGCAAATTTTGAGGCAGAGGACCTCTTTCTCCAAGTCTCCAAGCCTGACCTGTTCAATTTCTCTAGACTTGACTGACCCCATTGTTCTCCTGCCTGGGGATCAGTGGCCCAGCTTCTGGTGGGGTGGGGGTTCCAGGGTGTGATGATCATGATGAGTCTTACAACAGTCTCTCAGGAAGGTGGACTGGGGATATAAGCCCCTAGAAGGTACTTGGGCTGGAGAGGAAGGCAGTGAGGTGGGGTCTAAGAGGACCAGGAAGTGGGGTAGGGGGCTTCCGTGAGGAAGAAGAGGCTTGGAGACAGGGGGACTGCCTCTGCCTTCTAGCCTAGAGCAGCCTCACCCAAAGAGGTCCTCAGAAGTGGGGTCTTAGGCTGGGGCTGAGGGGAGGGGCGATCCCCCAGGAAGGATCGGTGGGGGTTGGGTCAGAGTCAGGGGGCCCAGATGGTGGGGACAAGGATGGCTGACAAGTAGCTGACAAGGCCCTGCGCATTGGCTGCTGGTAGAGGGGGGTAGGGCTGGAGGCCCCTGGGCTTAGCTGACCTCCACGTGGCCAAGGAGTCCCTGGTCCCAATACTAGCTCTTCTGAGGGTTCTGCCAGTGTCCCCCCCCCCCCATCTTGACAGCTGGTCTGGGCCCACAAGGTGATATCCCAATGGGCATCATGTTCCAGAGCTGAGTCTAGCTCAGAGGTGAGGGGGCTGGATGCTGTATGTGCAAACAAGAACTTTGTAGAGTGCAAACTAATCTTGGAGTGTCTGAGCTCAAGGCGGTTGTCACACTTCTGAACCCCAAATCCCAGTCCATAAAGAGCTTGCAGGTGGTGGGCTGGGAGGGGCCAGGATTCCCAGCCCTCAGGAGCATGTCTTGGCCTTGGGACTCAGACTAGAAATTCCACTTTGCCTGCCAGCTGCCCTGCGGAGGCTGTTCTGTCATTCCGGGCCCAGCACCAGGCTGAGGGGGTGGGGCTGAGTCCCGGACTCAGGCCTGGGAGGCAGGGATTAGGGGAGAGAAGAAGAAAAAGGCAAGGGCTTGAGAGTTAGAGAGGCCTGGTGGGAGGTGATTATCTGGGGAGGCATGGATTTCTGTGCTGCCAGAGAAACCTGTCCCCAAAGACAAAGCTTTTGAGGGCAATGACCCTTGACCCTGGCAGGACATGGAGGGACTCACATTTATTGAACATTAGTGATATGACCCTGGACTATTTAAGCCACCCAAAGTTTTAGGAGAGAATGGTTATGGTATGCATTTTACAGAGAAAATTGAGGCTCAGAGAGACTACAAGACTTACCAGGATCACACAGCTGGTAGCTAGCAAAGCCGAGATTCCGGTCTGTGTCTGAGAGAATCTGAAGCCTGAGTTCTGCCCCCACTGCAGGCTGTGACCTCCTTTCCACAAGCCACTGCTCTCAGATTAAGCAGTTCTAGCAAAGACCTGGGAGGTGTCTTGACACCTACCAGGGCTGGTGAGAGATGAACCCACCATTATTTTCCTTCAAAAACCTTTGATGAGCAAGGATAATATCACCTGAGGGTCACCCAGAAGTAAAAAAGCAACTTAATTTACAGAGGTGTTTCATGAATGAGAAAGGCAGGAAAATGGGTAAAGTCATGTGATTATACAATAGAACAGTCTATAAAGCTTAGTCATCTTTCTTTGCCCTCAGGTTGTCAGCATAAGCCTGGCACTGAGAAGATTCATAAATAATTAACGAGGGGGTGTAGGGAAGGGAGTGAAACCGCTGCAGCACCTACTGTGTGTCAGGCAAGAGTACTGCCGAGCTAGCTCCACACAGACACGGGCAGGCCAGCAGTATTGTTCCCATTTTGCAAAAGCAGAAATCAAGGCCTAGATATGCTATGACTTCCCCAAGTACAGAGAAGGACTGGCATTGTTCCCATCCCTCCTTGCCTGATGCTCTCTCCCTGTGTTAGACTAAATGTCCCCCAGCCCCAAAACACCCTTTAGTTGGTAGGTCTGGGGCTGTGGAGAAGCAGGGCGGCTGGAGAGGAGGCAGGCTCGCTTGGTCCCGTCACATTGGTGCTGAGGGCAGAGGTGAATCCCTCAGCACACAAGCTCTGTCCCTGAGGTGCCCACAGTCTGGGGAGAAGGCAGAGCCTCTGCGGTTATACATTCATTGTGAGCAGTTATAGACACATGCTCCCTGGGGAGAGAGCCCTGGATTCTCAGTGGCCCTTGAGGCATTTGAAGATGTTGACAGATGAGTCAGAAGACGAGGGGGTAAGGGAAGGGTATTTCAAGCTGAGGGAACAGCCTGGGCAAAGACCTGGAGGAGGGAATGTATGGGATTTTCTTGAGGAGAGCATGTGTGGTTCAGTCTTGAATGTGACCAGATCACAGGGCAGAAACAGAAGTGACAAGAGGGCTGAGCTGGAGAGGTGGGCAGGGCCTGTGTTGGGTGGAGCCCTGGACCCAAGCCTTACCTCACAGGATGTGGAAGCTACGGGAGGGTTTAACCAGAGAGGTTTAACCCGAGAGCAACATGATCAGCTGATGGAATGGGGAGAGACAAGAGGTGAGAGGCCAGTAAGGAGGTCCAGGGAACAAGGATGGGAGGAGCCCAGTGGTGGGGCCTGAGGGCAGAAGAAATTCCACAGTCAGGACTTGGGCTCCACCTGTAGGAGGTGAAGCAGAAGATGAGAGACAGGCCCTGGCCTCAGGCCAACATTGCTAACCCCTGTTTTGAGTCTTCACAGCAGCCTTGCTGCTGCTAACTCTACAGAACAGAAAAGAAACTGAGGCTCACATTTGGAAAATCACGTAGGGCCAGTCAGCTGGCATCTGAAGTCTTTAGACCTTGAGCAAGTTTCTTCCCCTCCCTGGACTTCCATTTCCCCCCATGCAGAGTGGGAGAGGGGATGGTGGGTGATTGACACGGCCAGCTACCTCTGGAGTTTTAGGAGTTGGCACTCTTATGTCCTTCTCTCTGGCAGAACCAAGGAGAGCATGTATCACTCGCTGACATATGCCACCATCCTGGAGATGCAGGCCATGATGACCTTTGACCCCCAGGACATCCTGCTTGCTGGCAACATGATGAAGGAGGCGCAGTTGCTGTGTCAGAGGTCAGGGCCACAGGGTGGGCAGGGATGAAGGGTCATGAGGCCCAACCTTCTGTCACCCTGGCCTGCTCCAGTGCCTAAAAATGCCATTAAGAGTGCTGCTCCTTTTGGCCACGAGGCCATGTCCCCAAGTGCTAAGAGCTGTCCCCATCGGCACTGCTTCAGGAACCTTGTTGTCTGAGCCACTCAATGAGAGGCTCCCAGGTGTGAGGACTGATTGGGAGGAGATGAATCCTGGCTCTGTCATTTAATAACTCGTTGACCTTGGGCAAGTCCCTCTTGGGACTTGACTTTTCACCTGTATAAAATGGGTGTGTTTTTTGATAGGGTTATTGTCGGGGCTGAATGAAGGCACCAGTTGCAAGACCTGGTGGGTAATTGGTGTTTCAGTACATGCTAACTGCTTGAATCAATGAACCAGCAGACCCCGACATTTACGTACAGGTGGCCATCATTCGTTGGGCACACACTCGTGCTTGGCCAAGGCTAGGCCCTGTGCTGGATACTGGCCACCCAGGGGATCATCAGATCTGGCCCCTCTGATGCCTGCACTGCCTGTGGAGACACAGGCACAGATAGTGACACCCCAGCGTGATTCAGGGAAGCTCAAAAGGTCATGGGGTTCCAGTTGGAGGAGCTGGAAAGGCTTCCTGGAGGAAGTGATGCCAGAGCTGGGTCCTGAAGGGTGACTAAAAGCAGAGGGAGGAGGGGAGAGGGCTCCAAGCAGAGGCAACAGCAGGGGCAAGGGTGTGAGAAAGCCCTGGATTTAGGGGAGTTGCCAGGAGCTCATTGTGTGTGGAGTCCTGTGGGAGGGGCAGAAGATGTCAGAGCCCACCTGGGCCCCTCACTCACCTTCATTGCATGATTCGAGGCCCCTTTGTCCTCTTTAGGCACCGGAAGAAGTCCTCTGTAACAGATTCCTTCAGCAATCTGGTGCACCGCCCCACGATGGACCAGTTCACGGAAGGTGCGGCCCCCCAGGATGTCCTCTCAGCTCTGCTGGCCCCAGGCAGCCCTGGTCCAGCCCAGGGAGGGATGGGAAGGGCAAGTTGTCCTCTTCCTCGTCGTCACCGAGGGGGCTGAGCCCTGGCCTAGATGCCGGGACACGTGGGTCAAACCTGGGGCCTTTTGAGGAGTGGCTCTCACATGAAGGGGGAGACTCACTTACCTGATGGCTCCACCTGCTAAGAACCTGGAAGTCCAGGAAAGAAAATTCTGTCACAAGTTCTGTGTGCTTTGTTGTTCAGGCATTGTGCAGTTAAGTCTACTGGTTTAATTATCATAGTGATCTCATGTGCCCCAGAGGGAATGTGGTTTTAGAAGCTGACACACTGGGATGAGACAGCTCAAAGCAATGGAAGAGATGGTCTGGGCTGCCAGAGCCTATGTGGCATTTTTGTGCCCTGACCACATGTGGCTGTCCTGGCGGTAGCAGCAGCCAACCATGAGCAATTTCAGGCTCTTCAGTGCAGGTGCAAATGGTCTTCCCCACCTCGAGAGCCCTAGAAGTTTCCAGTAAGAAACAGTGCATATGAAGGTGTCACTCCCTTCTTCATACCCTCCATGGCCCCCTGCTGCTCTTAGGACCAAATCTGTAACCTCCCACCAGTGTTGAAGGCTCTCTGCCTCCCGTCATCGTTCCCTCCCCCCTCAATCTCTCCCCACGTTACCCCATTTTAACCACCTGTGGCTCAGAGGTCCCCAAACCTCTGAGTTGTTTGGTTTTCCTGGGCCTCTGCCTAGAAAGCTATTCCTGTCTCATCCTTTCATTCCTTTTTCAATTCAAATGTCCTTTCTTCTAGAAGTCTTCCCTGACTCCAGGCCTGTTAGGGCCCCTTCCCTTACTCCCACAGCTTCCCTAGATCAGGATATTCTTCACTCATCAGTTCGACCCAGTGCCTGCTCCTTGCTCGGCACTGTAGGGGTGTTGGTGTGCAACCACCACAGTGGCGCTTGGGGAAAAAGAGAGCAGGCTGAAGGCCCTGTGCTGCCATTCTGAGTGGTGGGATGGGCCTGGGGGAACAGGTGGAAGACAAGCGGGGGAAACGTAGACTAATTTGGGACAGTGGTGAGTGCTACGAAAGAACCAGAGCTGGGTGATGGGGTGGATGGGGATGAGGAGGGTGCTGACTCAGGCTCCCTTGGCTTTTGGGAAAGTTGGGGTGGGAGGATTTGGCCCACGCCTCCTGCCAAGAGTCCCAGGAGGCCACAGGGCTCTGGTTTTCTCCCTGCAGAGGAAATCCATGCCGAGGTCTGCTATGCAGAATGCCTGCTGCAGAGAGCAGCCCTGACCTTCCTGCAGGTAGGGACCCTCTACTTACACAAGCAGCCTGGGGACTTCAGAAGATGGAGAACTACGTCCACGCCAGAGGGTCTATAGCAGCTGCCATCAGCCACCTCGCGATTCAGGCGAGGACTCAGGCTCAGTCACCCCTACACTCCTGGCCCTGGCCAGGCTCAGTGGCAGAGGTGATGGGCACGCGTGAGCACATGTGTTCCCATCCACTACCAGGATGCACTTCTACCTTGTGACTGCTGTTTTCCTGCTCGTGGGGTGACAGACATTGTCCCAAAGCCTGGTTTACACTTGATTTATTCAACAAATAAGTTTAACTGATTCACTCAAAAAGTTGATTTGTAGCACCTATGAATATGCATATATTATAGGTATGTAGTTTTTACATACCTTACACACAATGCATGTTTGTTTTTACATACATTTACATATATTACTTAATCTTCCCCTCACAGGCCTGCAAAAGGGAGGATTTGAGGGGAAGAGCCACTTTCCCAGGATCACATGGTTAGCAAATGGCAGAGCTGGGATTTGAACCCAAATCTGGCTAAGTAGGAGCCTATGCTTCTTACCACACAGTGGTAATTATGAAAATCATCCCCTCATGATTTTACCAAAAAACCTGGGTTATAATTATCCCATATAATCATCACGTAAATATGAGTATTGGGGTAGAGGAGCATATGTAAATTTTATTGTTGGGGTACTGTCTATTTTTGTTAGCTATTTTTCTATCTTTTCAGACCTCTGGTGATTAGAATTGGATTAATCCTAATCTTTCCTTAGGATCACTGTAATAATTGCACCATGACTGGCCTTTTATTTGTTTATTCTAGGATTACACATAATAAATAAACAAATGCTCACGAACACCCACCGCCTCCACCACCACCCAACTAGAGAACAGAACAATGCTAGCAAGTCTTCTCACCCTCTGGGCCCCTCCCCAGCCTGTTCCCTGCCTCCCTCCACAGCGGAAATCACTAGTTAGAGTTTTATGTTTGTCGTCCCCCGTCCTATTTTTTAAAAATAATTTCTCATCTTCCTATTGATGTCTGAACACCATACCGTTATGGTTTACTGTTATGGTTTGAAAAAGTTGGCTTCAAGCTTCTGAAGGCCTCAAGCTGGGTGGGACTGGCTTCCTTCACCCGATCTTATGTGGCTGTATAATATTCCCTTCTGTGAATATACCACTTTGTTTATTCATTCTCCTGCTGAAGGGCATTTGGGTTTTTTCTGGTTCTCAGCAGCCAAGAACTATGGTGCCGAGAACATTCTTTAAGGTGACTTCCACAGCCCATGTTCATCCATTTCTCTCAGGTGTACACCTGGGAGTGGAGCTGCTGGGTGGGCTGTAGGTACTGGTGCTTTAAATTACAAATGTGATCAATATCAGCTTGTTGTAAAAAGCACAAGCAATCTGAAAATGAGCATCCCTCTTCCTTTCCCACGGTTCCGCCACCTAAAGGAGGTCCAGTGAACCACGGGGGCGTCTTCTCCAAGCCTTTCTCCAGGCACATAGTATTCGTTTCTGGAGGCTGGTGAAGGGGGTGTGGCCAAGCCCTGGGCATTTGGGAGGTTTTAGTAAGCAACTCCCAGGGGGAGGGAGGCCTGGTTTGACTGACCTCTGAGCCCATCGCCCAGGGTGTCTGATAGAGCTGGACCCAGGAAGGGGAAGGCAGGGCCCAGAGACTTGTATGACCCTTCTGGAGCCTCTGGCTACCCACCCAGGCCTAGCTCTTTGCATCTCTCCCTTCTGCAGGATGAGAACATGGTGAGCTTTATCAAGGGCGGCATCAAAGTTCGAAACAGCTACCAGACCTACAAGTGAGTGGGGCTGGTCCGGGGAGCCTGGGGCACCGCACCTACTACCCTGTACCCGTCAGGCTGGTTTGTGGGAGGCAGAGAGCACGCTCTGGAGGCTAGAATGCCATTGTGACTTTGGGCAGATTTCTGTACCCTCAGAAGCTCAGTTTTCTGGAATATTATTCCGCTGGTTTTCTGGGTGTCTCTGGTTGCTTCCCCTGAGGGCTTACACTGTGCCCGACTCTGAGCTAGGGGAACATAAGACACAGATTCTGCAAAAACAGCTTGGTCTGCTAGTGCCAGTTGGAAGGACATAGGAACAATCATTTTAAGAGCAGCAACAGCAGAATCATACATCCGTTAAGGCCCAGTCCAAATGACACTTTCCCCGTGAAACCTTTCCTTATTTCTCCAGTAAACAGGGATGGTACACACACGCACACACCTCTCCCTACGATGGGAGCTCACCAAGGGCCAGATTATTTCTGTGCCATGTCAGCACTGGGCCAGGAATAGGCCATGTTTATGGATGAAAGAATGAAGACTCAGTGCAGAGTACTTTTACCCACCATGGTATCACAAACATCTACATTTTCAAAATCAAAAAGCCCTGCAAGCCCAGTTCCCAACCACAAGTTTGGCATTAAATATCATTTTCCATTAAAAGTTGACCTGAATTAATTTGAGATTATTTATCATCTTTATTTTCCTCATTTAATGTGACACTTTCCCTGCGGAGGTCTTGCAAGTTTGATTTCAAGGTAATGCTGGGGTGTAACACTCCATGTAGTATGTGGGCACCACATACTTTGTGGGTCCGTGCTGGAACCAGACGAGTGTTCTGGCCTGTCCAGTCTCCCCACCAGCCAAACCTTGTCAGCTCACCCCCTTGCCAACTCCCGAGGCTCCTCTGCTCTTAGAATCAAGTCCCGGGTCACTGCCAAGTCATTCCTGAGACTGCCCTCCTTGCCACATGTCCCACCCCACTCTGCTTCAGACATTTAGGCCTTCCCTCAGTTCTTCAAACATGCTAAGCTCATTCCTACCTCGGGTCCTTTGGACATGCTGTTCCCTCTGCCAGGAACACACTTTCTGTGCCAGGCTCATCCCTCTCATCTCTCTATTTTCCACTCAAATGTCAGCTGCTCAGAGAAGCCTTCCCTGAACCCAGAGTTCTTTTCCTTTGAGGCCCTGCTCACCTTCACAGTGACTTGATAGGAGTCTGTTCACTAGAGTGGGAGAGTTATGAGGGCAGCGGCTTGGTGGCTTTGCTCTCTGCTGTCCTCCAACCGCTGGCACACAGAAGCCTCAATCAGTGTTTGCTGAATGAAAGCCCCCAGGAGGCTCATGGCCTGGGAAGAAGGTAGGCACATTTCTAAAGCCTCTGTCCTGCCCCAGGCAGACTGGGTTATGAGCTCTGTACAGTTGGTGACCAGGAGAAAGAGGGTTGGATTCCAACCAGCGGATTCCAGGAAGACTTCTGAAAGAGGGGGTGTTAGAATTAGCTCAGTGGTTCTCAACTAGGGGTAGTTTTGCCTCCCATGAGACATTTGGTAATCTGTGGATACGTTTTAGTTGTCACAATTTGGGGAAGGTTACTCCTGGCATCTAGTGAGTAGTGGCCAGGGCTGCTACTAAACATCCTAGGATGCACAGGACAGCCCCACAACAAAGAATTATCCCGCCTAAAAGGTCAGTAGTGCTGAAGTTGAGAAACTGTTCTAGACAGAATGCAGAGCACGAGCAAATCCTAGAGTTGGACAACACAGGTATGCCAGGGCTGATATGGCTAAAATTTAGGAGTAACGAATGTATGCCTATTATTATAGTGGGAGGTCGAGTTAGAAATTCTTTGAATATCAGCTTTCTGGATTTCCAGAACTATTATAAATCCTCCACTAAGGAGTGCTGAGATCAGCTGGCAGTGGGGGGCAGCCTAGGCCCAGCTGGAATGGGACCCAGCCCCTAATTTGTAGCTGAAATAGGATTTTGCATCCCTCTGCAGGGAGCTGGACAGCCTCGTGCAGTCCTCACAATATTTCAAAGGAGAGAACCACAGTCACTTTGAAGGAGGTGTGAAGCTCGGTGTGGGAGCCTTCAATCTGGTGAGTGGGAGTGCCCCTCCCCATGTCCACAGTGTCTGGCTCAAGATTAATCACCCCTACACATTCCTGCCACACATATGGTCTCTGCTGGGCTACTGTGCCGGCCCTGTGCCAGCCCTGGGACCTAGCGATGAAGCAGACATGTTGCCAGCCTGGGGGGCTCGCTCACAGCTGGGGTGCGGGTGGGGGCTGGCGCTGGCTCCAGAGTCCTTTCTGTGCATTTCTTCCAAAGTCAAGTTGAAAACTTGAAATCCACCATGGTGGCAGTATTTATAGTATCAGAAATTGGCAAACAATAAATCAGGACCCTTTCTGTCCTGAAGAAAGGTGGTTAAATGCTGTCCAGTGGCAGGGTAGGGGACAGGCCTAGAAACATCTGATGACCCAAAGGGAACGGAGAGCCAAGCTCCTTCCTGGGGCGGTGGGGGTTGAGGGAAAGTTTCATGGTGGGGGAAGGGGCGGGGAGGAGGGGTATTTGAGCTGGATGTTGAAGGATGCATAGGTGGGGTAAGTTTTCCAGGCAGGGAAGGGCATTCTAAACAGGGAACAGTGAGCCGAGTCTGGGAGGCTCAGAAGAGCTGTGCCTGCTCCTGGAGGAGGAACTGCTCATGGACAATTTAGGCTCCTAGCCTACATACCTTTCCAAAAGTGTGTGTGTGTGTGTGTGTCAGGTTAGGGGGTGCTCTCTCCCCTTCAAAGAGCAGGCCTTTAGCCAGGTCCCTGCCCCACTCTGGATTCCAGTTTCCTCATATGAAAAATGTGAACAGTAATCCTGGGCCAAGTGCTGAGAAATATAAGCTGCAAAGTGCATCCGATGTTTGAGTAGGTTATAGCCAGACCATCCTTGGTTCAAGAACTGATTTCACCGCTAAAGAGCTGTGAGACCTTGGACATGTCCTGTCACTTATCTGTGCCTCTGTTTCTCAGTGTGTCAAAAGGGGCAGTAATCCCTCTGTGCAGGACTGTTCTGAGGATCAAATGTAATGACAGAGCCCCTGGTGCAAAGTAGGGACTCAGTGTAACAACAGCTAACTATTATGTATAGGCCCCCTTCTGTGTGCTTTACATATATTAATTTGATCCATCTGCACAGCGCACCTCTGAGGTAGGGGCTGTTGTTATTACTATTTTACAGATGTGGAAACAGGCATAGTGAGGATGTATAACTTGCTCAAGGTGACCCAGCTGGGATTTGGACACAGTTTGCTCCTGTCACTGTAGTGCTTCGCTATATGGGGAAGTTGGCTTTCTGGGAAACCCCGGTGACATTACAGGGACAGAGCCTGTACCCCCGGGTTTACCCCCAGGACTCTGGGGTTTGGGGAGTGGGGGTGGCAGCCCCCACCCATCCATGTGCCCACCTGCCTCTGTTACTGCAGACGCTGTCCATGCTTCCTACTAGGATCCTGCGGCTGCTGGAGTTTGTGGGATTTTCAGGAAACAAGGTAACCAACCACTTGCTTTCAGAGGCCCCTGACCTGCTCAGCCTCAGACTGTAGCTCAGCTGACAGAGTGGGGCTGAGGGGCTGCAGCGCCTGGGTGTGAGTCCTGACTCAGCCCCCTTGGTGTGTGGTCCTGGACTAGGCCCAAACCTCTCTGGGCCTCAGTCTCCTCTCAGTCAAATGGGGCCACTGATCCCTGCCTGGTCCCTCACAGGATGGAGGCTCTGGGGTTAGGGTGGGTGTGAAGGGCAGCTCCATGCAGTGGCCTGGGGGCATGTTCGCTGAGCCTGACAGGTATCAGGAAGCTGGTCCTTCTCCCCTCAGAAGACCTGGAGCAAGTCCCTTGCCTTGGGACTTTCCATCTTTTGGTCTGGGAGATGCCCAAGGGAAGCCAAACTGTGTATCAGGCCTTGAGGGCAAAAAGCAGAGGACTCACTTTACTGAAGCTTTACTGAGGGCAGGAACCTGAATACCAGCTAGCAGATCAGGGAGGGCTCCCCGGTGGAGGAGGCCTGCTGTGGTAGAAGGAGCTTTGGCCTGGAAGGCCCCTTCTTCCTGTGACTCTGAGCAAGTCCCTGTGACTGTGGATCTCTTTTTGGTAAAACAAGGGGCTTTTTTTTTTTTTTTTTTTTTTTTTTTTTTTTACACCAGGTCAGCATTTCTCAAACTTGGACTTTCTCTGGCCCATCCTGATTTTTGCCATATCCATGGGCCTCTATGTTATTATTTCTACCTTATTTTTCTGAAAAGTAGCTTATTTTTTACTTAAATTTATTTAAAGGAAACATAGTACAC
The DNA here is from genome assembly GCF_004115265.2 of Rhinolophus ferrumequinum. Taxonomy (NCBI): domain Eukaryota; kingdom Metazoa; phylum Chordata; class Mammalia; order Chiroptera; family Rhinolophidae; genus Rhinolophus; species Rhinolophus ferrumequinum. The sequence goes on along the minus strand of NC_046292.1, from coordinate 36,654,299 downwards.
AGAAAACCTATATATTTGGTATGATAAGAGCATAATTGTAACTATAAATGTTATGAAGACCCCACAATCTTACGAAAGCCCAGCTAGATTGTGTGGTCTGCCAAGGTTGTTTCGCTTTGTGAGTAAGGGAGCTTAGAGCGAGAGCAGCACTGAACGCACTCCAGCACAGGATTGGGACATTCTGTCCTTCTGACAGACAGAGAACTGAGAAGGAAGGACCCTCGCCTGGGGACTCGGCTTTCGCATGCCTGTCTGCGGACTTCTAAAACCTTGGTTGCGTTCTGTGGTCCGTGGCCTGGGCCTGGAAAAACACTGGCCGGATGCTCTGCAGGTCCCTCTCAGTTTTGTTTTCTTAAGAAGGTTCTTGAGTCACAAGTAGGACTTCAGGGTGATGATGGGAGGAAAGAGCATGAGAAAGGCTGAGACGGGGGACAGTGTGGCCAGTGAGGCCCGAGTAGAGAGACTTCCAGCAGCAGCTCCGGCTCCATCTTTCTCCTGAAAGCAGCGGAGCCATGGAGGGTTTGAGGCAGGAATGAAGCAGGTCACATTTATATATTACAAAGAACAAGAACGTCCAGGAAGATAGACCAAGAGACAAACTACAGGCAGGGACACAAGTGGGGTCTGGCCTCTCACTCCTCCCTAGCCAGGTTCTGGAGACGTCTCCTCCAGGAAGTCTTCCCAGACCGCAGTGCTTATGGCCCCTTTTGTGCCTGAGCCTGTGGTTAGGATTATCTGCCTCTTTGTGATTCCACTTTCCCCCACCAGACCTGGGGCTACTTGGGGCCTCATCCCCCACCATGGGCCAAACAGGTGAATGAATGGAGGAATGGAGGAGGGGCAGTTGAGGAAGGGGTGGGGGACACCTGGGCCCAGACCTTTGCCTGGGCTTTGGCAGCAGTGTTCCCTCCCCCAGGAAGGTGGTTGAGGCATCGAGAGGGGCAGCGTCTTGCCCAGGGGTGCCCAGCTTGGAGCAGCTGACCCGGCCCCCCCCAGGGGTGCCCAGCTTGGAGCAGCTGACCCGGCCCCCGGGGCCCAGTGCTCTCCCAGCCCTGCACCAGCAGCACTGCCCTCACAACTGTCCAGTGACCTCCAGGCTCCTGCCCCTCCCTAGGTCTCAGGGTGGGTCCTGGGGAACCCAGGCCCTGCTGGCCTCAGCCTGTCCCCTTTGTCCCCCAGGACTACGGGCTGCTGCAGCTGGAGGAGGGTGCCTCGGGACACAGCTTCCGAGCTGTGCTCTGCGTCATGCTGCTGCTGTGCTACCACACCTTCCTCACTTTTGTGCTTGGTAGGAGAGCCCCTGGGGCCAGCGTGGAGGGCTTCTGGGGTGGTTGGTTCTCAGGGCCAAGAGGATGAGGGGCTGCAGACCCTGTTTGGGCCCCTGAGACTGGGGATGGGGCACTGAAATCAGAAACGACAGAGCCACATCAACTGTCCTGGGCCCTGTCCGGCTGACCACTCATTTCCTCGCAGTTTGACTGGGTTCCAGCCTCCGTTTTCTCATCTGTGAAATGGGGATGGTCATACCCATCTTGTAGAGGGTGTGAGGATGCTATAGGCAGCTCCTTGGGATTCTGAGCACAGCATTGGTGGGCATGGGCTCTTGATTATTGAGCTCCGTGGTGGGCTTGGGGTGATATCTGCACTATCTTATTTAACCCTCACATCACCCTGGAGATAGAAGAATTATTATCCCCATTTCACAGAGCGGGAAACAGAGTCCATGAGAAGCCCATGATAGGTGTCTGAGAGGACCACAGGAACCGGTGGTGTTGGTGACTTGTGTTGTTCCCCCACCTCCTTCAGGCACCGGGAACGTCAACATTGAGGAGGCAGAGAAGCTCTTGAAGCCCTACCTGAAGCGTTACCCTAAGGTAAGCCCACCTCCTGCAGACACCACCAGCCCACATGTGCCCCGTGTGCCCACACAGACCCACATGTGTGTCTTTGCAGGGCGCCATCTTCCTGTTCTTTGCAGGACGGATTGAAGCCATTAAAGGCAACGTGGATGCAGTGAGTACTGGCGTCCAGGCGGGTGCTGAGGACCCTCGGGGTCTCCCAGGCCAGCATGAAGTCAGACACAAAGAGACGTACTCAGGGATAGGGCTTCGTGGGGGGAGCGCCCCCATGAGAGAACCAGCGGAGAGCAGGCGTGGGAGCGGAACTGCCAGCTAAGGCAATCTAGGAAGACGAGAGAGGAGGTGGCAATAGTGGAGGAGGATTTTGACAGGGAGATGTAGACGACAGTATCTCTGGAGAGGGAGGTGCTTAAGTGAGAGAGGCGGAAAGACCTGCTTGTTCAGGGCATGGTGATGGGCTGGAACGTGGTGAGTGGCGTGATGGTGCCAGGGGGTGAGGCTGGCAGCTTGATGGCCTGGCTAAGGAGTGGGGACCCCGTAAGTGGGAGGGAGCCACTGAAGGAGCTAGAGAGGGGAGAATCAGAGTCCTGGCAGTGACCTCAGCACTAAGCCGAGGCCCAGGATGGACTTTGCGACCTGGAGTTCTGGGGTCTCTCACTGGCCCTGGTTGTGATCCCTCAGGTATCAGGACAGATGCCCCAGGTCCAGGTCACTTCGTAGGAGCTACTGAAACTTTTGGAGTTTGCTCTGAGGCATAGACATTATTATATCGCTTTAATATTAACACTTTCCAATGCCTGTTATCCCTCCATTATAGCTCTATCCTGTCCTTTCAATTTGTGACTAAAAGACTAGCATCTCAGAGAGGGGCAGTAACGGCCCAAGGCCATGGGAGAGTAGGGGGAAGAATCCGGACTGGGGCCAGATCTCCCATCTCCCTAATCCTCCTTCCCCCAGCCCTGTAGCCTGGCACAGGGCTGGACCACTGTGCGCTGGAGGAGGCTGGGCCTACTGGGGGGTTGGGGGGTGCAGAGGGCCCAGAGAGTGGGGCAGGCGTGGGCCAGGGGTGCACGTGCTGAGGCTGACCAGCAGGTGCCCACAGGCCATCCGGCGGTTCGAGGAGTGCTGTGAGGCCCAGCAGCACTGGAAGCAGTTCCACCATATGTGCTACTGGGAGCTGATGTGGTGCTTCACCTACAAGGGCCAGTGGAAGATGGCCTACTTCTACGCCGACCTGCTCAGCAAGGAGAACTCCTGGTCCAAGGTGGGCTGACACCATGGGCCGGGGGCCACTGGGGGGCCAGGCCAACCCAGATTGTAACACAGATGTCCCAGCTGGAATTTAAACAGAACGATAAATTCTAATGGGACTCAGGGTTGGAAGGAACTAAAGACCATCGAATACAAACTACGATGTATTGGCCGAAATTTTTAGTCACAAAGGACAGACACGAGACTCACGCTGTTTCGGTTAGTCTGTCCAATAGAAACTTCCGTTATGGTGGGAATGTTCAATTTCTGCATCTTCCACTACGGGAGCCACAGCCACAGATGCACACTGAGCACACTTGAAATGTTCCCAGTGCAACCGGGAAACTGGATGTTTTCAATTTCATTTCATTTTAATTAATTCAGATTTAAATTTAAAAAGTCAGGTGGGGTAGTGGCCACTGTATTGGACTATGCAGATCTAAAACACAAAAGGCTCATGGGTTCATATCACTGAAAATTCTAGGCACAGCTGACTTCAGGTAGGGCTGGATCCAGGAATTCAAATTAGGTCATTTGGGCATGGTTTTTCCATCTGTGGATGTACTCTTCTCTATGACATCTTTGGTGTGCAGGCAGGTTCTCTCCATGGAACAGGCAGGGTGGCCATGGGCTGCCTGCCCCTAACTCACGTCTTCCCTTTGCGCTCATCTGAAGGCCCATAATGGAGCCTCACTGGTCTGACACAGATCGCATGTTGATGCCTGGAAAAACAGGGGTGGGACGACTCATGGATCAAGAGTAGAAGAGGGGTGGTTCCCTGGAAGAAAAGTGAAGTGATGTCCCTGAAAGAAGCTTTGGGGGAGTGGGGCGGGGGTTGGGGTTAAAGAGATGCCATGTAGGCAAAAGCAAATAGAACAGGTGCCCACCATAAGTGACAACTTGTAACATCAACGTAAGTGGTAGAATAAGTATTGGCCATTATCATCATAGTAATGCTAGCACAGAATTCTGAACCAAGAATGTAAGAACCATCTAGATCATCAGAGAGCATCTAATCTGGTATTGGCAATGCATAGCACATGTGTCTCAATGACCTTGAGTCCCTTTCTCATCCCTCCCTACCTCTTCATGGAAGTCCCTTTTCAGTATTCTTGCCTGGGGACCATGCTGAAAGGGAATTCTCTGGATCTGGGGCAGATAGGGCTGGGGGAAGGAACAGGCTTTCCCTGAGCTCTTACTATGTGCCCAGCACTTGCCATTTCCTCCACACCACACAGCTGTCAGTGACAAGCACTGGATTTGAAGACAGCTCTGTGTGACTCAAAGGCCTCTGCTTACCTCCTGCTCCTCAAGTCCTCCAAGCGCGCCTTGAGCTCACCCTTCTGCTGAAGGCACTTCCTCAGGCCGAGGCTCTGTGGGCCAGACACTCATTCCTCGTCTCCTCCCACTCTCAATAAGAGCACAGACTCGGGGAACCTTTTAGAACTAAAATGACCTAGAAGCCTTCCTGTGGAGTGCTGCAGGCATCTGGGTACATGAACACAGGGAAAGAGGCCTGGGGTGGTCACACCGCTGCTGTGAGGAGCAGAGGGAGGGCCAGGCCTCCCAGGTGTCAGGAAGCCTGGCAGTGAGTCACTTCAGTCTCCAGCTCACTGTGTGACTTTGGGAGTGACCAACCCCTCTCTCTCTGCAATGCTTTCCTCAGAAGGGTTTCCTGTGAAAGTGGGGGTTGTAACACCTCAAATGCCAGGGCCTCATTCATTGCGAATCTGCAGCAGTTGGCTTCCACAGAGTTCTCCAACTTCTAGCTCTAGGGACTTGGCCTGTGGCCATTGCCTACACATTGCCTACCCCCTCCCCCGCAGCTCCCTTCCCCCCAGGATCTCTCTCTGCTGGACTATGGGCGTTGTCCCTGTGGAGCCTTTGTGTTTCCCCCAATGCTTGCAGCTTGAGATGGCCAGAAACTAGGTGGTGACAACTGTGTGCTCCATGCTGTAATGGGGGAATCTGAGGGGAGCTCCGAGGGAGCCCTGGGCAGCTCAGCCAAGAAGACAAGGAAAGCTTCTGGAAGAGGAAACATCTGAACCCAGTTCTGAAGGAAGATGAATCCGGGTGGCAGAGTGGAGGAAGTGAAAGGGCACCCCGAGCCAAGAGAACAGCAAGGGCAAACTCAGAAGCCAGGGTGCTGCCAAGAGGTTCCGTGTCGCCAAGGGAAGGGTTGTGGGTAGGTGTGCAGGGGCCTGTGGAGGGACCATCCCCTCGAAGCCACTGGCTATAAGCTTCTTGAGGACAGGGACTGTCTGACGGTACAAACCCTGGTAGAGAAATCCAGCAAAATAAATGTGTGGAATCAATGGGCAAACAGTCAGATAACCCTGTGGAGACAGGACGCCCCTCAGGGACGCCATTTTCCATCGGTGTGGCCCCATAACATCCCTTGATAAGTTGGATGTCCCTGGGTCTCACAACTGATGGTCACTGCATCCACCCTGACTACCCGTGACTCAGTGGGGGTGAGCTGCCCAGGGGGAGTAGAAGTCTCCTAGAGGAAGCCAGCCGATAAGCCTGGCAGGGAACAGGCAATGGCATCCTAGGCAGAGGGAAGGCAGAGGCCTGGGGTGAGTTTAAGGAGCAATGGGGAAGAAATGGCCGAAGCGGAGCCAGAAAAACTGGTCACGGAGGGCCTTGGGTGGCCATTTGGACGTTAATCTGACAGTGAAGGAGCCCTTGACACTTGTGACTTAGATCTGTGCTTAATAAATCCCTCCTCCAGTTACTGGGCACCCGTGAGGCTGAGTGCCGAGAAGGAGGGAGAAACAGGAGACGAAGTTGGAGAAGAAACTGGGGGAGACTGGAAAGGGTCTCCCAGACCATGACAGGGAGTTTGGGTTTTATCGTAAGTGTGATGGAGGATTTTATCCTAAGTGTAATGGAATATCATGAGATTTCAAGGAGGGACTGATGTGATTTGACTTAAAAAGATCAGAGTGGCGATGGTGTGGGAAATGGCTTGCAGGGGGCAGGAATGGGAGCAGGGAGACGGGTTAGGAGACCATGTAAAGTAGGACAGTAGGAAGACATCCCTGGTGGCATGGAGCCGGGGACAGTGTGGAGGCGGGTGCAGTAATTGAGGTGACTGATAGGACAAGCTCTTGGGATTCAAGAGCTTGTTGAGAGGTAAAGTCGTGGGGACTTGGTGACTCAGTGCCAGGGTGGGGAAGACAGAGAAGGCAAGGATGACACTGAGAAATTAAAGATGGAATGGGGAACAGGTTTCAATGAGGGGAGATTCTTCCCACCACACTCCACACTAACCAGCTTTTCCTCATTTTTGAAGGGCAAACTGAGGTGCTGAGGGCAGAGCGGAACTGGGAGTAGCTCTGGGCTTCCGCGTGGGTGGGGCTGCCAGGTAGAGGCTGCTTTTTATCTTCTCCAGAGACTAGACTCCAGGATGTCCTGCTCCCTTTCCTCCTCCACCCACTACACTTCTTTCTGGGCAACAGGCATGTAGTTCCTTGGCAGCAGCCCCGGGTGGCAGGCGCTGTGGTTCAAGCCTCGGCCACTGGAGGCAGCATAGAGCCAGGCTTCTCTGGCATTGGACTTCTGGGGGAGGGATGGATCTCTGGGAGCGAGGAGGGAGGGTCTGTACCTCCGGAACTTCTCTCTAAGGGGAGGCTGTGGATCTAGTGGACAAGGCCCTTAAAGCCACACAAACCTGGGGTCACTCCCAGCTCTGCCCCCAGCAGCCCTGAGGTCTCAGGAAGCAGAGGTAGTAGGGTAGGATTCCTTTCTGGGTAGCATTGTCTTTGGGATCAAATGAAGTGATATCTGCAAAGTGCCTGGCACACAGTGAGAGAGATCCACCAAGGGACCCTGAGCTAAGCCCTAATCCAGGTCCCAGCTCGCTCTTCTGGCCTCACACCTCTTCTTTTATGCATCCCATACTTTATACTACCTATTTGTATGCTAGTTATACACAGGCTCTGCTCAGGCTGTTCCCCTTGCCTGGAAGGTCCATTCTCTGGTCTCTGTGTATCTTCCCATCGGCCTTCCAGGGCCCAGTCTGAAGTAACAGCTTCCCAGAGCCCTTGCTGCCCTGTCTTTGTGTGTCTGTCCTAGCCTCCGTTCTGCCCTGTGCTTCTACTAGTTGCTTACATCATTCTCTCCACTGATTCTGAGCGGGGAAGGCAGCTGCTTTGACTAGGCCTCGTCCTGGATTTAACTAGCAGCTCAAGACCTCAAGCGGCTTCAGCTGCCTCACCCTCAGTTTCTCTCCTGGGGCTTGGGGATAATGTTAGCTACTCTGCCAGGCCAGGTGAAGTGTTTGTGCCAAATGAGGTCCAAATGAGGTATGTGTGCCAGTCTGGGGCTGCAGTTGGAGGGCGGCTTGCTCACACCTGACTCTTGCTCTGCCTCGCACAGGCCACCTACATCTACATGAAGGCCGCCTACCTCAGCATGTTTGGGAAGGAGGACTACAAGCCGTTTGGGGATGACGAGGTGGAGTTGTTTAGGTGAGCCCTACTTGCACCCCATCCTAGTTCTCAGCCAGCCTCTGTCCACAGACACCCTGAGCTGTGGGCTCCAGGGAGGGAGGGGGTAGGGGTGTCATCTCTCCTGGCCCTGAGCTCCCTGACCCTCCTCCAGGGTTGCTCCACGTGCCCGTCATGCCTTTCCATCACCACCTCCTCCTATTACTGCTTGTTAGCACCCTTTGAATCTCTTCAGAGGCTTTCTTTCACCAAAGTGGTTTTGTCAACATCCTTTCCACTGAGCCTCTTTCATCAGGTCAGTAGGACAGATTGGATACAGGTCTAGAGAGGCCCCGTCTGCTGAGTTAACCTGATACACTCAGAGAAACACAGCAGAGAGACAAGGAATTGGAATCAAATAAACAGGATTCAATCCAGCCTCTGCCTTTTCTTAGCTGTGTCATTTTGCACAGTTTCAGCATCTATAAAATGGGAATAACAACCTTTGCCTGGCAGGGTTCTTTTGGGCATCAAATAGTGAATGTATCTAAAGACTCTGGAGTAGGGCCTGGAGCCACTAAATGGTGGCTGTTTCTACTCCTACCTGTCCTGCTGTGTTTGCCTTCTGCGTAGGGCCTTTCTCCAGCTGTGGTGAGGTTTGGCCCCAACTTGCAGACCTGGAAGTGGAGGTAACCTGAGCTTCCTGGGCTACCAATGTCACAATCATAGGGCATTTGTCATTTACTGAGTGCTTCCTTTTCTCCATGTCACGTCACTCTCCAATTATCTGTGGGGAAGGAAATTTTTCCTCTCTTCTTCTAGGTTTTTGGCTGAGATCCCCCATAATAAAAGATTAACAGAAGAAAAACAAACAGAAGTTTAATAACACGTATACCTCCTGTATACATGGGAGATATCTAGGAAAACTGAGGAACTCTCTGAAATGGCCCAAGCCATCACCTTAAATACCATCTCCAACTAAAGACGAAAGAAGATATAGGGGTGGGAAGCCAGTTAAGGGAGGTTTCTAGGCAGAGTGCAGTAAAGGAGGGATGGTTGTTGTACAGATTTAAGTGTCTGCCTTCTCTGTGGCTAAGAGTTTCTAGAGATTCAGTCATCCTCTTCTTCCTGGTACAGAGAGGGAGACACCTTTACAAATGCGGATTTCCCTTATAAATATAACTTCTATAGAAGGTAACTTCTACTAGATTTTCAGTTTTTCTTGTGTCTGCTGTTTCTTAAAAATAACCATCCTAAAATAATCCTTATGCCAAATTTTGGGGTGGCAAGTTCTGTTTTCCTTCATATCATTATCTCCATTTTAGAGATGAGAAACCAGGCCCAGAGAGGTTCACAGTGAATAAGCTGGGAAAGTGTTTGGCAGGGGGACCTCACAACTAGTCCAGCTGTTTCCTGAACCTGGACGGCTCAGGCTTGAGGGTCACAGCCACACCCCATGACTGTGGCAGAAATCGGAGGGTGGGATGGAGGTGGGTGGATGAGGCCCCAGAGGTGATGGCTTGCCTGACTGCACACCACATTTTACTCTGCTTTTGGAAACAGCTGGGGAGGCCACAAGTCACATGGCAAGAGTTAATTAAAGGTTCAAGCTGTGCGGTCTTGGACAGGTCCCTCCCTTTCCTGGGTGTTAGTCTCCCCTGTGAAATGGGGTCAGACTTCCTCTGGGCCTTCCGGAAATGGGGCCTGGAAGTGGAGGAGAGACAACCAGGAGGCAGAGCACGACTGGGCTGTTTGTGGACATTCTCGCTTCTGTCCGCTGGTGTGGAGGGGCCCCTCGCCTAGCCACAGGAGGTGGCGCAATAAGGCCACAGTCAAAGGCTATGAGTCCAACACCATCCTCTTATAGATGGGGAAACTGAGGCCCAGAGAGGTGTCAAGCAGAGGCTGGGCAGTCTGGGGACTCAGTTCCCTTCAGCTTGTTCTCCCCCTCACCCTACCTTCCTCGTCTCTTTTGTAGAGCTGTGCCAGGCCTGAAACTCAAGATTGCTGGGAAATCTCTACCTACAGAGAAGTTTGCCATCCGGAAGTCCAGACGCTACCTCTCCCCCAAACCTATCTCATTGCCAATCCCTGCTCTGGTGGGTAGGAGGGGGTCTTGACTGGCCATGCACTCCAGTTTGGAATTGTAGGCATTCGCTGAGAGCCAAGGATACAACCATGGACCAGGGGACAGGGGATAAGGGAGAAAGACCTTCATGCTTCAGGGGCCTGGAGAGGATTTCACAATTTGTCTGGGATTTGGGGGAGGAACACAGATGAATCTGAGCCAGCCCCTGCCTGTGAGAAAGTGCTGGTCTCCTGGGAGGGGGTTGGGGAGACAAGTACACAGGCTAAAAATACCTGGAGGCAGAAAGAGCAGCCCTCCTAGACTGTCCCACACCCCTGCCCCCAGGCAAAAGCGTCACTCAGCTGTTTGTGTTCCTACCCTGTCTGTTTCAGTCTTGTCACATGATGATAATTGTTGTTTACACTGTTCCCTTCACTGGACGGAGCTTTTTTGAGGCCTGGGATTGTGTTATATTCAACTCTGAAACAACAATGACAATAGCTGACATGTTATTGGGCACCTGCTGTGTTCAAGGCTCCTTACACCCATTGCCTGTGGCCTCATTTGATCCTCACAACAACCCTCTGAGTAGGTGCTGATGGCACCCTCATTTTACATATGGGGATACTGAGGCCTAATAGATAAGTAATAAAAGTAGAAAGATAAACTATGTAGATAATAAGTGGGTAAGCAGTAAGTAGAAAGATAAAATAACTTGTACCGGTCACACAGCTAGTGTGTTAGAGTTACAATTTGAACCCAGGTAGTCTGGTTCCAGAGCCCATGTTCTGAATCACTGTTACAATGCTAATATCATGCATGATTTTAGCAGAGAAGTTTCCAGTTCGTTGAGAGTCATTGTTATTCAAATAGTAAGGCAGCCAAGAAAAGTAGGAAGGGACTTCAGAGACCTTTTTCTGGTCCTGACTCTGCTATTCACCAACTGTGTGACCTTGGGTAAGGTCCCCCTTCCCTTAATGGCAAATGGGAGTAATGTGTATGTTGCTCATTTCATAGAACAGTTATGAGAATCAGCTGATAAATGTGTTAAGTACTTTATAAATCAAAAAGTTCAATATTTATAGAATTTATTTAGAACTTGTATCCTGAATATCTCTAAACAAAATTTGAAATATTTTATATTTTAAAATGTACAGGAAAGCTGTCATCATCAAATGGGGAGGGGGTGTTGTAAGGAAGGGCAGCGGAAGTAACTGTATCAAAAATTTAGAGGAGAATTTCCCAAACTATAATCTGCAAAATGCCATCTTTGCATAAAATGATTTCTGTGATTAAATATATTAGGCAGACTGGGCTAAAAAAAGTTTATACACTGTAGACCTTCTCAGAGCCTTTAAATGCTAATCTGCAGGGTTAAGTCTCCAAGAAGAAGCTTGAATACGATTTTTCCCTAATTGATTTGACTACAGAACTTTTTTTAATGGAACATTTGCTAACGTAGGACCATATGATGATTTTGAGAAATTCTAGCCTAAACTTAACTTTCTTCCCTAGAACATAATGAGAAGAACCATAACAAAAATAATGTCTTCCTAGAACTTTATGTATACAAATCACTTTTACACCTATTACCGGGTTTGATATTTCAGGAAATGCTAATCTAAAAGAATTACTATAAATGAAAATTTAATATAGTATTCTGAGCTTCCTAGAAGTCAAAGCAGAAAAAGGAATCAGGATATGTTTCATAGTTTTCATGATGGTAACTCAAGCCCAGTGCCTTGGGGAAACAGGAGAGAGGATGGCATGGTCTTAAGCCCTACTGGAAATCCTCAAGTGCTTAAGTAAATTATGGTTCCCCCACAATTTAGGAACTAGAGGGCCTTTAGTGATCTTCTGATCTGAGTTGCCCATTTTACAGATGGGGAAACTGAGGCCCCATTGAGGAGGAAACCTAGGACTGACTTGCTCCCCTGCCCTCAGGAAATGATGTACATTTGGAATGGCTACGCTGTGATTGGGAAGCAGCCAGAGCTCACAGACGGGATACTTGAGATTATCAACAAGGCTGAAGAGATGCTGGAAAAGGGCCCAGGTGACTACCCCCAGGCCCTTGAACCTGCCAGCTGTGTCAGACCGCAGGTCTTTACAGTTGAAGGCTCCCTCTGCCAAAAGTGTCCTTTCTTACTTCTCTACCTGGTAACTGACCTTTGCCTTTGTAGAGTGAGCTTCAGTGGCAGCTCCTCCAAGCTGTCCCTTGTCCCCCACGTAGGGCCAAGGCCTCCTCTGGGCTCCCATAGCCTCTGGACTTCCTTCAGTCAGTCCTGATCTCAGTGTATTGTCATCGTCTCAGTATTTGTCTTTCCTTCCCGGATGTGAGCTCCCTGAGGACAGGACCATGTGTGAGTCACCTCTGTATCCCCAGGGCCCAGCAGAGTAGGGGCCCCATTTCTGTTGCAGAAATGAACAAACCTGCTTTTTCCTCTCACTCCCCTTTCTCAGAGAATGAGTACTCAGTGGATGATGAGTGCTTGGTGAAGTTGCTGAAAGGCCTATGTCTGAAATACCTGGGCCGTGTCCGGGAGGCTGAGGAGAATTTCAGGAGCATCTCTGCTAAGTAAGTATCTCTGTGGCTGCTCCTACTCCAGACTGCCTACTGCAGGGGCTGGGTCTCCTGCATAGTTTCAGGGCTTCTCCATCCGCACGCACACGTCAGTGCCTGGCCCCAAGCCTTCCCCCATTCACTACACACGTACTAGTACCTGCCTACTCTGTGCCAAGACCCTTGCTGGGCACACATCATTCAGACCTTGTCCCCAGCGCCACCAGGTTGACCGACTATGGGAGCCCATCTGCACTGAATTTCGTGTGAATGGTGCCCCCTAGAGTTTGTATTTCAGCAACTCTGCCTTTGCCCTGGGGGGTTACGAATGTTACAGACTGCTATAGGCAACTCAATCTGGTATGATCGGCGCTGTGCTAGAGAGCAGAAGAGGGCTGGCTGCAGGTGCCTGAGAAGGGACCTAAATCTAAAGCGAGATGCCAGGAAAGGCTGTCCAATGATGCTGTTTAAATCGTGGGGTTTATCAGGTGGAGAAAGCAAGGGAGGAGTTTTAAGTGGAGTAGGTACACAGCATGTGCAAATGTTTGGGCACAGAAAAACACATGAAGTTGGCGGGGGACAGTGATTAGGTTGTTCCTTGCCTGGGTTAAGAATTACAGAGGGAAAACGTTGCAGATGAAATAAGGGGGTGGTGACAGACTAAGAAAGGGTCTGGCTATTTTGTTTACAAGGCAGAACTTTATCCTGTACACAGAAGACAGCCAGGAAGGATACCACGCAGGGCAGATCTGAGTTTTAAAAGGATGTCTCCGGGGCAGCATGGTGGGTAGGTCAGAGGGGCCAGATTGGAGACAGGAGACCTCCCAATTCAATAAATCATTAACCTGGCAAAGGAGGGTTGGGGACTGAGGTGGGTGTGGGCTAAGGGTATGACATGAGCCACAGGTTGTTACGGAGTTGGGGTCCCAGGTGCAGAGGTCTGGAAGGTTCTGCTGTGGACTCTAAGCCTTTCTAGGGCCTTTCTAGGGCTAGGTATGGGGACCTTCCCAAATTGGAACTCAGATCAGAAAACCCTACTTGAGGGCATGGGTTGGATCCTCCCATTTGGGGAAGGTTTGGGAGGAGAAGCCTGAAGGACATCTCAAGGGCGCAGCCTGTAAGCTATGTCCTCCTCTGTCCCACAGTGAAAAGAAGATTAAATATGACCACTACTTGATCCCTAATGCACTGCTGGAGCTGGCCCTGCTGTTTATGGAGCAAGGCAGAAACGAAGAGGCTGTCAAACTCTTGGAAACTGCCAAGTAAGGCTTGGTTAGCCTTGGTCAGTCCTTCGTTCCCCACGAGCTCAGGAGCTTCACCCTGGCTGGGGGCAGAGGAGCCGAAGGAGCAGTAAGGGAGGGTGCTGCCAGGGCAGTGAATGTGGCAGTGCAGGGGCTGGGCCCCTGTCCCTGGAACCAGCTCTCGGCTGATGGAGGGAGGCTTCCTCCTCAATTTACCAGTGAGGAATTGGAATCTCAGAAGCAGGGAGAATTACCCAGGGTCACAGACAAGCCAGCCACGGGGCTGTGTGAAGACCCAGGTCTCCTGCCTTCTAGCCCATGGATCTACCTCTTGAAACCACTTCCTCAAGCTTGGGGACCCAACAAGACCAAGAGTAGTTCCAGAGGGCATGCTATCTGGGTGAGACTACACACCCTTTCTGCTGATCCGTATCGGGCAGGGCCCAACTCTTTCTTTAAACAGAGAAGGATTTATGCCTCTACAAATCTTTCTTGCCTGGTGGGCTTCCACAGCTCAGACTAAAGGAAAAGCAGCCTCACGTGTCTGATTCTATGGTCTCTTCCAGGCAAAACTACAAGAATTACTCCATGGAGTCAAGGACACATTTTCGAATCCAGGCAGCCACTCTCCAAGCCAAGTCTTCTCTAGAGAATGGCAACAGACCCGTGGTCTCATCGGTGCCCTTGTAGTTTTGTGCAGCACTTGTGAGCTGGAAGACAGAGACAGCTGGACAGAGTTCTTGGAAATATTTCAAAATGCTCCCCTCTCCCCGCCCCGCCCCGCCCTGCCTTTGGGGTCCATCGGTGCTCCAGTGGAGTGGCACCACATGGGTATCCGTGCAGACGTGAAGCCGGTATTTCCACAAGTGTGGCCAAGGGCCTTTGCCAAGGACAGAGCAGGTAGAGCCCTCTGCCTGCTCTGTCACACATACGGGTACTTGTTTTTCACTGTGATGTTTAAGAGAATGTATTTACAGTTTACATTTTGCTTAGAAATACAACGATGGGATCATAGCTGGCTTTAAAAAAACCCACCAACTGACCACCTGTAAATCTTTGCTTAAACCCACATTGATTGGGAGATGTATCTATGATGCCAAAGGCCAAACTACTTTTCAAACTTCAGCAAGTTCTCAGCTTCCAGGGCTGGAAGGACCAGCAGGGGCGTCTGTACCTCAGGCATCGAGGCTTCTGGGGGTTGTGCATAGAGGTTGCACAGAGATACCTACTACCTTACTTCCTACACTTCATTTTAACTCCCTTTGTATCTTTCCAATTTAAAAAAATCAAACATGTCTTTTTAGTGAGATAATTTTGATTTGAGTCCATCTGTAGAAAAATATTAATCTCTACCAGTAAGGAATGGGGATGCTGCAGCCTGACGTAAGGGAGGTGTGCGGCCCTTTCTGTGCCAAAAAGTTTGGGGGTGGGGGAGGTTCTCAGACACCAGTCTGCATTCTCACTGTATACCGGACTGAAACCACTGGGAATAATTTATGAAATCTTCTGTGCTTCCCTCTGAGGTATATTTACCGACAGCATTTTTCTTAGAATGGTTATTCTTGGCTTGTTGTATATGTTTTAAATTTTTCAGTTAAAACAAAATAGATATTTAAGTAGTAAAACTAATACATGCAACATATATTTCAGTAAAATATGTACTACTTGAATTCTTAGGCAAGGCAGAAAGTTTCGATCAGAAGCCATATGGCCCAGGTATATTTTATTTAGACAAAATGATAGAATAAGTTACTAACATTTCAAAACCGGGGGGGGGGGTATTTTGCAAATAAACCTGCTTTCTGGCCTATTAAAAAAAAAAAAAAGATCTGGCAACACTGGGCCTCATTCCCATAAGGCAACAAGGCAACAATCAGTTGGAGTGAGCAGAGGCTACTTTAAACACTTGTATTACCTTTTTGGCCCCTAAAACCATTTCCATTTGCAACTTCTGGGACTGTTAAAGTGAGAACTCAAGTTCAGTGACCAAAACCAAGTTTTACAATTCACAGCATACTTCAATTTAACCATGTCCCCAGAGGAAAAATCATGTACATGGTAAATATATCCCATCTGTGAAAATGTGACTCCTCAAATACATGAATGCAATTTCTGTAAGAACAAGAGACAGTGTTTCCCAATCGTCCAGCATTGCTGCATTTAGCAAATACTTCTGAGCATTTGCCAGCGCCTGGGTGGGTTCATCTATTAATATACAGTCAACCAGCCTCCCAAGCCTGATACTGAATGAAGCCATGGGTTTTAGGTAAGGCATATTCTCATTAGTGAAACAAAGCAAAGCAGAAAACCCTCCTCCAAGATCCTCTGTTGCACTTAGTACTGTCAAAGCAGAATGCTATGAAGAAAAATTCTCATTTTGTTATGACAAAAGAATGCTCTCCATAGAGCAAGCCGTTTGCAAGCTCTATTTCCTCCAAAGCCTGGATGCTGGGAGATGAGCCTGTTTCTGGGTTGTTTGGCAGGGCAGGGTGAGAGGGTGACTAGAGCCAGTCTACAGAATGAGGGTGGACTTTTGTGGCTCCCCCATGTATTCGAGCCCTGCCTGCTGCTGTGGTCATAGGATACCAAACGTATAGTTTACAAAATAGCAGGTTATAAAGAAACTTTATCTCAATATTCATTTTAGGTGCTTTTACTTATATTTCTAAAATTTATGCCAGGATGGTTTCCTTGTATTGCTGATTTCCTGCTGAGCTTCATTAATTAGTCTACGTCACCTGTACTTCTGTCTGTTGCCCTGGCTGCAGTCTGGCTGATAAGAGAAAGCAGTGGGTTTTGTCTCCTTTACTCTTCCTGCAGCTTGAGGTAGTCATTGAAAAACATATATATGAAGGAGTGTGAACACACTGGGTGTCTGACACCACCATACCCTGTGCAGAGGCCTTTGATTGAAGGTGAAATTTCTGTCCCGGGTTTCTCACTGTGTCTTCTTTGAGCCATTGCTGGTTGTTACTTCTTTAATAGTGCATGCAGACTTTCCCAGCACACCTATCCTGGAGAGGCAGCTGATCAAGGGGAGAGTTTTGGCCTGGACACAGGGAGACTTTAATTCTAGACCCTCCTTTGCTACTGATTTTCAGAGTAACCTTGGGAACGTCACAGACCCTCTCAAAATTAGTCATTTGGACTAGATGAAGGCTTTGCTCCTTCAACAGTTCTAACGCTGGTGGAGTCTGTTGCTGGGTTTGCATCTCCAAAACAAGGCAACAGATATATACCTCCCTGCCTTTTGCCAAAGCCTTTTGTCCCCCATCTACTAAACCAGAAATGATAGGCTTCCTCCATCAGGGGCCTTGCCGGGAGCCCAGGATACCCAGAGAACAAACAGTCCTCATTTGGGGAAAGTCTAAATCCTGTGTCACACAGAGGAACTAGGTTGTTAGGAAGTAGCAACTGTGTAACATGATCTGAAGAAGCCCTTGACAGTGAAAAGTCTTCTGGCTCTCACCGGTCACAGGCCCATGGGCTGCCAGGGTGGCTTCCTGCAGTGTGCTGGTCCCTATCAGCTCTCCCATGTGTTGGCAGGATTCCCCATTCCTTATCTCAAGTCAGAATGGGAGTGTTTCCAAGACAGCTATCGTCATTCACAGAAAGAAGCCCTGACCTGACAGCAAAGCCAGCGCCCTACAAGGCCAATGCCAACCCACGACTCAGCTGAGGTCCAGGTGGGAGCTTTCCCAGCAACTGAATAATGGCACCAAGAAGTTTTCAGAAAGCCCCAGCCTGCTGAGTGCTAGAAATCATTCAACAAAGGAATAAAATCCAAAGACACTTTTCTCTGGATTTACTCCCAAGTTTATTTCATTTAAGATGATGGGGAGTGGACAACAGTCTTTTCCTTGTTTGCTTCAAATTTAAAGCCTAACAGTGTGCCTTTTAAACAACTATTTCCTTATGTCCTTAGCACCATCACACTAATTCAGTGATAAATGAGAGGTGCGCAGATTCCAAACACCAAGCAGCAAAAGGGAACTTCTCACCCCTCCCTACCCATGCAATTTTCCAAGGTTGGAAAGGGCCTTTCTGCCTGGGTTAGCACAGCTCCTGTGAAACGTGGGGCAAAGTTCATTACTGCTCAACAGGGTAAGTCCACAAACAAGGAGCCTCATTTGGGGGCTTGAAAAGTTCATTTCTAAATTAGCCATCTATGAATTGTTTCCACTGTATAAAGTCAACTATTAAGTGACAAAATGTAAATACAGCCCTTCCTTTGGGAAGGTTGCTGTGGATTTCTAAAAGTTGACATTCAAGTTTAATCAGACACATCATAGCCAACACCTCATAAATGACTAGATTGGGTTGTTGGGTTGTTCTTCACATTATCAACAAACACTTCAGAACACCAGACACTATATGCTGTAGGTGGAAGAAAATAGCTAATATCAAGTGCTCACTGATTACCACTTGCTAGTCTAAGCACTTCGAATGTTTCTGATCCTCACAACCACCCTATGAAGTAGAGGCTATTATTGCTATTTTACAGATGAGAAAACTGAGACACACGTCACTTGCCTAAGATCACACAGCTATTACGGTGTTTCCCCCAAAATAAGACCGGGTCTTATATTAATTGTTGCTCCAAAAGACGCATTAGGGCTTATGTTCAGGGGATGTCATCCTGAAAAATCACGTTAGGGCTTATTTTCTGGTTAGGTCTTATTTTCGGGGAAACACGGTATGCAGCAGAAGGATTTGAAGCCAGGTAGTTGAACTCAAAAGTCCACACTTGGCTAAACTGCTGGTCGAGCTATAAAATTATCAGTTTAAAGCTGGAGCTGACTTATATTGGCTCTTGGGCCACTGTTACGGATGGAAAAGGTACTGGCTACTAACTCAAACACTAGAAATCCTTGGCTTGGAACTCACTGAGCATATGTCTGTGTGGCATAACTTCCCCAGGTAGAGATAGTGTCTGACTTGGACAAAGCCAAAAGAAAAAAGGCCACACGTAGGCAACAATATATGCTCATAAAATCCTCGAGGAATGTTGGAGGAAAAGGCATGATCTAATCCCCAGTTGGATAGGTAGAGTTGCAGTCAGCTACTCCAGAGATGAGAAGCGAAGCCTGACCAGCTGCAGAGGCTCAGGCTTGAGGGGTTTAGTATATAAGACAATAATAAGAGGTAGGAATCTTGGAAAACTGGGAAGCATATGATGTTAAAACGCATTCAAAGAATTTTAAGTTTGGCTGACTGGCCAAACACATCCCATCTATGGGTCAAAGTGGTCCATGGGCCAGAAATCTGTCACCCCTGGACTACAGCTTTGAGATAACTATCTATGGAAAAGAGGTTGTAAGCAAATTCACAGTAAGAGAAAAGCCTGATATATTACAAATAAACTTTAAGTTCTACTAATTACATGGGGTAGTGGGAAAAAAGCAGACTGGATTCAAATTTAGTTGGAATTACTTCACTGCTTTGAGAATCAGTTTATACTTCCATAAAATGGGGTTAATGCCACCTGCTTCACAGGGTCCTAAGGATAAAATCATGTAAACAAATAGCCTAGCACAGCCCATAGTATACCAAGGTAGTAAATTTACCGGCCTGCGTATACTGTGGGAAGGCAGTGGTCCGTTTGGCCTAGGGGAGGACTGAATCAAGGGCTCTAGTGCTTCTCCATCTTTTGGCTTTGCTCCTGTGTTAGATTCTCTCCAACTGGCTTCTCTGCATGGCAGGGGTACATGGCAGTTCAAACCTCACATCCTTACAGCTTTGTGACCAGAAGAAAAGGGTTTCTTTTCCTACTTCCACTATGAAAAATCCCACGTAAGGACTCTGATGAGTCTGGCTTGGCTCTAATGTCCATCCCTTAGACCAGTGGTTTCCCAGATCATTATATCAGGGAATTTGTTAGAAAAGCAAATTATCAGACACCACCCCCCACCACCATCACCACAGACTGTAGGGGTGAGGCCGAGTAATCTGAATCTTAAGCCCTTCAGGTGGATCTGAGACACACTAAAGTTTGAGAACCACTGCCTTAGAAAGAGACTGAGGTTCTATAATTGGTCCGGCTGTGTCATATGCTCAGTTGGGGGTAATCACTAAAAAAGAACAGGTATCCACTGTGTGTCCTTTCCAAGTTGACATACAGAGCCATGGCCTGCCACGTCCCAGGGGCGGGAAGGATGAGGGCAGTGAGTATAGTGTGCTACTGGCTAGTGACAGGCTCATCAGAAAGGTGTCCACTCAGGAAGAGCTTTGCCTCTGCCCTTCTCCTTGTCACCCTCAAAAACCCTCTCTGTATAAGATCCCTATTTTCCAGTGGGTCTTCCTTGATGGTGGCTCCTTCTCCATTAGAAATGCTCAGATTCCCTAGGGCCTCCTTCCCCCTTTTCTTCACTTAATAAGTAACTGTTGAGCACCCAACATGGAGCTTAGTCTGGTAAAGAAGAGCTATGAGTAAATAAAGAATTAGAGCCATGGAGTAAATAGACAGGGCAGGTGTTTGGTCCAGAGGATAAGAAGCCAGCCATTTGAACAATCTGGGGAAGTGAACTACAGGCAGAAACTATAATTCTGAAACACCTGCGGCAGGAAAGAGCTTGGCATTTTAGAAGGCACAAAAAAGTCTACGGGGCTAGTAGAGTACTATGAGAAAGAGGCAGAAAGCCTATTATCTCCATTAAGGAGTTTGGATTTTACTCTCAGCACAGTGGGACGCTATACCAGTTCTAAGCAGGGGAATGACAGCCAATTTACTAAAAATTATTTGAGCTGCCATGTGAAGAATGGATTATATAGGGTTAAACATGGAATTTAGGAGGCTGGTGCCACACCAAAGGCCTCCAGCACCCCTTGGTTCTGCTTTGTGTAAAACCGCTGATAAAAATACATCTTCTCTTCACCAGCTACTAGGGGGGGAAAAACTTTCAATATGCTAAGCGATAGGCTGTTAAGAGTCAATGTGAGTTGGCATTTCACGTTCTTTTGCTCGTCACAGGAAAGCAGAAGCCCAGTTTATCAAATCCATACCCATAAAAATGATTTCTTACTTCAAAGAGATCTTCAAAGCCATTCACTCAAATAGTCCTGAGAACAGTACTTGCAATAATGAACCATCTGACCATGCCCTACTCGATAAGCACCTGTCTCACGACTAGAATGTTTATATTCTTCCTCATGTAAAGATAACATTATAGTGATTATCAGTGTAAGCAAGGGCCATCAGGACAGTTCGCAAAAAACAACTTCCCTTCCTCACATACTGCACACTCTAGAATTGCAGCTATTAATTTATAATCTGCTGAGTTCAGCTGCTCTCATAGAAGGTCATGATTCTACACTGTTTCAAAGCTCAAGGGTTGGCTCCGATTCTGGAACTGGCAGCATGTAGCCTAGGTAGTCTCACACCTCTAGCATGGATAGTGCTGGAAGCCAATTTCAGGATCTTTCTGATAGCACAGTCCAGGTTTCCCAATTCACAAAATGCCTAAGACTTGCTTTTGGATCCTAAAAGACTAAATTAATTGCTGTGCGGCACCCAGAGAAAAGCTGAGCTAATCACTTTTGCAAAGCCAACCAAATCTTCTTACAAGCATTCAGAGCTCACCACTATGACCAGACTCTTGAGGCAAACCCTCAGTTACCCTTTCCACTTCGTTTTCTCAGTGCCAAGAAATCTGGAGCCCACAAGCACTGATGTTACAGAAGGGATTCAAAGCAAACAGGTGCTGTTTCTCCTTCGAACACCATCAGTCTTAGATGCCTAAAATGTGTACATTATTTATAATGCTGCTTCATCATTCATACACAGAGAAAAACAAACTTCCTTGGAAAGCATGCAAAGATGACTAAATTGCCCAATGGACAGTAACTTTTCTCAAGAAACAAAAATCTAAAGGAAAGTTAGTATCTCTTTTAAAGTTTCCTTAAAAACTTTATGAAATGGTAAATGGTTTTAGTCTATCAGTAACAGTAATCAGATGGATCCAGTTATTATCCTGAGCTAATAATGCCTATTACTCAGTTATAAAGCAAAAGAGAACAATGTGGGCAATTAAAATGTGCATATAAATAAATCCAAACCCTTTTTGTAAAAGTTCACTGATGCCTCTAACAAAAATTTTATGGATCAGGTAATGGGTTGTAAAGAGACTCATCTGGATTTCCTGTTTCCATGCAAAAGAACAAGGAAATAGCCAAAGGACAAATGGAAAAGCAAAGTCTGGGTATTTGTATCTGGACAAACTTTGACTAACCCACAAGCACTCAGTACTGCTGTTACTTTTTAAACTACTCCTGTGTGGTTTAAAAAAGGACTGCTTAGAATTGTTGACTAATCAATTTTTTTCTGGGATGTTTTTAGACGCAGAGGCTTTCAGAAAAGGAATTACAAAGTATATTTAAATTAATATTCCCCAAAATACATATGCCTTACCCATTTACTAACTTCTATATATTCTTTTAATATAAACCATAATGTGTTGTAACTCTTAGGAGTTCTAAAAAAAAGTTGGAGGTTATTTTTCTCTAGTTAAAAATACTTTATGTGCAGAGCTAGTAGTTCAGTAAACTCCCTAAATACATAAAATTAACTTACTGTACCTTTTAAACTACTTAGGAAAAGTACTATTTGAAAATGTTTATATAATGCAATTTATTTATTCCATTAAACCCTTATATTTCACTTAAATTATCACAGACTAATGCCCTGTCTAAATCTGAATTGTGAGCAAGAAATCATTGCCCGATCACAGGCAATGCATATTTTGACAGATATAGTACCGAGAAAAAGTTCTTTCCGAGCCCATTTTTGATACTCTCAGAAAAATCTCACCTAACAGTGGGTCAATCAGTAATTATATTCAGTGCAACGATAGCAATTTTGTAGTTGGACATTTTTACTCTGTACTTTTTTATTTAACAAGGATTTATTAAGCTAGGTTCTAAGTATCTCTTTCTAAGGAAAAAATGTATTTAAAGAGATGAATGGGTGGATCCAAATCTTTAATAGGTAAGCTGACCAATAATACTGATTCATTTCTGAAGGGGCACAAAGTTGATGGAAAGAAGAGACCTCAATGGCAAAATACTTAGAAATAGACCAAGAAATAAGAAGAAATAAGAAACAAGAAGAAATAAGAAGGAATTCAACTAAGTCCCCAAAGGATTAATATAACGCAGTCAGGAGAAGACTGCTCAGGCCTCCGATGGCTCTCATGCCCGTGCCTCCCATGAGGAGAACCTCCTGAACCAGGCCTGTGTCTTAAGGAAGTCTAGAGTGTACGATGGGAGCAGGGCAGCTCCACAGACAGGGTACAGAGAGAAGGCTATCTTCTTTGACTTGCTCCCCACCCAGTAAAAGAGTAGATGATCTTTAAATTCAGGTGAAGAAATCTAAGATTACATCAGGAAATTCTACTCAAATTGAAAAATTAAAGGCTTAAAAAATGAGTTGAGGTTATTACGTCAACTATGATGCACTTACATACAAGTGTAATCAGTTGCCTGAGAAACTGATTGTGCGCCAATGCCCTTGTAAGCAGAGGTAGCCACCAAACTGCATAAATTTCTGAATTATGCCAAAGAAACTTACCTTCTTTTCCTGTTTACCATTTTCAGGACCATAGGCAGTTCTATTATTGACCACTTTATTGTTATTCCCTGTTTTTACATGCATGCTTCCTTACAAAGGAGCTCTGTATGCAGAGAATTGGTTACCTCAATGCTCAGTGTATTCTGTAAAATCATACTGTTTTATGATTGACACCGATAGTAGGGGGAGAGTCTTCTAATATCTGGCTTAAGAGATTCTCAATAAAGAATATTCATAGAATTGAAAAAGTTTGTGTGAACCAAACTATAAATATCTTAACGTGTTGGGTTTACAGTAAAAAGAGTAAGATTCTTTTATTTTTTTCCTGGTCAGGCTTCTCAGACATTATAAATCCTGCAACCAAGCATGAACATACCTTGCTGAAATCTAAATATGTTGAGTCTATTATTTGGCTTTAGAAAATTTGAAGCTATCAAGCTCCTGAATTTATTAGATGGTATTAAATGCCAAGTCATAAAAAATGCTTCCCAAAAGGTATATATACCTAGATATTTAAAAGTAATTAAATCCATACATGTCTATTTTAAAGAAAGAATTAGATAACTTGGGGAACATTGTTAATTATAACACTGTAATCAACTCTAACTTTAGCCCTTTACAACTGTATCATACCTTTATTTAACTTAGTAAAAGCCAAAATTGATGGTTCTTAACATGGTATATGGAGATCAAAATTAAAGAATACAAAGTACCTAAAGAAAAAAAGCATTCAGCTCCTTCAATATTACTGCCAAACTTCTGTGAAAGAAGCCTTGTAATAAGACTAACAGCGACACAGAAAATGATTTTTTTAAAGTTCATAGCAAAAAAGAAAGTCTGACTATAATACTTGACATAGCCATCATGTTTAAGTAGAAAACACAAGGATAAAAAAAGTAATATCACTAAAAATATTGCACAACTTTAGGTGTTTCCTCCAAATTTGCTTTATGTAATTGGGTGGATATAAATTAATGAACAAAACTTAAGCAAGATACGATACATGTAACAATTTAATAGAACCTGATAGTCTAATTTCTTTCATTTTTTTCTCAAATTTGTCTTTAAGTTTTCCCATCATGGGGCTCATAAGAAAATTATTCAACATATGGATACTACAGTCAAACGCCAAACCTTTAAGAAGTACTTATGACATATTAAATTCCTCTATAATGCAATTGTGAAGAACCTTCAAGATACTTATGTTTTGTATGTAGAAAAGTGTTAAGAGTCAAATATTCAACTCAATATAAAATAATAGACATTGCTGATTTGTTAGGTTGAAATTGCTTCTCCTTTTGCTAATGAATGATTTTTTTAGCTGTAATATCACTGAGCTGAACGAATAAATCACCTCTGAGTACATAAGGCAAAATAAACACATGCTAAATGAATAAAACATTACAACTACATCTTTACTAGACCATCTCTACCCCTAACACTTCAGAAGCTTAGAGATTCAGTGTTCTTACATTAACTGCAAGAAAAAGGTAAAGGATAAATTCCTTCTTTTTTGAGATCACAACTATGAAGTCATGTGGTTATACAAATTCTGCATTTGTGTGCAAAACGAAATATATTTTTCTTAATTCTCCCTGCTTAATAGACTTGTCAGTCAGCTAGCAGGACTTTCCTTTCCAAGAAACACAGACTGAGATGTGTTTTATATAACTTCAATAACCTCAGCACTACAATAATAAGAGATGCAGTATCCTTTTGCTATGGTTCAAGACAATAGGGAAGGAGGTCACAGGAAAGAATAAATCAAAATTGTTACAACTGAGAAACTTCTCAGTTTTACCATGGTGCCACTTTCATTTTTACATAAGCATCGTGGCATAATTCAAGCTCAATAAATCAGAAATCTTAATATTTAAAATTTACTTTGACTTTTAATTATCACCATATTAACAACCAAAATAATTAGATAAAACACATAGGAAAGGGGTAACATTAAACCCCACTTTACTAGAGTTGGTTTCTTGACACATTAACTCATTTCTTTTTATAGAAAAGGGATAGTGCATCTCAGTTTGCTTACAAGCTAGGAGATTACTTTGAATTCTGCATTTCCTAACTGCAAACAGATATAGCACTTATAACAGGTTATAAATAAACTGGTTTTCAAGCATAGAGCCAGCCCCAACGATAATAATACACTATTTAAAAAGACCTAAGGCAATGAATTCCATTTCCAATGGAAAAAAAGAACTGTGCAAACAAGCTTAAAACTACTTTTTTTTTTTTTGTGCCAGTGTTATAAAATGTAGCTTTTAATAAAACCTTGACCCAAATGCCAGCAACTTCAGAAAAGAATTTGGGTGGGGGGAAGAAGAAAGTTATTTCGTTTAGGAAAAACAACCACTATCTTTTTCCTAATCTTCAACACACACAATTTAAACATATACAGCTGCTGTAACACTTTACACAATTCCTATGTACTGGAGCAATACAAGATCTAAATACAATTATATTTTTTTAAACACTGGGTCAAGGCTTTACATAAAAATACCATCCTACTTTTCCCCCTAAGTTTCTAAAATATCACGTACTTTTCCCCAACATCTGCAGCCATTCAGGAATTTTTAGGAAACTTTTGTGCATGATCTTAATTCCTAATCCCTGGCTCTTTGGGCTCAGTGACAAAAGATCAAAACCACCAAAAATGATGGTTCACTTGAAGTCAGATGAGAGACCCTGGCTCAATTAGTCTCATAGGACGAAAGCAGTGCTGCATCAACTGGCTCCATGCAGGAGGGGCACGTGAAGGATCTCATCAACCAGTCATCTATACAGTCCAGGTGATAGATGTGCATGCACGGCAGAAATCGAATTGGGTCCCCATAAACAAAGTCCATCATACAGATCACACACCTGTTGGGGGGAAGGGAGAAGAAATCGGAAAGCATTTTTAGAGAAGTGATCTATCTATCTAGAATAGTCGTCAAAATCACATTACAAAGACAGTGTTAATCTGAATACATGAAAATGGCTTGCCTGTCACCCTACCACCAAAGTAAATTGAAATTATTCCCTAGTAAATGTTAAATTAGCCACAATCTCTTTTTTCAATCTCCTGGGATTTGCAGGGTTTGAGAGCAATCAACAGAGCGAAAGAGAAATGGACTACATGGGGATCAAGTGCACTGTCAGAACTGTGCTTGTAAAATAGCTACATGTAAAAGACACCTGAAGGAGAATGTGATGCTGCAGGTAGGAAACCATCAGTGAGATAAACTTATGTTTATTTGAACTGAGTTTTTAGTGTAAGCCCAAGGGTAAGATAGTTTTCATTTTAGTAACTATAGAAAAACAGAATCATTAATTTCAGCCTATTTACTGGGCTGCTACAGATTAAAAGTCTCTTCACTACCCCCCGTTCAAGTTCACTGCACTTTTCTACAGGTTTAAGAAGCAACCCAATTCTGTAGTGTTTCAAAAGTCAGTTGTCTAGGTAGGCTATGATCTTAAGTGCTAGCACTAAATGGTGCTATGGCTCAGTAAAACACTAGCGCAGTAAATTACATTATGTCTGTACCTGCAAGACCAGTCTCAACCTAAAATGAGAATGGCTGTCCTCATTAGGAGACTGTCAGACAATAATGAGCTCTGGAGACAAAAACACCTCTGAAGTAAAATTTTATATTCAACTCATCAGGCTTAATAAAATTATTCCACAAGTTAATAAATGGATATAATATTTTCCTCACATCACTCAAAAGCCTTAGTAAACAATTTTAATGGCTGCATAACCTAAAAGTATTCCCATATACCACTAATTAACTATACCTCTACTGTTGTTTTTCACTAAATAAAACTATGGTGAATATCTTTGTGCACAAAGCTCTAGGAGTTGGAGTGAGGTGCGCATTTTGGGATAGATTTCTAGAATTCTGTCTCAAAGGATATACACCTGAAGGTCCTTGACACATTGAAAAATTGCTTTCCCAGCTGACAAGGCAATGTTGGTACTAGTTCACACTCATACAGGTGGCCCGTTTTTAACTGGCATCAACTGTCATCCAAATGGACACATACAACATATAAAATGGTCAGAATTCATACCTTTTCTTAGTTATTTTTATATGAAAATTTTTTTTAAATTTCTACATCTAAACATTCTCTTGCATGAACTGATTATATATTACCTGACTTCCAAAATGCAAGACAATATTTTTCAAAAGAAAATCTCTGGAGATAGACCTTTGAAACATGTACAAATTTATTAAAACTTACTCCCGTATCTTTTTTTCTGATCCATCTCTTCCAGGGTCATAAACTCCTTTAGGCAGATGCTGTATAAGGCCTATTCTTTGAGCTATCCTAATTTGTTCCTCTTCAGTCAGCTGAGTTGCTAGGCGAGTCTGGCTAGGTGTTGGATGATAGACCGGAACTGGAACTTGTTCCTAAATTTGAAGAAATGGAGAAAAGGATTATTTTTTAAAAATATGTTTTCTGGGGTAATGTTTTCTTTTTGTTTCTTCTTTATTTGGCTGGGGATTGGGGAGGGAGGCTTGGTGAAAGGTAGGCTGGGCTAGTGTACAGTAGTACAAGATTCTGTTGTACCCTGCTTTAACTTGAGCATATCTGACCTACTTTGAAGGATTTAAACATAAGATTCATTGAAAAACTGGCATAGAATGTTATTTGAAGTATTTTTTCACGAAGGCCATATAACTGAGATATATTCATTCCTGATACACAAATAATTAATTAACCTAATGAACTGTACTCGACATTCTCTAGGCCACAATGGAATTTTGTGGCCTCAGTATACCACTGTTTACATTAGAACTGGCCATTATAGACTCTTGTTTGCAAACTTACTTTTCTTTCCATGTAGACAACAGTCTTAAAGTAATTTATTATTTATTTGGAAAGACTGGATATTGTTGCAATAAACTTTTGTAAAATTCCTTTTAGGCTTTTGGATACATATTTGTGTATGATAATTGCCTAAGTCAAATGAGGCCATTTTTTCTTCTAAATGGAATACATAAGCTTTTAAGGGATATAAATCAAATACCCAAATATGTACTTGTAACATTCATTTACTTGCATATGTTATTATATGAAATGTACTAATTTAGACATATTGCTTTTATTCTACTCACATTTATGAAATAATTTTATTCATACCCTTTATACATTATTTCAACAAATACTAAGTACCTATTGTGTCAGGGGGTGGGGAGTTGAGAGTAAACAAAATAAAGTTCCTAGAGTGATGGGGAGTGCTACCTTAGATAGGATGATCAGAGAAAACCTCTCTGATAAGACATTTGTGAAGAGACCTCAATGAAGTACAAGGAAGATAGTACATCTTTGACCTAATAATTTAATTGTGGCTAGAACCAGTTTTGAGCCACCTAATATGGTTTTCCAGAGAACATCTCTACTGAATAATCTGAGACATAACACTTTGTATCCATGTATGAAACTTTCCTGGGAAATTTCAAGTCAAATCAGAACTACTTACATTAGAAAATGTTATTTCCATTCATCCTGTAAGATTACTCATGATCTCTACAATTTAAGCACTTGTTTACAATGACAAGCCAACATTTGTAATTGTGAGATTATGTCCCCAGCAATAACTGCTAAATTTGTGTTAAGCTTTTAAAAAAAATTCTGTGAAATGGACCATCATAATCATCCAGAAGTAGCATCAACTGAGGCTGTGTTGAGCTAATGGCTTCTGTGGTTCAAAATAAAATAGAGAAAGCATCCACCTTTGAAAATTTCCCTTTTCAAAGAGAAATTTTAGGGAGAAAAAAAAACTTTTACCACAATGTCTCCTAAAGATACCATTATGTTCCTTTAAATTAGCCTAATTCTTATAAAACTCCCTTTCTGACAGTAGTTTCCTGTCAAAGACAGTTCAACATACGATGTAAGACTTTAAATATTCCTTTCCTCTGAGATTCAGAACAAATGTATAATTAAAGATCGCAAAACCCAGTAAATCCTTTATCAAATAATTAAGAGTATATTCTCTGGTACAAGTAAAATGCCAGTAGTTCAAAGTTTCATGTTTTATAAATTTCCATATAAATTCATTAATAGTTACTTTAAGTACTTCCATACTTCTATCTCATCATTTAGGAAATAATAATCGAGCATGTGAATGCTTATCAAAACTATATTCTTCATCCAGATAATTATTTTAGTACATATTACATGCAAAGAAGATTATTAAATGTGGCTCTTGGATCCAGCTAACCATGGGCTTAAGTTATTATACTTCTCTGCCACTTAACAGAGTGACCATATTTAAGCTCTTTAACCCATCTGGATTAGATCCCTCCTTACTTATAGGGTTGTTAGACGGCTTAAATGAGGAAGTTGGGGAACCCTGGAATGGCAGGAACTCAATAAGTAGTAGTTTTTATTTAAGTCAAAGAACTATTACCCATTGCAGCAAAACTAGCTATTTCCTGTATGTCCCATGCTTTTCCATCTTTCTGCCTTTGCTCTTGCTATTCCCTCTACCTTTCCCTGCAGGTCTATTGGTAAATTCTACCCTGTCAAGTAGATTGTTGACATGAATGAAGTCTTCCCCAGCCCTCCTTCCTGACACCCAATATTGCTAGTCTGTCCCTAGGCCTCAGTTAAATTAATCAAGAAAGAAATGATTGGTAGAGGTAAGTAGAATTTTCCAAATGGAATCTTAGAATTCATTAAGCCCAACTCTCCCATTTTATTGGCCCAAGCTTGCTTAACCTACAGTCACATTATTGACAATGTTAGAATTAGAATTCTGGTCTCCCTTTTAATCCAGTAATTTCCACTACAACATACTTGGTTGCTGGATAGCAAGAAGATTCTGTAAGTTACATTGATTTTGATTTTGTTCATTTACATCACTTTGAAGAAGAGTACATTGAAATGGCATTTTAAGAAAGCCATCAAAATAACGCATTTCTAACAAATGATTCTATAAAGGTTTTTCATCTGCAATAAAGGTTTTATAATTTCAATAACTTACAGAATTTAAGAATTTCAAAGCACATCAAATCCATTTTTAAATTGCCCCTACAGAAGAGTCTAGTACTGGTATAAAAATAAACTCTATAGTCTAATCATACCTTCTCTGTCCTTCGATTGAACTCCTGTGGGCTACTTCAGGTAGTTCTTACTGTAGGGTTGGGAGAAAGTCAAACTCTGCTACTGCCTAAGCTTGGAACATTATTTTAAAACACTGAGGACAGTTTCTCCTTGCACTCACTTTAGGATTTCTGTTCTCCAGTGCCACGTTCATAAACTACCTGGTTCAAAACAGGTAGCACAGTCTGCTAATCCAATGGGTTTTTTAAGCAACAAAACTATTTTGTTCAAAGGAATCTTATTTATAATCACATTATTTAAATCTGAGCTGCTATGGTGGAATGGGACTAGGATGGAATGTGACCCGGGAGGGATGAGCATCCCATTCCCATCGCCTAACAGCGGTACCTTGGCAGAATCTTAGGAATGAATGGAACATGGTTTTAAAAACACTTTTATCTAAGAATATGCGATTTTCAGTGAAAAATTCAAAGATTTAAGTCTTTGCTATTTACTGTGGTGACTTGAGCCAATTCTCTTTGTCTTTGAATAAAGGAGATAATAGCACCACTTTAGAGGGTGATGATACACTCACATAAGATAACATCAAAGAGCTTTGTAAATGTCAATATTTGTAAGTTATTCTAACCCTTTGTTTTCTCCCCATCATCAAATGACTCTGGTTTGCAGACTTGAAGCTCACCGCTCTTGTCCCTGGCTTTGGTCCTGGCTTTCTGGCTTGTCCCTGAACACAAGAAACATTTTGGTCTCTGTTGTGACCTCTGTCAGCTTTTTCAGCTCTGAGTTTTTCAACCCTTGGATTACTATTTCCAGTATAAACTACCTTCCTGACTCAGTCCCAGTCCAGCTGACTAGTCTTGATGAGCTGCCATCTACACTAAGATATGACACATCTGAAGTCACACTGGAACAACTGGTATCTGCCTATGGGTAATAAGGGACTCCCAAATCCTTGAACACACCCACTACAAACAAAACGAACTAAATTGTTTACAAGTAATACCTCTCAGCATGTGCTTTTAAAGTGGCTAGATTTCTTCGGTCTTGTGGTTGGTTCACTTTGTGTATGTACAGAGAACACAGAAAGCAGAACAGAAAAGGAAAACTCTATGAAGAAACATACTAATAGATACTAAAATTAAAATCCTATCTCAATTTGCATGATGAATGCATTTTCTTCTTTGGTATTTTTTGTTAAATCAAAGGAACCCTCTAAGTACTGTCTAGATATTTTAAATGATTCAACATTCTAATTTCAGTCTATATGCAACTTTTCAGAAAGCCATAGAGGGAAGGAAATGACTAAGAACTGAAATTTTAAAGATGGATGTGGTCTCACCCTTCTTACCACACACACCTAATTTTAATTACCACCATGTCTGTTAATAATGGCCTGATGTATGAGTTATTAACTGTTTAACAACTAGAGTGTTAATGGTATTTTCTAGGTGGCAAAATGGAATCTTTTTTTTCTAATTTTTATTGGAGAATATTGGGAAACAGTGTGTTTTTCCAGGACCCATCAGCTCCAAGTCAAGTCGTTGTTTTCAATCTAGTTGTGGAGGGTGCAGCTCCCTGGCCCATGTGCGAATCGAATCGAACCGGAGACCTTGGTATTATGAGCACTGCACTCTAACCAACTGAGCCGCCCCAGAATCTTGTTTTCTAATGTAAGCCAGAAGCCATGGAATGGAAGATGAGGAATATAAAAACCGCAATTTTAAAAAGATTTGGAATCCGGGACACTTCTCACTATTACCTGATGGTTCATTTTACCTAATTTTTTGTGTAAATATGATTTATGCTGAACACTTGCTTTCCTTCTGGAAGTCTAGAATTTTAGTATGTGACAGGCAGCGTACTTATTCAGTACCCTGGGCTTCCCTGGTAGACAACCATTCACACATATTGGCACAATTCAATGCTGTAGGGATTCAGCGCATTCTGTTTGACACCCGTACGAGGACTCTTGGAAGCTTGTGCTTGTTTCCTAAAGACCCATGCACCTTTTCCCTTTGCTGATTTTGATTTATATTCTTTAGCCATAATAAATCATAGCTGTGATTACAATTATATGCTAATAAGTCCTCTGAGTTCTCCTATGGAATCGATGAACATTCTAGATACTGTCCAGAGTGATGAATAGTACCTGCATTGATTCCTTTGTTTTCAAATAGTAGATTTGGCTATGTTCATTATAAATGCCCCTTTGTGAAAAAGGTATGTTTTGACAACAGCTGCTATGCAGTATTTGTGTTTTGTTCCTTTTCTCAAAGTAAATTTAAAAAGACCCCTGAAGGAACTAATATTTTGAACATTATTTAGCAGAGACAAACACGAAAGAGATGTTGTTATGGGCTAACTTGTCCCCCAAAATTCATATGCTGAAGTCCTAATCCCCAGTACCTCAAAATGTGACTGTATTTGGAGTCACAAATGTGACTGGTTTTGTCCCAGCCTCTTCTGCCTTATACTCTTCACCTAACTACCTGCATGTTAACAGCTAAAATTACCACCTAGATATAAATGATTTACAAATTTATATTCCAGTCTAGATCTCCCTTTTGAACTCTAGGCTCTACTTGACAGTTCCAATTCGATGTCCCAAAAGTACTGCAAATTCAACATGTCCAAAAATGAACTCCCTTCCCAAATCTGGTCCTCTTTAAGGCTTCGCTGTCCAGTGAATGACTCTTTCTAGTTCTGTAAGACACAGACATCTTTGGAACCTCCCTCTCCGTTACCCTTCCATATTCAACACACCATCAAGTTCTAGTGAATTTATTTTCTGTTGAAATACTGGCAGAATCTGTTCATTTCTTTCCATGTCTATTGACAATACTCCAGTCTAAGCTCCCAATTCTTCCCTGGTATACAATATTAGCTAGCAAATCCCAATTTGTTCTCTACCTAGAAGTTAGAACAATCTATTCAAAACAAATCCAAACCTATGCCCTCCTCAAACACACCTTAAAATCCCTTCTGCAGCTTCCCACTGCTCTTAGGATGGAGGTCAAAATCCTTAACAAGAACTCCAAAGCCCTGAATAATCTGGTAACCTACCTGCCGACCGACATACCGACCTCTCCTTCTTCATCTAACAGTTCACTCACTGCTTTCTAGCTCTACTGGTCTTCTTTCAGATCTTTAAAGAACCATGGTCTCTCCTATACAAAGTCATAGCACCTACTGTACTCAGCATGAAACACTCTCCTCCATCACCACTGCTTAAATACCTCCTTTTCTTCCTTCAGAGCTCAGCCGAACAACTTTTACTTTCTCAGAAACCTTCCCTAACTAACAATTGTCCTCTACTGTAGGTTCTTATCTTGCACATAGTAGGGACTCAGTAACATTACTGGATAACTGAATGATATAAACCAAAGCACTCATGTTCAAACCAAAGCACTTGTGTTCCTGTAATTCCTGTCATATATTCATATCACAATTTTGTAAACATGCTATGAAAAACTTGCTAATGATTTGAATTAAGCCACAATAAAACCAAAAAGGAAAATTTGTTATAAATTATAACCAAGATTCTTTCTCCAAGTGATAATATCTGTTTGTTGCCTCTTTCAAATTTCTACCTACTTATCCTACAGGAACTTCAATATGCCTAAGACCAAACTAATTATCTTTCTACTTCCACACTCCTTCTCAAACTATCTATGCCCACTATCTAGGTAAATAATAGAGAACTACAGTGAAAAGACATTTCCACTGTACAGTGTAATGTCACTGTACAGTGACATTTCATAAAATTTCAGCTGGGGCACTTCTCAGGTATGCAACGGCCATAGGAAAGTTACTTAATACCTCTAAGCCTAGGGTTCCTCATCAGAAAAATGAATACAATACCTGTCTCGAAAGAGTGTTATAAACAATAACTAAGAAAATGTAAGTCAAGTACCTACCAAGATAAGGGCTCAATATCTGGGCCTTCCTCTGACGACATCACTAGGCATCCAAGGTAGACATCTCATCTTTCCTGTTTCCTTTCTTCCCCCCTTCGCTTTATCCCCATCTACTACTGACACGTCTTATAATCTTATCTACCATTTCCTCAATGTTGATAGAAGACACACATGTACTTGCCCTGTGAGTTTAAATTTTGAGAAAGGGGGAATTCACAACGAGAAGGAAATATATTTCAAATAAATTTATACATTTTTTTTCTTCTTAATGCTTTCTGTAATTCTCCACAGTCTTCATGCAAACAACAACAAAACAAGAGAATCCAAGGAAAAGTATTTGTCTTAAACAAAATAATTTAAAATTAAAATGTGTGTTAAGAAAATAAATGCAGCATCATGAGAGGTGGTAGAAGAAAAAAGGAACAAAGGATTACAAAATATGTTGAGGCAGAGAAAAGGAAAAAGATAAGGTCAGTCACACAAAACAGCAAAGTCTGACGTCATGAGAAAAAGCTCTGAAGCATTCCAGTTGCTTGTTAATATACAATGGAGTACCTATAAAATGATGAATGCTGTGAAAAAATATATGGGCCCCAATTTTAGGGAGTTTACAAGCCAAGAAAGAAACAGATCAAAGTGTTAAACGTGTCTATCTTAAAGGTACTATAGTAAAAGTTGGACCACTTTAGGGAATATGATACAATTTCAAAAACTAAAACAATGCAGTGGGGGAAGTGCCTAAATAATGTGCTGAGGCTGTAAATAGTACAAGTCTGGTTTGTGGTGAAGGAAAAATAAAGTCACTGCTAAAGAATGCAGCTTGTCACCAAAAGCTGTATGCTTTCCTCCAGTAGGAAATAAGAGTCAGCTCTTCAGATTTTCTCCTTACAGCCTTACAAGCTGCTGCTGGCACCACCCCCTCCCCAGCTGCAGTCTCCTACTGGGAATGTTTTCTCTGAATTTTGCCAGGCTGAAACTTACAGCCATAAAATGGAGGATTTGGAATAGATATGGTCTCAATGCATATTCTAACTGATGTTCAATGGATCTTGACCAAAAAACCCCCAAACCAACCAATCGACCAACCAACCAAAAAACACCAAGATTAGCTTTAATGCTGTTCCTGAACCATAAATGATAATTTATACATGTATTATGCAATTATACATATAGAGGAGGGAAAAAGCCAGCATCCCATCTAAGACACTAACAAATGATATATTTAATGAGAAAGTATACAAACCAGAGTGATCTGCACAGAAAAAAGCACTGCTTCCAAGGAGGTGGTTTGATGTTTGTTTGCTTGTTTTTAAAGAAATGAAAAGGTTAGCTTCTTTCATTCATTACAGAAATATTCACTGACCACTTAGCATACAGGGTTACAGACAGTATCCTAATTGGAGGAGAATTAGCAGGCATTATCACCATAGGCACTCAACATTAGCAAGTCATTAGATAAACTTACTCATCCATCTAAATCTCAAGACAACTGAAACCTAGGTCACATTTTGAGCCCAGGCACCAATTACAGTATTTCTTGAACACCCAACCAAATTTCAGATGCTGTTTTAGGCAAAGGAGGTATTTACCAAGACAATAAGGTATCTGTCCTCATGAAGCCTAAATCCCCTACAGTAGGGGGATTCAGAAATAGTAAACAAAAGAAGATTAACTACCTCACCCACAGTTCCTACTATCCCTAAATTACTCATTATCTGGCAACTTCTGGGACAGGCATACATTCTAGTGGACCCACAGGCTACCCAACATTTGATGACTTGCCTCCTGAGTGATGAAGAGAGGCAATCAGATTCTTAGAATTAGAATTGGAAAACTGAATCAAGTGACCTGAGAGGTCATCAGGCAGCAAATTAGAGGCATGTGTAAACTGAGGTTATGAGGAAACTGACAGTATTAGAAATGTTGAGTGAAGCAGAGTCCATAAATGAAAAACCCTGAAGCCCCTGGGTAAGAGATAGGAGAGAATGGCTGCCTTGGTTCTTTGAAAGCTTTCTGATTCTAATCCATGTGTATCATTAAAATAAAGCAACTTGGAGTTAATTTTGTCCAAGACACAAGTCTCCTAAGCACCACCGCCATTTTCTTTCCTAAATTAGATTAGCTTTTCCTTCTCACCAAGCAAACTGGTTTTCTAGAAGGGAAATAGCACCCACTTACTGAAAAAGAATTGCTTACCAGTGAGGCAGATCTCCAAGGTAGTTTTAGGTCAAGAGATATTCCTCAGATTTAGTGTGTGAATTATTGTTGGAAGTACTACTTTGCTACAACCAAATATACTGGAATTTTTCTCATTTAAGCATCCTACCTTTGAATTTTACCAGGTCAAAGAGTATGTATTTTAATAATTTGTCTTTCATCCTTAAATGGAAGATTCCTATTTGAAAACTACGAATAATAAGCCCAAGAACTCTTTGCAAAACTAACTAGAGTCAGAATATACGTAACAGCCTTTAAGGAGTTAAAAGATGTGCTTAAAAAAACCCCCCAAAAACGGTATTAATTCCAAAAGGAATGTGTCTATAGCAGCCAAGGGTTGGCTTTGGAGCTCAGGAAGTCTGGTATTACATTTACTGCACTAAGTTCTCTAACAGATACCCTCCCCTGTTTTTTAAAGTTATTTTTTGAAGGACCAGGGCCATCACCAATAAAAATTAATTTCTTCCAAAGACTGCTGAACTTGGTTGAAAGAATTTTGCAAAATAACTCTCTAGGAGGTACATTTCTTGGATTCGAACAGTTTTTGAGGCTAACTGGAAAACCAGCCCATTAAATGTACATACCAATTAAAATATAAACTCTGAATTTCAATATACCTTTATTAAGATATAATTCACACAATGTAATTAACCCATTTAAAGTTTATAATTCAATGATTTTTAGTATGTTCAGAGTTATGTAACCATCATCACAATTTTAGAACATTTTCATCATCCTCAAAAGAAACCCCATAACAATTAGTAGTCATTCCCCATTTCCCCACAAATTCCCCAGCCTTAGGCAACCACTAATCTGCTGTCTCTATAGATCGTCTATTCTGCACATTTCATATAAATGGAATCATGTTTTCAAAGTTCACCCATGTTGTAGCATGTATGAGAATCTCATTCTTTTGCTGAATAATATTGTGTTGTATGTATATGCCCCATTTCGTTTACACATTCATCAATCGATGGACATTTGAGTTGTTTCCACTTTTTGGCTATTATGAATATACTGCTATGAGCACTCTTGTACAAGTTTCTGTGTGGACGTATGTTTTCATTTCTCTTGGATATACAACTAGGAGAACTGCAGGGTCATATGATAACTCTATGTTCTATCTTTTGAGGAACTGTCAAAACTGTTTTCCAAAGCACTTACACCATTTTACATTCCTACCAGCAGTGAGTGTGGATTCCTTCCAATCTTTCCACATCATTGCCAAACCTTACTCTATCTTTTTTATTATAGCCACCCTAGTGGTTTTGATTTGCATTCCCCTGATAACTGATGATGTTAAGAATCTTTTCACTTGCTGATTGGCCATTTATATCTTCTTAGCAGAAAAATCTGTTCAGATCCTCTACCCTTCTAAAAATTGGGTTTTGCCTTTATTGAGTGGTAAGAGTTCTTTATAATATCCTGGACATCAGTCCCTTATCAGATAAGTGATTTGCAAATATTTTCTTGCGTTCCACGGGGTTTTCTTTTCGAGTTCCTGATGGTGTCCTCTGAAACAGTTTTTAAATCTGATTATGTCCACCTTATTTATTTTTTGGTCACCTGTGCTTTTGGTATCATATCTAAGAAGGCTTTGCTTAATCAGAGATCATGAAAACTTACTCCTGTATTTTCTAAGTTTTAGCTCTTATATTTAGGTATATGAACCACTGAGTTAATTTTTGTGTATGGTGTGAAAAAGGGGTCCAACTTCATTCTTTGTACTATGTGGATATGCAGGTGCCCCACCACCATTTGATGAAAATTGTTTTGCAAAATCCTACATTTTAACGAGATTTTTTCCTAGAAGCCTAGTGAAATATTTTGGAGTGGAGGTGAAAGGAGTAAGGATCTTATAAGACTGCTTATCTGAAGCAACCAGGATCTGCCAAGGAGGCCCAAAATTAGTGTGACCAAGTAGGTTTTCTACATCCTCTAGTCAGATGAGCTGTTGCAGCTTCTACACAGGTGGTTCCTATTTCTTAATGAACTATTCATTCAATAACACATCCCTCATACTTGCCTTCTAATTGTTTATGTTGTTTCATGTAACATACCCTAACATAGGAAACAAGAAAAATTTTACTTGTCTTATGATACTCCTCTTTAAGACACAGATACCAAGAATTTCCTGAATCTCAACATTAAGACTGTACTAAATAAATGATGAGAAGCTGATATTTGTCTACTAGACTGATTCAGATTGTGCTGTCAACACTTCCAAGTCTGGAAATAGAAAATAAGGTTTTAGATTCTTCCTCAAGCTCCATTCCAGGGTCAGGTCGTCAGGAAACTGTTTTAACTAATAAAATAAATGGAAACTAGCAGAAGATGGAATATAGAGTGCTGAAGTCCTTTTGGTAATGCACAACAAAAACAAAAAAACAAAAAACCTTCCTTACCTGACCTCAGTAGTGCAAATGTAAGTGACGCAAAAGTTAAGATTAGTAGAGACTTACTAATCTTAGAACCAAATGTAAAGTTGTTCTAAACAAGGCTATCTACCTAATCAGCCAGCTATTTACAAGCAATTTTCTTGCTATTTATAAGCTTTTTATGTACTGATAGGAAAACAGCACACTATTTTTTCATAAAATGGTCCCTGGCACAATGTTTAGATGACAAACACATCTAACTACCATTATCAAGAAATTTTACCTTGGAAATCAAGAAATAGTCTAAACCCACAGGAGAATAATATAGCCTTAATAGAATATTTATGGCTTTAAAAAATTAGAACTCTGTAACATGAGAAAATATGTATGACATTAAGTAAAAATTAAAAGAATGCAAAATATTAGAGTACTATTACACATATATTTAAAAATATTTGCATTTGGGAAAGAATCAAAGAAATATATGTTGAAATGTTAACTACAGCTGCATTAGAGCAGTGAAAATGAGTTATTTTTATTTCTATGTAACTGTATTTAATTTGCAATTTATTATAAAAAGGAATACTTTGTAAAGTTGGTGTCACTAAGTAAATAGCTAGAAATTCAACTTATAAGCTGAACAGAAAATGAAAGCAAAATAGAGACAAGTCACAATGTATATTCAATTCTACTAAGAATATGACTTTTACAGCGGAATCTAACTTTATCCTTTTTAAATTGAGGTGAAATTCACATAACATAAAATTAACCAATTTAAAGAGAACAACTCAGTGGCCTTTAGTACATTCACAATGTTGTACAACCACTAATAATCTCTATTTTCAAAACACTTTCAACACTTCCAAATAAAACTCTGTACCCATTAACACCCATTTCCCCTTCTCCTCAGCCTCTGGCTACCACCTGTTCCTATTCTGGATATTTCATATAAATGAAATCATACAACATGTGACCTTTTGTGTCTGGCTTCTTTCACTTAGCATAAAGTATCTGAGGTTCTTCGGCATTGTACCATGTATTAACTCTATTTTTAGGATACAATGATTCAGTCTAATACATAAATATTATACATATATTTTTTAGTACAATATTCTTTTGAAAGTTCCTTGCATGTAAGGTACTATTTATTAGCTAAACAATATTTGGTTTCAACAACTCAACTTGGAATGCAAAGGTATACAAGTCAGTGGAAATTAACTTTGTTTTTTTACACTTAAAAAGTGTAAAACTACAAAAGAAAAAGGATTAACAAACTTCAAAATGTCTTTTTAAAGTACACAAACCACTCTTAGTTTAGAACTATGTAATGAAATTCAATGATGTGTACCATAAATCAGGAAAATTTGGCTCAGTCTGGTGTTACAAAAGAGCTTGTCACATCCATTCAGTTAAATTTCCAAGAGTAGAAGATATCAAATGTTCTTAAATATTTGGCCTATATATTAAGTAGCAGGCATTGAAGAAGAGTCTCTGAAGAGTTGTAACAAAAAGGCTGTATTTTAACAGGCTATGGCAGTGGTAGACAAGATATATTGAAGAAGGCAATGAAAACAGGTGTAACAGAAGTTTGAAATAATAGACTAGAGGTGGTTAAGCTGAGGGAAGTACATGAATTCCTTGAAACTGCATGCAAAAGTCCGTGCATCTTTCTAGAAGAGGATTTATAGTTTACAGCTTCTCAAGAGTTATTAAACAAAGAAAGGGTTAAGAAACTTAGATGGTTGTCATAGAAACAGAAAAAACATTTGAAGGAATATACGAAAAAATCCAAACAAGGAGAAAAGGGAAGTCGTGATTTTTGATATTTGAACACCCAGTCGCTGAAGAAGCCCTCTCAAACCACTATTACCACCCCCACCTCAAGCCTCCTCTAGTATCTATCACCCTATGACTCTGTACTGTTTCATGTTTTTATCTTACACTTGGCCCGTGACATCTAACAGTGTGACAGTACAGACCCACTAAAGTTGTTGAAAAAATTATAGCCACTTGAAGGTGTCTTAAAGTCACTCCGCAAACAAATTTATAACTTAGGCTTAATCAATTTTTCTATTTTAGATTAAAATTACAAGTTCTATAACTGAAAGAACAATAGTAGAAAGCTGAAATTCTTTGCAAATTAGGCAATAATGTTGCTTATAGATTTTTCTGAGCCCAAAACAGTCTTCACTCTAAAGACGACTCCTTGTCCTCCAGATGGGCTAATCCATTTAACCTTAAATGAAGGGTCCCAATCTGAGGCGGCCAAATGTAGTCCTAGTGCTTCTCGTAATATTACAAGGTCTCTTCTGAAAGTGACTTTGACAAAACCTGCAGTTTCAGGAATTTACCTCGCTGTTGTCTCCAACTCCAGTCCAGTGACTCCTCTTCACCATCTGGTTTATTGACCTGGCCAGATTTCCCTAGGGGAGGTAGAATTCCTGCTCATTTGATCATAGGACTCCACATCTAGCTCTTTAACCTAAATATTCAATTTCCATATGCTGGCCCCCAAATGAACCACCTAGCTCTCTGCACCCAGATCATTTGGGCCCCTTAACTTCTCTTAGAGTCAACCATACAGCCCTGCCCACACGTGTACCTATCTCCAATTTGTTTTTCCACCTTGTTAAAATAGAGGCGCTATCAAAAGAATGGTAACAACCTAAATCTCCATCAAATAGGGAACTGATTAAATAATGGTACATACAATACTATATAGCCCTAGAGAAGAATGAAGTTTTTTATGTATTGATAGGAAAATAGCTTCAAGATATAGTAAATGGAAGGGAAAAACGGCAAAGTGTAGAATTGTGTGTATAGTCGGCTACGTTTTGTGTATTTGCTTGCATGTGAGTAAAATCTCTTGAGGGCTCCACAGAAATATTAACATTAGTTGCCTATGGGACATGGAACTGAGTGGCTGATGAAGATGTTTAATCTGTACTTTTGTAGATTTGACTATATGAATGTACTATTATTTCATACTTAATTATTTTCTTTTATGTAGGCCGATTCTACTACCTCTGTTTGGATTCCATTCTGTTTTCAGAAATCTTACACCATAGAGTTTCGCTGCTGTTCCTGTTCAACCTCTTCTTTTCACTGGATCTTTCCTCAGTTTATAAATATGATCAAGTTTTTCTCATTAAAACTAATACACCTTCAATTCCACATCCCATTATTGCCCTTATTCTTATACCCCTTCACAGCCAATCTCCGAAAACAAGTTGTTCTTAATGTTTCTATATCCTAATCTCCTGGACACACTTTCCATTCATTCAATTACTAAATTCTGCTGTTTCTGTCTCTTAAATATCAATAGAATTCATACATAACTCTTTATCTCTATTGCCAACACCCTAGCTAACAATATCTGCTAATGCAGTGGCTTCCTAATTAGTCTTCCCATATCCACTATTCCCTTCCAATTTGTTCTCAGAGATCTCTTTTTAAAACGCAAATCTCATTTACATAATCACTCCACACCCCATCTCCACACACTTTAAAATCCTTTAATGGCTAGCTTTCCACTGCTCTATGATAAAGTCCAAAATCCTTAAATAAAATAAATGTAAAGGATCTGGCACAAGCATCTTAATGACTATCCCCAGGGTACAAACAGGTACCCACTTCTTTGAAATGCTTTTACCGTGAGGCAAGTTTGGATTCCTAAGAGACCTTGTATGACATGTGGGACATACAAAATATTTTAAATGTATTTCACAATCTTATCTTTTTGGCTCTGTATATCATGAAATGAACTGCAGGTCATGACCTACTGTGGGTTGTGAAATCAGTTTTAAAAGATCACAGCTAGGAGTTTTAAAAAAATGAAATAGAATATATAGAATATATAATAAGGGCAAATACTGTTTTATGAAACTTGTTTCCATTTTTTAATAAAATGAAGCATAGTGCAAATGTATATTTTATTGTGAGTTGCCAGAAAATGTTCGAACGCACAAAGTCTTAGCAATTTTTTTGAGAGTATGTTGTTTTCCTTGTGATACAAAATTTTTTAATCTATGATAA
This sequence comes from Rhinolophus ferrumequinum, assembly GCF_004115265.2. Classification (NCBI taxonomy): domain Eukaryota; kingdom Metazoa; phylum Chordata; class Mammalia; order Chiroptera; family Rhinolophidae; genus Rhinolophus; species Rhinolophus ferrumequinum. Next base: position 36,611,704 of record NC_046292.1, on the reverse strand, counting down.
GAAACTAAACTTCAAGCTAATTTTTTCAATAGATTTAAGAATTTCAGCTGTTTTAAAATGGCCCCATTTCATTCTACCTAATCTTAAACAAGGTCCAACAATTTACCTAATAGTGTTGCAACAGTAAAATTTAACTGAATTCCTGTATCATACACCTTTATCAGAACTCTGTGGCTCAAACCCCAAAGGCTTTGTGGTTTCTGGCAGCAGTGATACGAGCTCATGACCTGCAACTCAGAGACTGTCCCTCGTGGATTCTTACCCTTCTTTGTGGCACAGAAACCGTTTGCAGTTTGATGAAAGTTATGGTCCCCTTCTCGAATAGTGTTTGTGAATGAATACATAAGATTACCAAGGAAATCGGTTATACTGAAATGCAGTTCTATCCCTGACCCTATAGTGATCTGTGGACATAAGGGTTAAGTATTCATCAATCTAAACATTACCCTGAGCTTAAGAATTGAGATCTTATAAGGAGTCCTAGCTAATTAAAGCATGTTTTAAGGAATAAATAAAAGGCATTTTGAGAAACAAAATCTAGGGACAAGGGAAAATTAAGATAATGAAACAGTGGGGAAATGGAAGGGTATGAAAAAACCGAAACATTGATAAGCTTACTTCATAAGGCGGCTCCTTTCCTTTCTCTTTGTCTACTCTCACATGAGTGTGAGTCAATTTTAACAGGAATTTAAAATTTTTAAGTTCCTGTTAAAATTGACTCTTTCCTTAAGCAAGTTTGTGCCAAGGAAACTTGAAAAATAATTTTTTTAACTAAAAAACCACCACCAACAAGGTGCCCATGTATCCAAATCTCAAACTAGTTTATTCATAAATAAAAATGCTTCTTTACTTATAGGCACTGCCTTTGGGATCTCCCTATGTCCTAGGAAATATTATGGCAAACTTGATTATCTGGTTTTCTAATGTGCAGAATTTTAGAAGAGGTACTGCAAGGGCAAACACGTTAATAGCAGATGAAGAACCATCTGAAAGAGGGAAAGACAATGAGAAAAAATGATTAAAAGCAGGTACAAGAATTAAAAGCAGAATAAAGTTCACCCAATAATACAAATAGTCATACATAATTCAAGACTCTGGAGGCGCCATTCTATTACTTCCAGAGTATAATAAACTTCTCTAATAATTTTGAATCAATAAAATGAGATGAAAACCTACTCAGAAGTCAATATTTCAGTGATTTATGGGGGAAGTAGGGAGAATGAAAAATGAGTGTTGTGAAGTTTGATAAAGAACCCAGTTGAGAATCAGTTTTATAAGACACGTTACCAAAGGTAGTGTATTGGAACAAAAAATGTTGACAAAGGTGTTGTAAAAATTTGTAATATATTTTAGAAGATTTTCTATCCAAGACAAATCCTGTCACTGGAAATATTAATTTAAATCTAATTGCAGCTATACTTTCTATAATTGGATCCATTAGACTCTCCTGTGTGATTTTAATACCCTATCCGCTTGTTTCACCTTTATTTAAGAGTCCTATTTTTTTTGGACTTCTTTGCTCCTCCATTACACTGAATACACTATTTATCAGTATCTATGGCTTCAGGGCCCTCTTAGCTCCAAAATATACTTCTGTTATTTATATTTTTTAAAAGATATCATAGTAAAAGGAAAGAAACTAGAATGAAAACAACTAGTGGAGATAATGTCAAATAAAACACACCCACACCATACAATAAATCCTCACTTAATGTTGCCAATAGGTTCTTGGAAGCTGCCACTTTAAATGAAATAATGTAGTACAATGTAACCAATTTTACCATAGACTAACTGATATAAACAAGAGTTAAGTCCCTACAGCATATTTTTGGTCACAAAAAAAAATCACTAAAGTTTCAAATAAAGACCCAAAATACTTCTAATATTAAACATTGAAATAAATGTGAGCTATCCATACATTTAAGAAAGATTAATGAAAACAAATAAGATAATTCTTTTCCAACCCACTGATTCCAGTTCAGGGTCAAGGGTGGCCAGAGTCTATCCCAGTAGCTCAGGGCGCAAGGCAGCAACCCACAGGGGACAGGACGCCTTTCCATCGCAGGGCACTCACTCACTCACTCAGACTAGGATAATTGAGACACACCAATTCACCCAATGTGCACATCTTTGGGATGTGGGAGGAAATCGAAGTACCCAGAAAAAACCACGCAGACATGGGGACAAAGTGCTAACTCCATACAGACAGGGGCCCCAACCAAGAATCATTTTTTCCCCTCATTAACGTTATAATGAAACCATGTTGAAGGAAACAACACTATAACACTATTTGATGACCTGCTGTACTGTCCACTTATGGACAATTGATTTTGGGCAGGAATGCCAAGACAATGGGGAAAGAATACTCTTTTTAATTAACAGACAGGAATTGGTGCCTTAATATCAATTAATGATAAATGCATCATCTCTTATTTTGATTTGGGAGACAAAGGTTAGACAGGGAGCCTTGATCGCCTAAGGGAGAAAAGTAAACATATACCAGGGCATTCTATTCTTCTTAACAAGGCCTACCCTCAGGAGAAACTATTTGCCAGAGCCAACCTCCTGGGGTTTTATCAGGCGGCAGCCTATCTGAGGAAAGGGTAATTAATACTCAAATCCAGCTGGCTCTAGCCTTCCACGTGGGGGAAGGGAAATATCCAACCCCATCCACCTCTTGCCATCCTGTCTACCTAAGGGTGGGGGGGGGGAGGTCATCATACTTTAGAAACACTAGGAATTACAAATTAAAACAAATAAGAAATACCACTGTACACTTATTAGAATGGTGAGAATACAAAACACTGACAACATCAAATTAAGGACGTGGAACAACAGGAACTCACTCAACTGGTGGGAATGCACAATGGCACAGCCACTGGGTAAGACAACTTGGCTGTTTCTTACAAAACTAAACATCTCTTACCACATATGATCTAGCAATTGTGTTCCTTGCTATTTACCCAAAGGAGTTAAAAACTCAAGTCCACACAAAAACCTGCACATGGACGTTTTCAGCAGTTTCATTAAAAACTGCTAAAACATGGAAGCAACCAAGATGTCCTTTAATAGGTGAATGGATAAACTGTGGTACATCAAGATAATGAAATACGATTCAGTGCTAAAAAGAAATAAAAAGCTATCAAGCCATGAAAAGACATGGAGGAACCTCAAGTGCGTATTACTAAAGGCACCTTAAATATATTAATACTAAGAGAAAGAAGCCAACCTTAAAAGGCTACGTACTGTTTGATTCCAACTATATGACATTCTGGTAAAGGCAAAATTATAAAGACAGTAAAAGGGTCATTGGGTGCCAAGGGTTAGGAGGAAAGAAGGATGAATAGGTGGAGCACAGGAGTTTAGGACAGAGAAACTATCGTGCAAGATGCTATAATGGTGGAACCATGTCACTATATATTTGTCCAAACTCATAGAGAGTACAACACCAAGAATGAACCCTAATGTAAACTATGAACTTTGGATCATAGTGATATTTCAGTGTAGGTTCATTAAAAAAATTTTAAGTGTGGCCTTTTCAAAACCCTACCTGGATTATATTCATAAATAAATTGACAGCTGATCCTAAAATTCATATGGAATTATAAGAAACAAAATAGTGAAAACAATTTTGAATAATAAGAACAACATTGAAAGATTCACACTTTCTGATTTCAAAACTTAAGCTATTTTTAGCACTAACATTAAGGATTTTAAGGATAGACATACGGATCAATGGTACCTAAGGAGGAGTCGAGAAATAAACCCTTACACTTATGGACAATTGATTTTGGGCAGGAATGCCAAGACAATGGGGAAAGAATACTCTTTTTAATGAATGGTAACAACAGGATATTGTTGTTACATACAAAAGAGTAAATTTGGACCTTCCTTATACTATACACAAAAATCAACTCCAAATAGGTCATATACTTAACTGTGGTGAGCTAAAAATATAACTCTTAGAAGTTGTATTTGTAACCTCAGGCAAAACTTAGATAACACCAAAAGCTCAAGCGACAAAAGAAAAAAAATAAATTGGATTTCATAATTAATAACTTTTTTGTGCTTCAAATAACACTATCAAGAAAGTGAAGATAACCTACAAAAATGGGAGAAAACTTTTACAAATCATGTATCCGACAAGGCACTAGAATATATAAAGAACTCTTATAACTCAATAATAAAAAGACAACACAATTAAAAATTGGGCAAAGGATCTGAACAGACATTTCTTTAAAGATATACAAATGGCTAACACCCACATGAAAAGATGCTCAACATTCCCCTCTAGGGAAATGCAATCAAAACCACAATGAGATAACCACTTTTCAGCCATGAGGATGGTTTTAATAGAAAAGACAGATAATAAGTTTTGACAACCATGTGCAGAAATTGAAACCCTTGAAAACTGCTGGTGGGAAATGTTTTCCAAGTGCTTTGGAAAACAGTTTGGCAGTTTTTCAAAAGGTTACACATGGAATTATATGATACAGCAATTCCACTGGCAGGTGTATAGCCAAGAGAAATAAAAATACATCTGTATAAAAGCTTGTACACAAATGTTCATAGTAGCATTCATAAGAGCCAAAAAAGATAACTCAAATGTTCATCAACTGATGAATGGCTAAACAAAATAGGTAGATCCATACAATGGAATATTTAATAATAAAAAGGAATGAAGTCCTGATATATGCTACAACATAGATGAATCTTGAAAATATTATGCTAAGTGAAAGAGGCCAGCCACAAAACAAAAACAAACAAAAACAACACATATTAATACACATTAATACACATTACTATGCATATTGGTATGCATTTCTCATTGGCGAAATGCAAATTAAAACCACAATGAAATACTTCTACACACTTATCAGAATGTTTCAAAAAAGACTAACAATACTAGGTGCTGGGAAGGCTGTAGCGCAAACAGAATTCTCATACATTGCTGATAGGAGTATAAACTGGTATACCCACTTTGGAAAACTATTTGGCAAAACTTATTTTGAAATTCATCAAAAAACAGGATGGACTGACAGAGGGATGGATATGTGTTAAAGCAAATATAGCAAAATGTTAACTGCAGAATCTAAGTGGTGGGAATATGGGTGTCAACAATTCTGTCAACTTCTCTTTATTTTCAAAAATTTCTGTAATTAAATGTGGGAAAAACTAAATATATACCTCCTCCATCACCTAGCAATTGCACTCCTGGGTATATACTCAAAATAACAGGTGCTTATGTATATTATGTAAATAAAAAGAATGTTCACAGCAGATTTATACAACCAAAAACTAACACAACTCGAATATGCCATGTATAATGCACTCCCGTGTATAATGCACACCCACGTTTTAGGCTCAAACTTCCAGGGGAAAAAATCTTTCGTTTTTAATTCAAATTTTTATTTCTTTACATTTAGGTACTTGTTTTTTGTATTATAAATAAATTCTAGCATTTATTTTTTAACATATTATGGTACAAGCAATTTTATGTATGGTAACAAATTTACAATATTTACGCATCATAGAAGGCCAAGAACTCTTGGTTGCTGCAAGTTTGTAGTAAGTTCAGCAAAACTGATTACCATATTCCAGGGTATTATTTTGCATACAGATATCATTATTGATTTCTAGAGTTACTTTTAACTCATAAGCACAAATAAAAGAATTAAAAACATTTATATAGCTAGGAATTAGTACCACCCATGTATAATGCGCATCCTTATTTTCCCCTCACAAATTTGGGCAAAAAAGTACACATTATACACAGCAAAATACAGTATATCAATAGTAGAATGGATTAAAAAAATGTGTATTTATACAATTGAATATGGTACAGCAATGAAAAGTAACATGAATTACTGTCATATACATATAAGAACACAAATGAATTTCACAAACAATGCTGAACAAATTATTCTATTTAACTTCCCAAACTAGGCAAAACATATATATGATTATAAGAGGTCAAAATAGCGATTACCTTCAGGGGAGGCGCATTGGTGTTGGATAGGATATATATGAGGGAGTCTTTCGGGGGTTGGAAATAGGCTCTATCTTGATAGTGGTTATATTAATAATATGTAAATGTTTATTGGGCTATATAAAGTTAAGATACTGTTAGAAGGTTTACACACATATATATTATACTTTAACTGTATAAGGTTATACAATTCTCTCTAAATTCATACTCACCACCTACTCATTATTCTTTTGGTTCCCAGCTCCCCCACTTATAGTTTGATAAGGGCAGCTCTTTCGCTTTTATTCATTATTTACACTGATGTTCACAGGACTTCATTTGAAGTCTTCTGAAGCTACAAAGTAAATCTGTGATTCACTGCCTTATCACAAATTGATCCCCCAACTTCAAAGTCTACATCAAACAATGTAATACTTGATTATAGGCTATTTCACACTGAACTAATGTTTCATGTATATACATCAATCTTGTCCCCTTAACTAAAATGATAGCTCCTTAAAGGTAAAGGACTCATTTCTCCTTTCCCCTTAGTGCCTAACACATACTTACTGACTGATAGAAGAAAACAGGTATCAAGTGTCCTGGTTTTTATCCTTAATGCCCTGCTACTCAGTTTATGGCAAACTGCTTCCTTTTTACACAAATATAAGAATTGTTATACAAAATTGTATGTAATTTTAAGTAGTTGGGTCATTTATAAAAGTCTCACTCTTCTTAAAGCCACATAAAAACTTCAGAAATTTTTAATAAATTTAGAAACAAGTATGTCTGGAAGATTGCTTTCTTCATTCCTACACTTTCGGATCCCTTAGTTACCTTACTGTATGCTCTCTGGATTAAGTAACAAGATAATTACTCAACTGGCCCCTGGGAGCACACTCCAGGTTGGCTATTTAATTAAAAGATAGGTATATGTGCATTCCCATTAAATTGAACTCAAAGTATTCTTAATCAGTTAAAAGAAAGGAACTCTTCTAAGACTTCAAAAGCAACATACCATAAAGCCAAATTGAATGTCAAAATCAAAAGGTCAGGTTCCCCAAGAGCAGAAAATATATTTAGTTCTCCCTTATCACTTTACTTCTCAATTGCATGTAGCAATCTCTTCTGCCATTAAAACCATACACTTTGGCTGTCTACAAGCCAGCGTTTCCTCATATCTTTCACTCACATTTCCACTCTCTCTGAGTCTTTAGTACCCTTACCACCTCACTCATAATTTCCTTTATATCAAAATTGTAAAAATCCTGAATTCTGAGCATGTTAGCAATATTATAAGTGTTTGTTAAATTCATTATTAAAAGTTACTGGTAAGGAATCAACTTCTGGAAATGTGTTAAAGTCTATTTTTTTAATAACCTATTTGAATACAGGATAGAAATACACCGTCCCTAACTCTTTGATTGAAGGAAGGTAATACATAGAAGATAATTATATTCAAAAATGGCTTGAAACAAGATGACAAAGAAATATAACATTTAATTCCAATTGTATTTACAATCATCCTCTTTTCACTCTCATTTCCAGATTTTAACTTGGCTGAGACACAGTAACGGCAGAAAGAAGGGGTACTAGTTGAATAAGGTCAGGGAGAATCTATAGTAGGCATTCTGTGACAATTTTTCTATTTAGAAGAAACCAAATAAAATTAAGACCTTTAAAAAAAGAATCTCATTCTACCTCAAGTTTTATATTAAGATTTTAAAAGATCTGAATTTTACAATATGTGGAGGTTTCTAGAAAGTATTAACTAAGAAAAATATTTTCAGAAAGTCAAGTTCTCAGATCTTAGGTACCGAGTAACTCATTACCCCATCTTCTCAAGTTACCCTATAATTAGCTCCAGAATTAAAGTGACACACAGACTGTCCTACTCTTAAAGGTGCATACATTCTTAATGCAAAGAATCAGCCTTAATTAAAGGACATACAAAGTAGATCAGGTATAAACAAACAAAACCCCTGCAACAAAGGTTACAAGTAAATAAGCCAACAAATAACCTTTATTTATTTGAAAAAAGACCAAGGCAAGCTGAATTACACAGAACACAAACCAAACGCAAATGAAAACAATGTAGAGAGATTAACATTCCCAAAGCTCATGCACTTTATAAATTACAAGTGATAGGACAAAACTGAATACAGTCAGATAAAAATAGTCAATGTTGGAGAGAAAAATAGCAGAACCCTTGAAAGTACAAAGGCCAAACGCTGAAGCACAGAATTCTGGGAACAATTTATATAGAAGCAAACAACCATAAAACTCCACACGCTTACAAAAAAAACCCACAATAATTAATTTTCACATTTACTCAAATATTTGAGTACCTGCTAGTTCTAGCAATCCAAAGATGAATCATCAGACTTGGGAGTCTAGTAGAGATGTGACATTGCTATAAATAAAATCAAACAGAAAGGGTAAAGAAAGTGTCGAAGAATGGTAAACGAAGAATGGTAAAGGAGTTCAGATTAAGAAGTTATTCATGCGCTCAACTTCACTACCTATTAGGAAATGCAAATCAAAACCACAATGAGATACCACCTCACACCTGTTAGAATGGCTATCATCAACAAGACAAGTAATAACAAGTGTTGGAGAGGTTTTGGAGAAAAAGAACACTCATACACTGCTGGTGGGAATATAAATTGGTACAGCCACTATGGAAAATAGTACAGAGGTTCCTCAAAGAATTAAGAACAGAATTACTATACAACCCAGCAATCCCTCTTCTGGGTCTCTACTCCAAAAATCTGAAAACATTTATCCATAAAGATATATGTACCCCTATGTTCATTGGAGCATTATTCAAGGTGGCCAAGACACAACCAAAGTGACCTTCAATAGATGATTGGATAAAGAAGATGTGGTACATATATACAATGGAATATTAATCGGCCATAAGTAAGGATGAAATACTGCCATTTGCAACATAGATGGATCTTGAGATTATCATGCTAAGCGAAATACATCAGACAGAAAAAGTCAAGAACCATATTACTTCACCCATATGTGGGATATAAAACTGAAAGCAACAAAGGAACAAGACAAACAAACAACTCATAGAAACAAAAACTCATAGACACAGATAACAGTTTAGTGGTTACCAGAGTGTAAGGGGGGAGAAGGGGTGGTAGATGAGGGTAATCGGGATCAAATATATGGTGATGGAAGGACAACTGACTCTGGGTGGAGAACACACAATGCAATATATAGATGATGTATTACAGAATGTACACTTGAAACCTATATAATTTTACTAACCAATGTCACCCCAATAAGTGTAATAAAACTTTAAATAAAAGAAATTATTCATGTTGGAGATCAGAAAAGGATTGAGCTGGACCTTGAAAGCTAGAATTTACATTGGAAATTGGGGAAGAGCATTCTGGGTAATGGGAATAGAATGAGCAAAGGAAGAGGCTTGAAAGCACAAGGCATATATATAGATTACAGCAAACTGTTCAGTCTGACTAGAGTATAGGTTATACACAAAACTACAAAAAGCTGAAAGAGTATATAAGGAGCCAGATCATGATTTTCAATGCTAATACAGAGATATTCAGTGATGAGTCATAAAAAATCATTAAGGGTTAAGAGGCCAGGGATCTGATCTGGATAGAATTTATCTAACAAGGAATGAAATGAATGGGGAGAGATGTCAATTAGGTTATTGTGAGAGGTAATGAGGACCTCAATTATGGAGGTAACAATGTAAGAGATGACACAGTTCTAAGTCACTAAGTATCTACAACGTGTAAGGTGCCATTCTACTCCATCAAAAATTTTTTAAAATCTTTAACATCATTCTAATTTTTAAGGAAACTGTAATATGGAATAATAATAATTGTTAAAGCACCTGAGCTAATTAATAAAGTAATATATGATTTCCAGATAAACATTACAAACAAAATCAGGAATGAGGGGGGAAAAATGGTCAGGGAAGGCTTTATTAAAGAGGGTGGAGTTGATATGCACCTCAATGAAAAAGTAGAACTTCAGGGGAAGGATCAAATTTCACACAAAGGGAATTTTTTTTAAGTTAAATAATTTAGTAAGACCAAGATATGTGAAATACATTTTGAAGTAATTTCCACCAAAATGGTAAAACAAAATGCTAATACATTAAAAAAGTCAATTACTTGCATTTAACTTCATATTAAAATAAAGGTATTATTGCAGCTTGGAATGCTTAAAAATAAATATTTTATATTGTAGATTTTTAAAGGAGAGGGGTTACTTTTAATGAGTTCTATAGGAGAGACCAAGCCTGTTTAAAAAATATCTTGAAGAAAGCTTTCTTCACTCACAATTTGAAATATCCAGAATGTTATGTTTTGTTATTTGTGAGAGAAGATCCTCAAAACACCACATAATCTGATAATCTCTCTTCATACTTTACAGGTTAAGTAACAAACAGAATTTAAACTCAGATTCATCTGACTCCAAAACCAGAACTACATTTGCATTCACTGCTGTATTAACAATAACTTAACCTATATAACTATTGCAAAACTGAGAGATACCAATATTTATTCAGATAGAACTGTTAAGTGGCTTTTGTTGTTGTTTAATGAATATTAAGCTCTTTTAACAGAGTGCTACTCTTGAATTAGCATAAAACAGAGGGCCTTAGATACTGACTGATACCTCAACCTGTTGCATATACCTTTCTGCGTTGGGCTACCTACCTAGTCCTTTCTTATGGACCTTCATTCTCCAACCTTTCACGACTTACCCACCCTCTCAACATTTCTAAGACTGCCCTTGATGGGCAGATTTCCTTTGTATTCTTTTTATATTAGACATTCAGGAAGGAGAGAGTAGAGGAGTGCCAAATTTCTTTGTTTTTAAACTTCTAATTGAAGAAAAGCTTTAACCTCTTCCCTTCAGTTTCTTTAAGGATAAGGATTCAAGTACTTTCTCATAAAATAAACAACTTGTTACAGAATACATCACATATGAGGTGAAAGAAACCTAAGTTATTTTATTAATAATTATTTTAAACCAATTCCCATATTTAATATTACTGGGATTTAATTTTCAGGGCTGATTCCTTAAAATTTATCCGTAATTAAGGAATAAAGGCACTAGGAATATATACAATCTGTTGTTTTTTTTAAGGAGGGAGCAGCTCACAGTGGCCTATGCGGGGATGGAACCGGCAACTTTGGTGTTATTAGCACGACGCTCTAACCAACTGAGCTAACCAGCCACCCCTACCTAGTTCTTATAACACATTCAACTGCACCTGCCCCCAAATAAATACATTAATATAAAAAGAAACCCATTCATTCAACACATAATTGAATACATAATGTGTGCCGTGCTAGGTACTTGTAGAACAACAATTAAAAAAAAAATCCCTTTTCCTCAGGGATTTCTCTTCCCACTTAGTGGGAAGAGATAGATGAACTATAAGCACAATAAGATAGTGGGATTAAAAAGTGATGAAAGCTATGGAAAAAATAGAATAAAGGAAAAATTCCAGGATGTTGGGGCAGGTTGCAATAGGGTGGTTAGAGAGGGTTTACAAAGGTGTCGTTTGAGTAAAGACTTGAAGGAGATGAGGGAGTCTGCCATGGTGATACCTGGGGTAAGAGTCCTCCAGGCACAGAAACCAGGGAAAAAGTCCTGGAGTATCCTAGGAACAAAGAGGCCAGAGAGGCTAAAGGGAAGCCATGGGGTGGAGGGAGTGGGAGGAGAGGTATCAAGAGAGGTATGTGTGGGGGCAAAATGTATAAATTATATAGGGTTTATGGGACATTGTAAGGAATTTGGCTTTTACTTTGAATGAAATGGGGATCTACAGAAGGTTGAGCAAGGTGTCATGATCTATTTCATCAGAATCACTCAGGTTTCTGAGTTAAGAACACTACTGGGAACACAAGGGAGCCAGGGAGCCGCTAGCAGGCTACTAAAGAAACCCAGGAAATACGCACTTCCTATGAACTTTGACCTTAATGGTACAGGGCTTACTTTTAAGCATAAATAAATAAATAAAACCTGTCAGATCCTGCTATTAGGAAATATCTGAAACTTATTAAAAAGTTTACTATATAGAGCTCTTGGCATATATATTTACATTGTGCAACACAAACACAAAAAATATCTTTTAACTACTCATTACAGAAAAATACCAGTGTGTTCCTTTGCAATCAGCTAGTCCCTTAACGGAAAAAATTTTTAATCCTGCTGCAGCTGAGACTATTCTTTAAAGAATTAAGCCAGTATTCCTGTAGCTCTGCTAATTATATACTATTTAAAGAAAAATGTTATTTTTGTCCACTGAAAATATAAATCATTTACGTTGGATTGGTGTTTCTCAGGTCATCTAAATTAACTATTCCTAAAAATCTTATTTTCTTCGGAGGAACAAAATTTTTTCTACAAAAGTTTCTTTTTTCTTTTTTTACTTTTTAATTTTTATTTTAAGTGTGTTTTTCCAGGACCCATCAGCTCCAATTGAAGTAGTTGTTTCAACCTAGTTGTGGAAGGGCACAGCTCACAGTGGCCCATGTGGGGATCGAACTGGCAACCTTGGTGTTAAGAGCACTGCGTTCTAACCAACTGAGCTAACAGAGTGCCCAGTAAATTTCTTTTTTTTTTTCATGCTCCCATTTTTTAAAAGAAATTATTTTCTTTCAATTGATACCAAATTTGCATATCGGCATCTGGGTCATTCACTTCAGGAAAGGGCAACCACAAAAAACTCCCACTGTCACAAATAACATGTTTCAAAAAATGTTCCTTCATGATACCAAAACTCATTATTATTTAGTCCTGGAAAAGACAAATACAATTCTTAACACTATGTTAGCATAAGGATAAGAGAAAGAGGGCAATAAGTCAAAGATATCCAATTTGCCTGGAATGGGGGTAGGGAACATGGAAGGAAATTTTGAAATAAAAATTCACACCTCTAAAAAAATTTGCTCATGAAACTGAAATAAGTACATAGTCTTATAGTATTTTTGAGGGAAACAAAGAGTAAAATACAAACAATTTATTTGCTTCAAAGATTCAGAAAGACATCCAGATTTAGCTTGGATTTTTCAAGAGACTTACCCTGTGACAATTCTTTGGAAGAAATGGGTGTGTTAACTTACAAAACATAATACTGAATTCCAATTCATTAATTCATTCAACATTTAAGTGCTTTTCTGTGCGAGAAACTGCACAAAGCTTTGGGGACATAGTCCCTGCTCTCGAGGGTTTACAGTCTTCATTAATCCCACAGTTACTATCTACTATGAGCCAGATGCTGGGGATTCGGAGCAAACAGGAGACACAGGGTCCCTACCTGCATGCAGTTTACACTGTGGTAGGAGGGAAATGCCTCAAGGATGAGACATACATCTAAATACACAAGGATATTAACTAAGACTCAAGTTTATAAGTGCTGTTTATGGGAGTGTAGAGAGTTCAGGGGGACACAAAGGAGTAATGGATGGATTCAGGACAGGAGGGAGGGGAAGGCAGCGACTCCAGATGAGGTGACAGGAGAGCTGAGTCCTCAAAGAGGATTAGATGTTCACCTGGCCGACCTTGGGGGAAGGGCTCCAAGCAGAGAGAACAATTGGAGCAAAGGCAGAGAGGTGTGAACAGGCTGGTGTATGTGGTAGGTGTGGAACACAGAGACGTGAGATAAGTAAGTCATGGAGGCTTCCTTACGCCACAATAAGACTGGACTTTACTAGCATATATGAAAGGCCCTTGAAGGGTTTTATTTAGAAAACCAGCATATGTGATCAGGTTTTTCTGGTGTGATGAGACACTGGTCTACACACGAATGAGAAAAGAATAACACTAAATAATGATGTCACCATGAAACAACAAAGGAGACTTGCCCAGTTAGAAAACTAAACCCCCTCAGGAAAAAATATTAAGCCACTTAACCATCTAAGGCCTTCTGGAAAAAACTTTTTAATCAACATCATTTAAAACTGAAGAAGTAGAGGAAAGGTTTGTATATATTATAAATTATAACATCCACATATCTATCCTGAGTTTTCTGAATAGGTCTTAGCTTTTATTAATTGTGTAAACACATCTGGGGCTGCTGATTGCTGTACAGAAAGCAATGAAACTATTTAGGAAAGAGTCTTTGATACAAAAGGAGAACCACAAGTAACAGAAGGTTATTTCACAAGTCAGGTTTAAAGGTTTCCAAAGTTCAAGGTAATCAAGTTTTATTAAGTCTGCGTTTAAAAGGTGTGTCATGGGCTGGAGCAAAAGAAGGAGGGGTTTACAAATTAATACATACACAAATAAACAAGTAACTACCAGTATTGATGTTGCTGGGACTAAAACCACCACTTGAAGATCTTCTCCCAAGTAGAAGAAATGAACACCTACTAGATCCAATGAACACGAATAGAAAGGGGAGGGAAAGAGAGGATAATCACACGGGAAAATATAAACGGGGGGCAACCACCCATCCACAACCCATAATCCAGCTGGCGGTGGATGAGCAAATCATCTCCAAACCTCACAGGTCAGACTCCGCGATTCAGACATAAAGGCAGGGAAATGTCACTCTCAACTCCACAAGCAAACCACGAGCCTCTGGTCAAGGGGATATGATCACATACTCAAGGACAGAGTACCATCACCACACCAAGACTGAGGGGATGTGAAGGATCCCCCCTACTCTGGGAGTGGGGAGCAATCACCCTTAGACCCTGCTCTAAGGGGGTCAACGCCCCCCAGGCCAGGCCTTCCCGAGGCCAGGAGCAGTGACAGCCTCGAAGACCCCTCAATCTCTGCGGGAGCTGCCTCTACTCCTCGCACCCCCACCTCCCCAACACACACCCTCCCCTACCTGATATGGCGGCGGCGGCTCCTGATCCGGCTCTGTCCCCTCGCCAAAACTAGCCCGGTCGGACTGAGACTCGTGAAGCAGGGAGATGTCATCCGAAGTGGGGGATTTGAGGCAGTTCCCCATCTTCTGGGGCTGGGGTGTGTGATCTGGGGGAGGAAGAAAGCAGTGGCGGGGTCGTTCTTAGGCTCCGCGGTCAGCCTCGGTCAGCGAGGTGGGGTCCGGCAGCAGGCCGGGGCTCAGGCGGCAGCGGCTTCCCCGCCCCCCGGAGCCGCCGAAGGGCCGCTCATGCCAACCCCCGGGGTTGGGGGCTCAAGGCTGGCCGCGGGCTCCGCTGGGGTCGCGGCGATAGCCTCTGCGAGGTGGCGATGGGGGGGGCGGGCGGGGAGACGAGACACTTCCCCCACCCCGCCCCCCCGCGGGGCGGCGGCGGCCACGGAGCTGCTGGGCCTAATCCAGGTCAGGAGGTGGGGGCGCGGCCGTCGTGGCTGCTTCAGCTGCTGCCTCAGCTGCTGCTGCCCCTGCCGACGCCGGAGCCGCGGCCGCGGGCCTCATCCTACTCCGCCTCAAAGCGGCGGCAGCGGCGGCCAGAACGAGGCCAGCTGCGGCCCTGCGTCATGCCGCCGTGCGTGCTCTAGTCACGCCCCTGGCGCCGGGAGGCGTGGGCGGTTCTGGCTGCGCCCGCCCTCCACCCCACCTCCGCAGCCTTTCTAAGGCTGTGTGAGTTTCTGCTTGTCAGACTGTTGGTTCTATACCTGACTCTGAAACCTCTCTGTCGTCTCAACGTCCTCCCCACATCCACTTCTCCCTCCCTTCTTGTCTCAGCTCTTTACCTGTGCCCTGTTCTGACAGTCTTCTCACCACATTCGGCCAAATAATCTATTTATAAACCCTATCTGTATCACTCCTATGGTTAAAAGGTTAGGTGGTTTCCCCTTTATTCCTTCAAGATAAAGTTCGAGCTCATTCATGAACCTTCTCTATCTATCCAATCACTCCCTTGTTCTCCTGCATCACAGCTAGAGTCTTTTTCCAGCTGTATATCTCAGATTGTTCTATTTCTTTCCATTCTCAGCACCATAGTCCAAGCCACCATCATTTCTCGCCCACCCTACTGCAATGCTCTCAGCTGTTCTCTGCATTAACGGTTGCCCCATCCAATCCATTACCTGCACAGTTGAATTACCTTTTTAAAATGTAAATCGGATTATGTCATTCTGCTGTTTAAAACCTTCAGTGGCTTTCCCATACTGTTATGGGAAACTAAGTATTATGACTTAGTGTTATGATTAAGTATTAATTCTTAAATGGTTTACAAATCTGTCTACCTGCCTATCTCATCAGCAGCATTGTCCCCTCACATATTCCAAACTCTAGGCTGTGTAAACAAAGTACTTTCGGTTATCTAGAAGACTTCCCTCTGGCTGAGGCCTTTACCCATATTGTTTCTCTGATAGAAACTGACTTCTCCATTCCTAACCTTCTACCTCCCTCAGGCTAACCGTGATTTCCACTTGTCCTTCCTGGACTCAACTTCATTTCCCCTAGGAAGACTCTCCTAACCAACCCTGTCCAGTCTGGGTTAGTCATTTCCTTTGTGTTCTCAGTCCCTGATCTTTTCTCTGTCACAGTCTGATCAAGCTGAATCATCTGTCCCTTCTCTGTGCAGAGTCTGGCACACGGCCTAAGGCAGAGTAGTAGGCTCTTGGGTGAATGAAGGGGCAACTCAAAAGGCAATGTATGCAAAGGAAGGCAACAAGAAAGATGATGCTCCTAATATTCGACAAGAAGACAAGAAGTGGGTCTTGACTCTCTTTCTTTTGTCCACCATTTACTGCTTTTACTTATTTTTAAATATGTATTTATTTAGGCTCCAGACCCTATGCTAGGCACTGACTTACCAAACCTGGCTTTTTCCTGATGGAGCTCAGAGTCCAGCTAGGAAGACAAGTAAACAGCTGAGTCCTCTGACTCCCCCACCAAAGGTTTTTAGAGGGCCCAGAGGAGAGTGATTAGACAGTTAGGTGAGGATCTGAAAGGATTCTTGGAGTCCCTATTCTACAAAATTACTGTCTTGTTTAAATGCATTCGTATCTCATAGTAAATATAACCTTTTTGCTGCATGGCCTCTTCTCCAAGACTTGCCTTCCTTCCCATTAATGGCTCCCATCTAAATAGGTATGTAACTTAACACCACGTTTGTATCACAATCTTTTAAACACACTCCAAAATGATTGCTTAATTCACTAGCTTGGAAAAGTGAAATTATTAGATCCTTTAGGAGGAAAACTTCAGGCACATGCCTCTTCTCCCCCATTGTCATTTTCCTTGTCTGTTATAAACTGTTGCAACAGCTTAATGAAGATTTTGCCTCTGAATCATCTATCTATTCTCCACACTACTGCCATGAAAACTGTGATCAGAGAGCATTCATAGACTCATGGTTCAGAAATTTCGCATTAGCCTTGCACCATTTGGTCCCATCCTTATCTCCAATTCCAACTAGGCATCCTTATAATCCAGCCGCATCACACTACTTGCCATGTTCTCAATTTTCAGTATGCTTTTCCACCTCTGACCTTTTGCCTCACTGTTCTCTTTTGTTGAAATTCAGCCATCTTTAAGATGCTCCTTAAATACCTCTTTCTTCATGTAGCTGTCCTTGATTTCACTTAGTTGGGCTATATGTAACAATATAAAATAAATGGGATTTATTATTGTATTATACTGTATATATCTACATAGCATATATGAATATTTTAATGCAATTTAATATATAATCATAACTGCCATTTATTAACCTGAGCTAGATACATAACAGCCTTAAAAGGTATATATTGATATTCTTGTTTTGTAGGAATAGAAACATGGCTTCACATGGCTATTCAGAGGTAAAGCCAGGATTTGAATCATATACCCGTTGTTTTTATTAGGTTGTGGGAAAGGACTACATGTTTTTTCATCCTGGTCTTCCTCCCTCAGTGTGTAAAAACAAGGGAATGGGGGAAGACTTATCTTGAATGCCTTTGTAAGGAAGTAGCTATTCAATGATCTTTCTTCCTAACCCAGCTTTAGAAAGGAGCCTTTGGGAAGTGCCCTGTAGACCAGAGTGTGACCTAATCACAAAACATAATTTAAAATAGAAAATAGTAACCGGGACTTTTACAGTGACAAAGGCTCTTCTGACCTAACTCTGCCAGGCTTCTCTAAGCCCTCAGGGCCCTAACCTTGGGCTCTGTGCTTGGCCCACTTATTCCAGTTTTAGCAAGAATCTAGCTGAGTCAGTTTAGCCAGAATCCCCGACCCTCGGTATCTGACCACCTTGGCTTGCCTTCAGCAAAAATCCTATCAAGTAGGTTTAACCAGAATTCCCCTTATTCCTGATGTTTCCTCTTAGTAATTTTCCATCCACCCTGCTCCCACCCTGCTCCTTGCCCAGAAATCCCCATTTGCCCTTTTTGTATTAATGGAGTCCAGTTCTATCTATACTGAGGTTTCTTTTTCCCTATTGCAATAGTAGTTCTTGAATAAAATTTGCACCACTTTAACTTTTGTCTGGCTCTGGTTTTCTCTGACAGAAGGAGATCTAATGCAGAAGCAGATATGAGAGACAGATTTTTTTTTTTACATAGACCTTATTTTTCAGATCAGTTTTATGTTCACATCAATATTAAGCAAAAGGCACAGAGATTTACTATATGCAGCCTGCCCCCACACATACATAGCCTCCCCATTATCAACATTCTGCACTAGAATGGTACATTTGTTACAACTGATGAACCTGCAATGACACATCACTGTCACACAAAATCTTTGCTTATGTTAGGGTCACTCTTGGGGTTGTACATTCTATGGGTTTGGACAAATGTATAGTGACATGTAGCCACCATTGTAGCATCAAACAACATAGTTTCACTGCCCTAAAAATCTCCTGTGCTTCGCCTATTCCTCTTTCCCTAACCACTAACCCCTGGCAAACTCTGATTTCTTTACTGTGTTCATAATTTTACCGTTTCCAGAATGTCGTATAGTTGGAATCATACAGCATGTAGGCTTTCATATTGTCTTCTTTCACTTATAATATGCAATTAAGGTTTCTCCATGTCTTTTCATGGGTGGCAGCTCATTTTTTTTTTTTTAGCACAATAATATTCCTCTCTCTGGAGGTCCCACAATTTATTTATGCATTCACCTACTGAAGGACATCCTAATTGTTTTCAAAATTTGGCAATTATGAACAAAACTGCTATAAATCAGAGTACAGGTTTTCTTTCCATTTTTTTCATTGAGATAAAAAATATGCTTAACATAAAATTTACTATGTTAGCCATTTTTAAGTGTACAATTCAGTGGTATTAAATACACTCATAATATTGTGCAACCATCACTACCATCCATCTGTAGAACTCTTTTCATCTTGTAAAACCAAAACTATTCATTAAACAATAACTTCCCATTCTCCCCTCCCTCCAGCACTTGGCAACCACCATTCCACTTTCTGTCTCTATGACAGATATAGGTGTAATCATACAGTTTTGTCCTTTGATGACGGGCTTATTTCACTTAGTATAATGTCTTCAAGGTTCATCCAAGTGGCAACATATTGCAAAATTTTCTTCCTTTTTAAGGTTGAATAATATTCCATTGTATGTATATACCACAATTTGCTTATCCATTCATCCACTGATGGACACTTGGGTTGCTTCCATGTTTTAGCTATATATAATGCATTAAGAATATGGGTGTACAAATACCTCTTCAAGACCCTGATTTCAATTACCTGGTTTTATACCCAGAAGTGGAATTGCTGTATTATATGGTAATTCTACGTTTAATTTTTTGAGAAACTGCCATACTGTTTTCTATAGCAGCTGTACCATTTTACATTGCCACAGTCTGTTTGCAGGTTTTTGTGTGAACATGTTTTCAGCTAATTTGGATAAATATCAAGGAGCACAATTGTTGGATTTTATGATAAGAGTATCTTTAGTTTTGTAAGAAACTACCATAACTGTCTTCCAAAGTCGTTGTACCATTTTGCATTCCACTTGCGAGGAACGAGAATTCCTTTTACTCCCTATCCTCAGCAGTATTTGATCTTGTCAGTGTTCTGGGTTTTGGCCATTCGAATAGGTGTGTAGTGGTATTTCATTGTTGTTTATTTTCTATTTCCCTAAAATTTGCCTTGCATGTACTTATTTTCCATCTACATATTTTAATTGATAGGGTGTCTGTTAGAGTATTTGGCCAATTTTTAAAAGAGGGTTGTTTATTTTCTTACTGTTGAGTTTTAAGAGCTCTTTATATTTTTTAGAGAACAGTCCTTTATTAGATGTGTCTTTTGCAAATGTTTCCGCCCAGTCTGTGACTTGTCTTTTCATTCTCTTGAATCCTTTACATAGCAAAAATTTTTAATTTTAATGAAGTCCAGCTTATCAATTCTTTCTTTCATGGGCCATACCATGGATTGTATCTAAAAAATCATTCCTAAACACAAGGTCATCTAGATTTTCCCCTATGTTATCTTCTAGGAGTTATATATATTTGCATTTTACATTTAGATGTGATCCATTTTGAGTTAATTTCTTTGTGAAGGGTGTAAAATCTGTGTCTAGACTCATTTTTTGCATGTGAGTATCCCGTTGTCCTAATATTCTGTTGAAAAGACTGTCTTTTCTCCATTGTATTGCCTTTGCTCCGTTGTTAAAAATCAGTTGACTATATTTGTGTGGGACTACTTGGGCTATCTAGTCTGTCCTGCTGACCTATTTGTCTATTCTTTCATCAATACCACACTGTCTTGATTTCTGTAGCTTTATAGTAAGTCTTTTAAAAATACTTTTATTAAAAAGTATAGTTAACATACAATATTATATCAGTTTCAGGTGTACACCATAACTGTTCAACATATATATACCTAAAGAAGTGATCACCATAGTCCAGCAATCAGTTGACACCATACTGTGCTATCACAATATTATTGACTACATTCCCCATGCTATATGTTACATCCCCGTGACTTATTTGTTGTATACCTGGAAATTTGAACCTCTTATTACCCTTCATCTTTTCCCCTGCTTTTTAAGTTTTTCAATTACAGTTTACATTCGATATTATTTTGTATTTATTTCAGGTGTACAGCATAATGGTTAGACATTTGTATAATTTAAAAAGTGATCCGCCTGCCTAGTCTAGTACTCACCCAGCACTATACATAGTTATTACCATATTATTAACTATATTCCTATGCTTTACTTTACATCCCCATGACTGTTTTGGAACTACCAATTTGTGCTTCTTAATCCCTTCACTTTTTTTCACCTTGACCTTGTCCCCCAATCCTCTTCCCACCTATCACCCTAATAAATCTAGTATCCATCTGACATCATACATAGTTATTACAATATTATTGATTATATTCCTTCTTATATACCCTATATCCTCATGAGTACTTTGTAACAAGCAATTTGTACTTCTTAATCCCTTCCTGTTTTTTTCACCCACCCTCT
This sequence comes from Rhinolophus ferrumequinum, assembly GCF_004115265.2. Lineage (NCBI taxonomy): Eukaryota > Metazoa > Chordata > Mammalia > Chiroptera > Rhinolophidae > Rhinolophus > Rhinolophus ferrumequinum. The sequence goes on along the minus strand of NC_046292.1, from coordinate 36,590,388 downwards.
CAACCCCCCTGCCATCTGGTAACCATCAAAATGTTGTATGTATCTATGAGTCTGTTTCTATTTTGTTTGTTTATTTTGTTTTTTAGCTTCCACATATAAATGAAATCACATTTCATCTGCCTTTCTATGTCTGAAATACTTCACTCAGCACAATACCCACCAGGTCCATCCATGCCACACAGATGGCAAGAATCCGTTCCCTTCCACGGCCGAGCAATATTCCGCTGTATATATGTACCACTTCCTCTTTGTCCATTCTTCCATCAACAGACACCCAGGCTGCCTCCACATCTTGGCCATTGTAAATAATGCTGCAATACATATATGGATGCACACATCCCCTTGAAGTAGCATTTTGGGTTTCTTCAGATAAATACCCAGAAGTGGGATTACTGGGTCCTTCTTTGTCTCTTGTTATATAGCCTGTGTTTTAAAATCTATTTTGTCTGGTGTAAGTATTGCTACCCTAGCTTTTTCTCATTTTTGTTTTTTTCTATTTCCATTTTCATGAAATACCTTTATCCATCCCTTTACTTTCAGTCTCTGTGTCTTTCAATCTGAAGTGAGTCTCTTACAGGCAACATATGTAAGGGTTTTGTTTTTTTATCCATTCAGCCACCCTATGTTTTTGATCAAAGCATTTAATCCATTTACACTGAAAGTAATTATTGATAAATATGTAACTATTGCCATTTTATTATTCATATTTTTATCTTTATATTTCTTTTATCTTAAAGAAGTCCCTCTAACATTTCTTGTAATACTGGTTTGGTGGTGATGAACTCCTTTAGCTCTTTCTTGTCTGGGAAGCTCTTTATCTGTTCTTCAATTTTAAATGATAGCCTTAATGGGTAGAGTAGTTTTGGTTGTAGATCCTTGATTTTCATCACGTTGAATATTTAATGCCAATTTTTGCTGGCTTACAATGTTTCTGTTGAGAAATCAGCTGACAATCTTATGGGGAGCTTCCCCACAAGTTACTAGTTGCCTTTCTCTTCCTGCTTTTAGAATTCTCTCTTTGTCTTTAACCTTTGCCATTTTAATTATAATGTGTCTTGGTGTGGACCTGTTTGGGTTCATCTTGTTTGGGACTCTCTGCACTTCCTGATCTTGTATGCTTATTTCCTTCACCAGGTTAGGAAACTTTTCAGTCATTATTTCTTCAAATAGTTTCTTAATCTCTTGCTTTCTCTCTTTCCTTCTGATGCAAATGTTGTTATACTTGTCCCAGAGGTCTCTTACACTATCCTCATTTTTGAAAATTATTTTTTCCTTTTGCTGTTGCAATTCAGTGTTTTCTGCTACCTTGTCTTCCAAATCAAGACTCGATCCTCTGCTTCCTTGATTCGATCCTCTGCTTCATTTAGTCTGCTGGTAATTCCTTCTAGTGCATTCTTCATTTCAGTTATTATATTCTTCATTCTTGACTTTTATTTTTACGGTTTCTATGTCTTTTTTTATGCTTGCTATCTGTTTGTTGAAGTTCTCACTAAGTTCCTTGAGTACCTTTGTAACCATTATTTTGAACTCTGTCTCTGGTAGGTTGCTTGCCTCCATTTCATTTAGTTATTTTTCTAGAGTTTTCTTCTGTCCTTTCATTTGGGACATATTTCTTTGTTTCCTCATTTTGGCTGCCTCTCTTTGTTTCTGTGTATTAGGTAGATCTGCTACATCTCTTGTCCGGTGGCCTTATGTAGTAGGTGCCCTGTGGGGCCCTGGCTCAGTCTCCCTGGTTATGTACTCCGGGTACTCCACAAGTGTCCCTTGTGTGTCTTGTGTGTGCCTTCTTGTTATATTTGAGCCTTGATTGCTATTGGCACACCAGTGGGTGGGACTGACCCTCAGGCTGATTGGCTGTGGGATTTGGTTATGTACACAGTTTATAGGCTACTGTGTTGGGGGGCTTACCACATGGAGTGGGATTTGCTCCAAGAGGCTTTGGTACCTGTTGAGACCGCCCTTTGAGTATGCCACTTGTGGGATTAATTAGGCAGTGCTTTGCTGTGGACCTAAGCCAACTTCCAAGTATATTTGTTCTGGGGCCTCTTGGGAGGGGCTTTAGTGCAGGCCACTGCCTATGACTGGCCAAGGACTACCTGGTAAGAGCTACAAAGTGATCCATGGTTGGTCACTGCCTGTGTTGTACCTGGAGGAGTGTGAGAACTAAGGACAGCTGTAAACTGAGGACAGCTGCCACCAGTACCAGGCCTAGGGAAGCTCCGCAAAAGGCCGGGGCACAACAAGGCCTGCTGCCATCAGCTGTCAGTTGCTGGCTCCAATAAGGTTTAGCTGCAGATAAAACCTGCTGCTGTAGGGAGTTGGGTGTGGTGGTATCTCAGTGAGTCAGCAGGGTGGAGCTACGAGGCTCACTAGGCTAATAGGATTCAGATTTGGCCGTAAGCGTAGGGGGCAGGCCCAACACAGGAAAGATGGCATCCACCTGGCAGCTGACGGAAAGAGGACCCCACACAGGGAAAATGCTGACTGTCCTCCAGGCTGCCCCTGGAGGCTACACACCTCATTCTGCCTCCCCGTATGTCTCTGATGCCCCCCGAAGTCACCATCCCTCCGCCGGAGCTCAGGGTGAGTACCTGCGAGTGAGTGAATCTGTGCGTGAGCTCTTCAGAAGATAGCTGGCTTTCGTGCCGCCTTCCATCCCACCCGGACAGTCAGAATCCCCACTGTTTTTCACAGCAGATGCTGTGGGGGCTCCTTTTCTTGGAACTAGTACTCCTGGTTGAGGAGCCTGGTGTGAGGCTGGAGTCCCTTGCTTCTCTGTGGCTCACCTCTGTGGCTAAGATATCCCTCCCAATTTTTGTCTATCACACAGAGGTTTGGGGCCAGCCCTTTTCGCGTCTCCACTCCTCCTACCAGTCTCGACATGACTTCAGGTGGTTCTCCAGGTTGATTTTTCTATAATTTAGTTGTAATTTTAATGTGTTCATGGAAGGGTGCAGGCACAGTGTTTATCTACTCCACCATATTGGATACCATAGTATTCCTTTATTATCCTGTTAATGTCCATGGGATCTCTAGTGATATCCCTTTTTTTCATTTCTGATGTTAGTAATGTGTGTCCTCTACCTTTTTTCTTAGTTAGAGTCTTATCACTTTTATTGTTATTTCCAAAGAACCAGCTTTTGGTTTCATTGATTTTCTTTATTGATTTCCTGTTTTCAATTTCACTGATTTCTGTTTTAATTTTCATTTTTCTTCCGCTTACTTTAGATTTAATTTTCTCTTTTTTTTCTAGTTTCCTAAAGTGGAAATTTAGGTGACTGTTTTTAGATTTTTTTCCCTAATATATGCACTCTTATAAATTTTCCCCTAAACACTGCTTGTGCTGCATCCCACAAACTGATAACTTCTGTTTTCATTTCATTTAGTTCAAAATATTATTTAATTTCTCTTGAGATTTCTCCTCTAACCCATCTGTTTTTTAGAAATGCATTATTTAATCTCTAAGTACTTGGGGATTTCCTAGCTATCTTTCTGTTATTGACTTGTAGTTTAATTCCATTGTGGTCTGAGAGCATATATGTATGATTTCTACTCCTTCAAATTTGTTAAAGCACATTTTATAGCCCAGAATGTGGTCTATCTTGGTGAATGTGTTTCATGTGAGCTTGAGAAGAAAATATATTCTATTGTTTTTGGATAAAGTAGTCTATAGATATCCATTACACCCAGTTGATTGATGGTGGTGTTGAGTTCAGTTAGGTCCTTACATATTTTCTGCCTGCTGAATCTGTCTATTTCTGATAAAGTGGAGCCAGATATTTAAAAGATTCTACATTGTAAAAATGTAGAAGGTTTTTATTAGAAATATAGCTATTTTTCACAGAAATATGTTATTTACATTAACATGTAATGGGCTTAATGTTGTTATTTTTAAATATATTTTTATATTTTGCAGTTGTATTTTCTAACATGATCTATATTAATTGATATAATTTATATAAACAAAAACTCATTGAGGTTCTCAATGAATGATATTTAAGAGCATATAGTGTCCTAAGATAACAAGTTTGAGAATGGCTGATCTAAAGATTTCCTACTCAAAATGTGGTCCATGGATCAGCACTACCTGAACCACCTGGGAACTTGTCAGAAATGCAAAGTCTCAGGTTCCACTTGACACTGAGTAAATGAGAATGTACATTTTACCATGATCTTCAGGTGATTTATATGCACATTAAAGTTTGAGAAACACTGGTCTAGGTGGGTTAAAAAATCTTGACACTTGAGTTTTGTAGGCTGAGTAGGAGCAATGGGAGAGGATTGAAGACAAAGAACTCAGGTAGAAGGAGAGCTTAAATGGAGGCAAAGTAGACAAAAGTGTCATGACACACTGGGAAACTGAAAATAGAACATATAGATTCTTAGTAACATTTTTTTCAATTTTTTTATTGTGATAAAGTACACGTAAAATCTACCATCTTAACCATTTTTAAGTGTACAGTTCAGTGATATTAAATACATACAAAATGTGCAATAAACACCAATATCCAGCTCCATAACTCTTTCTTTCTTTTTAAAATTATGTTAAAATACCCATTACATACAATTTACCATCTTAACCATTTTTAAGTGTACAGTTCAACGGTACTAAATATATTCACATTGTTATGGAGCCATCACACCATCCATCCCCAAAACTTTTTTCATCTTATAAAACTGAAACTCTATATCTCTGTCTATATCAATAAACCTCCAGTTATTGCTGTGCACAAGGATTCCAGTTTCTCCACATTCTTGCTAACACTTGTTTTCTGTTTTTCTGATAGTAGATCCTAATGAATGTGAGGTGATAACTCATTTAGTTTTGATTTGCATTTCCCTAATGCTCAGTGATGCTGAGCATTTTTTCATGTGCTTACTGGCCATTCATATATCTTCTTTGGAGAAACGCCTATTTAAGTCCTTTGCCCATTTTTGAATTGGGTCATTTGTTTTTTGTTGTTGTTGTTGAATTTTAGGAGTTCTCTATATTTGGGCTGTTAATCCCAATGAGATATATGATTTGCCAGTATTTTCTCCCATTTTTGTGGTTTTCCTTTTTACTCTGTTGATAGAGTTTTTTGTTGCTCATTTTTTTCATAAAGTCCAATTTGTTTATTTTTTCTTTTGTTATTTATGCCCTTGGTATCATAGCTAAGAAATCACTGCCTCGTTCAATGTTGTGAAGCTTTAGACCTATATTTTCTTCTAAAGATTTTATTGTTTTAGGTCATACATTTAGGTCCTTGATCCATTTTGAATTAATTTTTTTATATGCTGTTAGCTCGAGGTCCAATTTCATTATTTTGTACATGTATATCCATTTGACCCAGCACCATTTGTTAACAAGACTGTCTTTCCCCACTGAATGGTCTAGGCGCCCTTGTCAAAAATCATTTGACTATATATGTGCAGGTTTATTTCTGGGCTCTCTGTTCCAGAATTCTATATGTTTGTTTTTATGCCAATACCACATTATTTTGATTACTGTAGCTTTGTAGTAAGCTTTAAAATCAGGAAGAGTGAGTCCTCCAGTTTTGTTCTTCTTTTTCAAGATTGTTTTGGCTATCTGGGGGTCCCTTGAAATTTCATATGAATTTTAGAATGGATTTTTCTATTTTTGGAAAAAAAATGTAGTTGGGATTTTGATAGGGATTGCATTGAATCTGTAGATTGCTTTGGGTAGTACTGACATTTTAATAATATTAAGTCTTCTGTTCCATGAACGTGAGATGTGTTTCCATTTATTCATGCTTTCTTAATTTCTTTCAGCAATATTTTATAATTTTCATTGTATTAGTCTTTTACCTCCTTGGTTAAGTTAATCCTTAAGTATTTTATTCTTTTTGATGTTATTGTAACAGAATTGTTTTTGTAATTTCCTTTTCAAATTCCTCATTGTTAGTATATAGAAATGAAACTGATTTTTGTGTTAACTATGTATCCTGTTAAATTGCTGAATTTATTAATTAGTCCTAACATCCTTACATTCCAGGAATAAATTGTACTTGTTCATGGTGTATAATTCTTTTAATATGCTGCTGAATTTGGTTTGCTAGTATTTTGTTGAGGATGTTTGCATCAATGTTTATAAGAAATATTGGTTTGTAGTTTTCTTGTAGTGTTTTAGTCGGGGTTTGGTATCAGGGTAATTCTGGCCTCACAGGAAGCAATAGAAAGTATTCCCTCTTCTTGAATTTTTTGCAAAAGTTTGAGAAAAATTGGTACTTGTTCTTTAAATGTTTGGTAGAATTCACCAGTGAAGCCATCGGGTTCAGCGCCTTTCTTTGTGGGAAGATTTTTGTTGTTATTCATTCTCCTTGCTAGTTATAGGTTTATTCAGATTTTCTGCTACTTTGTGATTTAGTGTTGGTAGGTTTTCTTTTTCTAGTAATTTGTTCATTTCATCTAGGTTATCCAGTTTGTTGCTATACATTTTAAATAGTAATCTCTTATAATTCTTGTCATTTTTTGTAGATGCAGTAGTTATGTCCCCACTTATTTTTTATTTTAGTAATTTGAGTCTTCCCTCCTTTTTTCTTAGTCCATATACCTAGAGGTTTGTTAATTTTATTGATATTTTTAAAGAAATAACTTTTGGTTTCATTGACTTTTTTTCTATTTTTCTATTCTCTAATTTATCTCTGCTCTATATTATTTCCTTTTTTTTCTGCTAGCTTTGGGTTTAGTTTGTTCTTCTTTTTCTAGCTCCTTAAGTTGTAAAGTTAGGCTATTGATTTAAGATCTTTCTTGTTTTTTGATGTAAGTATTTATAGCTATAAAATTTCCCCTTCACACTACTTTTGCTGAGTCCCATAAGTTTTGGTATATTGTGAGGCTTTTTGTTATTCATCTGTAAGTATTTCCTAATATCCCTTGTGATTTCTTCTTTAATCTATTGATTGTTTAAAAGTCTATTGTTTAACATTACAATTTTGTGAATGTTCCAATTTTCCTTCCATTACTGATTTCTAACTTCATCCTGTTGTGGTTGGAGAAGATATTTTGTATGATATTTTCTTTTTGAATATATTGAGACTTAATTTGTGGCCTAACATATGGTCTATCCTGAAAAATGTCCCATGTGCACTTAAGAAGACTGTATGTTGTTGTTGGATAGAGTATTCTGTATATGTCTGTTATATATAGTTGGTTTATGAGGTTAAATCCTTTATTTCCTTATTTGTCTTTGTCTAGTTCTATCCATTATTGTGAGTGGGGTATGGAAGTCTCCAACTATTATTGTATAACAGTCTATTTCTCTCTTCAATTCTGTCAGGGGGAAAACAGAAAAATGAAGGGGGGAGGCATAAAGGGGATACCAGCCCTTTACATCCTTTAGAAATCACTTTAGCTGTATATATTGCAATAACTGGGAGGTGCAACAATAACTGCCAGCCTCTTTGTCTGCACCTCTGTGATCACAAGCAGCAATCAGCGATCGCAGAACAGATCCCCAATATTTGAAGGATGAAGTCATTTTTGCTCTCCCTGGCACCCACAAGCTATGTGCAAGCTGCTCAGGAACATGTATACAGCTCTCTGCCACGGGGGTAGGGAATGGAAGGTGCTACCAGGCTAAGTGCTGAAATTGATCAAAATTAAAAACAATTTATCTTCCAATTCTTCCCCTGGAAGCTGTAAGCAGGCCTTCCGAGTTCCAGTAGTTGTATGAGAAGGATTGTGTTAGTGCAATTGTATTGGTGGTAAGACAGAATCCTGGTGCTTCCTGCTTTGCCATTTTCCCAGAATCCTCTCTTGGTAATATTTTGCCCTCTAAAAAATGAATTGTGGTGATTACAATGTCTTTACAGTAAAAACCAGGAGCTAACTTCCTGTAGTCCTCCTTTAGGGCTTTATTCTGAAGGAAATTTTTAAATAAAAAATAAAATTCTCCACAAAGGCATCACAGAGGACAGGCAGTGGAAAGGACCACTGACTTAATATGTTAGAGTCTGATGCCAAGTAAAATGACCTCTTAGTTGCAGCACATCAATCTCTGCTCCAGCAAGTCCTAGGGTCAAGCTCAGTGTGTAGTCTTGAGCATGTAAAGGCATGATTCATATTCATCACACACAGTCCATTATCCAGAGTTGCACACATGTTTATATGCTGGATATAAGCACAGAACAGTAAATGACCTTATCTTCCTCTAATTCTATTGCCATGATTTAAGGAAGAAATTGTGAGGAGGGTTGCAAATAGGAGCATAGAAAGAAAAGCTTTGGGTTCGTGACTCTTAGAATCATCTATTGGAAAAACATTAAGTTGAAATGAAGTCTCCCGTCACTTTCTCCCTATAGCTTTCTGACTGCCTCAGGAAAAACCTGTTAAAATAATTTCTGAGGAGTTTGTACTCTTCATTTTCTCTACATCAACCATGTGAACCCCTCAGCATTTTCCAAACATAGCATGCTGGCTCACCTCGCCTCCCTTTGGCCCATGTGCAGAAAGTCCTTCATTGTCTTCTCTTCTCAGCAAATTCTCTCGAGCTTTTAAAACTCAGCTCTAAGGTAACTTCTCTAGGAAGCTCTCCTGATACTCCCTCTTCCCCACTGTAGGTATTTCCTCTCTCTTCTGTGTTCCCCCAGCATTGGGCATACCTTTCTATTAGCACCTAGCATTCACTATCTGTGAACATATCTACTAACCTCATTAGGCTGTGGGCTATCCCAGAATAGAGTTTATACCTTTGTTATGTTTATATCCTGTTTCAGCATCTAGCATGGTATCTAGCAGACAAGGGGTATTCCAGAAATGTTTGGTGAATCATGAATGAATGAGAGCTATAATGTATGCATCTAGAGACAGAAGATCTGGGTTCAACTCTTCGCTTTACTGTTAGCTTTCTTTGTGTGGCAGATTAAATATGGCCACACATTTTTTGATGCTCCTTCAATTAAGAAATGTTGTTGATGTCTTTTCCCTTGAATCTGAGCAGACTCTGTGACTGCTTTAACTAATAAAATATGGCAGAAATGACCCTGCTAGTTTCCAATTCCAGGACTTAAAAAACTGGAAGCTTCCATTTCCTATCTCTTAAAACACTGCCTGTTAGAGCCCTTGGGTGTCATGTAAGATGTTTGACATCCCTTCTGGAGAAACCTCATGGGAAAGTTTGGAGATTACATGCAGAGGAGAATGGCCTGCCTGAATCTAGGCTTCAGTCAGGGAGAAAGTCTTAGCTGAATCCAGCCTTCCAGTTGTTTTTGCCAATGTCTCAGTCACACGAGTGAAGCTATCTTGGATTTTCCAGACTAGCCCAACTGCCAGCTGAATACTATCAACTGACCCCATTTCACTCTACGTGGAGCAAAGGAATTGGTCATCCAAACTTTACCCCAAATATTGACCCACAAAATTGAGATACATAATGATTTTTTAAAAAAACTACTAAGTTTGGGACAGTTTGCTAGGCAACAACTGATAACGACAACAGAAACTGATACCTAGAAATGGGGCACTTCTATAAAACAAACCCCAATATGTGACATTGGTTTTGAGACTGGGCAATGGATGGAAACTTTCAGGGCCTTGAAGAGTCTGTTAGTGAAAGCTGGCAAAGCCTGAAGAAGATTGTTGGTGAGGATTTGCGGAACAGTCAAGGAATTGTTAAGGGAAGCTAGAGGAAGGTTTGGCAACACAATCACTTGTGGTAACATGGAAAATAGAAAGGTGCTGAACTTGAGGATCTGGCTGGCGAGTATCCAGGCAGAAAGTGGAAAGTGTCAAGGAGTTTGGACTTGATCCTATAGGCTATGGGGAAGCATTGAAGTTGTTTTCCTTTTTTTTTTTTTTTGCCTTTTTAATTAAAGGAGTGCCATGATTAGGTGGGTATTTTTAGAAAGAACAATCCAGTGGCCATGAGAAAAGGATTGAATGGAAGAGAATGGAGGCATAGAGAAGACAGTCAGGACTCAGGTGCAATGGTCTGATATCAAGGCCTGAACAAGGTTGGTGCTAGTGGGGATGGTGGCAGAGGAACCGAGCAATGTGTGGACTAGTGCTTATTTTCACAGCTAATATCTGTTTCCTATCGGACATAATATTCTCAAAGATGATTAAGGGATGCCTGCTTTTTCTTGGAGAGGCTTGAATAAGAAGGTTATTTTTCATAATTTGAGAAGTCAGGAACTCTGCCTACAACTCAGGGGTCCCCCTCACAGGGCAAATCAGACACTAAGACCTTTAGAGAACACACATAACCAAAAGAATTTGAACACTTGTGTTTTCCCGGCCTTCTCACTTGTGACACCCTGCCATCTATACCTGTTTGCATTATACCTACATCTAAGACAGCACTCCAGCTGCATTTTAAGAACAGGTACATTTCTGAGATTTTAAAATGTCCATTAACGGCCACAGAACTTGACCGGACCCAAACTGAAGGCACATCCTGCCTTCCGGCCTTAACAAACATCACAAAGGAAACTTGCTAACACCTCCAACCCTTTTAACATCAATTCTATTTGCCTGGAAAGCTCTCCCTTCCATTATCCTCATTTATGATGCAGCTCAGATCCACCTCTCCCACGGCAAAGTCAGACATGCACTCCTTTCTGTTCCCATAATGCCCTCCATATTTCTCTATTACAGCGTTTGTCATCTGTTTAATAACTACTTAATTACTTATCTTTCTCTCTCACCTGGACTGTGAGCTATTTAAGGCTAAAGATTTAATTCTGCTGATTTATTTATCTTCAGTGCCAGGCGAGACACCAAACACATACATAAATGTTTGGTAAAATAACTTGCAGTCAGCACATAAACACCTGATAAAAATCTTCAATTAAGGAAATTCAGATGAAAATGACATAAAGTTTAAAAAATAATTTTAAAGTTAAAAAAGTAACCAAAATAATGTATTCACATTATTTATAAAGTCAAATAATTCTATAAGGCTTATGATGAAAAGCTGTAATCTCCAGCTTCACCTATCTTTAACCTCAAACCTCCCTCCCCAAACTCTTTTAGCTATTTCTTTTGGTATTTAGTTCTATTAAAAGGTAATATGTTTACATAGACACAGACAATAGTTTAGTGGTTACCAGAGGGTAAGGGAGGTGGGGGGTGGGAGATGAGGGTAAGGGGGATCAAATATATGGTGATGGAAGGAGAACTGACTCTGGGTGGTGAACACACAATGGGATTTATAGATGATGTATTACAGAATTGTACACCTGAAATCTATGTAATTTTGCTGACAATTGTCACCCCAATAAATTTAAAAAATATAAAAATAAATAAATTTCTAATTGTGAAAAAAAAAGGTAATATGTTTATATTGGTTCTTTTTGACTTATCAATTTTAGACATTATCTTTTGAATTCCTACTGTGAAAAATGATGATTCAACCCTCTTCCATCACTCTAAGCCCCAATTTCCTCTCCCTAATTTAGTTAAAATATAATATTTGACTAAATCAAAATTAACTCTTTGGCTTATTATAAGTATTGTTTACTAATAAGCTAAGCACTGTGCTATAATTATATTTCCTTTCTTGTACACACTTTTCATACTGGATAGCCTAGGCATGAAATTTGGCTATGAGATCTTGGACAAGTATTTGATCTCATGCTTCAGTGTCCTCATTTGTAAAATGGTGATAATAATAGTACTTACCTCAAAGAATGTTGTGCGGATTAAATGCGTTTACATACACGTGTGTAAACTGCTTAGAACAATGCCTGATTTCTACTAGGATATATAATAATATGGTATTATTCTTATTCTTATTAATTTCTATAGCTTCCCCCTGGAATCTCCACTCAGCATACACTTCAGCTTTCTCAACTCTGCTAACTTTTCCCTCTTCTAAAAATATGTCCACTAACAGCTCTCTTGCATTCTCTTTATTGTGAATTGACACCTTTAAAACAACCATTTGTTCTCATTTTATTGATGTTTTGGGAGAGGGGAAGAGATAAGCACATTCATAAATGATATCATAAGTAAAACATATATATGGTACATACATAATGCATATTATATAAATGATATATTATAACATATTGCATACATGTTATGTTAGAACTGGTCAAAGGGCCAAAATTTAAAGCATTGAGATTATAACATCAATGTTGATAAGATTGTGGTGAAACAGGGAACTCATTCATTGTTGTCAATATAAATTAATATAATTACTTTGGAATATAGAAATTTATATTAAGTCATAAAAATATTTTGACCTTCAACTGGTTATTCTAGGAAATTATTTAGAGGGAAAAAAATCAATAAATAAGAAAGTTATTCATTTTAATAAAAATTAGAGGCAACAAAATTTCCAACAATCTCAAGGTGTTAAAATTCAGTAGATATATAGTGCATCCAGTTGCTAATATGACATAGTAATTGTTTTCAAATATGAATTACGTTAAACTTTAAATATTACAATACAACTCTGAGTGCAAAGAAAAGGATGCAAACATGTGTTCACTGTGGGTAAGCAATGTAAACTTCATATGTTAAAAAGGGAACATGCAAAAATAAAACCAGGTGTTTTAGAGAGGTAGAAGTAGGGAGGTTCTGTGTTTCTTTAAAAAAATTCCTTTTATGTTGTCATAAAAATGTTTTTGTAATTAAAAAAAAGAAAACCTCAAGCCTAAAGCTGACAAAAATCATAGTGATTGTGTCTACCAGTCCCCTTAGATGAAGATGAAAACTGAACCGTTCAGCCAAACATCTGAAAGTTTCAGAACAGCTAGGTCTTTGATGTTGGGTAGACTAAACAACCAGATGTTTGACTGAAGTTTTCCGTTTTCATCTGAAAGGCTGACATCATGCAACTATAGTCTGAGTGCATTACTGATGTCAGTCACCATAAAGTTCAATGTTGTAAACAAGGCCCCACACAGCACTCCTGGCTTTCCTCATTTAGTACTCACAAATACCATCTTTAGCTTGCTCTTTGCTTTAGGTGTTACATAACTCTTTGATTATTCTTCATTATCTGAAGAATAAATGCTAAACTCCTTAACCCTTCATAATGTGGCTCCAACTGACATCACCAGCCCCATTTCTCATCGTTTCCCTCCCTTACAAAGTCTGTACTCTCTAGATGCTAGAAGTACAGTCCCTGACCCTCAAGATACTCATAGTTGTATTATTGTTGTTGTTGTTGTTGGCTAGAGAATATTAGTGTTATCATTCACTGAGTTAGTATGTGCCAGAGTATGAGGGTTTAGTATACACCATTGAATTTAATCTTACCATAACTTTCTGTGGCTTTAGTATTTCCATTTTGCTAATAGAGAAAGAAAAGCTAGAGAGGTTAAGTATCTTACCCAAAGTTATATAACCAGTAAGTTACAGAGCCAAGACTTAGTCTATTGGATTCTGAAGCCTATGCTTTTAATCATAACACCATAGAGACATGTCTACTGATAAATTTACTAAGGTATTATGGTTGCTATGTGGAAGTATGGAAAGAATGAGGACTACAAAATGACAGAAAATAAAGTATAATAGGCAAAGGTTTGGTCCAAGTACGTTCTGGGCTCTAGCCCAGTACTAGGGACACAGAGAAATCAAATATCATTTAGGCACTGAAGGAGAAATCAGTCTGATAAGAGTGTCAGGCACCCAGAATTAGGTGGGAAGCACAGCTGTTCCAGAAATGGAGCCCACAGGAGCAATGGTGTGATCCGTGCCCAGGGCTTGACTGGGGTAAAGGATCTCAGGGTAAAAGCTCCAGTTAACAAGGAGAAAGGGAAGAGAGAGATCCCAGATACTGAGTGACTGAGGAAGAGTGCCCAGGGAGATCTCTGTTTCCCCATAGGAATATTTGCGGGACGGGGAAAGAGGAGCAACTGTTACCCAGCAGATTCAAGAAAGCACTGAAACACATGACAGGCACAACTATTGAAAACAACAATACAGATTCATTTATTTTACGACTTCCTATTCTGTGCCTCTGTTGGGCACCAGGCATCCAGATAAGAGTCAGACACAGTTCCTCCCTGTAGTGGTCATTGTGTTTGGCTCATTCTTTCCACAAATAAGTGTGGAGAACCTGCTATGTGTGAGGCATTGCTCTAGGCATTGGGGCTACAACAGCAAACAAAACAGACATGGCTTCATGGAGCTTTCATTCTATTAGGGGCAGACTGAGAAATGAATATGTAGAATATATCGTATTTTAGATGGTTCTAACAGCCAGGATGAAAAATAAAGCAGGGAAGAGGGACAGGAAGTATCAGTGAGATACAAAGGTCAGGAAAGGCCCCTCTGGGAAGGTGATATTTGAGCAAAAACCTTGCATTTTCACAAAAATGGGAGCATTCCAGGTAGAGGGAAAAACAAGGGCAAAAGCCCCAAGGCTGGAGTGTGCTTGGTGTGATCCAGGAACAGCACAAAAGCCAGTGTAACGGGCAGAGTGAGCATTATAAGAATTTTGATTTTTATTCTAAGAAAGATGGATAGCCATTAGAGGGTTTTGAACCAATTAGTGATATGATCTACTTTATGAAGTCACATTTTCATTCTGGTAGCTGTATAGATAATAGAGTGAAGGGGGATAAGGGAGAAAGCAGGGAGACCAGTGAGGAGGCTATTGCAAATAATCCAAGGGAGAGAATATGATGGCTCGGATCAGGTTGATAGAAGTAGAGGTAGTAAGTGGTCTTATTCTGGAAACAAGGTATTTTAAAGGTAGAACTTGGTAAGTTTGCTGATGGATCGAATAGGGGTAGGAAAGAGTAGAGTCAAGGGTGATACCAAAGTTTTACCTTAAGGAATGGAATTGTAATTTACTTTGACTAATAAGACTGAGGAAGAAGTTTTAAAGGAAAGATCTGGAGCTCAGTTTGAATATATTAAGCTTTATACTATGCATATTAAATATTTAGGTAGAGATGATGAATAGGCAATTTGATATATGGGTCTGGAGTTCAGGGAAGAGGTCCAAGCTAAAGATAAATAACTGGGATTCATCAGTATATAGATAATATTTGAAGCCACATGAGGCCACCAAGGAAGTGAGTATATAGAAGAAAAAAATCCAAGGACTGAGTTCTGGGTACTCCAATATTTGGAGGTCAGGACATGGAAACCAGAAAAAGAGACTGAGGAGGACTTATTAAAATTAAAAAGAAAACCAGTAGAGGGTAGATTCTAGAAATAAAATAAAGAAAATGTTTCTAGGAAAAAGTAGTAACTCGGTCATGTGCTCCTGAGAATTGACTGTCAGACTTAACAATATGGAAGTTATTGGTGACCTTGACAAGAGAAATTCTGACAGAATGTTGGGGGCATAGCCAGATTGGAAAAGTTTGAGATTTAGAGGAAAGGAAGTGGACACAGTGAGATAAAACTTTTGAGGACTTTTGTAGTAAAGAGGAATAGGGTTGAAGTTGGAAGGGTATGTGGAGTCAGGGGAGGATGATTTTTAAGATGGGAGAAATGCTGGCATTTGTGTGTGTGTGTGTGTGTGTGTGTGTGTGTGTGTGTGGAATGATCTAGTTTAGAGTTTATAGGAATGATCTAGTTTAGAGTTTTTCAACTATTAACATTTTGGGCGCAAGAATTTTTTGTTGTGGAGGGCTGTCCTTTGCACTGTACCGGTAAGATGTTTAGAAACACTCCTGGCATTCTGTCCACTAGATGGCAGTAGAATTCCCCCATCCCCCCAGTTGTGCACAGAGTTTAGCACAGAATTTCTAGATGTTGCCAATTGTCCTCTGTGGTGTGTGTGGCGGGGCAGAAGTGGGCAAAATCACTACTAGTTGAAAACCACTCATTTAGAAGAAAAAAACTATTGGTAAGGCAGGATAAAGAATGGGAGAAGTGCAGGGCAATATCCTTGAGTTGGTAAGAAGGGATGGGATCTAGTGCACAAAAAGAGGGATGGGTCTGCTAGTTTCACAGACTGTGAATCTATATTAACAGAGAAAGCAGAGGGTATGGCACAGATGCAGTTAGATGGCTAGATGTGGTAGGCTCCTAAGGAAGATCTCTTCTAGTTGCCTTTGTTTTCTCAGTAAAATAAGAAGCAGAGTAAGCAGCTAAAAGCAAGCACACAAAAGGAGATATTGGAGGTTTCAGGAGACTGGAAATCTGATGGGAGGTCCTCTAGGATAACGAAAGACACAATGGAGTGGTGTGTTGTCATTGCTGAACAGCTGTACCTTTCAGCAGTAAAGACACATTGAGAGTAGAGTCAAACTCACAGTGGCTGAGGCGGCGGGGCAGACGGAGCTGGCCTCAGCTCTGCAGTTTGAGGAGCTTCCGATCCTCAGAGCCAAGAGCACTCTGAGTTAGCTCTTCGCATTTCCTGTGTGGAGCAGAGTGCCTGCATGGAGTTCACAGGCAAGAAATGCTTACTGACCTAAATGCAGTGTCATTTTGCTGATGCATTTGAATCAGAGACAGGTACTCTTCTGATTGGATGAGCAGCTGAGGTAGAGTGCAGGTCCCTCCTTGTCCATTTTTGGGTACCTTGCGCCCCACAGTGTGCTCAGATGAACGAGGTGATGGCAGAGTTAGCCAAGGAACACGCCCAAGTTTCATCTTGGAAGCTGAAGCAATTCCTGAAATATCTGAAAAATATGAAGTTAGTTCTGTTCTAGTCACTTTTCTGTTTTTCAAGAATTCTCAGAAAATTGACAGATTAGATGGTGCATATGCCCCAGAATTGACCAAAACAGTTCAGCGACATGGGTCTGTGGGCTCCTTCCCACCCAGTGGGAATAAGCATCCTAAAGGAGACCTCAGTCTTCCTGGGAAGAAGTTAACTCACGCTGCCCCCTGCATGCTGTTTGTAAAAGGGACTCGGCAGGAGCCACCTGTGGTTTCAGCAAGCAGGTATTAGAAAATTCTTAACAAACACAACATTCAGCTTAGCAGTTTTGGTATCTTCTCAGATTAAGTTCATCACAACCTTAAAACCTATTGCAATTGGCCCACCTATCCCAGGCTCTATGTTTCTGGAGAGCTCACAGGAGGACTTGATAGAATTCAGGAGCTAGAAGCTTCTGAAGAACTGGATACAGTTTGCTGCAGAGCTCCTGAATTAGAGGAAAGGCACAAAGTACTGACAAATAAAGCTTCTGTGATACTCTCTATGAAAGGAAACAAACAGGAAGCTAAATGTGGATTCAGCACACAAATTCTGAAAACACTAAATAGTTCTGGTGTTGAGTATGACACATTTGATATTATTGGAGGATGAAGAAATTCAGCAAGAATTAAAAACTTACTCCAGTGTCCAACATACGAGTATATCCTCAGCTGTAGGTGAAAGGGGAACTTGTTGGAGGACTGGATATTGTTTAGGAACTGATAAAAAATGGTGAATTGCTGCATATAGCAAAAGGAGAAAATTAATAAATGTTAAACTTGGTGCCTAACTATTGTAAGAAACATTTATTTTTTTTTGTAAGAAATATTTAATGACAGTGGAGCAGATCATGAGTCAGTTGTCAGAAATGGACTAGGAGAAGAAAAATGCTTCTTCCCCAGTTTTGCTTTATGTATTCCACAAGGTTGTGCTAAATACTATATGTAGGTTACGTTTTTTTCCCCCCACCAAAAATAGAATGCAATAAACATCTTTAAATTCAATTAAAAATAATTGTGTAAAAAAAAAAAAAGAGTAGAGTCAGACTAATTAACGTTGTTGTGTTTCTCTCCAGTCAAACTCAGGGCTCTTGGTGCACAGGATAATTGAGAATTAGATATGAGCAGGGTTGTAGTCTTACTGAAAGAGTATCATGAAATGAAGGGGGCAAGAAGTTGATAGTATACAAGTGAGTGATTATGATGATTGACCATGAAATTTAAGCTGGGTAGGGAGGGAAGTGAGGACCTGAAGGGAGTGAGGAACAGTGAAAAGGTGGTAGGATCATCAGTGAAATAGAAGTCTCTGTGGGATTGAAAGATGGAGGGTTATAGAAAGTGAGCTTGAAATATAGGAGGTCAGAAAGTGAGATGCTTGAAATTGAAATTATGGAGGGGTACATTCATTGGTAAGGACAGGGTCTAGGGTATGATCATGGTAGTGGGTTTCAGGGTGGGGTGGGAAATAAAGTCACAAAGGCATATGCACATCAGACTATCAGAGTCTAGGGGGTGAGGAGTGACAGAAAGACCTTATTGTAGTAACTAACACACACAGTCACAATTTCCACCCTACCTTGGGTTATTAGCCTGAACTCTTTGTGGTAATATTACTCTCTTTACCGGTGATCAATGTAGGAGTTGCCAAGAAGATGAGGGAAAGTCTGCGGGGAGCATCCATCTGGGAAATGTTTCCTTGTTCTAAAAAAGAGAAAATTTCTCTTCTTCTTCTGGATTATGTGATGCTTGAAATAAGTCATCTTATTAACAGCCTGAGGATGAAGTTAACACTGAAGACGGTACAGAGAAGGAAAGAACATGGGTTCTTTTTTTAAATTTTTATTTATTTTATTTTATTTTTTTTGCTGAAATATTCTTTTTAATGAGTTTCAGGTGTACAAAACAACATAGTGATTAGACATTTATATACCTCACAAAGTAATAGCCCCAATAAGTCTATTACCCATCTGACACTGTACATAATTATTAGAATATTATCGATTATATTCCTTATGCTGCATTTTGTATCCCGTGACTGTTTTTTTAAAATTCGTTGACATTCAATATTATTTTATATCAATTTCAACATGCCTATCAATGGACGATTAGATAAAGAAATTGTGGTACATATATACAATGGAATATTACTATGCCACAAAAAGAAAGAAACCTTACCATTTGCAACAACATGGATGGACCTAGAGGGTATTATGCTAAGTGAAATAAGTCAGACTGAGAAAGAGAAATACTGTATGATCTCTCTTATATGTGGAATCTAAAGAACAAAATAAAAAACAAAGTACATGGGTGTTTGATGACACCATTGAACCACTGATCATCCCAGTCCTGGAGCCGGCCTTACCCATAGCTTTCTTATTTTAAGAAAGAATAAATTCTCTTATTGTTTTAGTCAGTTTGCCTTAGGTTTCTGTTATTCACAGCCAAAAGCTAACACTATCTTTGAGGGTCTCCCTGCCTGTGGGAAAGCCAGACATAGAAACAGGCAACCACATCTCAGTATGTCAAGTGCTGCCCTGGAGGAAAACCAGGGGAACTGTGAGCGCCTTGTGTAGATGCCTAACTAGAATGAAAGTCAGGGAAGTCTTCTAGGGAAGAGTAAAAGGGGATTCTTGGAGAAAGAGAGCTGAATACCTGATGGGGCAATGGTGAAAGTAGCTCAGAACTGTCAGTAGCTTTTACGACCAGCAGAAATTCTAGCTAGATGACCTCAACAAGAACACCAGCAACAGTTGATATATATTCGCCAGTCAAAAAAGTTATATATGTGAGAGGTTCATTAGTTGCCTATGCAGCATTTACCTTCCTTTTTCCCCTTCTAACCATACTCATATTTTCCTCTGGGAGCTAGTCCGCCGTCCCTGTGTATTGATGCCAACCCCAGCTCTAGAGGTAGACTCTGACTGACAGAAGCAAGTAGAGTAATCTTTTCCCCCTTGATAACAATGATTTGCTCTGGTAAATGAGATATAAATTAGTCATATCTGGCAGTCGTCGGACTACAGAAAACATTTCTGGGGTAGTTTAGTCAAGTTTGGGACTTTCATTCACTGGTTTTGAGAAACAATGTTCTCTTACGGTGCATGTAAACAAGAAAGCATGTAATCTCCTTTCTGCTAGCTGCTAATCTCTGTCCACAGGGGAAACCATTAAAAGGATTCAGTGTAGGAACCACATACATAGGAGGTCAGAGATGAGACAACTGAAGAGCAGTTGAGGAGAAACCCTGACTGAAGTGCCCTGAAGTCTGCCCTGTTGCTTGACTTTCAGTTACATTTGCCAATAAATCTTTTCATTACTTAAGCCAATCTGAATTGAATTTTCTATTAGTTGAAACTGGATTCCAATTTGAAACATATATACACAGGATCAATATATTCATTAATAACCTAGATTATATTTTATATATTTTATCTGGCACATGAGTAATTCATACAGAATGTCCAGTTCCACACCAGATATCTGTCAACCCTAATGGCTTGGGATGGGCTACATGGATATGACTGGAGAAGTGGACAGAGGACAGTATTTTATCCTAAAGATAATGGAAAGGCAAAGAAAGGGTTTAGGCAGGTTAAACAAACAAAATAATAATTTCCATGGTTTTGAGAATAAGCCTTTTCAAAAGGGAAATTATTTTTCCTTCCCTTTTTCTGTCAGTAAAGTTTGTATTGATTTCAAAATTGACTCACTCATTCAGTAGCTATTTATTAAGAATTTGCTATGTACAATGGAATACTACTCTGCCATAAGAAAAGATGAAATGGTGCCATTTGTGACAACATGGATGGATCTTGAGAGTGTTATGCTAAACGGAATAAGTCAGACAGAAAAAGTTGAGAGCCATATGATTTCACTGATATGTGGGATATAAAACTGAAAGCAACAAAGGAACAAGACAAACAAATAAAGCAACAAAAACTCCTAGACACAGACAATAGTTTAGTGGTTACCAGAGGGTAAGGGGGCGGGGGAGGATGGTAGATGAGGGTAAATAGAATCAACTATATGATGATGGAAGGAGAACTGACCCTGGGTGGTGAACACACAATGTGATATACAGATGATATATTACAGAATTGTACAGTTGAAACCTATGTAACTTTACTAACCATTGTCACCCCAATAAACTTTAATAAAATAAAAAAAAGAATTTACGGTGTGCCAGTCACAATTGTAGGAGCTTAGGATATATAGCAGAGAACAAAAATTCCTGCCATCATGGAACTTATGTCCTATTCAGGCCAAATGGTATCTTCTCCAAGATGTCTGCCTGAATTCTCTCGATCATGTTTAATATTTCCCTCTGCTTTTATGGCCATTGCACCACTGTAATTCCACTTATGGTCTCCTTCAAGTTAGAGGTATTGCTTCAGATGTCAAGTATCTCCCTTACTAGACCAAAGAGTTCTTGGGATCGGTGTCTCCATTATTAATCTGTCTCCCAAGCACAGAGATGGTTCAGAGGAAGTGCCACTGAGTATTTGTGGAATGAGCAAATGACTCTGTCTGCAGTCCTAAAGGGGCGATGACATGGTGGAGCTCTCACTACAGCCTCTGCTAGGAATTCACTTGGAGCAATTGGGAACCAACTTGTCATGGACTTAGGCCATCTGGAAGTTGTATAGAAATGTCGCTCATTAGGAGTATTACTGATAAGTGATAATAATAAAGTTCATTTATATGACTATAGGCATAATAGGAAATAAAAGTCTGGATAATACATATTATTATGAAATTCAAATAGTTGTCCAGTTTAATGAATGTAAATATTTTCATACTACTTGCCGTCACCGTGAAAATGGTTTGCACAGTGACTGCAAGTATGAAAATATTTCTTTGGTTCTAAACTTAAATGACCCAATAACTGGGTCAGATATGCATTTTAATATTTTATAAATCACTGTAATTTAGGGGCAAAGACCTCTGGTTTTCCTGAAAACAAAAGACAAAAAAGAATAACTGTAAAGATCCGCAGCAATTGTTTCTGCTGGGTGTAAATAGTTGCTGTTTTAGTGCCACACAGTCAACAGAGGGAGCCCCTGTTACAAAACTTCATAACATAATTTCTTTACAGAATTTTTTTACCTTGGTAGAAAGCCGGTAGAAGATATAGACAGAAATAGAAGAGTTAAGGAATTAGACAAATTTGGTTTTAAACTGTATTGGGAATCTAGAATCCCTCTTATGAAACTGGGCTTGGGGATGATGGTAAGTGAAAGGGATGTTAAGCATATGTGTAGTGGATTTTTTAAAAAAGCATTTTACATACTGCCAGAGAGATCCTTTATCTTTCAGCTTTTTTTTTTTTAATTTATTGGGGTGACAATTGTTAGTAAAATTACATAGATTTCAGGTGTACAATTCTGTATCACATCATCTATAAATTACATTGTGTGTTCACCACCCAGAGTCAGTTCTCCTTCCATCACCATATATTTGATCCCCCTTACCCTCATCTCCCACCCCCCACCCCCCTTACCCTCTGGTAACCACTAAACTATTGTCTGTCTTGTCTATGAGGGGTTATTTTTGTTTGTTTTGTTTTTTTCTTAGACGTTTATCATTTATATCCCTCACACTGTGGACCCCCGCCCCCCATCCACTATCTCTCTGACATCGCACCGAGCCATCCCATTTCCACTATCTCCACTCCCAATGCTGTACTCTGCCTCTTGTAAATGTGTATATATATATATGTATATATATATATATATATATATATATATATATATATATATATATATATATTATAGTTGACATTCATTATTGTTCAGCTTCAGGTGTACAGTGCAGTGATCATTCATCTACATCTTCCCTGAGATGGTCTCCGAAATGGGACACATGTCTATCAGATACCCTACAAAATCTTTACAACATTATCGATTACGTTCCCCAGATTAATTTTCAAAACCCCGTGGCCATCTTGTGGTTACTGATTGTTTTCTAATCCCCTCACCTTCCCCCTTACCCCCACCCCCCCGCCCATCTAGCAACCCTCAGTTTTTCCTCTTTGTCTCCAAAACTGTTTCTGATTAGTTCATTCACTTATTCTTTTCTTTAGATTCCGCATATAAATGAGATCATATGGTACTTATCTTTCTCTGTCTGACTTATTTCACTTAACATAATGTTCTCTAGGTCCATCCATGTTGTTGCAAATGGTAAGATTTCTTTCTTCTTTATGGCTGCGTAGTACTCCATTGTATAAATGTACCACAGTTTCTTAATCCAGTCATCTACCGATGGGCATTTCGGTTGTTTCCATGTCTTGGCTATTGTGTATAGTGCTGCAATAAACATAGGAGTGCATAAAGATTTTTGAATTGGAGTTTTGGATTTCTCCGGATAGATACCTAGGAGTGGAATTACTGGATCATAGGGTAGTTCCATTTTCAGATTTTTGAGATACCTCCATACTGTTTTCCATAGTGGCTGCACCAATCTGCAATCCCACCAACAGTGCACAAGCGTTCCCTTTTCTCCACATCCGCGCCAGCACTTGTTGTTTGTTGATTTATTGATGATAGCCATTTTGACTGGGGTGAGGTGGTATCTCATTGTGTTTTTTATTTGCATTTCTCTGATGGTTAGTGAGGTTGAGCATTTCTTCATATGTCTGTTTGCCATCTGTATGTCCTTTTTAGAAAAATGTCTCTTCAAGTCCTCTGCCCATTTTTTAATTGGGTCGTTTGGTTTTTTGGAGTTGAGTTGAGTGAGTTTTTTATAGATTTGTGATATTAATCCCTTATCAGATATATCATTGGCAAATATCTTTTCCCATTCAGTAGGATCCCTTTTTGTTTTATTGATGGTTTCCTTTGCTGTGAAAAAACTTTTTAGTGTGATATAATCCCACATATTTGTTTTTTCTCTTATTTCCCTCGCATGAGGGGATATATCAGTAAAAATCTTACTCCGGGTAATGTCTGAGAAGTTTCTTCCTATATTTTCTTCTAGGTGTTTTATGGTTTCAGATCTTACATTTAGGTCTTTAAGCCATTTTGAATTTATTTTTGTATATGGTGTAAGGAGGTGTTCCAGCTTCATTTTTTTGCATGTGTCTGTCCAGGTTTCCCAGCACCATTTATTGAATAGACTGTCTTTACCCATCGTACATTCTTGCTTCCATTGTCGTAGATTAAATGGCCATATAGGCGTGGATTTATTTCTGGACTCTCTATTCTGTTCCATTGATCTGTGTGTCTGTTTTTATGCCAGTACCATGCTGTTTTGATTACTGTAGCCTTGTAATATAATTTGAAGTCAGGTATTGTTATACCTCCCACTTTGTTCTTATTTCTCAAGATTGCTGAGGCTATACGGGGTCTTTTATGGTTCCATATAAATTTTAGGATTGTATGTTCTATTTCTGTGAAAAACGTCATTGGTAGTTTGATAGGAATTGCGTTGAATATGTATATTGCCTTAGGCAGTATGGACATTTTAACTATATTAATTCTTCCTATCCATGAACATGATATGTGTTTCCATCTATTTATATCTTCTTTCATTCCTTTCTTCAGTGTCTTATAATTTTCTGAGTACAGATCTTTTACTTCTTTGGTTAAATTTATTCCCAGGTATTTTATAGTCTTTGGAGCAATTATGAATGGGATTGTTTTTTACTTTCTCCTTCTGATGTTTATTACTGGCATATACAAATGCAACCGATTTCTGAATATTAATTTTGTATCCTGCTACTTCACTAAATTCATCTATCAGCTCTAATAGCTTCTTGGTGGAGTCTTTAGGGTTCTCTATATATAGTATCATATCATCTGCATATAATGATAATTTTACTTCCTCCTTACCAATTTGGATGCCTTTTATTTCTTTTTCTTGTCTGATTGCTGTGGCTAGAACTTCCAGCACTATGTTGAATAGAAGTGGAGATAGTGGGCAACCTTGCCTTGTTCCTGATCTTAGGGGGAATTGTTTTAGCTTTTCCCCATTGAGTATGATGTTAGCTGTGGGTTTGTCATATATGGCCTTTATTATGTTGAGATATGATCCCTCTATTCCCACTTTCTTAAGGGTTTTTAATCATAAATGGCTGTTGGATTTTATCAAATGCTTTTTCTGCATCTATTGATAAGATCATGTAATTTTTATTTTTCATTTTGTTAATGTGGGTATCACATTAATTGATTTGCGGATGTTGAGCCACCCTTGCATACCAGGGATGAATCCCACTTGATCATGGTGTATGATCTTTTTAATGTATTGCTGAATTCTGTTCGCTAATATTTTGTTGAGGATTTTTGCATCTATGTTCATTAGAGATATTGGCCTGTAGTTTTTTTTTTTTTTTGTGGTGTCTTTGTCTGATTTTGGGATCAGGGTGATAGTGGCTTCGTAAAAAGTGTTTGGGAGTCTTCCCTCCTTCTGGATTTTTTGGAAGAGCTTGAGGAGAATAGGTGATAATTCTTTTTTGAACATTTTGTAAAATTCACCTGTAAAGCCATCTGGTCCAGAGCTTTTGTTTGTTGGGAGATTGTTGATTACTGATTCAATTTTCCTGGTGGTAATCAGTCTATTCAGGTTTTCTGTTTCTTCTTGAGTTAGCCTTGGAAGGTTGTACGCCTCTAGAAAATTATCCATTTCTTCCAGATTGTCAAATTTGTTGGCATATAGTTGTTCATAGTAATTTTTTAAAATTTTTTGTATTTCTGCGGTGTCCATTGTCACTTCTCCTCTTTCATTTCTGATTTTATTAATATGGGTCCTCTCTCTCTTTTTTTAAATGAGTCTGGCTAAAGGTTTGTCGATTTTGTTTATCTTCTCTAAGAACCAACTCTTGGATTCATTGATCTTTTGTATTGTTTTTCTGGTTTCTATTTCATTTATTTCTGCTCTGATGTTTATTATCTCCTTCCTTGTGTTCCCTTTGGGCTTATTTTGCTGTTCTTTTTCTAGATCCCTTAAGTGTGAAGATAAACTGTTGATTAGTGATGTTTCTTCTTTCTTTCGGTAGGCCTGCAGTGCTATGAATTTCCCTCTTAGGACTGCTTTTGCGGCATCCCATAGATTTTGGGTCGTCGTGTTTTCATTTTCGTTTGTCTCGAGATATCTTTTGATTTCTTCCTTGATCTCCTGCTTGACCCATTCATTATTTAGTAATAAGTTATTCAGCCTCCATGAATTGGTGTGTCTTCCAGTTTTTTTCCTGTAGTTCATTTCTAATTTCATAGCATTGTGATCAGAGAAGACAATTGGTATGATTTCAATTTTCTTAAATTTATCAAGACTTGTTTTGTGGCCTAACATATGGTCTAGCTTGGAAAATGTTCCATGTGCGCTTGAGAAAAACGTGTATTTTGCAGCATTGGGGTGAAATGTTCTGAAAATATCGATTAAATCCAAGTGGTCCAATGTATCATTTAAGGCTCTTGTTTCCATATTGATTTTCTGTCTGGAAGACCTGTCCCTTGTTGTCAGAGGTGTGTTGAAGTCCCCTACTATGATAGTGTTACTGTTGATCTCTGTCTTTATGTCAGTCAGTACCTGTTTTATATATTTAGGTGCTCCTATGTTGGGTGCATAGATGTTTACTAGGGTTATGTCCTCTTGTCAGATCGATCCCTTTATTATTATATAGTGCCCATCTTTATCTTTTAGTATGTTCTTCATTTTAAAGTCTATTTTGTCAGATATAAGTATTGCAACTCCAGTTTTTCTCTCATTTCCATTTGCATGAAATATCTTACTCCAACCCTTCACTTTCAGCCTGTGTGTGTCTTTTGTTCTGAGGTGAGTCTCTTGTATACAGCATATACAAGGGTCTTGCTTTCTTATCCAGTCAGCCACCCTATGTCTCTTGATTGGAGCATTTAATCCGTTTACATTTAAAGTGATTATTGATAGGTACATAGTTATTGCCATTTTTAAATTTGTAGTTAGGTTGTTTTGATCTTTCTTCTATTTACGGAAGTCCTTTTAGTATTTCTTGCAATGCTGGCTTGGTGGTAATAAATTCCTTTAGCTTATTTTTTTCTGGAAATCTCTTTATCTCTCCATCAACTTTAAATGATAGCCTTGCTGGATAAAGCAATCTAGGTTGTAGGCCTTTGTTTTCCATCTCTTTGAGTATCTCCTGCCACTCCCTCCTGGCCTTCAATGTTTCTGTAGAAAAGTCATTTGATAGTCTTGTGGGAGTTCCCTTGTATGTAACCCTCTGTCTTTCTCTTGCTGCTTTTAGGATTCTCTCTTTGTCTTTAACCTTTGCCATTTTAACTATAATGTGTCTTGGTGTGGACCTGTTTGGGTTTATCCTGGTTGGAACTCTCTGCACTTCCTGGGCTTGTATGTTGGTTTCCTTCATCAGGTTGGGGAAGTTTTCGGACATTATTACTTCAAATATGTTCTCAATCCCTTGCTCCCTCTCTTCACCTTCTGGTATTCCTATGATGCACATGTTGTTGCACTTGATGTTATCCCAGAGGTCTCTTAAGCCATCCTCATTGTTATTTATTCTTTTTTCTTTCTGTTGTTCCGTTTGGGTGATCTCTGCTACCTTGTCTTCTAAGTCGCTGATTCAATCCTCCTCTTCATCTAACCTGCTGTTAATTCCTTCAAGTGAGTTCTTAATTTCGGTAATTGTGTTCTTTAGTTCTAACTGGTTGTTCGTTATGATTTCTACATCCTTCTTTATGTCTTCTCTAAGCTCCTTAAACATTCTTATCACCAGTGTTCTGAACTCTGTCTCTGAAAGGTTGGTTACGTCTGCTTCATTTGGTTCCAGTTGTGGAGGTTTCTTCTGTTCTTTTATTTGGGACGTGTATCTTTGTTTCCCCATTCTGGCTGACTCTCTGTGTTTGCTTTCATGTATTAGATATATCCCCTAGAGTTCTTAGTTCTTGCTAGGTTATCTTATGTAGTATGTGTCCTTTATATTTGACTTGCACTACTTCGTTCTTCTCCTCTGCATGTGCTCCAAAGGTGACTCTTGTGTATATTGTCCTGTTCAAGAAGATCTTTAATGGCTTTTTGCTTGTGAGTAGGTGGGGTTAACTCCTAGGCTGACGCGTTGTGAGACTTGGCTCTGCCCACCGCAGGGCGTTCTGCTGTGTGAAGGTTGACCACTTAAATGTGGTTTGGCCTCTATGGGCTCTAGTGCCTGCAGAGAATTCCCTCTGGGTGTGTGACTTGTAGGTCAAACCCAGTAGTACTCTGGTTTGGTCTGGAGTTGGCCTCTGGATATGTTGAATGTTGTGCCTCTTAAGCTGGGCCCTGGTAGGGCAGTTTCAGAACAAAGCAAATCACCAAGCACAACAACAACAACAACAACAACAAAGAAAAAAATCAAATACATTCACATGTAAAAACACCTGATAACCCCCACTCGACACAGGCAAAGATATCAAAATATAAAGATAAAGCAAAACAAAACAAAACAAAGCAAAACACAAAGCAGCGCTAGTCTTGGCTTAAGCCCACCAAGTAATGTCCAGGTTGTCCTCTGCTGTACCAAAGAGCCCCCTGCTTATTGCGCAGGCAGAGCCGGTCACCTGGTGCCCAGAGTGACTTTGGGACTGTAGATTTAAATGCGTGGGCCTGAGGGGTCTGGATGATAGTTTTTACGAAGTCAGTGCAGTTTTTGCCCTTGCCTGCACATATGCACACTGAGAGTAGCACCACCAGCCCCATGTCCAGTACTCCTGAGTCTTAGGGCACTTCCTCAGTGTGTGTGTGTATGGGGGGGTGCGGGCGGGAGATTTCTGAGCTGCTAAAAGCCCAGAGCTGCGTCTGCCTTACTGCTGATCCCTGGGAGTGTCTCTGCAGTTGCACTTGCCCCGCCCTAGGCAAGCCAGAAAAGGTGGTGGCTGGGGTTGGAGGAGTCTCTTCTCTCCTAGCCCAGCTAAAATCACACTCTTCCCAGCCTCTTCCCTGGGTCAGGGCTGCCTGTCAGTCTTCCCAGAGCCAGCACTACTACGGCTCCTCTGTAATCTGACACTACTCCTCAGTTTAGGGGCCAGTTTAAGTCTCTGGAAGGGCGGGGGTAGGATTGGAAGTGGGGGGAGGGGCCCAGGTATGGAGTCTGTGTTCTTTGTCCGCCCTAGGGCCCACTAGCCACCCTCCCGGCGGGAGAGATCAGCCATGGGACGCAGGGAAAGAGCCCACCTCCTGGTCTCTGTGCTCTCTGTTCCGCCCTGGGATCCCGTGCGTGCCCGGAACTGCGGGTGCCACCGCGGTTTTTGGTTTTCGCTGCCGCCGCCACCCCCGCCACCGCCGGCCGGGACCCGCCGCGGGCCCGCGCGTTTTCACTTCGCTCCCTTCCTTCCTTCCCCTGCTCGCCCAATTAACGCACCTTCAAGTAATCCTTCCACGAGTCTCTTAGCTGTTCCGTGTGATGAGCAAAGAGTTCTTTGATGGGTTATAGGTCCCGTTTGTAATAAGATTCGGAGGAGAACTCAGAAAGTACGCCCTGCTGCCACCATTCCTATGATGTCATACCGAGATCTTTTATCTTTAAAGGACACAATTATATTACTCTTCTGCTTAAAACCCCCCGATAGCGTTTTCATCACTCGTATGACAGTTGTGAACATTAAAGGAGATAATAAGTCGCATAGTGCCTGGCACAATAAATTCTCATTATTATTTTTCACTACTGTTCCTTTTATTATAGTGAACTTTCAGACTAGAATGCTTTCTAAAGTGCCCCATTCTTACTGTGGCTTTCATCTGATTAACTTCCTTCTTGTCCTGTAGGTTTCAGGATCTCAGAAGTCTTGCCTCATTCACAGTCTGGGAGCTCTTCTGGTTCTTATCACATCATATTGTAATAATCCGTTCACAAATGTGTGTCTCCCACATGAGAGCAGAAGCCAGATCTCATAAATTTTTCTGTTTCTAATGCCTAGCAATAGGGTGGCCAACTGTCCAGGTTTGCCTGGAACTGTTCTAGTTTTAACACTGAAAGTCCCACGTCTTTGGAACCCCACTGTCCAGGCAAACTAGACGATTGGTCATCCTGTCACAGGTCCTGATACATCATAATAGTTCAATCAGTAAATTTGTTTATCTAAACAAATTAGCTTTGGTAAGCCTCTTTCTCTTCCTGTGCTTAAATTTTCCCAACTGTAACTAAAAAGTTTAAACAAAATAATATATAAGGCCCCTTTTAACTCTGCCATTTTAGAATTGGAAGTCACATTTATGGCTTGTCTCCATTGATCATTTTACCTTATCTATACTAAAGAAATCTTAACTAGGTATCACTCTAATCTTTTAAAAAGCACTGCTGAAAACACTCATGATAAATTAGATGAAAAGAATAAGATATAAATCTTGTATATATGGGATAATTCCGATTTTGTAAAATGTGCATTTTTTATGTTTTATGGAAGGAAAGGGAATGGAATTATGAATACATTTTATATAAAGGATAAATTTTCCCACTTTTTGAATTTTCAAAAATCTCTACAATGATCCTATGACTTTATAGTCAGCAAATAATACTTACAAAATACCAAAAGTTAGGTAACTGATTACATGTTTCCTTTAATACAGTGCTTCTCAAACATTATTGTAGGTCTAGGATGGGCCTGTGATTCTGCCTTTCTAAGAAACTTTCAGATGATGCCAGTGTTCTGGTCCATGGACCATACTTTGAGTAGTAGGCATTACTGTATATGAATTTTAATCCACATGTGACTATTAATTACAAAGCTTTTAACCATCTTGTGCCTTTGCTAGTGCTTTCCAAAATGACACATTGGCGTAAATGTAGGAGGCTTTTTACAGTTCAACTTTCTGAGAGCTGAGCAGATCAATATCTTAGGAAGCCTTGTAAATGCTTTGAGGTATAGTGGTTGGGAATTCCTGCCTTAGAGTTAGTTGTCTTTTGCAAATAAGAACTCAAATGCAACAAAAGGTATCGGACCAACCAAAATACCAGAGCATTGTTGTCGCTACATTACTCAAAATAGACTAACTGCCCCCTCCTCTATGCCCCTCACAGAGCTCCTAGAGGAGTTGTGTTCCATAAACATTGTTTGAATAAAGGGATGAGTTTAATTATATAATAATAGTGAACATTTGGATAACTTCTGTAGGCTTAAAGCACTGGTTCTCAAGTTTCAGTGTGTGTGTGTTACTTATCTGGGAAAGTAGCTGAAATGTAGATCCCTAGACTCTACCTTCAGAAATTCTGATTCTGGACAATGGAATTGTCCACAGCAGGAGTTCAAGAATCTGTATTTTTAACAGGTATCCAGATAATTCTAACGTGTCTCTAGACCATATGTTGAACAACACTGGTTTGAAACACACACACACACACACACACACACACACAAATACCACAACCTACAGTAAGAAATACATTTTCCAGCATGATCCAGTTCACACACATTTATATACATATAGTATATCTGAACTAGAACTTGCACAAAACAATCGTAATCCTTACTATGTGTCATACAGTCTGATAGTTTCTATTTTATTCATTTCATTACAAAAACATTGCCCACGACTAACCACATTGACTTCACATTATTTATCTCATTAGTTCTCACATCAATGCTGCAAGGTAACTACTCTTAACTGAATCTTTCTTATTTGGAAACTTAACTTTGGGGAGGATTAATGTGCCCAATGATTCATGTCAGGTAAGTGGCAAAGGTGGAATTCAAATTCAGAATGCCTGGCTTTAAATGGCCCTGACCTGCCCTCACCCTGACAGAGACATCTGAAAATGCCCAGCAACGTCCAATTCTGGAATACATTCAGACAAACTCTGGTTTCTCTAGTCGAATCCTGTCATCTTTCAACACCAATTTGAAATTTCTGAGAAAAATAATTTGACTCAAGTTGGACCAGGTATGAGCACTGACCCATTCTTTTATCAGTGCTCAAAAAGATGCTGAGGACGAGTCGCCCAGTACAGTCATGACCATGTAACCCTTATAGCAAGGGCTGAACCTGGGGGGTAATTTTAAAGATGGGGCAAAGGGCTCTGCAGTCACATAGAAACACATTTCCTATATCTGCATTTCTCCTCATTTGAGAAGAGGAATTTTCTGTCTCCCTCTCCAGGTTAAGTCCTCACTGCAGCATCATACCAGGAGAAACTAGAACAGTATAATCCAAATCTCCTCCATCTCTCCCAACCCCTTGCCAAACTCCTTTGCTCACCTCCCCAAATACAGAGCAGGGATAGTTCGGAAAGTTCTCACTTGAGGTAGAGGAGAATGCCAAAATGAAAAGGGCATCTCCTTCAGTCTTTGTTCCTGGGGACAGCGATCACCTTTCTGGGTCAATAAGGATCTTAGGAGATTCAACAGTGGCTCATTTGTCTACGTGTTTGAGGTCATCACTGTTGTCCCCTTCTTCCCTGGGTCACAGCAGGAGTTTTTTGCCTAAGTTTCTGAAAACTTGACATTGTTTATTACATAATTCAAACCTTCCATCCAAGACACCATTTTAACCTTTTGAAAAATGAAAAATTACAAAATTCCTCTCAGAAGTTGTTGAATAAAGAAGAAAAAGCATTATTAGCCGTCTTAAAAAGTGTTCAAAATAGAAAATTAATGTGGCAGTTCTTGTTCCTTTCTTCTGTTAATGTAGACACACACCTCTTATGAAGACTAGCTGTAGAAATTTCAAGTATGCCAAGAAACATAAGACTAAATAATTCAAAGGGTTATAAATGTATATGGAATTTTCAAATGCCTAAATCCTTTTTAGACAAATCAGAGTGCTGTCATCTAAATCCTTTGCTTTTTTTTTCCCCACCCGTGAGGAAGGTTGACAGTTTCTTTGATTAAAAGAACAGTACGAAGTACTTTTTAAGATCAAAATTTGGGGAGCCCAGAGAAAAAAGCAGTCAGTTCTAACTGTGGGTTGGGATGGGGTTGAAGTTTAATAAGAAAAGCATCCTAGAGATGTTTAGGAATCGCCTGTATCTTGAAAGATGAATCAGACTTGGACAGGCAGGCACGTGGCAAGGTCAGGAGCAGCACACTGGGAACCATGGAAGTGACGCCGGTGCTCAGAGTGCTCAGCTCTGTCCTTAACTTGCTGTGGAATACTGGGAAAGTTACTGCCCTACATTGGGCCTCAGTTTCTCAGAAATTAAAGGGAGGTATTTGACTGGATGTTATCTGATGGTCTTGCTTTTGATGCCAAGCTCCTATAGCCTTGTATTCCCCTATGTTGTTTAATTGATTTAGCAAATATTTGTTGGCAGTGGGGACACAAGGAGGTACAAAAGACAGGTTTTTTGGTTGTTTGTTTTTTACAGCTAGGGTGAGTGTTATCAAGGTCAAGTACAGGCTACTCTGAACAACAAGGAGACCTGCCTGACTGAGAATGACATATACTCCTTCTGGCATGTGAACTGAGATCTGAAGGATGAGGCGGGTATATCCCATCCCAGGCAGAAGGAATAGCAAGAGGACTGAAGCTCAGCTGAGGGGCTGAAAGGAGCCCAGAGCTCGGCAGTGGAAGTGGGAACGGGGCTGTGATGGGAATGTTAGCAGGGTCCAGGTCACCAAGAGCTTTGCAAGTCATAGAAAGGACTTTGATCTCTATCTTAAGAGTAATGGGATGAGTGAACAAGTTGTATACCCATTAAATGAAATATTATTCAGCCATAAAAAGGAATAAATTACTGACACACACTACAGTATGGATGAATCTTGAAACATTATGAACCTTGAAAACAGTATTCTAAGTGAAAGACCACAAATTGTATAATTTCATTTATACTAAATGTGCGCATAGGCAAATCCATAGAGACCGAACGTAGATTAATGGTTGTCAGGGAAAGGGAGAGGGAATAATTGGGAGTGGCTGCTAACAATTGTCAAATAAAATTGTAGCTAGATAGCAGTGAAAGTGGTAAAAACAGATTTTATTTAGGAACTATAGGAGAAAAGAGACCTCAGTATAGGAATAGGCCCAATTCCAAATACAATTTACTCGTAAACAAGTACAGATGTATAGTCACAGAGGAGTATGGGGGTCAGTAGATAGTAAATTACTAAGAGGAAACATCAAGGAGGGGAGGATTCTGGCTAAACTGACCTGACAAGATTCTTGCGGAAGGGCCAGGGTGATCAGATATCACCTGGGGGATAGTGAGGATGAGGAATTTGATCAGATACCAAGAGTGGTCAGATTATCAAGGGAGGGGTTCTCTCTAAACTGATTGAACAGGATTCTTCCTAAAACTGGTCCCCACAAGGACTCAGACATTGCAACCCATGGTTGAAGCCTAGTTGAGAAGAAGGTTTAGAGGACCCTGACTAAAATTTAGTCAAGGGGAGAGTCTTTGTCACAGGTACAAGGTTTCTGTCGGGGGATGAAAATGTTCTGGAGCTAGAATGTGATGATAGTTGCACAACCTCGTGAATATACTGAAACCCACTAAATTGTACACTTTACAGGGGTTAGTTTTATGGTATGTGAATTATCTCAGTCTTTAAAAGGAAGAAAAGATTGTCGTGATGACTGCACCCTCTTTGAATATGCTAAAAACCATTGAATTATACACTTTAAATGGTTGAATTGTGTGATATGTAAATTATATCTCAATAAAGCAGTTTTAAAGTTAGCATCATACAGTTTAGAAATACAGTGGAAATTGAGGGCCAGTTTTTTCCTGATCCTATAAAACTTATATGTAAAGGGCAATCTGGGATTTGATGAAATCCTTTTACATTTGAAGTAGGGTGAAAAACAAGGCCCAAAACAGGAGAAACAAACAAACAAGCAAACAAACAAACTCTGGCCTTTTGCATTGGTGTCAATCAAGGAGAATTGCGTGGCACAGTG
The DNA here is from genome assembly GCF_004115265.2 of Rhinolophus ferrumequinum. Classification (NCBI taxonomy): domain Eukaryota; kingdom Metazoa; phylum Chordata; class Mammalia; order Chiroptera; family Rhinolophidae; genus Rhinolophus; species Rhinolophus ferrumequinum. The sequence goes on along the minus strand of NC_046292.1, from coordinate 36,556,032 downwards.
TGTGCAGTTAAAGGTCATATGGGAGGTGTTAATGAGTACTCCTTTCGCTCTAGGAAGCTTCTGGCTCCCAGCACAATCCAGCCTGAGCCTCAGCCCTCTATGGTGACAGGAGGCTTTTCTTAATAGCCTCCTGGATAGTCATATACTACCAAGGACCAACCTTTCAGCATCTAAGAAAGAATACAACTTATTTTTAATTCTACTGCAAGTGCCACTATTTGATTCGATTCATATGAAAATTCTTGTTATGTTTCAAAGTCCCTGTTTGCTTAATTTAGTAAGATAAAATGTTCCTCTCATTTTATTTTTGCTCGTCTAGCTTTTGTAGATAAGCCTGTAAGAATAACACCAGCAAAGAGAGAAGCATGTTGGTAAAATCCTAATAAAGAAAATAATGCTGCCAAGATAGGAACAAAGACTCTTTTGTGTTTTTAAATAGAAGAGCAAAAAAATAAAAACCTAAAACTTAATAATTATTATCCCTCTGAACTTAGGAACCTGAAAATAAAATGTAGTTCTAAAAATTCAGGAGTTATAAAAATAATCAGCCTTAACACTCAAAACACATCTTCAGCAGATTCAAAGAAAGGCATAAAATATTTTAATTTTTGACATACCTATCTGAGGGGACATAAACTAGCTGGCAAATTTAGATCGCCTCAAGAATATTAGTTTCCTGGAATTTACTTTGTAACTTTGTTTTGTTAAAGCACACAATATCATTTACAGCTTAAATAAGCTTACCTTAGGGAAAGTGACAGGGAAATGGTGTTTTACCTTTAAAATTAAAACTGTCTGTATCTTGAATTTAAAAAAAAAATTAATTTTGACCTTGGGTACAGAAAAAAACATTTCAATACTGTTCTATTATTTTCTTTCCAAAACATCTTTCTCTGTTTAAAAATAGCGGATGACACCTATTGCCTATAGAATCAAGTCCAAATCTTAGCTTGGTATTCAATGCCCTCCATAATCCAGCTGCAAACTACTTTTCTAGTCTTGACTCCCATCATTCTGTCCCTTACCAGACTCCTGCTCCTGAAACACAAGACTAAGCCCCGAGCTCCTCTTGCCTGGTAATGCTGATCCCTCTGCCTGTGTTGCTCTTCTTCTGGTCATAGATCAAAATTCAGCTCAGATTGCTTCTATTATACTATAGCTAGTTTTCATATGATTTTCCTGCAGTCCATCTTGCATAACATTTCTAAGCCAATCTTATTAAAACAATAGTTTTATCCTTTTATTGATAAAACTAATGACTGGGGTTTCCAGTTCAAGATGGTAAACTAAACAATTATGTTATAAATGTGGGAAACACAGCATTCCTAAATACTTCAACATGAGTCTCTTAAGAATAAAGACATTCTCTTACATTATCACAATAAAGTTATCACACGTATGAAATTTAGCATTGATGCAGTATTATTATCTAATGCAGTATTATTATCTACTGTTCATATTCAAATTGCCCTCATAAAATTCTTTATAGTTGTTCATGTGTGTGTGACAGAGAGAATATCCAAGATCTAGTCAAGTAACACATATTTCATTTAGTTGACATGTTCCTTTAATCTTATTTAGTAATGAACAATTCCTTAGCCTTTCACAACACTGACATTTTTTGAGAATCCAGGCCAGCTGTATTGCAGAATATCCCTTAATTTGGATTTATTTGATTGTTTTCTCATTAAACCTGATTAAATTTAGGTTAATTTGGGGGATTGGCAGGAATACTACATAGGAGTTGAGTCTTTCTCATTGCACATATCAGGAGGCAAATAATGTCAGTTGGTCCCATTTTTGGTGATCTAAATTTGTTCACCTGGTTCACTTATATTTTTTTCATTATAAAGTACTTTCTTTCCTTTTATACATAATCTGTGGGTGATTCTTTGAGATGGCAAATATCATGTTCTCAACAATCCTTAAACTTAACATTTTAATATACATCGACTTCTTTACAAATCAGTTATTGCTAAGAAAGTTGCAAAATTGTGATTTCCTAATTCCATCATTCTTTCTACACTTATTAGTCAGCTTTCTATCCTTATTTCCTTTACATTTTAAAATGAGTTATCCATCAATATGTTATGACCTATTACCAATTTTGATCTCAAATTTTTCCTAGTTTGACCAGTAGAAGCCCCTTCAAGCTAGCTCAGGTGTCCTTTTGGCATGGTCCCATCAATTTATGAGCGTTTATTTTAGGCACAAGAAAATGTTCTAGGTTCACTTTGTACTTTCCGTGCCTCAGTGCTAGAATTAGATATTTCTTCAAGGAATGTTGTTTCCTTTGAGTGGGGAATAGCTTTTAGAAATCGAGAGCTGAGCATTAACTCTATGAATAGTAGGAATATGTCTAATATTATAGGTATCAGCGTAAATAAGTGAATATATACACATACATATACATACTGATTCCTCTAATTCCAACCCAATACCACATGACACTGTTTTTTTCTTTTTTTCTGGTGTCCCCCTCTGCATGAAGGTCAGCTAAGGCCCCTCTAAGGAAGTGATATTTGGAATGAAATCAGAATAGTATTTAGGAGCCAACCATGCAAAATTCTAGAAGCAGATCATTACAAGCAGAGGGAACAACAAGTATAAAGGCCTAAGGCAGAGAAAAGCGTGGTATGTTTGAGAAACAGAACAGCCAGGGTGGCTGGAATGTATTGAGCTACAGGGAAGTGGTTTGAAATTAAGTCAATCAGACAGGAAGTAGTTGCCTCATGTGAAGCTGTAAGGAGTTTGGAATTTATTTTAGCACAATGGAGGTTTTTGAGAAGGGGATTGTGGCAATCTGACTAATATTTCAAAATATTTCTCAGGACATTGTATAGCGAATGAATTGTTCAAGACAAGAATAAAAAGCAGGGAGAGAGTTATAAGAATTGCAGTAATGTAGGCAAGATAAAATGATGACTTAGAGTAGCAACAAATGAATAGAAGAGAATAAATTTGAGATATATTTTGGGTGTAGAGTTAATTGGACTAATTCTGAATTCTCACATGGTCATTATGTACCATGCATTGTGCTAAATCCTGGGATAGAAACATTAAAGAGACAAGCCCTACTTTTAAGGACTTCATAATCCAGCAAGGGATAGATGTGCAAATAATTTTAATACAGTGTAGTGAACACATAATAATAGAGTTAACGATAACAACAATTGAATTCAGTACTAGATAAAATGCAGGTACAAAGGAGGAAGAAACTGACAGTGCCTAAATGCTGGGAGTGGTTATAGAAGTCTTCATACAGGGTAGAGAGCTGTCTCCTCCCTCCCCAGTTTAATTGAGATGTAATTGACAGACAATATTGTGTAAGTGTTGTATTAACATGTTGATTTGATACACTTATATATTGCAATATAATTCCCACCATAGAATTAGCTAACACCTCCATCACATCATATAGTTGCCATTTCTTTTTCAAGGTGGGAACATTTAAGACCTATGCTTTTAGCAACTTTCAAGTATACAATAAAGCTTTTTAACTATAATCATCATGCTGTACATTAGATCTCCTGAACTTATTCTTCTTGTAACTAGAAGTTTGTAACCTTTGACTGCAGAGAGCTGTCTTTTAGAGGACAAAGGAGCATAGAATAAAATAGTCATAGGTACGTGAAACGGCCTGGTGAACTCCAAGAACGCTTAGGATGATTGGAACCTAGAATTTAAGAAAGGGTTTCGTGTCAGGCGAAAGCAATTTACGGGTTTTAAGTGAAGAGTAATAATACTAGATTTACATTTATGAAATATCACTCTGGATATATAAGGAAGGAAGATGATAGATTTGAAGAATGTAAAACCAGAGGTGGTAGGAACTTCCACTTCCAGTCATGAGGTAGTAACAAAAACTAGATTTACCTTTGCGCTTCACGAGGAAACCAGACAAAAAACATGAAACAATGTTTTCAGACGTGGGATAACAGGCAGTACAGGACTATGAACCCTGAGAAACGGGAAACAAATGAACCAAACCCTTTGATTTCCCCCACTTACTCCCTGGAAGAGGAGGGCAGGGAAATTCAGAGTCCGGAGACCTTGTTGAGTTGAGGAGACAGATGTTGGAGTTCAGGGAGGTAAAGGCAGCTATGGTTAGTGAAGCCAAGCGCCAGAGAGGAGGGAACTGCACAAAGAAAGAGCTTTGGCACTCTGCAGAGGGTTCCCTGAGTCTTTGGCTGCGTACTGATCTGTGCATGTAAACGAGGAAGCTACCTGAGGCTGGGAAAAGAATATCAGACAGCAGTAGGCCAAACAGTTCCCATGGCACACCCAGGGCTGGGAGTATTTTGTGTGCAAAACCAGAGTGGGAAGATATTACAACATGCAAGGCATCAGATAGAGTTCTCAGAAGAGGAATGCCTTAGTGGTGGAGCAAAATTAGTCCTAGACTAAAGGCTGATCTGGACACAACAACTTGTTTTTGAGGAAATATCAGTATTTGTTTATTCTAAGAATTCACGTACAACTTTTTATATTTTTCATGGTATTTATCTGTATTAAAATTTTTTTTTTAAAGCAAACTAGGAATTTTCCCGAGAGGACACAAGTCTTATTGCTCTCCAGTTCTTTATTATTATTTTTTAAATATCTGGGTTGTTAATGAAGATATTGTCATGATCTGTGAGAGCACTTGACAATTTTCTGAAGCCATAGAATTTATTTAAAAAATAAAATTTATTGGGATGACATTGGTTAATAAAATTATATAGGTTTTAAGTGTGCAATTCTATAATACATCATCTATATATTGCATTGTGTGTTCACCAATCAAAGACAGATCTCCTTCTAGCACCATATACTTGACCTTCTTTACCCTCTTTTACCTTCCCCTCTCCTCCCTTACCATCTGGTAACCACTAAACTGTTGTCTGTGTCTATGAGTTTTTGTTTTTTGGTTTGTCTTGTTTGTTGCTTGCACTTTTATATGAGTGATATCATATATGATTTATATGAGTTCACATAGGAGTGAAATCATGTGGTTCTCAGCTTTTCCTGTTTCACATTTCACTTAGCATGATAATCTCAAGATCCATCCATGTTGTCGCAAATGGCAGTATTTCATCTTTTCTTATGTCTGAATAATATTCCATTGTATATACGTACCACATCTGCTTTATCCATTCATCTATTAAAGGGCACTTTGGTTGTTTCCATGTCTTAGCCACCGTAAATAATGCTGCAATGAGCATAGGAATACATATATCTTTATGAATAAATGTTTTCAAATTTTTTGGGTAGATACCCAGAAGAGGGATTACTGGGTCACATGATAATTCTATTCTTAATATTTTAAGGAACCTCCATACTGTTTTCCATGGTGGCTGTACCACTTTACATTCCCACCAGCAGTGTATGAGGGTTCCCTTTTCTCCAAGCCTGAAGCCATAGAATTTAATGCAACAGCTTTGGGAGAATTTTGTTTTGTTTCTTTCCAGCTTTATTGAGGTATAATTGACAAAATTGTATACAAGGTCTGACAATTAAGTTTATGAACTCATCCTAGCAAAAAGTGCTACATACCTCATTGCTGAATATCACTACGGTCACCTTCAAATTACTCCCCTTGGGAAGCTATGTACCGATGTCAGTGCCTAGTCACCCTTCAAAGCAATTTTGGAATTCTTTTTCTGGAATGGCTATAAGAGCTGTCATGTATTATCTTTGATGTCCTGAATATCATCAAAACGTTTTCTTTTCAATATTTCCTTTATCTTTGGGTAGAGAAAGAAGTCATTGAGGGCCAGATCAGGTGAGTGGAGAAGGTGTTCCAATACAGTCATTTGTTTACTGGCTAAATACTCCCTCACAGACAGTGCCGTGCGAGCTGGTGCATTGTCATGATGCAAGAGCCATGAATTGTTGGCCAAAAGTTCAGGTCATTTTCATCTAACTTTTTTATGCAGTATTTTCAGCACTTCCAAATAGTAAACTTGGTTCACTGTTTGTCCAGTTGGCACAAATTCATAATGAATAAGCCCTCTGATATCACAAAAAGTTAGCAACATCATTTTGATTTTTGATTTGGACTGACGGAACTTTTTAGTTGTAGAGAATTGGCTGACTTCCATTGTGCACTTTCACGCTTTGTTTCAGGGTTGTATTGGTACTCCCATGTTTCATCACCAGTGATAACACGGCCCAAAACATCCTCTTGCTTCTCCAAAAGATCTTGGCCAACTTTGACTCCCCTTTGCTTTTGTTCATCGATGAGCTCCTTCGGGACCATTTTTGCACACACCTTTCTCATGCCAAGATTTTCAGTTAAGATTTTCCTGTTTCTCTGACTTGGATGTTGACTTGGTCTGCTATGCTTCTCACAGTCAGCTGATGATTTTGACAAATTTTTGCAATGTTTTCATCAGTTCTGCTATTTACTGACTGCTCCGACCTCTCTTCATCAGTGACATGTTCTCTCCCCTCAGAAAAATGTTTAATCCCTTTATGCACTGCCGTTTTCTTCATAGCATTATCCCCATAAACTTGGACTAACATGTCCCTGATTTCACTCCACGATTGCCAAGTTTAACAAGAAATTTAACGTTTGTTCGTTGCTCTAATTCAAACTCAGACATTCTTGCGATGGCACAAAAAAACATGCAACAATAATAATGAACGCCACTCAGCAAAATACCACCACACGTCAACATGAACACAGCTGTGAGACAATGATATAGCAAGGTTATGAAACCTTACCGAGCTGTTTGTACAGTGCTGCCAATGTAAGCACATGGTGGCAAGTTTGTGAACTTAATTGTCAGACATTGTAAGTCACTTAATGTGTGACAGAGCAAAGTCCAACATTAATTTAAATAATTTTAAAAAATACTCTAACAATGCAAAAATCACAATTGTTTATTATCAAATAAGAATTATCAGGCAATAAAAAAACCAGGAAATTGGGACCTATAATCAGTTAAAAAAATTAATAGAAACAGCACAGAAATTATAGAGATGATGGCATTAGAAGAGGATGTTAACACAGCTATTACAAATACACTTTATATGTTTGAAGAGGTAGAGGAAAACATGAATATAATGGGGAGACAAATGGAATATCTAAAAAAGACTCAAAAAGGACTTTTATTTATTTATGTATATATGTATGTATGTAGGTATGTATGTATGTAATTTTCTTTTTTTAATTTTCATTGGGGAATATTAGGGAGCAGTGTTTCTCTAGGGCCTATCAACTCCAACTTGTTGTCCTTCAATCTAGTTGTGGAGGGCACAACTCAGCTCCAAGTCCAGTTGCCGTTTTCAACCTTTAGTTGCAGGGGGCACAGCCCACCATCCCATGCGGGAATTGAACCAGCAACCTTGTTGTTGAGAGCTCGTGCTCTACCCAACTGAGCCATCCGGATGCCCCCCAAATGGAACTTTTAGCTGTAAACACACAAATACAAATATACATATCTGAAATAAAAAATTGTGGAATTATCAACAGATATGACCCTGCAGAGTAAAAACATAAGTGAACTTTAAGAAAGAGCAATAAAAACTATCCAAGAGGAAATGCACAGAGGAAAAAACTGGGAGGAAAAAAGAAGAGGTCATCAGCAACATGTGGAAAAAGTTAAATGGCCTAACATATATTTAATTGGAATCCAAAGAGGGGAAAAGAGTAGAGGGGCAAAAAAATTATAAAGAAATAATAGTCAAAATATTCTGAATTTGATGAAAGCTATATATCCATAGATCCAAGCAGAATGAACCGTAAGAAAACTACTAGAATGAATATCATAAACAAAGTGCTGGAAACTAGTAAAAGAGAGAATATTTTAAGAGCTGCAAGACAACAAAAGACACATTACATACAGAGGAACATAGATAAGAATGAGTCCATACTTCACAGCAGGAACCATGCAATGAAGCAACATCTTTAAGTGATAATAGGAAAAAACTACCAACCTAAAATTCTCTACCCAGTATCTTTCAAAAGATATTTGAAAATATCATTCAAAATCGAAGGCAAAAATAAAGATTATTTTCAGGCAAACAAAAGCTGAGAGACTTCATTGCCAGCTGACTTGCACTACACAAAGGAAATTCTTCAAGCAGAAGGAAAACAATACAAGATGGAAATTAGGATCTACATGAATAAGTTTAGTTCACTGAAAATTATAAATATATGGGTGAAAAGACTTTTTCCTCACTTTCTCTTTAAAATGTAATTTACTATTTAAAGCAAAAATAAATATAATGCATTGGGCATTAAAAACAAAAGTAAAAGTATAATGTATGAAAAAAGTACAAAGAATTGTAGGGGAAAATGATGTAGGAGGAGATGAAAAATGAAATCTGTTTAAGATTCTTATACTGTGTACTATATGCACTATATAGAATGTATACAAATACATTATTACAGCGTTTGAAGGTAAAGTATGATAAATTAAAGACATATATTAAAATAACAGTGATGGGTCATTCAATTCTGTTTCTTAGTTTCTACAGCTGCTGTGAGGCCAGTCAATGTCAGAATAAGAACAGACATCACAGACTTCCTCTTTTGCCTGAAATCCAGTCATTAGGCAAATTTAGCACTCCTTGCTTGCTAGGATTTAAAAGGGTAAAGTTTTCTGATATTGGTTTGACCAATGGTTGTGGGGCCTTTAGAAAATACGAAACGGAAATCTGTAAGAATTTATGTCTGTGAAATAAAAGAGTCAATTGACTCAGACAAAAAAAAAATATAGAATTGTAATTTTAGTTTCAAGATAGCAGACACGTGACTGTTGCTCTCAGCAATGTATCTTAGAAATGACTGAAAATTTATTTTTTTAAAAAGTGGAATGTTCCAGTAATGGTACAATTGTTTATATTGAATGAACTCTACTGCAGATAACAATTATATACTGGAAGGCCTCCAAAAGGCGGTAGAAACTGGGGATTTAGAATTTGAGAGAGGGAAACTACATTAGGTAAGATATATGACTCATAGGCTTTGCCCCTGAGGGTATTACTGTATCTTTGCAGTACCTGGAGACCAGAACTGAAAGTGGAAAGCTATGTCTTACTGACCCAAATAGTCAAAAAAGGAATTTGGGACTACCAGTGGTTGGAAATTGAGGAGGGAAAGAAATTCTACAAAAGAGTGAGCTATGAAAGGTGAAAGCCCGAATCTGCATAAAAAAATGCCTCTTACATCCATGGCTCACTCTTTTAAATTTTATTTTTATTTATTTAATTTTTTCCAGTTTTATTGAGATGTATTGAGATGTTTATTGAGATATATAAACTTGTATAGTTTAAGGTGTACAACGTAATGATTTGAAGTATACATTGCAAAATGATTGCCACAATAAGTTTAGTTACTGTCCATCACCTCACAGTTACAATATTTTTCGTGATTAAAACTTTTAAGATATACTCTTACCAACATTTAAATATACAGTAAATACAGTATTGTTAACTAAAGTCACCATGCTATACATTACACCCCCAGAACATTTTATAATTGGAAATTTTTACCTTTGATCACCCTCACCTTCTTCCCTCACCCCCCACCCCTTGCCTCTGGCAACCACCCACCAACCAATCCGTTCTGTTTCTATGAGTTCTTTTTTTTAAAATTCTGCATATAAGTCAGATCATGCAGTATTTGTCTTTCTCTTATTTCACTTAGTATAACACCTTCAAGTTCCATTCATGTTGTCACAAATAACAAGATTTCCTTCTTTATTAATGGCTGAATAATATTCCATTTATATATACTACGTTTTATTTACCCATTAATCTGGCAATGAACACTTAGATTGTATCCATGCATTGGCTATTGTAAATACTGCTACAGTGACCATGGGGGTGCAGATATCTCTTCGAAATAGTGATTTCATTTCCTTCAGATATATACCCAGAACGGAGTTGCTGGGTCATATGGTATATCTATTTTTACATTTTTGAGGAAATGTCATACTGTTTTCCATAGTGGCTGAGCCAATTTACATTCCCACCAACAGTGCACAACTTGTCAACTTGCATAGTCGGTGAAATCTCAGATCCTTCTCAGACCCTGAAAGTAAAATTATTTTAGACTGGTGTAATTTCATGTGTACTGATCATTGGGCTTTTCAAAGAGAACAATGTATACACCTATGATATAGAGTAACATTGTAATAGACAAGTAAATGTATTAAGTTTTGAATAGATTCAATTTATTATATCATTATAGTATAACAATTACTTTATAGGCATAGGTGTCTTTATTTCTCATTTGTAATGATAAGACTTTGGTTAGGTTGCTTTGGTTATAGTAATAGAAACAAAACTCCTACTAGTTTATTCAGATAGGAGAATTCATTGTAAAATTACAAGAGTACCTTACCAAAGCCAAGAACAGTTAAAAAGAGGCCTCAGGGATGGTGGCCAGTAGTGGAAATCAAATCTCACTATCCTAAGCAAAAAGGAGAGTTTATGATTAGCATACCAGGGTATCTTACCAAGCCAAGGGCAGGCTTCATGAAGCGCTTGGAACAAGGGAATAGAGAGCACTGTTAGAAAGCCAAGAATCACGTTCTCCTGATCTCTCATCTCTGCTTTTCATTTTACAAATGCTTCATTGCTCTCATTGCAGATTTCCTGGTTTTTTCTTCCCAAATCACAGGGTGGAACATGGCAGTCCATGCGTCCCCAGTTTATGGTTCCTCTATTCCAGCAACTAGTCAGACCACAATTACTCTCATCTCTAACCCCATATTCCTAGGGAAATTTTAATATCCTATTAAAATTAGAGATGATTTCATTCACTGAGATGGGCAGTAAAACAAGTTATAGAACACTAAGAGACAGAGACCAGTTAATTTTTTTTTTTTACTGCTCCTTACTTGAGGTGAAATAGCTTTCTTAGATTTAAGGGTGGATGTAAAGAGATGTCCTCACAACCCATAATCACACTATGGAGAAATGACCAAGTGCTTCGAGAGAGAGATGTACTAATCCTTGTTAATATTTCTCTTGGGACAGAAATGATAGGCCTGGATAATGCTACTATCTTATTTGAGACAAGTTTTTTTATTTATTGTTATAAGTATGATTTAACTCTTGGGAAGACATGCACAGGTCTTGTTTTGAGTAATTTAAGCACAGAAGATAACACTATACTTGTTAATAATTGTTTTTCCTAAGAAAGAAAAAAAGGGATTAATTACATGGAGAGTATTTAGGAGAAAGGTGAAAAAAAAGATTAGGTGGTGGGTGTCAGAAATCCCTGAAGAACCATAAGTAGAAATTTGGCCAAGGGTTTCTCAGATTGGAGAGGAACTCTGATTCATCTAGCTTGAGTCAGCTGCCTGTGAACATAGCTGCTCCCATTTTCATCATAGTGGAGTGAGGTGTGAGGGGCTATTCTGAGAAACAGACACAGGACAGGGGAAAGAATATTATTTTCTGGATTCTTCAGAGTGTTCCAGGCTCCCCTAGAGAAGTAAAATTATATTATTTACCAAAATCATGACATAATAAGATTTAAATGGTAGATGATTTATGTATTTAAAATTCAGAAAAGCTGAGAGAGGTATTCTACCCAGCCCTATCCACATTGAAATAAAACTGAAAATATCAAAAGCATAAGGAAATGCTGTAATGTTTTATTTAAAAATATATTTGTGCTGAAGATTTCTTAAAGTATTTCTCCTGTATGTTGAAATACATTTGTATTATTTTTTATGTCCTTTGATGAGATACAAGGAGTTGAGCTTAATTAACATTCATGATATCATTTTAGTTCTTTCTGTAATTTTGTTTCTACAAATAAGAATCAGCAAGGGAAGTAGGACCACTCTATGGTAAAGAACAAAAAAAGCAATATTAGCATGGACATGTTAAGAAACTCAGAAGCTGGTGATTTCAGTTTTAACTTTACATGATTTCAGTGTATACAAAGTTTTTTTGTTTTTGCTTGTCTGTTTGTTTGTATATACAAAGTTTTAAAAGAAAAAAGTCATTCCATATCATGTTGAAGGTTTTGTATTTCAACCTCTGTATTTCTTCCTGAAAATATTTCCTTAATGCTATCATCTGTTTTATCATCATTAAGAGTCACATTCAGTACAGTTTCAGTACATTCTTCTAATGGAATGGTTGACAGGTATGAAAATACTTTTTCAATTAGAGGTTCCCTGAGAAAAGACATTGGAGAGCTCCTTTTCACTAGAGAATCATCAGAAAACCAGCCATCAGCTGCTTCAATACTTTGGCTGTAGCAAGAATCAGATGGTAATGTTGATGAGCTTAAGATAACACTGGTGGGATTGATTGCTGAGCTAGTTTCTGAAGGGTCACAAACGACCTTTTTTGTTGCAAGGCTGAATTCATCTTTAGAATGATCTTTAATTGCTGTAAAAGAAAATTAGATTTACTATGAATATTACATATTCATGAGCCAAATCTTAATTATAAGGACAAGGTTTCATTTTAAAATTTAGATTCCTTTTTAGGGTTATAGTGCACAGGATGACGATAGAGTGAAAATTCTGAGTTGCTATCATCATCTGTACAATGTTAAATATGTTAAATTAGCAATATTTTCATGATAATCAAGAGTAGAAAAGTCTATTCTAAATAAAATTCTATGATTTTAAAAGCAGAAGAGTCTAAACAGCTAGAAATCTCATTTACTGAATGTCCTTTCAAATCAGAAAAGGCAGATAGTTTAACTATTTGTAACTAAATATTGCCTTGTTTAAAAATAAATTTTTAAAAATACATGCCTCCTTGAGTAGGCAGATTGCAAAATGTTTGGTCCATAGGGGGAAGAGCCTATGGGTTGGCTTTATACAAATAAAAGTAACAACTAACATTCCTATAGTGCCTTAACATTTACAAAGCAGTTTGATAGATTTCAATATCTCATTTATCCTCTCAGTAATTTGTCAAGGTAGTTATATGCACTACTTTACAAAAGACAAGACTGAGAATTAGAGAAATGACTCACCACAGATTAAATACAAAATAGACTTCAATCTAGATTTTTGTTACTCTAAGTCTCATGCTTCTCCCATTATATTACTTATGCTGACTGTTGATATTAAAAAATGTTAAGTTTTAGAAAACATCGTATATTCACATATAATATCCTAAAATATATTTTATAATATTTTACATATTAACTTTCAATATTAAAGTGTAACATTAATTTTTAAAACTATTTTAAATACCTTATTACATTTTATACTCAGTATTTCTAAAATTATGTAGGAGGATGTTTTGGATTACTAAGACATATTATGCACTATCTAAAGGGTTACAAATCACTCAGATTTTTTGACCCTCCGGCATTACTATATGGCATTGACTATGACACCTTTGGGTATAAATAAGGGACAAAAACTAAAATTTCACATTTTAATTTATGATACTACAAATTTGTTTTTTAAAAATATATGCCCATTCACATGCTAGTAAATTAATGTTTCCCTTGAATTTTCATGGTTTTAAAAATACTTAGATAACATTTAGGAAAGCCTCTTGATTTGGTAAGATACAAATTGCTATAAGTTGATTACAATTTCTTCTAATAAATGGTTGAGAAAAAGTACCTTTTATATATGCTGTTTTCTTTTTTCTCTGCTCCTATATAAAAAAAGTTATTTGTATTTAAAAAACTGAATAGTTTGTATATAATTTCTTTAATATATTTGACTTATATATTTGTATAAGAATAATACATTTCAACATAATAAAATTTGATAGAATAATGTTTTTTTCCACAATATGAATTTATTTCCTCAAAATATATTGACAAAGGAAAAAAATGTTGAGGCATCATCTGAAAAGAAAGTGGACTGATTCAAGAAGGCAGTCTCCAGGACAGGGAGTGAAAGGGTAAACAGAGTTCAACAGGATTACTTCTCTCCATCCTCACTTAGTGTCACTTGGTGAGAACAAAAGTAAGGTAAAAGCCTTACTCATTTCATTAACCAATGACAACAACAAAATGAACTTTGGCCTAAGTCTTTTATAAAAATATGACTATTCTTTTGAAGCAAACAAAACATTTGCTGAAACAATTCCAGATGTGTTGTGGGAAGTGTGGTGTAGTAGTTTTCAAACTTCAGGGTATCGCAATCACCTGGTGTGCTTGTTTAAATGATGCTTCTTGGGCATAATACAGACCCTACTGAAACATTATCTGGGAGTGGAAAGTATGCATTATAACACACTGCAAGTAGTTCTGATTCAGAACCACTACAGACCACTACAGAAACACTGAGTCAGTGAACAGAGTGTTTGGGATGGAGCGGGTGAAGATGAGGCTGGAGAGATAGTAACATTTTTTCTTGTGTTCTGGGGGATCAATGTTAGTCCTCTGTGCTGATCTGCATTGTCCTGTTTCCCCTAAAAGACTTGCTTAGGGTATGCATATACATAGGATAACATATAAGCACTTTCTTCATAACCAACTTTACTTCGTCACTTCCACCTTTTGTTAATATAAATGCCAGTATAGGCTGCTGAACTCACCTTGCCTGGATTTAGACCCAATTCGATTTGTGACTCCTATATAAATTACATTAGAATATTACTTCTCAGACATCAGTGTGCCTATGTATTATCTGGGGGAGCTTGTTAAAAATGCATATTCTGATTCATTAGGTCTGGGATGGGGTCTGAGGTTCTGCATTTCTGTCTTACAGGCTGCCAGGTAATGTTGATATTGCTAGTCTGGGAACCACAGAATAAAGCCCTAGACTGATTAAAATTCTACCAAACTAAGAGAATGACAAAATGGGCATTCTTGTATATTACTACATATAAGTAGGTAGAATTTTTCTGGAGGGCAATTCAACAAATCTACTTTTAGAATTTATTATGCCAAGTAAACAATTTTAGATTTGTGTAAGTATTCAGTTAGTAGTATGCTCATCACAACATTGTTTAACATTTTTAAAAGTTGTAAACTTAAAATTCTAAAAGTAAGGAAACAGTTAAATGTATTTCAATACATAGATATTAGTACAATGGATATTCTTTGAACTATTAAAAATGATGCAATAGTATCAGAAGTAAGGACTCCAAAAATACGGGACATATTAAAAGACAGAGGAACAATCTTGAAGGGGTCCACTCTGGTTAAATTTGGAGAAATTTAAGCATCAAAATAATTACAGTAATGGACTATAATCTGTTGAATAAAATAGAAATCCAGGAGTCTACACTGATAGTAAATAAATTTAAAAAGGAAGAAGGGAGAGTGTCTTCTTTACAGTAGAAGCCAAATGGCAAATGTGGATGGGAGTGGTAGAATTGGGAAAAAAAATCACAGTTTTTGCTATAGTTTTGTAAAGATTGGCTCAGGCAAGGATAATTTCTATAGTTAGTAAGTAGAGTTTGATGAAAAGAAGGATATTAACATGGTTTGATAGGTTCACCACAGATTATTTACTAATTGCTAGGGTAAAAATAGGAATAATATAACGGGGGAAGAACAGACATCATCTTGTGCGATTAAATAAACTCAGTGGTGAAGAGTAGAGAAAAACTGTATGCCTTTATTTTATTTTATTTTATTCTGTCTATAATTTTTTTAAATTAAATTTATTGGGCTGACCTTGGGCATTTTTCTTATAAAGTTATGCATATGTCTACCCAAGCCCCACTAATTTCATACTAAGGTATTTTGCCAAGAAAAATGAAAACGTGTTCATTAAGAGCACCTGACTATTTAGAGCAGTCTTATTCATACTAGTCCAAAGTGGAAAACAACTCAAATGTCCATCAACAAGAGAATACATAAACTAAACTAATTGTTGTATATTCATACATTGAAATACTATTTAGCGAGAAAGAGGGAGAAAGAATGAATCCCGAAAACTTGTGTTAAGTGAAAGAAGCGAGTTATAAAAGATATATATTATATGCTTCCATTTGTATGAAATCTAGGACTAGATAAAAACTAAACTTTATTGACGGAAATCAGGAAGGGCTTAACTGGGAAGGGTAGAGGAATTGACTGGAAGGGGACATGCGGGAACTTTTTCAGATGATAAAAATGTTCTGTATCTTGTTTTGGATATTGGTGGAATGTATATACAATTATCAATGTTCATTGGGTGGAACATCTAAGGTCTTTCTAATATGGATAATTATACATCAATAAAATATTTAAAAACACATGTACATTTCACTTCAGCGGTATTAATTCTCCAAATCCCAAATCCATAATCCCAATATAATAATGTAAAAAACATCAGCAAACACAAATTGAGGGAAATTTTACAAAATACATGACCAGCACTCCTCAAGACTGTCAAGGTCAGGTAAAACAAGGAAAGATAGTCACAGAGCAAAGAAAATTAAAAAGACAAATGCAATGTGGCATCTTGGATTAGGTCTTCTTTCTAAGATTTTTATTAAAAATATGGCTAACACCCATTATTATATTAGCTTCAAGGGTACACCATAGTTATTCAACATTCATATACCTAAACAAGTGATCATCACAATATATCCAGCAACCATCTGATACCATACTATGCTATCACAATGTTATTGACTGTATTCCCTGTGCTGTATATTATATTTCCATGACTTATTTGTTTTATACCTGGAAATTTGTACTTCTTATTCCCCTTCACCTTTCCCCCCTTTTATAATTTTTCAATTACATTGACATTCAATATTATTTTGTATTAATTTCAGATGTATAGTGTAGTGGTTAGACATTTATATAATTTACAAAGTGATCCCCTGACTAGTACCCACCTGGCACTATACATAGTTATTACTATATCATCGACTATATTCCCTATGCTTTATTTTACATCCCCATGAGTATTTTGTAACTATCAATTTGTGCTTCTTAATCCCTTTACCTTTTTCACTGTCCCCCAAACCCCGCCCATCTATCACCCCAACAAATCTAGTACCCATCTGATACCATACATAGTTATTACAGTATCATTGACTGTTGGATCAGGTCTTGAAGGAACAAAGTATATTCCTGTAAAAACTGGTGAAATCTGAATAAAGTCTGGAATTTAGTTATTAGTAATGTACCAATGTTGGTTTCTTAGTTTTGACAAATGTACCATGGTAATTTAAGATTCTAACACTGGGGAGACTAGGTGTAAGAGAACTCTAGTATCTTTGTAACTTTCCTAAAAATCTAAAATTATTCCAAAATAAAAAGTTTACTTAAAAAATCACATTGCAAAAGCATAAACATATAAATTTTTCTGTAATAAAAGTTAATATAAGATGTACAAGGCTTTTAATGAAGGTAATTATAAAGCTCTATTGAAAGATGTTAAAGATAACATATATAAATACAGAGAAATATCATGTTCATGGATTAGAAACTTAATATAGTAAAGAATCAGTTTTTCCCAAATTGATCTAAAACTACACTGCAGTTTCCCCTCAAAATCCCAAAAGAATATTAGGAAATGCTTCTAGACAGTTGCGCAAACATATGGAAAAAAGTGAAACTGGATTCTTATTTATACCAAACACAGAAATCAATTCCAGATTGATTAAACACCGATGTAGTCAAAACTATAAAACTCTTAGAAACAGTATAGAAGGGTATCTTTATGACTTTGGAGTAGGGAAGGAAATAATGAATCATAAAAGAAAGGACTGAGATATTATGTTCCATTAAAAATAAGAGAATTTTTGGTTCATCAAAACACCATAAAAATAGTGAAAAGGGAAGCCACAAAATAGATGAAGATATCAAAATTAACATAACTGATGAAGGATTAGTTATCCAGAATAAATAACTCTTATTTAAAGTTTTATAATAAAAAAAAACTAATAGAAAAAGAGGTGATATTTGAAGACACATTTTATGTAAGAGAAAATCATAATGGCCAATAAACTTTAGAAAAGACAGTCACCTCATTTTTTAGCCAGAAGATACAAATTAAAACTATAGTGAGATATCAAGAGAATGAGAAGACTAGTCACAGATTGGATAACAATGTTTGCAAAAGACATATCTGATAAAAGACTTTATTAAAAATATACAAAGAATTCTTAAAACTCAACAACAAGAAAATGAACAACCTCAATTGAAAATGAGTCAAAAAAAAAAAAAGATTTGAACACCTCACCAAAGAAGATATACAGATGGCAAATAAACATGATAAAATGTCCAACATCATATATCATTAAAGAAAAGCAAATAAAAAAAATACCACTATATTCTTATTATAATGGTAAAAATCCAAAATATTGACCTCAAATGCTGGTGAGGAAGTGAAGCCACAGGAACTCTCATGCATTGCTGGTGTGGATGCAAAATGATATAGCCACTTTGGCATAGTTTGGAAGTTTCTTACAAAACTAAACACCTCTTATTGTTCCATCCAGAAATTATGATCATTTACCCAAAGGAGTTGAAAACACATGTCCACAGAAACCTGAATTTTATAGCAGCTTTATTCATAATTGCCAAAACTTGAAAGTAACCAAGATGTCCTTCAGTAAGTGAATGGATAAATAAACTGTTATGTCCATACAATGGAATATTATTCAACGCTAAAAACAAATGTGCTATTGAGTCTTGAAAAGTCAGGGAGAACCTTAAATGCATAATACTAAGTGAAAGAAGCCAATCTGAAAAGACTACATACTATATGATTCCAACTATATGATATTCTGAAAAAGGCAAAACTATAGACACAGTAAAATTTTCAATACTTGCCAGGGGTTAGAGGGGAGAGAGGGATGAGCAGGCAGAGAACAAGATTTTTAAGGTAGAGAAACTATCCTGTATGATACCATAATAGCGGATCTCTCTCTCTCTCTCTCTCAGTTCTATGGGTTTTGACAAATATATATATTAATATTTTGACTATGTACAGAGGGTGCCAAAAAATGTATACACATTTTAAGAAAGTAAAAAATTTGTATTAAAATTGTAATAATATATACCGATAACAAAAGATGAATACAAATCACGTTTTACTTTTGTAATTACAAGAGGTGCTCAAAGTAGTTACCATCAGCATAATTTTAATACAGCTTTTTCCTTTCTTAAAATGTGTGTACATTTTTTTGGCACCCTCCGTATGTGATATATATACATTCCCCCCACCAAAACCCTTAGAAAATGTATAACACCAAGAGTGAATCCTAATGTAAACTATGAACTTTGAGTGATAATGATGTATCAATACAGGTTCATCAATTGTAGCAAATATACAACTTTGGATGTTGACAGTCGGGGAGGATATGGGGGGCATGCGTATGTGGGAACTCTATACTTTCTGTTCAATTTTGCTGTGAACCTAAAACTACTAAAAGAATAAAATAAAATCTATTAAGGAAAAACTATAGTGAGATACTATTACACATGTATTAGATTGTCAAAAATTTAGAAACCTAAAAATATCAATATTTTTTGAAGATGTGGAACAATCCTAGCACTTATGTGTGCCTTAGGTAAATGTATGTTGATACAGTTATTTTATAAGACAATTCGAAATTATCTAATAATATTGAACATGCCCCTAAGTCAGCAATTCCACTGTTAGGTATATTCCCCATAAAAATAACTGAAAACAATCCAAATGTCCATAATATAAAATTTGACATATTCATACAATGAAATGCCATTTGAGTATATGCCAACTTGGATTAGTCTCTGAAATGTAATATTGTAAAAAAGGGAAAAGTATATTAGACATGGAGCCTCAAAACATATAACATTTAATAATATATTGTTCAAGGATCTATGACATTTGTGGTAAAACCATAAAAAAAAGCAAGGAAATGGTTAATTGCAATGACAGGATAGTGAGTCCTTCAGTGAAGGGTGAGAGGGTGGGATATAAGAGATGAAGACTCAGGATACCTCAAAGGTACTGGTAATATTCTATTTCTTATTTGGGGGTGGGTATAAAAATTCCATTTATTCTTTAAACTGTGGTGTGTGTGTTCTTTTGTATATGTATTGTATTTCACAATAAAACTTTTTTTAGAAACCAAACTCTAGATCTATATTATATTAAACCATATTTTTGTTATAATTTTCATCCTCCTGTTCTACTTCTTTAAAAATCACACTCCCTGACTTTAACTTGTGCTACAAAATGACAATAATCAAAACAGCATGGTATTAGCAAAAAGACACACAGACCAATGGAATAGAATTGAAAACCCAGAAATAAACCCACATACATATGGCCAGATAATTTTTGACAAAGGAGCCAAAAACATACAATGGAGAAAACAAAGTCTCTTCAGTAAATGTTGGGAAGATTGGAAAGCCATGTGCAAAAGACTGAAACTAGACTGCTATCTATCACCATATTCCAAAATTAACTCAAAATGGATCAAAGACCTAAACATAAGACCTGAAACAATAAACTGCATAGAAGAAAGCATAGGTACTAAACTTATGGACCTTGGGTTCAAAGAGCATTTTATGAATTTTATTCTAAAGGCAAGGGAAATAAAAGCTAAAATAAATGAATGGGACTATATTAAACTTAAAAGCTTCTGCACAGCAAAGGAAATCATCAACAAAACAAAAAGGCAACCAACCAAATGGGAGAAGATATTTGCAAACAACACCTCCAATAAGGGGCCAATAGCCAAAATATATAAAGAACTCATACAACTCAATAGCGAAAAAACAAACCATCCAATTAAAAAATGGAGAGAAGACCTGAAGACACTTCTCCCAAAAAGACATACAAATGGCCAACAGCTATATGAAAAAATGCTCAACTTCACTAGCTATTAGGGAAATGCAAATCAAAACCACAATGAGATACCACCTCACACCTGTTACAATGGCTATCATCAAGACAAATAATAAATGTTGGAGAGGTTGTGGAGAAAAAGGAAACCTAATACACTGCTGGTGGGAAAGTAAATTGGTACGGCCACTATGGAAAACAGTGTGGAGGTTCCTCAAAAAATTAAGAATAAAATTACCATATGATCCAAAAATCCTCCTGGTTATCTACCCAAAAAATCTGAAAACATTTATCTGTAAAGATATATGTATCCCAATGTTCATTGCAGCATTATTTACGGTGGCCATGACCATAAATAAACAACCAACGTGTCTTTTGGTAGATGATTGGATAAAGAAGATGTGGTATATATACACAATAAAATACTACTCAGCTATAAGAAAAGATGAAATACTGCCATTTGTGACAACATGGATGGATCTTGACATTATTATGCTAAGCAAAATAAGTCAGACAGAAAAAGTCAAGAACCATATGATTTCACTGATATGTGGGATATAAAACTGAAAGTAACAAAGGAATAAGACAAACAAAGAAAAATTCATAGATGCAAACAACAGTTTAGTGGTTACCGGAGGGTAGGGAAGGTGGGGGTGCTGGAAGAGGAAAAGGGGGATCAAATATATGGTGATGGAAGGAGAACTGACTCCGGGTGGTGAATACACAATGTGATATATAGATGATGTAGTATAGAAATGTACACTTGAAACCTATATAATTTTATTAACCATTTTCACCTCAATTAATGTAATTTAGAAAAAGAAAAAAAGAAAAATTTTCATCCTCCTGCTTGTCTGTTGGCATAGGAGAGAAAGAGGCCAATACCCAGTCAGAAATTGAGATAAGAAAAAGAGGGACAATATGAGTCCTTTATGTACTGAAACTGATTGTGGCTGAGGTCAACACTATCTTATTCTTTTATACTATGTTTTCATACTATGTTTTATACTATCTTTTCTTCTGAATTAAGTTCCTTTCACTGACTATCAAGAGTCCTAAATAATGATTTGTGTTTACTTGTACATTATTTCTCTCTCCAACTAGACTATAATTCTTGTGAGCACAGAAGCTTCTGGTCTATCTCATTAACTACCACATTTCCAATTGCCTCAAACAGTGCCTGGGACATAAGCACTTATTGCATATTTGTTGAGTGAATAATAAACAACCTAATTAAAATCGAGTGCTCCTATATTTGTACTTCTTCCATGATAGCACTCAGGACATTTTTGTAATTATCTCTTTGTATGTATCCACCATCAGATATGAAGACACCATTATACTGATAGTACCTAGCAAAACTCCGTGTGCTAGGTCCTCAGTAAATTCAATTAATATTAAATGCATACATAGAAACAATTTTTTCTGCAATGCAACCTCTATTTCTAACTATTCTTCATTTTTGCAAGTCACAACTATTAATAATAATCTTTAGAATTAATTTGATCATTAAAGCTGCCTGCTTAAAACCCTCCAGTAATAATAACAGTATACTTCTTTGGTGCTCATTATGTGGCCAGGCACTATTCTGAGTGTTTTTTATATATTAATTAATTTAATTCCCATAACAATTCTATGGAGATGAAATCATCTTCATTTTGCAGATGAGGAAATTGGGACACAGAGAAGTTAAGTAACTTGCCTAAAATTACTCAGCTAATACCGTGTTTCCCCGAAAATAAGACCGGGTCTTATATTAATTTTTGCTCCAAAAGACACATTAGGACTTATGTTGAGGGGATGTCATCCTGAAAAATCATGCTAGGGCTTATTTTCCGGTTAGGTCTTATTTTCAGGGAAACACGGTAGCAGTAGTGCCAGGATTCTAACCTCTGCATCTTGACCATAATCCCATAATGCCTCGAGTGGGTCTGTAGAGCCTATTGAGTAAAATCCAAAATCCTTAAACTGCAAATGAGGCTGCTCACAATGTCACCTCCGGGATCTTTTCCCACACCACTTCCTTCTGCAAGCCCTAGGCTCCAAACATTATAACATTTTTCTGAACACATTATAACACTTGCAGTTACTTCCTTTCATAGCTGCAAGGCTTTGAACATAGACTGTCTTTTGTTCTCTTTCCTCCTGGCAAACTTCTATTCATTTCTCAAAACCCTGCTAAAAATGTCTTCTCTGCAAAGCCTTTTTAATTTATGCTCCCTTGTCTGCATTTCTTCAATTTTGTGGCTTTTATCATACTATGTTATAATGTTTAGTATATATGTTTTTCTTCTCTACTAATTTCGGGATCATCTAGTTCCAGACTCATGTCTTATTTGTTTATGTAGCCTCCGTGCCAAAACTAGTGCTGCTATACTTAAGGCACTCAAAAAATGTGTGTTAAACAGATGAATAAACACTAAGTTTAACATTCAAGATATAAAATGAAACTTTGGCATTCTATCACTTTGTCACTATTTATTTATTAATGTTATAAGACCACGAAAGTATTTGTTTTGTTTAGCCATCATAGTTTTAAGTTTTACTGGTCTCTCCCTTGTTTTGCTTTGTCTATGTAGCACTGCTTTGATACTTACATAACAAAAAGTTAATTATGTGTCTGCCTTGCCCACTTGTACTACAGTTAGCACCTTGAACATAGGGTTCATATCTTACTATTCTCAATGGAGGGGCCCAAAGCTTGGAATATAATAAAGGTTGAATAAACCCTTGTTAAATTGTATTTAATTTCAATTTGTTGGCTTGGTTAGGTTATCTGGTTATCTGAGTATCCTCTTATCTCTAAATCTCTTTCCTCTGATATGTCTGGCAATTCTATTTTGTTTCTCTTATGTCATTCATCTTCATCCCTGTGACAATCCCAATATGAGGAATGTAGGTTCTAAGGCTAGAGATACTGCAAAGTAAATGTTGAAGGAGACATTTTCACTTAATTTTTCAGTTTCTTAAAGTATAAACTCTAACAAGTTTGGGTAATTTAAATTTAGCTCATGTTATTGTCCCTCAGATTTAAAAATAACAATGGATACTCTTTCAAATTGAAAGACGACAATGCAAATGATATGGTGTCATAAGAAATTATTTCAAAAGATTGCTATAAAATATTGCACTCTAATACCTGTAATTGGAATCTTCCAGTATGAAAATTTCGAGAAATAAAAACACACTGAGAATGAGATTTAATCTTCTCCTTTGATGGTCTTCGCCTGCATCTCTCATCAGTTGATTTAAATTTGGAATTTTGAAATATTTTTCTGAAAAATATTTTATGAATATTATTACACATGAATTATAAACAAATACAATTACTTTGTTTCCAATAGTTACACATAAGTGTTTAAAAATCAGAATAAATATATTACATACTTATTTTTAAAAGCACAAATCAACATATATTTCCTTCTCATGTTACTGATTTCATTATACCTATTTTATTCATAGAATGTAAATAAAGCTATTTCTTATGCAGGGTTAATATTTCCAGTTTGAAGATTAACCATGAGTTTTTTGATACCCTTCTTTCTGGTTGTGAGATAATTAATCAACTTTAATATTAATTAGGTTTTTCATAAATTTGCCTTTAATGGCAAAGGAAATTAAATGAAACGAAACTCAATGGTCATGTTTATGTTTAATAATATCTCTGGCAAAAGTAAGTGGAAGAAAACTGAATTGAAACTAATGACTTGTAAAGAAAGAGTACCTGTGATCTTTATCCATGCAACCACAAACAATTTTGAAAGAAAATTTAAAATAATAGAGTAGCAAGTAAAACCCCAGATGACAAAAGACAGTTAAGCATAAGAAAATGTAGTTTCTAGGTCATTCTAAACTTAATGATTTAAATATTAATGCTAATTGCCATTTCTTCTTTCAGAGGTGCTAAAAATTTTCCAAATTAATTCAAGAGTTCATGTTATATTACCTAATGAGGTATTAAAAATTAGGATTCATTTATTCACTAAATTGAATTCACTTAATGAATATTTATTGAGTACATACTATGTGTCAGGCATTGCACTGGGTGTGGTATATATAGTGGCAAAGGAAAGAAAAGCACAGCCACTACCCTTATAAAACTGTCATTGCTCTCATGGAGCTTAAATACTAGTAAGGTAGACAGTAATAAAATAATCTCGAGAAAATGAAAAATTACAAGTGTGGAAAGTGTTATCAAGGAAAACTACCTGGTACTATGTGAGTACTATATAACAAAGGGAATTGATCTGGTTAGAGAAATCAGGGAAGGCTTTTCTGAGGCAGGGGTGATTGAATTGGATATCTGCAGACACAGTACCATATTTCCCCGAAAATAACACTGGGTCTTACATTAATTTTTGCTCAAAAAGACGCATTAGGGCTTACGTTCAGGTGATCTCATTTTTTTCATGTACAACAATCTACATTTATTCATGTACAAAAATCTACATTTATTCAAATATAGTCATGTCATCATCTTCTGGAACAGCATCATAACCCTCCAAACCCTGAATTCCAGCTTGTATTTCTTGCAACTCCATTTCCTGTAGAACCATTGGCCCCAATCTCTCATGTCCAGCAATAGAGCTCTCCTTAAATGAGCACTTCTTGTCCATGTAGCCTGCTCATGGTGCACTGGCAACACAGCTGTCACTGATTTTATCCTATGAATTCTTCACCCAAGTCCCGACCTCTTGCAAGCTAGGCTTCACAAAGTTTCTACGCTGATTTCTCTCCATTCTATTTTCAATGTAGTCATTGATTTCCATGTGCAAATGGTCCTTGAAGGGTTTGTTTATTGCAATATCAAGAGTCTGGAGATAGGCAGTCATTCCTGCGGGAATCATTATTTTATCTATTTTTCTCTCTGCTAGGAAGTTCCTCATGTCTAGCATGGTGAGTGCTGGCTGAATCCCAGACTAGCAGACCTCTTTGGCCACCTTGCAAAACAAGTGGCAGCATTAAATCGACCCACTTCCTTATAACTACTTGTGTGCACCAGACTCTTTCGGTTTCAAGAACATAAATGCCTGGAACACGGTCAACCTTATCTTTCTTGCCGTTACTGATGGTTAGAGCTGGGGCTTTTTTTCCATCCAGATGACTTGCCAAAATACAGGTAACTTTTGTAACCAGTGGAGGGAATGTAGATTGACGAGTCACCCCTCTGATCAATTGTCATTTGAGATCCTTGGCCCATAAACACTGCAGTTTCATCCATAGCAATCATGTTGGAGAGTTGGTATTTTAAAAAGTCAATGCCATCAACAAAGGACTTGAATGCAAGTGCACATTTAATAACTTCAGTATCTTCCAGCTAGAACAGTGTTGTCGATCTTCTTAGAGGCAGTTCATGTCGCTGAAGGAAGCCATCCAGCCAGTGTTGTGATGCTTTGAATTCTTCTAGGGATATTTCAAACTGTGGTGCCATTGCAAGGGCAAATCCTTGAATATCTGCCCTGCAAACAACCAAAGCCTTTGTTCTGCTGTCAGCAATCCATTCACAGATGATGTTTTCCAGCTCAGGAAATAATGGTTGCCGACCTGATCCACACTTGCGCTTCTTAGCAGTCCCTCGTCCACCTATTGGCTGAAGTTATTATACTCTGCTCGCCATTTTTGGACCATTCAGAGATCCAACTTCTCTTTGCAGAAAGCTGTAAGATTCTTGGCCTGGGAGTCCTCCATGATTCCTTTCTTGTACTCGACAGAATAGCTCTTTCTTTTTTCACTCATCTTGTCTGGGGGTCAACATATTATTCCCTTTAAATCTACCATTAAATCAAGTGTTAAGTGAAGACTTATGAGACAGGAGTGGCAACAAAAATGATAACAGTTAAGAATGAAGGTCCACACAAAAGCGACAAAAAATTGCAGACACCAAAATTCAGAAAACGTTTCTTTATTTCACATGAGTGCATTAAGTACGTCTGTTACAACACACAACATATTGAATTATGAAGATTCGTATTAGACACAACCATGTCCATTTGTTATCAAGTGTGCATGTTATTTGTGCATTGTGTCTGTACTCTGGTCATTCGGCAATGTCTCGAGTTCATCTGTTTACATAGGCGTCCAAAGGTGCCTGCCTGAGTATTTACAAATACTTAATTATAATTTATATTATCATTTATTTTAAGTATTAATGTCAATATTATTTATTTGTATTTAATTATATATTAATATCATTACTTTATAATTCAATAAGTCTGTCATGTGTTGCAATGGACATACTAAATGCATCCATCTGGCTGCCAATCTTAACTGGGGCTTATTTTTGGGGTAGGGCTTATATTACAAGCATCCTGAAAAATCATGCTAGGGCCTATTTTCTGGTTAGGTCTTATTTTCAGGGAAATACGGTAGTAGTTTTAGGTAGAGTGTGGTGGAGGAGGAGAGATGTGGGTGTATGTATATTCTTGTCAGAGAGAATATCAAGTCCAAAGACCTAGTGACCAGATTAGAGCCATGCAGCAGAAGCACAGAAAGCAAGAGGGAAAGTGGGAGATGAAATTGGGGAATATGCATGGTCAGACCATGTGGGGACTTAAAAGTCATGTCGTTTTGTCTTTATCCTAAAGCTATGGGAAATCCTTTATAATATACTGGGGATGGGGTGCAAGGGTGGGTGACTTAATTAGATTTGCGTTTGGAAAATGTCTGGCTGAAGTGTGAAGAAGAGATTAAACGAGGGCAATAGTGAAGGTAGCAGGTCAGTTATAACTCCTACTGCAGCGGTCTGTGTGGGATAATGATTACTTAGATGAGGTCATGGCAGTGCTGATGGAGAGAAATGAATAGAGTTGAGCAATTTATGAGATAAAATAAATAAAACTTGAGGATGGTTCAAAATTAGTAGGGATGGGAAAGAGAAAAGGAAGTATCAAGTAGGTCTTCCATCTTTAGATGAAAAAAAAATCCTTCCTTGACCCCACATTCTCCATTTATCAGCTCCCCCTCACACACACTCACAAACAGCTTCTTGAAAGAGCTGTCTATACTTGTCTCAATTTTCTCCCCTCTTGTGTTTCATTCAAAGGTAACCCATCCCTCCACCAAAACTCTTTAAGGCCACCAATAACTTCCATGTTGCCGAATCCAAAAATGATTTCTCTATCACCTTTCTCAACTTCTTAAGCACCTTGAACATAACTGGTCATTGCCTCCTTCTTGAAACATTTTCATAATGTCATAATTTTGACTTCTTTGACACATTTCCCAGATGTTGTTGATTCTTCCTACTCTTTCACTAGATTTTTAAATGTTGGTAGGCTGAAAGGCACAGTCCTAGGTTCTCCTCTTTCAATCTTAGGTTCTTCTCTTTCAGCAATCACTCGCTGGTCGATCTCATCCAGTTCTGTGACTTTACATGACCTAAATCGTCAGCCCTGACTTCTCTCCTGAAGTTCATACATGTATATCCAACTACCTATTTGAAATTTCCTTTTGGGTTTCTGTCTAACAGGCTTTCAAAATTACATCCAAAATACAACTTCTAGTTTATCACCATTCCTTCAATTTGTTCCCTCCTCTAATCATCTCATCTCAGTAAATAGCTTGATTAACTACTTCATTGCTCATGGTAAAAATGGAGGTGATAGCATTAATTCTGTCATTTCGCTTATCTTTCCTTACCTCATCCAATTCATCAACAAGTCCTGCTAACTTTACTTGCTAAGCATATCCCCAATCCAATCCCTTCTTTTCATCCCTTCTACTTCCATATAAGTCCAAGACACTATCACCTCTCACTGGGATTGTGCAAAACCTCATAACTTGTCTCTGCTTTCACCCTGGCTCCATTAAAATTCAGGCTTCACAGAGAAGAAAAATCTTTTAAAAATATGTAAATCAGAACTCTCATACATTGCTGGTTAGGGGGGAGTACACCCACTTTGGAAAACTGGCAGTTTCATTTTTTCATTCTGGAATATAAAGTTCTTTTTAATTAAAGTATAACTGACATACAATATTACATTAGTTTCAGCTGTACAACATAGTGATTTGACATTTATAAACTTTACGAAGTGATCACCACAGAAATCTAGAAACCACCTGTCACCACACGAAGTTATTGTGATGTTGACTGTATCCCCTGTGCTGTACATTACGTCCCTGTTGACTTAATTTATAACTATAACTTTATATCTCTTAAACCCCCCTTCACCTTTTCTGCCCAATCCTCTGGCAGCTATCAGTTTGTTCTCTGTATCTATGAGCCTGTTTGTTTTGTTTTGTTTGTTTGTTTGTTTAGTTTTTTAGATTCCACATATAAGTGAAATGATACAGTATTTGTCTTTCTCTGACTTATTTCGCTTAGCATAATACTCTCTAGGTCCATCCATGTTGTCGCAAATGACAAGGTTTTATTCTTCTTTGGCTGAGTAATATTCGTGTGTGTGTGTGTGTGTGTGTGTGTGTGTGTGTGTGTGTGTGAGATCTTCTTTATCCAAAGTTAATCATATGTTCCAGCAATTTCACTCTTAGGTATTTACCCAAGAGAAGTGAAAGCATACATACAAAAATATTTATACAAGAATGTTCACAGCAGCTTTATTCCTAATAGTTAAAAACTGGAAATGACCCAAATGTCCATTAACAGAAGAATAACCAACAAACAAACTCGGATATATTCATACAATGGAATATTACTCATCAATAAAAAGAACGAACTACAGATAAATGCAACAACATAAATAAACCTCAAAAATATTATGTGAAAAAAAAAGACATAAAGTCCATATAGTTACATTTATGTGAAGTTCAAGAATAGGAAAATTAATCTATGGTGATAAAAATTAGAATAATTGCCTCTGGGTGGGAGGTGGGGAGTAATGCCTGGAAAGGAGCGTGAGGGAACTTTACAGGGTGATGGGAAAGTTCTGTATCTTGACTGGGATTGTGGTTACATGGGCACGTGTTTGTTGAAATTCATCATCATACATTTAAAATCTACACACTTTTTTGTATGGAAATTATACCTCAAATTTTAAGAAGTGTTATAAAAATGTAATTCATCTATAGGTGACATTATTGAGTTTTTAAAATGGGGATAATATTACTGCTATCTTATGGGGCTATTATGAAGTCTAAATGAGATAATATATAAAGCACTTAGAATAGTGCCTAGTACGTAGTAAGCACTAATTGTTAGCTAGTATGATGATGATAGTGTTTCATTCCTCTGCTTAAATTCTGATAACACAAATAATAAAATCCAAACTCCATATTCTAGCCTTCAAACTCCTCTGTGATCTGGCCCCCACCTACCTCTTTAATCTCATCATTATTTTCCTCTCAGTACAGTCTATTCACACTGGCCTTTCTATTTACTGAACAATGCTAACATCATTTCCACTTGGGGTCTTTGAACTTACTATCTCTTTGAAAGCTCTTCCACAAGGTCTTCACATATCTGTCTCCTTCTTTTCACTCAGGTGTCAGAATAAATACTGCCCACTTGAAGAGGCATTCCCTGACCACTTTATCTATTTGTTCGTTATCTGTCTCCTCCCAGTGTCACTGCAAGTGAATGAGACAGAAACCTTGTCTGATTTGTTCACAGAACAATGGCAGGCACCCAACAAATATTTGTTGAAAAAATGAACAAGTGAATAATTTCTAGTTTCTGACTTGTGCAAGTGGATAGATAGTATGTATTCATTTGCTGAGAAAAGGAGCACAGGAAGAGTGTGTGGGAAGATCATGTTACAATTTGTATATTTTTAACACCCAATAAAGCAAATGATTAAATAATTAAAAACACCAAATTTTAGGATTGAAAGGAACTGAGATGCCAAGTATCTTTTCTTCTGTGTCTGGCAAAAGACAACATTTACATCATACCAAAACATTCTGTCAGCTCTTTCCTTAAGCATCTTCTCAACAAAGGGAATCTTCCTGTCAGTAATGTTTTTAACCTCTAAATTAGTAGTGAAAATTTTAAAAAATTTCTAGCTTTATATTATCATTCAAATGTATGTCTTCTAGAGAACACAACAGATCTCATTATTTTTTAAAATGTTAATATATGAAGATTGCTATTATACTACTTGGACAATTATACTACCAGGACTTCTATTTTCAGGCTACTTTAATCATGTAAAGCTTTCCCTCCCCAATCAAAGGGTCTATATCCACATCCAAAATTACAGAATCAATACTATTTTAGTTATTTAAGTTTAATACCATTTGAAAAAGTCTTTCATTGGATTTTTAAAAGAAAAAAAGTAAAATATTCTAATATACCTTACCTTCGTTTGCAAATCAGGAACCACAAAGCTGATGCCAAAGCAAAGAAGCCAATTCCCAAAGTAACAGCACCAGCAGCCAGAAAATAAGTTAAGTGATTAAAAAAACCTATACAAATAAATTAAACAAGAATATTTCATGCATGTATCTTAATTCTCTAGGTAAAATTAAATGATATAATATTTCAAATGACGCTACATAGAGTAGTGTTAAGACATTAAGTAGGAAGTTGGGAGACCTGAATTCTGCTCCTGTGCATTTCTAATAAAGTTCAAGACCCTGAGTTTGAGAATTACACAGGGCCTCATGCTGATTGGGGCCCAGGGTGCATTTCTCTGACCCTACCAGGATTTGAGACCTAGATTTTTTTGTTTTTATACAGCTGTCACCTCCTTTTTCTTATCTAGTTTTCTCCTTTCCCAGTTTAGCTGTGAATTTTTGTTACTTTTCCAGTATCATTCCAGTATCATTCTTTGCAGTCCTCCAACATAAGACACTATCCATTTTAAGGTTTTGATTATCAGTCACTACAAGGAGGTAGATGAGGGCAATAAAGAACAAGTAGGAGGAATTAAAAAAAATCTTAGGAATCTTGAAATGTTTTATCTATACTTAAGAACAGTGAAAGATCATAGCCAAAGCTAAATAAAAGCAATATCAAATAATAGCATATCACAGCTTTATAATTGGAAAAGCCTATAGGAATTATATGGTATAACTCCTTCATTTTAAAGATGTTAAAATTGAGACTCAGGTAAGAGAATAACTGAACTAAGTAAGGTTAGGTAGCATATTAAGGCCAGTCTCCTGTTTTTTTCTATTATCTTAATACCAATCATCTTTTTTTAGTTTCAGGTGTACAAAGCAATGTAATAGTTGGACATTTACACCCCTCACAAAGTGATAACACCTCCAATTTACTACCCCTCTGACATTGTATATAGCTGTCAATATACTATTGACTATATTCCCTATGCTGTAAGTGGACACTTCGGTCAACGTTGCTCAAGCACTAGTTTGCTATATTCAGAAGTGTCTGGATGCTGATGGTAACCACTTTGAGCACCTCTTGTAACTGCAGAAGTCAAACGTGACTTGTATTCATCTTTTGTTATCGGTATATATTGAGTATTACAATTTTAATACAGTTTTCCTTTCTTAAAATGTGTATACATTTTTTTGCACTATATATATATATATTTTAAATTATATTTGGCATTCAATATTGTTCAACTTTAGCTTCCAGAGCATAGTGCAGTGGTCAGGCATCTACTCAGTCCATGAAGTGATCTCCCCTGATAAGTCCAGTGCCCATCTGGCACCCCACATAATCTTTACAACATCACTGATTATATTTCCCATACTGTTAATACCAATAATCTTAATACTGGTATGTATTTTTAAAAATTAGGAATAAAGAAAGGAAATTACAATCAGATTGGTCAAGTACTCATTAAGATTCTGAAATCTGCTACTTAAGCATAATGCGAGCTGTAGAAAGCCTTTGCAGAAGGGTGTACAAGAACTTGAAAGGCCTTAAGAAAACTTAGAAGTATATTATTTGGGAAAAAAGCGTTTAAAAGTATAAAACTAATGGAAGGTCTTTATGTGTAAACATATTATAAGTTCCACTAAGGATATGACATGATAAAGAGTTCTCATACTTTTG
Organism: Rhinolophus ferrumequinum; assembly: GCF_004115265.2. Taxonomy (NCBI): domain Eukaryota; kingdom Metazoa; phylum Chordata; class Mammalia; order Chiroptera; family Rhinolophidae; genus Rhinolophus; species Rhinolophus ferrumequinum. The sequence continues at coordinate 36,523,449 of NC_046292.1, read as the reverse complement.
TTGTTTCCTAAGTAATTTTGAGCTTCCAAGACAGTGCTTCTCAAATCTTTGTTTTCTTTGGGTTCAGAAATGTTTACATTTGGGAATTAATTAATGGTACCTGTTATATAAGGCTATTTATCAAATTGATACTCATAATACAAAAAAACCCACAATAAACAAAAAAACCCTACAAAACCTCTAAATGCCCCACATTAGGAAGTCAATTAAATAGGCTATGGGGATATTATAATTGAAAAATATAGTATTCTTTTACTATTTAGTGCAGGGTTTCTTAACATCAATACTAGTGATCTTTTGAACCAGGTAATTTGTTGCTGGGATGCTCCTGTGCATTGTACTAAAGATGTCTCCAGGTATTAACAAATGTATTCTGGGGGGTGGGTAAAATTGCCCCCAGTTGAGAATCACTGGCATAGTGGTATAAGGAAATGTCAGATAGTGTCAAATGATAAAAGCAAGACAGATAAAACCTATATTTCAAAAAATGTAAAAGACATAGTTGTACTCAAATATTAAGGGTTTCTATAGACAAAAGAAGAAAAGCAACACAAAGAAGTAAGTAGGGGCTACTGAGATCTGGAAGCAGGAATTATTAATAGCTAGAAGAAGCAAAGAAAATCATTGAGACAAGGCCTCAATCCATCCTCTGGCGCAGTGAATGACTCTGCATTACCAAAATCTCTGAGACAAAAAAGTACTGAGCCACCAATAAAAGACCAATTCAAATGGACTGAGGAGGAATCTTGGAACTAAAAAATTAAAAAATTTTAAGATGGAGTAAACTCTTTCTTGAACATAATTAATGAAATGAAAGATAATACTGAGAAATTCACCAAATTACATAAGGAAATAAATTTATGATAAATAGTGATACTTGAAAAAGATTAAGAGTATATAACATAAAACTAACAGAGGTTCCAAAAGTGAAGATAGAGAAATAACAGAGAAACAATATTCAGAGATACAACCTAAGGTTTTTACTTTAAAACAGTTTTAAATTCATACATAGTAAAATTTATTTTGTGCACATGTTTGCAGTGCTATAAGTTTGACAAATACAAAGAGTTCGTAATCACCACCACAATCAACTTACAGAACACTTCCCTCCCCGCCAAAAAAATTCCTTGCCCTGCCTTTAAGAGGCCAAGCACCAACTGCGGGCAACCACTGATTATTTTTGATCCTTCTTCTTCAACCTTATACTTTAGTCTTTCTAGAATTTCATATAAATGGTATCATATAACATGTGGCCTTCTGAGTTTGGCTTTTTTCACCTAGCATGATGCAGTTGAGATTCATCCATGTAGTTTGTATCTTTTTATTGTTGAGTAACAGTCCATTTTATAAATGTACCATTTTGTTTATTCCCCAGCTGAGAGACATTTGGTTGTTTTCAGTTTGGGGTTGTTAGGAATAAAGCTACTATACACTTGCATACAGGTATTTGTTTATACGTAAGTTCTTTTCAGTAGAATCAGGTAGCAAGTGTATATTTAAATTGATAAGAAACTGCCAAACTGCTTTCCATAATGGCTGTGTGTCTTGCTCTCCCACCGGCAGTGTATGATCGTGCCAGCTGCTTGGTGTCATCACCACCACTTGGTATTGTCAGTGTTATTTCAGCCATCCTAATAGATGTGCAGCGGTATTTCATTGTGGTTTAAATTTTCATTCCCTTAATGAATAATGATGTTGAGCATCTTGTCATGTGCTTACTTGCCATCTGTATACCTTCTTCAGTGAAGTATTTGTCTAAATCTTTGCTAATTTTTTAGGATTCTTTATACATTCTGGATACAAGACATTGGTCAGATATGCGATTTGGAAATATTTTCTACCAGTCCATGCCTTGTCTTTTCAATTCTCTTAATAGTGTTTTTCACAGGGTAAAACATTTTAATTTCAGTGATGTCCAATTTATCAATTTTTTCTCTTATGGATTGTGCTGTGGGTCCTATATGAGAACTCCTTGCCTAACCCAGATCACGAAGATTTTCTCCTATAAAAGATTTATAGTTCAATACACAATGTGATATATATAGATGATGTATTACATAATTGTACATAATTGTATATGCAATGGTTCCAACACCGTCTGTTGGAAAGAATATCCTTTCTTATTTAAGTTGCCTTACCATCTGTGGTGGCATGGGTGGACCTAGAGGGTATTGTGCTGAGTGGAGTATGACAGAGAAAGACAGATGCAATATGATTTCACTTATATGTGGAATCTAAAGTATAAAATAAACAAAACAGGAATAAACTCATAGATACAGAAAACATTTTGATGATTGCTAGATGGGAGGGAGGTTAAAGGGTAGGTGAAAGAGGGGAAGGAATTAAAAAGTACAAATTGGTTGTTACAATGTCGTCATGGGATTGTAGGGTATAGCATAAGGAATATAGTCAGAATATTGTAATAACTACGTAAGGTGTCAGATGGATACTACACTAATCAGGGGGATCACTTCTTAAATTACCTGCCCTACCACTATGCTGTATTCCTGAAATTAATATAAAACAATATTGAATATCAACTGTAATTGAAAAACTTTAAAAGGGGTTTAAAATTGAAGGGGAGTAAAAAGTTCAAATTTCCAGGTATAAAACAAATAAGTCATGGGGATGGAATGTACAACATGAGAAATATAGTCAATAATATTGTGATAGCGTGGTAGTGTCAGATAGTTACTGGACTTATCATGGTGATCACTTTTTTGGGTATATAAATGTTGAATAACTATGGTCTACATCTGAAACTCAGATAATATTGTATGTTAGCTATATTCCAATAAAAATCTTAAAAAAATAAAATTTTAAAAATCAATTAGCTATATTTGTGTCAGTCAATTTCTGAACATTTCTATTTACAAATGAGGAAACAGATGAGGCAAAATGAGGTTAAGTAACCTGCTTAAAGGCACACAACTGTTAACTGACAGAACAGTAATAATTTTAAAGTTGCTAAGGTTCTTCCTTATCTAGATTGGGTGAAGAATAGAGACACTGAATATCTTTAGATTTGTTAGAAAAAAACTGTTAAGTATGAATGCTAAATATATAAGGGTTTCATAAAAGAAAATATCTAAGTGGCCAATAAACATAAAGAAAACTTCACTGATAATCAGGAAAGTGCAAATTAAACCACAATGAAATAATACAACAACTCTATATGATGCCTAAAATGAAAAAGATAGAAAATATCAAGTGTTGCCAAGGAGGCAGAGTAACCTGAATTCTCATTCACTGGTGGGAAGATAATTTTGTACAGTGCTTTGGAAAACTGTTTGGCTCTATTAGTAAAGCTGAACATATGCATGTCCTATGACCCAGCAATTCTTAGACACATACCTAACTGAAGTGCATCCATACAAGTATGTTCACAAAAATATGTACTAGAATGTTTATGCATCACTATTTGAGAAAGCCACATATTAGAAACTGACCAGTTGCCCATCAGTAGTTGAATGGATAAATTTAAAAAGTTAAATTTCTGAAAACAAAGTATTCTATAACAATGGGAAAGAATAATTACAACTATGCACAACAATATGGAAAAATTTCATAAATGGTGTTCTGCAAAAGAAGGCAGACATAAAGTTCAAACACAGACATCAGGGGGAGTTCAAAGAAGCTGATAATGTTCTGTTTCTTAAACTGGGTGCTGGTTACACAGGTGTGTTCTGTGCAAATTCATCAAGCTTAGCAATTATGACTTATGAATAAACTAGATCTACACGTCCCAGCATGAATAGAACTGCAAAACCAATTTTCAGTGAAAAGCAATTTCCATAAATTTATATTCAATTATTCCAATTACGTACTGATTCTATTTATGCACATTAAAAAAAAAACACAAAATAATATCATTTAAAAAACATTAATGTAAAAGAAGTATTAAAATACACCAAATACATATTAGTTGTATCTGGGGAGGAAATGAGGGGAATGGGATTATGGATGGAACACAACCTTAGACTTTATCTGTAATATTTTATTGCTTTAAGAAATTAAAGATCCGAAACTTATAAGACCAAAAAATATTTATTTAGTAGGTGATACATGGGTGTTTTTTTATTCTTTGTCCTTTTTTATTTTCACTTTTCTGATTTTCTTAAATATTTAAAAAATATAAAAACAATATGATCTCAATTTTATAAAAAAAGAAAAAGGGAGAAACATATTTGTATAAGGAAAATAATCAATATTAGTTACACCTGGGGTAAGGATTTAGAGTTATAATTTTCTACTGCAGAGTTTTCTGTTATGTCCAAATTTTCTACCATGAGAATCTTAGAAAAATTAGAAACAAAAATTTTGAAGCTTCATATGCAATCCTTGACTGCTTCCTTAGATGCTACAGATCTCCTTGCAGCACCTTCTTTGTTGTTATCACTCTGTTTACAGCCCATCAAGTTTTCTCCTCCTGAAGTTCTCTGTCTCTGTCCACCTCTTTATCCTTTTTTTTTTTTTTTTTTTTTTTAAATTCTCCATTAGAGAAGAAAATAGGTGTGATTAGAAAATCATTTCAGTCCCTGGTTTAAATGGGTCATTTACATCTCAGGGGAATTCCAGTGAGGTATAAAGAATCTGAAAGTTTCCAAAGCACTTTACCAAGAGAAAGACAAATTACATATTTGTTAAATACCTTCAACAAGTTGCACTTTCTCTCTAAGTCAAAATGAAAAGGCTTACCTTTGAGATCATTAAAATCTCTCATTTTGATGTTTTAATCTATATATATTATAAAGAAACACTATATACAATGGTAGCATTTTTACTTCCTTGACTATGCCCTTAAGTATCCTATCCAAAGTAATGATTACTCTTCACTTTCAAAAGGCTCTATCATCTCCCCCTGTTTCTTTGTTTTTAATTACTATCATAAATAATCTTTACTTATTGGTTTATTGTATAGTATCTCTTCCCTTAACTAGAAGATAAGTCATTTTCACCATGGTATTCTCAGAGTTTAGAATGACTGGTTACTCAAGAAATGATTGAATAATCAATGAATGAATGATAGGCACTGTGCTAGATGCTAGCATCACAAAAATGAATAATGTAAGTATTTTGTTTAGTAGTTAGGTCATAAACGTGAAAAAGAATAAATGCAATTAAAAAGTGTTATAGGTGTTATAAGGGAAGAAATAAGTACAAAATGCAGACATGGGAAGATCTATAAAAAGACAGGGAAAAGTTAAAAAAAAAAAAAGGCTTCATAGTTTAGTTGAACATTGTTTGAGAACTTTGTATTGCCAAACCCCTGCCAAGAATTCAAAGATAAGTAACACATGATCATGGAGTTTACATTCTGGAGGGGATAAAACATTTAAATGGATATATTCATTAAAATATTCTGAGTTCTATGATAATGACCTGTTGACAATGCTAAGACAACAGAGGCAGTTTGACCAAGTGCAGGAAGTTTCCTAAAGATAACACCTAAGCTGAATCTTACAGAATGAGTAAGAGATAGCTAGCCAAAGACATTAAGTCTTAAACCAGGTTATGACTCTTCGATCTTAAAATAGACAAAATTCTCTTTTACTCACAACACTCTCCAGCTTACAATTGATCCTTTTCTTAACATTTGCAGCCAAACTCTTAAAATGAGAGTTTCTACTTCTTCACAACTTCTATTTCCAAGGTCATTAATAAATTAATTAGCACAAAATCAAATGGTCACTATTGATCACTCTCCCACCTTGGCATCAGTAACCTAAATTTACCAGGTTTTCTTCCTTTTTCTCTAGCTATATCTTTATTTCCTTTGTAGGTACCTTTTCCTTTGCCCCTCTATACTTTAACATCTAGATTAGATACAGATATATCCTTTAATCTAGATCTAGGTAGGTGTGTTAAAGAATATATGGATAGACATATAGATACACAAAGAATATACATATAAATAGAGATGATTATATATAACTTTAACCAGAATTACTAAGTATTTGTACCAGGAATGTTTTCAGGCTATTTTTTGCAATTATCACAGAACTACAAGTCCTGTTTTATTTTTTGAGTGTTCACAAATTACTTGTTTATTATACTTCTAGGGTTTTGCCAGATTTCAGTCTCAGGTTTACTCCAATTCAACAAACATCTAGTGAACACCAAATATGTGTGAGATACTGTTTTAGGCACCAGATGAGAATAAATAAAAATAAATCTAAAAATAAATAAAAATCTATTTAAATAAGAATGAATCCTTGCCCTGAAGGTTTAAATATCTATAATGAAATGTAAGCAAGGCTCATATGTAACCAGTATAAAAAGTTGACCATAATGATTTTTTTGTTTGTGTCTGAGCTGATTGGATATAAGACTAAATCTGTAAACTTGAAATAGTTACTTATTATGTTGATTGGATTTTAATGTTCTTATTTGAAAAACAGGAGTCATATTATCTATCTTGTAGAATTAGAATAAGAAATAAATAAGATAATGTTGAAGGGAATTAATAACATAAATAGGAAGACACCTCAAACTTATGAGGCTATAATGCAAGATTCAACAGCTTTATATAATCATTATTAAACATACTGCATTCTCTGACAATAATGCAATTAATTTTGGAATGAATAATCTAATATATACTCTAAAGCTCCCATACTTGTGGAAATTTAAAAATCACTCTATAAATAACTCATGCATTAAAGAGGAAATCAATGGAAATTTGAAAATACACAGAAGTAACCAATAATGAGAGCATTCTGTATAAATACTTGCAGCAACAAAGCTGGAGCCAAATTCAAGGGAAAGATATGGTCCTAAATACAGATATTAGAAAATAAATCTGAAAAATAATGAGTTTGGCATTCAAATTACAAATTGAAAAGGATGAGCAAAATAAGCCCAAATAATGTTGAGGAAAGAAAGAAGTAAGGAAATTAATAGAATAAAAATTAAGATTTTTGGTAAAGACTGATAAGATTGACAAATTGTTAGCAAGATTAGCCAAATAAAAAAAAGAAGGCACAAGTAAACAATATTAAAATGAAGAATGAACATAATTACAGTTATAGCAGAGATTAAAATAGGAAAATACTTTCAACAACTTCATGCTACTGTTTTAAAACTTATACTAAATTATATACACCTAAAAAATGACTTACAAAAAGTGACTCAAGAAGTAACAGAAAACCTAAATGAATATGTATTCATTAAATTTAATCTGCAGTTACAAAATTTCCCCAAAAGAAAACAGCAGGCCCCCATAACTTTACAATTTCTACTATATACCCATGATTCAAGTATTTCTTATCTTATACAAGCTCTTGCTGTTTGTTCAAATACATTTTCCTCTTCTTCCCAGGCAAAAAGCTATAGTACATGTCCGAGCTTCCCATACCATGAGGTGAAGCCCTATGACTGAGTTCTAACCAATGGAATTTGAGTGAAAGTGATGTCACAAAAAAAAGCTCCCAAGCACCTTTCTCCATGTTCTTTCTCCCTTTAGGCTTGACTGGGATGGAGATGATCCCTAGGGAACTTTGGAAACCATGTATCATCATAAATATAATTGACATTTATAGAAAATTCAACCCAAATAAAATGAAAACACAACACATCAGAATTTGTGGGTTGCCACTGAAGCAGGGGCAAAAATCTATACCAAAACTGCCATAGTAGAAAAAAATGTGTGAATGATCATAAAAACTAGAATAAGTAGAGCAAATTAAGCCCAAAGTAAATAAAAGAAAAAAATATTAAAAACCAAAGTTAAAACCAGTGAAATAGAAAAGAGAAAAACAATAGACAAAAATCAATAAAAGCAAAAGTTGGTTCTTTGAGATTTATAAAATTGATAATCTTCTGGCTAGACTGATCAATAAAAAGAAAAAAGGCACAAATTACCAAAATCAGAAGTTATAGAAGTGACATTACTACAGATTCTACAGATATTAAAAGAATAGTAAGGCAATATTATGAACAATTTTATGCTAGTAAATTTAACAAGTTACATGAAACGGAAAAATTCCTTAAAAGACATAAATTTCCAAAGCTTATTTAAGAAGAAATGGGTAACATAGACACATATCTACTAAAGAAATTGAAATTGTAGTTAAAATTCTTCCTACAATGAAAATTCCACGTCCGGATGGCTTCACTGGTAAATTCTACCAAATATTTAAGGAGAAAAATAATATTAATTCTACATAAATGCTTCCAAAAATCTGAAGAAAAATACTTTTCAATTCATCCTATGAAGCCAGCATTACCCTGATACCAAAACCAAACAAGAGTAAGAGTGAGAGGAGAGAAAAAATTATAAATTGAATCATGAACATAGATGCAAAAATTTTAAACAATATTTTAGCAAATTGAATACATTATATTAAAAGGATAATATTTCATGACCAAGTAATGTTTATCCCAAGAATACAGGGTTGGTTTACCATTTTAAAATCAATCAATGCAATTCACCATATTAACAAGTTTGAAATGAAAACCCATGTGATCGATATGGATCTATACCAGTAGACATGAAAAAATTTGATAAAATCCAACATCCATTCCTGATTTAAAAAACAAAAACAAAAAACTGTCAGCAAACTAGGGTTGAAGGGAACTCTATTCTACTTATCAGGTTCTTCACCCTGATATGGGCCATTTACAAAAAAAAAAAAAAAAAATCAGACTTGATGGTGAAAGACTGAATGCTTTCCTCCTACAATCAGGAACAATACAGGGATGTGCACTCTCATAACTTCTATTCAATTCAACACTGCACTGAAGTTCTAGCCAGTGCAACCAGCCATGGGAAAAAACCCCACAAAAAACGGCATCTAGATTAAAAAAGAATAAATGTTTATATTCTAAGCATTACTGTCTGAATGCTTTTGTGCCTCCCCAATTCATGTGTTGAAATCCTAATGTCCAATGCAATATTGATGTCCAATGAGTTTTAGAAGGCGAGGCCTTCGAGAGGTATTTAAGGTCATGAGAGTGGAGCCCCCATGAATGGTATTAGTGTTCTTATGAAAAAGACCCAGCAGAGCTCCCTAGCCCCTTCCACTATCTGAGGACACAGCAAGAAACAAGAAGAGATCTCTTCTGACACAATACTTGACCATGCTGGCACCCTGATCTCAGACTTCCAGCCACCAGAACTGTGAGAAATACATTTCTGTTGTTTATAAGCCACCAAGTTGGTGGTATTTGATTATAGCAGCTTGAATGTACAAAGCCCACAGAGTACAGGATCATCTATGTAGAAAAACCTGTGAAACTTTAAATAAATTAGTAGAACAATTGAGTTTATCAAGATTGCAGGATACAAGATCAATGTACAAAAAGACAATTTTCTTCTGAAACTATAAAACTCCTAAAAGAAAACAGCTTTATGATATTACTCTTGGATATTATTTTATGAATGTGACACTGAGAGCAAAAATAGACCAGTGGAACTATATCCAACTAAAAAGCTTCTGTGCAGCACACAAACAAACAAAAAAACATCAACAGAGTAAAAAAGGAACATACAAAATGGAAAAAAACATATGCAAACCATAAAAGGTTAATTTCCAAAATATAAAGGCTAAACCCAATAGTAAAGAAAACTAATAACCCAATTTAAAAATGGGTTAAAGATGTGAATAGACATTTTTCCAAAGAAGCCATTACATACAAATGGCCAATAGGCATATGAAATAATGTTCCACATCACTATCCATTAGGGAAATGTAAATGAAAACCACAACTCAGACCTGTTAGGATGGCCACTGAAAAAAAGACTGTGTTAGTGAGAATGTGGAGAAACTGGAATTCTTGTACACTGTAGGTGGGAATGCAAAATGGTGCAGCTACTATGGAAACCAATACGGAGATCCTCAAAAAACAAAAATTAGAACTACCCTATGATCCACCAATCCCACTACATCTACCCCTTGGGGGTTTGGAATGATTAAACTAATTAATGAATGAAAAAACATATTAAAAGCTGGAAAAAGTTATCAAATATGTTATTAATCTTGTGAGAGTAAAAGTTAACCTCCTTAATTTTCAAAACAGATCCTATACTTTATTATTTGTATACCTATCTTCTGAAATATACTGTTTTTCCTTTAATAAATAATAAATGACTTTGTATCCTTGTCAGATAGTTATCTTGAACTGATTACTATCAGGCTCCTCACAAAGTCAATGCAAGCAAATGACACTTGAAACAGTAAGAAAAACTTGAAATAGTAAGACTATATAATCAAATATTACTTGTAATAAGTGATACTATTAGAAAATATATCTAAGCTACAATAGATTAATATTTCTACAAAAATGCTTTTAATTTAATGTTATATTTTAATATTATGTCTTTATCTTTTAGCAAGAATATATAAAGAAATGATTATATAGGGAAATAATCACCTAAACATTAACTATATTATCCATCATATAGTTTAAAGTGTCCTTTATGTAAGAATTCTGTGGTAAGTTCTCTTTGAATTCAATATCAAGAAACATTCTTTTTACACCAACTGACAATGTGTTCATTTGTCAGGTAGGAATTATATATCCAGTGTTTCTTTGCCTTGAATATTATAAAGTTCAAACTAAAGTTCATGCTTGATTATGGGATTATGGGATTATGGGATTATGGAATTATGTTAACTCCAATTTTAAATTTATGACGTTTCCATTTTTCTTTCCTACGTTTTAGCTTTTATATTTTTATCAGTTCTATTATATGTGACTTTTACTGAAAGCTATTGGAAATCCTTTCTGAAAGTAAGAAAGGTATACGTTTTAAAAATTAGCTGGAACTTTGTTAGTCCTCCAAAGAAAAGGGCCACATATTATTCACTCTTGTGTCCCTTGACACTTTTAGACTTATCCCTAAATTTTGCTTGTAGCATATTACACAGTAGGGATTTAACTATAAATGGCTCATACTACCATCTGAAGAATTGCTATTTAATGAGTCAGATTAATTAATTCCAGGGTTATTTACTGAGCACTTATCATGTGCCAGACACTGTCCTGAAGACAGTGATACTTCCCCTCTTAAGAAGAGAGTCCTGGGACTCATATTTTAGTGGGAGGGGACAAATAATAAACACATAAGCAAATAAGATACATATAGCAAATAACAATAAGACAAGCAAATAAACACTTCAGCAAATAAGATAGGGTGATGAAGGTCTTGAAGAAATCACCTAATTACCAGGTGGAAGCTGAAAAGGATACCTCAAGATAATGTGTATTTTCATACTATCAACCATAAAAAGATCTGAATTGTCCATTTGAAAGGGATACTGCTTATATTTGTCACCAATTCAATCACTGGGAGCATTTTTTTTTTTTTTTTTTTACAGTGCAAGGAGGTCTTGTTTAAGAATGTAGAAGCGCCTCCATACTGTGGCATATAAAACTGAAAGCAACAAACAAACAAGACAAACAAAAAAACAAAAGATCATGGACACAGACAACCATTTAGTGGTTACCAGAGGGTTTGGGGAGAAGTGGGTGGTAGAAGAGGGAAAAGGGGTGGTGTATGGTGATGGAAGGAGAACTGACTCTGGGTGGTGAACACATAATACAACATATAGATGATGTATGATAGCAATGTACATTTGAGACCTATATCATTTTGCTAATCAATGTCACCCCAATAAATTTAATAAAAACTAAAAAAAGAAGGTAGAATCAGATGATGTTGAATATTATACTACTAGAGCATAATAACATAAAAAATTATGTTATTAAACTCATTGTACCAACAACAAAATAGTCTTTTGACTTTCACTAAAGTAGTCTTCTAGTTTAATCCCTTAAATTTCCTCTGCATTTTCCTAGATTCTCGTCATTGTAACCTTCCCTCCAAAAGGTAAGAGGGTTGTAGGCAAAAAGATAAACGTGCATCACCAGCTAGGATAAGTACTTAAGTATTAGTTTCCCTGGCTAGAATTAGACAAGTTGTGATATCATTGAGGCCATTGTTTGCTTTTCTTCATGCAGTTGCAGCATTCTCTGGTGGGCACTAATTTATTTAACAGCTTTGGAGTAAAGCTTTTATAGTTTTTTGAGAAACAGCATTTAGCACAGGAATAAAATGTATGGTGCTTCATTATTTTCATTGAATGTCAACTTCACAGAGCATTATGTTAATGTTTATCTTCAGATTTAAACAAACATCTGAAAGATATGCAACTACAAAAGTACAAATAATACTGACACTACTACTAATAGATGGTAATACATTATTCTGGAAAGTCTTCAATTTGAATTTTAAGAGGAAAACAGAAATTTCTCATGCAATTTAAATTCTCTAATTGTGTCTATCCTTTTGTATGTTTTGACTTCCATGTACATTTATTATCCACTCAAAAAAATTAAAAAGCCAACTGGAAAAAGTAAAATGAGTTATTTAAATATTTTTTCTCCAAAGGGACAAAAACTTATTTTTCTAATGAGTGATACAAAATTGATGAAATACTATAATTTATGAAGCAAATAGCAAAGATCCTTAGTTCTTATAGGATACTTTGCAACCCAATCACATAAGTACATATTGACAATGTACAGAACATATAAGAAAAAACTGGAGATGAGTGTTATTTCTGAAATCTATTCCCTTCTAATTATACATGTTGCTGCTTCCCAAGGAGACCTGTAATGAGTGAAAGGGTCTCAAGAGAACAAAGACAAAGTCACGATAATGGGATTAAGTGGAAACCCCAAAGCCCTGAGATTCCAAATCAAATAGGGAATGTTTGTCGGGGAGTAAATTACACGTGGCTATCACATCAAGAATGCTTATTATACCAAAGAACTGAAGAGGGGGTGGGACTTAAGTCAGAACTTAATGGATTCGTAAGCTACGGGTAAATATAAAGGAGGGAATCAAATGCTTATGAACCAAGAAGGGGACTCTAGTTACTAAGTTCCTACCAGAGGAGTAATTACAGCTGCTGTCAAGCATAAGGTAAGTGCTTAGCCAGCCAAGGAGAGAGTCAGTCACCAAGGCATTTTTACGCTACTTTAAGATCTCTTGAGTAGCTGCTACTGTTTGGCAGTTTCAAGTTTGTAAATCTCTTTTATCCTAATTTAACATTTTATCTAAAACTGGTGCTCCGATTACCATCTAAACTGTGTACTTTCCTGAAGTTTCCATGGTAAACTGTTTACTGAGTTGACCGAACTCCACTTTACATCACCATGAAATATCGTCACTGTAAGTACTGCTACTTTTGTATTCCATTCCTTTCTAATCCTGATAAGAAACTCTAAAATGGAATACGTAATAATGTTATTTAAGCTCATTATACATTCTGAAATGATCAAATATGACAACAAATTAATTTAACCTCTTAAAAATGGGCAGAAGAACAAAAGGGAAAAATAGACTAATCTGTTCAACAACAATCTGAAACTTCAAGCCTTAGAGAATCAGATCAATACAATTAGCACAGCTTATTACAAGCAACCTTATAGGTATGTCTGTATACATGAAATATGTTTTATATAATTCCATTCACAAAACTACATATGTGAAAGATTTTCTTATATTCAGTGTTGTGATACAGTTTTTATAAATGCTGTCTGATCCAGTGTTGAGGCGCTAGCTAGAGCCTGATCAGTTCCCTTTCTTGAGCAGCCAATTAAGTCCTTATTTCCAGCCACATCCTTTATAGGGCTTTTATACTGCAGGCCACTCTGCACTCACCCTAATTGCCCAGGGCCAGGTCTGAGACAACCATGGACAATCTCTATGTAAGAGAGAGAGATTCACACCCTGCTGAAATTATTCCAATCTTAAACCTGCTTACCATGCCCCACCCCCATTCCTTTCCAAAGAAACCAAAACAGAGGCCCATGATTCCCCTCTCTCCCTCTGCCTCTTGACCAAACCTAGTGCTTGCTCTAAGTGGGTCTGTGTGGCATGCTGTTTCTCTCCAAGGAACTCTAAGTATAACAAACTGTAAAACTCTTTCTGGTTTCTCTCTTTTTATCTGCATCTGGCCTCACCATATTTTGTTCAAAGTAATATGGTTAAAACAAGCATCAATAATAGTTGTCAATGGGCTCTGTATTCTATCATAGACAACTATTTTCTTTTTTTTTAATTAAAGTTTATTGGGGTGACAATTGTTAGTAAAGTTACTTAGGTTTCAGGTGTACAATTCTGTAATGCATCATCTATGTATCACATTGTGTGTTCACCACACAGAGTCAGTTCTCCTTCTATCACCATATATTTGATCCCTTTTACCTCCATCAACCATCCCCCCGCAACCCTCTGGTAACCACTAAACTATTGTCTGTGTCTATGAGTTTTTGTTTCTTCATTTGTTTGGATAGACAACTATTTTCTATTACTTTGGAGCTGTCACAGTCAGCAAAAGCTACGGGTATGTAACCCCAACTACAGTTTTATTACAGCACAGTTCCAATGAGACATTTATTCAGCCAATATGTCCACGTATGTGGACCTGAAACTTACCATCTGATATTTTATTATCAACAAAATTCTATTCTTAAGGTTGATTTTTTTTAAATGAAACTATTAATAAAGAAAAACCTTTCAAATAATTTAAATTACCTTTGAAGAGATTATTTCAAAGGAGTAACCATGCTGGATAAGCAAGGCAATAAGGTAGAAATACTAACTGAAATCTAACACTTTTAAAAGTATACACACATGAAGAAAAACACTTTCCTTGCTTGCTACCATCTTTTGCACTCTGCTAAAAACTTTTGGCATTGAGAGATGACTATAAGGAGATTACACAAAAAATGACCTATATGCAAGAAAACTTGATACATTGCGTACGTCAAGCCAGGAAATGTTAAATTAAACAATTTAATAAATGAAACTGCCAGCATAGTTATAATACTTGATTTTTATTTTTTTGGTTATACTGTGATCCCCATCAGGAAGTATAATAGTTTATTAGCTGAGATAGTGTTGGGGTTACTTTTTAAATATGCTATTTTCACAAGTATCCTATTATTTGTACTAGAAGTAAATCTAGGGTAACATAGTAAAAACAGTCTAAGAAACACTAAATATGAGGGTTGGTGACATACTCATTTAATGGATTCCACTTTGCCTTTGTTGATGTTTCCTATCTTACCCCCAAGGAAGAGCTCCAAAATCATTACAACTTGAAAGGGGAGAGGTTTTACCCATTATCTTTTTAATGTTAATATTCCAATGATATCACACCTTATCTTAGATGTAAAATAAATCCAAGATTGATAGTAAATTAGGGTGTACTTCTTACTAAGAGCATTAAGTATCTATAACTAGACTAAGTTTTCATCATAAAATATGATGGGCGTAAAGAATCAGGCTAGGAATTTCTTCTAGGTAATGGGACAGTTGACAGCTAGGCATCTAATTAAGCATGAATAGAAGTAGAATAGAGGAAACAGGCATGTGTTCCACAGTTAGACTGGCACCACAATCAAATATTAATGCATGCTAAAAAAAATGTAAAAAGGGGTGTCTAATTATTATTGCACATTATCACATTAACATTAAAATAATATTTTTTATTGGCTAGGGACTTAACATCAGTCTAGCTATAATCTCTGATTATTATTTCTAGTTTACAAAGAAACTAAGACGTAATGAATGTATTAGACATCATCAGTGCCCTGCCCATATCCCCCTGACCCACCAGGCTACCTGCAGCTTCAATGGCAATTCCCATTCATGCAACGCCAATGGCTTCCTATTTCAACCATTTGTCTTTCTGCCTGAGAGTTTTCTCTAGCAGCAGGAGCATACTACTCTAGGGAAGGCCTACCAAGGGAAGTAGCAGAGAGTTAACACTCCCGAGTATCCCTCAACCACCGAGGGAAGGGAATTAGTAGATAAATATCCCAGTTTTTAAATAACTCACTGGAATAAGTCTGAGTGCTAGTCTATGTAGTCTCTCAGAGGTTCACCAGTAGAATTAGGTTCCCATGGCCCTCAGTGGTAACCTGCTCAACTAACACACTTTTTATTGGCTTTCTTCCCTTCCTTGTCTCACTTCATCACCATGCTTCACAAAGAATCTCACAAAGAACGAAGTAATTGGGTTCTTTGTAACCCAATCTTTGTCTCCAGGTCTTAGTTGTGGGGGAACCCAATTTAAGATAAAGAAGTTGCTTTAAGTCATATATAGCTAATAAATAGTGAGCTTAGGTCCATTTGACTATACATAACTCACATTCTATTATGAGTGTATTTATACTACATCCTAACTTGAGAGTATACCACATCCTAACTTGTTTTGAACTTTCTTTTTTTTATTCATTAGGCACATTAGATCATTAGATAGGCTCACAATAAAATTTATGTGCTGCATAAACTCAGAGAAGAGTGGGGATATAGAGGTTCAAGAGTAGAATATTAATTTTGAATACACATTCTTGATAGTGAAAAAAATGAATTGCATTTGGAAAAACATTTGATTTTTTAATATGTAATATGTAGAATTGGTTGCTTTTGTACATGTTGTATGCTTTATTCTTTTGTAGGGTTCAGGAATAGATATTACTTTGTATCCCGAAAGTGTTTACACTTCATTACCATTACAGCTCCTGCAAAAATAAGGTCCTACATGAAGGAGAGGCTCTTGACCTTTACCTTAATTAGCACGTGGTAGGAAATTTTCTTTCCAGAAACTGTTCAGATATAAGGAATGGGGAAAAGGGTTGCCTCCTTTTTCAAAAGGCCATTTTGGAAGGCCCAGAATAGAGCAACTTTTTCAATTTAGAGTTACCACTTTCTTCATCCTTTTAAGAAAATTCAGGCCCTTTCTTACAAACAGGGCGAGGGGCTCCTCCCTGCAAGCCAGGGGAGTCAACTAAAGCACAGGCTCTTCCAGGAATTCTAGGTCAGAGAGGGAAGTCATTGACTCGCAATCTCCAAAGCCCAGTGGGTGCCAAAGAAGCGCGAGAAAATGGGTGACACGTCACTAACTCAGACCTCCAGCAGGAGACTACCAAAGCCGCCAATCTCCAAAGAAGCGAGAGGAGCAGGGACATTTTTTCCCAGAGGATTTGAAGCTTGCTGGAGCCGCAGGAAGGATGGAAGACAGACAATCTGGCAAAGGCAAGTGAGGAGCAGGAGACCGACAAGGCCAGCTGCCGCAGAGGTGCCGCTCTTCGGACAGCCTGGTGGTCAGGCACACGCTCAGTGCTTCTGCGACTGGAAACAGGAGCCGGGCAGCTGGAAAGGGGAGACTCGCAGGTGGAAGTTGGGCCTAGCAGGCACCTAGAAACCAGCCCCTGGGCGGTAAGCTGTGCGCTATGGCGTTAGAAGCTGCATCCTCATCCGGAATGGTGGCTCAAGTTGGCCCCAGCCCCTGGGCTGATGTAATCTGAGGGAAGGGGACCAAGCTTTCTGCTGTGCTTCCGGCGGGCCTCTTCAAGTCAGTTGCTGCAGTTCCTGTTCTGGCTTCTTTCTTTTCAGGTAACCCTCTTCCACAGCACGCCACACCCCACAGTGTGCCAACCTCTTCCAAGTCCCTGTTTTGGGGAGCTTGGCCTTTGTCCTCCACTCCTACCTACCACCACTACCACCACCACCACCACCACCACCACCCTGGTGAGAATGAATAGCCCTAACCTGGGTTTCCCCAGGGCACACAGTATATTTTAGTCACTTACTATTAGCGTTTAATTCAGCAATGTGTAGTAGGTTTATTTGTGCATCCAAGTCCTGAAAGAAATTAAAGATCAAAAGTTTGATTTTGGTTTTTGCCAACTTTGGCATATTAATTTTAAGTAATTTTTTTCAAGCAACACGTGGCAATGAGCAGCTGTATGTCAAATACTGTGGAAATGAAATACGTTTTTTGCTCTCAAGGAGCTTCCAAGATAGGTAAAAATACTCGATTCAAATATATCAATACTTCATATATATTCAATTCAATGAGTACTTATTAAACATCTATTATGTATTAAGCTCTGTTCTAGGTTTTGGTCATAGGAAGTTGAATCAATCTTCCTCCTAGAGATTTGAGCTCACAGTCTTGGTGGGGGATAGGGACAGAGCACAAAACAATTATCTTTAAGGGTATAAGATAAACACTGGTAAATGCTACTACACAGATTCAGAACAAGTGGGAGTGTAGGAGACCATTTTATGTATAGAGGGAACTGGAAAGGCTTTGTAGAAGAGGCAATATGTGAAGTACACCCTGAAAAAGGAGGGGTTATGTTTATAGGTGGAGTTCTGGCTTAAGGTTTGTACATTCCAACAGATCTCACATGAGGGCTTTGCCCCATTTTTCTCTTACTTTCTCTTGCTTTCCAATCCACTTTGCCTTCAACCCACCTAGTCCTTGTTCTGTATTCTTGGAAATAGCCTAGGTCAGGGTATATACACTTACAAATGATAATTACCTCTTACTAAACTTATTTCAAGACAATACTTGTCAAGAAAGAATTTTCATTTTTTTAGAATTTGTTTTAGTCAAGTCAACAAAGCACAGTCCCTGTGGCCCATGTGCTAGAACACAGAATTAGCCTCACTATGTAGAAACAGATGTTTAAAATTGTATTCATTAAAAAGAAGATTCCACCTGTAATAGAAAACAGAAAGTGGATGCAAAAGGAATGTTGTAAGCTGATGGTAATTGCTGTTGCTTTCCATTCCTTTGGGAATGTATATTTGTGGGTAAATTCTCGCTAACAGGAATATGCTTCTGGTTTTCGTCTCTACTGATATGGGTTACTAGTTATACGGAAACACAATCAGTCTAGCCTCAGTAGGAGGGTAGCAGCCATGAAAAAAAAAAGAAAACCTCTAGGATGGGTACCTTCTTACGAGTATCAATAAACAAATTTATCTGGGGCAGAAAATTGATGACTAGCCTATATTAGTAACAGAAATGAACATTTACTGGTTACCTTCTATGTCAGGTGCTTTACTGTACGTCAATATATCTATGAAGAAGATATTGTCCTCATTTTATAGATGAGGAAATTGAGACTGAATGATATATTAAATAACATGCCCAAAGTCGCAACTACATTGGAACCCAAGTCTCTTAGGTTCCTAAGCCAACATACATTTTCCACTACTGTCTTTACAACAGCGGAGGCACATAGAGGTTAAAAATCCTGCTATCAAGTAGAATATCTGGGATGTAAATCCAGGTTTGTCTGATTTCAGAGCCTATGCATGTCTATATACTTTGGACCTTTGCTTCCAACTTCATTTAGCCCCATTTATGGCATGGAGGAAAAGAAGAGAACATCTAGTGAAATATGCAGAGTTCTAAGTTATAATTAGCAAGCCCAGGCTAGCATTTAGTAACTATAAACAGTTCAGAAAAGTATTATACAGACTGGCTAAAATAAATGAATCATTTTAGCATATATGTGAAATGTAGATTAACTTCTTTATTACTTCTTAAACCATATTTTCGTTAATCCAATAAATATTTGATTACTTTGTGTGAGACATAGGCTCAATCAGAAAAAAGTTCCTATCTGCATGGAGTTTACATAGTGGTTGGAGATGGGGGCAATAAACAAGATAAATATAAATCAAAATACGTTGCACATTAGGTTATAAATATTAAATAAAAAAGTAAAATAGAGAATGAGGATAAGAAATGTGTGGCAGGAATTGTTGCAATTTTAGGTAGGGTGGCCAATGAGGACCTTACCTGAAGATAGATAAAAGAAAGGAGCCAACCCAATATCTGAGAGGAGTGCATTCCAAGTATATTCCAAGAGATGGAATATCAAGTATAGAGGCCCTGAAGCCAGTGACGCAAGAACAGAAAATGGGAGAGGTAGATAGCATTGAGGTTGGAATGATAAAGAGAGGGAGTTCAAATCATGAAGGGCCTTGTTGATGATGTAAGAAACGTCCAAATCTGTAAAGAATTTTTATGAGAGTTTATTTGAGCCCAAACTGACAATTGCCGGAAAGCAAGAGCTAAAATACTCCAGAGAATAATAGTTTTTCTGTTTCTTTTATGCATTTGAAATTAAGGAAGATTACATGAAGGTGGGAGAAAGCAAGGCAGAGATTGAATTACAAGATTATGTGCTTTCTTAAGGGTGGTTACCCCTTCAAGGGATATTAGTTTTGGCATTTCAAAGGTGTGTTAATGTAGATGCACAAGAACAAGGCCAGAACTTGCTAAAAACCTTTCACTAAACAAGTTATAGGCCTGGGATGTGACTACCCACCTTGACCTGTCCAGTTAGGAATTTATAATTTATTACAACACCCCTTTTTCATCCATAGCCTTGTGGTCATAATAAAGACTTTGACTTTTTTGAATAAGATGGGAACTGTTGAAGGATATTGAACTGATGATGAGTAATTGATCTATCTTTTGTGTGTGTATGTGGTAAAATACATATAACATAAAATTTACCATCTTTACCGGTTTTAAGTGCACAGTTCAGTAATATTAAATAAATTCACATTGTTGTGCAGCTATTGCCACCATCACTCCCATAACTCTTTTTATCTTGTAAAACTGAAACTGTACACCTATTATACAATAACTACCCATTTTCTCCACCCCCTAACTCCTGGCAACCACCATTATACTTTCCCTTTTTATGATTTTGACTAAGTACCTCACATAAGTAGAAACATATAGTATTTCTTTTTTTGTGACTGGCTTGTTTCACTTAGCATAATATCTCCAAGGTTCATCCATGTTGCAATATATTGCAAAATTTTCTTCCTTCTTAAGGCTGAATAATACTCCATTATGTGCGTATACCACAGTATCTTTACTCTTTCATCTATTGATAGACACTTAGGTTGTTTCTGTATCTTGGCTATTGTCAATTATGCTGCCATGACAATGGGTTTACAGACATCTCTTTGAGATCCCGCTGTCAAATCTTTGGGATATATACCCAGAAATGGAATTGCTGAGTCATGTTGTAATTCTATTTTTAATTTTTTGAGGAAACTTCATACTGTTTTTCACAATGTCTGTGTCATTTTATATTCCCACCAACAGTGCACAAGTGTTCCAGTTTTTCTACATCCTTGTTAACACATATTTTCTGTATTTTTGATATTATCCATCACTGGGTGTGAAGTAGTATCTCATTGTACTATGATTTGCATTTCCCTAATGGTCAGTGATGTTGAGTTCTTTTCATGTGTTTATTGGCCATTTGTATATCTTCTTTGGAGAAATGTCTGTTCAACTGCTTTGCTCATTTTTGTACTGAGTTGTTTGTTTTTTGTTGTGGTTGAGTTTTAGGAATTCTCTATGTATCCTGGATATTAATCCTTTATCAGATATATTATTTGTAAATATTTACTCCTATTCTATGGGTTGCTTTTTTACTCTGTGAATATTATCTTTTGATGTACAAGAAGGATTTGATGTACAAAAGGATTGGTTTTAATTCTTCCTTAAATGTTTGGTAGAATTTATCAGTGAAGCCATAAGGTTCAGGGCTTTTCTATATTGGGAGATTCTATTTTGATTACAAATTCAATCTCCTTACTATTTATAGATCTGTTCAAATTATCTGTTTCTTCATGATTTAATCTGGGTAGGTTGTGTGTTTTTAGGAATTGTCCATTTCATCTAGGTTATCCAAAATTTTGAGGTACAATTGTTCATAGTACTACCTTACAATCCTTTTTATTTCTGTAGAATCAATAATAATATTCCCACTTTCATTTTTTTATTTTAGTAATTTGCGTCTTCTTTATTTTTTCTTAGTACATCCACCAAAAACTTTGTCAATTTTATTGATGCTTTTCAAAGAACCAACTTTTGGCTTCGTTGATTTTTTTAAAATTAACTTTATTGGGGTGACAATGGTTAGTTGAATTACATAGGTTTCAAGTATACAATTCTATAATATATCATCTATATATCACATTGTGTATTCACCACACAGAGTCAGTTCTCCTTCCTTCACCATATATTTAACCCCTCTTACCCTCTTTTACTATCCTCCCTCCCCCCTTACCCTCTGGTAACCACTGAAGCATTGTCTGTGTCTGAGTTTTTGTTCCTTTGTCTTGTTCCTTTGTTGCTTTCAGTTTTATATCCCACATCAGTGAAGTCATATGGTTCTCGACTTTTTCTGTCTTATTTCACTTAGCATAATAATATCAAGATCTATTCATGTTGTTGCAAATGGCACTATTTAATCGTTTATTTTGGCAGAGTAGAGAAGTTACCATGGATGCCACAGAAATACAAAGGATCATCCAAGAATACTATGAGGATTATATGCCACCAAATTCAATAACCTAGAAGAAATGAAGTTCTTAGAAACATATAGTCTTCCTAGACAGAATCATGAAGAACTAGAAAAATCTAAATAGACCAATCAACAGTAAGGAAATTGAATCAGTCATCCAAAACCTTCCCAAAAGCAAAAATCCAGGACCAGATGGCTTCACTAGTGAATTCTACCAAACATCAAAGAGGATTTAACACCTGTCCTCCTCGAACTCTTTCAAAAAATTGAAGAAGAGACAGTACTCTCTAACTCATTTTATGGGGCCATCATTACCCTGATACCAAAACCTGGTAAGGATAACTCGAAAAAAGAAAATTATAGACCAATATCTCTGATGAATACAGATGCAAAAATCCTAAACAAAATTTTAGCAAATAGAATGCAACAATGCATTTAAAAGATTATACATCATGATCAAGTGTGGCACATCCCAAGGGCACAAGGATGATTCAATATACACAAATTGATCAATGTGATACACCTCATAAACAAAAGACAAAAATCACACAATTATATCAATAGAGGCAGAAAAAGCATTTGACAAAATATGACATTCATTTATGATTAAAGCACTTAATGAACTGGGTATAGAAGGAAAATACCTTAACATAATAAAGGCCATATATGACAAATCCTAAGCTAATATCATAACTAATGGTGAGAAACTGAATCCCTTTGCTCTAGGTTCAGGAACACGACAGGGTTGTCCCCTGTCACCACTGCTATTCAACATAGTATTGGAAGTCCTAGCCAGAGCAATCAGACAAGGGAAAGAAATAAAAGGCATCTGAATTTGGAATGAAGAAGTTCAGTTGTCACTTTTTGCAGATGACATGGTGCTTTATATACTTTTTGATTTGATATTGTGAGAGCTTGATGTGTTTTAGTATGTCTCTTCTAATATTTGAAAATTACCGTTATGTTTCATTTTACCTCAGAAAAATTAGATTCAAAATAAGTGGTTCATAATCATTGAGTAATTAAACTTAAATTTCTTAAACATTTTTTGCTTTAAAAAAAATCTACCCTGTATCAATCCCCATCTTTTAACAGACCTTGACATTAAATCAGTTTAAAATTACAGTAGCATACACACACATTTATATATATGTAAGTATACATATACATACACTATAAATAATAAAACATATCAGACTGAAATATTTGGTGTATTCACAATCTCCTGGCCAGTTTGAACTTTTATGTAAACAGTTAATGCAGAAATATTTTAAAAAGGAAAAATAATCATGCTGGAGCTGGTTCAAGACTTTACTGATATAGTTGAAGCATTTTGAAAAAGAATGAGGGAGATTACTTGCTAACATTTTATTTTATTTACTCAAACTTCATGTTAAAACTTTCACTTACTTTTTGTTTTCCCACAAATACATTCACTTTCCCAGTTTCCATATAAATGTTTGCACAGATCAGCTATTTGCTAAAATATCCACAAGATGGTGCCATGGTTAACATGTTAACATGGAAATTTGAGAACTAGAAGGGGAAGTTTTTGACACACCATTATAGATGAGAAAATTACCATCAAATTTTCATTTATTTGCTATAATAACACTCATTTATGCATTTCAGATGTTCGAATTATTACATTTTAATATCAAAATTTCTTATTCTTTGTAAACATATTTCTTCAAAGGGAATATTAAACAATAAAATGATATTCAAAGTTGCAAATAAGGACATTACAAATTAATGGATATGTTTTTAATGATCTCTTGTTCACTCTTTACTGCCAAGATGAAGAATATCCAAATGGCATCCCATTAACGAGCATAAGTTAAATTTATATGCAGGTCAGGTCTTTGCTATGGACTGAATTGTGTCATCCCCCCTCCAAATTCATATATTGATGACTTAACCTTCAATGTGTTGGTATTTGGAGATGGGACTATGGGGTGTAATTAGGTTTAGATGAGATTATGAGGGTGGGGCCCTCATGATGGGATTAATACCCTCAAGAGACACCAGAGATCTCTCCCTCCCTCGCTCCCCCACCTTTCTCTCTTCACCATGTGAGGACACAGCCAGAAGGTGGCTGTCTGCAAGTCAGTAAGAGTTCTTACCAGAAACTGTACTAACATCCTGATTTTGGACTTCCAGCCTCTCGAACTGTGAGAAAATAAATGTCTGTTGTTTAAGCCACCCAGTCTATGGTACTTTGTTATGGTAGGCTGAGCAGACTAAAATAGTCCTTAACAAAGATAATTACCAAAATTAAAATTACAGAAAACAATTATTAAAAAATAAAGCCTATTTACACAGTAGATGGAAATTGATATAGCTAGTAATAATTAACTATTATTTATAGTTAACTATATATAATTGTTAATATTTAAGGCAATTGAAATTCACCATAGCTGTAGTAATAATGGTTATGTTGATGAAATATCTAATATAATCAGTTGAAGGGAGTGGTCTGAAGGAAGAATTTAGAGGAGAACTTGATGAATGGTGGAGAGGATTTCCAAAATAGCCACATGTGTACAGCAAGAATACATTGAAATTTAAGAAAGCAGATAAAGAGGGAAGCTAGGAAATGGATAAAAGTGAAGTCAAAAACCTGACTGTGGAAAGAGGTAGTGTGAAAATGTCTCTAATTGGCTTCCCTACAAACATCTAAAAGTTATTTAAAAAAAATTTTCACTAACCTCATCTCTTTGCATTTTTGTATTATGGTGTATTATGGTGCAATTATTATTAATTAGCTCTGTTTGAAACCTGAAGTCTTCTTTGATCCCTAGTTTTATAGTTGACATGACTTATCCATCACAAGATTTTGCCAGCTTTTCCTCTATGTAATAGATCTAATATGTTTTCTACCTCATTTCTGAATTACTTAAAAAAAACAAAATCTTACAAAAAACCCTGAATTACTTGTTTAAAAACTTATATACTCTCCCAGATTTTAACCAAGTAGCCTATTTCCAACATACTCTATTGCTTAAGAATTACCTTCCATAAATTCTCTTTTGGTGACCTAACTATTTGTAAATCTTGTTTCCTTTTGGACTTATTCTGAACTTTGCAACACTTCAGTTACTGCTTCATTTCTTTCTATAGTCATTTCTCATTACTCATCATCAAATTTTATGTTCATTTAAAGCAGAAACACTGGTAAAAAAAACCCTGTGATAACTATGGGTAATTGATATCTTTTTTAAAAAGTTGTTTTGAAATAATTTAAAACTTAAAAAAGAGTAGCAATTCTATAATAATAAATCTATATATTTTAAATTTATTGGGGTGACATTGGTTAGTAAAATTATGTTTCACACTTGAACCTATAATTTTACTAACCAATGTCACCCCAATAAATTTAATAAAAAATTTTAAAAAGAGTAGCAATTAGTTCAAAGTTTTGTATACCCTTCATTCAAATCCACTATTTTTTAATGTTTTGCTATCCTTTCATTATTATTTTTTTCTTTTGCTGTCTACACACATACATATATGCATTTTTTCAATTTTTTTTGTTGTGGTAAAATACACTTGAAATAAAATTTACCCATATTAACCATTTTTAAGTGTACAGTTCAGTGGTATTATAAGTACATTTATAATGTTGTACAACATTCTATAGAGAGCTATCCATCTCCATAGCTCCTTTTATATTGTAAGACTGAAACTTTATATACCTGTTAAACAATGACTCCACATTTCCTCTCCTCCCAGCACCTAGAAACCACCATTCTACTTTCCGTCTCTATAATTTTGACTACTCTAAGTATCTCATATAAGTATAATCGTACAGTATTTGTTTTTTGTGACTGACTTATTTCAATGAGCATCATGTCTTCAAGGTTCATTCATGTAGCATATTTCAAAATTTTTTTCCTTAGTAAGCCTGAACAATATTCCATTGTATATAAGTATCACATTTTGTTTACCCATTTATCTGTTGATGGACACTTGGGTTGCTTTCACATTTTAGCTGTTGTGGATAATACTGCTATTAACATTGGTTTACAAATATCTCTTCAAGACCCTGTTTTCAATTCTTTTGATTATATACCCAAAGTGGAATTGCTAGATCATATTCTGAATATGAGATATATATCCTATATAAAATATATGTCATATATATATAAGATGTATATATAAGATATATATCATATATATAATTATACATGATATATATGATAGATATGTATAATTTTCTGAGTCATTTGAGAGTGAGAGTTGTAGACATAATGCCTCTAAAGACTTCTGTGTGTATTTCTTAAGAACAAGAAAACATCTGCTTACATACCCACAATACAATTACCAAATTTAGGAAATTCTACATTGATGCATTTGCATTATCTAATGTACAGTCCATATTCAAATTTTGGTGGTTGTCTCAGTAATGTCCTTATGGCATTTTATCCTTGATCTAGGATCCAATCTAGGGGTACACATTGCATTTGTTGCCTTGTCTCCTAAGTTGTCTTTAATTCAGAATGTTTTTTCAGATATTCTTTGACTTTCATGATATTGATATTTTTGAAGAGTATAGACCACTGGTTTTGCATAATATCCTTTGATTTGTGTTTGTTGTTTCCTCATGATTAAATTAAGGTTATAATTTTGGCCAAATACTACATAATGATGATGTCAATTTGTCCCATTACATGTGTTATATTGTCAGTTACATTGTTGGTTTATTTTTCCTTTAATACTTTTTTAAAAAAATCAGTAGATGTATGTATAGTCTCTTATTTCCTCTTATTTCTTGAATAAATGGTAGCATATTATATTTTCTTTTTACAGTTTGCTTTTTCATTTTACAGTATGCCCAGGAAATCTCTCCATTTCAGTTCATACAGATCTTCCTCATTCTCTTTTACAGACGCTTACTCTTTCATGTGGATGCATTATAATTTATTCAACCAATCTCCCATGTATGAGTGTTTAGGTTTTTCTCACTATTCTGTAATTACAAATAATAGTACAGTAAATAAACTTGTACATATGTATTTTCATATTGTTAGAGATGTATTTTGAGGGTACATTCTTAGATATGGGATTGCTGGTCAAGGGATAAATACCGGCGGTGCCAAAAAAATGTATACACATTTTAAGAGATGTTATCTATGTATTACTTTTCAAAGTTGAATTGAATTACAGTAGCAATGTGTAGTATGACGTTCACTCAAAATATGGCATTAATCAAATGAATGCTAGCGTCACCATGAGACTGGCAAGACAGTCAAAGAAAATGGCAGAAGCACAGTTGTTTGAGGAGCCCAAGATCACTTTGAAGTGGTATTTGAATTCGAGAACGTTGTGGAAGTACAACAACAATGGAGGCATGAGTATGCAACAGAACCTCCAACATGCCTAAATATTGCATGCATTTGTGATAAGTTTGAGATACATGGTACTGTATAAAGAAATTGAAATGGCATGCGCAGCGATACAAGTGGACACTTTGGTCAACGTTGCTCAAGCAGTAGTTCGCCATAATCATAAGTGTCTGGATGCTGATGGTAGCCACTTTAAGCACCTCTTAGACTTGCAGAAGTCAAACATGACTGTATTCATCTTTTGTTATCGGTATATATTGAGTATTACAATTTTAATACAGTTTTTTCCTTTCTTAAAATGTGTATACATTTTTGGCACCCTCTGTATATATGTAACTTGTTAGGTATTGCCATATTCACCTCTATAGGGGATGTATTTTTTTTTTTAATTCCCATCAGCAATATATGTGAGCACTTGTTTCCGGAAAGCCTCACCAACACAATGTGTTGTAAAGCTTGTGAAGTTTGGCCAATCTGACCAGTGAGAAATGGTACCACTGTGTAATTTTCAGCTTGAAGGACTTCCTTTAGTATTTCTTGTATTGTGGGTCTACTAGTGATGAGGTCTCTCAGTTTTTGTTTATCTGGGAATGTCATGTTCTTCAATTTTGAAGTATGGTTTTGCTTGATGTAGAATTCTTGTTTGACAGTCTTTGTTTTTTCAGCACCTTAAATATGTCACCCCCATTACTTCTGGCCTCCATGATTCTCATTAGAAATGAGCTCTTAATCTTATTTAGGATGTCTTTAATCTGATGAGTTGCATCTCCTTTACTGTTTTCAAGATTCTTTCTTTGTGTTTCGATAGTTTGATTATGAAGTGTCTAGGTATGGAATTCTTTGAGTTTATTCTACTTGGAATCTATTCTGCTACTTGGATATGTAGGTTAACGGTTTTAATCAAATTTGTGAAGATTTTGGCCATTATGTCTTCAAATATTCCTTCTGCCTTTTCTCTCCTTTTCTTCTGCCCCACCTTATGCATATGTTCTCTGAGACTGTTCATTTTTGTCAATTCTTCTTTCTTTCTGTTCCTCAGACTGGATAATGTCAATTATGCAGTCTCATATGCATAATGGTATATGTGTATAAAGCATAATGGTAGTCCCAGGAGAAAAGGAGAAAGAGAAAGGAACAGAAAAAGTAATTGAAAAAATTATGGCCAAAGACTTCCTAAATTTGATGAAAATATTAATCTATGTATGCATCAAAAAGCTGAATAGACTCCAAACACAGGCTTCGACAAGCCAGGCTATGGTTTCTTTGGCAACACAATTTCCTAAAATAGGTTTCTGATTTACTTCCAGACAGTTCTATCTGCTAATAATCCCGTGTTTCCCCGAAAATAAGACCTAGCCAGACAATCAGCTCTAATGCGTCTTTTGGAGCAAAAATTAATATAAGACCCAGTCTTATTCTACTCTAATATAAGACCGGGTAATATATAATATAAAGTAATACAATGTAATATAATGTAATATAATGTAATATAATATACCGGGTCTTATATTAATTTTTGCTCCCAAAGGCGCTTCAAAGCTGGTTGTCTGTCTAGGTCTTATTTGCGGGGAAACACGGTCTCAGTCCAAGTTGTTTTCTCCAGAATAATTTACTTATATTTCTTTGCCTGTACAAGACCCATCCCTTTCTCATTTAATGTCAACTATCTTAAGTCCATTTACATTAATAACAGGCTTGGGTGAGAGGGCATCACCATTAATGTGTAGTCTTTGCAGCTGGTCTAGCTGTCATTTTCGGGAAGAGAAGTGTTTTAATTAATTAATTTTTTGTGTGTGGGGTCTTTCGGTTTTTACTGGATTCAGAAAGAGCTGTAAACACTTATTAATTTTTTTTTATTAAGGCAACATTGATTTATGACATTATATAAGTTTCAGGTATACAACATTATAAATCGACATCTGTATGTAGCACATCTTGCTCACGACTGAAAGTCTAGTATCCATCACCATACAGTCGAAGCCCTTTACTTGTTTTGCTCTCCCTCTACCCCACTTTCCCTCTGGTAATGACCAATATGCTTGCCTCTATAAGTTTATTTTTGTTTTGGTTTGTTTGTTCATTTATTTTGTTTTTATATTCCACATGAGTGAACTCATGGTATTTTGTCTTTTTCCATCTGACTTATTTCACTTAGCATAATACCCTCAAAGTCATCCATGTGGTCACAAATGGAAGGATTTCACCTTTTAGTATGGCTGAGTAGTATTCCATTTTGTATATATAACACATCTTTATCCATTCATCTATTGATAGGTATTTTGTTTGCTTTTCTTAGCTATTGTAAATAACGCTGCAATGAACTTAGGGGTGCATATATATTTTTGAATTAGTGTTTTCACATTCTTCAGATAAATATCCAGAAGTGGAGTTGCTGATTCATATGGTAGTTCTACTCTTAATTTTTTGAGGAATTTCCATACTATTTTTCATAATGGCTATTTACTAATTTAAATTCCCACCAGTGTACAAGGATTCCCTTTTCTCCACATCCTCGCTGACACTTGTTGTTTTTCTTTTTGATAGCCATTATATTTATCTGTTAGATAGTCATTCTAACAGATAAACATAGATAGCCATTGATAGCCATTATGTTTATCTGTTAGATAGCCATTCTAACAGATGTGAGGAGATATCTTATGGTTTTGCATTTCATTTCTCTAATAATTAGTGATGTTGAACAATCTTTTAATATGCTTATTGGCCATCTGTGTATCTTCTTTGAAAAAATGTCTATGCAGATTCTCTGCCCAATATTTAACTAGGTTGTTTGATTTTTGTTATTGAGACGAATGAATTCTTTATATATTTTGGATATTAACCTGTTATTGGCTGTATGATTTGCAAATATCTTTTCCCATTTGGTAGGCTGTCTTTTAGTTTTTATTGATAGTTTCCTTTGCTGTGCAGAAGCTTTTTAGTTTGGTATAGCCCCATTTATTTCTTTTTGCTTTTGTTTCTCTTGCCCTTGGAGTCAACTCCACAAAAACATCACTATGATCGACGTCAAGGAGCTTATCATCTATGGTATTTTTTCCTATGTATTTTATGGTTTCAGGCCTTACATTAAAGTCTTTAATCCATTTTGAATTAATTTTTGTGTCTGGTGTGAGATAGTAGTCTAGTTTTCTTCCTTTGCACGTGGCTGTCCAGTTTTCCCGACACTATTTATTGAAGAGACTTTCCTTTTACTACTGTATGTTCTTGGCTCTTTTGTCATAAATTAGTTCTCCATTCATGTGTGGGTTTATTTCTGGGCTCTCAATTGTATTTCATTGATCTGTTTTTCTCCCAGTACGGTAGTGTTTTGGTTACTACAGCTTTGTAGTACAGTTTGAAGTCAGGGAGTGGGATCCCTCTGGCTTTGTTCTTTTTTCTAAGGATTGCTTTGGCTATTCGGGCCTTTTGTGCTTTCATACAAATTAGGGATTGTTTTGCTCCACTTCCGTGAAAATGTTATTGGGATTTTTTTAATTAAAATTTATTGGGGTGACAATGGGATTTTGGTAAGGATTGCATTGAATCTGTACATTGTTTTAGATAATATGAATATTTTAACAATATTTTAACAAATGTTAATTCTTCCAATTCATAAGCATGGAATAGCTTTCCATTTCTTTGTGATTTCTTCAATTTCTTTCAATAGTGTTTTATAGTTTTCAGAGTTTCAGTCTTTTTATAGTTTTCAGTCTTTCATTTCCTTGGTTAAATTTATTCCTATGTATTTTGTTGTTGCAATTGAAAATGGGCTTGTTTTCCTAATTTCTCTTTTGGATTTTTTTATTAGTAGTGTTTTTATTATCAGATTTTTGTGCATTGATTTTTTTTACCCTGCAATTTTACTGTTTTGTTTGTTTATTTATTTATTTATTTATTAGTTTCAGGTGTACAAAGCAACATAATAGTTAGATATTTAAACCCCTCACAAAGTGATAACCACCCCCCCCAAGCTACTACCCCTCTGACATCTTATATAACTGTTACAATACCACCAACTATCTTCCCTATGTTGTACGCCATATCCAGTGACCATGTATACCTATATATATAGTTACAGTTGGCATTCAGTATTACTCTACTTCAGCTCTTTAGATGTATAGTGCATTGGTCAGGCATCTACACAGTCTGCGGCATGACCCCCTGATAAGTGCAGTGCCCATCTGGCACCTTACATGATCTTTACAACATTGTTGCTTATATTCCCCATACTGTATTAACGATCAATTTATGTTTCTTAATGCCTTCACCTTTTCCATGCTGACCCCAACCCCATTCCCATCTATCACCCTGATTGATCTAGTACTTATCTGGCACCATACCTAGTTATTACAATATTGTTGACTATATTCCTTATGCTATAACCTACATCTCCATGACTACTGTATAATGCCCAATTTGTTCTTCTTAATCCCTTCCCCTTTTACCCGTCCTTAACCCCCCTCCAATCTTAAAGAAGTCCCTCTAAGGTTCCTTGTAATACTGGTTTGATGGTGATGAACTCCAGGTTTTTCTTGTCTGGGAAGCTTCTTATCTGTCCTTCAACTTTGAATGACAGGCTTGCTGGGTAGAACAATCTTGGTTGTATGTCATTGCTTTTCATCACTTGGAATATTTACTGCCACTCCCTTCTTGCCTGCAAAGTTTCTGTTAAGAAATCAGCTGACAGTCTTATGGGGGCTCCCTTGTAGATAACTAACTGCTTTTTTTCTTGCTGCTTTTAATATTCTCTCTTTGTATTTAACCTTTGGTATTTTAATTATGATGTGTCTTGGTGTTGTCCTCTTTGTGTTTGTCTTGTTTGGGACTCTGTGCTTTCTGGGCTTTTACGTCCATTTCCTTCACCAGGTTAGGGAAGTTTTATGTCATTATTTCTTCAAATAAATTTTCAATTACTTGCTCTCTCTCTTCTCTGTCTGGTACACCTATAATGAAAATGTTGGTATGTTTGATATTGTCCTGAAGGCCCCTTAAACTCTCCTGAATTTTTTGGATTCTTTTTTCTTTTTGCTGTTATGGTTGGGTGTTTTCTGCTACCTTATCTTCTACATCACTGATTGGATCTTCTGCTTCATCTAATCTACTGTTGATTCCCTATAATATTCTTTGTTTTCTTTATTGTATCCTTTATTTCTGAATGGTTCAGGTTTTTTTTGTTGTTTCCATCTCCATTTTTATGAGATAATTGAGCATTCTTATAACCGGTTTTTGGAACTCTGTGTCTGATAGATTGCTAATCTTTGTTTCACTTAGTTCTTTTTCTGGAGCTTTGTTCTGTTGTTTCATTTGGGACATGTTTCTTTGTCTCCCCATTTTGGCTGCCTCCCTGTGTTTGTTTCTATGTATTAGGTAGGGCTGCTATGTCTTCCTCTTATTAGAGTGGCCTTATGTAGTAGGTGTGCTGTGGGTTTCAGTGGCTCAGTCTTTCTGGTCATCTGAGCCATGCACTCTAGGTGCGTCCCTTGTGTGGGTTATGTGTGCCCTCCTCTTGTAGTTGAGCCTTGGTTGATAATTGCATGTCAGTATGAGGGACTGACCCTTGGGCTCACTGGTTATGAGGACTGGCCTTGACTACAGTGCAAAAGTTGTTGTACAGATTCTACAGAGCAGGATCTGCCTCAGCAGGACTCTGGTGCGTGCCCAATCTGCCCCCGGGTGTATCATACTTGGAGACAGCTAGGTGATTCTCCAGCTTGTTTTGAAACTGGCTACTGGGGGCACCAGCTCCAGGACCACCTTGGAGGGGATCAGGTGTAGGTCTAGTTCAGCCACAGCTGATTCCCCAGCCGGGGCCACCTCACGGGAGCCAAAAAGAAATCCACAGAAGTCTGCCTCCCATGCTGTGCTTGGAAGCACCTTGAGAGGTTAAGTCATGAACCAAGGCTGGCTGCTGCTAGTGCCAGCTTAGTGCTGCTCAGCCAGAGGTACAGGACATGCTCAAGCCAGATGCTGCTTGTCTGGGTTCTGTGAACCTTTGAGAGACCCTAGGAAAATGCAGTCTAAGCCAAGGCAAGCAGTTTGCATGAAAAAGCCACTGAAAGCAACCTGGGTGTGCCCGAAAGTTGGGCGGGGCCAGGTCTCAAATCACCAGGGTGGGGTGAACAAACTGCAGAGATTCAGAAATGGTGGCTGCCTGTATTCGCTTGCCAGGAAGGGGGAGGGCTCAACAAAGAAACAGTGGCCTATGCCAGCTGCCCTGTCCGGGGCAAAGCTGCCTCTCCAGCCCCTGTCCCAAGCTAGACAACTCAGTTCCCACCACTCCCCACCCCACACCCCGTATGTCCCTCCACCTTTCCAGCTGCTGCCCCAGTGCTGGAGCTCAGAGCGAGTGATTCCACTGGTGGGTAAGTCCACACACAGTCCCTTTTAGAGGAGCACCTGTGAGTGCAGCCACACTATCTCACTCAATCATAATCTCCGCTGTTTTTCATAACCAGAAATTATGGGGACTTCTTTCCCTGGCACTGGAATCCTGGGTGGGGATATCAGGGTGGGGCTGATATCTCTCACTCCTTTAGGGGGTGGAGGGACTCCCACAGCTGAAATACCCCTCCTGATCTTTAATGGTCACACACGGGTGTAGGACCAGCCTGTGTTGCATCCCTGACCTTCCTACCAGTCTGAAGGTGGCTTCTTCTGCAAGTCTTTAGTTGAAAGACTCCAGTTCAGCTTGATTTTAGGCAATTCTCAATAACGCTTGTTTTGTAGATTAGTCATAATTTTTATGTGGTTATGAGAGAAGGTAAATACAGCGTTTACCTACTCTGCCATCTTGGTTGTCCTCAGGATATTTCATTTTTAATGTCATAAAGAGCATTCAGAAAAACCTCTTTGTACAAGTATCTTAGCATAATTGACCTATTTTCATTTAAAATTTTTGCTTGGAGTAAAATATACATGCAGCAAAGTGCTCAGATCCTTGAGAATACAGGCTGACAAACCTTCACAAATGTGTTTTGTTGATTATTTCTAATAGTTTTTGGTGGAATCTTCAGGGTTTTCTATATATAAAATCGTCATCCACAAATAGTGACAGCTTTACTTCTGGAAGAGAAGTCTTAATTGAAAAACGTTGAGAAAAATCTGGAGCCATATACTCTTTTGTTTGGAGGAATATAAGCAGTTGGAGTTTTCCAACACTGCTGGGTATGAGTCCACTTAGATTGTTGTCCACTGGCAGAGAGAATCTCTCTTAACAGAACTGAATTCTCTTTCACCTCTGCTTGAAAATTGGCCAATACTTGACTGAACAGATTTCATTCTTGTAATATCTTGCTGCAAGCAGCAAGGAATAGCCAATGCACACTACATCTTGGTATTTTCTAACAGCTTCATCTAGAGCTCCAGGTTCTGTCAGTACATAATTTTACTTTCAAGGTGTCAAGAAATAACATTTGTACTGAGTGTTTCGCCACAGCATATGAAGATAATTAACTTTCCAGCATGCAATTGTTTCCTTTTTATCTACTGCCAGACTACTAAGCAAATACACATATTTAAGTCATTTTGTTATAGTAGAGTCACCCATTTCTGATGTTAAATACTCTATCAGTCAGAGTTTGAACCAGATAACAGAAACAACAGTAGATATTTTAAGCAGTAAGGAATTTAATACAGGGAATTAGGTCCTTACAAAATTTGGGAGGACCTGAAGGAGCAGCTTCTTGAATAATCATCCTGAAATTACTATCAGAATAAGTCTGAAATGATACACTAGGGGACACCGATTACTGAGGCCAGTGCATCTGTGCTTTAAGAAGCTGTTGCCA
The DNA here is from genome assembly GCF_004115265.2 of Rhinolophus ferrumequinum. Classification (NCBI taxonomy): domain Eukaryota; kingdom Metazoa; phylum Chordata; class Mammalia; order Chiroptera; family Rhinolophidae; genus Rhinolophus; species Rhinolophus ferrumequinum. The sequence continues at coordinate 36,488,162 of NC_046292.1, read as the reverse complement.
ATAAAGAAGCTGTTGCCAACGTCTCTTATACCCAAGAAGGGAAAGAATGAGTGTCTAACATAGCAAACTAGAGATTACAAACTAGAGATTCAGAGAGAGAAATATTGTCATTTCTTCGTTACTCACAGGGTAATGGACACTGCAATGTTTTTTCAGAAAGCTGAAGATTTACAGAACTTGCTTTCTAGATGCAACACAACTAATTGATGTCTATCTCACTTTTGTCTTTCAAATCTCACTTGGAGATATCCTATTTGTAGGAATCTGATTTATATCCAGAACCCTACCTGCAAAGGAGTCTAGATGATTTTTTTTAAAGCTTTCCAACCTCTCCAAATATATGAAGAGAAAAATGGAGGGTGAGAGAACTATCCAAAATATCTACCATAGTCCATTAACATGGCTAATTTCAATAATGTTTCTTTACGCTACTAAACTAACTTCCATTTGATCATGTTGTATTTTTAATACAGTTAGCTAATATTTTGGGTTTTTACACATATTTTCATAAATAAAATTGTCTTGTAATTTTCTTGTACTATCCTTATTTGGATACTGTGTCAAGGTTATTCTTGCCTCAAAAAATATTAGTGCTCCCTGTTTTCTATTTGTTTTTTTTTTTTAACCTAGTGTTAAATAGCACTGAATTAACAAGAAAGCTCTTCTTTCTTCAATTCTCTATTTTTAACTCTTCTCATTAAATCTAGATTGAAGTCTCTACTTGATTCTACTTTGTCTTTAAACCTTCCTTAATCCAGTCTCCTTTTTAAAAAATTTTATTAAATTTATTGGGGTGAAGTTGGTTAGTAAAATTATATAGGTTTCAAGTATACAATTCTATAATACATCATTTATATTGCATTGTGTGTTCACCATTTAAAGTCAAGTTTCCTTCCACCACCATATATTTGACCCCTTTTACCATCTTCTGTTACCTCCCTTACCCTTTCCCTCTGGTAACCACTAAACTGTTGTCTGTGCTATGAGGTTTAGTTTGTTGCTTTCAGTTTTACATCCCACATATGAGTGAAATCATACGACTCTGGACTTTTTCTGTTTGACTTATGTCGCTTAGCATGGTACTCTCAAAATCCATCTGTGTTGTCACAAATGGCACTATTTCATCTTTTCTTATGGCCAAGTAATATTCCATTGTATATACGAGGTATGATCAAACAATACAGTGACTATTTAAATAAAACAAAATTTATTACAGTAAAAGATACATTGCCATTAATTCCCCTCAAAATACTCCCACTCATTGACACACTTATCCCATCATTCTTGCCATTCTCTGAAGCAGTTCTGGAAGTCCTCTTCGGTGAATGTTTTTAGTTGCACTGTTATGGCTGCTTCAATGTCCTGAATCATTTTGATTTTGGGCAACAGCCAGAAGTCACATGGTACCAGATCCAGTGAATAAGGTGGATGAGGACACACCATAATGTTTCATTTGACAGAAATTGCTGAACCAGAAGTGATATGTGACATGGAGCATTGTCATGATAGAGGATGATTTACAGCACACTTTAAAACATACCTTCTCTCAACCGTAGCTCACACCCTACTGACTGCACTGAACAAGTTGAAACTTGTCACACACTGTTACTAAGGTTCAATGCACTGCTTCCCATATTGAAGTTTCCTGTCTTTCCATTGGATGGCACTCAGCAGTAGCATTCACCGTATTTTGTGATTACAATGGAAAACTCCATGTCACACATCGTTTCTGGTCAAATAAAAATATTATGGTATATTCTCATCCACCTTATTTACTTGGTCTGGCACCATGCGACTTCTGGCTCTTCCCCAGTGTCAAAATGACCATGAATCAATTCAGGACATCGAGGCAGCCACGACAGCACAACTAAAGACACTCACGAAAGAGGACTTCCAGAACTGCTTCAGAAAGTGGCAAGAACGATGGGATAAATGTGTTGAAAGCGAGAGGGAGTATTTTGAGGGAGATTGATGGCAATGTGTCTTTTACTGTAATAATTTTTTTAGTTTAAACATTCACTATATTGCTTGATCATACCTCGTACTTATAAAGTACACCACGATAAGTCTGGTAAACATTTGTCACCATACATATTTATTGTGATATTACTGACTATAGTCTCTATGTCATACATTACATTCCCATGACTAATTTTATAACTGGCAACTTGTACTTCTTAATGCCCTTCAGTTTTTATACCCTCACCTTCCTCCCATCTAGCAACCATCAATTTGTTCTCTGTATCTAAGAGTTTGTTTCTGTTTTATTTTTTTGTTTGGTTTTTTAGATTCCACATATAAGTGGACTGAATTTTTATTATTTGGTGACAGTGTTTCCTCCCAGTACTTTGAATGTGTCATTCCACTGCCTATTGTCCTCTGTCATTACAGATGTGAAGTCAGCTGTTAGTCACATTGTTGTTTCCTTATACTTGATACATCTTTTTTTCTCTTGCTACTTTCAAGATTTTCTCTTAGTACCTGTGGTTTTTTTGAGTTTCTTATAAGCTCAAAGTTAATGTTTTTTTCTTTTAATCAAATTTGGGAAGTTTTCAGCTATTATTCTTTGAATAATTTTTCTGTGCCTTTCTTCCTCTCTCTTCTACAACTTCCTCTACATGCTGGTATACTTGTTGTTCCACAGGTCTCTGAGGCTCTGTTAATCTTTATTCAATAATTTTGCTCTGCATTTTTAAGTTTGGATTATTTCTATTGATCCAGCTTCAAGTTTACAGATTCTTTTTTGGCATTTAAATATGAAGTTGAGCCCATCTAATAAATTTTTCATTTTGATTATTTTACTTTTCAACTCTAAGATATCATTTGCTTCTTTTTAATAATTTCTATTTATTGATATTTCCTATTTATTCACTCATTGTCATCATATTTTTCTTTAATCTTTAAACATGGTTCCCTTTAATTTTTAAAATTATGATAAGAATTATTATTTATGATACCTGCTTTGAAGTCATTTTATACTAAATCCAATATTATGATCACTTAGATTCAGTTTCTGTTGACTGCATCTTTCCTGAGTATGTGTCCTACTTTCCTGTTTGTGTGTGGATGTAAGCAGCCTAGGCAAGAACTCCGCATAGTCTTACTATTCAGCAGTTTTTCAAGAACACTTCTCAATTTGTTATTTCCCTCTCGTCTATTTCCAGAGCTGTGAAATTGTTTTTAACAATTTTGTCCAGTTTTATAGTTGTTTTGTGATGAAATATCAAAATTTTCATTCTGCCATATCTAGAAGTCCTTCCCTCTTAATTCTGTATTTGTAAAAATTAAAAAAAAAAATTAAAAAAATAAAAAAAAAATTTTTATTGGGGAATATTGGGAAACTGTGTTCTTCCAGGACCCATCAGCTCCAAATCAAGTCGTTGTTTTCAATCAAGTTGTGGAGGACGCAGCTCACTGGATCATGTGGCAATCAAACCGGCAACGTTGGTGTTATGAGCACTGCGCTCTAACCAACTTAGCCAATCAGCTAACCCCAAATTCTGTATTTTTAACACCACAAAGTAAATATTATTGTTGTTGCTATTGTTGCTAACAAGTGATTTTTGTTTAGATTTATTTCTGTATGTTTATATACATTCATTTCTTATGTGCTGTAGACTACCCTGCTGAGATCATTTTTCCTATTCCTAAAATTAATTCTTTAGGAGATTTTTAGTTTAGGTTTCTGGTTAGTAAATCTAATAAACTTTGTTCATCTGAAAGTATACTTTTTAAAATACCATTGTTTTTGAAATATAATTTTGCTATACAATTTTAGGTGGTTATTTTTTCTGAGCATTCTAAGATATTATGTCATTTCTCCTGCTTCCATGATTGCTTTTGAGAGGTCTTCTCTCTGGCCCTACATATTATTCATTTATAAGTGACCTGTCCTTTTTTTGGCTACTTTAAAAATGTATTGTTTGGCCCCATGATGGAGCTGGAGGCTAGGGGCATGGGCAGCTTTCCCCCTCAAATTCCGACATGATGGTGGCACCTAATGACAGGCCACTGCAGGTACTAAAAGCACAGCAGTGTGTGCACCAGTATCACATTATCATACAGTTAAAAGCGTGGATTCAAGTGAAGAGAGTTTCTCTGATTCAGATGGTGATAGCTCTTAATGGAAGCGCAAGTGATAGAAATATTTTAACTACCCTCACCCCCCCAAACCAGAGCCTTTCAGTTTGACCAGAGTAGCCAGAAATCACCCATTGCTGGAGGGAAGAAGGTTAACAACATATAAGGTGCTGTGCTGCAGGAGTAGAACCAAGATGCAGTGGCCTCTGAACTTGGTATCTTGGAAATAAAAAGCACTATTGACAAAAGCAGACAATTTGAGACTTACAATTATTTGCTTGCTAAGAATCTTAAGAGGAAATCTCAAGAACATACAAAAGAATTAGACAAAGAGCTACATGAATATATGCGTGGTGGCAAGAAAACCAGCTGAAAGGAAGAGGAAAATGGGCAAGGTCATCTCAAGTGGAAACAACCTGTCAAAGAGGCTAGGGGACAAACTAGAAATGAACTATAAAGCCAATATGAGATCACAGAGGATGATTCTCAGAAGAAAGCGGCTGATGAAATTTCTTTCAGGTTTCAGGAACCAAAGAAAGATCTGATAGCCTGAGTAGTGAGTATAATTGGAAACAAAAGGCAATTGAACTTGATGGAAACTGCTGAAATTGAACAAAATGGTTGCCTTTTTATAATGAATGGTGGTGGGAGAAGAACACCAGATGGAGATTTCCTGACTCTCCTGAAAAACACTCCTAGTATCAGTGAGGAGCAAATTAAGGACATTTTCTACAATGAAAATCAAAAGGAATATAAAAGTAAAAAATAGCTGCTAGGAAGAGAACACAAGTGTTAGGAAAAAAAGATGAAACAAGCTATTAAAAGTCAAAATTTTCAAGGTGATGACACATCAAGAGAAAGTTTTGCAAGTGACACAAATGAGGCCCTGGCCTCTCGTGATGAATGACGAGAAGGACATGGAGAAACAAAGTTGGTAGCAGAGAAAGCCATTGAGGTTGATCATTCTCATGATTTGGACATTTTTTAGTACATTTTAGTACATTGTTGAGGAATAAACCTTTCTAAAATAACATTGTAATAAACCATTTCTATGGAGATTGCTTCATTTTACTTTGCACTGATAAACATGAAAATCTGGAGAGAGAACTATTTTCTTGTTTTAAATAAAACTTGAGTATGTGGGGAAATGAGTGCAATTGATATAAATATTTAAAAATTTCTCATGCCTGACAGAATACATAAAAGTATGTAGCAGAGGATTTAATTTCTCAATCTGTTGCATGTGCTAATGATTACTAGGTGATAATCAGTTTTGTCCAGGTTAGTATAACATGTCATTCAAATGTTTGTTTTCTTTTTCTTTCTTTCTTTTTTTTTTTTTTTAAGATTTTATTGGGGAAGGGGAACAGGACTTTATTGGGGAACAGTGTGTACTTCCAGGATTTTTTTCCAAGTCAAGTTGTTGTCCTTTCATTCTTAGTTGTGGAGGGTGCCGTTAAGCTTCAAGTTGTTGTCCTTTCAATCTTAGTTGTGGAGGGCGCAGCTCAGCCCCAGGTCCGGTTGCCGTTGCCAGTTGCAGGGGGCGCAGCCCACCATCTCTTGTAGGAGTCCAACCGGCAACCTTGTGGTTGAGAGGATGCTCTCCAAGCAACTGAGCCATCTGGGAGCTCAGCAGCAGCTCAGCTCAAGGTGCCATGTTCAATCTTAGTTGCAGGGGGCACTGCCTACAATCCCTTGTGGGATTCGAGGAATCGAACCGGCAGCCTTGTGGTTGAGAGCCCACTGGCCCATGTGGGAATCGAACCGGCAGCCTTCAGAGTTAGGAGTATGGAGCTCCAACCGCCTGAGCCACTTGGCCGGCCCTGTTTTCTTTTTCTGATTTATCTTTGCAGTGAATTATGGCTGGTTTCAAAACATTCCATTAAAATATCCTAATAAGACACATAAATTGTTAAGCCATTACAAATACATTCAAATTTAGTTTGTCTGCATTCTAAGAACTCTTAACAATTTTAAGGATAGTGATTAAAATTCAAACAGATTTGTACTGATGGCTCTTTTCACTGCTTTGCTAGTCTAGAAGTAAATAAAAAAGAGAAGCTTTTCAAAGAGGTATTCATTTGTAACTTTAACTTTGTTTATGACTTTTTATTAATTAACTCAGTAATACACTAAATACTGAATGTAACCCATACCTCTGTAATTACCATGGACATTTAAATATTATTGAGTGGTGGCCTGCCTAAGACTGTTTTACGTTATGTTAAGAAAGTTAGGAAACAACCAAAGTATTCTTTGGTAGATGATTGAGTAAAGAAGATGTGGTAAGTGTACGCAATGGAATACTATTCTGCCATAAGAAAAGATGAAATAGTGCCTTTTGCAACAACATGGATGGATCTTGAGATTACCATGCTAAGTGAAATAAGTCAGACAGAAAAAATCCATAACAGTATGATTTCACTGATATGTGGTATATAAAACTGAGAACAACAAAAGAACAAGACAAACAAATGAAGAAACAAAAACTCGTGCTCGCTTCGGCAGCACATATACAAATGAAGAAACAAAAACTCATAAAAGAGACAATAGTTTAGTGGTTACCAGAGGGTAGGGGGTGAGGGGGATGGTAGATGAGGATAAAATGGATCAAATATGGTGGTGGAAGGAGAACTGACCCTGGGTGGTGAACACACAGTGTGATATATAGATGATGTATTACAGAATTGTACACCTGAAACCTATGTAACTTTACTAACAATTGTCATCCCAACAAACTTTAATTAAAAAAATAAAAGAAAGTTAGGTATCAATAAGGTCATATCTGCAGGAATTTTCAAGTTATTCATTTTTATTGAAGGAATAAGGCTCTCTAAAGGTAGGTTACTTAAGATGTTCCAAGAGTTGACTATAGTTTACAACATATATTAAGCAAAAATATGTAGGAAGCAATTACAAACTATTCACAGACAGTGTACTTGAACTTTTTCAGTAGATCCTGAAATGCGGCGGATGCTGCGGAGGTCGGCGCCATGACCTTATACCGGATGTCCCGGTTTCTCGGTCGCGTTCCGGCCACAGCGTGGAGAGCGGCAAGATCACCCCTTTTGTGTCATTCTTTGAGGAAAACAAGTTCCTCTCAAGGTGGAAATCTGAACCTATCAAACAATCTCTTAAGAAGCCAAAGTTACCACAAGGTCGTTTTGATACACCAGAAGATACCGATTTAGAGAAAGACGTACTGACAAAATTTCCAGACGATGTTAATCCTGTTACCAAAGAGAGAGGTGGACCCAGGGGCCCAGAACCTACCCGATATGGAGATTGGGAACGAAAAGGACGCTGTATTGATTTTTAATCTACGTGTTCATTAACTTCAGTATCTTTTTCTGAATACATACATCTGAATTAACTTATTTCTGATTACTTTTCTGTATATCCTTTGATCATCTAATTTCTATAATGTGTTTAAAAGTACATATGGCTTCGGAAGAAAATATGCTGTTGTAAATTAGGAAAAGGAAAATATTTCTGCATTGTCACATTGGTTTTAATTTAAATGTATTGGGGTATACACGTGATGATTATACCTGCAGACTTTTCTTTCATCATGTTTTAGTTTAAATTAATTACTTATAAAATGCAAATATACATAAAGCAACTTTTGTTAATAATTATGTTGCCATGTGCTAGGTAATATTGGCTTTTTAAATGTGAGGTAACTAGTGCATTATATTTCAGAAGGCCATAGTAACAACATAAAATATTTTACTTGGAGCCAGATTACTTGAGTACAAATCCTGGCTCTACTACTTTCTGGCTTTATGACCTTATGTTAAGTTCTTTTACTTCTCCGTGCTTAAGTATCCTTATGTGTAAATTGGAGATAATATGAGTTCCAGCTCACAGGGCAGTTGACAAGATTCAGGGAATAAGTACATGTAAACCACTTGTAATAGCTCTCACCTCACATAGCTCTCACCTCAGTAAGTGTCATCTGTCCTTCAATCATGACTGTGTTTTTCTGAGTCTCTAGGCTGGCTTCCTAGGGGGAAAGATTAAGAAACTGAAATTTTAAATACTTGAATTGAAATTGTTTCATATGACTATAATAACATTAAAAACTCATTAGTTGGAATATTAGTGATTATTTGTATAGATGAACTGAGCTGAAATATACATTAGTTTGTAAAACATAAAAATTCAGGCACAGAGGGCAAATAAGAGAAAAGCAGGGCATAGAATTCACCAGCTTAGTCAGTTTTGATGACTCAATAGTTTCTGCCCTATGGCCTTTGGATAACGAACTGGGTCAGGAAAAGTCAAGTCCAGTTTACAGATCTGGAAAGATGGGAACTGCTGGACCTCCCTTAAGGCGTCCTTTGCTGTCCTATGACCTCACTCAGTCACAGAGATTGGGCCTTTAGCCCCCAGGCTATACTTAAATTACTTAGAAAGAAAGGGTTTGCAAAGTCTGTAGGAGACAATGCAGTGGGCGGATAATTGTGATGTGAATAATAAGTGCAATGAGAACATTCTAGGGAGATTTATTTAAGACAATAAACTTTTTACAAAGTATATTCTCCCAAGAAACAAAGTAGCTAGTGCAGAAATTGGGACTAGTCCTTCAGTCTTTATACCAGTCTCTCTAAGTCAACATTGTTCTTTTAATTGCAGTTACTGTGTATCCTCCTAAGGAATAACCACATTCCTAAAAAACTATGCTACAATTTAGTCAACCTCCAATTAGCCCAGATTAGTGAAGGTTTTTACTACGTTAACATTTCAGAAATACTGTGTTAAATTATTTTATATTGTATAGTTTTGCTTGGGTTCCACACTAATCATCATGATTTGTGACAGAGAAAAGACAACTTACAGACTTCAAAAACTAATATAAAATATGTAACAACTGAAATGCATGGTTATTGAAGTTGGATTTAAGGATCTAAGTGGGAAAAGAAGAGGAAAGAGGTTTTTGGTTACTATTTATTCATAAAGAATGCAAAAATAAAATTAGAGATTTGGCAGTCCTTAAAAAAATATACCTTTTCCCACCTGTGTTGTTTTTCAAGTTTCTCGGCAATATACATAGGAGTGGATTTTTTTTGTTTTTGTTTTGTTTTGTTTTTGCTTATTCTGTGCGGTACATTTTATGGTTCTTATATCTGTATACTCCTGTCTTTTATAAATTCTGGAAAATTCCAAGCTGTAATCTCTTTGAACATTATATATCCTGCATTCTTTTTTGGAATCTTCTTAGACATGTTAGGTCTTAAATTCTTTTTCCTACTTTCTTTCTTACTCTCTTTGTACCTCATTCTTGGAAATTGCCTTATATCCATCTTCCTTTTTATTTCAGGTCTATTCTCACTTTTCTGTATCTAATCTGTTGTTTAACTCATCAACTGATTTTTTAAAATTTATTTTTTTATTTCTTAAAGTTTTATTTTAAATCTGCACAGTTATTTTTTTGTATCTTGTTTATTGATAATTTTTTAGTATTATCAATAATTTACTTATTTTGTGTTTTTTATCTGATCTTCTAAAGTATGAAGTTCCTGGAGGTCCAAGTTTATTGCTGTTTTGCTGTTACTCATGGTGACTTGTTTTCTTGTGTGTTTGGTTATAGTGAGTTTATATAATTTATTGAATTCATCATATAGAATCATGAAAATCTAAATTGGGATTGTTGGGATAACTGCTTCTTATAATAACCAGGGGTGCTATAACTGTGGGGCTGCTTTAGCCCCATTCATAAACTCAAGTTAGTTATTGGAGTCTCAAATTTCGCTCTTTCACTATGGGGCAGGATCCACATTCTGCCTCCCGGCATCGGTGTTACTATTGGCTTTTAACTCCAATAGAAACTCCACTTCAGAATTTAGTAACCCCTCACAATTCAGATTTCATATCACTGTATCTATTTTGGCTCTTAGAAATTTCCTTCACTTTATTGAATAACCCACAAAACTTTAAAAAATACATGCTTGTTGTATTTTATCTGGGATATCATTATAATGTAGAGGAAAGCCCTTTAAGTACAGTGTAGAGTCCAACTTTTTGTTGGAAGTAGATCTTTCATGTATTAATTTTTTCATAATAATTTTTGAATGGTATAGTACATTCCAAAAATAAATTTATTTTGATTGTGAATGTATTAAATTTATGAATTAATAAAGGGAGAAGTTGCATTTTTCTATGCTTATATAGATACTTTTTCTATTTAATTGGTTTACTTTATGTCCATCAGGTTTATGCTTTTCAATATAAGTCTCACATATTTCTTATCAAATTCATAACTAGACATTGTTTGGATTGGTTTTTTGGTGGTGGTTATCATCATAATGGTTTCATTATGATACATAGTAAAACCTCATTTTTGCATGTTTATTTTCTAACCAACTACCTTAGTAAAGTTTCTCATGTTTCTTCCTTTCTAAATTAGTGCCTTTTACTTTGTATTTTTATCTCTATGCATTGGTTATGCCTATTACAAACCTACATGTTTTTATACCAAAACCTTCCAAGACATAGGATATGTATATCTATCTACCCTGTTTCCCCGAAAATAAGACCTAGCTGGACAATCAGCTCTAATGCATCTTTTGGAGCAAAAATCAATATAAGACCCAGTATTATATTATATTATACTACATTATATTACATTACATTTCATTACATTATATTATATTATAGACCCGGTTTTACATTATAGTAAAATAAGACCGGGTCTTATATTAGTCCGGCTAAGGTCTTCTTTTCAGGGAAACATGGTATGTAGCACATACTGAAACTGGAAATAAAACAATTGACTACAGTTATCCATGAGCAGATGTTTTAGTTCTTCAGAAACTATTGGAAGGGTATGGTATGCCAACAATAAATTAGTTTTAGATTTGTTTTATTTTTGGACCCAGATTCGAAATGATTAAATTAGTTGCATCTTGAATTTGAGCTCTAGAGAGACTCATGGGTTGGAATCTCAAAAGGGTATGCTTAGCCCTCCTCAAAAATGTACCATATCAAATGATTTTAATATTTTCACTAAATGTCTATATTTCTTTCAGGTACAGAAAGAGGTGGTTTAGTCTTCAAGAGCACTATTAAATGACCTTGTGTATTTCTTTTCTCCAGAGTAACATAGTGTTCCTTAACCTCTACTCTTAATTCCCATTTCCCAACCCCTTCATCATTTTTATTATTATCCTGGAAGCTTTCTCTAAAAGCCCTGTTTTTCTGAGGTTATAACACTTATTGTTGGTTCACAATCAGTGTAATAAGTATCTACCCAGTATAGAGAGGAATAATTACAAATATTTGCCATTTGTTATCGTCCATTTCTGGATGCTAAGATTTTATTTGCATTTTTAACAGTTTTACTTAGACTTATTTTCTGGTTGTGATACTTTGTTCTTTAAGTCTTTTCTAGTCATACTTGCACATAGCCTGCTTTCTTTTTCTTTTTTTTTAAGGCATTTTATTTTTATTTCGTTATTTTTTAGAACTCAGATTCTTGTTTTTAAGTGCTATTTTTTTCTTTTTTTAATATTAGTTTCAGGTTCACAAAACAACATAATGATTAGACATTTATACCCGTTACAGAATGATAATGCCCCTTCCAGTCTACTATGCCTCTGACATCGTATATAGCTGTTACAATACCATTGACTACATTCTCTATGCTGTACTTTATAACCTATGACTATATATATTTAATTATAGTTGACATTCAGTATTATTCTACATCACATTCAAGTGTACAACACAGTGGTCAGGCATCTACACGATCTATGAAGTGATCTCCCTGATAACTCTGGTACCCATCTGGCACCCTACATAAGCTATACAACATTATTGATTATATTCTCCATACTATATTTCATATCTCCATGACTATTTTGTGCCTGCCAATTTGTACTTTTTAATCCCTTCACCTTCTCCCTCATCCCCCAATTCCCCTCCCATCTAGCAATCATCAGTTTTTTCTCTGTATCTCTGTGTCTGTTTTGTTTTCTCGTTTATTCTGATCTTTAGATTCCACATATAAGTGAGATCATTTGGTATTTGTCTTTCTCAGTCTGACTTATTTCACTTAGCATTATATTCTCTAGGTCCATCAGTGCTGTTGCAAATGGTAAGATTTCATTATTTTTTTTTATGGCACAGTAATACACCATTGTATAAATGTACCACAATTTATTTCTCCAGTCGTCTATTGATGGGCATTTCGGTTGTTTCCATATCTTGGCTTTTGTGAATAGCACTGAAATAAACATAGGGGTGCACATATGTTTTCAAATTAGTGTTTTGGATTTCTTTGGATAAATACCCACAAGTGGAATTATTGGGTCCTAAGGTCTATTTTTAATTTTTTGAAGAACCTCCATACTATTTTCCATAGTGCAAACTGATTGCACCGATTTGCAGTCCCACCAACAGTACACAAGAGTTCCCTTTTTTCCACATCCTCACCAACGCTTGTTGTTTGTTAATTAATTGATAATAGCCATTCTAACAGGAGTGAGGTGTTACCTTGTGGTTTTTATTTGCATTTCTCTGACGATCAGTGATATTGAGCATCTTTTCATATGTCTATTGGCCATCTGTGTATCTTCTTTAGAGAAATGTCTCTTCATATCCTCTGCCCATTTTTAAATTGGATTGTTTGTTTTTTTGGTGTTGAGTTGTATGAGTTTCTTTTATAAATTTTGGATGGTAACCCCTTATCAGACGTATCATTGGCAAATATCTTCTTCCATTCAGTAGGATGTAATTTAGTTTTGTTGCTGGTTTCCTTTGCTGTGAAAAAACTTTTTACTTTGATGTAGTCCTATTTATTTATTTTTTCTTTTGCGTCCCTTGCCCAAGGGGATATATCAGTAAAACTATTACTAAACCTAATATCTGTGAGTTTACATGCTATATTTTCTTCTAGGAGTTTTATAGTTTTGGGTCTTACATTTAAGTCTTCAATCCATTTTGATTTTATTCTTGTATATGGTGTAAGAAGGTCGTCCAGTTTCATTTTTTTGCATGTATCTGCCCAGTTTTCCCAGCACCATTTATTAAATAGACTGTCTTTACCCCAATGGTAATTCTTGCTTCCTTTGTCATAGGTTGAATGACCATATAGGTGTGGGTTTATTTCTGTGCTGTCTATTCTGTTCCATTGATCGATGTGTCTGTTTTTATGCCAATACCATGCTGTTTTAATTACTATAGCCTTGTAGTATAATTTGATATCAGATAGCGTGATACCTCCCGGTTTGTTCTTATTTCTCAGGATTGCTGTGGCTATTTGGGATTTTTTTATGGTTTCATATAAATTTTTAGGATTATTTGTTCTAGTTCTGTAAAAAATGTCATTGGTATGTTGATAGGGATTGTATTGAATTTATATATTGTTTTGGATAGTATAGACATTTTAACTATATTCTTCCTACCCATAAGCATGGCATATGTTTCCATTTATTTGTATCTAATTTCACTCTTCAGTGTCTTATAATTTTCTGAGTACAGGTCTTTTACTTCCTTGGTTAAATTTATTCCTAAGTATTTTTTTTCCATGCAATTGTAAATGAGATTGGTTTCTTAATTTCTCTTTCTGGTACTTTGTTATTGGTGTATAAAAATGCAACCAATTTCTGAATATTAATTTTGTATCCTGCTACTTTCCTAAATTCATTTGTCAGTTCTAATAGTTTTTTGGTGGAATCTTTGTGTTCTCTATATATACTACTATCACATCATCAGCAAATAATGACAATTTTACTTCCTCTCTTCCAATTTGGATGCCTTTTATTTCTTTTTCTGATCCGATTGCTGTGACTAGAACTTCCAGTACTATGTTGCATGAAAGTGGGCATCTTTATCCTTATCTTGTTCCTGATCTTTTTTTTGTTTTGTTCCTGATCTTAAGGGGAATGCTTTCAGCTTTTCCCCATTGAGTATGATGTTAACTGTGGGTTTGTCATAGGGCTTTTTATTATGTTGAGATATGTTCCCTCTATTCTCACTTTGCTGAGTTTTTATCATAAATGGATGCTGGATTTTGTCAAATGCTTTTTCTGGGTCTATTGATATTACCATGTGATTTTTATTTTTCATTTTGTTTATGTGATGTGTGTTCCATGTGCATATGAAAAGAATGTACCATATAATGTGCTCCTGTGTATAATGCACACCCACGTTTTTGGCCCAAACTTTCAAGGAAAGAAAATCTTCCATTTTAACTTTTTTAATTCAAAATTTTTTTTGTTTACATTTAGGTACTTGTTGTTTGTATTGTAAAGGAATTTTAGCATTTATCTTTTTAAATATGTTATGATAGAAGAAATTTTATGTAAAAATAATTACAAAACACAAGAACAGATACAAGGTACAGGACATTTTATGTACTGGTAGCAAATTTGCGATATTTACACGTCATAGAAGGCCAAGAACTCTTCGTCGTTGCAAGTTTGTCGTAAGTTCAGCAAAACCGATTGTTGTATTCCAGGGTATTATTTTGCATACGGATATCATTATTGATTTCTGGAGTTACACATTTAACTCATAAGCATAAGTAAAATAATTAAAAACATTTATATAGATATGGAATTAGTATTATCCATATATAATGCACATCTTTATTTTTCCCTCACAAATTTGGGCAAAAAAGTGCACATTATACATGGCAAAATACAGTATATTATGCTGCTTTGGGGTGAAATGTTCTAAAAATATCAATTAAATTCATCTTGTCTAATGTGTCATTTAAGGTTGCTGTTTCCATGTTGATTTTCTGTCTGGAGGATCTGTCCATTTGTGTCAGTGGAGTGTTAAAGTCCCCTAGTATGATTGTGTTACTGTTGATCTCTGCCTTTATGTCTGTCAGTATTGGTTTTATATATTTAGGTGCTCCTATACTGGGTGCATAGATATTTACTAGAGTTATGTCCTCTTGTTGGATGGATCCCTTTATCATTATGTAATGTCCTTTTTTGTCTTTTACTATAGTCTTCATTTTAAAGTCTGTTTTGTTCAGTATAAGTATTGCTACACCAGCTGTTTTCTCATTTCTATTTGCATGAAATATATTTTTCCATCCCTTTACTTTCAGTCTGTGTGTGTCTTTCGATCTGAGGAAGGTCTTTTGTAGAAAGCATATGTTTGGGTCTTGTTTTCTATCCACTCAGCTACCCTATTTTTTTGATTGAGGCATTTAATCCATTTATATTTAAAGTGATTATTGACACGTACATAGTTATTGCCATTTTATTATTCATATTTTGGGTCTTCATTACTTTGTTTGTTTTCTTTTCTCTTTTGCTTGAAGAAGTCCTTTTAACATTCCCTGTAATACTGGCTTTGTGGTAATGAATTCCTTTAGTTTTTTCTTATCTAAGGAAACTCTTTATCTCTCCTTCGATTTTAAATCATAGCCTTTTTGAGTAGAGCAGTCTTGGTTGTAAGCCCTTCTTTTTCATCATTTTGAATATTTCCTGCCATTCCCTTCTGGCCTGAAAAGTTTCTGTAGAAAATTCAGCTGATAGTCTTATGGGAGCTCCCTGTGAGTAACTAGTTGTCTTTCTCTTGTTTTAGGATTCTCTCATTGTCTTTAACTTTTGCCATTTTAACTATGATGTGTCTTGGTGTGGGCCTGTTTGGGTTCATCTTGTTTGGGACTCTATGCACTTCCTGGGCTTGTATGTCAATTTCATTCGCCAGGTTCAGGTTAGGGAAATTTTCGGTCATTATTTCCTCAAATAGGTTCTCGATCCCTTGCTCCCCGTTTTCTCCTGGTATTCCTATGAAGTGAATGTTATTGTGCTTGACATTGTCCTATAGGTCCCTTAAACTATATTGATTTTTTGTTCTTTTTTCTTTTTTTTTCTATTTCCATTTTCGTTTTTTTTCCTTTTGTTGTTCCATTTGTGTGTTTTCTGCTACCTTGTCTTCTAAACTACTGATTTGATCCTCTGTTTCATCTAATCTGCTGGTGATTCATTCTGGTGTATTCTTCATTTCAGTTATTATATTCTTTATTTCTCACTGGTCTTTTTCACAGTTTCTATGTCCCTTTTTATGCTTGCTATTTCTTGATTGAAATTCTCACTAAGTTCCTTGAGCATTCTTATAATCAGTGTTTTAAATTCTGTTTCTGGTAGGTTGGTTGCCTCCATTTCACTTAGTTCCATTTCTGGAGGTTTCTCCTGTACTTTTATTTGGGACATGTTTTTTTGTTTCCTTATTCTGGCTACTGCTCTGTGTTTGTCTATATATTTGGTAGATCTGTGTTTCTCAGTCTTTGCTGGTGGCCTTATGTAGTATTTATCCTGGGTAGTTGAATTGTGAAGTCTCCCTAATCTGTGCATGTATTCCAGTAGTGTCCTTTGTGTGTTGTGTGTGTTCCCCGGTTGTAGTTGAACCATGATTGCTTTTGGTGCATTAGTGGGTGGGATTGACTCCCAGGCTGACTGACTGTGAGGACTGTCTGTGCCCACAGTATATGAGCTGCTGTGTGTGGGCTGACTGCTAAAGCAGGTTTTGCATCTGTGGGCACTTGTGCCTATTGAGAACCCCCTTTGGGTATGCTTATTGTGGGGCTAACCAGGTAGTGCTATGATGTGATCTGAAGCTGGCCTCTGGGTGTGTTGTTCCTAGTGTCTCTTGGGCAGGGTTCCCGTGCAGGGCAATTTCAGCCTTGCCTGTTGCCAGCCTGGGGCTACCTAGTAAGAGCCTTATTGCTATATATATGGTTGGCTGCTGCCTGTGCTGGACCTGGAGGCATGTGCAGGTGGCCTAGCTATGAACTAAGGCTGGTTGCCACCAATAGTGGACTTGAGGTAGCTTAGCAAAAGGCCTAGGGCCCCCTAGGCCTATTGCCACCCACCAGCTGCCCGTAAGGCCCAGTCATTGAAAGAGGCTCCTTAGCTGCGCATGCTGTGCTGGCTGATCCAGTGTTGAGAGTGCCTTTGGCAATGCAACATTAGCTGGATGGGGTAGTGTTCAAGGTAGTCACCAGACGTGACCGGTGGTTTTTACAATGTTAATGCAGATTCAGTTCTTATGCCAGTGCCCAGTCTGTGCCTGCCTTACCCAGCGCCCTGAGAATACTGCAGCCCACCACTATCTCAGGCTCACAGATTCCCAAGAGCTGCCCCCAAGTGGCTGTGGTGCAATTTTTGGGTCACTATCTACCACCAGAATCTCCCTGGGCTGTTGATGATTGTCTGCTGCTGTAAAAAACCCTTCTGCCCACCTTGTAGGGGTGCGGCCAGCCACCCAGGTGTCCAGAGTGCCCCTGGCAATGCAGCTCTAGGTGGGTGGGGTGGGGTTCCAGGGAGCTAAGGGTTGTGGCTGGTGGTTTCTATGAGTTCAGTGTAGTTTGGGCTTCCGCACTGGTGGTAGACTCAAGACCACCCCACAAAAACGCCTGAGAATACTACAGCCAGCCACCACCTGTGTCAGGCCTGCCAAACCACTGCCTATCTACAATGAGGCACAGGTCTTGGCTTAACACCCTCCAGCAAATATTTCCCTCCGCCTGGTTTAATCCACAGCCTGTGGGGTGGGCCCAGCAGCCTATTAGTCAAGAGTTTCCTGGGCAATGTAGCACCAACTGTTTGGAGGGCGGGGACCCAGGGCGTTACCAAGGCAGTGGGCACGCGTGGATTCCACCAGACCAATGTGGTCCCAGACTTGGCCCTTTGCGGGGGCCTTAACCCTGAAAAGATGGTGCCCCCTGTAAGCCACACATATGCAGGCTCCATACAGTGTCAAAAATGTCTTCTGTTCCTCCAGTTCCCACGCCAAAGGCACTCGGTTCATACACATATGTGGGCCTCCCGAGCTGCCACCCTTTCCACCAGAGACCTGCTGAGTGCCCTTCAGCAAGTGAGTCTGTGTGTCAGCTCTCCTAGAGAGTGTCTGGGTTTCCAGCTGCCTTCCACCCCATTAGGAAGGGCATACAGAGTCCTTGCTGATTTTCACTGTCAGATGCCATGGGAACTTCTCTTCCTGGCACAGGACTCCTGGGCTGGGGAGCTTGGCATGGAGCTGGGGGTCCCTCCCTCTTCAGGGACTACCTCTACCACTGAGGTGACCCTCCCAGCATTCAACCTCTCTCTGTGGGTTTGGGGTCATCCCATTTCGCATCTCCGCCCCTCCTACCAGTCTTGATGTGGCCTCTTCTTTATATCCTTAGTTATAGTGGTTCTGTTCAACTAGTGTTCAGGTGATTCTTCAGGTTGTTTGTTATATAATTTATTTGCAATTTTAGTGTGATCCTGGGATGCAGCAGGCACAGCATTTACCTAATCTGCCATCTTGAATCCCTCCTCAATTGTCTCATTGTGGTTTTAATTTGCATTTATCTGATGATTAGTGACATTGAGCATCTTTTCATATGTCTATTGGCCGTCTGTATGTCCTTTTAGGAGAAATGTCTATTCAGGTCTTCTGCCCATCTTTTAATTGGATTGTTTGTTTTTTGGTATTGAGATGTATGAGTTTTTATAAATTTTGGATATTAACCGTTTATCAGATATGTCACTGGCGAATATCTTCTCCCATTTAGTAGGCTGTCTTTTTGTTTTGTTGATGCCATCATTTGATGTTGATGTCTTTTTGTTTTGTTTTTCTTTGCTATGCCAAAACTTTTTAGTTTGATGTAATCCCATTTGTTTATTTTTTTCTTTTGTTTCCTTTGCCTGAGGAGATAGATCAGAAAAAATACCACTAAGAGCGATGTTGGAGAGTTTACTGCCCATGTTTTCTTCTAGAAATTTTATAGTTTCCAGTCTTACATTTAAGTATTTAATCCCCTTTGAATTTATTCTTGAAAATGGTGTAAGAAGGTGGTCCAGTTTCATTGTTTTGCACATATCTGTCCAGTTTTCCCAACATCATCTATTGAATAGACTGTCTTTACCGCATTGTATATTCTTGCCTCCTTTGTCATACATTAAATGATCGTATAGGAGTGGGTTTATTTCTGGGCTCTCTATTCTGTTCCATTAATCAAGCTGTCTGTTTTTATGCCAGTACCATGCTTTTTTTTTTAACCTATTGATAATCACTTTATTCATTTTGACATTCAATATCGTTCTATATTAATTTCAGGTGTACAGCATGGTGATTAGACATTTATATAATTTACGAAGTGATAACCCTGACTAGTCTAGTACCCACCTGGCATTGCAGATATTATGCATATTATGCATATTACCATACTATTGACTATATTCTCTATGCTTTACTTTACATCCCCATGACTATTTTTTAACTACCAATTTGTACTTCTTTATCCTTTCATCTTTTTTACCTTGCCCCCCAACCCCACTCCCATCTATCACCCCGATAAATCTGACACCATACATAATAATTACAATATTATTGTATACGATGCTGTTTTGGGTTTTTTTTTAATTCGGTAATATTGGGGAACAGTGTGTCTCTCCACAGCCTATCAGCTCCAAGTCGTTGTCCCTCAATCCAGTTGTGGAGGGCGCAGCTCAGCTCCAAGTCCAGTTGCTGTTTTTTTTCAATCTTAGTTGCAGGGGGTTAGCCCACCAACCCATGTGGGAATTGAACTGGCAACCTTGCTGTTGAGAGCTCACACTCTAACCAACTGAGCCATCCGGCCGCCCCTCCGGCAGCTCAGCGGCAGCTTGTTGCCTTCAATCTAGTTGTGGAGGGTGCAGTTCACTGGCCCATGTGGGAATCAAACTGGCAATGCTGCTTGTTGAGATCTCGCGCTCTCACCAACTGAGCCACCCAGCCACCCCATACCATGCTGTTTTGATTATGATAGCCTTGCAGTAGAGTTTGATATCAAGTAGTGTGAAACCTTCAATTTTGTTCTTCTTTCTCAAGATTGCTGTGGCTATTCTGGGTTTTTTGTGGTTCTATATAAATTTGAAAATTATTTGTTCTAGTTCTGTGAAAAATGCCTTTGGTATTTCAATAAGGATTGCACTGAATCTGTAGATTGTTTTGGGTATTATGGACTTTTTAATGATGTTAATTTTTTCTATCCATGAGCACAGTATTTGTATCTTCTTTAATCTTTCTTCAGTGTCTTATAGTTTTCGAGTACAAGTCTTTTGCCTCCTTGGTTAAATTTATTCTTAGGAATTTTATTTATTTTTTTGATACAATTGTAAATGGGGTTGTTTTCTTAATTGGAAGGATATTTTTTAAAAAAGAGAACATGTGATTTTACACTGGAGAGTCTTGACAAACACTTTCTCAAGCCAGGTTACCCAGGATAGCATCAACAGTGATAGGTCATATTGATAGTAGTTATATTGATATCATTTGATGAGAATGGCATTTTACCTCTATAGGCTTCCTCCCCAAAACCCATAACCCAATATATTTATGAGGAGGACATTAGGCACATTCCACAAAATACCTATCCAATGCTCTTCAAAACTGTCAAGGTCATAAGCAACAAACAAAGTCTGAGAAACTGTCACAACCAAGAGGAGCTTAAGGAGACATGACTACTAAATATAATGTGGTATCCTGGATGAGATCCAGGAACCCAAAGGGGACATTACGGAAAAATGGAGGAAATCTGTGTAAACTGTGGACTCTACTTAATAATAATTTATTAATATTGACTTATTATTGTGACAAATGTATCATACTAACAGTGTAAGATGTTAACAATAGGGAAACTGGGTGTGGGATCTATCTCTCTGTACCATCTTTGTAATAGTTCTGTACATCTAAAACTGTTATAAAATAAAAAGTTTATTTAATAAAATAAAACTTTTAAAGCTGGTATGTTTGATATTTAAATCACTGTCTTTAGATAAACACTGATAGTTTCCCAATCATTTCTGAGAAAAATAAGAAGTGATGGCTAAGTAAAATAATCAGGATTTTAAAAGATCTCCACAGACTGGAATGATAGACTGATCTCCAATAAGATATAGTTTTATCAGATTAAATGATTTGTGAATTTATGTCCAAAAAATCAATTGTATGAGCAAATTATGTTTGTTAGCTACAGCGTATGTGAAAAAAAACCTTAGAGATCTCATTTCATGATAAACTTGATGTGAGTCTGTAAGTTTTTGCTGTCTAAAAAAGTCAGTATTCATCTAAAGTCAATATTAACAGTATTTAGAATGAAATAATGTTGTTACTTAGTTGTGGTTAAAATATAGAGTTTGGTTTCAGAATGGTGCACTTTGAAAGATACAAGACAGTTTGGAACATGTCCAGAAGTGAAAAAGTAGAAATGTGAGAAAACTCCACTGTGTACATGAAGAAATTTTGAAGGAAATGGAATGTTTAGCCTGCATGAGGGGAAATTAGAACATAATCAATTTCTTCATATATTTGAAGAGAAGCAGTATAAAAGAAAAACGATTATTTATGTGACTTTAGAAGATAGGATAGGAGTAGGATAAAAGCTTGAAGGAGGTATGTAGATTTCAGAAAAATACTTAATTTCTGATAATAAAATTGTCCACCTCAGTATGAGTTCCCCGTCACTAGAGGTGTTCAAGTAAAATCTCTATGATCATTTGTTGAAGATCTTCATGAGGAATTCAAGTGTTTATAGGGAGTTTTAGTAGAATGCAGTTAATGCCTTTAGACTTTATAGTCTTTAACATGTCATTCAATTAAAAAATTTCAAAACACATTATTATTTCCCGTGTCAAAAACCAAACTCTACACACTAAATACAGCAAAGCAGAAAGATTAGATTATTGCACAGTTTTTGATCTGCAAGCTGGGAAACTAATGGTTATGGGAGTAATGAGTTTCGAGTTGCTGACGGACTAAGGGATTTGTATAGGATAAATCCAGAAGTTATTTGGCTTTTTCAGCTGATTGGTTACCTAGTGGTTTTCTTATTTGAATCAGGGTAGCTATATCAGGGGAACAAGGAAGTCCAGAGATTAACAGACTTGGCATTTGGGGATTGACAGGGATCCGCTGCTGATTTTTAGGAAGAACTATAAATTCTTTTAAGGTTAGGTTAAGTTTCCTTTATGTGCCTGCATTGACCATCTCCATTTTGTTCTTGATATAGTGATTCCATTTTAGCTTGGTTCTACACATGATATGAGTTAATATTCTGAAGACTTAACATTAGGCATTGGAGAAGCAGCATAGCATACAGTAAATACGTATAATCGTAGTCTTTGGAGTTGTGGTTTGGGTTCAGGTTTGGTTCTGCCACTTACTAGTTTTGTGACCTTCGGCAAGTTACTTAACTTCAATATGTCAGAGGTTTTACCCAGCCAAAAGCAATGTGTTTTCTCAGTTATAAAATGAAGAATAATAATACCTATTTTATGAAATTATTCTAAGGATTTAATGACTTTATATTTGTAAAGTGCTTAGAATAGTAATTGATAATATATAAGTGTTGTTGAAAATATTGAGGATTTTTAGTAAAAGTTTTAAGAAGCTTGAGTGTTAAGACTAAACTCTATTTTAAATGGTGCATCGAAATGTTACAATACATAGTTTTTCTTCTAATTTTGACTTTTTGGTGCTGTTTTGTTATATTTTTAAATGAGAGAATTTTTTCATGCCTCAACTTAAAAATAGTAGATCTAATAAGATCAGTAAATTAATGATCCTCTGCTTTGTAGATGCTTATACATTAAAATCTTAATTACTTTATGTTATTTTTTCCCCCACATTTACTCTACATCAAGTTTAAATTCCAAAGTGTTTCTCTCCTAGCTTATTTTAAGGCCTGTCTTTCATCACTTTCTTTTTGCTCACCCCAAATGCAACAACACCCTTGCTTAACCAGCTTAACTTATGCATCTGGAATTGCAACACAAAGGTCCCAAAACAGCACTTGAGAAACTATGATTTATACTTAATGTGTTACAGGTGGCTTCTTAGGAGAAATGCTTATTTCTTGTGTCATTAAAATGATAAATTTCTAAATCCTCAAATTGCATTTCTGTTAAAAGTTTACTGTAGTTCATTTTCTTCCAAATTTGGTTTTGCATACACATTCCCAAATAATACTTTTGACCTTATGTTTACAAGAGCAAAATTACCATTAAAGTCCTAGAAGTAAATGAATATTAACAAATTCTCTGCTATTAAAACATCATAAGTTATTTAGACTAAACTGTGCCAGATTTTATATGTTCTAGAGATTGTGTGATAAAAAAAATTACATCAGATCACTATTAAAACCAATAGCAAAGTAATGGATGAGGCAATCCCGAATATAAACTACACCAAAATAAGCGACTACTATAGATTTTAATATGTGATCTGTTACATTGATTTTTTTTTAAGAGATTTTTTTTATATAAGATTTTATTGGGGAAGGGGAACAGGACTTTATTGGGGAACAGTGTGTACTTCTAGGCCTGTTTTCCAAGTCAAGGTGTTGTCCTTTCAATCTTAGTTGTGGAGGGTGCCGTTTAGCTTCAAGTTGTTGTCCTTTCAGTCTTAGTTGTGTCGGGTGCAGCTCAGCTCCAGGTCCAGTTGCCGTTGCTAGTTTCAGGGCGCACAGCCCACCATCCCTTGCGGGAGTTGAACCGGCAACCTTGTGGTTGAGAGCCTACTGGCCCATGTGGGAATCGAACCGGCAGCCTTCGCAGTTAGGAGCATGGAGCTCTAACCGCCTGAGCCACCGGGCCGGCCCAACATTGATTTTTGAGAGATTGACTAGCAGCCAGTTTATATCTTTTGAGAATTTAATCTTCAATTTCTAATCTTAAAAAAAGGTTACAATGAAATAAATGCAATAATCATGTCTTGAAAACACATTTGACTATAACTTTGCTAAATCAATGTGATACCATTTAAAAGTTAATTTAAAAATGAATTTAGGGACCAAACACATGGTTTACAATTAAGCTTTTATATGATACTAAAAACATCTTTTGTTGATTTAAAGATAAAGAGTGTATTGTACTGCAATAATACAGCTAGGCTGTATATTAGGTATACCTGTACAGATTGTCAATGAAACTCACATTATTTTGGTACAAGATAATTAATCCTGTATAACTGTGTGTGTGATATTTTAGGAAAATACTGGTTTGTTCATTATTAAATGAAGATGATTGTTTTCAAATTTTTAAATATGATAAATTAATTTTAAAACTGCTATGAATACAGTCATTTTTATATTTTCTAATGTTGAATGTCATTGTATTTCTGATGAATGATTATATAAACAAGCTATGCTAGCCTGATTTGCCCATCTTCATTTCTCTCATGGTTACTCTTAAGGAAAGATTGTAGGTCTACTGAGGGTTGGGCTTGCCTTGGGCAAAATCATCTATCCCCTATTTAAATCATTTGGCTGCTAAAAGTGTTTCTGGGAATATGAATAACTTTCTATATTTGAATGTTTCCCTGATTAAAGTAAATTTAGTGCCATCTTTGTAGTATTCTAATCAGGAATTATGGAGTTGTATCTTTTGAGCCTGTGGACCATAGAAAACCTCTAGATCCTACTATGAAACATGTAGAAGAAACTCAATACAGTAACCTACCAATGTTTTCCCTAATTGTTCTCTTGTTCAGTCACTTATAAAAACTTTTATTGTGCTTAATTTGTCAGACTCTATGCTATGCATTCATAATACTAAAACAAGAAAACAAGAATGGTTGTTCTCAAGACTTTACAATTTAGTGAGAGAGACAAGTAACAAAAACTTATAATACAAGTTTCAAGATGCTATGATAAGGTGCTAAAAGAACATATCAAAGAGGTTCCTAATTGTGCCTGAGATTGCTTGGATGAGAAACTGATAAAACTGAAAGTAACAAATGAACAAGACAAACAAACAAAAAATCATAGACACAGACAACAATTTAATGGTTACTAAAGCGTAAGGGAGGGAGGGGGAGTGGGTGGTAGAAGAGGGTAAAGGGGGTCAAATATATGGTGATGGAAGGGGAACTGACTCTGGGTGCAATATATAGATGATGTATTATAGAATTGTACACTTGAAACCTATATAATTTTTACTAACCAATGTCACCCCAATAAATGTAATACAAAACTTTAAAAAGTTACTAGAACATTAAAAAAATACTTAAAATTTTCTGTAAATTACTAGGGAAAATTTGGGATAGGATAAGAGGATGAAAAGGATATTCCAGTCAGGGAACAGTATTTGCAAAAAGTAAAGAGTTTCAAGAGTGCGTTGTATATTATTAAAAAAAACACTACAAATTTAGGTATAACAAGTAAACAGGAGCCTATTCATAGAATGAAGAAATATTTCTGGAAAGACAAGGTCCAGGTCAAGAAGTGTCTTCGATGAAATTTTATACTTTAAAATTTTGTTTTGAATATGACACATTTTCATACAGTTTAGTGGTATCCATACAACCATTTTTCATTGAGCTATAACATACATAGAACAAATGCATTGTGTACAAGTCTATGAATTTTTAATATATAAACACCTTTTAAACTATTACCCAGATTAAGGTATAGAACATTTCCAACACTTCAGGATCTCTCATGCCCCTTCCCTATTTATAAGCACTCCTCACCCAGGAAACCACTATTCTAATGTATATTACCATGGATTTGTTTTGCCTGTTCTATTTTTAGACTCACTATAGTAGTTATGAGATTCATCTATGTTGATCCATAGAGTACTAGGTTTTTTTTCTTATTTTGTTTTTTTAAAGATTTTACTGGGGAACAGAACTTTACTGGGGAACAGTGTGTACTTCCAGGACTCTTTTTCCAAGTCAAATTGTTGTCCTTTCAGTCTTAGTTGTGGATGGCGCAGCTCAGTTCTAGGTCCAGTTACCGTTGTTAGTTGCAGAGGGCACAGCCCATCATCTCTTGCGGGATTCGAGGAGTTGAACTGGCAACCTTGTGGTTGAAAGCCCACTGGCCCATGTGGGAATCGAAACCAGCAGCCTTCGGAGTTAGGAGCACGGAGCTCCAACCACCTGAGCCACCAGGCCGGCCGTTTTTTTTTTCTTATTGCTGTGTAGTCTTTCCTATGATTTTATTACAATTGTTTATCTATCCTACTGTTCTCTAACGTTTGCATTGTTTCCATTTTTTGTTACAATAAAACAAAAGTACTATAAACATTATATATGTTGATATGTTGTTTGCATTCTCTGATAGATATATACATTCAATTCTGTTGGATGGATTCTCTTGGACTGAAAATAAATGGATGTTTAGGTTTAAGTAGGCACTACTAAAAAGTTTTCTGAAGTGATTACACCAATTTACATGCTCATCAGCAATGTATAAGAGTTCCAGTTGATCCACATCTTCATCAATACCTTAATTCTTCGTCTTTTTCATTACTAGTTATTTTGGTGGAGGCAAAGTGGTATTTCATTGTAGCTTTAAATTGCATTTCCCTGATGACAATGATGTTGATCCTTATTGGCCACTTGGATATCTTAGAAGTACTTGTTCAGTTCTTTTGTCAATTTTTAAATTAAAATTCTTCTTTTTCTTTTGTCCTATTTGTAGGAGTTCTTTGTAAACTCAGGATACCGGTCCTTTGTAAGATATATCCTGTGAATATTTTCTCTGGACTGTAACCTTCCTTTTTACTCTCTTAATGGTGTTTTTGATGAACTGAAGTTCTTAATGAGGTTCAATTTATTTATTTTCATTTTTGAGTTAGTGTTTCTTTGTGTCTTATTTAAATCTTTGCCTATATCAAGGTCATAAAGGTATTCTTCTATGTTTTCCTCAATAAACTTAATTGTTTTAGTCTTCGCATTTAGATTTATGTTTCATCTCAACTAATTCTGATGAATGGTATGAATTAGGGGTTAAGTTTCATTGTTTCTCAAACAAATAACCACTTTATCTGGCACCATTGTTTACAAAAATATCCTTCTTCCACTTAATGGCAATTACAACTTCATTGTAAATCAAGTGATGGTGTATGCATGAATCTATTTTTGGACTCTCTGTTCTGTACCAATATTGGTCAATATGTCTATTGTCTTAGTTCAGACTGCTATGACAAATTACCATAGACTGGATGGCTTAAACAACAAATATTTGTTTCTCGCAGCTCTGGAGGCTGAGAAGTCCAAGATCAAGATGCCTGCAGATCCACTGTCTGTCTGGTGAGAGCATGCTTCCTGGTTTACAGATGGTGGAAAGCAGAGAGAGGGAACAAGGTCTCCTATCTCTTCTTATAAGGGCACTAATTCCACTCATGAGGGCTCCATGCTCAAAACTTAATTATCTCCCAGAGACTCCACCTCCTAATACTATCACATTGGCCGTTAGGATTTCAGCATATGAACTTGGGGGGGGACACAAATACCTATTTTTTGCTAACACCACAGTATATTAATTACTGTACCTAAATGGTAAGTCTTCAAATCTTGTTGTACTTACTCAGGATTATCTTGGCTATCTTGAGTTCTTTACATTTTCATGTAAATTTTAGAACCAGTTTGTCAATTACCATAAAACCCAAGCATGGGATTTTTATTGGACCCCGTTTAATATATTGATACAATTATGGGGAATTGGCATGTTAATAATATTGTTTTTTTCCTCCACAAACATGGATTCTTTCTCTTTTTTTTTAATTAAAGTTTATTGGCATGACAATAGTTAGTAAAGTTACATAGGTTTCAGGTGTACAATTCTGTAATACATTATCTATATTTCACATTGTGTGTTCATCACCCAGCGTGAGTTCTTCCATCACCATATATTTGATCCTGTTTACCTTCATTACCATCCTCCTCCCCCCTTACCCTTTGGTAACCACTAAACTATTGTCCATGTCTATGAGTTTTTGTTTCTTTGTTTGTCATGTTTTTTTGTTGCTTTCAGTTTTATATCCCACATATCAGTGAAATCATATGATTCTCAACTTTTTCTGTCTGACTTATTTCACTTAGCATAATAATCTCAAGATCCATCCATGTTGTTGCAAATGGCACTATTTCATCTTTTCTTATGGTAGAGTAGTATTCCATTGTGTATATTTACCACATCTTCTTTATCCAATCATTTATCAAAGAACACTGGTTGTTTCCATGTCTTGGCTACTGTAAATAAAACTGCAGTGACATCAGAGCACATATATCTTCTTCTTTTTTTAAAAAATTAGTTTCAGGTGTACAAAACAATGTAATAATTAAACATTTATCATTTATATGCCTCACACAGTGATAACCCCCCACACCCCCCATCCACTACCCCTCTGACGTCTCATACAGTCATTACATTTTCACTGCCTCTATTCCTAACTCCACTTCTTGTAACCATATATATATATATATATATATATATGTATATATGTATATATGTATATATGTATATATATACATATATATACATATATACACATATACACACACACACACACACACACACACACACACACACACACATATATATATATATATAAAATTGTAGTTGACATTCATTATTGTTCAGCTTCAGCTTCAGGTGTACAGTGCAGTGATCAGGCATCTACATCATCCCTGAGGTGGTCTCCCTAATGAGACAAGTGTCCATTGGATACCCTACAAAATCTTTACAACGTTATTGATTACATTCCCCAAATTGACTTTCGTATCCTCGTGGCCATCTTGTGGTTACTGACTGTGCTTTCTAATCCCCTCACCTTCCCCCTTATCCCCACTCCCATCTAGCAACACTCAGTTTTTCCTCTATGTCTCTGAGACTGTTTCTGATTAGTTCATTCATTTATTCTTTTCTTTAGATTCCACATATAAATGAGATCATATGGTATTTGTCTTTCTCTGTCTGGCTTATTTCACTTAACATAATGTTCTCTAGGTCCATCCATGTTGTTGCAAATGGTAAGATTTCATTCTTCTTTATGGCTGCGTAATACTCCATTGTATAAATGTACCACAGTTTCTTAATCCAGTCGTCTACTAATGGGCATTTTGGTGGTTTCCATGTCTTGGTTATTGTGTATAGTGCTGCAATAAACATGGGGGTGCATAAATCTTTTTGAATTAGAGATTTGGATTTCTCCGGATAGATACCTAGGAGTGGAATTGCTGGATTGCTGGATCATAAGGTAGTTCCATTTTCAGATTTTTGAGATGCCTCCATACTGTTTTCCATAGTGGCTGCACCAATCTGCAATCCCACCTACAGTGCACAAGGGTTCCCTTTTCTCCACATCCTCGCCAGCACTTGTTTGTTGATTTATTGATGATAGCCATTTTGACTGGGGTGAGGTGGTATCTCATTGTGGTTTTTATTTGCATTTCTCTGATGGTTAGTGAGGTTGAGCATTTCTTCATATGTCTGTTTGCCATCTGTATGTCCTTTTTAGAAAAATGTCTCTTCATGTCCTCTGCCCATTTTTTAATTGGGTTGTTTGTTTTTTGGAGTTGAGTGAGGTTTTTTTATAGATTTGGGATATTAACCCCTTATCGGATATATCATTAGCGAATATCTTCTCCCATTCAGTAGGATCCCTTTTTGTTTCATTGATGGTTTCCTTTGCTGTGAAAAAACTTTTTAGTTTGATGTAATCCCACATGTTTATTTTTTCTCTTATTTCCCTTGCCCACGGGGATATATCAGTAAAAATCTTACTCTGGAAAATGTCTGTAAAGTTTCTTCCTATATTTTCTTCTAGGAGTTTTATGGTTTCAGATCTTTCATTTAAGTCTTTAATCCATTTTGAATTCATTCTTGTATATGGTGTAAGGAGGTAGTCCAGCTTCATTTTTTTGCATGTGTCTGTCCAGGTTTCCCAGCACCATTTACTGAATAGACTGTCTTTACCCCACCATAAATTCTTGCTTCCATTGTCGTAGATTAAATGACTGTACAGACATGGATTTATTTCTGGGCTCTCTATTCTGTTCCATTGATTTATGTGTCTGTTTTTATGTTTTTATTACTGTACCCATGTAGTATAATTTGATGTTAGGTATCGTTATACCTCCCACTTTGTTCTTATTTCTCAAGATAGAGCACATATATCTTTACGGATAAGTGTTTTCAGATTTTTTGGATAGATACCCAGGGGAGGGATTGCTCGGTCATTTGGTGATTCTATTCTTGATTTTTTTGAGGAACCTCCACACTGCTTTCCATAGCGGCTACCCCATTCTGCATTCCCACCAATAGTGTATGAGGGTTCCTTTTTCTCCAGAGCCTCTTCAACACTTGTTATTATTTGTGTTGTTGATGATAGCCATTCTAACCTGTGTGAGGTGATATCACATTGTGGTTTTTATTTGCATTTCTCTGATGATTAGTGATGTTGAGCATCTTTTCATATGTCTATTGGCCATCTGTATGTCCTCTTTGGAGAAATATTTCTTTTTATGAAGTTGTTCTTTAATTTCTCTAAGCAATGATTAATGTCTTTTAAATAATTTGTTAGATTTTCTTTCTAGGCTTGACGACATTTTTCATGTTATTGTCAGTGGTATAGCTTTATAAATTTTACTTTCTATTATTAGTAGCTAGCATATAGAAATACAATTAATTTTTATATATTAACCTTGTATCTAGCTACCTTACTAAATTCAGTTATTTTTGTAGATTTTTTCTTGAATTTTCTATATACATAATTATATTATCTGCAAATTATGCAACTTTTACGTCCTTTCTAATCTTCATACATTAAAGTGTCTTTTTCTTATTGCACTGGCCAGGACCTCAAATAGAATACTGAATAGATGGTAGGGAACGTTGATGTCATCTTCCCAAATTCAGAGGAAATTTAACCAAGTGTACGTTTTGTGTACTTAACTTTTACAAGATTTTAAATTTGCATTTTTAATTCGTTTTTAGAAAGTTTTTATAATGAATACATGAACTTTATCAAATGTTTTTGCTGCAGCTATTGAGATGATCATATTGTTTCTTTTCTTATCTGTTAATGTAGTAAATTAAATTAATTGATTTTTCAAATATTAAACCATGCTTGCTTCCTGCAATAAATCTACCTTGGTCATGATGTATTATCCCTTTATATATCAAAGGGTTTGATTTGTTAATACTTTGTATAAAGTTTCATGGGAGATACTGGCCTATAACTTTTTTTTCTTACAATATCTTTGTCAGGTTTTGTATTTAGGATTATGCTGGCAATATGAAAACAAGTTGGGAAGTGTTTACTTTTTCACTATAGTCTGAAAGAAATTGTTAATATTGGTATATTTCTTTCCTTCAATGTTAGGAATAATTTACCAGTAAAGCCAGGTGTACCTGGAGTTTTCTTTATGGAAAGGGTTTTAATTTTGAATACAATTTCTTTAACTGATATAACACTATTCAGACTTTTTCTTTTTTTCTTTATATATTTTGAAGCTATGTTAATAGGTGCATACAAATTTAGGATTGTTGTGTGTTCCTTTTGAATTCATACTTAAATCATTATCACATGTTTCCCTTTATATCTAGCAATACTTCTTGCCTTTAAGTTTACTTTTTCCCAAATTAGCCAAGATAGTTTTCTTTGGATTAGGGTTTATTTTAAACCTTTATCTGCTCTTATTTTTACAGCATATGTCCTTTGAACAGTATATAATTGGATCTTGTTTTTAAGTCATTCTGACAATATTTATCTTTTAATCAGAATGTCAATATACATTTAAGTGTTAATATATTTAGATTTAAATCTGTCATCTTGTTATTTGTTTCCTGTTTGTCTCAACTAGTCTTTATTTCCTTATTTCTCCTTTCCTGTAATTATCATCATCTTATTATTTTGGAATAGTGAATTTTTAGTTACACATTTTTTGGAATTATAGTAAAGGTCACTTTAGAGCAGTGTTTCCTCAACCACAGCATTACTGACATTTTGTAGCAGATAACTCTTTGTTGTTGAGGTTGTCCTTTGCATTATAGGATGTTTTACCAGCACCCCTAACCTGTATCCAGTAGCAGTACCCTTCCTTTCCAAAGTTGTGAAATCCAAAAATTTTCAAGACGTTGCCAAATGTTTGCTGGTTGAGAACCACTGCTCTAGGTTAGTTTTGTCCAATAGAAATATAATAAGCCAAATATGTATTTTAAAATTTTCTAGTAGTCACATTAACAAAGCAAAAAGAGAGAGATGAAATTAATAAATAAAGTTTTATTTGATCAACTGTAACTAAGATATTAGCATTTCAACATCTAATCAATGTAAAAAATGGCTAATGAGATGTTTCACTTTTTTTTCATAATGTGTCTTCCAAATCAGGTATGTTTTATTCTTACAGTGCCTTTCAATTTGAACTGGACACATTTAGTACTTAATTGCCATGTATAGCTAGTAGCTTCCAAATTGGACAATGCTCTGGAGACCTCACTATTTATCCTTAACTTATTGTAATGTTTAGTAAATAAGTCAGTAAATAGAATAAAAGCAAATCAGTACTTCTACCACAATAGAAGAATCTTACAATAGTTTAATCCATTTATCCCCTATTCTCCCTTTGTGACATTGTTGTCATTTATTTTACTTCTACTTCTGTAATAAGCTTCACATGACAGTATTATTGTTATTGTTCCTTTTTAAGAAATCTGTATTCTTTTGTACTAACCCAGATATTTACCCTTTTGGCTTTTTTCATTCCTCTCTACAGTCATGTTCTTCTGGGGTCATTTTCCTTCATCCCGAAAATCTTCTAGAATTTATTGTCATGTGGGTCTACAGGCAACAAATTCATTTAGCTTGTTTTCTGTATTTATTTTACCTCATTTTGAAAAATATTTTTTGCTGGGTACAGAATTACAGGTTGAGAGTTATTATTATTGTTTTAGCAATTTAATGATGTCATTCTATGATGTTTTTGGCTTCTGCTGAAAGTCAGTTAGAAATCTTATTGTTGTTCTTTTAAAGACATGCTTACTTTTTGTCTGGATGCTTTTAAGATTTTAGTGTGTTGTTGTTGTTTTTTTATTTTCAGCAATTTTACCAAATTGCATCTGGGCATGGTTATTTTGCCATTTATCCTGAATCTCTTGAGTCTGTGTATTGCTATCTTTTATCAATTGTTTGTTTAAACTTCTTGGTCATTATCTCATCAATATTGCTTCAGCCCCATTCTCTTTCTCTTCTCCATTCATGACTCAGTTGTATGTATGTTAAACTACTTGACTGTGTATACATGTCTTTTATTAGTGTTCTGTTTTTCTCACTCTTTTTTCTTCTTTCTATGCTTCTATTTGGATATTTTCACTGGACTTGTCTTTGAGTTCAGTAATCTTTCTAGACTGCTTTTAAACTCATTTAATTATTTCATTATTTCAGTTACTATATTTTTCATTTCTGGATTGTCCATTTGATTCTTTTTTACAAACTTTAACTCACTGTGGAAGTTCTCCACCTTTTCACTCACTTTTAAAAAATCTCTTCCTTGATTTTAAAAATCATATTTGTAATAATGATCTTAAAGTTCTTGTCTGCTAAGTCCAACAGAGGGATCAGCTGTGGCTCTGTTTGTTTTTTATCTTGATTATTGGTGTCATTTTATTTTCTTTATATATGTATTGTAACTTTTAATTATATGTACACATTGTATAAAGTAGGACCATAGAGAATACTGGACTGTTTAAGTAAATGGAGTAAGGTGAAGATGACATTAGTACAATCTGGAATTGAGCTATGTTGTAGCTAAGTTGCAATTTTAGTAAAACTGAGTCCACCTCTGACTTGTCCTGGTTCCTTAGAGGTGGCTCTTCCAAGCTTTTAATTGAAAGCTTGGTAAGTCTGCAGTACTGATCTATTGTGGGAGAAGTCTAAACACCATTGGAGATTCATTCAAAGGTTTGAACACCATGAAACCACAAGATATTTCACTCTAGCTTTCCAGCGCAGATCCATTCTCAAGTGTGACCATCCCAAACTTTAGATTGAAAGTCTAGTGAGTCTCTGTATCCTCAGCTCTGAAATTTCTCTGGAAACTTCTTTGGAGACTTTGAAGTTTTGAACTTAATTCTGTTGCTTCTCTCCTCATGTAGGTTTAAAATCTGGCAAATTCCTTGAGAGGGAGACCTGTTATGTGTTTGTTGCAGGCCCATTCACTTTAGCAAGACTCTTTGTCTCCTAAGCACCATTAAATTTCACTCTGCCTCCCTTGCCCACACCCACCAGCTTCCTGTTCCACTGTCAGAAAATATCCCAGGAGATAAACTGGCTGCACATTTGGGGTGCTTCTAAATTCCAATCCATTATGCCAGCCAGTGTGACTGTCAAATAGTTTTGTTTCTTTTTCTCCTGAGGGAGTCCCTCTGACTAGGCTGAGCCCAATTCCTCTATCTTGTGCCTAGAATCAGCAAGTATAATGAGGAAAGAAAACAGTTTGCTATTGTCAGCCTACCTGGAGAGGGCTCTTCCCTCTGAAATTTTAATTCATCTAAATGAATGCTGACATATTTTAAAAATATGATTTTTATAATTTATCAATTTTTTATAGTTGTTGCAGCAGAACATTGGCTAGAAAGGTCTATCCTTTCTACTATATCCTATCCACAAGTAGAATTATCATTATGATTTAAACTGAATTTTCTTGATTATTAATTAAGTTGAGTAGTTTTCTTGTACTTATGGGCATTGGATTTCCCTTTTTCTAAAATATGTGTTAAGTGTTTTGCCTCTTTTGTCAATTGGGTTATCTACTTTTTAATGATTTGAAGGAACTTTTTATAGTCTGACAATTAAGTTTGCGAACTTGTTGCAGCGATGTTTCTAACCTTTTTTGATATCAGAGGGATTATTCATTATGAATTTGTACCAACTGGACAAAGTTAACGAAGTTTACTGTTTGGAAGTGCTGAAAAGGCTATGTGAAAAAGTTAGACGACCTGAACTTTTCACCAACAATTCATGGCTCTTGCATCACGACAATGCACCAGCTCACACGGCCTGTCTGTGAGGGAGTTTTCAGCCTGTAAACAAATTGGAACACCCTCCCTACTCACCTGATCGGACCCCCAATTAGTTCTTTCTTTATGTGAAGGTAAAGTAATATTGAAAGGAAGACATTTTGATGACATTCAGGACATCAAGGGTAATGTGACAACAGCTCTGATGGCCATTCCAGAAAGAGTTCCAAAACTGTTTTGAAGGGTGGACTAGGCACTGGCATCGGTGCATAGCTTCCCAAGGGGAGTACTTTGAAGTTGACCGTAGTGATATTCACCAATGAGGTATGTAGCACTTTTTCTAGGATGAGTTCATGAACTTCATTGTCAGACCTCGTAGGTTTCAAGCTTTAGCCTAAACCATATCCCTATGTCCGGGATTTAGACTTAAAAGACCAAACTGGGAATTTGCGTGAATTGATTTGCATTAGGTTTAGGGAGCAGAAAGAAGTCATAAAAGCAGTATGGTGTAAAGAAATATTGGGAATACAACATGAACTCTGTCCTAGGAAATGGATCCAGTTAATGGACTTAAGTTTGAGAACTTCGGTACTGTAACCAGAAACAAAATGTGCTATTTTCAGAAATTACTCTAGGAGACCTGTGGTCACAATTAGCATTGCTTGGTTCCCAGATACATAAAGTGAGGAGGAGGGGCATTCTCTTCTCTTCTGCTCTAAATATTGCCCATTAAAGACTCTAGAAATCCACCACTATTTTGACATCTAAAGGACTTCAGCATATTGGCACTAGCAGCTTTGGGAGCATCAGGAAACAGAGCCTTTGGAATGGACATCGAATATTCAAGATGAGCCTCAGGACTAGTGGCAGTGCAGAGGCATCACCAAATAACTTAATGGGCAGTGGGAGGTCAGGAGATTTTACTAAAGGGAGTCTGGCCGGAGAGTATGAAATGACAGATGATAGCAGAAGGACTAGTGATGATTTCACATGAGATACTCAGACTTCCAGACATAACTGGGTGAGATTTTGGAGGTGGGATAGTGGAGAACCTAAAATAATAACAACAAAAAACATGCTGAGTACCTAGGTACGTGCAATTCTTTTCTTCCAATAGGACCATTCCGATCCTACAAACCTGCTTTAGTGTGCCGTCTTTAAAACTCTCTGTTGACACTAAACTCACCTTCAGTCACAACCTCGTTTCTCAGCTTCTCTTCACATCAGCATTCTCAAACTTGTCCCACCTACTTCTTGTCCCACTTTCTTCCTCATCTCCCATTTACTCGTCATTCCCCTTCATTCTAGCTTCCGCCCTTGTCACTTCACTGAAACTACTCGTCAGTGTCATCAGCCACCTTAGTATTAGCAAGTGCAATGATAAGTCCTCGTTCCTCATTTCACTTAACCTCTTTGAAGCATTCAACACTTTTCTTCTGTTTTTTGTATCTGTGACATCATACCTCTCTGGTTCCTTTTTCTCAGGTTTTTTTTGCTGCTGCTTCTTGAGCTTGAGTACTAAGTGTTAGAGTATCCCCAAAGACAGTTTATTCAACCTCAAAACTGTAAGGCTAGGAGTGGCCAGTTAACTAGGGTCCTGGTTAGAGTGCCGTGCTCTTAACAAGGTTGCAGGTTCAATCCCTACATGGGCTACTGTGAGCTGCGCCCTCCACAACTAGATTGAAACAACTACTTGACTTGGAGCTGATGGGTCCTGGAAAAACACACTTAAAAAATAAATAAAAGTTAAAAAACACACACACACAAAAAACTGTAAGGCTAAACTTTATCTGCAGCCATGATCTCTTCCCTGTGTTCAAGACATGTATAACCATTTATTTGACTTTTCCACGTGGATATAGCTAATAAGCATCTCAAATTTAACGAATAGCTAATAAGCATCTCAAATTTAACAGGTACAAAACTGAACTCCTATTTTTACCCCATCTTGAAAATGAAGAAATTAGAGAGGTAAAATAAATAACTTGTCAAAGTTCACAGAGCTTACAGTTCCAGAGCAAGGCTTTTAATTTCAGTCTGCTGTTCTCTAAAGCTCAACTGCGTCCCCTTATGCTATAAATGGTTTCCATTGAAACAAGGATGCTTATTGTAAATAAGATTATATTTGTGACCATAAACTGGTACAAACTGGAAAAATATATTACATTATTATTATTATTTTTAAAAATTTATTGGGGTGACAATTGTTAGTGAAATTACCTAGATTTCAGGTGTACAGTTCTGTATTACATCATCTATAAATCCCATTGTGTGTTCACCACCCATAGTCAGTTCTCCTTCCATCACCATATATTTGATCCCCTTTACCCTCATCTCCCACCCCCCACCCCCCTTACCCTCTGGTAACCACTAAACTATTGTCTATGTCTATGAGTTTTTGTTTCTCATTTGTTTATCTTGTTCTTTTGTTGTTTTTGGTTTATATACCACATATCAGTGAAATCTTATAGTTCTCTGCTTTTTCTGTCTGACTTATTTCACTTAGTATCATACTCTCAAGATCCATCCATGTTGTCACAAATGTTCCTATATCATCTTTTCTTATTGCCGAATAGTATTCCACTGTGTATATATACCACAACTTCTTTATCCATTCATCTATCGAAGGACATTTTGGTTGTTTCCAGGTCTTGGCCTGGAAATAAATAAATAAAGCTGCAAAGAACACTGGAGCACATATATCTTTATGTATAAATGTTTTCAGATTTTTTGGGTAGATACCCAGGAGAGGGATTGCTGGGTCATATGGTAATTCTATTCGTAATTTTTTGAGGAACCTCCACACTGCCTTCCATAACGGCTGCATCAGTCTGCATTCCCACCAACAGTGTATGAGGGTTCATTTTTCTCCACAGCCTCTCCAACACTTGTTACTATTTGTCTTGTTGATGATAGCCGTTCTGACTGGGGTGAGATGATGTCTCATTGTGGTTTTTATTTGCATTTTTCTGATAATTAGTGATGTTGAGCATTTTTTCATATGTCTATTTGCCATTTGTATGTCCTCTTTGGAGAAATGTCTCTTCAGGTCCTCTGCACATTTTTCAATTGGGTTGTTTTTTTTCAAATTCTCATTTTTTTAAGACTTTTTTATTTTTTAAAGTTTTTTTTTTTTTGTTTGTTTTTTTATTGGGAAAGGGGAACAGGACTTTATTGGGGAACAGTGTGTACTTCCAGGAGTGTTTTTCCAAGTCAAATTGTTGTCCTTTCAATCTTAGTTGTGGAGGGTGCTGTTCAGCTTCAAGTTGTTGTCCTTTCAGTCTTAGTTGTGGAGGGTGCAGCTCAGCTCCAGGTCCAGCTGCCAGTTGCTAGTTGCAGGGGGCGCAGCCCACCATCCCTTGGAGGGAGTCCAACCGGCAACCTTGTGGTTGAGAGGACACGCTCCAACCAACTGAGCCATCTGGGAGGCATCTCAGTTCAAGGTGCCATGTTGAGTCTTAGTTGTAGAGGGCAGAGCCCAACATCCCTTGCGGGAGTCAACCTTGTGGTTGAGAGACCACTGGCTCATGTGGGAATCGAACCGGTAGCCTTTGGAGTTAGGAGCACGGAGCTCCAACCGCCTGAGCCACGGGGCCGGCCCCAATATGGACTCTTGGATTTTTTTTTTTAATACTTTGAGTTATAATCTGGTGGTACTTTTATTTTGTTGCTCAAATTGTACCAGCTTTGACCATTGACAGTTCTTTCAGTTGGCTCCTTTGCCCTTCTTACATATCCCACCACTGTGTGTTGTTATGAGTGTGTGTGTGTGTGTGTGTGTGTGTGTAACAGTTCCTTATTTTCTGCCACCAAAGATGATCCAGGCTCATTTTTTTGCCTCAGTCCTAGAATCAACCCATTTCTCCAAGGAGCTCTGGTTCCTTTTCATGGAAAATGGTATTAGACGCAAAAGATCAAGGTACAAAGTGTGCTCATTATGTTTGGGGTGTCATTTCTTCTAAGCCCTCTCAACTAACAGAACAAAGAAGTATCTGTGCATATACCCAACCCATGTATATACACATTTCTATATTTAACCATCTGTATCTATATTAATTAAACATACATTCTTATTGATGTCTCCAACTCTAATCCATTACCACACCGATCATTCTAGTCTGTTCTCCTGGCTTGTCTGTAACCTCCCACTCATGAGAGGATTTATATATATGATCTTCTTCAGTCCTGTGAAATAGCAGTTATTATTTTATTTCATAGTTTTAAAAACTGAGGCTAAGAGATGATACATTTTTTCAAATACACAGGGATTAAGAGGTGGAGCTAGAACTTCTTCTGGGACAAAAAGAACATTCAAGGCATTGAAATGATAAGGTATATGATGGGTGCAGTAGGCTATCCTGGTGAATTGGTGAAATGGATTAAAGCTAGCTATGTTGGTATAACCCTGAATTAAACATGGATTGATTTGAAATTATGCCAGTTGTTCAATGTCATGTGCACCCTCTGCGGAGCAAACTATTATACTGAAGGTCTGTTTTTAATTATACATCACCCCATGAATCAATTGCAAAACTTGAAATTGGTTATATCTTCTAAAAGAAGCATAACCTGCTCTTAAGTCATAACAATCACTTTATGTTGTATATTTAAATCAATTGTATATTAAGTCAATTGATTAAAAGATGATAAATAGGAGAGGATTAGATAGGGAAATTGCACCTCTAGTCAAATTTTTCCTGACTCACTTAAAAAATCCAAAGCAACAATCATGGCCGCTCCAAATTACAGGTATTTTTAAATATCTTTGCTCATTGAAAAGGGGGCTCTGTGATAAAAGAGCTTAGGAAACACTACAGATGTATCAATCCTCTCTTGCAAATTCATATTTGTTTATTAAAGTAACTGATAAAACCTGCAGGAAAAAACTCAATTCAACTTTTTGGTAACTGTTTCCCAAATTTATTTATTTATAGAATGCTTTTTTTCATGTAGGGGCTGTTAATATCCCATAGATCTATATTTGGGACATGATTATTTATTTCATAAGAGAATATACTTGGTTTATTTTTTTCTGTTTTCAGAATCTTAAACAGGGCCTGGAACAGAGTAGATACTCAATTAATATTTGTTAAATAATTGTATGCAGAAATATTTATTAAGCATCTATTACATGCTAGTCACAAAGAATACAATGGTGAAAAAAATAAATATGGTCCCTGCCCTATGTAACTTATAGCCTAATGGAGAAGACTGTAAATAAGCATGTAAAAAAATTAAATTTTAGATAAAAGTTATTAGGGAAATGAACACAATGTTGAGATAGAGAATAAAGGAGGTTACGAGAATGGTACTTGAGAAGACAAGCCACTAGCCCTTTAAAGCATTTACCGAAACAAGTCAATAGTTAACCAAGATCTGAATATTTGTAACATTAACCTTCATTCAAAATCCATGGCATGCTCAAAAGGCCTTAAATTAAGAGAGTTTTATAAAGGGACTATTTATAGAGATATGGATACGTTTAAGGGAAGAAGAGGATCTCAAGAATCAAAGACAGACAGAAGCACCCTTAGACCTGAAAGACAAGAGAGTTAGTGGGAGTGAGGTATTGGAGATTGGCTGGGAAACAAACTATATAAGTATATATAAGTATATATAAACTGCAATTCCAAGTAGGCAAAAACCAAGTTTGTCTTCTTGACCATCTCAGTACTGATCACAGTACTCCTGTGTCGTAGCTCTCAAATGTGTATTGAATATATAAATTGCATCTAACAAACCTAACTTCCTGGACAGCAATAATCTTATGTATTTAAATGGAGAGAACTTATCTCTTTTAAAGAGTATGACTCTTCTAAAATTTTGCACATAAAGTAGTTACTGCAGTTAAAAAGTCAGGGTAACTTTTCTATGACTCTGAATGTTTCAAGTTTAGAACTGTGTCCTATTTGGCAGTTATATATTTCAAATGAAGAAAACTATTCTCTCTTGGGTCTAGTGAAGAAACCAGAGAAATCAACAATAAACTGAACAGAGGTTTAAAAGGATACTGGCACAAAGGTGTAAAACAGGTCTTCTTTTATGTTCTCTTTTAAGTATGTGAGCAGTGAATTAAAGAGACTTTGAAAAAAAAGTATTTTTGCCCCATAGAAGAATTTACCATGAATTTGTATATGTCAGTATATATCAGTTCCATTCTATGTGAAAAAAGATAGATTAAGCATTAATAATGAACTGATTAAAAACTGATTAAAAACTGATTAATGAATAATTAAAAATATTTGTTTTTAAAACAGATTTGTTTAGGTCACATATTAATTCGCATTTGAAAACATGCTACACATGATAATATTTTATAGAACATTATAAGCACTAAATACGAGGTTTATTTTTCTTCCCTTTTTCCCTATTTAGTCTGCTATAAATGTATAGAACTATTTAATGTTTATAACATAAGCAATTAAATGATCGTGCTGCAACATTATAGCCAAAATTGTCTTTTTCCCAGAATTGATTGATTCATCCAGGTACTTTGGGTGGAATTGACTCAGTGCCCTCAGACAGGGGTGTAACTCAGTCTTGGCCAGACAATGTAGGTAATTACTTGATAGATTGGTATGCCAACTAATTAGAACCAGTGAGGCTCAATGAAGAAGGTAAGAGGTCATCAGATTCATAGTATATTTTGGTCAATAGGATGTAGTCAATAGGATTTATTAATGTTTAGATAGTGTAAGAGGAAGAGAACAGTCAATGCTAATTAACTTGAGCATTTTGGTGATGGTGGGCCATTCACTGAAATAGGAAACACAGAAGAGGAAACAGGTTTTATGGAATAAAAGTTAAGGGTATAGTTTTGGACATAATAAATTTGAGATGCCTATTAGACACATAATAAGAGATGTCAAGTAAACAGTTGTACAGATGAATTTAAGAGAAATTTAGAATTCCCTAGGGTAGATTCCTAGTAGTAGAGTTGCTGGATCAAAGGTCATTGCATTTTTACAGAGTTGTGCTGGAGCCAGCTCTGCTGGCTCATGAGAGCTGATTGTTAAATTTTCAAGAATTTTTTTAAAAAGAATTTTATGAGCCAGTTGTTAGAAATAGCCATTTAAAAAATTAAATTATGAGGCCAACATTACCCTATATCCAAACCTAGTAAGGATAACACAAAACAAGAAAATTACAGACCAATATCTCTGATGAACACAGGTGCAAACAGAATACTAGCAAATCAAATACAACAATACATTTAAAAAATTACACACCATGATCAAGTGGAGTTCATTCCAGGGGCACAAGGATGGTTCAACACAGACACATCAATCAATGTGATACACCATGTAAACGAAGGATAAAAATTATATGATCGTATCAATAGATGCAGAAAAAGCTTTGGACAAAATACAACATCCATTTATGATTAAAACACTAAAATGGGTGTAGAAGGAAAGTATGTCAACATTATAAAGGCCATATATGACAAACCCTCAGCTAATATAATACTTAATGGTGAAAATCTGAAAGCTTTTCCTCTAAGATCAGGAACAAGACATGGATGCCCCCTTTCACCACTGTTTTTCAAAATAGTACTTATTAGAAGTCCTAGCTAGAGCAATCAGGCAAGAAAAAGAAATAAAAAGCATCCAAATTGGGAATGAAGAAGTCGAAGTGTCACTTTTTGCAGATGACATGATTCTTTATATAGAAAACCCTAAACACTCCACCTAAAAACTATTAGAAACATTGAACAAATACAGTAAAGATGCAGGATACAAAATCAATGTACAAAAACCCATTGCTTTCCTAGATACTAACAATGAAATTTCAGAAAAAGAAATGAAAAAAATTACTTTTACATTGGCAAAAAAAAAAAAAATACCTAGGAATAAACTTAACAAAGTATGTGAAGGACCTATACACTGAAAACTACAATTATTAAAAGAAATTGAAGAAGACAGAGAAATGAAAAGATATTCTATGTTCAT
Source organism: Rhinolophus ferrumequinum (assembly GCF_004115265.2). Taxonomy (NCBI): domain Eukaryota; kingdom Metazoa; phylum Chordata; class Mammalia; order Chiroptera; family Rhinolophidae; genus Rhinolophus; species Rhinolophus ferrumequinum. The sequence goes on along the minus strand of NC_046292.1, from coordinate 36,445,394 downwards.
AGAAGAATCAATATAGTTAAAATGGCCATATTACCCAAAGCAATCTACAAATTAATGCAATCCCCATCAAAATCCCAATGGCATTTAAAAAAAAAGAAATAGAACAAAAAATCATCAGATTTGTATGTAATCACAAAAGACTCTGAATACCCAAAGCAAATCTGAGAAAAAAGAAGGCTGGAGGTATCAACACTCCCTGACTTCAATTTATACTACAAAGCAACAATAATCAAAACAACCTGGTATTGGCAGAAAAACAGACACACAAACCAACGGAACAGAATTGAGAACCAGAAATAAACCCACATATATATGGGCAGATAATTTTTGACAAAGGAGCCAATAACATGCAATGGAGAAAAGAAAGTCTCTTCAATAAATGGTGCTGAGAAAATTGGAAAGCCACGTGCAAAAGAATGAAACTAGACTGCTATCTGTCACCATATATCAAAATTAACTCAAAATGGACCAAAGGCTTAAACATAAGACCTGAAACAATAAATTGCATAGAAGAAAGTACAGGTACTGAACTTAGGGACCTTGGATTTAGAGAGGATTTTATGAATTTGATGTCAAAGGCAAGGGGAAGCAAAAGCCAAAGTAAACAAATGGGACTATATCAAACTAAATAGCTTCTGCACAGCTAACGGAACCATCAACAAAACAATGAAGAAACCAACTGAATGGGAGAAGATATTCACAAACAACACCTCTGATAAGGGGCTAATATCCAAAATATATAAAGAACTCATACAAATCACCAAAAACTCCAAACAATCCAATTTAAAAATGGGCGGAGGATTTGAACAGACACTTCTCCCAAGAAAAACGTACAAACAGCCAACAGATATATGAAAAAATGCTCAACGTCACTACCGTGTTTCCCTCAAAATAAGACCTAGCCAGACAATCAGCTCTAATGTGTCTTTTGGAACAAAAATTAATATAAGACTTCGTCTTATTTTACTATAAGACCAGGTCTTATAATATAATATAATATAATATAATATAATATAATATAATATAATATAATATAATATAATATATTATAGTATAGTATAATATAGTATAGTATAATATAATAATAATATAATATATTAATATAATATAAATAAAATAATATCGGGTCTTTTATTAATTTTTGCTCCAAAAGACGCATTAGAGTTGATTGTCCGGCGAGGTCTTATTTTCGGGTAAACTAGGTAGCTATTAGTGAATGCAAATCAAACCCACAATGAGTTACCACCTCACAATTGTTAGAATGGCTGTTATCAATAAGACAAGTAATAACATGTTGGAGAGGCTGTGGAAAGAAAGGAACCCTCATTTACTGTTGGTGGGAATGTAAATTGGTACAGCCACTATGGAAAACTGTATGGAAGTTCCTCAAAAAATTAAGAATGGAATTAACATATGACCCATCCATCCCTCTTCTGGGTATCTACCTCAAATCTGAAAACATTTATCTGTAAGATAGATGTACACAGATGTTCACGGCAGCATTATTAACGGTGGCCGAGACATGGAAACAACCAAAGTGTCTTTCGATAGATGATTAGATAAAGAAGATGTGGTACACATACACAATGGAATACTACTTGGCCATAAGAAAAGATGAAATAATGCCATTTGCAACAACATGGATTGATCTTAAGAGTATCATGCTATGCAAAATAAGTCAGACAGAAAAAGTCAAGAACCATATGACTTCGCTCAGATGTGGGATATAAAACTGAAAGCAACAAATGAAGAAGACAAACAAACCAAAACTCAATAGACACACAGAATAGTTTAGTGGTTATCAGAGAGTAAGAGGGGAGGAGTGGTGAAAAAAGATAAAGAGGGCCAAATATATGGTGATGGAAAGAGAACTGACTCTGGGTAGTGAACACACAATATATATAGACGATGTATTATAGAACTGTACACTTGAAACCTATATAATTTTACTAACCAACATCACCCCAATAAATTTTAAAGATACTAAAAAAATAAATAAGTCAGGAACAAATAATTTTTTTTTAAAAAGAGGCAATCTTGCAGCATCAGAAAGAAAAAAACAATATAGTAAGCAAGATAAGATGAAATATAATATATTTTTATTTGTTTTTGAGGTTTCTAAAATATGTTTGACAGCTGAAGTAAAATTGTAACATTGATATGGTTGTAAATGTATGTAGAAGAAATATTTAAAACAATTATAAAGAAGAAAAGAAAGGAAGGCAAATTTTCTATACTCCTCAAATTAATAAGATGACATCATCTGTAGACTATAAGTTCCATATGTATGATGTCGTACCTAGAGCAATCCCTAAAAAGACAATACAAAGAGATGTACTCAAAACTAGAGACAAATCAAAATGGAATTCTAAAAATATTCAAGTAACCTACAGGAAGGCCGGAAAGGAAAACAGAGAAATAAGAAACAGAACAAACCAAAAATAAAAATTAAAAGGACAACTTAAGCTGTCAGGTATCAATAATTACCTTAAATGTAAATGGTCTAAATATTAACTGATAGACAAAGACGGGTAGAGTGAATGAAAAAACATGACCCAACTATATTGTGACTGAAAGAAACTCACTTCAAATCGGATGGTTTAGGGAGGTTCACTGTAAAAGAATGGAGAGTCATCATACAAACATTAATCAAAAGAAAGTAGTAATGGCTAAATTAATATCAGAGAAAGTATATTTCAGAGCAAAGAAAATGACCAAAAATAGAGAAATACATTATACAATGATCAACTCACCAAGAAGACATAGCAATCCTAAATATATCACTAAACAACAGATCTGCAAAATATGTGAAGTAAAAAAAATGATAGCACTGAAAAATCAGATAAATCCACAGTTATAGTTGGAGACTTCAACACCAACCTGTCAACAATTGATAGATTGGATAACATTTAAATATAAAAGCTAAAGCTATCAGAAGAAAAAAATAAGAGAATATCTCCATGCTCATGAATTAGGTAGTTTTTGCAGACATAACAGAAAAAAATTGATAAAATGGGCTTCATCAGAGTTTAAAACTTTTGCTTATTGTATGGATATACCACATTTTGTTTATTGATTCATCAGTTAATGGACATTTAAGTTGTATCACTTTTTTAGCTATTATGAATAATGCTACTGGGAACATTAGTGTATAAGTTTTTGTGGACATATATTTTCATTTTTATTTGATATATACAGAGTAGAACTTTGGGCCGTATGGTAATTCTATGTTTAACAATTTGAGAAAGAGTCAAACTGTTTTTCTAAAGTGGCTCTACTATTTAAGAATATTACTAGCAGTATTGCAGATTGGTGCAGCCACTATGGAAAACAGTATGGAGGTATCTCAAAAATCTGAAAATGGAACTATCCTAAGATCCAGTAATTCCACTCCTAGGTATCTATCCGGAGAAATCCAAAACTCCAATTCAAAAATCTTTATGCACTCCTATGTTTATTGCAGCACTATACACAATAGCTAAGACATGGAAACAACCGAAATGCTCATCGGTAGACGACTGGATTAAGAAACTGTGGTACATTTATACAATGGAGTATTATGCAGCCATAAAGAAGAAAGAAATCTTACCATTTGCAACAACATGGATGGACCTAGAGAACATTATGTTAAGTGAAATAAGTCAGACAGAGAAAGATAAGTACCATATGATCTCACTTATATGCGGAATCTAAAGAAAAGAATAAGTGAATGAACTAATCAGAAACAGTTTTGGAGACAAAGAGGAAAAACTGAGGGTTGCTAGATGGGCGGGGTGGGGTGGGGGTTAGGGGGAAGGTGAGGGGATTAGAAAACAATCAGTAACCACAAGATGGCCACGGGGTTTTGAAAATTAATCTGGGGAACGTAATTTAGTGGTTACCAGAGGGTAAAGGGGTTGGGGGTTGGGAGATGAGGGTAAGGGGGATCAAATATATGGTGATGGAAGGAGAACTGACTCTGGGTGGTGAACACATAATGTAATTTATAGATGATGTGATACAGAATTGTACACCTGAAATCTATGTAATTTTACTAACAATTGTCACCCCAATAAATTAAAAAAAAAAAAAGAATATTACTAGCAGTAAATGAGGATTTCAATTTCTACTTCATCCTTCTCAACACTTACAGTGTTTTCTGTTATAGCCATCCTCCAAATGTGAAGTGGCATCTCCTTGTGGATATGATTTGCTAATTATATTGAACATCTTTTCATATGCTTATTAACCACTAATATATCTTCTTTAGATGAATATATATTCAAATCATTATACTCATTTTTAAATTGGATTAGTCTTTTTATTATTGAGTTGTAAGAATTCTTTATATAGTCTGGATATAAGTCCGTTATCAAATATATGACTTTCATATATTTCTTAAAATCTATTTTTTTAAAAGATTTTATTGGGGAAGGGGAACAGGACTTTATTGGGGAACAGTGTGTACTTCCAGGACTTTTTTCCAAGTCAAGTTGTTGTCCTTTCAATCTTAGTTGTGGAGGGTGCCGTTCAGCTTTAAGTTGTCGTCCTTTCAATCTTAGTTGTGGAGGGCGCAGCTCAGCTCCAAGTCCAACTGCAGTTGCTAGTTGCGGGGGGGTGGGGGTGCGCAGCTCACCATCCCTTGCGGGAGTTGAACCGGCAACCTTGTGGTTGAGAGGATGTCCTCCAACCAACTGAGCCATCTGGGAGCTCAGCGACAGTTCAGCTCAAGGTGCCATGTTCAATCTTAGTTGCAGGGGGCACTGCCCACCATCCTTTGTGGGACTTGAGGAATCGAATTGGCAACCTTGTGGTTGAGAGACCACTGGCCATGTGGGAATCGAACAGGCAGCCTTCGGAGTCAGGAGCATGGAGCTCTAACCGCCTGAGCCACCAGGCAGGCCCTTAAAATCTATTTTTAAGTTAATTTTTGTATAAGGTAAGGCCAAGGTTCATTTTTTTTCCACATGAATATCTTGTTGGTTCAGCATCATTTGTTAAAAATATTAATATTACTCCCTTGAATGATCTTGGTATGTTTGTCGAAAATCAATTGGCCATAATTGCATAGGATTATTTCTGGAAATCCTATTCTGCTCCATTGATTTATATATCTGTTCTTATACCAAGACCACAGTTTTTTGATTAGTGAACTAAAATTTTTTATTTTATTTAAAAACATACATAACAAAATTTACAATTTAAAACTTTTTAAAAAAATTTTATTGGGGAATATTGGGGAACAGTGTGTTTCTCCAGAGCCCAGCAGCTCCAAGTCATTGTCCTTCAATCTAGTTGTGGAGGGCGCAACTCAGCTCCAAGTCCAGTTGCCATTTTCAGTCTTTAGTTGCAAGGGGTACAGCCCACCATCACATGTGGGAATTGAACCAGCAACCTTGTTGAGAGCTCAAGTTCTAACCAACTGTGCCATCTCGCCGCCCCCCCCAGAAGCTCAGTGGCAGCTTGTTGTCTTCAATCTAGTTGTGGAGGGTGCAACTCACTGGCCCATGTGGGAATCAAACTGGCAACCCTGTTGTTCAGAGATCACGCTCTAACCAACTGAGCCATTCCACCGCCCCCTAAACCATTTTTATAAGTACAATTTATTAGAATTAAATTGTACATTCACAATATCATGTAACTACCACAACTATCCATTGCCAGAACTTACATCATTCCAAACAGAAACTCTGTACCCATTAAACTATTCCCCATTCCCCACTCCTTCCAGCCCCTAGTGACCACAGTTCCACTTTCTGTTTTTATGAATTTGCCTATTCTAGGTACCTTATATAAGTGGAATCACACAGTATATATCCTTTTGTGTCTGTCCTCACTTAGTATATTGTTTTGAGATTAATTCATATTATAGCATACATCAGATTTTCCTTCCTTTTTAAAGGCTGAATAACATTTCATTGTATGTATATGCCATCTTTTGTTTATCCATTCATCTGTTGGTAGACAGGGTTATTTATACTTTTGACTATTGTGAAGAATGCTGCTGTGAACATAGTAGAAATATCTGTTCGAATCCCTGCTTTCAATTCTTTGGGTATATACTTCGTAGAATTGCTGGGCGATCTGGGAATTCTATGCTTAACTTTTTGAGGCACCATGAAATCTGTTTTCTACAGCAACTGCACCATTTTACATTCCCACCAACAATGCATGAAACTTCCAATTTCTCCATGTCCTCACCAACATTTGTCATTTTCCATTTTTACAAAAATGACAGACATTTATCCATAAAGATATATGTGCTCTGATGTTCATTGCAGCTTTATTTATGGTGGCCAAGACATGGAAACAACCAAAGTGTCCTTTGATAGATGATTGGCTAAAGAAGATGTGGTAAATATACACAATGGAATACTATTCTGCTACAAGAAAATATGAAATAGTGCCAGTTGCAACAACATGGATGGATCTTGAGATTATTATTAGGTTAAGTGAAATAAGTCAGACAGAAAAAGTCAAGAACCATATGATTTCACTGATATGTGGAATATACAACTGAAAACAACAAAGGAACAAGATAAACAAATGAAGAAACAAAAACTCATAGACACAGACAATAGTTTAGTGGTTACCAGAGGGTAAGGGAGGAAGGGGCTGGTAGATGAGGGTAAAAGGGATCAAATATATGGTGATGGAAAGAAAGCTGACTCTGGGTGGTACACACATAATGTGAGATATAGATGATGTATTACAGAATTGTACACCTGAAATCTATGTAACTTTACTAACAATTGTCACCCCAATAAACTTTAATTAAAAAAAAATTACAACCATCCAAAAAATTACAGCCATCCTAGTGGGTGTGAAGTGGCATTTCATTCTCGTTTGCGCTCCAACCAGCTGAGCCATTCGGGAGCTCAGCGGCAGCTCAGCTCAAGGTGCCGTGTTCAATCTTAGTTGCAGGGCGCGCTGCCCACCATCCCTTGTGGGACTCGAGGAATTGAACTGGCAACCTTGTGGTTGAGAGCCCACTGGCCCATGTGGGAATCCAACCGGCAGCCTAAGGAGTTAGGAGCATGGAGCTCTAACCATCTGAGCCACCGGGCCGGCCCCCACATAGCGTGTTTTCATGGTTCACCTATGTATCATGTACAGGACTTTATTGGGGAACAGTGTGCACTTCCGGGATTTTTTCCAAGTCAAGTTGTTGTCTGATATTGAGATCATAAACCTTGCTTTTTTATTGTTTGTATTTGCCTGGTATGTCTTTGCCTATCTCTTTATTTTTTAGGCTTTCTGATTCACTTAATTTTAGGTATGTCTCTTAAATAAAGCATAGATTGACTTTTTTTAAAATCCTGAAATCTGAAAATCTTTTCCCTTTAATAGGTGAATCAAGCACATTTACATTTATTGATATGCCATATGTATTTGATCTCCATTGAAATAATACAGGTATATTTTCTGATCACAGTGGAAATAGCCCATGGATCAGTGAGGAAGTCACAGAAAAATCAGAAATATTTTTAATTGACTGAAAATGAAAACACAACATATCAGAATTTGTGGTATTCAGGGAAATTTGAGAAACTGTTTCTTTTAGAAAACAAGGAATGTCTCAAATCAATAATCCAAGCTTCCACTTCAAGAAAATGGAGCAAATTAAACCAAAATCAAGCAAAAAGAAGGAAATAATAAAAGAGCAGAAATCAGTGAAATTTAAAGAGAAACAAAGAGATAAGGAAGCCAAAGCTGATTCTTTGAGAAGTTAAATACAATTGATATATTAACGTGATCAAAATAAATAAATGAAAGGGAGAGAAGATATTAATTGCTAATATAAGGAACTTAAGAGGTGACATAACTACATATACTACAGATATAAAAAACATAAGGCAATATTATGACCAGCTTATTTTCAACAAATTTAACAATAAAAATAAAATGTATTCTTTAAAAGACACAAACTACCAAAGCTTACCAAATTAGAAAAAGATTACCTGAATAACCCTATATCTATTTTAAAATTTTAATTTGTAGATAAAAACTTTGCCAGGAAGAAGACTCCAGGCTCAGAGGGCTTCACTGGTGAATTCTACCAAACATTTAAGGAAGTTATAATACCAATTATATATAAACGTTTTTCAGAAAATAGATGAAGAGGGAGCACTTTCCAACTCATTTTATGAGGTCAGCATTATCCTAGTACCAAAACTAGAAAAATATGGATCTTAGTCTGTCTGGGCTGATAAAATAAAACACCATAGACTGGGTTACTTATAAACAACAAACATTTATTCTCATAGTTTGGGGAGGCTGGGAAGTCCAAGATCAAGGCTCTTGCAAATTCAGTGTCTGGTGAAAGCCCATTTTATGGTTCATAGGTGGAAGGGGCTAGGGAGCTCTTTGGGGTCTCTCTAATAGGAGCACTAATCCCATTTATAAGGTTTCCACCCTCATGACCTAGGCACCCCCCACACGCCCCATCTCCTAATACCATCACACTGAGCTTTAGGGTTTCAACATATGAATATTGGAGAGACACAAATATTCCATCTATAGCAAGATATTAAAAGGAAACAAAACTATAAACCAATATTACTCATAAATAAACACATAAAAGTCTTTTTCTTATTTATTTATTTATTTTTTTTTTGAGAGAGAGACCTGGGAAACTTTATTTTTAACCAGGGCCCCAAATGATTCTAGGTTTTGATTAAAAGTGTGGTTTGGGGAAGCACTTCGTTGTGTGTCAGATGACATATACAATAAAATTAAATTGGAAATCATGTAATTGAACAAAAAATAACTTCTGTATCTAAACTATTAATAGATGGCTTTTAAAATGAAATCATGTGTATATAGTTGTATTCATAAAGCTATACAACATTAATCAAAAGCTATGCAACATTAACACAAATCCAAAAACAAAGATGTTCCTATGAATTCCATGTTTCACCGAGCGTCAAAAACCACCAAACTTTAGCCCTTTTCTTGTACATTATTTTGCATCCACATTCTATGCATCTGATTGCATCTTTGTATTTTATTTCATTTTCTGTGTGACATTCTCCACAGATATATATCATTGGCCGCTGCTTTGGGGGTTTAACATCCTTCTGGGTGTCCATTGTTAGTTCCCACTTAGCATGGAGAAACTCCTCACTGCACTTCCAAACATTTTGTGGCTCATCCAACACATAAATATATTTAACAAAATAATAGCATATCAAACCTAGCAATATGTAAGAAGTATAACACATCATAACAAAGTGGGGTTTCTACTAGGAATGCAAGGTTGGTTCAATATTTGAAAATCAATGCAATTCACTTTCTTAACAGACTAAAACAATAATAATCACCTCAATACAAGCAGAAAAAAATCAATTGACAAATTCCACATCCATATGATTAAAAAAAAACAAAACTGGGCAGATGGTGGCTCAGTTGGTTAGAGCTTTAGCTCTGGGCAACTGGGTTACAGGTTCAATTCCTACATGGGCCAGCAAGCTGCACCCTCCGCAACTAGAATGAAGTCAATGAGCTGCCTCTCAGCTTCCAGGTGACTCAGTTGGAGTGTGTCCTCTCAACCACAAGGTTGCAGGTTCGACTTCCACAAGGGAGGGTGGGCTGCACCCCCTGCAACTAATAACAGCAACTGGACCTGGAGCTGAGCTGCACCCTCCACAACTAAGATTGAAAGGACAACAACTTGACTTGGAAAAGTCCCGGAAGTACACACTGTTCCCCAATAAAGTCCTGTTCCCCTTCCCCAATAAAATCTTTAAAAAAAACAAACTGAAAACAAACAGGAATAGAAGGAAACTTCCTTAACCTCATAAAGGGCATCTATGAAAAAATCTAGATCTAACATTATGGTGAAAGATTGAGTTGCTTTCCCCCTAAGATCAGGAATAAGGCAAGGATGTCCACTGTCATCACTTCTAGTCATCAATGTAAGGTTATAGCCCGTGCAGTAAAGGAAGAAAAAGGAATAAAAGACGTACAGATTGGAAAGGAAAAAATAAACCTGTTTTTGTTTATAGACAACATGGTTATCTAACTTGAAAATCTGCCCCCCCAAAAAAACAAAAAACCAATACAAATAACAAAAAAAATTTTTAAATGATTAGTGAATTTATTTAGGTTGCAGGATATAAAAGTCAATATACAAAAGTCATTGTATTTCTATATGCTAGCAATGAACAATTGCAATTTGAAATGAAAACAGCATAAAAAATGTGAAATACTTAGGAGCAAGTCTACTAAAATGTATGTAAGATGTGAATACTGAAAGTGGCAAAATATTAATGAAAGAAATTTTTAAACCTAAATAAGTAGAGAGGTATTCATGGTCAAAAGACTCAAAATTGTTGAGATGTCAATTCTCCCCAAATTGATTTATAGATTCAGCATAATCTCAATCATTTTTGAGAATTTGACATGATAATTCTAACATATGAAAATTTATGCAGACATCAAAGGACTTGTAATATCAAAATTAAATTTGAAAAAGAATAGTTGGAGAACTCACACTATTAGATTTCAACTTATTATAAAGCTATAGTAATCAAGACAGTATAACATTTGCATAATGACAAACATATAGATCAATGGTATGGAATAGAAAGTCAGAATTAGACCTATATGTATATGGTCTTGATTTTTCCACAAAGCTGCCAAGATTAATTCAATGGTTAAGGATAGTATTTTCAATAAATGATCCAGGAACAATGGCTATACAGTGGATATCAGATGGATATACATACTTAAGGGGGAAAAAAAAAAAGAAGTCAACCCTTACCTCATACCATATATAAAAATTTACTTGAAATGCATCACAGACCTCAATGTTAATTTTAAAATGGTGAAACTTCTCGGAGAAAAGCTTTATTTCCGTTGTTTAGGCAAAGATTTCTTGGATCACACAAATCATGAAACAGAAAAGAAACAAAAAAGATAAACTGTACTTCATTAAATTAAAAACTTCTCTTCAAAAGACATGGTTAAATGAAAAGACAAGCCACAGACTGAGAGACAATATTTACAAAACACATATCTGATAAAGGACTTGTATGCAGAATATACAAAGGACTGTCAAAACTCAATAAGAAGAAAATACACAAAAGTCAATACAAATGGCCAAAATATTTGAACAGTTTAACTTTTCCTTGAGCATATTACCCTTTGAGGTGCTCTAGCTTTATACAGGGGACTTCTGTCAGTCTTCCCACTTCACAATTGCTATAAGCATTGTCTTTTATCCTCTCTTTGAGTCTCTTTAAAACTAAAACTTTAGGTTAACAGGTGTTATGGGTTGAATTGTGTCCCCCCCCAAAGATGTTGCAGTCCTAACCCTCAGTATCTGTGAATGTCATCTTATTTGGAAATAGCATCTTAGCATATGGTCAAGTTAAGATGAGGTTATTAGGATGGGCCCTAATTCATTATAACTGGTGTCCTTAAAAAACGGGATTTGTGGACATAGAGGCAGACTCACATAGAGGGAAGATAATGTGAAGACGGAGAGAGAACACGATCTGCAAGCCAAGGAATGCCTGAGGCTACCAGAAGCTAGGAGAAAGGAGTGGAAAAGATTGTCCCTCAGCCAACCTGATTTCAGATGTCTAGCCTTTGGAAGTGTTAGACAATAACATTCTGTTTTTAAGCCACCCAGTTGTGGTACTTTGCTATGGCAGCTCTAGGAAACTAATACGCTAGGGATCAGGGGATGCCCCACACAGCAGCTGGCATTAGCGTTCACTTTCCCTCATCTTAGTCTCTGTAGATTTCCCTTACTATCTTACCCGTGCAACTCTGCATACCAAAATATGTTTTAAACAGTATTTTTATCCAGCAATTTATTTGTTTCGTTTTGGAAAGATTTTTTTTGGGGGGGAAATCTAGTCTTCAATTTATTGGAAATCAAAGTTTACTTGACTCTTCTAGAGCAACTTTCTGAAAATGAAGTTTGGTTTCTCTCAGGTACTTATTACTTTCCAAGTCTAATTTATTATTTCTTTTGTGACTTCATTATACTTCACATCCTATTATATTCTCTGTAGGGTATTTTCTCTCACTAATTTACTAGTTTCTTGAGGGTTAAGAGGGTGTCTTAGTCACCTTTGTATACACAGCATATAGAAAAATACCTCATATATAATAGGTTTTTAATAAGTGTGGTTATTAAACTGAATGTACTTATATATTGGTTACATGCATAGGTGTGTAAAGTTGGTTGAAATGATGACTTTAAGTCTTAATTCAAAGTTCTTATTCTTAATTCACAAATGTCTGTTATCAAGGTTATGGTCACATAAGAGGGATTTTCTTTTCTTTCTGATTAACTAAATCTAAAACTCGGGAAACCTGTTGGTTTATGGCCCTCCAAGTCTCCTACATTAGAGTATGAAATAACTTACTAATAAATATTATTCTTAATTATTACAACCCTATAAAGTAAATATTATTATCCTCATTTAACAAATGAGGAAATGAGGATTAGAAAGGTTACATACCTGTTCCAAGGTGAGATACATAGTAAATACCAGAGTTAGAAATAAAGTTTATTTGGCACTGAAGCCATTCATTCACTATTCTACACTAATCATCCTATACCTATCCCATCATAATCATCATGGAATGATTATGAAACTTCTAGGTATTTTTCTATTCCCACTTGAATCAGGGTTATGAGTCACTTATCCCTAAATAATGAGATACCTTTCAAAATAACTGCTTATGTATGTTTTTTATAATATGTTTTATGTCCATGCAGTCACTTTCCATTGTTCACCTGATATATTTGTTAGATATAGACAACCTCAGAGAGTATATGATGGAAAAACAGTCAATTATTTTAAGGTGGTTTTCCCTTTTTCTTCTGAGTAAGGAAAATTTTCCACTGTAAAATGTTTAAATCTATATCATAAGCCTTCTAATAAGATTTTCCCTAATAAGTCTGCTTTTTTTTGGTGCAGGCTATACCACATACTACGATGCACTTGCTTATTATACCTTGGTTGCATTCCAATTATTATATGTATGCATATGTAAACTTTATTTACCCAAATAGTTTTTAAATTCCTTGAGGTCAAGAATGGATTTTCTGTTAATTTGTATTTCCCATAATAATAGATGTCATTTATTAAAGGCTTACTGAGACCAGGAAACTTATACACATTTCATTTATTATTTATAATAACATGGCAAATTAGATATTATTACCCCCATTTACAGATGGGGAAAGCCTCGGACAAAAAACTAAGTGACTCTAATGATGAGTCCTTAATATGGGATTGTTGAGTTGACTGCTTTGTGGTAATTTCCCTGAAAGAACTCTCCATCTGGCCATAATGAAGTGGAAAAAAAAAGAGACATGAGTTTGTATCCTTATGCTACAAATTACCAGCCTGTGACTATGAGCAAGTTACTCAACCTCATTAAATCTGAGTTTTTCAATTTGTAAAATGAGAGAATAAAGCACAATACATGAGGAGGTTATGAATAGTAAATTAGGTAATACAGATAGAAAATAATAAGTATTGATTTATTAACTTACTTGATTTTTTCTTTTTGCTCTCCTTTTACTGAAATGTCAGCTGAGTTAATATATGTATAAATTAAGAAATACCAAAAAGAGAGACATTTATTAAAATATCTCCTATTTTCTTTACATACATACAATAGCCTACTTGATGACAACAAAATTCAATATAATTCACTTTTTATATGCTAACATATTCATAACTACACTAAAATATCTTCAAAAAATCCTCTCAGATCAATTACTATCAGACTTTCTGAACAGAGACCCACTTGTTTTTTTAGTATGTTCATATCGCTTTCCTGAATTTTTAGGATTTTATTTCCTATAATATAAAATAAGAAATCAGTAATCTTTTAATCTAATAGAAAGGGCTTTAAATATTTTTTCTTATTACTCTTTTTTCCCAAAATAATAGAAGATTTTTGTGTGAGACAATTTTTCTGTTGGTTGATTTAATATCATTGTTCTTTAATTTGAATTTTATGTTTTGATCTGATTTCTTTTCAATCTGTTCTATTGATGAATAGAGAGAAACCTCCCAATGGCCACACAGTGTCCTATAGTTTAAATTCTACATATTTAAATTCAAAACAATGATACAAAATATAACTTTACTGTAGAAATGTTAAATTTATCTTACATTGATCCTAAATATAATCTGTCTGTTCACAGAAGACAGAATGTGCTGCTAAAAATTCTCAGAACCTCATCCTGGTCATTTGAGACAGAACACTTTCCTTAGAAAGCACTGATCTTTTAAAATTCTTTTATGTTGGTAAGCCACAAACTTTATTTGCTGATCATAGGGTATGGTGCATGACCATTCAATAGGATTTAATGAACTAAAAGGTACTTTGGAGTACTTTTTGGGGGAAATTTTTAAACTTAGAATATTAATAAGTTGGTGTGCATTTTATAGATATTAGCCACATTTTGAAGAACTGTGCCTTTTAAATATTTAAGACATAATAAATAAACCTTTTAAAATATATTGAAAGCAATCATCTTCTGCTGATGTTATTATGTGCAGTTCTTTTATATTGCTATGTTAATATTTTTCCCTATGACATCTGTGATGTCTGCCTGGATGCAAAATATATATATATATTCCTTCTTTTAACTGTCTTTGTATAAAGTTATTTGCTTTTCCAGTAGGTACATGGTGTATTTAAACAGCGGTAGGCAATTTATATCAGCTCGGAGCCATTTTGATTATGCTTAAACAAATTAGCTAGCATTTGGTCAGTTCTGTACTCTCTCCCATGTGGCCCTACTGCGGCTTCACATTAAACAGCTCCTCAGCCTAGTCCAGATGTCCAACAGTAACCCACTCACCCTTTCAGAATGGTGCTGAACTTGCTATTTTTGGACAGAATATGTGCTGTTGTACTTAAGTAAAACATACATATGTAATTTAAAAATATGGCCATAAATAGTGATTCTTTTCTAGCTATGTGTTTTTAAAGCATTATCCAAGTGAAATGGTAGAAAACTTCACTGGAAACTGTAAAATTATCCATACCAAGAAAATTAATTAGTTTATATTTCCCATGGTGGTGTAATGAGAAAAATTGTTTTGGTCTTATTTGCCCTGCTTTTGAATTTTTGGGCAAATATGTTTTACTGATCTGTTCTGTCCTTGCTTTTGGATTATTTAGCAAATTGCCCATCAAGCAATTGATACTAAATTGACCTATAGGCATGGCTATCTAAAACATTTAAAATATCCATTCTTCCTCTTGTCGCTATCACAATTCTATTTCTAATACTTCAAATTTCATTATGTTAATTGTGAAAGTTAAGTAGCCTTCATCTATATATTTGCCTCACAACAAGAATTTGAAGCAAAACCTAGGTACAACTAGGAGCTGTGTCAGTGTTTTCAATTCTAAGCTTTAAATTTATTATCGTTTCTTGGATCATTATCAGCTTATATTTGTGTAAAAGATCATAATTTAACATCTTAAAAAATAGTAACGTGAAGTGAACTGGTAGTATTTGTTCAAATACCTATTTGCTCCATACTGAACTTTACTAAGAAATATCTAAACATACACACATATACATAAAAATACTTAGGACCACATAGGACAGGACCACAAAGTATTGCTTTGATTAACTGTCTAATATCAACTATATGCTTATAGATAAACATAGAAAAGTTTGGTCCATATATCAAGTGTAAAATTTAAGTAGAAAGTAATAAATACTACAATTAAAATATATAATTTGCCAGTAGAAGGAATTTATTTAAAAAATATTGCTTTGGATTTGATAGCATAGCTATTGATCTATACTTTTCTATAAGTATCAACATTTTAACTTTTTACTAGTTAAAACAATTAGCCTTATCTTAATATGGCAAATTAAAATATATTAAATTGTTTTCCAAATGCCAAAAATTAACTTTAAGATTTTCTAGATCTTGATTTTATGCTGAAAATCTTAGAATATGTCAAAACATTAAATGGTTCTTTAATATTCAAACTAATTTATACTCAAAACATAAATGTATACTTGCAACACACTAACGTCTACAATTTTTTCACTTAACTTTATTTTAAATAAAATACAGGCTGAATGCTTTTCCACTCCTAGGCCTATGATAAATTTAAATTAATAGGAATAATAATTACTTTTTAGCATCATAAAATATGATTTTTAAAGTTGAAGTAATGTTTGTGAATAGAGAAGTAGATGGCTGAGGAAGCAGGAATAAAAGAGAACAAGAAACCTCTTTTTACATGTTCTTTTTTTTTTTGCCTCCACCTAAAATGTGGAGGCAAAAAACTACAAAAAGTTAAAAAAAAAAAAAAGGAATAGGGAAAGCCAAAAATACAGGTGATAGTGTAGTGAAGTTTTGTTTTTTTTTAAGACCATGTTTTAATTATATTTTACTTAACATTGAAAAAGAGACTCTGGAATGATCCATTACCTTTATATCTCGTGATGATTATTATATAATATCTTTCACGGTTAAAAGTCATACCACAGTATACACTATTGCTTATTTGAATACTGAGATAGGCTATATTGTACTATTAATCATCACCAAATGCTATTTAATTTAACAAATTGATTCCATTTATCCTTCTAATATATGAGGTTTTAAAACTTTCATCTTGAATCATCACCACACTTTAATAACTGATTTGCAAATTAATTATTCTAGGCCTTCAAATGTTAATGGTCATTCATATCTGTTTTAAACTTTGACAGAAGAATAAATGTATGTTCCTTTTTAAATGGCCTGTATAAGTTTGGTCTGAAGTTCTTGAATTAGCAGAATGCACATCAGAATACTGCTGCATCATTGAGGACAGTCATTTCTTAATAAAAATATCTGAAGGAGAAAACTGTGTAACAAGAATTATTTGGGCCCAAGTGACTTTTACAGTAGTTCCAAAATGTAAGATATTGTTACATTAGCTGTACACAGACTAGCCAAATTATAGAATAATTATTCCTAAAGACCAGTGAATTATATTTTACTTTAGGAAATCGTGTTTCCAAGGCATAAATTTTAAACTCAGGGAAGACTTTTTTAATCAGCAAGTTGTGCAAACTGTACACTTAGAAGAAACAGGGGAGTGGACTGTATTTTAATATGGTTGTGATAATTTTGTTGCATTTCTAAATTAAAACTTTAACATCAAAAGATGTTATCAATTTTATATGTGAACTTTCACTATTCATATAACTAATCTGAAAAACTAAGGCATATCACTAAAAGAAAATTAGTCAGCATGATACTGCTTATATGGTCAAAATAAAGTATCATTTTTTTCTAAGTAACTACTGTACTGATGAAATATAAAGAAGAGCAAAAACTTCTGTCTCCAAACATTTCAATGGAGATTTTTGAGCTTTTTTCCTTTCAATTCTAGAAACTCTCCCATTATTTTATTGTTAAAAGATAATTAATAACATTTCAGTTATACCAATTACATGTGTTTGAGGTCCTGCTAAATTAGTTCTTTCATTGTATTGGTTGTATGCAGGATTTCTTTTTAGTGCTCAAAAGAAATGACGGGTAGTTTGGATAAGGATTGGTGTGTTTTCTTTTACTTCCTCTCTAAAAGAGCTGATGTTTTTGGCTGCCTGTTTTGTTTTTTTGTTTTGTTTTGTTTTTGTTTTTTTTGGTGAGGGGGGTGGTGAGAGAAGAGAAAAAGTCTGCATATAGAATTATTGAATAGGCCTACACTAAAATTCTTCCTTGACCAATGAGGATGGGGGCTGGGAGAGAGAGAGGTGATGTGTAACAGCTGAAGCATAATAATATCTGTGTATTTTTTTTAAAGTACAAACTCTCCTACCGCCCTCTGTCCCCCTCCTCTTTTGTGCTGGTACCTCTGGACGGTTCAGAAGCCATTTTAGAACTCAGGAAGCAAAATATGAGTTCCACTTGTGCTTTTGCAGGTGCTGTGGTGGCAAGAATAACCTTTGCTCGCTTGCTGGGTGTGTTACCATGCTGTTAATGTCTTTGATTAAAGACAGCACAGAAAATTCCAAGCCCGCATCCTAACACCTGAAGCTCACACAATGTTTCTATAGCAGATGGCAAAACACTTCACTGGAACCTTTTTACTA
Organism: Rhinolophus ferrumequinum; assembly: GCF_004115265.2. Classification (NCBI taxonomy): domain Eukaryota; kingdom Metazoa; phylum Chordata; class Mammalia; order Chiroptera; family Rhinolophidae; genus Rhinolophus; species Rhinolophus ferrumequinum. The sequence goes on along the minus strand of NC_046292.1, from coordinate 36,427,315 downwards.
AGTCAATATCCAGATCTGGGGCTTTTTTTATTCTTTTGAGGCATCGCTGAAGATCTGTACTCGATTTTCGGATCTATTCTGGGTTGAAAAAACAAGAAGAGCCCTTCTAGGTGTTTTTGCGCCCTCCAGCCCCACCCAAAGTCCTGGTAGGCCTGCAAATCTCCGTGTTTCATACTGAGGGTCTTTCCGAAAGAACGTGCATTTTCAGTCCTGGACGTTTAGTAATTTATAAGGGCAAAGACAACACCATAGGGCATCTTCCCGAAGTAGTCTAAGGGCTGAGAAGCCTGAAAGGCATTTGCCTCCTCGCATTTGGACGTGAGGCTCGGAGCCCGGCTGTCTTCAGCTGTCACGGAGCGAGGAGGAGGGAGTGCTGGCATTGGCATTGGGCATGGAGTTCCTCCAGCCCCTGCGCCGCGTCCCGTCGCCAGCTCACCTCTGCAGAGAGCTAGGCACTCACCGGCCCGCCTGCCCCTGCTCCCACGTCGCCCTCCATCCCCTGGCCTCAGGCATAGGTCGCCGGAACCATCCAGTGGGATGCCCGAGGGCCAGGGATGGGGGACAGCGGCTGCCCCGGAAGCCCGCAGCTCCCCCGGCGCTGCGGCGGCGGCCGGGAGGCGCCCAGGCCCGCTCCCCCTCCCCGCCCCCAGCTCCCGCCTACTGCCCGCCGCGCAGTGCGCCCGCTCGCTCCAGCCCGCTGGCGCAGCAGCGCACACACTCACTCTGAGGGCGCCTCCAAGGTTACCCGCAGGGTGGGGGCTGGGGCAGGCTTCGGCCACTGGCCGCCTCCGCTGCTCTCCTACCGCCGCGGTTCTTCCGCCGCTCCAGAGCGATCGGGATCCAAACCCCGAAGCAGAAGAGACTCCAAAGTCCGGGGAGGGAAGCCGAGTTGGAAGGCAGACAGGCGTCAGGGCGGGGGGCGGCCTTAGTTGGGTCTGGGTGCGCAGAGAGCAGGGTCAGGCGAGGTCGCGGCAAGAGGAGACTGTGGCTCTGGCGGGCGCCCTGGGCCGCGCAGTCTGGGCCGGGGGCAGCGCGCAGGGGCTGCAGGCAGCATCGAGGCGCCCGAGGCGCCCCGGGCCCGCTGGGGGGCAGAGACAAGCGGGCGGCCAAACCTGCCGAGGAAACTAACTAAATAAAAGGAGACTGTTATTTAAGGCGCGGAAATTTGAAATATTTGGACAGGAAGAGAAAAGAAAAGTAACCTTAGTGAGGGAGGGAAAGGGAGCAAAAAAAAAAAAAAAAAGAAAGAAACGCGAGCTAACGGTTTTGAAACTCCCCCACCCCCACCCCGGGCTTCTCTGCGCGCCCTTAGGGATCTCTGGGCTCCAGCTTCCTTACTAGGGAGCCGGGAGATGCAGTTGGAATCTGGAGAATTTCTAAGGGACAGAAAGGACGTCTTCTCAGCCCCTCAAGAGAGAGCTTGGGTTGGCTGTGGGCAGAGCTTCATCCCGGGTCTCAGAGTGGAAGATTGTCTCCTGCCTCGCACTAGGTCCCTGCGTGGATCTGGGTTTGATTTTGTTTTTGTGGACCTGCCTTGTAAAATCAAAAGTCTCGAGAGACCAAAAGAGGGACTACGCTCCTTTCCGTCCCCGTAGCCATTTGATGAAGGTCACTTGGGGCAGTCAGGAAGGCTTCGGGTACGACCCTTTCTCGCTCCAGCGCTGTGATCTCGCAGCGCTTCTGGGCTATTACTTCTACCCCCGGCAAAAGCCGAAAGCACCTTTTTGGGAACTGAGATTTCGAAACCAGTCCCGGGCCACGGATTGTACAGCGTTCGTTTTATAAACACGATAAGGGAAATTTATAATATTGTCATTTGAATTGCTTGCCCGGGACAAAATTCTTCTATTTATTAACTACCTAATGTGGTGTGTGTGTGTGTGCGAAGTCATCACACCATTATGAGATGCGTAATGTTTATCAGAAAACTATTGATTCACTACCGAAATATGGTAAAATGCAGTTTTCTTAGTGGCTAAGGGACCAGAACGTGGTCTGAGGTACACTTAGTGCCTTCCCCTCCTCCCCCATATAAGTCCGGTTTCAGCTTATACTGGCCAACGGCTGAGCTTGAGTTTCCCGACGTGGGTGCGGACACAGTGAAGAACTGAATTTAAGAGTTCATGTCTGTTTAGCATCTTCCATCCTTTCTATAGCGTCATCCCCTGGGGTTTTGATCATCCTATTAATTAGCACTTGCCTCTTCAGTCTTCATCTAAGTTCAGACACTTCCCCACCTCAGATCACTGCAAAATAGACCCCACTAAACTGCAGCATCATTTCTTCCATCCTATACATTTCGGCATATTCAAGAGTCTTACAGAATATTACAGAGGTTTTTGAGAGAGTGAGTAATGTCTTGCCACATTTCCTCGAGAGGACCACATAACTCATTTCTAAAATACTTAGATTAGCAAAGCTAAGTAGCTACGAAGAGCCAGAGAAATGTGGCGATGTTTAATGCCTAGCACATTTTTGGCTGATGAATAGATAAGAGCTTTCTCTCCCCTTATTGTGCTCCGACCACCTGAGGACTAAGCGAGTGCAGAAGTACTTCTCTTTCGCTTTATGAACGTCCTATACCTTTATATTTAAAATCTCTAGAGAGCAATTTTAATGCTGAGACTTGGTGGATACTAAAAAAGGCCATTAAACTCAACTTTAAATTCAGAAACGTCCATTTTTACAATTGCAACTGGTAAGAAGGGTTGTTTTTATTTTTTAGTAAATCTTGTGTTTAGAAAATATTCAGGTTACTTAAGCAGTGTGTTTTGTATATTGATTCTAGTTTAAAATCAAAATACAACACTTTTTCCTTCAAAACTATCTCAATTTTTTCCCTAAACTTTAAAATAAGTGTTTTAAATTTAATTTCATGTTGCTGTAAAAAATAAATTCAGTAACTTGTGGTTAGAGGTGGCAGAAATTGAAGTCTTGCTGCATTTAACTTAGGGAAGTGCCAAATGAAAAGGATTCAACTTTTTTTCCTATATTCTTTTTATATTATCTTGGAAAACAAGCTATTGAAAACCACTTGCCTGCAACCATTCCAATCCTTGTTAGGGCAGGCATCAGAACCACGTCCCTCAATAAACTTTGAAGTATTTGTTCTTTTTGGAGCGAAGGCAGGGAGCTTATGAAGCAGAAGGAGGGACCTTTCACATAAAACATCTCTGTTAATGTGGGAGATGATGAATAAAGTATTTATAAATTTATAAATGGTAACTTCATTGAAATCCTTTGGTGAAAATCTTTAATTAAAATGACAGAGTAAGTAGTAGATGCTGGAAAATACTCTTGGAAATTTAGTATGTCTGTTTCATTCAAAAAATTATTTTTAGCTTTTGTTAAAAAGATTTTATATGCTTTACTAAAACATTTTTGTGGGAGTCAAGTATTATATGTAGGAGTGACCTATTTATTTATTATAAAAGTTTCTATGTTTATTATATTGCAGCTCCTAAATTAGTTTTGATCCTTACAAGTAATTTATATATTTTTTTCTTGCTGAGCTCTTTATCCCCTAAAAGTCGGTATTTGCATTATTTTTAATACTTAAGCATTTTGTAATTTTACATTTTGGACATGCAGGGAGAAAAAGCCAGTGTTGCACTCAGTATAGTTATGGTATAATTTTGGGAAACATATTATTTAATCAATTGTTTCATTTGTGGGTTTTTAAAAAATCAACCAATGGGAAGTGCTTTTAAGGCGGCATTTTCTTTTTAAAGTGGCTTTTAGAGCTAACATATTTGTTTTTAGGTCGTTACTTCTGAAACCTGTTTTTCAACTATTCAACTTAAGTTTGAAAACGAGAAGATTAAACATTAGGATAAATTCACACTGAAATAATTTCAGGTTTGATATTTTAAAAACGTTGTTCTTATTCTATTTTAAATCAGAAATACTAGGCACCAAGTGAACTCTTCTGGGGAGAGGAAGAAAAGAATAACTGAATCATCAATAGAACATGTCTAATTTTTCAATTGGTCTACGTTTTCTAATGTCAAAACTTAAAATATCATGATGTTTTAGTACAGTCCTCCTTAGCAAGTGGCAAATTATGTGGGGATTGTAGAGGAGTGGAAATCACAGAAAAACATTGTCCTGTTTTGAAAAATGTGTTTTAATTAGGCAAAAGAAGCATCAGGACAAACCATTTTTAAAACAAACTCTCCAAGTTAGGTATTGAGACTGGCAAAGGAAGAAGCAAGGAAACAGTCAAAGAAAGATAAAATATTCAGAAGAAAGCCAAAGCTATTTGCAATTACATGTTAGAACTCGGGATTTTGCAGGTGAAAAAGATGTTGCTTAAATATATTTGTAAGCCTGTAGTAAGATTTCCATGTAGCAGTTTCAAAAGATTTAACTAGCTGCTTAAAATATGACAAAACTGAATTTTAACAAATGATATTAAAATCGTACAGCAAACCATTTAACTGACAAAATACAAGGCAGTGTGGGAGAGCCCTCCCCACATTCATTGCAGATTCTCAGCTCCCTCTGCCCGGTTTCCCTCCATCAGGCTAACGACCTCGTTCCTCCCGTAGAGCCGGGCCAAGTCGCAAGCGGTGTCCCCCTTATGGTTCCGATGCCCCACTTTGCTGGCTGTGTGCTTCACAAGGAACTCCACCACCGAGAGGTGGCCTTCTTTGGCAGCCAAGTGCAAGGGCAGGTTCCCTTCATTATCCTCGAGGTTGACATCAGCTTGAAACTCCAGCAAAGTCTGTAAAGTGTCCAGGAAACCTGCTCTGGCTGCATCATGAATGACAGCGAAACCAGTTCCGTCTCTCAAATTGGGATTAGCACCTCGAAGTAGTAGTCTCCTGGCAATCTCGGGATTTCCAAGTTTCATAACCTAGAAAAGAAGAAAAAAGCGTAGAATCCTTTAAGCACTCCTACTACAAGAATATTTTGAAATGTCCACCTCTTCTATTTATGTAACCATTTTTGGTGAAGGAGTTCTTGGGGAAGACCCATATGATGGAGTTTGAAGGGCTCTATTGCAGGAAGGAAAGTACTAGTAGGTACAAGAAGAAAAAAAACATAAAAATTGCGCTTCTACAGAGGGTGCCAGAAAAATGTATACACATTTTAAGATAACATTTCTTAACATATACATTTTTTTGTCACTCCCGGTATTATGGAATATCTTCAACGGCTGAAAAGTAGGATAAATTGATCAATAAAATAGAACTAGTCCAAAATGTATAAAATTCACTCACAACTCAGTTCTCTATCTCACTTGAAGAGTTGAGTAATTTCATGAATTTATTAAAATAAAAGAAATGGAATTTGAGATTTAAATAAGTCTCCTGTGCTTGTTCATACTCATAAAATGTACCTAGGGTATTTATTCTGTAAAATCAAATGTGGGTAAAATTTATTTTCTAAATAGCTACTGAAAAGAAATAAGGAGAGTTTCTTTAAATGCCTCTAAAGAAGTATTTCTACACATCAGACTCTATCACCTAGTGTAAAAACTATCTACTAAAAATCCAGACCTGATATTTTCTTAAATGATTAATTTTCACAAGTTCTCTCCCAATAGACATAGTGCCAAATTTACAAGTGATTTTTTTAAAAAAATTTTTCTTTGCAAGTTATTTCATATTGGGTACTAGGTGTATTCAGTGCTTAGAAACCTTCACTTGTAATTTTAAAATGTTACTGATTATTAAGGTGTTAAATAAGCAACAGTGTTGTACGTGGCTTATGATATTGATTTCTCTAAAACTAAGTTCATGATATGCCGTTTATTAGATAGATGATAGTATGGCAACTATTCTTGAAAAGAATGAAAGTCATCCTACTATATTACTTACTGTTTCTTAAAGTCCTAACTAGCGTCCTGATTTTTCAAGTGAGCAAAAGAAGAGATAATAAGATATTTAATGTGTATTTTGGGACACAGACAGCTTTGTCTGTGGTTTGAACTCATTTAATGAGTAAGTAAGTAAGATGGGAACTGGTGATCCCATCTTACTTTCTTTTGCAGTTATTATCAGGCATTTAGGAATAGCTATTTATAAACTGCCAACATTTTTAAAGTCAGAATGTGGTATTAAAATTTGCTGTCAACATAGAAATAATTCTCAAGACAAAGATTTATCTACTGTTGTTTGAATATATTTCACTCTAATAAGAGGTTTCTATTAGGCTCTCATAATTATAAAATATCTTGTAGAGCAGCATGCAATTATATAACATATATAATTTAGTTGTGAAAAAATATATAGTCTCATTAACATGACAGAAAATTTCAGCATTTTAATTGGTTTCATTATATTTAGGTATACTCATAATAATGTAAATTTATAATAAATAGATTACATAATAGACACCCAAATATTTGTGAAATTAAATACAATTCATTGAAAAATATATACAAAGTTGATCTCTTTTAAAATGTTTGTTTTTTTTTTAAATCACAAATTAAATAATATAATAAAATGTATTTAGAATGAATAATATTTTATAAATGTACTCTATGTAGATGGCCAAGATATTAAGCTTCCCTGTTGATAAAACCCTGCTGGCTTTTAGTCCTTCCTTTGGGGCAGTGGTAAACATGATACATAATTTATTTTTCAAGAACTTCTATGAAATATACTTTTTAATTATTAAAAATTAACACAATCTAATTTTCAATTGCCTCTAAAGATTTAGTCACATTTAAGGACTTGGACTGGGAAAAATAAAAGACAGACACCTTGGATCTTTGTAAAGTAAATGTACGATTAAGGCCTTTGATATTATCCTGACTGAGAAGCTTACACTAGGAAGGGGGAGAAACTTTCACTCTTGAGTTAAATAAACATAAATGTAGAAAGAAATTTGCCATCTTTCACAGAGAATAATAGTAATATTAGAAATTGTTCTGAAAGAAAATTCTTTCGAGTTATGACATAACTTCAGAGTCAGGATTATACATACTGAAAATAAGCCTTGAGATTCCTGTTTTTGTGTGTGTTTCATTATATGTACTAGGACTAAGCCACAATACGTGGGTGTTAGTATCTTGATAAATATGTTTAATATAAACAAGATTGCAGAATTGTATTTAAAATGTTTGTCAAAACTTTTTTTTCAGTGTTAATCTTCCAGTCTTCCTGTTCGTCAAAAGTCCTGTAAGATCTTATTCTGAGCAAGGTTAAGAGGTTCATTCTTTGTGACACTTATACACTCTTTTAAGTTTTCAATAGGAAACTTTTTAACATATTAAATTTGTGGTATTGCTGTCATCACCAAACCTGTTAAAAACTAGTAGGTGAAAAAAGAAAATAATTCCTTTCCCCATTTAATCTACCTGAAATAAGATAAATTATTTTGTATCTACGCATTAGCTTCCTTAATACATAAAATTTTGCAAGGTCAGTGTATTCTGATTTAAAATGTACACACTGTATGGACTTCGTCAGTTAATAGTATATCTCTTGCCACTTAAATATCTAATTCTTGTAACTAAAACAAAGCACCCTAAAAACCCTCTCCCCAATGTTCAGTGCTTCAAGTGTGGCATTTCCGAATAAGAATAGCTCAGAAGAATGTCATCAGAACTCTGATAAAGCAACTATTTGAGACTACTTTTCCATTTTTCTGTTCTAAGCCTTTCGCCTAAGTTACATGATAACGTTCAGAGGAAAAAAAATTATCAGGTACAATGCTTGGCACCTGGACATGTTTCATTTGTTGCTTGTAAATCTAATTACTGAAAATTAGAACATACCACGGCATGACCGCAGAGACAAAAATACTACAAGCTGAACTCTGATTAGAAAATTCAACTTTTTATTCCTCCTCAATACTGAATGGGTGGATGGTATTACATTAACTGTGAAACGTACATCCTGTCCCCGTGCCCAGTCCACCCATTCCAAACGAGGAAAGGTCGTTTGTCAAAACTTGAAGCATTTGTAGGAAAAACAGCCTCGCCAGTAGTCAAGAAAATTAACGTTAAAGTCAATTATTGGAGCAAAGTAAGGAAACCACTAATAACAGTGTATTTACTTCAAATAATCATAATAATGTGTTTACAGAGCTGTCTAACCCCCCCCCCCAGAAAAAAACTCAGCGCTGCTACGACTACTTTCAAATCCTTACAGTCACAAAAACATTCCAAAAATTAAGACCAAACCTGGAACCCACTTAATACAGAGGATGTTATTGGATTTGACGAGTTTGTTCAAAGTACGTCATTTTGGGGAGTTGGATCCACTTAAAAATATAAAATATGGCAACCAACTAGGTTTAAAAACAGTGAAATTTTGTACCCCTGAAAGCTTAAAAGCTGTTATTCTAGAAACCCGGGTCACGTAGGCAACACTGTTGACCTGTTTTCCCCACCTCTCTGGATACCAACCTGCAGCGCAGTCCTTCCAAATCCATTTTGTGCATTGACGTTTACATTATTTTGCAACAAACTAGTAAGTTGCTCTAGGTCCCCCCTGGCAGCTGCGGACGCCAACTCGTTCCCCCAAGGTTCGGCCATTCTTTAGGGTCCTGACGGTCGGGAAAAGATGAATTAGTTGTTTTTCTTTTTCCCCTTTCCTTTGCTTCTAACCAGGCTGCATGATGGCATCGGAGACTGACAGAAGGACTGGGATGGTTAATCTGGAGTAGAGCTTGGTAGTAAATACTAGTAAGATCTGCCTGCCAAAAGCCCGCCCCTCGATTCACACGTGATTATTCAGCAAAACTGAGCCATTGGAGAGGGGCTCCGCTCCTCGCTTTTTAGCTTAACCCCTATGAAGAATTCTGATGATTCAACAGAGAGACACACAGACACACTCATATTCCTGGTAAATTACTCTGGACGTAAAATGTAGGCAGAGCTGTCACGTACCTACACAACAGATCTCTGCGAGGAATGTGTGCGGAGACTTAAGGGACTAGATCAGGGCAGAAAATACCGCGGAAGGAAAGACATTTGGGGGAAAAGAAAAGGCGTTAACCCACCCTTGTTCACGGTGGCGACTTGAGCGGCGCGAGCCAGAACTGTAGGGGCAGGTCCTCTGAGAGGCTCGGTCTCCATCCGTCACGCCCGAAGGGGTAGTCCTGAGCCCTCCGCTGCAGAGAGAGCGCAGCTGTGGCTGGATGCTGACGTACTCCGGGGGGTTAAAGATGATCGCCAAAAGCAAACGGGAGCAGCAGTTCCGTGGCCCTCAAGTTACAGGTCTTAACGACTCCTCAGTGGCCTCCGCTTCTTGGGAGGAGCCTTTACTGGCGTCCCTGCCGAGCAGCGGACTAACGCCGCGCGGGAAGGCTCCGGAGCCCGCCCGCTGGGCTGCCGCAGCCCCACCGAGCCTCAGAGGCCGTGGGAGCCAGGCTCGGCGCGCGTCCTCGGAGACGGCCGGGCGCGCGGCGGGGCCCGGGCAAGCGGGTCATGCCGGCCCTACCGGGTCCTGGGACTCAGCAGCGTAACGAAAGGAAGAGCGATGCGGGAAGCGTCTATGTGGCCAGGGCTGCTGGGGCAGCACGCGGCAGCATCGCGGCTGCACGGGGCAGCCCACCGGTAACTTCCCGCCTACGACCGAGCGCGTTCAGACTTCCTACTGCAGAGGCTCATTGAGCTGCCGCCGCCGTCTTTTCCTTCCTTTCCCGGTTTTCTGAGGGTCTCCGGAGATCAGGACAATCCTGGGAAGCGCAGGCCAAGCTCTGAGTATGGGGAGTCACCACAATCCCAGAGCGCAGCCAGTCCCACAGCCCCTCTCGGCAAGAGCCCAGCAGTTTTGGCTCCCGGTGCCACTTCGCCAACGTCTCGCGGTCCCCAGGCCTGTGCCCCCAGCCTTTGCCGCCGACAGGGCAGAGGCTGCCAGCCAGCTGTGCCCTAGAGCGGAGCTGGATAGCACTGCTTCCTTCCGAGCCGCAGTACTCCCAGTGACAGTTTCTTTTGTAGCTGGTCCCCCAAAATCGCTGGTCCCTGTTCCCTTCACCCTTATAGACACTTGAGCGTTGTCCCCCTTTCTGCTCTTTTCCTTCCCTCCCTCCTTTGCTTCTTTTTTCGCTCAAACAATTGCTGCTTCTGTTGCCGCTGCAGAGACGGTGCCGGTTTCTTCTCCCTTTTCCGACCTCATCAGCTTTTTTTGAAAAGAAAAAAATTGAGCGCTTTTTGAGTTGAAAAACCCGCCCCCATTTTAACGGCAGAGTTTTAAGGAGGCTCGGCAGAGTTGCAGCGCCGCACGAGCGGGAAGGCCGGGCACCGCCCACGCCCCGCCCTCAGGCCGGGTGGCGCTCTAGCTCGCCGCTTCGCTCGCTCCGCCTCCCGCCCAGCGCCCTTTCTCCCGCCTACTAGCTCCTGCCTCCCTCCCTGGGTCTCTTGCTTTGGCTCCCACCCGCGGCCTCCTCCCGCTAGCTGGCGGGATGGAATCGGCTAAGTGAAACCCGGGAATGCCCGGAGCCCGGCGGGGGCGGGCGTGAGAGGAAGAGGCTTGTTAATTAAGACAGCTGCGGAGAGCCGCAGGGCCTTAGAGGCTGGGCGCCGCCGGCTGCTGGAAGGCTGAGAGCGAGCCGGCCTCTGGGCTCCCCCGCTAGGCTCTCGAAGTTACGGCGGCCAGGCCTGCGCTGCCTCCTCCTCCTTTGGGGCTCGCGCTGTGTAAACTTGGCCTCCTTTCAGCTGGGCCCCGGCCTCGCACCTGCCAGATCAACGCCCAGGGCCGCAGTGGGCAGAGGTGGCCGTGGGGGTGGAGGGAAAAACCCGGACTGACAGCAAGAACAGTGCTCAGCAAAAGCACAAGTCTTTTATAGAGTGATTTTTACGAATCCTAAAGACATAGTATATAGGTAAGAAATCATGACGAACTCTGAAACCTTAATGTTCTAGGGACTAGAAACTGTTGAATATTCCATTTCTTAAGGGAAAGGGAGAAAAACAATGAACTTGAAAACAAAATTTAAAATAAATGTTGGGAAGGATTTTCTATAAAGGCCATTTCTTTATTGCCAAAGCTCTCATTTTGACTACATATATGGAGACTTGTTTTTTTGGGGGGAGGGGTGGCGAAATGTAAATCGTTTATTTCAATCATCTGAGACACCAGTTCTCTCTGTACTTTAACTTCCTCTTTTAGCTGTGTAAGAATAATTAACTACAGCTTTCTATATTTTTTGTTCTTGAAAATATCCAACACGGTTACATGATGCACCCAGTGGTCAAAATGAAACCAAGCAAAAAATGACAAGTGATCTAATTAGTATCAGCCTCTAGCAAGCATATCCTCAAGCAACATCTGTACACAGCTCCTGAAGTATATTGGGAATATTAGCAACAGAAACATCTGGATAATCATCTAGTAACAGATTGGGAGGGAGAGTTGAAACTGGGAAGAATCTGGCAGTGTTTTCTTTAACTGAACTGTTGAGAAAAAAATATTCAGAGCTCTTTTCTTAGATAACTAAACTTGAAATGTGAATCAAGAGTAAACTACAATACAAGAAATTAACTCCTCTATTTTCTTTTGTATAGTTAGACATTTCAAATAGAATACTTAGATTCCATTTATACCAGAAAAAACACCATAAATAATGTAATTTACTTTTGATTATTCTGGGAACTTACTGTGTAACCTTAGCATGGCAGGAGGGTGTGATGATATTATTGCCCTACTGGCTGATAAGAGATAAGTGGCATTAGTCCAATTTATGAGAGTTGCTTTCTAGCATTTATTATGCTTTTTTGCTACAAGAAGATACTATAATAAGGAGGAATTTTATATTGTATTCATTATAACATAGGTTATGTGTGGTATAATTTTCATGAAATAAAATACTTTTTGCTGAATAACTAAGTAAATAAAATATATGGTAATTTAAGATGCATACAGAGCTGGATTAAGATTTTTGGAGGTACTAAGCACTGAAAATATTTTGGTGTCTTACCACCTCACCTCATATGTAAATAAAATAAAAATAATACAAAACCAAAAACTAAGTGTAAAGAAGTCTACCAAGGATCTGATTTTCTCCATAATGACTACTTTTGGCCTTTTGCTGAAATATTAAATTCTTTAAGGGAATTTTTTTGTTTTTTTACTCTGGTGTTGCTGGTGCCCTAAAGCATATGCTTAGTCTGCTTATTGTATAAACCAGAGCTGGCAGAGGTTGCAGTCTTAGTTCAGAGAGCATAAGTAAGCACTACAAAGTACCTCCAATGAAAATCTAATATTTATTGAGTGCGAGCACACTGAAATAGATTCAAAAGTGAGTATCTCTGCCCTCAATAGGCCTACATTCTAACATGGTACATAAGCAAGACTCACAGTTAAGCATCTATCATATTGAAAGTAGTGGTTTTTCTTTTAGCATAGTAATGATTTCTCTTTCAACACTGAAAATAGAGATTTTATATTTAGATTTAAATACTAAGTGTCATGGACATTTTTTTCCAGCAGTTTGTACTCATTTTAAAGGGCTTATAGACATATAATTTAATAAGATGATTTTGTGCTTTTCCCTCATTGACTTAAGTGTGCACAGTTTCTGAATGATTAACTTAGGGAAATATATATATGACATTTACAATTTCTTTACCTAGTTTCAAAGTCTTTCTCTTTGTTGTATTTATAGATCCAACAGAAGTGGAAAACAGACTGGTACCCTCAGGAGACCTTTTTTTTTATTATTATTTCTGAGATTCAACAGGCTTTTTCATGTAGGTATCACATCACTTATGAAAGATTTTTTGTAAGGTTAAAAAAAGCCTAGTAAGCAACTCAAAAGCTTAAACATAACAACAATACTGAATACTTGTACAGCATGTCATGGTTATAAAATATCATGCACACATTATTTAATCTTGACAACAACTCTTTGAGGTAAATATAATTATCCCCATTTTTCAGGTGAAGGAATGGAGGCTTGTAGAGATTGTGACTTAAATCCCGTAGGTAGTAGATATAGGATTTGAACTCAGATTTTAAGGTCCCAAATGTTACACCTTTGTCATTACTTAAATGTCCAGGATTAGGCACTAAATTCCTAAAGAACATTAAATCATTAAATGAAATATATTTGATAATTTAACTGTGGATCTAACACTGTAATAGCATTAATCTTCTCATGAATTATAATCCAATAGTGTTGTTAAAAAGCTTGATTAACTTAACCAAAGGATCAACAAGTCATGTTGATACCATGTGCCCATGATGTGATGTCATGAGGACACATCATCTCTGGTAGTCTTCCCCCAAATTCATAAGCTCGGTGTAATTCAGGTAAAACATCAGACAAACCCAAACTGAGGGACATTCTATAAAGTTCCTGACCACTATTCAAAAGTCAGGACTGAGGAAATGTCACAGATTGGAAGAGTCTAATGAAACATGATGACTAAATGTAATGTGGTATTCTGGATTGGACCTGGAACAATAAAAGGACATTAATGTAAAAATCCAAATAGAGTCTCTAGAATATAATTAATAGCATTGTACCAATGTTAATTTCTTAGTTTTGATAGCTGTACCATAGGTATGTAAGATAGTAACATTACAGAAAGCTGGATAAATGGTAAACAGGAATATTCTGTACTATCTTTGCAACTATTCTATAAATCTAAAATTATTTCAAATAAAAATTTAGCCTAATAAGTACAAATAAACTTTATTATCTATATTTGAGGGAAAGATAAAATAAAAGTTCCCTTTAAAAGGATAATGATAAGATCAAAGAACATGGAGATTCTAGAAAAAAATCTATGCAGTGTTTGAATTATGCTGAGCTCCATGAGTTAATGCAGTAAACCAACTATGAGAATGGATAGATTAAAATTATTTTTCTTTGCTCATGCTAATGTACAGAGAATCACTCTATATTTTTATTCCCAGTTTGTGACACTTAAAGGAAATTGCTTCTCTTAAGGAAGGAATTCCGGGGAAATGAAAAGTGATTTCCACCCCCTCTTAATTCAGTATTTATTTTTCTTTCATTCCTTTCCCTGTAGTGGACAATTACACTGGATGCTGGGTATCCAACCATGAAGAGTTAGGTCATAGGGAAGAATCAGTCTCTTCAGGAACTGTACAAACTTTGCAGCATGGAAGGTGAATTGCAGGGAGGCAACAGGGCAAGTGGAAAGAGCACTAGTTTTGATTTAGTCTTGTCACTTTGTAGCATGACTTGGGGCAGATTCTTAACCTTTCAGAGCAGTTTTTTAATTCTGTAAAATGGTTGTTATAAGGATTGAATAAGATAAGGTGTGTAAAGTACCTGTACATTCTAGACATTCAATAAAATTTAATAAACTCTAATGTCTGGGTTGTTATTATGTATCCAAAACTTCGCTATATATGAACTATGGTGAATATAAAACACATGAATTGGCTTATTATCTCAAGGAACTTCCAACCTTTGGGGATAGATTAAAACATGCATAGATGAAACAATTAGAGAAAAAAACTTAACAGATTTTTATCAGAGCATTAAATTATGTTGTAAAGATAGTAAAAGCAATGATTAGAAAGGAGAAGAATCCTGTTGGCTTAAGTTTTATGAAAGAGGTGCTGAGAAAAGCATTTTGGAATTGGTGTACAGATTAATAGTAGTTAATACGTTTGGAGAGCTTTAAGGTTTCTGAAGAGATTTCACAAGTATATCACTCAATAGTCACAATTACTCTATAAGTTTTATAAGCTCCATTTTAGAGGTAAGAAATTGAGACTCAGAAGTTTTTTGTTAAGGAGCAGAGGTAGAACTCAAGCCTAGTAAATGCTGACTATGAACTATATGCTCGTTTTGTAAAAATATCTATGATTTTCATGCATTTACATAATTGTTTTCTCATCACTTGATATAGTCATGTCAGATGCTAAAGTCAGAGAGACTAAGTGACCCATATAAGTACCCCCAGATAATTAGTTGGGAAAGCAGTACTAGAACCCATATGCCTGAATGTCTAGAGTATTCTTCCCATCTTTCTCTATTACCACATTGTTTTAATTTCGATGGAGAGAAGGGAGGGAGAAGGGCAGCAGCACTGGATTTGAATGGGCTTTTTTTTTTGACTCTGTGTTATCACAGAAAAAAACCTAAACTTTTCAAGGTTTTTCTCTTTTTTTTCTTTGCATTAATCCTGGCCATGTAACTGGAGACAATTACCGTGTTTCCCTGAAAATAAGATGTAACTGGAGAATAAGCCCTAGCATGATTTTTCAGGATGACATCCCCTGAACATAAGCCCTAATGCGTCTTTTGGAGCAAAAAGTAATATAAGACCCAGTCTTTTTTTCGGGGAAACACAGTCTTCACCTGCCCTGTGCTGAGAGTGATGTATGTGAATGGGGCAACTCAATTGCCACACTTAAATTTCTGGTACTATGTTTCACCTCATGACTCACATTTGTGCCCTATTTTGAAATTACTTTTTTAGGGATGGTAATTAAGACACTTCAAGTCATGTGACTATGGAGGGTTCTATTCCTTATCTAATTAATTCTGGTCTAACTACAGATTATCACATGAGAGTTGTAGGCCAGACTATTTTCACATAAAGAAAACACACAGAATAAACCTAGGTCTTTAGAACACCATAGTGTCTTCTCTGTGTTCAGGAATACAAAGACTCAGACCTTGATTTTATGTGGTAATTTCACTAGTCTGTATTTCAACTCTGCAGCACAAAATCAGCAAACTTACTTCACACTTTCAGGATTTTATATACTTTCCAAGGCAAGTCAATGCTCTATTATAGTTCAGGATGATATTTTCTCAAGTCAAAGTTGAACATTTTCCACTGTCACTCTTCCTCCAGCCAGGATGACAATTACACATTGTCACACTTCATTGTACATAGTCTTTGGCTATTCTTGGCTCAAAGCCTGTCAATTTCTGAAGGTAAATTGAAACTTTAAGCAAGTAATTTCTTCACTTATCAAAGTACTTTAAATAGACTGAGTATATTCAAAGCTGGACTTAAGTTTTCCTTGTTTGTAAGACGTTGTCTCTGATTTATAAAATAAATGTGCTGCAGGAATAGAAAGGTTTGTATTTCTCATAACTAAAAAACAAAACAAAAAAGCTTATCTTTTTCTTGGAGTCGATATTCTCACATTTTTGAGCTTCCGTGTCTCCCCTACGTCTACCATGGAAGAAGTCTGGTTACCTCTAGAGTTACTGAGAGTTTGAGTATGCAGGCGTCAGGGGGTTTGGGATTAAGTGTGACAGTGTGTAAACTGATTTTGACAGTGAAGTTGAGCGTAAAAGGCTGTATATGAAGTCGTATTTTGGTGAAACTTTGTTAGAGAAAATGTACATTTATGAAATGCTGTTTGTTAGACGGGTTGTCAGTGTGCTGAGCGGGTTTGTGATGCTTGACGTGTATGTGTTTGACTATGGAACCACGTAGAGCGGAGAATCTGATCCCCGTCCCAGCCAGGGTGAGGCGGTATCCCGAGGCCTTTGCTTAATTACAAACCGGAAAAACCTGTTGCGGGAGTTCAAGCTCCCGCACTAGTAGGCTGGCGTCTCCGCCGGCTGTGCGCGGATCCCCGCGGGGTAGTCGCGCGCCCAGTGCTTGACAGAAGGGCAGTCACGTGGTAGCCGCAAAGCGGCGCTTTGCGACCTCGATGACAGGCAAAATGTGCGACAGCCGCGGTGCTAGCCAACCAGGGGCGGAGGCGGCGGCCAGGGAGGAAGAGGAGGAGGCGGAGGCGGCCGTGGCGTTCGCCCGCCTGCTGGTTCGCTCGGTTTCCCCGCCCCCGCCGGTCTCGCTGCGGCTGAAGGGAGCCGGGTGCGCGCTGTCGCAACCTGCCCTCATCCTGGCCGGCGACAGTAAGACCCGACCCGCATCCAGACCAACCTCCCTGTCGGGGCGGCTGCGGCTCGGGCTCCGCGGGGCGCAGGCGGGCGGCCCGGGCGCCTGAAGGTTACCGAGTGCATGAGCTCCTAGCGTCCCGCGCTGCCCCGCCCGCTAGCCCGCCGGCCCGCCCGCCGGCTCTCCCGCCAGCCCCTCGGCGCCCGGCGGCGGCTGCGGCGGCGACGGCCGCAGGAGGCGCCGTCTCCCTCCCAGGTGCGCTCTTCGCTCCCGGGGCCGCGGAACTCGGCGGCCGCCATGGCGTCCAACATGGACCGGGAGATGATTCTGGCGGATTTTCAGGTGAAGTATCTGGCCCTGTCCCCCTCCCACCTCCAACCTCGTGGGTTCCCGGTGACAGAAGGGTGGCCTCTTCCCAACGTTTGTTTGAGCTCTACAGTAGTGTGTGGTTTGGATGTGTGTGGTGTGTGTGTGTGTATGTATGTGTGTATGTGAGTGGTGAGCCATGGGAGAACATGTAATTCATGTGCTATGTTGGGTGTGTGTAGAATGTGTTACGTACGGCTTGAATGGGATTTGTAGGGTAAAGGGCTGTTATGGTATTTGGGTTATTACGAGTGTGGACTGGGTAGTGTTTCCTGTATTATACGGAGAATATGTAGAATTTGGGAGTATTGGGAGTATTAAGTGTGGGGCTTTTAAGTATGGGGTGTTTGGGGTCAGGAGTTTTGGGTTGTTCCATGAGAAGAGTGTGTTCTATGGAGTGTGGTCTCGTGGGTGTGTTGTATTAAGGGGAGAGTAAAAAAGTGATGTAGAGGAGGTGGTAAGGGTAGCTGGGCATCCTGGTCGTTTTCAAGAAGAAATAAACATTTGAGACTTTGGTGGCTTGTTGGAATCTTTGGAAGGCAGGAAGATAAGGAAGAGGCAAATAGATTATATACGTATGGTATATACCAAAATGTCTTTGCAGTCAGTTCATAAGCTTAATAAATTATCAATTCATATTTGGAGATTCCCTTCCCTCACAGATTTGAATTATTTGGTTGATGTCCTTTCTCCAGGAATAATTTAAAGAATAAGCAAAGGTTATCCCCTTACTGAGCTCAACTATAGTGACACTGGCAAGTAAGTATCTTAGGGAGGCCCTTTGAAAGTAGAGCTGTTTGCATCATGAAAGAATGGAAGTTAGAAGGAATATTCTGTGAAGACCACCTTTGCCTTTTGATGTTTGGTGAAGAAAATGTTGTCGTGAGGTATTTTTAACCATTCATTTTGGCATTACCTTAGAAATTACTGTTATGTACAGGGTGACTTTTCCCTTTTCCTTGAACGCTGTCATCATTGCACATGGTCTAACACTAGCATAGTAGGTAATACTTTTCCTTACTGAGATTTTGTTGGGCTTTTCTTGTCCCTCTTTCTCTGATTTTTTAATTTTATTTATTATTTTCAGGTGTACAAAGCAATGTAGTAGCTAGACATTTACACCGCTCACAAATTGATGACCTCCCCAATCTACTATCCCTGTGATGTATAATATAGCTGTTACAATACCATTGACTATATTCCCTATGCTGTACTTTACATCCCATTTATGTATATGGGATATATATATATATTTATATGCATAGGATATTAATTTATATATTTAAATTAAATATATATATTTAATTAGAGTTGATAGTCAATATTATTCTACCTCAGCTTCAGGTGTATAGCACAGTGGACAGGCATCTACACAGTCTATGAAGTGATCTCCTGAATAAGTCCAGTGTCCATCTGGCACCCTACATAATCTATACAACATTATTGATTATATTCCCCATACTGTATTTCATATCCCCGTGACTATATTGTGATTACCAATTTGTATGTTCTAATCCCTTCACCTTCTCCCCATCCCCACCCTCCTCTTTTTTTTTATACAACTTAATATTCTAATGGCCATTTCCAGAGTTTGTTCTTTTGATTACCCAGGGGTATCTGACATATTTGGAATATACATGTATCTGCATTTGATTATACAGTAACTCTCAAACTCAGACAGAAAGCAGTGCTCTGAAAATAAAAGTTGACCACCAGATTTTGGTATTTTGTATTATTAGGATTGGCCTGAGATTATTTTGCCTGCCTAAATCTTTTCATCATCATCATCATCTTTTTTTTTTCATATTCTCCAATTCAATTGTTTATCTAATGTGGAATGTGGTTATTTGAAAAAGGACCGTATATTTCCGGGAGTAGTTTTATCCTGTGATAAAATTGTTATGTTCTGGTAGGAGTGGCTTTAGACAACAAAATGATTTTAGTTTACCTCATTAAAAGCGTTAAGATAATCATAACTTTGTTTTGATTTCACCAAACTTTGCTTCCTCTAATAACTTGTAGCTGCTTGCTGTCTTCTTATTTGTGACAATTATTATGCTTTTTATGAACCTTGTATTGGCCAAGGACAGGAAATTTAGGATTCTTGTACTCAGAGGCAAAGTCAGATTTTCTGATAAGCATTTGGGACTTTATTTTGATCACATTAATACAGTCTAGTAAGTTTTCTCTTCAAACCGATGGCAATGCTGTGAACAGTTACTTACAAAATGGAAAAGAGCTTATGCATCTGCAATGAACAATTGTTTGCTGAATGGTGAGAGTTAATTTCATACTGTTAAATAGGTAAGAGAACATTATTGGTAAAATAAAAAGTTACTTGGAAAACTATACACATCTTATTAAGCACATTGGCCTTTTTTGTGTGTTTAGGAACCTTGTTACAAATGATGATTCCAGATCAGTTTGCTCTTGTAGACTTTGATTTAAAATTGATTATTCTTTCGATTTTTTTTATATTATGCAAGATTTTTATAGGATTAACTTAAAAAAATTAGCATACTAGTTATCAGAAACCAGATAATTTATATTAAAGATTGCAGCTGAAGACTTGGAATGAAGGTACTTGGATGATACTCGTTTCTTCTATAACTGGGCAAATCAGTTTCCCCACTCAAAAGTGAACATAGTAAAATTATATTCTTTTGACTTCATATGATTGTGAAACTTAATAGTAGCTTTGAGAGCTTAGTTTTGCCTTTGTAGGTAGGGACATGATTTTTAAATATGATTAGATTTTAAAAATAAGTTTCAGATTTTGATTATTCCTGGATAATAGGTTCTTATAATTCAATGTCTAAATATGGAAAAGCTGTGGAGAAGGAGTTTTTTTATTGTCTTTAACTATTTCAGCTCAATAGAAAAAGGAATTCAGTTAAAATCAGTGGAGGAGTGGATAACAATCATATGAAGTAAATAGAACATAATCTTACTATGTTCATGTTTGAGTGGGGAAATTGATTTGCTCAGTTATGAAGAAAACAGTATCATTCAAATATCTACATTCCAAGTCTTGAGCTATAATTATATACACCGTGTGTGTGTGTGTGTGTGTGTTTATGTTTATGTGTATAAATAAAACCTGGTTTCTTATAACTGGATAAACAGTGGATGGAAGATTATAGCTCAGACTTAATGGGATAGGTTTGGGACTTTGTGGATGAGTGAACTCATTACAAAGCAAATATATTCCAAATTGTCCGCTAAAAGATTTTCCTCCAAACAAAAACAGGTCCCAGTTAAAACAAAATTTAAATTGTGTTGAAATACACCTAACATAAAATTTGTCATCTTAACCATTTTTAAGTGTCCTGTTCAGTGGCATTAAGTACATTCACTTTGTGCAAACATCACCACCATCCATTTCCAGAATTCTTTTTATCTTGTAAAACTGTGACTCTGTACCCATTAAACAAGAACTTCCCATTCTTATCTCTCCCCAGCCCCTGGCAACCGCCATTCTACTTTGTCTCTATGAACGTGAACACTAGTTACCTCATATAAGTGGAATCATATAATATTGTCCTTTTGTGATTGGCTTATTTCACTTACTGTGTTTCCCTGAAAATAAGACCTGGTCTTATATTAATTTTTGTTCCAAAAGATGCATTAGGGCTTATCAGGGGATGTCATCCTGAAAAATTATGCTAGGGCTTATTTTCCGTTAGGTCTTATTTTTGGGGAAACACGGTAGCATAATGTCTCCAACATTCATCTGTGTTGTAGCATGTGTTAGAATTTCCTTTTTAAGGCTGAATAATATTCCATTGTATGTATATACCACATTTTGCTTATCTATTTATCTGTTGATGGATGTTTTTTTCCACGTTTTAGCTATTGTGAATCGTTAATGCTGCTGTGAACAAGGGTGTACAAATATCTGTTTGAGTACCTGCTTTCAATTCCTTTGAGTGTATATCCAGAAATGGAATTATATGGTATTTCTATTTTTAATTTTTTGAGGTACTGCCATACTGTTTTCCATAGTGGCTGCACCACCAAAATTTTGAATGGAGAGAATGATAGTATCCTGTTCAATCAATTATTTGTAAATTCAACTCTGAGCAAGTGAGTTTAGAATTTGGAATAGTCTAACAGAAATCAGCTTTAAATGTAAATAGTGTTAACATGGTATGTTACTGGTAAGGGCAAGAATAGAGGAGTACACCTATAGCTTTGGCTGGCCAGAGACAGGAGCGGGTGTAAAGGAATTTCCTGGGTTTAGAAAACAGGCAGGCATTGATGAATCATAGGATTTTTTTTTCTTCCTTAATGTCTTTACAACAAAGGGGTGCATTCAGGTGAAAGTTAAATCTTGTTCTTTTTGTAATTGAGAATTCTTTAACTTTTTTTTTTAGGTTGAGGTGTAGAGCAAAAATTATTTGATCAAACAAACTTTTGAGACTCTTTGGTTTGCTTACAGAAACCCCTTTCACATAACTATGTGAAAATAGTTATCCAAACAGAATTGTAGTTGCTATCAAATAATTTCAGTAATATTAATTACTTCTTTGGGTCTAGATGAACCAAAATGAGTCTTTACTCCTCACCCACCCTTTCAATTAATGTCTTGCTAATTTATTTTTCCTCTAAGATACATTTTTATAACATGAAGTTTTCCTGTGGGAACAAAAAGAGTGGTGTAACCATTTAGCTTTGTCTCAATGTTGGTATCATTTTTCTATTTATATTCCTCTGTTACTGATATAAAGACATAGATCATAGCTCTACTGAAGTGAAGACAAAAAAGGAACAACTCTCAGTAGTAATATTTTCTTTCAAACTTTTCCAGAAACAAAATCTTACCTGCCTTGATTTAAAAAAATATGCATTTTGAACCTAGTTCCAGTGGTCACAGATTAAGTTCCTTTATTTCTTTGCTTATTTGGCATTGATTTTGATACTACTCTCAGTTATGTTTCCTGGACAATACAATTGTGCCTTTGTTTTCCACTTCTGGTCTATCCAGCTGGTTGTACCTTTGCTGCCTAAATTATTTTATACGTTTTCATATATTGGCCTATCACTGTGGAACTTTTAAGTTTTCATTTGCCTGTCATCTCCTCTTTGAAGTATGAACTTTTCCATGACATTTCTGGTAAGTCACTTGTAAGTAGTTTCTGCCACTTCTTAACATTTTCCCTTCTAAGTAAAGCTGTGAATCCCTCTTCTTTGTGTTTTAGTTTAACGTAAAGAGATATCTTTGCAAAAGAGTATTCCAGAATGTGCAAGTAGAAATGGTATCGATCCAAACAGATAGGTATCCTTTGTGATGTTGTGGATTAGAGACCAAATTAAGTATCCATGGAACGTCATATATATTTCCTGAGAAGTAACCTTGTGCAGGAGATTGAGTACTACGTATAACAAGAAAGCAGTCTTGTTACTATCCTTTCTTTCCTTTCTCCATTATCCTCATAATTATACAAATCACGTTGTTTTAGTGTTTGGTTGTCAGTCATTGGGAAAATGAGGTTTTGGCATGTAGAATAAAGTTTAGTATTAGTGGTCAAGACGTGGACTTGGAAGTCAGTTCACTTGGCTTTAAATCACAGCTCTGCCACTCATCTTGTGATCTTTGACCATTGTCTTCACACCTCTTTGCCTTAGTTTCCCCATATGAAAAAGGGATTAATCCATGTAGAGTGATTAGAACAGATGCCTGACATAGAAAGCATTCAGTACATTTTAGCTGTTATTTTAATTTTTGACAATTTTAAGGTACATACTTAAGGTAAACTGCCTGCCTGTTTTTGTACATAAAGGTTTATTGAAACACAGCCACACCCATTCATTTACCTGTTGTCTATGACATTTTTCTTGCTGCAGTGACAGAGGTGAATAGTTGAGACAGACTTTATGGTTCACAAGTCTAAAATATTTACGATCTGGGCCTTGAATATAAAGTTATCCCTCACCCACACTCCCATGAAATCAGAACTTTTCTTTCTAGGTTTTGGTATCTGCAAAGTGCTGGAACATTTGAATGTCTCACAGTTTATTATATAGTTATATATAATACCATAAACATTATATGGTTACACCTCCATCGGAGGCAATTGTTAGAACATTGCATTTAGGCAGACTAGAGCTCTAGTTTTTTTCTAATTTTTCAGTTTTTTGTTTTGGCTGTGATTCTCTGAGAAAGTCATTTGTCCTTTCTGGATTTCAATTATTCAGTCTATAAACTGAGTTCTACCTAGAGCCATATCTACCTGAAAATAGGAGACTAGACTAGATCAGATATTCAGTGAAGTCTGGACAATCACTTAGTAGGGTTGAAGACATTTCATTTATAATGTAGGTAATTGTTCTAGGTTAGGGGTCAGCAAACTATATCCTGAGGGCCAAACTACCACCTGTTTTTATCAATGAAGTTTTACTGGGAGACAACCATGCATATTTGTTTATATGTTGTCTCATTTACATGTGGTCTTTTGCCTTCAATAGCAGAGTTTAGTAGTTGATTGCATGGCCTGCAAAGCTTAAAATATTTACCTTGCTCCTTACAGAAAAGTTTGCTGATCCCTGATTCAGATCAGAGGTTTTCAACCGTGGGTGATTTCTGTTTCCTGGGGGATATTAGGCATGCTAGAGACGTTTTTGGATGTCACACATGGGGGTGCTACTGGCATATACCTGCTGGGATAGAGGCCAGGGAGGCTGTTAAACATTCTGTAATGCACAAGACATCCTTCCTAAATGCAGAATCGTCCACCCCCAAATGTCAGTAGTCCTGAAAAACCCTGATCTAAATCTGTGGTTCTCAAACTTCAGCTTGCATAAGAATACAGAGGTACCTTGGTTTTCGTACGTAATTCGTTCCGGAAGACCATTCGAGTTCTGAAACGTTGGAAAACAGTCGACAGCTAGGCCTCAGGATCTTGCACTCAGTGGAAGCCGCGTGACATGTTCGACTTCCGAGGCGTGTTCGAAAACTGAAGCATTTACTTCTGGGTTTATGGCATGCATAAACCAAAATGTTCGTTAGCAGAGACATTCAAAAACCGAGGTACTACTGTGACCTGGAGGGCTTGTTAAACTACAGGTTGCTTGACCCCATCCCACCGTTTCTGATCAGTGGATCTTGGGTGGGGCCTGCAACTTTGCATTTCTTCCGGGTTCCCAGGTTATGCCGATGCCTCTTATCCAAGCACTGGAGAACAACAAGATGACTTTTGGAGTTACAGCCATTCCTGTGATTCTTTGGTTTTGTGATCTTAAGTACTGTTTCCTTTTTATGACTTAGGAAAATTAAATGTTTTGGTATATATTAGGTTGGTGCGAAAGTAATTGCGGTTTTTGCATTTATTTTTAACCTTTTAAACCACAGTTACTTTTGCACCAATCTAATACTTGATGCTCATAGTAGAATATGCTGTTTCATGACTCCATGTCTTTGAACACCTTTTTTGTGTCCCTTTGGAAAACTGTCTTTCAGAATCCATCTCCTACTTTTTGTTTATAACATCTGTTCCCAGTTAGGGTTAATCATTCCTTCTTATATAGCTTGTGCATGTTTCTCTTCTTTTGAGTCTTATGTTAGATTGTCAGTAATCATTTTACATGGTTTTTCCCCTTACTGTCAGCTCTTTGAACAACTTCCTGGGTCTTAAAACCATCTGTTCTTACAGTATCTAGTAAGGGGTGCTCAGTGAATATTTTTTGAGGGAATATTATGAATATTGGCTGTTATGATACAAATACATGTAGAATTGTAAGTTGTTAAGTATTTTAAGCATTTACCATTTGCTGACATGATTTTGAATAATAAAGTCTGTCATTGAGAGAATAAAATTGGACTGTTTTATTGAATTGAGGGTTATAACTTTAAGGTGACCCATTTGTAGAGAAGTACAAAACACCCCTTTCTCTGGTTTAGCTTTTATAGAGGGCAAAGTAAGGTAATGTGACAAAATGTAGGACTTGAGGGCAAGATCTTTGTAAAATTTGAGTGCTGATACTGAAATGCTATGGTTTCACTCTCAAACCTTTGTTAAGGCAGAAATTTTAATTTCAAGTCAAAATTGTTTACCATGTTAAATCATTAGTCATTGACTTTAAGGTGAGTTTGAGATAATTTCAAGAAGCAGTCTGGTAAAATTAACAGAATAATTGAACCTACCTTTTTATAGAGGAATAATTGAGATAGAAAGGATGAGATGTCGAGTTCTGGTAAAGAAAAACAGAAAAGTTTGCAGGTTAGGTGCACCTTAATGGCTTTAGAGTTAGCTTCCAGTCACCTGTTATGTTTTTTCCCCTTTGCACTTCGCGCTGGTTTCCTGGATCCTTTAATGACTGAGCTATAATAGAAGAGTGTTAATGAGAGGGAAGCTTTTCTCCTGTGCCCGCCTGGCTGTCCACCCTCTTTCTCCTAAGGGAAAAGTAGTGGTTGAACTTGTTTCTTTTTTAAAGTCAATTTTCGTGGTATTCTTTGGCATCTAATTAAAGTGAGATGGAGACAAAATTGAGCATTCTAGTTTTAGGTTTAATGGGGAGAAATAATAACATTAGCATCTGCCTTTTGATTGCTTTGTATGTGGCAGATAATGTGTTGGGCTCTTAACCTCTAAATTCTACAGTACTCCTGTGCTGGGATCCAGTCATGCAGTTTCTGTATGTCTTGTGGGCAGAGGCACTGACTGCTTTTGTTTCTGACTATCTTTTCAAGTTTGTATAGTGAGCAGCCTTGGAAGACAGAGACAGTGTCTTCCTCTGGAGCAAAGGGCAGGCATGTATAATATCCATTTTAAAAGATTTGGGTTCCCTAGGCTCTGGGTTCCTCTTCTGTAATGTAGTCCACTGCATGTGCAGGTGTTATTTGGCATCCTTTGTGTTGCCTGGTGAGAAATGGGACTGGGAACTGAGCAAGAAAATACTGATAATCTGACTACTGATATTGCCATGAGTCATAAAGTTCATTTTATCCAAACCAGGAGTCTAGATCTTCTGCCAGCACCCATGAAACTGGTAGGCTCACTTGTTAGCTTGCATGTAGGGCAAAAAGCTCAGCTCCCTCACTGCTCTTAATAGTTTTGGCACCAAAGATGGAATGTTGACAGACACTTGGCATTCTGGATGAGGAAGGGTGAGGGCCTCATGGGCTGGTTAACAGGATTTGAGGAAAGTCCATGGGAATTGGTAGCAAACATGTTGACCAAATTGTTAAGTGGCTCTCTACTTTATTGCCTGTTAATGAGGAGG
This sequence comes from Rhinolophus ferrumequinum, assembly GCF_004115265.2. Lineage (NCBI taxonomy): Eukaryota > Metazoa > Chordata > Mammalia > Chiroptera > Rhinolophidae > Rhinolophus > Rhinolophus ferrumequinum. The sequence goes on along the minus strand of NC_046292.1, from coordinate 36,400,983 downwards.
AATTAGGGAAGTGGTTGCAGACTGAGTACCAGGAAATAGTTTCAAAGACAGCTGCCTGAGCAGTCCTTTGGTTGTTGCTTACTCTGAACAACTCTCAAATACCCTCTCTGGTAGTGGGAATTTTTTTCACCAATCTATCACTCATACTCAGGTTTAGACTACCCATTGTAACAGCTAGTACTAAGATTTGTCCTGGCTAGGCAGAAGGTTATGCCTCTGATCAGACAACATTTGCAGACATGTGTAGACCTACACTTAAATGTGAAAGAAGGCACGTTTGCAACTTCTGTGGGCAGAAAGCAAAGTTGTTAGAACTTTCACTGGTTTGAGAGATGAGAGGATGGGGATACATAATGTTTTATGGCTCAGCCTCTCCTTTGGTGGAAGCCTTATTCCCCACTTCATTGTGCGAAGCAAAGCCACTGACTCAGTGGGGTCTTCAATTCATGGAGGTTTCCCTAAGCCTGGGCCTGGTTCACCAGTGGTTCAGCCAAACTGTAACTTGACAGTGTCTGTTCATCTCTGGGGCTGTTCAGCCTCTGCAACAGCTATGCACACGGATAATGGATGTGGTTGCTCTGCTCAGAAGTCAAAGCTGTTCTTATATCTCTGGCCAGTACTTTCCTTCATGAAAGTTGTATTTCTGCTGACCCTTGGTCTATTGTCAATAGCTATTTAGTCTGCTACTTGTATAGACTGGTAAATTAAAGACAGCTCTCTCTGAAGCTGTGAACTATAGAAACAAATTATAGTTGCTGATCAAACTGCCTGGATTACCTATGTAGATGCCCACAATAAGGGTCTTTTCTCTCCTGAAGCCCATTGGAATCAAGCTTCTGGTTGAGCCTGCACTGCCCAAAGCCATCATTGTTGCCTGGATCCATCATTGTATTAGATGTGACAGCACATCGACTATTGCAAACTGGGTGCAAAGTAAAGCACTCTGTCTTTCTGATGCAGAAGGTACCACTGCTTGCCAGACTTGTGACTTCTGCCAAAAGTTGACCTGTTTGTCAAATAATGAGAGAAGCCACATTACATGGGATGTGGCCCCTGCCTGTTTTTTAGCAGATTGAATATATTGGACCCCAGAGGTATCAGTGGTGGCTCATTGCTGTTGAGACTTTTTTGATTATGGTGGTATTGTTCCAGTCCAATTAGGAGATTGGCCACACCTTGAAACTAATCTGTGTTACGCTTTTGGGTTTTCTGGTCCATTTATAGTCTAATAATTGTGCATTCTTTATTGCAAAAGCCACTCCACCGTTAGCTGATAGTCAGGATATTTGAGGGACCTTCCATGTTCCCTAACATCCACAGGCCTCTGGTATGTGGATGAATGTTGCATGTTGGAACAGCTTCCTCCTTAGTAAGTCAGTTTGGTCAGGGAATGCAGCTATCCCCAGAAAGGGATCATCTCCTCTCGGTCACTTCCTGGGTAATGATCAGGGCAGAAGGGGTGGGAGGTTATATAGCCCTGTTTTGAAAATTCAGGATTGCATCCTGACCATTCTGGGCATGATGCTTCTTTTTCTGTCCTAGCAGCCAGCCTGTTGATACACCTTCTATATGGCAGCTCTCCAAAAGGTGTCCTAGGGGATTTAAACTTAATTCTGGTTCAGCCACCTGGATTCTCTTGTTGGATTGACATGGTCCTAGATCATAAGGATAATGACCACTTGGTTGAATACACTGCGTGCCAAGTGCCCCTATAGTAGTGGCCCATGTGGGTCAGTGGGGACCATAAGTGGGTTTCTGTAGGTTTTATAAAAATTCCCTTGACTCTCTTGTACTTGACATTTGCAGATAAAGGGATAGAGATGGTTGGAAAAAAGATGAAGTTATAGCTACTGGAATGGGACATACTGATTTTGTGTCAGTGGAGGGAAAGCAACAATCTTGACACCTGGGAAGGGATCACCTTAGACCCTAGAAAGTTTGGGGAAAGGAAAGACGTTAATGTTCTTTGTCTTTCAGAACCACACTTGAAGCCTTGCTCATGAAGGAAAGTGCTCTGGTGCAGCGCTTCCAAACTGTTGCAGGCACATTCAACTTAATTGCCTACTGGATCTGCCATCTACCATTAGACTACTCTGATCACCATTTGATTGTCATTCCCCTTAACCTTACTGAGAGTTCTATTTGAAATAGCAGTGGTTGGCTTCAGCTCTTTTCACTTCCATGCAGAACACCTGCCAACCCTTCCTGATGTCTACCCCATTAGCCTTCACTCAGACATTCTGTGGGGTAGGTTACTCGTGGCCTAGACAAATGGGAAAGTTTAGACTGACTGCCCTCATGTAGTCCTTTCAAAAACAAGGATTAGAATCAGTTACTCAAACTGAACCTGGAACCTAAAGGCTGCCACCTGCTTGGGAGGCCATGTTGGGACACAGGTTGACGGTGCCTCCCAGACTGATGTACGCCCCACTTGGAAGGACCCAGCAGTTGTGAACAACCCACTCTTTCTACGTGAACTGTCTCTGCCCTCAGGACTGTATTACTTGTGTGGAAGTCAGGCATTAACTTGCCTTCCTCCTAAAAATACGGACTTTTGCACCTTTTTTGAGTGTTTAAGAAAACACCACCAGTAAATTCTGTAGCCTTTAGATGATTGTGGAGATCTCTCCAAAATGAGGATATCCTTGGTTTTTTGAGGAAGCTCCCTGGACACCCTTTGGACAGTTATCTGTATGAGGGAAGTCATTCAGTTAGAGTAGGTGGTTCAAAGTTTGTTCTTGATTTTGTAGCTAAAGTGATCAGTGACACACCTTGGCCCTGGAAAGCATTCAGGTCAGCCTCAACTCCCTAACCACAGTTGTGGGATGATATAGATGACATTCGTCAGGGCATATGCTGCTTTTTTTCTGGGCATATGCTGCTTTTTTTTTCCTAGTAGCAACTCAAAGCCAGTCTGTTGGTGCATCTTCCATGTGGCAAGATGATAGAATGGCCCTAGACTTCTTCACTGTGGGCTGAGGTAGAAACTGTGTAATTAATACGTCCTGTTGTTCCTGGAGTAATGCCTTGGGGTAAGTGGAAAGATTAATACAGAAACTTAGGGAGAAAGCCACCAGACTTTCTGAGGTAGACCCTGATGGCTTATGGGATTTTCTCATCTTATTTTGGTATGGGACCCTGAGGAACATGGTTGAAATCAATTCTGAAGGTAGCCTCAGCCTCCTGTCTGTTGATAGCTGCCTTAATTAAATGCCATATGAGACAAATTTGAATCGATTTAGTCCCAGCCTCTGTCAGTCAAATTAATTAGAATGGCTGTTGGAGTGGTATACTCATGAGAAACTGTCTGCAGCCAAGATGGTCAGAAGTGAGGGGTGGATATTGTTTGGAGACAATTCTCTCTGTGTATCTTATATTTCTGCACATCTTATGAATAGAGACACTGATTGTTCCAGACTATCTTTTCAAGTGTGTTATATTGTGACCAGCCTAGACAATGTCTCCTACTAGACCAAAGGGCAGGGAACATAAAGATACTCTTTTTCTTCAAAGCAAAGAGAGGCATACTTAGTGTCCGTTATAAAAGATTCACGTTTCCAAGCTCAGGATTCCTCTCTTGTAATGCAATCCACTGCGTGTGTAAATGTCACGTGGCGCATTCTGTATCACCCTGTGGGAAATGAGACTTGGGAACCAGTGAAAGAAAATGATAATAACCTGGTTACACTGCTATTGCTGTGAGTAATAAAGTACTTTGTCCTTGATCTAGAAGTCTTGTGTCTTCTGCAGCATCCGTGAAGTTGTAAGAAGCTTTAAGTTGTTAGTTTGTAAGTCAGTAGAATGAAATATTAGATCCTTCACAGGTTTTACTGTCCTGTAAGGTAGGTAATCCCTCATTTTACAGATTGAGTTTAGAGATGGTAATTATAATAACTACTACTAATGTTTACTGAGCGTTACTTTATGCTGGCCTCTATGATAAGTGTTTTATCTGCAGTATCCAATCTAATCAGTATATACCATCTAATCTGTGATAGTCATTGTTATTATTCCCATTTTAAAGATGAAAAAGTGGATGTGTAAAGAGCTTAAGTAATTGTCTAATGACAGGTAGTCATAGCAAGGCTAGGTTTGGAACTCAGGTCTGCTCTACTCATTATATATCCACATTTTTCAAATGGGTATGCTACGGAGTACTCAAAGCTACCCAGTAAATACACACATCTTCTTGTAGCACCAATTTAAAAGAAACTTAAAAAGAATTATGTGATTTCAACCACAGAAATACAAAGGATCATTAAAGAAACTGAAAAAATGCATGCCAACAGATTTGACAATCTATAAGAAATGGATAAATTCTTAGAAACTTACAACCTTCCAAGACTAAACCAGGAATAAAGAGAGAATCAGAACAGACCGATTACTAGTAATGAAATTGAAACAGTAATCAAAAAACTCCCAACAAATAAAAGCCCAGGGCCAGATGGCTTCACAGGTAATTCTACTTAACATTTAAAGAATTAGTACCTATCTTTCTCAAATTTTTCCAAAAAATTGAAGAGAAAGGAATACTTCCAAACTGATGCTACAAGGCCAGCATTATCCTGATACCAAAACTATAAACTGATACTATAAAGAAAGAGAATTGCAGACCAATATCCCTAATGATCATAGATGACAAAATTCTCAATGAACTACTAGCAAACTGAATGCAGCAATACATTAAAAGGATTGTACACTATGATCAAGTGGGATTTATACCAGGGATGCAAGTGTAGTTCAACATCCACAAAACAATTGATATGATTCATCACATCAACAAAACTAAGGATAAAAATCATATGGTTATTTCAATAGATGCAGAAAAAACATTTGGTAAAATTCAACATCCATTTATGATAAAAAAGCAAAGTGGTATAGAAGGATCTTACCTCAATTTGATAAAGGCTATATATGACAAGCCCACAGCTAACATCATACTCAGTGGTGAAAAGCTGAGAGCTTTTCCTCTAAGATCAGGAACAATAGAAGGGTGCCCACTTTCACCACTGTTATTCAACATAGTATCAGAAGTCCTAGCCACAGCAATCAGACAAGAAAAAGAAATAAAAGGCATCCAAATAGAAAAGGAAGAAATAAAATGGTCACTATTTGCAGATGACATGATGCTGTATATATAGAAAACCCTAAAGAATCCACCAAAAAATAATATAATTAATAAAAGAATTCAGTAAAGTAGAATACAAAATTAATATACAGAAATCTGTCACATTCCTATATATATACTAATGAACAATCAGAAAAATGAAATAATCCCACTCACAATTGCATCCAAAAGAATAAAGTACCTGTGAATAAACTTAACCAAGGTGAAAGACCTCTACTCTGAAATGTATAACATATTGAAGAAATAAATTGAAGAGGACACAAATAAATGGAAGGATGTACCGTGCTCAAGGATAGGAAGGGTTAATATTGTTAAAATGACCATAGTGCCCAAAGCAGTTTACAGATTCAGTATAATTCCTGTCAAAACACCAATGTCATTCTTCTCAGAACTAGAACAGATAATCCTAAAATTCATATGGAACCACAAAAGACCCTGAATAGCCAAAGCAATCTTGAGAAAGGACCGGCCTGGTGGCTCAAGTGGTTGGAGCACTGTGCCAGTGAGCTGCGCCCTCTACAGCTAAGATTGTGAACAACAGCTCTCCCTGGAGCTGGGCTGCTGTGAGCAGCCAGAGGTCGGTGTGAGCTGGCTGCTGTGTGCTGCCAGGGGCTGCTGTGCTCCGTGGGCTACTGTGTGCTGCCAGGAGCAGCCAGCAGCCATCATGAGCAGTCGGCAGCTGGCAAGAGCTGCCGTGAGCTGCTGTGAGTGGCCAACCGACGACTGGTGGCCGACTGCCTCAGCGGGGGGGGGGGGGGGGCACAAGTCTCATAATATCAGCATGGGCCAGGGAGCTGTGTCCTGCACAACTAGACTGAGAAACAACGGCTTGAACCAGAGTGGGGGAGCAGAGAGGCGGAAGAAGGGGGGAAAACAGTTGGAGATATCACATCAAGCTCTCTGATGTCAAATTATACTGCAAAGCTATACTAAAACAGTGGTTCTGGCACTGAAACAGGGACATAGATCCGTGGAACAGAATAGAGAGTCCAGAAGTAAATCCTCACTTGTATGATCAACAAATCTATGTCAAAAGAGGTGAAAATATACACTGGAGTAACGAAAGTCTCTTCAGTATGTGGTGTTGGAAAAACTGGACAGATACATGCAAAAAAATGAAACTGGACCACACTCTTGCCCCATATACAAAAATAAACTGCAAATGCATTAAATACTTAAATGTAAGGCATGAAACCATAAAACTCTTAAAAAGAAAACATAGGAAGTAAACTATCTGATGTCACTCTGAGTAATATCTGTTTTGGACTTGTCCCCTCAAGAAAGGGAAACAAAAGAAAAAATAAACAAATGGGGTTACATCAAACTAAAAAGCTGCACAGTGAAGAAACCTTCAACAAAACAAAAAGGCATCGTATTGAATGGGAGAATGCATTCTTAAATGATATAACTGATAAGGGGTTCATATTCAAAATATATAAGACGCTCATACAACTTAAACAAACAAACAAAATAAGCAGCCTGATCGACAAATGGGCAGAGGACATGAAAGACATTTCTCCAAAGAAGACATACAGATGGCCAACAGACATGGGGTAAATGCTCAATATTGTTAATCAGGGAAATGCAAATTAAAACCACAATGGGATACCAGCTCACACGGGTCAGAATGGCTTATAAAAAAAGTCAGCAAGTAACATGTGTTTTCGAGGATGTGGAGAAAAAGGATCCCTTGTTCACTGTTAGTGGGACTGCAAACTGGTGCAGCCCCTATGGAAAACAGTATGGAGATTCCTCAAAAAAACTAAAAGTAGATGTACCGTATGACCCAGCAATTCCACTTCTGGGTATTTATCCAAAGAAAACGAGAACACGTTTGAAAAGATATACAAGGTATGACAATTAAGTTTGCGAACTTGTTGCAATGATGTTGCTAACCTTTTTTTGATATCAGAGGGATTATTCATTCTGAATTTGTACCAACGGGACAAACAATTAACCTAGTTTACTATTTGGAAGTGCTGAAAAGGCTGCGTGAAAAAGTTAGACAACCTCAACTTTTCGCCAGCAATTCATGGCTCTTGCAACACGACAATGCACCAGCTTACACGGCACTGTCTGTGAGGGAGTTTTTAGCCAGTAAACAAATATCTGTAGTGGAACACCCTCCCTACTCACCTGATCTGGCCCCCAATGACATCTTTCTTTACCCGAAGATAAAGGAAATATTGAAAAGAAGACATTTTGATGATATTCAAGACATCAAGGATAATATGACGATAGCTCTGATGGCCAGAAAGAGTTCTAAAATTGCTTTGAAGGGTGGACAAGGCACTGGCATCGGTGCATAGCTTTCGAAGGTGATTGTAGTGATGATATTCAGCAATGAGGTATGTAGCACATTTTCTAGGATGAGTTTGTGAACTTCGTTGTTTGACCTCGTATGCACCCCTATGTTCACTGCAGGATTACTTACAATAGCCACGATATGGAAGCATCCTAGGTGTCTATCAATAGATAAATGGATAAAGAAGGTGTGGTGTACACACATACACACACAAACACACACACACACACACACAGGAATATTATGCAGCAATGAAGAAGAATGAAATCTTGCCATTTGTGACATGGATGCACCTAGAGCGTATTATACTAAGTGAAACAAGTCAGGCAGAGAAATACAAATGCCATATGGTTTCACTTATATGTGGTATCTAAAAATAAAACAAACAAACAAACAAAAAAACAGACTCACAGAAACAGAGACCAAAAGGGATGGTTACCAGAAGGGAGGAGCTTGGGGTTGGGTGAAAAGGGGAAGGGGAATACAATTAATAATATTGCGATAATTTACACAGTGACAGATGATTACTAGAATTAGTGGGGTGATCACATTGTAATGTATAAAGATGTCAAATCACTATATTGTATACCTGAAACTAATATAACCAGTATAAGCTTGACTACCAACTATACTTAAATAAAAAATAAATTAAAATGATAATGTGGTTTTAAAAAATAAAAACAAGTATCGTGAAGTAAATATGAAATTTTCACAAATTTTAAATAGAACATGAAATTTCAAAGAAATAGGATGTGACCTACTTTTCTTTGGTTCTTTCCTCCTCTTCTTCTATGGGGGAACATGTTTTCTTCCTCTATCATTATGACTACCATAGTGGAAAAAATTAGTAAGTACTGCATGTTACAAAGTTGCCTTTAAAAAAAAAAATCAAAGCTGTATCCAGGGTTTTTTTGTTTTGTTTTGTTTTTAAATTCCTTCATCCTGTGAAACACAAAAAGAAAGAACAATAAAGTTTTTCTGGTGCCCCTGGATTTACCAAGGTTGATACAGAAATCCAAAGAGGAAAAACCGAATTCATTGACTTCTCATGAAGCTGTATATGGCAATGGTTGCTATTGGGATTACTTAGTACTTCAGCAAGAGATTGTCCTGTCACTTGTTTTTTTTTTTTACTTCACTTTTACATTTATCAGTATCACTAAAGTATTTTGTTAGTATAAATTTATATGCTAAGTAATTTTGCCTCATTTTTCTGCAAGTACTGTCAGTTTTGGATACATTACTAAGGTCCTAGTAGTGGGACATAAAACAAAAGTAATGATGTGGCAAAAATAATAGAATTGATTCTAGCTAAGGCAAGTGAGCCCCAAGTTGATACACATGGACTCTGTTTTAAACTAAATTATATTTTAGAAGAAGAAAACATTACTTAGTGATTACTTTGGAATAATATAGTAAGAAATATTTTGCCAAAGCTGACTGGATGTTTGATGAAATTAAATAATCATGTTTTTTTACATGAGATAATTTCTTGGGTTATGTTTTTAAAAAGGAATCCTTATCCTGTAGAATCCATATACTGAAGTAGTTATGGATGAAATGATATGATGTCTGAAATTTACTTCAGAACTATCTGGGAGGGATTTCAGGATGGGGTTGATTGGGAGTGAAACAAGATTGGCTATGGCTTGGTAATTGTTGAAGAGGATATTATGTTCATGGCTGTTCATTTTACTCTTTACTCTTGAATATGCTTGAAAATTTCCATAATAAGTCAAAATTATGTTCTACCGAAATAAAAATGACTGTGGGGATTGTAAACTTCAATATTTCTTCATGTTCTAATGGACTATAGGATTAGAGGAGTGATGATGAGATTATTACAAGGAGGTAGTAACAGCAATAGTAATGTTATGTAATCATAGAATTCTTACCAAGACAGTTGGTAAACTTTTGTCTCTGTTTGTTGTCATTGGAAAATTTAAAGCAGTGTAGTCAAATTTTAGTATTTGTAAAAAGCCTTAGTTGTAGTCCTGGAATAAAGTTTTCGTAAAACGAATCAATTTTCTAACCAAAATAGTAGGTAGAAACTTAAGAAATTAACTTCATGTATTAAATTTGAGTAACTGCAGACAAGTGTTATTTTTGTCATAGAAATGCCAATAACTTTTTTTTTTCAACCAATGTTGAAACAAAATCAGAAACCTAAAAATGTAAAGGATGTATTAAGCAAAAAGAAAGGCCAATTAGATGATGGGTAATTTTTTGTGTGTATCGATACAATCTGTTTTTGCAATGACTTTTTACTGTTTATTCTGCCTTTATTATCCCAGTAGAGCAGCATGTGATGATAATGTTTAAATGTGACTTTGTTTTAAAAACAGAGAAATACTGTGTAAGTTATTAGTCTTTCCACTTAAACATACATGGAGAATATGTAAAGTTAAAATGTGGATTATGCCAAAGTTAATTATGCTTTTAAGATTAAAGATTTTGTTGGATCATCAATCCTACCTATAATCCAGGAGTAATTTAATTTGCTAAGATAAAAATATTACTATGCCAAGAAACAATGACATTCTTTCCTGGCATGTATACTAGAGGATTTTAATTTCTTATCTTTTTAAAATACACATACTCTGTGTGTGTGTGTGTGTATGTGTGAGTGTGATTATAGCAGAGCCTTCACATTTTCAGGGGATAGATCCTGAAGGTATACTGACTTAACATGGATGCAGAGTCATCCTTTGATGAAAGGGCAGTGGTGACATACCTAGCTGGCCCTAGGACTCAGTTCCATATACAGTCCTGAGTTTTTAGGAGACCTTTATGAAGATAGCTGCAAGAAACTCCATGCTGGCCAGGCACATCTCACAGCTGCTATTTGTTACCCATGGGGAAAGTATGCAACTGTAGATGTTTTCACAGATCTAGGTTGCTTTTCCACCATTGCTTTAGTAATCCCAGATAAGATGCTCTGAGCTTGCCCAACAAGGCAGAAATACCTCTTCTGGTCAGATAAGTGAGATAAAAGAGATGGGAATATCATGGAGTTTTGGTGGTATTAGTAACAATGCTTGATAAATGAATAGCGTCTTTAATTCTTACTGTTTTAAATCTTTAAGTATGTACTGAGAGTATACCAGACATTGATTTGTTCAATACATGAATGATATCACATGTATTGTGATGTGAGGATGTGAGGAATACAGAAAAATATATATTACCTGACACAGTCTTCATTCATATTTTTACTTACTTGACAAAAATTGATGGAATACCTGCTCTGTGCCAGGCATTATACTAGGTAATTGGAGATCACTACTTCAGAAGGTAACTAATATAGCTAATAAAATTTTACCTCTTTGTGACTTAAGGGTTTACTCTAGACTTACACAGAATTTCTTTTCCCACTGCATGAAGGGTAACTCTTATTTCTGAGCCCTAATTTTCCAGTTCTTTCCACCATTCTTATCATTTGGTAACTTTCCTCTGGATGTGTTTATTTGTTAATGGCACATTTCAGAGGAGGAACTGGAGAGTGAGCACAATATTCCAGACAGGTTTGGAGTAGAGTAGAATGGCCTCTCCCCTAATTTTGATACTATTAATGCAGTCACCTTACAGTTTTGATACATAGTTAATGGGTAACTTAAAATTCTACATGAGTAGGTAAGACATACCTCCCTCATCCTAAATTTAATCATTTGAAATTTTCAAGCTAAGTGTAGAACTTTGTATTTATCTTTGTTAACTTTCGTCCTTCTGCCTGCCCTTAATCATCTGTCTAGGAATTTGCTCTACATCAAATTTTCCTTTAATTTCCTTTGGCTTCTGCATCACCCTTTCTACTGGTTCCGTCTTCTCAACCTGTTTCCAATTTAAAACCGTACCAAGCTTCTCTCAATTGAAAAATACCCTTTATTGATCCCTGTGTTCTATTATGAATCCTTTCTTATTTCTCTCTCCCTTTCTCCCATATGTCTTTTAAGTATTAATAAACCTTAAGGGTCTGTCCTTGTTCCCTCTTCCTTTACACCCTACCCCATCCCATATGGTCTCTTTGGATAATCATCTTCTCTTTGGTTTTAACTATTTGTTATATATGTGCTATTGACTTCAAAAGCAGCAGCTTTATTCTTAACTTCTCTTGAAACCCATATTCAATTACTTATATAGGATGAAGGTCCAGTTTATTGGCATGGCTAAACAAAGCTCTTTGTGTTTTGGCCCATCGTGTAGCCTATACTTTTCCTTATATGGTCTTATGTAGGCTAAACCTTTCTTATTTTATAATGGTGCTTTAATGCTTGTAATTTTCTTGAACTTACATCATTTCACGTCTCTTTGCCTTTGCCAGCTCTCCCATCGCCTGCCTCTCAGTCTTCTGTTTATCCTTTAGACTCTGCATAGAGATTATCTCCTCTGAAGGCTTCCCTCACAGTTACTTACTCCCTCCTCTGTGTTTCTCAGTCTTATACATATGTCATTGCAGCTCTCTCATTTCTTTGTAAACACTTATATGCCTTTCTTACTAATTTGTGAGTTCCTTACAATCAGGAACTAGGTCTTACTTATTTTAAGTATTCCTAATGCCTAATGCCTAGTGGCACATAGTGTGATTTCACTGAATATTAAATTTAACTGAACTGGTTAGTACTGAGCTTGTTGAAATAAGATAAAGTAAGATGAGAAGGGTATGACCGAGTTTTTGGATGCTGATTTTGTCAGAAGAATATAAGTTATTTTAGCTTTGTGGCACTTGCATATTTAATTGAATATCAGTGTGTTAGTTAACATTCTGAGTGTCCTGAGATTTGGAATTGTGTCATATTCATCTCTGTCTAGCCAGTACCTAACACAGTGCCTGCCAAATATCAGGCTACCAGTGTTTATTGAAATGAAGCAAATTAAGTTGAAATTAGATGAAGGCGTTTCTGCTGCAAAGATATTATATGATTGGTAACATTCATCTTTACCACTATCTTTAAGAGTAAATCAGAGAAATTTTGCCCATTGCTTATTGAAGTCCAGATTTAAGAAATATACGTTATATTCCTGACATACAAGTCAAATTACCTATCAAAAATTTTTTTGGCATCATTTATTCATAATGGATTTATAGGCCAACATCTCTTAAGAATATGTTCTAAAAATTGGCAATAATTAATGGCAAAGTAATAGGTATATAACTGTTAATTTTTCTCTTTTGAAGTGCTCCTAGCATTCCTTCTATTCAAAAATAGAAATCCCCAAAGATGTCCAGTTGGTTGTTTTGGTCTTATTGGCAAGATTTTTCAGTACCTTTGCATTTTCTTGGTGGAAGAGATAAATTTACAGATTCAAGAAGTTCAGTGAACACCAAGTAGGATTAATACAAAGAAAGACACATAGGCACATCATAGTCAAACTCCTGATAACCAAAGGTAAGACAAAAGTCCTAAAAACATCTAGAGGAAAAAAAAAGCATTCCATGAAGAGAACAATGAGAAGAATGGTAGTTAACTTCTAATCAGAAACATTGGAATACAGGGGACAATGGAATGATATCTTTAAGTGCTAAAAGAAAAAAATTATCAAACTAGAATTTTATATCTAGCAAAATTGCCCTTCATAAGTGAAAGTGAAGACATTTTCAAGAGATAAAACCAGAGCGAATTTGTTGCCAACAGACCTGCACATTATAAGAAATAGTAATGGGAATCCTTTAGGCTGAAGAGAAACGATACCAGATGGAAATGTGGATCTTTGGAAGAAGTGAAGAGCACTTAAAATGCCATATATGTAGGTAAATATAAAAAAGTTATATGTTCATTATTTCTTTAGAAAACAGTTAACTAACAAAAATAATACATTGTGGAGTTTTATATTTTATGTAGAGGTAAAACATGATAATAGTTGCTGAAAGAAAAGCAAATGGACTCTCATGGAAGGTTCTTAACATATGGGATGTGGTAATAATATTAAGTTAAGATAGACTAATATTATGGATGCATGTCATGATTCATTGAACAACCAGTAATAAATAAAAGAACTATTGTTAAAAAGCCAGTAGAGGAGATGAAATGGAATGCTAAAGAATGGAATGCTTAAAGAATGCAGATAAGGAAGAAGACTGAAGAAGAACAATTGGGATAGATTACAAACTCAAGAGAAAGATGGTAGACTTAATCTCAGCCATATCAATAATTACACTAAATGCATATAGACTAAACAGTAATCAAAAGGTAGAGACTGTCAGATTAGATAAAAAAAAGAAAAACTGATCTATGTTGTTTACAAGAGGGGCATTTGAAATATAAAGACTCAGTCAGGTTGGAAATAAAAGGATGAAAAATCTATACCGTATAGAAACCAACAAAGCTGGTATAGTTAATTAATATAACACTAAGTAGACTTTAAGATAAGGAGTGTTACTAGAAATAAAGACATTCTGGCCTACTGCTTTTCTGTTTCTAACCCTGGGTAAATCGTGGCCATCATTTGTTTTTTCATCTATAAATAACAATATTTGATCTCTTGTATTACACTTTATTTGCATCATCATCAATCCTTGTAATCGACTGGCAAAATGATTGTTATTCTTACTGTATGGGGAGAGTACTGAGACTCAGAGAGGTTAATAACTTTCCTATGGTCACAGGGCTAGTAAATGCAAAGCTTGGATTTGAAGTCAGTTCTGCTTTGATTCAGAATTGATTTTTTTTCCCAGTGCACATTATTTCCTGCCGATATACCTTTCTGAAAAGGACTGTACCTTGTACTTTGCTTCTTTATAGACACCTAGTTGGAGGAAGTCTCTGGAGGTCAGCTACCTAGTTCTTCATGCCCTTTTGGACTCCATATCTCTTTAAGTAACATAAGAATAGCTATATTCAAGTGGTATCAAGAGGCTGTAATTGAAAATTTCCAGTGTTGGTATTATGATTTTACTATACACTAGTACATTTCAAAGAGGCTTCTTTCCTGTTAACTACAGCCCCCAATTCCCCCAAGTCATTGTTAATTTGCTTACGTTTTGATTCTAAATCAAAAAGATGAAGTGGCTTAGATCATAAGTATCCACTTGGTTAAAAGGTATTGGCATCTTAGAGCCTACTGTGAATTCCTTATATAATACTAAATTGCATAATGCATGTTATTTGCCTCTTAGAGTTGTAGACTATAAGTTACTGATTTGTTTAGTCATTTTCATCATATTTGTAGTTTATGGTCAGACTGAATACTTACACTTATAGTTTATTTACAGTAATGCTTTAAAAAAGCTAAGTATTATTTATATTTATGCTCATTAAAGATTTTTACAAATCTCTGGATGTACTTCGTTGCCTGAAGTACTGCGAAGCTTGAGAGCAGAAGCTATGTCTTCTACCCACATTATTTCCTGACACTGCCAAGGACATGGTAGACACTCAGTTAAATATTTTTTGGTAGTTGTTTTATTATTTTTCCAATTATTGTCACCTAAAAGTCTTCTGTTAAAATTAGTTATTTAATGGAGTTCCTGCAAAGATGTGTTAAGTGGTTGCTCCCTCTTGTGGATATAAAGGAGATTGTAAACTATTATAAGGACTCTGTTCTCTAGTTTTTGTTATTAAAAGATGTACTTGTAAAATTTACCAAAATTTTCCACTTTTTGGAGGGATATTAATCCATACAATATTATCAACTCAATAAACTTTTTAAACATGCAGAATTCATACTCAAGTATTTTTTTTTAATGCCCAGGATAAAATTTGTATGTTATTAATTTAGAACCTAATAGCATTTTTGAGTGTATCGGGTTTACTTTTATGCATATAAATTACATGAATCATGAAATAACTTTTTTTGTTTTAATTCTAAAGCAGTATTAGATATATTTGGATATATGTAAGAGTATTATTGAGAGTATTATTTCCTAATGGTGTTAAGCATCCCTTGCTTTGATAAAAACAAAAGCTTAATTTGTTTGCTGTCACAACTTTAGTTTTTTAAAAAATACATAATATTTTTATTCTAAAGAATTAATGCAACTGAGACTATAAGTAACTAGGCCTTCTGAATACTTAGATATATAGAAATAGGGTTTCCAAGCAGGAATTCCCGCCCCTTCTCAGGAATTTTTTTTGCTTTCCTGTTCCCGAATCCCGAGAAAAGTTGGTTGTGAAATCAGGAAAATCGGCTCCTTGAACCCAGTAATATCCACAATGGGAAATAAACGTACTGCTTACAATGTATCTCTTAGACATTTTTCCTATTTATCGCTAGGGTTTCTGGGCGGGAATACCTGCTCCGTTTGTGGGAATTTTTTTGCTTTTGCATTCCCAAATCCTGAGAAAAGTTGGTCGGGAAATCAGGAAAATTGGCTCCTTGAACCCAGGTGGTTACTAGTATCGGCCATCACTTTGTGGAACCGATTCATTGTGGAGAACAGAAAACAGTTTATATCTCAGGATTCAGGAACGGGAAAGTGAAAAAAATTTCTGAGAACAGGTGGGAATTCCCGCCTGGAAACCCGATGTAGAAAAATATTTTCAACACATATATATCCTTGACATTTTTTTTATTCTTAGAGACTTTCATATTATTTACTTTGACCTCTGCATTTTCTATTCTGTCAGTAATAGGAGTTTGACTTTAATTTTAAGACTGTTTTTGGAATAGAAACAATATTTTCACCATTTCAGAAGACTTGGACTCTATATGCCAAAGACAAATAGCACGCAATAAATGTGCACTGGAGTATGGATGTCGGACTCTCAATATGGCTTCCTTACTGGACAGGTTACTTGCTCCTGAAACCATTCTAGCTGTGAGCATGTTCCAGATCCTCACCTCAGTAAAATCACAATTTATATGTCGTTAACTAAAGCAAACAAAAATCCCAAACTTTGTGGTGGTATAATATTCATATAGCAAAGAACACAGATCATAAAAGAATAATTTCATGAACTTGCACAAAGTGAACACATCAATGAAACCAACACTCAGATTAAGAAAAAAATATAAGTAAAACTCTAGAAGCCTCCTTCTAGTCTTATCCACCGCCACTGCAATGCTCTAGGGTAATCCAGTACTTTGAATCTAATGTTATATTAGTTTTGCCTGTTTTTAAACTTTATAGGCATGAAACCATACAGTGTTTTTTTTTTTTCTTACTGTGGTAAAATATACATGACACAAAACTTACCCTTTTAACCATATTTAAGTGTACAATTCAGTGGCGTTGAGTACACTCCTACTGTTGTGCACCGTCACCTCCTGGATCATCTGTCTCCAGAATTTTTTGATCTGCCCAAACTGAAACTCTATACCCTCCAGCCTCTGGCAACCACCATTTCACTTTTTGTTTCTATGGATTTGACTATTTTAGGTATCTCATCTAGGTGGAATCATACAATGTTTTTTTGTGTGTGTCTGGCTTAGTTCACTTAGCATGACCTCAAATTTCATCCATGTTATAGCACGAGAGCATATGTTTCAGAATTTCCTTTCTTTTTAAGACTGGATAATATTCTGTTGTATGTACGTACCACATTTCATTTATCCATTCATGTATCAATGAACATTTGGTTTGTTTCCACCTTTTTGGTGTTGTAAACAATGCTGCTGTGAACATGAGTGTACGAATGAATATCTGTTCAAGTCCCTGCTTTCAGTTCTTTTGGGTATATACCTAGAGGTGGAATTGCTGGATCAAATAGTAATTCTGTGTTTAATTTTTTGAGGATATAGTTGGCTTTTGTCATATATTTATATCTTGTGACCTTATAAATTATCACTCTAGAAGGTTTCTCTTTTTAAAGAATGCAGAGGATTTTCAATATATAGTCATTTGTGACAAAAGATATCTTTTCTTCTTTCCAGTCTTTATGACCTTTTTCTCTCTTTTTCTTGCTTTATTGCATTGGCTAGGGCTCCTGTACAATGTTGAATAGAAGTGGTGACAGCAAACATCTTTGCCTTGTTCCCAATCTTAGGGAAAAACTATTCAGTCTTTCACTGTTGACTAGGATGTTAGTGTAGATTTTTCTTATATTTCTTTCATCAAATTGAGAAAGTTTCCTTTATTCCTTGTTTGCTAAAAATTTTTATCATGAATGGGTGTTAAATTTTTCAGATACTTTTTTCTTCCAGTGAGATGATAGTATACAAGTAGATTCTCTCCATGGTACTGTTAATGTGGTGAATTTTACTGATTTCCTCATATTAAACCATCTTGGCATTGCTGGAAGAAACTCCACTTGATCATCATGTGCTATCCTTTTTATGTATTCCTGGATTTGATTTTGTTAAGGAGTTTTGCATCTATGTTCATGAGGAAAATTAGTCTAGATCTGGAGAAATTGTGAACTTAATCTCCTCCTCCATGTCAGTGAGGTGACCCAGCAGATCAGTGATAATGTGTATAAATTACCTGTTCCATTCCTAAACTTTTTCAGGGCAGTAATAATGCCTGATGCTTCTCTTCTGCCTTCTAAATCTTGCAGATTTTTCTTACGGCCAATCCTGACCTGAAAATACTCCAGGAAGAAGTTTTCAGAAATGTAGTTTCAGTTCAGATAAGTTTGAGACTAGTAGATATCATCTTGGTTTTATGTTCAATACCTCTTTGGTTTTCTGCTTGTTCTTGGGATTACAGTATACATAGTTTACTCAGCACAGTCTATCTAGAATTATATTACTTCATATATTATGTAAATATATAATGATGGGAAGAGAACCGACTCTGGGTGGTGAACTCACAATATGATATATACATGATATATTACAGAATTGTACACCTGAAATCTATGTAACTTTACTAACAATTGTCACCCCAATAAACTTTAATTAAAAAAAAAAAGGAATTTTGTAAGAGTATACTTCTACTTCCCCTCTCAGCCTTTGTTTTATTCTTGTCACATATTTTACTTCTACATGTGTTATAAATTTCATAATTTATTGCTATTATTTTTGCTCTGAAAAGTTAATTGTCTTTTAAAGAATATAAAAAGCAAGAAAAAAAAGTCTTGTATTTACCTACACATTTACTATTTTGGCACTCTTTCTGTAGATTATCATTTCCCTTCAGCATGAAAAACTTTTTGTTTCTTATATATAAGAAAAATACGTTGGTGAGAAATTTTCTCAGCTTTTGTTTATCTGAGATTTTCTTTATTTTGCCTTTTCATTATTTAGTAATTTTTTTATTAAAGAATTTGATGCAGTAGTAAACTTAATGTGTGGACTATATAAAAACATTTTGACAAAATATTAAAATCATTTGGGAAGTCAAGTTCTGCTTCATTATTTTTTGATCTGATCTTCATTATTTTATTACTCTGTTTTTGTGTTTTGATAAATAAAAGTTCATTTAACTGCATATATCCCAGTAATCATCACCATAAAACATTTCCATTATTTTATCAAGATTGTCTCATGTTCTATTCCAGTTGATCTCCATTCCTCACAGGAAACTCCTGTTCTGATTTCTATCATGGTAAATTAGTTTTGCCTTTTATTGGACTTCACATAAATGAAATCATACAGCATATAGTGTTTTGCATCTTGCTTCTTTACCTCAACATGCTTTTGTGTTTCATCCATATATGGGAATATATGTAGTTTTTTAAATTGCTGAGTAGTAATCCATTACCCCAATAAGGATGTAGAACATTTTGCTCTAGAAAGGTTTCCTCAAGGTCTCTTCTAATAAATCCCCATGCCTCATAGGAAACCACAGGTCTGATTTCTATCACTGTAGGTTAGTTTTGCCTGTTATTGGACTTCATATAAACAAAATCATATGGCATGTAATCTTTTAAGTCAGATTTATTTCTCTCAACCTAATGGTTTTGAGGGTCATCAGATATATGTATTGTGACTATTTCTCCCAGTCTGTATCTTACTTTTTTATTTTACCTTAGAGCCTGGTTTGTTGTCCGAGTTCTTGCTTCCTCGCTGGTCCTGAAATGTAATTTTTGTCTTGGAAGATTGCCCTAAACTATTTTCTTTAGTGGCTTTTTGCTAAGGTTTTTAGCTTTCTAACCTGTAGATGCCTAAAATTTAGCAAATATTACTGGAATGATGTTTGAGGCTCCCAAAATTTCATAAATAACATTATGAAGCAAATAATAGTATAAGGCAGAATAGAATTAAATGCAAACTGATTGTTAGAGACAGACTCCTAAGAGAACAGAAAAGGAAGAACTGCATTTTTTAAGGACTTCATATATGAAGGATTTTAAGCCTTCAAGGCTTAAAAGTCATCTTTTGACTTTTTCTCTCTTACATCTCAAAGAGGTGTGATGAAATGCTAAGTAAATCTCATATTTTTGTTTTGATGCTCTAATTACAATAGTTTTGGAAAAGCAACTTGCCAGTTGGCTAAGTTTGGAGAAGAATTGATGGTAGACAATTAGAGAGTAGCATTTATTCATTCTGTTTGTTATCATATGTTTATTTAGGGAGAAATTTAGCTTATATTAAAAAATGCTTTTTGTTGGCCTATATAATTTTGTAAACTTATCATAAGCAAAATTACTTGTTTGGTGTATTTGAAAGTGAATGCAAAAAAGATGTAACTTTAAAATTTTGCTAAGATGGACTCATACTTGTTAATGCCAGGTTCTGATATTTTTGTGAAATTTGGCTTAAATAATGAAGATGGTTGACTGACTTAACAGGAATCTTTGGTCTGGTCTTTTGCTTTGCAGACTTAAATGTTTGATTTTTATCTGTTATCCATCAGCGATAATGTTCTGGGAAATTGATTCAGAATCAGATTCACAGGAGACTGATTTGTTAACTAGAACATCAATTTACAGTGGGACAGACATTTTTAGATTGACCACAATAGTTATTATTCAGAACATCCTCTTCCTGGTTTAGGATACCTGAGAAACCAGTTTGGTCATCAGAACATAGATTGGTAAACATAGAAGCAGAACATAATAATAGCTAGATTGGTTTGGGGGATGGTTTACCCAGGCTGTGGTAAGTCTAGGGAATTATTGCTGTTCTATTTCTAGTGTTTGCATATTCATGCCATCAGTACTATTCATGAGTACTGTTTTTTAGTAGCTTTAAGATATCCTCATAGTAACTCTATTGGTTAGTAATGGACAAATTCATACTTTTTGATTCTTCTTTGACCATATTATGTGTACCCTTCTGTTAGAAACTTACTTAAGGCATATATTAATATGATTAGTTTGATTGATATTTTTCTTCTGTTGCTTACAGTTTACTCTTCTTGATGAAATTAGGGAACAACCTAAGCCTTCCCTAGGCTGTGCTACAGATATTCTTTTTTTGATGTTAATGAAAATTTTTGATGCAATTTGCAGGATTGTAATGGAAAGATTGAACACTTTGGTGTTCTGGCTCTAGATTCAGATTCTGGGTCTGCCACCAAGTAGTTGAGCAGTTTGGACATGCTGCTTGATATCTTTAAGCTTACGTTTCCACATCAGTGATACTTTATCTTTGTAGGATGATAAGAGGATTATGAATTAATGTGTCTAAAACCCTCGAACAGTGCATAAGAAATGTATTTATATAAAATCCATCCAGCCATTTATTCTTTCAATAAGTCTTAATTGAGTGATGTACTATGTGTTAGGCAATTTGCTGTACACCAGGATTACAACACTTACCATGATAGTCAGTGATCTCTGCATTTATGGTGTTTACAGTCTAGTGGGGGGAATAGAGGCACATAAACAGTAAGTTATACTACTACCTGGTAAGTGCTATAATATAATAGGTGATAGAAGCATATTTATAACTATTTTTAGTGGTGCCTTAAAAATGCATTGTCAAAAGCCTTCAGGCTTTTGAAGGCTTGAGTCCCCCAATTTTCTAACAGTTCCTGATTCGTTTCTATGAATTAAATGTATGCATAGCTTATATGAAGGCAATGTTTGTATGAAACAGAGCTTATCAGAATTCAATTCTGGTGTGGTTTCTACATTTCAAGCTTTTTTTTTTTTAAAGAAAAACTTAATGTTTTAAGAAAAAGTTTTACAGAAATGTTAAGAAACAAACTGGGCCAGTGACTGATAATATTTCCTAAAATCAAACAACTGTTTAACAAAATGTGCAGGCACTTGCACCGTGGCACTGTTTGGCATTTATAAGCATTTACAAACTTATGAGTAGATTGCATCAGTGTAGAATCATACGTCAGCTTATTTGGGGAATTGGTAGAGACATGATTTATTTTTCTTAGTACACATTGCCCATGGAAGCATCTGTGTAGGTTGTTATAACGAGACTAATGTTGGTAAAATTTAAAATAGTGTAATCCAGTAGTCCTTTTTAACAGTAACAAAACTTTTGCACTGAGTTAAAGTGATTTATCTGAAAATATCTAGCTGGGGGTCAGGAGGCGGGCAAGACCCTTTCCACTGTCCTGGTGGTTCTTAAACTTTAATCAGTGTAAGAATCACCTGGGATGCTTAGTAAAATGTATGTTCTAGAGCCAGATTTCCAGAAAGTCTGATGATTCAGTAGCCTTAGGCAGTATCTAAAACTTGTATTTTTAACAAGCATTCCGTGTAAACGATGTAGGAGGGGCGAGGACTAAGTGTAAGTAAGACTGAACACTTCTGCTGCCTCCTTTGCTCTCTGATAGTGACTTGTCTTGTTGCTGCGCAAGCCCTTCCCTGTCTTTCTGAAGTTGCTGGCCTTGAAATCATCTTGTCCTTTCCACTGTAGCACTGAGTAATAGTCTGCTCTGTGTTGTGCTCAGGTCCTCTAACTGCTCTGCTTTTCGGTATCCTTCGGATATATCTGAATTCTTCCATGATGTTAGCTTGACTCATCTATCACTCCTTTCCTTCAGTTTTTCCCATCAATCCTTAATTTTTACCCCAAATTCTTAATCTTAAAAATTTTCTCAGACTTAAATTTATGCTTTAATAAAGTGAATTATTTTTAGTTTCCTAACATGAGTGCTTTTTCCCTGTCTTTATCCCCCTTTGCACTTCTCGTCTTCCTTCGTACTTCTTCTTCCCTCCCATCACTTAATAGGATTTTTTTACTCTAATAAAATGTACATTACATAAAATTTATCATTTTAATCATTTTTAATTTTATAATTCTGTGGCATTAAGTCATTCACTTTGCTTTGTAATCATTACCACAATCCATCTCCAGAAAGTTTTTCATCTTCTTAAACTGAAACCCTACCCTTTAAACACCAACTCCCCATTCCCCTTTCCCCCAGCCCCTGACAGCAGTTGTTCTCTACTCTGGGTCTCTATAAGTTTGATTACTCTAGGTACCTCATATAAGTGGAATCATACAATATTTGTCCTTTTATGTCTGGCTTATTTTACTTAACATAATATCTTCAAAGTTCATCCATGTTATGACATGTATTAGAATTTCCTTTCTTTTGAAGGCTAGTATTCCATTGTATGTATATACCCCATTTTGTTTATCCATTCATCCGTCAGTGGACACTCAGGTTGCTCTTATGTTTGGCTATTGTGAGTAATGCTGGTATGGACATGAGTGTACAAAGATCTGTTTAAGTACTGCTTTCAATTTTTTGGGTATATACCCAGAATTAGAATTGCTGGATCGTATGGTAAATCCATGTTTAAGTTTTTGAGGACTTCAGTACTTAAATAGAATTTTTATAGTTTTCATTTATGTAGCTAGTTTTGTGAGGTTCCAGAGGAGGAACTTGGAGGAAGTAGCTTATATCTACAATCTTTTGAGAGAGCAAGCTGGAAACCAAGCCAAGTAAGAGACTATAGAGAATGGAGTGGAGACTGTTTCTTATTCCTTATTCTAGGAAGCCAGGGAGAATTAAACTTTATGATAGTATTTGTTGCTGCTACTGGATTTGTCACCGAAGGTATATTACTGTATAACTAACATGGCTGGTTAGCAAATGAGCAAATGGAGTCCTTCCATATTCTAGTCCCTTCCTCCCTTTAAATACTGATAACCTGTAGTTCTCTATTTATTGCAATTTCTATTAGATATCCAAATGTTCCAACTTTTTTTTGTTATGAAACCAGATTTTTGCTAGTGCATGCACAGTGATTTAATTCACACGTATGCTAAAGTTGCATCATTTAATTCCTCTGAAAGGTATTTATTATCATTAGTTATACTAGACATAGTTATAGGTGATGAGCTACAAAAATGAGCAAGACACCATCATATCTTTGAAGAAACAATATTAAGCAGATGGTTAGGATATAATGTACTAATTATTATATATATGTACATAATATATCTACTAATTATTATATATATATACACACACACACGTGTGTGTGTATCAGGAACTTCGAGATACACACACACACACACACACACACCCTACTAAGAAAACACAGATAAGTAATTCTTTCAGGGATTAGAGGCTAGGGATGATTATGGAAGGGAAGGCTTTACAGAATGAGGTGTCTTGAGTAGTAGAAAGGTTGTTAAAGACTCTTTTAAACATATCAAAATACTTGAACAAAAGGTGGGTAGTTTTGGGCTGGCCCGGTGGCTCATGCGGTTGGAGCTCTGTGCTCCTAAGTCCGAAGGCTGCCGGTTTGATTCCCACATGGGCCAGTGGGCTCTCAACCATAAGGTTGCTGGTTCAATTCCTCAAGTCCTGCAAGGGATGGTGGGCTCCGCCCCCTGCAACATAGACTGAACATGGCACCTTGAGCTGAGCTGCCTCCAGGATGGCTCAGTTGATTGGAGCGCGTCCTCTCAACCACAAGGTTGCCAGTTCGATTCCTCGAGTCCTGCAAGGGATGGTGGGCAGTGCCCCCTGCAACTAAGATTGAACACGGCACCTTGAGCTGAGCTGCCGCAGAGTTCCTGGATGTCTCAGTTGGTTGGAGCACGTCCTCTCAACCACACGGTTGCCAGTTCAACTCCCGCAAGGGATGGTGGGCTGCGCCCCCTGCAACTAACAACTGGCAACTGGACCTGGAGCTGAGCCGCGCCCTCCACAACTAAGATTGAAAGGACAACTTGGGGGGCCGGCCCGGTGGCTCAGGCGGTTAGAGCTCCATGCTCCTAACTCCGAAGGCTGCCGGTTCGATTCCCACATGGGCCAGTGGGCTCTCAACCACAAGGTTGCCAGTTCAACTCCTCGAGTCCCTCAAGGGATGGTGGGCTCCGCCCCCTGCAACTAAGATTGAACACAGCACCTTGAGCTGAGCTGCTGCTGAGCTCCTGGATGGCTCAGTTGGTTGGAGTGCATCCTCTCAACCACAAGGTTGCCGGTTCAACTCCTGCAAGGGATGGTGGGCTGTGCCCCCTGCAACTAGCAACGGCGACTGGACATGGAGCTGAGCTGTGCCCGACACAACTAAGACTGAAAGGACAACAACTTGAAGCTGAACGGCACCCTCCACAACTAAGATTGAAAGGACAACAACTTGACTTGGAAAACAGGCCTGGAAGTACACACTGTTCCCCCAATAAAGTCCTGTTCCCCTTCCCCAATTAAAAAAAAAAAAAAGTGGGCATTTTCAAAATGCATTAGATATGAGTAAAGATTATTTGGTTGTGCCCTGGGATAAAAAGATAGCTAAGACATCGTTCCTACATTTTAGGATATCAAAATTTTATAGGGGAGATAGAGATTTGTAAACAAATAATTATAATATAGTCTGATAGATGCCCAGGTTTCATTGGAGAAGGACCTGATTACCAGAAGTTATTGCCAAGGTTTAATTTAGTTACATAACTGTGAGTTGACTGGAACTCTTTGTCCCATATTCTGTATGATTATTAAATTTGTTTCAGACAGGAGAGTAAATCCTGTTACCTGTTACTCTATCTTTGAGAATACTTAAAACATTTTGTTGTTGTTGTTGAATAATAATGTAAAAATATTTCCGTGGTTGCAAAGTGAAATCTATGTCGGTATAGTCGAAGCAGTCTAGCTGTTTTTCTTTTCCCTTTTGCCCATTCCCTTCCTTTTTTTAACACAAAAATTATCCTTTGTTTTCCCATTGTAAAAAACAGAAGTGAATATGTTTATAGTTTCATATTCTTATCAATCTTAAATGATAGCATAGTACACAAATTTTTCTACAACTTTATTTTTCTCTGTCAAAGATATGTTCTGGAGGTCACTTTATGGTAATATATAGAACAATTGTTCATTCCATTTGATAATTGTGTAGAGTATTTTTAAAAATGTAAATCCCAGATATAGTGTTTTACCACAAACTAATGCTGTTGCTGACCAGCAAACCATCCTGTAATTTAGTGGCTTAAAACAACAATTGACTCTCATTCAGGCATTTGCTATGAATTGACTGATGTAAGCTGTTTGTCTGGGTGGCTCTGCTTCAAGTTATAGGTCTAGTTAGACCTGGCTTCTGAGCAGGTTGGGCTCAGGTATGCTCTATGCGTAGTTATTCTGAGATCGCTTAAGGGACTGCAGATAACCCTGGTTTCACATCTGTGATGATGCCACAGATGTCAGAGGGCAAGCAGAAACTCATGATACCTCTAAAGGCCTAGACTCAGAATTGTCATAATGCCATGTTCTGTCATGTTCCATTTACAGAGTCAAGTCATAGATATAAGCACCAAAGTTATCTTCTTAGTGTGGTGTTCTCTGGCCAACCTACCAAAAATTTCAATTCCTTCCCACTGTTTCATATCCCCCTTCCCTGCTTTAATTCTCAGTTTATCACTGTCTTAAATCCATGTGTGTATTTAAACTATTTATCTGGTTTATTTTCTGTATCTTTATAATGTATATATAATGAAAGCAGGTTTTTCTTATTGTTATTTACTTATTGTATCCCCAGCACCTAGAACAGTATCTAGGATATAGTTGATGCTCAGTAAATATTTGTTGAATGAATAAATGAAGGCATGAAATAAAATAGGGTTGGGGAGACCTGTCATTAGCTTTTTTACCCAATACCTTTTTTATTGTTGTTGAGGTATATGTTTAATAAAATAAAATGTACAGACTTTATAAGTACAGTTTTATAAATTTCAGCAGAAGTACATTCATGAAATTGTAACTCCAATTAAGAGATAGAACACGCCTACCACCATAAAATGTTTCCTCATGTTCCATTCCTGTCAGTTCTCCTACCTGCCAGTTACTAACAGAAAACCAGTTACTGTTTTCTTTTTTGTCACCATAGATTAGTTTTTCCTAGTTTTGAATATCATCCATATGTATTTCCTACTTGCACTCAACATAACATTTTTGATATTTATCCATGTTGATGCATGTATTAGAAATTCATTTTTTGTTTTTTTTACCATTGAATAGTATACCATGGTATGAATATACCCTAATTCATTTATCTATTCATTTGTTGATGGATATTTGGGTTGTTGGTAACTTTTGATGGTTATTGGTAAAGCTGATATTAACATTCTTGTACAAATCTTTTTGTGGATATTTTATATTATGAAGATTGTTAGTTCTCTTGAATAAATACTTGGATTTATTCAAGGATTGGAATTGCTAGGTCATAAAGTAATGTGTTGACTATTTAAGAAAGTATCCAATATGTTATTCAAAGTGGTTTACCATTTTAGAATTTCACCAGCAATGTATGAAATTTTGCTAATTAAGTTTTTGTTTTATTTTATTTTTGGAAAGTTAGTTTGTAAGTGTTCTTACTAAGGGACAATGTGGTAGGGAGAAAGAATAAGAATACTGAAATCAGTCCAAGATATGAGTAATGATTTAAATACTAAAGTCTTGCTCTCTGAAACCAGGCTTCAAACTAAGGAATATGTACGGTGGCTTATCCATCGCTTCTCTTTCTATGGTTTCACTTTCTGTAGTTTCAGTTATGTGCAGTCAACTGTCTTCCAAAAATGTTAAATGGAAAATTTCATAAATAAACAATTCATAAGTTTTAAATTGCATGTCATTCTGAATAATGTGATGAAATCTTGTGCTGTCCTACTCTGTCCCACACAGAATGTGAATTATTTCTTTGCCCAGTGTATTCACACTGTAGACTTCTCAGTTATCAGATTGACTGTCATGATATCGCAGTGCTTGTGTTCAAGTAACTCTTACTTTAATAATGGCCCCAAAGCCATTTACATATCTTTTATTACAGTACGTTGTTATAATTGTTCTATTATTAGTTATTGTTAATCTCCTGTTGTGCCTAATTTATAAATTATACTTTATTATAGGTATGTATGTGTTCATCAATAACACAAAACAAATTAAAAGTTTATGTGGGGTCTTAAAAGGATTCGAATTTGGGAGGCACAGATTCAGGGGAAGACCTGAAATGTGCTTTGAGGAAGACTAGGAGAGCCAGAACGTATAAAGGCTAAAACCACAAATTTGTAACAAAATAATTTTTTTCCCATTGGTTGTCTAACATGGTGTGAGTTCAGAAAGGATTGGTTAGGTCCAAGTGGTGAGACTCTGAGATAAGCAAGTTCCAGGATGTACTTCTATGGCAAGCATGATTCCAAGAGTTCAAACCTCATTTAGATTGTCTGTGCAAATGAAGGATGTTGGCTGGTGAAATGGATTGGTTCCTTTCAAGATGAGGAGTGCAGATGGTCCGGTTACCATGGTATGAACGATGTTCAGGGTGTGGTTTCATGGCTGGTTCAAAAGTTCGTGGGGTCACCATGTGGTATTGTAAGTGTCTATTTGCATATTCGTTTTCTTTAGAATATGAGCATGCTGAAGGATAAAAAAAAAAAAAAGTTCGTGGGTGGGCTGAGCATAAGGCAAACCTCTTCATGACCTCTCAGCTCCATTTTAGTTACTTTGACTTAAATGTCTCTATCATGGCAATTTCCATTCACATAATTGTAGGAAAAAACATATATATGGTTCAGTAATATCTGTGGTTTAAGGGGTTGGGGTTTTGTAACCTCCAGTAGTTCCCCTGTGGAGAAGGGGTACAGCCACGCACCACATGATAACCTTTTGGTCATTGATGGACCACATAGATGACGGTGGTCCCATAAGATTATAATGGAGCTGAAAAATTTCTATTGCCCAGTGGCATTGTAGTTGTCTTAATGTAGTAGTGAGTGCAATGCATTACTCATGTGTTTGTGTTGATGCTGATGTAAACCTACTGCACTGCCAGTTGTATAAAAGTGTATCACATACAGTTATGTACAGTATATAATAAAAAATAGTTTGCTATAAAACAGTATATCATGTAACTCCAGCAGCAACCTTGTCTACCGCATCTCTTAAATGTATCATTTTCTCTTGTGCATCATTTAATATTTTGTTGTTTAGATCATCATGACTCTTAAGTATACAAAATCCACTGCTAATGTTGCCAGTAAGAGGTTATGTCCAGTGATTGACCTGAAAATGAAGTTAAAAGTGGTCTCCTATATGAGACCCCTCCTTCAGGACTGGGAGGGGTGGCTGTTTTAGCTAATGTACAGAAACTAACACAGAGTCAAGGAGACAAAAAAATAGAGAAACATATTCCAAACAAAAGAACATGGTAAAACCTCTGAAAAAGATTTTAATGAAACAGAGATAAGTGATTTCCTTGATAAAGAGTTTAAAATGATGCTCATAAAGATGTTCACCAAAGTCAGGAGAACAATGTATGAACAAAGTGAGGATTACAACAAAGAGATAGATAACATAAGAAAGTACCAATGATAAATCAAAGAGCTGGAGAATACAATAATTGAACTGAAAAATTCCATATGGTTGGGGGAGGTCAGAAGCAGACCAGGTGAAGTAGAAGAAAGGAGCAGTGAACTCAAAGACAGGGCAGTGGATTCATCCAATTAGAGGAGCAAAAAGAACCAAAAACATAGAAAAGTGAAGATAGTTTAAGGAACATATGAGACAACATCAAGCAGACCAATATTCCTGTCATAGGGGTCCCAGAAGGAAAAGAGAGAGAGAGAAAGGGGAAGAAAACTTATTTGAAGAAATAACTTCTCTAACCTGGGGAAGGAAACAAGACATCTAGGCCCAGGAATCCCAGAGAGTTCTAAAGATAATTCAAAGAGACCCACACAAAGAGAAATCATAATTGTCAAAGACAAGGAGAGAATCTTAAAAGCAGCGAGAGAAAAACAACTTGTTATGTACAAGGGAAACCCCATAGGACGGTAAGCAGATTTTTTAGCAGACATTTTGCAAGTCAGAAGGGAGTGGCACAGTATATTCAAAATGCTGAAAGAAAAAACTGCCAACCAGGAATACTCTCTGTCAAACTTGTCCTTCAGAATTGGTAAAGTTTCCCAGACAACTGAAGCTGAAGGAGTTCATCACCAATAGATTGGCCTTATAAGAAATGTTAAAGGAACATCTTTAAGCTGAAATGATAGAGTGCTAATTAGTAACAGGAAAACTTACGAGAGTATAAATCTCACTGTTAAAGGTAAATATATAATTAAATTCAGGGTAATCTAATGTTGTAATGGTGGTGGGTTAGTCACTTACAGATTTAGTCTGAAGAGTAGAAGACAAAAAAGACAAAAATAGCAAAAGTAACCATAATAGTTTGTTAATGGATTTGCAAGATAAAAAGATGTAAATTGTAACAACAAAAACAAATGGGGGGGGTAGAGTAAAAACATAGAGCTTTAGAATGCATGCAAACTGAAGTTGTTATCAACTTAAAATAGACTATTACATATATAATATGTTTTATGTAAGCCTCATGGTGACCAGAAAGCAAAAACCCATAGTAGATACACAAAAGGTAAGCAGAAAGGAATCTGAGCGTATCACTACAGAAAATCATCCAATCAGAAAGGAAGAGAGCAAAAGAAGAAGAAAGGAACAAAGGAATTGTAAAACAGCCTGAAAACAATTAATAAAATGGCAATAAGTCCATACCTATGAATAATTACTTTAAATGTAAATGTACTGAATTCTCCAATCAAAAGGTATAGAGTGGCTGAATGGATACGAAAACGGGACTCAACTGTATGCTGCCTACATAGGACTCAATTTAGCTTCAAGAACACATACAGACTCAAAGTGAAGAGAAGAAAAAAGAGATTCTATACAAATGGAAACCAAAAGAAAGCTGGGTTTGCTATACTTATATCACACAAAATAGACTCCAAGGCAAAGACTTTGATAAGACACAAAGAAGGACATTATGTAATGATAAAAGCGTTAAGTCCACCAAGAGGATATAACATTTGTAAATATTAATATTTCTGCACCCAACATAGGAGCACCTAAATATATAAAGTAAATATTAACAAACCTAGAGGAATAAATAGATAGCAATACAATAATAGTAGGAGACTTTAATACTAGGGTTTCCAAATTCCCTACATTTCCAAATTCCCTCAATTGGGAATTGAGAATGGGAAATCGTATTTCGCGAGAATTCCTGAAATAATCTTTTAAATTTAATTTTCGTTGATCATCTGTAAAATGGCTGTAACAGTAAATGTTAATAAATAGAAAAGCCGTAGAGAAGGTGGGGCAACCGCGGTTCGTGGCCCTGGTGCAGTCTTTCAGAGGTTTGGAGACACTCCTATATGTAAAAGGTCGATGCAAAACTTGAGTAAATAAAATTTCCTAAATGGAGGTCCACCGGAATTTCATGACTAGTGCATCTCTTGCCCTGAGTGCTAAACAGGGGTCACTACAGTATCATTTTGGCCAGCTTTCTGTTATATTTCAGGTTTTCTCAAAATATAAACAGTGTAATTAATACAAACTTTATTTAACCAAAACTTACAGTATACAGTGAGTTTTTACATATATCACACAATGTATTAACATTCCAATCTCATTTAAATATTTACTAAATTAAACATTAATAGAAAACAAATGCAAATATTATTTGTTTGAAAATTTAAAAAATACTTCAAATATATTTTTGTCATTTTTAAAATGAAACTTTAAGAAACATAGAGCATTAATTGCCTGATCAGACATTGTGATCTTCGCTTTGTAACAAATATACTTGATGTGGAAAAATTTCTTTCATTTTCTGTAGACGTTGGTCGAATTGTTATGAGTGCGTCTAAAAGCATCTTGAAGTTGGGAGTGAGAGAATGCATTGCTTCATATAAGCTCATTTCCTTCCTTAAAGAAGCAAATATTTTGTCTGCATGCATAGGGCTAGGCTTTGATGTCGAAATTGATATTGCTTTAGTCAATTCACACTTCATATCAGATTCTGATTTAATGTCAGAACTCTCTATAAGGACATCCTTTATTCTCTTGAAACTTCTGCTATAAATGTTCCTTTAAAAAGTTTCCATTAATGACTTTGCCAGTCATGTAATTTCATTCTTACTTGACAAGGCAAAAAATTCATCCTCTTCCATCTCACATAGACAACTAATGTTGCTCAAGTACTTTGTGAGAGACACAAAATCTCTATTTCTACGTTTAACCAATTCAAATTTAATTTCCTTTAAAAGCATTAAGAAAAAATTAAGAAAGAGCTATATTGTGCAGCAAATATTTATAGCTAAAAAGTGCCA
This sequence comes from Rhinolophus ferrumequinum, assembly GCF_004115265.2. Classification (NCBI taxonomy): domain Eukaryota; kingdom Metazoa; phylum Chordata; class Mammalia; order Chiroptera; family Rhinolophidae; genus Rhinolophus; species Rhinolophus ferrumequinum. Next base: position 36,369,193 of record NC_046292.1, on the reverse strand, counting down.
CAAAACATTATATGAGACTGGAAATTATTGTAATATTGGAATAAAATATTAACAGTGCAAGTTGTTTTTGAATAGACTGACTTACCCACAGCAGCTGAGAGAGCCAAGAACACTCACATACTTCACAATCGTCAGCCACAAACAAACTGATCGAATGTGGTTGGTAGTATCGGCCGTCACTTTGTGGAAGCAATTCATTGTGGAGAACAGAAAACAGTTTGTATTTACACAGAGAAATATTCATTTTCACAGCCCAGGATTTGACTACAATGTCATATTAAGGTAAACTACCTTATATTTCCTTAGTTCACCTGAAGATGACTTTGTAGTCAAATCCTGGGTTGTGAAAATAAATATTTTTCTGTGTAAATACAAACTGTTTTCTGTTCTCCACGATCAAATGTGCTCGATTTACAAGAGGTAAAATTAGCTGGTCATATGATATCTGATTCTGGTGTTGCGCATGCATGTCTGGTGGCATGTAACATTGTCACCCAATGTAACTTTAGATAGTGATAAATAGGAAAAATGTTTAAGAGATTCATTGTGAGTAGTACGTTTATTTCCCATTGTGGGTATTACTGGGTTCAAGGAGCCGATTTTCCCGATTTCCCGACCAACTTTTCTCGGGATTCGGGAACAGGAAAGCGGAAAAAAATTCCCGAGAACGGGTGGGAAGGAATTCCCACCTGGAAACCCTATTTAATACCCCACTTCATCAATGGATAGATTATCCAGGTGGAAAACCAATTAGGAAACATTTCCCTAATGATTGGTGATATTGAGCATCTCTTCATGTGCTTGTTGGCCATTTGTATATCTTTGGAGAAATAACTATTCAACTCCTTCGCCCATTTCTAAATTGGGTTGTTTGTCTTTTTGTTGAGTTGTAAGAGTTCCTTATGTAATCTGGATACTAGACCCTTATCAAACATATGATATACAAATATTTTCTCCCATTATATGTTTCTGTTTCACTTCTTGATAATATCCTTTGACACACAAATTTTTTAATTTTGATGAGATGTAATACATACATTTTTCTTTTGTTGCTCATGCTGTTGATATCATACAAGAACCCATTACCAAATCCAAGGTCATGAAGATTTACCCTTACATTTGTAAAAGAGTTTTATGATTTTAGCTCTCATGTTTAGGTTGTTAATCCATTTTGAGTTAATTGTTGTTTATGGTGTGAGGTAGATGTCCAACTTCCTTATTTTACATGTGGATATCCAGTTGTCTTAGCAACATTTGTTGAATAGACTGTTCTTTCCCCATTGAATTGTTTTGCCACCCTGTCCAAAAATCAGTTGGCCACTGATGTATGGGTTTATTTCTGGACTCTCAATTCTGTTATGTTGGTCTGTATGTTTATTTTATGTCAGTATTGCACTGCTTGGATTACTATAGGTTTTTAGTAAGTTTTGAATTTGAGAAGTGTGAGTCTTCCAACTTTGATTCCCACCCCATCCCCAATATTGTTTTCACTATTCTGGGCATCTTTCAGTTCTGTATGAATTTGAATTTGAGGACCAGTGTTTCCATTTCTATAAAAAAGGCTGTTGGAATTTTGATAGGGATTGCACTGAATCTATAGATAACTCTTAAGTAGTGTTGTCCTTTTAATGATATAGTGTCTTCCAGTCTATCAACAGTGGATGTCTTTTCAGTTATTTCGGTCTTTTAAAATTTCTTTTAGCAGTGTTTTGTAGTATTCAGTGTACAAGTCTTTCATTTCCTTGGTTAAATTTATTCTAAATATTTAATTCTTTTAGACTATATTATAAATGGAATTATTTTCTTAATTTACTTTTCAGATTATTCATTGCTAGTGTATAGAAATACAACTGAGTTTTGTGTGTTGATCTTTTATCCTGCAACTCTGCTGAATTTATTAGCTCTAATAGTTTGTGTGTGTGAGTAAATTCCTTAGGAATTCATATATATGAATATATATATTTGTGTCATCTGGGAATATGGATAGTTTTACTTTTTCTATTCCAATTTCAGTGGGTTTTATTTCTTTTTCATGCCTAATTGATCTGGCTAGAATGTCTAAGATGATGTATTAGAAGTGGCAAAAAAGTCGGCATTCTTGTTCCTGATCTTAGGGCAAAGGCTTTTAGTGTTTTATCATTGAGTGTGATTTTTGTTTTGAGTTTTTTATAAATGTCTTTTATCGTGCTAAAGAAGTTTCCTTTTATTCATAGGTTAAGCATTTTTATCATGAAAGGCTGTTGGATTTTTCAAATACTTTTCTGCGTTATCTTAAGTGGTCATGTTTTGTTTTGTTTGTTTTTTTTCCTTCAGACTGTGAATGTGGTGTAATGATTCCTATATGTTGAATCACCTTTGCAATCCTGGAATAAATCCCTCTTGATCATGGGGTATACTCTTTTAATAGGTAGCTAGTTCCAGTTTGCTAGTATTTTGAGGATATTTGCATCTGTATCCACATTGGATATCGGTCTCTAGTTTTCTTGTGCTCTCTTTATCTGACTTTGTTAATAGGGTGATGCTGGTCTCAGAATTACTTAGGAAATGTTTCCTCTTCAGTTTTTTGGAAGAGTTATAAAGGATCAGTATTAATTCTTCTTTAAATGATTGGTAGAATTCACCAGTGAAGCCATCAGGCCCTCGGCCATTTGACCATTGGCTTTTCTTTTTGGGAGGCTTTTGATTACTGATGCGATCTCTTGTTGTAAGTCAATTTGGATTTTCTGTTTCTTCTTGAGTCAGTTTTGGTAGTTTGTGTATTTCTAGGAATTTCTCTGTTTCATCTAGGTTGTCACATAAGTTTTCATGGCATTACTTTTATATTTTTGTTCTTTAAGATCAGTATTAATATCCCCACTTTCACTTCTGATTTCAGTAATTTGAGTTTTATTATTATTATTAGTCAATGTAGTTAAAGGTTTGTCAATTTTGTTAGTCTTTTTGAAGATCGAAGCTTTGGTTTGTTGAGTTTTATTGTTTTTCTATTCTCTATTAATCGCTAATATATATTATTTTCTTCCTTTTTCCAGTTTTAGGTTTTTTTGTTTTTTGTTTCCTGTTCCTTAAAGTGTAAAGTTAGATTATTGATTTGAAATCTTCTTTTTAAATGAAGATGTTTCCATCTATAATTTCCTTTTTGGTTATAAAAAGATATCTGTATGATTTCATTCTTTTGAAATTCAACTGATGTTTGTTTTGTGGTCTAATATGTTATAATATATTCCAGAGAGCGTCTCATGTGCACTGAAGAAAAATGAGTATTTCTGTTGTTTTTTTTTTTTTTTTTTTAAGAATTTTCTCTTTTTTTAATTGGGGAAGGGGAACAGCACTTTATTGGGGAACAGTGTGTACTTCCAGGACTTTTTTCCAAGTCAAGTTATTGTCCTTTCGATCCTAGCCGTGGAGGGCGCTTCTCGGCTCCAGGTCCAGTTGCCTCCAGGTCCAGTTGCCGTTACCAGCCGCAGGGGGTGCAGCCCACCATCCCCGCGGGAGTCGAACCGGCAACCCCGTGGTTGAGAGGATGCGCTCCAGCCAACTGAGCCATCCGGGAGCTCAGCGGCAGCTCAGCTCAAGGCGCCGTGTTAAATCCCAGTTGCAGGGGGCGCTGCCCACCATCCCTTGCGGGACTCGAGGAACCGAACTGGCCACCTTGTGGTCGAGAGCCCACTGGCCCACGTGGGAATCGAACCGGCAGCCTTCGGAGTCAGGAGCACGGAGCTCCAACCGCCTGAGCCACCGGGCCGGCCCCTGTTGTTTGTTTTTTAAGTGTCTGTTACAGTTAGTTGGTTTATAGTATTTTTCAAGTCCTCTATTTCATTATTGATCTTCTTTCTAGTTGTTCTGTCCTTTATTGAAAGTAGGATATTGACGCCTCAAACTATTATTGTAGAACTATTTCTCCCTTCAATTTTTTCTTTATGTATTTTGGAAGCTCAATTATTAGGTGTGTATATGTTTATCACTTTTATACCTTCTTGATGGATTGTCCCCTTTATCAATATATAATGCTGTTTTTATTTTCTCATAAAAATATTTGATTTAAAGTATTTTTTATCTGATATTAGTATAGCCAGCCAACCTCTCTTTTGGTTGCTAATTGTTTGCGTATTTTTCCATCCTTTTATTTTCCACCTATTTGTATCATTGGATCTAAAGTGATTCTGTTGTAGATGGAACATAGTTGGATCATGTCTTTTTATCCATCTTGCTACTCTCTGCCTTTAAATTGGAGAGTTTAATCCCTTTATACTTAAACTGCAAAAGTAATTGCAATTTAAAAGGTTAAAAATAGTTGGAAAAACCACAGATACTTTTGCACCAAACTAATATCACACCTTTCCCTCCCTCAGTTTCATTACTGGCTTCTTTTGTGTTTAATTGATGTTGTTCATATTATACTGTATTGATTCCTTTGTCATTTCCTTTTCTGTATATTTTTTCGTTCTGAGTGGTTACTCTAAGGATTACAAATAACTTCTTCAATTTGTAATAATTTGTTTTGAATTAATACCAGTTTAGCTTCAGTAGTACACAAGACTGTGTTCCTGTACAGCTGCATCTCTCCCCCTTTATGTTGTTATCACTGTTTGCATCTTTATACCTTATGTGCCCATTAACGTCAATTTCTGATTAGTGGTTTATGCACTTGTCTGTTAAACCATATAGAAAAAAATGTGTAGTTACAAACCCAAAACACAATAATACTAGCTTTTGTATTTACCTTTCCCAGTGTTCTTAATTTCTTCCTATGGCTTCTAGTTAATGTCTAGGGTTATTTTATTTTCCTCAATGGACTCCCTTTAGCATTTCTTGCTAAATGCCTACGTCTAATAGTGACAACTTCCTTCAGCTTTTGTTTATTATGGATTGTTTAGTTTTAATTTCTCCTTTTTTGAAGGACAGTTTTTTTGTTTGTTTGTTTTTGGCTTACAGGTTTTTTTTTTCCTTTTAGCACTTTAAATATGCAATCCCACTGCCTTTTGGCTTTTGTACTTTCTGATGAGAAATTAGGTGTTAATCTTATTGAGGATCACTTGTACAGATAAAATACTTTTCTCTTGCTACGTTCATGATTCTCTTTGGATTTTTATAGGTTATGTGTTTTGGTTTGGGTGTCTTTGCATTTATTCTTTTTAGAACCTTTTGAATTTCTTGAATATGTAGTTTCTTTTATCAAATTTGGGAAATTTTCACTCATGATTTCTTCAAATATTCTTTCTGCCCCTTCTCCCTCTGGGACTCCCTGTTACGCATATGTTGGTACACTTGATGGGGTCCCACATATTTCGTAGGCTGTGTTCATTTTTCTTTGTGCTTTGTACACTGGATACTTTTAGTTGACCTATCTTCAAGTTCTCTGATTTTTTTTCTGCGTGCCCATTGTTGCTATTGAAATCCTGTAGTTAATTTTTCATTTAAGTTATTGTACTTTTTAGTTCCAGAATTTCTTTTTGGTTCTTTTAAAAATATTATTTTTCTTTTTATTGAAATTCTCTATTTGTTGACACATTGTCCTCCTGGTTCCATTAGCTCTGTTTGTTTCCTTGAGCTTTTTGAGCATATTTAAGATAGTGATTGAAATTGTTTGTCTAGTAAGTCTGATGTCTGTTCTTCCTCACAGTTTCTGTTAATTTCTCCTTTGAATGGGTCATACTTTCTTCTTTCTCAGCATGCTTCATAATTTGTTTTTTGAAAAGTGGACATTGTAAATATTATAACATAGATAACTCTGGCAATTAGATTATTCCCTGTCCTCATGGTTTGTTTTGTGTTGCTTTCTGGTGGGTTGTAGTTTTCTGTTTATTGACTTTTCTAAACTATTTTTGTAATGAGTGGTTTGTGTCTTAGTGTTCTTGGGCTACCATAACAAAATATCTTAGAGCAGAAATTTATTTTCTCACAGTTCTACGGCTGGAAGTCTGAGGTCAGGGCGCTAGCATGGTTGGTTTCTGGTGAGAACTCTATTCCTGACTTGCAGATGGCCGTTTTTTTGCTTTGTTCTCACATGGGGCAGAGGGGGGGAAAGAGAGAGAGAGAGAGAGAGAGAGAGAGAGAGAGAGAGAGAGAGCACGTGCGATCTCTCGGGTGTCTCTTCTTATAACAGGCTCTGATCCCATCGTGAGGATCCTAATTAGCTCATCTAAACCTAATTACCTCCCAACAGCCCCATCTTTAAGTGTCATCACATTGGGGCTTAGCGCTTCAACATACAAATTTTGGAGGGGGGACACAAACATCCAGCACATAATGGTCTCTGAAATCTCTTTTTCTTTAGCTGTGGTTTGCTAGTGTTACGTGAGAGATTTCCTTGTACCTGGACTGAAAAAGAAAAGAGAAAGAAAAGAGAAGAATGAAGAGAAGGAAGAAAATCTTTTTCCAGTTTTTGCAGACTGGCTCTGCGTTGGGGCACTCTAATGCTTAGCCAGGCAGCTCACAATACTGTCTTAGCCTTCACTTCTGGCTTGTGCTGAATCTAGAAATGAGCCAGTAGTTTTATCAGGTGTTCTCTGAGTAGGTGTGCTGCCTTGGACATGTGCATAGCTCTCCAAAGTCCGAAAGTGTTTTTCAGTGCCCTAATTTTCCAAAGATCTCTCTTCGCAGCTTTTCCTCCAGGTTTTTGGCATGTCTATTGTTTGCCTCAACTGTAATATGTTGTCTCAGGTAGCAGTTTTTCATTTGTCTTAAAATGTTTTTGAGGGATGCCCTCTGTGTAGCTGCTTTGCTTCCTTAAAAGAGTTCCAAGTTGATGAAACAAAGGAGAATGCCTTGAGTCAGTCTCCTGACTCAATGGAACCAGGAGAGCTAATGGAACCAGGACGGCTACCTGTAGGTAGCCCTACACAGGTGACAATGACAAACACAAATGCTTTTAGAACACCGTCTACTGTACTCTCTTAGAAGAGAGATCAGCATCCGACTGTTGGAATGTGGGCTAGTGTATTCAAGATTGCCACTGATGCAATATACAGATGATGTATTATAGAATTGTACTATACTTGAAACGTATATAACATTAACCAATATCACCCCAATCAATTTAATTAAAAAAAAAAGACTGCCACTGACCCAAGAGTGGGGAAAGGGAAATGAAAATGAGGCAAAGCTTTCACATTGTTTTTAAGTCATCTTTTCTTGTTTCAACATTTCTTTGTTCCTGTAAACCTTTGACTGTTTTCTAGAGTTCTGACAAAATTGAGTCGCCTGACAGTTTTTGCTTAGTTTTTTGATGTTTCTATGGAAGCATGGGCTCTTGGAATTACTTCCTCCACCTTTTTTTGGGGGAAAAATGATGTCATTGAGGAAGTGTATTTTTGCTTACACTTTCTGGTATTTGCTGCTGTTGGGCTTGCTCTTGTACTCCCTGTAGTTTTTATCTCCACTTTCTCCTGTGCGACTTCTGCCCTATCTTATCTGTTCTTAGCAGCTTTTATTAATATATTGTAACTTTTGGATTATCCCTGTCTTCATTTAGTTTAAAATGAAGATTACTTTTTAAAGTGTTGTCTTACTTGTTTGCGTTTGTTTCTTTTATGTGGTATTCAAGATTCAAACTGCTCCCTTACCTCTCAAAATTCCCCCTATTCCCACTCGAAACCCCAGGTAATCATTTATATGTTTTCTGTTTTTATAACTTTACCTTTTCTAGAATGTCATATAAATGGAATCATACAGTATGTAGTCTTTTGAGTCTGGCATATACTTAACATAATGCATTTGAGATTTTTTTCACCTTGTTTTGTATTATCAGTAATTTGTTCATTTTTATTGCTGAGTAGTTTTCTATTGTGACTGTACAGTTAGAGGACATTTGGAGTGTCCTAGGTTTTCAGTGATTATGAATAAAGCTGTTGTGAACACTCATGTATAATTTTCATATGAACATAAACTTTCATTTCCTTTGGATAAATACCTGGGAGAGGGATTGCTGTGTCATAACTCTCTAAGAAACTGCTGGCATGTTTTTCAAAGTAGCTACATCCTTTTGCATCCTCACCAATAATGTATGAAAGTTCCATTTCTTCTGAACACTTACCATCTTTGATATTTTCAGTATTTTGGATTTTAGCCAATTCTGATGTATGGAAGTGGTAGCTCTCTGTGCTTGTTTTGCATTTCTCTAATGACTGATGATGTTGAACATTGTTTCATGTGCTTATTCTCATCTGTGTACGTTGTTTGGTAAAGTTTATGTTAAAATCTTTTGCTATTTATCGTTTTTATTTAAATGGAGTTTTGGGAATTCTTCTTATATTCTGGTTATTAGTCCTTTCTTAGACATGTTTTGTAGATATTTTCTCCTAGTCTGTGTCTTGTCTTTTCATTCTCTTAACGGTGTCTTTCAAAGAACAGTTCTTAATTTTGATATCCATTTTATCAGTGTTTTGGGTTGTATATTTGCTGTTGTATCTAAAAGATTTTTCTCTTGTCTTTTGTTCTAGAACAACACTAGAAATAAAGTCATATATGTAATTAAAAATTTTTAGTATCCACATTAAAAAGTAAAAAGAAACAGGTGAAATTAGTTTAAATACTGTTTTATCTAAGTCAGTATATTCAGAATGTCATTTTAATATGTATTCAATTGAAAAATTATTAGTGAGATACTTTACATTTTTATTTTTGCACTTGTTCAACTCTGGTGTGTATTTAACACAGCACATTTTAACTCACTTGAGACACATTTCAAAAGCTCACTAGCCACATGCGTCTGTCTATTGGCTACCATATTAGCACAGATCTAGAAGTTTTATAGTTTTAGGTTTTACTTTAGGTCTGTTACTTATTTTGAGTTAATATTTATATGAGGTACCCGGTATGGATTATTATTTTGTAGAAGGTACAAGGTAGGTATATATATATGTTTTACATATGGTTGTCCATCAGAAACTTTTTAATAATGTTGTTCTGGGCAGTTTGAGATCTAGAGGTCATCCTGGGCTCCAAAGCTCAACATTTAAACATACTTTCCTTTATTGCTTTTCATTTCAGTGTAATGTAAATTTACTTGCAATGAGCAATTTTCAAACTATATGTATAAAATGCTCAGCAGTGCTAGACATTTAGTGTCTTGGCTTTATTCATATACCTATTCAAACTTAAATTATGCGTTATGGTGTTTACCTTTCTAAGATTAATTAACCTCCTCATTCCCAAAATTATATCTAAAATTCTTATTTACTTTGTTTCCAGGCATGTACTGGCATTGAAAACATTGATGAAGCTATTACATTGCTTGAACAAAACAATTGGGACTTAGTGGTAAGTACTTTATTCTTATTTCCAGCTTTATTGTACTATAATTGATCTATAACATTATGTAAGTTTAAGGTGCATGTGATGATTTGATACATGTGTATATTGTAAAATGATGATACTAAGGTTAGTTAACATATCTACCACCTCACATAGTTACTTTTTTTGGATGTGGTGAGAACTTTTAAGATGTACTTTCTTAACAACTTCCAAGTATATAATACAGTATTATGAACTATAATTACTATGCTGTATATTATATCTCCAGACTTTATAACTGGAAGTTTGTACCCTTTGACCACCTTCACTCTTTTTCCCCTTGCCCCTGGCAACCACCAATCTACTCTGTTTCTGTGAGTTTGGTTTTCTTTTTAGATTCTACATATAAGTGAGATTATACAATATTTGTCTTGCTCTTATTTCAAGTACGTATTTCTAACTAGTAATCAAATTTTATGAATTTTTGAATGTCTTTAACATTTGTTATAAATGCCTCAGTGTACCATAGCCCATCTATAACTCTGATCTGAATGAATAAGATCTAAATGTTATATCTTTAATATGAAGTTCATATTTAGTTTAGTATTAAATTACTAAATTATGAATTCTTATATAATTTAAATATTTTTAAAACTTTTCTTACTATGTATTAAAATTGATCTTCCCTGTAATGTTGTGGTGGAGATGCTTGGAAAGAGAGAAAAGTCAGGCTTGTCTGAAAACTCTGATGTTTCCCTCGCACTTCCTGGCGCCCTCATGATGATTACTCTTTTCTAGAACTGTTAAAGAAGTGGCATTCTGCTGTGGTTTTCCTGATGAACTTCAGGCAGTTTATAAAAGTGGTGTAGTTTTTTTGGTTGGGGGAGGTGGCAGGAACTCAAAACACAAGGCCCAGTGCAGTACTACACATTCACAAAATTGTAACTTATTTACAACTGCAAAGCAAACTAAAAATGTCCACTAGTATCGGAGCATTATTGGTTGTATTGGGATGGCACACGTGTCTCTCATTGCCTCTAAATCCTTAAAAAGTCTGACTTGCAATCCAGATGTGCTAATTTTCAAAAGTCAAAACTGGAGGTGTGTACTTACAGAGCTGAGATGGAGATGTAGGTATATTCAAATCCATGGGTAGACTTACGTAATCAACTATCAGTTACCTATGTGCTTTGTGTAGATTTACTGCTGTTAATTTTTTTACTCAAAATATAAAAAGCATTTATTTTCAGCTTGAAAACATAATGATGGTTACTGTAATGAAATGAGAAAATATAGAAATTTAATAACACCTTTAATCCCATCATTTAGAGGTAGTAATTGAACATTTTGGTGTATATTATTCCAAGGGGTTTTCTCTTAATTATGTGATTAAATTTTTTTAAATACAAATGAGATAGTTCTCTTTCTACTTTTTTGTAATCTGCCTTTTTAAAGAACAATTTATCATGAATGTTTTTCTGTCCAAGTAAATGTGTTCATTATTCTTTTTTTTTTTTCCAATTTTTTTTAATTGGGGAATATTGGGGAACAGTGTGTTTCTCCAGGGACCATCAGCTCCAAATCGTTGTCCTTCAATCTAGTTGTGGAGGGCTCAGCTCAGCTCCAAGTCCAGTTGCCGTTTTCAACCTTAGTTGCAGGGGGCGCAGCCCACCATCCCATGGAGGGAATTGAACTGGCAACCTTGTTAAGAGCTCGCGCTCTAACCAACTGCGCCATCCAGCCACCCCTTATCATTCTTTTTAATGTTTGCATGTCATTTCATGGTGTAGTTGTAGGATACAAATTTTAACAATCAGTAGACATTGAGGAATTTTGCAATATTTTGCTATATACATTACTGTGGAAAACATTCTTATACGTACATCCTTGCATACTTAACCTATTATTTTTTAGACGATATTGAATAAATTCAATTCACCATTGAATTTCTGGGCCAAATTGTATACATACTTTTACGTTTTTATATACTTATAGTTATATTGCCTTCCAGGAGGGTTAAAATAATTTAAATTTCTGCCAACTATATATGTTTTGAGATTGCCTATTTCATTAAACCAGTGTTTTCTTAATTGTTTTAAATGTCCTGGCACTTGTCAAAACTTACAAATAGTTGTATGTCTTGACTCCAAATCCATGCTTTTACCACTGTACTATACTCTTAACAAAGCACAGTGTAAGTGACATGTCCATGATTTATGCGGAGGAGAGGGGAAGGGGCAGCAACTTATTTGGAATGATATTCCCAGGTTTCTTGTCTTGAAGCTCCTTTTGCAATAGCAAGGGCATGGCTTTATTTAATTTGCATACATTTAGGGTAGTTTTGGAGAGGCTGCTGTTGAGGTTAAAAATGTCACCAGGCCACTCTTGCATGGTGCTGATAAGAGGGCTACGGGTCGGACGGAGTGAAGGGAGGCTGTGGACGGGGAGAAATGGTGATGTGAGAATCACCATTTGGGGGGTGCATAGAAGTTCTTTTCTTATCTCCTTCCTATTGGTCCACGTTTGAAGGTTAAAACATTTGTTGGTTCTAGATATTTTCTCAATCAATCTATCTAGAGTATTGCAAAAAGAGAATTTTCCCAGATAGTGTTAAATAATTGAATGGTACAAATGCTCTTCAACTATTTTTGAGTTAATTGATTTTGAAAAATATCGTAATAGCAGTTGTGTTAAAAACACTGTGTAACATTTCTGCAGAAATGCAATCCTAGGCTGTATTGGGCCCAAGCAAAAGCATCAGGCTATCTTTCACAACCTTAAAACTTTGGCTTTCTTTTGAAATAATATCTCCTATCTGGCTTTTCTACACAGGTAATCCACTTTTTTCCACAGTAAAGCTTTTCTGTGTAACTATCTTGTTCTATAAATTTTCTCATTTCTCCTGTTTTTATACTACACTCACATTACATTGTGGTTTTTAAAAAAATGAAACTTAAATATTTTGAATAACCCATTACGTGTTCAAATTTCTCATTAGGATCATGGAACTTTTTATATGGATTTACTATATTTTGCCAGTTCATTACATTTTGTATTTCTAAATTGTGATTATCACTGCTCTGTATTTTATGAGCCTTATGGAACAGTTCATATTTTGAGTTTTTAACCAAGGACATGTCTGTATTTTAAATTTCCTGTGCATATCAGTTAGATCTCTTCAGTGTTTTTGTGCAAATTTAGTGTAGAGGAATGTGAGATAGGCACCACAATCTGGAATTGTGATGAATTTTTAAAAATCTAATAACAAAAAACTCATTCTGTCAGTACTATGTGCTTATAGTGTAATTTATTCTAGATACAATGGGGGCTTAAAAAAGTGTAACAGTATATGGTGTCTAACTTTGAGAAGTATACTGAAAAATTGATTAAGACACAGTCTCTTATACATGCATGTTATACTCAGAAGTGGGAATAACTTTCTGAAAAAATAATGATTGTGAATATTTTAGCTATAAAGATATAGACACACAAATAAAAAGTATTCTATATGAAAATATAACCCAGTGCCAGGAATTTCAGTCATTAGTCACTTTCCCTGATTCTGCACCTTATTTTCTTTATATACAAGTGGTTATCCACCAAGCAGTGCTTCCAGACCCTATGTTTTAAGTACCCGCAGTTGATTCTATTTATTTTGAGGTAGTTGTAAGTTGGGTTATATATGCTAAAATTTAAAAACAAAATAACATGAACTTTAATACTCTTGGGAAGCATCTCAGGCTACTGTTTTACTTGACATGAAGCCTGTGGTACCACCGCCCACCCCACCTCTGTCGATCTCAGACTTTCATTCTTCACATTGTCCTGCACTTACAGTTGAGGTTAAAGTCATTACAGTTGATTTCTTCCTTGCAGATGCATATTTTCAATTGATATCCAAAAAGGTGAATATGGGAAACCTATTGCATTAATGTTGAATCAGGAGCCCTGGCTTTTCAAACCTGTTGTCATTATCTTATTAAGTATGGCCTAGGTCAAGTTACTTCTCTCTGAATTTCTTCATATAAAATAAGGGGTTTGGACTAGATTATACTGAAGATGCCTCAATACATGACATATTTTTGAAAAATCTATTTATGTTCTAATTTCTTTTCAGTTTCTACAAAAAGCAGTCTATGTGTAGTAGTATAAGCAAACATTTTATTAGAGCTTTATAAGTTTGAAACACTTGCACACATACCATTTTGTTTCATTCTTTTTTAACAACTTTGTGATGTAGATAATGGCAGGAAAAGATGCTATGTCACTTGTTTCACAGGTCTGTATATATGAAACTCCTTCAGTAAATCGAAATTTCCAATAAGGACTAGGAGATCCAGGGAAAGATATTTGACATGTACTTGGTAATCCAATGCTAAGTGAAATAAAGTAAAAGTAAACATTAACCTAGCTGTACTACATTTTAAGTCCTTTATGCTTTTAGGAAATAGTTTTTGAACTTTGCAATCAAAGTCTGCTCTGGTTTGCTGCCTCTGCTGACATAGCTGTTTTGTTGAAGAAAGACTCTATTCAGAGGACTTGTATTTATCTTTAACTACATGTTCCAACTTAAGGCAAAAATGAAACAAATTAGCCTATTTTTGGATTATTACTGAATTTCTAGTCTTCAAAGATAATATTGTATTAATAGAAGCTTATAATAAAGTTATAAACACTGAGGAATCAGACCCAAGGAAAGTTATCATGTACATAATCAGTCTCATTTTAAGAATCGTTGAGGTGCTTTGAAACATTTCCATTCCACTGATTTTCATTTTTGAAGAAATGTATCTTAATGATCATCCTAAAATTCCTTAGAACAGTTTCTTCCACTACCCTACTCAGGATGTGGCTATAGAGTTCCTCGAATGTGCACTGCTTTTCTACTTTATACAGTGTTATGAACACCTGCAGTTTCATGAATGAACTAGTCTAACCAGTGACATAATGAGTCTCTGTCACCCTCAGAAAGCAGCCAAGCATTGAGCGCTGCCCTTCATCAATGGCCATTAGACACTGGCTTATATTTGCATGGATCCTTGCTATGACAAAAGAGAAGTTACTGTGAAGGAATATCTCATCGTATCAATTTCTCTTCCTTTGATATAACCTTCTTTGTATCCCTTGTTTTTAAGGCTCTATAAGCCCATTATTCTACAGAAATTTTGAATTTCTCAGTTTGTTATTTGACCACCATTCCACCTCTACTGTCTCTCCTTTTATTGCGAGTCTGCTTTATGCTAGGTGTCATGTCAAGTGCTTTACCTATTATTCTTTCATTTAATCTTCACAGGAGTCCCAAAACGTGCATAGGTAGGTATGATGTTTATTTTATAGATGAGAAACTGAGGTCCAATGACGTTAAGTAAACTGTACATGCTCACACAGCTGATAAGGGGTAAAACTGTGAATTTGAACCCAGACCTGTCAGTCCATAAACAGTTTCATAGCTTTAAAATCATGGTTTCACGTTACTGGGTTTTCTGTACCCAGTGTGTTATTCTTTTCTGAACTTCCATATTTTTCTTTCTACCTCTCACAGCTAATTTCACATCGTCAAGAGCTTTTGCTATAGTTATGTAGTGGTACTTTACTTTAAATGTGTTTATGCTTTGTTTTTAAATATACTCTAAGATTCTAGAGGAAAGGAATTGTGTTTTTTATTAATTTTGTCTTGGCACATGGTAGTTGCTTAATAAATGCTTAGTTGACTGATTGAGTTTATTATTAATATACTTATCTTTAAGTCTCTTTTTCATCTCCATCATTTGAATATTTGAAGTCTTTTCTATCACTAATCATCAGAGAAATGCAAATAAAAACCATAATGAGACATCACCTCACCCCAGTCAGAATGGCTATCATCAACAAGTCAAATAGTAACAAGTGTTGGACATGCTGTGGAGAAAAAGGAACCCTCCTCCACTGTTGGTGGGAATGCAGACTGGTGCAGCCGTTATGGAAGGCAGTGTGGAGGTTCCTCAAAAAATTACGAATAGAATTACCATGTGACCCAGCAATCCCTCTCCTGGGTATCTACCCAAAAAATCTGAAAACATTTATACATAAAGACACGTGTGCTCCAATGTTCATTGCAGCTTTGTTTACATTGACCAAGACATGGAAACAACCAAAATGTCCTTCGATAGATGAATGGATAAAGAAATTGTGGTATATATACACAATGGAATACTATTTGGCTGTAAGAAAAGATGATATAGGAACATTTGTGACAACATGGATGGATCTTGAGAGTATGATGCTAAGCGAAATAAGTCAGACAGAAAAAGCAGAGAACCGTATGATTTCACTGATATGTGATATATAAACCAAAAACAACAAAAGAACAAGACAAACAAAT
This sequence comes from Rhinolophus ferrumequinum, assembly GCF_004115265.2. Lineage (NCBI taxonomy): Eukaryota > Metazoa > Chordata > Mammalia > Chiroptera > Rhinolophidae > Rhinolophus > Rhinolophus ferrumequinum. The sequence continues at coordinate 36,353,601 of NC_046292.1, read as the reverse complement.
GAGAAACAAAAACTCATAGACACAGACAATAGTTTAGTGGTTACCAGAAGGTAAGGGGGGTGGGAGGTGGGAGATGAAGGTAAGAAGGATCGAATATATGGTGATGGAAGGAGAACTGACTCTGGGTGGTGAACACACAATGGGATTTATAGATGATGTAACACAGAATTGTACACCTGAAATCTATGTAATTTTACTAACAATTGTCACCCAATGAATTAAAAAAAAAAGTCTTTTCTGTTAAGACATCTGACTCTTACTGTTATTACTGTTCCTTATCTTGCAAACATAAGCTTTGAGAAAAGAGGAAGGGATAACCAGATACTCGAGGAATAGAATTGGGCTGATTTCATTATCTCACTAATAAAATTTAGACGGTCTCTACCTGTTGTAGGTTTTTGAGAAATATTTTTCACAAACAGATCCTTTGCAATTTTTTTTAAATCATCTTATAAAAAAAAATCCGTTTTCCCCCTTCTGTTTATTTCTGATTGTACCATTCTACCATAAAGAAAGCTATTTCATCATGTAACCCAACCTATTTCAAATGTAACCTAATCTAATTCAAAAAAGAATTGTTTTCTGTCTTTCAAAGGAAAACTTAAGTTTTTAAAAATGTGAAATTCACAGTTTACTAAACTCACAGTGGTTTACAGTGTCTAATCAGAACTGTTGGAGGTCCACATTTTTTCACCTGACTGCGACTTGATTTTCTGCTTATTTTTCTCATTGGATTTTGCTCCATATGTTGTTATTTTTCCTTGAAATATAGTTCTAGAATTACTGTATTGCAGGAACAAAATACCTCTTATAAAAACCCATGGTAGGTAACAGTTTAGAAGCTTTAAGACTTAGTAAAAAATGTGGGTTGTTAATCATTTAGGAAATGATATGCCCATTGTTAAGTGAAATTTGGAAATGTGGCTAATATTTATTGTTTTTGATTTCTAGTACTACTTATCTAACCTAAGCTTCAGAGCACATCAAACTATTTAAGTGCAATTGTAAGGAGTCCATGCATTGCTATGAAACCAAGCTAAAGGATTTATGCTGACTTGGAAAGAAGTGTATATGCTACTGATGGCTTGAACATTTAAAAGAAAGTAAAAATTTAAATGGTTTTGTGTTTTAAATTATTCAGTTCAATCAGATGCAGTTTGATCTTGATATTTTAAAGCATGCTAACCTACACTTAGCTTGATTATTTTAAAAATGGGTTTATTTTCAGCAAGTTGCCTTACTATGCCATTTAACTAATTTATTTCTATTACTGGGAGTGGTTTAAACAAAATATTGCAGCAAAGTTAGTGGTTTAGCACACCTGTAAATGTGATGACTTGCAGTTCCTCCTGCAGGTTTCAAGGATAAGCTGACATAAATCACTGTGTGCTTGGAAAAGAAAAAATAATATGGCAGTTTAAGTTCCTGTTTTTACAATTCTTTATACTGACAGTTAAAAATTTTTGCTACTTAATGGTAATGTAATTTCTTAAAAAGTTTAGTTACGCTTCTATGTTTATTTAAACAAAATCGAAATTAAAATGTTTAGACACATAATTTTGTATTTTCTTTTTATTTCTCCCCAGGTTTTCATTTTCATTCTTTTCTTTTAATTACAGAATTTTTTTTTTTTTGAGGTGAGAATGCTTAAGTTCTATTCTCAGTAATTTCATTCTCTTTTAATAATCTATTGTTCGATTTTGTTACTTAGCTTGTATTTTGTTTAATTTGATGTTTTAGTAATTTAAAAAATATTTTTGGTGTACTCATCTAGTATATCTTTCTTGCGCATGGGTTTCTCTCAAATTCATACTTGCTCTAAGTCTTAAAAAAAGTCATAGCCAAGCTTAAACTCTTTCTACATGGTAAATGGTGGTAAACATAGTTCCAGAATTGTTCGGACACCAAGAAACTCCAAGATTAACTACACTCTGTCTACATCCACTTTAGTGACAGGAAACTGAATAGTTGAGCTGTTCTTTGAATGCCTCTGTTTTAGAATTTGGGTCATCTTCCTTAGCTTAATGTAAAACTCTCTACCATTTAACCCTGTCTCTTATGAATGAGCTTCTGTAACTCAGAAGCATGTATGACTTAACATAGCCAAATTAGCCTGTAGTCTCAAACACGGCATGTGTGTATACCTACCACCAGGCTTTTGCTTAAAGGTCTCCCATGGATTTTTCTTCCCTTCCTCTTCTTGACCATGCAGATTTTCTCCTTACTTCAGGACCTACCTGAAGTCAAATCCCTTCTATCTCCCAACAGCCCCTTCTCTGAATGGGGAGACCTGTCTCTGAAGCTTTGTATCCCTTATTGTGGTATTATTCTTTGAACACTTAGCCTTTGCTACATTGTTCCTCTTCCCTTCACCCCAGCACTTGTACCACATAGTTTCTATAGTCCTAGGTCTGTATTGTTAGGGACATGGCAAGTCTAATAACACTCTCACAAATTCTAGGCTTGAAGTTTGGGAGTTTTTTCTTAGTGATTCATTTAATGCACAGAGGATGAATATTTTTAAAATGCATAATGACTGACAGCAGCGTGTTTAGAACATGAGGATATTTTAAAATGTTAAGGAATTGCAGGAGATGAAAAATAACGCAGAGTTCTTGATAACCTTTATCGAACTTCTCCTAATGTTAACATCTTACATAAGCACGCTTGGTAATTTTGGTACAATACTATTATAATACAATAGTACTATTGTACTGTTGGCATGATACTATTGAATAAACTACAGACCTTATTTGACTTACCACTAGATTTTTCTGTTAACGTACTTTTTTGGTTCAAGATCCCATCTAAGACCTACAGTGCCTTTAGTTTTCATGTCTCCATAGCTGCCTCCAATCTGTGATAATTCCTCACTTGTTTTTTGTTTTATGACCTTGACACTTTTAGAGAGTACTGATCAGGTATCTTGTAGCATATTCCTGAATTTGGATTTGTCTGATGTTTTCTCATGATACACTGAGCTTAATTAACTCATTCTTGGCAAGAGAACTACAGACGTGATTTTGTTCCTTTCTCAGTGTAACAGGAGGTACATGATGTCAATGTCTTATTACTGGTGATGTTGCCTTTGACACTTGGTTAAGGTGATGTCTCCCAGGTTTCTTTAGGGTAAAGTAACTGTTTTTCTTTTATAATTATATTAGTAAATATCTTGTGGGGGAGATATATTGAGACTATACAAATATCCCATTTCTCATTAAACTTTTGCCCACTAATTTTATCTGCTCTACTGATTTGTCATTATACATCTTATAAAATTATTTCTTAGTAGTTGTCCTAGGTTTTACAATAAAATTTTAAAACAATCAGAATCTACATTTAAAATAATATACTACTTTATGTGTAGTTTGATGGCCCTACAGCATTGTAGTTCCGATTCTTCTTACCCTTGTTTTGTACTATTTATTGTTGTCATGTATTTTAGTTTGCATATGCTATAAACACAATATGTTGCTGCTTTTTTTTTTTGCTTCAGATAGTTATCTTTTAGAGCAATAAAATATGAGGAGGAAATATTTTTATTTCACTTTCATTTGTTTCATTTCTTTGTGTAGATACAAGTTTTTGTCTGGTATACTCTTTCTTCATGAACTACTTTCTCTAATATTTCTTGTAAAGTAAGTTTGCTCGCAATAAATTCTCACAGGTTTTTGTTTGTGTGAGGAAGTTTTTATTTCTTCTTCATTTTTAAAAGATACTTTCAATGGGTATGGAGTTTTGGGTTTACTTTTGTTTTGTTTTGTTTTCCTCCAGCACTTTAAAGATACCACTCTGTTACCGTCTAGCTTGCATGATTTCTGGAGAAAAGTCTGTTGCTATCCTTACATTTGTTCCTCTGGCTCTGAATATAATCTTTTTTCTTCTCTCTGGCTGCCTTCAAGATTTTCTCTTTGTGTTTGTTTTCAGCAGTTTGAATATGACCTGCTTGAGACAGAGAGAGAAGGAGGGAAAGAGGGAGGGAGGGATGAAGCTTTTGTAGCCCCGACAGATGTTCTTAGATCTGTGGTTTTAAAGATTCTCATTTTGTTGTTGTTGATACTAAATTCATATGACACACAGTTAACCATTTTAAAATGTACAGTTTGGTGGTATTTAGTGTATTAACAGTGTTGTGCAACTACTAGCTTTCTTTAGTCAGTTTTGAAAAATTCTTGGTCATTATTTATTTATTTCTCCTGTTCTTTATCTCTTCTCCTTCTGTATTTCTGACTATGCATATATAAAATAGTTTTATTTTGTCCTACAACTTTTGGATGCTCAGTTCTGTTTTTTCCCCCCATCTTTTTTTCCTATGTGTTTCAGGTTTTAGTAATTATTTTTTTTTATTATAAACATTTTTTTATTGTGGTGAAATACACATAATGGAAAAGTTACCATTATGACCATTTTTAAAAAAAATCATAATATTTTCTTTATTTTACCAAAATTAGATCATATTGTATATACTTGTTTGTAACTTATTTTTTTACTTAATATGTTTTCACATCTTTCTTTTATAAATAGCATTTATTAGAGTGACATTGATTAATAAAATTATATAGGTTTCAAGTATATAATTTTATAATACATCTGTATGTTGCATTGTGTGTTCACACTCAAAGTCACAGCTCCTTCCGTCGCTATATACATATTTGACCCCCTTTACGCTTTTCTACCTCTTCTTCTCCCCCTTTTCCCTCTGGTAACCACTATACTGTTGTCTGTATCTAAGAGTTTTTATTTGTTTGTTTGTCTTGTTCATTTGTTGCTATCAGTTTTTTTTTTTTAAACAATTTTTTTTTAAAGATTTTATTGGGGAAGGGGAACAGGACTTTTATTGGGGAACAGTGTGTACTTCCAGGACTTTTTCCAAGTCAAGTTGTTGTCCTTTCAATCTTAGCTGTGGAGGGTGCCGTTCAGCTTCAAGTTGTTGTCCTTTCAGTCTTAGTTGTGGAGGGCGCAGCTCAGCTCCAGGTCCAGTTGCCGTTGCTAGTTGCAGGGGGCGCAGCTCACCATCCCTTGTGGGAGTTGAACCGGAAACCTTGTGGTTGAGAGGACGTCCTCCAACCAACTGAGCCATCCGGGAGCTCAGCGGCAGCTCAGCTCAAGGTGCCATGTTCAATCTTAGTTGCAGGGGGCGCTGCCCACCATCCCTTGCGGCCCACCATCCCTTGCAGGACTCGTGGAGTTGAACCGGCAACCTTGTGGTTGAGAGCCCACTGGCCCATGTGGGAGTCGAACCGGTAGCCTTTGGAGTTAGGAGCACGGAGCTCCAACCGCCTGAGCCACCAGGCTGGCCCCCTGTTGCTGTCAGTTTTATATCCCACATATGAGTGAAATCATGTGGTTCTTGACTTTTTTCCTTCTGACTTATTTCACTTAGCATGCTATTTTCAAGATTCATCCATGTTGTCACAAATGGCAGTATTTCATCTTATGGCCAAAAAATATTTCATTTTGTATACATATGTACCACATCATCTTTATCCAATCATCTATTGAAGGACACTTCATTTGTTTCCATATCTTGGCCACCGTGAATAATGCTGCAGTGAACATAGGGGTACATATATCTTTATGAATGAATGTTTTCAAATATTTTGGGTAGATACCTAGAAGAGGGATTGCTGGGTCACATGGTAATTCTGTTCTTAATTTTTTTGGGAAACCTCCATACTGTTTTCCGTAGTTAACCATTTTAAAGTGCACAGTTCAGTGGTATTTAGTGTATTCACAGTGTTGTGCAACCATAGTGGCTGTACCAATTTACATTCCCACCAGCAGTATATGAGGGTTCCTTTTTCTCCACAACCTCTCCAACATTTGTTATTACTTGTCTTATTGACAATAGCCATTCTAACAGGTGTGAGATGGTATCGCATTGTGGTTTTGATTTGCATTTCTATAATGGCTGGTGAAGTTGAGCATCTTTCCATATAGCTGTTGGCTGTTGTTATGTCTTCTTGGGAGAAGTGTCTGTTCAGGTCCTCTGCCCATTTTTTAAATTAAATTTATTGAAGTGACATTGGTTTGTAAAATTATATAGGTTTCAGGTATTCAATTCTACAATACATCATCTATATACTGCATTGTGTTCACAATCCAGAGTCAGTTCTCCTTCCATTACCATATATTTGACCACTTTACCCTCTTCTTCCACCTTCTCCTCCCACTTACCTAACGCTTAAACTGTAATCTATGTCTGTGCGTTTTGTTTGTCTTGTTTGCTTGTTTTCAATTTTATATCCCACATGTGAGTGAAATCACATGGTTCTCGATTTTTTGCGTCTGACTTATTTTGCTTAATATGATAATCTCAAGATCTATCCAGATTGTCACAAAAATGCCGTATTACTCAAAGCAATATACAGATTTAATGCAATCCCAGTCAAAATCCCAGTGGCATATTTTAAAGAAATAGAACAAAAAATCATCAGATTTGCTTGAAATCACAAAAGACCCCAAATAGCCAAAGCAATCCAGACATAAAAGAATAAGGCTGGAAGTATCACACTCCCTGACTTCAATTTATACTATAAAGCGACAATCAAAACAGCATGGTATTGGCAGAAAAACTGACAAACAGACCACTGGAATAGAATTGAGAACCCAGAAATAAACCCACATATATATGGGCAGATAATTTTTGACAAAGGACCAGAAACATACAATGGAGAAAAGAAAGCCTCTTCAATAAATGGTGCTGGGAAAATTGGAAAGCCACAAGCAAAAGAATGAAACTAGATTGCTATCTGTCACCATATACCAAAATTAACTCAAAATGGATTGAAGACCTAAACATAAGACCTAAAACATTAAACTGCATAGAAGAAAGCATAGGTACTAAACTTATAGGCCTTTGTATTAGATGGGATTTTATGAATTTGACCTCAAAGGCAAAGGAGGTAAAAGCAAAAGTAAATGAATTGGACTATATCAAACTATTAGGTTGGTGCAAAAGTAATTTTAGTTTTTGCAATTATGTTTAATCTTAAACTGCAGTTACTTTTGCACCAACCTAATTGAAAGGTTTTAGTAATTTCTGTACACCTATCTTTAAGTTCACTGATTCTTTCCTTGACTGTGTCAGTTCTGATAAGCATGTTGAAGACATTCTTCATCTCTGTTACTGTGTATTTTCTTTCTAGCATACTTTCTGTCTCTGCTGAAATTACCCAGTTGGTCATATATGCTGTCCATTTTTCCATTAGAGCCTTTAACATATGGATCATAGTCATTTAAAATTCTGTCAGGTTTAACATCTGTATCCTAACTGAGTCTGTTTCTGATGATTGCTTGTCATCAGAAACACTTACAAATGTGCTTTTTACCTTTTTTTTTGGTATGTTTTGCAATTGTTTATTGAAAGCTAGACATTTTATTTAGGATAATAAATAATTTTTATGTGTGGAAATGGGCATGCATTTCTGTATGCTAAGACTTTAGTGCAGGTGTTTGAGTTGATCTAATTTTGAGTTGGATTGGGTTTGAGATTTATTTCTTTAATGGCTTTGCTCAATACACCAAGCTTGTGATACTTTGTGTTTAGGGTGTTGACTAATTTGCTTGAGATTTTTTTTAATGTTCACTCCATCATCAGCTTTTGGGTTTCCCTTTGAGGTGTGCTTCAGAGAGAGTGTACCTCTTGCAGTTTACTTGCTCTGCTAGCTAGTTTGGCCATGGGGACTGGAGGGCATTCTGTTGTTGTGATAATAATACTTCAGTCTTCTGAAGACATGGAGTCCCTGAGTCTTGGGTTTGTGGCCTTCTCAAAGCTCCTATTTTTTGTCAGCTCTAATTCAGAGCCCAGCATGTTTTCCTGCCCCCTCTTCCAGGGGAAGAGGGTCACCCCCGATGCCCCTACCCCTTTTCTCTTCTTCTGGTTGCCATGGATATCATCAGTGCCCTAAGGTTTCGATGTTTGTTGCCCTTGTCCCTGCAGATTAAGGGTTTTGTTTTGTGAGGGAGACGGGAGGGTCTTTGCAGAGTTTTGTGCCCCTCCAATGTCTGCTTCTCCACTCCCTTTGTTCTGCTCCTTAGTGGAGACTTTCTCAGGACTCTGCCAGTTTTTTTTTATGTGAGCACTTGTTGGTCTTCATTGAGAACCTACCCCCATTTGCCTTACCTGTCTCTTACCAGTGCACTGTTAGTCTCCACCAATTTGTCAATCACCCTCGTGTAACTCCTACCCTAGTAAGCCAGAGGTCCTGTCTTGTTTCTGTCTGCATGCACCTATTTTAGATTTTGGGCTGGTTGTTTGCCCTGTGACCTTAGCATTCCAATGGGCTCCAGAAAAGTCATGAACTTGCGTTCTCTCTTTCTCCATTATAAGGTTGGGAGCAATACTCTTTCCAGTTCTCTAATGATCCATTGTCATTTTTTTGAAAACCTCTGTGATTTCAGTTTGATTTCTTCTTTCTCCAATACATGTTTAATACGTGGTTTTAAAGCTTCTGGGTACAAGGCCCTTTCTATTTTCTTATTATTGTTAGTAATTTTTTGTTTTGTTGTGTTGTATTTAGAGAATATTGTTTATAATATTTCTACTTTGTGGTATTGTTTCTTTTGACCTACCATGATTAATTTTTGTGTATGTGTCATTTGCTTTTGAGAGAAGGTATGTTCTCTATTACCAGAATGTAGAGTTTAATACATATCCTTAAGATCTTCTATCTCCTTTCTTTATAAATCTGTAGTTTTTAATTCATGAAGTTGGTTGCTGTTTTAGTTCATGCATACATATTTATAAGAGTAATATCTTCATTGTGAATTGTGGCTTTTAGCATTAAAAAATGACCTTTGTCACTTTTAATGTTTTGGATTTCAATTCTGTTTTGTTTAATATCAGATGGCTACCCCTACTCTCTCTTTTTTGTTTTCATTAGCCTGATATTTTAATTTTTATTTTATTTTTACTCATTTTGAATTACTTTGTATTAAGTGTATCTGTTGTGTATATCTCTTATATATAGTTGAGTCTTCTTTCATGAGCCAAATTGAAATGCTTTTCTTTTAATAGATAAGTCTCTTCATAGGCACTAATATGATTGAAGTTTTTGGTGTTCCACATTTAGTGTTCATAATATTTTATAATTATGCATGCTTTGTTGTATTTGCTATATTTTTTATGAGATGTATTTTAGGCTTTTATTTATTATTATTTTTCTTGGTAAATAAGAAGGCTTATGTTTTTGTTCTTGGGGGGTTACTTTTATTTTTAATTAAGTTAATTGGGGTGACAATTGTTAGTAAAGTTACATAGGTTTCAGGTGTACAGTTCTGTAATACATCATCTATATACCACATTGTGTGTTCACCACCCAGAGTCAGTTCTCCTTCCGTCACCATATATCCCTTTTACCCTCCTCTACTACCCCCTTACCCTTTGGTAACCACTAAACTATTGTCTATGTCTGAGTTTTTGTTTCTTTGTTTGTCTTGTTCTTTTGTTGCTTTCATGTGGTTACTTTTATACTTAACTTTTTTAAGGCCCTTAGTCTCATGCTTTTGTTTTAGTCTCTTATTATGTGATTTATCAAGTTTTGTTTTTTTTAGAAAGTGTGATGGTAGTATCTTCCTTTTTCTTTTTTTTTTTTTAAGATTTTACTGGGGAAGGGGAACAGGACTTTATTGGGGAACAGTGTGTACTTCCAGGCCTTTTTTCCAAGTCAAGTTGTTGTCCTTTCAATCTTAGTTGTGGAGGGCGCGGCTCAGCTCCAGGTCCAGTTGCCGTTTTCTAGTTGCAGGGGTCGCAGCCCACCATCCCTTGTGGGAGTCAAACTGGCAACCTTGTGGTTCAGAGGATGCGCTCCAACCAACTGAGCCATCCGGGAGCTCAGTGGCAGCTCAGCTCAAGGTGCCGTGTTCAATCTTAGTAGAAGGGGGCGGAGCCCACCATCCCTTGTGGGACTTGAGGAGTTGAACCGGCAACCTTGTGGTTGAGAGCCCACTGGCTCATGTGGGAATCGAACCGGCAGCCTTTGGAGTTAGGAGCATGGAGCTCTAACCTCCTGAGCCACTGGGCCGGCCCTGATTTATCAATTTTTATTGTATTCTTTAAGCCTACCTTTTGCCTATGTAGCAGTCAACGTACTTATTCTATTTACCTCTTTCCCTCTTCCTTCTTCCATGTAAAAAGTTGCATTATTTATACTTTTTCAAAACATTTACATTTACCCATTAGTCTTGTACCCTTAATCCTACCTTTGTTTTTAAAACACTCATCATTGGTCCTTTTACTAAAGTTTTCTTGTTCATTGATTGATTGGAGGAGGCTCTTTCTTTGGTAGATTTCTCAAGAAAGGCTGATGGATGCAGAATTCCCTAACTTCTTGTATGCTGAAAACTATTTTTCTGTCACCCTGATATTTGAAGAACACCTTGGCTACATATAAGATCTTTGGTTCATGCTTTCTTTAATTGTGTGTGTGTTTTTTTTTTTTTTAAAACTGCCTCGTTATTGCCTTGCTTTGTATATATGTTTGGAAACCCTGATGCCAGTCTTAATCTTTTGCTTTTGTAAGTTATTGATCTTTGCCTGGAGGCCTTGAGGATTTTATCTTTATGTTTGTAGTTTAGTAGTTTTAGTAGAATACGTCTCAGAGTTGATCAGTCTGGATTAAGTTTCTCCAGGAACCAGTGAGCTGGTCTAGTCACTATATAGATTCATGTCTTTTTGTTTTTCTGGAAAGCTTTATTAGAACATAGTTTTAAGTTTTAGTTCTGTTCCATTGTTTTGTTTTTTGTTTTCAAGGACTTAACAGTATGAACATTATCTTGTCTCTCTTCCACTTCTACTACTTTCTTTCTGTTCCTTTTTACTTTTTTTCATAATATTATTTTCATTCTTTTGCTTGTTTTCCTGCCTTTCTTCAATTCCCTCATTAAATTTTGTTGGCATCTATTTTCCCTTGGGTACCCTGTGATTTATTCTTCATTTCTGAGAGAATTTTGTCTTTGTCTTTTTTTTCCTGAGTTTCATCAAATTCTTTAATTTCTTCCTGTCTTTTTTTGTTATTGTTATTCATAGTTTTTGAATTTTCTGTTTTAAGGTGTTCTTTCATAATTCTCAATAAAATGCTTTTTTAAATATACCTAAATATACTGTTTGGAGTATTGATTTATAGTTATTTTCTATCTTGTAATTGTTTTTTGGGAACAATTTTTCTTAGATATGAAATTTCATTTCTTGATTTTTTTTGCAATAGCTCATATATTTGTGGATTTTTGTTTCAATTTATGTTTATTTTTATGGTAATACTGTGATTTACAAGATTTTTATTTAATGGCGCCCTCTTCTGTCAGTTTAGCAAAGTTCAAATGCTTTAGCTAGTTTTTTTGGTTTGTTTGGTGTGTGGGGGTGCTGGGTGAAGGGGTGGTGAGGAGTAATAAGTGCTTTGAGTTTATGGTTCTCTTTTGTCTTACAAGATCTGTTTTGCTGCTTCTCCTCTTTACCACTCCATTGCCAAATGGGGGTTTTCACTTTCTATTTTCTTTGTTTCTCTCTGCAGAAGCTATGTGTTTCTTAGATTGCTCCTTTAAGTTTATGTCTGACCCTTTAAATTGTGCTAGTTTGAAGGCCCTTTCCTGTGATCTTTGCTCTGACCTGTTTATATACTCTAGTGTTTCCAGACAGATAGGACTTAAGCTCTCAGGCAGTAGTTTTAGAGTAATTTTAATCTCGTTTTCTAGCTTCCCTCTTCTGTCTTCTCAGTACTTCTGGGTCTGTCTTTATGGGTAGGGATGGGACTAGGAACATGAGAGATCATATAATGGGATTTGGTAAATTTTCTCTTTGTATTCATAGTTATTTTGAAGTTTCAATAATCTCTTTCTGCAAGTCATGATGAGGGCATGATTTTTGTTTAGCTTTATTTTCCCCTTGCTGTTGAGTATTTTGGATGGTGTAACAGTCTGGGTCCAACCAGGATATGAAAAACTACAGAGTAGGTTAAACAGGTGAAGTTTAATATGAAGAATTGTTAACTATGATAAATGAGTAAATATATGACATGAGGAAACTATATTGTACTATAGGGCTGAGGGAGAGTACCCAAGGGAGGACAACTTAGAAGAGATTCAGACCCTGTGGGAGATGTCGTTCCGCCCCCTGAATAGAAGTTTTCTGTTTGGCCAGGCCAGAACTGGTTAGTAGTCACTGGGCAAGTAATTGGCACCCTCTGGTGTGCAGATGTGGGAGCAAATCAGCAATCAGTAGTGTGGATGTGCAGTGGGCTTGCTTTGAATTGGGGATCCTCTGGGTACAGGCAGGGTGCATGTGGAGGGTGGGGACTTGCAGAAGGTGTGGCAGCGTGGTGTGAACCATCTGGCCGCAAGCTCTACACAGGAGCTTGCAGAGGGAGCCAGGGTGCTGGTGATTGGGCAGGAAACCTTCGGAAACTGGTTTCCATGTTGAGAGTGGCATAGAAAGATTATCACTAGGCCGAGACTGCAAGGTTGCAGAGGAACTGTGTTCTGGGCCCACGACTGACGCGGAGCTCCACTGGGTATGGGTGTCCTCACTGCCACACTGACGTTTATGCTGCAGCCGGAAACTGCGAGGGCCTTTCCTTCTGCCCTTCCAGTGCCCTCTACTGAGAAAACTTAGCATTGTGCTCACTTTAAAAGAGAGATGTTTAAAGGAATTCTTGTTTTGTTTTTAAATAGCATAATTGAAGTGTGAATCTGAGAGTCTATAAATTGATAAATGAAAGTTAGGCAATTACTGTTGACTTTAGTTACCTGGAAGTCCCACCAAATTTTATATATCTGTGCCTTTTTTCTTATTAAAACCTTCCTTTGGCGTGTTATCCCTTAGCACTTCAAACCTTTCCTTCCTCCAACCCTGTCAAATGTTTCTCCTGCTTCAGGCACCCTCTGTTAAAATCTTGACCTTAATCTTTTCATTACCAATCACTGACACCTCCTTCATAATCTTAATTTCAAGCATCTCTCTTTTCCCTCCCCCATCTCATACCCTTTAATAACCTGACTTGGAAAATCCTTTAAGTGCACTAGAATCTATAATTCATTGATCCTGCCACCTTTACAATGTCTTTCAGATCCTGTGTATCCACTTTTCCAGATTAGATTTTTTTTGGTTCCATCATTATATTGACACTGCTGTAGGGCCAAAACTTGGAAGTTTAGGTTTTCTGAGTCTAGATTCAGATTCCACTGTACTAGAGATGCAAACAGTTTTAACATATAAGCCAACTCTGTTCAACATTTTTTTTTCACGTGTCCAAAGGCAGTTGATAGTGTGTTGGCCTCAAGAAGTATATTGAGGTTTATGAAATTATGTCCCATGTATTAGGAGAAAGTATTTGCTTCTGAATACCTACCATGGACATACGTATATTTCTCATTGTAAAAACATTTGTTTCAAAATGCCTTACAAATCAGTTGTGATCACTAATATGTTCAAATAGCAAATTTAAGTTTTGATTGTAGACAAAGATAAAATTGGCATTGATAATCTTTCTCCTCCTAGCATCTGGGGTGATGTTCTAAAAAGCTAATATATAATTCCAAATGATTTTATATTTTTCACTAATTAATTAATATATTATATTGAGTCCCTGCTATGTGCCAGCACTTTTCTAGGCACTGGGAATATAGCAGTGAACAATATAAACAAGGTCCATGCTCTTATTGGAACTGATAGTCTTGTCTTGGCTGGGTGGGAGCCCTAATATCTGCAGGTAAATTTATACATATACAATATAATTTTAGAAGATGATAAATACTGTGAAGAAAACCAAACAGGACTGAAGATAGGGAGGGTTATTTTATATTGTGGATTCAGGTAGGGTTAATTTATGGGGTAACATTTTAGCTGACACCTGAGAATGGGGAGCCATCGTGTAAAGATATAGGGAACAGCATCGTTGACACAGAGAGAAGAGCAAATGGAAAGGCCCTGACTTGAGAGCCGCCTATATTTGAGGAAGAGCTGCAGTCTACTGTGGCTAGAGTATAGTGAGCCATACTGATATATATACTCATATATAGTGAGTATAGTGAGAGTATAGAGTAAGGATGGAGAACGACAAGAGAAAAAAGAAGAGACAGGGGCTTCATTTCTTAGGCCTGTAGATGAGGATTTTGTGTGTATCAAGAACATTCAATTTGATAACTCATAATCCAAAAATGATTTTCTCATTAATGCATGAAGCACTTAGATGCATGTTAAAAATGATATAGAATATTGGTTTGGATTACAAAGCAGTGTTCTCTTACAGTAGACATCAAACAACAAGCTATATAATACCTGTCAATGAAGAAACAATGGAAGAACTCATTATTGTTCTGAAGAGATGATTACCCAACCCCTTGGTTCTTTTTATACTTACCTGCTTCTTACCATTTGGATTGCATTGATCTAGGAGTTCAAAATCAAGTTTTACATCAGAAAGAAAGGATTGGTTCTGGTCAGTCAACATGAAAGGGGTAAGCACTTTTAGTGAGTGTAGTTACTCATTGTATCTGGACCCAGTACTCCTATTTAGGGTGACAAGACTCAGTATACCTAGACAAGTGTAACAACAGCTTACATTTTTGATCAGTAAGTGAAATGAAGTCCAGAATTCCAAGTAAGTTATTATAGAAAGTATAATGAGGCCCTTGCATTCCTAATCAGTCAGGAGATGCAAAAGTCCAAATCTCTTACTTAGTCTGGAAATGTAGTGATCCAGCATTCCTAGTTGGAAGTATAATAGTCAGGAAGTATAATAGTCCAACACTTAGGCAGATATTGCTTAGTGACTGGTAGGAAGATTTGATGGAAAGGAAATAGAAACTAATGGTTATAGTGAAGTTTTGGAATCGTTAATTTATTCAAGCCATGTTTTTGATTGATATCCTTAAAATTTTATGCCTTATTATCTGGGTTTTCTTTTTACCTCAGTAACTTCTTTTAAAATTACTATCTGAATTTTCATTCTTTCCAAGTATTTTTGTCTTATCATATTAATTGATTGGCTAATTCAAAATGTTGCTGTTCAAATAACTTCATATTGTTTTCTGTTTTTTCCTTTGTTAGTCAAAGGCCTAGAATTCTTACCCTTATCTTCCTTTTAATAAAACCTAAAAGGCAAAGAAAGAAATGAAAAACATAGCCAGGCTTAGCCTGTTTCTTCTGAGTTTACTACTATCATATTTTAAAAATATAATTATTTGTTTTAATACATGAACTATACATAGATATTATTGGGAAAACTGAAAATTACATAAAAGCAACAAAGGAAAAAGCCACTTATAATCTTATACTACAACTTTTGCTTGGCATTTTGATATATTTCCTTCTAGTCTTTATTTTTTTCCTATACTTATGTATAAGCATGTGTACATATATATCACTTAAACTATTTTGGATCACAAATATCTTAAAATTTCTTGAAACCTATGGATGATAGAAAAATACATAAAAATTAAAGACAAAATATATGTATATTTTTAGGGGGATTCAGGATTCAGCCTATCAGCACAGGTCTTTATAATTTGCTGTCATATGTTGTTGCTGAACCTTGTTCTTTTTGAACTTGTTCTGCTGCAGTAGAGCCATTCCTGCCCCTGATCTTTGGGCTATGGTAATGCGATATTTGGGATGGAGGGTGACACTTAGCACCCTCATAGTTCATGTTCACTGTTAGCTATTTTTGTCAAAGTATGACCCTCAAGTACCAAGGGGCGGGGTCCTGAGGGACTTCCAGTTTCAGTAACATGTAATGTCAGTAGCGATCTTACATCAATAACCCAGGTCATAGTTGTTGTGTTGTTGTTTTTTTTAATCAACTGAGTAGTATTCCATTGTAAGATGTACCGTAATTTATTTAATTAATCCTCTTGATATACATTTAAGCTGTTCTTAATTTTCCTCTACTTTAAGAGAAGCAATGATGCAGTAAATACACTTATATTTACTTGTTTGACAGTTTCCTTCCAGTGTAATCCTAGAAGTGAGATTGCTCAAATTTGATGTGAGTTGCCTGGTTATGCTTGATTAATGTACCAATTTGTAAACAACAGTTTATCTTTGCTAACACTAGGCATGGAGTATTTTTATTAGTTACAATTTTTACAAAGTGAAATGCATACATCTTAAGTATACAGTTAGATGAATTTTGACAGTTCTATACACATACGTAACTAATACCTCCATCAGTATATAGAACATTTCCATGATCACAGAGAGATTCCTTGTGAATCTTTCTCAAGTGTTTATACATCATTTATTTATATTCTGAATAGATAGTGAAGTATCTATTCAGATCTTTTGTGCATTCTGTTTGCATTGTTTTTCTTTTTATTACTGAATTATAGGAGTTCTTTATATATTCTTTATATATGTAAAGATACTAGTCCTTTGTCAAATATATGTATTATAAATATTTTCTTCCTATTAAATATGTCTTACTATTTCATTTTTTTTAGTGATGTCTTTTGAAAAACAAAGGGTTTTAATTTTGATGAAGTTCATTTTATGAATAATTTTCTTTAATTGTTCATGCTTTTATGTTTTATCTAAGAAATTTTTGCCTTACACAAGGTCACAAAGATTTTCTTCTGTTTTTCCCTAAAAGTTTTATAGTTTTAGCTTTTATGTTAAGGTGTATGATCCATTTTGAGGTAATTTTTTTTGTATGGTATGAGTTTAAATTTGAAGTCCTTTTTATTATTTTCTGCCAAATGGATATCCAGTTGTTCCTGCATCATTTTTGAAAAGACTCTTCCTTCCTCATTAAATTACCTTGTCACCCTTATTGAAAAATCAATTAAATGTACAGAAATGTTATGGTTTAGAGGAATGGGTTTGTTCATGCTGTTGAAGTACAAGGAATCAAGATCTAGGCTTTTTATGTCTAGAAGTTGATTAATTTTGACAGGCTTTAGTTTTTCTTTTACTAATATCTTGGGTTGTCTGTAGTAGAATCTGATTTGCAATGTACTTGTTTTCAGAAGGACATGTTCAGATTTTTTCCCCCCTCTCTATTTAATTACTAGTTTTGCAAAAATTGTCTTCTGGTATTGAGGGTTAAACAGGTTCCTAGCCATGTGGAAATAGTTATTAGAAGGATCTGACAGGTCATGAACATCCTTAGGACATCCCACTAGCCTTTCCTGTGAAAGCATAAGATGTTGGAATTATTGAAATCTGATCAACAATATTTAGGCTGTTTCTTCATTGCTTATATTTGCTGACATCTTTTTTTGTTGTTAGGCCAACAGTGATTGTGGCCTTATGAAATTCTGGTTGAATAAAACACACCCGGAGATATAGTAATTTATAAACATGAAAGGAGACTAAAGTCTGTAAATACTAGACATCTTATATATGAAAACATTTTGTGTGTTTTGTGTTGGGAGTACATGAACTTGGAGTGTGTGGCTGGCCATCCGAAAGTGGACATTTGCTAGGTGTTGATGTCACCATGCTAAACTAATGTAAACAAATGTGTTTCATGAGTAGGCAGCAGCTTGATTTTTTGTTGTTTATTTATAAAAATAATAGTGGAGATTTAGTTACTGCAGACATAAATTCCTTTTCTTCTGTTTTTCTTACACAGTACCAACAAAAAATGTGCAATCATTAAGCAAGTGGCACGCTAATAAGCGTATATTCCTTTTTATGAAAAAAACTTCTCTGTTTGCAATAGAGAGTTCTTTGTACTCTGAGCACAGCAAGAAGGCAGCAACTGAGATCTTAGGAGTGCCTGATAGCACAGCAAAGTTGAATATTTTTCCCCTAGTATTTTAATAATGAATGTTTATTTCAATGGTTTATACCTTGATAGTGAATGCTGAAAACTTCTTCGGCTTCCAATTTTACTGTCTGAAAGATTGATCTGAATTATAAATTTGAATCTGATTTGGATATTTTTATTATTATAACTTTAAAAAGAGTTATTAGTAAATCTAATAGTAATAGTGATATATTTGTAATTATCACACTTAAGGAATTTTCAAAATAACAAAATCTTATAAGAAAATTATGATTTTCAGAATGGTTATATTTGCAAAACCAGTGGCATCTGTGGTAGCAGCTGGTTGTCACAGATATTTTCCAGAGAGATTCCAGAATAATTTTCGGTTTTGGTTACCACTCTACACATACTAATGCATACATTTACCCTATAGCTTTCTGTGGTTACATAGACTTCTCAGGATAAAACTTTCTTAACAATCCAGAGTTTTAAAAGATATCAGTTGTTGAATATCAGTTATAGATTCTTCACTTTTTTCTTTTTTTTAAAGAACATCTGCCATCTGATGATATCTGCAGGGATGATATCTTTAGCCCAGATGGTTCAGTCTGTAAAGCCAGCCTGCTGTAATATACCAAAGGATGTTTTAAAAGTTGAGCATGCCTTTATGATTTGATTTTGGGGGTGGGGGTGGAAGGCACTTTCTGGTTTTAAAGGGCACATAGTATAAAGAAGTTTTTCCTTTCTCAACCCTATTCATTACTATTTTTATAAAGCTAATGATTGAATTGAGTTTCTAGACTGGTATGTATTTGACACAAATTGTTTTGGGTAAGTGTTAGATCATAGAAGTATGCTTCAGTTGTTGAACTTGCATAATAGAAGTTATTTTAACTAGCATTTAGCTCTTTTGTAAGAAACAGATTTCACATTAAAATCAATGCATGTAATATGTAATAAAGTTCATGAAGAACATCAGCTATGTTGTTTTCTTGCCCAAAGTATTTAGATGAATATAATCATGAGGAAACAATCAGACAAATCCAAACTGTGGATCATTGTATAAAATACCTGGTTTAAAATTGTTAATGACATGTAACCCCACCCCCACCCTCACCCCCACCCCCCCATCCCCCAGGAAAAAAGGTGGGGAACCTGTTCTGGATTAAAGGAAACCAAGACACAAGACAGCTAAATGCAATGCATGACCTTTAACTGGATCCAGATCACAAACAGTAACAATAGGAACAACAAAAACAGCACACTTACAAAGGGACAATGGGACGGTTGGAGAAATTTGAATATGTAGTATATCTTAGATGCAATAGTGTCAATATTACATTTTTTGAATGTCATAATTGTATTGTAGTTATATAGGAGACTGTCTTTGTTCTTAAGATTAAATGCTGGGGTAGCGTCATGTCTGCAGTTTACTTTCAGATGTTTAAAAAAGAAAAGATGGGTGCATGTTGCCAGAGAAAATGAAAGTAAATTTGGCAAAGTGTTAACAATTATTGAATCTAGTACATGAAAGGTGTATTGGTGTTCACTGTACTGTTCTTTTAGCTTTTCCCTAGCTTGAAACTTTTTAAAACAAAAAGGTGGCAATAAAACTCCACAAAGAGTAGACTTTGACATTAGGATGGTGAAACTTTTTTTGGTTTGATTTTCATCCTATACTTTTTTTTTCTAATTGTATCTTTTGCAAGAGCTTATTGAATGTGTCATATGTTATATGCTCAGTAATTATTCATTGATTTCCTGCATTTTAATAATACCATTCCATGATTTTAGGATATTTTACAGTTTAAAGAACATATATAGAGGATTATACACACTTTGTTTTCATTTGATGAAATAGGAAAGACAGGTGTTTTTCTTTATTTTACAAATGAACAATGTGAGGTTTAGAGAAATGTGTCCAAGGTCATAGCCAACTACCGTCATGCCCAGGCTTCTCTACTAAGCCTTGGAGTCCTCTTCTTCATTAATCACTCATTAGACACGTCCACCTGGATGTCCCACAGGTGTCTTAAATGCGATGTGCCACAAACTAGTCATTCTCTCTCTTTGTATTCTCTGTTTAATGTTGCCTGGATCTACCCAGATGGACTAGTCAGGCACCTGGGTATCATCCTACAATTCCGATCCTCAGATGTAATTGGTGAGAAGTGGAGGAAAGAAAACTAATATATTTCACGTACCTGTTCAATACCCTCTTCTGTGTGTTTGCTGATTTTTGTAAATCCTTTTAGCAACCGCTGTGTTTAGATGGTGTCTCCATTTTTACAGTTCCATAGTAGAACTGTACTATTAGGAAATATGCTCAAAGAAGGGAAAATGCTTTGACTTAAGTTGTAGACCTTGTAAGGAGTGAACTTAGGTCATCCAGTTTCTAAAGTCTGCATTCTTTTCAATGTTCCTAAGCAAATTAAAAAAAAACAATCTTTCTCTTTCTGACACTACGATTGCCTAAGTCTCAGTTTGGATTACTGAAAGAGCCTACTTCATCAGTCCTTCTGCTGTCAAACTCATTTTCTTCAGTTAAGCCTCCATGTTGTTGTCAGAGTGATCTTTCTAAAAATCAAATCTAGTCATATTTCTTCTTTTCAGTGATATGATGAAAGCAGCAAGTAAAGCACTTCATTTGATCTAGTCCCTACCTACTTCTCTGACCTCATCTTTACACACTTCTTCACATCTACTCTACTCTCCAGCCACACAGAAACATTGACTTGCAGCTGCAATAGTCTGTCATGACTGCATGCCCTCATATTTGTTATTACCCTAGCTCTTTTACTCTTTGCCACATTATCTGTTTCATTTATTCAAGATTATAAAGTATAAGTTCCTACAGGAAGTGTGCATAACACCTTCACTGGCTGAATTCGGTGATTTTTCTTTGCACTGTGCATATTTGCCAGAGAACTATATTTTAACTATTTGTTTTTATGCCTTTTGCTATAAAACTATGAATTCCTTGAGAGTCACAGCTCACACATATTAGGTGTTCGGTAAATGTCAGTGGACCTCCGTTTAATCCTAACGCTATGGAAATACTTTTCCTTAAGGTATATGTTGGTATTCGATAGAAGTGTTGTGGGTTTTATATTTATTTATTTTATTCATCCCCAGTATTGGACTAGTAATTGGGGAACCTGATTTCTAGTTTTGATTCTGCCCCTTATTTGGTGGTATACTCTCTTAGGCAGGTCACTGTAACTTTCTAGGCCTCAGTTACCTCATCCAGTTAATGACAGGTTGAATTAAATGTTTTCTGATCCGCCCCCCACCCCAACCATCTTTCTCAGTAACTGATTTCATCCAGGAGGTTTTTGATTAGAGATGTAACACATTGACAGTGGTTTTATAAAGCTTCACTTTGCCAGAGTATGTAGGATGACTTGGAAGGGGTTAGCATATATAGATGCAGAGAGACCACTTAAGAGAAGAATGTGCTTTTAATGAACATCTGGGATAGGATCAGTATTTGGGAAAGGAGAAATAATTGCGAGGGAAGCTTTCCAATTTGAAAGGGCAAGGGCAGAGTAGAGTGAGTTGTCTTCTGCTCAACCCCCAGCCCCACAAGTGAATTCCAAGAATCAAAGCCTGTGTTGACTTCTGTAGAGAGCTAGATTTCTAGGGCTGCTCTAACAAATTACCAGTTCCGGGGGTCAGAAATCCAAAATTACAGCGTTGGTAGGACCATACTTCCTCTGAAGGATCTAGGGGAGAATCCTTTCTTGCCTATTCCAGATTCTGATGGCTCCTGGTGTTCTTTGGTTTGTGGCAGTATAACTCCAGTCTCTGCCTCCATCCTCACATGGCCTTCTTCCCTGTGTGTCTTTTTTTGGTCTCTGATAAGGATACTCTCATTGAATTTAGTGTTCACCCTATTCCAGTATTATCTTGATCCTTACCTTAATTACATCTACAAAGACCTTATTACCAAATAAGGTCACATTTTTAGGTTATAGGTAGACATGAATTTTTTTGGCACGCTATTCACCCACTCACTACAGGAAAATGCTGACAATTTGAGATAACTCTTATCAGTGGTGACCTTGTTTTCCTTTGATCATATTTATTCATTTGCTCAAGAAACAGTGAACCCCAACACTACTGGCGGCAGGTTTAGAGAAAGATGGACCAGATAGATTCTTTGCTCTTAAGGAGCTTCCAGCGTGTAGTTGGAAGGCAGATACAGACTTCATTATCTACAACACAGTATGACAAGCTGGTTAGAAGAGGCTTATACTAGGTGCTGAGTATACCTATGTATTCGCCCTGTATTTGCTGTGGAGGGGCCAAGGAGGGAGGAGATAAAAGGAGAGTCAGGAAAGACTTAACAAAAGAAATGACATTTGAATTTTAAAGGAAGACAAGAAGTTACTGAGACAGGTAATATCAGGTGTATGGCACTGTGAATTGAAAGAGAGTGGCTCAGGTTCTAAAGTACCACTGGATCAGCCTATATACTATACAGAGGAATGAGAATAAATAATAAGCTTCTGTTTTCTTACAACGTTGACTTCCTGATTCTGGATTACAATAGTCCCACGAACACTGTGACAAAGACAGTACTATAATACATTTTTCCAAGTCTCTTTTCATTTTACTCCTTCCTGGGTGAAGAGCTGATTTTTCTAGCCCTTTTGAATTTAGATAGGGACATCCCTCCCTCCGTCCTTCCCTTCTCCTCTTTTCTCCTTCCTCCTAAACTGGCCGGTGATGGAAGCTGTGTTCATATGGTGGAGCTATAATATTGGAGCAGCCTGAATCTCTGAGTTACCACGTGGAAGACAGCTACCTGGGAAAGTTCCCATACTTTCAGCAGGTTTTGCATAAGTGAGAAATAAACTTTTTGATTTGGTAAACCACCTAAATTGGGGTATCATTTGTTACTGCAGCATAGCTTATGCTATCCTGACATATAGTTTTTGAAAACTTCCTTTAAATATTCCCCACATTAAAAATAAAAATGGCAAAGGAAGATAGTTGCTAGTTTTACATTTTAGATTGAAAATATATTTCAAATGTAATTATGTATTTCAAACCTACCTCTTTTTTTACAATTATAAAAATCATACAGATTCATTTTATAAAACTTAGAAGAATATAGAGTAGCTATCTCTCCACCCACTTATAAATGTTAGTAATTTGGCTTAAGTAAATCTCTCCCCCAAATGATTCTTTCATAAATTATTTTAATGTATTTTTAAATGTCATAAAATATTTTTATAAAGGATGATTTTTAATGGCCCCACCACATGCTATCATGGAATGTAGTATTTAACCAGCCTCCAATTATTATTTAGTTCTAATTGTTTTTACAATATAAACATGACAGAATATTCTTATAGAAAAATCATGTAAAAATCCCTAATTATTTCCTTAAACCCAAAACCTAAGGATAGAGTTGCTGATTTAAAGGGATCCCCCTCCCTGCCCCTTTTTAATGCTTTTGATATTATATCAAATTAACTTTCAGAAAGGTTGCATCTATTTGTAATCCCACCAACAGTATATAAGAAAGCCTTTGTAAAATTTTTTTATTAAAATTTACTGGGGTGACATTGGTCAATAAAATTATGTAGGTTTTAAATGTACAATTCTGTAGTACGTCATATATATTACATTGTGTGTTCACCCACAGTCAAATCTTCCATCACCATATATTTGACTCCCTTACTCTTTTCTACCTCCCACAACTCCCTCTTCCCTCTGGTAACCACTGTACTGTTGTCTTTGTCTTTGTTTTTGTTTCTTTTGTCTTGTTTGTTCACTTGTTGCTTTCAGTTTTATATTCCACATATGAGTGAAATCATATGGTTCTTGGGTTTTTTCCACCTGACTCATTTCACTTAGCACGATATTCTCAAGAACCATCCATGTTGTCGCAAATGGCAGTATTTCCATCTCTTATGGCCGAGTAATATTCCACTGTATATATGTAACACATCTCTATCCAATCATCTATCGATGGATACTTCGGTTTCCATGCCTTGGCCACTGTGAATAATGTTTCAGTGAACATAGGTGTACATATATCTTTACGAGTAAATGTTTTCAAATTTTTCGGGTACATACACAGAAGAGAGATTGCTGGGTCATATGGTAACTCTATTCTTAACTTTTGGAGGAACCTTTATACTGTTTTCCATAGTGGCTGTACCAGTTTATATTCCCACCTGTAGTGTATGAGGAGTCCCTTTTTCCCACAGCCTCTCCAACATTTATTACTTGTCTTGTTGATAACAGCCATTCTTACAGGTGTGAGGTGGTTATCTCATTGTGGTTTTGATTTGCATTTCCCAGTAGCTAGTGAAGTTGAGCATCTTTTCATATATCTTTTGGCCATTTGTATGTCTTCTTGGGAAGAAAGCTTTTTCATTGTAATCTTAGCAACACTAGATATTTTCGTGTGTGTGTGTACTTGCCTGTCTGATAAGTGAGCATGTTATCTTGTTTTGATTTTTATTTCTATGGTTGAGATTTTCTATCCCCACATGTTGCATTGCTCATTTATATTTATCTCCTATGAGGTTTGTATCCTTTGTTCATTTTTTCAGTTATTAAAAAATTTTTTTTAGGAATACAGTAACCATGTTATTCTTTTCTTTTCCTTTTTATGTGTGCATGAGAGTGAAATATAAAAATGTGTATCTATATAAATGTACACTTTCAATAAATATAAAAATTCTAAGTGCAAAAAATTTTTTTAGTGAATTTTTATAACTGTCTATTAAATACAGTATTTTTAAAAAACAATTATGTATGTGCACCTATTCCCCTCCCCCCCATTTTGTTATTTGTTGTTTAAATTTATGGGGTTCTTGGGTATCACATTATTTTTGTGTGGTCAAATGTGTCAACTTTTTTATTCTTTTCCTTTATTAGTATGCTTAAATAGGGCTTCTTTACTACAAGAGCAGATGAAACACCCACATACATTTGTCCTAGTACGGCTGTTTACATGTTTTTCACATTTAACTCTTTAATCCACATAAGATCTGTTATTAGGTAAATAATCTAATTTACCTTTTTCTCAGTTAATCAGTTAACTGGGAACATTTTTGTTTTGTTTTACAACCCCTGTTTTCTCTTTGACTTGGAATGTCACCTTTAGCATATGTTGAATTTTTCTTTATATTAGGATTTCCTTTGGTCTTTTTGATTTTTAAGATCTATTCTTGAACTAGCTCCAAGTAGTTTTTCTTAAGGTGACTTTATAATGTATCTTTACATACGATGGATGAATATATTTTCATTACACTTCTTTCACAAAAAAGTTTTGCTTGTTTTCAGCTGGTTTATTTTATTTTATTTTTTTTTGCTTCTGGATAAGTTTTAGAATTGTTGGCTTACAAAAACAAAATGTTGGCATTACTATTGGAATTTCTTTATTCTTATAAGGTAACTTGGGAGAAATTGGCATCATTTCAATAGTGTTTCCGTTCAGGGGTAGATTCTCATTTCTTTAAATTTTCTTATTATGTTCTTCAGTATAGTTTTAAATGTATTTATTTTTTATTTTAAAGTGAGATGAGAAGCCATTGGAGTTGATAGATGAAAAGCCATTAGAGTTGATAAGACTTCGAGCCCTGAAAGAAGCCACAGTATAGAATAGCTTATGTATATGATAGACTAGTAACAAATTCTATTCAGATTATAAAATGTAGGGTGGTCAAACTTGGAAATGTTTTATAAAAGAAGTACTGGTTGCCAAAGTGGTTACTCTGAATTGATCTAATGATTGTCACAGAAAATTTATTAGAGCAACCTTTAAGAAAATGCATCTGTGTCTTAAATGACACCCTCGGGATCATGAGGAGACGGTTAAACAGACGGTGTCTACTTTAGATCTCTGATGTGGATGCGGATATCTCCCACTAGTCTACCTGAGTCTAAAAGGGAGATGGCAAGGCACCACTGTTTGGATGGTGTGTGCGTGCCAGATTCTAATGACCAAACTATTATTATTTTTGTAACTTCACAATTCCTTTCAAACTACTAATAATGCTTTTTTTATTTGGAATATTTTTTCTTATTTTATTCACTTGCAAAAACATTTTGGCTCATGAGGTTTAAACAACTGAAATTCTGGCCCTTGATTTGTCAATAATTGGCAGCTCAGTTACAGGATGCAATCTTGCTGCCCAGATTTAGAAGAAACAAGTGGAATAGGAAAAAAGAGAAGGGTGTGTGGGTAGTTTCTTGGTTTCCTAATGTTTCCACAGAGTAGTACAAAATGCTGTGAAAGAGGAATGGACTTTTGGGAAGGGGTGTTTGTTGCCTTTGACTGCCTTTAATCCTGAGCAGCAGTCTCAGTTTCCTACTTACCCTGGCACACATGCCTGTTTTCCTTTTGTGGAATGTGTTGGGGGAGGCAGCAAATGGGTGTCAGCACTTTGAGGTTAGGCTCTAATGAGAGGCCGCTGAGTTGAGGGTGAATCAATTTATGGTTTACAGTACATGATGTTAGCATTTCACAGTGTGTAACACTGTGAAAGCCAAATTGTGAGACTTTATTGAATAAGTAGTTTAAGGATAGTGTCTTTTTTGTGTATTCTGCTTCCCAAACAAGCCTTTCTGACTGGCCTGCTTCCATTTTCCACCTTATGTTAGAGTATAGCTTCTTGGCAGTAATGCACCTCCCTACCCCACTTTCGTCCACGTTATGATTGTACTGCACTACCTCTTACACAAAAGTGGTTGTACCAGTTACATTACTGTTGGCAGATTATGAGAGTTCCAGTTGCTCTATGTCTTTGCCAATACTTGGTATTGTCAGCCTTTTTATTTTTATCCATTCTCTTGGGCATTTAGAGGCATTTCATTGTGGTTTTAATTTATACTTCTCACTACTAATGGCCATTTGCTATGCTCGCTTCTGAGTACCCACTAAATCTCTTGCTGACTTCTCTATTGGGCTGTGTATCTTTTTGCTGTTAATTTGCAAGAGTTCTGTATATTTTCTGTTTAGGAGCTCTTTGTTGTATGTGTTGTAGAGATCTTCCATTCTCTGGCTTGCCTTTTTGCTCTTTTAATGGAGTCCTTAATGACTAATTTTAATATAGCTCTGTTTATTAACCTTTTCCTTTATTGAATTTGCTTTTTGAGTCCTGTTTTTTAAAGAAATCTCTGCTTACCACAAACTCATGACGGTGTTCTGCCTTTTTTTTTTTAAAGAAGTTTTGTTGTTTTTGCCTTTTACATTTAGATTGTAATTCCTCTGGAGTTGATTTTTGTGTATGGTATGAGATAGGCCTAAGTTTGTTTTTTTTTCCCTCATGGATATCCATTTGATTTACTATCATTTTTTGAAAAGACCATTTTTTTCTCTACTTCTCTGAATGCCATTTTTGTCAAAAATCAAGTATTCCTATATATATGTGGATCTGTTTCTGAACTCTATTCTGTTCCATTGCTCTATTTGTCTGTCCTTGCTTCAGTACGGCCTTGTTTTATTTAATGTAAATTTAAAAAATCTTGATAATCTGTGGGTGTAGGTCCTCGAACTTTGTCCTTTTCAAGATTGTCTTTACTATTCTTGGATATTTACATATTCATATATATTTAAAATCAGATTTTCAATTTCCATAAAAAAATCTGCCAGGATTATAATTGAGATTATATTGAATTTGAAAGTGCATCTGGAGAGAATTAACATCTTTACAGCAAAAAGTCTTCACATTCATGAACACACACTATCACTCCATGTATTGAACTTGTCTTTAATGTCTTTAAAGACATTAAATGTCTTTAATGTCTTATCTTTTTTGGTTCTTGTTATCTCGCACATTTTTCCATTGGATATTCTCTAGGTACTTAAACTTTGTGATATCTTGTAAATGGTGTGCTTTTAAATTTTCAAAAATACTTTTTCAATACTTTGGATTTTTTTTTTTAGCATATTATATTGGTTCAGACCTCTTGTATAGTTTTGAAAGGAGGGAATGCTAGAGGGCATCTTTGAATTGTACCCATTCTTACAGGTAAAGATTTCAGTGTTTAAACTGAAAGTCATGTCAGTTGTAGCTTTTCTGTAGCTACCCTTTATCAGGTAAAGGAAATTTCTTTCTACTGTTTTAAAACCATTATCTTTTAGCAATTATAATTGATACTGAGTTTTATTAAATACTTTTCTTGCATAGATTGAAATGGCCATGGGAGTTTTCTTCTCTATTCGGTTAATGTTCTGAGTTACAGTAATTGATATTTGAATGCTATATATTGTTATTTTTCATTTACTTTGGGTGTACTTCGCTAATATTTTGTTTACTAATTTTGCATTTGTGCTCATGAGAGAAACTGGTGTATGATTTTCTTGTAATGTTGTTAACATGTTTTGGTATCAGGGTTATCTGGCTTTATAAAGGGTTGCCAGATTTAGCACATAAAAATCCCATGAATACTTACACTAAAAATATTGTTTATCTGAAATTCAAATTTAATTTGACATTCTGTATTTTATCTGGCAACACTATTCGTAGGTCAAGTTTAGAAATGTTGGCTCTCTTTTTCTGGAAGAGTTTGTGTAAGATTGGTGTTTTCTTCCTTAAATGTTTAGTAGAGTTGATCAGTGAAGCTGTCTGTACCTGGAATTTTGTTAGATTTAGACCTGAATGTTTGATTTTTTTTAGTGCTAATATAAAGGGTATTGTGTTTTTGTTTTCAACTTCTAATTGTTCATTGCTGGTAACTTTTATATATGACCTTTGAATCCTGGAAGGATATACAGTCCTTGTTTATTATATATTCTATTATTATTATTTTTAAAATGATTATGATAGAGGCTAAACACATACCCCTCATTTTTTAAAACAATAAATGAAGAGTTTTACCACTTTTCAGACAAAGCAGACATTAGAACAGCATTTAATATTCATTTGTTTGTATTTTATGTATTTTGTGTTATGTTTTAATTCTACATAAGTCCTGTAAGACATTATTATTATTGTTTTGTATTCTCTATGCATTTAGATTTATCTTCTGTTTACTCTTTCTGTTGTTTTATATTCCTTTCTGCATTTTCTTCCTTCTACTTCAAGAACATCTTTTAATTTTTGCTTTATTGTGGGTCTATTAACAAAAATTTCTCTTTTTAAATATGTTTTTAAAACTGTCTTTATGTCATCTTTCTTTCTTTTATTTTTTCCTAACTTCATTTTGAAATTAGATATAGAATTCTGGGTTAGAAAGTTTATTTTTTCCCTACTTTGAGGACATTTTATTTTCTTCTGGCTTCCATTGTTTCTGGGAAGAAAGTAGTTGTTGGATTTATTTTTGCTCCTAGAAGGTAAATAAATCTTTTTCTTTTTGCCTGCTTTTAAGATTTTCTCTGTCTTTGGTTTTTAGCAATTTGACTGTTATGTGCCCAGATGTGGCTTTTAAAAAGTTTATCTTGCTTAGAGTTCATAGGGTTTCTTCAATATGTATCTTGATGTCCATCAATTTTAGGAAATATTCATAACATCCTTTAATTGTGGGTTCTATCCCATTTTCTCTTCTAGATCTGGAATCTAATTACATATGTATAGTACTTTTTACTGTGTCTCATATGTTTCTTTTATTCATTATTCTATTATTCCATTCTTTTGTCTCCATGCTTCATTTGGATATTTTCTTCCGATTTATCTTCTATACACTATCTCTTTAGTTGTGTCTAATCTGATGTTTAACACATCTACAAAGTTCTTAATTTCAGTTACTGTATTTTTATTTCCATAATCTCTCAAGGTAGAGGGTGGGAGGGATGAGGTATAGTATAGGTCAGGGTCTATCAAAGAGCTTTGGTGGGGCCGGCCCAGTGGCTCAAGCGGTTGGAGCTCCATGCTCCTAACTCCGAAGGCTGCTGGTTCGATTCCCACCTAACCCAGCGGGCTCTCAACCACAAGATTGCCCGTTTGATTCCTCGAGTCCCGCAAGGGATGGTGGGCAGTGCCC
This sequence comes from Rhinolophus ferrumequinum, assembly GCF_004115265.2. Taxonomy (NCBI): domain Eukaryota; kingdom Metazoa; phylum Chordata; class Mammalia; order Chiroptera; family Rhinolophidae; genus Rhinolophus; species Rhinolophus ferrumequinum. Next base: position 36,323,947 of record NC_046292.1, on the reverse strand, counting down.
CCTGCAACTAAAGATTGAACATGGCACCTTGAGCTGAGCTGCCACTGAGCTGCCGGATGGCTCAGTTGGTTGGAGTGTGGGCTCTCAACCACAAGGTTGCCAGTTCGACTCCTGAAAAGGATGGTGGGCTGTGCCCCCTGCAACTAGCAACAGCAACTGGACCGGGAGCTGAGCTGCACCCCCCACAACTAAGACTGAAAGGACAACAACTTGAAGCTGAACGGCACTCTCCACAACTAAGATTGAAAGGACAACTTGACTTGGAAAAAAGGCCTGGAAGTACACACTGTTCCTCCAATAAAGTCCTGTTCCCCTTCTCCAATAAAATCGTTAAAAAAAAAAAAAAAAAGCTAAGAGACCTGAACATTAAAAAAAATAAAAAGAGCTTTGGAGGACACCCCAGGAAGTTTCAGTTGGGACCCTGAAGGGATATACCTAAGGAATAAGGGTGAACTGGAAGGAGATAAGCCCACAGAAGAAATGAAGCCTAATTTTGAATCATCTCAGTCCTTGACTAGAATAAGATGATCTGTCTTTTCACCTAAATATCTTCCAGGACCAAAAGCCAATTCAACCTCAAATTGATGTCTCAGTTTTTTATTCTCAGTGTTTGATACTCAATGAAAAATAATAAGACCTATCAAAAATAAAAATTTTACTGACAGCAGAAACAGGAAATAGAAATAGGTCCTTAGGAGATCCAGATATGTCAATATCAGGCAAGAATTAAAATAAATGGATATATATATATATATATATATATATCCATTTATTTTATTATATTTATATATATATATATAAATAATATATATATAAAATTGTTGACACAGGCGGAGTTTAAGCAGAGGAATGGAAACATTAAAACAAATTTAAATGGATTTACTTAGAATTCACATGGGTAGATTTAGAATTCAAATAAATATATTTAGAGATATATGTATAAAATTTCAAATGTATGATTTTTCAAATAAAGTAATTAAAGTAATGTTTGTTAATGTTTTCTGCCACAGTTATACCATTGTGGGAGAGTGCACTTTGTATGATTTCCGTTCTTTGCAGTTTGTTGATACTTTCTGTGCCAGGCTGACTTTAAGATGGTTCACAGTGATTTCTACCTCTGGATGTCCATGTGCTTGTTTAATACCCTATCCTCAAGTGTGAGTGGGACCTGTGACTTTCTTCTAACCAGTATAATACAACAGAGTGAGGAGATAGAATTTCTGTGATTAGGTTAGAAAGAATTTTAACTTCCATCTTGATAGAAACTCTCTTTCCCTTGCTGGCTTTGATGAAGCTAGTTATCACATTGGTGAAGCATAGTAGCAAGGAACTGAAACTCTCAGTCCAACAGCCCAAAAGGAATGGAATTATGCCAAAACCCATAAATGAGCCTGGAAATGGATGCTTCCCCAGTTGAGCCTTCAGATGAGACCGCCATTCTGGCAGAGACTGCCATTCTGGCAGACACATAAATTGCAACCTTGTGAGAAGTCTAGGTGACCATCAGAAATTCTGAGATAATCAGTATTTATTGTTTTAAATTGATAAGTTTATGGTACTTTGTACACAGCAATAGATAACTAATACATTGCTTTATGGCCCAATTTGTGATCCAATTCTTTTTATTGTTTTCTATGTTTTTAGAAACATGTTCATTTTGTAGTTATTGGGTATAGTTTTTTATATACCGTGTTTCCCCGAAAATAAGACCTAGCCAGACAGTCATCTCTAATGTATTTTTTGGAGCAAAAATTAATATAAGACCTGGTATTATATTATATTATATATATTACATATATTATATATATTATATATTATATTATATTTATTATAGACCCAGTCTTATAGTAAAATAAGATTGAAAACGGAGAAACATGGTATGTCCATTAAGTCAAATGTTTTAAGTTGTTCAGATCTTCTAAATCTTTACTTACTTTTGTTTGCTTGTTCTATCTATTACTGAACATGGTATATTAAAATCTTCTGCAATGATTGTGGATTTGTAAATTTTTATGGTAATGGTGTTAATTTATGCATTTCTAGGCTATGTTATTAGGTACATGAAATTTGGATTCAGTATAACTTTCTGGCAAACTGAACCTTTTCTTTCTTCTTCTCTAGGAAGTTTTTTTTGCTTTGTACCCTATTTTGTTTGCTATTAACATAACTACACCAGTTTTCTTTTGGGTAGTATTTTCTTGGTACATCTCTCCTCACCCCTTTATTGTCAACCTTTCTATGTCATATCTTTTAGATGTGTCTTTTTATGATAACATATAGCTGGTTGATGAGTAGTCTTTAACCTAGTCATATAGACTTTCCTTTTCAGGCTTATCATTTTTTACATCCAGATTTAATGTAATTACTCATATATTTGGGGTAAAAAAAATCTATGATCTTATGTGCTTTGTGGTTGTTATGCCTAAGTATTCTGTTTTCTCCTTTTTCTTACCTTCTGTTACATTGATCATTTTTATTACTCCATCTTCTCCCTTTCCTCTGGACTCTTTAAAAGTCTTTTAGCAAATTTCGTTGGAAATCAGAAAATGGATTTTTTGACTTACCGAATTCTAATATTAATGTGTCGTAAGGATCTTAGAACTGTTTCTTTCCATGTACATTCCTCTCAATTTATATACTATTTATTTTGTTAAGTACTTTAATTTCATAGAAAAATTTTAAGGCTTACAAATTACTGTTACCACATTTCTGTTATAGCACTCTGTTCTTTTGCTCTGGGATTGCTTAGTTCAGTGTATGGTTATGCTCATCATTTGCCAATTTCCCAACTGTCTCCTGCTGTGTTCTGAGTTATAGGGCTAACTCACATAAGCTACATTCCACAAGCTCTCTTGCCATCTGGCTTTCAGTTATCATCCAATGACAGACAGTGTCAAGAGATCGGAGAGTGTTTTTGTGGAGTCTCCTGCAGTGATTCCATCTCGTGTGTCTCTAGCTCCTTTCAGAGTTTCATCACCTGCTGGGCAGCCTCTCCTCCATGGTTCCCATTCCTATTGGGTAGCCTTGGCTTATGGACTCTGTTACTATACTTTCTTCCTTGGTATTTCTGCCCTTGTTGGGGTAGTAGGGACTTCTCTTGTTGTTTTTTGCTAGGTCGCCTCACTTAAACCCTTTAACAAAATTGAAGTGAAATTCATATAACATACGATTAACCATTTAAACGTGTACTATTCAGTAGCCTTTAGTGTATTCCCAGAGTTGTATAACCATCAGCTCTCTCTAGTTTCAAAATTTTTTCATCACCCCATAAAAACACCCTGTAGCCATTAAGTAATTCCTCCCCATCCTTTATTCCCTTTTCCTCCATCCCCTGGTAACTTTTAATCTGCTCTCATTTTCCTATGGATTTGCCTATTGAAGATCTATCAGATAAAATACAGTATGTAACCTTTTGTGTCTGGCTTCTTTCACTTAACATGTTTTCACTTTTTAGTTCTTCCAATACTCTTACAGTAGTTTTCCTTGTTGAAGTCCCTCTATTGATTTATCTGGTATTGGTTTCTTTTCCTTATTGGACACTGATGAAATGTTTATTTATATGTTTATTTGCTTATTTCTACCTATAACTTTTTATATATTCTAAGCTCCAGAGAGCAGAGACCATATCCGTAGTTTTGCTTGTTTATGTAGCATGAACGAAGTTTGGATAGAATGCCGAGGTGCTTCACAGGTTACAGAAGGATTAGTAGAGATCTTATTTAAAATGAAGAGCTATTAACCCTTACCGTAAATTGGTCTATAGTGAATACATTACTAATTGTTTTCACCTGCTTTTGATAAGAACCCTCTATTGAAAAGTGTAGACTATCAGTTAACCAAAATAGGAATCTGACAATGTAAGTATTTTTAAACTTCATATATTATTGGTATTTCAGTGAGGAAACAACTCTCGGAGAATATGTTTATTTTAATCCTCCCCCTCGCCCCCCTGTTTTCTTTCTTTCTTTAAAGGAATCTTTTTTAATGCATTTTTTTAATTGTGGTGAAAAACACATGACATAAATTTACTGTCTTAACCATACATTGTTGTGAAACAGATCTCTAGAACTTTTTCATCTTGCAAAACGGAAATTTTATACTGATTAAACAACTTCTTCATTCTCCCTCCCCCCAACCCCTGGTAACCACCGTTCTACTTTCTGTTTCTATAAATTTGACTACTTTAGATGTCTCATATAAGTGGAATCATACTTGTATTTATTTTTTTCTTAGTAGCTTATTTCACTTAGCATAATGTCCTCAAGGTTTTTTCGTGTTGTTGCCTACGACAGGGTTTTCTTCCTTTTAAGGTTGAATAATATTCTGTTGTATGTATGTAACACATTTTCTTTATCCATGTATTCATCAGTGGTCATTTGGGTTGCTTCTACCTCTTGCCTGTTGTGAATAAAGCTGCTATAAACGTGGGCATGCAGATATCTTTTTGAGACCCTGCTTTCAGTTCTTTTGCATATATACCCAGAAGTAGAATTACTAGATCATATGTTAGCTCTATTTTTAATTTTTGAGGCACCTCCTTACTGTTTCCCATAGTGTTTGCACCATTTTACAGTCTCATCAACAGTGCTTGAGAGTTCCAATATCTCCACATCCTTGCCAACACTTTATTTTTCTGTTCTTTTTTTTTCATAGTAATCATCCTAATGGGTGTGAGGTAATATTGCAGTTTTGATTTACGTTTCTCTGATGATTAGTGATGTTGAGCATCTTTTCATGTGCTTATTGGCCATCTGTATGTCATCTTTGGAGAAATGTCTATTTAAGTCCTTTGCCATTTTTAAATAGAATTATTTGTTCTTTTGTTATTTGAGTTGTAGGAGTTCTTTATATGTTCTGCATATTAACCCGTTATCAGATATATGGTTTGCAAATATTTTCTTCCGTTCCATAGGTTGCCTTTTCACTCTATTGATTGTGTCCTTTGATGCACAAACATCTTTTTATTAGTTTCAGGTGTACAAAACAATGTAATTGTTAGACATTTACACCCCTCACAAATTTACACCCCTCACCCTCTCCCCCAATCTATTACTACCCCTCTGACACCATATATATAATTCCATCGACTCTATTCCCTATGCTGTATTCCACATCCCATGACTATATATTAAATTATAGTTGACATTGAATATTATTCAGCTTCAGCTTCAGGTGTCACAAACATTTTTAAGTTTGATGTAGTCCCATGTGTCTATTCTTGCTTTTGCTGCCTGTGTTTTTGGTGTCATAGCCAAGAAATCATTGCCAGAACCAATCTCATGAAACTTTTCCTCTTTATTTTCTTCTAAGAATTTTATAGTTTTGGTGACCATTATCTGATTTTGTTTATTCTTATATTTTTAACACCTTAACCCATTCCTTGATACAGAGTAATTACTCAGTAAATATTAGATGGATGGATGAAAGGGAGGGAAGGAAGAGTAGAGGGAAAAGAAGAAAGGGGGAAAGATGGATAGAAAAACAAGTCTATTGAATTGTAATAATGCCAGCATAGTTGGACTATCTGATAGTGGTCACAGGTGTCAGTGTCTCTCATTTCCTCTCTTCTGTCTTTTCCTTTACATGTTATGATTAAAATATTATTTTCCTCAGGAATTTTATTGGTAAAGTGTTTCATTATTATCTGAAGTTTTTCTTTTTCCCAAAAAGTTAAAACACTTTTTATATGAAAAAGATACATTGTTCTTAAATATCGGTACAACAACAGCGTACAACACTACACTCTGTTGTCTTTTTTCTATCTTCGTATGTGGACTGTGACAGTGGTAACATGACGTTAGTCACTTGTGGGCTTGGAGTACCCCGTGCTACCTTTGTGGGATCTCTTTTTATTGTCAATGGCTGGAGGAAACATGTTTCAGTAGAGCAGTGATAGCTATTTTCATATTTGCTAATAGTTTTTCTTTTGCTATTGCAGGAAATGAGTAACTTTAAAATCCCCAAAATGATTGGGTCAGTAGGGTGATGTGCTAATTCTTAGAGGTCTTTTCTATAAGTAGCTGTATTTGTTCCAGGCAGAGTTGTCTTGATAGGAACAGGAAGGGGGTAGTTATAAAATGGATGGGGTGCTACTAGGGCTCTTAGTAAGGACTTGAGAGGTAACAGAAGGCTAGAACATAAAAATAAATGAAGACGGCGGCAACTGGAAGAAAGAATAGTGCTGTGGGTACAAAACCGTTTTTTAGGTAGTAAGAGAATAGATGGCACGTGATACAACCATCTCTCCTCATTTTTCTTCTCGTGTGCAGCTGTGGATAATTTAGTGGGTGTCTTTTGTTAAATTTGCTTTCTGTTTCTCACCATGCCCAGTGGTAAAATGGCAACATGTGGCAGAGCAGACAGAAAATGTAGCTAGAGGTCTTTCAAAGAAGATCTGAAATCAAATGTTACAGAATTATTGGTTCTGATTTTCTTTTCCCAATGCTTTGATGTGAGAATTGTTAGTGTAATTTGAAATAAACTAGAGGAAAAGCTAATTTAGTTTTTTTTTTTTTAATCTTTTAATACCTACCAAGGATCGTGGAAATGGCAGCTGCTTTTGTCAGCTTGCTCAAGGAGCAAATTTTGCAGTTTATGTTACTTGTATTTTCAGACTGTGGTTAGATGCTCAGGTGTGCTGTATTGCTAGTGCTACTAATATCTGTGGGTCATTTGGCAGACAAAGTGTGTTTAGACATTTTGTCATCTTTTTGAATTGTGAAAGGATAGATTGTGCATGAAGCAAAATTATTTGTCTCTTGGTGTTTTGTATAGATTGTAACCCAGCAAACATCAGAGAAGTATTTTAAGGCCTGAGCAAGTGTATTTGAGTGTTTCATGGAACTATTTGTAGCAATTTTATATTCCTGTAAAGGATTGTACTCTACTTTCTTATTGATCAAAAAATCCTATATTATTACAGCTCCGTTAAATGATTTCAGCATTATTAATTGCAGATATTTATTTTGTATAGCCAGTATGTTTTCAAATGTTGAACAGTGTGATTTCACTGTATGTTACATAAAATGATTATATTATTTACTTGGGAAAAGACAGAATTTTCCTTATTAGGTCAGTGTATTTGGCTAGATCTATTGATTTTCAGAGTTTTAATTATTAGGATTTATTTTTAAAAATATTTTTAAACCATTCTGACTCCATCTCAACCCAGTATAATTGTTGCAACCTTGCAAAAATATGCTTTATTATTAATTTGTGAGAATCAAATAAGCATCACTTTTACCCCCTAAGCTACTTGATATTGTTTTGTTTTGAGGACTGTGTACTTCTTAGGTAAGCCATTAAATCATGTCAGGGAACATATAGATATTCCCTGGTTGAAACCAAGAAAACATCATTAATCCTCGTTATTGATCAAAGTAGTTTTCAGTTAGTCATTCTCAAACTTCAGCATGCTAAAAATCACCTGGGGCGTTTAATGCAGAGCCCTACCTCCCCTTCCTCCCCCCCAGGTTTGTAATTTTTAGGAGTTTCTCTCAATATTTGGTTGAAAGGCTAAAGAGAATACCCTGGCGATGAAGGGTGTTGATTCACTGTGTCACTCAGTCTGCAGGTGCCGTAAGTCCAAATTCCTACTTTTTGAGGTTCTGTTTCTCTTGTTTGCACATCCATGTCAGTACCCCAGCCCGAGTTATCAAAATGACTCCTCTTTATACTTAGTACAGGTCCCTGTGAAAAATGGCTTTAAAGAAAGGCTTGATAAAATATGGCTTTTAGAGATGAATATGAGAATATTTATTGGGGCATTGTAATATTAGACATGGTGCTTAAAAGCCTGGTTTAGAATTCTGTTTCTAATAAATACTGTAAGATTGTGGCTAATAGGCGGATTTAACTGCTGTAGTTGTCAGATAATGGTAATTACTTCACAAGGTTATGAGGATTCAACAGAACTACACGTAGGAAGTGCCTAGCATTGTGCTGATCTGATGTTGAGTCCTAGATATGGAACAGTGTTCCAGTTACTGTTGCCATGTAATAAACTACTCCAAAACTTAGAGTCATAAAGCATACACCTCATTATGCGCACAGATTTCATGGATCAGAAATTCAGAAAGGTTACTGTGGGAATGGCATGTCTGCTCCATGATGTGCAGAACCTCAGCTGGGGCGATTCAGATGGCTTAGGGTGACTCAGCTGGTTGGGAGTTGGAATATCTGGGGCTGGAGGATTTACCTCCAAGATGGTTTCATTCCAGACTGCAAGGCTGAGCTCCGCTAGGACAGTGAACTGATTAATTTCTAAATGGCTTCTCCATGTGCCGTCTGCTTTTCTCACAGCCAGGGGCTAAGTTCTGAAAGGGAGTTTCCCAAGAGTGGACATTAAAGAAAATTATGTGGAAGCTCTCTGTAGCCTTTTATCACCTAGCTTTAGAAGTCACATAGTGTACTACCACTGTACTTTATTGATTAGAGCAGTGACTAAAAATGGAAAAAAATATAACCAACCTAATGGTTTGTACCCTTTTAGCACTTTGATTTCTGAGTGCTGATATTTAAACAGTGTGCAAATCACATGGTACTCAGTCAGTAGAGGATCAACAGTTGGGAACTGGAGTGGCCCTGGATTTTAGTAGTGTTGATCTTGCGCAAATTGCTCAAATTTACTAAACTTGAGGTAATTATGCTACAGATCTATTGTATAATAGATTGAAGGCAACTTTGTTTTGTCATTCTTTATATTTGGAGCATCAAATCCAAAGCTTTCCTTCTACCTTCTAGAAAATCAATCAGCTTTAAGTGCTATAGTGAATGTAAAGAAGTAGTACATGTCTCTTGCCTATGAGAACTTAAACTCCAGTTGAGGACAAATAAACACATAGATAGGAGATGAAGGATTAACATTATAAGGGAAATGTAATATGTGCTAAGTGAATGGCACATACAATATGTGCTTTCAAATAGGTTTAGGCAGTAAAAATTGGGAGAGTGTGAGAACTGTTGAGAATGATCAGGGATAGAGGAGAGACTTGAATTGGGCCTCTTGTGACTGCTGGCTGAAGTAGATGAGCCTTGCTGCTTTTAAAATAAATACAAGGATTTATTGTTTTATCTGAATGTAAGGTGATTCTCATTTTCACAATGGCAAAGATAATAAAAATGTTTTGGTCAGCCTGAATATATAAACTTTTAAGCTTGTAGAAGAAATAGTCATTAAGTTCAGCTTATTAAGTTATACATACATATTTAAAATAATGTAATATAAAATACTTCAGAAATATTACTTTTTTATATTCATTTCATGAAACATTATCCAAACCCTTCGCATGCTAATTTTAAACATTAATTAGTGTCTTCCTCATTACCAGACTTAGTCTCTCAGTTTTCCAGAACACATGATCTCTTTATTTTTGCTTAAGTGGTTTGAGATAGAACACTTTAAAAATCTGGATATGGTACTTTTGGGGTGATTTTAATATCAAGTCACAAGAACTCATTTACTATTCATGAGCTTTACAAAGAAAACCTTTAAAGTGATCTTTAACAGGCTTATTTATAATGGCATCTAAAAGTTTTCATTGCGATCTTGTGTACCCTCAAATAATTATGAAATCTGTGTTGAATTTCTTTGCCATCCTTTTTAACTGATTGCATCAGGTAACCTGTTTCAGTGTCTAAAACAATATTGCTTGAAGCTGTTTTTGGCTCTATGACTTTTCTAAACAGTGTTATTCTTCGAAAATAAAATAATTATAAGGAAGGACTCAACTATAGGGTAATCTCCTCTTTCCTTTGGGATGGTTTTGGGAAAAGAACTTTGCCTTATATTCAGTGTCATCATCATTTTAAAATAGACCAAAATATTACAAGTAAGTGAGGTGAAGGAGATGGCTAACGTGGAATGGATAGTCTAGAACACTGCTATTCAATACAGAACTTACCCCATGTAAGTATTTGAATTTAAATTAAATGATTAATGATTATGTTATTTATTATAATTCAGTTTCTTGGTGACACAGGCCATATTTGAAGTGATCAATAGCCACACAGGGCTAGTGGCTACAATATTATACAGTGCTGATATAGAATAATTTCATCCTTGCAGAAAGTTCTGTTGGGTAATGCTAGTCTGGAAGGTGTTCAGTAGCCTCAGGAATTCAATGTAGTTCAGAGACTGCTAGGAATGATGATAGTAGTGGTAGTAGTCAACCACCCCAACCCCAACCCCCCTCTTCAACCAACACCTTCCTTTCCTCAACCAGACACAGATCAGAGATGGATTGATTTCTCTGTTTCTAAAATAGACTTAGTGACTCAAGGAACTACAGTAAATATTAGTATTGCTGTTATACTGCAGAGATTTATACTGTGTTGAACTGAAACTCAAAGTGCACCCTCTTTATGTCATTGTCAGGAAATAAATCCCCCCAAATTGCTTTATGATGGAAAAAGCAGGACTTTCTAGAGTCAGGGAGGCCTGAGTTTGATCACACGCTACTGTGTGTGATCTTGGATGAATCACTTAATAGCTCAGAATGTCATTATTTTCATCTACAGTATGCTTGCTTCATAGATTGAGGATTAAATGAGACAGGTAATAATGTGTAATTACATACTTGTAGTGCCCTGCATATAACAGATGCTCCCTTTCCTCTTCATTCCTCTTACAGTCCAAAAAGACATCTAATAATGATTAATTCACTTGACACTTTCAGAAATTCACTAAAAAGTATTTATTGAGCATTTACCACATGCAAAGCTCTCGTCTCAGTGCTGGGACTATTGTAGTGAAACAAAAGAATCCCTGTTATGATGGAGCTTACATTTTAATAGAGGGAGACAGACAATAAATGATATAAATTAGTAACATTATATAGTGTGTCAGAGAGTGATGATTACTAAGGGGGGAAAAAAAACCCAGGTAAGCAGGATATCAAGTATGTTGGACTGGGGACGGTAGTTTTCTAGAAAAAGTGGGCAGGTGACAATTGAATAAAGACCTGGAGAAAGGGAGTTAGCAAGTGAGCCATGTATCTGAGGGCGAGAACATTTCAGGCAGCGGGAATAGTAACCACAAGGAATCTTAAGTGGGAAATCAGGCCTGGCGTTTTCCAGGATTATCATGAAGACAAGTATGACTCAGGAAAGGAGGAGGAAAAAATTAGATTGTAGGAGTGAGGGAGGAATAAGATAGCCTAAGGATATTTTTTTAATCTCAGAGTAAAAGTCAGTGGAAGATTTTGAGTAGAGGATTGACATGATCTGACTTATATTTTAATAGCTTTACTATGACCATGTGATGAGAATACACTGATTGCAGGTGAGCACGGGCAAAGCAAGCAAATCAGTTAGGAGGCTATTGAAATAATGTAGAAGAGAGATGAGATAGAGGCTGGACCAGAGTGGTAGCGGTGAAATGTGATCAGAGTCTGGATGTGTTTTAACATTGCAGCAATCAAAATTTGCTAATAATGGGGAAGGAGAGAGTAGTGAGAAAAAGAGGGAGTCAAGGATAACTCCAAGGTTTTTGCCAACTAACTGGAAGAATGGAGTTGCTGTTTATTGAGATAGATGCTTTCTGTATTATGCTTAATATAGTATTCTTATCTTATTTCTTCTCCTAGTTTCCCAAGGTTTGGGGCTGTCTTGTCCATGTATTATTCACAATACCTAGCCCAGTTCTTGCATAGAATAATTGCAACCTACTTTCCTAGATAAATTGTTTTTAGATGTTCATCAACCTCAAAACGGAGGCAGCTGTATCCAGGACTTTAGTAACAAGGAAGAGTAGGTTCCCTACATGGCTGCTTGTAATATAAAGCAAATCTGGCTTGTTGGCTTTGCTGAACCATCCAAAAGTCTTCCCTTGAATACTGTAGGATGTCTATCCCTACAAATTCTTCAAACTGCTAACTTCACACTTTTTTGTCTATTTCAGGTTTTAGCTTGCAAATTGAATCTAGAAATGAATTTTCTCTCTTAAAATAAGTAAGGTTTGAATGCATTTGATTCTTGCCAACTTTTAAATTTGTTTAGGAAATTTTGGTTGGCTCTCCACAGTGTTAATCTTAAAGAAGAATAGAATATTTTGTTAATTATGGAAGCACAAGGTATCTGAAGTCAGTGGGTCAAACAATTTGACTGGAGAAGATTCCTCTAGGAAAAAATTGAGAGAAGGCTAGAAAAGAAAGTTGGAGCCTTGGTTACCAGGCTAAGGAATTTGAACTCGATGTCCTTTAAGCACGGGGAGGATCTGGTTGGCATAGCACTGAGGTTTTTTATGTGGTTCTCCCAGTTTGCTGTTTGGTTTTTCATTCATATTTATGTGAAAAGGGTGAGTCTCTTAGGTACCATTATTAATTAGTCTTAGGATCTGCCTTATATTCTTTTGTCCTTAATTTGGTCTGCAGTAGTCTTTATTCTGCATGTGGGCTGTTTTAATAGTGATAACTACTTGGAATGATTCAGTGAACATTTTTTGCATTTGTCTAAGAATAAATTGTGGAATGGTTACATTTCTTAAATTGTTCTGTCTTCTGTTTTCTTTCCCTGAAAAAAAATTAAATTAGAACTTATTAAAACCAAATATTTGGCCGTTAGGAGATATTTTAGGATTGCCAATTGGAATTCTTTTCTACTGCAAAAGTAAACAGCTGGGTTATTAAAAAGAAATTTGAGTTTAGGGTTAGCTGTAGGGCTGTTAAACTACTCTCTTTTCTTCTGCTTTGGTCTCATCATCTTATCTGTAACTGATAGAGTATTTTGATGATGGTAGATCATTATTTAAATAGTGAAGAGAGGAAACATCTTTAGAAATAAGTTGTCTGCAGTAGTTAAGTTGTGAGTGGAAACATTTCTGTTTTTTTGTATTGTCCATTCTTTGTCTTCAAAAGTTTGTGATTTCAAATAAGGATAAATTTCAGTATGGCATTAGTTAGAATAAAATCAGCTCACTTTTATTGAGTAGTGTTCTATGTATCAAATACTAAGTACTTTATATGTGTTAACATGTTTCATAAAAACCCAATGAACAAGTACTTTTGTCACCCCCATTTTACTGAAGAGAGAACTGAAGCAGAAAGAAATTAACTTGTTCAAGATTGCACAACTAGGGGCCGGCCGGTGGCGCAGGCGGTTAGAGCTCCATGCTCCTGACTCAGAAGGCTGCCGGTTAGATTCCCACATGGGCCAGTGGGCTCTCAACTACAAGGTTGCCGGTTCAATTCCTCGACTCCTGCAAAGGATGGTAGGCAGCGCCCCCTGAAACTAAGATTGAACACGGCACCTTGAGCTGAGCTGCCACTGAGCTCCCAGATGGCTCAGTTGGTTGGAGCGCGTCCTCTCAACCACAAGGTTGCCAGTTCGACTCCCGCAACGGATGGTGGGCTGCGCCCCCTGCAACTAGAAAACTGCAACTGGACCTGGAGCTGAGCTGCACCCTCCACAACTAAGACTGAAAGGACAGCAACTTGACTTGGAAAAAAGTCCTGGAAGTACACACTGTTCCCTAATAAAGTCTTGTTAAATATAAAATAAAATAAATAATAATAAAATAAAATTAATTAAAAAAAAACCAAACAGAAACACATTATTAATTGTTTAAAAAAAAAAAAGATTGCACAACTAGTAAATGATGGAGCTGGGATACAATAGCTTTCTGGCTCGATAGCCCTCACTTTGCGCATGTTTAATAACATGAGTTTGTAAAAGATCTATGCCTTTAGACGTTAAGTAACTTCTGAAATAATAAAGGATTTAAGGGAAAATAATATATTGTATATGCAATGACAGAGTAAAAGATTTTATATAGATCTTTAAAATGTGTTCTATAAACTATCTATGGTTGTTCCCAAACCTGGCTGTCCATCAGAATCACTTGAGGAGTTTGGAGTAGGGGGGAGTAGGAGATTTCTGGGTCCCATTCTAGACCACCTGAAATTGAATCATTAGGAGAAAGATTTAAGTATATCTGGATTTCTAACCCAACATGAGGCAGACATTTATGCACCACTGATAACAGAATAGATTAAAACAAAAACACTATGTAATGGGGGTGGATAATTATGGTGGCTAACATTTGTAGAGTACTTTGTATTATCTCATTTAATCTTTATAATAACCTTGTGAACTAAATTGGTATTATTACCTTTTTTACAGGTAAGGAAACTGTCTTAGTAAAGTTAGTATGACCAAAATCACCCTGTTTGGTAGTTTTGCATAAAGGTAAACATATAATCTAGCAATTCTACTCTTAAGTATGTATCTAAAGAAATGAAAACATAAGCCCCAAACAAATACTTGTATACTAATATTCATAACAGCTTTATTTACAATATCCAATAACTGGAAGCAAATGCCTAACAACAGGCAAGCATTATTTTGGGCATACCACTGGATGCAATGGAATACTACTCAGCAGTAAAAAGGAACAAACTATAGACACATTCAACTACATGGCTGTATCTCAAAAACATGCTAAGTGAATGAAGTCAGACACATAAGAGAAAATACTATACGATTTTGTGTATATGAAACTATAGAAAAGATTAATCTCTAGTTAAAGAAGACAGATCAAGGGTTTCTTGGCATGGGTGGGGAAAGGCTCTATATAGAAAATGAGGGATAATGTCTGTGGTGGTGGTTATATAGGTGCATACATCTGTTAAAACTCATCAAATTGTACACTTAAAATGTGTTCATTTTATCATCAATGAAGTTAATTTTTAAAAAGAGAACCACAAAGAAATCCACTTCAAACACATTAAGTGACTGAAATTGAAAAGATTAACACCACCAAATGATGGTGAGGATTTGAGGGACTGGCACTCGCCTACATTGCGGATGGGAATGTTCAATGGCACAGCTGCACTGGAAACAGTTTGACAGTTTTATATAAAGTTAAACACACATTTATCGTATAATCCCACAATTCCACTCCCAGGAATTTACCCAGTAGAAATAAAAACATACATCTACCAAAGACTAGTACTACTTTTCACTTACCCTTCCATCTCAGTTGAGACATAATTGCATCTAGAAAGCTTTCTCTGAGCCTTCCTCAAATCTTGGCTGTGTGGCTTTTCTTTGTACTCCTCTAGCATCATTCATTTAACAAATAATAACTGAGTGCCTTTTATGTGCTGGCACTGTGCTAGGCAACTGGGATTAAGTCGTGAACAAACTTGATAATGTTTTCTGTCATGGAGCCTACAGCCTAGTGAGAAAGGCAGACATAGAACAAATAATCACCAAATAAGTAATAATCAGTTATGTGAAGGAAAAGTACAAGGTTCTGGGTGAGATTAAACCTACTTAAATGGCTGTTGATCAGAGAAAAATTTTTTAAAAAACTGTCTGACAGAAGCCTTAATTATGATTGATAGGTTAGGTCTCTGAATGAATGTCAGAGACCTGGACTTCATGTTAGGTCTATGAATGTTAGGTCTCACAGACCTAACGTGAAGTCCAGGTCTCTGCCATTCAGAGACCTAACAATGATGATTAAGATTTAGCCAGACAAAGAATGGGGAACAGGCATTGCAAGCAGACACCGTATCTTCGAAAGCCCTGAGAAATACAAGAACTTGATGCTTTTGAGGAACAAAATGGTAGGCCTGTTTTGGCTGAGGTTGTAGTATTAACTCATTATACAGAATAAAGAATAAGGCTCAAGGAGGTTCAGTGAATATAGAATATACTAAGGTCATCAAATTAATAAATGGAGAGTCTAGATTCAAACTTTGGACTTTATAAATCCTTAGTGTTCTTTCCATTATACCTTGGCATTCCCTAGAGAAAATTTGAACAAAATCTTTCCAAACTATGGTATTTTGTTCCTTTTCCAACACCATAGAACTTTCCCTTAGCATTCTCTATTTTTTAAGCAAAGCAGGTATTTGTACGTGGAACTACTGCTGTCAACAGAAAAGGGATAATTGACCTTGCACTAGGCAGAGATGCTTCCATTGAATTTGTAGCTTTGAAAACCAATTTTAGCATTTGCTGGATTCAAAGAATTTATTGAGCCTCCAGAGTTGTTAGGGTTCTGTGGTATCCACTGTCTATACCAATCTGTGGATTTCTTTGTTTTTTGCCAATAGAGCATTATAGCTCTCAAAAGTCATAGCAAGCATCTTACACTGTACTTTATTTCCATTCAACAGTATAACATTGTAAACTTGACCTACCTCTGGCAAATATTTAAGTTAATGTTTCACAAAATACACAAACTCCTTTTGGCAATTGATTTCCAGGCAGCTGATAAAACATCTCAGTGTTAGCTTTTTTTTTTTTTTTCCATTTGGATGAGGATGGGGATGGGGAAGGTGAGGGAGTAAGTTATTGATACAAAGACAAAGTTGGAAAGGACATTATTTTCCTCTAGAGAATCTTTTCTATTACCCTGCAGTGAACTGTCCTCAATCCAGGATGTAACTGCCTTCTTCCACAGGAGTTTTCAAAAATGTCCATATCATGTCACGCTTGTGCTATGTTCTAAGTAATTGGTAACTTGTTAGCTTAGAGGCCAATTTTAGGAATGTTTTATATAAGGAAACATCCCTAGTGATGCTCCTGCTTCCTTTTTGTAACCTGATAAAATGGTGGTGGTGTGTTTATCAGAGAACTTTTGCACCTATGTTTTTTCCTTCTAAATGCTCTTTTCACAAAGAATAATGATTATAACATGAAAGAATGAATTGAATTCCTGAGCTAACTCCAATTATTCTTATTGGAGTTTTTCATTTGTGAGTTTATATCTTGTTCTTCTTAATCTGAGGAAGGAAATAATACTGAAAAGATTAAGGTACTTGATTTTACTTGTTTTGACATTCTTACACATTGGTTTTGTGGGTTTTTTGCTTGAATGAGGATTGTGGAATTAAGCCTTTTATGACTCAAGATTTGTGGACATTATTATGCCAAATACATGTTTTAAAAATTATCTAAAATACTGTTTTATTATAGAGAAATAGGGAAACATTTACTAGATAATGTTCTGTGTCATTAAGGAAACATTTAGAATTAAAAAAATTTTTTCAAAGTATTCTAACTTGTGTTGATAGTATTCTACCCTACCCCAACTCACCCTTGAGCATTTTTCTGTGTTTTTTTTTTTTGTTTTTTTAAATGGCCTTCTCTGTTTTCTGTTTGCAGGCAGCTATCAATGGTGTAATACCCCAGGAAAATGGCATTCTACAAAGGTATGTTATAAGTTGCTTAAAGGTTAGAAGAGAATTTAGCAAAACAAAAAGACATTTGTTATTTTTGTTTGTTTAACTTTTTGATAGAGCGTTTGATCTTTAGTGTATAAGCTCATTAGTATAGTTACTATTCTTTTAGACATTTTTATTAGTTATGTTAATATAACTATATATTAATTTCCTAATCTCCAACATTTAACCTTAAAATGTTATTTCATTTTGGGTGATAACATTTTTTTGTTTTTGTTTTTGATTTTTTTTTTATGTGGTATATAAAACTTAAAACAACAAAAGAACAAGACAAACAAATGAAGAAACAACTCATCGACACAGACAGTTTAGTGGTTACCAGAGCACCGGTGAGGGGAGAGGAGGGTGATAACATTTTTAAAGGTGGTTTGATTTTATTTTTAAGAAAGCTTTACAAGGTCACCTTCTAATT
Organism: Rhinolophus ferrumequinum; assembly: GCF_004115265.2. NCBI lineage: Eukaryota > Metazoa > Chordata > Mammalia > Chiroptera > Rhinolophidae > Rhinolophus > Rhinolophus ferrumequinum. The sequence continues at coordinate 36,306,343 of NC_046292.1, read as the reverse complement.
CATAAGATGGAAGGAACTGAATCCTTTAAACCATTGATAGTGAGAAAATGAGACATGGCTCAATAGCATCAGAGCATGGTAATTATCTAACTGTACAGGCTTTATCTCCAACTTTACTGTATTTTTTTTTCTCCCTTTTGGTTTCTAAATTAAGCACATTAGATAACTTGCCACAATTTGAGTAAGACCTTAATAATGAAATTTCCCAGAGCACTGAACTATTTTACCTGAAGAATCTAGTGTTAACATGTGGCATGGTCTTCACGGGTTTGTGTCATTGCCAGAACGTAAAATTGGAAGGTAAGGAAGAGAACAATAATAGTTACAAAATAATTTCTTAAATTAAAAATAAATTCATAACTTTTTTCTCCTTAAAATTGAAGACTCTGGTTCTGAATTAAAAGTGCACAGTATAAAGTCATGGGAGGTAAAACCATTCTCCCTTCCAAGTGTAGTTTAATTACTTGATTTCATTCCCCCCTCTCCGTCTCAATTCAAACTTTGGCTTGAATTTTGGTGGCTGGGATTTCTAAGTCACTGAAGCGTGATCTGCTAAGTGCAGATGAGGCAAACAGAAACAGCAGACTAGGAATGAGGTTGTTTTGGAGAGGAAGAAAAATGCTGTTGCAAAAACATCAGAAAATTCACCATGAACAGCAAAATGTGCTGTACTTTATAGGAAACTGTATATTTAAAAAGGAAGCAAAATTCTATTTGGTACCTGTACCACCCTTAGTGATTAATGGTTTTTAAGTGAAAGCTATGATAAATAGACCTGCCCCCCACCCTTTTAAAAAAAACTGTCAGAAAGAGTTTCATCCAGAGTAAATGTGGCTGATTTCCAGAGCCTGTACTAAAAATTTTTTTGTTTGATCATTTTCTTTTGGTTCAGAAGCATTCAATTCAACCTTGTCTAGAAAGCAAACCAGATGATTATAGGAACCTCCTTCATGATCTTTTTTTTTTCTTGGTTTAGAAAGTTTTAGACTGCTAAATATGGCTCCAGTTTTATTCTTGAGTAAATGTTATTCTACTTTTTGTGCCAAAATTTTTGCTTGCTAAACCCTTGTGGATTCAGCTGCTGGGTTCTGAGTACATACTGGATATATCTTATAATTAATAGTATTTGCTATGGGTGAACTGTAGAAATTCCCTCATCCCTGGAAACATCCCATCTCCTTTTTCACAGATGATACTTTTTGCTTAATATAATTTGACTAGAGATTTAATACTGAATTGATTTCTAATAAAGTTACTGTAATATTTGAGGTTTAACTTTCATGAGAGTGGGTTTTTTGTTTTGTTTGCTTGTTAAATTAAAGGAATGAATCATGTCCACAAAAAGTCAGTTGTATCTGGTGATAGTCTTCAACTATTTTCCTTCCTACTTTCTTCTTTAGCTTTGAACTCACTGTGAATTTGACATAACTGAAAATTCCTCTTGTATGGCTGCTGACCAGAGAGAAATGAAAGAGGGCTCTTTGTACTCTTTCATAGGCTTAACACTGAAAATGGAAGATACAATGCTAGGAATGGTGTATGTAGGCAGCTAAAGGGATCTCTTGTATGTTTGATTTTTGTAGTAAAGTTGAATGTAGTCTGTGAATACAACTGATTCTTAATTTGTTGCTTTATACCTTAACAGAGAAAAGAACAACCAAAAGGAATTAAAAAAATAAAAATTATTTTTGGAGGGAGAAGAGCCCATTCCATGTGCTTTATAACTTTTCTTGAAATCAAATTTCTTTGTAAATGTGAAAGTGTAAATATGGTTTTCAATGCACCCATAAAGTTTAGGGCAAAGAAACTAACATTTTTTTAATGCTTTATGCACTGTGTTAGGTAATTGACATATTTTTCCTCATTTAATACTCATTACAAACTTTAAGAGATAAATGTTCATATTTCATAGGTAAGGAAACTCAAGATTAGAGAGTTTATGTAGATTCACCCAAGGTCACAAGCGTAGTAGTTAGTGAAGTCTGATTGTTTCCTTTTAGAAGTCATGTTCGTTCTTTTATACTTCTCTGTCCTGCTCAAGATCAGTAAGCCAGGCATGTAACAACTTTTGTCTTAAGATTTTTTCCTTTGGGTAAAAAAGTTGAAATTAATACGTCTATATAACATCTTTCTCCCACAGCTTTGTTTTCACAGTCACTATCTTAGTTGTAAGCAAGTGAAGGCAGATATTATTATCCCTCATTTTACAGGTAGAGAGAATAAGGCATGAAGTGACTTGACCCAGATGATACAGCATGATGTTGATGGTGTCAGGAATATAAGCAAGTCTTCTGCCTCACCCTCCAATGCTTATTACTAATAAAACATGTTTATAAAGTGTGTAACTTATACAGTCACAAATGTAAACTATTCATTCACTCATAAATGATCATCAGTGTGTACATGTGTATTTATTACGTTGGTATAATATTTTATTTATTCAGCATATTGTCCAGAGCCCTTTTAAAAATTATTTTTGGAGATAGTTATTGTTAGAAAGAAGTGCAAATGAATTACAAGTAATTTCTAAAAGAGAGTAGTTGCTATGTTTTATAAAATTTTATGAATAGTATAATTTTACTCACTGACTAAATAGGTGGTATTTATCAATTCATATTTATTTTATGACTCAGACAGATGTACTATATGTTTCTTTGTCCATTGTTTAATTCATTGAGGAAACCTAAAGAAGACAAGGCTTGTTTTCAAACCTCGACCATTATGCTTTCAGAATATTTAAATGTCCAGGTTTTCTGATTTAGAAAATATCCATTTTCGCCAGTTAGTTTCTATTTATTGTTGTCTCTGATGCCCATTTAACATTTTGATTTTTTTCTAAACATACGTTTTTTTTGTACCTAGAGATTTTACCATGAGATTAATTTCTAAAAATTGAAATACGCAAGTGCAGAGTTCCTATTTGCTTTGCTTTTGTTCACTGCCTTCTAAGGACCTGTGTGGTTTGTAGAGAAAAGTTGAGTAAGGATAAAAGCACTCCTTTAGTTGAAGTTTAGATCTAAAATAGATTTTTCCATAGAATTTTTCCTACCAGTCAGTGTCTTTTTTTTAAATAAAAAAATTATTGATTACTTAGAAAAGAATACTAAGAAGATCAAATTATAGGATGGTAGTCTTTGTGGATGAATAACATTAAAAGTATTCTTTTTTTCCAAGTCGACAATTTGGGATGCTTTTGTACTCTTTGGATGTCATTCAACATTAGTCAAAACTGATAGGCTCATTCATTAACAGGCAGTCTCTCTGTTTTCCCCTCTCTCTCTCTCTCTCTCTCTCTCTCTCTCTCTCTCTCTCTCTCTCTCTCTGTCTCTCTCTCTCTTTTGGATTGCTGGTGGAAAAACTCTTAACATAAATTCATTATTTTGTATTGATCTTGAAATAGAGTAATTATAGCCAGTAAGAAAATTCTCAAGCAATAACTTTTTTAGAAACCCTCTTTGTTACTGACAGACACACCAAATAGCCTGCTCTGATTAGAAAGAAATGTTAAGCTATTTAGAGTTAGGATTTGGGAAAGAGGAAAATTCCCAAAAATTCCTAGCCACACTAGGAATTTTAGACAAGGAATTTCGTATAAGGAATCAGTTACACAGATGTGGAGCAGGTTGAAAGAGCGGAAAGGGGACACTAAGACAATCCAGATATGATGATGGCAGGAAACACCTGCATCGCCAGGCCGACCGAGAGAGGGGTGGGTTCTGCTGGTCAATGAGGAAGGGAGCCTAGGGCGAGAGCAGACTGAGAGCGGCAGCATCCTCTGAGAAAGGTGGGCAGATCTGGGTCTGTGTGGGCCGGGTCAAAGGCACCCACTCCAGGAGGCCTGCTCCAGGACAGGTCTGTTTGGGAGATCCCCTTGTTGACCACCAAAGGGGACAGAGTCACTCCTAGTACTGGACGAAGAATGGAAAGAGGTTGTGAGCAGTTGAGGTTAACAGGACTTTGATGGTCAGAGGACGGGCCCTAGGACCTTGGCTGCAGACACATGAGAAAGAAGTCGTGCCCAGCTGATACTGGTACATCTGACAGGATGCAGAGGCTTTTTTTTTTTTTTTTTTTTTTTTGAATATTGAAAGAAAGAAGCTGGATGCTAACACCAATGGCTGATGGTGAAACAAATTGGATGCCATTGTTACGGTGATGTCCCTGCAAGGGTGATGTTGATAGGATCAATGTGCAAACTGTAAGAAGAGAATTTTGTGTGTGTCTGCGTGTACACATGCGTGCTGCTATGGTCCTTGTTTCTGTTAAGGGTCGTAATGCCATGGTTGATATTTACAAGTGTTTTCTTCCACTATTTATTCTATGTTCCTTCTGCCAGAACCTTAAATAGTCAAGGTTCTTTACCTGGTAGGTCATCTCAAACATTTATTCTTGAAGAGTCAGAATTCTCAGTGGACCTGCCTTTTATTATTGGTTGACTTTTCCACTAACTATTATTATTGGTCATGCCCCAGAAAGTAGTCCGTTGTGTAGCAGCAACCCAATTTTTTCCTTGGTAATCAGGACCACTCATCCCAGTTAGTGCCCCCTCCTTTGCTAGTTAATTCAGTAGCATGAGGAGTACAAAATGGCCAAGAAGCATTCTCAAATTTTACCTCAGTGGGAGTATTGTGGAACATTGCAACTTGGGAACTATGATTTCTGAACCACCTAAGCCCAAAGTTGTAGGAAGCAAAAATTTGGTAAGTGATCAGGCATAATAAGAGGAACCATTGCCACCACTTAATTCCCGTACCCATGTTTTGTGGCAGCATGAGAAATATCACTATGTTTCGGTCCCTGGTAAAAAAGCACATACCACATCCTTTAAGATGGAGCACCAAGCTTTGAGGATGTTGTCTCCCAGTCTCTCTTCAGCAGTCCTGTCCACTCTTCTGTCAAGCTAGTTCCTTCTGGTAATGTTACACACGAATGCTACCAGGGCTGCATTTCTTTTGCTGTGAAATATTTTCCATGGTTAGAACCAGTGTTATGTGTAAACCATAGATCAATGAGGCATTCGTAAATCCATGAGTGGTGGTGCTGGCAGAACCATTGCTGTCAGGGAAGTCAGTTTTATATCCAGAAAACTGTCTTTTTAAGTGAGGACAGATCACTGCCCCCTCCGTGATAGAAATGATCCATACCAGATCCCTGAGAAATGGTGCCATTTTGTTCCAATACTTAGGCAGTACTTTCCTTAGCCACATTCAGACTTGGTGAGGTGTAGTTGGTGTTGAGCCTATGCTTAACCTCTACCCCTGTTGGCATGGGCACATTTTACATTAATGTATTGAACAGCCCTGGGATAACAAAGGAAAAAAACTGACTGGCATCAACAGAACAATGTCATCTTAATCCATGTTGACAGCCTTTTTTTCAGTGGATAATCTATAAACGTTTGCCTTGGAATCATATATTCACCTTTTGTGTCTATTCTAAAAGATCCATTTCCATATTTCTTCCCCAGACTTTCCTTTTCCTCTTTCCAAGTCCTGATCAGCTGGCCAACCCCTAAGTATCAATGTAGATATATGTACCTCAGGCTCTTTTTCCATCCAAATAAAATGCTCAACCTGTGGCACAACCTTAAGTTCTCCCCCCTGGGAGGCTTTTCTTTCACTTCTGTCTTTGAGGGATATCTTTGATTGGGGCTGTAAAGCCTTAGCAGTCTATTTTTGGTTGGTGCCAGTATATAATACATAACCATTTTTCCATTCTCAGTCCCAATTTTTTCCTCAGTTTACTTAGTTTTCTTATATATGAGGTGTGATCAAAAAATACGGTGAGGGTAGCCAGTTAGCTCAGTTGGTTAGAGCATGGTGCTAATAACACCAAGGTTGCCGGTTCGATCCCCGAATGGGCCACTGTGAACTGCACCCTCCTTTTAGTAGGCTGACTTTTAATTTTGTTCATTAGAAATACTATGTTAATTAAGCACTACTGAAGATCTCTGCAGGTCGAAATTTTCCAACTGCTGCTTTTGGTCCATGCTGTCTCTTATTATAATTGTTCCCACCTTTTTCTTACTAAATTCTGCCATTTGACCGCTGCACCCTGGGATCTCATCATGCCTAGTATGGAGTCTATTTCAGTGGTACCATCTCCCCATGTCATTCCCAACCCACACACGACAGCCACAACAGAGTTTTTCAAGAACGCAGATTCCCTTACTATTAGGTTGGTGCAAAAGTAATTGCGGTTTTAAAGGTTAAAAATAATTGCTAAAACCGCAATTACTTTTGCACCAACCTAATATGTTTCTAAATGTTTTAGTGCACTGTCCTCTGGGACCTCATGGATGATGTAGTAGGAGGAGATGTCTATAATCAGGTTGTATATGGTAAATCCACTCGAGCATTCCTATTTTTCTAAGCATCTAAATTTCTTTTACATTGTGCCAGGAAAGTTTGGGCATTTCATCCTCATTAAGTGTGGACTCCTTTGGGACTTAAATTTCATTCAGTCAACAAGCAAACTATTAGAGGTACTTGAAGCTGCTTAAGCAAACATGTTGTATTTGGCCCTAGCCAAACTCTTGTGGTGAGACTCTCTTCAAATTCATTTTCATACCTAATCCTTAGGTTTTTGCTGATATAATTTATGAAAAGCTTATAATTATTTTTGGATATAAGCTATCTTCTTTCAATTATGACACTGTACTTATTTTCTTTGAGCATGCCTAGATCTGATTTTGGAGGCAATAGGAATGGGGGGGGGTAAGTTTTGAGAATAACTATTCCCTTTCAAGGTAACTGTCTCAGTATGAACAGTTTTCAGTCAAGAGGAGATTAACCTTCTCAGTCATGAGAGGATTTGCTGTTGGTGCTACACAAGAGGCTCAAAGAGACTCCAGGGTTCAAGATTCTAACTTTCATCTGAGTCCACTAGGTATCCCCATTCCTCATCTTAGAGTCCTACTCCTTCCAAAACAGTGCCTAAACTTTTACAAAAGAGACTTAGAAAGTTGTATGTTCAACTTTCACTATAATTATGCAAGCTGCAAAGTTAAATTTTGGGTCTAATTCTCAGCAGGATCATGCCTGTGGTTGCAAGAAATAAACTTTTTAAAGGACCACTTCAAGAACTCTGTAGCTTCCTTATCATGACTTGAACTGAACGTTAAAAACCCTAAATAGCCATTTTCTTCTGTAAGCTCTCCCTTAGAGTCAGAAGCAGCCAGTCCATAGGCCTTATTGTCATTGGTCAATGGTCAAGTCAAACTGTCATTTGGTCCCCTCAGGCACTTGTTTCAGTAGGTGTGTAATCATGATTAACTACAAATGATAATTTAATTAACCATGCCAATTATGACTTGGATCAGTAGTATTCCATTTTCCATTGGCAGGGTGCTCAGCAGTGCATAAAAGGTTAAGGACGCAACATAGCCAATTCCTGAATCCTATGTTTCCTGGTACTCCTCCAGTATCAAGGAAATGAAAGCACACTAGGATATTTCAACAGAAACAATTTAATGAAGCATTGGTTAAACAGGTGTGGAAGACTAAGAGAGCCAAAAAATAAAACTGAAGTAACCTAGATATAATAATTGCTTCAGGAAGTTACTGCTCTTAGGTCTAGGAGAAAAGGGATTAACAGAATTTTAAAGCTCAGAGGGGCCCCGTGGAGCTGAAGATCAGACCTTTGTAGAGTGCATACAGTCCAGCTATCACTGGGATCTCTGAGGGGATGTCAAGAAGCTGTTGTTATAAGAATGCTGCGGGGGAGGGGAAGGAGGAAGAAGCAGGAGACTGAAAACTAGAGGGTGATGCTGAAAGAAATGCATACAGACAGGAAGAAGGAAGTTGTTCCTCTCCTCTTGCTAATTACTTTATCTGGTACCCCCTATTGGCAGAATCTATCAGGAGACAGTATGCCAAAGGGAGATAAATAACTTGGCAGAATTCTAGCCCCAGCATTACATGAATAGATCATAGAATATGAATTTGGAGTTAAGAAAACAGTAGTAAGTCAGTGACCAGCTTACTAACTTTAGCCATTTTTCTTGGGTTCTGAGAAGTGACAAAATTCAGAGATGTGAAGTATCACTGCACAGATTCTATTCATAGATACTTAGGAGCCCATTTTGGATTCCAACAGTGATATTCTTTCCTGCTTTGGACATTTTCTCTTACCATGTCTTCCTTCCAAGATTGCTTTCTTTGAATCTAACAGCTGGGAGAAGAGGTAGGTTTTTGTCTGTGGATCAGTGATATTAGAGTACCTGAACTCTAGTGAGATCTAAGCTAGTCACTTTCAGAGTTTTTTTTACTGTGCCCTGCAATGACAAATACTTGGAATCCAAAACACACGTATACAAATATGTACCAGAATCAAAAGTTTTATGAACAGTAGTTGGTCCTAACTATTAAGTTACACAGACTGATAATTTCTATTCTATTCTGTCCGTTCCATTCTATTCTATTCTTTAAGAGACTGATCACAATTCAAAACAGAAGTGTGAAGTAAATGTAAATATTTTTCCTGCTTAATTTTATGAACATTGCTTAGCTTGGCATGTTTTGGGCCATTCTTGCTGTTATTCCTATCTGGTTCCTAGTTCATTAATTTTCCTTAAATTCAGGGTTAGAAGAAAGATGTTTTACAACCGAGCTGTAGTTCTGGTGGTGGTGGAAGATATACCTAGTGATGTTTCAGTGGAAGCATTCATTATGTTCCTTCCGTTCCTCCTCCTCCCAGTGAGGGAAAAAAGTGACAATATATATGATAAATTAAGTCAGAAAAAAAACAATTCTTTATCTTTTATTCCTCAAGTCATTAGTACCTTCTACATAGTATAAAATCTTAAGTTCGGGGAAAAGGCTACAGCCATTAAAACCACAAATGTCAGCTTTGCCCTTGTGGAACTTACATTCTAGTAGGGACTTAAATTATGCAACTAAATATATCGTTATTGATAGTGGTGAGGAATTTGAACTAGTCTGAGGTAGTAAAACATGCTCTGATTTGAAAAACATTTAGTGTGAGATGTGAAGGATAAATATTATTAGCTAGAAAAAACTTGGAATTTGGGGATGGGTTGGGAAGGAAAGAATAGTGTTAGAAGGAGTAGTCTGTGGTCCCCCATGAAACAGAAAGATCAAGGTGAGAAAGAAGAAAGTTGTAGCTATCAGTGTAGCGCGATGGAGATAGCACAGCAAAAGATGAGAATGGGAAGGTACGTAGGATTCAGATCATACAGGGCCTTGTATGTCCCTTTATGTGAAGAGCAGAGGGGAAGGTTGAAGAAAATGATATGAAGATATTTCTGTCTTTAATTTCACTCTAGTGGTGATGTGGAATGAAATGCAAAGGAGATTAGTTAGGAGGCTTCTGCATTAGTCCATGTAAGAGGTGATTGTGGCTTAGACTAGGGTGGCAGCTTCAGAAGGGAAAGGTGGGTGACTTATCTAAAAGACATTTAGGAGTTAAAATTGAAAGGATTGATTAGATATGGGAATTGAGAGAGAAAAAGGGGTCAAAGATAATGCCAGAGGTTTCTGTCTTGGGAGCCAATAGGAATAATGGGGGAGGATCAGGCTTGGGGAAACTTTGGATATACTGAGTATGAGGTCTTATTAGGTACCAGGCATTGTGCTAAGCTTTTCATAAATATAATTTCCCATTTTACAAATAAGACAGCTACCGTGTTTCCCTGAAAATACGACCTAGCCAGACAGTCAGCCCTAATGCGTCTTTTGGAGCAAAAATTAATATGAGATCCGGTTTTATTTTAATATAAATTAATATAAGACCCGGTCTTATATAATATAATATAAGATTATATATAATATAATATAAGATTTAATATAATATAATATAAGACCGGGTATAATATAATACCGGGTCTTATATTAATTTTTGCTCCAAAGACTCATTAGAGCTGACGGTCCGGCTAGGTCTTATTTTTGGGGAAACACGGTATTAAGTGGGCAGAGCCAGGATTTCATGTTTATTTTTTTAAGAAGGGAAATATTTGAACATGTTTTAAATGTTACTGAGAAGAATTCAGAAGAGAAGGAGATGTTGAAGATGCTGGAAAAGGAGGGGATAATCCCATAATATAAAGCTAATGAGAAGATGGTTTTAGATTTTGCATAGATAGAAAGATGTCTTCGCTCTTTTATAAGAATAGAGAAAGAGAGTGCATATGTGGGTTAGTTTGTGGATTTGATGTCAAAAAGGTAAGGGAATTTTATCTTGATGGCATATGGTTTCTCTGCAAAGTAGAAAAAAATATCTTTTAAGATTGAGGCATGAGAGGGAGAATGGAGGTTTAAGGATGGTAAAGTTTTCAAAATAGTTTTTGTGGAAAATAGAGTTAATGATTGAAGTAATGATTCATATTTGAGAATGAGTGAAGAAGACACTGTTGTTAATTCACAGAGTTTAAAGTGATGTTCTACCAACATCATAACTACATAAGGCAAAAAACTAATTAAATGCTCAATGATATGTCTGACATCGCTAATAGACATAGAGAAGCAAGGATGGGACTGAGAGTAATGTGGCCTTCAGTCACTGGGAAAGATTTCGTGGAGAAAGTAGAACTTCTGTTAGGCCTTGATGCACAAGTAGGTAAATTTTTGATAGCAAGAACAACAGAAACCAAGTATGGAGCAGGTCCTTAGTGGTAACCGGTAGTGATTTCGTTGATGATAACCTTTCTTTTATGTCAATATTTCAGTGACTATGGAGGTGAGACTATACCAGGACCTGCATTTGATCCAGCAAGTCACCCAGCTCCAGCTCCAACTCCTGCTCCCTCTTCCTCTTCAGCATTTCGGCCTGTAATGCCATCTAGGCATATTGTTGAAAGGCAGCCTCGGATGCTGGATTTCAGGGTGGAGTACAGAGACAGAAATGTTGATGTGGTACTTGAAGACAGCTGTACTGTTGGTAAGGTTTTTTTCCTACCATAAAACCTTCACAAATAAACAATTTATTAGGTAAACATTCGACTTACATTTTTTTCTTTGATTGCCTACAAGAAGGGAAAAAAAGCAAATTGAAAGTATTTTCCCATATAGATTATTGTGCTTTATTTTTAAATACTGTGCTGAGACTGAGGTAAGTTTGAGAATAATTTTGTGTTTTCTCCTACATATATGGAATGGTATATGATGCTGTTTTAGGATAGGTGCTAATCAAACATCTTAGGAACTTAAAAAATTCCATAATTAAGTACATTGCGTATTGGACTATAGCTGAAGCTCACTCCCTTTTCATACTAGGGTTAATGAGAGATCAGAAATAAGACATGTTTCTATCACTCCTTCTCCCTGCCAGCTGGATCAGTGCTTCAGTACTGTCCTTTCAAAGGAAACTCAGAAGTGTATGTCTGCTATTTTTAGACAGACTACCAGATTTCTGTAGAGAAGCTATATTGAACTCATACTTGGTTCAGATTATTTGATCCATGTTAATTGTAGAACCAGAAATTGTATTAATTTCTGTTTTAATGTAGTTTTGCCTGAAATCTAAATTCCAGATATTTCTGAAATTTTACTTCTGTTCCTTTTTGGGGAGATTCCTTTCTAATTTTATTAATTGAGGTACATTACAGACAAAAGTAAGGCTGTTAAAAGAGTGATCATCCCCAACAATCAGATTATTCCCTTATTTAAAACCATTTAGAAAATTTCCATTATTTTTAGGATAAAATTCAAATCTCTTAACATGGCTGTTCAGTCCCTGCTTGATCAAGTTCCTGCTAGATTTCTAGTTTTCATGTATTACTCTCCTCATTGCTCACCATGCCTAAGTTGTAATGGACTTCTTTCAGTTCCTTGAATAGGTTATTAGCTCACTCAGGGCCTATGTACTTGTTCCTCCTCCTGCCTGGAGTTCTTTCCTAGTCCAGCCATTTCTCCCTGTGCCTGTTCCTATGCCCCCAAATATTCTCCTTACATTCTCTTTTAAAAATTGTGGTTAAAAAAAACACATAATATGATATATAACCTCCTAGCATTTTTAAGTGTACAGTGTAGTTTTGTTAACCATGTGCACATTATTGTACAGCAGCTCTCTAGAACTTTTCATGTTGCATAACTGAAACTTTGTATCCATTGAACAGCAAATTTCTCTTTTCCCCTCCCACAATCCCCTGGCAACCATCTCTCTACTTTCTGCTTCTGTAAGTTTGACTACTTTAAATCCCTCATATAAAACTCGTACAATATTTGTCCTTCTGTGTCTGGTTTATTTCACTAAGTATATCCTCAAGGTTCATTCACATTGTAGCATATAGGATTTCCTCCATATTTAAAGGCTGAATAATATCCGATTGTCTGTATATGTCAAATTTCTTTATCCATTCATCTGTTGATGGACAATTAGGTTCTTTCTACCTCTTGGCTATTGTGAATAATGCTGTGGTGAACAGGGAATTGTTAATCTCTTTCTAGGCCCTGTTTTCCATTCTTTTGGATTAATACCCAGAAATATTTTAGTTCTATTTTTAATTTTTTGAGGAATTTCCTTATTCTTTTTCCATAGTGGCTATATATTTTATATTCCCATCCGTAGTGCACAAGGGCTCCAACTTCTCCACATCCTTGCAAACATTTGTTATTTTCTGCTTTTTATTTTTTTTGTTTTGTGTTATTTTTTAAATATAATGGTCTTCTTAACAGGTATGAGGTGATATCTCAATGTGGTTTTGGTTTGCATCTCTATACTGATTAATGATGTTGAGCATCTTTTCATATACCTGTTTGTTATTTGTATGTCTTCTTTGGAGAAATGTCTAATTGAGTCCTTTGCTCATTTTTAAATGGGATTACTTGCTTTTTTACTATTGAATTGTAGGATTTCTTTATGTATTTTGTATATTAACCCCTTATCAGACACATGGTTTGCAAATATGTTTTCCCATTCTGTAGGTTGCCTTTTCACTCTGTTATTTCCTTTGTTGCACAGAAGATTTTTAGTTTAATGTAATGCCACTTTTCTATTTTTACTTTTGTTTATGCTTCTGGTGTCATATCCAAGAAATCATTGCCAAGGCCAATGCTATGGATCTTTTTGTTTTCTTCTAGGAGTTTTATAGTTTCAGATACTACAGTTAAGTCTTTAATCCATTTTGAGTTAATTTTTGTGTATGGTGTAAGGTAAAGGTCCAATTTCATTCTTTTGCATGTGGATATCCAGTTTTGCCCACACAATTTGTTATAAGACTGTCCTTTCCCCATGGTGTAGACTTGGCATTCTTGTCAAAGATCATTTGACTTATATGTGTGGGTTTATTTCTGGGCTCTCTATTCTGTTCCATTGGTCTATATGTCTGTCTTTATGCCAATACCATGCTGTTTTGATTATTTTGTAAAAAGTTTTGAAGTCAGGAATGTGAGGTCACCAGTTTCATTCTTCTTTCTCAAGATAGTTTTGGCTATTCAGGGTCCTTTGTGGTGCCATATGAATTTTAGCATTGCTTTTTCTGTTTCTGCCAAAAAAATAAAATGAAATGCCATTGGGATTTTGTTAAGGATCACATTGAATCTATAGGTTATTTTGGGTAGTATGGACATAGTAACAATATTAAATATTTCGATCAATGAACATGTAATATCTTTCCATTATGTGTTGTTTAATTTCTTTTAGCAGTGTTTTGTTTTTCATTGTTCAAGTCTTTTGTTTCCTTGTTTAAATTTATTTCTATGTATTTTATTGTTTTTGATGCTATTATAAGTGGAATTGTTTTTTTAATTTCCTTTTTGGATTATTTCTTGTTTGTGTATAGAACTGTAACTAATTTTTATTTATTTATTTATTTATTTATTTATTTATTTATTTATTTATCTATCCTGCAACTTGGCTGAATTCGTTTTTTAGTTCTAACATGGGTTTGTTTTTGTTGTTGTTTGTTTTGTGGAATCTTTACAGTTGTCTACCTATAAAATCATATTATCTGCAAACAGAGATAATTTTACTTTTCATTTTCTTTCTGATTTGGATGCCTTTTGTTTCTTTGTGTTGCCAAATTTCTCTGGTTAGGACTTCCAATACTATGTTGAATAGAAGTTCTGAGAGTTGTCATTCTAGCATTGTTCATGCTCTGTAGAGGAAACGTTTTTTAGTTTTTACCTTTGAGTATGATGTTAAATGTGCTCTTTTCATATGTAGCCTGTATTTCTGGAGGCAATTTTCTTCTGTTCCTCTTTGTTGTTTTTATCATGAAATAATGTTGAATTTGTCACAAGCTTTTTCTGCATCTATTGAGATAATTATGTGATGTTCTTCCCCACATTCTGTTAATATGATGTATCATGTTGATTGATATTTACATGGTGAACCATTCCTGCATCCCATGGATAAATTCCATCTGGTCATGGTGTATATGATCCTTCTAATGTGCTATTGAATTTGTTTTTCTAACACGTTGTTGAGGATTTTTGTGCCTATATTCATCAGAGATATTGGTCTGTAGTTATTTTGTTGTTGTTCTTACTGTTCTTGTAGTTTCCTTCTCTGGCTTTGACAGGGTAGTGTCGGCCTCATAAAGTGAGTTTGGAAGTGTTTCTTTCTCGTCAGTCTTTGGGAAGAGTTTGAGAAAGATTAACATTAATTTTTCTTTAAATGTTTGGTAGAATTCTCCTGCGAAGCAATCTGATGCTTGACTTTTCTTTGGTATGTTTTTGATTAGTGATTCAAAGCCCTTACTAGTTATAGATCTGTTCAAATTTTCTGTTTCTTCATGTTTCAGTCATGGTAGGTTATATGTTTCTAGGAATTTCTTCTAGATTATTTTATTGTTGGCATATAATTGTTTCTTATAGTCTCTATAATCCTTTTTATTTCTGTGGCATCATTTGTAATGACTCCTTTTTCATTTCTGATTTTATGTGAGTCTTTGTTTAGAAAAAAAATTTGTCAATTTTGGTGACGTTTTCAAACATCAACTCTTTAGTTTTGTTGATTATTTTCCTATGGGCTTTTTATTCTCTTTTTATTTATTTCTGCTTTAGTCTTTATTTTCTCCCTTTTGCTAATTTGGGCTTAGTTTGTTCCTCTTTTTCTAGTTACTTGAGGTATAAAGTTAAGTTGTTTATTTGAGATCTTTCTCCTTTTTTAATTTAGGCATTTATTGCTATAAACTTTTCTCTTAGTACTTAACTGCTTTTCTTCCATCCCATTAGTTTTGATGTGTTGTCTTTTTGTTTTTATTTGTCTCAAGATATTTTCTAATTTCTCTTTTGATTTATTCTTTGACCAGTTGGTTGTTCAAGTTGTTTAATTTTCACATATTTGAATTTTCCACAATACATTACATGTTAGGTCACAAATAAGTCTTAACACGTTTAAGAAGATTAAAATCATGCCAAGTGTGTTTTCTAACCATAATATAATGAAAGTAAAAATTGATAGTATTTTCCTTCTGCCCCTTCTTAAATTTATTAAGACTTGTTTGTAACCTAACATGTTATCTATCCTGGAGACTGTTCCATGTGTACTTGAGAAGATTGTGTATTCTGCTGCTGTTGAGTGTACTGTTTTGTGTATGTCTGTTAGGTCTGTTTTGTCAACAATGTTGTTCAAGTCCTCTGTTTCCTTATTGATCTTCTGTGTGAAAGTTTAATTCATTATTGAAATCCCCTACTATTTTGTAATAGTGTGGTGTAGTCCTCCCCTCAGTTTTATTGTTTGCTTCCTGTATTGGGTGCTTTGATGTTGGGTGCATATGTGTTTGTAATTGTTACATATTTCTGATGAATTGACTCTTTTACGGTTATATGTCCTTCTTTCTTTCTCGTGACACTTTTTGATTTATAGTCTGTTTGGTCTGATATAAATTTGGCCGCACAGCTCTCTTTTGTTACCATTTGCATACAATATCTTTTTCTGTCCTTTCATTTTCAGCCTGTGTGTCCATGAATCTAAAGTGAGTCTCTTGTATACAGCATATAGTTGGATCTTGCTTTTTTAATTCATTTAGCCAGTTTCTGTTTTTTTGATTGGGGAGTTTTACCTATTTACATTTAAAGTAATTACTGATAGGGAAGGACTTAGTATTGCCATTTTATTTTTTCTGTCTTACAGCTTTTTGTCCCTCTTTCCTCTCTTGCTGTCTTCCTTTGTATTTGTTGATTTTTTTGGTAGTGTATTTTAATTCTTTTCTCATTTTCGTTTGTGTATCTTCTATGGATATTTTCTTTGTAGTTACCATGGGCTTACATAAGACATTAGTTATAGTAATTTATTTTAACCTGATATTTTCAATCATACACAAAACCTCTAGTATTTTACTCCCCTCCTTTTCATTATTGATGTCATTATTTTTGTATTATGCGTCCATTAACATATTTTATAGCTATACTTATTTTTTATACATTTGTCTTTTAACTTCTTTACCAGATTCAGTGATCTAAACACCATGGTTACAGTATTCTATATTTGCCTACAGTACTCTGTAGTTGTCTATATGTTTATCTTTACCAGTAAACTTCATACTCCTGTGTTGCTATGTAGTGACTTTTTGTTGCAACTTGAAGTACTTATAAGAATATCTTAGAAGGCATGTCTAGTGCTGATGAATTCTCTCAACTTTTGTTTACCTAGGAAAAATCTTTATTTCTCCCTGATGTTCAAAGGACAGCTTTGCTGGACATAGTATTCTTGTTTGGAAATTTTTTTTTCTTTCAGCACTTTGGATATATCATTCTACTCCTTTTGGACTACGAGGTTTCAGCTGAGACATCTGCTGATAGTCTTGTGGGGGCTCTGTACATTACAAGCTTTTCTATTGCTGCTTTCAAATTTCTCTTTGTCCTTTAACGTGACAATTTGATTTTAAGGTGTTTTGGTGTGGACCTCTTAGGATGCCTCCCTTTTGAAATCTTATGTGTTTTATGAAACTGCATTTTTATTTCCTTTCCCAGATTTGGGAAGTGTTCGTCCATTATTTCGTCAAATAAACTTTCTGCCTGTTTATTTCTCTTCTCTGTGAGTACCATAATGCATATATTGGTCCTTTAATGGTCCTATAAGTCCTTTAGGCTTTCTTCACTTTTTTTCATACTTTTTTTGTCCTCTGAATGGATAATTTCAAATGACATATCTTCAAGTCCAGAAATTCTGTCTTCTGATTGATGAGCACTGTTCTTGAGCCCCTTTAGTGAAATTTTCAATTAAATTATTATATTCTTCAGCTCTAAAATTTCTGTTTGGTTCTTTTTTATAGTTTCTGTCTGTTTGTGGATATGTAAAATGAATTTTGTATTTTCAAAATCACCAAAACCCATCTACTGATATTTGAAATATAATTTTATTTATCTTGACACTATTATTTAGTCAGAGTTGACCATGTTTATTGCTCATATGGATTTTCAGTAATTATTGCCAAGGCATCCTTGGTGTGTTAGTATGGGACCCCGTAAGTGGGATGTAATTAGGCCTTTACTTTCTTAGCTTAATGATGAATGTTTGTTATAGGGCAAAGAACTCTGCCATATCACACTTTTTATTTTAAATCTTAAAATTGTCTCAGATTTTTATCTGTTTTAAGAAAACTGGAATATAGTCCAATATTAAAGTTTAACTGCTATTGTGTAGCATGTGGCTGAGCAGTTTAACAGTGTCTCATTTCAAAGTGACCTAGTTCTTTTTGTTGATGAAATATTTGATATATGGTGGAAGTTCATTGATACTTTGACTACTTGAACTGCTTTTTCATTGGGTCCCTCAGTTGGAGTGAAATCTCCTGCTTGTTTCAAGGGCAGTGATCAGAAACACTGGCATCTCTGGTTTATATATGTTAATGTTTTACTTTAATTCTATCTTAATTTGGAGATTATGATTATGGAATTATTTTAAAGTTTCGTTATGGTAACGTGATAGAATTTTTAGGGATCACATTTTGAAAAATATTGGCTTTGTAATTCCCTGTAAAAGCCCAAGTGTGGTAGAGTAGAAGCAGTCAAGTCATCATGCTGTGAAAACAAATACAACACTTACAAATATATAGTAAATAAATTGATTCAAAATGAATTGTAAACCAGATACTGTTATTGTACAAAATGCATCTTCTGCCTCTCCTGTTTCAAGTTTTTTATTTGTTCTGGATTATAGTTATTCTCCTACTATGAATCACATGCCAGTTAGAGAATCATGTCATGCACCTTCTCTGTTGATTTGTTGACACGTATCACTGTGGGAGGTATACACAGGGATATATGGGACTTCATGGAAATACTTCTTCTTTCACTTCTTTCACTGTATTTGATCTGCTAGTTTTATCATATCACTTGAATCCATCCATTTTTTTGAACCCCGTTGTTACAGTTCAGGAATTAATTTCTTTCATGAATTATTAAAATACATCCTCTATCTAATCTCCATTCTTTTCAGTTTTTTTCTTCCTTTCGTCTGAATTTTACATAATTGTCCTATAGTAGCATAAATGTCTTCATATATCGTTCAGTGATTCTGTTTCCTATTTTCTGTTTGATTTGACCTTTCTTAAGTTTTCTAGAAAACTCATAGTCATCTTTGAATACCCATGTAAATATCTCCCCTTTATGAACTCTTTCCTGACCTCCATGGACATATTTAAGTTGATTGATCTGCTATGATCTCATAAAATGTCATACAGACTTTTAAACCAGATTTTTAAAACATCTTATTCTTTCTTCGTGTTTCAGGTTTCTCTTGCGAATGTTAACTTCTCAAACACAGAGATCAGGTCTTATTCTTCTCTAAATTATCTATCTAAGAACAATATTTGACACAGAATAGTACCTGTTGAGAAAATAAATGGCTCAAAAATGAGCATATGTATATTCGTTTATCTCCCATAGGAAAAATTTAAAATACACACCTTAAAGTTTATGTGACCTACAATATAATTGTTAAATAGTTTGTAGATATGGATTATCTTACTATCATTAAGGAACTGGATAAATACTATTTTTTATGTATATGTATAGATACTAAAATGCAAAGAGATGCTAAATAAGATAATGCAGTTTTCCGTGTTATTACCGGGACTCAACAAAGTATAAAAAGCAAGCGTAAAGGCAGTCAAGAACTTTATATTAGAGTGACACCTAGTGGTAATTGTATTGGTCTGTTAATGTTTTTAGTGTTCTATTTATTACTAGTTTCATTTTATTACAGAATCCTTCTGGGTTATCTTACCTTGAATAAATTTAAAAAAATTAAAGCATTGGTTCTTCTATAAAATTACTATCTGCTCTGAAGTAATGTGATCTGGAGGGTAGGAATTATTGTATTATTACATCTGTAAGATCTAGCAATGGATTTAACCTAACATACAGGTATGGCCAATAAAGTTTGTTGAATCAGTGCTGTTAGCAAACTCACTTTTGTTGGGCCTGTTCACCATAGCCTTAATTTCGTGAATGTAACAGAAACATAGGTCTGTTATCAGTTGAACCCTTTGCCTTTTTTTTTCCTGTTTTTAATCTAACTTCTGAAACCTACTTTTATTATATTGGATCCCATTTTAGTTTAAAACAATCAGATTGAGTATGGGAAGAGTTAAGACATTTAGCAAGTACATTTTGATCCTGAAAAAGTAGTTCAGGATATTTCAAACAAGTTTTTGTCTTGAATCTATAAACTTAATTTGTGGCCTTGACTCTGCCACTGAAATTATGTAATTTTTGGCACATGCCTTAACCCCTCTGTGACTTAGCAACCCTTTATCAATAGTAAGTACTATATAAGTTGTTTTGTTGTTGTTGTTGTTGTTAGTGCATGTGAAAAGGAAAGAGTAGTGAACTTATTTGCCTTTTTCTGATATTGGGAGAATGAAATGACAAAAGGACTGATTATAGCTCGTACTTTTGGGGAAGAAAGCAAATGTTGTGCCTTGTTCTTTGGTCCATTTGCAAACTGATGTTTGTTGCCTCCATGCCAACAATTATGTACTTCCCGAATTATACATAAAATCATTTTAAAGTCTAAGCAGCATCTCAAACTGTGGTCTTAATGTGCATAATTTACTTTTATTTGTACATTGGGAATGTTTCTTTAATCTAGTTTCACATTTTAAAATATTGTACTTCCAGTAAATTTTTTAAAAAAATAGAGCAGCTTATAAAGAACAAATTGAATATCTTCTTTTTCTCATTAACTCTGTGTTAGTATCAGTTTTTTATATAGTTTAAGATTGCCATTTTATGGAAAGCCTTTAAACTCCACTTTATATTTTGTGAAATTTATTGAAAATTATTTTTCTCTCAACTGCTTTTATCTCTCATGTCACTTTTGTTGTCTTATCTTCAAAGCAAGGCAGTGAAGATCAGAAACCTCGACTTATGTTTTCTAACATCTTTATTTTCTGTTGTTCATCTTTCAGTCTCTTCTTTCTCTGGTACTTGCCTATAATGTTTGATACTTCCTTTGAAAGAGTCTAAAATAACGTTCCTTTTTTGAAAGAATAAACATACATGGTAATGGCTATAATGGTAAATGACTCCTTACTTTCCACGGTCTCAAATTTAGCAATCACTACTGAGAATTAGGAAGTAAATTCCAAAGACTTTTGTCAAATTAGAATAGGTCATTTTATTATAGATGTTTCTTGTTACTTTGGGCTTAAAATTATGCTAAGTTCTTAGGTTATATGTAAATAAAGCAGTCCTTATTTTAGAGGATTCCATGGTCTATATCCAGATAGGAGCGGGGAAGAAGACATGGAAATAAAGAGTATTTATCCATTCTTATACTCCATTCATTCATTCATTCATTTATTCTCACACACATACTTATACACACTACCTACTGTACACCAGCCACCTTGCTCACTATACTTCCTATACAACCCTTGCAACAA
This sequence comes from Rhinolophus ferrumequinum, assembly GCF_004115265.2. Lineage (NCBI taxonomy): Eukaryota > Metazoa > Chordata > Mammalia > Chiroptera > Rhinolophidae > Rhinolophus > Rhinolophus ferrumequinum. The sequence goes on along the minus strand of NC_046292.1, from coordinate 36,285,549 downwards.
CTGTGAGACAGATGTTATTATCCCTGTTTCAAAGATGAATAAACTGAGGCCAGAGAATTCCTGAACCATTCAGTCTTAAACTGAATCTAGAATTCATGATCTTTCCAATAAAATAATTTCTATCATGAAAGTATAGACAAAGTGCTATGAGGATATTGAAAAGGAAGCAATTAATTCAATTTTAGCTGGTGTTTTGGGAGTGTGGAAAGGGAATATATAAGGTTGTGGGGATGGTCAGGAAAGATTTCAGAGAGGGACCAGTCTATGAAATATGAGTCAAATGTGTCATGTGGATAAAATGGGGGGAAAGTTTAGGCAAGAAAAGCACAGAGACAGGAAGGAGAATGGTGTTCCTGGAGGAATAATGAGGAATGTGCAGTCTTGAGCATAAAGTTGGGGTTGTGGTCTTCAGTTAGTTGAAAGTTTACCTAAATAGAATCTCTTTTTCCACCAGTGACAGATTCATGCTATACCCTCTCTCCCATGATCCTGCCTTAGTCCTTGCCTCTGTCCTTTTATACTCAATGACTTATTTTCACATTACCTTGAGACAGCCAGAACCTGTATTCCCATTTTATAGATGTGAGAAATAACAAAAGAGAGTAAGTGGCATATTGGTTAATGGAGATTAATAGGTTTGGAGGGCATCTATAATAATATTTAGTCTAACTGGCCACAAATTAAGCAGTCTTTTCCACATTTTTGTCTTAGAGTCATCTAGTGGGTGCTTAAATACTTTTAGCAATGGGATGCTCTTTTTTTTTAAAGCATTGATTCCATTGTCCATCAACTCTGACTATAATTTTATAAATAAAAACATTTTATACACTAACCACGTGCAAAAAAATGAGGTATCAGTTGTATGTTAGTATATCCTTATTTGTGAGTTGCCACCTGTAAGCTCTATTCCTTTGACCTCACTGTTTTCAGAGACAGACTACGTAGGTAAATATATTTTCCTCTTGACAGTTCTTCAGATATTAAAAGACAGTACTTTTTCTCCCATTTCCTCAGAGAAAAGAAATATCTTTAGTTCATTCAACCATTACAGAATTGTGTTGAATTTAAAATGCACATATATATATATATATATATATGGATACAATGTACAGCATGGTGACTATAGTTAACAATAGTGTATTGTACCTTAGAAATTTGCTAAGAAAGTACGTCTTAAAAGTTCTCATCACAAGAAAAAATTGTAACTATGTGAGATGATTGATGTTAACTAAACTTACTGTGGTAATCAGTTCACAACATACACATATATCAAATCATTATGTTGTATACCTTGGACTAATACAATGTTGTATATCAGTTATATCTCAAAACTGTCAAAATTGCATACTGCAGATGCTAGTTGTTACAGTTATTTTTTCTGATGTATCACTTTCGGATGTTTTTCCACTTTAGAACCATGATTCATTTTAGGATGTCAGTGCTGCATATAAAGTGTGATACTCATTGCCCACCTTGGGTTGAGAAAACACGGTTGGTCTGTCCTCTTCCTTGATTGAAGCAAGTCATTTCTATTAGTGCAACCTAAATTAGCTTTTGGAATTCCCTTTCCATGATGTTGCAGAGTCTCAAAGGGAGATAGTGATTGGAGTTACTTCTCTATACTTTATATATCTTTGTATAGCAATTGTTTCATGGTTTCTTAACAAATCTATCCTGTGAGACTGTTAGTTCTTCAAAGATGGACATAATTTCTTCTTTATATTGTGCTTGTTCCTTGGCAATAGTAGGTATTAAGTATTAGTTAAATATTTGAATGCATTTATTGAGTAATGGGATAAGCACTGGTCTAATACTAAAACTTTTAGAGTTAAAAAGTATCTTCTTCCTTTTTTTTTTTTTTCTTTTAGTTTGCAGTGTTTTCTTGCTGAGTGCTTCCTTTCTTACAGGCCAATTCTTGTATAGCTTGTATTTCTGATTAGTCAGACCATTCTTCTCTTGCTTTCTAAGGCCAGTTTGTTTGCCATTGCAGTGGGCCGAAGTCTGGAGAAGAGAAAACAATAGGAAGATGCACTTAATGTATGGCATGGCTAGCTATTACCTCTTCTGTCAACCTAGCAATCTCTTGTAAAAACTTAGTGCATCTTGGTATTTTTGGATTGTTGTACCTATGAGGTGATCTTCTCTTTACTGCTCTCATTATCCCCTCTTCTTTTAGTCATTTATATCATTATAGACTGTTAGAGTGTCCCACAAACAGATTTGGTTTGGAAACTCCTTTATAAGCTTGGAAAATGGATTTTAGTTTGGAGAGAACCAAGGAGACCTAGCCACTCTTCATTTAATTCTCACTCCAAAGATATAAATATTATAGGTTAATTCAAGGGTATGTAATAACCCAGAAAAAATTAGAACAAATTACTTAGCCCTCATTTCCTGACTTGGTCATAACAATAACTCAGACCCTGATATAGACTGACATCACTGTAAGTTTCGCCAATGTAGAAACCTTGACATTTTTGTTTGGCTATTCTTTTGTTTTCTCTAGTCAGGTTAGATCCTTTTCTCCTTTACTATTCTGTTGTGGAAATACCACCCCTCAATAAGATAGCCTCCTAATTAGTTTCCCTACCCCTAGTCTTGTTCCATTCTTGCTGATTCTTCATAGTGCTTCTTGCTCTCCTTGCATTTGTTTACACATTTGTTTATTCACTCAATAAGTATTTTCTACATTGACCCAATCATAGATGTAGAATGGAGAAGAAAACAGGCGTGGTATTTGTCTTCATAGAACTTACAGTCTAGTAAGGGATATAGACATAACCAATTTATAAATAAATTGCAACTTATGATAACTGATCTTTTAAGAATACAAATATAATCATATCACTCCTGTGATTATAAAAATTTCGTGTACCTTATCAATTGGCTAAAAAAGGAAAACCACATGATCATATTAATACATAAAGAAAAAGCATTTAACAAAATTCAATATCCATTTGGAAACACTCTCCAAAATTAGGAATGAAACGTAGATTCTTCAGCCTGATAAAGGGCATTTATAATAATCCAACACCTAGCATACGTAATGGTGAAATAGTGAATGGTTTCACCCAAAATTTGAGAACAAGGCAGGATGTTCATTCCTGCCACTTCTAGTCAGCATTCTACTAGAGGTCCTCAACAATGCAATATGGAAAAAAAAAAGAAAAAAAATACAGATTTAAAAAGAATTAAAACTGCCTTTATTCAAAAATGATATAATTATGGAGAAAACCCCAAAGAATTTACAAGAAGGCTACTATAATTAATAATTGAATTTAGCATGGTCAAAAGATACAAAGTCAACATACAAAAATCAATTATATTTCTATATAGTAGCAACAAACAACTGGAAACTAAAATTTAAAAAAAAATACCTTTTTACAATATCGTTTACAAAAAGACCTAGGGATAAATTTAGCAAAAAAATATGTAAAGCCTTACACTGAAGCTATAAAACATTGCTGAAAACAATTAAAAGTCTAAATAAATGGAGAGATATGTCCATGAATTGGAAGACTCAGTATTGTTAAAATGCCATTTTTCTTCACATTGCTTTATAGAATCAGTGCAATTCCAATAAGGATGTCAGCTTTAATAAAAGTTACTGACAAGTTGATTACAATATTTATATTAAAATGTAAATGGTAAAGAATGGTCAAAACAATTTTGAAAAAGAACAAACTTAGATGACTTCATCCACATAATTTTAAGGCAGTAATCATGCCAATATAGTATTGGCAAAAGAGACATATAGGTCATTGGAAAAGAATAGAGAATCTAGAAATAGATCCACCTATACCTGGTCAGTCAGTTTTTTACAACTTTCCAAGTTTATTCAATTCAGTGGGAATAAATATTCTTTTCAACAAACAGATCTGGCACAATTGGACATCCAAATGTCCTCCCCCCATGAAAAAAAGAAGAGGCTGGAGAACCTTACCCCTTAAACCTCTTATAAATATTAACCCTAAAGAAGAAGAATCTAGAAGAACCCCTGTACAATAATTAACACCAAATAATTAACAAGCCTAAATGTAAGAGCTAAAACTGTAAGATTTATGAAAGAAAATTTTTGAATTAGGCAGTTTTTCTTTATTTCAGTGAGGACACAAAAAGCACAAACCATAAAAGAAAAATTGAAATAGTGAACTTCTTCAAAATTATACACTCTGCTTTCTGAAAGGCATTCTTAAGAGGATGATTAAAAGATAAGCTGAAGACTGGGAGTAAGTATTTGAAAAGCACACATTTTATAAAAGGACTTGTATCCAGAATATCTAAAGAACTCTTAAAACTCAATCTTTTTTTTAAATTAAAATTTATTGGGGTGACAATGGTTAGTAAAATTACATAATTTTCAGGTGTACAATTCTGTAGTACATCATCTATATATCACATTGTGTGTTCACCACCCAGAGTCAGTTCTCCTTCCATCACCATATGTATTTAACCCCGTTTACCCTCTTCTACCACCCAAAACTCAAGAAGACAAGGCAAAGATTCTAAAAGACACTTCATCGAAGAAGACATGGGTAGAAAATAATCATATAAAAAGATGTTCAACACTATTAGTTATTAGGGAAGTACAAACTAAAATCATGATAAAATATATCTACACACCTGTTAGAGTGGCTAAAATTAAAAAGACTAAATACCAAGGGCTTGTATGGATGCAGAGCAACTGGAACTTTCATACTCGGATATGCTGGTAGTAATGCAAAATGATACTGACACTTTTGAAGACAGTTTGATAGGATCTTATAAATTAAAATACATACTTTCTATGTGACCCAGTAATTCTATTTTTAAGTATTTACTCAAGAGAAATGAAAATATGTCCCCACAAAGACTTGTACATGAATATTCAGCAACTTTATTCACAGTTGCTCCAAACTGGAAACACCTCAGTTGTCTATCAATTGAGTTGATAAACAACTTGTAGTATAACTATGCAATGGAATAATACTTAACAATAAAAAGGAACAAACCACTAATGCAGGCAACAACACGGAGGAATCTCAAAATATGCCTAGTGAAAGGAACCAGACACAAAAAGGAATCTGTTTAATTCCATTTATATAACTTTCTGGAAAGGCAAAAACTAGTGAAAGAAATCAGATCAGTGGTTGCCAGAAGTTAGGGATGGGGGTGGAATTGACCACAGGGGAATACAAGGGAACATTTCATGGTGATGGAAATGTTTATTATCTTGATTGTGGTGGTGATTTCACAGGAATATACACATGTATCTGATTATTACAGTAGAGGGAGGAACAATATTTAACACTCATTTCAGAAATGTTTTTTTTTTTTTAAACCTGCAGCAAAGTAAGAATAGAAGGAAACTTTGTCAACCTGATAAAGCACATTGCTGAAGAACATACAATTAACATACCGTTTCCCCGAAAATAAGACCTAGCCAGACAGTCCGCTCTACTGCATCTTATATTATGTTAGATAAGACCGGGTTTTATATTAATTTTTGCTCCAAAAGGTGCAGTAGAGCGGATTGTCTGGCTAGGTCTTATTTTCGGGGAAACAAGGTAATGCTTTAAAGACTACATACTTCCCTCCTAAGATGAGTAATACAAGGTTCATTCAGAATATGTCTATTCGATACTTTACAGAAAGTATGCAAAATGGTCACTAATTGCACAAAAAGATGTTTAATGTCATTAGTTATTAATCATTAGGGAATACAAATTGAAACCACAATGACAAACTACGCCCACTGGAATGTCTAAAAAAGACCAGAAAATTCCATATAATGATATGGAGCAAATGGAACTTTTGGTATAATGCAAGATGATACTATCACTTTGGAAACTGGCAATTTTTTTTTCAAGGAATGTTTAATAAGGTCAGTAACATTTTTCTAGCATGTATTTTTATCTGAATTGAAAGCAAAACATCTTGTTCGTTGGGTGAAAATGGCCTGCTTTATTGTGTACACTGAGTGCAATTAAAAAAATACTGTAGTTATAATTCCAGGCTTAGGAATTTGAATAGATGCCAGTATTCTCTCCTTTTTTCATATGGGAAAAGAAAATTCATTTGTAAAGCATTTGAAGATTGGACAAAAATTTTATAGCTGTATTCTTAGGATCACTCTGTAGAGTCTTCATGATTCAGATGATGCAATGGAAGCTTCAATTCAACGTGTTAGAGAAGACTTTCCAGCTCGCATGTCCTCCATGTAGGTCAGGAATCTGGGCATGGCTTACCTGGTCTCTTACGGGCCGCTATCAGTGTCATCTCAAGGCTCAACTAAAGAAGGATCTACTTCCAGGACCACTGATGGGGTTGCTGGCCGTATTCATTTCCACGTGAGCTGTTTAACTGGGAGCCTCATTTTCCCTTGGAGGCTGCCTCAGTTCCTTGTTGTATTTGCCTCTCCGTAGAGCATTTCACAATAAGGCAGCTGTCTTCGTCAGAGTGAGCAAATAAGAGGGCAATAGAGAGGGTATATTAGCAAAATGGAAGCCCCAGTCTTTTGTAACCTAACTCAAAAGTGACATCCCAATACCATCGTTGTATTCTCTTTGTTAGAAGTACCGGTTCAGGCCACACTTGGGGAGGGGAGTACAAAGGGCATGGCTGCTATGAGGTGAGGAGCATTGGAAGCTATTTCAGAAGCTACTGCACGCTATACTAAGCAATATATACTGGACTACTACTAAGGAATGAAAAGGAACTGTTTATTGGTACACCCAACAACATGGATGAATCTCAAAAACATGCAAAGCAAAAGAACCCAGACATAAAAGATAACAGACAAAACTAATCTTTAGGGTGAGAAGGAAGAGCAGAGGTTGGGGTGGGGTAGGCTTTTGTTTCAAAGGGGTCTGGGCAAATTTTTTATGATATAGGAAATGTTCTTTATCTGATTATGGTGGTGGTAGCTATTATGTATAAATCATCCAGTTAAGTTTTTTTAAAAATACGCTGTTGGGTTTAGTAGACTGTTCTTTTTTTAAAAAAAATATTTTTCCAGTTTTATTGAGATATAATTGATATACAACACTGTATAAGCTTAAGGTGTACAGTGTAATGACTTGACTTACATATATTGTGAAATTATTACAATAAGTTTAGCTAACATCTATTGTCTCATGTAGATACAAAAAAAGAAGTTTTCTTTTTCACTGTGATGAGAACTCTAAGAGTTTACTCTCTCTAACAACTTTTAAATATACCACACAGCAGTGTTATCTATAGTCATCATGTAATATATTACATTCCCAGTACCTATTTATCTTATAACTAAAAGTTTGTACCTTTTGACTACCTTCATCCAATTCCTTTATCCCCACTCCCCTCACTGGTTACGGTTTTTTTCTATGAGTGTTTTTTTGTTTGTTTTTAGGATTACATATGTAAGTGAGAGAAACAGTATTTGTCTTTCTCTATTTGACTTATATCACTTAGCATAATACCCTCAAGGTCCATTCATACTGTTGCAAATAGTGGGATTTCCTTCTGTTTGTAATATTCCATTGTGTGTGTGTGTGTGTACATACATATATCCCACAACTTGTGTGTGTGTGTGTGTGTGTGTGTACATACATATATCCCACAACTTCTTATCCATTCACCTGTTGATAGACATGTAGATTGATTCCATATCTTGGTTATTGTAGATAATGCTGCTGTGAATATGGGGGTGCAGATAGCTCTTCAATGTTGTGTTTTTGTTTCCTTCAGATATATTCCCAGAAATAGAATTGCTGGATCATATCGTAGTTCTATTTTTAATTTTTTGAGAAACCTCCATAGTGTTTTCAACAGTGGCTGCACCAATTTACGGTCCTACCAACAGTGCACAAGGGTTCCATTTTTTCCACATCCTTCTCAGCATTTGTTATCTCTTGTCTTATTGATGATAGCCATTCAACAAGTATGAGGTGATATCGCATGATAGTTTTGATTTGCATTTCTCAAATAATTAGTGATATTGAGCCCCCTTTTGTGTACTTGTTGACCATTTGTATATTTTGGGGAAGATGTCTATGCAGGTCCCTTGCCATTTTAAAAATTAGATTATTTGGTGTTTTTGCTGTTGAATTGCCTGAGTTTTTTATATATTTTGGATGTTAACTCTTTATCAGATATAGGGTTTGCAGATTCAGTGGACTGTTCTTGATGACATCTGCATATCTTTATAATTTACCAGGTAACATACAGGGATACTGTAGTGCAGTGCCATCTTGTGTTACGATCTTTGGCGTCAGGCAGACCCAGATTTGACTACTGGCTCTGAAATTTGCTGCCTTCTAGCACTTCACTGCCCTAAATTATGTTGACTATCCTTGAAACAATAACTAGTGTTTATTGAGAGCGTATATTGGCCAGATACTATACTAGACACGTATGTAGGTATTACTTTAATCAATACAACTCAAAATAACCAACATTTTTTGAATCCCTTGTATGTATCGAACACATACTAATACAAAATATTTTCCATGCTTTATGTCATTTAATACAGTAACCCAATAAAGTGTTGACTATAGTTGGCATCCCCTCTTTACAGAAGAAATTGAGACCAACAGAAGAAGTTTTAAAAAATGATGAACTCAGTTTGCTGTCATAATTCTGATTTTGTTTTGTATTCCTTCTTTATGTGTGGAACAAAAGACTATTTGTTTGATATGTTTGTTACTCAAGCTTGCTGCAAAAAGTAACTGTGACTTTAACTCAAAATTTTTTTGTTTGTCCTTTAGAAACTTTTTAGGTTATGAACTTGTAGACTCTCCAAGAGCTTAAGCAGGAGATGTCAGGTGAAGATAGTAGATGTCTAAGAGGAGAGTGCTGGGCAGACTTGTAACAGCATCAGCCCCGTTCCAGACAAGTACAACTTTAGAAATAGCAACTTTAGCCACAAACGAAACAGCAACATTTATATGTATTTATATAAAAAGAACAATTCTTTGTCAGCAGTGACATTTTTGGAGTCCAACGTTGATAAAATTTTATGCCTTTAAAATATAGTGTTGAACCAGAATTCTTTATATGATGTTAATCACTATCCAAAGTGCCCAGATAGGAATTTTCTTTAGCAAAGTAAAAAAAAAAAAAAAAAAAATCATTAAGTCCATGAAGGGTTTGATTTTAGTAGCATTGTTTCGCTTAGGCAGCTGTGTTTCCATAGAACTTGTGTAGCATGAGCTTTTTCCCTTTTCCTTAATCACCATGGAATTATTTTTCCTCTTTAAATATATAATATAATCAGTTTTTCCAGTATTGAATCACTTATAATTGGAATTGAATTATGTGTTAATCTAAAATTATAGACTAGCACCAACCTAGTAAAAGCAGATGTGTGAAATATTTGTACATTCTCATTGAACAAACTGTTTCGTACACTGTAGAAATTAGCTGATTAATTTATAAGTAGACTTGATTCCTGAAAAATAATTTGTGGAGCACTGGGAAAATTGTGATTCCTCACTATTTCTCATTAGCATCATGTTTATTTTTGCATTTTCACCTTTCAGTCTTTTGACTTCACTGAATATCCTTGCCTTTGGTTTGGCTTTCCTTCACAACCCAGTTATTATACTTCAAGCTTGGTCTTAAAATCAGTTTAAAATCAGCTGGGTTTAAGTCTCATTTCTCTCACAAAGCCTTCTCTATTTGATCCAACACATTTTTTTTTTCCTTTTTTGAAATTCTATTGCTTTTCTCTTTAACGCAATTTAATTTAGATTTTATACATTGGCTTTATTTTCTTCAGCTATTTTTATTGGTCTTACTTTCTTCCTTGGACGTTAAAGGTAGAGAAGATAGGCAATATTATTTCCTGTTTTATAGATGCAAAAACTAAGAGTAGACAGTTATTGGATTTCTTCAAGATGAGACTTCAACCCAAATCTTCATTCCAAAATCTGCTTCTATACTATAATGACTCAGGTATTATACTTTACCTGCTATTCCTACCACATGCGGAGCACATTCAGGTATTATGAGTTGATTGGTTTAAATAGGTTGTTTCTCTTAAAACCCCCAATCACTGATATCTTTTTTTGGTAAATTATGCAATTAATTAACTAATTAATTAATTGTAGAGTCTTTTATCATAACTAATGTTGAGTTCTTCAAAGGGGCAACATGTTCGATCCAGATTTGAAGTTAGAACTACTGAAATTTTTGTTGCTCTTTCATCAGACAATGTCATTGGCTGTGCACCATGTGTCAAATATGAATGCTAGTGTTGGATATGGACAAATGTTGATCACGTTATTTTGTTAGTAACATTTGGTCTCTTCTTAATTTATACAGGAGAAATTAAACAGATTCTAGAAAATGAACTTCAGATACCTGTGTCTAAAATGCTGTTAAAAGGCTGGAAGACTGGAGATGTGGAAGACAGTGTGAGTTTCTTAGCTACCTAGAAATAAAATTAAATTATTCAGTTGACTAACTGATGTGTAAAAATTGGTTTTTATTAATGTTTTTACATATGACAGGAGTAGATTTGGTAATAATAACTTAATTTCAGGAATCAGCAGACAAAGTTTTTCAAACCATAGCATTTTTATGGTAAAACCATAGTTTTAAAGGAGTACACTATGCAAATGAAAATACTATGTGGCATGTTTTTCCTATTTCTAACTATTTTATATGAGTTAGTTTAGCACTCGTTTTAGAGAGCACTTACTTTTTTCTCAAATCTTACAGGATATCAGTAATGCCCTGGAATAATAAATTTATTGAACAATTACTTATTGGCCTAAAGGAAGTCACACACAGTGTACACATGTATGCCAAGTATTGATTACAGAACAAAGATGATAATAGGAAAAATTTTAAATATGGAAAATTTAAATAATAATATTTTTCTTTGTTTATTTGGTTAGTGGCAGGTACATAGAATGAATTATATTTTAAGAATTGTAAGAATTTTTTAAAAGTTTTAATTTTAAGGTAGTAGCTGCTATTCTCAAGTCTTAGGTATTAAATATTTCACACACTTTTTCTTTTTCTGACAGAGATAGGGGGGAGGGATTGAAAGAAATGAGTTAACTCTGAAGTTGTAGATGTTTGAGGTGGAAATATTATTAAATTTTTTCACACTAGCTACTGAGTCGATATTTCAGTATCCAGGCTTAAACTTAGAATCTTCAACTTAGGTTCAATTCTTCGTCAATGGCTTCTGGTAGACATTGTGCTTTTAAATACTTACATGTGGATTCCCTTGATATATGGAGATGTTCTGAGTATTTCAAGATGTTTATAGGAATTTCAGGTTGGCAAGATGTTTATAAATTTAGGTACCAAGTTAGTGATGTGCTATTTTAAGGGTCAGCAAACTTTTTCTGTACAGTTAGGTAGTAAATATTTTAGGCTTTGTGGTCCATATTGTATCTGTTGTAGCTAATTAATTCTGCTGTCATAGCGTGAAAGGAGCCATAGGCCATATGTGAAAGAGTGAGCATAAAACCTTTCTTAACCCACAGGCCATACAAAAACAGGCAGTGGGTTGGATCTGTCCCATAGGCCATCATTTGCTGACCGCTATTGCTGTGCTGTATGGCTGTTCTAATTGAAGTGTGGATTAAAAGTGCTGATTTAGTAAATCAACAATTTTGACAGAAGTAAAACACCAAAATGCAATCATTTACATAGCTATATCATTTATTCATTCATTGAGAAACCTATGGATATAAATCATACTTGCATGGCATTTTCAATAGTTTGTGAAGAGAAAGGCGGTCATTTTGAAAATGTACTTAAAACTATATGTTGTAATATTTGAACATAGTCTGTATTGCCAATAATATTTTCAGTTACTTATTTCCATGTACTTTTTTCTCTACGTGATTTCTGCTATTCCTACACCTTTAATTTTCTGACTGCTCCCAAATTTTTATTTCTAGTTTATACTTCTGTGAAAATTCCCATGTCCAAATTGGTAATTCACTTTTGTGCGTACCTTACTGGTATCTTTTTTTTTTTTTTTTAATTGGGGAATGGTGTGTTTCTCCAGGGCCCATCAGCTCCAAGTCGTTATCCTTCAATCTAGTTGTGGAGGGCACAGCTCAGCTGCAAATCCAGTTGCCATTTTCAATCCTTAGGTGCCCACCATCCCATGCGGGAACTGTCAACCTTGTTGTTGAGAGCTCACGCTCTAGCCATCCAGCCGCCTCTCCAGAAGCTCAGTGGCAGCCCGTTGTCTTCAATCTAGTTGTGGAGGGCGCAGCTCACTGGCCCATGTGGGACTCAAACCAACAACCCTGTAGTTCAGAGCCTGCGCTGTAACCAACTGAGCCATCCAGCTGTCCTGTTACTGGTATCTTTAACTTGACATGTTTAAAGCAGTGCTCTTGATTTTCTTTCACGTGCCATTTCTCTAACGGTCTTCCCCAACAAATGGTACCACTATGTAGCCCCTGCTCAGTTAAACAATGTGGGTATCAGTCGTTTCCCAGTTAAATCATCACTGAATCCTTTGGTAAATCCTATAGATTCTATCTCCAAAATATGTCTCAACCATGGGCACTTTTCAGTATTTTTATTGCACGTCCTAATCCAAGCCATTAACATCTCTTGCTTGGACCGATGTAATAGCTTCATCATTGTTTTCTGAGCTTCCTTTCTTGGGTTTTTCCAGTGCATTCTCCCCACAGCAGCCAGAGTAATCTTTTAAAAACAAATGGAATTATATCACTCTTCTGTTAAGACATATTATAGCTTTTTTTTTTTTTTTTGCACTTTCAGTAAAATTCAAGCTACTCACCATGGTTTAAAGGCATTGTGTTATTTACCTTCTGTTCACCACTACAACCTCATCTTCAGCCTTTCTTACCCTTGCTTTCCATACCTCCTTTGAATTCTTCTAATAGGTGCAAGCTCTTTATATCTTTACCTGACAGATGCTATTCAACTGCCTGGAATGCCTTACCTCCAACTCTTCATATGGGTGGCTCTTTTTCATCCTTCAAGTCTCAGTTTAAATGTTATTTTCTTGAACAGGCGTTTGTAAAAAATTTGGCTCCCATCCCATTATTCTCCATCAGAGCACCTTCAGTAGAGGGACCACATCTGTTTCTTTCACCGTTGTGTATCCAATGCCTGATATAATAAGGCATCAAATAAATGTTCATGGAATGAATGAATAAATGACTTAAAGTATCCATTTATTTAATCATGCCATATGTGGTTTGAGGGGGAAGATTTAGTGTAAAATCTTTGGATGATGGCATGGTAAAAGGACGATACTGACTTGATCAAGTGGTAAGACTAAGCATTGATCTGTAATCTACAATATAAAATAATGAAAGATAAAAAGGTAAAAATAATCTTCCTATGTTAACATGAATGTGTTTGGTTTGTTTGCATGTTAATTCTATAGAGGTAACACAGATCAATTTCAAAAGGACTTAACATATATTTGACATAAAGATTCAGAACTTTTAAGTTCTCCCGGTAGATTCTGAAATTATAAGTAATTGCCTCCTACGGTTGTTTTTGTTTGTTTTTTGTTTTTGTTTTTCTTTTTTTAAACCATGGGTCACAAACCATTAGTATGTTCTGAAGTTGAGTGGGTTATAGCCAGATTTGGAAAGAAAAAAAATAGGATCAAAGATGTCAGAGTGTGTTGCAAATAGTAAGGTTATTTGTTTTTATTTAATACATGACTAATATGAGTCAAGAGTAAATCCTAATGCCCTTGGAGTACGACTGTGCACTTCGTAAGATGGAGGGGTCAAGAATGAGTTTCTCATGTTTTACGCTTGGGTAAGATCAGCCCTCGTCCCTACTTCCATCTGCAGGGTTAAGAAATTCCTAGACATCACTCCACCTTACTTGCCAACACTTTCAACCTTGACATTATTATTTGCTTTGATTCAACCAGGACTAATTTCATTATGCCCTTTCCAACTGTTTATGCCAGTCCCTGCAAGGAGTGTAAGATTTCCATGTCTCCCTTCACTCAAATCTCCAGTCTCTGCACATCTCATGTCTTTCTCTATCCTTTTTCCTCTCCAACGCCTCAAACCTTTTTGCCATGCCCTGTAGAACTAATTCATCATTAGTAAAATTTCTTCTGTTGTCAACCTCTTCCTTGCACATTTTCTTCACCATCTTCCTCTGACTGAAATCTATCTTCTGAGAACATTGTTTCTCTGTAGCTTTCTCAGTGTTAATTGCTTTTCTCTAGCAACCATCATATCACTGGACTAACTGGTAATATATACAGTAATCCCCCCTTACGCATGGCTTCGCCTTCTGTGGCTTCAGTTACCCATGGTCAACCATGGTCTAAAAATATTAAATGGAAAAGTCCAGAAATAAATAATTCATAAGTTTTAAATTTCACGCCATTCAGAGAAGTGGGATGAAATCTCTCACTTCTTATCGTGTCCCCCCGGGACATGAGTCATCCCTTTGTCCAGTTTATCTGTACTATATGTACAGTACAATAATATATTTTGAGAGACAGAGAGAGACCATATTCACATAACTTCTATTACAGTATATTGTTATAATTGTTCTATTTTGTTATTAGTTATTAATTTCTTACTGTGCCTAATTTATAAATTAAACTTTATCCTAGGTATGTGTGTACAGAAAAAACATAGTACATGTAGGGTTCAGGTCCATAGTTTCAGGCATCCCGTTGGAGTCTTGGAATGTATCCTCCACAGATCAGGGGTCTACTGTATGTCCTCATTGTTCCTAATTTCCACTTCCAGACGTTATTACCTCCTCTCTAAAAACCTTCAGCTTTGAATTTCATGTCAAAAATTATATCACCTGCTATTGAAGTCATCTCCCCTCATTTCCTGATGGTTTTTAGTTGCTGGTTTATAATTGCTTATCTGCCTTAACACTTAGTAATTTGAATCTTTTTAAATGATTCTTCCAACACCTTGGTTTCTTAGTTTCTTGAACTTCTTTCCTTCAAAGACTTGTTTCTTCATCCTGTCAGCCATATTTTCTCATGGTCTTATTATTTAATTACAACAATTCTCAAATCTTAATTTCTTTTTTTAATTAAAGTTTATTGGGGTGACAGTCGTTAGCATAGTTACATAGTTTTCAGGTGCACAATTCTGTAGTACATTATCTATATCTCACATTATGTGTTCACCATCCAGAGTCAGATCTCCTCCATCACCATATATTTGACCCCATTTAACTTCTTTCAGAACCCCCCCTCCCCTCTTACCCTCTGGTAACCCCTAAACTATTGTCTATGTCTATGAGCTTTTGTTTCTTCATTTGTTTGTCTTGTTCTTCTGTTGTTTTCAGTTTTATATAACACACATCAGTGAAAAAAATCTTAATTTCAAGCTTTCGTTTTCTTCTCAATCATCTCTCATCTTTCTAGCTCACTTCTGTTAGTATCCTAACTCCAACAATCCTTAGCCTCATTCATACCTCCAATCCATTGTTTCTACCATCTTTTCATGATTACCTCTTTCATGTCCTCTGTTCCTTCCTTACAGTAGGTTAAACCTCACGGTCAGCCTTATAATCATTTTCTTGCATATAGCCTCAATTCTTGCTGCATGGATCTAGCTTGACAAAAATCCTTACCTTGATAAATCCAACTCTGTCCTATGCTTTACGGCTAAATGTGGCTGGAGAAAAACAAAATCGTGCGTGTATCTTTAAATTTTTGACCATGATCTTCAAAGGGCCCTTAATGTTTCTAGGCGATCATAGTATGTTTACCTGGTTTATCCACTTTCTCCTAAATGTCTATTTTATACTTATCCTCTCCTCAGACCTTTAAAACACCTGTCCCCCATTCTCACTCTCAGCTGATGACTTTGCTTTCTATTTTGTTTCACTGACAAAATAAAAGGCAATCACAGAAGAATTTCCACAAGTTCCTAACTTAGTCTCTGTTTACTTACCTGCACCTTACACACATACTATTCTTTTTCTTCTGTTACTGTACATGGCCTGTCCAAACTCCTATCTAAGACCAAATCTCCATGTTTGCTTTGGATTTCATTCTGTATCCTCTCTGGCCTATTCAGTACTTCACTCTTCTCTGTCTGTCCTGCATTATCAATATTTTCCTCTAGTAGAGTGTTACCATTAATATTCAAACATGATGTTACTCTTCCATTTTTTTCTTGATCCTATTTCCTCTTTCAGAAATTGCTTCATTTCTCTAGTCCCCTTGATAACAAAACTCTTCCTAAAGTGTTGTCTATATTTGTTGTCTAATTCCTTTCCTCCCTTTTCTCTTGAGCCCAGTCTAAGCTAATGCTCTGCTCGTGCTCTTGCCAAAGTCACCAGTGACCACATTATTGTCTTACCTGGTGTCGTGGCTTTTAAGTATCATCTGTACACTATCAATTTCATATCTCTAATTTATATCTCTATGCAGACATGTTTCCTGAATTCCTGATTTATATATCCATTGCTTACTTATCTTCTTCACCGAATGTCTAATTACATTTCAAACTTACGTGTCCAAAATGGAAGTCTTCATCTGCACCCATGTCAATTGGTGACAACTTCTTGCTTCCAATTGTTCATTCGAAAATCTTTTAGTTCATTATTGACTCTTTTCTGTCATAACATATATCCCATCTGTCAGGAAATCCTTTTGGTGCTATCTTACAAATATATCCAGAGTTCAACTATGGTGAATTGGTACCACTTCTGCCACCAGAACACCGGTGTAAGCCCTCGTCAGCCTTATCTTAGTATATTTCTTTAGCCTCCTCTGTGCTTCTGCCCTCCTCTGTCAACACTTCCCCATCCATTTTCAACACACAACTGACAAAGTGATCCTTTTATGAATTCAGTCATGTCACTCCTATAGCTTCCCCTCTCATTCAGAGTAAAAGTCAAAGCCCTTACATTAGCCTAAATGGCTCTACACATTTCCTGCCCCTGCCATTACTGTTACTTCTCTGACCTATCTCCTGCTTGTGCTCATTTGGCTTCAGTTATGTTGGACTCCTTGTTTTTTGTTAAGCATTTTGCACTGACTATTCCCTTTGCCTGAAATATTCTTTTTCTATATGTTCTCATGGTATTTTCTCATCACCTTCTAATCTTTGCTCAAATGTCACATTCTCCAGGTGAGAACCACCCTGATAATTCAGTTTAAAATTACGTAACTCCCCAACCTCATTTCCTTTAACCCTCCTTTCCTGCTTTATTTTTACTCAAAAAATTATCACTTTCTAATACTCAAATATATAGGTTACTTATTCCTACTACGGTGTAAGCTCCATGAGATCAGGGTTTTTAGATTATCCTGTCCACTGCTATATCCTCACTGTTTAGAATAATCCTGGCACGGAGTAGGTGGCTTAGTAAATATCTGTTGAATAAATATGTGTCCTGGGTTATGATGTAAAGATGTAAAAGTGTGTTTCTTGATGTGTATTGCTGTCAAAAAAGTTTGAAGTATATTAGCAAGTATTTACTATCAAGTTGGGAATTTGAAAAATATGTAGAAGTTTTATGGCAAAGAAATTGAATCAAATTTTGTACGGTTATGAAGATAATAGATCAGATGTAACCCAAAAGTAGTTTATTCACCCCAGAGAGAGTGCTTTAACAACAGCAAAAAATTCTCTGGATTAAGAGTTAAGTGACCTGAATGACCTAAATAACACTCGCTAGAAACCTCATCCAAGTCACTTCCCGTCTCGGCTGCAGCTCCTCATCTATAAAGTCATTGGGTTGAGGTACCCTCTATGATCTTTTCTAGGTCTAATGATCTCTGAAAAACTACATTTCTAATTTTTGCTATAACGATCCTGGAATGAAGTGCATATTAGTTGCAAGGACATACTTTTCCAATGAAGATATTAATGAGTCTTACTGTGTTCTTATGTATTTGTAGTTCTTCATGAACTAAAGAATTTGTATTTTAACAATTCATATTTATGATAATTTATGATACATATGGAGAAACAAGGTTATTTGGATTCAAAATTATTCATTACCCGATTTAGGAAATTGTCAAAAGATAAAAAGTTAAACTATAATATTGAGAATTTTTTAAGAACTATAGAAAAAAATTAATGCACAATCAACAGTCATTTTTTGTTTGTTTTTATTTCTTCTTTTTCAGATGGTCTTAAAATCGCTACATCTGCCAAAAAACAACAGTCTTTATGTTCTTACACCAGACTTGCCACCTCCTTCATCATCTAGTCATGCTGGGTAAGGTGTTTACTTTTTCTGTGACTCTGAAATGAAAATTTTGATTGTTAATAGTGTTGCTTTAAGCTATATATAAATATCAAAATCAAATCAAATCAAAATCTTGTTGAACCTGTAACTTACCAACAGCTGTTAATTATACAAATTTTCAAATTATTTAGTTTGGATAATTTATTTGTTTGATTTTGATTTTAGTGGTTTAATCATTTTTTCCAAAGAAAATCTTTAGCTAAGCTCCATTATGTAAAAAAGTCAAAATTGGCACTGTTTGTTGGGGAAGGACTAGACCTGGAGAGAAGAGAATGAATAAATGGACTCCAGCCTCTCCCCTGGCTAAAGAAGGACACACCTTTGAGGAAAATTCATGGGCTTTGCAGAATAGTTTGAAAAATACCATTGGTATTTTGAAAGACATTGCATATAGATTGCTTTAGATAGTAAGGAATTTTTAGCAGTATTAATCCTTCCAGTTCATGAGCAAGGTATATCTTTCCATCTATTTGTATCTTTTTCAATTTTTTTCTTCAATGTCCAATAGTTTTAAGAGTACAGGTATTTCACCTCTTTCATTAAATTATTCCTAAGTATTTTATGCTTTTTGATGCAATTGTAAACAGGATCATTTTCTTAATTGTCCTGCTCGTTTGTTACTGGTATATAGAAACACAACCGATTTCTATATATTGATTCTGTATCCTGCAACTTGACTGCATTCATTTATTAGTTCTCATACTTTTTTGGTGAAGTCTTTAGGGTTTTCTATATATAATATCATGTCATATGCAGATAATGAGAATTTTACTTTTTCTTCCTCGATTTTTTTTTCCACATTAGACAGGTAATGTGCCAACATTGTACCAAGACTTGAGGGAGGCACATGTCACACAGAGTGTGAACACCCAATCATGACAATTGTGAACTACAAAAGAATCTTTTTTTACAATTTGGATGGCCTTTTATTTCTTTTTCTTGACTGATTGCTGTGGCTAGGACTTCCAATAGTATGTTGACTAGGAGTGGTGATTAGGGTTTCCAGGTGGGAATTCCCGCCCGGTCTCAGGAATTTTTTTCGCTTTCCCATTCCCGAATCCTGAGATATAAACTGTTTTCTGTTCTGCACGATGAATCGTTTCCACAGAGTGACAGCCGATACTGCCCATCACCTGGGTTCAAGGAGCCGATTTTTCTGATTTCCCAACCACTTTTCTTGGGATTCAGGAAGGGGAAACAAAAAAAATTCCTGAGAACGGGCGGGAATTCCTGCCTGGAAACCCTAGTGGTGATAGTGGGCAACTTTGTCTTGTTCCTGATCTTAGAGGAAAAGCTGTTAGCTTTTCACCATAAATATATTAGCTGTGGGTTTGTCATATATAGTCTTTATTGTGTTGAGATATGTTCTTCTTATACTGATTTTGTTGAGAGTTTTTAATCATAAAAAGATGTTGAATTTTATCAAGGGATTTTTCTGCATCTATAGAAATGATCATATGATTTCTGTCCTTTATTTTGTTAATGTGATATATCACTTGCTTGATTTATTTATGGATGTTGAACCATCCTTGTATGCTGGAGATAAATCCCACTTGGTCATGGCGTAGAATCCTTTTAATGTAGTGTTTAATCGGTTTGTTAGTTTTCTTGAAAATTTTTGCATCTATGTCCATCAAGGATATTAATCTGTAATTTTCTTAGGAATAAAGTTTTTATTAAGATTTTTTCTCTATTTGGAATAGAGGGTCTCATTGTTTCTTCAGTTTTCATAATGAAATTCAGTACATTTATAGAATGAGCACATTATTTTAATATTTAATTGTATATTATGGTATTATTGATAGATGAAGCAACGTAGTCTAAAGTGAATGGTTATGCTAGTGATAGAGTAATATTTTTTGTCAGTACAGTGTCATTTCAGAACTATGTTTAAGTTGTTTTTAGAGTTTTATCACTTTTATACACATTTTCCTCTTTTTAAATACAACTTGGTGATTTTGTGTGATAGAGAGGCCTGTGCCCCTAAACTTTGAGTAAAACCCTTTACCCACCACTACCAAATATCTTTGCTATTTATGTAGTGGAAGGGGAGAAAATCATGGTTTTATCTACTGCACTATTCACAGGACACTTCTGGCCACCAAATGTGTGGGTATTTTTTTTTTGCACACCAGGCAATTCTTCAACAACCACTGAATGTTCCACAATTTAACTAAATTGTGATAGTATCTACCTGGAGGTGGCATCAGATCCCACAGGTCATGGCCCCCATGTCAGATAGCAGTTGCAAGTGTAGGTTGTCACCTGTGCTTCTGACCAACAGGCTATATAATTGGAGGTTCCCACAACTTCCTTCTTGGGTTTGATAATTTGCTGGAACTTCCTGAGTTCTGGCTTGCAGAACTAAGGAAGTCTCTCTACTTACTATTACTGACTTATTCCAAAGCATATTTTAAAGGACGTAAGTAAACAGCCAGATGAAGAGATACAGAGGATGAGATCTGGAAGGATCCTGAATGCATGAGCTACTTTCCCTATAAAGTTTGGGGTATGCCACACTCCTAGCACATGGATGAATTCAATCTGGAAGCTCTCTAAAACCCTTCAGCTAGGGTTTTTTATGGAGGATTCATTGCATAGGCATGCTTGACTAAGTCATTAGCTTATTAGTGATTAACTCAACCTCTAGCCCCTCTCCCCTCCCCAGAGGTGGGGAAGAAGGGGTGTAGGTAACTGAAAGTTTCAACTCCCTAATCACAAGGTTGATTCCCCTTTTAATCAGTCTCCATCCTGAGGGGTTTCCAAAAGTGGCCTCATTAACAAACTAAGCTGTGATTGAAAGGGGCTTATTATGATTAACTAAAGACTACTTGTTCCTTTCAGCTTTATCTGTCTTATCTAAGAAATTCCAGGGGTTTCAAGAGCTCTTTATGGGGAACAAGACCAAATATATGTTTCTTATTATAGATGATACCATCACAGGTTATAATCTATTACTCTCCAGTAGCACGATTAAATGGAGTCACCAAAAACATCTTCCTGGGCTAATGGAAATGTTCTTCGTTGCCATGTGGCTGACCTTAGGTTGATTGCCAACTGCTCAGTCCTCAGGCAAACAGGGGCCTACGCGCTTCTGAAATGCAGTGTTTAATGGAGAATGAGTCTTCAGATAGTGTTCAAGTAGTCTTCCCTAGTTGCCTTTATGGATTTTTACCAACTTATACTAATGCTGTTTTCTGCGTAGGGACAATAAGAAAGACAGAAAAATTCAAAGCCAAACAAAAGACATAAAGCACAGAATAGCTGGGTAGTGGGAGGAGGGGCATGTAGAGGCTCCTATTAATAAAAAAATCATACTAATGAGTGTTTTATTAAAATCTAACTAAAAAGCCAAGGTATATTTCTTTTAGTGTGTTAATCTAATACATCTTCCTGTAAAACTAGAGATTGTTTTTCTTTTTCTATGTATGTGATACATATCTGAAATTCTGATTTCATGGGAGACAATTAAAAAAAAGCAAAATTTATGCAGAACCTTCAAGGCTATTGGAAATAATTATTTTTAACTTGTGATTTTCATTTTGTGTTTCACCAAATAAAAATATTTTTTTGATAACTATATACTGGAGTTGAAAAACAATTTCCTAGTGAGTTATATAGCACATCATATTATCAAATATGGTAGACATAAGATTGCTCTGTGCTAAACTTCATAATGAATCAAATTGATTTATTTTCCAGAATTTTGTTATAATTGGTGAATTCATAGAAAGATAACTTGTAATCTAATTTATAATCTAAAAAGGAGAAAATAAAAGGTAATTCTGATTTTTAGTGTTACATTTGAGAACTGACAAATGAATAAAAAACTCTGAAACTGGTAGAGGAAAATAGGAAAGTTTATGTTCATATTATCCCCAGCCCTTTCTTTTTGTTTCTTCTTTTTTTTTTAACTTGTAAATATTTTTTTTTAATTAAAGTTTATTGGGGTTTCAAGT
Source organism: Rhinolophus ferrumequinum (assembly GCF_004115265.2). Taxonomy (NCBI): domain Eukaryota; kingdom Metazoa; phylum Chordata; class Mammalia; order Chiroptera; family Rhinolophidae; genus Rhinolophus; species Rhinolophus ferrumequinum. The sequence goes on along the minus strand of NC_046292.1, from coordinate 36,263,407 downwards.
GTACAATTCTGTAATACATCATTATATATCACATGGGAGGAGAACTTTCTGGGTGGTGAACACCCAGCCCTTTCTTCATATCAGATTTGGGATTTTTTTTAAATGGTATATTTTATTTAGGTGATTGGTTTGATGTTTAATTGTTTTTACTGTTTTATTTCTCTGAGATGAGTCAGTGGATGTTGGAAGGTAGAGGGGAGATGGAAAATAAACTGCGGGTTAATTGCAGTGCAGAAGTTTGACTAGGTCCTGCTGCTAGATTCCACCATTCCAATTCCGGTACAATGACAGACATTAGGTTCTTCTTTATAAAGTACTGGTTTCCTTTTCTTTCTTTCTTTCTCTTTCTTTCTTTCTTTCTTTTTTTTTTTTTTTAAGTCTGTTTTTCCAGGACCTATCAGGTAGTTGTTTCAACCTAGTTGTGGAGGATACACCTCACAGTGGCCCATGTGGGGATCGAACTGGCAACCTTGTTGTTAAGAGCATGGCGCTCTAACCAGCTGAGCTAACTGGCCATCCCCAGTTTTCTTTAAACAGAGTAGACAACATTGGTATTATAATGTCATTCTTAAACAAAATTCATTATAACCAAATCAGGAAAGTAATGTAATTACAATCTATCTCTCCAGACAAAAGACATCAAGGTATATATAATGAGGAGAATTTTAGATTGCAGTCTCAGCTCGGCTTGGGCCTTATACTTTTTATTTATAAAATGGGGAGTATTGTTTTTAATACATTATTTTACTTATTGTAATTCTTAAGAATATTCATGGAATTTCAGCATGTGAATTCATTTTTTGTTACAGTATATTATTAATAATTTAGTAAAATGTAGATATCAACATGTTCTTATTTACTGACAAACCATTTTATCCTCAAGGTTTTGTGAGAACTATACTGTGTTTCCTAGCTGGACAATCAGCTCTAATGCATCTTTTGGAGCAAAAAATCAATATAACACCTGGTCTTACTTTACTATAAGACCAGGTATTATAACATCACATCACATCACATCACATCGCATCACAATATAATATAACTATAAATATAATACCGGGTCTTATATAGTATAACACCAGGTCTTATATTGATGTTTGCTCCAAAAGACGCATTAGAGCTGATTGTCTGGCTAAGTCGTATTTTCGGGGAAACAAGGTAGATATAGAGAACTCTATTTTAAACTGTATCTTATAAAAAATTGTTTAACTTGATCTTACTGCCACTAGAGGGTGCCTGGTAATTGAGTCTTATATTTACAGTTTCTCTTCTGGAAAAAAAAAAGCCAAGAGCAGCAAAATTATGATATGAGCGGCTATAATTTAATTATATTTAGGATTATTTTACAGTAAATTATGTGTTTCAGAAAACAAAATTTCAAGCTTTCTGAGAATTCAAGAGCCAACTCTTAAATCATAATCTTTGTAGCAGTTAAAAGACATGTATAAACCATTTTTAATAAATCAGATTTCACTAATTAATTGAAAGGTGAGGTAGTACCCTTTATCATAATTTTCCTTAGATACCATGCACTGTTGGTGTTCTGTCTGCCACTCAGGTTGATTCATCAGTAAGGTCCTCTTTTCTTCATCTGCTCTAAATGTTGGTGTTCCCGAAAGTTGTTTTTAGCAGTCCCTGTTACTATGCCTACTCCCTGATATCTACCTCAATTGTTCAGTTTCCAGATATGTGTAGATGACTCACAAATCTCTATCTATAAACCCACAGGTCCAAGTTGCCAATGGAATTTTTCACTGGTGTGTGCCCCATATGTAATCTAAAGTCGTATGTCTGGAACTGAATTAATCCTGAGAAAGCTGTACTACTGTCTATATGTTTTATTCCTCAAATGTGCAAGGGTGCAAAATACTGCTGCATATTCCAAGTAGGATGATGAATATTTAAAAGGCCATAGAGTTTGGCATATAGTAATTGATGACTTTGTTGAGATCATTTTTGGCAGAAAGATGAGAGTGAGAGCCAGATTATATAAATTTTAAGGGATAAGTGAGAAATGAGGAATTGGAGTTACTTTAATTCCAGAAAATTCAACTGTGAAGGGAAGAAGAAGTTGAGGTAGGAGTAGGGTAAAAGAATTATTAGAAGTATGAAGAGAGACACAGCAAGTAGGAAAAATTTGAAAAAATGACTTTCTTTTTTTTTAACTTGTAAATATATTTTTTTTAATTAAAGTTTATTGGGGTTTCAAGTGTACAATTCTGTAATACATCATCTATATATCACATGGAAGGAGAACTGTTTCTGGGTGGTGAACACCCAGCCCTTTCTTCATATCAGATTTGGGGTTTTTTTAAAATGGTATATTTTACCATTAAAAATATTCTAGGGTGTAGCAGTTCAGTTCATAGCAGGGCGGCAGAGTGGAGTTCCGAAAAGGGCTAGTGGCCAACAAGGCTATGGGTATGTCTTAGCTTAAACTGCTATAACGAAATACCGTAGGCTGGGTTGCTTAAAAAACAGACATTTACTTCTCACAGTTCTTGAGGTTGTAAAGTTCCAGCAACGTTTGTTTGCTGGTTAGAGCTCCCTTCCTGGCTTGCTTTCTCGCTGTGTACTCACATAGCAGAGAGAGCTCTGGTCTTTCTTTTTATTATAAAGACACCAATTCTGTTGAATTAGGATCCTACCCTATGACCTCATTTAACTTTACCTCCTAAAAACTGTCTTCAAATACAGCCATATTAGAGGTTAGAATGTCAACATCAGACTTCTAGGGGGTAGCAGTTCAGTTCATAGCAGGGCGGCAGAGTGGAGTCCTGAGAATAAGTGTTGAAATGAAGTTAGCTAGCAGGTTTAGAAACAGTAGGAAGGGTAGAAGAATAGAAGATTGGAACAAATAGAGAACATTTCTAGGTTCTGGATTTCAGAGCTGTTATAGTAATAGTGGATGACAAAGTGCAAATTATAGATAACACTGAAATAGAAAATAGGCCATAGTTACAAGAATAAGGATGTTCAGGCAGCATGAAATTAAAAGTATTTGGTAAGTGACAGTGATACAACAATTACCACTTCTGAAGATAGGCTTTTTGCCAAGCCGTTTGTATGTATTTTATTAAATCCTCACAATAAACATAAATAGGTATTACTACTCACATTTTGCAGATGGGGAAATGTATTTAGGGGTAATAATGGTGAGTTGATGAAGAGAAAACATTATTGGGAGTTTGTTTAGGTTCTTGTTTTTAGAAGATTAGAGATACTTAATAACTTTACTCTGCACAGCAGGTCCTTGAATAACGTCTTTCCATTCAATGTCATTTCATTTTAAAGCTGTTAATATGCCATAGGAACCTATCTCTTGTTTACATCAGCCTTTGGTAAAATTGGTTATATGTCGTTTTACTTGAATTCACAGAACCTATCGACAGCATTAAGTGAGGACTTGTTGTATTAGAAAAACATAAACCTAGGTATAAATGTTATGTCCTATAAGTACTATGGCCTATAAAGGACTTACATAATCTTGTCCTATTTGCTCTCCTTTTCTTCTTTTATTACTCTCTCTCTGGCTCACAGCTTGCCAGCCACATTGGTCTTCTTGTTCTTCTCTAAACATTCTAAGTGTACTTGCACTTCAGGGCATTTACACTGCTATTTCCCTGCCTAGAATGATCTTCAACCAGTTATCAACTTCACTCATTCCTTCACTTTATTCACGCTTCTACTCAAATGTCACATCCTCAGAGAGGCTTTTCTTGATCCCCTTGTCTAAACAGCCCCTCTACCATACCCTCTTCCTTTATCTTGCTTTATCATTACAATGCATTATATTAGTAATATTAGTAATATATTCATATTTGTTGTCTTTCATTAGAATGTAAAGTTACAAAAAAATCAGGGACTTGTTTTTTGTTCACTGTTATAACCTCAGCAGCTAAAAGAGAACCCAAAACATAACATATACTTGGAAATATTTGTGGAATGAAAACTGTAAAGTGACATTCCAGGATACTTGCTTCTTATGAGAGACCAAAGCTAAGGATTAAAGTTCTAATGATGTGATAGCAAGCATCACGCAGAACAGAGATTTAGGTATTTGGAGAGCAGAAGCCCTTATAAGTGTTCCATAAATGTAATGAGCTAGACAGTCTCCACTCCTTGGCATCAGTTTAGCCTTCATTTTTGTCCATTGTTCCTTATGGTTTTCCCCATCATTGTGTGGAGTAATGGAAGGAGCTGTGGCTTTATAGTCAAATCTGTTCAGTCCTGTATTTGCCCTCCACTGGTTTTGTGGTCTCAGGCAACCGCTTTCCTTTGAGTCTTGGTTTCCCTAGTATGATTTTATGTATATGGCTATCCTCATTCCAATCAGATCCTGAGTTGTAAAGAGCAAGAACATTCTACTGAGCATCTCCCTGAGCTCATGCAAGTGTCGTCTATGATAGAGGCCCTTGCTAAGCAAACAGTTGTTGTAATGAATATGAAAAATTTCATGACTAACTGAGGAATGTGATTTTTGGTCCATATACCTGTAGTGTCTTCATTGGCTCTTATGCTAATTTTCAAATTTATCATAAAGTGTTTTTCAGATAAATGGCAAGTCCATTTATCATGTTATTCAGGGAGGATATCAGTTATTCACTCAGTTACCAGACATAGTTTGAGTACCATCTTATAATGTGTTAAGTCCTTGTTCTAGGTGTCAGTGAGGAACGAGACGACAAGGTGCCTGCTTTCATGGGGTTTACAATATAAAATGTGTAGAGGTAGGGTAGGATGTAGAGACAGGCTATAAACAAGAAAGATATATCAGATGATAATAAGTGCTTTGCAGAAAACTAAAAGAGAATTGACATGATAAGAAGTAATTGAGGGGGCCGGCCCGGTGGCTCAGGCGGTTGGAGATCTGTGCGCCTAACGCCGAAGGCTGCCGGTTCGATTCCTTGACTCCCACAAGGGATGGTGGGCTGCGCCCCCTGCAATTAACAACTGGCAACTGGACCTGGAGCTGAGCTGCGCCCTCCACAACTAAGATCAAAAGGACAACAACTTGACCTGGAAAAAGTCCTGGAAGTACACATTGTTCCCCAATAAAGTCCTGTTCCCCTCCCCCCCCCCCCAGAAAAAAAAGGTAATTGAGGGACTGCTGTAGGTTGTAAGGTCTGAAAAGGCCTGTCTGAAATGTACCATTTAAGCTGAGGCATGAACGATTGAGGAACCATTCAAATGAAGAGTATTCCAGGTAAGGGAAATAGCTAGTGCCAAAGCCCTCTGGCCATAGGTAAATATACCAGTTGGATAAGGTTTAACATTTTGGATTTTGGTATTACTAGTGATCACCTTGCTAGAAAAGGGCTGAGAGGATGACTTGGTAATAAAAGACAGTCTTTCAACTTTGCTTTGGTTGCATTCTAATAAGTGATGAAAATGTCCAGGTCATTTTAATTTTATAGATTTTCTTAATTTTTATGGCAAAGTGATAGAAAATAAGGTATGCTTTGTGTGTAGTTGTCCTTTTTACAAGTGGTAATGGAGTCTTGCTGTTGAACTCTGACCTTTTTACACTGGGAGAATGGTTCCAGTTAATATTTTAATGAATTCTGTGGAGGTGTTGTTGAGCTCCAATCATGTAGTCAAGCATATAGTCCTTGTGTGTGGCCTCTGAGTTGTGAAGTTGCTGTTAACTACGGCTTTGAATTGGTTGCTATTTGTGAAAGCAGGAATAAATTCAGGGTGCTAATTGATACTCCTGTAACGGTTGAGTAAACCACTGAAAATGTATGGCCTTTTTTTTGTACTTGGGAAAGCAAGTGACAGTAGCCTTGAATTAAGCAAAGGTAGGGCGTGGTATTTTCCACGCCTGTGGAAGGAACTAAGGAATAGTGAGTCCAGATATCTGAGTTCCAGCGCCACCTCTGCCACAGAATCACTGCATTACTTAGGGCCGGTCACGCCTCTGCTCTGGACCTCAGATGCTGCTAGAAAATAGAGGCTCTTCTAGATTCATAGGCATCGATAACGCCATTCATTCTTTCCTCTAGGGTTCTGATCAGTGGATTATACACACAAAAATCAGTATCCAAATTGGAAAGCAAAACTGCTTTAAATAGACTAGCATCCAATGGAGCATGTGGCTTAGACTTGAGTCCTAAGTGAGGTCTTTTACCTCTGAGTCCAGATCTAAATCTTAGGACCCATGTACTCAGGTGACCTTAGAAATAGTTATGACTGGGTCTTCCGAGCCTGGTGGACTGATGCAATAGGCCTGCTTCACCAACATAGTCACAGTAGGAAAGACCGCTTAGAGAGTTTGTGGCAAGTTTGTCCAGGGTGTATCTATCAAAGGGCAAGAAGTAAAAGAGAATTTAGTGTATTGGGGCATAAAAAGTGAAAGAGGAAGCTGCTGGTCTTGTCCCTGCCTTCTGGGAAACCTAACCTAGTATAATGTGACCTTGTGAATATTGGAATATTCACTTCGTCTGGGAGAATAAAGTCTAGAATGGGAGAAAAAGTTGCAAGTATTTTCATTAAGATTCTTCCTTTGTGAGGAGAAACGGCATGGGCAGAAATAGTGTTCTGCCTATGAGCAGAGGCAGAAGCTGGCAAAGAAGCAAAGAAAACATTTTTCTCATGATCCTTGAGGTCTCTTCTAACTCTCTACATTTGATATGCAGTTCACAACATCCATGAAGCATGGTATAGTGATGGGAAGAATGAAGCATTCCTCCTCTGTCTCTGTTTCTTGTGTCCATCCAGCAGCTGTAGTAGTAAGTAGCCACCTGTGCCCCTAGCTTTGGTTTTAGCTAAACCCTCTGGGTGGTATGTGTATTGATATTCGTACAAACTGTACCTTTTTCTTTTTCTTTTTTTCATTCCTGTCTCTCCCACTCCGTACAGAGGCCGTTTTAAACACTCAGCTGCCTATTATCCCAACTAAGATAACTGAGAACTATCATGGAGCTGTTGTGGGATTCAGTTATTAGGACATTCTGAGGATGCTTTTAAATAGCTCTCATCCTCCTCCTACTTCCCCCAACACCTCATAACTGTGCATAAATGTTAATCCTTGTAATATTTTTCACTTTTTTGTCTATATTCTGCTATTGCAGTGTTTGGTGTACTCCCTTAATGCAAGAAGAGTCACATCCATGAGAGCTCTGAGTTAGAATGAGAGGAAAGAAAGCTCTAGGATATCATCTTTGGAAGGATTTAAAGCAATCATCTAATCTAGTCTCATTTTATGACTAGGGAAACTGAAATACAGAAAGGGAAAGTTAAATAGTCTATTGGGCCTTAGCTTCTTCACCCAGAATGATCAGGATGGTAATTTCTGCCTCCCAGAGCTTTTTGGAGAGGCAGTGTGACTAAATAAGATAGAGCATGTGAGCATTGGACCTGGAACAATGCAGGTACTCAATAGTTGCTCTTTCCCAGATTGCAGAGCTAGCTGGTTAATAAATGAGCCAGGACTTGGCTCTCATATGGTTCTTAACTCCAAAGCAATCATCATAGTACCTTTGATCATTGCTCAAGGGATCAGGGTTGGTCCTCAGCATAAAGTCTCATTTCAACCTACTAGTTCATGTGTAAAGTAAACTAGGAGCAGTGCCTGCTGGCCTATAGTAGATGCTCAATAAATCCTTTAACTGGCTGGAGGAAGTGATGCAGCTCCTTCAGGAAGATAGAACAACTTCCAATGGGGAACTTTGGCTAAGTATTTTTATTTTCAAACTAGAAAAAAAGCAGTAGGTTTTAACCTCCAAATTATTTGTTGACGTGTCATTTAAAACGTTTGTCTTCTTCATGGTGGCTTTTTATTGATTAATATTTGTGAGATTTTAGCAGTGTGGCAGAAAAGAGACCTTAAATGCCCTATAAGTGACAGTTTTCAGAAAACTTTATATATGCAAGTGAATGTTCTGAATGGATCAATGAATTTTTTTCTTCCAAAATGCTTTACAAAGCAATTTTTTTGTTGTTTTCACAAAGGCTATTCATCTTTAAAAGTTTTATCAGTGTTGTAATCAGTACAATATTTGACAATTTGATATATCATTCTTAAAGTAATTCAAGAATAAATTTATTTTACTTATAAATTTATGTTTTGTTGATATATTTATTATAAATTTTCAAGAATAAATTGATATAATCAGTGTTTCAAGTGCATTATTTTATTACTGTTCAATTTAAATTTAGTTCTAGTGAGTGTTATTAGATTTTATAAAAGTGAAATTTAGGAAATTGGGTTGTTAAATGTTTCAGTAAATGACTACTGAAAAGTGCCTCATTTTAAGAAGAGGACATTTTCCTAAAGTTATGCATTCTGAATGAAAGAAGAAACTTGTCCCCAATTAGAGCATTGATGGAGATCACAGCACATCTAATTGGATTGATGAACCAAACCCATTTATATAGTTTACTGCCTATTGTTAGGTCAGTGACTACCGAGATTAGCTTGTTAATATCACACTTTGAAAAAGAACTGCAGGTATCTATGGTTGATTTAATGGACACTCAGAAATTTGGTCAGTAATTCAAAACAAAAATCAGTGTATCTGTAAATGTAATTTTTGGCTTCTTTTGTATTTTGTCCAGTTGGATAGAATTATGTTTTGACAGTTCTAGTATGAACTACTTGATGAATCACAATATATCACTATTACCACTAATTACCACATTTTGATTAATCTTACATACTTTGGTTAATACGTTTTGCTGAATCCAATATATCACTATATTTATAAACAGTAATTATAGACATAATGACACCTGAACTTTGAAATCATCATGAAAAATGTTATTAAGCATTACGTGAAACCAAATGTTTGTTTATCTAGACATTTTTAATTGCTAGCAAAAAAAGCAATTAAAAGTCGCTGCAGAGTAAGAGGCCAACCTTCGTTAAATGTGGTTTTAAGATTGTTACAGAACTTGTGGTGATGATAACATGGTGTCTAGGAGGATGTTAACAACTGTAGCAGAGTGTTAATTAAGAATGATGTAATCTGCAGCTCAGAATTATAAGTATCATATGTTAGCTTAGCTGGACAGGAGCAAAACCTAGTTTCAGTTATGATGAGGGCTCAAGTTGTATTTATAATGGAAAGATTAACATTTTCTTTTTATGCTGTTCCTGAGACAATTTAAAAATTCTGAATGAAATACAGTCAAATGTAAACATCAAGTCCCTAGCTCATTTACATATGTGCCAGATTTCCAAACTGATTGCTATTTGAACCTAATCTGTCATTGCTGCATGCATTAGCTACAACAAACATTACATTTACATATTGATTTCTTATTTTGTTTTAGTGTAAATAATCCATAATTATAGTAAATTTGGTCTTTTGTTGACAAGAGCTCATATGACTATAAGTTTAGAATGGAAATTTAAATTGCCATGTGTCATGCTTTTTAATTTAAAATCTTGATATATCTGAAAGGATAAAAAGATCATTGTAGATCATAAAATATTCCCAAAGAGACAAAAGAGACAACATTTTGTAAGGCATTTTGGAATGATATAAATTGTAAAGTATTAGTGAAAAATTCAATAGCACATTCCAAGTTTATTATTTACATCTTTTGATAAAAAGTTATTTGAAAGAAATTACTGTTTTTGCTTCAATATCAGGTCATATTTAAAAAATAAAATCTATTGGAAATTAACCTACTAAGCCCATTAATTTACAGTGATATTTTTGTTTATGATACCCAGTGCAAGAAAAGAAATAGCATGCTCACACAGCAGGAATAAAAGAGGAGATTTTAAATTTCTGTATTGGTGTTAATACTTTACTTGTCTTAATTATATATATACAGCATTAATTTGAGAAGTATAATTTCACTAACAATAACCTGTGTTGTATCAGTCAACATATAGTCTTATTAAGATGCAATAGGAACAAATTCCTGGTTTTTGTTTACGTTGATTAAAAGTATGTTGTATTTTTTTCATTTTTAATTACAGTTGACATACATTATTATATTAGGTTCATGTGTACAACATAGTGATTAGACATTTATGTAACTTACAAAGTGATTACCCTGATAAATCTAGTGCCCATCTGACTCCATACATAGTTATTACAATACCGTGTTTCCCTAAAAATAAGACCTAGCCGGACAATCAGCTCTAATGCTTTTGGAGCAAAAATTAATATAAGACCCGGTCGTATATTATATTACATTATATAAGACGGGGTCGTATATTAATTTTGCTCCAAAAGACGCATTAGAGCTGATTGTCTGGCTAGGTCTTATTTTCTGGGAAACAGGGCTATTAGTGACTATATTCCTTATGCTGTACTTTACAGCCCCATGATTATTTTGTAACTACCAATTTGTATTTCTTAATTCCTTCTCCTTTTTCACCTATCCCCCCAAATACCCCTCCCATCTGGCAACCATCAAAATGTTCTCTGTATCTACGAGTCTATTTCTGTTTTGTTTGTTTGTTTGTTTTGTTCTTTAGATTCCACATATAAGTGAAATCATATGGCATTTGTCTTTCTTTGTCTGACTTACTCAGCACAATACCCTCTAGGTCCATCTATGTGGTTGCAGATGGCAAGATTTCATTGTTTATTGCTGAGTAATATTCCATTGTACATATGTACCACCTCTTATGGTTGCCTCCATATCTTGGCTGTTGTAAATAATGCTGCAATAAAAATATAGATGCACATGCCCCTTCAAAGTAGTGTTTTGGGTGTCTTCGGATAAATACCCAGAAGTGGGATTACTGGGTCCTTCTTTGTCTTCTGTTGCAGCCTTTGTTTTAAAGTCTATTTTGTCTGGTGTAACTATTGCTACCTCAGTTTTTTGTTTGTTTCCTTTTTCATGAAATATCTTTTTCCATCCCTTTACTTTCATTCTGTGTGTGTCTTGATCTGAGGTGAGCCTCTTGTAGGCAGCATATGTAAGGGTTTTGTTTTCATATCCATTCAGCCACCCTATGTCTTTTGATTGGCACATTTAATACATTTACATTTTAAGTAATTGTTGATAGGTGTGTAGTTATTGCCATTTTATTATTCATATTTTTTATCTACTCTCCCCCTTTCTTCTTAAAGAAGTCCCTTTAACGTTACTTGTAATATTAGTTTGATGGTAATGAACTCCTTTAGTTTTTTATTGTCTGGGAAGCTCTTTATCTGTCTGTCCTTCGATTCATAATCATAGCTTTTCAGGGTAGAATAATCTTGGTTGTAAGTCCTTGCTTTTCATCACTTCGAATATTTCATGCCAGTCCCTTCTGGCCTGCAAAGTTTCTGTTGAAAAATCAGCTGAGAGTCTTGTGGGAGCTTCCTTTTTAGGTAACTAACTGCTTTTTTCTTGCTGCTTTTAAGATTCTCTATTTGTCTTTAAGCTTTGACATTTTAATTATTATGTGTCTTGATGTGGACCTGTTTGGGTTCATCTTGTTTGGAACTTTCTGCACTTCCTGGGACTTGTATGTCTGTTTCCTTTCTCAGGTTAGGGAGGTTTTCCATCATTATTTCTTCAAATACGTTTTCAATTCCTTTCTCTCTCCTCCTTCTGGTACCCCTATGATGTGAATATCGGTACACTTACTGTTGTCCCAGAACCCCCTTAAACTGTCTTTATTTTTTTGGATTTTTTTTTTTTTTTTTTTAAATTTTTGCTGTTCTGTTTGGGTGTTTTCTGATACCTTATTTTCTAAATCTCTGATTTGGTTCTTTGCTTCATCTAGTCAATCTACAGTTGATTCATTAAGTCAGTATTCATTAAGTCAGTTATAGTATTCTTCATTTCTGAGTGGTTCTTTTTTATGTTTTCTTTTTTTATTTTTAGGTCTCTAGCTGGTCTTCCTTCTTCTCTCCCCTTTTTAGAATCCTCATGTTCATTTTACATACAATATTACAGGGTTCCAGAGATTTTAGTTTTACTTATTGGGAATAATAGAGTAAAAGCACATCAACTCCATGTTTTTGGAAGCAGAAGTCCGTGATACCATTTGCTTTTAAACTGAGACATTAAACAAATTCTTATTTGATCACAGAGACAAGTTGTAAAATTAAACTTTTTTGGTTAAAATGTTAAATTCTAAATCATGAATGTCAAAAGTATAGCAGTCACCAATGAAAAGTATTTATTCTTGATTTCATACCTATGTGTAATCAGATAATGGAAATGCCGCACGGAAAACTGATTCCACTTTAAGAAATTGTATTTTCTGTCAATCTCATTAAAGAAAATTCAAATGTAGAAATTACACTAAAGGCCATAACTTATTTTTATTTTTTTGTTATTAAAAGAAGGGGTCTTTCAGCATGCCAATTAGTCGATTCATGCGAAGGTATTTGTATTATTTAAGTTCCTGCTAAATTGTGTAAAATTTTTTTTAAATTAAAGTTTATTTGGATGACAATTGTTAGTAAAGTTACATAGATTTCAGGTGTACAATTCTGTAATACATCATCTATATCTCACATTATGTGTTCACCACCCAGAGTCAGTTCTCTTTCCATCACCATATATTTGACCACATTTACCCTCTTCTGGAAGCCCCCTTACCCTTAACCACTAAACTGTTGTCTATGTCTAAGAGTTTTTGTTTCTATGTCTAAGAGTTTATGTTTTCTGTCTCCATTTTTATGTTTCCTATTTCTTTGTTGAAGTTCTCCCCGAGATCATTGAACTCTACATCTGGTAGATTGCTTGTCTCCATTTTGTTTAGTTCTTTTTCTAAAGCTATGTTCTGTTCTTTCATTTGGGACGTGTTTCTTTTTCTCCCCAGTCTGGCTGCCTTCCTGTGTTTGTTTCTATGTTTTAGATAAGGCTGCTATATCTCTTAGATAAGGCTGCTATATCTCTTGGTCCTAGTAGAGTGGTCTTATGTAGTAGGTGTCCTGTGGGGCCCAGTGGTTCTCTCTCCCTGGTCACCTGAGGCGAATGCTTTAGGTGTGTCCCTTTTGTGGGTTTTGTGTACTCTCCTGTTGTAGTTGAGCCTTGGTTGTGGTGTGCATGTCAATGGGAGGGATTGACCCTTGGGCTGATTGGTTGTGAGGACTGGCCATGACTACAATGGAGGAGGTGTTTTGCAGGATCTGACCATACAGAGCAGGATTCGCTTTAGCAAGCCTCTGGTGCCTGCCCAGTCTGCCATGGATGTGTCATCTTCAGAGGCAGCTGGGTGGTGCTCCAGTTTGGTCCTTTGCCCTGCCTGGGGCCTTCTGGAATGAATCACAAAGCAATCTGCAGATAGCCCTCATCCATGCTAGGCATGGAGGTGACTGGGAGAGGCCAAGCCTCAAACCAAGGCTGACTACTGTCAGTGCCAGTCTTGGGGCTGTTCAGCAAGAGGTGTGGGGCATGCTGAGGCCAGATGCTGCTTGTTTGGGTTTTGTGAATCTTTGAAAGATTTTAGGGAGTCTGCAGCAAGAACCATGTCAGGTGATTTGTATGAAAAAGCCACTGAAAGAGGCTCAGGTGGGCCCAAAAGTTGGGTGGGGCTTTGTCTCAGGGAATCACCAAGGCTGGGTGAACAGTGTTAGCTAGGTTGATGGAGACTCAGACATGGCACTTGCCTAAGTCTGCACTTTGGGAGGGGGTAGGGCTCAATGAAGGAACAATGGCTTCTGCCAGCACTTCTGTCTGGAATAAAGCTGCCCCTCTAGCCCTTTCCTTGAAGCCAGGTGATTCAATTTCTCCCCATATGTCCCTAACATCTTTCAAACTGCTGCCCCAGCGCTGGAGCTCAGAGCAAGTGAGTCCACCAGTACGTCCATGTGTGGGCCCTTTAAGGGGAATTCCTGGGACTCTAGCAGACCTCCGTCTCATTCGGCCACATTCTGCTGGTTTTCACAGCCAGAAGTTGTGGGGACTTCTTTTCCTGGCACTGGAACCCTGGGCTGGGGAGCCTGGTGTGGGGCTCGGACCCCTCACTCCTAATGGGGTACATCTGCAGCTGAGATATCCCTTCCGATTTTTAACTGCCGCACATGGATGTGGGACCAGTCCGTTCCACATCTCTGCCTCTCCTACCAGTCTCAAGGTGGCTTCTTCGGTATATCCTTAGTTGTAAGATTTCTGATCAGCTAGACTTCAGGCAGCTCTCAGTAATGCTTGTTGTGTAATTTATTTGTAATTATGATGTGGTTGTGAGAGGATGCAAGCTCAAAGTTTACCTACACTGCCATCTTGACCAGAACCCTTTCTTCTTTATCAAGTGTGTTGTATTTTTGAAATTAAAATATGCAGACCGTTTAATTGCAGAAATGGTGGCTGTCACATTTCAAGTATTTTTTATGGTTTACAATTTTTTTATTATGTATAATTTACATATAATGCACAATTCTTAGGCATACCTCAGTTACATGTTTTAACAAAAGCATGTTGTATTCTATCATGGATTTTAATGAGTGGGATTTTAATTTGGATGTGTATATACAGATTTGACAGACAGCCATTTGGAAGTCTGTGCTGAACTGATAGCAGCTGTTTACTTGAGAGCTGTAAATACAGAAGCCCTTATATTAGTCAACTAAGGCTGCTATAACAAAATACCATTGTCTGCATGGCTTAAACAACAGACATTTATTTCTCACAATTCTGGAAGCTAGGAAGTACAAGATCAAGGTGTCGGCAGATTTGATTCCTAGTGAGAACCCTCTGCTTGATGAACCCTCTGCTTGCAGATGACTGCTTTCTCACCGTGTTCTTACTTGGCAGAGAGAGAGAAAAAATGCTCAAGTAGCTTTTCCTCTTATAAGGACACTAATCCCATCATGGGGACCCACCCTCATGACTTCATCTAAATTTAATCACTTTCCAAAGGCCCTAACTCTAAATACCATCACATTGGGTGTTAGGCTGTTAACATGTGGATTTGAGGGGGACACAAATATTCAGTCTATAAAAGCCCTGAAGCCCAAGTCTGAATTTGTTTTCCTAGTCTAATTGTTTAATCTTGATAGATTTACACTTATAACAGTGAGTGCTTCCCCTAGAACTGTCACTGTCTTAACAGAAAGGCTGTGGTTTAGCTTGGTCAAATCTTCTGCCCACTGAAGACTTTAAGAGAATTCTTGATTTCAAGGAATTGCTGGAGAGGAAATCCTTAAATTACTGTTATTCTAGATGCAAGACACCCTGCATACTACTGTGCTACCTCCTGAAATGTGCTACCTCTGTCTGGCAGGAGGGAAATCATTCCTCTTCTTAAATCAGGAATTAATGATAGGTATATAGCCACATGATGATCAAATGATTGCTTCACTCTCATAATGCAGCTTTAAGTTAACGCTAGAAAATCACTGCATCGTTCATATTAAAATAGCCATGTGCTTTGGTCACTGAAGTACTCTCTCATTGTGAAATAAACTCAGTAAAGACAGTAAAGATTGTTACGTTTATTTTTTAATGTTGCTTTTATCAATACTTGACATATGGAGGCTAATAATTTGTGGATTTTTATGTTCACATGTATAAAAATGTAGCTTCATTTATTTATTGTGGGCTTTGTGTTAAAATCTATTACACATTATTTTCTCCCTTATAAAGGAAAAACTGGAAGGGAATATAAAATATATTAAACTAAGCCAGTGAATTAAAATGAATTTGGTACTTGTTAGAAGGCAGATATTTTACAGATGATTTTCTGTTCCTGATAAAAATTCACAGTTAAAGTAGAATGGGATCTCCCTAGGAGAGGTGGACATTCTGCTAATGAAAGAGCGCTGAAAGCCCAAGACTTATAGACAAAAAAAGAAAGCAGAGAAGTGATGTTCTACCGAAACTATTTCTAGAATTGTGTTTTTGGCTCAGAAATTAATGCTTAGTTATAATACTGAAAAAATGTAAAGGAGTGGATATCTATCTAATCTTGCCTGTCTATTTTTTTATAACTCTCTCTTACATCCTACCTATCTCCCCTGCCCCCAATTTTAAAATTAAGAAACTGACTAGGAGAATTGTGAGATAGTATATGTGAAAATGTCTAGCACTTTGCCTACTAATTGCTTAAAAATGTTCACATTCATTGTATTATATTGTATGGTATTTGTTTCAAAGAGCCACTAGCTCTAAGCTTGGGGACAATGTATATGACTCTCATTACATTTTAAACATTAATTTCAGTCTGTATTTGAGGGTAGAGCAATGGTAAGTTTTAATGGCACTTGTCTGTTTGTAGAAAGAAAACCATCTCCTTGTGGTAAATGTGCATATTCAAACTTAAAGGAAAATCATAATGGAGAATGAAAAATGAACCAGTGTGGAAAAAAATACATGTTTTATCAAAACATTTGTTGCATTGAGTTAAGATTAATACTGCTTTTAAAATGTTTCTATGTTTGCTCACACCTTTCTTTCTCCCTCTAATTGAAGAGAAAACATGCCATTAAAAAAAAAAAATCTTGGGGCGGCTGGTTAGCTCAGTTGGTTAGAGCACAATGCTCATAACTCCAGGGTTGCTGGTTCGATCACCGCATGGGCCAGTGTGAGCTGCGCCCTCCACAACTAGATTGAAACAACTACTTGACTTGGAGCTGAGGGGTCCTGTAAAAACACACTTAAAACAAATAAAAGTTAAAAAATAATGCTTTTTTAAAAAAAAAGAAAGAAAGAAAAGTCTGTTTCATATTGTTTCTCACCTACCCACTTTGGTTGACAATCATCCTCAGAGCAACTTGAAGGGTCAAAAGTTGAAGTAGCATGAACGACTTTGCATTTTGAAGGTAAAAGAATGCTTGAAGGCGGATTAACCATGGCTAAACTGTCCTAAACAGCCATTAGAAGACACTGCAACTTGTGTCCTGCATCTAGATGCAGCAACTGAGGACTCCACTCATTCTGCTAAGCAGCAGCTACACTCAGTTTGCCTACATAATATTTTAGCAATAAAGTCTTTGCACATTATGCAGATCACCATGCTATGTTCCTTATAGCCTTTTGTCTCCCCTTCTGCCACCCTCGTCCCCCAACTCTCAAAAGATACTTCATGAAACAAGGAAACAAAACTTAGTTACCATGTCAGAGTCTGTGGAAAGCTTCCTTGGTCTAATTTAGGGATTCTTCCTCTGGATTTCCATAACACCTTCGCAAAAGTGGTAGTAGAGTTCTTAGCAAACAAAGTACCGTATGTGAATTACAAGTTTGCTTGTCATTCCATCCCTCAGTAAACTCAATGAAAGCAGAAGTATGATCCCACTGGGTTCCCTTCCCCATTACCCGGAAGAAAAATCTTAAGAGTTAGATCTGGGTCACTGCTACTTATTTTGTGTGACAAGTAACTTAACGTCAGTTTCCTCATCTGTAAAGTGAAAATGCTAATAATAACTTCATAAAGTTGACACATAACTCTTAAAGCCTGATACATAGTAGCACTCATTAAAGTCTGGCCATTATTATTAATGGCTAATGAATGAATCAGGCTGAAGTCTAAGCTCGCAGGTAATACCCTCAGCTTACTCCTCCAAACAAACCATTCTCACAAGGAACATGAATGTAGTATATCAACACCAAACAAGACCTGTGTGAAAGAGATCGCTGAGTCTGGATAACATTAGGTATAATACACAGTATATTCAATCCATCAAAAAATCCATCCTGTGTGAGCTCCTACAGAGGAATGGAACTAAAACCCAAAAAAATAACTGCCACAAAAGCACCATACATGCTTTTGTTAACGTTTCACTGTCATTGTAAGGGTTTAAAGTATGAGTATTCCTCAAGAGTGTTCTATTTTCAGTAAGTTATAACAGATCACCTTAAAACATATGCAATAAAAATTCCCACATGGCTTTCTAAAATTTAATATTCATAGTTCAGTGAAGTAAGGAGTATTATCCTTTTCCTGAAAAGGAAACTGAGAATTTACAGAGTAACTAAGTGCCTAAAATAGGGCCTTGTATGTGGTAGACACTTAATAAAGACCACTGAAAGAATGTGTGATTGACATTTCAAGGTCATACAGCTAGCAAGTGGTGGAGCAGAGATTCAAATCTGGCTCTATGACTCTTGAGCAGTTTAAAGCCATAAATACTTTTTCTTGCCAGTGTATCCTTCCTCAGGGCTATTGAGGAATTGTAGAATTAGACTAAATGGGTGTTCTTCTAAAGTTGTTTGGCAGTCAGTGCTGGTCCTGGCAAACATTTCTGCAAAGTTATTGCACAAGTCTGCCAGTCAAGATCAAGAAATGTATCTAAGGAATTGCATAAAGGCACGCACTATGCGTTGATTCATATGTAAAAATAAAGGAAGATCTATATAGTAATCAAGACTTCTGGAATTCTGAGCTCCTTAGCCTAGCATTTGAAGCCCCCACAATGTAGGCCCTTAATGTTTTTCAAGTTTTCTCTTTCACAAACCCTTCTTCCCATCCCCTTAAACTTCTTCCTAGTTGCTTTCTACACCCTTCTGTATATTCTCCAGTCTCCATCTCTGCTCAAACTAATCTATATCTAAAATTATCCTCCATATCTGTCAAATTGCTATCCATCCTTCATAGTACTTCAAAGCACTCTCTCCCTTCTCTACAATCCTCACATCTGTTCTAACCTCTCTGAATAGTCTGTCTTGAGGTCAGTGATTGTCTTTTATTTCTGTATGTTTACAGATAATAGGAATCAAATACTTACAGAAAGAGTGAAGTTTTAGCAGGCAAGAGTCTTACTCATCTTTTTATCCCCAAAGCAGCGTAGCCACTTGGGGGATAGATAGGATGCTGATGTGAAAGAATGTAGAATCAACTATAGTTTAGAAACTGGATTCCATCTTTTTATGGCTGCATAACCATGGGCAGTTCCATAACCTTTGTGAACCACAATTTTGTGAATAAAATGGCACTTCACAGGTAGGCTCAAAAAAATGAGAATTAGTAGTTCTTTATATATGTAGTTCAGAATATGTTCAGAATATGTAGTTCAGAGCTATTCCTTAAATGTCTGTAGGTTGAATTGAATCACCTTTTTAATATGAGAGTTGCCAAGGGAAATGCAGATGAATAAGAAATTTACTGTCAAAAGGCTTAAAGTCTTGGATTCAGGACTTCCACACATGAAACATACCAAACTGTACAAAACATGATATAATTAAATATTAAATGAAGTATGCACGTGGGATATAGGAATTCAGAGAAGAGGAGGTTTATAATAAATATAAATGGTAAGCCATGAGGTGGTGTGAAAGCTGTGCAGTATTTTGGGCGGGGGATGGGAAGGAAGATGAGAACAACATGAACAGAGATTGAAGCGACTATGGTGTGATGTTTTGACATGGAGGAAAGTTAGCCAAGCTCTAGAACAAAAGCCACGTTTTGGAGAATAGTTGTGAAATAGATCTACGTGTGAAAGGCCTTGGCACTCCAAGTAGCCTTTCCATCACTTGCCACTTTGCACCCAGACTCATTTCACATATATATTGAACATTGACCCGGCCCACTGCTTTAGCCTCACTACACTCCTCTCACACACCCGTCTTTGTGGTCACACTGAGCTTTTCACAATTCCCTGAATATGGTCACTTTTCTGGCCTTATTGTACTTACTGTCTTACTTGGCTTAATTGCTCCTGCCCTCTTAATTGAAAGTTATTTCTTTGGGATTCTTTATGCTTGACTTCTTTTGTTTTTCTCCTATCTCATTGACTATCGATTTTTTTTACACTGACTCCTCCTCTGCTCGATTTCAAATTATTGCATTGCCCCAGGGCTCCATCTTGGCCTCTTTCCTTTTTTCTAAGTAACCTGTATTCCTAGATGATTTCTTTTGGCCACAGAATCTGAACACATCTATACACTGTCGACTCTCTGTTCCAAGCTCTCTTACTTGACCTTCAACTCTTATATGTAACTGTACATGATATCTCTTTTTGGATGTCTAATAACATCTTAAAACTTAGTATGTCCAAAACCTTTCACTCTCAACTTCCCACCCAGCCTGTTCCTATTCCAGTTTTCTTTGTTAAATTCAGTTCCATCCTTTTATTTACTCAGGCCAGAAACCTTGGGGTTATGTTTTTTTCTCACACTCCATTAAGAAGTTGTCTGGCTTTTACCTCTAAAATACATCTGAACCTGACAATTTGTCACGTCTCAGCCTCTGCCTCCCTAGTCCAATCCACTATCACTTCCTGCTGGGGCTAGCCTCCTATCTGTTTTTCCTGCCTTCACTGTTTCCTCACTGTAGCCAGAGCAGCCAGAATACTATTGTATAAATAAATGTAAATGTGAGTCAGATCTTGACCATTTCCTGTGTGAAACCTCCAATGGCTTTCCTTTGCAATTACTCTAAATACCAAATTATTTCCTATGGTCTACAAGGACCTACACGATCAGACTCTTGCTATCTCTTTCTTATCATACCAGCCTCAATTTAAATGTCACTGCCTCAGAGATGCTTTCAACTATTCTGTTGAAAACACTTCCTCTTACCCTGCCCCTCTCTTACCTTATATTGTAACCCCATTTTATTTTCTTCACAGCACTTAGGGTTCTCTAAAATTACTTATTCATTTACTTGATTATTTGTGTCCTTTACTAGAATGTAAGTTTCATGAAAGCAGGGTCTGTATTTTTCTTGCCCGTCACAATATCCCTAGCAACCAGACCAGTATCATAAACACTGATACTGCTCAATAAAAATGTTACTAGAATGAATGAATATGCTGTGTTCTTCCCATTTATTATTTCTTTGTCTAAAAAGTGCCACCCTTCTCTTTTCCCCAAACAAAACAAATTTCATTTCTTCCAAGTGATAACCTCTAAGGTCCTACTTATCCTAAATATCTTTCTTCTCTGAAGCTTTCCCCTAGACTCTTTCCCCTCTCACTGGGACAGAGTTAAGCACTTCCTTTTCAGTTTTCATTGTACTTTTCCCCCCCCAATTTCTCAGTTGTGCCTATTATGTCATACTATGGCTGTTTATGTATCTTTCTACTTTATTAGATTGTGAACCTTTTCATGAACAGGAACTATGTATTAATTTGGGTTGGTTTTCTTAGCACTTGGAATAATGCAAAGCATTGATTTAATATTGATAAATAAATTAATCAAAATCTTAATTCTCATGGTAGTTTTCCAGAATCTAACAGTGCTGTATTAGATACAAAAATAAAGAAGACTGTTGCCTTCTGAAAATTCACAATTTATTCATTACTCAATCAATATTTATCTGCAGTGTGCCAGGCGTTATGCATTAAGTGTTAAGGAAACAGACAAAGGAACGATTTTAGTGGGGTATCTTTTGATTTTGATTTTGATCAGTAGTATTTTATGCTATATATTGGTGTTTCCTAGGTAATTTTAATCTGTAATTAATCTGTAAACTCTGTAAGAGACAATAGAACAAATAGATTAACCGCCTAATTTAAATCTTCTGTTGCATGTATATTTATCACATAGTTATAGATTGGCAAAGGAAGCCAGAACCAATAGTCAGTCACCTTAAAACTCTGCTTAAAAATACTCAGCACACCCAAAATATTTTCCTGATTGCATAAGCATGGCATAATTATACTTAAGGGTAGCAGTACAGATTACTCATCAATAATGGTGAGATTTTTATTTTCAATGCCAATAGTGCCTCTTAGTATTGTCATAAACAGATAGAACTATGACTTAGACGCTTCTTGCTATATGTCACTAATTTCATTTACTCTTCATGTTTCTGACACATTTGTAATATCTTGGAACTTTGGCATAGAATTTAATGTTGCTCTGAATTCCCCAATTTTGAATTCTATATATTTTCTTAGTCCTAAGTGAAAACACAGGTATTTTGAAGAAATTTTGGTATAGCAATTAAAGTTTTATTCCTTTCAATATCTTCTGAATTTTGACTTAAACCATATTTCTATTATACAACATTCATGCATATAAACAATAATTTCATATTTTTCTTCTTCCAGAACAACTATTTCACTTGAAATTGAATCAGAGCCTTTCAGTATACATTTTTGTAACATGTCTGGCATTTGACGTAATTGACAAATTTGGTTCTCTTAGAGGAAATACATATGCAGACAATAGCACATGACTCGAAGAAAATTCTTAGGAATGCAGACTATTTAGAATTGAAGTTTAAAAACACCTTGGTAGAGAAAGAGTTAACAGGTTAGCTCCCCTTGGTTGTTCTCAGCATGCTCTTTTGCCTTTAGGAGCTGAAAAGATGATAACATTGGGCCCGGACATGCCTGTGTGGAACTTATGGTACTCCTGGGGTTTTTGCAGCTAGCTGTAAAGCAAGCTAGAACTTGTTCATCTCAGAGTTCCTTGTTTTTCTTTCAACCCTTTCAGTGCCCTGCAGGAGTCATTAAATCAAAACTTCATGCTGATCATCACCCACCGAGAAGTCCAGCGGGAGTACAACCTGAACTTCTCAGGAAGCAGTACCATTCAAGAGGTGAGTTACTCTCACAGCTAAGGAATAAAGGTAGCTCATTATAGCTAATTTTGACCCTGTTAAAGAGAGCTTATCTGTTCTGGTTGGAAACTCTCTTTATGTTTCATTATTGGGTTCTTAATTTTAATTAACTGAAGCATCATGATTACTGTAGATATGTTAAATGACTTGACCTAGAATGACAGATGTAAATGGGAGCTCTTGATATTTCTTAAAACAGTCACCTTAAAACTCTGCTTGAAAATACTCATTATTATGTAATACATTGCCTGGTTTTATAGTAATTATTCGTAATATTAATTTGGGACTTGTTGACAGCATACATTTTCAAACATACTTATGTTTTATTTGAAAGGTTGCTCTCAAATATATTATTTATGATGTTCACCCTGCCTGTTTCCAAAAGGAATTTGAGGAGGCTTTTTTTAAGCAGGTCAATCCCAGTCTTGGGCAGTATTGTGAGATGCTTTTAGAACCTGTCAGTCATGTAGCTTAAAATATCTGAGAAGAGTCTATTTATAGTGTCAGCATTTTTTTCTTTATTGTGGCCAACCACATGCACTGTTTCAAAAAGAACCTCCCCCAAGAGAGAAGAGGTACCTTCTTGCCTGTGGCCCCACCTACCTAAAAGCCAGTAATTTATCTCCATGGGGGGAAAATGTGTAAGACTGTGACAGGATTTGTGTTTCGAAACACTGAAATGATGATTATGTCATATTACCCCTTGTAAGTTGCAAAGACAACAGTCATTTGTCTACGAATGTTTTTATCATGCTTAATCTTAGATTATTTCAAAGTTCTTTTTCTTGGACTACGTTGCTTAAAATAATTACTAATGTATTAAAAGAACAAGTTGTTTCCCCCTAATTATTTTTCAGAAGTGTAAGAATTGTTTCAGTAATGATTAGACTATTAATTTCCCTTTTTCAGTTTTTGTCAGTGAATTTCAACTTCTGAATTTGGCGTGAATACCTCATTGCTTGAAGTTTATTTTCTCTATCACTTGAATAGCTTGTTGACTGGTAACTAAAATCTTTAAAATTTTTCTTGGCTCCTAATTTGAATCATAGGTTTGAGTTATTTGATTTTTTTCCCATGGTTTAAAATAAAATTGCCATTTCATTTTTAACTTCCATAATGGGTGTTGCAGTCTTCTAAATTTAGAGTTTTAATTCCTTGAAGAATCATTGTTGTTTTTTACACAAGAAATAATGTTTAATTATGGCTCTATCATAGAGTTATTCTGGGAACTTCATGGTAGTAAAATTTAAATTATATATTTACTATCTTAAGTAAGGAAGTTTAATTTCAAAATAACACCAATTTAATCAAGAAAAACAAAGACAGAGGTAAATTTCATTCAGTTGATTAATTTTTTAAATTAAAGACTAGTATAATGTATGATGGGTAAATATAGACTGCTTTATTTTTCTCTCTGATTTAAATTTGTATTGCTAAAATTTTACCTTTTTTCTTTACATTTCCAGTTTCTGTACTTTAAAATGTATTTCAACTTTCTCCCACAAGAGGGCAGAAAGGACTACTAAACTGACAGTCTAAAAATGCCATTCAGTGTTTTCAAATTAGCTTCCCTTATATTAACAAAAAGGAGCATAATGGCCAAGTTATTGTTTGATTTACAGATAATTGGCATATTGCAGGGAGGAGACTTAATTTCACCCTTTTAAATTAAACAGGGAGATTTAAAAAGACATAAAATATTCATTAATGTTCGGTGATTATAAAGTAGTGGCATATATTTATTTTGCCTTTATTACTGTTTCGATGGGAAAATACTGCAAATATTTCCGAAATCGAGTTGGCCATACTGACAAGTTGAAATGTTTAAGCAGCGTTAATGCAATCTGCTCACACCTGATATCCTATGCAGAATGATTCAAAATGACTACATCAATTATTAAAGAAATACTTAAAATTCTGTAAATGTGCCATTGTGCGTCACAGTTGGCTGAAACTGTTCTTCGCGGCCTGCTATTTGGATTATCAAATATGTTTTAAGCTTCAAGGACTTGAAAACAGTAAATTTTTTTCATACAATTTTCTAAATGAAAAATGTCCCAGAAATATTTTTCAAACAGATATTCTCGTATGCATTTCTTGTCAAGAATTTGGTTTCTTCTCCTGTTTCATTTTCCTTTTTCCCCTTTTTTTAGTTGATCTAAAAGAATATTCTGAATTGCTACTTGCCAGGAAAAAAAAATGGAGTTTGTAGTATCAGTTGCTTTTCTGTGGGTAGTTAAGTATAACACATAGGCTCTTTTATTCTGTACAACTTAGGAAAGGAACGTGGGTTATACTCTTGAGGCCTAGGATCACATCTGTAGGCCTACTCCTAAAACTTTTTCCTTCAATTTGTGGAATACCTGGGAGGTAGGGCATGGTTCCAAAGGATGAGATGCTCTTAGGTTACAGATCTGCGACCCACAGTGATACTTAAGTATCTGCAATTTTTGTTGTTGCATGATTCAAAGTCAGTTTGCAGCACAGTAAAAATATAATCTTGAAATGATTTTGCAGTGTTACTTTATAAATACTAGAATTTTTAGCTATTAATGTGTAAGCTTAATGATGCCATATATCCTAAATTGTAAATTAATTTCTGTCACCAGTTTCAGAAGTCTCTTTTTAGTGTTGTCTAATAGGTTCAAGAATGAAGTCTGACCAATATATGAAGGAAAGTGGGAATTTTAAAAAACCTGATTATTTTTTCAGTGTAGTAGTATATTATCTGTGTTTTCAGTGAAAAAAATATACCATTTTTTGATAATTTTAATTTTTGAAAGCCTTACATTTTAAAAAAAGCTTTTATAATATTTCCCCCCAAAGGGAAATTTCTATTAAATGAAACAGTTGAAAAAGGCACTATGATTTCAACTTTTAATTAATTAAATACATTTTTAAAGTACTGAATTAGAAAATAGAATTTAGGTGCAGTTAGAATTTCAGATAAACTCTTCAGTGACCATATGTTCATGCCAGTTAGTAGAGATAAACTGATGGTTGTACCAGTGTTTGTTCATTCTGGTCTGTGGTCTTTGGCCTCACAATGCATGCCTTATGTCCTTTGGGTGCTCTAGATTTTAATTTAAGCTAGTTAGATATTGAAGTTATTTTTTTTAAAGCTTTTTACAAAGCCTTCCACTTACATCATCCTCCTTCTTGAAGAAAAGGCAATGATAGTACAAAAAGGTCAGAATGAAGAGTTGTAAAATGGAGAGTTGCTAGTAGTCATAAGAATAAATATCCTTTCTCTTTTTCCATTATGTGAAATAGTTTGTAAAATATATCAAATTATATAACAATCACTTTGTGACAATTGGTTTTTCTACCTTTTTGGGTCCTAAATTAGCTGCTTGTCACACTTTAAAATAGTGAATTTCTTTGAAAATTTAAACTTACCTTATTTTAATGAATTTTCTACACTGAGAGTGCAGATTTTTAAAGTTAATTAATTGTACAGATTCTAGTTATTCTGTCTAATACTATTAAAGGTCTATAGTTACAGATGTACTTAGAATTGGTTAAATTAAGGGAGAAAAAAAGATTGATTTGCCTACTGTTAATCCTAAACCCAGGTGTGGAAAAGGATATAAAGTCCCTGAAATCAAGCCAACTTTTCTTGGAAACGAATTCTTTGTTGTCCATCTTACTATTGCAAAGCTTTCGTTGGGCAGAATATCCACTTTTCTTTGTAGATGTCATACAAACTTAAGGAATACATACATGACTCGGAATAATAATGATAAGAAACATTAAGTATTTTTGGCGTGGAATCATGGAGTATTACTTATGTATTGTAGAGAGAAGCACAATGAATAGCTATTGGAAGTATTTAAATCCTCTTCCAAGTTTCACTTTACCCTAGAATGCTCACTGTTTTATTAATGTTGATTTAGTTCTTAATGGGAATAAAGGAAAAATTGACAACCTATAAAGATGTACCTTGCATAGAATAGTAAGACATTCCGCTACTAATACTAGTCATTGTCAAATGGGAAGCCAACAGTTTGAATTAGCAATAAGAAGAGAACTAAATACATAAATCATAGCAGTCCTTAAAAATAATCTTGGCTAAATAATTGTGAAATCATGAGCCTAATTCTGATTCTGCAAATTTAAAACTCCTGTTGGGTTTTGTGTCTATTTTTCTACTTGCTACTTTCTCAACTTGCTTGACTAATGTATATTTCAAACTATTCTTTAATGCTAGCTGGAGGTCATTAACAGTAATTAAATATGTAGTCTTTTACAGATTGTACTAATGGTCAATTTTCTAGTAGTGAGTTTGGCTATAACTTCTTAACTAACACGCCCTTTCTGTAAATGTTTTAAGTATAGTGGTTTTTTTATTTGTTTGTTTGTTTTTTGGTTTGTTTGTTTTCTAGTATGGAGAGGGTGGAGGGGGGCGTGCTGGCATAGAACTGAAGAGCAGGGTAGCTGAGAATATGCATATGCAAGAGGATAAATTAAATTGTGTGCTTATTTAATTAAAAGTTTAAGTAGTTTCTTTTTACTGCAAGATAAATGATATATAAGCTCAATTAGAATGAGCCCATTTTAATTAGCATATTTCATAGTTTGATTTTTTTTTAAATTTGAAATCACAAATGACATTTTTAGCAAGAATGAAAGATAATTTTTTAAGCAACTGGGCAATGAATTCAAGCCTTTATTCAGCTTTCAGAAAAAGAGATTATGAGTTTCTTTCAAATATGCATGTATATTATTAGTTTCAGGTTGCATTTTATAACCGAGATCTGTTGAAGTCATAGTATTTCAAGTGAACAAATCAGTAATGATTGTTTTATGAATATTGATGTTTTCTGTGATTCTTAATAAATTTTCCCCCTAGGAAATAAGTTTAAGTAATATTTACAGTGCAGCCATTTGGAACTGACAGGTCTTTTTTCTCCCTCCGAAAGTATTTTGGAATAATCTCTATTGGAAATTATTTTTAACCCATGTAAATATTTATTTACCTACATTTCAAGAAGATAGAAAAAATGAAATTTTGTTAAGAATTAAGGACAATGCTTTAGTCCTTTGTTACTTAACATATGTGTATTCTAACATCTGCTTGGCCGACCATGTTTCATAATCTGTGATTTGTGGGTTTCGTAGTTTTGAAATGCCTGGGTTAAGAGAAATTATGTTCAGTTATCAGAAACTAATAAACATAAGACATTTTTATATGCAAGAAAAGGCAGAGAGTAAATAATTGCACTGGTGACCAATACTGTAATAATCCTGTTTTACAATATGCACTTGACAGGTTGTAATAGT
Organism: Rhinolophus ferrumequinum; assembly: GCF_004115265.2. NCBI lineage: Eukaryota > Metazoa > Chordata > Mammalia > Chiroptera > Rhinolophidae > Rhinolophus > Rhinolophus ferrumequinum. Next base: position 36,235,773 of record NC_046292.1, on the reverse strand, counting down.
GCTAATTGAAGAGACTAATTCACACTTGCTTCATTCTATTCAAAGGCAAAATCAGCAGCTTGTTTTGCTTTTGACCAGATGGTCCTCATGAACACCTACTGTGCACTTTAAGTGCTTTACTAGAATTACAAAGGCTGGGGGCTGCGTTCAACTCCAAATGATTTGAGAAGAGAGAGAGGGGGGAAAGAAACCTCTGCTCAATGGATTTGGTGCAAGTAAATTAATTCTAGTGGACCCATTACACACTGAGCCCCCTTTTCAAAGCTCTGAGCCTCCTCGCTTGCTCTGTAGCAATGAGAAAGAGAAAGAGAAAGGCAGATTACTGCAAACAGAAATAAAAAAAAGGGGTATGAAAGGGAGAAAAGAGGCCTTGAAGCCTTTCATATCATTTGAGTTTTTCAAGTGCGTTATTTTTGGGGAGGGTGGATATATGAAAAGCCAATTGGAGTTTTTTTTGTTTTAAAGTGCGCTATTTAAGCACCATGAATATAGGCGCAAGAGCAACAGTTGACTGAGTTTACTGTGGTGAAGCTTTGTGTCCGAGGATGAATCAAATTCATTATATTCAACTCTTTGTGTTTTAACATGAATGTAGGGTTAGTTTCACAAGACTGTGTCTGTTTAGGATAATTATAATTTAATATTTTCCTTTCATAAAGTTATCACTGTAGATGTCTAAAATTTTAATCAAAGCAGATTTTGTACATTGACTTTGAAGCACCCTGACAGTTTAAAATTCAAAGGAAAGCTTTTTTAGTTTTCAAAAGAAAAGAAAGGCTCATTCTAATGGCACTGAAGCAGAGATTATTATAACTAATTAGAAGTCACACATCTGTTAGCTTTTGGTTTGTGACTTACTTATGTATTTTTTGAGTAAAATATATACTTTAAAATTATATTTCTGGTATTGAGTGAACCCAAAGGAATAAAATGAACTTAAGCGAACCATTTATTTGAGCAAACTGTTTTTGCAAAGCTCTGCATGGTCCCATAAAAATATGTAATGTATTAAAATCCATTAAATGTGAATTAGAATTGCGTAAATGAGTTCTAAACAAAATATTTTCACATTTCTTATTAGCATAATTCTGATTATTAACCAAAGTTATTATGAAATAACAAGAAAAGACCCAGTTTGTGCAAAGTTATAGTTATTCCTTATCCTTAAAGCTGTTCTTGTACAATATTGTAATTTGAAATACTGACACTGTAAGTTTATTAATTCTTATTCTGATCTATGTGGGTTAAGATACAAGGGACCACATCTAGGAATACATGTCAGCTATTTTGTATGTTTTTAAACTTTAAGTTTAATTATATTGTGATATATATTTGTTGCATGCTTTACTTTTGTTTGATGGCATATATTACTGACACCATAATTCAGGTTCATTTTAATTATAGCGATTAGCAAAGAATACAACAAAATCTTATTGATAGTATACAACTTAATGATAATTGTAAACATTTCATGCAGAATGTTATTTCTAAGTTTGGCCTGTCTCTTTAAATGAATGTCTAGAATTTTATTTAAAAAGGCATAATGCACCAAGCAATATGCTTTATGTGTCAATGTGTTTTACATTCTTATAAAATAAAATATAGAAATGCAAAAACAGCCACAAAAAATATTTTAAATTTTATTTACCAAGACTTCTAATGAAGAGGGTAGTATGCCTTTTTTGATATTTAAAATAACATTTTATTAATTTTCAATTAATTTTCAAAGTGGTCATTACTTTGGACCATGTTCACTGAAATGTAAGTTGTAGGGTGAGAAGGACTATAAGGGGAATCCTCAAACCTTCAACCAATAAAATGTCCAATGAAATTTATAAGCAATGGGGTGTTTATTAATTGATATCCTTGGGGAGAAAAGGATTTCAACAAAAAATATGAATGATTAGGGAAAACTTTCTTAATTTGTTTTTGCAGTAAACGCTTTAAAATAAAGATAAGACCATTAGGTTCTCTTTCTCGTAGGTATCATAAAAAGCTATCTTTAAAAAAGCCAGAACCTCAATTAGTAGAAGTTGATTGATCATGACCATGCAGTCACTTACTTAAGTGGGGCTAGTTCTTTGGTTTCAGTAGTTGGGACTTTCTCCTCATGAAGAAAAGTTTATTTCAGTATTAAAATATTAACCCTTAGATTCCTGAATGCCAGAGACAACGTTCTCTCCTGTATGGCAAAGGTTGGAAAAGCCTTCAATTTCTTTATAGACCATGTTACTTAAGCTGAAATACCATGTTACCTAAGCTAACAAATATTTTAACACTTAAGTAATCAAGTATCCTTCAACCATAAAGTAACCTCCATAATCTTCTCCCCATCCCACCCCAGCAAAAAAAGAAAAAAAAAAGAAACAAGTAAATCAAAGGGCGAATAAGCGAATATAAAGTCCTGATAGCATGAACTAGACCAAGAGTAGGTATAGTAAGATAGGCCTGCATGTAGAAAATTATTTACATGTTTATCCTTATATACCAAAGAGTTTTTGGCCATAAATTTTTAAAATACCTATTTGTAGTAATTTTTCTTTTGTGTAATGTGTCTTATGTATGACTTAATACTATCTGGTCAAGGAGTTACTCTTTTTTATTTACATTTAGTGTGGCAAATATACTGTAAAAAATCCTATTGCTCAATTTAGGACTGTATTAGTTTATTACCCCCCAATATATTCCTATTATATTTTTAAACATTTTTTTAAAGGAAAGAAGACTTTAAAAGCTCATAGCAAACATTTTCTTTAAATGGCAAAATGTATTCCTTGCTTTGTGGTCATTGCGTGACCAGACAGTAGAATACTGGATTGTTTTAAGGTTTTTACAGCTGCAAGGCAAAAGCATCTGCTCATTGCAAAGCCGGCATTGTTTAATTTTGACACTGACTTTTCCATGCATCTTGTACCAAGCACTGGATTAGATGCCACTAAGATGAAATTTGTTTTAAGTTGCCCCCAAAGTGCAGCTGTCCCCATCTACGGCCTTGTAGCTTAACCAAAACAGACAGACAGAGGATCAATCAGAATCTTTGTACAGGGTCACCTCACTGAACTAGGGAGGCTCAGAGGAAGAATGTTAATGATACTATTTATTGTGAATATCTGCAAAATTAGTTTCCAAGCTGATTTAGTGTATATAGAAGTATACCCCCACACATACCTTTTTGGGGCAGTAGAACCACTATTAAATATTTAGCTTTTAAACTAGAGTATAATGGTCAAATATTAAGATGCCTATATATACATTAAACATTATTCTTCCACAATCAATTGCAAGAAAAATGATCAGTTTATTGGTCACTAAAGTAGTAATTGACTGAAAATAAAAGTCAATCTAAAATGGCTCTGCTAAAATTTTGAAAAGTGGACATTTTTATAGAATGATAATTTTTCTTTAATGTTTCAAGTGAATGAAGAATGAAAGAGCACCTCACTTCCCGGGTTTCCTGGGATTGTGTGAATTTCTACCCAGCTGGTCCAAATTGATTGATACAGGGCCAAATATTTGTCTGCCTACATTTCAAAGTCTATAATTTGCTAATGAATTGTGGTAATAATCTTTCATCGTACATGAAAGATTTAGCCAAACAATTTGCTAAGTATGTATTTTGATCATGAAATTTTTGGACTTACACCAAGCTTTACATCTATTTTACAGCTAATGCATGGGGGGTGGAGGGAGAACAGGGGGAGTAATAATACTGAACATGGACATTCGATGGAAAGGGATGAAGGAAACAAGGGGGAAGAAGGTAAAAGTAATGCTGAGAAAGTCCTATGAGTGGCAGTGGAAAACAAATTAGATTTGCACTTAGAATGCAAAATAGAATTTTTTAAATGCTGGCAGAGTTTTAGCCTGTGGTGTCCAGAGGTATGGTATCCACATAGATGAAGGCAAGGAAGGAATCTTTGCCTTTTCTGGCTACAGCTATTTCGCACATTAATTATGGAATAATTTTCCAGAAGCTATGCTAGAAAAGTCAAATGCCTACAAATTGGTAGTAATTGAAGTCATAAGAATAAAAGCCAGATGTTTGATAGGATTGATCTAGAGACTTTTTAAAAAAACAAACCAGTGAAGAAATAAATGTGATTTGACCAATTCCAGAAGGTGAGAAAGGAACCTCCTAGTTAATCTTTTGAAACGACTGTAGGCATCCAACAGAATATTTTCTCCCTCCAAAACACAGACTGTACAAAAGGAAATGAGGCTTATATTTTTGGGAGTCTATTTAGGATTAAATAACCTCTGTTTGGGAAAGTGCAAACCTTACTTACATATTTTGGTAGAGCAGGGTAAGGTATGTTCTAGAAGAAATCCAGAATTAGTCTATGAAGTGAGAGGACGAAAAATGTTCTAAACAAGACTCTATCTTGTACCTGTAATTTCTCTTTCATTGTTAGAGATCAAGGTGCCATGACTTCCTGTTTGACTGATATAATCTGAATTGTTTTTAATTTGTCCATAAAGAGAATATTTAATAATTTTGATAAATTTTTCCTTGCCTTGTAAGCAGGTAGCTTTTTTTTTCTTTAAAAAAAGTAGCTAAAACACGAGAAACCATATTACATAAAACATTGAACCTTTCTATTTTATGGATTTTAAATATAAGCAGCTCTAGAATTTTTACATACCAGCTGGACCTCTTGAATATGTCACATTTCCAGAACATTAATGTTTATCCATTTATGTAATTCTTTTTTGGTTCTCTGATAGAAGCCTGTTTTAATTGTTAGTATAGTGAATGTCTATCCAAGATGGCACTATCGGAAACTATCTAAAAGTATTTAGGAAAGTTAAAGATCTATATGTCAAACTACAGCTTTATTTCAGATGATTTGAAATCTTGTTTTACACATTGATGTTCTCAGCCTCTTTCCTTCTGTTTTGCTGACTTTTTTCCTATTTTATTGATTTAATACTTTTCATAATTTCTTTGTACTTATATTGTTATCACATTACAATAGTTATTACAGTAGATATAAAACAGATCCTATAATCAATATGAAGGGAAAAAAATAATGAAATTATATTTAAATATATCACCTATAAGTGAGGTAACTAGTGACGTTCCTGATTCTCTTATTAACAATTTTATAAAAATTCCATTTCAAAAACTAATATTAGAATTATATATTATGCATGTTAAATTCAAAACATGCTGTTGCCATTTGTTTCTAGTCCTTTTGGTGTTTTTTTAATCAAAAGCACTTTACATTTACATGTCTGCCGTAGCCTGATTAAAATGTGAGCTACTTCCCAAGAGGTATATTTGTAATGTCTAGTAATAATAATAATAATAATAATAATAATAATAATAATAATAAAACATCAGTTAAACATCAGTTCATTTCTTTTGAATTGGGAGATGTTTCCCTTATCCTTCATGTTATACACAAGGGAATTAATAAGGTGTTTTTTTAAAAACACTGTTTTCTTGCAGGTGAAAATTTTTTATTGATGAGAACAGATATGCACATGGATCACTTTGCTTGGAATTTGAAATTTCAGAAATACAGTAAAATGTCTTAAGAGTCCTGGTTTCTATTGGTAATTGTTATTTCAAATATTGTAGCCGATTTTTGTATATGATGAGTAAAGCATGACTCTATAAAGTAAATTTGATTGATATATTAACATGCATTCATATCATAAATTTAAATGAATGTTGATGCCTCCAAATTAGTTATCTTTGTTGTTGATATACATATCCTCTGTTGCTCAAAAGATATTCTAGATTTCCAGGAACTGGCTTTAGAGACTATCGATGCATTTTTTGTTTTGTTTTGAATGTCCTCACTTATGGCCAAAATTTAAGAAATTGATTTGTTGAACTACCAAAAGTAATTTGAAGCCAAATGTTGTAAGCAAGGTGGTTATTCAATCTGCGTAGTCAAATTTGTGGTTATTCAGGTTAGGTGTCTCTTTCCTAAGCTCCTCCTTTCCCTGTGAACATATGTCTGTCATAGCATTTACCACATTCATTTGCAATTATCTGTTTACCCTCCACCCCCATTAAACTAAGAGCACCTTAAGAATAGGAAAGGTATTGAATTCATCTCTTTATTTCTGGGTCTACCATTGAATTTGTCACAGAGTAGTTCTGCTTAGTGAAATGACTAAAAAGAATCTATAAATGAGATTATTTGTAACTTAAGGCATTTGCAAAAGTGAAATTATCCAAATATTTCTGGGTATTTCAAGCATTTCAAGTATTAATGTTGACATAAATATGTACTTTCTTGGGGATTATTATGAATCTCTCTGATTTAGTTATAAAGTCTCACTTATTTGTGAAAAATTAGGCTGAGAATAAATAGTTGGCACAAAATGTGCTGAATAAAACTCCTACTTTAGAATAGATTTATGTCATCCTTAATTTGTAATATCTGTCAGGTAATTACTTGGTGGTTTCCTTCTAAATGAGATTATAGCTGATTTTTTCAAAAATGTTTTTTGAATCTAGGCATGCATTCTTACAGATTTTAATCAAAATAACAGTACTTCTCAATTGACAATCAGTTAGCTTGTGATAGTGGAAATATTACTGTACTATGGTGTACGGAATCTGAGTTCTAATCCTCCTGCCTCTACGAAACTGCATTGTCATATAGCCCTGAGTGACTGGCTACAGACACACACACACACACACACACACACACACACACACACACTTGTCTCTTTCACAATGTGGATAGACCTGCAGAAACTCAAAGTTTTTCTAGTGAGAATATAAACTGTCCTGAAACCTTAAAATATACATAAATCTCTGTATCCCATTGAGCCTGCTTTATACTTCTATCCTTTTGTTTCGTGTTTGTTTTCCTTCTCATGGTAAGTTCCTTGAGGGTAAGATCTCAGTTATTTAATCTTCATATTTACAGCACTAAATATAGTACCTACTACCTTTTAAATGATTGTTGAATAAGCAAATATTTACATGAGTCAGTATCCAGTGGTTGAAAAGAAATTTGGAAACCTGGATTGTAATGTCTGATATTTTGCTTTCTAGGCAATTCCTTTAACTGCTATGAGCCATCTATGAAAAATAGGAAATTATTTCTGGTTCCAAAATTTGGTGCTTACATGTGAATTTAGAAATTTCATATGTGCTTCAAGTAAACCTTGTGATGAGGAGGGGCAGAGGCAGAGAAAACTGGCCAGTCGGCAGTCACTGTGGAATGTAAATATCCCTTTAATCCTTCAGGTGTTATTTAAGAAGTTTAAGGCTGAAATAGAGGCCTGTGTTGCCATGGTGTTTGAATTTATATAATTGAGATTTTTGTTCTAAATGATAAAGAGTTTTATTTTTATCTTAGACTTTTACCTTAAATAGTATATATGATACAATAAGAGTTTGAATTGCATAAATGTAACAAGTCTTGCTAATACATAAGAAGATTTTTAAAATATTGATATAGTAAGAATAAATGATATTAATTTGATGTCATTAGCTTTACTTGTGATAAGTGAATTAAAATTCTATGTGAATATCAAGGCTATGGTACCACCATAAGGACTGACCTATAGATCAACGCAAAAGAATTGGAAGTCCAGAAATAAACCCCTTACACTCAAATCAACTAATTTCCAGCAAGGTTGTCAAGACACTTTAACATGGGAAGACTAGTCTTTTCAACATATGGCACAGGGACAACTGGATATCTACCTGCAAAAAAAAAAAAAAAAAGAAATTGGACTACTCTTTCACAGTATATGTAAGTATTATCTTGAGTGGATCAAAGACCTAAATGTAGAAACTAAAACTATAAAACTCTTAGAAGAAAACATAGGAATAAATCTTTGTGACCTTGGCTTAAGTGATGGTTTCTCAGATATCACACAAAGAAACACAAGCAACAAAAGGAAAAATAGGTAAATTGGACTTCAGAGTTAAAAACTTTATGCCTCAAAAGGGCACCATTGGTAAAAATGAAAAGACAGCTCACAGAATGGGAGGAAATATTTCCAAATCACATATTGATAAGGAACTTGTATCTGGAATATATAAAAATCTGTCACAATGCAATACTAAAAAGACAAATAACCTAATTTAAAAATGGACAGAAGATTGAATAGACTTTTCTCAAGAGAAGATATGCAGTCAATAAGCACGTGAAAAGTTGTTCAACATAGTTAGTCATTAGGGAATTGCAAATTGAAAGCAGAATGAGATACTACTTTATACCACTAGGAAGGCTAGAATAAAAAAGATGATGGTAATAAGTGTTGACAAAAATGTTGAGAAATCAGAACCCTTAGACATTGCTGATGGAATGTAAAATGATACAGTAGCTTTGGAAAACTGCAGTTTCTCGAAAAGTTAAACATAGAGTTACCATATGACCCAGCGATTCCACTGCAGATATGTACCAACAGAACTGAAAACATATGTCCACAAAAGAAATATGTATATGGATAGTCATAGCAGCATTATTCTTAATAACCAAAACATGGAAACAATCCAAATGCCCATCAACTGATGAATGAATAAACCAAATATGGTATATCCATAAATGGAATATTACGCAGTCATAAAAAAGGAATGAAGTATTGATACATGCTGCAACATAGATGAATCTTGAAAAAATGATGCTAAGTGAAAGAAGACAGACACAGAAAGCCACATATTGCATGATTCCATTGATATGAAATGCTCAGAATAGGCAAATGTATAAAAACAAAAAGTAGATTAGTAGGGCAGGGAAACTGCCTGTATGAGTCTATAATAGTGGATATATGCATTATAAATTTGTTCAAACCCATAAAGTATACAACATGAAGTGTGAACCCTAATGTAAGTTACGGACTTCAGGTGGTAATGATATCTCTGTGTAGGTTTATCGGTTGTAATTAATATGCTATTCTGGTGTGGATATTGATAATGGGGAAAGCTATGCATATGTGGGGGCAGGTGGCACATCTTTAAATAATTATCTATTTACATGCAGTAGTTTTACATAATGAGAAATAATGTAATTTAAACACAGCACAGTGGTCTTCATATGTGTACACAGAGTGTTTAATAAATTAGTAAAGTCAATTTAAATCTTCATGTTTGTATGGATACAAATTTGTTTTTGTATGCAGATCTCTCCTTAAGCTAATTTTCAGAGTTATACAATAATATAACAAAATAATGGCATACTTGGCTTTCCAAAAGTATCTGAATTTGCCATATATGTGATTTTTCCATGTTTTTTATAGTAGTAAAAAATTACATAACATAAAATTTACCATTTTAACCATTTTTGAGTATGTATAGTTCGGTGGAATCAAGTACATTCACATTATTGACAACATTGCCACTATCCATCTCCCCAATTTTTTTTATCTTCCAAAATTGAAATTCCATACCCATTAAACAGTAACTCCCCATCTCTCTTCCCCACCCCCCAGCCCCTGGCAACCAATCGTTTGACTTTCTGTCTTCATGATTTGACTACTCTAGGTATTTCATATACATGGACTGATATTTGTCTTTTGTAACTGGCTTATTTCACGTTAGCATAATGTCTTCAAGGTTCATTCATGTCATAGCATGTGTCAAAATTTCCTTCCTTTTTATGGCTAAGTAATATTCTATTGTATGCATATACCACAGTTTGTTTATTCATCCATTGATAGGACATTTGGATTGCTTCCACCTTTTGGCTGCTATGAACATGGTATACAAATATCTATTCAAGCCCATGTTTTCCATTTTTGGGGATGTATACCCACAAGTGCAATGCTGGATCATGTGGTAATTCTATGTTTAAGTTTTAGAGAAACTATCATGCTGTTTTCTGTAGTGGCTTTACCATTTTACATTCCCACCATCAATGGATAAATGTTCCAATTTCTCCATATTCTTACCAGCACTTGTTATTTTCTGTTTTTTTAATAATATCCATCCTAGTGGATGTGAAATGGTAATTCATGGTGGTTTTGGTTTACATTTTCCTAATGGCTAGTGATGTTGAGCATCATTTCATGTACTTATTTTATATCTTATATGACCATTATATATCTTCTTGAGAGGAATGTCCATTCAAATCCTTTGCCCATTTGGGGGAAGTTTCTTTATGGAGTGATGAAAATATTCTGGAATTCATTAGTGATTGATGGTTGGACAAGTTTGTGAATGAACTAAAAAGCACTGAATTGTACACTTAAAAATAATAAACTCAACAAAACAATGGATATGGAGAACTGAGAACTTACAAGAGAGCTATACCTATAAATTGGCTAATTATACCCGAAAAGAAGATGAAAGAATTGGGGATGATGCCACCAGGATACAGTATAGAGTGCCAAGTTTCAATTTACCAATGTTTGCCAAAAATTTAAAGAAATTTTCTTTGAGATAGTAACTAGATATTCCTCTCTTTCTGTTAAAGTTAAAGCAAGAGAAAGTGAATTTGTAATGTTGGAGAGAATTTTTCTTGAGTTCAATATTATTAAACATTGGCAACGTTTTTTTTTTAATTTTTTTTTAAACTTTTATTTATTTTAAGTGTTTTTCCTAGGACCCATCAGCTCCAAGTCAAGTAGTTGTTTCAATCTAGTTGTGGAGGGCGCAGCTCACACTGGCCCATGTGGGGATCGAACCAGCAACTTTGTTGTTAACAGCATCGTGCTCTAACCAACCGAGCTAACCGGCCGCCCCAAACATTAGAGAGTTTTATGGAATCACATTCTGTAAGCATTTCAGTTAAATACAGGGAGTGCCAAAAAAATGTATACATAGTCTTTAAAATGTTAACTCTTAAAATGTGTATACATTTTTTGGCACCCTCGTATTTAAAACGGGACAGATTCTCACTTTGTTTTTATTTGATGGCCAGTCTGTTGCACAACTGGAATAACATCCTAAGTGGATTAATACCAATTTTTCTACATGATGGTGACACGGGCCGAGGTGTTATTAAAGGGTTCTGATTACATTGCCATACATAGTTTCTGTGATTAATTTTGCATAGTGCTTCCATCAGTATTGTACTGTTACTATGAATGTAGTAGACGTGTATTTGAGCATGGAATGAATTCTTTGTGTGGACAATAAAGATATTATTTAGTCAGTCAGGGAAACATTTTCTATGCGGAAATTATCACTTATTATCTATAATTTAGTAGCGATCCATTAAAAAGGGGAATGGTTTTTATTTCACAGTAATTTGAATGAATGTCTGTGGAGAGTCTTCTAGTCAGTGGTATTCTGGTTGTTGACGTTAAAGTTGTTGATAACAATTTCATTGAGGTGGAGGGGGTGGGAGAGGACGGAGGAAAAGGAGGAGGAAGCTTCACATTGGGTTAGTGTTTTATACTTTTCAACTTCCTTCCCCTCGCCTTAGTTCATTTGATTCTTATAGCATCTACTCGTGTCAGGCCTGTTACATATGGCTAAGCAGGTTGAAAATGGCAACTCCTGAAGCTGTGCAACAAAATGGTCATGATGAGATGTGAATGTAGGACTTGATGGTCACTCTCCCTGCTGTAGACAGAGGTACTGATAATAGATATATAGGTAAGTGGTATCTAAGGATCCCCAGGAAAGTCATTGCTTTTTCCCATTGTATGATTTATAGTGCCTTCAGTGATTCCATTTCTGAAATCTTTAATTAATTAACATGATTTGTACTGAGCAGTAGTCCACCTCACCCTCCTTCGGACTCACTATGTAGACTTTCCTCATCCGTAAAATTAGCATAGTGGTAATATTACTTGCCTGACAGGTATTCAACTGTGACAATGAAAGTGAGACTATAGGCAAATACAACTTCATTAACTTTAAAATACTTTTTGTAGGAGTTGTTCTTACTAATTTCCATATACTTCAGATTTTACTAAATGATATTACTTACTTGTCTCTGAACATGCCTCAGTATTTTTAAAAAGGTTCCTTTAAGTCTTCCCCTTCTGCTTGATCTCTTTTCCTCACACTATTCAAAGATCCCTATATGCGTATTTCAGGAAGACTACACTCTGCTGATACATCCTTCAGGAAATCTTCTATAATCCTGTTCTATTATAATGTAGCCACTTCTTACCTTTTGATTTTGCCTTCATATGCCGTGGAGTGATATTGTGCCTCGTACACTCATAATTGTCTTAGCCTATTGTTCAGCCTATGTACCCTTTGGGGAAAGGGGACTCTGTCTTCCTGATCCTTATATTCTCTACTGAACCAAACAATACTTGAACCATAGTAGAAGAAAACACATTTGTTGAACTTGAGTTCCATTAAACCATTCTAACCACAGCACTTAGATATACATTTATTATAGCACATGTTGGTGTTAACTTGCAAAAATTCAGTTGAAACTCTTAGTTGTATAGTGCTGGAGCTAATTCCTGTCAGTGCAAGAAAGCTGATTATTAGATATTCAGGAATTTTGTGAACCTGATAAACCTGTTGATACAGCTGGAAATCAGCCAAGGTGAGAGTATTTATACCATGGAGATCGGCAAACTTCAAATCACAGCTTTTTGTTTTGCAAGAGCCGATTTATCAGCTCACCACTGGTTCTGTGTTTCTAACCCCAGTCCATTGTGAACTCCTTCAGATTCATTTCTGTTTAAAAGCCTCGCCTGTGATAGGAACACTCTTTGCTGAATTAATGAATAAATAAGTGATTGCATGTATCAGCTGCCTTATTCCTCTACTGCCTGACTCCTGCTGGTAGAGACTGAATTTCAGAATCTAGTATATTTTTTAAGAACAAGTTCTGAAGTGGCCCATTGTCATGGACTGTAGTTTTCTTTCTGCTTCAACGTTTGAACCCAAAAAAGTGTCTATTGGAAATCAAGGCTGTTAAATACACATGTTTCAATAGCACAGTAAGGATGGCATTTCTGTCCATTATCACCTTGTTAAGCTACTCCTGCTATGATTTTGCTGCCTACTAAGTTTTTGGCATCCATTGCTTAACTGACTGACTCACCTTTCAGTTTCCAAGTTGGAAGCCAATAGTGTGAACCATCTCAAATTAGCTGAAAGATTTCCTTTCACATTATAAGAGGTAACTAGCTGATTAATTCTATTTGTAGATGGTATAAGTGCCAACAAACGAAAATATAATGTCTTAGGACCTTAAAATATTACTTTAAAAATTACTGCATTAAAAACACTTGTACTGTTTTTTCTAATAATGTCCATGTCCATTTTATCCAAAGTAAAATTTACTTAATTTGAAATTTACTTAAAATGAAATTTAAATATAATGTTAACAGTCATTTGGATTTTTAAATTTTTTTCTAAAGCATCCTCCATAATTATGATGCATATAAGTTTTAAAAAATAATGCTGTTTTCTGACCATTCCATGTGCCATCTATTGCCATCTAAACTTGAAATCATTTTAATGCCTTTTAAATTTGAAGAAGATAAATGCTATGTTCAGATCTCAGCACTAAGTATTAAAAGAATAGAAATAGCAACTTACTCTCTGGAGTTTTGAGTAAATTATTTTATATTTGATACACCATATTTACATGACATATAGTACCTTAAATTCCTTGCAAAAAGGCTGAGATGTACCAGTATATATTAAATATATGTCAGATTCACTTTTGTAACCAAGGAGATAAGTAGGCTAATCACTAACCAACGTAATTTTGTTTTTTTTTGTTTTTTTTTTTTGAGTTCTGCTCTCACTTTACATATAGGTTAAATATTTTATTGGTAAAATCAAGACAGACAGGAAATGACATTAGACAATATGCACATTTGTTGGTTTTACTGAAAGTGTGAAAAATTTCAAACAGTTCTAATTAGGTGCAAGTGCACTCTATCTCCAGAGGTACATCTCAGCATCAGCTACTCAGTTGCACATTGAAATTCTGTGCTGAATGGAATTAATATACCACGGATACTGAAGATGTTTGATTCAAGAACAATAATTGAAGTGATGACATTTTAATACAACTTTGCCTATTCTATGGAAAAGTTAAGAGATAGAAGCTATTCTGAAAAATGGGAGATTCCTGTTTGGGTTAAAAATTTATAGTGTGCCAGTATTTGTTTTCAACTGTGTGCATACAAGAATACTATTGAATCATTTCCAGAAACTAATAAGCATTTGACATTTACAATAAATCCAAACACTTAACTACTTTTTATTTTTCAAGCAAAGTCAAGGTCACCACAAATTTTGGTAGAAGAAAAGCATGCAACTAAGTAAGAAAGTTTTCTTATTTAAATCATTTTATAAAAATAATTTGAATTCTGAATGTAGTATCTATGATCTATAGGACATGGTTAGTTTATATCTGTAGAAGCCATTGTTCAGGTTACCGTTACCATACAGAATAGCTTTTTTTTTTTAACTTTTTATTTATTTAAATGTGTTTTTACAGGACCCATCAGCTCCAAGTCAAGTAGTTGTTTCAATCTAGTTGTGGAGGGTGCAGCTCATAGAGGCCCATGTGGGGATCCAACCGACAACCTTGTTGTTAAGAGCACCGCACTCTAACCAGCTGAGCTATCCAGCCGCCCCCAGAATAGCTGGTTATAGACTCAGTGTATAATTGTTTCACATAAGTTCTGTGCTTAAGTATTCCAACTATAAGAATTGGAAAATCAGAAGTACTTTAAGTTGATCTGAGCATCTTGGAAAGGGATAGAAATTCTCTCAAAATTCTGATCACTTGTGAGAGATTTTTTTATGGAGACTACTGCATTGAGTAGTTGTTTTGACCATAGGTCAGTTTTGGCTCTAAAGTTCTTAGAATCTGTGACAGATTTTCAAAGTGTTTCCTAAATAATTTGACAGAGCATTATAACTTGTTTGAAAATCTTTTCTGTAAAATGCATCTTATCTAGATGTATAGCAGGAAACAAACTAAAAAGATGATGATTAATATTTAGTGATAAAGCTAATCATCAATAATACTCAAATACTAGTTTTACAAAACATTAATTAGATATTCCTGTTAACAGTCTGTTACACACTGTTATGATGTTAACATTTATTCAACTTGGAAAATACTATTTTAATCTTTTAAGATTCCCCTAATTCTGTATAATTAATTCCATATGAAACAAAAGTGGTTTCTTGAGAACCTATTATGCGTACTAGATATATCACAGTGAAATTGATTTTCCTTTTTTAGCTAGATTTTATCTCAAGCCAACATGTTACTTATTTTGAAATAAAGGTATAATTTGTCGACTCTAGAACTTATTCCTGTTTAGGTCATTTTTTTTTTTTTTTTCTGTTTAGGTCATTTACCAGAAGTGGAATATAGTGTCAGTCTGTATGGTGGTGTTATTAGATGTATTAACTGTTATTAGAAGTATTAAATGTATGGTTTAGACCCTACCTAAATGCAGGTACAAAAAGTATTTTTCAGTATATGCATTTAAAATATCACATATGTGTATATATATACATGTATAAATATATAACAATTACCAATTTTTTTGTTTTATATTTACTATTTGCTTTACATTTTAACTGCATAATATTATGATTTTATTGGTCAGTAAAAATGTATTTTCAGCAATACTAAACTCAAATACAACTGATAGAAATAAAATAGAATTTACTGAGAAATTATTTACTGAGAATTATTACATTGCCTCCTTTACTTAAATGCATTAGACTGTTACCTACCTCTTATCCTTCTATCTAGAATATTCTTTGCATAATTGGCTCCTCATTCTTCAGGACTCAGCTTAAATGTTGGTTTAGAGAGACCTTCTCTGCCACCATCCCTAGTAACATAACATAACATAACATAACATAACATATAACATAACATATATAATATAATATGTAATACCAGATCTTATATTAATTTTTGCTCCAAAAGATGCATTAGAGCTGATTGTCCGGCTAGGTCTTATTTTTGGGGAAACACAGTAGCTGCATTTTAAGGAAACATCATTTTTCTGATCTACCTAGTAAAAAAAGATTTATCTTCAAGTCCTATCATGCTCTACTCAGCACAGTGCTTGACATATAGTAAGTTTTTAATGTTAGAATAATAAATAAATGCAAGTAAGTCTAGTACAAAGCAGCATAGACTGCTGTCTATGTCCATCTCTTGCTTCTACTTTCTTCTGAACTACCTTTATTCTCAGTCAGTATCTTCCCAAGTGGTATTGATACAGTGGCTACTAAATAAAGCTCTGAGTTTATTCCGCCAGTTTGGCAACTTTAGTGAAATTTGCCTCATAGCTACAGCAGAATTCTTGCTGCTGATTTAACTGGCTCAGCTTGGGTTACATATAATATCTTTAAACAAATAACTTGGTTAGTGAGAGGATAATAAGTTATTAATTTGGTGAAGTGGGGTGGCTAAGTCATTCTAAGTGCAATAGGATGCTTTTAAAGGTTTGAATAGAGAAATTACATGATCTAGTTGATGTTGTGTGTGTGTGTGTTTTAAGGAGGGCGCAACTCACAGTGCCCCATGTGGGGATCGAATCGGCAGCCTTGGTGTTATTAGCACCATGCTCTAACCAACTGGGTTAACCGGCCACCCCCTAGTTTATGTTTTTTCAAATACTATTTTTGCTGCTGTGTATAGAATGGATTGCAGAAGGCAAAAGTGAAAGCACCTAGACTGGTGAGATGGTTATTGTTATAGTCTAGCTGAGGGATGATGGTAGTCCTGTTTGGGTTATGAATTAAAAGGAATGGATGGGGAGATTAAGGGGAAAATGAAAGGTGATCTCTAAATTTTGACTTAAATAACTAAGTGAATGGTAGTGCCATTTATTGAAATATGATGCACTGGATGTGAGGATAATTTAGTTTGGGTTGTGTTACCTTTTCATTGTTAAATGTCTTCGTGGAGAAGCAGATACATCAGTTTGACTAGTCCTTAGGTGTCATTTTTCTCATCTGCAAAGTGGGAATAATGCCATCTATTTAATAGGGATACTGAGGGATGCGTTAACGTCTATAAAGCATATGGCATTTAACAGTTGAAGAAATGAAGTTTATATTCAAAGCCTAATAACTACACCGTTTAAAATATTGGAACTGGCTCACTTTCCCACAGTAATTTTGATGTAACATATAGCAGTTACAAAACAATGTACTGTGTTTTGATTATAATATTTGGTAGATAAAGAATCTGGCATAGGAAAAGTGTACTTTTAAAAAAGCAACTAATTTTCTTCTATCAAATTGTCCATTTCTTGCCTTTTTCCTTGTGCTTTACTCATAAAAATGATGAGTTTTGTGAAATGTGTAGGCCAGAGGAAAAAAAGGATTCCCTGTAGTACCTTGGTCAAACACTAATGAACTTGCCCTTAGGTATATGCTTTACATTGACCCATGAGTTAAATAAAAATGACATTGTGGGTTGAATAGTGTACAATTGCCTGATTACTCAGTCCCTGTACATTTGTCTATGAGGCTAATACTATTTGGACTTACGAGAGATTGGGGCAAATGACTAATGCAGTTTTTAGATTTTGTGTTGTGGGATATCTTAAAGGGTATGGTAGGGGATTGGTTAAAGCTGAATGGAGCAGGTGTAGGGCCTGACATCAAGTGTTAATTTTCAATGGGTAGTGGCTGGCTGTATCAAATAGTCTTATGTTATACAAAATATGCAAATTACTTTCCTTTGTAGTTTACATATGTAGCCTAGATTTACTTCACAATTCATACTTTTCTAAACTTAGTAATATGAAATAAAATGAAGAAATCATCCCATACATACAGGTTGACATTGAAAAATATAATAATTTTTCGATCAGAATGTTCGTATTTTTTTATTACTCAAAAAGTACAGGAATAACATTTTGGCAAATGACTCAGGAACTCAGAAATGAAAGATAACACATGGCAGTCCTCCTTTGTGAGTTGTGTGGGTTTCTCTAGGATAGCTACTTAGAAATGGAATGCCTGGATTGAAGGTTATATTAATTTTATTTTGATAATTACTGGTAAATTGCCCCCCTCAAAAAGGCTTTACCTACTTCTTCACCCTCCAAGAGTGTGTGAACATGCATGTTACATTGTATTTTTACCAAAAATGGATTGTGTCAATATTTTTACTTGTTTCCCATTGAAAGAGAGGTGTGAATGTTATTTTGTTTTAATTTGTATTTCCTGATGAAATTAAGCATTTTTCTTTGTGTATTGGTTTATCTTAATATTATAGTTTCAAACCCAATTTACTTTGTTTATTGAATTATAAAGTGATTGGTTGATGTGCATATAGTAATGTTTGAATTATAACAACACCGACACACTTAGTTCACATTGTTAATTTTACCATAGACCAAGTATATGTTGTAATGTTTAATTTATTGCCCTTTTCATATATGCCACAATTGGAATATAACGTAAAGAGTCAGAATAGCACAATAGTTTAAAGTATGGACTCTTGAACCAGACTGCCTGGGTCAGAATACTGCTTCTAGAACTTATGTGATCTTTGTCAAGTTATATGTCCTGTCTGTGCCTCAGCTGCCTCATCTACAGAAGAGTAGATAAAGAAAATGTGATTTATGCATACAATGTAATATTATTCAGCCTTAAAAAGGAAGGAAATCCTGCCATTTACAACAACGTAGATCAACCTGGAAAACATTATAAATGAAATAGACAGATACAGAAGGACAAATACTACATGATAACCACTTATGTGAGGAATCTAAAATAGTCAAATTCATAGAAGCAGAAAGTAGAATGGTGGTTGTCAGATGTTGGGGGAAGGAGGAAATGGGAAGGTATTAGTCTCTAAGGGTTTAAGTTTTGGTTGTACAAGATGAATAAGTCCTATTGTAAAGTATGGTGTCTATAGTTAACAATACTGTACTGTATACTTTAAATTTTGCTAAGAGGGTAGATCTTATGTTAAATGTTCTTATCACAAAATGATAATGATAAATAAAGAGGACCGGAGGTGATGGATATGTTTATGGCATAGATTGTGTGAATGGTTTCACAGATGTATGTTTATCTGCAAATCATCAAGTTGTATACATTAAATATGTACAACTTTTTGTATTTAGTCATACCTCAATAAAATGATTTTAAAAAAGAAAATTTCTGAAAATAGTTAATATGCGTAGTGTGTAGAATAGTGTCTGATCATAGTAATTGCTGTTTGAATGTCTGTTAAATAAATTAGTTGAGTTAATCAATTTTATTGCATATTGAGTACATGTAATCTTTAGCCCACTAGGTTCTCAGCATTTTTAGTAAGACTTCATGCTGCAAAGATATACTCTAGTTCAAGAGTTAATGTCTAAAAATCACATCTTGAATATGTGCTTTTTGGATGATTATTGAATTGAAAAGAATTTCTAAAACTTTTTTTTCTGAAATAAGTTGGATGATAAAGGAATTAGTTTCATTTTCAAATGTTCATAGATTGACCTTCAGAAACTAAGGCTTTTGTTTTTAACAATGGGTGGTAGTGTGATACAATACGAAAAAACATAGGTTTTTGAATTTGAAAAGAATGGGTTCAAATCCAGCTCTATCACGTGATAAAGCCGTTTCTGCACCCAAGGGTTGCTATGAGCACGAAATGTAGTAACATGCAATATACATAGATCAGTGCCCTGGCACTCAGTAAATGGTAGCTGTTATAATTGTCTCAGTGCCCTCCTAAAACTTTATCAATATCTTGATCATAATAATTATCACAGTGCATCATGAATATTTGTTTCTGGATGGGACCCTCACAGGGCTGTGGCTTCCCTGAAGGCTAGGATATTGTGTCTCTATCTATCTTTGTATTCCCGCTGCCGTAGTTGCAAACTGGCAACTGTAGGACTGTTTTGTTTGGCTACCAGTTTTGGTCCCAGAGTGTTTTAAATTTGAACTGGTTGCCAACATTTAAAGTTAGAAGGCTTACCATTTAAAAAACAAAATGGGGCGGACAGGTGGCTCAGTTGGTTAGAGCGTGAGCTCTGGGCAATGGGGCTGCCGGTTCGATTCCCACATGGCCAGTGAGCTGCGCCCTCTGCAACTAGAGTGAAGTGAATGAGCTGCCGTTGAGCTCCCGGGTGAACAGATGGCTCAGTATGTTAGAGCGCGGGCTCTCAACCACAAGGTTGCCGGTTTGACTCCCATAAGGGATGGTGGCCTGCGCCCCCTGCAACTAACAACGGCAACTGGACCTGGAGCTGAGCTACGCCCTCCACAAATAAGATTGAAGGGACAACAACTTGACTTGGAAAAGTCCTGGAAGTACACACTGTTCCCCAATAAAGTCCTGTTCCCCTTACCCCCCCCAAGAAAAAACAATTTTAAATAAATAAATAAATGAATGAATAAATAAATAAATAACAAAACAGGATTCCTGGTTCTGGCTTCTGTCGAACCAGAAGATTCTGGGAACACCGAACCCCAGATTTTCCATAGCAGCTCTGGAGTAATAGCTGCCTCCTTGGATGAGGCATGCTCTCTGGTTTGTCGCAGTCCCCTACACCCCAATATTGAACTAAGATACCGAACTAAGTAAGGCTGCATGCCATTTACGCATCACATTCACTCATTTGTATTTACCAATCTGGCTACTCTAGACAGGATTTGAGAAAGCTGATCTAAGTGACTATCATCAGAGAGTCTGGAACTTAGGAAGTCCTCAACAAATGTCTGTTGAATGGATGAATGAAAGAACCATAAACATATACAAGTATAGAAGGCTTATGTCACGCGGGGCGGCCTGCGGGGCCTCTGGTCCCGCTCCCCACATAGGAACGCAGGATGTGGCTAGCCCAAAAAGGAACACCCACGGAGCCATAGGTAGGGGAGTCATACCATTATAGTCTCACTGGAGGCTCGAGCCACGCGACCTGCAACCTGCTGTCCGCTTCTCTGCCTACCAACCAACCGACTGACTAACCAGCATAACCACGGCAGTTATATCAGTGGAAACTGCTCTCTGGGACTCTGTCCCCACAGCTTACCATATTTACATTAAAATGTACAGGTGATACATGTCTAGTTCTGCATTAGCAACAGCTATTCTCATCATCTTTTTCAATATATAGCATGAACAAGGAGAGGTAATGTTGGGATGCCAGAGAGTGATGCTCTGAAATAACTGGCTTTCATTGGATGTGATTGCCAGGCTGTCACAATTTTTAACAATAGTCACCTTCAAATTTATTCATTTATGGCATAATGCAGTGAAACATGACAAAAATATGATCAAATGCATTTGCCATTCCTTTTGGAATCCATGACAATACCTATTCACTTGAGCAAAAACATACAAACAACACCCAACTGTGTTTGAAGACGGGGTCTCTTTGATCAGAATCTCTGAAATATCCCTTTGAGTTAGCTATTAGTATAAACTTTATTAATTTGTATTTGACAGTAATTTGGGACTTAGGATTCTTTAGTCTAGTTGAACTAATGCATGTCCCAAATCTGTGAAAGACGCTTCGTTAGCGAAGTAAGCAAATGGTGTGGGTAACATTTTTTGGCAAGGAATGGGGTGGGGGTAATGAAAAAGAACAAACTTTTTTAGTTTTAGTTTTTATGGAAGCCTCGTGGTATAGTAAAAGACAGAAAGTGCCTCAGAGCCCCACAGATTTCCTTTTGAATCCTGCTTCTGCTACTTACATGGAGAGTTTGGACCCTCAGTTGCCTTTTCTGTAAACAAAGATTAAAAGCTATATTGAACTTGACAGTAAGACTCAGAAAATATATACATGTATGTAAAGCATCTTGGCATTTCATGTTTTCTCTGTCTGGAACATTCTTTCTGGGAAATCCCATTAAGGATTTCAGTCCTTCTCATTAAGGATTCAACCCATCTGAAATTGAGAAGGACTGGTAGGACGCTAATGTAAATCTTCATGGAACTTACCTAATTCTGAAATTATCTTATTTACATGTTCACTGGTTCCTTTTCTGTCTCTTTCCCCCGACCTTATCCTCCCCACCATACATACTATAAAATGAATATAAGCTCCATGAAGGCAGAGACTTTATCTCTTTTAGTCACTGCAGTAGTTCTCCCCCTTATCTGTGGGGGACGCATTCCAAGACCCCCAGTGGATGCCTGAAACTGCAGATAGTACTGATAGACCTGCCAGATATACAAGTAACATGATTAATTATAGTAACATCTATATCACTGGAATCATTTCCAGGGAACCACTTTGTGAATAAATTAATGAATTGATAAATAATTAGACCCACATAATGTGGCAGCTATGTTAGACAGAGTTACATTTTTAACTAAAGAATATTTGACTATCTTGAATATTTAATAATATAGCCCATATTGATCTGCTTTTCTTTCCCCCAGGAAGGTATCATTTATGTGTATTCTATAACTATTCTTTCAACTTTGGGGTACTAAAACATACAGTTCCAATTGCTACTTATCAGGCAACTTGAAAATAACAGTAAAAGCAATGGAAAGTGGAAGTGTGAAAAATTAATTTAGCACAATATTTCTGCCTTTATGTCTCAAGGACTATAAAGAAATAAAAATGAGATAATGCATGTAAGTATATAGTTTTATCAATGGTTTGTTTTTATGTTCCTCTATATTCTCTACCTCCTTAAGTAATCTTAATACACTGTCCAATAGGGTAGCTACTAGCCCCATGTGGCAATTTTAATTAAAAGTAGTTAAAATTAAATAAAGTTAAAAATTAAGTTCCTTAATTTTAAGGGCTCAGTAGCTGCATGTGGCTAGTAGCCACCCTGTTGAACAGACAGGTACAGAACCTTCCTGTCGTCATTGCACATTCTGTTAGTGCCTGTAGAACATGATGTACTCAACGCCACACACCATATTTTGCCACATGGTACATTAGACTTTTTGTAATTTGAAAATGAAGTTTCATGTATCCTAGAAATACGACCTTGCTAACTTCTTGAAATCTTTTTTCTCCAAAATAGATGTTTTATCAACTGCATATTAAAATCAACATGTTCTTTTTTTCCTTTGTTTTTCAATTTATTAAGAAGTCCACAACTGGCATTTTCATCGTTATTTAAAACTCTAAATTATGTGGTGAATACAGTTGAAGCACTCCCTTTAGGTATTATTCACCTTTAAGACAACACAGCATATGAGATTGTCTCCATGTGCCTCTTACCATATATAATGAAAAAAAAATACTTATTAAATGGTGATTTTTCTCCCTTTATCTTATTAAGTAAATTATATGGTCCTTTTTTATGGAAGCCTCCATAGTTAGAGATGTAAAACAGCAATTTCTTGGTTCTATAGCATGACATAGTTCAGAGCTGAGATTAGAGAAACCCCGTAGAGTTGTTAATACTTGAGGGCATCCCCAACTAGAAAAGTATGTGAATTTAGGCATGGGAGGAAGGAAGGATCTGCTTTAAATTTAGTGTAGGGTCACTGAATCTTAATGATAGATTAAACAAGGGAGGTGGAATAATGAATAGGGGTATGCAGTGTGTAGCACTAATACCAGAAGTCCATGGTTTGTGGCGGTTTTTTAATGTCCTTTCCCATATGGTTTTGAATAGAATAGGTTATGGCAGGGATGAGCTAAGGAATAGCTTTGTTAATGAATAAGTAGGAGTAATTTTTTTTAACAGGAGATTGCAGGCAGTTTTTTTTAGAATGCTTGCTTATTTAATGAATTATGTGATTACAAAATATATCTGATCTTAATAATACATTAAGTGAGAATGCTAAGGTATTCCTATTATTTTCTTTATAAGATATCTATATTAACATTTCAGAGCCAGCCCTAACAGTGAGGTTCTTGGGTTGGCATTTTAACTGCCATGATTAAAAGCCCCTTATATGGAGCTTCTGAGTATTGGCAGCTTCCGTCCTCAGAGTTTGGTGTGCAATATCAGACTTTAGTTCAGTGTCAGTTCACTTTGATAAGCTTTAATTAACTTGTCATTTGCCATCAGCTTCCAACTGTACTTCCTCCACCTAAAATTAACCAGAATATTGGTATCTATCCTTTTATTAGAGCTGTGCTCTTGGCCAAGGCAGCTACTTTCCTTAAGATATCCTCCCTGCCCTCCCACCCACATATCTCTCAGAAAGAGGAATGCTGAAAGCTAATCTTGGAAAGTAGCAAGTTTGAATAAAAAAACCTGACCAGACACACTTTTAAATGTCTTTTGGGCTGTTCTTTGGAGGAGATTACTTAATATTTCCAAAAGGAGAGGTTAACGAGGTTGTCTCTGGTGTCTTGGTTAAGTAGAGTGAAGGGAAACGTAACTCTCCTGACTCCGGGGCCCCAGATGCAAACACTGGCCTGGTTGTTCCCAAACTTTCTCCTTGCTGTGGATGACTTGAATGGTTTATTTTCACTTGATGAGCCACACCCCCCAGGCCACTTTAGTATTCATGGCAGACCCCAACACTGAGTCCCTTTGTTGTCTTTGTTTTTTGCATTTTTTTTGTTTGGTAATAAGAAAATGTAAAATTATGAGAGATTTGATTATAGACTGGGGTTCCACTACTAGTGGTTCCCACCACTGTTTTCAGCATCTTAGAGAAAAGGCAAAGGCCTGGATGGGCAACAGCAAACAGCAAAGCAAACAGGAACATCGTGTGTGAGCATCAGTGTGTGCTACCAGGGTGGGAGAGGATACAGTCTTCATCAGAATGGAAAGATGGGTCTTTGCCAGAAACAGTAAGATTGTCAGCATTTAAAAAAATTTGAAGTTTGCTATAGAAGCGATGGTCTTTAAAAAAAAAAAAACATTTTTTAAGAAGAAAGAAGAAGTGGATTAAGGCTTTTTTAAATCTGCATTATCATCCTGACTTAGGCATTAATTAACTAAATGACATTTGGGCAAGTAGTTTAATTTGTCCGTGTGCAAGTGCGTGCATGCGTGTGTGTGTGTGTGTGTGTGTGTGTAAAATTTAAAAGAAAATGTCATTCTATAAAAAACAAATTGGCAGAGTATGGCATTGCTCCACATCTTCCTTATAGACGCAATTTTAGAACTTACAGAGGTTGCAAATAAAACAAATATTCAGAATTTCACTTACACAAATCAAAAGCATAGAATAAGGATTGGCAAGAGGGCCCAACTGTTGAGAGAGGAAAAACTGTTGAGAGAGCATAATTGGTTTACCATGTATTGGCAATGTAGCAGGAGCAGGCCCAGAATGTGAATGTCTTCATATCCTTTTATTCCAGACAAAACGCTTACATTAGTTAGGAGTGGAAACTCAGCAGGCATTGGGCCAAAGTTTGTGAGAGGAAGAGCCTTAGCTAACCCTTACATGATAAAGTTTATTTACTGGTCTGATTGTTCTTCTCCTTTTACCTTGATGTATTTTCCTTTAAATTTTTTTTTATTGTGCTATTTCTTTCCCAGCTGTGTGTGACACCAGGCGCTGCCCTCTTACTGTGAAGGCAGCATTCAAGCATTGAAACAATAACAAGTTGCTATTTGATCTGGCAGTTGTTCTTCCTCTTTAGCACTTAAAAGTACAAAATTGACAGGCTGTAACTGCTTTTCACTGCCTGTTGCAGTACAACAGGTGTGAAAAAGCTCACTTGATCTCATGACAGAGGTTTTGCTCATAGTTGGTCACTCTTACTTGTTACCACTTAATGCCCACCATTCTGAGTAAGTGTAAATGGCCTCATAGAAAATTCTTACACATTACAATTATAAAAGTGTCAAGTGGCAAAGAACTTTAAAGATAATTTACTACAAACCTTTACGGAAGAAGACATTCAGTCTAAGAGAAGATATGTCATAGTCATGAAAGAATCTAGACTGACAAAACTAATAAATTAAATCCTAATCTCACCATTTACTAACTGGAGTAACTTTAGGCAAATTATTTATTGTCTCTGAGCCTCAGTTTCATCATTTGTAAAATGAAGATAATAATCCCTGTAAAAGGTATTATAAGGACATGTTAACATAAAACCTAGTTCTTGGCTTAATAGAAGTTGCTCAGTAAATGTTCAGTTGCCTTTCTCTTACTTTCCCATTTCCTTTGCTCAGGGTCACTTAGATAATTAGTGGCACAACAGAAATGAACACCAGGTTCTGACTCCAAGTTCATGTTTTTACTTTGAATGAAAACAAAAATTAAAAAAAAAACTTACTAAAGAAGTAGTAGAAACTTAGAAAAGATAGATATACAGAAAATAAAAATGAGTCATAATACCATAATACAGAGGGAACAAATTTTAACATTTATTGTATATCTTTATTCATATATATAGTATGCATACATACATATATGTATATGTATACATATAACAAGCAGAAAGGCACATCATTTTGTAACCTAGTTTTCGTTTAATATGTAACAACTTTTAATGTTATTAACTATTCTTCTAAATCGGGGTTGGAAACTTTCTGTAAAGGCTAGATAATAAATATTTTAGGCTTTGCAGGCCATGCAGTTTCTATTGCAGCAACTATTCTATCGTGGTAGTTAGTGCAAAAGCAGCCATAGACAGTATATAAACAAACGGAAGTGGTGGTGTTTCAGTACAACTTTATTTACAAAAGCAGACAGCAGACTGGCTGTACTTTGCTGACCCTGGTTTTACTTCATTATATTAATGGCTGCATGGTATTTCATTTATTTATTTAACTATCCTATTATTGGATGTTAAGATTTTGCCAATTTTGTGTGTATGTGATGATAAACAAGGCTGCAGTGAATATCCTTGTAGCTAACTAAATATTTGGTTTACAGGTATGATTTTATGTCTTTAAAATTAACTTGTGTACTGCTCTTTATAATATATCAAATTGTCTACTAAAATTCAGACTTAAAAATCAAAACATTTTTGGTATACAAATATTTCTCGGTTTATGACCAATTTTTGAAGTAGTACATAAAATTGAACTTTATAAAAGGGTTTTAGGTTAAAGTAAAACTCCTAAAGTGTTCTTATAATTGTTCTGGTTATTTCTAGGATTGACTTTTGACTTAATTGGTATTTTCCTTTGGTCAAGGAATTATAAGTTGATTAATTTACTTGATTTTAAAAGGAAATTTTAAGAGCATTTATTGAGTGAGTGATATTCATTGCAGGCAGTAAAAAAACATTTGTATCTATTAGGCCATTAAATAGTTGGGAAAACTTTGCTCTCTCACTGTTTCCATAAAGTATAGAGAGGAAATATTGCCCTCTAGGACAAGGTCTTGACTGACTGATAGGTGGTTAACCTCTCGCTGTTTTTTCTTTTGTTCTTGTTTCAGCTAGTCTATGAGAGAGACAACAACAACAACAACTGCTTAGTCTCTAATTTGCTTGAACATAGTTCTCTGGTGTTTAGGGGCATTTCTTCAATTGAGCTGATGTGTATAAGTATCTTCCAAGTTTACTTAGTGTGACTAATAGATCGATTATTGTGGATTTGCAGTTTTACTAGTTTTACTGCAATATTCAAATATATATTATAGCCAGAAAGTAATCACACTTAAGCTTAAGGCAGAAAAACTGAAGATTAACACAGATTTTCAGTGATGAAGATTATTATGTATCAATTAGTATCCATCATTTCAGTGCTCTGTAGTCTATAGTAAAGAGGTAAAAAAAAAAAAAAAAAAAAAAGAGGTAGTGCCTTCTTTCATTAGTTTTTTAGACTAAAAATGATCACTTTATCGTTCAAACAAAATTACAGCATTTTTTGAATTTTTGTAACAAATCATTATTAATCATATTCATTCTCAAAAAGGACTGGCCACCTAAGGCAAGAGTTCAGAGAACTTTAGAATCAGTAAACTAGAGAGGCATAGCCATCTGGGAGAGCCTATAATTTCACACATCCTAAAACAGTGCTTCTTAAACTTTGGCTTGGTAAGAATTACCTAGAGGGCTTGTTAAAATATAGGTTGCTGGTCCCTAGTTTCTAATACACGAGGTCTGGAGTGGATCCCCCAAATTTCCATATGTGGTGGTTTCCTGGTTATACTAATACTGCTTATCTGCACTTTGAAAACTGCTGTTGTAGAAAAATAATTGTTCCATATTTCAGCTTCTGCCAACTTCACAATTTCTCTAAACTTTTTTTCCAGAAGCTCCTAAAATTTAGCATCTTTTGTATTTGTGAAACATACTCAGCCTTGCTCATCTATAAACATTTTCTTAGCACTTTGAGGAATTCTTTTTTAAAATCCAGGCTTAACCTTTAACTAAACATAGGAATTCATTTCAATAAATTTATGATCATTCAGTCACTTTAAAAATGATCTAACTTTGCAATTTTTATATCATTTTCACCCACACCAAACTTCTGGGATAGGAAATTATGACTATAACCATATTTCTAATGAAAGTGTTAAATGTTATCCTTTGGTAGTTTTTCAGGATGGCTAAAATCTGTTTCCAGCTGTATGCATTCAAACTAGTTTCCATATTTGATTAACTTTATTGTCATCATTCTTAAGTAATTTGTTAAGATACTAATTGTCAAATTTCTTTACAAACAAAAGGTGTAATAAGTTTTTTAACTATAGTATACAAAGCAAAACTTAGTTGCAGCTGTTGGAATGAAGAATTCAGCTAGATCCAAAAGATGTTTTTAAAGAGCAGAAAGAATACAGTGAGTTCTAAGCCTGATTGATAGCAACTTCAATTTTATAGTTTTTTTCGAACAACATCTTTATTGTTTTCTGGAAAGATTGTATTTGAGAAAAAGAAATGTCTCAAGTTACTGTTTTTATGAGGAGAGAATTGCCAAGTCTTTTAAATGGTTAATGAGAAGAAGTAATAGTTAAACACTTGGAGCATTGATTTCTGATTTGAATTCTCTAACACAGGCCAGCCCTGAGGGAAGGAAAAAAAAAAGCTTGCTAATTAACATTTGATTACTGATGCCACCTTCTCATTCCCTGTGCACCATCCGGTTTCAAGTGTTTTTGTTCAGGAAGGATTTTTAGGAGGGTTTTAACTTGCTTCTTAGTAAAACAAATCCGTGTGCAACTGCTATGAGTGTACAGTATATTAAAAAGAGAAAAAGTCTTTAGATACGAAGTGTGTGTTCAAAACCCAGTCTGGATCAGAAGTGATTGGTTTCTTAACTATAAGCCTTTCAGAGCACCAATGATTGCTAGGAAACTGGAACTATGCCTAGTCTGTATGCCTTATTTTGATTTAAACACACACACACACACACACACACACACACTTATTTGTACAGTGCAGTTATTATTTAGCAAACTCTTAACCACAGCATCAGTTGGTAGTGTGAAGTACTCCGGGTTCAAAGTGTGATGTATTTAAAATTTGGGTAAGTTCAGGTTCTAATATAACCAAAAGTCTTCTTCTTCTAAGATTAATAAGAGAATGAGATAGATGTCTCTAGTTTCGGGGTGCTTTTTCGTGAGAGTTGTAACTTGCCATAGTGTTCTTAATTCAGAAACTCTAGAAACTAGAGTGCTAACCAATTGATAGCTGTTGTAAGCCCATGGCAATTAAACATTTTCTATTTTTTGCTATATTAAAATGTTTAATATGTGAAGAATCAAGGACCAGATTTCAAAATTTTAAAGATGTTGAAGTTTACAACTATATCAGTTAGCTAGCAGTAGTCTGTCAAACCATAGCCTCACTGGTGACATTTGGTTGACGAAATAGTTATTTGGGAAACCAATGCGAAAGGCTTTATTTTCAAATAAGATTTCATAAGGGGAAAATATTATTCAGACTTTTTAAAAAATCTAGACCTTTTCATATAATAAAAGCAAAAACTAAGCCTTTTCTTCACCTAAGGAAAAAAATCACCTTATTTTATCTATATTTCTTAACTGAAATTATTTTCAGCTTTCCTTTTTGATGTGTTATATTCATTAATTCTTTACTATTTTTATTCCATTTTCTAGCCTGTATGGTTTAAACTTTCCCTCATTACTTGCTTATCGTAGATATATGTAGCTCTTCTTACCTGTACCTAGGATTAACGCCATTATTTTCACAAAATCGTAGGATTTTAGAGCTTTGAAAATTGGAAGTGATCTTGTTGTATTCTCTTCTAATATTGACTAAACTAAGGCCCAGAGAGATTCAGCCAACTTGCCCATAGTAACAACTGGGCAAAATGAGGACTAGAAATGTTCTCTGCCTCACTTTGTGCCACAACACCTCAAACTTGGTGACTCTTCTATCATTGGAATCTGTTTTCACTTGGATAATACCTGAATGGCGTTTAAAATTCCCTGAAATGTGTTTCAATACTTTGATCAACATTTAGCTCACAGGGAATGATTTGATTATAGCTGACAAAGTTATCTACAAGTTTTTATTTTTCAATTTGAATAGCTACAAACAACTCGTGAGGCTGAGCATCAAAGCTTAATTTAGCAGAGTAACTTGCTAAGAATTATTTTCTAGAAATTCTGATAAAATTTAACTAACAAATAAAAATTGTTTGAAAATTTATGGAACTGAAAAGAAAACTGCGGGAGATGAATATATGATTTCATATTGAGCAGGTCATAATAAAATTGTCATTTTCCCAGTGCTGTTTTTCTCAATGAAATTTCCATAATGAGGAAATAGGAAGTTTGAAGTGGAGATCATTGCTTAGTTTTTTACATTAATTTTAGTATATAAAATATGTTTATTTAATGAAAAGCAAGTAGTGAACAAATAAATGCTGTATTCTATACCATTTCAAGTTAATCTGATTTACATTTTTGCTTAGTCACAAACAAATGTCTTATCTGAAACAGTGGAGAAGAAATGGAATTCTCTTTTTAGAAAATCTAGAAAACAAACTGGAAAATCTATTGTCTATCTAGAACACTTGATCCAAATACAGTATAGTTTATAACATAATTTGATGTTCAGTTGGTAATCAAAGCACTTATTAAATTTCTTCATAACTAATTGAAACATTTGCATAGTTTAGCAGCCTGAAATCTCATAGATTTAGAGCTTAATGCACAACAAGAATTGAAAAGATTATGAAGGTTCAGCATGATCTTGAATCAGTGCTGATCAAAGAAAATATGTAAGACAAAAAGACCCTTAGGAAATGTTACCCTGTGAAGTGCCACTTGTCCTTAACTGGAATTTAACACAAATCTCTAAAGATGAAATTCCATTAGAAGTAGAGCAATAATGGCAGTTGGGTATACCAGCTACAGCACCCCAGGCTGTGTGTGTTCTTTTCTGTGTCTCTCAAGTGCTCTCAAATCTCTTAAATCCATCAGTCAATCTCTCAGTCTTTCTCTCTCCTCCCTTTTCCCTCCTCCCCACTCCCTCCTGCCTCTCCCTCTCTGTTGCTCCTCCTCTCTTCTCCCTTTATAGTCCTTCCCCTCTTCCTCCTTTCTCTCCCTCTCTCTTTCCTCCATTCCTTCATTCCTCTCTTTTCATGCCTCACATTTGATTCATAATGCCCTTATATTCATCTGCACCATTTTATTCACAGCTGTATTTTGTCACTCAGGTTTCCTAGAATAATATTTTAAAAGAGTAATTTTTACTTTTGCTTTGTGTACATCTCGTATTTTTTCCTCCTCTGCAGGATTATGACTTAAAATTGTAATTAAAGAAAACCGTCAGTAAAGGCAATGGAATTTTCGTATCTCCATGAGTAAAACCACCACCCAGTTTGTACTTTTGCTACCTTATCACTTGTGTTTCTTTCATATGTTAAAAATCTGCCTATAGTTACAGCAGTGATAAACATGCAATTATTTTTGAAAGACTTTTTTCTTCACTTAAGTTATTGCTTAGTGATTGTGGTTTAATACAAGATTCTTTTCGTTTAATCCCAGAATCTCTATGAATTTATCTTTTCCATTGGAACAATCAAACATTAGCCTAATATGCTTTAGTTTGTACCCCCTCAGCCAAGTTCTATCTGCATTAACCAGTTTATTCTATGACAAGTTGCTTAACAGATGTCATTCTGGGGAGAACAATGAAGCCAAATACTTGTGCAGTGGCTAACATTACTCTAACTTTGATCACTTTTGTTCAGCACATCAGTCTGGCATTGTGCTTTATACCAACATAACACTATAGCCAGAACATGCTTTTCAGGCCTAGAATAGCAAAGGAATGTTATTCAATTCAGTGCAGTTACAGATGAGTTAATGAAAAAAAAATACTGTTTATTTCATAATACCATATTGTTGAGTTTTGGAATTAAAGTGGAATTTAAAGAATCCCACTCCAAAGTTATTTGTTTGTATACTCAACTCATAGTGTTTGTGTATACTGTCCAGTGCTGGCGTAGCCTTGCTGCAGCCTTTCCAACAGATACAAACATTTGTCCTGCTTTTTTTCTTTCTTTCAAAAAGAGCTGATGATGCTTGGTGTATCTAGACAACATATTTGAAAAATAACTTTAAGAAAGGAATATTTTTGGCTGTGAGGCCTAAAGTTTTCTCATATTCCCCTCTTCTGTCCTGTCCCTTTCTTTTATTACTACAATGCTTTGGGTTTATGGAACACCTTTCTCCTTAAAAGCGCGGATGTTTAAGCATGACAAAATAGTATTAGCTAGTGGAAGTGGTCAGAGGTTAGCCCACTTGCATTTGGTTAAACCGTTGTGTTGATAATGACTAACGAAAATTTCCAAACTTGATGTGACTGACCATAAACAAAATGCTGCATGGTAGACTGGCCATCGCTAAGAACCTCTGAAGAAAAGCTGTTTGTTTGAATTGAGTGAGGATCAAGCCATGCCCCCAAGCCTCTCAGTTCTCACTTACTAAGTCTTTTTTCACAGGTGTACATTAGAGATAAAAATAGATTGAGTTCCGTGTTGTGTTTTGGTTTTTTCTTTTCCCCAGTGAACATACATCTCTGTTTCACTGGAAAGGTAACTTAGATGTGTTTATGTATAATAAACAGTAATGCGATACAAAATGCTGAAATTGGACAACATGATACTTTAGACTTTTGCATTTTAAAAACATGAATGAATACTACCTGTTTTCCATATTCAAGTCTTTTACGTAGAACATACTATGTGAAACATTCAATACTAGCTTCATTTGTTACAGTAGTGTAATCCCATAACTAACCTGAAGAATAAAGACATAATCTCTCCATTTTTACAATCTGATCATTTATTTTATTTTTATATATGGAACAAAATAGAATTTTTATAACCTATTTAAAACTGAAGAAAGATATGGTACTTCTTAATTACTGGAGAACATAGAGTTTAACCTTCTAATCCTTTATTCTGATAAATTACCCCCTCTTTTTTTTTAAGTGAATGGTATAATATTGCATGTTGAGAAAAATAGTTTTTCATCTTTAGCAGTATTTAAAATAAAAAGTATTATTACTATATTTTTCTTTTCAGGAAGGACCTAAATAGTATATTACGGATAGTTCTCAGTTAATAAATATTCTGTTGAAATAGTTTTTAATTTGGGATGATTTCAAAGACATAACCTGTGCTGCTTTATTAATAAGTTTTTATATCTTTGAAGCTTATATGAAACAATAAAAATAACTTGATGATTTTCCTCCTGCCCCTCCGAAAAAAAGACCACTCTTCCCTCTTCCACATAGAAACTTGAAATACATCTTTTGTTTGAATAATTGTACATCTTGAATCATTTCAAAGTAAAGATTATAAAAATATATAATTATAGTCTGTTTGAGGTATACTATGTACTTGAACTTTCTTAGCTGGAAAAAAACAAACTTGAAACCATCCAGGAATATATAAAATAATCGGTAGAGGGGGGTATGTTTCTTGAACTATTATTTCATCTAGCCGTCACTGAGAATCTGCTTTTAAATTTAGTTCAGAATCTTTTTACAAAATTTTTCAGATTTGTGTTTTCCTGGTTTCAAATTCTTGTTTTGAATCTAGAAGAAAACAGAGGAAATACAGTGTACACCACATAAATTGGCAACTATCCTAAGTTACAGGGAAACCTATTTTAATTGCACTATCTTTATCTTTTTACAGGTAAAAAGAAATGTGTATGACCTTACGAGTATCCCCGTTCGCCACCAGTTATGGGAGGGCTGGCCAACTTCTGCCACAGATGACTCAGTAAGTGACAGTTGACTAATCAGTTTTATATCTTCTCTCTTTTGCCACTTTCAGTCTAATTGGCTGTGATAATAAGCAGAAACAAGTGCTTTGAATGGTCCATTGAAAAAAATTTATAAATCAAATAATGTGAAAATAAGAGTTGTAGGAATTTGAATTCACTTACAGAATAGGTATCATAAGCCACGTGTATCAGCATTCTGTTTATAATGCTACAGTACTAAAATTGGGAACTTAATGCTGTTTGATTTGAATTAAATTTTTCCTTGATAAAAGAATATTCAGACATTGCTAATGAAATGTCCCAAACACAAAAAATATTTTCCTGAATGACAGATATCTCAAAATCAACCTAATCATTACGTATTTAATTTTAAAACTACGTTTCCCATAGTAGACTAGTACTTTAAAAAAGCTAATTTTTACAGTTAATATTAATAGGACTTTATTCTTAAATATACCCATAATTTTCACTACCGTAAACAACTGGAAGAAAAGATTTAGTCTGTCATTTTTACCTGTTATTATAACTACTTATAATGATTTTCCTATGGTAAAATTTTCAACCTTTCTTATCTATTCTGTTTCTAAGTGATTATTCTTTTCCAAGAAAGTAAATTTTATCATCTAAGGAGGCTAACTGCAATTACATTTTGGCCACTTTTACCCGTCATCTTAGTTGTTCTAAACAGATACCCATTTCCCCCCCCCGTTTTTTAAAGTGAAAAATGGGAATGTTTCAAGAATTCTGAAGTTAAGTCTAATTTTTCAAATTAATAAGGCTGAGAAATTGAGACTTGGTAAACATCTTATAGTAATAGTACCCAAATAATGATTGTAAAAATTGAAATACCTTTTTTTATTTTCTAGTAAATATTACGTTTCTATCTGGATAATAAATACTCCTCTAAGCACTGCCATCATACAGTTTTATATGAAGAAATTCTTTGTGGAAGACAGAAACATTTTTAAACAATTTGTGTATGTAGATGCTACTCGTGTCTAATTATTCTACAATCTAAACACTGTGCCTTTGGGAAATATTTTGTGGATCATGAAACTTTAAAATAATCAGAAGGTAGCAAAACTTTTTTGTAAAGTGAACCCTTCCAGAAAAAAATGGTTTATGTACAGCCACTTACATTTATTTCTAAACAACTGATATTATATCATTAAAATTATTGGCTGGTTGTCATGGCTATA
This sequence comes from Rhinolophus ferrumequinum, assembly GCF_004115265.2. Taxonomy (NCBI): domain Eukaryota; kingdom Metazoa; phylum Chordata; class Mammalia; order Chiroptera; family Rhinolophidae; genus Rhinolophus; species Rhinolophus ferrumequinum. Next base: position 36,200,675 of record NC_046292.1, on the reverse strand, counting down.
AGGGGGAAGCATGTGGTTGTTGGTTTTAGTTTATTTTTCTTTTCCCCTCTTGGAGTGAGAAATTTGACAGAAAATGTGATACATTTAATTTTAGAAAAATAAGATAGCATTTTCATAAATGATAGACTTTCCTGAGGAGACATGAAGAAACCAGAAATATTTGTCTAGTAACCCAGTACAAGAAATAATAACATTAATAGGAGAAAATCAGATCTGAGCATGTCACTTAAACTCTCTGAGCTTCAGTTACCTCTCTAATTTGCAGCATTATTATAAGGATTAGCAATAATATGTATATAGTACCTGGTGCGTAGTAGACCCTCAATAAATGAGTCAGTATTATAATTAATATTAACATAACTCAGAAAAGGATCACAGGCAAAAAGTAAATGAAATGGTATCTGAGATTTGTTTCAAAATAACCTATGGGGCTTGCCATCTGTTAATCATTGTTGAAGCCGAGTGATGTATATAGTGGGTTTATCATACTATTCTCTCAACTTTTGTATATATTTGAAAATTTGTATAATAAAAAGTTTAAAGCAAAAATAGTTATCTGGCTTAAGAGCAAGAACATCAGGTTATAAAGTCCACAAATGTGAGACTTCACATTTGGGTTGGAAAAGCCAACTGCTCTTGGACTCCACACTTGTAGAAACCAGACTGAGATAGGCTTATCAGCTGCAAGTTTCAAGAGTGATAGACAAATTTAGTGAAATAACGATAAATTCTTCTGTAGCATGGGGCTTTATACATTTTAGGTATTAAATCATTGAGTTGAGTTGACACTGTCTTTTATGAAGCCCGTGTTTTAATGATTGTTATAACATTTAAGTTTTTACCAAGAGTTCTAGTGCAGTTTCATCACTATAGGAAAATAGGAGAGCAGCTAAAACTCACCATATCCAAGATTATAATGCTACCTGGTGCTGTATCTAAATCACAGCAAACACAAGAGGTAATCTCCCTGAGAGGCTTGATTCTTTTTGCCTCATTATTCATACTTGCACCTTGTCCCAGAACCTGTGAAATGATGCCTACCCACACCTCCCCAGAGCAAATGTTGCCACATTGGCAGGATGTTGCCTTGTGCTGCATGATTTGATACAACAAAGATGTTTAGGGCCAGGATGCTTTTAATTGGTGCCATCGCAGATCTACTAGCTCCAGTGCTTGAGTTTTGGCAAAAATGGCTTATAAACTGTAGTCTTCTACGGAGATCCTAGCCAAAGAAATGTCGTGAAACCTTTCTTTCATTAGGACTATAAAAACTCATAAAGCTGGTGCTTGTAATCTGTATTGTTGCAGGCCATGATGTTTTTATACTTATTTAAATCACTCAAGTGGAGGCATCTGCTACAAAACAAGATTGTCCTCACAGCTTAGGGCATGAAATGCGTACAGCTGAGAAATGTCAGCTGTGCAAACAGCCTGAAATGTGTTACCAACAAAAATATAATTAATTTCTTTCCAAGACAGTGTGCCACATAACTTAATACTTAAAATGGTTTAACTTTCAGAGAAAGCACCTGAACATTTTCTTTCCAGTGCCAGAGTAGAGTATTGGTTATAAAGGTCATTAAAAGTGAGGTTAGTTTGCACTGTTCCTGCTCAGGTACAGAGTTTGTGTGGCTTTGAAATATATCATAGCTTTAGATTCAAGTGGCCTCTATGAATTTTTGGAACTATCTTAGATCAAGAAAATGGATTTGGAATGATCCATTCTAAAATTAGATTGTGGCAATGGTTGCACAACTGTAAATTTACTAAAAATCATTGAATTAAACACTTTAAAATGAGTAAACTTTATGGCATATAAATTATACCTCAGTAAAGCTATTTTTTAAAGAAGTTAATAAAGAACTAGATTAAATACTTTTTTTCTTTTATGCTTTTATGTTGCATGAGAAATACTTTGCCATAACACAGGCGATATTTTCCCTCAGTGTACTTCTCATTAACCTTTGACTTAGCAAACAGGGCAAAGAAATCGACTTCCTCTAATTCAATTTTTGTGTAATCTTGAGTGTCTTATGAACCTGATAGACTACACAGTCTTTGACATTTTCAGCACAACTCAGTGAAGTCAACAGTTGTTCAAAACATTTTGCCCCATCTCCCTTCAGAATTAAAAATATTTTCTTTGCTTGTAGTTATACTCTAATGGAGTATGGGATACTGTATGAATTGTCAATAACTCTTTCATTTCTTTTTGCGCTCTTTCACTAGAGAAATAGGTATCTAAAGTTTCACCAGTAGGGGAATGTTTTCATGCTGTGACAGTTCAGCTGTGAGAGCAAGGAGCTGCAAGTGGGCGAAAACTCATTTTACACTTTAATGAGGACGCTCTTGGTTTCTAGAAAGTAGAAATAATTTTAACACTGTGAATTATGTCTAGACATCTTATTATAATGCAGAAAATTTGAATATATGTAGTTTATAGAATTCCAGGTTTTGATAATGTTGGCACTATTAAGTGAAGGAGGAAAAATCCTTCAGTTTTTAAAACTTTTTTGTTGTGTGCCCTTTTTTCCTTTTGAGATTACTAATGATCCGCTGTGGTTCCATCATTGGCTAAGGGATGTTAATTCAGAATTTGAGAAATTAGAAATTTTGAATCGGAGGTCTTTAAGCATGTGTTAGGAGTCAGAAAGCTACTTATTAAATACTTTCACATTGAAAATGAGATAATTTTTAGCAGAACCATTACACTGTGGCTTTTCTATAAAATAAAAGTAAAACAAACACCACACACCCCCCACTTTCCTTTTTTTTTTTTTTAAATAAAAAAGATTTTGTGAATGAGAGAATGTTACCTAATTTGACCCTTCTGATGGGGGCCATTTTCTTCAGTAACTTCTCCCTGATACATTGTGTTGGGCAGGTGTCAAATTATGGACATTTCTCCTGACACTGGATCCCTGCCCTCCACTTTACAGGAACTGCTGTCCAGATACAGACTCTCACAATTACAAATACTTACCACACTGTAGTTACCTACTATTAACTCATAAGCCTCTTCGATAGTCATTCCATGCGTTACTGGCAGGTAAATATTTCTGAAGTGCAGTCAATCACATTCAGCCTTGCTTACTTATTTTCAATAGCAGCCCAATACTTGCTGACTACGTACAGATTTTTATACTGGCATTTAAAAGCCTTTACTCTTTGATCTGAAACTTCAGGTTTATTTTCCTATACAGGCCCAAAGTAAATGCTCAATAAATATTTCTTGAATAAATGATTGAATGTAATACCATAAAAATCTCAGCTTTAGCTAAATACTCATTTTTCTGTTTCTCAAATATATTTGGTGCTCCCTCCCACTCTATCATTTAATCACACTATTTCTTCCACCTAGAATACCTATAACAATTATCTCCTTCCTTCAAGACCTTTCTTTAAGAAATTTTGTCTCTCTCTCTCTTCCCATGCCATCTTCTTCAACCCTCTTAGAAATTAGTTTATCTTTCTATTCTTCTATTTGAATTGTTTTCGTTTTTCCTTATTTTGGTTTTTTCTTCCTTCATTTCAATTTTGCTAACAGATGGGAATGGTGAAAAATAGTTTTCCAGAGAAAGGGGAATCTGATTACATTTTAATGTGTGCATAGCAGTCCTCCCTTATCCACGAGGGATACATTCTAAGACCCCCAGTGGATTTCTGAAAGTGCAGATAGTACTAAACCCTATATATGCTATGTTTTTTTCCTATACATACTTACCTTTTCACTTAAACGAAACACTTTATGGTTTCTCTTTGGCATATTTGAATTGCCATCATCACTACTCTGGTGCTTGGGGCCATTATTAAGTAAAATAAGGGTTATTTGAACAAAAGCACTGCGATACCACAACAGTTGCTCTGATAACTGGGAAAGCTACTAAGTGACTAACAGGCAGGTAGCGTGTACAACATGGATACACTGGACAAAGGGATGATTCACATCCCAGGTGGGACTGAGAGGGACAGAGTGAAATTTCATCATGCTACTCAGAACAGCATACAATTTAAAACTTATTTTTGTTTATTTCTGAAAATTTTCATTTAGTATTTTCAGACCATGGTTGACCACAGGTAACTGAAACCACAGAAAGCAAAACACAGATAAAGGGGTATACTGCACTTTTGTTTCTCCTGTTCGTAAATTCTGAAAATTGGGAATAAGAACTGTTTCCTTCATCTTTGTATGCTCAGCAGGATCATAGTGTTTTTTGTTTTTTAATTTTTATTGGGGAATATTGGGGAACAGTGTGTTTCTCCAGGGCCCATCAGCTCCAAGTCGTCCTTCAATTTAGTTGTGGAGGGCACAGCTCAGCTCCAAGTCCAGTGCTCGTTTTCAATCTTAGTTGCAGGGGGCGCAGCCCACCATCCCGTGCGGGAATTGAACCGGCAACCTTGTGGTTGAGAGCTCATGCTCTAATCAATTGAGCCATCCGGCCGCCCCATGAATCATAGTGTTTTATACATTTACTCATTGGAATTTCAGAGCTCCACTAAGTTTACATCTATGACAATAAACAACTAAACAGTGAATTTGTATGATCATAGTAACTTGATACACTGTTTGAAAAATAGGTTTATTTTCCTTCTAATAAAAATCATATTATCAAAATTCAATATTTCTGCAGTGGTAAGTAGAATAACAGATGTAAGAAGGGAAGCTACACTGAGTTGGTTTGTACCAATGTGTGTGTGTCAGAGAGAGAAAGAGAAATAAGTGAGCAGACCAATACAAGTTCATCGAATCCCAACATTGTTGTTATTTGCATAAGCTACTTAATGTATGAATTTCAGTTTCCTCATCTGCAAAATGAGGATGATGTTAACATCCTTGAAAGTCTATTGTGAAGATTAAGTTGATTAACATAATAGGTTGAACTATATAATATTGTCATTTTTAAAGGACAAAATGATTGAATAGTCGCAATTTCATATGGTTTTACCTAATATGTAAAGTACATAATGTAATGCAGGGTTTGGCAGTTATGACTGTCAGCCCAAATCCCACTCACCATCTGTTTTTGTAAATAATATTTTGTTGGAACACAGTCACACCCCTTTGTTTATGTGTTGTATACAGCTGCTTTTACACTCTAACCAACAGTAGGGATGTTTAATTGCAACAAAACCACATGGTCCATAGAGACTAAAATATCTACTGTTTGGTCCTTTACAGAAAAAGTTTGCCAATGCCTGGTGTACTGTCTGGCATTTAGTAGGTATTCAACAAACATTGGCTCCTTTTCCCTTGAGTAAGCATTTCTTTATATCGCATACATGCAGAATCAGAAGCATTCTTTGAGTAACTTCAGGGTCATCTTATGCTATTTAAATTACTTTGTTAGCCTGTCCTAGGTCAGACAGATTTAGGCATTCTTTGCACATTTTCACTGGCTTTTTCTTTATTTGGCAAGGTCCTGGATAATGTTGCTTCTGGTGGTAGTGAGACTCAGTAGCTTTAGAGGGTTCGTTGCCCTTGTCAACATACAGAGTCTTTTACAAATAACACAGGCAAAAACTAAACAGACAGAAAGAACAGCCTTGAAAGCAGAAGAAAGTTTGAGTTTAAAAGGAATGAAAAGTTGTGAAATGGACTATACCCTTAACAGAGAGTGAAAAGTTCAGGAAGTGGATGCAGCACTCAAGGGGCATATTTACTCCATCAGTGTGAGGGAAAATACATGGAAGTGAGATAGCCCTCAACAGGAAATTTACATGCACTAAGATGTGGTGCTGTGAATCTTGCTTCCAGTATTTTAAAATCTCAAACCTGCAGACTGCTGCTTATGCCCGTGATGGGGTAACTGCAATGGGAATTTTATTCCCTCTATAAACAACTAGAAGGCTGAATAAAATATGGGAACAACTGTTTTCAGATGTTAGATAAGAGGTAGTATAGGACTCTGAAGAAAGAAACAGATGAGCTCTGTTGTAGTCTTACATTCTGTCTGGTGGCAATTTCTGGATCCCAGAAAAGAGAGAAGAAACAAAAATGGAACCTGCTGATTTTATTGAGTTTGAAGAGACAGAGACTGAAGTTTATGGCAATCAAGGCACCTAAACTTTTCAAGGCAGAGTAGTAGCAGAGAAAAAGCTCCAGAAAACTAGATAGGATTGCCCTGGTCTTTAGCTGAATACCAATCTGTGCATGCATAGAGTGGAATTCCAGGAGGCTGGGCAAAAAACAACCGCCAGGAAAAAGAACAATTAACTGGGAGCTGTTAGGCAAACAATTCTCAGAGTTCACACAGAACTGGGAGTAGTTTGAGTTCTCACTGGCCATAGTGGAGACACCTCAGTGAATACATGGGGCATTCAGGAGATAACCCCCAGTGGGTAAACTAGTCCTAGAATGAAAGCTACTCTAGTACCACCCTTTTATAAGTTTAAAAACAACTTTGAAAAGGAAAAAGCTGGTTAACAGGTAACTGCCTATAAGAACAGAGTCCAGCTCCCAATGAAAAGTTACTATTCATATGACCCAGTAAGAAATTTAACACCAGAAAGCTAATAGCCAGAAGAGAAATCAGTTCAATACTTGGATAATGAAATTATCAGATAGAGGCTTCAGCTATTATAAACATTATGAATACGCCCAAAGTTTAAAGGAAAACATGAACTTGATGAAGAGAGAGTAAATATATGAAATAGAATAACATATTCTACAGATAAACAATACGATGTCTGAAATGAAAATTTTTCTGGATGGACTTAACAGAAGATTAGAAACAGCCAAGGAAAAGACCAGTGAACAGCAATAGAAATGATCTACACTGAAGCACTGAGAGGAAAAAAGTAAAGAGTAAATGTACAAAGTATCAGTGACTTCTGGAACAAAATCAAGCAGTCTGATATACATGCAATTGGAGTCCTAGATGGGGAGAAAAAATGAGGGGTGGGAGGAGGAGGTCAAAAACAAAAAAATTTTTGAAGAAATAATTTCTGAAATATTTCCATATTTGATGAAAACTATAAAACTTACAGATTTGAGAAGCTCAATGAACCTCACGAATGGTAAACACAAAGACTTCTCCACTGAGGAGTATCATAAGCAAATTGCTGAAAACACGATTAAGAGGAAAATTTGAAAGCAGAAAAAGTAGAAAATACACATTACACAGGGGAACAATTATAGACGCTTTAGTGTCCTCATCAGAAACAATGCAAGCCAAAAAACAGTGGAATGACATTTTTAAAATGCTAAAAGTTTTGCTTTTAAAAAAAGACAGCTTAGATTTCTATATCAGGTGAAAATAATCTTTCAAAACTGAAGGCAAAAATAAGTTTTTTCATACAAACAAAAACTGAAAGAATTTGATGCCAACAAACCTGCGCTACAAGAAATATTAAAGGAAGTTCTTTATGCATGAAGAAAATGATAGCAAAATAAACTTGAATCTATACAGAAGAATGAAATAGAGTTAATAATGGTAAAAATTGGTTAAATGTAAGACATTTTTTCTTATGTTTTTAATTTGTTTGAAAGATAACTGTTTAAAGAAAAATAATAAGTAACGTGGAATTTTGAACATATGTAGAAGTAAAATATATGACAACAGCACAAAAGGCAGTGAAATTACACTGTTGTAGGTTCCTACATTATACATGAAGTGTTATAATACGCATGTGCATTGAACGTAGTTTGTTATATCAAAGATGCATATTGTAAACCTTAAAGCAACTACTAAAAAAGCCCCACAAAACTGTATAGCTAACAAGGCATTAAAAGAGGTGGAATAGTTAAAAAATAATAAAAAATAAGGCAAAAAAAGGAACAAAGGAAAGATGGAATACATACAAAACAAATAGCAAAGTGGTGGATTTAATTCCAACCATATTGATAATTATGGTAAATATAAATGGTCTACACATTAAAGGACAGAGATTGTCAAAATGAATTTTAAAAAGCAAGACTCAACTATATGCTGCCTACAAGAAACATCCTTTAAATCTGACAGTAATGAGGTACACATAAATGAGCGGAAAAATATTTACCAGGCAAACTAAATATAAGAAAGCTGTAAGGACTGGATTAACATCAGACAAGCTACAGAAAAGGAATATCACCAAGACTAAAGAGAGGCATTTCAGTGATTTAAAGAACAACTCATCAAGAAAACATAACAATCTTAAATGTGTATGCTCTTAATAATAGTTTCAAAATATGTGAACTAAAAACTGACAGAACCAAAAGAGTAGACAGGAAAATGACAGATAAGAATGTAGGAGCAACACTCTTATTAACTAACTTGACCAAATACTTTATAGATACTTCACTTAACAGTAGCAAAATACAAGTTCTTTTCAAGCTTGCATGGTTCACTTCACCAAGATAGATTATAACCTGGACCATAAATAAAGTCTCAGTAAATTTTAGAGGATTTTAATGAAGAGTATTATCTCTGACCAAAACAAAGTTAAATTACATATTTTGTAATTGATGTAATTTGTAATTTACATAAATTGTCTTTATTCTTATACAAAATGTTTAATAGTTTGGTGGTATATCCAATATAATCAACAAGAAAGCTACTAAAAGTTCAATTAACGTGGTCACAAGCTACAAGATTAATATTTTTGAAAAAAGCATTAACTATATAGCACCAAAGAATATTTGAAAGTGGAATTTTTGAAAAAAATTGTACCATTCATGATTCCATCCAAAAACATGAAATATTTAAGGATAAATCTAACAAAATATGTGTAACATCGCTACATTGAAAACTATAAATTATTGCTGAAAGGAATAAAATCCTTAAAAATGAGAGCTATATCATGGTCGTAGATTGGAACATTCAATATTTTAAGGTGATAGTTCTCCCCACACTAATCTATGGATTCACTGCCATCCCAATAAAAAATCAGTTGCCTATAATGGTAGTAATTGACAAGTTAGTTCTAAAATGTGTATGGAAATGTGTAAGACCTGGAATTTCCAAAACAGTTTTGAACAAGAAAAAAGTTGGAAGACATACTGCCTGATTTCAAAAAATAATACAGTATTCAAGACAATATGGTTATTTTTATAAAAATAGACATATAGGGTAATGAACATAATAGAGCATTCAGAAATAGATCTATGTTTGTTTTCAAGTGATTTTGTACAGTGATACCAAAGTAATGTAATGGAGAAAGGATGATCTTTTTTAAACAAATGGTGATGGAGCAACTGGGTATTAATTAGGACAGTTTCAACCTTTACCTTGTACCATACACAAAAATTATCTCAAAATGGATCATAGACCTAAATGTAAATGCTACAAGTGTAAAACTGTTAGAAGAAAATATAGAAGAAAATTTTCTAAGACCTTGGGACAGGAAAAAATTTCTTAGCAAGGACACTAAAAGCCCTCACCATTAAAGAAAAGAACTGATAATTTGGACTTCATCACAATTTGCAACTTTTGCTCTTCAGAAGATACCACTTAGAAAAGGAGGGGGCAAGCCCAAGAAAGTATTTGCGAAACATACATTTGGCAAAGGGCCTGTATCCAGATTATAGAAAGAAGCTTTACAACGAAATAATAACACAAGGGAATTTGGGGAGGTGATAGAAATGTTTGATATTTTCATTGGGGTGTTGGTGGTTACAAGAGTGTATATATTTATATATATATCAAAACTTTTTGAACAAGTATACTTAAAATGGGTGGATTTTATTATAGATAACTGAACCTCAGTAAATTTTAACAAGTGGTTTAGGATGGATATCTTGATCTGCAACTATAACTGAGAAGGTGAAATGCAGAACCAGTATTCAATTCAAAATTTTTCCCCTCCCTGATGCCATGTTCTTTCTCTTGTAATCTATTTCTTATGTGCCCCATGTTTCTCAAAATAGTTCCAATATTAAAATATCCAGTCTAATTTTTTTCCAGAATTGCACTCATTCTGGTTTGAAGCTTTACAAGTATTCAATAAAAGACAGAAACAGAGAAACAAAATCTACCTTTATTTTCTTTTAGTGGGTTAACACTTACTGTCTTTGAATATAAGTGAATTTAAAATTTTCACTCTCGCACTTTGGTTTGTATATACTGGGGGTGCCAAAAAATGTTTACACATTTTAAGAGATGTTATCTATGTATTACTTTTCAAAGTTGAATTGAATTACGGTAGCAATGTGTAGTATGACGTTCGCTCAAAAGATGGTGCTAATCAAATGAATGCTAGTATCACCATGCAGCACGCAGGACAGTCAAAGAAAATGGTGGAAGCACGGTTGTCATTCGAGGAGCACAAGACCATTTTGAAGTGGTATTTGAAATTCAAGAACGTTGTGGAAGTACGACGACAATGGAGACATGAGTATGCAACAGAATCTCCAACACACCTAAGAATTGTACACATCTGTGATAACTCTGAGGTGCGTGGTACTGGGTGTGATGTGCACAAGGGAAGATTCCGGAGGCCTCGCCCAGCAACAAGTCCTGCCTTCTTCTGCTGTGATGTTGGAACAGTTTATGCGCTCGCCACAGAAGTCTACCAAACAATGTTCACTATAATCAGAAGTGTCTGGACGCTGATGGCAACCACTTTGAGCACCTCTTATAGTTGCAGAAGTCAAACGTGACTTGTATTCATCTTTTGTTATCGGTAAAAATTGAGTATTACGATTTTAGTACAGTTTTTTCCTTTCTTAAAATGTGCATACATTTTTTTGGCCCCCTCTGTATATGTGTTCTTGAATAGTAGCCATATTAATGTTGCAGGGAATGAGCAGCAGCACTCAATATTTTGGTTAAGTAACCCACAGTTACTTAACATAGTGCTAGGTGAGTACGTGAAGGCACATTTGTATAGTGATTTGTAGTTTACAAAGCATGTTTCATATACACGATCTCATGTGAGCCACGCAGTAGATTTTAAGTAAATAATTTTTGACAGAAGTAGTATAAAGTGGAGTACAGTTAACTATGATTGTAAATTTTCCTGAGGGTTACTTCAAACCACCTTTTCCTTCTAGCTAGCTCTTAGGAAGAGTATTTGTAATAACTTATTTATTTACATATACATCTCTGTGAGACTATGAAGTCCTTGAGGGCAGAAAGTAGGTCTTATTCATCTTTGTGTCTCAAGTGCCTAGCATAGCCCTTGGCACAAAATAAACACTCAGTAAATGTTTCTGCTGTTTATATCAAATGTAACACTAAAAGTTCAAGTGATTGGCTTTAAATTGCAATAAATACTAGCCCAGTACTCTAATACATATTACTGCTTTCCTCAGAGGCACTCTTGCTCTTTTTCAAGAATCCAAGCTCTTTTCTTCTGTTACTTAGAAAGATCTTATTGGAACTTTTGTATCTGACTGTATTCTATAACTGAGAAATAGAGGGTGGTTTATAATACGTATGTGTGCTATTTAATCTCTGGCATTTGTGTTTGCAAGTTGACATGCTGTCTGTTGCATTTGAACAGCTGTAACATATGTGATAAGATTTCTTTGTAACTCATTTTCTTGAGCAGTGGAAATATGAATCTGAAGAGTAGTGTTCCTAGCTTAAGTTGCGCTTTTAGACCCGTGGCTTTTAGATGTAATCCGTTGCCTATAATTCTCTATTTGTGAAAGGCAGTGAAGGTAGCATTGTAGCCTGTTTTGGAGCTAACAGAGATGCCATGCCATTTTTTGATGTGCAAAAAAAAGGCTGGGTGATGTTTGCAACTGCGTCTAGTTGGCAAAATTTTTATAAATTTTGTAACCCAAAGAGAAAGCTTAAAGTGAAAATTTGTGCAAGATAAGCTTTTTGAGCTCAAGGTGACTTAATCAATAGTCAAGTCAATTGCTGCCCCAAATCATGACAGTGTTTAATATTCTACATGTAGAATATATAAGGGCTTTTTGATAAACATCTACAAGAGATTGTTGGTACTGATTGTTCCCACAGCCAATGAAAGTCTTTTTGTTCTTTTATTGTATGTTTGTTGACAGTTGTGATCAACATGGAATAAACTGCTTTACATTTTATTACTTTCAAAGTACAAATTTGAATGCTGTGGATTCAGATGTATAAAAGAGATAAAATTACAGACAGCTTTGAGTGGCAGTTACATATCAAACCTCATGGGGGTTTGACAGGCAACGAATATCGTTATTAGACGCTTTTTCTATAATTGCTGACATTTATCCAGTGTTTCACAGTATTTGCTAATGTATTAATGCAGTCAATCTCTGAGAGGCTGCACATGCCTTTTTAGCCCTGGCTTTTATGGGATTCTGAAATTCATAGACCCACAGATACTTATTCCCTGCTGGTTGCCGTAGTGACAGAGCTCAGAGATAAGCCAAGACAGAGCCCTTTTGTGATTGCTTTTCAGGTGACATTCAGCGGCAGCTTGAGTAGAGTGTCCTTTTATAGTTCCTGTAATTCAGAAAATGATAACAGCTTTTTGCTGCTTAGAAGAGAAGTCTGTGGACTGCTCCCAGTGGGATTTCGGTTTGCTGTGCCACTTCATACCAACACCAGCCTGATAAAGTTCTTATTATTGTGGAGATTTCAAAGTGCAAGGGGACTGAATTAATTATGACAGGTTAGAAAATACAGGACTGGTACTACAAATAAAACTTTAAAGAACAAATAGGTGTTCTCCAACTATATGTAGCAAATTAATTTGGACATTTTAAGCTATTCGTGATGATATACTTAGGCACTTCCTTACGAAGTATAAATAAATGTACCTGAGTTCTGAATTGCTGGGGCACCATGCTATGATAGCTGCTTCATCCCAAAGTTTAGAAGTTACCTTTCATTTCTGTGTATCGTCTTCTCATTTGAAACTATTCAACATTTTATTGTTTAGAGGCAGATAGCTTTATTTGGACACTTTCTAACGGATATATTATATATATATATATTCTCATCAGTAGAATAATTAAATGAATGTTCTATAGAAAGTAGCAGCTTATATAAAGTGCTTCACATTCAGAAGAAAATACTTGTGATGGTAGAGCATGGATGGGGGAAGGGGCGAGGGCAGTTCAAGAGATAACTGGAGAAAATAGAATCTTACCAGAAAGAACATAGACATCCTAAGAAGCCATGTTTTTCCCCTAGACTCTTATAGCTGGGAAAGTTAATAGTCTTAATTCTGGAAGAACTCCATTAAGAATGGAGTATGGGAAACCTTGAGAGTCGGAAACCACTGTCTGTGTACTTGATAGTTATTGAAAAGAAGCAAAAAGAAGAACACCAAAAAGAAGCAAGAATGCTAACCCAAATTAAACCATGCAAATCTGAAGCGAGGTATGAAGTACTTAAATATCTTACCCCTAAAATTTAAATGTAATTCACAATTAAACAGGAAGCAAATAGAATGAGCTGAATAGAGAAGTAACTTGAGAATCTGAAGAGATGGAAAATTTCTAAATTGCTGGTGAACTGAACTAGATGAACAAGCATATGTTAGTGTATGAATGAGGGCTCAGAAGAGAAATTTGGCTTAAAAAATCAAATTAGTTATGTTGGGTTAGGTGTACAATTGAAAAGCTGGAGATCTGATTTGTGTTACTTGTTTCTAACCTTTTAGTCTCATTTAGAGCAGATGTAAACTCAACTCTCATAAAATTCAAATATTTGTAATTCAGACAAAAAAGGGTAAACTTCAGACTAGTGACAAACAAATATGACATTTCCAAATGATATTTACTAGACCTTTATTAACACTGTGTTATCCCGTGTTCATTGCATTCCTTACTTCTTATGGTTAACTTAATCATTAATCATTTGCTTTGATATACTAAATAAGAGAAAAAGCAAGAGAAGATAAATTTGTAAGAGTTATATTATTGTATGATATGTTTTTCTGTGCTGTGGTTATCCACTTAGGAATCTTTCTCAAAATTTAGTCATCCACTGAGAAGGTCATACGTAAGACCATATTATTTTCTCAATGTTTGAGAACTGATAAATGTCAGTTTATAATTGTTACTAAAGCAAAACACAGAACAAGAAAGCAAACAAATAAAGAAATAAAACCTATAGGATAGAGGAAAGGGGCATGTTGTCTCTTAAAAAATGTAGACTCCATGTTAAGAAATGGTTATTATATTCAGGGAATTGGTTCTTTTTACTAACACAACTTACTCTGTGAATTCAGAAACTCAGAAATTTTATTATAGTTCTTGCCTGTATATTTATATTTTCATATTATTGTAAAGTCAAAAATAATTTAATGAAAATTAGCCCTTTACAGCGTGACATCACAAGTTTTGTAGTGAGCACTAACATTACTTTCAGAAATTAAATTTTAGTTATTTTAATATGAAATGTATTACAACTAAATATGGAATACCTTTGTGACTTGACCCCTAGAAAGTAAAAAAGAGTCTAGTTGAAATTTAACTATTTCTTTTGACTTCTATAATTACTATTTATGTTGTTTTAAATATAATAGCAATAACAGGAACAATATCCACTTATCCTAGTTTGTTCTAGGCACTTTGCTGGGCCTTTATATTTTTTTATTCCTAATCTTCCCATTAGTCAGTCCTGAAAGGTAGAGGTTGTTATCCCCATATTTACACATGAAGGAACTGAGACTGACAGTGGTTTAGTATCTTGTCCAACAACACACAGAGGAAGCAATGGAACGGGGATCCTAGTCCAGGTTTCACTCTAAAGGCTACCTCTTTCCTCTGTACCATAGTGATTTTCTTATAAACTTTAAATCCAAATTCTTATTTTTCTTTCTCTAGCATAGTTCCCAAACTTTACTTATTATGAACATTCAAGCATTTTCCTTAAAGAATGTCTTATCTCCATAAGATTGGTCTCTCTGCCCTAAGCTCATTTTAGACCTGTCTCTCTGGGAATAATGATAACACTAGATAGCACTGAAAAATACTTATTACATATGTCTTAGCAATATACATATAATAATATAACTCAATCTAGACAACCCCATGAAGTAAAAGTTATTGTTTGCCCCATTTTACACATGAGCCAACTGAGGCGTATTCATATGACTTCATAATTAATCAGCGGAAATAGTATTTGAACCAAAGTAAAATAGAGTTCATGGCCTTACCACACCATATGCCTCTCATCATAGCAGAGGAAGATCTATGACAGGATGTCTGTGAAAGCCTATCTATCCATCAACGGTGTTCTTCACCGTGCTGTAGTGTTTACTGTGGAGCAACTCAAGGATGAGCATGCCACATTCCTTGTGCCATAATTCCGCTTTCATGGAATGTGAGATGGACATGGAAACTAGATCTTTCTATAATTCACTCTGAAGTGTGACTACTCTGTGTACCATGTCTGCCTATTCTTGGTTTCTTTCACTTTCATTGGTCTAGAGATCATTGGCAATTTTGATTACTCATAAGCTTTTAACATACAGAAAAGGAGAACGTATCAGCATTCTAGCCTTTTTCATCTTTAAAGCAATATTAGTTGACAGTTTATTAATTGATCCATAAAACTGCAGAAGTGATACCGTTTCCCCGAAAATAAGACCTAGCCAGACAATCAGCTCTAATGCGTCTTTTGGAGCAAAAATTAATATAAGACCCAGTATTATATTATATTATACCCTGTCTTATGTTATAGTAAAATAAGACCAGGTCTTATATTAATTTTTACTCCAAAAGACGCATTAGAACTAATTGTCTGGCTAGGTCTTATTTTCGGGGAAACACAGTATTAAGTGTTATTCTCATTTTAAACTTTGGAAGATACAATGACTAGTTATTATTTAAGAACTTGTACAAGGCCAAAGAGATAGGAGTAAAACTTGGAAGCTCCTTTACACTGAGCATTTACAATATTGCTACTTGCCCAATCTCAAAGTTTTAAACCAGATTGTATGTAGGAAAAGATCACTGGATTTGGGGGTCAGAAAACCTTATTTCTAGTCCAAGCTGAGTAAGATCATCCCTTTACCTGTGCTCTGTACTCCATCCCCTTCTGCATTCTCAGAACTGTACATTTTCAATAATCTCTTCTTTAGTATTTCTGCTAATCTTGTTGTATTGGATATTCTATCCACATTTAAACATGGAAAGCCACTCATCTTAAAAGAAACACATATACATACCATAAAAACAAAGACAAAAAATCCTCCCTGACTTTTAGCTACTATTTTTTTTCTCCTCCTTTCAGCCAAAATTCCAAAAGGGTTACCTATAGTTACCATCTCTGTATTTTCTCTCCCATTAGTTCCTCAACTTACACCTCTCTGGCCTTCCACCCAATCAAAATAGCTTTTCTTCAGGTACCAGTGACTGCCATGTTACTAAACCAAATAGACTTTTCAATCTTCATTATATTTGACTGCTTAGCATTTAAAGAAACCAACTTTTTATTGAAAAGTATACAAATCCTAAATGTACACCTTGATGAATTCTCATAAATACCCTCATATAAATAGCATCCAGATAAAGAAAGAAAACATTTCGAGCATCTCAGAAGCCCCTCACATGTTCATAGATTAGATAAGTCCATAGATTAGTTTTACCATATGGTATGTACTATTTGTGTAGCTCGCTCCTTCCTTCCCTCCTTCCTTCCCTCCTTCTTTTCATCCTTATGTTTATGAGATTGATCCATATTCTTATATATAGTTATAGTTCATTCATTCTTGTTGCTTTATGATACTCTACTAAATCAATATTTCACATTATTCATCTTCTCTACTGTTGATGGGGCAGGCATTGGGTAGTTACCACCACTGGACTATTTTAAATACTTCTCAGCAGCATTTAACCCTGTGGAAAACTCCGTCTTGAGTTGATCTCTCCTTGGCTTCCAGGATACCACACACTCTTGGTTTTTCCCCTGCCTCTGTGGCGCTCCTTTTTCTGTCTCCTTTGGAGGCTTATCCTTCTCTATCCAGTCATTAAGTACTGGAATTTCTTGGGGTTCAGTTCCATGTACTCATTTTATCTCTTCGTATGTTCTCCCTAGGCATTCTCATCACACTTACAGCTTAAGTAATCACCTACGTGATGGTGATTAACAAATTTATATTTCTAGCCCAGTCCTCCTATGGCAGTTCCAGAAGAGCCCTCTTATCCTCACCACTTAAAGGTCCCAAAGGATCTTATAGTCAACATAGCCAAAATTGAATTCATGTTCTTCCCTGGCCATACCTGGTCCCCTTCTAAAGTTCCCTAATTCCATGAATGGCATCACCGTTCATCCAGTTCTGCAAGCCAAGTAGGAATTACTCTTGATACCTCCCTCCCTTGCCGACGTATCCATATGATCAATTCCTGTCAATTTTAGCTCCTATATATCTCTCTCATTCATTCACTTGTATCCATTTTCACTGCCACTGTCCTAATTTAACTACCAACTTCTTGAATCTTGATCATTGCAAAAGCCTGCAAATTGTGCTTCCATATCCACTCATTTCCCTTCAGTACACTCTCCATGTTACATCAGAATACTCCTCTTTTTAAAGGTGTAAAATCTATTCAACTCATCTCCCTATTTAAATCTTACCAAATGAAGACCAAAATCCTTATTATAACTCACCAGGCAATATGTAGTCTGATTCCTGCTTACTTCTTTAGTGTTATCTTACACTATACTGCCTTTTGTTCTTTAGCTACACTGGTCTTAAGTACAATCACTGGGCCTTTGCAAATGCTGTTCTCTCGAACTAGAACAGTAATTCTCCCCCTCACCCCGATCTCTCCTGTATAATTCTTGCTCATTCTTCCAACTAAACCTTTTTTTCATACAAGCCGTTCTTTCATTGCATTTACCACAGTTGTGATTTTATATTTTATGTAAGTGATTATTTCCCACTTTAAGCTGTAAGTTCCACAAGGACAGATGTCTGTTTTTGTTTACCATTGCATACCTTATACTTTCTGATAGTAAGTGCTCAGTAAATATTGGTTAAATGAATAGACCTTTCTGAGCTTCAGTTTCTAATTCTTACAATTATCCAACATTATTTTAAGGTTCAAATAAGATATGTGAAAATGCATCTTAAAATATAAAAAACTAAGGAAATGTAAGGAATTAGTATCATTATACCCAAGCAGATAGTTTATTGCTACTGAAGATTATAATTATTAGATTTTGCTGTGATATTGAAATTATGCAAACAAATCGTGAGAATTATTGTGACTTTAGTTCTTATTGTTTGGGTGTGTTGATCTGTCTCCCTTGTCATTCTACCATTCCTGCCATAGTTCAGGCTGTCATCATTCTCTCCTGGCTTCCTCTCTTACTTCCCCCAGTTAATCCTTCTGCAGTTAGCTTTGTTAAATGCATTTGCATCATGTTATTCCTTTGCTTCAGATCTCTCCTTGGTTTTGCATTGCCTCCAGGATAATGTCTAAGCTCATTAATGGGACATATATGACTCTTTATGATCTGACCTATGTTTCCCCTTCTACCCGTGTCCTTTACCGTTTTGCACCTTACTTCTCCTCCAACATTAAACTACTTGTTCCTTACATGTGTTACGTTCTTTCCTGCCGTTTTGCCTTTGCTTGTATCATTTCCTTCTCTTCTAAGGTGCTTGCACTCCTCCTGGCCTTCTCCTTAATCAAATTATCCTTTTAAGATTCTGCTGGCACTCCTTTGTGACATTTTCCCTTGAAGTCTTCAGGCCAAGTTAGACATTTCTTCCCAAAGCATTTATTAGGGGACTTAACACATTGGTAAAATTAGTTATTTACACTTATATACAAATACATTTCACGACCTGTTTGTGAACCCTTCAAAGGCAGGGGTACTGTTCTTCTTCTGTCTGTATCCATAGGCATATTATCAGGTAGCTGACATTTATTGACAGAGTGATTAGAGGAGAAGCGAGGAATTCTCAGATTTTAAAGTATGAAAAGACATGTGAGGTCAAATTCATGTTGTGTAGTGAATTCCTTCTATTACTGTTGTTAAGACAGGTCAGCTGCAGGTTCCTGCTGCTGTATAGAGGAAAACTTATAATGCACTTGACTTTAGCTAGTTAGGCTTCCTGTTGTGTCATCAATATCAGCTTAACAGTCACATGTTTTTATTGCATATACTATAGTTTACTATATAACACTTGAGTTTTACTACTTTGAGGTCTTATAAGGCAACCCAGGTGAAAACGTATGAAAAGGTAAAGATACGATAGTGCTGATGTTGCATAGTGTGTAGGATGAGCCTAGTAAGTGTTGAAGGAATAAAACTACTCACCCGCTTTTCAATTTTAAAGTCATTTCACATGGAATAATTCATTTTTTCCATAATCTTTTTCATCAGACCCGAAGTTATTTTAGCTTATAAATAAAGAATCTGAGGTTCAGAGAGGTAAATGGCTTTGGCAAGAGCCCTTGAAAGTTGTGGAATCTGGACTAGATCCCCATTCTTCTGACTTGTCTACCTGAATGCCTCCGGAACCAACCACATGGCCTTTCTGGTTGGCTGCTCTAATACAATGCCATTTGTGCTTTGACGTGGGAGAAATTTTTTAACCTGAGCCAAGTTTTCTGAAAATTTCTTAACTGCAGGCAAAGTAGAACACCGTCCCTCATATGCCACAGTTAAAATGAATGAATATAAACTAGCAAAGTCTTCAAGTGTTCTTTACTTGGTGTGGACTAAAGTGGGGTGCATCTATTGAGCTATTTGATTCCTTGGCTTTGCGGAGATGAAGCTCAGTACAGGTAAGGTTCAGTATCATTGGGAGATGGTGAGAGCAGCAAGGTCATGGTGTAGGAGAAGGTATTAATGAGTCTAGCATGTGGAGACTAGGGTACAGTATGGAGTTACCAAGTCTCATACCAAAGATGATGAGGGAAAGAACCAGGTCCTAGAAGAGGATTTGGCGAACAAGAATGGAATCTAGAAGAAACTCCAGGCTACCTCCCAGCTGTGCCCAATGTGACTACCAGTGCTCCCAGACATACACAGCTATACTGTCAAAGATTCCCTGGGGAAGCCAGATTTTTCTCTTCTCACAATATTCACAAGGAAATCCCACAGTTGTAGAGAGCTGATCACTACTGCTTGCCCCTTAGCTGCTTGTATATGTCCAAAATGGCAGCCTACTGCTTCTTAAGCCCCGAGGAACAAACCTTGGTGAATGCCTCCTAAGTTGGCAAAGCAAGAGGATACTTTCATTATCCTCCTTTCCTAGCAGACTGCACCTAAGACTACTATAGCTTGGTATTTTTTTTTTTCTCCCAGGCTATAGCTGAGTAAAGGTTTTAGTGTGAGGAAATTGGAGAAGGTCAAGTTTGAGTATGTTATTTTGGTCCTGTCAAATATGTTTGAATGTCATTTTAGCTGGGAAGAGTTCATATGTAATCATTTAGGAGACTCTTGGATTAAGTGGTGGTGAAATATATGAGCATCTTGAATAACAGAGCATAGAAAAAGAGTGTGGTACATTGAAGCATATAGGCCCAGCTCATAATCTCCCCTCTGCAACTTGTCACTTGTTTGACCTTGGACAAGTCATCTAAGTCCTTTATACTTTGGTTTCCTTACCAGACAAATGAGTTATATTAGAAAATAGGCATGTGACCATTGAAATAGAAGGTATTAAAGTAGCTTTAGACAGATTTAGTAATTTTACTAAGCCTGTGTTTCCTCATCTGTCATAAAGGAATATTAGCAGCTTTAGGATTAAATGAGTTAATGAATATAGATTGCCTGGCTAAATAAAAGTTAATTTCTTTCATGTGAGTGAACAGATATAGATTCTGGAATCAGAACAACTTGAATTAAAATTATATTTCAACCACACCAGAGCAAATAGTCTCTCAGGATTTCTGTTTCCTGAAACAGGGGTAATAATACCTACCTCATAGAGCCCTTGTATTAATGGGAAGTGGGGGATAAATTTAAAGTGTCTGGTGCATAATGTAGGTTCTCAGTAAATATTGGAATCCTCTGCCTTTCTCTTTACCTTCTTTGCTACCCCAACTCCAAGGAATCTGACTCTAAAATTCTCTGATTTTATACTTATCCTAATATATGTCTTTAAGCAAATGAAATGGATCGACTAAAAATAGATAAATTTCAAATAATATACAACTCCTGAATGACAACCTTACGAGTTTCCTTATAAAAATACGAGGTGTAATCAAACAATACAGTGAATGTTTAAATTTAAAAAAAAAATAATACAGTAAAAGACACATTGCCATTAATCCCCCTCAAAATACCCCCCTCGCTTCAAACGCACTTATCCCATCGTTCTTGCCACTTCTGAAGCAATTCTGGAAGTCCTCTTTTGTGAGTGTCTTTAGTTGTGTTGTCGTGACTGCCTCGATGTCCTGAGTCAATTCAAAACGTTTACCTTTCATGGTCATTTTGACTTTGGGAAATAGCCAGATGTCACTCGGTGCCAGGTCCAGTGAATAATGTGGATGAGGACATACTGTGATGTTTTTATTTGACAGAAATTGGTGTACCAGAAGCAATATGTGACACGGAGTATTTCGTCATGATAGAGGATGATTTACGGCACACTTTAAAACACACCTTCTCACAATCGTAGCTCACACCCAACTGACTGCACTGAATAAGATGAATCTTGTCACATACAGTTACTAAGGTTTGATGTGCTACTTCCCGTATTGAAGATCCCTGCCTTTCTGTTAGATGGCACTTGGCAGCCGCGTTCACTATATTTTGTGATCACGATGGAAAGGTTCCGTGTCTCACATCACTAATTGTATGGCAATTTCTGTCAAATAAAAACATTGTGGTGTGTCCTCATCCATCTTATTCACCGGATCTGGCACCATGCGACTTCTGGCTCTTCCCCAAAGTCAAAATGACATGAGAGGTAAACGTTTTGTATCGATTCAGGACATCGAGGCAACCACGACAATGCAACTAAAGACATTCACAAAAGAGGACTTCCAGAACTGCTGCAGAAGTGGCAAGAATGATAGGATAAGTGTGTTCGAAGCGAGGGGGATTAATGTCAATGTGTCTTTTACTGTAATAAATTTTTTTTAATTTAAATATTCACCGTATTGTTTGATCACGCCTTGTACTTAATTCTCAGATCACTTCTTGCTCTCATTTTGCTTAGAGATCTCCAGAGATATTGTTTTGTTTTTGAAGTATTTGAAGGAATATTTCTAACATTATTACTATATATTGACCAAAATAATGTGATACAAAATTATTTATTCCCAACCTCTGGAAATGTTTTTTCACGTTTTAGTGTGGTTATACTCACATTAAATGTTGTTTTTTGTTTTTACTATAGTACTTTTCAGTAAATTTTTTCAACTCAAAACTACAGATTGATTAATTTTTTGAAAAATAGAACTTAGCACACAACAATAATTACTGCCTATTTTGGAAAGTTAACACTTAGCACAGCTTTCATTTTATATGAATTTTTTTTGGCATTGATATAAACAAGTGCTACAGGTATGAATTCTTGACTCAGGAATGTAGTATTAGGGGGCCGGCCCGGTGGCTCAGGAGGTTGGAGCTCCGTGCTCCTAACTCCGAAGGCTGCCGGTTCCATTCCCACATGGGCCAGTGGGCTCTCAACCACAAGGTTGCTGGTTCGACTCCTGCAAGGGATGGTGGGCTGCGCCCCTTGCAACTAACAACTGGCAGCTGGACCTGGAGCTGAGCTGCACCCTCCACAACTAAGACTGAAAGGCCAACAACTTGACTTGGGAAAAGTCCTGGAAGTACACACTGTTCTCCAATAAAGTCCTGTTCCCCTTCCCCAGTAAAATCTTTAAAAAAAAAAAAAAAAAAAAAAGAGCTCACATTCTGTAGTCAGAACAGCCTGGGTTCAAACCCCAACCCCACCATTTATTAGCTTCAATTCCTTATCCATTAAAAAAAAAAAAAAAAAAAAAAAAAAAAAAAAAAAAAAAGGAATGTAGTATTATTTTATCATGTGTCAAAAATTTTTTTTAAAGTTTATTGAATTTCAGAATTCCCCCCCCCTTTTTTTTACTACAAACATTATTCTGGGGGAGGGGGTGTATACATACAAGAACCAGTGAACCAATAAGTAAACATATACACATGTACATGCCGTGTTTCCCTGAAATAAGACCTTGCCAGATAGTCAGCTCTAATGTGTCTTTTGGAGCAAAAATTAATATAAAATTAATATAATATAATATATTATATATTATATAAGACCCATTCTTACATTACCGTAAAATAAGATTGGATCGTATATTAATTTTTTCTCCAAAAGACGCGATAGAGCTGATTGTCCGGCTAGGTCTTATTTTCAGGGAAACACGGTTATCTTATGTCAGAATACTTTTGAGCCTTATATTTTTTACTCAGACACGGAGGTCAGCCAGTACTCTTGTGATCGGTTTTAGTACTTCTTATTTCACTGGGAAGTGGTTTCCACACTTTTTTTTTTTCTAGGTAGGTTTTAATTTCTCTAGAAAATATATTTAATTTCTCTAGAAAATATAGTATCTTTTATATTTTATCTTGGCAAGGAGAGTAGGGAAAGTACCCATTTAAATTCAAGCCATAGACATGGCCTATCAGACAGGCCTATAGTGCTGGCCTATCAAAGCAACCTGCTAAGCCCTATGAAGGCTAAAAATGAGAATATAGGATCCAGGCTGTGTCCTTAAGGACCTTAGGGTCCAATACCTAAACACAGACACAGGCAAAGTTAAAAGAAACAGAAACCAAGAATTCTAGAGGTTCACAATAAGGGTATAGGAGCTGAGCAGAAGAAAAAAAATCACTTGGCTGAGATGGGCCAGCCATGGATTAACCCGTGAGGCGAAATTCTTTTTTCTGCTGTCTACATAATGACCATTTATGCTGCTGTGCCTAACTCGGTATAGTTAATTCAGACTTAGTTTTACCCAGGAGTAAAAGCACAAGACGCCCAGCAGCACTATGTCCATGTGCCGAGACCCACACTGTTAGCATGACTGCCTGAATTTTGCCAAGGAATTAGATGCTGCTGGAAAAATATCCAGAGCTCCTATGTTTGCTGTCCAAAGACTTCCTCAATGTTGGGGGGTAAATGGCATCCCACTATTGACTAGAAATGTGCCAAATGGCTGATGGGTACACTTTCTGCATACAAAACAGGCTTGAGATGTATCCTTGCATATTTGAAGGTTCTGTGGTTATGATGAGCTGAAGTCACCATTGATTAATACAGTAGCTCTCTAAAATAATGAGGTTTTTCCAGGAGCAGAACCTCTTTATCAAACTTAAAATGAGGAGCCAGCGTGACGTAAAAGCACCTTTCTAACCTAAGATTTTGCCTTGATTCTCTGTGAACATGTTGGGATTATAGAGTAAGGCAATGGGCTTGTTTTGATAAGATCCTGGGTTCTTATAATCGGTATTTCCTGTGTTGGATTTATATGCTTTTGTTAATAAATCACTTCCTAAATGTTAGAAAAATGAAGAAAAATATCTTCAGGAGTTTTTTGTTTTGTTTTGTTTTGTTTGTTTATTGCATAAGATACCACCCCTTCTGTATTTTGGATTGAGAAAAATTTTGCATTTCTGTTACACCATTCATGTATATGATGGTTTTAAAATTTGTGAAACTGTTTAGATAATGAAATTGTCGCCATGCCAAAATTACCATGGATTCACCAATGAATGTGATTTCCTGCAAACAAGCAATTAATTTCTTCTGTTGAAATCCTGCTCAGCGTAATGATTTTGTCCTTTGATTTCATGAGTGGTTAATACTTCTAGGTTCTGTTTCAAAGCTACTCTTTACGATCTCTGGCGTGCATCTTCCAGCCAGGTTGCGCTGTGTGTGTGTGTGTGTGTGTGTGTGTGTGTGTGTGTGTGTGTGTGTGTGTGTGTGTAACAACATTAATTCCTTTGAACTCTGACCAGATAGTTGCTGGTGTGTGTGTTTGTGTGTGGTGTGAAACAACACTGAATTCTTTTGAACTCTGACCAGGTAACAGACTCTGGTCCTTTGTGAATCAGATCATGCATGTCGTGGCAAATATAGATCCATTCACTGTTGTTGTGTGCCTGTACATTAGCATCGATTATGAAGTGGGCATATTTATTTCTCAGACTTTCTGGATCTTCACCTAAATAACATCAGCAAATAGTGAAGTATCCAGAGCTTAGCTGCCATCATTCGGTGTTTCCTTAAGTCCAAATTGAGGTAAAAATGGAGTAAAAGACCATTTTATTTATTTTTTTAGTTCCCTGTCAGGAGAGAGTAATTAACTCAGGATCCACAATTAGCCTCACAGCAGTCCATATTAACCACCTCCAGCCATCCCAGGTCTTTCAGAGGTGGCATAATTCTGAGATTATTTTGCATTTGAAACACATTTAAGCATGTGAGGGTTTTTTCCTTTTTCTTTTTTCTTTTTGTATTAATGCTCACCCTCTCTAATGATAATATCCTGATTTTCAAGTGGGATAAAAACAAATATTAGGAGAGAATGCTTCCTTCCTACCTAGTTACAAAGCTGTGTCTTTCCTTTGGTAAATCTAGAAGTAGCTACTTTGCGTTAGCTGGAAATTTTGTTATTGAATTAGTTAGGTACATGACACAAAAGAATTAACAAAATGAATCAAATATTTAAGCTTAGGAGAGAGACATGAAGGAAATTTAGAGAGCCCCATTCACTCAGCACCATTGCTGGTAATGTATAATTGCTGGCTCTTCCTTGTTTACCTTTTTGGTTTGATTTTGTTTTAAAGGAAATGTTAGTTGCAGAGCATTCCTGCATAATTCAGATATAGCACAAAGCTCAACCCTGGGAACCTTTCCTGTGGCTCTCTGAATATTTTTTATGCAACCTGCTTTTACAGGTTTAAATTACATTCTGTGGCACTGTTTTGTGGTTGAATTAGAAACTTTTTTTTCTTTTTTTTTAGTTAAACCTGTGATAAGTAATTGTCACAGTTAGCGCCCTGGTACAATGCTAATTTGAAGTGACATGTCCATACTGGCCCTCCGTAACATGAAGAAGCTTAACAGGTGTGAGGGGTGTGGCTTCCCATGGGCTCTGTTGAACTTCTAACCAGAGAAAAATAGCAGAAAAAGTGAAATGAACCTTGAATAAAGCTGTCAGCAGTAATTATCTCAGCAACACTATGTGGGGAGATAAAATAAGCTCTGGTGCTTTTATAACCTGAACACATTGCACCCGAGATAGATTTTTCACTCACTTAACATAAACTGCTGAATACCTTTCAAGAGATATTTTCATAGGGCCTAATTAAACAATAACAATTATCATGAAATTGTTGGAAGACATGCATTTGTTTTTATTTTAACACATGGTTTCTTTCTGGTGTTTGTTTACATAGTTTTGGTAGCAGAGGTTTTTTTTCCATGCTTCTTGTTTTGATAAGCCATTATGGTGTGAAATCTCAAGTTGTGTATGGAAAATTATATTATCTTCTGGGAATACTTTCAGAATTAGAAAAATGCTTCAAAGTTTGTTTTTCAGTTATTTTGAGAGGTGTTCAGTGTATTCGATTGGCCCATATGAAACAGAATAATATATGTTAATGAGCTGATGAACTGCAAGTCATTATGTCAACACTGCTGCGTATATGTCCTTGGAGAGGTATAAAATCACCATACTTGAGTGAAGTAGGACCCAGGGAAGATCTGATAAATCTTTTTAACCTGTTCTCCAAGCACCATCCATTGTAATTTTCTTTGACAGCAATATTTTTAAAGTATACTTTAATTTACTAATTCAAATGACATAAAAATTATGTTTGTCTGACTTGAGAATTACAGTAAAATGGGATTTTTTTCCCCTAATTTCCAGATTATAGAAGCTAACTACAAAAAATAGATAAGATTTTGCAATATAAATGATTCTATTTCTTTCATCACCTTTCTATGCCTTAACATAAAGTTTCAGGTAATCTAATGACATCTAGAGAATTTTTAAATTTTTTCATAGTTTAACACCCAATAAATCAGAGACTTAACAAACTAGCCAGGTTGGTTCACATTTAAAGTGGACATGATGATTAAAAAAAAAAAAAAAAGTTAGGAGGCAACATCTGTTAGTCCTGACTCTGCTGTATTTATTAGCTCTGTGATCTTGGGTGAAGAGCCCCATTTTTCTTTTCTGGGGAATGAGATCCTGGCAACCTATGCCAAGTGCATTATTAAGAAGTGTATAATGAGGGTTAGATATAACAGAATAAAATAGAGCTAACATGGTCTACACTTTATTCACAAAACCTATAGCCTAGTAAACCATTAACTTCATCGAAGCAGAAACTGCTTGCCATTGGCTGTATCCCTAGCACTCAGCTGAGTTCTTGGAACATAGAGGATACTCAGTAACTATCAGTTAAGTGAATGAATAATAGCGTTTTGCACTCTACTTAAAACAAATTTAGTACTATCTGTTTGCCTATTCTCCCTAGTTATATAGCAAAATTTTTACCATTAACCGTGTATGTGTGTGTGTGTGTGTGTGTGTGTGTGTATGCTTTAATCCTCACAATAATCTTATGACTTAGAAACTTTACAGAGGAGGGAATTGAGGCACTGAGAAGATGAGAATTGTCCAAAATTATATAGCTATTAGCCAGCAGACCCAGGATTTCAAATACTGGCAGTGCAGCTTTGAAGTTCATAATCACTTTGCTTTTATACTTTTCCAAGGAAGTGTAGTGACACCTGATTACCAAAAAAAATTGCCTTCCAGTGACATTTTTCCAGAAATTTCTTTATTACCAGTACAAATGCTTCAGAAGACATGGGGTTGCATTTTGGGGTGATATTCTTTCCTTGTTCAATGGGACACTCCCTCTCCCCTTCACCTGCTAAATAGCAGGTCCCCTGAAACACTGTACCCATTGAAGCATTGTCACTGCCTTTCTTGGGACTACCTCTTCCTCAGTGACAGAAATGTCATACAGGGCTATGGCCTAAGGCAGACGTCCACAAATGTAGAATGGCAGAGTTTTGATCCCTAAATATTTGGCTTCCCCTCAGTTGGGTCCAGTTCTTAAGCTAGGTTTTGTTCCTTTCACCCAGACCCTGACCTACCCATATAAGACCTCTTTCTCTAAAATCCCCACTTCCTGCTTCCATTCAGCTCCTACCTGGGATTTTGGTCCTCGCTCAGAAACTGGCTGACTAAAAGATGTTTATTTCTGGAAGATTTGTACAGGTGTCACCAGGTATGATTGACTACCAAAAGGCACAATAGTGCCTTTTTCTGCTCTCTTAGAGAACAGAAAAAATTTTGAGGTTATGGAGGTTATAGAAGGTTTTTAAGAAGAGATGAGTTTTGAAGAAGTGCTTTCACTTGCTTTTCTCATATTCGTATGATCCGGATATACCTATGAAATGGGCAGGTGGAAAAAAAATGGAGAGGGAAACCCAGGCAAGAATAATGGCATGAGCAAAAAAGTCTAGGATTACACAAGTGCAAGGCATATTTTTGGATTGATGAGCAAATAAACCTAAATACAATATTAAAAAAATTAGTAGGGGATAATTGCTGGAAAGGTGGGCAAGGTATGGCTTTGAAAATTTTGTTCAGAGTGAGAAAACAGAACTTGGAAATCAGGGGTTTTTTATTAGTCCAGTGTTTTTGTTTTTTGTTTTTTCCTTTTCATTTTACAGATAATAAAACTGAGAGAAGAGAGTTGATCAAGGTCACATAATGACTAAGAGGCAGATTTAGGATTTTAACCCAGGTCCTTTTATCTGTGTACATACAGTATTCTTGTATTAGTCCACCAGTATTTTTATCTACATGAAATAATATCACAGGCAGCATTGGTGGGAGAAGTTATAAAAGGGCACCATGCAGCCTTAAGACATAAAATAACAATACTTGTTTTACTCTAATGATGGTAACAGAAGAGAAGTAGTTTACAGGCTGGTTAAGTGTGTTTAAGCTGAAAGTTCTCAGTAGGCTAAACTCATCTCCCAAACTCACTGCAGCAGATAGAAATACTCCTTTCCTCTGCCACCAATAATCTGTTTTTCTATCTCTCAATCTTGCTTAAGTTCTCAGGAATTAAATGGGAAACATGTAGCAAGTTCCACTTTTGGGCGTCACTTGTAATATATCCTTTTAAAAATCTCAGTCGTAAGCAGGTAGTGAATGTCAGAGACGGGCTCTTAGACACATTCAGAGCCAAAATATGTCTAAACATAGTCTCTGGGTGCCACTTAGAAGAATATCATACAAGCTCTTGAGAAGAGATAAGAAACCCCAAATAAACATTCTTGGTTCACCTAGGAAGAAAATATTTTATTAAGTATTGGTCAGCATATTCTGGATATCTTTGGTATGGAAAAGATTAAGTAATATATTTGGTTCTGTGTATGTTTCAGAACATATACTAATTAAGTTCAATGCAGTTGACATAAAGTATTATAAAACACTTAACTTATACCAATCAACACTTAACTGATACAATCTGTCATCTAGACTTAAATTCTGAATTGCCTCTGAAAACACCTATAGGATAATCCTCCTTTCAGGCAAAGAGACGAAGATGAAGTGTTGTGTGGTTTTTGTTTTTTTAAAGTTTGAAAATTAATTAAATCCACTATGCTAGCCACTTTTTAACTTACCATATTTTTAATGATGTCAACAAAGATGTAATTCCCATTTCTCAAATGAGAAAACTGAGGTCTTTTGAGGTCAAGCAACTTCCCTGGGAAATGACATTAAATATCAAAGCCAGCATCCAAGGCCAGTTATCTGCATCCAAATGACTGACATATAATAGGAACCTAATAAAAGTTTATTAAATGATTAGTTCTGCACGCTGAGTAACTATATGATTAATATTACTTATTCAGCAATTTAGCTCTAAATTACGAAGTAATTACAGGGAAGAAAGGCAAGGTCAAGAGAAATCTACATGTTTCAAATTACTTTTCCCTCTCACCAGTCATGTGGGTTAGAAGCAATATATTTAATATGTTCTTTCCCCTCTTCTGCCCTCCACCAGAGGGTGCTGATAAGCAATTAAACGACAAAGTAGAGACAGGAACTGAGAAACAAAATACCATTTCATTTTAACTCACAGCATACATTATTGGCCTCTGTGCAAAATAGTTGACTTTAGAACAGAACTTTTGATTCAACTGAAATAGCTTCTTAGGTTTAAAGTTGCCTTGGAACTAACAACTTGTCTGCCTTCCTGAACTAGTATCTTTATATAGGTAAACCTGACCGTTCTCGCTGAATAAGACTGTACCTCTAGGCAGCATTAGGCTGGTCTAATAGGGCACTGTTTCATATATAACTGAATGCTCTTCAGAAGTACTCTAGTATTCTGGTGTACTTCAGAAACTCTTCTAGTGTGCGCACCAGGATCAATAAATAGTAAAATCCAAGACTGTTGTTATCATTTGCATATCTAGTTTATAAAAGTAAATTTTCTGTTTAGAAATTTTGCTAATTCTATTACAATGGGCAACTTTTTATCTCCCTATGGTGTAATCTGGTTTTAGAGGTTGGGATGCAATGGAAGATTAAAAACAAAAACAAAAAACAAACTTTTGTGTCAAGCTACCTTCTTTTGGTAGAAAAAACTCAAGATAATGTTGGACCACTGCAGAGAAGCATGAAGGTGGGCAATTACAACATGGAAAAGTAGCATCAGATGATTCTCCTTGTTTTCACAAATCCCAGCAGATTAAAAGAAACAAGAACAAAAACAAGTCTGGGGCATTTTTAATTATTTTCATATATATTTCCTAAAAAAAAAAACTGTTTTTAGAAATTTGAGATAATTAAACCAAGAGAGTTACTAGTATTTTGCAACTAACTACAACATCTTTGAAGAACATAGTTAAGGTTATTTGGTAGAAAGACCTAGGTTAGGAGTTGAGAGAACATGCTTGTTCTGTCATTAAGCCAATGTGTGGAACATCTCCTTTTCTCCCCGTTAAATAGGAGGATTAGACTAGGTCTTCTGACGAGGAACTGTCTTTTATTTGAAATCTGTGGGATTTGAAATCTGTTGGGAATGGTGAGACTACTGATAGAAGTTTAAGATTTGGCTACTGATAAACTTCTCTCTGGAGATTCTCCTTACCAGCGTGGAATGGAGCAGTGGAATGCTTGACACGGCGGGTATGGCAGCAGCACTTAACCAAGGCTTCAAGATGTGGGGATCTCCTGGTTGGGATACCAGCAGTTGATGAATTCCAATGGAGGACACTCCAACTCTAATCTTATGACTCTAAATTGAAGCCATCTATCACAGCCATCCTTGTTTCTTCCAACTCTTACTTGCTTGCATGATAGCATGTGTATTTATGTACATAGTAAAAAGCCTCAGAATTTGTTACTGTTGGTATTTATTTCATGAAACGTTACCAACTTGCCAAATCAATTGCGACTATGACACATAACACAGCAAGGCCAGGCAGAGAACACAGTTTTTTGGGCTATTTACACAGGAGTTTGTAGATAATTGATCTTGACCTGCACATCTCTTATAGTGTTCCATTGGTTCCAGATTATTATTAGTCACTTCCTTTTTAACAATGCTTTTTTACGAGGTGACTAAACTGCTATTTAACCCTGCTACAAAAATGTGGCAGTGGGCTAGTCCAGACAAGTGGATGTGCACTTGGTAACTAACATTCTTAATAAGCTTGCTTCAACCTGCCACAAATTAAAGCTCTGTGACTTTTCTAGCACATAAGTGATTAAAAAAAAAAAAAAAAGCTTAGATTGTGAATAAATAAGCTTCTTTGATTTGCACTCTGGTTGGCAGTAAATGAAACTTCAGCCTCACGGTTCAGTTTGCTTAAAACTACCTTAATAATCTGTCTGGTTGACCAGTGAGCATCTGAAAATTTTAAGGGGTGATCCAGCAGTCATTTTAAGGGCTCCTTACTCATGAAAGATTTGGTGTCACTCAGAAATGTGATGCAGTTGAAAACTCCATGGCCTTTGAAGTCAAATCTTGTTTGCCACTTAGTACTTGATTGATCTTAGACAAGTTATTCTACTTCTGTAAGGCTGTTTTGTGACAAATGCAACCATGATTATCTTTAATTTGTAGGATTGTCATGTATGGTAGACCTATGTTAAGCACTTAATATGTAGTTCCTGACAAATTGACGGTATTTAGAAGTAGCAGTTTTCATTAATCCAAAGAAAGTAATTATTGTTTATCTGGCCATAAAACAACAGATAGTAGGGCCTTAATAGCTGTTTGATTGAATGCTTTTCAAATGGCTCTGAGATGAAACTACCTGAGTCTGAATTTTGGCTGACTACTCAGTACCTGTGTGACCTTGGGCAAGCTTCTTAATCTGTGTAGGGCTTAGTATCCTCATTTTTTAAATGAAGATCAATAATAATACCTGTCTGGCAGGATCATTGTGAAAATTAAGTGGGGTAATGTATATATGTATATGTATATATATATATATATATATATAATTTTGCATAATACCAACATATTAAACTCTATAATAGCAATTATTAAAATATTTTAAAACAGTTGTTTCATGGGTATGTGTATATGTATTTCAAATATTAGAAAATTATACACTTCAAAATATGTGTAGTTTAATGTAGGTCATTTATGCCTCAGTAAAGCAATACTCAGCGGTGTGTATGTGCATGTATACGTGTATGTGTGGTATAGGTGTGCCTGTCTGTCTGTCTGTCTGTCTATCTTATCTATCTACTTTGTGTTGCAATAATTGTAGTTAATTCTGGTGCCTTATGATGATAAGCTTCAAATACGGTTTTTAAAAAAGCTCATGTTAATTTCTTTTTAAAACACAAAGGGAATCGTATTTTACAAACTGATTTTTAAAACATAAATATATTAGGTTGGTGCAAAAATAGTTGCGATATTTGCAATTATTTTTACTCTTTCAAACCACAGTTACTTTTGTACCAACCTAATAGTAAAACTATAGTTTCAGAATTGTTAGGTTGTGCTATTAAGTGTATCACATGAGGGCTAGGGTCCTGCAGGTGACTAAACTGAATCTTCTTAGTGGCGTATTAAGATCACAGTCCATTAAAGCTGGAAGACATCTGAGAGCTCATTTATCTGGGATGCTCCGATATTTTACAAAAGAGAATATCAAGGCTCTTGGTGCCTGGCCCATGGTCCCATAATTCAGTCTCCTAAATTCTACTCCAATACTCGTAAAATGCCTTAGTGTTTGTCATTTAACAGTAAGGAAGAAAGACAGGCTACAAGTATGTGTTTAGGAGAGGGCTAAAATTTGGCTAGAAAATAAAAAATGCTTTTAAGAACTAATTCATATTTTTCACAAAAGCATTATTAACAAGGGCCTCATAAATAGCCCAAGAGACAAGCTTAAAATAATGATACTGTGTTAATGACTTGTCAGAGATAGCCAATGATCAATTATGATGGTTTACAAGAATTGTCTTTTACACATTGTCCTAATATTTCATTTTAATCTGTTTATAAAGAAAACATTATATGCTTTCTTAATGATGTAAGGAGAAACATTGAGTAGCTTCTAAAACTTCACAAAACAATGTGCTTTTTGGGCTTCTCAGTTGTTTCAAATAATTGCCTTTATTATTTATGAAAATTAGTTTCATCTGTATAGTTTAGCAATTCACAGCTGTTTTTGAATTGGGAGTTTGTGTAAAAAATCATCAAAGACCCCCAAAGAGCCTTTGTTTATATGGATTCTGTCTATTGACATTTGTCATTCAAAATTAATATTGAGAAAAAAGTAAATGTTTATTTAAGATAACAATAATAAATCCATTACGTGTTAATATAAATATCATTTTTTAATGAAAAGTTATTTTCCAGAAAATAAAATTAGTGAGTAGAGTGGTGTTTTACACTTTTCCAAATTTCCATAGTGTCTGGCTTCATAGAAGACAGCTGGAATCTCATATTTACTGCATTCAACCTGTTGTGATATATTGTTTTGGTTGAAGTATATGAAGAAAATCTGGCCTCACACATATCCGTAGTTGGAAAAGGAGAAGTATTTTAATAGTCTTTTCAGATACTTGTGGATATTCTTTGATACTAAACCATAACTCGACCAGTGATAGTTTTCTAAAGGTTAGTTTCAATGTGATATCTGGAGCTGGACCAGTGTTCTTTTTGTTCTTTGTTACAATAGAGCCATTGGTCTGTCTAGCACTTTGAATAGATCCTTTGCCCGTGCATAATTTTATAACATGCATTCATTGTTCATTTGGAGAGTATTGGTCCTCTGAGTTATGCATATTTTCTAATGTTGACAGATTACATTATATGGTGTCAAAAAATCAAATCTATTGATATCACCACTGATCTCATTAGAAAAATCGTTAAGCATTGGGAAGCTGTTGAACTCATGATGGTTGATAATTGTCCAAATTTTTAATTTTTACTTATAAACTCAAACTTTGTCATTGGCAATTACTACTGTCAGACTTGTTCCTTGAAGTAAGAGGCTTGCTTCGTTCATTGTGGTGGGAAATCCTGTCAAATACCTAAATCCAAATAACCAAATTTGTCTGCCAGTCATTTAAGTAACAGTAGTGTTCCATGAAAAAAGTAGCTCATTGAGCACACAACTCAAACAATTGCGTAAGTGCTTTTTCCTCAACACAACCATTACTCTACTATGCAGTGGGAGTGCTTTATGCATACTTCCCATTTGTCACATAGGATATTAAAAAATGTATACTCGAGTGTTAAGTTTAATTAAAAGTAATAATTTTTACTGATTCAACAGGGACATCCCCAAGTGAAACTGGCATTTTTACAGTGAATACATGGCCCTGGAGAGTTTAGCATAGTTTGGTGCCACTCCTTTGATTTGTGGTAAGATACTAGCAGTTTTACCTACCATTGCTTTTTTACCATCAGTGTAAACACCACAGTGAAAAAGTCAAGGCTGGCCCAGTGGCTCAGGCAGTTAGAGCTCCATGCTCCTAACTCCGAAGGCTGCGGGTTCGATTCCCACAGGGCTCTTAACCACAAGGTTGCCAGTTCAATTTCTCGAGTCCTGCAAGGGATGGTGGGCAGCGCCCCCTGCAACTAAGATTGAACACGGCACCTTGAGCTGAGCTGCCTCTGAGCTCCCAGATGGCTCAGTTGGTTGGAGTGCATCCTCTCAACCACAAGGTTGCCGGTTCGACTCCTGCAAGGGATGATGGGCTGCGCCCCCTGCAAGTAGCAAGGGCAACTGGATCTGGAGCTGAGCTGCGCCCTCCACAACTAAGACTGAAAGGACAACAACTTGACTGGGAAAAAAGTCCTGGAAGTACACACTGTTCCCCAATAAAGTCCTGTTCCCCTTCCCCAGTAAAATCTTTAAAAAAAGAAAAAGTCAAATGCCATTGAAGTATTATTATGAAAATTATTTTGACATTGTGGAACCCCTAAAATGATCTCAAGAACCCTCTGTCTATAGACTATGCTTTGAGAATCATTAGCATAGTTAATATGTTCCTAAGAAAATACTAAATACCTTCTATAAGAAGAAAAGATAAAACTTCAAATAGACTTTAAAAGTATTCACTAACAGATGAAATATCTACTCTTTGGCAGATGTATTTTCCTTTAAGCCATCCTCACAGAAAACCTGTTAGGAAAGATAATATTTTTTAAAAAAAATTTATTGGGGTGACAATTGTTAGTAAAATTACACAGATTTCAGGTGTACAATTCTGTATTACATCATCTATAAATCCCATTGTGTGTTCACCACCCAGAGTCAGTTCTCCTTCCATCACCAAAAATTTGATCCCCCTGATTCTCATCTCCCACCCCCCACCCCCCTTACCCTCTGGTAACCACTAAACTATTGTCTGTGTCTATGAGTTTTTGTTTCTCATTTGTTTGTCTTGTTCTTTTGTTGTTTTGGTTTATATACCACATTTCAGTGAAATCATATGGTTCTCTGCTTTTTCTGTCTTATTTTACTTAGCATCATACTCTCAAGATCCATCCATGTTGTCACAAATGTTCCTATATCATCTTTTCTTACAGCCGAATAGTATTCCATTGTGTATATATACCACAACTTCTTTATCCATTCATCTATCGAAGGACATTTTGGTTGTTTCCATGTCTTGGCCACCGTAAATAAAGCTGCAGTAAACATTGGAGCACACGTGTCTTTATGTATAAATGTTTTCAGATTTTTTGGGTAGATACCCAGGAGAGGGATTGCTGGGTCATATGGTAATTCTATTCGTAATTTTTTGAGGAACCTCCACACTGCCTTCCATAGCGGCTGCACCAGTCTGCATTCCCAACAACAGTGTAGGAGCGTTCCTTTTTCTCCTCAGCCTCTCCAACACTTGTTACTATTTGTCTTGTTGATGATAGCCGTTCTGACTGGGGTGAGGTGATGTCTCATTGTGGTTTTTATTTGCATTTCTCTGATGATTAGTGATGTTGAGCATTTTTTCCTATGTCTATTTGCCATTTGTATGTCCTCTTTGGAGAAATGTCTCTTCAGGTCCTCTGCCCATTTTTCAATTGGGTTGTTTGTTTTTTTGTTGTTGAGTTTCATGAAGGAAAGATAATATTTTTATAGAGGAAGAAACCGAGATTTGAGATATAAACAATTGATTGGAGTAAATAGTTGAACAGTGACTAGCAGAAGTCAATTTGTACTCAGGACACTGACAAGAGGATCAAGAAGGATCGGAAGACAAGCACAAACTGGGAGAAAATATCTACAAAAAATACATCTGATAAGGGACTGTTATCCAAAACATAACAAAGAACTCTTAAAACTCAATAACAAAACAAACAATCTAATTAAAAAATGGGCCAAAGGCTTTAAACAACCCAAAGAAAATATACAGATGGAACATACTAAAAGAGCTTTACATCATGTGTCATCAAAGAAGTGCAAATTAAAACAACAATGAGATACCACCACACACCTATTAGAATGGTCAAAATCTAGAACACTGACAACACCAAATGCTGGTGAAGGTTTGGAGCACCAGGAATTCTTACTTATTGCTGGTGGGAATGCAAAAAGGTACAGCCACTTTGGAAGACAGTTTAGTGGTTTCTTACAAAACTAAATACGCTTTTACCATACGATCTATCTATTATGCTCCTTGATATTTACCCAAAGCAGTTGAAAACTTATGTCCACACAAAAACCTATACACAGATATTTATAGCAGCTTTATTCATAATTACCATAACCAAGCAACCAAGATGTCCTTCAGTAGGTGAATGGATAAATAAACTGTGGTACATCCAGACAACAGGATGCAATTCAACACTAAAAGGAAATGAGTTCTCAAGCCATAGGAAGACATGGATGAACTTGAAATATGTATTACTAATTGAAAGAGACCAATTTGAAAAGGCTACATTCTTTTTGATTACAGCTATATGACATTCTGGAAAAGGCAAAACTCTCCTCTTAGCCTCTGGAATGGAGATGGTTAATGTGGATAACTGTGGAGACGAGCCCACTGAGGAGCCAGCCATTTGTAGTACCGAGGACTTTCAGTGAGCACTTTCCTCCAGTTCCTCCTATAACTGGGCTGTTTGCAAAGGTAGTCACAGTGTGAAGTTAATCACCATTTCTCTTCTCCGGGTCCTAAAAATAGTGATCATTGAAATGATAACAGCTTTTCTGCCTATGTCAGTACAGTTTCAAAGCCAACTTTTACTTATCTTATCACGTTTAACCCTTTCAAAAGTCCATTGAGGTAATTAGGGCAGGGATTACTCAATTCAATTAATAGATGAGCAATAAATTTAATAAAAAATAAAACAAATAAATGAGGAAACTCTGGCTTAGAATAGAGAAATGACTTTATCAAGATCAGGAGGCTAGGCAGTACTTGAATGGAGATTATTCTGGCTCTTGGTCAAGATATCTTTCCATTACGCTATACTGCTTCTAATTGTCAGTGATATTTACCATCATTACTATTTCATTACCAGAGGATTTCAGGGTGGGGAAGGAGGAGTGTTTTCAAATGAAAAATATTGTGAAGGTAACACTTGAAAGTTAGCCTATGATTTTTTTTGTAGTAGTAGTTAGACATTTACACCCCTCACAAAGTGATAACCCCCCTCTGCCAATCTACTACCCCTCTGACATATACAGCTGTTACAATTCCATTGCCTCTATTCCCTATGCTGTACTCCACATCCTGTGATTTTATATATATATAAAAATTATAGTTGACATTCAGTACTATTCAGCTTCAGCTTCAGGTGTACACTGCAGTGGTCAGACATCTACACTGTCCATGAAGTGGTCTCCCTAATAAGACAAGCGTCCATCGGACACCCTATAAAATCTTTACATTATTGATTATATTTCCTAAACTGTCTTTCATATCCCCGTTATCCTATGCTTCTTATCCAACTAAACTTTGCCTTATTGAAATGAAATAAATTGAGCTAATTGTGACAGTTATGTTAATAAATGTGGTTGAATAGAAATGACAGAATCAATGTATTTTGCTTTTTAAAAAAATGAATCAGGTCTTCTAGCATTTGTAAAGTACAACGCCAACACATCTAGATGCAAAAGCCCCTAACCAGACTAAATGAAAAGTAACAATAATCAAACACATGATTTTGTTCAGTATAATCTGTATGACAGAACACACTTCACCTGATAGAAAATACCTGAATATTTATTTGATATTTGCGTTTTCCATTCCAATATTTGTCTTCAGATGATTGTTAAAAATTAGCCTTATTATTGACACATGTTTGAATTGTTATTATGACCCAATATTGTGTCTTTGGCAGATCCCTATATTTTGGTTTCCTCATATATCAGTTTAATTCACACCTCCCCGAAAGTTAGCAATAGACGTTTTCAGTGTACTAGTGGCTACTCTATTTTATTTCTAACAATAATAAAAGAAACTTCACTTTATATCATTGTTACATTAAATACATATGTTTCATTTCATGAACAACGAAGAAAAATACCCTTTTCTGGCTATTTAATATAGTTTTAATTATTCTTTGTAGACAAAAGTAACATGCATTCATATTTGCCTAAATTTAATTTAAACCTCAAAATAGTTATTTAATATCTGACCCACTATAAACTTTAATAAAAGTAAAATGGATTGCTTTAACAGTCTGGGCCAAACTAGGCATATTCTTTGGGCAATGTTTTAGATCCTAAGAGTAAACTGAATGTGTGCCAGGCCTGTGCTAGGTGCTTTCCATGTATTATGGAATCAGAAGCTGTAATAATGATCTGAAATTGTGGATTAACATTGATTAAAGCATAAATGACATAGTCATAATGTGTGGAAACTTATTTAAAAAATGCTTTCAGCAAACACTCTTTCAGATACCCTCCAAAAATGATTTACAGAATCTTTTCCTTCCGTGGGAATTAGGAAACTGACGTATTTATTCTACTAATCAGAAAAGTGACATGCTTGGGGAAGCGATGTGTATGGTACCCTTATTTTCGGCTTGTTTCAGTTTCCTGGAGCCCCAGTCTATTGTCTAACGCGTAATAGCCTTGACTATTTTAACATCCTGTATATGGAAAAATTTTCAAATGTTCAGAGCCTTCCTGGTAATGTAATACCTGGGTTACTAGAGTGATCTTTCTAATCTAGCTTCAGAAATATTAGGTTGCTGCAAAAGTAATTGTGGTTTAAAAGGTTAAAAACAATTGCAAAAAATGCAATTACTTTTGCACCAGACTAATAATAGAAAATATGCAAAAACTAAAACCCTTTTGTGAAACATGGTCTCATTTTGTTTACAAGTGATGAATTTTACTTTTTGCAGATGTGTCTAGCTGAATCAGGGCTCTCTTATCCTTGCCATCGACTGACAGTGGGAAGAAGATCTTCACCTGCACAGACCCGGGAACAATCCGAAGAGGTAAGCCTGTTTTCCAGCTTTTCAATGAACAGAAGGCCTATTCTCCACCCACCTGCCCATTTCCTATTCTTTTTTATCTGCTGCAGCAATGAATAGATAAAGTTAACGTAGCGTGAATAAAGTCTCAGTAAATTCTTGGAAGCAGAAACTTTCCATGCAAGGTTATTGCTAATGTGCTCTTTGTTGTTCTATAAGTTTCATGTTTCAACAGACAGAATTCAGGTTGATTGGTTGAAATGAGTTTTACTTAAAACTGTCAGGTTACAAAGGGATTTTCTTCGCTGCTGACTATATAGTTGAGTACATTTATTAGGATTGACCTTGAAGGTCTTTAACTCATTGAGTTGGTACATCTTCTACGAGCCAGGCATTATGATTGGTATACTAGGTAACAAAGAATAACAATGTACCTATACCAAGGTGCTCAGAGTCAAAAGCGATAGATCAGTAAACTAATAATAATGACATAATGTAATGAATGCAATGATAGCAGTCAGTGCACACAGGGTGCTATAGAAACAAAAGGGGCAGATAAGACTGAACATACTTATTTGTATGATGTGCCTGAGTGTGTCTTTGTGGGTCTGAACGATATTAAAAGGCAGTATCTTTGTCATGGCTACAAATAGCACCCTGTGTCCAACTATGACTGGTTATAAGGGAATGGGAATGTGAGCCTGAACATTACAGTTTATTTATTTAAAAAATATTTATTATGCTCCTACCATGTTCTAGGAAAAGTCATCACCATGACTTAAAAAGTGTATGCAACAGAGGTCATAACTAAATAGCGCAGAGAGTTTTACACCATGGTTTTTCAGGCTATAGCATGATCCAGGTATTTAAAAGCTTGGGCTGGTTCAGTAAAACCGTTTTCCACTTACATTTCTATACAAAATATGGTTCAAAATTTTTGTTTAAACTGAATATATATTTTGGGTGCTTACTATGGGAGTTTCCACAGCACCTCTCCAGCCATCCTCTGAGTATGTATTTATATTACTTAAATATGTGAAAGTGAAATGAGACTGCGTAAGTGAAATTCTCATCTATGATCATCCTGTGAAAATGATAATTTGCTACTCAAACTGGTTTTTAACATTTTTTAGAAATCAACAAAGAAAGAAGGTTTTCCCCCTGCTATAATACTACAGTACTATTTTCTTGGACCTCTAAAAATGGTAATTTCTTTTAAAGAGCCCACACCATTTTTTCCAGCAGTTTATCTTACTAATCCTCATGAAAGAAAAAATGATACTGAGTTTCACTGCTTGGCAAAAATTGCCAAAAATAATTGACTGAAATATTTCTTTCTAATATTTTTGAGTATATTTTTAATGGCAAAAGTAGATTATGCTTCAACTCTTTACTGGATAAATCCACTAACATTGAAAGGTGGCCAACTAGCTCCACCCAAAATTCTTAATTCTTCCATGCTCTGAGAGGTGACAGATACCTGTTTCACTTTATTTTATTTCCTTCTGTCACCCTCATCATTATATGTATTCTTTGGACTGTTCCTGCAACAAAAAGAAGTCAGTGTCATAGAGTGAGGATAGTGTTTGTGAGGCCGGCGCACTCTTTAGGTTAATTACAGAAGGGAGAATGGGGTTAGGAGGTTTTGCCAAACCAAAACAGCCACAGCCTTAGGAATATCTTGAAATCTGATTATCTGTGATGAGTCCATTATTTTTCCTTCCCTGGCTAACTAACTGTAAGTAAATACCACCTCCTGCAGTGAGCTCCTAAGAAATGAGAAAGAAGCTGTGACTTGGTTTTTATGTTATCATAGGCTTGGTTTTTATGTTATTGAGGGATTTTATATTCGATTTCTACTGTTCCATCCATTCATCCCTCATTCATTTAAACATTTGTTTAATGTCTTCTAGGTGCCCAACACTAGGGCCACTGCCTGTATGCTGAAAGAGCTCACCCAGAACATCCGCTCAAAATAGATAGGTGTTTTACCTCCAATGACAGGGTTCTGTCTTCATGAGGCAACCAGTTCCATTGTTGAGCAGCTCTGTCCTTATTATTAAGCTGGAACTTATATCCTTAATAGCTTCCACCCAGTGGCTCTGCTTCTTTCTTCTGGTTTTAACCCTTTTCCTACATGACTTGATATTTTTCAAGACAATTACCATTTTACTATCGACTGTCTTTACTATCTCCTTAAGTTAGGAAGGAGATATTTGAAACCAGTACTTAAATTCAAGTTTTGAATTTTATGGGTTAGAGTTATGCATCTTCTACCTGGGGACATTTTATTTCTTACATTCTCCTTCTGGCCCTGCAATTATGTTTTCTTTTTGATAACTTAACATTTTCTGTTTCCTTCCCATCCTCCCGTTGCTCCTGAGCCCCCCTGTAATGATCTTCCCGTATCTCTCGGCACCTAGCTAGGTACCTGTCTCTCCTCTTCCAAGCTGCTTGGGTGGGGCAGTGGAGGGACTCCTTGGTCCCAGACTCCTTGGGAATTGTCCAGTCCTCAGTTGACAGTGAAGAATACCCCAAGAATAACAAAAAACAAAATTTAAATGCAGTAATGTTAAAACCATTGTTTATAACTTCAGTTAAGGTAACATCTATTGAATAAATGCTCACTATGTGCTAGTCAAATGACTATAATTGATAATTTTATTATATAATTAATGAGAAAATTGAGGCAAGCACAAGACACTGGGGGAGCACAAATATTCTTAACCTTTAAGAATGTTTGCAAGCAAAAGCCTTGTCTACCTTATCTACCTCTGTAGCCCTAACACCTAGTGTAGTGCCTGGCACTTACCAGCCACAGAAAAAATATTTATGAATGAATACTTAAAAAAAAAAAAGGATGAAAAACTAGAGGAGTTGAAATCCAAATCAAATTATGAATAATGAGTCACATACAGCCAAATGAAGAAACATGGAAATAATATCCCATTCAAGGAAACAGCATGATCTGCTTAAAAGATAGGGAGAGATGAGTGCAGTTTGGTGCTTGTGCAAAATAAAATGGGAGACAATGAAAGATAAGAGATGAAGCTAAGGTGAATAGTTCTTTTATGTCTAGTGGGGAACTTGTACTCTGGGAAGCCATAGAAAGCTGTTAAGTGGAGAATGATTTGGGGAGGGGGGTGTCTTCTCTGTCTTTTAGAGAAGAGCACTTTGGCTGCTCTGCAGAGGCTAGATGTAAGGGAAGCAAGACTGGAGACAGAGAAATCAGATATGACTATTATATTGGTACAGGCAAAAGATAATGAGATCCTGAGCTAGAGCATCATTAGTTAAAACAGAGAAGGATATGGAGTTAGGAAATATTTTGGAGGGAAAATTAGTAGGATTAGTAACTAATAGGATATGCTGGAGAAGAGAAAGAAAGAGGAGCTAAGAACGATACAAGATAAGGCAGACAAGCTAAATGGCAATCCAGTTCCTCCTGAACATCCCTATCTGAATGCCCACTGCAGATTCATTCTGTACAAAACTGAACTTATCATGTCTCCCCCAAACTCTATCTCCTCATGCATATTGATGCTCATTGTCGACCCAAGCCAGAAACCGTTCATTCCAGTTACTGTGGGACTTGTTATTCTTTGAAACTGTCCCAATCGATCCCATACATCAAGATTTTTATGAACCTTTTTTTTTCTATTCAAGTAATGGTATTTTCATATCAGCATCAAATTTGTTACTCTACTTTGTTGAGAAGTTTCTTGCTGTTAAAATTTATATTTTGTCCATTATCTTGATTCTGCCTTCACTAACCTCTCCAACAACGTGGGATGGGTAAAAGGGGCCTCTTACATTTTTATTCTCCTCCCTCTATTGGTTCCTTCTCTTCATCCTAAAAACGTTCAACTCTGTTCGTCCTAAAGAAATATAGATTCCTTCAAACTCAGCTTCCACTCAAGCTTTAGTTTTATCTTTCCTTTTTTTCACAGCCAAGCTTCATAGAGTAATCTATACTGAATGACTCGATTTCTTCATCTTCTGTTTACTTAACTCACTACAACTTGGTTTCTTTTACCATGTGACTA
This sequence comes from Rhinolophus ferrumequinum, assembly GCF_004115265.2. Taxonomy (NCBI): domain Eukaryota; kingdom Metazoa; phylum Chordata; class Mammalia; order Chiroptera; family Rhinolophidae; genus Rhinolophus; species Rhinolophus ferrumequinum. Next base: position 36,156,913 of record NC_046292.1, on the reverse strand, counting down.
AAATTGAATGTAAGTCTTAGAGTCAGGTAATAGTTTTTGTAAGATAACCATGCTTTGCCATCTCTTCATTTTCACAGCCACGTTTGTGGGTCAATATTAGTCACATTCTACTGTGGGGATGAAAAGACACTTGCCCAAAGTCATACAGATAATGGTAGAGTATTCAGTGCCAGGTCTTTTGATTATTAATTCCGGTTTCTGTGTCGTGTTTTTTGGGTTTTTTTTTTTTGTCATAATACCATAGTTCGCTCTTTCTTAATTCTTATCCTACTGAACCTGTTTATACACAGTTCTTGTCTCCACTGAAATTTTCTCAGACCTTGCTTCTAAGATTCTCTCTCTCAATTGACTTTCTAATCTTTGACAGCTATCTCTCCATCTCTTTTACTGTTTTTTTCTTTCCCCAACTGAAATATTTATGAGACACCTCGTATATTCTATAAACTTTTATCCTTATCAGTTCTCTTCCTTTATTTTTTAACCGAGTGATTCATATTCCTTCCTGTAACCTCAGCTATTATTCATATGTTGATTATTTCCAAATCTAAATCCTTTCTGGACCTCTTTACTGAGCTACTAAGAAGACTTTTTTCCAGCTGCCTATTTGATGTTTTTACCTGATTGTCCTACAGCTTCCTCAAATTTATTCTCTCTGAGAACTGGCCTCAGTATCCTTCCTCACCAGACCTGACCTTCTCTACCCACGCAGTCACCTAAATCTTGGTGTCATATTTGCCTCTTCCATTTTTTTCATCCTCAAATCTAATTGGTCAACAGTTGCTATCAATTCTGCTGAAGTATATTTTAAATCTGTCCCCTTCATTGAATTCCCAATGCTACTGCTCAAATATAGGCTCTCAAGTCCTCTCACTTGGAACTTTGAAATAAGTCTCCCTTCTCATGTGTTCAGCTCTAATCTGCCATATGCTGCTACACCATCCCAAACGCGTGCCTGCAAACACACGGCCCTCAGAGTTGTTCCCTTGAACAATCCTTTGCCAAAAAACCTTTAGCGATTTCCTGTTGCCATCAGAGTACTCATCAAGTCCAAATACCTTAGTGTGCATCAAGTCCAAATACCTTAGGGACTGCCACAGTCTAAATACATCACACCTTTGCCCTTACTGCCAGTCCACATTCCTCTCCGATACACAGAGCTGATGATTCGGTTTGCTTTTCTGAATTTTTTAATGTATCCAATTCTTTGCTTAAGGTTTTTCTCTGCCTAGAGGAGTATAACTCCCTCCGTGCCAATTTTCCATTACACACACTCTGCAACGCTGATATCTATTTTTATGGTGTGGGTTAAACATTAGCACTTACGTGAAGCTTTGCACAGTGTTCTTCACTGGTCCTAGAATAACTAATCACTCCCTCCTTTATTTACCAATAGCATTTGCTTATACTTTTATTGTACTTCTTATCACACTGAAAAAGACATATTTGCAACTAAGTGTATCTTCCTTTAGAATGGGAATTTCTTGAATGCTGGAACCATGTTTTATCTCGGTGTCCCTAGCTTTTAATGTGGCGCTTTGATATAAGTAGTAGTTGGTGAAGGGAATATCTGCTTCAATTATAGTCTTGCCTTAGTGCCAAGTATGTATGAGTTCTAAAATTTTGTCTCAAACAGTTTGGTTATTAGCTCCTTTAGGAAGTCTGCTCTGATCCCTCCCCTTCCCAGTGCGTTAAGTGCTCTCCTTTGAGCTTACCTGTCATAAAACTTATCACAAGGTATTATAATTCTCTTCATATTTTATATGGTGTTCCTTAGAGAGCATAGTCTGTATCTTTCACACAGGTCCAGGCAGTGTGCGACTTAGTAGGGGTTTGTAAATGTTTGTTAAATGATAAAAGGAATAAGTGAATAAAGTAAACAGCTAAAATAGGATCACAAGTTTTTTTTTAGTTGTTTTTAAAATTCCGAATGAATAGTTTCTCTGGATTCAAAAAATTTTAGGGCAGCCGTGACTGAACCAAGAGATTATCTATTCTCATCAGCAAACATTAATGAAAAAAGATTGTTTATCTCATTTTTTAGAAAAAGCTTTTCCTAACCTGGTAGATGGCTGATAAAAAAAAAATGTGAAGAGATTGGGAGTCCCTTATACATAATTAAGTAGCTCATTCTTGCAGATACTTCAATAATTCATATTTGAAATATACTTTTTCAACAAAATCGGCTTTTTAGATACCTCCCTTTGAAGATATCGTTGTAGGACTTCGCTTTCTGGAATCTTAAGAGATTTGGGAATTCTATACTTTGTGAAGGCAAAATGAATAATAAGTTACATAGGGACAAAATTTAATTACCACCTGAGTATGAGGTAAAGTCCTAATGTTATGGGAAGGGGCTATTATTTGCTTGAAAACTGAATTAGGAGAAAGGAGATAGGTATGGGGGAGTGAGGTAAAAGGGGTGAGAAAAAAAGATGATATGTAGAACAATCCCTTTCTTTCCATCTCTGTGTCCTCCAACCCTCCTTAACCTGATGCCTGATGTGCGAGTACTAGGCAAGACTAAGTGAAGGCTGAGATAGTAGTTTAGCTGGTAGAGGGAGTGAGAAGGTTGGTCGTACTGCATCATTGTTTCTTTCCACTTGCCTGTGAACCTGGGTTATGCATCCAAAAGGAACATATAGTGTGTGCCTTTTAGATCCTGAGCCTTTACCTGTTTAAGACTGAGCCTCAAAGTTCAAGGGAACTCTGTGCTCCAGATATTTGCCTGCCTGAAACACAGAGGGAATTCAAGCCCAGTTGTGGTCTTAGTAAATGTGTTGTTTTGTAGAGGAGGCATCCTTGCTGTTTTGAAATAAGAAGGCGTTTTTGAATTTTTAAGCTGTCACCTTGCTAAAATAAGGAGGGGTTCTCGGCTCTACAAAGCAAAACGCTAAAGTAGGATTAGGATCGCAAGTAGAACCAAGGCTTCTGTGAGAAATAGTGTACAGTCAGAATAGCAGATAGACTGCTTAGGGCAAGGACCATCATTTGTATTCATCCAGTCAATTATTATCTTCTCTGTTCAAACCATTGGGAAGATTGTCTTTGAGATAACAGGGAAAGTGTTACAATTCTGGGCATTGATGCTTGGTTATGCTCAGGAAGGCGATGCCAAGCCTACTGAGGCAAATGGAGAAAATGTCTTGGCTTCCTCATTTGGAGCTGGAGCTGTTAGGCTCACTAGATCAGTAGTTTTTGAAATTTAACAATAGTGTCCTGAGGTCCTTCAGAGGTACCCCAGCTGCCGAAGGGATGGATATGAGGAAGAAAAGTCCAAGCCCAGGAGCATTAGGCTCCCCAGTGCCCTGTCCCTGCATCAGCCAGAGTGACCTTCCTTTTATATATTCTATGCACTCTAATTTTACATAATATTTTACCTGGGGACAAGCGCAGGAGGTAATCTGTGAAAAGAAGTTTGAAAACCATTGATGAGAGATCTTTAAAATCTCTTCCAACTTTAAAATCTATGATTCTATGACTGGCTAAATTCTAACATTCCCTATAGGTAAGTTTTATGAGTTTTTGAGTCAAGTTTCTCTTAATGCTTTTCTAAGTTAAATACTTATATCTAAGTTGGGCTCTTATGCATAGTCTGAAGGATTAAAGAGTTTCCCCATTTTCATAACTTAAGTACATAATGCCATATTTTAAATGATAGAAATTTCATTTATTAAATCATCTTTGTAGACTTTATTTATTGAACATAGTACAGATAGGCATTTAGCCAGCTGGTACGCCGTTCTGATCCAAGGCATGAATATTTGTCAGTATTCACAACTCAGTTTGAATGTTTTAAGTCTCATTATTTTTGAAATCCCATTCTAACCTAGAGATCAGCAGCCTAGTTCATATTTTGAAGTTGTTTTTAATTGTAATACCTTAAATCTCAGCTGATGTTGCTGAAAACAAAATAAGCAGAACATGTTTATCAGTGCTCAGTGTGTAGTATATTCTCAATAAATGTTTATTTAATTGAGGCATCATTATTACATCTCATATTTAATAGCCTTCATTTTACAAAGAGCTTTCATATATAGTATATTTCATGTTATCTTTCAGTAACACTGTGAGGATAATGTACTATATTCACTAATGAGAAATTTGAGAACCATTGCAGTAGGGAAGTGCCAAGTTTGTAAATGCTACCCTTGTTTTACTTGGCAAGTATAGATTGGTCTTTAAAGACTCCTATATCTTCCTTTGTTTCTGATCTCTCTGATTGTATCTATCTCATTTATTGAGCATATATTTATTGAGCCCTTAATTGTGTTACTGTAGGCTAGGGATAAAACACACAAAAGTCCTTGTCTTTATTGAGTTTGTAAGCATCCATCATTTTCCTTCAGTCTCTAACCTTTAATCTTAGGGCATCACTGCAAGTTTAGAAATATATGTAAGCCTTAAACTGAAAAATATTAATCGTTGCTCTAGCAAATGGCTTCTTATTTAATAAAATTTTTATAATGCTAAATGTTATTATATAACTTATATTTGGGAATTTAATTTCCTAAAGTCAATATGAAACTAATCAGGACTTTCCTTAAATAGCAAAGCACCGATGTTCATATGGTTAGTGATAGTGATGGAGATGACTTTGAAGATGCTTCTGAATTTGGGGTGGATGATGGAGAAGTATTCGGCATGGCGTCATCTGCTCTGAGAAAATCTCCAATGAGTGAGTATTAATAGCTCTTTGGGTCTAGCACTGTAATTCTCCCTCCTAGTGCAGAAACTGATGAAGAAAAGTAAACTTAAAAATGTCTTTCTGACTTTCAGGTTTGGAGAGAGAAAATATAGCCAGTAGGCATTATTCATTAGAACTGGAGCCTCTTGAGTTTTTATTTTATTAAGCCCAACATTTCCCAGTGCTTTAGTAAAATCATTAAAATGCAAGGGAATGTAACTTTTGTTTTACATGTATAATTAGTTATAAATCTCTCTGTTTATTTTAAACCTAGTGGTGGATAAATAGCTGTATTTTCTGTGACCATACTTGTTTCCCCACATCTTATTGGGGATACCAGTTTTAACAGTAGTAATACTACTTTTCCATTCACTGGTACCCATCTTTAGAAGACAAAAATAAACTAAATGTGCCATCTTCCTCACTTCCATCTTATAAGATGCATACTATAGAATCACAGTGTTTGCTATATGCAAAATGACCATTAAAATAAGTCTCTTAAATGGCTCATTTACTCTGAAATTAGGGAACTCCTGTGGACAGAAATAGATATGACATTTACATAACATTGACTATTTCCCTGATTATTAAGGTCTTTAAAATAATTTGAGATACTTTTTACATAATATAGTCACAAGATGTCATTTCAATAAAACATTGAAATCCTAATTGATGTCTGGCACGTATTGTAAATGCTTATTAGCAGAATTGTGTCAGTTTTTCCAAAATTTATGAGCTTGGAATTTTTCCAAGTTTCTATTTTAAGGTTTGATGAAATCCAATGTATATCGAGTTAAAATGTCTCCTCAGATATATCACAGAAGCTAAAATTTTATTTCCTCTTTATTGATTAAATATATTTCTTATATGTGGGATTAGATGTTATGTGGTTTGTTTTTTGTGTCTATTTGTTTTGTTTTTTTTGTTTTTGTTTTTTCTTTTGTTTGTTTTTTAGTGCCAGAAAACGCAGAAAATGAAGGAGATGCCTTATTACAATTTACAGCAGAGTTCTCTTCAAGGTAGGGTTAGGACATTAACTGTATAAAATTGATGTTCTTTTAATGCTACTGTGATTTTTCTGGAGCAATTATAATCATTGATTGTTTTTAATTTCTCCTTAAAATAGTCAAAGGATACATTTATCAATCTATATGTTCCTGATAGAGAAACACATAGTATTCAATGCCAGATAATAGTAAACCATTTATGCCGCTTCAGAGATATATTCATCTTATTTCTATATCTTTATTGAAGCATAATAAATGTATCACTAATTTAATATCTTGACTGTATTCCCAAAGGACTAGATTATAGGATACTACTTTTTAGTATATCCTAGGACAAATGAAATATCCTTTACAATAATATTACATAAAAAGATAATTTAAAAATTTTAAATGTTACTGAATTTTTCTTTTAATTTTTGTTTTTAAATCATTTAGCATTTCTTCTTTTAAGAGTCTACTATAACATGTTCTGTATGCATCTGAGATTCTCTTAAGGTGTTTAAGCAAAGACAATTTAAATACTTAACCCTAAAATTTCATGTAAATAGTTCTCTTTAGTTCTATTTTCTGATGTTATATTATATTTTGGAAACTTTGCAGGATACCATTTTTTCCCTCTCTGTTGGACTTCCAGACTAAATGAACTAAAATGGAAGATTAAGGCCACTATAACTAGGAAAATCTTATGAAAGTGGGTAACCAGGACTTGATACTTATAAATGGCATGGTTTTGTGGCACTTATTAAATACATTTGCTAGATGTACTTAAAATTCCAGTGTTCTAAATATCACTTTAGACCAAGAAGAATTCCAAAAACTAATGAAGCTCATTCCCAAGCCTTTAAAAAAATGTTTTAATGTTTGGTCTGTTCTTAAGAGACATTAGCCCTGACATTTACTTAAGCCATTGGTTAGACTTGTGAAACTTTGAAGTAAATTTGAAATGAATTTTAATTAATAGACATAATTTTTCCTATAGATATGGTGACTGCCATCCTGTATTTTTTATTGGCTCGTTAGAAGCTGCTTTTCAAGAGGCCTTCTATGTAAAAGCCCGAGATGTAAGTGCAATCTTACCTTTTCTGATTAAAAAGTGTATCCCATAGGTTTACCACCAGGCCTGAGGCAATGCTTATAGTTTTCTGGTTTTCTTCAGATTGAAGACTTAATTTTGTTTGCGGTTCATTTACTAACCTAATCATCAGCAAGATGCCCATTTCAGGTGGGCAGTAGTATGATATGGTACTGTTGACTCTTGCAGAAGGCCTTGTCAGTCTCTGAAACAGGGATTTTAGTAAGAAAAAAAATAAAGATGGACATGCTTAGAAAGGACCAGTCTACTTGTTTGTGTTCTTTTCAGTTTCATTACATGGTTGACAGTTTCTTACTAAAGGATTTGTCCTTCAGTCTTTTCCCAAAATGATTATTCCATCTAGTAGTATATATTTAAAACTTGCAATACTTTTTCCCCGAAAGTCACTTTAGACAACAAAAAGATTCTTCCTTCAATGGAGAAATGGACTTTTATGGTCTTGAAATCAAGTAGATTGATGTTTATGACACGAATTGAGAAGGTACATTTTAAGCAAGAAGGTTCTGTGTAGTCACTCTATTTATATGTTGACACAGCAGTTGAGATATCAGTAATCGGGCTCCTGCCTATCTGTGCAGCTTCAGCTCTTCCCATTACCTGCCTTACACTTAATAAATCTAGCAGTAGTGTACCATTTGTATTTCTCCGTTATCTTATTCTTTTTTCATGCTGTCCACTGTCAGTAATGCCTTTCATCCTGCTCTTTACCTGGTTGACTCCTGCTCTTTCTGTGACACTGAACCTTTCCTGACTCTTCCACTATTCTCACATTGACTGCACCCCCTCCTGTGGTATTTTGCAGTGATACCCTCTACTCATCTTGTTGTTACACTTAACACATTGCTTGTAATTATCTATTCTCATTCCGTCTCTCTCTCCTTCCCTTCCTCTCCCTTTCTGTGTGTGTGTGTATGTATGTATATGTATATATATATATATATGTATATATATGTGTGTGTGTATATATATATATATATACACACATGTGTGTGTGTGTGTATATATCTTCTCAAGATACTTCATTTTCTTTTTTAGCAGTGACTGTGTATCTTACATCCCTATATATAATAAATACTCTATATGTTTAATGAATGAAGGAAAAATGAGAGAGGAAGGAATAGTATGTAGAAGGAATAGAGGGAAAGTTAAGTTACTGGAATTAAAGAAGACAAGGAATTTTGAGAATGGGTGAAAGAGTACAAGGATTTTGAGAATTCAAGGATGCCTCTGAAATTTGTAGTTTCTAGTTAGTTTCTAGTCTCTTATACTCTGACCTAAAGAAAAATTTGTTTTAAACAAATTTTAAAAATTGAATTCCAAGACAATAATTAGTGATCAAACTTAGAGCTATCATTAACAGTTTAATGAAGCAGATTAAGAAATATAAGCATAAACTGTTCTTTATCCTAAGAATAGTGGAATAGCCCATTATGAAGGCGGTCGTAAGCATCTGTTTTTTAAAAACTCTTAAATCTATATAAAATGGTAGTTATTTTTAAAGAAATACATGTTTATGATAATACATGTGTATAGTTTCCATAAGTACAGGTTGGTGGAAATATTGAAAAGCAAAAAGAAAATATTCTAACACAGATTAGTGGTTAACTTTATGATATATGTTGTTTCCATAATTTTTATTCTATATTTCAATGAGTACATTTATACGTACTTAATATAAAATTTAGTCATGTAATAATTTTGTTAAAACACCTTATTTTCACCTTTTAATATTATTTTCTTAATTACATTTTAACTTTTTATTTAAACAGTTTTAATACAGAAAAAGTAAAACAATAATACAGTAACACCCAAATTCCCTATGCCTACCTAGATTTAATAACTACTAAAATTTTGCCATATTTGCTTCTATATATAGCACATTTAAAAGTTTATTAGAGTTTTAAGCCTTAATAACTTCAAAAGTTTAACTGCTAAAAAAAAAAGTTTAACTGCTACTCACTTCTAAAATAGCAGCATTTGAAATTTAATTACTTACATTTTTGTAATTATTTAAATATGATTTTGTTGAATAAATTTTTTATGATAATTTATGTTTTAGTTCCTTTCTGATTGGAATAGTAAACATTGACTAGAACAGAAAATAAATTTAAAATTTATTGTTCAAATTTACAAAAACAAACAAGTGTAAAAGAAATATAAAGTTTCATATGATTTATTTAAGTTTGTAGCAAGCAGTTAAATGTTTGAAATTATTAAAACTTAAACTGGGGTAGGGATGGGGGAGAGGGTGAGGAGATTAGAAAGCAAAATCGATAATCACAAAATTGCCACGGGGATATGAAGGACAGTTTGGGGAGTATAATCAATAATGTTGTAAAGATTTTGTATGGTATCTGATGGTCTTATTGGGGAGATCACTTCATGGACAGTGTAGATGCCTGACCGCTGTGGTGTGCACCTGAAGCTGAAGCTGAGTAGTGATGGGTGTTGACTGTGGATAGATATATATATATATACATATATATATATAATATATACATACATATATATATATATATATATATATATACACACACACATATGGTCACAGGATGTGGAATGCAGCACAGGGAATGGGGTCAGTGGAACTGTGGCCGCTGTGTGCGATGTCGGAGGGGTGGTAGATTGGCGAAGGGGGGTTGTCACTTTGTGAGGGGTGTAAATGTCTATTGCATTGTTTTGTACACATGAAACTAATAATAATAATAATAAAAACTTAAACTGAACAAAAACACTTAGGATACCCTTGTATATTCATTGTTTTTTGCTAAACCTTTCAAAGTATATTACAGACATCATATTTTACCCCTAAAAATATCTGCATGCATTTTCCAAAAATAATGATATTCTCTTACATAATCACAGTTCTATTATCACATGTAACAAAATTAACAAGACAATAATTCCCTAATATCCAGTACATTCTCAAACTTCACCAATTGTCCCCAAATGTCTCTTTAACTGTCTTTTTTTTTAACCATGATCCATGCAAGGATGATAAATTATATTTGGTTGTTAGATTTATTAAATCTGTTTTAAGAAGGCACTCCCTCTTCCTTTTTTTTTTCTTCATGACATTCACTTTGTGAAGAAATCATGCTAAATGACTTACACATTGTTCCAAATTCTGGATTTGTGTGCTGGTTCCTTGATATTATTTAACTTGTACCTCCATCTCCATATTTCCTGAGAAGTGGATGTTAAGTCTAAAAGCTATGTTCAATTCAGATCAAATTTTTTTGCAAGAATGCCTTGTAAGTAATACTGAATACTTTATTATAATAGGATTTTTAATGGTTATGGAGTATGGCCATGTTGTTATATTTAAATAACTTGTTGGACAGAAACATATTTGAAAGAGTACTAATTATAGCTTTAAAATAATTTATTATTTTTCAATTCATTCTTTGATAAGATTGTATTTGGGATATGTCTGTTTCTTCTTTCTAGCAAGATTGCTAAGCAGTTGAAGTAACTGGAAAATGTCAGGGCCTTTTGTAACTTAAACTGTAACTCCCAAAACAGGTATAGACATCTTTTAAATCTCACTTAAGAAGCTACTGTAAGATACACTGTGTATACCTTAAACATTATAATTTTAAATGAAGAAACTTGTTTAAATATATAGAACATAATAGAAAAAAGGACTTTTACTAAGTGTCTGATACAATAAACTGGCATTTGGATTTATTCAGACTGATGCTCCCCAGAGGAGCATAAACTCTTACTTATCAATTTCTAGGGGTTTCTAATGAAACAATTGATTTTTTGTTTTTGATTACTGTCTTAAGTCTTTTAACAGATGAAAATCATTGGCTCATATAATTAAATATTTTGTTTCATATTAGATTCATACCAAAATCCACTGACCTCTTTGGACTCCTAAACTGTCTTTATCTTTCTCCCCTTGTCCAGGGCTTTTTCTTTCCTCATTTCTCTTTTCTAAATTAAAGATCAACAGTTTATGCATTGTGTATTATATTACTGTAAACTTAAGTAAAATTTACCCACATGATGGATAAATTATTCAAAATTAAATCTAAGCAGGTACATTTATTACCTTCAGATTTATATGGTGCTCTATGGTTTATAAAACATTTTCATATATATATTTATATGTCTCTTATTTGAATCCCAGAACAAACCAGTGAAATAGGGACATATAATATCACATTACCATCGTAGGGATGAGGAAGTTCAGAAAAGTTACATGACTTGCCCAAAGATACGTAAATACTAAGTAGTGAGGCCAAATAAGAGCTCAGGTGTTCCAACCCAGGTAAGTATGCTTCATACTATACTATCATACCTCACTTTTCAATGCTAACTGCTGTACCGAAGGATTCAGTTATCAAACTTCATATCTCCTTCCCAGGTTTGAGAGTTAAATAAATCTTTTTCAATACTGTTTTTTAAAACTTCTGAATGAATCATTTTTAAGAAAACAATTTGCTGATGTTCAAATATTTTAAGGCAAGTGTGACCGATACTGTGGCATTCTTACTAAATTTCTTTCATCTTAAATATCACGTTTAATTTAAACTGCGGGAGGCACATTAATTTTACCAGGGCAACAGATGAGCCTCAGGCACCAGCATTCTTTACTTGAAGTGAGAAATTGAGTTCCAAGAGTAAATAAAAACAAGATTGAAGGTTTAAATCCTCTGCTAGGCTTTTTGAACTTATATACTCATTAAATGTTTATTGGAGTGGTGGGATTACAAAGGATTTGGGGAGCTTCATCAACTGGTATATAGTTAATCACTAAGTAAAACACTACATTTGATAAAGTGTTTCTCACGATGCCACATTCAATCCATCTTAATGAAAACTGCTTCAAACTGATTTCATTTAAAAGCACTTGGTGGTGAGAGTAGTACTCTTAGTTCTTTCTGCCTTTTTCATGAGGAATTTACAATACTGTCCAAAGCAGAGCTCCAACTTCAGTAAAACAGGTATTCTAAGTTCTGTGTTTAAGTATATTGAGACAAAGTTTTGACTTTTGACAGCGGGTTGATTAGTTTTATGACCTCTTCTCTTTTTCCCTTAACTATTAAGGATGCTCATTCAGTTGAAGACCATAAATATTTATCACATGCCACCTGGTATATAGAGGTTTCCTGCCCTTGAGATACTCAATCCAGTGGGAAAGATAAGACAATATAAACAGATCTATATAGTATAACATAGAAGCAAAGCGGAGAACTACCTGAGAAGTTCAGGGAGATTTCTTGAGGAGGTACCTCTTATCTGAATCTTATGAGATGACTAATAACTTAGGCAAATAGCAGAATTATTAACAACAAAAATGGTCTAAAGCAAAGACAAGATGATTAAAGTGAGGGAAATACAAACCAAAAAATTAAGAAAGGAAAAAACATGCAAGACATGAGGCTGGGAAGATCAGCCAGGGCCAAGGTTTGGAAGCGGCTGATTCCCAGCATTGCCTAACATTTAAAAGATATTTGTTGAGTGAAGCTTGTATTTTATCCTTAGATAAGTGAGAGCAATGGTTAGCCTCCTTAATTAAAGTTGCAGAAGAGTTACCACTGGCCACATCACGATTCCCTGGGAGTTTCCTTTTAAAAGTTTCTTTTTCTCTTTATAACCTCCCCTCTTTTCATTCCTGCTACCCCTGAATTCTCTTCACAAAAAAATTACCCGAGAATGATTTAGACATTTGTAATAACTAAAAATCAACAGCAATAAAAATCCCAGTGCCAGGGTTTATCTCCCACGTGAAGGATTGTTCCTTTCCCAGCATCCCCTTGGGAGCCTGGGCTTTGATATCAGTAATTCTGTTACGCTTCCTTGGATCTTGATTTCAGACCCAGTGCCGTTTCCAAATATTACACATAAAATAAGGAAACCCGTGCTCAATTCTTGATTTCCCACTTAATAACTCCAAACAAGTACTAAGCCTATTTCTAATCTGGGGAGAGAAAAAAAAGATGATCATGATGATAATATCTACTTTATATGGTCGTTTTAAGGGTTAAATGGGATGCTACCTATAAGTGTTCCAAACTAAGCAGTTTGGAACAAATTTGAGAAATGTTTATAAAATAACAAAATTGATTTTCTCATGTAATTCATGAACTAGCTGTAGGAACATTCCAGAAAGGAATTTTGAGAACCTCTATGAGTATTTATAGCATTAAAATGAATGCTTTGCTTTAACAGTGCCTGTTATTGTTTATTACATTTATTTTTTTTAATCAGTCCATTTTAAAGGAGTACTGTTTCTACTTCCTATTATTAAAAGTAATTTAAATACCATCACTGATAAATGTTTCTTAAGAAAAATAAATTCTACACAAATCTGAAGCCACAGCTATAGTTAGTGCGTTTCCAGCACGCCTTCATCCAGAAAAACTAGGCCAACAAACTTATTTGTGCTTTGGCAAATATGCCCAGTCTATTCCTCTTGTCTTTTGTTTTCTTTTCAATTTAAATTCCTTAAAGGCAGACAGTGTTTTTAGAGTAATTTTATATGACAGCTAGGATAGTATCCTGCCCACATGTGTTAGATAAGAAATAAGATGCTAATATAATTTTTTAAAGTACGTTTTCATTATACAAATAAAATATTTGTTGCAGACTAATAATAATAATAATACAGATGCATTTAAAGTAGAAAATGAGTTCCCACATAATTTTATGCTTGAATATAACCACTATTAAATATTTTTACTTTTAACTGGGATTTTTTAAAAAATCTTCAAATATGTATACTTATCAGTAAAAGTGCACTTCCACAAACCTAGATAGCCCGCTTTACTGCACACCTAGAGTATACAGTATACACAGTCCTATATACAGTTCATCGACTAAAATGTCATTCTGCAGCGCATGACTATAGAACAGCTATTAGTGTCACCCTCTTCAAAAACTTTCAAAAGCTAACCACTGCCTAACAACAGGATACTAGAAGATACACATATATAAAAAAGTACACAAAAGCTAACAGGCTGTGAAAATCAGGAGCCTGACGATGCATTTCTCAGAATGTATTCCCGTCGTTAAGCAGCACATGACTATACAGGAATAGGTAATGTGATAGCAGTTTGGTAGCATGGATTGAAGAGAACTTGGTGGCAGTGAGACTGTGGAACTGTGTATATTTGTACATGTGTAGTTGTGGAGTGTCAGGCAATGATTAGAAGATCATAGTACAGTAATAGCACAAAGTAATTTATAAACTTTAGCTCCTAATTTTTACAGCCTGTTGGCTTTTGTGTACTTATTTATATATGTGTATCTTCTAGTATCCTGTTTCTCCCACACTCTCCTTGGAATGCCTAACAAAACAGAAGAGAATAACACTGCTTTTGTCATAGACCTACACTATGTGTTCTGGCCTTTCTTTCCTCTATGAAGCATTTCAGTAGAATCTGTTGGTTTTGTATTTGCCTTGTCACTTACAGTCATTTATAGTTTTGTATTCGCCTTGTCATTTACAGTCTCATAAATAACTGTATTAAGAATATCACAGTATTTTTAATGTTAAGTAGTACATAGTATCTTTATTAAAGATATTGGAAACTTAATTTCTCTTGCATATACACTTATGAAGAACCCCAAAAATTGATAAGAAAAGGACAACAGCCCAGTATGGGCAAGTTATATAAGCAGATGTTTCACAGAAAAGGAAGTAAGGCAACTCATAAATATGAGAAGGTGCTTCATACTGCCCATAATACAAGAAATACAGATTAAAACTACACTAACATATCATTTTCACCTAACATGATAGCAAAACTTTTTCTGCATATATACTTAAACATGAGAAATAAGATAAATAAAAGGACATTTACTATAACATTGTTTATAATAGCAAAAAATTGGAAATACCTTAAATGTCTTTCATTCAGTGGAATACTATGTGACCATTAAAAAGAATGAAGCCACTTCATGTATATTGATGTGGAATGTTGTGCAAGATGTTAAGTGAAAAAAAGTGAGATGCATAATAGTATATATAGTATGTCTCCTTACATGTTGTAAAAATTATGTTTATATGTAAATAGATACATGGATTATAAAAAATACCTGAACCAATCACTTACTATGACTTCAACCATCCTATTGAGTTTTTAATATATGTAATTTGGCCTTTCAGGTAGATGTACACTTCATTGTTGCACTATTACAAATCCTAATAGGCTCTCTGGGTATGGATATTAGATGGACTGGACCCCATGTTAGTAGTGAAGGCTCTCCCTGATATTTGCATAAAGTCTAAACTTGATGCACACTGAATAGCAACCTCCATGTCATCTTTTGCCTTCATCCAATCGCAGTTTCTGCTTGACCTTCTGAGAATAGGGTCCCCTCCTCTCTTCTCACTAACAGATGAACAAGATGGAGCTTTCTAAATGACCAGTTGGATCATTTGCCTTAGGCCAGTGGCAGTTATAATCCCTTAAAGTATAATTCGGGGCCCATTGGGCTGTGAGCATCTTTCTGATGGACCAAGAACTAATCTATAAATGTATTAGGTTGGTGCGAAAGTAATTGCAGTTTTTTGCAATTTTTAACCTTTTAAACCGCATTTACTTTTGCACCAACCTAACTTTTCTTCAGATCTTATGGATTTGATCTGAAGAAAAAATCCATAAGATTTTTTCTATAGAACATTCTATAGACTATCATTTTTATGTATGACTAAGAATTTCTTTTAGATAGCCAATTGTAAGAGTTAGGATTGGGTTTGGTTACTTGTAACAAAAAAATAAAAATTAACGTCTTAAACAAAATAGAAGTTAATTTCCCTCTTCCCTTCAGGAAGTCCAGAGGTAGCCTGCCCAGGGCTAGTATGGCGCATCACAGAGTGAGAAATTCAGGTTCCTTCTATTACGTTGTTCCACTGTGGGGTGCAATTCAGGTTATACCCTGATTCAGTATGACTACCAGAGCTCAAACTAGCACTTCTGCTTACATTGGCCAGAACTTAGCCACACTGCTTTAGAAGGGAGGCTGAGAAATGTATTCTTTATTTCAATCAGCCATTAATCCAACTTAAAAAATAAATGAGATTTCCTCACTAAGGAAGAAATGGACAATATTTAGGGACTGCTAACAGTTTGTGTCACGCCTATTAAATGAGTGGAAGAGAGTTCCTATAATTCTGTATGCTTAAACTCAGCTTAGCTTTTTATAATTTACAAATTCTACTTGGAAATCTTCCAGACAGTATTTGACAGTACTAGAAAGTTACTGAACAAATGTACCCACAATCATTGGAATTCCTGTGATTTTCAGGAAGAATGCTTTATTATCAATATATTTTAATGAAAAATTACTGTTAACTTATCTTCAATGCTTTATTGCTATGGTTCCCCCATTCCCTAGAATATGGAAACAAATAAGATAGACAGGCTACTGGTTCTTCTTCTCTTCCTCTGTGGCCTAAACGTGGGAGAAGGGAGTGTTTGTTGATCACTGCCTTTCGAAGTAGGTACCTCACATTACACTCCTGTTGTTCCACCCGTTTAACAGGCCTGTCGTTAACTAGGGGTAGTTATCCCTCTCAGAAGAGAAGAGGATCAGAAAAATCCTGCCTGCTCTTTCATGTGACTGCTTTTCCAGTAGTTGTTACTGCTCCTAACTGTTGCACTGGAAAACTAGTGAGATTTGATCTTTGGTCTGGCCTGAAACTGCCTACTTTCTTGCCTCCGTACTTCCTCTGTCAGCCTCCCCAAAGAGCCTGCTCTCTCTCTACAGTTTGCTGTAAGTGCTTCTCCTTATTCGTAAAAACTTTAGTCACATATTGTTTTCCTCAAAGATATTTCATGACCTGAGTATTACAGTCTGAATAATGAAAACTGATAAAGCTCTATGCCCAGTTTATTTTATGAAGAGAGTTTGATTTTACTTCAGGCCGTTTGTTTCTTTGTTTGTTTGTTTGACCTGTGACTTCTATATAAGAGTTCTCCCTATGTGAGACTCAAATACACCTGTGTCCTCAAGGTTTCAGAGTGCAACCCCCATATCTGCTTCGGGAAGTGAGAGGAAAAAGACACCATCCTGGCATCTCCTCATCTTCAGTAGCTGACTATTTCCTTTTGGAACCTCTCTAGTTGGTTGCTGCCCTTTGGTCCCCAAGCTTAGCTTTGGCATCCAAAACAGGCAAAGTGTCATGATTCTTTCCACAAATCAATCTGCACTGTGGTTCTTCTCTCTTCAAAAATTACTGCCTTGGCATTCTTCAAACACAGTGGGCCATTGACATCACTGGGCCTTTGCCAAACTTTTCTCTTTGTTTTTTCTTTTTCACTCTTTTTCCCTCACTATCACCTAAATTTAAAATTCAGCTCAAGTCACGAAGAATCAGTTACTATAACCTGCTTTTAAAATTCAGCTCAAGTATCACCTTCATAAGGAAGCAGCCAATCTGAAGTTCAGTCTAGACCCTAGGACCACCTCTGTTGTAGCACTCATATCACCATCCCCCTGTAAACAAAGTATTGGACTTCTTAACCTCCAGAGCTGTGTAGCACCCAAGGCACACAAAAGTAAAGTAGCTTTCCTTTCCCAAGGTCATACAACAGGGAGTTGGCAAAGCAGGAATTTGAACCCAAACAGTATGGCTTCATGCTGCACTGCGTCTATTCTCATCGAGTACTTATCTTGAGTCACGATTGTATGCTGGGCTGGACATATGACCATCCATATACAGGAACAGGATTATGGAAGTGGACAGTGTACTGGACGGATCCTAATTAGAGCCTGGATTTAAAACTATAAATAAAACAGCAACAGAGGACATTTGAGATACTTGGAGAAATTTGAATATGGACTCTATATTAGATGATGTTATCATAACAATATTAAATGTCTCGGGTGTGACAAAGATTTTGGTTATATAAGGGAATGTCCTTGTTTCTTAGGAGACAGATGCTAAGGTATTTAGGGTGGAGGTGTCATAACGTGTGCAACTTTAAATGTTTCAGGGAGAAGCATAACAAGAATGATAGAGCAAATGTGGCAAAATGTTAATAATTGATAAATCTAGGTAAAGGATAAATGAGTATTGTATTAGTGTCAATTGTTTGTATCTAAAACCATCTCCAAACTTAAAAACAAAACCAACAATAGTGATGATGATTCTGATCATTATGGCAATGATAATGATGACAGAAAAGAAGGGAAATGGAAAGGGAGAAATAAAGTCAGGTCCCAATGTACACAAATGGCTTTATTTTAAATTTATTTTAATTCTCATACTGGAAAACTATGAACTAACTGCCATTTCTAGAAGTTATTTGTCATATCAACTTTAAAATCATTGAACATACAGATTATGAGTGTTCTGGAACTCAGAAAGAAACTAGACAACTCCTTTTCAGTCCATCAGCAAATATTTTCTGAGTGTCTGCTCTGTGCCTGGCTTATTTTGAGACACAGCCAGCTCATTTCTTCCAGCTGTGTGTTCTGTGCTTCTGTGATGCAAGGTCCTAAACATGATAGCTACTGAAGCTCAAGGCCAAGTCACGTTGGTTGCTGTCAGCTTGGCATTTCCTAAACATCAGCCTAGTACCTTAGGTCTTTGATTTGAATGCTGCCAGTAGGAGAAATTGTATTAAAGCTACGTGATCTTTAATACATTTTCATGGCTATCATTTCTCTTGGAATTGCTTTCAAAGCTTTTGTTTTGCATGGATGATCCCAGAATCTTCGTCCGATAGGAATCTTCAGCTACATTTTATTCAGCACCTACTGTGGGCCAGGCGTTGTAAATATAAACTTGACCTGCTTTATCCACATTCCTTACAGTGACCATTTTGCCCACGGTCACACAGCTGGCCACTGGCAAAACCGGGTTTAGCAGCACAGGGCTTTCTGTTACTTTAAAACTAGGAGACTTTCCTTTACACTGTGTTACCAAAACCTAGATCGCAAAGAGGATGTCTGAGGAGAGTGTAGCTGTGCGGCTGACTTTTGTCATCTACCAGACTTACACACTCTTGACCAAATTAGAAAGACAAATAAAATAGAGTGTTTTTAATGCCCCAATTTATCACTTATCATATGGTGCTGCAATTAAATTTTTGCTTCCCCATGCACAACCCTCCCGCCAACTCTTGAGCACCAGAGAATTTTGTTTTATTCATTTTTATATTCTCAATGCCTAACACATAGGCACTCTGCAAATGTTATTGAACTAAATTATTAATGGGCCAAAGGAAAAAATGGTTATAGTAATGGAAAATAAAACATTTTCTTAGGCTTTTTCTATGTACTAGATGCCCTTTCTTCACAAAAGCAGTTTTCTGATATGCTGAACCCAGTTCTCACTGTTTCGGCCTGTATTTAATTGAGCTCAGTAAAATAATCAGAAATCTGAATCTGGGGTTCAGTCAGTCATTCCTATAATTTAATCAGAGATTTATGCAGCTGAATTTAGTAGTATCTGCATATTATTAAGAGTCTTTATATTTTTCTTATTACTATCATAATAACAGAAGAAAATTTTTGTTAAAAGTTTATTATGTTAGAAAAGATTATTTTAAGATTATTCTGTTTCCCTTTTTGAAAGCTACTATGGGAGTGCCCCCAGCCTGAAGATCCTCTTCTGATACTCTTTTTATCATTTCCTTTCTCACAGTTTAGAGCTTAAAGTGAGATTTTTTTTTTTTAAGTGTGTTTTCCTGGCATCTCATGTTTAACAGTGTCAGGGGTTTGTGTCCCTGGAACGAAAACTGTTTCTCCAGAGCCTTTTTTCTCTCAGCTACTAGTGAAAAGAGGGGCGAGGCGAGCCAGTAGCTTACCACAAAGCAAAGCCACCACAAAGAAAAGATTAAGGGTTTAGAGAGAGGTCAATGTGGGTTTTTCTCTAACTAAACACTTTCCTAAAGTTTCCTTGTGGAAAAATAATGAAGTCATCTCAGAGTTTTTAAAGAATTTTTATTTCTTTTTCACCGTCTGCATTCGCTTGTCTTCTCAGCATGGATGTTTAATCTTCCTAGGCTTTGTGAATTGGCCCAAATGAATAAGTGGTGAGCTGTCTCTCTAGGAGCTAGAGGCTTATTCTAAGGGCCTAATCACTGAGTAAACACATCTTTGCCCTCCCTCTCACAACTGCGATATAATAGTCGAGATTCTAGCACAGTAACCTGGATATTGCAGGGACCAATGCTTTGAAATGCAGAATGGTTGATCCTCCAAAACAGACAGTGCCTGATCTTCGCCTGCCTCTTTCTTCTTTTTTAAATTAAATATTGCCAAAGAGATGCTGTTTTATTGCTTGATATTGTGCATTAGTGTCCTGGATTTCCAAGTTTAGTTTCAGTCAACACTGTCGGCTGCACTTATAGGGAACTCTGCATGTTGGGTTTCTTAGTAGCCTCTTCGGCACATGTGTTTGGTTTGGAAGAGCATTTAAATTAAATCAGTGAGATAGCAATGTAAATTGCTAATCTCTTTCCCAAAGTCTAAATGTTCCATTGCAGTGTTCTTGAGAAAAATAGGCATTTTAAAGATTTAACCATTGCCATTGTTTGGTTAGAAATATGCTGATTTAAAAGTGGACTGCTCTTTTGTTCCCAGTGTCTCATTAAGTGTAGTTGCTGAGATACGATCAAATAGAATTAGTGGTTGACATCCCTCTGTCTATTCAGCTAGAGAGCTCCTAAGAAGAGGAACTCTGAATTTGTTACTGCTGCCAGGTTCATGTTCCTTTTCCTAAAACAGCAGATTTCTGAAATCTGTGATTGAAATCAGCATTCGAGTTTCTTTCATCCAACATTTTGAGACCTATGCCCGCTTAGGGATGCAAAGCCTGAAAGAGACCCAGTCTTCACACTTGAGAGACTTTGTCTAGAGGGGAACTTGGGAAACAATTACAATACTAATGGGAAGAGATAGAGGCCCAGAAAAGGAAACTCTTAACTGCCTGAGGGAATCAGGGAAGGTTTCATAGAGGCATTTTCTTGGAGCCTTAAAGGATGAGTAGGAATTTACCAGATAAGTATCTCTACAACAATGTATCTGATTACAAACTTCCTAGAAGCCAACTCCTGTTATCTGTAGACTTCAGTAAAGATGAAGGAACCCTGAATCTTTCTTACTCTCCATTTTATCACCACTGCTTCCTGCTGGGCCTGCAACAAGGAATATTTGAACAAATGCTTGTTGAATGAATGAATAAAAGACCTGAAGCATGGAAGCAGCTAGTGTTGTCTCTGAGGCCCCAGAAGCACTGATGTGTGAGTGGTGGCCAGTCTGAAATCTTCATATTCTATGAGCACTCTAAGCCTTTCCTACAGTGTGGTTGATTTCCCTGCTACTATCAAAGAAAGAACACTAGACTTGGAGTCACTCAATCTGGGTTCCAATCCCAACTGTACTACTTACTTGTACTGGTTGTGGAATTTAGGACAAGTCAGCTTTCCTCATATGCTGTAAGTTTCCTCATATGCTATATACTAATAAAGTTAAGAATATTTTGTAGGTTTAGGTTGGGGGCTAAAGTAGATAATGGGTGTGTAACCAACAGTGCCCCTCTTCATAGTAGATGCTTTTGGAATCTTAATCTACCTGTGTACCTCTGGCTATGCTCATCTAGTACAAAGTTTACCTTTGGAGAAAACATTTTAATGATTACTTTTTAAATTTTTTATTATTCATTATTATAATTTGGATTATTTATCAGGATAATTCCATCAGATAAATCCATCAGATTTCATTAACTGTTCATCAACATGAGCCTTATATTTTTCTATAAATCTTCTTTTGTTTAGTATCCCCCCACCTTTTTTTTTTATTATCATCAAATCCTTATTTAATATGAAGGGAAAGATCCTAAGCTTACTCGAAATTTTCCTTTGCCCAGGTTTCACAGACTGGTTTTGTACATTGTCTTTACCATAAAATTTTATCTTTTCATTTCCTGCTAACTGACTGTTCTTACACTCAGCTCTTCTACAAGGCAGCACCAAGAAGTTAGTCAATAACAGTTCAGGCTCTTTAATCATCGTTGTTGTTATTAAAGCTGATGTTGCAATTTATTTGTTCAATTTTAGTTTTTAGTTTCAATTATTTAATTGAATGTTCAACTATAACCGAGGACACTTTTAAGACAGCAAATGATGTCATTGAAAGCAAGTTTTATCAGGCAAAAGGGAAGAAATAATTTTCCATGTGAGAAACTACACTGGACATTTTCCGAAATATAAACTAGAAAGAATTCATGTGAAGTGAACATTTTCTGTCCTTTCAAATGGCGATTAAATGTTGCATGCTTTAATATGGGAACACATTAAGGACTTTGGAATTACCTGTAGGACTAAAACAAAACATTTCAGACCTTTTCCTTTCAAGTAGAAAAGACTATTCAGTGTTCAGGTTAAAAACATTAAAAATACGTAAGAGATTTTGGCATCCAATCTTAATTAGTATTGTTTTCTCTGTATAGTTGAATAGTTCAAAATTAATTTTCCCTTTACACAAAGTATGTGTTAAATATGAAGAATGGTGAATCCGTTTTATTTAAAGAAAATGCAATTTGGTTGCAATTTCTGCTTGAGATAGGCTTGCATTTATTAACAGGAATTTATGACAGTGGTCTGTAAAATGGAATATAATCATCCTAGCCTTTTTAGAGTGTAAGGAAGCATATTTATTCATATTAGTAAATGCTTTAGGAACTCTAAGTGTCAGGTACTGTTTTAGGGAAAAGCATTAATTTTTATCTTTGCTGTTTATATCAACTGATTATACCTTTCCAGAATTCGAGAAATCTTACATTAGTTTATGTTTTAATTCATCAGTCTTTTCTTTTCTTTTCAGAGAAAGCTTCTTGCTATCTACCTCCACCATGATGAAAGTGTATTAACCAACGTGTTCTGCTCACAAATGCTTTGTGCTGAATCTATTGTCTCTTATCTGAGTCAAAATTTTATAACCTGGGCTTGGGATCTGACAAAGGATGCCAACAGAGCAAGGTAATCTAGTTGTTCACAAGTTACAGTTGGGCTTCTATTTTTTAAAAAAGTCATCATTGTATTTGGTTTCTTATCATCATAGACATTTTCATCCTCTATCATTATATTTAATTAGATACAAACTATTTGTTGTAGCTAACATATGCAGTTATTTACAATTATGAATTCCTTAACTGATAAAGATTTCTTAAATTCAAGAATAACCCAAAAACCAAAACCAAAATACATTGTTCCCACCTTTTTGCATTAAGACAGGTGTTATTACATTGCTGTGTACTGTATGTTCTAATGTTGTCATGTGTTAAACATGTAGAGAAAGTATTTTTTAATAATGTTCGGAAAAGACAGGGCAAGTCTAACATATAATCCTAGTAGTAAGTTTATTTTTTAATAATTCCAGTGAAGAAGGAGGGACATTCTGGACCAGTCCAGTGGAGTTGGTAATAGCTTAACTCTAGCATATGCTAATTGATGTAATCGCTTTATTGCACACATTCTTTTGCACACATCTATATTCTCAATAGGAAAAAAAAATCCCTTTTCTAGCTGTCAGGATAAATTTACTTAGTTTGTTAATCATGATGTCTGCAAGTGATGAATAATTCTTCATATTTTGCCTATTTGCGTTTCCCATCTGAAATATATTTCATTATGTTTAATTACACAATTGGCCATAACATCCCATGATGCTACTTTGGGTGTGTTAACACAATCGTAATCACAGGCTGCTGGTTTATGAACAAGGAGATTAAATTAATTCATTTCAAGGCAAGCCTGTTGTAGTTACCTAATTTAAATGATTATATAGAACAATTAGAAATTAAATCATCTGATTTGTCTTTTTATTATTTTATGGCTCACTGACTTTTTGCTCATCATTCAGACTTTGTTTTATGTAATCTGAATTTGAAAAGAAAGATGATTCTTCCTTTAAATGTGAAGCAAAAGAATGTTGAAGCAATTTCTTCATCTAATACTTCATTTCTTTAAGCAAATGGTTAGGGAATTTCATAGGATGACTTCGATCTGCCTTGGAAATGTTCCCTGTTATACATAAATAAAGAACCTTTAGCACCTGTATTTGTTTAAATTAAATCAGGCTATTATTCATACTCAGTTAAAGGTGATGAAAAGCAGTGCCAAAAACAGATAAAAATGCAGCATCGAAGGTCTTTCATGAGGCAAAATACATAGACTGGAGACTTGGCTAAATCTTTTGCCATTCACTGGCAGTAAGGAATCTCCTCCTTTCCTTTTATCCACAACTTGATGGAGAAGGAAACACTATTTCTAAACCATCTGTAGTGGCTAAGTTCAGCGGGCTACCTGCTGTTATTTTGTTCTATCCTCCATTTAATTCCTTAGTTCCTTTTATTTTACAATGACAAAAAATTGCAGTGTAGTTTCTTTTGAAAAACAGTGTTTGAGGGTTTTTTTTATGACTGGCAATCAACAGCCATGTAATTGCTTTGTTATGTTTTACTAAAGAAGTCTGTTAAGTAGCACAACTTTGATACACTAGTAATAAGAGTTTGCAGGTTACAGAGACACCTGTGGTGACCAAAGCGACAGAAGCTGCTTATTAGAAAGAGCCAGTACAGCTGTGTCCTATTAACTCCTTATGACACTCGTTTACAACACAAAATAAAGGCCTTGTTTAAGGCTTTAGAGCTATTTCTCAATGGATTGCAGGACCGACAATGAAGTATGATAGGATATTTCAATCTACATTTTTAAAAATGTGACATCCCATTATTAAATTACTGTCATGAAAATACAAAGAAGTGATATTAAAGACTGAAAATAAAAATATCTAGGAATTCAATTTAATAAACATTTATAGAAACAAGCAAGGCCATGGGGAGAAAGAGAATGTAACGATTTCTAGAATTTAAGATACTTGACATTCTTATTCAAAATCACATTCTATCCATATTACAAATTAAAGAGTATTTTAAGGTAAAGTATTAAATTTCTCTCTACAAAGTTACAAAATTATATAGCTATTTTTTGTGTACAACCCCTCATTATTACTGTTAAAGCAAAAGGAAAAATACACATTTTACAAACAGATGAAAATTCATTGGAATGGCATATTCCTAAAAGAGAGTAAAAGTAGATTTCTTTATGATATATGGAATTGTAAGAAAATTAATTAATTGGGTTGATTCATTGCCCGTAAAAAAAGGGTTTAGCTTAGCTACAATTTCTGTGCCTCCTATCATAGATTCATCTAAATAAAATTATCTAATTGAGTTCCATCTCTGTGATCTCTTGGATTTTTATCACCACATTTATCCAAAGGTGTTTGTCATGAAAAATTGATTGCACCATTCATTTGATGCTGTTAACATTGAATAACAAAACCTCAAAGTTTTTTACTCTCAATTCAGTAGAAGACTGCTACACTAATATTTATTGATCAGTGAGCTATATATCAAACGTTGTTGTGCCATCATTTGCCTATTACCAGAGAGTTAAAATGGGACAGATTAATATATGGAAATTTGGAAGAGGTTTCTAGGCATCACAAAAGAGATTGTTACAGTGGGTTTCCTTTTAACTGTGATTTTTATTTTTTTTTTATGACAAATGTAAAAGTTCGGCAATAAATTCCAGCTCGATGGCTTGTCTGGTCCCATATCTGGCTTTCCTAGTTGAGGCTACTATAAATTTAGAGAATCCTGAGCCTGTACGCTATTTAGTCTGGATGCTTCCTTAATGGTTTTCTGGGACTACCCCTGATATGATAGCAGGGGGACATCATTGCCCAAGATAGGAAGGGACTTGCCAAGCAAATTACTTTTCCTTAAGAAATACTCCGAGTAAGTTTACAGAAGCATTAGTCCTCCACAATTTACTGTGAATCTCTCGTGTGTAGAAGTGAAGGATATTGGACTAAGTGAATACTTTGGTAGGGTTACTAGAATGTCAGTTGCTTTAATAAGTTAAAGTTTCTCATTTCACTAATAAACTAGAATCAGATTTTTATGGAATGCCCCTGTTATACAGTCCTGTGATGTTGATGATTTGGGTTTCCCACCTTTAAAATGATGGTAATAACTTTCTTTTTTAAGCTGAATACTTAAGTTACCCAACTTATATCTGTATAAAAATGTATTAGAAAAATTTCTAGATTGATCATGGAATATTCCAAATATGAACTGAGACATAAAACTTTAGTTATAATGATTATTACAGTGTATGTGCTCACTAAATTGTAATCTTCTGGAAGTGCTTATTCATTTTATTTGTCTCATTAAACAAGGCACTTCACAAAATTTTAGAAGAAACTCAGTAAGCATTTGGCAAATGAATGCATTGTATCCAAGTCCACCTAAGAATGTTGCTTATAATTTCAGTATTGTATATCAAAATAGAGGTTTCTTTCTTGGAAAACTCTCTACAGTCTTGTTGGATGCCATGTCTAGTTAGAATTCAGGGCCATTGTTTCTTCAAGCAGTACGCAGAAAGCCCTTATTGGTCTTGAGAGGTACTAGAGGATATAATTTCCTAAATGTGCATCAGAACAGTGATCCTGATACAACAAATTGGATATACCTGTAAATGAAAGAGATGAAAACTAAAAACAGATAGATAATAGTAAACAAGGAGATCCTATAAATCACTTTTGGAAGTGGCTAAAAAATATCTTAAGAAAGATGTATCTTCCTTCATGTTTATTCATTGAGTAAACATTATTGAATATTCATTATGAACCAGGGAAGGTGCTGTGCACTGAGGATAAAAAATTGAAAAAGATACAGTGATAATGCTCCAAACATTCCTAATCTAGTAGGCAAGACAGACATAAGAGCTAATACCATGTTTCCCCAAAATAAGACCTAGCCGGACAGTCAGCTCTAATGCATTTTTTGGAGCAAAAATTAATATAAGACTCAGTATCATATCATATCATATCATATCATATCATATCATATCACCTGGTCTCATATTGTGTTAAAATAAGACCGGGTCTTACATTAATTTTTGCTCCAAAAGACGCATTAGAGCTGATGGTCCTGCTAGGTCTTAAGTTTGGGGAAACACGGTATGTAATATGACTTCTGTACAAAATGCTTTGAGAATATGAACTTCATAGTGAGTTACTCTGCGTAAGGGGCCCAGGGAAGAACTTGAAAGGGAGGACACACAGATAGGTAAAATTGGAATTTTACTTTTTTTATTCAGAGATTTTTATATTAGCAGCATTCGTAGTTTATTGGGTTGCATATATTTGCTATTCTTAAAAAAGGATATTGGTATTTTAAACCTCATTATTAGGTATCTAAATGAAGGGTCAGTGGTTTACATAATTGTGGAGGAAAGAAAAAATAGAAGAATCTTACTAGCTAATATATTCCTGTATGGTCTGAATCAGATTGAGATTAGAGTGAACTAACCAGGATGGATAGATCCCAAGTTGTTTTGTTAATGCTTCATCCCAATATTGGCATATGCTTACAAGCAAACACAGTGGAGCAGAGATCAGATATTCTTTTGGATGTGTGTAACACGTAGAGAACCATCACTGATTTAACTAATACAATAAAAATATTTTTTACCACAATACATTCATAGTGAACGAATGCTTGGGCTATGAAAAAATAATTTCTTAAAATTCAGGATAGATATCACGTCTAGGAAGCCTTGCCTCTTTCCAACCTTCTCTTACCTCATTCTGGGTTAAAATGCACCTTCTACATGCTCCCATAGTATCCCTACACTAATTTGTATTAATGACACTCATTACAAGTATGGTTATTGTCTATCTCCTTGCTGGGTTGTTAGCTCCCCAAAGAAGCTATGTCTATAATCTCAATGTGTTACACATTGCCTTTTTAAAAGTAAGTGTTAAAATATTGATAAATAAATAGTCTCTAATAGTCTTATTGAAAAATAAGAATGACCAACTTGGGTAGTAGAAAGAGCATTGGAAATGCTGCTCTTTCATTGGAAATTACCCCCTCTAATTGTGTAATCCTTTCCCCCATAATCATTACTAGGACTGAAAAAGCAACAACTCTCCTTACAGAATGAACTAAAAATGTTCAGACTGGGTACCATGTCTTCTGCTGGCCCAGCAGCACCCCAGAATACTGTGGCCTATATTCATGTGTCCTGGGCACCTGCAGGCCATCTGGAAAGAGGCTTGAAATTTAACCTAGATGAGTTCACCCCGTGGTTCCAGAGTTTCTTTCCCAGACACACTAAGTCTCTGTGATACCCCTGAAGCAAATGGCCTCTCAAATTGGGTCATTTTGGGATGGTACTCTGAGCCTTCTGCATGGTGGTGGTATTGATTAAACATGTCCATAGGACCAGAGCGCTAGACTGGCTACATGTACATGGTGAGCTATGCCCAGCAACCAGGCAAGTTACATTTGGGCACCATCAGAGTTAAATATAGATAACACTGCATAAACACAGCTCAGTAAGCATTAATTTGCTTTCCTCTGTTCAACCTGTTAGACACCTGCTGGGTACATGGGAACATTGGCACATGTGTGCCCTCAGTGTTAAGCTGTGGGTTCTTGGCTGAAGTTGGCTTCATCAAGGAAAGCCACATAACATAGGTGGCACAGTAAACCACCAATATTACCAGTAATAAGGGGGTTAATGGGTATCTGTTGTTCTGACCAGGAGGGCCTAACAACGCAAATGTCTCCATTAGCCCATCCAGTATAGGTACTGGTTTAGATGATCTAATTCTTGAAAACTTAAACACTGACTTGACTAGGGATAATCAGCCAGGTATGAGTGCCAAAGAATGAGTGGCTTATATCTGAAGAAGTTCCTGAGGTGAAAATGTTTCGCACATCAGTGTACATGTTACAAAGTTGTAAATCAAGCCTTGCACACTATTTCTAAGCAGTGTTCCGAGTAGCTGCAAACAGTTCCTGAGGAACTGCTGACCGTGCCTGAGTTAACACAGGTTGCATGTAGTATATACATAGCAGTATATTAAATTATGCATATACAGTTAGTGCCAGTGTTCACAGACAGCATTCTATCACCTGTCAATATTAGCTTTTGAACATAATGCCCTTGGGTGCAGTGTTTCAGGTAACTGAAGTAACTAAACTGCTGCTGCTGTGCTGATGGGTACTTGTTAGCCTTAATATTCAGTGATAGTTTTCCGCATTACTTGATCTTTGGCAAGAGTTAATTGACTTAAAGTTCTTATTATCAGTAGGCTGTCTTCACCTGCACTTTCCATCTCAGTAATTAGCCATATTCACAGTGGCTTACCCTTAATTCCAAACTAGTCAATGGTTCATGCCTGGCTGAAGCTTGGTTGACCATGTTACTCTAACCCTGCATTCCCATTTGATCCAGCAAATATAGCTCAGGTGTGGGGTCTGCATGGGAGTGTTAATTTCCAGCTGCTACCCTAGGCAGATACAGATTCTGCAGAAGTAGCTGATAAAACAGATGGACGTTTTGTGGCCAGGGAACTAAGACTTTCCAGAGAGACTTCAGTGCCAGACTTCCATATGATTTTCCCCAAACTGCTTTATTCCCTTTGTGCTACATTTTCCTTCCAGTACTTTTAAAGGAAATGTATTGTCATCCTAAACATCCCAGGTCAAGGGCTTAATTAATGCTTTAAAATAAAGGTTCCAAAACACCAGGAGAGTTTGTCATTTTCTCCCTGGTTTGTTTTGTGAAGAGGGAGGAGAGAAGGTGAGGAGGAACCCCTCCTGTTCCATGATTACATCCTACCCACTCATTTTCTCCTTTTCTCCTCTGCTTTTGATTTTTAGTGGCGGTCTTAACAGAATGTCAAGATCAATTTGCAGCATGGTTTAACTCAAGGTTTGCGTTCTGCCAGCAGCAATTGTCCCTGCAAACAATGCCGTGTGTTCTTGTAACTTCAGAAGCTTTTAGGAGGACCATGGCAAGGGCAGCATCTAATGACTTTATTAGTGTAGGGTTTCAAATGCGCTCAGTAATTGTTCATATCTCTTTGTCAGCAAGTCATAATTACTGCTCAGCATTGTCCATGGGTGCACTTGTGAGTAGTTTCCTAATCGTACTGAAAGGAAGGGAAGGAGGAACAGGATAAAAGGTGATGGCCTCTTAGACTGAGAGCAAGCCAGTCTGTGTATAGGTGATGGCCAAACTGTTGATAATACATTCTCTGCTCTCTTTAAAATAGAAGGCTATCCTTTTAAAAATATTCTTTGAGGTAATTTTAAATTACCAGTTCCCAAGCCTTTTTTAACTCTGATTCGGATACTTCCCACACTACTACCTCCTATGATCATAACTTCCCAATGGTGTATGTATTGTATTAGAATCAAGCATTTGTGTAAAAATATTTTTTCCTCAATATTAATTAATAAATGCTGTTCAGGAAATATACATTGAACTCTGATACTGTTGTCAGTGTGTTTTTACAGCCTGTGTGAAAACTATTGTTAGAAAAGAACAATACAAAGGTGATACTGCTGATAATACAATCCATAAAAACAGCATTGTAAGTTTTTTATCAGATCTGATTTTTCTTGCTACTCCATTGCTATTCTCCTTAGTCTTTCTTCCAAACACTCTGTGCTTTGAGTATTCTAGATATCCTAGTAATTTAGATTATACAGATTCAAATAAATATGATTGCCAGAAGTACTTGATCCAGTGTTTATATAGATTATAAAACATGAGCTATCTAATGAAACAAATTCTAAAAATAAGACATTTCCAAAATGAAATATATTTTTTCTTAAAAATATACCCATCATGTCTTTTGTTTTTCTTCTTGTCTGAAATTGAAAAGATCTCCAGAGATTTATTTATTTTCTTAACTGCTTTGTCAGTGTTCATAATTTTTATATTCATGGTTGTTTCTGAAGAATTTTTACTAATCATATCACCTATGCCATTTAAATCAGTAGCACATTTTCTTCTTCCATAAATACTGGTAGTAAAACTCTCAGAGAAATTATATAAGAAACATATTAGTTCAATCATATAAAACCACCTAGGAAACTGGTTCCTTTCTTTTTTTTAGTTTCAGGGGTACAAAACAATGCAATAGTTAGACATTTCACCCCTCCCCCAATCTATTGCCCCTCTGTCATCATATATATGTATTACAATTCCATTGACTCTATTCCCTATGCTATACTCCATATCCCATGACTATATATATTAAATTATAGTTGACATACAATATTATTCGGCTTCAGGTGTACAGTGCAGTGGTCAAGCATCTATACCGTCCATGAAGTGGTCTCCTTAATAAGACATATGCCCATTTGATTCCTTTGACATTTTTCCAGTAATTACCTGTCAGTCTACATAGATTCTCAAAGAGATTTTAGTGCCCAGTAATCTTAATGATCTAATCTGCTAAATATACCATCGGAAATTGAAAGAGGAAATAACTTAGTCTGGAATTAGAGAGTAACGTGGAATTTTGTTTCTTATGTGTTTCGGTAATTCATTAGGGAATAAATTTGGTGTCCTTTCCTGAACACATTTGTATCTTTGAACTTGATTGTATTAATATTAATAGAGAAAAGTGACAGATAGTTTTATATTATTCCCAAATAGAGGGTTAACTATAAAGTTTTTTTTAAGCCATCTGTTAATTTATCTGTTGTTTACTCAGTCTGTAAACAGCAACTCAGTCTGCCACAGCAACAATTTAAAGAATCATCCTAAACAGCCTCCTTCCTTGTATCTTTCCTTTCCTCAATACGTGAACCAAGCAAGAAAGTCCTCTTCAACATACTTTGTTTGCTACATACCTCAGCTAAGGAAAAAATGAGGCAAGTTTACATGAACAAAGGAAGCCGAATAGTTCATCTCAAGATTTCCTGGCAGTGAATTCAAGGGAGAATTTTATTACATGATTTTCTCTTTGAGAGTCATTAGGTAACCTAATAGACAATTATTTTCTACTGTTGTTTTGCATAAGAGATTATTTTAAACAGATGTTTCTCATATCAATCCCCTGTAAAAGCAGAGGGCTTTATATTAAATCTTTGTTTCAGTAATGGTAATTCTTCAGGGAGCTTAAGTGATAGTCCTCAAATATTCCTTTTTTGATGATCTAACTCATAATAAGTACACAGCTTAGAAGAAAAGCCTATATAGTCAACCTGTCCATTCAACTCTGTCAAACATCCACTGTCTAAAGTGAGCCTTTGTCGAGTGCTGGGTGGTAATCAGTTCTTGCTGGAAAGCTTTGATAAGTGACTGAAGTGCTAATGTTCTGTGCTGTTGCTCATTTATCTTTTAAAGATTTTTGTCCTGTGTATGAGATTTCTACTAATATTCTCCCACATTTTTTTATCCATTGGGAATGGTAGTTCTTTTCAAATACATAAGGAAATGTCAAGGTTCCAAGAGAAACCAACAAACTCTGAAATAAATGATGCTGAACATTTTTTTATATAACAATAAAATCACAAAGTCTCCAAATTTTGCAGCTGGAAAAAAATCGGAGGACATGACAACATGAAAAAATATGAATGTGTATCTTCAAATCTCTACCCTAAGTAGGGCATGATCTTATCTTATGATACTGCTGATACATACTGTGGAAGTTACACAACAGTACAATACAGGACCAAGCATGGTGCTAAGTATAACTCCTTGTTTAGTGATATAAGTCTGAGATTGCTATTATAACTTATTGTAGGATTTTGCCATATCCTTAAAGTTTTTTGGGGGGTGGGGAGATGGTGGGAAAGAACGGAAAAACCAGTTTGAACTCTGAAGCAAATAAAAGGGAGGAAAAAAGTAATATTTATTAATCCACAGACCAATTCTAAAGTAGGTATCATAATCTTCATTTTATATATGAGAATGTTAAGCCTTCGAAAGATTAAGTTACCCAAAGAAGTGACTAGTAAATGACAAAATCTGGTTTGTTTGGCTCCACAAAATCTTGTTCAGTATTATGCTGTTTGCAGTATTTGCTACTTTCTCTTAACATTTGGCTATTTTAAGCCTCTTTTAAGTCACATTTTCAGTCAGTGTGTGGTGACAGAATGAAATTATGTAAAAACTGCAGTAGGCTGAAACTCAAGAGGGAATCTCATGACCTTGTGGACCAACACCCGCTTATTTTGTAGGTCCAAATGACCTATGGGGGTGGAAGTACAGTGAAAGAGACCTTGGAAACCATGACAGTTCATTCCAACTGTCTTTATTAAACTGTTTTCAGAAGTAGTTGGAAGAGGAAAAGAAAGGTTGTGTGGTCAGCATTGTCATAGTGGAGATAAACATTACTGAAGCATGAATTGGTCAATTTATGCAACAAATATATGTTAGTCAGTAGGACTACAGAGATGGGTCCTCTCCTAATAGCTGTCCAGGAGCATCATCTTGGAACACAGATTTCTTCCTGACTTCCAAGCCCACATTCCCTTCTCTGATTCCCTCCAGCACTTAGTCTGAACCACTAAATCTAGGCCCCAGTTATATACCATGTATGTTTTTTTGGCGGGGAGGGCCTTGATTTATCAAACCCAAAATAGCCTTCATATCTTAAGGACAGAAACCATGCCTTGTCATATATTTAGTAGGCCCTCATAAATATTTATCAGTTGGTAAAGGACGCAACACAGAAGAAATACTATCTGGCATTTAACATAAATTTGCTCCCTTATACAGCCCTAGAGAATGAGTCTTCTCTTTACATTTCTACAGAAGGAATTTCTGCGTTTGATAAGAGATTGGATTTGATGTTCTCTATTATTCCTCCCAACTAAGATTTATATGGGGTACTGAAAATAAATGTTCATATTCTTACTAGTGGTGACAAAAAGCCAATTATCTATTTACTATTATTGTCTCCAAAAAATTAGTCTAAATTAGTCCCTATACATTAGCTACAGCCCTTTCATTAAACTCTCAGTGCCTCAAAGCCTTTTCATTTGAGTGGTTTATAGATGACATAAGGAGGTAGATTTAGAAGTTATTTGGCTTTTTAAAACTCCCTGTACTAATCTATTGAGACACTGTAGCAGTTTACCCTTACTTGGAAGTCTAAGCCTCAGATAGGTGAGAGATGCTTTTTAGATTACATCAAGCCCAAATCTCATTCTGCATTTTCTTAAATTTGCCTTTAGTTTATCTGTGTTCTCTAACATGCATACACTATTTGTATTTGCATGGAGAGGCATTATACCGTTCTTTTAGAAAACAATTTAATAATATATATATCAGTAGTCACTTAATGATTCTACCCTTTTGTCCTATAATTCCACTTTGCAGAGTTTTTATCCTAAGGATATACTTCAGGATATTTATCCCAGTATTCTTTATAATGGTAAAAGAGTAGAAAGAAAAATCTAGCTGAAAATGAATAGTTATGAATATGACAATGTGTGAATCTACTCAGCGGGTATTATTCAACCATTTAAAATGCTGGTTCATTACTATTGTGTAGAAGGATAAAAAATAGTATCCACTCAGACAGTGATTACCACAAAAAGGAAAAGATCTGTTTGAACAAAAGACTGGTAAGAAATAGACAAGTATGATTAACATTATTGTTAAAAGTTTATGAAATTATTACCTGCAATTTTTCTTTGTTTTTGTGAGGGAGTTGCTATCTTTCAAATTTGATATTTATTTCATGGTTTGCCAGTACATTCATATTAATCAAAACTCAAAAGGCATAAAAAGGTGTATAATGAAAAGTCTTTTATTTACCCCTGTCTCCCTCCCCAGAAGTAATGTTATAAGTTTCTTATTTATCCATCCTGAGATTATTTTATATATAAACAAGCTAATATATATTTATTTTCTCCCAGTTTTACACAAATGATCAACACTATTTAACACCCTGCTTTTTTTCACTAATCTTAAAGATATTCCATATCAGTTCATAAACAACTCTGTGTTTTATGGCTACATAGTATTCCTTTAAATTCCATAGGACTATAATTTATTTAACCAGATCCTATTGGTGGACATTTGAATTATGTCCAATATTCTCCTATTACAAGCCTATAGTAATTAAATGTGCACATAGGTGATTTCCAAATGGAAATATATCTCTACACTAAATTTCCAGAAGTAGGAGTGCTAGTTTAAGAGTATATGTGCATTTTTAATTTTAATAGATATTAACAAATTGCCCACAAGGGAGTTGGTACCAATTTCACTTGTACTAACTGTACAGTAGTGCCTGTTTCCCTATAACCTTGCCAGTGCAAGGTATTACCAAATTTTCTTTTATCTTTACTAATGTAACAGATAATAAATGGTTTCTTAATGTAGCTTTAATTAGGAGTTTACTCATTCTGAGTAATTTTGAGTATCTTTTCACATGTTTCTGAGCTATTACTGTTTCCATTTCTGGGAGCGTTTATATATTGTTTGTTGACCTTTTCCTTATTGTTTTGTAAGAGTTCTTTATATATTAGGGAAATTAGCCCTTTCTGTGGTTTGAAATTTAGAATTTGACCCCCATTCATCATAAATCTTTTGACCTTATTATGGTGTTTTTTACCATGTAGAAATGGTCAAAATTATCACTTGACTTTGATGCTTCACCTTGCTCCAGCTCTAGTAACCTTGTTACCTTTTAAATAATCTGGATACTTTCCAACTTTAAGGTCTTCATATTTACTGTTCTTTCTGTCTGGAATTCTCTTCCTGGAGGTGTTTCCCTTCCTCCTTCACCACTTTGCGTCTTTGATCAAATATCAACTTTTCAGTGAGACTTTCCCAGACTATTTATTTTATATTAAAACCGCCCCTTCCCTGCTGTGTTGTTCCTCCATCACCTGGAGCCCACAGACATCAGATTGCATCTCACCTACACAGATGAAGCAAGTGAGAACTAACATATTCAACGTAGTAATCACTTCAGGAGACTAGACACTTGGTCCTGTGAAGTTGCCATTGCCCAAAACATTTTAGGGATGACTGCTTTAAAAACTACCTTCAGAGACAACTTAAAGCCTTCCAAAGAAAGCAGTCCTGTGTCTTGAAAGCAGTGTGTCTCAAAGTGTGGTCCATTAACCACTTGCATCAGAATTACCTGGGGTGAGGTTGGCAGCTTATTATAATATAAAGGCTGTTTCCTGGGCCTTACCCCAGATTTATTGAATCAGAATCTCTGAGAGAATGGAGCTGAGGAAACTGCCTTTTATATAAACTTCTTAGGTGATTCCTAAGCTATTAAAGCTTAAAGATCACTGCATGTGTAGTCAGTCTCCCGGCTTAGTCATGTACCTTGTTTACTTAACTTAGTTTGAACCAAAGACTTAGGACTATTTCCAAAAATCAAAGCCATCATCAAAGGACAAAGGGGCATGAGCCAGGGGTGCTGAAGATCATTCCTAGTGGGAACTCCAGAAATGAGCTGGACAATGGGATGGGTATGCAGACTTGTGAAAATGATGTAAGAGACAAAATTATCTGAGGCCTGTGTGGGTTATGCCTGGCAGTGCTAACAACTTAGTTAAGTCTCACTTCACACATTAAAGGACCATGGCTCTCATTTCCCTGTTAAAAAGAAAGGGAGAAGAAAGGAGAACTGTGCAAATACGTAGATGATCTCCAAGGTCCTTTCTCTTATGTTCTGGTTTTTCTACCAATGTACAGAGATATAATTGAACAAACCCTGAACACATGAATGAATATGTGTAAGTAATGAGGCTTATTACTATAGCAAAAAATACACTAGTTTGGTCTGTTTTAAAGGGAAGAGCCTTTTTAATACAAAGTGGCTTTTAAAAAAGTAGGTTAGCAGCTGCAGCTAAGGAAGTATATACAAAAGACTTGCCTCAAACTGTTGGGTAATACTGAGAAGTCCTATAGTACTGTTGAATATGAATCTCTTCTGCTCAGTGAACTCTTGTTTTTGAGAAATGATTCACACATTATCAGAAAGACATTAATGTATTTAATGGCTCAAGGGTAAGCAGCCAGAAATTTTGATGTTGATTTTTGGTTTTAAAGTAATTAATATTACTAAACATAAATGTATTAAAAAGAAAACAGTGATTTTAGTTTCATATCCACTTTTAGATATGTAGTTTTGCAGTATTGCACAGCTGCAGCATCTATAATAGTATTTTCTTATTTTCCAAATATCAGTACTTGCCCTTTCATTCTCTAAATGAAAATAAAACCAGTGCCTGTTTTTGTTTAGTCAACAATTCTTTGATGCTAAATCTTACTATGCAAAAAAATCTTTCAGTGTTGGCCCGTAGGTATAAGCTATCATTTTAATCCTAAACTATCATAATAATTATGATAAAAATGTTAAATATCATTATACAATTAATAATAATAAAATATCTACCAATTTTCAAGGCCTGCCATATTCTTAGCACAATTCTGTGTGCTTTCTGTATCTTACAAGAATGTAAGTGTTTTAAAGATGTTATTTCCACTTCACCTCTGAGGCTACTTTAAATTTACAGAAGTCACATCGAAATGTAGTAATCAGGATGCACCACACAGTTTTGTGGCCTCCATTTTTAATCAAATGTGCTTTCTTTTACATTATCCAGCATTGAGTAGGTAAGATGGTAAATGTGGAATTTCATTGCCCTCCCCCTAAATTGCTATGTTTCTTTTGATATATATTTTATGTTGGAGTACAATTCAAAATCAGTGACTTACGTAATTATGACTTTGATTGAAACAAATTAAACTATGTCCTGTTTTGAATTAAAATGAGATTACGTTTTTCCCATATCTGATTTATTAGTGATCTTGATTTCCATTAGGAAGTTAGAAAAGATCTATGCTTCACAGACTGAAAATTTTACTAATGATTAATATATGTTAGTCATCACACGTTCTATTTTTTCCCCCATACTTTAGATTTAAAAATAAAATTTTATCTTAGATTTCTAATAGCAAGAACTGGTAAATATGAGCTACTAATTATATTTTGTTTCTTCATCAAGGCCAAAGTTTGAGACTTCCCACTCCATAATCCCCCCGCTCCCCAGTGACAAATGAATTGCTTTATTATATTTGATTTGTGATGGACCATTTTCTTTAATTCATTTTCTCAACCCTTCCTTCTTCTCCTCCCTCCCTCCTTCCCTCACTCTCTCCCTCATTTTACCCTTAGTAAGGGCGTTTGTTCTTTGTCTTTTCAAGTTTGTCACTTTAGCTTTTGGTTTGGGGGGTTGATTAAGCAACTTGTTATTCCCCCTCCTCAAATAGGTCTGTGATGAGTAGGTTGTTTGATTTATTAAAATATTTCATAATTAAAAAACAAAGCCATTTCTCCTGCCACAGAACAGTTGTCATTGTTTCCCCCTTTGAGTTTGAGATTGCAGGAATCCAATTGCTGCAGAAACCATTTATCCCTTTATGACCTCCCCCTAATGAGCACCGCATGCAATCAGGTTGGCAACTTTGGTGCTACCACTAGATGTACTGGCACACTTATCTCTTCAAAAGGAAGAAAATACCACAATTCAGAGAACCACATTTTTTTCTCTTAAAACAACTTGTTTTTCCTGTGTCTGTTTTTGTTCTAATGTTTTGAACTGGGTTTTTGCTGCTAGTA
The DNA here is from genome assembly GCF_004115265.2 of Rhinolophus ferrumequinum. Classification (NCBI taxonomy): domain Eukaryota; kingdom Metazoa; phylum Chordata; class Mammalia; order Chiroptera; family Rhinolophidae; genus Rhinolophus; species Rhinolophus ferrumequinum. The sequence continues at coordinate 36,118,680 of NC_046292.1, read as the reverse complement.
GTGTGCTGTGAATGCTAACTTTCTGCTGTGAATGATCTTTAGAGGAAGAAGCAGAGCCTCCCAGCCATGAGAAAGATTTGATATCTGTGTTGTGAAGGTCTTATAAATTGTAATGGAAGGAATTGGCAAGTAGGAATTTTGTAATTTGGGGCTGGAGGTTGGCCCTACAGGCGCTCGATGATTACAGTTTGAAAATCTCAAAGTAAACATGATTCAGATCTTGAGAAGATTAATCAGATTAATTCAATTTTTACACAGTCTCTCTTTGATTAGAACAAATTCTTAGTTAAGGCCACAAGAAAGCATCAACTAGCTGCGTGATCCTTGTATATTTATTTCTCAACTGCCTCCAAAAAATTAGAATGATTTGCCAATACTTGGTAGAAAACTAATCACTTCGTTGTTTTTTATGGTTAATGTCTTTGAAGGCTGCACCTCTCTGAATATGTTTTGAGTAGTTTTGAAATTTGTGTTATATATTATTTTAAACCCGGTCAGATAACTAGATTTTCCTAATTATTTTTCCTTCTAGCTCATTTTCACAAAAAGAGAATTTGGGAAGTACACAATTTCCAGGCAAAGCTGTCTGGAAATTGAATTCTTAAAACCAGCCTGTTTGCCTGCCAGCCTTCCTTCTTGGCTTCTTTTCTTTCTTTCTTTCTTGGGGGTCTCCCATTTGGCCAGTGTTTAATATCACTAGTGAGGCTAGTTCTGTGATGGCCATCTACTGGGTGATAGCCACTTCATCCACTGCGGTGGAAACAACACGGAAAAATTGTTTTCTCCCTTTCGTAGGAAATGGCATTCCAACTGTTTTTGACATCTTTAATTACAGAGTTTGCCAGTGATCAGATCAGGGTCAAGATCGACTTCAAATATTTTAGTAAAAAGCGGAAAGAAAAATGAGATCTTACTTTTCTAGTCTCCTGAACTACAATCACCATTGATGAACTAAAGCTATCTGGGTGTGAAATTTGGTATGGAGGCTAGTTGAGCACCTATTATCCCATATTAGTTGCAGAACGTGGAGGTCTGAATTTTCATAGGGGCACTGATATTTCATGGTCAACAATGGGTTTCTTAAGGTCTTGTCATTTCCAATTGGTGTGAGGTCTGGTTATTGATGCTCAAAATGTGTATATGAGCCTGCCTCATAGTGAACTTAATTTGCAGCTGTATTAATGGTCTTGACGTTCTTGCCAACAGTTCTAGGGCCTTGACATAGTTTATTTTATGTAGTCACAACACAGGTTTTGTGGAGGATTCAGCCTAAATTTCTGGCATGAATTTCTGTAGATTAGAAATACATTGGCTTTAAAAATTAAGAGGTTTGATTCTGTTTTGAATTTGGATATCAAATGAATCTGAGCACATGACATTTTAATGCCGTTTGTCTTTTCAAATAGATTTACCTTCTAATGCATGTGACGACAGGACTTTGCTCATCAGCTAAAACATACATTTCAGAGGAGTTGTTACCTAAAATATTATCATAAGGCATAAGAAAACACATGATTTAGTTGCCTTTCATGAACATAATTAAGAATTAAGAAGCCGTACCAGTGGCTAGTCCCCAGAATTTCCACTGTTTTGCCTTTTGTGACCTGTGTTATTAAAAGTCCATTATTTTTACAGACTTTATTAAATTGGATCTTATTAAAGCATTCTATATTTGCATTTGGTCTTTCATAATTCATTATTATTATGACATTTACTTTTTACCATCAGATCTGAAAACATATCATAAGCTACCCTTTTCTCTTGAAAGAAATGCTAATTTCAAACAGTCCTCTAATAGAAGAGAAAAGCTTTATCAGTTTTTTCATTTATTCCAGATCGTGTTAAGAATACTAATGCTAGACTTCTGTATGCTAATATCTCTGAGCTTTTTTGGTCAAAAGCTTAGAATTATTATTTTTATCCCATACCAAGTATGAAACTAGAGGACCTGATACTATTGGAGAAAACATGATTCTGAAGCATGATTCTTGATTCTAACTACTTGTGAAAATGTTGTTAAATCTTGTTTAGATTAAGATGATGCTAATCAATTTAACTTCATACCACACGTATTTGTCCTATTTAAGAAATTCTTTTGTTTTAAAATTCATGTTGTTTGTTTTTCTCGTCATATAAGGTAGTAAGCTTACAATGTTTGAGACTAAGATTCCTATGCTGTCAGCCCCAGGCAGCATTTAGGGTGTGCTGCGTGCTTTTCTATATGATAATCACTTCTGTATCATTTATGAAATAGCTACAAATGCAGTATAGCAAAATTTTACATCTTGATATCATACAAGCTGTCTAATTTTAGCATAACTAATGCCACACTTTGTGAGTTTTTTGTCAGGGTACTGATAAATATATTAAACTCTGAAATGAAATTTAACTTTGAATTTTGTCTCATTTTAGATTTCTGACAATGTGCAATCGACACTTTGGCAGTGTTGTTGCACAAACCATTCGGACTCAAAAAACAGATCAGTTTCCACTTTTTCTGATTATTATGGGAAAGCGGTCATCTAATGAAGTGTTAAATGTGGTACAAGGTAAGGTACATGTTACAAGAGGAATACAGTGTCTCCTTCTATCTGTAATAACCTTATAATATTTACCATCAAAATTGACAATAACTATATTGGTGAATATCTTTGCATTTTAAAATATAGAACTTACTGAAGATGAATAGCTTCAAAAATATAGGTGTTATGAGAAATGAAATATGCTGCATGAAAATCCAACAGAAATGTCTTAATAAAATTGCACAGCCCTTGGGACATAGGATAATCATGTTAAATGTTCAGAATTGCTAAATTCTCTAATTTGGCAATTAAGTCACAATCAGTTGTCAAATACAACATTTCATATATATGTGTATAGATTTCTTTTTTTTTTAAGATTTTTTTTTTAATTGGGGAAGGGGTACAGGACTTTATTGGGGAACAGTATGTACTTCCAGGACTTTGTTTCCAAGTCAAGTTGTTGTCCTTTCAATCTTAGTTGTGGAGGGTGCCATTCAGCTTCAAGTTGTCCTTTTGGTCTTAGATGTAGAGGGTACCGCTCAGCTCCAGGTCCAGTTGCCGTTGCTAGTTGCAGGGGGCACAGCCCACCATCCCTGTGGGAGTTGAACCGGCAACCTTGTGGTTGAGAGGATGCGCTCCAACCAACTGAGCCATCCGGGAGCTCAGCGGCAGCTTAGCTCAAGGTGCTATGTTCAATTTTAGTTGCAGGGGGCGCTGCCCACCATCCCTTGCGGGACTCGCGGAATTGAACTGGCAACCTTGTGGTTGAGAGCCCTCTGGCCCATGTGGGAATTGAACCGGCAGCCTTCAGAGTTAGGAGCACGGAGCTCCAACGGCCTGAGCTACCGGGCCTGCCCCTATAGAGAGATTTCTTGCTAGAATGTTGATTAGTTGAAAGAAATGCTTACGTTTAGGTATCTAGAAAAAATAATGACTGGATATTGCAAATGGAATTGTTTACAGTGGCAGTGTTTCCCCTTAGTTGTGTGAATCTATGTCTAGAATGCAACCCTGAGGCATGAAGCTATAGGATACCTGTGTATTTAAACTTTACAAAAAAAAAAAAAATTGGTCTTTACATTCTTTACCCCAAAAAAATAAGTGAATGATTTTTGTTACCTTTACTAATGTACCCCAAAGATTCGTATAAAATATTACCTATTCATGGCAAACCTTAAATTAAAAACAATATGTCTTCTCTATGCCACAGAGAAAAAGATGTTCCAAGTGCCCTAAGCTAAAGCTTGTGTCTGAGATGCTTAATTTCTGCCCCTATCTAAGTCAAAAGTTCTGCAGCAGATAATGTAATAGGAGGAGGGCATGTTAAAATTCCAGTGCCTTTAAAATTCAAATAAAATAAAATCTCTGGTATTTTATGGTTTCTCCATAACGAGAGCATTTACTTTCATAAATAATGTTAAAGACCTGCTCGGCAAATGAATTGCATAGTATAAATGGATAATGAAGATATTTTATTCCTGTTTTCCATCAGAGGCAGTATTATAATAGTTAGAGGTTCTCAAAGTGTGGCCCATGGATCCTGGAAGCTCCCTCGACCCTTTCAGGGAATCCATGAGATCAAAATTATTTTTGCGATAGTAATAAGACTTTTTTTTTTTTTTTTTGCCTTTTTTACTGTATTGACATTTGCACTGTTGACATTGCACTGGTGGCACAAAATCAATGTGTAAAACTGCTGACACCTTAGTACAAATCAATGCCATGATACAAAACTGTACTAGTAGTCATATTCTTCACCTCCATATACATGCTGTTAAAACAATTATTACTTTTATCAAATTTTAACCCTTTATGGAGTTTGTGTGACACAGTGGGGCTTATGGAGAAAGCACCTCTGCTGCATTTCAAAGTACAGTGGTAGTTTCAAAGAAAAACACTTGTATGGTTGCTTGAGCCAAACTAGTCTTTTTTAATATATTTTTTGCAGAACGTCATTTTTACTTGAAACTGACTGACAGACAGTATTTCTATAGTCTGGGTATTTGGCAGACATTTTCTCCAGAATGAACAAAGTGAGTCTGCCACTTCAAGAAAAAGAACTGACATTAATTGTTGCCAGTGATAAAATTTGAGTTTTTAAGCAAAAAGTTGTATCTTTCACCATTAGATTGACAGCTTACTTTTCTGATGACATCAGTGGTGATGTTAACAAATATGATTTTTTGATATAAATTAAGTGTATCAACATTCAGAAGAAATGCATAACTCAGTGGAACAATATTTTCCAAATGACCAATGCCTGATGTTGTAAAATTATGCATGAGTAAAGAGATCCATTTAAAGGGCAAGATCAGTGAATTTTAATATAACAAAGTACAAAAAGTTTATTGATGTGGTTTCAAATTCCTCACGTACCTTATCTTGAAGAAACTTCCACTTGTCAGTTTAGGTGTCCTAAAGAAGAATGTCTACAATAATCTACTAAAATATTCCTCCCTTTTTCATGTACATATTTGTGTGACGTCAGATTTGCTTCATAAATTTAAATCAAGACAATATATTATAATTGGTTTAATGTGGAAGTAAACATGAGAATCTGGTTGTGTTCTATTAAGTCAGACATTAAAAAGATTTGCAAAAAAATGTTAAAACAATGCCATACTTCTCACTAAACTTTTTTTGGGGGAACAGAGAGTCATTTTTCATAAAAATGTGATGTTTACATTAACATGTAATGGGTTTATTATTGTTACTTTTAAATAAATTGATAAGTATGTTTTAAATATTTCAGTTTTAATTACTAACATAGTAAATGTTGATAAGTATAACCCACATAAACAAAAATTCTTCAGGGATCTCAATAATTTTTAAGAGTATAAAGGGGTTCTAAAACCAAAAGATTTGAAAATGACTGCAATAAGCTAGAAAGAATGAATTTGCCCTGAACTGCATCACGTGGTACCTTTTTTCCATCTTGGATCATTAAGACCTTAGATATAAAGTACCTACAAGTCCAGTTTGGCAGTGAATCCTCACAGGGCTGAAGCATAATTGATAAACAGTGGTTTAAGGCTGAAATTAATGGTCAGTATAGTCACCTGTACAGATATGTTATTATATTTTCCCACTGAGGATTCCAGTACCCAACATAAAGTGTTCATGCCCTATACTTTGAGTCTTAGTCACTGCAGTTTACAAATAAGAAATGGAAACCCAAAAATTTGCCCAGTAACAAAATCTACATTGAAGGAGATCCTAAACTTTTTGCCATTTGCCATATCTATTAATAATAACTACCAGTGATTGTGTGTGTACTATATACCTGGCCCTTTATATTATCTCTAATCCTTCTAAGAACCCTACAAAGGTAGTGTTATCTTTATTTTGCGGATAAGGAAATTGATCCTTAAAGAGCTATTATACTCACTACTTATTCATGTGTTTACTAAGTGAATATTTATTAAGCCCTTATCATGTGCTAGACAATTTCTAGGTACTAGAGCATATAATTTGTAAGTAGTGGTACTAGGGTTAGAACTATGACTACAAAACCAGTTTTGCATTCTCTGTACCATGATACCACACCAACATAATGTTTGTTCTCCAGCTCATTTATTGAGAAAGTAGTGCTCATGTGACCAAATTAGATCTTTTTTTTTTTTTTTTTTTTTTTTTTTTGGCTACGGACTGCCAACCCTATGCTTGGGGAAAGGACCATTGAAAGATCATGTTAGTCAAGCCCTATTTTGGAAGAAAACCAGCAAGGATACTTGCTATTTGTTGTCTCAATGGTGGTCATTTCATTAATGGGACAAAAATACACCTTCTCAGGCCCTGGAGAAAGACTCTTTTGCCCATAGATTTGAAAGAACGGAAGAATTGGTATATCTCTATGTATCCTCATGAATTTCTCTCTTGTAGATGCATCCAAAGCAAATAACAGGACTTAATGCATTCAGTAAATGGCATACATGTGCTATATGTTCGTTATAGACTTGGACATGAAATAAAATAGCATTAAGGAAAATGAAACATTTTAAATAACCTCTTCATAAAGATTATAGTATAATTATTTGAAAGCAGCTGAAAGGGGAAAATATCACTTTGGCAAAAAAAGAAATCAAATTTTTTCAGAAATTGAATTACTATTTGTTTCACCAAATAATTTTTAGTGATAGGAAACAATTCTAAGTAAACAGTGTATTGAGGTGACAAAGAGGACAGGCTTTGAGTCAGACTCATATGGCTTCAAATCCTGACCCCACCACTTAAGCAGCTTGACCTTGATGGGCAGGTTACTTGAGCACTCTAAGCCTCATTTTCCTTCTCTTTAAAATCTAAATCATGACACCTTCGTAGAATTGTTGTAGATTAAATGAGATAACATATCAAGTGTTTAGCCTAATCATTAGCAATAAACAAATGGTAGTTGTTACCAGTGTTATTAAGTAAACTTGAAAGAACTTTTGATCCTCATGACTTGGAGGTTATTTATGGTGCTAAAATCCTTATTAAGAGACTGTTCCAGAAAGAGAGAGAGAGAGAGAGACTCTTCCCTCAAATCTAAATATTCTGATATTTAAATTACCAGTATACTGCTTTACTCTTTCTTATTGAACATATGAAACTTTTCAATGAAAGAATTTTAACTAGATGATAGCATACTAGTCTGTAAGTTGTGGTTTTTCTTAAAGACTGTGGTTATTTCTTACTGATTAATTCTAGAATGACTTTTTATTTTATAATAACTAATGTGAAGTTTGGCAATCTCCATGTGTTGCTAGGTAACACAACAGTGGATGAGTTAATGATGAGACTCATGGCTGCAATGGAGATCTTCACAGCCCAACAACAGGAAGATATAAAGGATGAGGTAAGGTGAAAGGTTAAGACCTTTAATAGGATTTTGATGAGATAATTTATCAAATAGTGATGCTTGCCTATGTCATGATTGATAAGTAAGGATGATGAAGATACATTTCCAGATTAACCAGGACTTTTATGCCATTGAGTTTACCTTTTAGTTCATTCTTTCGTTGACCCCACAACCCAACAATTTGTTTAACTTTATGGACACTTATACTTTACTAGATTTGCCATGGTGGCAAGAGGTCGATTTGCAGGAAATGAATTCCAAAGCATATTTACAGAAGAAACTACAGTCCAGAAAATCCTCTCTACTATGTGGGTTTTTCACTCATTTTTAAGGTCATTTTTACTCTTTTTAAATATTGAGATCGATTAGAAATAATTGTATTTTATATTTGAACATATTTTTGAGGCGCTGTGAGAATTAGTAAAAGATCTCCAGAATTCTGAATTTCTCCTGAACATATTCAGATGGTGTAGATGACATGAGCATGGGACCTCAAATAAAATAATAACATCAATATTGGTAATGACAGTGGTAGTCAACACTTACTGAATATTCATAATGTGCTAAGCATTTTACATTTATCATCTCATGTGATCCTCAAAACAACACCATGAGGCTATATATGAATCAGAGTTCTGGCAAAAAACAGATGGCACTTTCAAACTGGGTTATTTGAAAAGAGTTTAATAAGTCAACAACAATACTACAGACTGTAGGGCTGAAGGGAGCCCTTACCACACCGGAGAGGGTGGTGTATGGAGAGGACTGCTTCTGAGAGAAGGATATAGCCAGCCCTTGGTGACCTGGTAGAGAGAAAACCAGGGAATAGCTTCATTTGCCTTCCACACTGATCTCCTGATAGTACTTCCTGTTGACCTAAGCCAACTAGAAGCTGAAAGGCAAGAGAACCTCCCTGCTGCACAAAAAGCTAGGTGGAGCGTGGATACAGGGTCAAATGGAAAATAATCTAGCACAGATTGGTACTATTATCTCTACCTTTGATTGAGAAACATGAGGGTCAAAAGGGTTAAGTTAATGTACCCAATGTCACACAGCCAAGGGCACCTATAACAGTCTCAAGTAATCATTAGTGCTTTATCAGTCAAGAAATTTCTGGATTTGGAAAATAGTTTTAAGATAAAATATGAAACAAAATTTAGCATTTGTTCATTCGAGATGGTTAGTTCACAGACATTTATAAAATTATCCCTTTTAATTTTGTTTGTTTTTAATTAAATAAAAAGATTTCCATAGAACAAATAAGGGAGGGTATGATTTCTGAGCAATGATGAAAAGTTTCCAGGCACAGTGAGTGTTTTCAATAGATTAATAGCCTTTAGTTATTGCAAATGGGAAACGTGTAGATGACTTACTATAATTTTGTACTACTTTATTTTACTTTACTTACTTCTCTGTCTTTCATTAAACTGTGACTTTGTTAAGAGCAAGGGTCGTGTTGTAGTCACATTTGTAACTATCCTCAGACAGTGTACCTCGGACAAAGTAGGCACTCAGTAATATTTGTCAGATGATTGAATAAATGAATACTTGGAAGAATTTATATGAAATAATGTTACTTTAAAAAATTCTCGATTACAATGGTATAAAACCACATTAACAAATGTGAAAATTTGGAGTGCTATATAACTAGTTTAGAGTTTTAATGTTCATTAGGTTTCTTTTATTCCTATAAAAACATTAAGTTTTTAATTTTTCTTAATAGTCAGTGTATCATTTACTCTGAGGGAAAGGTAATCAGGTATATGGTGGAAAAAATGTTTATCTGTTACTCTGTTAATTGACAGTGACATTTCAAAAATAATGAAGCACCGTACTTAGTTAGGAATTTGTAATAATAGGTGTGTTGCCATTCAAGATTACATTTATCCTAGACTATAGGCATTGATTGACAATAATTCCTAAACACATTCTTCAACCATTTAAATCTTGAGTCTCATTAGTACTAGATTTACAGATTATGCTGTATAATAATAGGAATGCACAATATTCGCAAGCATATTCCCAGTTCATTCTTTCATTTTAATTTTTGTTCCTCATAATTCATTGGTAAAGAAATTGACTTTAATTCCTTTAATACTGAGCACAAAATTGAATATGAGGGTTACAGGAAAAATCAAGGCTCCATATAATTGAAATTTTTATTGAAATTTAACTTCAAGAGGTAAGGATTTCTCTTTGATTTTAAAGTGCCTTCATGAAAGTTATCATTCAGGTCATAAGTACAGTTCCTAAGAGAAGCTTTCCTAAGTTTAAAGACTTCTTTTAGACTATGCAGAGATCATAATGGTATCTGCTGAGTATATGTGACAAGAAACACTGTTCCTTATAATTGTGAATTTGCCTTGACTTTTTTTTTAATTTTCAAATAAGACTTGAAGCTTGCTGTTAAAATGAAGTTCATGAACAGGTTTGAATGATGGCTTCTAGGCCTGAATTTATTTAAACTTAACTTTGGTCCAGTTACATCCATCACTTCAAGGATTCCATTATGTTAGTGCAATCAGAGATACCTATACTTCATAAAGCTTTTATTAAATAAAACCAAACCCAAACCATATCCATACTCTGAATCATTCTTCAGTGGCCCAGAATGGACTAACCTTTATATCAGTAATTGTTCTAACTCTCACCAGGAAGTATATTTTATATGATCCTCTTTGTTTTGACAGAACTGCCTATAGCTTTATTCTAGATATTTCCATTAGTGATACTGGTTTGGTTTTCTAAGTGTTTACTGAGCATTTATCAAGTACATAGCACTGGACTAGATCCTGGTGACTGAGAGTTGCTTTGCTCCATTGAGGGGCTATTGGTAAAGAAGGGATAAGGAGGAAAGCAATTATTACTACATGACAGCAGCCACAATCTATTTTTCCTTTTAGCCTGGTTCCAAACAATAGATGCTTTCTAACATGTGAATGGATTCAATTTTTTTCCATATGCACTATATTTTAGCCATGAGTAATCTAGAACCCTCTGATTATCAAGAAATTATGATACTTAGTTCCTTATTTATTTATTGTTTCATTCGTTTGTTCATCCATTCAACACTAATTTATTCAGAATCCTCTATCATAGGTGTAAGGATTACTCCTTTTCAGTCTAATCTCCCTGGTTAACTTGTATCTGAGCAGTAGCTCAGTAATTGTCACAATCCAGATTTTGGAGATTAGGGCAAATTTTCAGGGCAGCTACATCATTCTCATTTCTTTGCTAATTCTGAGAACACACTGGTAGAACATGGGCAACATATGCCAGAAGGTTGTTCTAGGCTTATCTTAAAAGGTTCTGATTCGGGACTTAAAAACAATACTGCCACAGCACAGGGAAGGTATGCTTATTGGCTCATGGCAGCTTTTTGTGTTGCCAAAGGAAATTGTTGCCTTGGTGTTTTGTTCCATGGAACGTGTAACTTTCTTGTCCTAAGCTTTGTCTTTATCTTACTGTTTTAAGCACTCTGCTCCTTTTCCTTTCCTCTCTTTAAAATCTCCTCATTGTCATTGTCATACCCATTCTCTTTCCAGAGCTAACAATGATACATAGGATTCCTACCAAAAGTGCATAAGAGTTCCATTTTCTCTACATTCTCTTGTCATTTTGATAATAGCCAATCTAACAGGTATGAGGTGATATGTCATTGTGGTTTTGAGTTCTCTGATAATTAGTGATGTTGAGCACCTTTTCATGTACCCATTGGCTATCAGCATGCCTTCTTTGGAAAGGTGTCTATTTAGATCCTCTGCCCATTTTTTAATCTGATTGTTTTTTTGCTATTGATTTGTCTGAGTTCTTGATATATTTTGGATACTAACCTCTTATCAGATATATGATTTGCAAATATTTTCTCCCATTCTGTAGGTGGCCTTTTCATTTTGTTAATGGTTTTTGTTTTTGTTTTTTGCTGTACAGAAGCTTTTTAGTTTGATGTAGTCCCACTTATTTATTTTTGCTTTTGTTGCCTTTGCTTTTAGTGTCAAGTCCAAGAAATTATCACCAAGATTGATTTCAGGGAGCTTACTACCTATTTGTCTTCTAGGAATTTTATGGTTTCAGGTCTTACACTCAAGTCTTTAATCCATTTTGAGTTAATTTTTGTGTATGTTATAAGATAGTGATTCAGTTTCATGCTTTAGCATGTGACTATCCACTTTTCCTAGCACCATTTATTGAAGACAGTGTTCTTTCCTCATTGTATGTTCTTGCCTCCTTTGTTGTGAATTAATTGAGCATATATGCATGGGTTTGTTTCTGGGCTCTTTATTCTCTTCTATTATCTGTGTGCGTTTTTATACCATTACCAGACTGTTTTGATTACTGTAGCTTTGTAATATACTTTGAAATCAGGAAGCGTGCTGCCTCCAGCTTTGTTTTTCTTTCGCCAAGGTTGCTTTGGCTATTGGAGGTCTTTTGTGGTTACATACCAATTTTAGGAGTGTCTGTTTTATTTCTGTGAAAAAATGCTGTTGGAATGTTGATAGGGATTGCATTGAATCTGTATGCTGTTTTGAGTAGTATGGACATTTTAACAATATTAATTCTTCCAATTCATGAGCATGGAATATCGTTCCATTTATTTGTGTCTTCTTCGATGTCTTTCGTCAATAGTTTTTAATGTACAGACCTTTTACCTCTTTGGTTAAATTTATTCCTAGGTATTTTATTCTTTTTAATGCAATTATAAGTATGATTGTATTATTAATTTCTCTTTCTGATAGTTTGTTATTAATGTATGCAAACATAACAGATATTATATGTTGATTTTTGTATCCTGCAACTTTACTGAATTCGTTGATTAGTTCTAACAGTATTTTGGTGGAGTCATGTCATCTGCAAATAGTAACAGTTTTACTTTTTCCTTTCCAATTTGCATACTTTTTATTTCTCTTGCTTTCCTAATTGCTCTAGCTAGGACTTCTAACACTTCATTAAAAAAATGGCAAGAGTATGCATCCATGTCGTTCCTGGTCGTAGAGGAAAAGCTTTCAACTTTTCACTGTTTAGTATTGTGTTAGATGTGGGTTTGCCATATATGATCTTTATTATGTTGCAGTACATTTCCTCTATACACAGTTTGTTGAGAGTTTTTATCTAAATGGATGTTTAAATTTGTTAAATGCTTTTGCTGCATTTTTCATGGTGATCATATGATTTTTATCCTTTACTTTGTTAATGTGGTATATCACATTGATTGACTTGTAGATGTTGAACCATCCTTGCATCCTTGGAATAAATCCCACTTGATCATGGTGTATGATCCTTTTAAAGTATTTTTGAGTTTGGTTTGCTAATGTTTTGTTGAGGAATTTTACATATATGTTCATCATGGATATTGGCCTATAATTTTATTTTCTTATAAGATCTTTATCTGGTTTTGGTATCAGGGTAATGCTGGCCTTGTAAAAGGAGTTTGAAAGTATTCCTTCTTATTATTAATTCTTCTTTAAATGTTGATATAATTCACCAGTTAAGCCATCTGGTCCTGGACTTTTGTTTATTGAGAGGTTTTTGATTACTGATTCAGTCCCCTTACTTAGTAATCAGTCGGTTCATTTTTATTATTTTTTTTTCCATCTTGATTCACTTGTGGTAGCTGGTATGTTTCTAGGAATTTATCCATTTCTTCTAGGTTATCTAATTTATTAATGTATAATTGTTCATAGCAGACTGTTAAGATGCTTTGTATATCTGTGGTATCAGTTATAATGTCTTCCCCTTTCATTTCTGATTTTATTTGAGTCCTCTCTTTTTTTCTTGATGTTTCTAGCTAAAGATTATCTTTTCAAAAAACCAGCTCTTAATTTCATTGATCTTTTCTATTGTCTTTTTGTTATTGTTGTTGTTGCTGTTATTGTTGTTTATTGAAGTAAGGCAGTGACATTATCCAATGTTTTTTGTTTTGTTTTCTTTTTAATTTATTTTTTATTAGTTTTGGGTGTACAAAGCAGCGTAATTGTTATACATTTAAACCCCTCATAAAGTGATAATCCACCCCCCAAGCTACTACCCCTCTGACATCTTATATAGCTGTTACAATACCATTGACTATCTTCCCTATGTTGTACTCCACATCCTATGACTATATATGCCCATATATTTAGTTATAGTTGACATTCAATATTATTCTACTTCAGCTTCAGCTACATAGTGCATAGATCAGGCATCTATACAGTCTATGACGTGATCCCCCGATAAGTCCAGTGCCCATCTGGCATCTTACATGATCTATACAACACTGTTGATTATATTCCCCATACTGTATTAACTACCAATTTGTATTTCTTAATGCTTTCACTTTTTTCACCCTGCCCCCAACCCCATTCCCATCTATCACCCTGATAGATCTAGTACCTATCTGGCACCACACCTAGTTATTAAAATATTATTGACTATATTCCTTATGCTATACCCTACATCCCCATGACTACTGTGTAACAACCAATTTGTACTTCTTAATCCCTTCCCCTTTCACTCATACTTAACGCCCCTCCCATCTTAAAGAAGTCCCTCTAAGATTCCTTATAATACTGGTTTGGTGGTGATGAACTCCTTCAGCTTTTTCTTGTCTGGGAAACTCCTTATCTGTCCTTCAATTCTAAATGATAGCTTTGCTAGGTAGAGCAATCCTGTTGTATGTCATTGCTTTTCATCATTTGGAATATTTCCTGCCACTCCCTTCTTGCCTGCAAAGTTTCTGTTGAGAAATCAGCTGCCAGTCTTATAGGGGCTCCCTTGTAGGTAACTAACTGTTTTTCTCTTGCTGTTTTTAAGATTATCTCTTTGTATTTAAACTTTGGCATTTTAATTATGATGTGTCTTGGTGTTGACCTCTTTGGGTTTATCTTATTTGGGACTGTTTGTGCTTTCTGGGCTTGTATGTCTAGTTTCTTCACCAGGTTAGGGAAGTTTTCTGTCATTATTTCTTCAAATAGGTTTTCAATTCCTTGCTCTTTCTCTTGTCCTTCTGGTACCCCTGTAATGCAAATGTTGGTACACTTATATTTTCCCAGAGGCCCCTTAAACTCTCCTCAATGTTTTGGATTCTTTTTTCTTTTTGCTGTTCTGATTGGGTGTTTTCTGCTACCTTATTTTCTACATCACTGGTTGTATCCTCTGATTCATCTAATCTACTGTTAATTCCCTGTAATATATTCTTCATTTCCATTATTGTATCCTTTATTTCTGACTCGTTCTTTTTTATGGTTTTCATCTCCATTTTTATGCTTCCTGTCTCTCTGTTGAAGTTCTCCCTAAGATCACTGAGTATTTTTATAACCTCTGTTTGGAACTCTGCGTCTGACAGATTGGTTATCTCCGTTTCGCTTAGTTCTTTTTCTGGAGCTTTGTTCTGTTCTTTTATTTGGGACATGTTTCTTTGTCTCCGCATTTCGGCTGCCTTGCTGTGTTTGTTTCTTTGTATTAGGTAGGGCTCCTGTGTCTTCTGGTCTTAGTAGAGTGGCCTTATGTAGTAGGTGTGTTGTAGGGTTCAGTGGCACAGTCTGGTCATCTGAGCCACTCACTCCAGGTATGTCCCTTATGTGGGTTGTGTGTGCCCTCCTCTTGTAGTTGAGCCTTGGTTGATAACTGCACATCAGTGGGAGGGACTGACCCTTGGGCTCACTGGTTTTGAGGACTGGCCTTGACTACAGTGGAAGAGTTACTGTGCAGGGGCTCATCCCATGCCTCAGGATCTGCCTTGGCAGGACTCTGGTGCCTGCCCATTCTGCCCCTTGGGTGTGTCATAGTTGGAGGCGGCTGGGTGATGCTCCAGCTTGTTTTGAAGCTGGCTACTGAGGACACCAGCCCCAGGAACACATTAGAAGGGATCCACTATAGTTCCCACCCAGCAGGAGCCAGAAAGAAATCCACAAAAGTCTGCTACCCATGCTGTGCTTGGAAGAGCCTTGAGAGGCCAAGCTGCGAACCAAGGCTGGCTGCCACTAGTGCCGGCTTAGGGCTATTCACTCAGAGGTACAGAACACGGTCAAGCCAGATGCTCTTTGTCTGGGTTCCATGAATCTTTGAGAGATCCTAGGAAAGTCGGCAGTTTGAGCCAAGGCAGGCGGTCTTCAAGAAAAAGCCACTGAAAGCAGCATGGGTGTGCCCGAAAGTTGGGCAGGGCCGGGTCTCCAATCCCCAGGGCATGGCAAACAAATGGTGGAGACTCAGGTATGGCAGCCCCCTGTGTTCGCAGGCCGGGAAGGGGGAGGGTCATCAAAGAAACAATGGCCTCCGCCAGCTCCCCCATCCAGGAGAAAACCACCTCTCCAGCCCCTCATCCCAAGCCAGACAACTCAGTTCCCCTTTTTGTCCCTCTGCCTTTCCCACTGCTGCCCCAGCGCTGGAGCTCAGTGCTAGTGATCTCATTTGTGGGTAAGTCTGGACACAGTCCCTTTAAGGGGAGTGCCTGTGAGTTCAGCCACATTCAGTCTCACTCAGTCACAATCTCCACTGGTTTTCACAACCAAAAATCATGAAGACTTCTCTTCCTGGCACTGGAATCCTGGGCTGGGGTGGGGCTGGGATCTCTTGCTCCTTTGGGGAATGGGAGGGTCCCCCACAGCCGAAATAGCCCTCCTGATCTTTAATGGTGACACACAGGTGTGTGTGACCAGCCCATTCCATGTCTCTGCCCCTCCTACCAGTCTGGAGGTGGCTTCTTCTGCACATCCTTAATTGAAAGGCTTCAGTTCAGCTTGATTTTAGGTGATTTTCAATAATGGTTATTTTGTAGATTAGTTGTAATTTTGATGTGATTGTGAGAGAAGGTGAACACAGCATTTACCTACTGCACCGTCTTGGTTTTCTCCTTTTCTATTGTCTTTTTAATCTCTGTTTCCTTTATTTCTTCTCTGATCTTTGTTATTTCCTTTCTTCTACTAACTTTGGGCTTTGTTTGATCTTTTTCTAGTTGCTTAAGATGTAAAGTTAGGTTGTTTGAGATCTTCCTTATTTCTTGACGTATGCATTTATTGCTATGAACTGGTCTTTTAGAACTGATTTTGCTACATCCTCTAGTTTTGCTGTATTTTCATTTGTCACTAGGTGTTTTTTAATTACTCTTTTGATTTCTTCTTTGACCCATTGTTTGTTCAGTAGCATGTTGTTGAATCACCACATATGTGTGAATTTTCCAGTTTCCTTCTTGTAATTGATTTCTACTTTCATACCATTTTGGTTGGGCAAAATGCTTGATATAATTTCAGTCTTCTTAAGTGTATTAATAGTTGTTTTGTGGCCTAACATATGATCTATCCTGGAGAATGTTGCATGTGCACTTGAGACAAATGTGTATACTTTGCTTTTGCATGGAATGTTCTGTATGTATCTGTTAAGTCTATCTTGTCTGACATGTTTAGGTCTAATGTTTCCTTATTGATTTTCTGTCTAGATGATCTATCCTTTGATGAAAATGGGGTAGTAATGTCCCCAACTATTATTTTATTGTTGTCCATTTCTCCCTTTAGGTATGTTAATATTTGCTTTATATATTTAGAAGCTCCTATGTCATGTGCATAAATATTTTTAAAAGGTTTTTTTATTCCTCCACAGTGATTTTCATTCCTCCACAGTTAGGTCCACATCACAGAAGATAATTTTTTTCATCCTGATTTGCATATTCATTTCATAAATATTTATTGATCTTTTCCCATGCACCAGACTCTATGTAAAGCATCAGCAACACAGCTATGAGGACAATAGACACAGTCCTTGGGCTTATAACCCCAAAGTTCTGATAAAGTCTATGAAGTGATCAAGTGGATGAAGCCTCAGGAGCACCTAGCCATGTTGAGCTGGACATGTTGTGTAGGCATCTTGACATGGAACACACAAAAAGGCACTTGCATTCTCCCACTTTAAGCTATGAGACAGGTAAAACAGGTGAAAATGAGGATGATAACAGCCACTTTTCAGGTTCCTGCTACATGCCAGGCATAGTTCTGGTCTCCAGTGTTTTACAGTGTGATTCCTGGATGCCTAGAATACTCAGTTACCTACCAAGGAATCCAGGCAGCTAGATGTGAAAAAGCAATGTAATCAATTTTGTTCCCTCCAAATTCTATTTCATTCATTGTATCTGTTACAATTAGACTGCTCATATATAACAAGAATTGCATTAATGACAAATATTCATTTAACTTTTTTTTTAATTTCCGTGTCATTCACATTACTGTTAAATTTACATTCATTTTACTTTTTTTTAAGATTTATTTAAAAATATAGCTAACATACAACATTATATCAGTTTCAGGTGTATGCCATAGTTACTCAACATTTATGTACCTAAACAAGTGATCATCATAAATCAGCACCCATCTGACACCATACCACTGTATCACAATATCACTGACTATATTCCCCATGGTGTGTGTTACATTCCCATGACTTGTTTTATACCTGGAAATGTGAGCTTATTGCCCTTCACCTTCCTCCCCCCACCACCATTTTTAGTTTTTCAATTACAGTTGACATTCAGTGTTATTTTATGTTAATTTCAGGTGTGCAACGTAGAGGTTAGACATTTATGTAATTTAAGAAGTGATCCCCCTAACTACTGTAGTACCCACCTGACACAATGCATAGTTATTACCATATTATTGACTATATTCTCTATGCTTTACATCTCCATGTCTATTTTGTAACTATCAATTTGTTCTTCTTAATCCTTTCAGCTTTTAAACCTTCCCCCAACTCCCATCTCATCTATCACCCCAATAAATCTAGTACCCATCTGACACCATACATAGTTATTACAATAGTATTGACTACATTCCTTATGCTAAACCCTGCATCCCCATGACTGCTTTGTAACAACTAATTTGTACTTCTTAATTCCCTTCCCCATTTTCACCCACCCCTTTAACCCTCCACTCCCATCTGGCAACCATCAAAATGTTCTTGGTACCTAGGAGTTTGTTTCTGTTTTATTTATTTCTTTATTTTGTTCTTTAGATTCTACATATAAGTGAAATCACATTGCATCTGTCTTTCTCTATTTGACATACTCCACTCAGTAAAATAACCTCTAGGACCATCCATGCCGCCGCAGTTGGCAAGAACCCATTCCCATCCATGGCTGAGCAATATTGTGTGTTTGTACCGTCATCCATTGATGGACAGCGCAGCTGCCCCCACATTTTTGTAAACAATGCTGCAATGAACATGTGGATGCACTCATCTCCTCAAAGTAGCATTTTGGGTTTCTTTAGATAAATACCCAGAAGTGGAATTACTGGGTCCTTCTTTGTCTCTTGTTGCCTTTGTTTTAAAGTCTGTTTTGCCTGGTATAAGTATTGCTACCGCAGCTTTTTTTTCCTTTTTTTTTTCCATTTTCATGAAATATTTTTCTCCATCCCTTTACTTTCAGTCTGTGTGTGTCTTTCAATCTGAAGTGAGTATCTTGCAGGCAGTATATGTAAGGGTCTTGTTTTCTTATCCATTCAGCCACTCTATGTTTTTGATCAAAGCCTTTAAGCCATTTACATTAAAGTAATTGTTGATAGATATGTAGTTACTGCCATTGTATTATTCATGTTTTTTATCTATTTTTATTCCTATCTTAAGTCCCTCTAAGATTCCTTGTAATACTGGTTTGGTTAACTCCTTTAGCTTTTTCTTGTTGGGGAAGTTCTTTATCCGTTCTTAGATTTTTAAATGATAGCCTTGCTGGGTAGAGTAGTCTTGTTTGTAGATCTTTGCTTTTCATCACGTTGAATATTTTGTGCCAATGCCTTCTGCCCTGCAAAGTTTCTGTTGAGAATTCAGCTGACAATCTTATGTGAGCTCCCTTATAAGTTACTAATTGCTTTTCTCTTGCTGCTTCTCTGTCTTTAATCTTTGCCATTCTAATTATAATGTGTCTTAGTAAGGGCCTATTTGGATTCATCTTGTTTGGTACTCTGTGCTTCCTGGGTTTGTTTGTCTATTTCCTTTGCCATGTTAGGAAAGTTTTCAATGGTTATTAGATTGGTGAAGTTTAAAAGATTAAAAATTGCAAAAACCACAGTTACTTTTGCACCAACCTAATATTTCTTCAAATAGGTTCTCAGTCCCTTGCTTTCTGTCTTCTCCTTCTGGTACCCCTTTGCTGTGAGTGTTATTACACTTGCTGTTGTCCCAGAGTCTCTTAAACTGTCCTCGTTTTTCTTTTTTGATTCTTTTTTTCTTTTTGCTATTCTGATTGGGAGTTTTCTGCTACCTTGTCTTCCAAATCTCTGAACTCTGTCTCAGGTAGGTTGCTTATCTCCATTTTGTTTATTTCTTTTTACAGAGTTTTCTCTTATTCTTTCATTTGGAATGTATTTCTTTGTTTCCTCATTTTGGCTGTCTTTCTGTATAAGTTTCTGTGTATTAGTAGACCTGCTATGTATGTCTCCCATTCTTGCCAGGTGGCCTTATATAGTAGGTTCCCTGTGGGGCTCAGTGACTCAGTCTTTCTGATCACCTGTGCCAGGTGCTCCAATAGTGTCCCTTGTGTGGGTTTTATGTGCCCTCCTCTTATTTTTGAGTCTTGGTTGCTAGTGGCACCAAGTCAATCAGTAGGTGGGATTGACTTTCAGACTGACTGGCTGTGGGGTTTGGCCCCATCCACAGTTTATGGGCTGCTGTGCTAGGGGCTTACCCCAGGTTGTGGGATTCACTCCAGTGGGCTCTGTTGCCTATTGAGACTGCCCTTTGGGTGTGCCATTTATAGGGCTAATTGGGTGGTGCTCTCCTGTAGTCTGAAGGCAATCTCCATGTTGCTATTGAACAACCAGTGGGTCAAAGGAGAAATCAAAAGATTAATTTGTTAAAAACCTAGCAACAAATAAAAATGAAAATACAGTGTTCTCTTGGAAGGGGCTCCAGTTCGGGCCCAGGTCAGCCACTGCCTGTGACCAGCCGGGGACTACCTGGTAGGAGCTATAAAGCGATCCACAGTTTGTCTCTACTTGTGCTAGACCTGGAGCCATGTGGGAGAAGCCACGCTGCAAACTGAGGGTGGCTACCACCTGTATTAGGACTGAGGTAGCTCCACAAAAAGGCAGGAAACTCCGAGGCCTGCTGCCAGCTGCTGGCTCCCAGCTCCCTGTAAGGTTCAGCTGCTGATAAAGCCTAGTGTGGTATGGAGTTGGGTATGGCAGGGTCTCAGTGAGTCGCCAGGGTGGAGCAAACAGAGCTCATCAGCCCAATTCAGACTCAGATTTGGCCATGGGCATGTGGGGAGGGCTCAACACAGAAAAGATGGCACCCACCTGCCAGCTGCACAAGAAAAGGACCCCACACAGGGATAAGGGCAACTTTTCCTCCAGTCCTCGCCCTGCAGCCACACAATTCAGTCTTTCCCCATATGTCCCTGAGTCATTGTCCCTCTGCCATAGTCCAGAGTGAGTACCTGCGAATGAGTGTGTGCACAGGACCTGTAAGAGGACATCGGGGTTTCCTGCAGCCTTTCCTGCCGCCTCACCCGGACATTTGGAATCCCCACTGTTTTTCACAGTCAGATGTTGTGGGGTCTCCTCTTCCCAGCACCAGTATTCTGGGCTGGGAATCTGATGTAGGGTTAGGGTCTCTTGTTCCTTTGGGAGGAAACTCCACAACCGAGATATCCCTCCCAATTCTCAACTGGCACATAGAAGTATGGGATCAGCCGATTTCGTATCTCCTCCCTTCCTACCAGTCTCAATGTGGCTTCTTCTTTATATCCTTAATTATAAAATTTCTCTTCAGCTAGACTTCAGATAGTTCTCCAAGTTGATTATTCTGTCATTTAGTTGTAATTTTGATGCGTTCACAGGATGAGGCAGCCACAGCATTTATCTATTCTGCCATCTTGGATCTCTATGCTCATTTTTCTTTTCTCAAATTAGTTATATTCTTAGTTCCCCAAAATTGATTATGGCTCAAATGTGGTTCATTGAAGTATAATGTTCAAAATGATATAATAAATATTGTAAATCAGTGTAACATAGTTCAAACTAATTCAACATCAGTATAAACATAATTCAGAGAACTCCAGTGCTAGTATAGAAGATGCCAAGGTAGCTTACTCTAATTGTGATGATTTCATGCTAGGTGCCATAAAAGTAAATTTTGATTGAGAGGTGAATATATGAAAATTGATTATATAGGAGAAGCAATCCATTTACCCCTAGTGCTAGTGTTTCTCTGTTATGAAATTTTTCATAAAAGCATGAAGCCTTCAGAGTTTTTGTTGTTAAATCAGTAGGGTTTTTTTTCCAAAACGAGAAAAATAATACTACTGAAAAAAAAAAAGGTATTGCTCAAGGCAGAGAAGTAACCAAACCACAGAGGAGAAATTGTTTACATTTGCATTCCTTAAAGTAAAAGTGGAGGTAAATCCTATTACTGCCAAGAAACTTGTAAATCCAGTTACAAAGTTAACAATAGAAAATGCTCAAACGAGATAGCAGAATGAGTTCCTTGGAAAGTATTCATCAAATGGCACTATTGGATGGCATGTGATGGCAATAGGATGGTCTGTGGAAGAGCAGTGACCACAGTGGACATGCACATTATGTTGCTTTACAATTAGAGGAAATTACTAAGAATCAGTTTTGGCGTATTGTTTTATGTATGTATATGAGGTAGAAGTAGTCATTGCTCTTCATTCTGTTTATCAATGAAAAATATATATTACAAGAGAAGAGTTTAACTTAATGATTACTTTGCAAGCTCTGTGTTAGTTATAAAAAGATGAGGTAGAATCAGTGCTGTTGACTAACTGTACTTCAAAGGATACCATCCAGAAAGTGAAAAGAACCCACAGATTGGGAAAAAAAAATGTTTGCAAATCATATATCTGGTAAGGTACTTGTATCTAGAATATATAAAGAACTCTTACAACTCATTAACAAAAGGACAGATTACACTCATTAAGAAAATGGGCAAAGGATCTGAGCAGATATTTATCCAAGGATGATATATAAATGATCAATAAGCACGTGAAAAGATAGTCCACATCATTAGTCATCAGGCAAATGTAAATCAAAACCACAGCGAGACACTACTTCATATCAACTGCAATGACTAGAATCAAAAAGTCAGATAACAAGTGTTGGTGAGGATATGGAGAAATCTGAACACTTACAGACTGCTGATGGCCACACTTACAGTCTGGCCTTCCTCAAGTGATTAAACATAGTTACAGTATGAGACAGTGATTTCTTTCCTAGTTATATACCTAAGAGAAGTGAAAAGATATGTCCATACAAAAATCTCTACCTGTATGTTTATAGCAACATTATTCATATTAGCTAAAAGGTGGAAACAACCCAAATGTCCATCAAGGGATGACTGTGTAAGCCAAATATAGTATATGTATATACACAATGGAATATATATATATATATATATATAATATATATATATATACACACAATGTGTATACACAATGGAATATTGTATATAATATATATATATATATACACAACATATATTATATATATATACATATATATATATATATACACACACACACAATGGAATATTATTCAGCATTGTAAAGGAATGAAGTTTTGACATTCTATAATGTCAGATGAATCTGAAAACGTTATGCTAAATGAAATAAGCCAGTCACAAAAGACCACATATTATGTGATCCCACTCAAATGACAATTCAGAATAGGAAATCTAGAGAGACAGGAAGTAGAATTGTGGTTGTTTCGGCTTGGGTGGAGGTTGTGAGTGGGTTTGGAAGACAGGAGGGTGATAGCTAAAAGTATGTGGTTTCTTTTTCAAGTGAATGTTGTAAAATTGACTGGTAATAGTTGCACATATTTATGCATATATCAAAAACCACTGAATTGCATACTTTAAATGTGTGAATTGTATGATATGTGAATTATATCTTAAAGGTAGAAGAGGGTAAAGGGAGTCAAAAACTATAATTTTAGCAAGGAACATCAAGGCTATTCAAATGAAAAGGAGTCCACCTGACTATCGACCCCATACACTTCTTTAGTGAATAGCTGATAATAAATATATCCCTCAAGTCTTGATATGCTATTGGAGAAAATAATGAAAATTGCTAATGTCTTAGGCAGCTTCAAGTAGACATCTTTCTAGTAGACTGTTTAAAATAATGGAAGGGCGGCCAGTTAACTCAGTAGGTTAGAGCGTGGTTCTCTTAACAATGTTGCCCGTTCGATCCCCACATGGGCCACTGTGAGCTGCGCCTTCCACTACTATATTGAAACAACTACTTGACTTGGAGCTGATGGGTCCTGTAAAAATACACTTAAATAAATAAAAGGGTTTTTTTTAATCATAAAAAATAATAATAATAATAATAATGGGAAAGGAGTCTAAGATGTTTCTTCTCAAACAAGTAGATTGGTTGTCTTAAGTCAGTGGTCTCAGGTGTCACCTGGGAACTTGTTAGAAATGCAGTTTCTCAGGCCCCACCCCAGACCTGCTGAGTCAGAATTCTGAGAATGCGACCCAGCAATCTTAACTACAGTTATTAGGTTGGTGTAAAAGTAATTGCGGTTTTTGGAATTATTTTTAACCTTTTAAACCGCAATTACTTTTGCACCAACTTAATAATTTTAAGGGCTTTAATCATCAAGCATTTGATTTTTTTCCAAAAACTTGATAATTTTGTTCATTCTTCAGTGAAAGAAATCGATTATATATAATAGATGAATTTTCAAATCCCCAAATAAAGGCTTCAACAGAACAAGAAGATACACATTTTACAGCAAGAGCAACCAAAGTATGAATTGGGAGTCTATTTACCACTATCTCCCAAGGTTAAACAGTCAACCTTTCATAATTTGAGTGTGATAAATTCATTGACTTAAGTCTGACAGAACTTAAAGTAGCCCTTTATGAGAAATCCCTCCATAATTTGAGTCCTTGTTTGATACAGATATTCAGGCGTAACTGAAAGAACCAACAAGCATTTGCTTCTATTCTTAATATTACCTCTCATTGGAGTTTCCTCTTATTAGGAATAAAGAAAAGAAATGGGATATGAAATCTACCCTGCAGCTGAAACTAGGAGTCACTAAACTGGATATAAATAGCCTTGGTGAAATATCAGTTACCTTCTAAATTATAACCTATTATTAGTGGTAAAATATTATGACTCACTTTTATTATCTAAAAATTATCTTAGAAATTTTCCTATAATTGGTGGTTTGCAGATGGGCCAGTACTATGTGCTCAGTATTGAAGGAACTAAAGTAAATTATGGGGAACACAAATTAAGATGAAAGAATAAACTGGGAATATACATGCAAATATTGTGCATTCATACTATTTATTATACAACGTAATCTGTAAATCTGGTATTAATGAGACTCAGTTGATGAAGAAAACATGTTTGATAGAGTGCAACAGACTTTCATAATAAAAAACATTCTAAACTAGGAATAGAAGGGAACTTCCTCAACATAATAAAGGCCATATATAAGAAATCCACAGCTAACGTTTATACTCAATAGGGAAACACTGGAAAGCTTTCACTCTATAATCAGGAGCAAGACAAGGATGCCTACTTTCACCACTGCTATTCAACATAGTAGTGGAAATTCTATGCAGAGCAATTAGGCAAGAAAGTAAATAAGAGACATCCAAATTGGAAAGGAAGAATTAAAATTATCTCTATTCACAGATAAGACTGTCTTACCATCGAAAACCCTGAAGACTACACACACACACACACACACACACACACACACACACACACACCAAAAAAACCTGTTAGAGCTAATAAACAAATTTGGCAAAGTTGCAGATTATAAAATAAAAAAATGAGTTGTTTTTCTATACATTAGCAATGAAGAATCTGAAAAGAAAATTTAGAAAACAATTCCATTTACAATAGCATCGAGAATAATAAAATACTTAGAAATAAATTTCACTAAGGAGGCCCAAGCTTTGTACACTGAAAACTACAAAGACCTAAATAAATGGAAATACCACCCCTAATTATGTGATTCAAAGGCTTAATAATTAGACGACAACGCTATCCAGATCGATCTATAGATGCAATGCAATCCTTATCAAAATACCAAAGGTTTTTTTTTTGCAAAAATAGAAGAACCCATTTTAAATATATATATGGAATTCCAATGAATCCCAAATAATCAAAATAATCTTGAGAAAGAACAATGTGAAAGGTTGAGACTCTCGATTTCATAACTTACTACAAATCTACAGTACAAACAGTGTGATACTAGCATAAAGATAGACATAGAGACTAATGGAATAGAAAAGTGAGCCAAGAAATATACCCTATGTGTAATGGTCAGTGGTTTTCAACAAGTGCATGAAGACCATTCAATGGGGAAGGAACAGTCTGTTCAACAAATGATGCTGGAAAAACTGGATACCAAGATGGAAAGAGTAAAGCTGAACCCTTAAGGAACACCATATACCAAAATTAATTCAAAATGGATCAAATACCTAAATTTTAGAGCTAAAACTGTAAAACTCTTAGAATAAAACAAGGAGAAAATCTTCACGACATTGGCTTTGGCAATGGATTCTTAAAGCTGACGCCAAAAACAGACAACAAGAGAAAAAATAAATAAATTGGACTTCAAAAAATTAAAAACTTTTGTACATCAAAGGACACTATCGAAGGAATGAAAAGACAACCTCCACAGAATAGAATAAAATATTTGTAAATCATATGATAAGAGTTTAATATCTACAGTATGTAAAGAACTCCTACAACTCAACAACAAAAGCCAAACAGCACAATTCAAAAATGGGCAAAGAACTTGAATAGACATTTCTCGGAAGAAGATATATAAATGGCCAAGAAGCACAGGAAAAGATGCTCACCATGGTTAGTCATTAGGGAAATGCAAATCAAAACCACAATGAAATACAACCTCACATCCAATAGGATCGCTGTAATAAAAAAGAATGGAAAATAACACATGTGGACAAGGAAATGGAGAAATTGGAACCCTCATACATTGCTGATTGGAATGTAAAATGGTGCAGACTCAGTGGAAAACAGTTTGGCAGTTTCTCAAAAAGTTAAACCTAGAATTATCACATTACCCAGCCACATACTTCTAGGTACATACCCAAAAGAATTGAAAACAGGGACTCAGATACTTGTACATGAATGTTTGTTTTAGCATTATTTACAATAGCCAAAAGGTAGAAACAATACAAATGTCCCTCAACAGATGAATCGATGAACATGCGATACATCCACACCAGGAATATTATTCAGTTATAATAAAGATTGAAGTATGATTGATGCATGCTGCAACATGAGTATACCTCGAAGGCCTTAAAATGAAAGATACCAGACAAAAGGCCAAATATTGTATGATTTCACTTATGATATATCTTGAATAGGCAAATTCATAACAACAGAGTAGAATGGAGTTTACCAGGGACTGCAAGTATGGAATGGTTTGGGGTTTTATTGCTTAATGGGTGTAGAGTTTCTATTTAGGGTGATGAAAAAGTTATGTAACTAGATAGAGATGATAGTTTGTATAACATTGTGAATGTACTTAATACCCCTAAATTGTATACTTAAAATAGTAAATTGTATATTATGTTTATTTTACCATAATAAAAAAAACAACAAACAATAAACATAGATGTTCAGTCTTTTGAGTGCAGAGAAATGAGAGATTGCTGTGGGCTGGTAATATGAGAAGTTATTGATTCTTGGGCTCAGTACTTGCTGGGCACTACTGGGAACTGACATAGAGTAGAAACAATTCAGGCTCTGCCTTCATGAGCTTTAATCCTGAGCATTGTATTACTCTGTATTTAAACTCCCAACTTTTACCTCTTAGGGAATCAAGGATGTCAGCTGAAATACCTTAAAGAAGGGAACAAGCATGTGTTGAGGGTCTGCTAGTACCAGCACTATGTTAGGTATTTTCTGTAAACAGTTTGCTTTAGTTTTCATAATAACCTTAGGAAATAGTTATTATCCCCATTTTTATTCTGGAGGAAACTGAGGCTTCCAGAAGTTAAATAAGTTGCCCAAAGTCACGCAACTGTGTCAAAGCCAGAATACACACTTAATGTGCTTTTCATATATCATGATCCCTTCTAAAGCTGAGTTATATGTACATTAAAGATTCATGGAATGAACTATAGCAGCCCTCTGAACAAGAATCAGGTGGGCTGACCTGAAGAGTAGGTCAGACATGCCCAGATTCCCAAATGTTATGTTTACATGAGTAGAGTAAGAAAGTTCGTCATAACTGTCTACTCTTGTGCATGGAATAATGCTCACTGTTAAAAAGTTATACCCACACCCTGTTTATTTACATTTGTTGCTGTTAAAGTGCCTGCTGATGGATCTGTTCATTCATGCTTGACACCTCAGAGTAGAAGTTAACAATTTGTTGTATGTGAAACTAATGTAAAGAGATTTATGACTCAACATTGGCATTACAATTCAACACACCTGTTCAGAGCCAGCCCTTCACATTTTTCTTCCTTTGCCTGAGGTGGGGACTTCTTCATGGATTACAGTAACACTTTTTGACAAGCTTAGACTGGGTGGAGCTGTCTTATAATGACAGAATACAATTGATGATATCTCAGTAATGCATTCTTTTTTTATTTGGGCTGTCAACATTATTACTGTAAAGGCACTCATTGTTAAATAGCTGGCCGAACCTGTCCACTTTTTGTTTTTAGTAACAGTAGAGTCTAACAAAGTGTGTTTACTTTTCTAGCTATACAGTATTAGCTAGCTTTGGGCATTATATCTAGTTACTATATTTTCTTTTATGTACCATTGTTTTAAAAGTAGCTATCCTAGTGTTCTCCAAATAAAAATTTAAATCTTCTGCTTCTTCTAAAGGCTTTTCAACTGGCTATTGAGACCTTTCCAATGTCATAAATCTGACAGGCACCTAAAGAAATTGCTAACTGAAACTGTCTCAAGGAAAATTCTTGAAAAAGATTCCGAAGAACCTGTTCATGTCTTAAATATTACACTACCTAAATCTCTGTCTTTGGGGACAGTGATATACTTCGTGAATTTTTCTTTCCCATTAGGCAATATATGGCTTTGTGAGAAGGAATTTTGTTGCTGAGAGTACATGTGCATTCTACCTTTACCTTGAATTTAATTGCTACAGATTAAGGGTCTACCACTAGTTGTTTCTAAGGAGGTTTAAAAAAGAAGTGTGAGGGACAGTACTTTTCTTTATGGAACTTGTTATCAACAGTTGGAAAGCTAAAGCATATTCTTACAAAAATAGTTTGTCATGTGACCTGGAAGAAGTCAGAAGGAGCAATCCTTATAGTCAGGAGAGACTTCTTTGGAAAGGTTAAGATTTGATCTGGTACTGGAAAGGACAGAACAATTTGCTTGTGCAGCGGTAAGAGGAAAGAGCATTATAATGTAGAGACAGTAGGAACAAAAGAATAGTGTAAAGAAGTTAAGGTCATGGTGGTCCAGTTTATGGAAAGCAGAAAATTTGTATAGAAAACTAGCAGGAGGTGAAATTCAGTTGCCTACCATTAGTATTTTTAACAAGTCACCTTTGTCTTTCTAAATTACTTGTTTCTGATTTTTATGCCTCTGATGGGGGATCCTCAGAATCCTTTGGTATTTTTCTCCCAGTTACAAATTTACCATAACTCCAATTATCCTATCCAGTTAACCTCTCATGCTAACAAACAGATAATTGCAATATAGTGTGAAAACACAGGAATAATAGTAAGTACGAGATACAGAGGGTGACACAAAGACTTCTTAGAGGAGGAAACATTGAGTTTTACAGGCTAATACGTAGATGTTCACCACGTAAACCACCATTAATTCATTTCTTTGGCCCCGAAACCAACACATTTTTGTTAAGGACCCGCTATGTACCCACGTTGTGCTAAGCACTAGTAGGTGTAAGAGTGACACAGTCCTCTACGTGTTCAGTGATGTACAAAGGATCCAGTGTAATGGTATAACTCCCATGAGGGAAATATGTGTAGGGTGTGAAATCTGCCTGTCAAAGTTAGGAAGAAAGGCCTCACAGGGAAAATTCTCTTAAGCTGAAACTAAAAAATTAGTGACATTTGAGCAGGTGTACTTGTGAACAAGTGTCTTCTAGATGAAAGATGGACACTTTTCCAATAGATGGCTGGAGTGGAAAACTGTATCATCAGCCAAGAGACACCCATTATATAATTAAATGGGGACTACTTGGTTAATTAGGCAGAAAGATTCTATTTTGAGATTGGATACTTCAACAGTAGCCATATATACCTCCCATTTCCTATTATATCCATCTTGTCATTTTTACCTTAAAAAAACACCAAAGTTAGTCAAGACAAAGAACAAATGATTCTTCACACTCCACACTTCAAAATTGTTGTTGTGCGTGTGTGTGTGTATGTGTGTTTTAATATCTGGACACATATAGGAAAACATCCAAGAGAAAATTTTAGCAGACTAGAGAAAACTATTTTAATAAACGATTTGCTTTTAGAATTCTCTACTGTGCACAATTGTTTTGTTGAAGTAATTCACTGCTCGTGTGCTAAAATGCCACAGTTTCAGGGTCTTGGACTAGGGATGCTTATTACCCTTGAGTTAAAAAAGAGAACAAACACTAAGTTGACTGATGGAAAGCAACTGGGACTCTCGATTCATTGCTGATGGGATTACAAAATGGTTTAGCCACTCTGAAAAATAGTTTGACAATTTCTCAGAAACTTAAACATACGCTTAACACACGACTCAGCAACCTCATTTCTAGGTATTTATTAACTCTAGAAAAATGAAAACTTATGTTCACACAAAAACCTGTACATGAATGTTCCTAAAAGCGCTATTCATAATTGCCAAAGCTGGGAAAAGCTCAACTGTCCTTCATTGTCCTTCAATTCACCTTCAGTGGGTGAATGAATAAATGTACTGTGTTACATTCGTGTGGTGGAATACTATTCAGCACTAAAAAGGAACAAACTCTTAATACGAACAACTTAAATGTATTGCAGAGGCATTATGCTTAGTAAAAGAAGTCAGTCTCTCAATGTTACATACTATATAGTTCCATTGTATATTGTATGATAGTTTTGAAAAGAAAACTATAGGAATAGGGCAACAATCAGTTTTTGCTAGGAGTTAGCACTCAGGAGAAGTATAACTACAGAGGGATAGCAGCAGGGATTTTGGGGGCTAAGGGGTGATGGAACTGTTCTGTGTCCTAATTTGGTGGTAGTTACATAAATCTGTACGTGTGTGAAAAGTCATAGAACTGTACACAAAAAGTAATCACCTTCACTGTATGTTCACTTAAAAAATAAGATTAAAAGTAAGGAATAAACAGTCCATAGAATTGCCTTTTAAATGGGTTTTGGTAAAATTTTATTGTTTTTTTAATTTTTGTTACTAACTTTATTTAGATGCCTATGATAATAGCTAACATTTATTGAATCCCTACTCTTAGGCATAGGTTGGGTCATTTGCATTCCTGCTATAATTCTTTAAACCAAGTGTTATTATACCCATTTGACACAAGAGGAAACTGGCCCAGAGCATTAAAGGACTTTCCCAAGTCAAATACTAACTGCAAAAAAATCTTATTTTATATACAGTAGTCGGGTTGCACTAACTTTAATATAAGCTTCAGGCATTGGAGCATCAGTTCTCAAAAGTGTGGTGCAGTACCTACTAGCATTCCAGTCACCCGGAGAACTTGCTTTAAATGCACGTTCCTGGGCCTCTGACTTATTGAGTCATTTTCCAGTTTCCTCTTGTGTGAAATGGGGACAATAACAGTACGTACCTGATATGCATGTTTTGAAGATTAAGTAAGATAATACATGTAATACACTAAACTCTAGTGCCTAGAATTTAGTAAGCAATATATAGATAAATATTATCTATTGTTATTTTTACTCTAGGCTGATAGGAAAGGAACTTTGAAAATCATTTAATCTTAACTTCATTCTGCGGTTGAGGAAACTGGGAGCTATATAAGTTATTTGTCCAACATCACTTACGGCGTCAGGGTTTTTTTTTGTTATTTTTTTCTCCTTTTAGTGTTATTTTTCTCTTAGTTGAAATAAAATATTTCTCTTGTAATGGGACATCCAGTAGGTGTGGGGGACTTGGGAAAAAGATTTTCAAATGATTTTGAATTCTTTTTGTTTTTAAATAACATTTTTTTAATTGAGGTATAACTGACAACATTGTATTAGTTTCAGTTATACAACGTAATGATTCAATATTGTATATATTGCAAAATGATCACCACAATAAGTCTAGTTAACATCTATCACCATACATAGTTACAGAATTTTTTCTCTTGTGATAAAAACTTTAAAGATTTACTCTCTCAGCATCTTTCAAATATGCAATACAAAATTATTAACTATAGTCGCCAAGCTGTACATTCCATTCCATAACTTACTTATTTTTAACTGGAAGTTTGTACCTTTTGACTCCCTTCACCCATTTCACCTGCACCCCACCTCCCACCTCTGGCAACCACCAATCTGTTCTATGTATCTGTATCTATGAGCTTTTTTTTTCCTTTCCATCACCATATATTGGGAGCCTTTTTTTTTTTTTTAATTCCATATATAAGTGAGATCATATGGTACTTGTCTTTCTCTGTGTGACTTATTTCACTTAGCATAATGCCCTCAAGGGCCATCTAAATTGTCGCAAATGGCAAGATTTCATTGTTTTTTTATGGTTGAATAGCAGTCCATTGTGTGTGTATGTGTGTGTGTGTGTGTGTGTGTGTGTGTGTGTGTGTATGTACATGTACTTCTACACATATATCACATTTTCTTTATCCATTTATTCATCAGTGTACTCTGAGGTTGTTTCTATATCTTGGCTATTATAATGCTACAGTGAACATGGGGGTGCATATATCTTTTCAAGTTAGAGTTTTCATTATCTTCAGATAAATACCCAGAAGTGGATTTTCTGGATCATATGGTAGTTTTATTTTTAATTTTTTGAGAATCCTCCATACTGTCCTCCATAGTGTCTGCACCAATTTACACATTTTCCTTTAAAAAAAAAAAATCATACGTACTTTTGTTAGAAAAATGCCTCCTTAAATTGTTTTTTATAAAGCTGTTATAGGCTTGTGTATACAGTATTCGATAATACTACTTCAGCAGTTGTAAAGCGTTTACCCTAAGGAAAAGATGGACTAGAATAACTGTATATAAAGTGCAGAGAATACAACCCATGGAATCTATTCACTGCATGTCTTCCAGGTGTAACTTAGACAAAGAACATACACTTTGCAGTCCTGAACTAGTTTATTCATGCAAAGCCAAGCAAAAATTCACCTATGCAACCAACCCAAAGTGTTTGTGTGACATCTCTTATCTGGGAGGGGGTGAAACCTTCTCTACAGCTTTTTAATCCAAATATCAATCGAAATGTATAGCTGTAGCTATCTAATTACTGTTTACTAGGAGACTAAATGACAGAATTTCACTTTGAAAGTCAGGACCAGCCAACCATGGAGAACAATCCTTCGTATGCTTAAGGGCCTTTTCATATTCACTTCTCAAAATGACAGCCTTCTGTCAAGAAAGGAACTGTCTAACAAACACCTACCCACTCACTCCCTCATTCCACAGTGGAAGAACCACCCATTCCCCTTCCATGTGCTTTCTCTTTAACCACTGAATATAGTGTAGCTGGTAAAATGCTTGCTCTGAATTTCAGTCCAACAGAAATTCTTTCAGTGCCTGCCATGTGCCAACTTACACCGGGTGACATGGTTTCTACTCTCAGAGAGCTTGCCACTTGTCTCTAAAAAGGAAACCTCAGTACATGAAGCAATTAGAGAACAATTAGTTTCAAAACAGAGAGACGGAGTCCACGTACAAGTGGAATAAAAAGAAGTTAGTTCAGATTAAGAGATGAGAGGAGGCTAGAGGGAGTCTGAAGAGAGACATGGCTTGAATTAGGCCCTTGGGTAACTGGAAGAGAGTCCTTGCTGAAGAGTAGCTTACTGTCTCATGAGGGTCACTATAAGTTAGTGGCTAAGATCTTCTGGTGCCATACTGCCTGAATTCAAATCCTAACTCTTCCACTCGGCAGCTCTATTAACTTGAGACAAATTTCTTTGTGCTTCAGTTTCTTCAATTAGCAGTTATTTTATATGATTAAAACAGTTGATATATGTAAGTGCTTAGATTGGTACCTAACATCTAGTAAGTACTTACAAAATATTTTCTGTAATAATAATAATATAAACTCAGTTTGGGAGAATGAGTAGGAAGTAATCATTTGGATTAAGGAGGAAGTACATTGAAAAAATGTGGAAATGGGATAACAGCTTGGAATATGAAATGACTTGAGACATGTGAACAATGAGAAGTAATTCACTAAGGCAAAAAGGAGGTGTTGATAGGGGGAAGGGAGGAGAGAGGAACCTGAGAATATGCATTAGGGCCACGTCTTGAAGTTACTTCTGTGCTCTGCTGCAGTTTGAACCTTAAACTGTGAGCAGTGAGTAGCTGTCACTTCTTTTAAGCAGGAAATGACGTAAGATTTGTAATTTAGTTTCTCCTTCCATCACCATATATTTGACCCCTATTTTCCCTCTTCTACCACCCCCCTCCCACAATGCAATATATACAGAGGGTGCCAAAATGTATACACATTTTAAGAAAGGAAAGAAACTATTAAAATTGTAATACTCGATATATACCGGTAATAAAAGATGAATACAAGTCATGTGTATACATTTTTGGCACCCCTGATAGATGATGTATTATCGAAATGTACACCTGAAACCTATATAATTTTACTAATCAATGTTACCCCAATACATTTAATTTAAAAAAAAAAAAACACTAAAAAAAAGATTTGTAATTTAGGAAACTAATTCTGATAGCTGTGCTATTTGCTTATTACTTTGTTCATATCTTTCTGATATTACTTATCATGTTGTAATTTATCTGTTATTTTCTTTTTGAGGTACAGTGCTTTACAAAGTGTGGTCCATTGAGTACACATTTGTTACAAATACAGATTTTTGAATTTTCCATGCTAGATCTACTGAATCAGAATCTGTGCAGATGGGCCAGAGAATCTGTGTTTTCACAACTTTTCTATATAACAAGTGATTCCTGTATATCTTCAAATTTGAGAACCATTGGTTTAGCGAAAAGAACACAGGCTTTAGAAACGGATAGACCTACGTATAAAACCTGATTCAGTCCCTGACAAACTGTACATCAAGGCAAATCAGGTAGCCAGTTCGAGTCTCAGTTTCCCCATATGCCAAGTGGAAATAATAATACCCTATTGCAGTATTGTGGAAATGAAAAGAAACAGCGTGTGTAAAATGACTAACCCATAATAGACCCTCATATATGTTGCCTTCCTTTCCAAGTTTATACAGCTGTCTCCTACAACTAGTGAGAAAAGGAAACTGTGTCTTACGTCTTCTTATTTCCAGTTCCTAACACAAAAGCCTAACATATAGTAGATGTGCATAAATGCTTTATAAATGTGTAAGGGGATGAATGAGTTTTATGGGGAGGATCGGAAGTTGGGAGACCTATTAATAAGCTAATGCTTCTTAATCTAGGCAGATGACAAGGGTCTGAACCTGAGACATTGTGCTTGAAAAATGTGCGGGTTTCATTCTAGGTTACCAGGCAGATAGGTAGATTGGTTTAGCCATAACATAAACTCTCACAAGCTAGCCTG
Source organism: Rhinolophus ferrumequinum (assembly GCF_004115265.2). Taxonomy (NCBI): domain Eukaryota; kingdom Metazoa; phylum Chordata; class Mammalia; order Chiroptera; family Rhinolophidae; genus Rhinolophus; species Rhinolophus ferrumequinum. The sequence continues at coordinate 36,083,654 of NC_046292.1, read as the reverse complement.
CTTCCTCTAAAGCAGACACTGAGACGGCAATTCATCGTTTGAAATCCTGCCACTAAAGAAATTAGCAAACCAGTCTTAAATCCAGCTTTTCAACTCACTCCCACATACCACTTCTATCCAGATGAAAAAGAATCTTTTCTAAACATCTCCACCGGAAATTCCAGAGACTTACATTCTAGCAAAGCAAGACAGTCTCAGGACTTGGAGGTTACTTGCTACTTATGAATTCATCTGTCTGTTTTCATAGTCCTACAGTGGACTATCTTGAAATTCCTCTGTTTAACAAACTCATAGACAGAGACAACAGTATGGTGATTACCAGAGGGGAAGAGTGGGGAGGGTAGGGAGGGGATGAAGAGGTAAAGGGGGTCAAATTTATGGTGATGGAAGAAAACTAGACTTTGGGTGCTGAGCACACAATGCATGATACAGATGATGTATTATAGAATTGTACACTTGAACTCATATAATGTTATTAACCAATATTCCCCCAATAAATTTAGTTTAAAATGAAATAAAATGGAGATAATGAAAAAGAGAAATTTCTCTGTTTAAAGCTTTTGATAACTGGAGTTTAAAATTAACCAGTTAGCCTAGCAATTAGGCTTGGTATCAGACCTATTCTTTCAGGTATGTAACCTGAAAGAATGTTAAGTGTCAGGTTTGCCATAATCCTTATTTCACTGCCTTTGAACACTAGCAGTTCATTAATGATTTTACAGGGAAATCAGTTTGTAAGTTTGTAAGTTTGACAAATTCAAACTTACAATGCAAATGCTTGTGGAGCCAAATGCTGTCATTGTTCCATTTTTAAGGATCTGTGAAGTACCAAGCACTGCTTGGGACTAGGAATACAGAGGAAAAGTCTCTTCAGTTTGCCTTGGGTCTGAAGAGAAAAATAAACATGTAAATAGTGACAACTCTACAGAATAATACAAGGCTAGAGGTACATATCCATTTCTTATCATATTGCTCTTCTCTGTGGAGCGTCCATTGGTAATGAAATAAACTAAACCTGTATTTGTTTTTCCTGTTCAGTTCATGCAGCAAATAGAAAATGTTTATTCCTTGCAGCAACTGAAAACAGTTTATTCCCAGGAAAATCATTCCATGACTATCTACTACCCTGATTCAAGGACTGTATTTGCAATGCTTGGAAGGAAGGGGAGAAAGACAATGAGCATATAGGTTGAAGAGAAGCGAAATGACAGGCAGCTCTAGATGAGGTACCAGGTGGCCTGCATTCTAACAAGCTGTGTGACCCTGAGAGAAAATCACTTAAACTTTCCGAGACTCAGTTTCCTCACCTCTAAATGGGGCTAAAAGTCCTTTCCTGGCCAACCTAATTATTGTATCACATGTGAAAGTACTTTGTAAACTTTGAAATATACATAACTTTAGAGGATTAGAAGTGCTGAATACAAATATGGACAGAGGGACATTCATTGATACTACATTTTCCTTTGCAAAGACTTAGTTAATGGTGGCTTTGATTAGCAAGGAAATGAGAGCTTTTTACAGAATGGAAATCACAATGATAAACTAGGCCTAGCACCAAGGAATTCATTCCTACCACAGATGCAGGAGGCCTTCTAAGTCATTCCTGATTCTGTTAACAAGATGATCACTTCTTCCAGTCTGGAACCTTAATACGTTTTGGAGCACTGTCCCACCTGTGTTCCTCTATTTAATCCTCACATCCCCAGTCACCCAAAAGTGGAGCAAACTTAGGGGCTTGTTCTGGGCCCTTGTGCTAAAGAGCCTCCCCTCCTATTGGCCCCCACAACCTGCAACTTAGAATGTGCTTACCTAAAGACAGACTAAGCACTTATGTAGTAAGCAGACTAGGTTCACCAGACAGACAGACAGATAGAAAAAATAGAGAGATTACCTTTTTGAAATGTGATATTTCAGAAAAGTCAGAGTAGTTATGAAAGAAATCAAATTTGTCAGTCTTCTGAGACTTATTTTACAGTATAGTATTGCCTTTCTTCTGAGTTATATATGAAGCACAGTCTGTGCTGAGGACCTCTCGTGTTCTTAGTTTTTGCCCTCAACATCTATCAGAACCCTAGTTTATAGATAGCAACTTGGGTGGAGTGCGGCAGTTAGCCAGGGAACAATGGGAAGATATGTCAGAGACCTGCAGCTCCTGTTTATATCGTTGTTCATGAACCTTCCTCTGCTTCCCCTTCTCTGCCATTGCCAATTTACCTGTAGAAAAATTCTGCTATTAATAAGTAGGGATTTGCCCCAGGTCCTCCCCAGGCAGTCCTTAGAAGATACTCAGAGAAATTCAACTGTCTGGCCTGACATGACACATCTAGTTATTAGAAAGAGGAGGATTAATATTGTTAGCATGATGGTGATGATGATTAGAATAACATTTCTCAAATGCCCCCTGCAGTCCCAGATGCGATGTGAGGTGATATGTATTCATCATTTCATTTCATCCTTCCAGATAGCCAGCAAGTTGGTATTTTTCCCATTTTAGAGATAAAATTAATCAGTGGTGAAAGAGGTCAAGGCATTTGCCCAAGAACACAGAAATTAAGTGGCAAACCTAGACTTCAAACCAGGTCTGTCTGTGTTTGAAGCGCATGGCCTTTTTCCTGTAGTGTTCGGCCGTCAGGCTGGAACGAGGACTAGCGTCCCAGTTGTCTGGCTGGACAGTGACTTCCTGGCTGCAGCACACCAGGGAGCCGGTACTGTCGGGCAGTGCATCTTTTGAAAGCCAACTTAACACACTGCTTCAAGCAGGGCCCTCATCATGTATACTTTAATGAAAGAAAAATAAAAACATTCACCTCCCTTCTTCCACTGTAGAGAGCTTTGTTGTTATTTAGTTCTTGGCTTTTTAGCTATCAAAACAGCAGCTCATGTGATTTCCCTTTGTAATTTGAATACTTGTACTAAGTGTACAATTCAGTGGCATTTAATTCAGGTGCAGTGTTGTGCAACTATGACCTCGATCTAGTTCCAAAACATTTTCGTCACACCCATGCCCACTAAGCAGTCACTCCCCCAATCCTCTCTGGCCCCTGTCAGCCCCTGGCAGCTACAATTCTCCTTTCTGTCTCTATGGATTTGCCTATTCTAGGTACTTCATACAAGTGGAATCATACACTGTGTGACTTTGGTGTCTGGTTTATTTCACATAGTTTCCTCCACATTGTAGCATATATCAGTACTTCATTATTTTTTATGGCAGGATAATATTCCATCATATGGCCATATACATTTTGTTTGTCCATTCATCTGTTGATGGACATTTGGATTTTTTCCACCTTTTGGCTACTGTGCATATTTGTGTACAAGTACCTGTTTGAGTCCTTCTTTTCAATTCTTTGGGGTAAATACCTAGAACTGGATTACTGGGTCATGTGGTAATTCTGTGTAACTTTTTGAGGACCCACCAAACAGTTTTCACAGCATCTGCATCATTTAGATTCTAACCAGCAATAAACTGGGATTCTAACTTCTCCACATCCTTACATCGTTTCTCCTTCTCTCTCTCTCTCCCTCTCTCTCTCTCTCTCTCTCTCCCTCCCTCCCTCCCTCCCTCCCTCCCTCCCTCCCTCCTAGTAGATGTGAGGTATCTGTCATTATGGTTTTCATTTGCATTTCCCTAATGACTGATGATGCCCAGAATCTTTTAATGTGCTTGTTGGCCATTTTTATATCTTCTTTGGAGAAATGTCTTAATTCTGATACTTTAAAAATATTAATATATCAAGATTATCAGAATATCCTATGGCCTGAGAAATTTTCAAAAATAAAATCTAAAAATCTGAACTCCAGTTCTATCCCAATTAGATCATCAGGTGGAGATTAAAAAGAAAAGAAAAAAGCCATTTACCTCCCAAACACTAAAAAAGAAATTGAGACAGATTCTTACATCTTTCTGGTGCCTAATAAATTAGTCCCCTTAAGAATAATTTAATTACTAAAATCTCTGCTTCCTTTGTTCTCACACCAACCAGGCACTTACTTAGAAAATAAAATGATCAATTCAGCTTTGGAGGCAGGTTTTGAAAACTTGTCTTTAATTATCAAATATTTAAATTATTTTACTTTTTTCTTTTTGACATCACTGAATCTACAAAATTGTCAGGGGCTGACTTGTCTGTTTTAGTGACTCAGGAAGGGTCAGTTAATCGTCGTCCCAGTTCAGTACAATCCACATTTGTTACTACCCACTATGTACCAGGAACTGTGCCCAGTAATCAGCATGAAAATTACCCTGAAAAGAAACTTGTCACTCATGCAGATTATGTTATAGACAATAGTCCTGGAATAATCTAGCGCCCTATATAAGAGGATAATTTTCCTCAGTAGAGCTATTTTCTTATTCCCTTCTTCCTATTATCGTTTCTCTCATGACTTTTAGCCATCTTATAAATCTCAGAACTCAAGATGGGAATAATGGCAGTAATGGTAGCAAGAAGAAAATAAATTAAAACAAGAGCACTTAGTTTGCAAAGGCTATTGACACTTTTGAGAGCCATGACAGTTTCTAGAGCAGGTACCTTAGCTCCCTTACCCTTTCTTCTTATATACATTGTCACCTCTTTTCCTCCTTCTCTCAATATATGTGAGGATTAAATAAGATAACCATGTGCAAGCTAGTTACAAGAGTGCCAGGCATATAACAAGCATTCACTAAATGTTAACTACTGTCATCTACTAAGTGCCAACTTGGTAGTGTTAACTTATGCTGGAAATTCAGAGATTGATAAAACACAGTATCCCTACCCTCTTAAGTGCTCAGTCTAGTGAGAGACAAATATGTAAATATATAATTATAATAATGCAATGTGAAGAGAACACAGAAATCAAGCCATTCAACTCAGGGTGGAAGTGGCGGAAGCACCTGTGAATGCCTAGACACTGAAGTTGGGCCTGAAAGATGAGTGTGATTTTTGCCTGAAGGAGAAATGAAGAAGACTATTCCAGGCCAAGGATGAAGGATATACAAAGGCAGGGAGGCGTGCAAAGCCTGATCTGTTCAGAGAGCTGTGAGTGAGCTTGTATGGCTAGAGCATAGGGTATGTGGAAGGGGAACAGTGGGCAGTGATGCTGAGACAGGATGTGAGGGCAGCTGTGCTAAGAAATTGAGATTTTATCCTAAAGGTATGGGGAAGGCATTGAAAGTTAGAAAAGAGGAGTGTTGTGGTGTGATTTTTATTTTAGATAGATAAGTCTTTTATTGACACTATGCTTTCAACAATAGAAATTTGATAACAGCAGTATATAACTACAAAATGATCAAAAATATATATCCTTTGTCCCTTTCTTTTAGATGAAATTTAAAACACTTTTTAAAGTAGGGACCAGTTTAACTTATTTCTTTTTCTCACAGTGTATTACTCATAGTAGATGTTCAACAGAGTCATTGCTGGATACTAGGCCAAAATACCAAGTGATTCAGAACAAAAAGTTCTATACCTAAACCTCTAAGTTCAAATGTGTCTCGAGTTAGAAATTATTTCTGTACTCTTCCTAGATACCTAGAAACCTGTCCAAGTGTGAATTCTCTTGCATTCTTATGATTAATCAAATTACTTTTATCTGTGATATGAACTCCCTTTCAAGACTTTGTGTTATAAGCTCATGTAAAATCTGAAATATGCTGCTGTGAGACTTTGACTTTAAATCCTTCACACTAGTGTCAGAACTAGGTTATGGCTTCTGATTTTTTTTGTAATATATTAGTTACTCTTCCCATCTGACCTCTCCTTTTCCTGAAGCTCTCCCTAGATGTTCATGAAGTCTAAATCTCATTAGGGTTTTATTCCCTACTTACTAAAAGTTAAAAAGGCTGAAACTAACATTTAGAATGATTTAAAAGGGTTAGTAAACTTTTTCTTGAAGGGTCAGGTAGTAAACATTTTCAGCTTTGGGGCCACATAGTCTGTCACAACTACTCAACGGTGCCATTGTAACACAAAGCAGCCATAGACAATATGTGAACAAATGGGCATGGCTGTGTTCCAGTAAAACTTTATTTACAGAAACAAGCCACAGGCCAGCTTTGATCCAAACACATAGTTTGCTGACCTATGATTGAAAGTAAGCTTCCTCCTGTCTTATCTTCTTACATTCAGGAAGGAATCATGACTGGAGAAGTGGCCACACACTATAGTATTCGGATTTTATCAAAGACCATTACATCACCTTTGTTATCTTTGTCACATGCATGCGCGTGCACAGAAACCAAACAATCTCCAGAGCACTTAGCTGTGCTTTCCATGAAACAGGGCTGCCATTGGAGAGGAAATATGTTTGTCTCTCTCTGCCATTTTCTCAGAATGTATGTTCTCAGTGGACATGGTCCTGTGTGAGCATCAACATGTCCATTTGGGAACCATTTGGGGATCTCTATTCAAAAGCACAGGTCTTGTCTCCCCAACTTCTGCCTGGTTGCTAAAGAATTAGGTCCTAGTCCTAGTATTTAACCATTCTTCTGCACCAATGTGGATGAACTTTCCTGAAAGTCCATCTTATGACTTATGACTTTCCTGAAAGCAAAAACAACGTTCCAACCACATGTCACTTAAGCAATATTAGAGATGTCCCTTTTAAGCAAAAAGATTCTGTAAGATTGTTTTCTGTAAGATCCCCTGCTTAGAAAACATGGTCTTAAGAGTGTTTTTTCAATAGTAAATGTGCATAGGAATCACCTAGAAATCTTATGAAAATTCATGTTTTGATTCAGTGAGTCTGGGGTGGGGACCAAGATTCTGCATGTATTCCCAGCCTCCAGTTGATTTCAGCGCCTGTCCTTGGACCACTCTTTGATTAGCAAGGTTCTAAGGACTATTTCTGTTACTACAGCCCAGTCATCCAAGGCCTTATTGGATCAGCAAAGTCAAGAACCAGAGCTGGTATTCTTCAGGTGAGGTGGCATTCAAAGCTCTACTCCTTGACTGTGGTAACTGCAACCAATGCATTTGTTTATTCAGTTTAGTAGGTTCTACAGAACTAGCGGTTACCATTTAAAATGGTCCTTGGTCACTTATTCTTATCTTTCATCCATACTGGAAAATTCAAAAACATTATCTTTTTGAGTATTGCTTCACCCTCTATATTCTATTCTTTTAGAATTCCTAGCAGATGCACCTTAGACACTCTGATTACATTTGACCCTTGAACTGTGCGGGTCTACTTAAATGCAGATTTTTTTCTAGTAAATATACGATCAGCCTTCCATGTCCCTGGGTTTCGCATCTGTAGATTCAAGCAACTGCAGATGGAAAAAGTAGTTTTGATCTATGGTTGGGAAGCTGTAGATGTAGAGAGCTAACTGTATGCATTATTCTTAGCCATTTTATATAAGGGACTTGAGCATTCACAGAAATGGATATCCTCGGGGGTCCTGGAACCAATCCACTACAGATACCTAGGGACGACTATAGTTAAGTTTTGGGGGAGTCAAAAGTTATATGAGGATTTTCTACTGCACAAGGTGCTAGTAGTGTAGGGTTAACCTCTACACTGTTAAAGGGTCAACTGTATATACTCCATATCTCTTAACTACTGTATCATATTTTATTCCTCTGTATCTATGTTGCAGTTGCAGTAATTTCTTCAGATTACTTCCACTTCATTAATTATTCCTTCACCTGTGTCTAAGCTGCTGTTTAATCCATAAATTAATTTTTTAGTATTATTAATCATTTATTTTCTAAAGGTATACTGAAGTATAATTGACATATAATAAATTACACCTATATGAAGTGTATAATTTGAAAAGTTTTGACATATGTATATATTCATGAAATCCTTACCACAATCCAACTAGTGAACATATCCACACCCATCACTCTAAAAGTTTCCTAATGCACCTTTGTAATCCCTTCCTCCTGCTTCTACCTGCCAACCCTTCAAGTCCCATACAACCACTGATCTTTCTGTCACTGTAGATTTGTTTGCATATTCTCAAATTTTATGAAAAATTGAATTGTACAGTGTATACTCTTTAGTCTGGCTGTCACTCGGCATAATTATTTTGAGATTCATCCATGTTGTTGCATGTATTGATAATTCTTTCCTTTTAGTTTGTGAGTAGTATTCCACTATATGGATATACAATTTCTCTTTTTGGTTCCAGTAATATTTTTTAAGTAGAAGTGGGATACACATAACATAAAGTTAACTATTTTAATGTGTATCATTCAGCAGCATTTGGTGTATTCACAACGTTATGCAACCATCTAGCATTAATAATGCTACCTTTTAACAATAATTTAACATTTGCATTTTAAAAGTTTTGCATAAATGCCTTTTTAAAACAAGTTAACAAAACATCAAAATAGCTCAAATTACACACACACACACACACACACACACACACACACGAATGCTTGAATATTCAGCTATGCTGAAATGCAATATTCCAACAGACCTCCCCAATGCTTCATTCATTGTTGGCTACCAACGTATAGAGCAATAACCACTCCAATAACCACTGAGCATATAATGGCTGTAAAATTTGTGTATGTAGGTTAACTGCCGGAGCTTAGTTCCTGTCAGTCACTAAAACAAACACTGCAAATTTTGCTTGATTCACTCTAAACACTGATGTGCCCCTCGTCCTCAGTGGAAAGATTGTCAGTCTGCACTGATCAACCCTGTACACAATGACCACTACCACCATCCTCATTTTCATTTAGTAAAATCAAGTGTGCTAAGCTAAGAATAGGTTAGGTTCAGTTCTCACTAAATTGTTTCTTCTCTGTCTCCTCTGTTTTAATTGTTTTGAGAATGAAGCTGGGCATTTAACCTTGCGTTTCAGGGCTGTCTCGTTGGGTCTTGAGAGGAACCTATTTTGTGTTGGTTGCCTTTAGTAACTAAGTCACTCAGTTCTGAGCAAACCTCTTCTTTTGAGTCTCTGACTTAGATTTAGTCTCCATTAGAGAACTCAGTTCTCCAAACCTAGTCATGAGTACCTTCAAATTGACATAACAACCACTGGAAAATGTCTTAACCATTCTCATTCTCTGAAATCCTGTGAAGGGGAATTGTTATACTATGACAGAGGTTCCAAAATGTTTTCCAAAGCGGCTGCACCATTTTACATTTCCACCAGCAGTGTGTGAGGGTTCCAGTGGCTCTAAGTCCTTGTCAGCTCTTCATATGGTCAGTCTTTTCTAACTGTAGACCTTCTAATAGGTATATACTGATACCTTACTGTGGTTTTAATTTGCATTTTTCTAATAACTAATGAGATTGAGCATCTTTTCAGGTGCTTAGTTGCTATCTCTGTCTTTTTCAGCGAAGTGTCTACAGGTCTTTTGCCCAGTTTTAAAATTGGATTCTTTGTTAGTTTTGCATTTGAAGAGTTCGTTTATGTTCTAGATACAAGGCCTTTATTTACTTAGTAATTTGCAAGGATTTTCCTCCCAGTTTGTGGCTTAATTTTCATTATCATTTTCAGTTGTCTACAGGATAGCAGAGATAAAAGTATTATAGCTTTAGATTTTATACTTAGGTCTATGATTCATTTGAGTTAAATTTTATATATAGTATAAAGTATGGATGAAGTTGGTTTTGTTTCGTTTTTTTCTTTTTTGTCTTTTTTTTTTTCTTTTTGAGGAAGGGGTGGAGGGAGATATGATATTCAGTAGTTCCAGCACTATTTGTTGGAAAGACTGTCCTTTTTCCATTAAATTGCCTTTGCATCTTTACTTTTTTAAAAAACAGTTGCTTATATATGCATAGGTCTATATCTAGACTCTATTCTGTTCCAGTATTCTTTTGTCTGTCTTTACACCAAACCATACACAATTATTTTAGCTTTATAATAAATTTTAAGGTCAAGTAGTCTAACGTTGTTCTTCTTTTCATAGTTTTGGCTATTCTAGGTCCTGTGCATTTCCATATGAATTTTATGAGTTTGTTGATTTCTACAAAAGCAAAAAAAATACTGCTGCTAGTTTTATTGCATTTATTGCATTGAATTTGTACATTATTTGAAGAAAAATGACGTATAAAAATACTGACTTCTCAAACATGAAAATAATATATCTCTCCATTTGTTTAGTTCTTCTTTAATTTCTCTCACCAGTGTTTGGTAATTTTCAGGTACATCTTTTTTGCCAAATTTATTCCTAAGTATTTCATGTATTTTATGCAATTATAAGTGGTATTTTTTTAATTATAAGTTTTGATCATTTGTAGCTAGTATATAGAAATATAATTGCTTGTTGTATATCAATTCTATATCCTGTGACCTTTCTAAAATCACTTATTAGTTCTATCACTTATTAGTTTTGGTAGAATCTATAGAATTTTCCACGTTTCTAATTGTTTTTATCTGTGAGTAAAGAGAGTTATTCTTCCTTTTCATTCTGGATGCCTTTTATTTATTTTTCTTGCCTTAGGTTTGAAAATCAGTGTGATTTACCATATGATCATCTCAATGGATGCAGAAAAAGCATTAGACAAAAGCCAATCCATTCCTTATAGAAATAGAGTGGAACTTGATAAGAACATCTATAAAAAACCTACAAGCTAACGTTTTACTTAACTGGTGAAAGACTGAATGTTTTCCTGCCATGATCAGGAAAAAGGCAGGGTTATCTGTTCACGACACTTATATTCACCACTGAACTGGAGATTCTCGGCACTCTAATAAACAATAACTTTCCATTCCCCCTCCTGGCAGTCCCTGCTAACCTCTAATCTACTTTCTTTTGTCTGGTGTTCATTTAGATTCTTGGAACTGTGGCTTTACAGTTCACCAAATTTGAAATTTGGGGGCCATTATTTCTTAAAATAATTTTTCTCCCCTTACACACTACTTCCAGACTCTAGTTGCTCTTACATTAGACTGCCGAAGCTATCCCACAGATAACTTTCCTAGCTCTCCCCTACTTGACTCCAAAATAAGGACTTGGTCCAATTGGCCTCTAGGTTACCAAGATGGATAATCTACCTTGTCAAATTCCACTTTACCTCATCATTTACAGCTCTGATTTTCAATTTCCTTTTTATTTCTGACATCTACCAATTTTTTTCTTTCTCACACGCTGAGTAATACTTCAAACATTTTTGCTATATTTTATCTGCTATCTCTATTTATATTGAAGGAATTTCAGGTTATCTTAGTCCATATCTCTTTAAGAAGGGATACCAGGGCCATTTCCTTATTTACAGGGTCCTGCTTTTTAGGGCAAAGAGCAGGGTACACATTCTAACCTGGGCATTCAGAAGAACAAATAAATGCTGCATATATGTACTTGTATGTATTTGTATATGCATTTGGTAAGTATTTGAAACTAGCCTAACCACTATAGCCTGCTTCAATTTGATAATTCAGAATTTTGCATTAGTCTTTTGGGATTTAACTGATGATTACTAGTTTTAAACACTACTGAGGAATGATAAGTTACATCTAAATTTTATTTCTGTTATATTCCTCATTTAGGAAACATTTGACAGGTCATAAAATATTTTTATTATTTTTAATGTACATTATTTTCAATGGGTTGTAGTGAAATTTGGTTCAGTAGCTGCTTTCTCAGCAATGTAGAACTGCATTGAGCCACTACTACAGTGGAGGGGGAAGAGAATAGGCGTTTGGGGAGAGAAAGACTAGGTTTGAATTCTAATTCCAACACTTTTAGCAAGTCATTATAATACTCAGAATAGGAAATATACTTACATACAAATTACTAGTCTGAAGAATACTTAGAGGCATCAGAACTTCAGATATATAACTGTTGAGCACTGATAATTTCACTATTTCATCTAACAAATATGTACTGAATGCTCGCCATACATAAGACGGTCCCCTAGATACTGTAGGAGATACAGGTCCTTCCCCTGTGGGAGCTTACAGCTCAGGTAGAGAGCAGTGAGGCAGATACGCTCATGAGTGCAGCACAAAGCAGGATGAGAGCAGTGACAAGTGTGCTAGAGACGAAAGGCTCCAGTGGAGGCTATTCCTTAGTTCTGATCAATCCAGCTTTTCATTGCAGTGTGACGAGGAGTGTTTTGTACCAAGCAGCCCAAGCCATAAACCCAGGAAGCTCCCAAGACCTATTCCCGAACCTGGTTATCTGGCTGTTCCACCTCCACACTGTATTTCTAGTCACTTTTTTTGATGTGTCCTCTCAGATTTAGAAAGGGGAACCTCCACAAAGACAGTATTTGTAGGACACAGGAGGAGTTCCAAGAGGCACATCTACAGGTTATGAGAACATATTTTTACATGAAATGTTAACCACAACACCTGGAATATTCTTTAAAAACTAATATAGCATAATATGGCGAAAATACCTAAGCAGTGTTCTCTGACTCCCAAGAATGGCAATGATTGTGAACAGGACAATTGGAGAGACAAGAATAAAATATGTAAGACAGAAAAAAAGAAATGACAGCCATTCACAAGCAACTGTCAACACACAAGAAGCTATAAACGTTATGAATTTAGGAAAATTCATCTAGCCCTTCTGCGATGGTCAGGGAGAGATGTGGGCAAGGGGGAGAGCATTGGATTACGAGGAATGAGATGGGGGCGTAAGCTGTCAGAAGACCTGGATTCAAGTGTAAACTCTGCCACTGACTTAACAAGCGGTCTTGTGTAAATCATTTACCCTCTTATGATATCATGTTCTTCATCTGTATAGTGGCTCTTTTGGACATATTCATCTCTTTTGTATTTCTAAGAGTATATGAAAAGCTAGTGGGATTTTGAGTGATAGAGCTGATGGAAAAGGATGTCTTCCAGGTAGAGAGAGTGACATTATTTAAGAAACAAAAGGAAAATAATACAAAACTTGAACACTGGACTCTTCACAATAAATCAGTAGACTCCATAAAATAATGAAGGTGGTCCAGGCATGAGTATCCATGTCTTCCCCTATTCAGCTGTGACCTACCTCTGTATCCCCCGTGCTAGCATGATGCCTAATATGAAATTGGAGCTTAATGAATATTTATTTGTAAGAGGGAAGGGAGAGAAGAGAAATGGAAGATGGGAGGGAAGGAAGTAAGTTATCTGGTTCAGGAAGTCCTCTCACAACAGGTACCACATTTTGTGGCAGGGATCCCTGTATTTAGTGGCCTTTCATATCTGCAACAGTCTGTTTTAAAACAGAGCTGTTTACTTAGAATGCTTTTATTATAAACTGTATTTGTGCTCAAAGGGCTTCCAGCTGTGGTAGCTTTTAGAAGGTTCCTTTGTTGTGTGTACATAGTGTCATAACAGGTCATTTCTGCCCAGCCAGTCAATTTCATTGACTCAGATAGGGCTGCTTTGTGGACGAGTGTATCCGTTTCCTCCTTAATTTTTACTGCAGACAATAAATATTTTATGCCTGGAAAGACAATTCATTTATTCAACAGATGCTTATTAAACACTTTTCAAAAGCTAGGCATTGTGTGAAACACTTAGAATAAAGAGGTTTATAATATAAACAAGGTCCCTGCCTTCATGATGCTCACAGAGTCATGGGGGAATCTCACATTAAGTAAGTAATTATATGATAATTAATATTTGTAATAAATGTTTTGAAGGGAAAATACAGACTATTACGAAAGAAATCTAAATTAATTTGAAGGGGTGGGGTCAGGAAAGTAAGGTAAGATTAAAATTTTAAACATCTTGAATATTTCCCCATTTGAAATATAAAAAGATAAAATTACTCTCCATAGATTGTTGATTATATTAGGGAGATCTAAATTTGGAAAGATAGACTTGTCCACAGAGGCGTAGAATCCTTAGAAATTTAATCCTTTAATATTGTAAATAGCTGAAAAGGGGGACGTTATTTACTCAAGGACACGCAGCTTGATTCTGGCAGGGTTAGGACTTGAACACAGGTCTGCTAATCCTCTCATTACCTCTCCTCAGTGACTTAAAAGATAAAGGCATTATATAGTAAATATAGATCAGCTTTGGCCAAGTCAACTATTTAGTGGCCACTCTGTTCAGACTTGAATATTCAATACGGGTAAGGAGTTTTTAGAATAATAAATTAGGCAAACGCAAATATAAACAGAAATACACAAAATACGTCCTGTCAGGCTAATTGTATTTGGTTATAGTGAAACCATAACATATAGACTAAAATAGGAAATACCCAGTGGAATTAGTAAAAACATTTAAAGGATTATGCTTCTATTTAAAATATGAATACTAATAATGCATTACAAGTGTCCAAGTAGAAGTTTTGAAGACCCATTTTTATTCATGTGTAGTATTCTATGATATGTAAATTATTCTGGCTGCTTTGCAGCCTGAGTGGTTGGTCAGTTAGGTTAGGCATGTTTCTGATATTTTGTTCCAATATATACTTAACCTAGCATACTCTTTCATCATAGATAGTGTATCAGTTAGCTTCAGGCCAGCAACATCTAAATCTTCCTAATTTTTTATTTGAAAGATTAGGAATCAATGAAATGTTACTATTCATACCAGAGATTATGAAATTAGTTGAATCACTGAAACTAAACAGAGTATGAGGCTTCAGGGAGAAGGACAGCCTTGAATAGTTATGGAAGAGAGCACCTAAGACAATGCTTAGCATCTACTCAGCCATGAGTAAGCATATATTAAATAGGGGAGACCAAAAGTTACTAAGTATTACGTTCAACCATGTGAAATTTCCATTTTTATAGGTCAGAAACAGTCAAATATTGATAACTTTATATGATTCAGCCTATTACTCAAAATGACCAAAAAGGGACTCTAAAATGTCAACAGGTGTGGGTATTTATTAAATTTAAGTACATGTATATTGGCTATACTCAGAATTTAACAAATGAGAAATTCTGGTAGTTAAATTAACTTTGAATTTCATATGAAATCACAGTTTAAATGTAGGCAAATGGTATAATCACTTCAGAAGCTAAAAATATTCTAAAAGATCTTTAATTTAGAGAACTAGGTTATTCATACTTCATGAGTACGAATGTTGTGAGGAAATACTAATTTAATAACCACGCTTTAGCGGCGTGGTGTGGACTGAACTTGACCAGGGTATTTTGCTCTCAGACTCTGCGCTGGCCAGGGGGTTACTTCCTAGTCCTTTATTCTCTCACAGTCCTTATTCCCAATGCTGACAATCTCCAAGTTTATTTTAGAAAAATCAGGAGAAAAGCGAAGGGAAACTAATCATTGTGAAAATGAACTGTCAGGTACTTTGCTAGACGGTTTATATATTATTGCATTTAATTCTCACAATCCTATGAAACAAATATTATTTCTGTTTTACAGTTGAGGAAACTGACACCTAGAAAGGTAAAATAACTTGCCCAAGGTCACACAATTTGTAAGTAGTAGAGCTAGGCTTCAAACATTTTATTTTCACGGTATACCATGCTACTCATCTTATTGTTTGTTTGCTTATTTATTTATTTTTTAATTTTTTTTTAAGGTGCCCCTTCATTTTTTAAAAAAATAAATTTTTTATTGGGGAATATTGGGGAACAGTGTGTTTCTCCAGGGCCCATGAGCTCCAAGTTGTTGTCCTTCGATCTAGTTGTGGAGGGCGCAGCTCAGCTTCAAGTCCAGTCGCCATTTTCAATCTTTAGTGGCAGGGGGTGCCATCCCATGTAGGAATTGAACCGGCAACCTTGTTGTTGAGAGCTCACACTCTAACCAACTGAGCCATCCGGCAGCGCTTGTTTGCTTATTTATATCCTATACACTTTAAAAGTGCTTTATTTAATTATAATAAATTCACACATGAATAAAACAAGGATATTATCATTGTTATTTTCTTTTATAAAGTAATATGGTAAAACACATTTGAATCTTTTTCTTTCTTTTAAGGATGAACGTGAAGCCAGAGAAAATGTGAAGAGAGAGCAAGATGAGGCCTATCGCCTTTCACTTGAGGCTGACAGAGCAAAGGTAAATTTGGTCAAGGGGCTTCTGGGATAAAGAACTCAACCTAAATAGTCTTTCATTATTTACGTGTGAGCCCTTTTATCACTTCGATCCCCAAAAATGTCTCCAAGTAGAAGGTCTGCAATAGAAAAAGCTAGATACAATTAACAGAAAGAATATAATTCTACCCCTAGTCTTTAGAAGTATGGTTCATTTTGACGAGATAAAGTTTATTGAGAATCATGAAAGTGAAAACAAAAATGGGCCTAGTATCTATTTTGTTTTTTAAATGAATCTATGGTAAAACCTGGCAATTTTTTTTCTTTTTTTTAATTAAATTTATTGTGGTGACATTGGTTAGTAAAATTATATAGGTTTCTAAGTGTACAATTCTGTAATACATCATCTATATATTGCATTGTGTGTTCACCACCGAGTCGGTTCTCCTTCCATACCACATATTTGACCTTCCTTTACCTTTCTCTACCACCCCTTCTCCCTTACCCTCTCGTAACCACTAAACTGGTGTCTGTGCCTGTGAAGTTTTGTTTGTTTCTTTGTCTTATTCGTTTGTTGCTTTCAGTTTTATATCCTCCATGAGTGAAGTTATATGGTTCTCAATTTTTTATATATATATACAATGGAATATTACTCAGCCATAGAAAAGATAAAATATGGCCATTCGTAACATGGATGGATCTTAAGATTATCATGCTAAGTGAAATAAGTCAGACAGAAAACCTAGCAATTTTTAAAAAGTTGTTCAGGTGATTCTAATGTCCAGCCAGGGTTGAGAACCACTGATTTATTTAATGCTTCTTGAGCACCTGCTTTTGTACTTGGCACTGAAGGAGGGGGAAATGAATAAGCCATAGTTTCTGCCCTCAAAAGAAGGTTCACAATGTGATGTAGAGTAGATTGAGTCAAGGACACAGATAGCCGTTATACTTAAGCAAGGATCCTAAATGTCATAAGGGAAGCACTGAGTTCTATGAGTTTGGTGAACGGGAGTTTCAGTGGAAAGTTTTTTCTAGCTTTTTTTGGAGAGCCAAGAAGTGGGAAAGGACTGGGAAGGGTTTCATAGAAGAGGTTGTACAACTATACGAGTATGTGAACTAGATAAAGAGAAGTAAGAGAGATGAAGTAATATGCTAGCCGCACAGGGTCAGAAATCATGGATGCTTGGTAGAGACCGTTGTGAACAGAGCATGATAGTTGTGTACCGGAGACGTAGCAGAAAAGACCAGAAAAAGGTTCTAAGGATCTTGAATTTCACACTACCCAGAGCTACCCAGGTGTTTGAATAAGAACCCAACATGATCAGAGGGCTAAGCTTTGCTGTTGCTTTCATTTCCATTCTTGTTTCAGAGAGAAACACTTCCATTACCACAGTGTACTCCTGGGCCATGGTGGAAATGAGCTCTTTTGTTCCCTTTCCTTTTCTTTATTTTTTTTAAGTAAGCCAATGTTTATAGAGTCCTGCCTCTCTCTTTTATCAACAGAGGGAAGCTCATGAGAGAGAGATGGCAGAACAGTTTCGTTTGGAGCAGATTCGCAAAGAACAAGAAGAAGAACGTGAGGTAGGGTATAATTTTTTAGAAGTTATTCAAAACTTAGGTTTGTGTCCATTGCATTTGATACTGAAGCTGTTAATAGTTCTTACAACTTCTTTCCACTTCTCCCAGACTCATTTTAATATGGAAGACGTAACCTTTCCTTAAAAGAATCATTCCTGATCTGTTGTATGTAACTCTTAGAAAACTTGGCGTTGTACTAGATTTATAGTTTTCTTTTCAATTTCTTTCTCCTCTTCTTGCCTAACAAATACTCCCATCCTTCCTGTATATCGTTTCACCCCAAGAATACAAAGACTGTATTTTCAGCCATTTTCCCAGTTTTCACTTTACCCACCAAAAGACACTGTGAGGAAAAAAAAAAAAAAAACACTGTGAATTATTTCTACAACACCTTGCACTGGGCCGCTAAATATGGGAAATCCATCAGCTTGGCTGATTTCCCCCCGAGTTCCTGGCCTGTCCATAACAATATAGAGAACTTTTCATTTATTTATTTTGCAAATTTTTTTTGAATATGTAGTATGTGCCCAAAATCTGTTAAGGGGTAGAGATATCAATATGGGTCCTCCCCTCCAGCAGTTCATAGTCTTGTAAAAATTATATAGAATTATAATATCATATGTAAAGTTATTATAGAGATTTGCTGTGGGGACAGAGCCAGGAGTGCAGTTTCCTGGCTCTCAGCCTCACGTGGAAAGGTGCTGGCTCAGGTAGTAAATGGCCATCAACTGTGATTGGATGGCCATCAGCTGTGGCTAGTTGGCTGTCAGCTGTAACCAGTGAGCCATTGGCCACTAATATAACCGTAGTGGCTATGCTAGCAGCGGATTGTGGCTGGCAAGCACGGATTGCAATTAGCACAGTAGATTGCAGCTAACACATGGGGTTGGTTGGTTGGCAGAGAAGCGGATGGAAGGTTGCAGATCATGTGAATCCTGTTTCCTGTGTTTCCAACCCAGCCGCCAACGAGAATATAGTGGTATGACTCTCCTATCTATGGCTCCATGGGTGTTCCTTTTTGGCCTCACCGTATCCTGCGTTCTTATGTGGGGAGCGGGAGCATGACACCCTGCATGACATTTGCCTAAAGTGCAGTGAAAACAAAGAGAAGGGTGTCAAATGACTTCCTAGAGTGGCTTCACAGAAAAGGACCTCTAGAACTTTTTTATAAACATGGGATTAATAGCAACATTCACTTACAAAAAGAGGAAGCCATCTAACAAGTGATGTAAAAGCCTGGAAAGCCCTACCTTGGGCTGAAGAAAACTCCATTACTCATCACTCTCAGTCAGAGGGTACCACCTCATTCTTATTCAACAAATATTTTTTTGAACAAGAACTGTGCTGAGCAATCAAAGAAAAACAAAGGATAATAAAACATTTTCTGCCTGCAAGAAGAGATTACAGTCTTGTAGGGAAGATACAGCAAGCGTGTCTACAAGTAACAGCAAATCAAGGAAAAATGTGCAAAATAACATGAGAAGTAAAAGCAAAATACAGAATTCAGGGGCAAAGTAAAAATTGGTTACAGCTTTGAGAATCAGACAACACAAGAAAAGAAGTGATATTTGAGCCAGGTGTTGAAAGATGTATAATATTTTACTGTGTGGAAATGAAAGTTTATTCATGTTCAAACACTTACTGAGTTCCTATCACATATGTACAAGATACCATGCCTGACAAACTCTAGTCTCTATACGCTGAAGACTCTCAATTATGGAAGGTAGAAAATATTTTGTTGAGCATCTTCTGTGTTTCAAGTGATCTGCTAGCTGCTTTACATATGCTTACTCATTGACCATTAAAACAAGCTGCAAGGTTAGAGATTTCCTTTACAAGTGAGAAAACTGAAGCTCATTGAGAAGTCACACACAGAAATGAGAACAGCTCAGGATCTCAGCGTGGTCCTTATGACTACAAAGCTCAAGCTTTTTCACTTACTCCATTCCAGTACAAGGCCATATATCATTGAATGTGTCTACAGGAATCATGTGTGCAGAGTTTCACAAAAGTTTAGATGAGAGAGATTTGTCACTATGCTTTTAGGCTATTTCCAGAAATATAGTTTAAAAATTTAGGACTCTCACCCTTTCATGCTCTTTCACACATGCTCTCTGTCTCTTAATAGCATATATTCAACATATATTTGCTAAACGTCAGGTGTGTACAGTTAACTGCATATTCTGGATCGAGAGCTTGGTAACATATGTATTTTCTTTTGATGATTTATTTACCCTGGACTAAAGTTTTCTCTCTTTCCAAATACAGACAAAGCCTGTCCTCTCCTAGAAGACTCCATAAACATCCTCTAGCATACCTTAGTATATATGTTCCATCTGTAAACGTGAGAGGATGGGGCACCGGGAGGGAGGACAAATCATGTTTTGCGGTTAGTCGTTACTTGCACTTGTCCATTGATGTGCTCCCAAAAAACCAAGTTCAGATAGTGCTACATACTCCACAACTAATATCACAATTAAACGCTCTTATAAATCCCACCATTAAGAAACTGTTTATCTTCTGTTTATCTTAATTTAATTCAGTCTTATCCAAACTTATGTGACCCTTTTTTTCATGGAGCACCAATTACCATATTTCAGCACACTAGCATACAACAAACGACTCTTTGGGAAAAGCTGGTATTGTGCAACCTCTGAAGAAACCGAGACCCAGAGAGAGTATACAGTTTGCCTGTAGTTGCCAAACTGGTTGGCACATATGCTAGACTAGAAGCCAGGTCACCTGACTTTTCACAGTAACACTGCGTCCCCTTCTAACAGAAGTCCTAACCCATATAATTGCATTGAGTAATAAGAGTAGTTTTATTATTTTATCTATAGTATTTCAAAATCCTGTAGAAAAATGAAGTATTGAATAGTTCAGATCACCTTGGTTACAGGGAAATTCCTTAGTGGTTGGCCTCATTTTGCTGTGTGGTAACTGTTGAAGTGAAATCAGTAAAATCTAGGAAGGCATTTTGATCTGGTCCTTGGCCATGATAAACAGAAAGGCTTTAAGACTGTTCTGAGGAAAAACAAAGAAATTACAACAAAAATCTCCCCTATTTTACTAATTTATATTTTAACTTATCCTGTCCAAAATGAGTTTCAAGTAACTTACATAAATACTTGCAATTCAAATGGATTAAAAAGGAAGGAAAGATAGTAATCAGGACAAGGGCAAGTACAGGGAAATAAAAGCAAAGGTGAGATTAACATGTGGACAACAGGTAATCCAGCATGGGCACCAAATACATGTGGTAGAGGTCTGTACATTTGCTCAATGTGAGCCACAAATTTTCTTCTATGCTTCTCTTGGGTTAAAACAAAGGAAAATATGATTGTTTACAAGTTTCATTCTATCTGTAACATCAGGTAGAGGCCAGTCTCTCAAAAGGTGCCCACATTTTTCAAGCGCTAAGACCTTAGAGCAATGTTTCCTGTGATTTCCATTTAACAAGAAGCTGCCCTTGTAACCAATAGCTATAATAGCAATAATAAGTTGTGTATAAAAGCTTCTTATAACTTTATGTAAGTCAAGTCATAAGGCCAAAGCACAATTTATTAAAGCCTCTCTGCAAAGGCCCAAATATCATATTTTTCTGGGAGTCCTGTTTAAAGGATGGATTTTATAGTGACCAGAGAAATATATGAACTACATACCCTTTAAGAAATCCTTCCTGAATATTGTTTATTGCCACTGCGTTTTTGATAAGTGGAGATGGTTTCAGCTAAGATTTTTTGACCCTCAGGTCTTTTAATCAGTCAATAGTTAGTAAATAATTGTTAACCTTCTTCTGTAGGCAAATCACTAAATCGGGAACTATGGCAACTATTGTATTTGTGAGACATAGTCCCTGCTGTCAAGGAGCTCACTGTCTAATGCAGGAGGGTAGATGAATACAAAATAAGTAGAGGAAAAGGTACATTATAAAAACATTAAAATAGCACAGAGTGCTGAAGATATTGAAGGAAGATGCTTTCTGACTAGGAAGGCAACAAGGAAAACTTCACAGAGGAAGCAGCTTTGGAGTATTAGTAAGACTCTGATGGTTAAAGATGGAAATAGAAGAGCATTTTGGATGGATTGATGAATAGATGGATGGTTGGGTGGATGGGGAAGGGTAGGACGTTGGCTGGGTAATGAACAAAGGGAGAAAGGGACAGCAGTAAAATGGACAAATTTAAAACATAGTCTAATCACTAAAGAAGAGACTAAAATAAAAGGTCCAAATTTTGGAAAATCATTGGTGGGAGAAAATGGTCACAAAGCTATTCCCTTTTGCTGCTGGTTCCCTCAAACAGAAAAGAAAAAAGTTCCATATCTGCCTCTCTACCCAGAATTGTTTCCTTTTACATCTTGGTGCCTCCTCAAGTAGAAAATCTTAGATAACATTAAAGACCATTAAATGAGAGAACAGAAGAGAATGGAATTAAAAGCCTTGGTACTTCCCTTCAATTTTCTGATTTAACCTTCATAACCATCCTACAAAATGACTATGGAAGACACCATCTTACAGATGAACAAAGTAAGATCACAGCAGAATGAAAAAGCCTCTTAAAATTCTTCCCTACCATTTGCCTGGTAAAAACAGAACTAGAGCCTCTATTCAGTATTCTTTCCACCTGTTACTCCACCCTTGAGAATGAAGGTGGGACCATGAATAGGTTATTGAAGTAAAACCACTCTTTATAATTTGGTTTTTATCTTGTGTAAGTTGCTTCTCGTCACATAAAGACACCACCACTGCATGGGCTATAAGGGTGATCATCCTTGCCATCAACGTCATCACTATCTGAGCAATTAATATGTGCTAAACTCTGCGCTGAGCACTTTACAGACATTGTCTTACTGAATCTTTACAGCAACTTAATGAGGTTGGTGCAAGTACAAAAATATGCTTTCTCATCATTACAAAGACCATATATCCACAATTTCTTAGATAGCTCCAAATTGAAGTATTCTGCTGTCATCTTCATGAACCATTAAAAAAAGACTAGAAATTCTACTTTCAAATCACAGTGTGGCTATATTTGTAGTAAGCTAGCCATACTCTCTAAATGGATATTGGTTGCCAGGAGCAGAAAATGGCTACAGAATTAGGTCAGACCAACTTTTCCCATACAGGATCCATTCTACTCCTTTAATGATTTTATCTGGTATCATGACTTTAAATACTGCCTATATATTTAACTTCTAAATGTATATCTCCAGCTTCTCCCTTTCCCTGAACTCCAGACTTGAATATCTCATTATTAGTCCATCATCTCCTCTTATATGTCTAACAGACATCACAAACTTAACATGTCTTAACTTACCTTCCTACCCAAACCTGCTCTTTCTGCAGTCTTCCTTATCTGGAAAGATAAGTGGCAAATCTTTCCAGTGGTTGGAGCCAAAAACTTTGGACTTATCCTTGACTTCTCTCTTTCATATCTATAGATAATGAGCATATCCTATTGGTTCCACCTTCAAAATATATGCAGAACTAAAATGCTTCTCTAGTACTAACCTCACCACTACCACCCTCATCCAACCACCATTATCTGTTACCTGGAGCCTCCCAACTGGACTCCATGCCTTCATTTTTGCCTTTCCTGTATGTCTTTCAATAAATCTTTTGAAAAGCAATTGGCAAATCATGTCACTTCAGAAACCAAAAATAGCTCCATATCTCAAAATAAAAGCTAAAATCTTTACAGTGATTCCAGTCAACATCTCTGCAGATTTTTTTTTTTTTTTTAGGAACTGACAAAGTGATTCTAAAATGTGTGTGAAAAGGCAATAGAACTGGAATAGCCAAAATAGATTTGAAAAGGAAAACAAAGTTGGAGGACTCACACTACCAGAGTTTAAGACTTAATAAAATCAAGACATTGTGGGAATTGGCAAAAAAGATAGACCTCTATAGATCAATGAAACAGAACAAATAGCCCAGAGATAGACCTGCACATGTAGGGTCCATTGATTTTCAACAAAAATGCAAAGGCAATTCAATGGAGAAAGGCAAGTCTTTTCAACAAATGATGCTACAACTATTAGATATTCATATGCAAAAAAAAGTAAAAACACAAAATAAAAAACTTTCAATCTATATTTTGCATCACATTAACTTGCAAAAATTAGCTCAAAATCAGTTCTAGACCTAAACGTAAAACCTAAAACTATTAAAGTCCTAGAAGAAAACAGGAGAAAATCTTAATGATCTTGAGTTAAGCAAAGATTTATTAGATCTGACACCAAAACCATTACCCATAAAATAACAAATATCTACATTAGACTTCATCAAAATTAAGAACTTGTGCTATTCAAAAAACACTGTTAAGAAATTGAAAAAACAAGCCCGTAGACTGAGAGAAAATCATATCTAATGTCTACAATATATAATGAACTCTCAAAATTCAATAATAAAACAAATAACCCAAGTTTAAAAATGGGCAAAATATCTGAACAGACACTTCATCAAAGAAGACATAGACAAGAGCAAATGAGCATGTGAAGAGATGCTCAACATTGTTAGTCATTAGAGAAATGTAAATTAAAACTACAATAGATACATACCAATTAGAATGGCTTTTTAAAAGAAAACAGGATAATACCAAGTACTGGAAAAGATGAAGAGGAACTGGAACTCATACATTAATAATGGAATCATTAATGATGGCACATCCACTTTGGAAAACACTTTGGCGCTTCCAGAGTTAAACATACACATACCATATGTATGGCCTAGCAGTCACACTCATAGGTATTCACGTAAGTGAAATGAAAGTATCAGTAAAATTTATGTTTACACAAATACTTATAGTGGCTTTAGTCATAGTTGCCAAAAACTGAACAACTCAATGTCCTTCAGCTGGGAGGGGCGTAATCAAACTGTGGTCCATCTATACAATGGAATGTCACTCAGCAATAAATAGGAACAGACTAGTGATATATTCAACAACATTCATGAGTCTCAAAGTGCATTACTCTAAATGAAGCAATCCATTTAAATGATATTTACAATTACATTTATATAACATTCTGGTAAAGGCAAAACTAGGGACAGAAAACAGATTAGACAGAGGTTGCCAGGGGCTAGGGATGGGGGAGTTATTTTTGGGGGGTGGCGGTGATGGAACTGTTCTTTATCTTGATTACTGATGATGGTTACGCAAATATGCATTTGTTGTGCTCGCTTGGGCAGCACATATACAAATAATGTATTTGTCAAAAGTAACAGAACTATACATTAAAAAGGATGGATTTTACTATATGTAAATTATACCTTAATTTAAAAATGGAAAAAATCATTAAGTGGGTACTCAAGGCCATATATGATTCAGTCACCCTCACTGATTCCTCTCTAACCCAACTCCTCCCCTCTCTTTCTCTGATCATTCTGCTCCAGCCTCATTGGCTGCCTTGCTATTCCTCAGTCAAACTAGGCACCAGAGTTTGGCAGTTGCTGTGATTTCTGCCTAGAATATTTCCCTTAGATCTAAATGTCTATTTGACTTCCTCTCTCCTTTAGGCCTTTGCTCACTCAGACCTACAGTATTTACTTACTGAGGCTCACACTAGTTAAAGTTACACCCCTCTCTCCCTTCTCCTGGCACCCTGTACTTTCTGCATAGCACTCATCACCATGTGACAAACTGTATATTTTCCTATATATGTATTTGTTGTCTTTCTCCCATTCTACTGAAATATAGGCTCCATATAAGCAAATTTTTTAAAAATCTATTTTGTTCACTGCTAGTTTCCCATCATCTAGAACAGGGATGTCAAAACTGCGGTCCACGGGCCAACTGCGGTCCGCAATCCATTGTTAATTGGCCCACAGCAAATTCCAAAAATATATTTCGTTGACTTAAAAAAAACCAGGTGAGGCAATACGTACTTCACCTCGAGTGAGTGGCCCGGCTGTTTGTGTATTTTACCGCATATGGCCCTTGGTGAAAAACGTTGAAAAAAGTTTGGACACCCCTGATCTAGAACAATGCCTGGCACATACAAGGTACTCAGTAACAATTCACGGAATTAATGAATGCTAGCTTTAGTCTATTTCACACTCAACTTCAACCAGCTATAAACTGTTACTTGATGGGTACTCATAGAAGCCTAGAAGATTGTGTGTGCGTGTGTGTGTGAATTAAGCCAGTCTTTGGTTTTTATTGTAAGAGATTGATGTCAGTGTATATTATCCTTCCTGTTTAAAAAAAAAATGTAATTGTGTAGAAACAGTCTTTTTTGGTCTTCATTGCCTAATTTCACTTCGAAAAAGACTCCATTTCTCATCCCTCAGATGTGAATGCTTTGGATATGTTTAGTAAAACAAAAAGTAAAAGATGAGTTCATATTTCCAACTTACACCAGGTTTCCTTGTTTTGTTACAAACCTAAAATAATGCAGGTAAAAAATTGTATTTGTTGAGCAAACCAAATTGAAGCTTAATAATGGTGTTTAACTAAGGCTGCTTATTCAAGTGTATTTGTGTCGTTGTTTTACAACAGTGTTTACTTATACGAGGCTTTGCTTTTAGCCAGTATATTTGAGACTGAGCTACTGATGTAGTTTTGGTTTTTTCTCCAGTAAAACTTGGGTATTTAGATCCCAAGTTTGCCAACTTATCTAATATGTCTTCCTTGTTTGGACCACGGGTGTGGGCTATCTGAGATCTGTTTTCATTTTGGTGAAAAGCCCTGGAGACTGGGCGCATTGAGGAGCGGACGTTGTCTGCACAATGAATGGGGTAATGAGCTACTCTTGTTTACTCTTATGGAGTATAATTGGTTGAGTTTAGACAATAATGTAGCATCTGTTGTTATACTGTACAGGAAAATGTCAAAACAGAAAGCAAGCAGACAGGTGGATTAAGGGGAGAACAGGAGGAGAAGCCAGGAAATATCACATTAAGTTCTGATTTAAAGTATGTGCAAAGGGAATAATGATAACACCAAAAATGACTGTCTTCTCTTGAGCACAGTGTTACAGCATGAGTTTTAATGCTAGGCACTTATTAATTGAGTGCTGGCCATGTGTTAGCGCTTGCTAAGTGGTTTATAAACATTACTGCATTTTATACAAGAACCTTTGTGTGGAAGATGTTATTGGCCCTATTTCTTATGTGAAGTAACCAAAGTTCATAAAGACTGTCCAGTGCTTAATGGCCAGGATTTGAACGTCTGTCATATCGAAAGCCTATTTCCTAACTATATATTTCATTGCCTTCCTAAATTACGTTTAATTTAAAGATTAAAGTTATTTAAACTGCAGTGTTAAAAGTCAGGATAGTGATTAACTTTGAGGAAGGTAATCAGAAGGGGCAAAAGGACTTCTGAGATGCTTGATGGGGCATTACTTGTATAAGTATGTTCACTTGCTGAAAATTTATCAGGTTGTGCACTTAAGATTTGTGCACTTTTTCATACGTATGTTATATTTTGATAAAAATTTAAAAACAATGACAAAATACATGACTTTGAACAAAAGATAAAGCTTTATGTAATATAACATTGATTCAAATATTGTAAAAATGTTTAAATATGTATTTACATAAAAATATGCATGAAAAATTAATGGAGAGTGTCTATTTGAGGTGATGAAAAAGTTTTAGAAATAGATAGTGGTGATGGTAACACAATATTGCGAATGTACTTAATGCCACTGAATTGTACACTTAAAAATGGTTACAAAATTAATGGGTGTAAACACTCAAATGATAGAAGTGGTTCTCTCATGGTGGTGAATCTAGAAATTAATTATAGTTTTTCTTATCATTTAATCTGTTTTTTTTGCAATGAATTTTATTACTTTTATAATCAGGAATAATATTCTTTAATCTCAAATGTATGGTTTTGAAGAACCACCAGTGTTACAAATAGTCAAGTGATCCCATTTAATAGTTTAGAAAATGTACATGACTGTACTCCACCAGATAGTTTACCCCTATAAGTATCTCTTGATTAGCCCTTAAGGGACACATATGTAGAAAATTAATCTGAACAGTTGATGCTGGAGGGAGTTAGACCTCAGAGAAAGGAAACTCAGAATGATCAGTTCTTCGTTACTAGTAGAGCCCATGAGATTCAGATCTTTTAGCACCTACTGTGTGTTTCCCACCATACTAAGCACTTGCACATTCATTATTTTAGTTAACATGTTAGTTTATTTCATCTCTTATCATATATTGACCTTCTCTTTTGTGCTATGCACTATACTTTGAATAAGAAGTAAGACATGTTCCCACACCCTAACAGAGCTTGCATACTAGTGGGAAAGCCAGACATTAAATAACTATGGTACAGTATAGGGAATGCTATAACAGATATAGTACAACTGGGATTTAATATTGATATACACAGGATCATCTATTCATTGGGTTATTGCTATATGACAATGTTACTAAAATAGTTTAATATTTGAAAATATTCAGCTGAAACTCATTGCTGACCCAGAACACCAATATTAAATAAACTTCTGCTTATGCTATCCAAAACAAAAAGGCAAAAGTAAACAGCTTAACTGCCTATTCTAACTTTTGAACTATATTTCTTATGTCTCCATTTCTGGTATCAGTTTCCCCACAAAAAAAATTGAGAGTGTAGGACTGTTTAACCAGTGCAGCCCAACCCAAACAACCATTAACTGAAGCCTATTATATATCAGATACCACACTGAGAACTTTACATGTATCATATATATAATTTCCATCCTTATAATCCCCTATAAGGTAGATGGTATTAGCCAGTGCCTCCAGAAGGAAAATGGCCTGAGTCATTTGAGTCAAATGGTCTCAAAAGACCAGCTTTCTCTTACACTGCAGAAATTTTTAATGCTTTTTTGAAAATATTTCAGTATTAGAACCAATAAAATTTTCCTGAATGAAACAGAAGTTAATTTCTTATTTATACTGGTGTCTGAATAAACTTTGTTTTTCTGTTGGTTATTTTAAACACATTTTTTAAACAGATAATGCATTTCCTATGTGAGAAGTCAAAAAATATAAAAAGGCATATTCAGAAAATACTCAGTCACTTCTACACCCTCTATAGGTTATCATTTTTAAGTCTTTTTATTTGTTGAATTTTATGAATTTTTTCCCCAAAGAACCAGCGTATATTGGTTAACTAGTTTTCTTTTTCTTTTTTCTTCTAATGCATTCCTTTATGCTTTTAGCTTTATTAATTATTTTCTTCTCAATTTTCTTTTCCCTTTATTTTATCAGGGGTCTTTCCCTACTGTTTTTACCTTAATTCTTAATTTACTTATTGTTATTCTTTCCTTTTGAATGATGTAAGAATTTTGAGGCTATGAATTTCCTCTGAGCACTGCCTTAGATGAGTCCCATAGATTCCAACTTGAAGAATTTCAACAATCATTATTTTCTAGATATCTGTAGTTTTTATTTATATTTCCCCTTTGACCTAAGAGTTGTCAATAGAGTTTTTTAATGATTTTCCCCAGTTGGAAGAGTGACACCAACTTTGAAAATTGCCATCGAGGACTTAGAGAACATAAATCCCAATTTGTCTCACTCATGTTACTTGATAATAGTTGTAGATTAATTGGGGGGAAATTTTGTTTTTCTATTGGTGACAAATTGGGAATGTTGAAATGTCAAAGTAACCAGGAACAGAATATAACTGTGAAGCTAAGCATGCTGATACCAGACTTACTTACCTACGGAACCTCCCCGAGTACTAGAGACAAAAAGGTGTGGTGAATTTCTGCCACAGATTCCCACATTAGAGACCTTCTAACCTCCTTCCCATGGAATATCGTGAATGTGAAACAATGTAATACTGTAGATTGAGAACTAAGAAACCTGGGTTCAAGCACAACTCTAACCATGAGATCTCCCAACAGTTTACTCCACTTATTTGAGTGTGTACTCTTACCTGTAAGATGAAGGGTTTGGGCCATCTCTGAGACCAGAAATCTAGATTTGGCCAAATCCTACAGCAGGTTAGTGGCAAGCACTATAGTCTCCTGCCTCCAGTAAACCTGATATTTTAATTTCTTTCCATTCTATTTTATTCCATCGTTTTTATTGTAGCAAAATATATATAACAAAAATTTGCCTTTTTAACCATTTTTAAGTGTACAGATCAGTGGCACTAATTACATTCACTATGTTATGAACCATCACCATATCTAGTTCCAAAATTTTTAATCACCCCATACAGAATCTTTCCATTCCATTTTGATGTTAATATATTATCCAGTATTCTATAAACTCTAAGGTCATTTCTCCGTAGGGAATGTGTGTTTTTTCTAATGTAAATAGTTTGTGTGTGTGTGTGTGTCTTGTAAATACTTATAATAGCCTTAGTTCATATCCTAGAAAGAAGAACTGGGTATATGATACCTATTTCCTCAATTACAAATACCCAAGCCCTTCAGTTAAAAAAAAAAGAAAAAAGAAAAAAATTACCTATCAATTTAATAATATGTGTCATCAAGATGGGATTTATTTTAATTGCCTATTGGGCTAGTATTAAGAAAATGAAAAACATGATTCTACCGTTCAAGCCTTAGGCTTGGTTAATAAAAGGGCAATAACTTTTTGATGAGTTTCTAGAAAGCAGCAGTTTCTTTTTAGTCTCTCTCCCCCACTCCTCACAGTCTCATCCATCACATACTTTTAACACCTGGTTTTTGTCCTCCTTAGGCCATCCGCCTCTCCTTGGAGCAGGCCCTGCCTCCAGAGCCAAAGGAAGAAGATGCTGAGCCCGTGAGCAAACTGCGGATACGGACCCCCAGTGGCGAGTTCCTCGAGCGGCGTTTCTTGGCCAGCAATAAGCTCCAGATTGTCTTTGACTTCGTAGCTTCCAAAGGATTTCCATGGGACGAGTTCAAGTTACTGAGTACCTTTCCTAGGAGAGATGTAAGTTGTCGTGCCTATCTTGGGAAGTGTGTCCGGGTGGGAGGTATATCCTCATCAGGGCTGGACAGAGTAGTCCAAGGAAAGACCCATGGTACAGCCTGCTACAAGACCACTCACCCAGGAGTTAGTTCTTCATTATTCTGCCCAGCGTTCTCTCCTCAGCCTTTGAAGAAGGGATGGCTTCCCAGGCCAGCAGACGTATGCCCAGTAGCCTATGTAAGAAATTAGGTACTAGGTCTTTCTTTCTTCCTAGCTATTTCCCCTATTCTAGCATTCATGCAGGCTTTCCTGAGATCTCGTCTCTGTAAACCTCAGAGGAAATCTGAAAATTGTGTGCTTAATAGCTTAACAGCTAGATCAGGGTCAATGACAATATGTTTACTAAGAATGAGTCATGCTAAACCAAGAGTATTTGTGATTTGATAGTTCTTATTAGCCTGGGAAGTCAGGGAGGGTGAACTATATTCACTGTGTATATGTATTTCAGCAAGATATTTAAGTCTCTCATAGTATTCTGGATCAAAGTAGAGAGAGAAATCTACTGGTAAGTAGATTCATTGCTGATTAAATGGTGGTGTCCAGAAAGTGTTGACTAAGCAACTGCTCTCTCCCTAGAGGGAACCAAGAGGTTCTCTATTTAATTCTTTATTACTCACCAGGCTTATTAGCAACTTGAATGAAGACTTTATCAGATTTATGGATTATGAAAAATAAGATTCAAGAAAACTTTAAAATACTAAAACAGTAGATAAAAATGAACATAGACTAATAGTATAAAAATATAAAGAGATAGATTTTCTGCATTAGGTTTAGAAACTCAATTGCTCAAGTTTGGGATGGAAAGACCATGCCTTAGCCAAGGTTATGGTTGAATTAAGCTGAATATACATTAATAATGTGTTGTGGCTGCCAACAAAAAGCTAGTTGCATTTTTAGAGGTATAGTCCCATGATCCCAACAAGAGGAAACCTTGATGGTCCTATTCAACCCTGTGCTAAGACACACTATCCCTGAAACAGTTCTTAGACTCCATGCTGAAACTCCATCCTGAAGCCTGAGGAAACAGGGACATTTCTAGAGCTGGGCTGGGAGGAAGGTGAGGGACCTAGAAATGTATCATTTGAGGAACATTTCTTCTAGAGAAGGAAAGGCCACAGGAGGTGTGATTGTTGTCTTCAGCTACTTGAAGGTATGCCACGAAAAAGAGAAATCTGAGTTGGTGAGACTCCAGAGACAGAACTGGGACCAATGAGTTTAAAGCTATAGGAGGCAAATTTGGCCCAATGTCAGAAAGGAGTATCTGTTGTAAGGTAGTGATTTTGTCATTGGAGGTAAGCCAACACTGCTGAATGATCCCTTTTCAGTAATAATGTATATTTATATATATGTATATATGGAGAAGGATTCATTCCTAGGTTTCCTCCTTTGTATGGGATGGCACGTGGGCTAGTTTACCTTTAAGATACATAGTATATCGTAATATTCTGTGATTCCGTTATGATCTAGTAATATGCGATCCAGTAACCTGGACTTTAACACACAAAGAC
Source organism: Rhinolophus ferrumequinum (assembly GCF_004115265.2). Lineage (NCBI taxonomy): Eukaryota > Metazoa > Chordata > Mammalia > Chiroptera > Rhinolophidae > Rhinolophus > Rhinolophus ferrumequinum. Next base: position 36,051,815 of record NC_046292.1, on the reverse strand, counting down.
CAAGATTTTGGCTAAGGTTCATCTTAGTCCCTCCATTGTCAGATTTGCAGGATAGAGACAGAACCTAATGGTAAGTTCAGCTCCACCACTGAGCCGCAAATCCCTGAGGTGGGATAAGGATCTCATCAATTACGTCTAAATCAAGGAGGCTAGAATGGACCCCAGGTACTGGCCGTTGGCCTCTTTCTCATTAGCCCCGCATACTGCTCTGAACTCTTCCTCTTTATTCATATACTATAAGATGTACAGATATGCACAAGGGAACACATGCATGCACGTGCTCTGTGGACCATACAGCCAGGTAAGAAACTACCTTAAATTCTGACACTGAAGTTGAACTCTATGTGTGAATGCTTAGAAAAGAGCCACTATCAAGGGGTTCAAGGTCAACCTGGTTCTCACGCTTACATTCTGTGATGAACATCTCACCTTGGAGAACTTAAAAAACTTTGGAATTAAATTAGTTCTTCCCGTCCCTTGTTTTGTTTTGGGTTTTTTTTTTTAAGATTTTATTGGGGAAGGGGAACAGGACTTTATTGGGGAACAGTGTGTACTTCCAGGCCTTTTTTTCCAAGTCAAGTTGTTGTCCTTTCAGTCTTAGTTGTGGAGGGTGCAACTCAGCTCCAGGTCCAGTTGCCGTTTCTAGTTGCAGGGGGCACAGCCCACCATCCCTTGCAGGAGTCGAGGAATAGAACTGGCACACTTGTGGTTGAGAGCCAGGCCACCCCCCCTTGTTTTGCTTTTTAATTGAGGTATAATTGACATATAACTTTATATTAGTTTCAGGTGAACTACATAATGATTTGATATTTGTGTACACTGTGAAATGATCACCACAATAAGTGTAGTTAACATCCATCGCCATATGCAGGTACTAAATTTTTTTTTCTTGTGATGAGAACTTTTAAGATCCCAGCCCTTGGTTTTTTCCCTCCCTTTCTGGGCCTTATCTGTAAAATGGAAGTACTGAAAGAGATGGAATCTAAGGAGTTTCCTGGCTTTTAAAGTTAAACTCTTTTCTTTCAAATTAATTTTTAAACCTAACTGCTGGGGGTGGGGTAGGAGGAGCAATCTCTTAAAGGATCTGGGTTTTATGATCAGTATTAATGACATCTTCCCACGGGGTAAAAGTGTGGACTGTGGAAAGTCGCTGTTGTAAGTAAGCAGGGAGCTGTGACGTGAAATGCAGAGGCTTCTTGGGCCTGCTGCCTGTCTCCCTGGAACTCTGCTGACCAAAAACTTAGCCATGTCAGTGCAGGCTGTGTTAAGTATCACTATGGATTAGCCCTCAATGGAGGGTCAGTCACTCAGTCTTAGAGAAAGTGTACTCTGAATGTAGATCTCAAGCACGCACGCTTTGTTTTATACTGCTGAAGGACACTGTTCAGTCCAGTTAACAGTCTCATCTCCCAGTGTCCCTGTCACACTGAACCCGTTTCTACCTCCATCCCTCTCCCAAGGCCAATTTAGATTAAGTTTGGCCCTGTTGCCCAGAGAAAAAGTCTAACCAAAGGTTTGTTCCTATAGGAGAAATCAGGAGCTTCCCAATACCCATCCCAGGTCCATTTTATGGTCCTTGGTCAACCTGAAATTATCTACCTCTGAGTGATTTTTCTAAAATCCCACTCTGATCATCCCATTTCTTGTTGAAAACTCTTTAGTAGCTCCCGACTGCCCTAGGATAAGTACAGACCCCTAGAATCTTTTCAAAAACTCTTCACAATTTGGTCCATATCTACCGTTCCCACCTTAAATCCTGCCTCTCATTACTTACTTCCATCAATAGGAGATATGAGATTGCTCACTGTTCACTAAAGACACAAAAGACTCCCATGCCTCTCTGTTTTCTCATACCTCTGCTCTCTCTTCCTTGTATGTCCATACGCCCTGCTTTTCTTGGCATGTTTGAACTCATCTTTTAATGCCCAAATCAAATGTCATCCTACCTGGGATGACCTCCCCTTCTCCCAAGCTCCTCACCTATGTACCCACTGCAGTTTGTACATGCCTCTCTCGTAGCGCTTGCCCTGTTCTGTAATTACTTACAGACTGTCTGTATCGTGTTCATGTCTGTCTGCTCTGAAGCTCCCAGCAGTGCCTCACCCGTTAAGCATTCAGTTACTGTTGTCAAATGTTAATGACCTCAGGTCTGATCCTAAATCTGATTCCAGAGTGAACTAGAGAGGCTGTTCCAAATAGGAACAGATGCCCTAGGCCCACCCAGATTCCAGGCCCAGACCTAAACCCAGAAAGCCCACCCAGGACTCATTAGACCTCCTAGAGCCAGGGGTGGGGTGAGAGTTAATGGCCCTTCATCCTTCTCTGAATGCTCTTTCAAGTCGAATGACTAGTGTTTTTGCAAGGCTATTCTGTAACAGCCATCTGTGTCTGCAAGGATTAGGATCTAATTTGTAAAAGTCATCTTAAATTACAACTAAACTAAAGACTGTTAAAAAGCACATCTTAAGACCTCACTTCTTTAATAACAAATAACATAAGACTTAACTCTAGGAGTCTTATTGTGTCTTCAGCCTTTTCTCCACAAAGCAGAGACTGGTTTCTCACCAAAGGACCTGTTAAATGTTCTTCTGCACCCCCGCCCCCCCCCCAACCCAAACAATAGTTCATGGTAAGATTTCCCAGCTGTCCAACTATTTACTAACTGTCTGGTGAGTACACCACTGAACTGCACACTGTGGGACGACCAAAATAGCAGCAGACGTAGGCCTTCCCCAGAAAAGCTGCTTGTCAGGGTGCGGGGAACACTGAATTATTTGTTTGCTTTGTTATTTTGTTCTCTATTTTGCTAATAACAGTTACCAAAGGAAGAAGGAGGATTCACTGGGGTATGTCAGAGCCATGTGAACGCTGGGGCCCATTTGCCTTACCTGGGCATTGCAAGGTAGTTGCTAGTGAGGCCGTTGAGTCCTAACAGCTGAGGAATGACACTGACCCCCACTGCTACTCACCCTGCCTCGGAGTCAGAGTAAGGGGCCCCTGCCAGCCCCCCAGTTCCCCTCTGGACCTACAGTGGTCCGGTGCCACTCAATGTAAGGTTGTCAGTGTCCCCCAACCTTCCTCTTCCCTTTTCTCTCCTCCTCCTTTTTCCATCCTTCCCCTTCTTTCCAATCCTATTTTACCTTTTTTATCCTTTCCCCCTTCTTTCTACTCTTCCTTCCTCATTCTTTTATCCCACAGTTTTCCTTCCTGCCTCCTTTATTTTCCTTTTTTTTTGCCTACTTATATCCACATCACTCAGAGAAGCTCCACCTACAACAGGAAAGTGAGGTCTTTTCTATTTATAAAATAATTAGCGAATACTAGGAGAGGAGAATGAAATGGCAGGTTAGCTTCAGACTGGTGGCCTGTGTGCCTGGTCACTTATGTAATCACACAGCCCCCGTTCTTGACCCGAGCACATTTCTTCTCCAGATTTGTAGATGTGAACCCCCCAAGCAGACAAACATGCATTCAGAAATACAGTATCATACATTTTATATGTATTCGAAAACAAAGAACTGAATGTATGTATACTTTCCCCCAGCTTCCTACTTTTTTCCCTTCCATAACTGTAACTCATAAATGTTTTTCTTTCTCCCTCTAATGTTTAAAGGAGCAGGAATATAAACAAGATCCTAGCAGGGTTTTTCTCAGAGTAGGCCCTCAGTAAAGGTTTGTTTAAATGAATTGGACTGGGGAGGACTTACAAATTTAGGGTGTACAGATTCCTTCCTCTGTCACCCACCCGCCTTTCTTATGCTAAGCAGTAGCTCCACTAGAAACCCGTGCTGAAAAACTGACTAGTCCTTAACCTTCCCAGAACTTAGTCTGTACCCAGAAGCTATTGCTGGATGACGTTTGACTTCATCCGTAACACAAAACATCGTATTTCTACAAGAAAATATAAGTAATTTAATTTGCATTTCATTCATGTATTTGTTCTTTCATGTAGCACAACATTTGCTGAGCAACCAGTCTGCCAGCCTCCATACCAAACGCTAACAACACAAACTAAAAGAAATTGTTACTGACCTTGAAGACTTCACATTCTAGTGAAAACACACATCTAAAGCAAATTGTACCCCCAGTTGCAGGTAATTTCAGCCTGCAGTGATAAGGGAAAGCATTATAAAGAAAATAAATTTGAACTGAGCCTTGCAGAGAGATGTTGGGTGAGTGGAAACAGAATAACATAGTTAAAAGTTTGGTCATAGTTAGACCTCCATCTGAATCCCACTCCATAGATACCTGTTGTATGACCTTGGACAACTCAGTAGGCCGTGCTGAACTTTTATTTCTAAGTGGAGAGAGGCAGAAATGGGGGGAAAGGCTTACGACTAAAGAAAGCTTGGAAGCAGTGAATTCTTTCTCTAGGTCAATGCTGGATATTTATGTTAAAAATATCCAAATGCTCTAACCCAGATTTAAGAATGTATCATTGGAATCCTAATAGTTCATGTTAGAAAAAGGATCTCAGCGATATCAAGGCCAATGCTGTCATTTTACAGATGGGAGAATGAAAGCATGTTAAAATTACGTACTTTCCTTAAGTCAATTGATGTGGTCAATTGTAATAGCAAGACTGACACTGCAACCCACGTTGTCTTATGGCCATTGCTTTTTAAGCTCGTTGACACCTTTTAAACATTTATTAGTAGATGATAGAGTTCCACTTTCAAATTAGAGCCATAGGACAATAGAACTAGAAAATCAACATTCATTGCTACTTTGTAAATGCAATAAATTGCAGCTCCAAGCACCAATATTCAAAAATATTCTGTACTTCAATGGCTTTTATGTGCTAATGCCTGTAATATTGCAGTGGGATTGATTTTCAATTTATACTAGACTGAGTTTGATTTAAAAAACAAAACAAAACAGAACCAAAAGGAAAAACTTTAATGCCATTGAACCACCTATATCTTAAAAGCTATGTTTTCAAATAAAGCATCTAATCAGTGAAGTACATGTTAGAATAACTACTGCTGAGCTTGCTCCATTCCCTTCTGGTATTCATATCATCATATCTAATTTGAGATTTTCCAGTTCCTAATCACGATTTGGAGAATAAGATCTGTGATTCTGGAATGGAATGCTATTAATATCTAGTTGGTCACAGTATCAGTTCTGCCGCTAAACCTCTGTCAAGTCTGTTCTTTTTCTGTTCTTCCCCCCATGTCACTGCCCAAGTCTTCACAGCTCATATTAAACCTGTGGCTCCCTAATTCATCTTCCCGACTCCAATCTTGCCTACCCCACCTCCCATCTATCCTCCCCACTGTCTCTCCAGTTATTTTTCTGAAACGTAGATTTTAATATCTCATCTCTCTCCTGTGTAAAAGCCTCCAGTGGTTCTTATGGTCTATAGGAAAAAGTCCAAACTGCTTACCGAAGCATACAAAATCCTTCACAATCTCACAGCATCTCGTTTTGCTTCTCCTTTTCCCACCAACCCACCGCTCCCATTACTTCCCCAGCACATGCATCCCACCGTGAAGCCACAATAAACTCCTTGACTGAAAGAAACCAAGAGATCTTACTTCCATGCAAAATGCATTCACAGCGTTCTCTCACTCAAACTTGTGGGCTTTGGGAAGTAGCGAGACAGGTGGTGTCTGTGCCATTCAGTGGATGGGGAATGTGAGGGCCCGAGTGAAATGACTTGCTTGAGAGCATACATTCAGGTCATGACCACTCAGAACTGCAGCCTAGGCTTCTCGATTGCTTTTTTTTCAAAAGTGATGTTGTAAGGAAAAATGCTTCTGGAGTATTTTGACCACAGGACAGAGTTTATGGGTTGAAGTCATTTGGCAAACTGTTTACATAATATTTACAACAAAAGAAACTAAATAGCAAAAGGTAAAATATAGCTGCTTCTTTAATAGTTCTGTATATAAAACTAATCAGCATAACAGCAGTCTAATTAAAGGGGGAAAACAAACTCTACCAAGGGTGGTTCATATTTCTTTAGGTTACTCATTTTGTTTAAGAAGTATATTAGTTTCCAAATTGTAAGTTTTAATTGTTCTTAAGTAATGGGCTGAAACATCCTTTCCCTTACAATGCCTTCATACTGACTCAGTCTGAAAAGTCATAGTAAAGGGTCTCTGTCGTTGGGATAATTGAGGACATGGAATAGAGGGGAAGCGATGCTATGGAGGCACGGACACTGGACTGAGAATCAGAAGCTCATTTATTAGCTGCGCAACCCTGATGAGGCACACCCTCTCTGAATTCTAACTTTCTTCTCTCTAAGATAGTAGCACTCAATTCTTCTCCCAGCACCATAGCATGGCTCGAATTCAGCAACATCAATAAAAGTGCTCTGTAAACTGTGAGATACTGACTAAAAACAAACAGTAATGATGAGCAAGGTGATTAGCTAACAACCAAATGTTCAGGATTAGATGTGTTTTAACAATAGTTTTTTGAGAGCTTACTATACAAGGCACTATTCTAAGTGCCCTTTATATCATTTAATCCTAAAAACTATACTAATGGTGAATATTCATACTATCCTCACTGAGATGGGGGAACTTAGGCATGAAAAAGGTTAAGTAACAGTAAATTTCAGAACCAGATACAAACCTAAGTGAGTGACTCTAGAGTGAGTGCTCCTAATCCCTATGCTCTCATGCTTCCTCAGCCAGGTAAGGAATAAATCAGTGAGGTCGTTTACCATCTAGAAAAATACTTTCAATGTGTAAATGAATCTCAGTTTTATTTGGAAAGATTTCATCATCTCTGATTTCTTTACATTGTCTTTGTAATTCTGAGGTCCCAGCCAGATGTAGGTAAAATGTACACGTTAGTTGTATTTCATACTGTTTATCTAACATTTTTATTTTGCTGGGCACTGTGCTGAGTGCTAGGGAATAAGGCTTGGAATACCCTAGTCTCTCATACAGCTGGTCCTCATAGTACAGTTCATGCAGTGGGTCCTAAGAGTTGTCAGACAAGAAGGGCAATAGACGTCAGAGTTGGCCAAGGTCCCTTCTGGCCACTGGGAAGGAGGTGGCAGTGAACAAAACTTGGAAATGGGTAGGATTTTTGGTGGGCGATACAGAGAACATAGTCCACAGCCAGGTCAACTAAGGAAAGAAGCTAATGTTGGAACGTGCAAGGCATGCATAGACGGTGGAGTGTAGACCAGACTGGTTAAAACACAGGGTTTATGTGGTCAAGTTCTGAGAGAAGGCTAAAGGTGTAAAACCTTGAATGCCAGTCAGGGAAGCTTGGCTTTTTCCACAAAAAGTTTGTTGAGCAAAGGAGTGACATGGCCTGGGTGTCTTGGTTATCATCAAAGTAAGGATAATCACCCCTACATTATTACATAATTTAAAAATTCACATTGCCTGGCACATAGTAGGTCCTCAGTAACTGTCCGTCCTCCGATCTGTCTGCCCTCATTATCTAGGTGATCTCATTCAATCTTGTGACTTTAAATGTCACACGTAACAGTCACAACTTCAAAGTTTATACCTTTAGCCCAAGCTCTCTTTTGAACTCCAGGTGATCAAACATACAACTAACTGCCTGTTCATCATCTCTACTTTATAACCATCTCACTGGCATCTCAAATTAGACCTAGTCAGAGCAAACTCCTGATTCCTGCCCTCCCCCAAAACCCGCTCCCCAGGTAGTCTTCCTCCTCTCATGAAATGGCAACCTCATTCTCTTTGTTCAGGCCAGAAACTTTGGAGTGGTCCTTGACTCCTCTATCATTTCTCCATCCAACTCATAAGCAAAGTCTGTTGTTTTTGCCTTCAAAATATATCCAGACTCTACTTCTCACTGCCCCTACTAAACCCTAGTCCAAGCCACTCTAATGTCTTGTCCAGATTGTTGTAATGGTGTCCTAACTGATCACTCTGCCTTCATCCATGCACCTCTACTTCTCTTTTTCTAAAAAACTAAGTCAAAGTGATTTTTTTTTTTAAATGTAAGGCAGATCATGTAACGTCTCTTCTCAAAACCTTGTAATGACTTCCCATCTAGTTCAGAGTTTTTGAAAGGCCCTCCCTGATGTGACTCCCTGGCATTTTTCTGACCCCACTCAGTCTTATCGTCACACAGGCATTCCTTACTATTTTTGAAGCACCACGATACATTTTCCCATTTCAGGGCCTTGCACTTGCACTTCCTTCCTCCAGATACGTGTTGCTCCTGCCCTTACTTCCTTCAGGTATCTGCTCAAATTGGAAGTGCATTTTCACTGAGGCCTTTTCTGACCAACCCATATAAAGTAAGTCTTCTTTCCCTACTCTCTGCCCACACCCTGGCAGGCTGGCAACTCCTGTGCCTCTTACCCTGCTTTCTTTTTCTCCACTGAATTGATCACCATCTGACATAATAGATATTTAGTTATTTATTGTCTACCACATACTAGAATGAAAGCTTTTGAAGGCAAGAACTTCACGTGTTCCCTGCTGTATACCTGGCACTTAGAGCAGTACCTGGAACCTAATTGAAGCTCAGTAAGTAGCTGTTGAATGACTGAAGCAAACAGACAACCTGAGAAGTAATAATAATGCCATCTACCATTTATTGAGTTCCCACTGTGCGTCAGTCACCTCTGCTATGCACTTTACAGGTGTCATCTAATTGAATCTTTACAACAACCCTGTAAGATTGTTATTATCCTTACCTTATAGTTGAAAAATGAAAGACTCAAAGAAGCAGATTTCAAACCCATGTTCAAAATCTATTACACCAGGCAAATATTATTTCCATTTTATGGACACAGAAACTAAAACTGTAAGTTAAGTGTTTTGACCAAGAGCATATAGCCAGGAAGTGGAAATTAAATACAAAGGTGCTGATTTTTTCTGTTATATCTTACTAGGAGCCTGGAAGGGTGAACTGACATGGAGAAAAACTGACATAAAGCCAGAAGAATAGTCAAGGGATGTTGCAGTACTTAAAATGAGATTGACAAAAATGCAGCCAACACAGGGAAGATTAGAGAGAAGCTTGTATATAGTCTACTGACACGTGGGCTGAGTGTTTATTTCGATAAATGGTTCCATAGATTCTCCTGTTCCCTCTATACTTGGAGTCAGAGGTCTTTGTTGTAATGCAGGCACTTCCATCTGTTTGCTGAGTTACACTGAGTGCATTATTTCTCTTTTCTATATTTCAGTTACTTTGTCTTTTAAGTGAGGATCATGTTATGTGTCCTCACAGACACATTGTGATGATAAGATCAAAGTGATAATGAAAACACTTAATACACGACAGAGGGCCATGCCATTTGATTTAGTAATACTGAGTCTCTCTGATCCTTCTCCAGCGAGTCACTATTTTTGATCTGTCTCTAGCCTTTAAAAAATAAGTTTTTAGACATGTTCCTCAGTCTTAATAGGAAGGTGACCTGCCCTTTGTCACTTGTGTTATAACAGACCCTTCCTTGGAAGAATGTCCACTATTTAGTACAGTCCCCCTAGTGCAGGAAAAATGTGTTCTAAGCATTGGCAGTCGTGACAGGGAGACAGCGTGATGACATAAAGAACCAGTTTTCAGGTAGATCTCAGGCAAGTCCCATAACCTCTCTGAACTGATTCCGTCACCTGTTCAAGGCAGATAAAAATAGCCAGGTATGAATTAAGTGAGATTTAAGAATTAAGTGAGGTGATTTGAGGGCAAGGACATGACCCGTGTAGGTATTCAGGTCACATAATGCTGTAAGACGTGTAGGAATAACACAGCTCACCTACTGGACATGCCCCTGGACAGGGCACTGTGTACTGTGTGCAGGAGGAAACCACACCATCTCGCTTTCAGTCGTACTTTCCCTTAAGGAAGCATATTCTCTCCTCCCTCCATGTTACTGTTTCTACAAAACAGAATTCTTTTAGGTGGGATTGCATGGCAATGTGATTACACACCAGAGAAGTTTTCAGTGAAATGTATTGATACAATTTTCTGCTTAGTTTCAAGATGAGTTGGGTCTGAGCCTTCTAAAAGTATGTGGATCTCTGATGTGAAAGTTTTCTTTGAAATTTCTGTGGCTGATTTGGTGACCTCTGTGGTTCTTACAGTCTTTTCCAGCTTTTAGTCAGACAGGGAAATTAAATTAACAATTATTAATGTCCCGTTCTGTGCCAGATGCTGTGCCAGACACTTCAAAAAGTATTCTCTCATTTAATCTTTATGCAAACCCTAAGGCATAGATAGTAGCCCCATTCTACAAATAAAACATTTGGGGCTCAGAGATGTTAAGTAATGTACATATGTTTGTAGTAACTAACATAATTGTGATTTGAACCTCCAAAGCCTATACTTTTTTGTTTGTATAATGTGTCAAGGGATCCCCAAGACCACCTCCAGGTTCTGTGATTTTCTAGTAGGACTCACAGATCTGAGCATATAGTAACACTCACTGCTATGATATACTACAACAAAAGGATACAAAGCAAAATCGGCATAGAGAAAAGGCACATAGGGCGAGGTCCAGGCAAAGCTTCCAAGGGTCCTCTCCCAGGAGAGTCACACAGGATGAGCTTAATTCCCCCTGAATGATTTGAGACAACATATGTGAAATGTTGCCAGGCAAGGAGCTTATTAGGGACGCAGTACCCAGGATTTTTGTTGGAGTCTGATCACAGAAGCAGGTAACCTTTGCCTGGCACATATGAAAATTCCAGAAACCCAGAAGGAAAGCAGATGTTCAGCATAAACTTTGTTGTTTGCACAAACAGTTTAGGCTTCATGAGCCACTCTTACCAGTTCTGGGAATAGTAGTAGGAACCCTTCTGAAAACCAAGTTCCCAGACACCGGCCAAAGGCCCACCTTACTAGCAAGCCTTTTAAACAATAGCAGTCAGGCCTGCTATGTTAACTCTTTTCTGCATTGATCACCCCTTTGCTGTTTCTATTTCTTTACTAGTAATTTATTAAATATAATAAAGTCTTAATAAACAGTGGCATCTCAGATTTGATATCTACATGGCATTTTAAAAAACTAAAGGCAACATTCAAATCAGGAAATTACGCACATAAACCCGCTTTCTGCGTTGACTCAGAAGGACTGGCCCCACTGAGTGGCATCCCTTCCAGGATGAGGGTAGGCGGGGCCCAAGCAGCAGGTGCCCCTTGACCTGGGACAGGCCAGGTTGAAACCCCCATTTCTCTACCGTCCTCTCCACCCCACGCTGCTTCTGGGCCTTGTGGCCATGTCAGTTGCCATTTCGCCCCTTTGCTCTTGACCAAGTCATCTTTACAGAAAAATTACGGTCAGTGGAACCCTATACACAGGATGAGAACAACCTGCAGTATTGCTATCAGCTATGCTTTTTAGGGATCCTGGACTTAGCCGGTTCAAACAAATCCCATTAACCATTAAGGTCTGTCTTAGGAAGCCAGGTGACTTCCTCCTTAAGTTTCTGTATTAACCATTTTTTTTCAACCTGGCCCAAGGCATCAATTCAAGTACAGCACAATTCTGGCTAAGTTGAAGCTGGCCTGAATGCCTTCCAGGACTGAGGCAATGTCACTGTATCTGGGTACACACAAGAAATAACAATCCCAAAGCACACACGTGGTACCCCTAGAAACAAAGTTTCCAAATCATTAGCGCACCCAAGCAGGACATAGCGTTAGTCAGGCCCACCGTGGTGACTCCCACCCTTGGGTTCTCAGTCAATCCAAATCATTTAGCTCAGCCCTCGGTTTCAGAGGGACTGCCTAAGGCTCAGTCTCACACAGTTTTGCTCGTCCATGATACCAGTCCATCACCTCCTATGTGTGGACAACATCTGTCAGTGTTCTGTGTGGAGTGTAGGAGTTGGGGCCACCCCCTGCTGTCTCGTAGTCACTGTGGTCATGTGTGATTGTAGACTCAGCAGTGAGTTTGACTTCAAAGCGTTCCCAGCAGCTTAGCAAGGTAGCATCGGAGTTTGCCTTCAGAAAGAGGGGAACGTTGCCAGGAACAAATTTTTGTGTGTGTGTGTGTGTGTGTGTTCATGTACTTTATTTTTGTTGCCTGCTTGGCCTATATAATATATAGTAACATATGACACACATTAAACATATTTCATATACATATTATAAAATGAAGTAACTGTAGAAATACTCGAAGCAATAAAGAAGGGTACAATTTACTGCAGAATGAGAAAGAACTAGCAAATTGAATAATAAAAAAGTCAAGAGATATTCTTGCACAATATTTGAAATGACATATCCAAGGATGTTCGTTCCAGCCTTGTTTGTAAACGCAAAAGATTGGAAAGAACCTAAATGTTCATCAATAGGAAAGAAATTTAATTATATTTCATGTGTATAATGGAATAATTTTCAGCCTTCACAAAAAATGAGGCAAATTATATTGACCAATTTCAAAGATATTATGTATTGTTAATAAAAAAATGTAAGATACTGAACTGTGGGTATGGTTTGCTACCATTTGTATAAAAATCAATTATATATACAAACATGTATATAGATGTATATGTACATATATATGTGTATACAAATGTATATGTGTATATACACACATGTCTATCCATTATTCATATATATATGCATATAAGATATTCAGAATAATGGAACAGTTGATGCTTTCCAGTTCTCATTCTTGTAACATCACCAGGAAGTGTTTTAAAAAGCAAGGATCTTTAATGCCTTCCTCCCTCCCCTGCTAGATGCCAGGGTGTGGTTTTGTTTTGTTTTGTTTTTCTCCTTTGTTACAAAACCAGTGTGTCCCTTTTAGCGGTCACAATTTTACTTTTTTTTTTTAATCATCCCCTACTCTCACCCAGACCTTTCTTTTGGAAGGATTGTATGCAAGAGGGACAAAAGATTTTTATAGAAAATCGGTTTTGTACAACTTAACCAGAAAGACACATCATGTTTAGGAATTGGTCAGGACAAAATCCTGAATTATAAAAAATTTTCAAAATGAGTTTACATAACCGCCCACCCCTTTCGTCTTGTTCATTTACCCAGTGAGCAGCCTAGGAAAGATCAATCCTTTTTTAAGAACAGCCGTATTTAATAATCCAGTTGTCCTTCTAAGGTGTGTGTACCAGGAGAAAGGTGAGAGAAGTAGAGTCAAGCTATTTATTAGTCTACTGTTGCCAGCTGCAACGACTCTGGGAAGTCAAACACAAGTCAACAACAGTGAGACATCCCCCTAAGGAAGTGAGAAGTCTGTCTGTCTGTGGGCAGAATGGTCACACTCCTTGTGATGTGCCCTCTCCCGACTTGTAGCTTTTTGGCAGGAATCACAAGGTAGGAATGCAGTCAGTCTCCGTGTCAAATATAAGCCAATCAGCAGCTCGATTTTAGATGGTCCCATCAAAAAACAAACCCTCTCCTGTGGACATTAGTGTGTGTCCCAGATGGTCTAGACAACATCCGTGATGTTTGCAGTTTCGACCCCACAGAAATCTACAGTGGTCCTGGAATCCAAGGCCTGGTCATTGAGCCTGTGCTGCTTTCAGTTCAGCACAACAATTTCTGATGCTGAAACTACTCACAGCAAACAATGTCAGGTTTTAGATTAGAGTCAGGTCCAGGTAATTAGGATCTGTGGGGTGAGGACTTCAAAAGAAACCAACAACTTTTCTTCAGTGGCAGCAAAGCCAAGATGCTGCAGGGCCAGACAGCCGTGTTCCAAATTCAAGAGACAAGGCTTTCCTAAGCCCTTTTGGTCTTATCCAAATGTATAGACTCAAAAACATGCATCACACTGGAAAATCATCAGCCTCTAAAGATCAGATATCTGATTTTATAAGAGCTTATTAGCAAACGAAAAATTGCCTTTTAAAACCCCCGAAGAGTATATCTAGCGATTTCCTCTGTTTTCCCAGAGGCTCCAATAAGCAAAAAATCATTAGTTCTGGAGACTTGTTCTGTTTCTAGTACTCAAATAGTTTAAATTCTAACCCATTCACCAGTGGCAAAAAGCAAGGAAATTGAGTTCCAGCTTTGAGTTTGCAGCTTTCCCTGGTTTGGATGATTTCTCTAGCATTTATGAAATTAGAAGCATATAATGTTTTGTATCAATTTTTACTATATATCCAGGTGCAACAGCTACAAAACACAAAATCGTTATTTTTTTAATCCTGCCCACATTTTTTCTCATTGCAAATTTACTCAAACACCTATCAGTAAATTCATCATTTACAGGGTTAACATTAAAGTTGTTGGGGAAAGATCACCGCTAGAATGCAAGGGAAGAGGGGGAGGGAATGGTCCTTGGCCATTGCAGCAGAGATGACAACAACTCAGCTGAAGAAACCGCTGGAGTGTTTTTCTCCCTTTGCTTCCTTCTGTTTTATCTGAAATTGTGCTCCAGCCCTGGGAACTGATGTAACTTTTTTTTTCTCCCACTTGAAGGAGAGAACAATGCAAACTTTTAATGGTTTTGGCCCATCCAAAACTCATCTTTGGGAATTCTGTGACCCTTTCTCTTGCCACTTGAAAGAAGAGAACAAAAACCAAAGGCATTCCAAGACTGCACCTTTTTCCCCTCATTTTAGTTAGTATAACCAAAAGCAGTCAGGGGAGCCAGCAAGCCAACTTTCCTGGAATTCCATAGGTAACTTTTACCTCTCATAACAGACAGCAGTTCAGCAGCTGTTTCACATCATGGATGAATGGCTCCATATCCACCCAGGCACCAAAGGTTCATCATTCCTTCATTCTTTATTCTCCTAGGCAATATTTTTATAGTATTTCAATGAATCAGATCAGGTTGTTCTATTGAATCCCACTTCTGATACCAACTATGTGGGGGTGGGATCCCAAGACCACTCCGAGGTTTAATGTTTTCCTAGCAGAACTAATAGGACTCAGCATATAGTAATACTTGCAGCTATGATTTATCACAGCAAAAGGATACAAAGTGAAATCATCAAAGGGAAGAGGCACAATGTGGTGAAGTTTAGAGGAAACCAGGTACAAACTTCCAAGGGTCGTCTCCCAGTAGAGTCACACAAGACACACTTAATTCCCCAGCAGTGATTTGAGACCACACATGTAAAATGTTTCCAAGCAAGGAAACTTATAAGAGACTCAATACCCAAGGTTTTTATTGGAAGCAGATCACGTAGGTACCCTCTGCCTGGCACATACCAAAATTCCAGAATCTCAGAAGGAAAGCAGGTGTTCAGCATAAACTATCTTTTTATCCACAAACAGTATAGGCTTAGTGAGCCACTCTTATCAGTCCTGGGAATGGTGTGACCCGCCCCCCTCAAAAAACAACAACCAGGTTCCCCAATATCAATCGGAGGCCAAACTTGTAAGCAAGCATTTCAAAGAATAGCCATTAGGCCTGCTATGTTGACTCTAAAATAAAATATAATTTTATTTTTTAAGATATTCACATCTGAAATTTACTTCTGGGGTTTACTAGATATGTAGGTAGGACTCTGTAAACTAGGACACTTGTACACATTTGATTTTGCCTCTCAGCTTGGCTGATAACAGAACTTAGTCTTGTAGCGAAAGGTAAAAGTAGCCTCAGAAAAAATACTAATCACCAGTTAACCTGTATTTTCAAAGGAGATTTTCAAGAGAACCTGAGGAAAGCACAGTCCCTGGAGATGGCCATCTCCTAGTTTCTAGAGTGCCAACATATTCAGTGTAAACTTGCCCCCTGCAATGGCCTGCTCAGAGCCCCTGAATTTGTCCTTGAGGCTGCAGCCACTTCCACTCACAGATGGAGAATACTTCCTTCAACCTGGCTATTTAAAATAAAGGGGGAGTTGTTGATATTTATTTATCCTTGTTATATAAGCAAATATACATCAACACTGTAAGGATGATTTATTTAACACTGCCTCTTCTTTTCAATCATGTTTCAGAGGCATGGTAGCCTGAAATGAGAGCATGCATAGGCTGTAGAATCAAATGGACCTGGCCTTGAATTCTGGATCAGCTCTTCCTTGAGTGATCTTAGAGAGATTACTTAATCTCTTGGTAAAATGGGAGAAACAATGCCAACTTCAAAGGGTTGTTAGCATTAAACGAAAGAAAATGTAAAATGTTTGATACATACAGGATTTAACACAGTAAGAACTTAATAATGGTAACTGTTATGATGGTAATGGTGATTATTTTTCTCCTCATTGTTACTTCTTCCTTCCTATCCTGATTTTCTTTTATGTTTTGGTTTCAAGAGGACAAGGAATCTTTGTCTAATATTTAACTGTTTGGAAACTACCAGCTTTTGAGTAAGGATATCAGACGGTGTGCCTTACTTGCCTAATAATGAAAGCTTGAGAGTGGTGTTCAATTAGAAATATTTAGAGTTTAATGTCTGCCTTCTGTTTTACCAGCAGATTTCCTTTATAGTTGGAAACATTACTGATTTCATTTATGGTGTTTTTCCTAGAGTGAGAGACCAGGCTATTTCCTCTTGGAGATTTTTACCTCGTTTATGTCCGGGTCCTCCAGGTCCAGCTCTGCATAAGTTCATTTAGGGTAGTAGCTATGCTGTATCTTATTTGCCTTTGTACCTCCTCCCCCACACACACATAGTTTCTGGCACAGTACCTGAACAGGACTACCACAGAGTAGGAGCTCACTGAACTGTGAGTGGATGGAGGATAAATGAATGGACAACACACACTATGGAGGGGATGATGATGATGATGGCACGGTCTCGGTCTTCAGGCCAAGTCTGGTAGGGGAGATAAGGCAGGAGATCTCCCTAGCAGGCACAGGACGTGTACTACTACCACGCTAGGCACAGCGTGAAGAATACACAGGAGCAGAACAAAAAGGTCTGTGTCAGTGGTGCAGATTGTGGTGAGCAAGGTACCCAAGAAATTGCTATCTTCTTATTTTGTTCTGTAGGCTGTGTGGAGCTGTTAGTTCTAGAACGGAAAAGTACAGCTGATTCTCATTTTACACGTTGTAATGTTGTATAAAGTTGCCACAAACACTGAATTAGCAAATACTCAAACATTGCTCCTAGGAGAAATATAGGGTTAAGTTCCTACAAGCCTCTGGTTGCAAATTTTCATTAACCAATTAATGCATAACCTTGTTTTATGTGTGTTTCTGTTCAAAAACACCCTATTTAATATATAATGTTGATTTGTTAACATTGAAATCATGATCAACAGTACTATAAGTCATGCCTAAATATGATACATACCTATTTTGAACAAGTATTTTTTTTTTATTGGGGTGACAATTGTTAGTAAAATTACATAGATTTCAGGTGTACAATTCTGTATTACATCATCTATAAATCCCATTGTGTGTTCACACCCAGAGTCAATTCTCCTTCCATCACCACATATTTGATCCCCCTTACCCTCATCTCCCACTCCCCACCCCCCTTACCTTCTGGTAACCACTAAACCAGGGGTGTCCAAACTGCGGCCTGTGGGCCAACTGTGGCCTGCAATCCATTGTTAATTGGCCCGCAGCAAATTCCAAAAATATATTTAGTTTACTTAAATAAACCAGGTGAGGCAATACGTACTTCACCTCGAGTGAGTGGCCAGGCTGTTTGTGTATTTTACCGCATATGGCCCTTGGTGAAAACCGTTGAAAAAAGTTTGGACACCCCTGCACTAAACTATTGTCTGTGTCTATGAGTTTTTTGAACAAGTATTTTTTAGAAAGGAATTGTGGAGTACTACTCAGCAATTAAAAGGAATGAATTCTTTTTTTTTTTTAAGATTTTTTTATTGGGGAAGGGGAACAGGACTTTTATTGGGGAACAGTATGTACTTCCAGAACTTTTTCCAACTCAAGTTGTCCTTTCAATCTTAGTTGTGGAGGGTGCCATTCAGCTTCAAGTTGTTGTCCTTTCAGTCTTAGTTGTGGAGGGCGCAGCTCAGTTCCACATCCAGTTGCCATTGTTAGTTCCAGGGTGCGCATCCCTTGTGGGAGTCGAACCCGCAACCTTGTGATTGAGAGGACGTGCTCCAAACAACTTAGCCATCCGGAAGCTCAGTGGCAGCTCAGCTCAAGGTGCCATGTTCAATAAAAGAAATGAATTCTTGGCACATGCAACAACTTAGATGGATCTCCAGGACATTTTGCTAAGTGAGAAAAGGTACTCTCAAAAGGTTACACATTGTATGATTCCATTTATATAACATTATTGAATTGACAAAATTATAAAGATGTAAAACAAATTAGTGGTTACCAGGAACAGAGGGTGTGGTTGTAGGGGGTGGGTGTGACTATAAATTTTGTGGTTTCATTCTGCATCTTGATTGCGGTGGTGGTTACACAATCTACACATGAAATAAAATTGCATATGAATATTCAATGTACACACTGAAATGAACATACATAAAAACTGATGAAATATGAATAAGGCTTATAGTCTAGTTAACAGGTTCATACCAGTGTCAATTTCCTGGTTTTAATATCATACTATAGTTCTATACAATATAGTACCATTATATACCAACTACAGTATAGTTCTATACAATATAGTACCAAGGGGAACTGGGTGAAGGGTACAAAGGATTCTACTATTTTTGCAACATCCTATAAGTTTATAGTTTTTTTCAAAATACAAAAAAAATTTTTTTTTAATAGGGATGGTCATTTGTCAAGCAGAAGTATAAACAAAATCATAGGAACATAAGCCAGCTCATGTTCAGGGAACTGCGCACAGTTTGCTCTTGTGGAATTTAAGACGTAAAGTTGAGCATTGAGGGAAATGGGATAGGAGTTGAAAAAAATAACTGAAGGATTTTCTATGCTTTGATCCAACAAATATTATTTGAACACCTCTTATGCACAAAACATTGGGGATACTCTAGTGAATAGACTAGACAAAGTTTTTGCCCTCATGAAATCAATTCTAGTGGAAATGTGAACTAGTTAACATAAGGTAGGTATTAACCCTTGTATTAAAGATGAGAAGTTCAACTTAGAACTGTCGAATAGCTAACACAAATTGACATACTAATAAATGATAGGGCAATGGCTCCATCTAGGTCTTTTGATTCTACATGTCCGCCTTTTCCCTACTGTCTCAAACTTGTTGATTATTTTTATCAGGAAGAATTAGAGTAGGGAGACCCTAGAAAAAGGAGAGCAGATAGGACTATTGCAATAGACAAGACAACAGGCTGTGGGAGTCTGAACTAAGATGGCAGCAATGGAGACAAAAAGAAAACAGTAGAATCAGGAAGAAGGAAGAATCAATGGGATTGGGTGATTGTCTAGCTCTGTCAGGGTACGGAGGGTAAGAAGAAGGAGTTGTCAGAAGTGATTTAGAGGTTCCCAGCCTGAATGACTAGAGAGATGGTAGTTCATGTGCAGAAATCAAGGACGATAGATGAGGAGGCAAGTTCACTTTGGGATTTGTTGAGTCTGAGGTTCCAGGAGAAAGTCTACGTGGCGCTTTCTAACAGAGGCTAAAGGGACTTAAACTGTGGGAGTGGCCAACACCAGAAAATGCCCTAGCAGTGACGGGAGCAGATTTGAAGGAGATGAGTGATGAAGAGACAGTATAGGGTAATGGTTAAAAGATTGGGTTCTGGAGTCCCAGACTGAATCTCCACTGCCATTTCCTAGCTCTTGGATCTTGAGCAAATTACTTAGCTTCTATGTAGCTCAGTTTCCTCACCTATAAGATAAGGATAATGATAATACCTACTTCACAGGGCTGTTGTAAAAGTGGAATGAAATGATACTTATAAAGGGTTAGCTCAGGGGTAGCCAGTTAGCTTAGCTGGTTAGAGCGCGGTGCTGAAAACACCAAGGTTGCCAGTCTGATCCCCACATGGGCCACTGTGAGCGGCACCCTCCTTAAAAAAAAAGAAAAGAAAAAGACCCAGCTCAAAGTAAATGCTCAGTGTATTTCAGCTATTATGATGAAGTTGATGGCAGGGAGAGGAAAGGATTTTGCTAACTCACAGAAGTATTGAGAACTGGTGGTATTATATAAGAAAACCATTATTGTGTGTGCCCTGTGCCAGATCAAAGGAATACACAAAGGAGTTTTTAAAGTATGTTTAAGGTGATTACAGCCATTTCGTGGAAGCTGAGTGAAATTCAGAGCTTTAATAAAATCTGCCTTTGCTCCTTTCTGACTTCCATACTTACAAAGGACCTGGAATGGTAGGGATTGATGACAATGAATAAAGCCAATTATTTTGGTACCTGCTATATGCACAATCAAGTATATTAGTTCTCTGAAAGATAGCTGTTATCCCCATTTTACAGATGAGGACACAGAAGGTTAGGAGAGCTTAAATTTCTCAAGGTTGCACAATAAATATCAATACCAGTATTTGATTCCCCATACCATGATGAATATAAAATGGAGTGACTTACTGATATGTATAGATATGTTGATGTATTTAAACCTTTAAAAAAATTATTTACTTTGCCCCAGAACTTAATTTTATAAGGTGTTTATAAAGCACTATACCATTCAAAATTGCCATATCAGAAATCAAATAAATTTTTGAAGGCTATACATACAATCCAATCTGACTCCATCCAACCATAAATTAAAAAATCATTAGTTCTGTGCTCCATATTCCAGATACCTCTGCAGACACACTTTACTCATGTAAAGTCTGTATAATAACCCCATTGTAAATACAAACAACTGCAAATGTGTATATATGCAGATTAACCCTTCTAGACACTCCTTGTAATTTTCAAAGCCATTGCTGGTGTTCCAGCGTACATCAGCATGTGCATCAACATGCCAAATCCCCCTGGGCCTCACTGCATTGCCAGCTCCAGCCCCAGGCCCAGCCCCCCACCTCCTTCACCCAGGCCACACCCTGTTTTTCACCCAGAACCACTACCTCATGGCTTCAGGTTTAATGTCGATGGCTGAATCCCAAACCTGAAGATTCTTTTGACATTGCCAAATTATTTCACTTTCCTTCCTCTGGTTGGCTGTATGTGAGAGCCTTGTGTGAACAAGCCTTTCTCATGCATGCACTTTAGACTATGAGAACTAGAAAAGACCCCTATTTTATAATGAAAACAACAAGATGTAGAGAAGGAAAGTAACTTGATCAAGGACTACAAAAACCAAGACAACAAACGTAGAAGTGGTTGGCCCAAATTTACAATAGTCACCAAATGAGAGTAAGATACACATTTTTCAAACAAAGAATTGTATGCATCAAATCTGAAGTTATTTGGGATTATTTCTGATTCATCTGAGTGCAGTGCCTGGCTCATAGTAAGCAACTAATACTGGTTTATTGTATGTGAAAGTATAAGTCAGTAAAATGATTAGATTGTAGGAAAGAGTTGTGCAAATTGGAATGCGACAAGGAGGAAAGAGAATATGGAGCTAATTGACACCCTAGGACTGAGTTAGGTGTTTACCTTCTCGTGCTCCCTGCTGCCCTCTTCTCTGCTGTCGCCCTTTACTGTTCGGAATTGCAATGGGTCGATTTCTCCTCTGCATGCTGCCCTAGACTCTGCACTCCTTCAGGGCAGAGACAGTACCTGCTCACTGTTGTATCCCAGGGCCTGGCATGTTTCTGCCATCATAGTAAACACTCAGGAAATATTTGTTTAGTAAGTAAATGAGAAGAAAAATATATTCCTACCTATTCATGCATTCACTGTCTTTGTTTGGTTTTTGTATTTTCCATCTTACCAGGCAGAAACTCATGGTATCCTCATAGCTCAAGGACAGGCAAGAGACGGACCACATTACAGAGAGGGTCCACCCTCTCTTATTCCTGGTTTCCCACCTTCCCACCTTCCCCGCTCCATCCCCCCATAGTACTGGAAGAAAACTCCAAAGCCTGAGGGGAAAACCATGGAGTCTGGAATTTGAGATCTTGAAGCCCCGCCTCCTCAACCCCCACCCAGGTTAAAATTTTCAGGTGTTTTTTAATAGCCACTTAGTTACTTAGTTATCAGCTTCTAATTTTGACAGCTCCAGCAGGGCATACTCAGAGGAATATGCCATAGTGGGGAGGGAACTAAGGTGGGAGACAGGCATCCTGGGGCAGGATTTTGATTCTTCCAGCCATTCGTTGTGTGATCTCAAGCAAGATACATACTCCTCTGGGTCTTTTCTTCATCTGAAACATAAAGAGATTAAAACAAGTGCTTTCTAAATCTTCTTTCAGCTCTGTTACTGTGTGATTCTATGATTAAATGACCTGGATATAGAAAATACCTGACCCACTGACAACTCTTTTGAAAACTAGAACAAAACCATTGGCTTCCTGGTGTATTCACTTTATTTCATATCATATTCTCCTTCTCCTCTTATATGAGAATGTCTCTGTCCCAGGCAGTTTATGGGGACTTAAGCTTTTATTTGCTGTAGCTGGAGGCTTCTCTAAGCTGGAGCTTTGACAATATTTCATTTATTTATCTGAGCCAGAGCTTAGGATCAGGTGGCAGCTAAGTCACTTAAGGTTATTCAAATGCATTGAAAATGTTGCTTAATAATTCAGAACCAGTTTTCTCTGTTTAGAGTATTAAGATTTTTTAAATCCTCCTAATTAGCCAATTCCAACAGCAGTTTAAGTAGGGAAAAATCTGTCCCTTCTGAAAGGGCAACTGATGCAAACTTATTTTCAATGCCTGTGTCTGTGCAGCAGGACTAAGTCAAGGGCTAGGGCTTGTCCAGAGCTGGGGGACAGCTGGGATGACCTGCAGATGGTGTCACGGACAGGCTCTGCCTGCTGTAGGAGTGAGTTTGCAGGAAGTCTGGGGCTGGAGCTCCTCTTGAATCCCACTCTTTGGATTGGTGGAAGCGCTAGTGAGGCGTGAGGAGCCTCCATTCAGTCATTCAATAGGTCAGTCTTTTAGTAAACATTTACGAATTCACACTGTTTCCACAGTATACTAGGCCCTGGGCATAGATAGCCACTGAGACTTCATGTCATTCCCTCAGAATTCAACCGAACCGGAGGGACAGGCTTGCAGATAAACAATTGCAAACTAACCTGAGAGGCACAACAGACAGGTAAGTCACTGTGAAACTAGCTGATGCTTTGGCTAGATCCCCCAGAAAGGGGTTGCCTTGCCTGGTCAAAGTATAGGTGTGCTGTTTTAGCAAAGGACAGGCTTGGCAGTGCCAGTGCCTAAATTTCAGTTTATACTGACCTTGAGTCTGCCAGCAGACCTTGGCTGTCACCTTGTCTGAGGATCCTGAGGTGAAACAAAGGTGTTAGTGCAGGAAATGTGGATTGACCACATTCAGGGCAGTGGAATAGGCACGTGAGGGAAAGACCACAGTGAACATATGGCCCCTGTGTTTCAGGAGCCCATGGCCCAGTGAATGGGAGAAGCTGCCGCTTACGATTAGCTCTGTTATAAGAGATTCATTTAGGCTCTGTCACTTAGACCTGGTTTTGTAGATGAAGTAGCATTTGAGCTGAGCCTTGAAGAATATATAAGTTTTCAACAAGGATGGTCCAGTAGGGTTAACTACAAAGACAAAGGTTCAGGGAGGAAAAGCACCAGACATATTCAGGGAATAGCAAATTGCCCTAATTGACTGGAGCATAAGGTCTGTGAGGGAATAGTGTTTAGAGAAAAAATGTTGAGGCCAAGCCATGACCACCCCTTCAAAACGTTTAGGCCCAGGTATCATTTATATAACTTTTTTTTTTCCAAAAGAAAATAAACATCTACTTTGCCACTTAACTCTTACAATGTTGTTAATAAGGGCTTGCTGTATATTTTTCACTGCTCCATAATGTGCATTCTCTGGTTTGATCATCCAACAAGCATTTATTAAGAGCACATAATGCAGCAGGTTCTTTGCTGGAAGCCGGAAATATAGAAACAGGAAACACCACTCTGTCTTTAAGTTGCTCATAAGCGACTTGTCCAAGCTCACACAGAAGCAGTAAGCCAGGGTGAGGAGCCAGGTCCCCCAGAGGTGCCTGTTCCCTTCTCTCCTCCTCTATTCTGAGCTGGGACCCTCTATGGACATGCGGTCTGAACTGATAGAAAATGAGCATGAAGAATTCTGGCCGGTGGAATGCGTATCTCCAGCCACCTTCAAGTACCACTTCCTTAGCATCTTCTCTCCTAAATTCTTTTGTTTCTCCTCCTAGTACTTTTCCTTAAATCCAGGCGAGAGTCTGGGAGTTTCTGGTATAGGTTTGGTATTGTACAGGTGCCTGCTGGACCAGCCTGCTGAACAGGAAACAACTGCTCTGTTCATGATTCTTGTCTTCCAGTTTCATAAGCTTTTAGGCAGATGAAATGTAATATCAAAATAGCTCAGAGAGAGCCTTGGTAACATTTAAGATATTGAACGTGCTGCATCTGGTAACTAGAAAATTTAATGATCTCCTGCTGTTTTGGTAATTGGATAAGTAAATACATCAGAATAAATCACACCGGCAAGTCTTTTGTATGTCGTTAGGGACTCAACTCTTTTAACTCCTGTTCAAAGCTCCAGCTCTTGAGTGGTGTTTGCGTGCAGAGTTATACATGCACCAGCTCCATGGTCCTGCGTGAGTATTAAAATGCATTCAAAATGCTCACTTTCTCCCTAGCCACTCTGCCTGAAGAGCACATCGAGCATGGCACTCCAGATCTCTCTGAAGCCAGGGACAAAAGTTTCTTTCAGAAGTTTAAACCTAATAAGACATTCGAGCCATTCATGATCTATCTCCAAACTGTCTTTCGGCTTTGTCTTCCATTATAGGCATGCTATGAGCCTTGCCAAAAACACCACCCATTTACAAATTGGGAAAAGGAGGCAAAAGCAGAAGGGGCCTGTCCTGTTGCCCTAAGGAACCATGTAAGAATTTTAAGTAGGAAAGAGACAGGATCAGATATTTCGTTCGAGTCTCTCTCGAATGGCAGTATGAAGGAGAGAGCCAGAGAGAAATGGTCTGTTAGAGCCTGTTAGGTGTTGGGTAATGTTGTCTCCAGCTTACAGATGAGAAATCTGGGTCTTCTGGAGGTTAAATGACTTGCTCAAGAGCATACATGCAGAACTAGGATTCAAAACCCACCAGTGCTCCTTCTGCTGCCTCCCTAATGAGCACGTAACCCCTGCCTGGTGGTGAAGCTCTGGGCGAACAATAATCAGGGTTTCTCAGGTTTGCAAGCTGAGGTTTAACAGTTCTGAATCTAAGCAGTCAGCAGGTTTCTCTCCAAGTGCAGTGGTTGGTATTGTGGGCCAGTCTTTTGTCAGAGGCACCGTAGGAACCTTTTAAACGAGGACTTGACAGCCTTCCGTGACATCAGCCCCTGAAAGTGAGGCACGTCCTCTGGATTGGTGCTTCCCAGCCCTTTTCCCATCACTGCCCACATTGAAGATAGATGTTTGTGTGCCTTGTGGGGTAAACATGCTAGGTTGCTCAGGTTCAGAGACATCTCAGCCTGAGAATTCTGGCTGCCCCCCAGGGATGAGGACCAGCATCTTTCCACACTGCGGAATCCTCATTCATGAATTTGCCTATACCCGGTCTATTACACTTTCAGGGAAAAGTGAGCTTGCAAACCACTCTGTACAGCAGAACTTCCTTTTATTCAAATTGTGTCTTCTCGAGCCCAAGAGGGACGAATCTTTGGAACAGGCTTCCCAGGATGAGGAGACATGACTGTTCTCATTCTTTTTACGCTTTTTGTATTCTTTTTATGCTTGTTATGTTCACTCTGCAGACTTGGATCTTTTCCTGTGTTCCCTTCCTGCCTCCACCCCTTCTATTCCCTCTGGGCCGTCCCCACTAACTGTTATTTAATAGTATAGTGACCAAAGCCACCACCATGGGTACCAATGCAAGGAAAGGGTCACATCTTTCCTTTGGTGTTTGGTGTTGAGAGTCTCCCTGACAGTGTGCCACTTTAGACTTGGTGTGCTGATTAAACTGGCCGCATAAAGGCACAAGCTGGGAGTGAAGGATCCAGATTTGATCCTAGATCTGCCGTGAATGCTCAGTAACCTTGAATAAATTCTTTTCACTCACTGGGCTTTTCGGTCCCCATCTGTTACAGAGATGACCTCTAAAGACCCCTGCAGCTCTTAAAGTCATCAGGTCTGTCATAATCGAGGAACTAGTTGAGTGAAATTTGCCCAAATGCCTGAGGTCATATACTCTGTTATGGGGATGTATGTACTTCAGTTACATAAAGGGGGCAGTCCTTTCCAGCAAGAGACTTAGAATAAATAGTCCAGTGTGTGACTACAATACTAAAATTATCTAGTGTCGTGGTTAAGAGCACAGACTTTGGAGCCAGATCTAGTTTTAAATCTTTGCTCTGCCACTTCCTGCCTATGCAATCTCACACAGGTTATATAATCTCTTTGAGCTTCTATTTCCTCAGTTTTAAAGCGGAGGTAATAGTACCTCCCTCCCTCGTAGGGTTGTGTAGTGCTTATAAAGCACTCAGAACAGTTAGCACCTAATAAGCTCCCAGTGAATGTTAACATGATTGTTCTTATCATTATAACGTGATAGAGCAAAGAACAGATAGGGCAGCCTACAAGACACAATTTCTATCCCTTTGTTACCTTAGTCTTCTCTCCTTTGTTTTTCTTTCAACTTTTCATTCATTCTCCCATCTTCTCACCCCAACCAAAAAAAAAAGTCAAGGAAAGAAAATGTCTTGTAGGCACCCGATGTTTCTGCAGCCGCAGAAGCCTCCCTAGCCTCATTCTCTGGAACCCACTCTACCACAGTTTAATAATGGAGCATCTGTCACTGCTTTCTGGAAACCCTCACCCAGTGCCACTTCTTTCCTGTGGTTCAGTGAGACATTGGTCCACAAACTACACAGGAGGCTTGATTGGAAATAAGTCACAGAGTAGTCCCTTAGTGGACCCCTCCGCAATGGAGGTTTCTTTTGGGGTTGCATTATCACCTGTAGCAAATGTAGAGGAAAAGTTGCTAGGAGCTACAGCGGTGGTTGTGGATGATGATGGTAATGGTGATAACAATTAGTAATCCCTTATGCTTTTTTATTATTATATTAGTTTTATTATTATATCAGCTGTACAAAACAACATAGTGATTAGACATTTACACCCCTAATAAAATGACCCCCCCAGTCTACTACCCTCTTACATCATATATAGCTGTTACAGTACTATTGACTATATTCCCTATGCTGTACTTCACATCCCATGAATATATATATATATACATATCCCTTATGTTTGCAAAGACTTTACAGTTACAAAAGCTTTTCACACCCTCATCAGCACATGACCAGCAGATCAGCTCTTAAGCTCTCCCTCTGATAGTTTGTGGGTATAACTGCCCTCTTTAGGGATTCCCAGCTCATCAAAAGGTGTTTAAAGAAAATGGGCAATTAGCAATTAGAACCAAGGTGACAGTAACAAAAGATAGCCTGTGGGGAACAACAAAGCCCATACCACAACAGGGACAAGAACGAGCCCCACCAAGACACATCTACAGAGTGCCTGCTTTCTTTATGCCCAAGGGAAAGCTAGCCAGTCCCATTAATTGTCCCCTGTTTAGTAGGATCAGAGGTTAAGAGGCAACGAAAGCCAATGCTGGGTGCAAATTCTTCCCTTATCTTTCCTAGTTGTGTAATCTTGGGAAAGTCCCTTAATCATTTTTGATCTCTTTGGTGTAGCTTTATGTTATAGATGGGAAATGTATTTTAGAATTGACTTATGAGTGACTTTCTCATCTTCTAATCAAGGCCAAATAGACTTTGAGAAAAAAGAGCTGTGACCCTGGTATCAAGTTACGTCAAATCATAATTGTTAAACACTTGCTTTCTGCTAAGGGGTTATTTGGGGTTTTAAAGGCCATGAAATAATAACCTTTTTACCTAACTAATTCAAGACTAATTGAAACACATAAGACCAATTGAAAGATAGACACAGGACTGAGGTGGGGATAAAAATATTGCCTTTGTTACTGAAAAGGTTTATCAGAGATTGTGGTTTGGGAACTGCAGCCAAGGGGCTTGCTGATATATTTTGTGCCCCTAAATTGAGACTTTCCCTCCCAGTCCTTGGCACAGCTGGACTCTGAAGGCCCTTTGTATCTTGTAACAGGAAGGCAGGTTAGCTCCAGAAAAGGGAAAGGGCTGAGCTCAGATTCTTCTCCCACACTCACCAAACTGATGGGTCTCTCCTCACCTGTCTGTGCGAGACAGGGAGAGCATCCAAGAGTCCCTCCATATGGAAGCATGAGTATGAAATAAATGCTTCATGGGTTATAAGTTTTATCATATTGAGTCCTCACAACAACTCTGGATGGCAGAGAAAGTCTTGATTTTATAAATAAACAGTGAACCAGAAAGTTAACTTACCTGTGGTCATCAGATAGCAGGTTATAGCAGTGGGAATCCAACCCAAGTGTCCCTCCCTAGATCACACTCGGACCATTCCAACCTTTGGGGAGCTCAGACTGTACAGGTGACATCTACTATACACAAAGAAGGCATTGAATCATCATAGCTTTCACGTGTCAGGCTCTGGGATGGCTATTTAAGCCCTACAACAACTCTTTCACCCAATGGAGAAGGACATTGGAACTTTAAGCATCTTACTGACATGACTACGAGCTTGAATTTGAACCCAAGTGTTTCTGTTTCTAAGTCCAACTGCAGCCCAGTTGACTATTGAATCACTCTCCTCTCCCTCCACCCCCGTATATGCACACTTCTTAAATGCAAAAATTAAAGCTCCGAGAAGAAGAGTGACTTGTCTAGAGTGGCACCATTAGAGCCAGTCTAGACTTGTCTAGAGTGGCACCATTAGAGCCAGTACTGGAACCCATACATTCTGGCCCTTTACATCCTGCCAGCGTGAGATCGTGTCCAGCCCTGACAGTCAGTACAGAGGACATGGAGGAGGGAGAGCCTGCTCCCCTCCTCACTTTTCAGCTGAGGGCTGAAAGGTGAGTGAGGGTTTGCAGAAGAGGTGGTCCATAACTGAAGGGGAAGTTTTTGGTTGTGTGTCTGTATCTGATGTAGACAATGAGGTCTAGTTGTCTTTCACATGGAGTTGGGGCCAGGGGAGGAATGGGTGTGGATGAAATTCTAGTGTTTGCTCACTGTGGGAGCTGCAAAAGGCTTATAAATGTTCTGCCAGTGTGGCAAAGGGTTGCTCCTGTCAGGCTATGCAGGGCTTCCTGTGCTGACAGGACTGCTAGCATACCGTCTAGAAAATGGTTTTGTGTTGGTCCCCAGAGGGAAGCAGGCAAATACACGAGAAAATGTGAGAACAGAGCGTTTCTCCCCTTGAAGATGCTGAAACTTTCTGAGATGCAGATTTTACTCTAAAAGCAAGAATATGTTTTGGGAATCATTGGTGGTTTATTGCTTCCCAATTCCTCACACTGAACCCGAAGGCTGTGACTTACAGAGGGAGAGAGAACCCCATTAAGCCACTTGTAGGAGTTGGGGGAGTTACAATGGAAATGATGGGGAAACAAGTCAGAAGGCTTGGGTTCTCATTCTGCCTGTACCAGTTATGCTGTATGATCACAGGCAAACCCAATCTCTGGGTCTCGTTTCCTCATCTACAGAATAGGGCTGATTCCCAAAGCATAATTTCCAAGTACGACTGTGGGGCATTTCCCCCATTAGGAATCTGAAAAAAAAAAATCCAACCTAGGATGTTTTTTAGAAGCTTTTATTCTTTCAGAGCAGTTTTAATTACACAGCAAAATTAAGCAGAAAGTACAGAAAGTTCCCATATAAGCTCTGTCCCACACATGCACAGCCTCCCCCATTATCCATATCCCACACCAGAGTGGCACTTTTTCTACAGTCGGTGAACCTACAGTGACATCATAATCATAGTTTACATTAGGGTTCACTCTTGGTCTTCGGGTTTCGACAAATGTATAGTGATGTATGTCTGTCATTATAATACCACACAGAGGATTTTCACTGCCCAAAAAAATCCTCTGTACGCTGCCTGTTTATCCCTCCCCATTCCAAACACCTGGCAACTAGTGATTTTTTTTTAGTGTCCATAGTTTTGCCTTTTCCAGAACATCAAATAGTTGGAATCATACAGTATCTAGCCTTTTCAGATTGGCTTTCTTTCTCTCGTAATACGCATTTAAGATTGTTCCATGTCTTTTCTTGGCTTGATAACTCATTTCTTGTCAGCACTGACTAATATTCCATTATCTAGTTGTAGCACAGTTTATTTATCCATTCACCTACTGAAGGACACCGTGGTTTCTTCCAAGTTTAGGCTATTACTGAAAAAGCTTCTATAAACAGCCATGTACAGGTGTTCGTGTAGTTATAAGTTTTCAGCTCCTTTGGGTAAATACCAAAGAGCATGATTGCTGGATCATATGGTAAGTTTTTTAAGAAACCACCAAACTGTCTTCCACAAGTGGCTGTACCATTCTGCACTCCCACCAGCAGTGAGTGAGAGTTCCCCTTGCTCCACATCCTCGCCAGCATTTGGTGGTGTCAGTGTTCTGGGTTTTGGCCATTCTAATAGGTGTGTGGTGGTAGCTCAGTGTTGATTTGCATTTCCCTATATGATGTGGAGCATCTTTCCGTATGCTTACTTGCAAATCTGTATGTCTTCTTTGGTGAGGTGTCAGTTAAAGCCTTTGGCCCACTTTTTAATTGGGTTGTTTGTCTTCTTATTGTTGAGTTTTAAGAGTTCTTTGTATATTAAGATAATAGTTCTGTATCAGATGTGTCTTTTGCAAATATTTTCCCAGAGTCTGTGGCTTGTCTTCTTATTCTCTTGACAGTGTCTTTTGCAGAGCAGAAGTTTTTAATTTTAATGAAGTCCAGCTTATCAATTATTTCTTTCATTGATTGTGCCTTTGGTGTTGTATCTAAAAAGTCATCACCATATCCAAGGTCATTTAGATTTCTCCTATGTTCTAGGAATTTTATAGTTTTGTGTTTTAGATTTAAATCTGTGATCCATTTTGAGTTAATTTTTGTGAAGGATGTAAGGTCTGCTTCTAGATTCATTCATTTACATGTGGATGTTCAGTTGCTTCAGCACTGTTTGTTGAACCTAGCATTGTTTCTAAGTGAAAATATTAGATCCAGACTTTCCTTTATTCAACTGCAAAATAAAAGCATTGCCTTAGCAAAATAAAGAAAATAAAAAGGACTGATACTAATACTGACCCTACATGATTGTGAGTTAATGTTTATGTAAGTATCTTGCAAACTATAAAGTATGATGCATATATTGCTGCTGCTGTTGTTTTTAATATTACTCAGCTCCTGCCCTCAAGTAGCTCCCAGCCTAGTAGTAGTATTATGTTTACGTTCATGGATTTAAAAAAAAAGAAGAAGAAGAAGTGAGAAGCAGAATGGCGTGGCTAGAAAGAATCCCAAAATAGAAGTCAGAAACTCTGGGGCAGAGTACTGCATCTGCACCTTCTCAGCTGTGTAACCTGGGCCAAGGCACCTCACCTCTCTGAGGCTCAGGCTGCCCATCTGTGAAATGAAGGGGTTTGACTATTATTAATTTAGTGCGAAAAATATATCCATTCAAGTTTCCTATGCATAATGAATAAAATGTCAAGATGGTTGACTTTCCTTTTCTAACATAGACAAAGTCAGGCCATACCTCTTATCTGAGAATACCTCACCTTCCCCAGTGGGTTTCCCTGTTGATTTAGAGAGTCAATAATTCAGTAAAGTCCCAAGTAAATGGCAGAACACAAGCTCAGATTGGGTTCTTGTATTCGTATTTTATAAACATTTCAAGATTTTTTCCCCTGACCCTTGACCTTTTGCCATTCTTAAAGTGAAGATCTTATATCCGAAGCTTGGTTAGAAACAACCGCAGGGTCATCTCCTCCACCTTCTTTCTCTATGTGGATCCAGTTCTTCGCAATACCTCTGGCACTATACTCTAGTTGTTAAACATGTGGACTCCAAAGCTAGATTGATTTATTCTGGCTCTGCCCTTAAGGCTTTGAAACCACGGGCAAATTACTTAATCTGCCCCGTGGCTCAGTTTCCTCATCTGTAAAATGGGAAAAATGATTGTACCTATTTCAGATAACTTACCTCAGAAGGTTATTATGAAAATTAAGTTATTTTTTAAATGTAAAGTGCTTGGAATATGCCTGGTATAAAGTAAATGCTCAATACATGTTAGGCATTACTATCACCATCACTTTGTTCCTCAAATAACCCTCTGTTTGAATGCTTCCAGGGACACTAGAGAGCGCACCTTCCCCACCCCCTCCTTTTCCCTAAGGTAGTCTGTGGACATGTTAGCCAGAAGCATTTTGGTTGTCTTGAGCTTTGGAGTCAGGCAGACTTGAGTTTAAAACTTTGTTCTGTCTGCAACCTTGGGCAAGATAATCCATGGTGTCTTCGACTGTGAAATGGCAAATAATACCTACTTCACCAGGTGTTTGGGGCCTAGTGAAGGTACTTAACAGGGTTCCAGCTACATGGTAGGCACTCAGTAAATGGGAGAAAATAAAAAACAGAAGGTGGGGGACAGGGAAGGTAAAAGAAAGAAGCTGTAGTAGCCACACCAGCAGCTGCTTCTCCATTAAAAACTTCTTCCTGAACAGCTGAGTTCTGCTGCTTTGCCATTTTGCCTCACTAATCCCAGCTCGACACACTGGAGCTGCCCGGAACCTGTCTGCTGGTCAGTCCTTCAGATACTGAGAGGGCTGGCACAGCCCAGTCCCTGCCCCTGTCACTGCCACTTCTCTGTGCCCTTTCTCCAGGGCGACGTCTCCCAACCCTGAGCTGTTTCTCAGAGAACATGATTTTAGGCTCCTCCCCCAGGAGGTCCTCCTGGCATGCTCCACATCCTGCTTGAATGGGGCCCAGAGTGCTGTAGGATGATTTCACAGTCTGGCCACTATCTTGCTGGGGAGAAGCAGGGTCCCCCTAGGCTCCCCACAGTCTCTGTCCACGCCAGGCAAATGGGAATGGACACAGAGGTTGTCCCTGTTCACTTGGAAATTCCTGTCTGAAATGATCTTCAGAGAAAAAAATTGCTTATGACTTGGGGCATCAGACGGAGCAGCCCCAACACAGCCATGTTTGCTGTGAAGCAGTCCATTGGTGGCACAGCCCACTGAAAGGGGGTCTCCAGATATTGAGGCATTATCCTGTCCGGGAAAAGGGAGCACTTCTGCTGGGCATCAGGATAGAAATAAGAAAGGCAGCCAGCTGCAGACCTGGGCTCTAGGAGGCTTTGGGGAAAGAGCTCCAGCTTTGAGGCTAAACAGACCAATGCCCCAACCCAAAGCAACACTCCAGCCAGTAACGGCTACTACAGACTGAACACTTACTGGCTTGGGCATCAGAGCTTCACCAGCATTATTCCATTTATCCATCACAGCAATCTATAAAGGGGAAACTGATTATTCCTATCTTACAGGTGGGAAGACTGAGGCTCTCTGGTTGTTTAATTTCTTCAAAGTCATATACATAGTGCCAGAGCTGAGATTTGAATCTAAGTTGGCATCACTCTCTTTAACCAGTATGCTGTATAGACAGACCCTTACTATCCATGTGGCAGCCACTTTGAGCCTCAGTTTTTTTCATCTCCACCTACCCTGCATAGTTGTTCTAAGGACTAAATGGAATAACATTTGAAGTGCCTGGCATGTAACAGATGTTCAAGAAATTTTAGTTTCATGTCCCAGTTCTCCCACTTAAAGTGACAGAGAAAAATCACTTAACTTTTCTTGGACGTAGTTTTCTCATGTAAAAACGAGGTGTGTTTTCTGAACCTCTGACCTCGCGTGTTGACCGTTCAGGCAGGGTTCACCAGGGGCCCGGTGCTCCAGCCTCTCAGCCTCGTTGCTTCCCAGCGTCTGTTTCTGCCAGTATGCACAGCTCTGGCACTATTATGATTATGGTTTCTCCCAGCAAACAGCATATTTACAAACCACAAATAACAAAGTAGAAGATGCCGGAAAAGCTCTGGCATGTTAATTAAGAACAATAGCGGAAGCAGCTGGGCAGAAAATGCCAGTGAGTCAGAAGCAGAGGCAGCATAGCTCTGTTTGTTGACAGAAGCCAGCGCAGTGTTGTACGTTAATTGGGGAAGTAGGTAAACATTTGCCAGCAGCTTGCCCCCCAGTGCATTGAAAGACAGACAGCAGGCTGGGCCCTCCCCACCGCCTTGCCTGCCCATCTGCCCAGAGCCCAAGAGATACCAGTAGAGCAGCTTTACTCCGGGTTCTTATAAGTAGAGAGGATTCTGGAGGCGGATGTGTCTCCTTAATGACCCTCCTGGGCATACCAGGTTTCCATCTGGATACAGTCAAAGAGAGTGTTCCTCCTTTAGCTCACCAGTCTGCCTATGACACCCGGTCCCCCAGAGTCCCCATCCCTGTCGGCTAGGAGAAGACAGCGGAGCCATCTCATTAGGTATGGCTTGAGGTGAGCAGAGGACAAGGTCACGTGCCTTGGGTGCTGCGGTCTCCACCCATGGGCCCAGGGCTCCTGTACCTCACAGAGCACCGCCCGGCCTCCCGTCATGCACTCTCAGAGCTGCCCATTAAGCCGTGTGCTCACCCCTCCTTACCGTTGCTCACACACCCGGCAGCCGTCATGGAATACCTGCTCTGTGCCAGACACTGTGCTTATTATATATTTTTTTTATCATTTAATCCTCACCTCAGTCCTGCAAGACTGACACTAACTCCAACGCCACAAAGCTAATAGCCAACATAGCTGTGATTTAAACCAGAATCTTTATAGTCCCAAAGCCCATCGTCCTTTCCACTAAACCAGTATTTCTCAACATTGTAAAATTCATGATCCCTTTTGTTAAACAAGCAATTTTTGTTTCTTTCTCTCAGTCTCAGATTCAGAAAACGTCCACATCCCATCCCTGCCCCTGGCCCAGCAGGTCATAAACCTAATTTAGGATCCCTGTATGATTAGCGTATCCCAGCTGAGCCAAGATTTTATCTAGCTTTACTCTCTATAGTTCATATTACAAAATAATGATTTGTTTTTTTTATTTCTAAAATATAAAGTCATGTTATAGCATTGACTCATTTTTTCAAATTAAATATCCATGCCCCTCCCCCGACAAGGAGAGTGTAATGTACGTCCCTAGGGAGCCTATCCTTGGCGGAGGAGATAGTCACCTTTGGGCATGGTGGAGTGGGCGTTCTACAGTTTATTACAGGTAAGTTTAACAGGAGATGAGCCCCAAACAGGAGCCCCAAAGGCTTAGGTCTTATCCCACCAAGTAGAAAAGGCCCTCCCTACTGTCAGGAGCCAACCAAGGAGAGGTCCCCCAATGCCAGTCAGTTGAATTTGTACCTTTCCTCAGGGCCTCCTGTTCTGTTGGCCAAGCTGAGCTGCATAGGAGCCAGGGAACCTCCACCTGCCCAGGAAGACATCCGGTCTCCTGAACCTATGCTCCGAGGCCAAATGTTAGCTCTTCCACTAAACTATGAGACTTGACCTCTCTGAGCCCTGGTTCCCTCGCTTATAAAATGGGAATAATAACACGTACATCACAGGGTTAGTTTGAGGATCAAATAAGGTAACAGCTGTGAAAATGCTCATGCCAGTGCATACATAGTAGGTTCAAAATCAGGGGTGCATGGATAGGATCTGAATGTCATGTGGAGAAAACAGTGCTTGTTCCAGTCTTTTGAATATGTGCTTTCTTTCTTTTTAGATAACCCAGCTGGACCCAAATAAGTCATTATTGGAGGTAAAGTTGTTCCCTCAAGAAACCCTTTTCCTTGAAGCAAAAGAGTAACCACGGCCCAGCGGTGGAACCAGCTGTTCCCTGACAAGCCAGAGGCCTGCATCCAGAGAAGGGCTCTTTGCCAACCCACCTACACGCTCGTCTCACTCAATTCAATGTCACACTTCTGCCTCTTGCAAGATTGCTGGAAAAAAGTAATAATAAACATAGCTACTTAAAATGTCCCTTCCACGAGTATATGTTCCCAACCCTCATTATAGAGAATTACAACTCCCTCTCATGCCCTCACGTAGCCCTCATTCAATGACTAACGCACTGTCCACGTGTGAGTGATCCCAAAGTAGAATGTTTACCTCTCCAGTACCCATCTTCTCCCCACAGTGTCTAGGATAGTTTTGTCTGCCCTGTGACACCAGGACACTGTATATTTGATATGTCTTATTGAGCCAGAGCTCACACACCTCTGCCTTTTTATTTTCATAACTGGATTTCTACTTTGTCACCTAATTTTAAGAGGCAGTAGGAAAAAAACATCAAATGGGACTTGTTGGCATGGAGATTAAACATTGTTGTAGGAAAAAAAGCATATCATTTTTGTTGGTACTTTCTGACCTCTTTTACTAAGATGTAAGTTTGTGTTTGAGGACTGCATTTGACATATATGCAAGATACTTATTTACTGCTGCTCCCTTGGGTCTCCTGGCTCCATGTAGGAGGTATTGCTGTCCCACTGCAGCAGGGGAAACTATTGAAGCACACGATGTAAATGTTGAGATAGTGTGAAAAGGACCAGTACCAGGACTTTGGGATCTGGCCTGGCTGCAGGAAGCTGCTGTTAGGTGTGCATCTGGGCCGTTAGAACCTCACGGATACCAGCTCCCAGGTTGCTGGTCCTTCACTGTACACTGAACATAATTCTCTCCTACTTTCCTCTCTCTCTTCTCCATCAGTAATTTGGACCTTGTCACTTGGTGTTTTAAGCCCCTTGTCTATTGCCAAAATCTGATCAGCCGCCCCTTGGACTCTGAGCCCAGCTATTATAAGGAATTTGCTCCACTGTTTCATTCTTTTTATGTTTTAATATTAGATATTGGACTCCCATCTAAAATAAAAGGGATCTCATTCTATGGCTGAAAATTCTGACTTCATATATTTAAGAGAGCAAACATGGGGGCTCAGTTCAGAAGACATGTGGTGCCTGAATCCATATATAATAATTTGGGATGATTAGTAATTGTGAATTTTTGTTAATCTGTGGATTTGGAGTTTGGAGTTTAGTTCATGGAAGCACTGTTTATACCTTTACTGCCAATGATTTATTTTCAGTCTTGGAATGTTTCTCCATATCAGTTTTTGTGTCATTAGTGGTCTCTATCCCAGGGGTTGTACTTATCTAAAAGAATATCTCAGTGCTGGGTTTTTTCCCCGGCCCAAGCCAGGGGATTCTCAGAAGACTCTAACCAAAGCCTGAGATATGCGTGGTCATTTTCCCTCTGCCCAGAAGTGGGTGTTGGCCATGAAATTGCATCTGTGTCTTTTCTCTGATACTCCAACAGGGATCACTCCTGAATACTCTCTTAAAAGAGATGTGTGTGCTCCTAACAGACTAGTGCTGTGTCTGCCTAAGTGTAGACTTCCTCTGGCCCCAGAGGTCTCTTCACGGGGGCTGAAAGAAAGAGACCCACAGTGGGCGGAGTTCAACCTGAGTACTTTCTCTCCAGTTCCATTCCTACTTTCTTACCCTAGTGGCCCCACAAGACAGTCATTTCCAATGCTACAGATGCACTAGGGCCCAGCTCTCCTTTTCCAGGTGGACCTAGTTCTGTAATTGCCATGGAGAAGCTACAGCCCTGAACTCAGGCTATACTCAGGAACAGCAGCAAGGATGGTGGTGGGGGTGGAGGTCTGGGACTCGGAACTCATTTCATGTTTAACCTGTTCCATCTGATGTGGGTTTGATTTCATCATATTGTTCCCTTCTATCATCTTCACTTCTGTATTCCAATAATATAGACTTTACTCTGAAACCAATTTCATAAAAGTTATTAAATGCTACTTGAATGTGTATGGAGTTTACCCACCCTTTTTCAATCCTGTCTTGGAAGGTTCTCCTTGCTCAGTCCCATGAAATCCTTTCCTAGTGGGGAAAGGCCTCAGCTAATTCTCACTGTTCACTCATGGCATTCTGATCTACTGAGCTCCAGAACAGAAGGCCAAAACAGTTTTATGCCTTTTCTTACAAACACAACATTAAAATGACTAGGCTCCAAGGAAAACATTAAGTGACTTGCTATCACCACAAAAACAGCAATGTTCTTTGCAGTTCTTTCTTCCTCTTACCCTTAAGCTTCCTTGGACTTTACATCCCAGCCTCCAGACACAGTAAGTCAAAACACAGAGTTTGTATGCCCAGCTGTTTGTAGTGAAGTTCCAGGGCTCCTGTCATCCCCACCCCCACTCCACCTCACTCTGGTTGGTTTCTTAGAATATCAGTTGTGTGTTTGGAGCATCAGTTTAAAGGTTTAAGGAAGTATTGCCAGTTTCTGTCTGCCTCTCAGAAGTTGCAGTTTGTGGGGGGGGGGGGGGGTGGGGGTAGGGGTTCCAGTTTGTGACGTTGCGATGCTCTGGCACCACTAGTTTTATGGGACACACGTGTTCTCTGCATTGTAAGCATCCAAAGTCCGAGGTGGATGAAAGCATTTTTTATGGAATCTTTCTTTTTTAATGTAGAAGAATAGGATTTTGGATTTTGGTTTTCATTAATTTTATTTGGTGACTTTAGAAACATAAAATAAGTTTGCAGTTGCGTTAAAATTGCTACTCCCAAATTGAGACCTGCTGACCTGAGTATACTGGTTCACGGGATGGGTTTTAAAGGTGTTGCAGAGTTCTGGCAGATTTCCCCGAAAGCACAGAAGTTGTTCGTTTGGATGTGGGAGAGGGTCTTAATTGTCTCCATGGGCAGCATCACTGATGGGAACACTTTCGTCAGCCCTTCGTCCACCCAGTCCTGGATTCCACAGGTGGATGTGGCATGGAATCCTAAGCTCAGTCCAGGAGTAACTCACATAGCCGTCGCGCTTTGCAGTCTACATGACCTTTTCTTGTTTATTATCTCATTTGATCCTTTATAAAATTCTTGGAGGGAGATCACACACACGCACATGCACACACGCACGCACGTGCACACACACACACACACACACACCAGAGACTTCAGTGTCTTCCAGTTTGAACCTTGGTTCTGCCACTTCATAGCTGTGTAACCTTAAGGTGAGTAACCCCTTGAACCGCAGTGCCTGATAACTTTCAGGTGGCACTTTGCAGTGTAGCACACTCATCATCACAGTCACTGAAGTGAGGGAAGCAGGGCAGAGATGGTCGTTCCATTTTTGCACATGGGGCTCAGAGGGGAGTGGCTTGCCTCATGTCACACAGAATGTCAGCAGAAGTGTCAGGACTCAAGTCCTGGGCTCTGATTTTCAGATCCGCAACTCTTCTTCCATAAGAACCTCTAAATTTCATGTCCAAGAATGGATCTTAGAATCCCCTATGATTGTATATGAAAAGCTCAGTGTGTACTTTTCTGAAAGGGGAATCTGTATTCATCAGATTCTCAGTGGGCTCTATTGATGCCAGAATTAAGAGCCAACATTTACATCGTGCAAACAGCATCAGACTCCTTGGGAAGTTGA
This sequence comes from Rhinolophus ferrumequinum, assembly GCF_004115265.2. Classification (NCBI taxonomy): domain Eukaryota; kingdom Metazoa; phylum Chordata; class Mammalia; order Chiroptera; family Rhinolophidae; genus Rhinolophus; species Rhinolophus ferrumequinum. The sequence goes on along the minus strand of NC_046292.1, from coordinate 36,012,596 downwards.
ATATGTCCATTCTTTTTATCAAGCCATATTTTTACCTAAAAGAGTGCAACCCCCAAAGAGGGCGAGACACAGCAACTAGGCTTTTTCGCCTTGAACTTCCCTCGGCATTTAGTGTTTCTCCCTTTTCTCAAGTAATCTGCTTTGCAAGATGACCCTTAACGACCCTAACTGGTCAGACAGCTCCTCCCTTCTGTATTTTGAAAGTCTGGTCTGAAAGGAAATACCAACAAAAGAGGCTTGCTCTCCAGTTTTCAGTCCATATACTCTTAAATCTGTACGCTGTCTGATAGTCGTGGTCCACAGTTTGGAGATATGATCTAAGGTGTGGTTAGAGTACCCGTATTGCCTGGGTCCAAGCCACTCCACTTACTAGTGTGCCCATGGAAAGTCACTTCACCTTCCTGTGCCTCAGCTGTTTTGCTATAAAATGGAGATAATAACTATCTGGTTGATGGTATTGTGAAAATTAAATGCATTAACAGTTAACATGAAAGCAGATAGAACTGCTATTATCTGGTCTATAAACTCATATAGGATTGTAAAAGGAAAAGAGAATAGGTGGCGACAGCAGTGAGAAGTGGCAGTTTATGGGGGGATAACACTGAAAAGCGGACACAAGAAGTCCAGGAGCACTGGTCTAGGGCCCTTCAGGAAGGTCAAGAAAGCCCTTCACAAAGCATCACTTACTGGAGTCTGTCCATATGGATAAGCCTGGGGCATCGTGAGGAGGAACAAGAAGGAGTACTAACTTGCTGAGCATTCAGGATGCGCCCAGTGCCATGCTCGGAGCATCACGTGCGTTACCTCAGGATGCGCCCAGTGCTCCCAGCACGGTACTGGGAGCATTACGTGCATCACCTCAGGATGCGCCCAGTGCCGTGCTCAGAGCATTACATGCATTACCTCATATACCCCACAACAGTCCCTTCAAAGGTCTCCCATTGCCCTTCAAATAAAATCCACACACTTGGCTTGGATTTGCAACTCCTGTCATCTGGCTCCTACCTCCCTCCCGATCTGTGCCTCCAGCCATGTGCCCAACACCACACGTCCTGAGCTGCCTGAAGTTTCCTGAAAGCATTAGCTTTCTATTAATATCACCTCTGGCCTTGTGCACGACCCCCTCAGCCCTGAGTGTTCTTCCATCACAACTAGACTCCTACCACCCATCCATCCTTCACTTTCAGTTTAGACTTCATTTCCTCCAAGACGGTTTCCCAACCATTGCCACGCCCTCCACACAAGTTATGTGCCTGTGCTGTGAACGGTTCAGCCCTGTGCTGCCCTTCTCATAGCACTGGATCACTCTGAACTCTGTAACTGTTGGCTCACATGTCCTCCCTCCACCCCCTAGACTGTGAGCCCCCCAAAGGGTTTGGGTCACTTCAGATCCTCAAGGCCTAGTGAAATGACTAGAACATAGTAAGCACACAGTAAATGAGGACTTATTAACTGAATTTAAACAAAGAAAGTGATGCCCATGCACCAATAAGGTCACTTCCTTCTCTGGTCACTTCCATCTCTAACATCTAGCTCATTGGGGAACACTGTGAGGGCCGAGGCCACATCATAATTATCTGTTTATTTCCAAAGCCAGCCCAGGGTCTGGCGTACAGCAGCCATGTACCCAGTGGTTGCGAAGCCGTTAGGTAATTGGAGCTGGAGCAACACCAACTGGAGCTGCTAAGAAGAGACAAAGAGTAAAGGAATTGGTGTTGAGGACTAGGTGAGCTCTGACAGTGCCAGCGGCTTATGCACACTGTACTCCCACAGCACCCTCAGAATTACTCTGTGAGGTCACCACTATTAGTATTAGGAAAACTGAGCGCTCGGAAAAATTATGTCACTGTCCCAGAGACACACAGCTGTAGGGGGAGACGCTGAGCTTCCATTCTGGAACTGAGCCCAAAGCCCTCGTCACGGAGGCCCCCTTCCCTGAGCTGCCTCAGCAGCTGTAACTTCTAACCTACCAATGACAGAGTATAATAAAAATTCTCTCACACTCATCCCCTTGCCTTCAAGGATGATGCACTTCTCCAGTTTTCCTCCGGCCTCTCTGAAAGGTCCTCCTCTGTCTCCTCTACAGTTTTTCTGCTCTGCTTGCCTGCGAAGAGTGAGCAGCCCCTGAGTTCCTCCTTCTGCCCTCTGCTCTTAAACTCTCCTTAGGCAATTTGTACTTCTGAGACTGGTCAGGTTTTGCCTAAGGTATAAACTCCATGAAGGTAGGGTCTGTGTCAGTCTGATTGTTGTTTTATCCCTCAGCACAGGCCTGGCACCATGTAGGTGCTTGATAAATAGCTTTAAATAATAGAGTGAACATTTACATCATGTTTATTGTATGCCAGGCACTAAGTGCTTTATTTGTATTAATTCATTTACTCCACACGACAACTCTGAAGTAGGAACTATCGCTATCCCCACTTTACTGGAGAGCAAACCGAGGCGCAAGAGATTAGGTAATGTGCACAAGGTCACACAGCTAGTAAACCAAGGAGCCAGGATTCAAACGCAGGCAGCTTGGCTCCAGACTTCAGGCTATTACCACTCCACGCCACTATTTCTCCTCCAGGAAGCATCATGCAATCCCCAGGACAAGTTAGGGGCCTCTTCTAATCACTGCGCTTGCTCCTAACAAAGCGCTTCTCACATTATTGTGATTATTTGCACAGAAATCTCCCTCTGTGGACTGTGTGTGACAGGTCTGTCCCCACTGGGCCTGGCACAGGTCACAGACAATAAATGTTATATGACCGAACTACAAAACTACCTGATGATAGTGGAATATACTATCCCTGTTACATACATTGATAAACTGAGGCTTAGAGACATGAAATCGTTTGCCCGACATCTCACAGCTACTATATAAGATACTCTGTCTCCAAAGCAAATGTTTTTCCACCATGCATTTTCATCAGGCCAGCCTTTAAGTACTATTTAAGTGCCCTTTGCCTTATGGTGATTGGGTCAGTTTTGACTCATCCATCCATCATTTAAGCTGTTTGCTAAACACTGGATTCTCAGCCTCTTCTCTTGGCCCAAAACTCCCAGGCTGGATGGAGCCACCAATTTCAGGGCAGTGTGGTCAGTGCTAGAGGAGTTCCAGTCCAGGTGGTTAGAAAGGCTTCTGGGGAGAAACAAACCCCATCTAGGAGCTCTAGCTAGAGTCCACTATAATGACTGGGCCTGCCCACACCTGAAAACCTGAGATCCCAGCGAGAAAATGCAGGTATCCTGCAGGATCAGAACGGAGGCTGCCCCTCTGGGCTCAGATCTCCAGTTGCCTGGAAATGTGATCTGCTTTACTTGGGCACACACTGAGAACATTTGCATAGTACTTTACTGAGGCGTTGACAACAAGAGAGTCTTACTGCAACCTTTCTCCGTGTTTCTGAAGGGCAGGTGGAAACACAGATAAAGGGGAACCAGGTGTGGAGGCCAGGAACTGTGCTCTGTCTCCAGAGGTGGGTGCCAAGGCCTCAGCTGGATGGAGCACCCCACATGAGAATCGTCAGCTTCCTAGCTGGGTCACATAGTCCTTTTCTCATTTCAGAGCATTTCCAGACGTAACAGGTCTACCTTTCCTCATTCTACAGATGGAGAAACTGAGGCCCAGAGCAGTGGAGTGACTTGGCCAAGGCCTCCTCTCTGGCATACCTTCAACCACACCAAGCATCAGTGAGGAACTGGTTTGCACAGCTATCGCTTACATGTCTTAGTTCCTTCATGTAAAAAAATGAGGTGCATTTTATGAGTTTTCTACATGTTATGGGAAGTCATGGACATGTTCTCTGGAATAAAAGTGGTGTGTGCCGTGGGGGCACAGAGCCCAGCCACTGCCTTTGGGGAGCCCCACTAGGAACCAGCAGTGCCGTGGTGTACCGCACATAGTGGAGGCCCTGAGAAGAGACACTGTCCAGTGTTCCCAGAGGCGGGGGGTGGGCTCTGGGCTGCACTGCTCCGTGTCTACGGGTGCAGCACCACTTTGTGCTTCGTGGTAAACTTCCTGGTTAATGGAGCCCTTAGGGTGGCGGGTGGAGCGGGTGAGGTGACCTAAGGAGGGAGATGGCCCAGAGTCCCTCCAGGACTTTGAGCACCCTGGGCCTAGCAGGTCTCTGAGCCATGAAAATCCATCAGAATTCTGATTCTGGAGGGAGTTTTCAGATTATAGTTCAAGAGCAGTGGCACCTCCTATTACCAGCTCCCAGCTCCCTAGTCTTCCTTCTAATGGAGGCAAAAAGGGACTGAAAAGGGAATGGTTTTCCTCTCTGGAGTGAAGACAAAGAGAATTCATTCAGCAACTGCCTGACACATCGTAATACCCAATATACCTTGAGGGTTTACTACCGGTCAGACACTGAGAAGGACTTTACGTGAACTGTGCTATTGAGTTTTCACAATGATCCTATGAAAGCATTATTTTCACTCCCATCTTGCATAGGAGGAAATGTGACAAATGCAGGACAGCGAGGTCCGGTGACCAAAGGTGCTGAGGATATATTCAGGGTGCTGCCAGACTGTCGTGCGGGGTGTCAGGCGGGGTCTCTGCTCCCGCTCCCCACATAAGAATGCAGGACATGGTGAGGCCAAAAAGGAACACCCACGGAGCCATAGGTAGGGGAGTCATACCACTATACTCTCACTGGCAGCTGGGTTGGAGAAACAGGAAACAGGACCCACACAATTCTCAACCCTCACTGTGCCGCTTGCAGACTCAGCCACCATACTCTCGCTAGCTCCCCCTCTTTCTGCTAGCGTAGCCACAGCAGCTATATTAGTGGCCAATTGCTCACTGGTTACAGCTGACGGCCAACTAGCCACAGCTGCTGGCCATTTGATCACAGTCGACGGCCATTTACTACCTGAGCCAGCACCTTTCTATGTGAGGCCGAGAGCCTGGAAACTGCTTTTTGGGGCTCTGTCCCCACACAGACTTGACGGGCAGTGAGAATACAGTGTGGTCAGTCCTGAGGGGCGAAGGGGGGTTGTAGGTGCACAGAAGGGAGTGAAGACACCCTGAAGGAAAGGGGCTCCAAACACCAAAGGAATTGCTCCCTCCGTCCCCCCAACACCCATCCTCGGGGGGTCAGTTTCAAGAACTGGGGGTGAGGAAAGGCCTCAACTCTACTTCTTAGTCTCCAGCCAGTCTCTTCTGTAGGTGCAAAGAACCATTCTCATCCCTTCCCCACCTAGACGTATGATGCTAGGAAAGTTATTTACTCTCTATGTCTCAGTTTCCTCGAATATGAATTGGAGATGAAGATGGATGGCTGTGTGGCTTCAGAGAAGGCGGCATGCAGAGGCCCTTGGAAAGCTTGCAGGGTCACATATGCCTACTGTGCCTCTGACAAGACACAGTGGGGCATCCTAGGGGCTGGGTCCTAACGGGTGAGTAGAAGTTTTCCAGGTAACTGATTGGCCTGGGACTGGAAACCTGCAGGTGTCTGAGCATCGGTGCCATCTCAAGCCTGGAGTCTGAACCACCCACTGGGGGGAAAAAGCCAACTTATGAGCCAGCTTCCTGACCCACCCCAGACCACAACCCTGCCAAAGTTAACATGTTGGGCTTCAGGCCAACCAGTATGAAGACCTAAGCCAGTCATGCAGCTTGAAACTCGCCCATCATATACAGCCTGGAAAGAGACTTCTGAGGTCCCAGAAGGAAATGGTGAGTGGAGGGAGTGAGGTGGGGGGGGGTGGTAACAATGGTGGGAGGAGTCAGAGAAGACGCCTTTGAGGGAAAGACCATGGGTGAGTGTGCGTTTGTGACCTGCAGGAATGGACTGGGTCTCTACCTCCTAGCCACATCCCTCCCTCATATCTTCATCTTGGTCGTGACCTGGGGCTACAGGCTGGGAGTCTGCCTCTGCAGAAGGATGGTCCCTCAACACACTTCCTAAGAGGGGTGGGGACTCAAACCCAGGCTCATCCTGCCCAAGAGCCTAGCCCTAATGCTCTTTCTCTTCACTGTCTCCTCACCTGGGTGCGTGCGTGCGGTGGCCTGGACGCTGCGGTTCTTCAGGCAATCGGATTCCAGGCTGGTGGGGAGTCAACCCAGAGAGCTGGTGACTCGCCCACTGTTACACAGCGGGGAAGGCTCCGAGTCTGGGTGTCGGGTTGGCCCCTGGGCTGATTCCCAGAATCGCTGATTCCAAAGGCCCTCCTGCGAGATGGAGGCCAGGAAAAGGAAGGTCCAAAGATGAACTTGCAGGTGCACACTACCCCCAAAGCCCCAGGAGGACCTGCAAATCACTTGGGTCTTTGCACTGTTTTCTCTGAGCAGAATCGCCTCTCTTTTTGAGACTCCCTTCCTGTGCCTGGTGAGTTCTGGGTCCTTCCAAACTCAGCTCTGGGGCTCTGAGAACTAATTTGAAATGGGGAAAGGGTCAGAAAGGAGGCCGGTTTAGAGATAAGTATATTATATTCAGTAACTTGCTTATGTTCCTGTCAAAACCAGTTAGATGTTGTAATGGGTGAAAAAATACTGTTCACAATAGCTACATAAAATACCAAGGAATGTGCTTAAGAAACAGAACTATAGGAACAAAACAAAAAAATTTACAAAGGGACATAGAAGTCGTGAATTAGTGAAAGTAATACCTGGTTCTAGATGGAAATATCCCATATTGTGAAGATGCATAATCTCTTTCAAATCAATTTCTAAAGGCAGGTAAGTCCATTTTTCAAAGGGTTTTTTATTTTTCATTCTTTGGGGAATAAAAATTCTAAAATATTTATTCAGAAGACTACCTTTCCAAAATACCCATGAAAATTTTAAAAATCAAGAATCAGGATGACTTGCCCTCCCAAGTATTACAGAACTACAATCATTAAAAGAGTGAGACTGGTGCAAAAGTAAATAGTTCCCTAGAAGAAAAAGTAAGGCCATCTGAGAATTTAGTACATATTTTATGGTCAGTGGGCGAAAGGGTGGATCATTAAGTAGTGCTGTGATAACTGGTTAATCATTTGGAGAAAATTGAGTTATAAACTTACTTTACACCTTCCACCAAAATTAATTTCAAAGGAACTAAAGATATAAATGTAAATAATGAAAAAGTGTTCATATACAATATAGGTGAATGCATTTAGAAGGTTAGATTTGAAAAACCTTTAAGTATGATACTGTAAATAGAATCTATAAAGAAAAAATGACAGATTTGGCTACATTTTTAAAAATTAACTTTAATATAACAATAACAAAACAGGATAAACAAAATAAAAATGGAGAAATGTGATATATGTTAAAAGATAAGCAGATACTATTGTCTTTAATATATAAACAGCTATTACAAATTAAGGAAAGGAGAAGCTCTGTGATAGAAAAAATAAGCAAAGGACATACACAGATTATTTTTTTAAAAAAAACACTAGTGACAAACATAAATAGGAAAAACTAAGGAATAACTAAGGATTGCAAATTACAATGACAAAAGATTCTTTTTTCCTGCTTGAATTGGCAATAATTAAAAAGATCAGCAAGATTCACTACTGTCGAGTGTGTTTGTTGACACTAGCCTTTCTTGAGGGCTATTTGGTAGCTATCAAAAGCCTTAAAAAAGAAAAAAAAGCCTACGGAAATAATAAGGCAAATTCATAAAGAATGGTCATTGTAGCAGTTTATTATAGCAAAAATTGGAAACAAATTAAATACCTACTAATAGGAAAATGCCTAAATAAATTAAGATACATCCATACAATAAAAAGCAATTCCTTTAAAAGATTATGAAAATATATTGGTTAATATGAAAAAATTTATATTTATAAATAAAAAGTAACAAAAAGTGTATTTTTGTAAGTATAGGTATACAGGAAAAATATATTCTAAATATACTTTGGTGAATTGTCTAAAATGTTTTACTTTATCAGAACAAGAAATAATGTTTCTATTTGGGAAACCTAACTTCTCACTTCAGGGGTCCCTTTCTTCAGGAAGTTTTCCTTGACTCTCCTTTCCCCACTCCCACCTCAGCCCCGTTCTCACTGTGAGGTGGCTGGCTGACTGGTCCCCAGCTGGCCAACCAGCTCTTTCAGGACCCGTCACGGTTGATTTATCTCCATTCCTTAGGGCCTGGTACTTACTAGGTGCTCAACATGAGTGAAATGAAGAAATGAAGGAATAAATGGCCCAGTTCTCTCATGTTTCCGTGAACGATCGGTGAATTGGATGGAATCGAACTGACTGAAAAGCCCTAGGTCAGATCCCACCCGCCCCAAACTGAAGGTGAGAAGAGGAAAAGCCTAAGAGTGGGAGTCGATCAGGGTTCCTGTCTTCCTCAAGGCTCAGCAGCACCGTGATCCCGCTTAAGTTATGTGTCGCTGAACCTTGGCCGACTCTCTGAAAAGTGGAACGTCACACCGCCCCCACGGACTTCGTACCAAACAAGACAGCACACCCAAGCGTTTGGCAGAGTAGTGGTACACAGTAGGCGCTCAAAACTAGAAGCACATTGTTGGGCGATGAACACCACTCTGTCCCAGGCTCAGCTGCGCCCAACCAGAAGAGATAGGAGACCTGGCGACAATGGGTGGCCGTCTTTCCTGCGAGCTCCCTGCAGACGCCGGGCTTGATCCAACGGAGGGCTGCGGCCACTGGGGCTCTGCGCTAGTTCAGGCCGCGCTCTCAGCGCGGGTGCCCTCGCTCCCCCGCCTCCAGCTGATCCCGGGCTCACTCCTCCGATGGGGGGTCGAGGGCCCGGTAAGAGGCTGAGCACAGCGGGTCCCGTGGGTCGGAAGGGTGGGGTGCGGAGAGAGGCCTCAGGCCAGGCATCGGGCCGCCGCGCGCCGCCCGAGCCCGGGAAACCGAGCAGAACTTGGACCTGGGGTAGGGGTCTCTCCTGGTACTTCTGGGTTCAAGTTTTACCCTGTCCCCTACCAGCTGTCAGATGTGGGACACGTCACCTCGGCTCTCTGAGTCTGTCTGCTCACCTGTCAAGTGAGATAGTGGGACTCGCCTCGCAGAGGGTGGTGCGACTTAGACCCTGTAGGGGAAGCGCAAGGCGCAAGGGCCCTCGCCGTAGAGCGCCACGATGGGAAAGGTTCTTTCTGGCTGCAAAATAGTGTCGGATCCCTAGCCGTGGCCCTGGCCAGACCCGTGGCTTTGACCACGCAAAAGGGCCATTTTTGCGGGCTCAGGGGCGGGGACAGCAAACCAGGCTGTGCTGCTTCCTGTTTCGCCCCGGGTGCCCACGGCTGAGTCTTAATTAACGTGGCTCGAGAGTTGATCCGGAGGAAAATGTTGTCATGGTGTGTCTGTGTGTGTTCAGGAGTGTGCGTATCCACGCGCGTGTTCATGCGTACAAGAGAGGTTGTGCGGCCCGCGTAGACTTCTTCCAAAGGCACCTTCCCCCTTTTCTCCGCGCCCCCTTCCGGGTTAAGAGTTTCAGCCAAACTGACGGAATCTGGCGCGACCGAGGAAAGGGCGGGAGGGGCGATTTCGTCCCGGAGCCACTGGTTTGGGGATAATTACTTTTAATGTCAGAAAGATTTAGTTTAATATCATCTCTATTAGGCTGCCGGGAGGGTAATTAAACGGGACGCGCTGCAGCCGGCAAACAGATGGCGTCTGCTTGCTCCGAGGCCGCGGACAAACAGCGCAAAAGTCAATGTCTCCCGGGTCCTCCATCAGCGCCCCCAGCCCTGCTTCTACTCAGTGCCACAGCGCCTCGCCTCCAGCCTCCCCCAACCCCCTCAACCCCCAACCCCAGTCTCAACCCCAGTCTCCACTGCCTGGATGAGGGTAAGGGGTGAGTGGGGGATGGTCCAGTAACGAACACGGGTGGAGGTGGATTTTCGTGGTTGGGAGCACTCACCCGGGGATCCCAGTCTCTGGCACTGCAGAGGCGTCAGCAAATAATCCTGAGCTAAGAGGACATGTATATTTGTGACTGTGTGAGGACGGGCTTTCTGCCCTCAGCCGCCCCGTTTGTCCGGGAGCTCTGGCTTTCTCTGCCCAGGGTCCAGCCACCTGCAGCACCCCGGAGCAGGGTTAGGTCCGAGGGGAAGCGAGGGCACAGATGTGAGAGCATAAGCTCCTGTCTAGGTGTTCAGTCACCGAGGTGGGAGTTGTGGGCGTCTGAGTGAGAAGTCACAAACCAAGTGGATGTCTCAGGATGAGGACATGCTTATGAGATCGCTGTGGGACCAATGGAACTTTCTGTAGGCGTCCTCTTGGGTGGGTGGGCAGCCTCAGAGGTGAATGCACCCCCTGGGCGGTCACAGCATGCAGGTGCGAGGGCGTGTCCAGTACTGCAGAATGAGGCCAGACGTGCAGGTTGTGTGTCCAGATGTGAAGCCACACTCTGCTGTGTGTAGGGGGGGTAGCCCCTACTGCCTCAATCTGGGCATGCTCTCCCCCAACGCCCGGGCTCAGCCGGACCACCCCCTTCCGATCTGCTCCCCTCCTCAACCTCAGTCCAAATCAAGACGCCCTGAGTGGCCTGTGAGGGTGTTGAGTGCAGTGATCTCCATCCAGGACGGTTACTCTCCTCCCTCCCTGACACACTCATCACATGAGCACCCCAACCTCAGGACACCCAAAGAAAGGTTGTGGGTCCTGAACCTGTTGGGCTGTGAACACGAATAAAGAGAGCGAGAGAAGAGAGAGGGGCCTGCTGAAGGGGTGGGCAGATTCCCTCTGGTTGGGCTGGGTTCCGGGATGTGTCCTCTCCTCCTTCTAAGGAACTGAGGTTCCTTACACACTAGCGGGAGAGCTCCGGGTTCCCAAGTCTGGACCCTTGGCTCCCGCAGGTTCACTCGGACCAGAATGGGGGAATCTCAACAGTGGCTTGGTCTCAAGCTCGAAGAGGGGTGTATGGGCAACCGCCACCCGAAAGCAGGGCTGATTTCTATAGTTCATTTCGTTTGGAGTTTAAAATAATTTCTGGAAAACTTTGTCCAAGGTAGATGTAAAAGGATCTGGCTGCGGTCCCCCCTCCCCACCCACCTCGCTGCCGCTGCCGGGGTGCACTTAAAGCATAGATTTCCTTAACCTCAAAATCTCAAGGCTTCGGACGGTGGAGTCTGGGTCCTAGGCTCCTGAAGGACGTATTATCCCAGACTCACTCCCTTACTCTCACCCCACGCGAGAGACCCTACGAGCGCTCACCCCTTCCTCATTCCCAAACATTCTCAGGCTGGAATCTGTCAGGAGCGAATTGGCTGGTTTCTGTCGCTGTCACAGACTCGGTCCGGGTCAGAGAGCGTCCGGTCAATTTTCTGGAAGCTCTCCGCGCCTCTCTAGCGCACACCACCCTCTCCCTCTCCCCCATACCCTCAGCCTGGTTCTTCGGTTTGGCTTCCCCGAAGAAGCTACGCGAGGTTCGCGGTCTGCTGAGGGGCCCCGCTCGTCACGCCTTCCTCCCTGATCTCCAGCCCCAGGAGTCAGAGGCGGCTGGGTTGGCAGGGCACGACCCATTAGTCGTGCCAGGAGGAAGGGGCTGCTTCCAGAGGCCGAGTCTGCACGACCAGTACGTCTGCGCCCCAGATAGCTCCGGCCAGAAGCCCCCAGTGCTGGAAGTTCGAAAGAACAACGCGGAAACGCATGGTCTGAAGTGGAGGGAGAACGACAGGAAAACGCATGTTTTTCTTGTTAAACGAATTTTTTTAAACGAGAGAAAGAAAAGTAAACAAAAATGAGAGTGAGAACATTAGAAGACAGGAAGAAAAGGTACAGAGAATCACAGCTAGACAAACCCAAGGCGATCTCGCCCGAGGACCGCGGCATTAATTCCAGATGTTGCCATTCAAAAGGGAATTAAAATCCAAAACCTGTTACCTCCTCTGCAGACAGAGCCGTATCTCAGGGCCGTGACGTCAGGACAGGAGAGTAAGGCGAAAGTTAAAACTACTCCGGGGGACCGAAGCGACCTTGTCTCCGGCCCCAAGGACAGACGGACGAATGCGCGTCCTGTATCCAGAAGGATCTGGGGAGACAGGGAGGCCACTTTTTACTTTCGTTTAAGAAAGAAAATTAAACCGTTAATTAAAAACAACAATGACAAAATGAATCCCACCACCATGGAAAAGAAATCGAGACGCTGCAGAAATGAGGAAAGGAAAGAGCAAGAGGCAAAGGGTTGGGGTTAGGGAGGGGCTGAGAGGGGAAAGGCTCAAAGCGCAAGGGACGCGGCGGGCGCCGGCAGGAAGCGCAATCTCATTTCTCCTCTCCAGGCTCCACTTTAAAAACGGAAATCCTTACAAAACACACTTACCCTCCGTGACACCTATCGTATCAGGACTTTTAAAATAAAGGACCTGCGTTTTAAAGGTGGCAGGGGAAAAACCAAAACAACAGCCCCAACTACCCCAAATTCATCGGACTTGGGAGCACGCTGAAAAAAGCTGGAAGGAGGCAGGAAAAATCGTCTTGGCATTTATGCCATATACACCCTCCCTTCTCCACCCGCGTTCTACCCCCACCCTGACCGCGGTAATTGAATTGTCACCTGCCCCCATCTCGCCCCCGGCTGCCTGGCCAGGGCCACTTGGGAAAGGTGACCTTGCCAAGCGCACCGGGCCAGTGCGAGTCGCGCAGCCGAGCCCGCGCTCCAGAAGCCGAGGGGTTACACACGTCAACGTAGAGGCGCACCGGACACAGTAATTAAGCACAATTCACATGCTCTCGGGCGCACGGATACTACTTGTCACGATATTTTCAACGCTCCTCCTTGCACACTTTTTTCCACTCCTTCCCTGGCGCGCCCCCTCCCCTCCCCAAGGCACTCAATGGAGCTTGTGGAGTTTCGAATCTTTCGGACACTGTAGAACGCGGGGCTCCCCGGGCGCGGGCCCGGCCAATCAGAGTGCCGTCTGCCTCCCCTGGCCAATGGCAGGCTCCACATTGTTGTCCAATTCTGTCTAATGGAGCCCCAAGGAGCAACAATAGAGCGGGCGAGCGGATCATTGAGAGTCTGGCAGCGCCGGGCAACTAGGGGCCCGACTGTGCGCAGCGTCCGGTGCGCTCCGCGAGGGGACGCAGCTCGACACGGGCCAGGTCGCGGGTTCCAGCCAGCCGGTCCCTAAACAGTGCCCAGGCTCCAATTCCCTACGGAAGGGTTGGACTGCGCAGCGTTCTGTGGGGGTCCGGAAGTTCGGACATGGTGACTGAAGGAGGGTGACGTGGTCTGATAAGGGGCCGGGGGGCAAGGGGAAGAGTCCAAGAGCGCCAGCGTCGCGAGCGGACCTGGGAGGCGCGTGCTGCGCCAGCGGAGAAGGAGGATCCCCGAGCCCAAGGCAGGTAGTTGAGGGCCTCAGGGAGGGCAGGGGAGGAAGCCCGGCCTTCGGCCCTTGCTGATGAGGCCCGGGCCACGTTGGCCTTGGGGACTGTGCGGCCCTAGGGGCCTGAAAGGAAAGGCAGCGCGCGTAGGGAAGGGGTCTAGAATTCTCGGGCGGTGAAACCAGGATTCGGTCCCGGGCTCTGGCGGAGACCGGGGGATCCAGGGGAGGCCGCAGCGGAAGCTCAGAGTTGGGCCTGCTTTGGCCTTCTGGGGCCGCGGCGCAGGTGGGACTCCTGCGTTCGCTCAGGGCCCGTTCCAGAGGCCATTCCCCTCCCTTGGTGTTGCCTGCTGGGCCATCCAAGTCTCTGGAACCCAACTCTGAGACCAGAGCGCGGGAATCTGAGCCGAGCGGAGTCCCACGGGGCCCCAGGATGGGGGAGGGCGTGTCTGATGACTCGGTGCCTAAACAGGGAGGGGAGGAGAAGGCAGCGTGAGGTGGTCAGAAAAAAGGATCTCCCTCCTGCAACCCTAACTTTTGCAAGATACTTTTTCCTCCCCGACTACTACTCCAGACTACAAGGCTAAATTTTGCCACAGATTTTACTCCACCCCCACCCCTAGTTTATGCCTGTGGGTTTTTTCCCTCACGCACAGTACTCTCCTCCGCGTGGACCCGGGGACCCAGACACCTATGTCAGCTGGTTTTTGCTGTTTTCCTCACTCCTCGGGGTAGCCAACTTTGGGCTGCGTTTGCCTATCCAAAGAAAGTTTCTTCAGCTAAATTTTCTCTTTAACCCTCCTTCCCAGGCCTCCTAAACTTAGCTGTACACCTATTTTCTCCCCCACTCTCTGGAGGCCCTCACCATGGAACTTGTAGCCCCCACATTTCCACAGGTCCCTGGGCCTCTTGGCCTAACTTTGCCCCTAACTTTCTTAGCCCGCACTCCCCTTACTATTCTTTCTGTTCCTGATTTTTCTCTCGAATTCTCCTGCTCTCACGAGCCAAAAACAAACAAAAACCCCTCCAGCCCAACCGGTTGAACTCTATGCCTTGGTATCTCTCTCCTTCTCTTTACCCTTCCACGTATCTGGACATTTCGCCTCGGGTTTTCCTGTTTTGCTCTAGGCATCAATCTACCGGATCAATCAAAATTTTCTCTCTAATCCGACTCCCATCAAACAAATATTTCTCTTTACTCGCCTAACCCCAATTAAACTAAACTTTAGGCAGATAATATTTTCTTTTTCAAATCCTCGTTACATCCATCTGAACCAGTGACTTTCAACCTTTGTTTAAAAAATGTTTTTTTCCCCATCGGAACTGCTGATTCAAACGAAATCGTACACCCAACGCGTAAATCAGGTATAAGAAGAGCTCTGGTGGGAGTAGGGTGTGGAGCTCGGCCTTAGAGGAGGGCTCCGAAGGCACCTCCTCCCAGCAATTTGGCAACCAGTAGCCAAACTTCTGCAGCGGGAAGTTCCATTTCTAAGGCTGGGTTCCTCGACTGTGCTTTAGCTTCGCGCACCGCACACTCCTCACCGCAAGTCTCTTCCCCCACCCCACGGTCTTCCACGCCAGGTCCTGACATGGAGCTGCGCTCGGAACTGCCCAGCGTGCCCAGCGCAGCGACGGCGGCGGCGACAGCGACGGGGCCGCCCGTGGCGTCTGTGGCGTCGGTGGCAGCTGCAGCCGCAGCGGCCGCCTCGCTACCGGTGAGCGTGGCGGGCGGCTTGTTACGGGCGCCGCCGCTATTGTTGCGGGCGGCGGAGAAGTACCCGCGGACCCCCAAGTGCGCGCGCTGCCGCAACCACGGCGTTGTGTCGGCGCTCAAGGGCCACAAACGCTACTGCCGCTGGAAGGACTGCCTGTGCGCCAAGTGCACGCTTATCGCCGAGCGCCAGCGCGTCATGGCGGCGCAGGTGGCGCTGCGCAGGCAACAGGCGCAGGAAGAGAACGAGGCGCGCGAGCTACAGCTGCTGTACGGCACTGCTGAGGGTCTGGCTCTGGCCGCTGCCAACGGTATCATCCCGCCGCGACCCGCCTACGAGGTCTTCGGCTCTGTGTGCGCCGCCGACGGCGGGGGGCCAGGAGCCGCAGCGCCAGTGGTGACCGGCGGCGGCGCAGCGGGCGCCGGGAGCTCAGGTGAGAGCACGACCCCGCGGGGAGGAGAGGGGAGCAGGGACGCGTGCGCGGCCCAGGGACGTGGCTCAGTACTGAAAGAGTAGAATTCCCTTCTCCAAACGTCCCGACTACTGGAGTTCAACGCGCACCAGCCCCTAATTTGGGTCATAGACACGTGAACTCTCCTTTCCCCACTTTCTGAAGCATTTGCAGTTTTCTCCTTTCTTTCACCGCAGGCCCAAATGTGAATTCTTTAATCTTATCTCCCTACCAAAAGCAGGCAGGTCTCAGCGTCCTGGCTCACTTCGCTCGGTATTCTCCCCAGCGCAGAAACCCGCGCGTGTTCCCTTTTTCTTCGTTCTGTACCTCTCCACACGCTGCGGTTCCTTCCGCTCAATCTCAACTCTCTTAGGAAAGCCGACCCTCTCCAAGTCCCTCCCGAGTCCCGCATTGCTTTCTCTGGGTATTGAAGACATCTCGTTTCTTTTCCCCGTGTAATTCCTTTTCTCACGTTCCTAATGCTCCCCGGACAACCGCAAGCTGCGCCCGTTCCTTCTTTCTAGCTTCTTTCCCCACTTGTCCCGGGTTTCTCAGAGTACGAGTTCTCTCACTTCCTTCGATCCTCTTTCCTCTTTAACATTTACTCCCTGCCCCACTCTCTTCTTCAAAACTCCCTTGGCTTTTTCTTCGGAGGTAGGAAATTAGGCCAGGGCTCTTCCAGGGCCCTCTCAGCTCTCAGCTTTGGGAGGGAAGAACTTCTTAGGTCTTAATTTGGAAAGGTGGCTTGGAAATAAGGACTCTAGTTTTTCCTGTAGAGAGGCTTGGATCTTGTAGATAGATGCCCAAGGCGCTTTCCTTTACAAGCTATGCTGCCCAGGGCCAGACTGCACCCAGACCTGGACTGGCTCTTGGAATCGCAAAGGTGGAGTGGGGTCTTCTATACAGTGTGTGGTGTAGATCGAAGTTATGTTGGCTCCTGCTGGAACCCCAGGCCAGGCCACTTCTCCAAGGCAGGGCAGGGCTAGGAAGGGAAATAAGGGTGGAGGTATTGGGGCACAGATGTAGGAAGAGGGGCACTGGACATTGAGTTTACAGGGCACATGTGGTTAGGGTTCTTAGTATACAGAAAGAGAGCGCTCCCTGTGGGCAGGGAAAGAGAGACGGGCTGTAGGGGCTCGGAGAGGAAGGAATAGTGGAGCAAAAAGAAAGAGGGGCACTGGAGCCCACTGGATGAAAGTCGTGGGGCTCAGAGGGAAAGGAAACTGGGATGCAAAGGGCTGGGGTGCTGTAAGTTCGGTCGCCTTCCGGCTCCTAACTGCTCCTCACATCCCTCTTCTCCCCTCCCAGAGGCCAAGTTACAGAAGTTTGACCTGTTCCCCAAGACACTGCTACAGGCAGGCCGCCCGGGCAGCCCACCGCCGCCACCCGGGAAGCCCTTATCACCAGACGGTGCAGACTCGGGTCCCGGGACATCGTCTCCGGACGTGCGGCCGGGCTCGGGCTCCGAGAACGGCGATGGCGAGTCCTTTTCGGGGTCACCCCTGGCCCGGGCCTCCAAGGAGGCAGGTGGCAGCTGCCCGGGCAGCGCTGGCCCCGGAGGCGGCGGCGAAGAGGACAGTCCGGGCTCCGCCAGCCCTCTGGGCTCGGAATCCGGTTCGGAGGCCGACAAAGAAGAGGCAGAGGCTGCGCCCGCGTCAGTGCTGGGCGGGGGCCCGGGTCCACGGCAGCGGACGCCGCTGGACATCTTGACGCGCGTCTTCCCGGGCCACCGGCGAGGCGTCCTGGAGCTGGTGTTGCAGGGCTGCGGTGGCGACGTAGTGCAAGCCATCGAGCAAGTGCTGAACCACCACCGTGGGGGCCTGGTGGCCGGCCTCGGCCCCGCCGCGCCCCCTGATAAGGCCGCGGTGGGTGCCGTAGCAGCTGCGGAGGACGGGTGGCCAGGCCGCGTCGACGCCGCCGCTGCGGGAGGACCCGGGCTGCCCGCGCCGCTGCAGCCGGGCCCCGCTGCACCTCCGCACCACAGACCTTTGCTGGCCGGCGCCATGGCTCCCGGGGCGCTGGGCTCGCTGAGCAGCCGCTCGGCCTTCTCTCCTCTGCAGCCCAACGCCAGTCACTTCGGCGCCGACGCAGGTGCTTACCCGCTGGGTGCGCCTCTCGGCCTCAGCCCCCTGCGCCTGGCCTACTCCGCGGCGGCGGCGCACAGCCGCGGCCTGGCCTTCATGGCTCCTTACTCCACGGCCGGCCTGGTGCCCACACTCGGCTTCCGCCCTCCCATGGACTACGCCTTCAGTGATCTCATGCGCGACCGCTCGGCTGCCGCCGCTGCTGTGCACAAGGAGCCGACCTACGGCGGCGGCCTGTACGGCCCTATGGTCAATGGCGCCCCTGAAAAGCAGTAGGGTAAGGGCCCTGGCAGCCGGGCGGCCCCCAAACTGGGACCCAGCCTTGTCCCCGCGGGCCGCCGGCCCCTCTTCGCCCGGTGTGCTCTCTGCGCTCTGACCCAGGGGTGGCCCTCTCCGCTCCAAGGTGGTTTTCAGTTTTGTTTTGAAGGGTGGGTGGGGAGAGCTGAGCAAAGGGGAGCAGCTACAGAGGCAGATCTTCTCAGAGGAGGTGCGCGGCCCGGATCCTCTCTCCCCTCTCCAAGGTGCATCCCCTCTCCAAGGCTTCCCAGCTCTTCCAAAGGCGACAAATCTGAATTCAGAGGCTGCGGCCGCCGTGCACGCCCCTGCCTCTCATTTAGCTACACCCATCCTGCCCGCCAGTCTGCGCGCTCAAATGGATGGCAGGATAGTCCGCGAGTCTGTCTTCTGTGTCTCCCCCTCCGTTTAAGAATTTTAAATATGCGCTCTAACAAATATAAATTTAGGATGTATAAATCTCTTGGCACTGAGTCGAGTCTTTGGGACACATATATATCGATATCAATTGTACAAAAAAAGGAAACAAGTTCTAAGGTGCACTTTCCTCGTTTCGGTATTTGTCGCTCTCTTTGTTGCTTATGCCGATAAGCATGGGTTTCCTTGGTGCAGTGTGAGTTTTTATACATGTATAAATCTATATGTAATTATACATATATATACAAGCCAGTGTATAATGTTATAAAATGGAATTCTAAGTTATTAATTGTAATCTGTAGGTGACCTCGGTATTAACGTGAAGAATATTCAAAAACAAGCAAAAAAAACGGACAAAATGGAAAAAAAATTAGACTATGCGCGAATTGTACTTATCAGGTTTTATAGATTAAATATATTGTAAACTCGGGACGAATACTGCACACCCGCCCCTCTGCCTGGGCCGGTCTCTCCCTAAGGAGCCGTCAAGATGCGAATTGAAGCAGAAACAGAGCGACGTGTGACTGAGCCAGACCCGTCTGCCCGAAGGCCCATCCCGGTCTCCTTGGACTCGCCAAACGCCCTAGGGCCGGCGGCGGGGAACGCTGCTGCAGAGAATGGCTCACTTTGTGCTTTTCTTTGCATAGACATGAGCTAGAAATAAATGTTATTTTCTAAGAAAACAACACTGAATCCCGTCCCGCTCCTCGGGCGGCCGGATTGAAAAGGTCTTGATTTCCCACTCGGGCAGCGGTGCCAGGGAGAAACTTGACCGAAGTCCGGCTGGTGCTCGGACCCTCGGAGGTGCGGGGCGAGGAAGGGCCTCGGGGAGCGATGCCGGACGGATGAGAACTCCGGGAGGAGCGGCGCCCGCTGCGCTTCGCAGACCCGGGTCCCTCCCACTCCCGGCTTGGGCGCGCGGGCTGCGGCAGGGTGGCCTCGCCAGTGTCCTCGGTCCCTGGATCGCGAGCCTTCCCCGAATCCTGCGAGGCTCGCAGCAGGTTCCAGTTCTCCCCGGGGCTCACATTTGGGCGCAGCTTGGGTCTCCCACTGCGCGCCTCCCTTCTCAGAGAGGTTTGGCACCAAGGACGGCGGAAGTAGCAGCTGGGGAGGGAAGACTGCGACCGTTCTCCCACAGAGAGTTATTTTCGGGTGTTACTGGGAGTTCTTTTGGGGGTGGTGGGGTGCTGCTCTCACCTGAGGCAGTGTAATCCGAGAGTGGAGGTGAGGACGCGCCTTCCAGCGAGACCTCACTTTGCACCCCTTTTACTTTCCCTCCTTACGCGGATCTGAGCAAATGAGGGGATCCCGGGCCGACCCTCTACTCAGGCGGTCATCCTGCTCCCGACAGGGTGACTCCCCCTCTTCGGAAAACAGGGTGCCCCCTCCCCTAAGCTGGCCCCGGCGACTTCCCAAGGTAAACTTCTGGGGCCGGCTCGAGTTCCGCCAGGCGGTGAAACTTAATAGCAGGACAAGAAAACGGTTTAATAAAGAAGGGCTTTAATAGGGAACTAATTTGATTGAGTCTCCTAATTCCACTTTAATTGGAAAGGGGTTTGGCTGTTTGGTTATAAAGTGCGAGGGTGACGAGGAGATGGAAGTGGGGGGAGAAGGAGCGAGAGAAGAAAGATGGGAGCAGGGCAGATGAGAGAGAACAGAAGAGGGAGAGAGGAGAAAGGAGAAAGGAACGTGGGAAGAGTTACTCATAAGACGCGAGGAAGGCGAGAGAAAGCGCAGGGAGCATGTAGAAGTGTGAACTTTCTTGCCCTTCAGCGCTGCGCCCTCTCAAGCCCCAGCGCCCTCCTCCCACTCCAGGTTTCCGCAGGCCTCTATTCCTCTCTCAGCCCGCGCAGCCGTCCCCATCCCAGCCTCTGCCCTCATCCCACCCAAGGTGAACTGAACCTAAGACCTCTCTGGGTTTCTTGATTCCACTGGATGTCCCGGAGCCAAGCTGGACCCGAGGGGGCGGCCTGTGGGCCCGTGTTATCCACTTTCAAGAACATTTGGAGCTTCCTACATTTCAAGATTATTCTTTTAGTTTATCCTCAAAGCAAACCGGGAAGAATGTAGTGAGTGATTGTCGGCTCCGCTTCACAGAGGAGGAAATAGAGGTCCAGAGTGGTTTAGGGACTTGTCTAACTATTCTCGGACCATAGATCTCTCCTCCTCTCCAGTCCCAGCGGGCCTACTCCTCTTTCATGAATCGGTTTCTGCTGGCCCATAGTGGGGGCTCTGCGGAAAGCCCCTCCCCGGGTACTCATGCCACCAAGAGCCGGCCTCTTGCTCCTTGCTGTAAACATCTTGGGTAGAGCTCAGAATGGTTCGAGTGGTGGAAGTTCGTGTGGGTAGGGTAGGGGCGTTCCCAAGTTCCTCACCTCCCTGCCTGGCGTGTCTCCGTGGCCCAAGCCTCGCGATGGAAACCCAGGGCCGTTAGTCACAGCCTTGACTCCTGGTAAAGTCCTGCACCCACGCGTGCCCCTGACCCCACTGGCCACTGCGCAGTCAGGAAGACTGAGGCTCAGACACCGACAGTGCCCTGCCCACAGTTGCACATCCAGGCTCCGAGGAGCCAGAATCAGAACTCAGGATGCCCAAGCCAGGTTGCTGGGTGGCAGTGGAGTGGCCGAGGGGGTGGGGTGAGTGGAGGGTCGGCGTGGGTGGGTGAGGAAGCGACTCCGGTTCTGGGAGCTTCAGCCGAGGGTGGGAGGGGGCTGGGGCCTGAGCGCCGCCGTGATCCCCGCAGGGAGGAGCTTGGGGTTCCTCAGTTGCAGGCTGTGCTCGCGC
Organism: Rhinolophus ferrumequinum; assembly: GCF_004115265.2. Classification (NCBI taxonomy): domain Eukaryota; kingdom Metazoa; phylum Chordata; class Mammalia; order Chiroptera; family Rhinolophidae; genus Rhinolophus; species Rhinolophus ferrumequinum. The sequence continues at coordinate 35,991,642 of NC_046292.1, read as the reverse complement.
ACCCCTGATGCCCGTGGACATTAGCGGGAAAGTCACCTCTTTTCTGCGGGGAGGGGAAGGTAGGATGGGGTCTCTACTGTCCACGCTTATTCCCTAACTCTCCGCTAAGTCTGCTGGACCTGCCCCTGGCCTGGGCATTGGCGGCACTTGGGCCTGAATCTCCTGGGGGAGCTCGGACTGTTGGGGAGACAGACTAACCAAGTGATAGTTGTTTTTCAATTATTTCTCTTCTTCTCCCACTCCTCCTTTCCCTCCTCCTTCTCTTTCTTCATAACAACAGCAGCAGCTACACACTATTGAGTTCCTACTGTGTGCCAAGTCCAGTACTAAGCACGGTTTACACAGGCTCCTGCTTAGTGGGTGACAGAGAGCCAAGAGCTGGGATCCAGGCTCCGTTGCTAGCTAGGTTTATTCATTCATGGATTACTTCAGTCAGCAAATATTTACCAAGTACTTACTGTATGCCAAACCCAGTTCTGGCAGCTTGGGATACACAATTGTGAAAATGAGCACCATTCCTGTCCTCTAAAAATTCAGTGTGGTGGGGCCCAGAGGCCACTAAACAGGCGAGGCAGAAGCACTGATCAAGGAAAGGCCAGTTAGGCAGGGCGCTTCACCGCGGTGTCCTCCATTTGTTGCGGCTAATAGTACTGTCCGCCTCTCTGCGTGCTGTGAGGATTAAATGAGATACTATGCAAAAAACTCTTAGCTCAGTGTCCACTCATTAGGTGTTCGTTCTTATCATTCTCAGATCCTTTGATGTGGGTATTGTTTCATTTCACAGAAAAGAAAATAGCTCAGAGGGATTGAATGGCTGGAGCAAGTTATGCTTATAAATCCTCTCAAGTGTCAACAGGTTATGGGACATGCCCTGCCCAGAGCAAGTGGCCACAGAGAAGGGTCATCAGATGGGAGAGTGTAGGTTCTGGAAATGCTTCTGAGAGGAGGTGAGGCTGCAGCTGAGTCCTGAGGGCACTAGTGAGGGGCAGCATTGTGATTTATGGCAGGGATTTGGTGAGGGAGTGAAAGGTACCTCTGGAGCAGCAGGTGGAAAGGTGGGACGTGGGGACTGCTTGTGATGTTGGACACGCAAGTCAGAGGTCAGCTCATGGAGAACCTAACGCACCAGGGTAAGGGACCTGGGTTTCAGAGTGAGCGTACTGGGAGCCACTGACAGCACTGCCTGGTAAGATGTGCATTTGGATTGGATGGATTGCTAGGTGGAAGTAGCACCAACAATGATGAGTGGGAGCAGGGACAGGGAGAGAAGAAGTTGGCTTCAGGAACAGCAGGAAGCCAGACTCTCCACTGTTGATCCAATGTGGGGTGGGGTTGAGCCAGGAGGAGGGCTCAGAGCTGAGTCCCAGGTATCTGGACTGGGGACTTGTTGTGGGTGACACTCAAAGTTGTGGGACACTGGAGGAGAGATAAGAACGGAGGGTGAGGAAAAAGTTCAGTGTTCAACATACAGAGTTTGAGGGGCTTATGGGGACTGTAGATGTGGGCACCAAATGGTAGAGTCAGCGTGTGGGTGGCAGCAGGACCTGGGAGGGGTGAGGTGGCCCAGCACTTCCCCATAGGACACAGGACTCCCTTAGTGGAGGCCACGGGTTTGGGGGTGGGGTTGTTGAGACTCCAGACATTAGAGTTCTGCCTCTCATCATTTCTGTTCATGCCAAGAAGCCTAGCCTCTTAAAATCATTCTCTTAATATTTTGCACCGCGTAAAGGTCATCGTCCTGGAGCAAGACCCTAGGCAGCCTGTCCCTGGATTTACTGTAACACCAAGGAAGCTTAAACTTCACGGTTTCCCACCTGTACAGGTAGGTTTCTTTCTACCTGTCCCTGCCCTCTACTCCCTGAAGCTTTGGCATCAGTGATTTTTCTCCTCTCTCCCCACTTGTCCATCCCCACCTCCCCATGCCCCTGCATTCTAGCCACACCGAGCGTCTCAGAGTCACTTAACAGACCATGAACAATGTTCCTGCTGCTTTGCCCATGCAGGGCGCTCTGCCTGCAAAACGCTTCCTTTTTATCCTCACCTCTCCCAAGGCTCAGTGACACCCAATGGAGTTTAAAGTTCAGGACTCGTCCCCTGTGCAGGTCCCTTCCAAGGTCTTACACTTTGAGCACATGGTAAGTAGTCACTTTTTCCCTTAAAGTTTCAGGCCCCATTAAAAAATTCATCTGCCACTGCCCACCTTAGTTCACACCTTCTAGCTTCCTGTGACTGTTAATTATTGCTGCATAATAAATGACCCTAAAATTTAATGACTTAAAGAAATAACCATTTTATTATCTAATGATTTTTGTGGGTCGAAATTTTGGGCAAGGCATGGCTGGGTCATTCTTTTGTTCTGTGTGGTGTTGATGGCGATCCCTTGGTGGTATTCAGGTGATAGATCTGTTGGTCTGGAGGGTGATGGCTTCAGTCACATGTCCGGTGCCTTTGCATGGATGGCTGGAAGGCTGGCCTCAGCTGGACTGTTGACTGGAGGACCGACAGGTAGCCCTTCTGTCATGGTGGCTTCAGGGGGTCAGACCTCTTACATGTTGACTCAGGGTTCCAAGAGCAGATGTTCCAGTGAACACAGTGAAAGCTACATGGCTCTTTGTGACTTCACTTTATAGGTCAAAGAATGTGACAAAACTCTACTCTTTGCAAGTGACTGACACCCATGTCACACTGACTTTAAAAAGAGAGAGTTGACATCCTGCCTCCAGTGCCCGCAGGCTTCTGCAGGGAATAGGGCTTGCCTGCTGGAAAACCAAGCTTTCTGGAGAAAGCCCATTTCAGCCCTCCATAATATTTGTTTTAGCATTTTAGGGTGGAGCTTTATAAAGCATGTTACATGCTTTTCCATTTTCTTTTCCAAGGGACAAGAATTTGAGATGCTCCAAGCATTCCTTGATTCAAATTCATCCTGGGATGTGCTATGATAGATAGGGCTGTGGGATCTTATTGGAGTGAGAGTTCACTGGTTCTGACACTAACAGGCTCCATATGTCTGGGATTTTCTGATGCATTTTTAATTTTGAAAACATTTTATTATGAAAAATTTCAAGCATATAAGAAAGTAGAGAGAAGAGTATAATAAATCCTTATGTATTCCTCACATAATTTAAATACTTATTAACATTTGCCATATTTGTGTCACCTAAGTTTTTCTTTGAAGGATTAAAAGTAAATTATAGATATTGTGAAATTCCACTGTGAAATACCTCAGGATGCATCTCTAAAACATGAGACATCTTCTAAAAAATCATAATATCATTAATACACTATCAATATTAAAAATAATTCCTTTATATTACCTGATATCTAACATAAAGATTCACCCAATTGTCCCCATAGGGGACTTATTCATTCATTCATTCATTCATCATTCATTCATTCATTCATACTTTACAATTGATTTGTTCAAACCAGGATTTGGTGATTTATAGCCGACACTATGAGAGCCCCACTCATATCCCTTGGACTTTTCAGTCCACTGATTTCTAGCTTCCAGGATCATTTTCTCTATGTCTAGGGCCTTTTATTCCAGAACCACAGAAGAGAATGGCATAACAGAGTTGGGGTGATGGGAGCCATCCTTCTCAGAGTACTGCATTATTTGTAGAGAACTTAAAACAGTAATAAGATGAACGACAAGTTGATCTGCTTTTTAAATCATCACCATAGCCCAGCAATTCTGAACAATCTCAGAGATAAAATATTACTCACCTCAAAAAACTCCTGTTGGTGGTCAAAGTTCTAAACAATCTTGGCAGTGATTGTTGAGTTTAAATTATATGTGCACATGTGTCTATACAGATATATACACACACATATAAATATATATTTATATATTTCTTTATAGAATATCTTGAATGGTTACTTTATTTTTTGTTTACATATAGCAAAATTGACTTTTTTCTTAGTACATTTCTAAAAGTTGAACACGTACAGAGATGTGTAACCACCATCACAATCACGATTCAGAACATTTCCATCACCTTAGAAAACTTCCTTGTGCGGCTCCTTTACAATCAAACCTTTTCCCAACCCCTAACACCTGGCAACCACTGACCTGTTCTTTGTCGTTACAGTTTCTTCTTTTCCAGAATGTTATATAAATGGAATTATACAGCATGTAGCCTTTTGAGACGGGCTTCTTTCAGTCAGCATAATGCCTTTGAGGTTCACCCACCTTGTCGCATGTGTCAGTCAGTAGTCCATTCCTATTTATTTCTGCATAGTATTCAATTGTCTGGCTGTACCAGAGTTTGTTAATCCATTTACTGTTGAAAGACATTTGGGTTGTTTTCCTTTTTTGGTGATTATGAATGGAGCTGCTATAAACATTCATGAACAGGCTTTTGTGTGATCGTAAGTTTTCATTTGTCCAGAGTAAACACTTGGGCATATGTTTGCCAGGTCATATGATAAATGAATGTTAAACTTTATGAAGTATTGCCAAACTGTTCTCCAGAGAGGCTACACCAGTTTGCATTCTCATCAGCAACATATGAGAGTTGCCACATTAGTGTACTTGGTTTGGGTCCTTCTTTGTCACTTGTTATATCCTTTGTTTTAAAGTCTATTTTGTTTAGTGTCAGTATTGCTACTCCAGCTTTCTTTTTTTTTTTTCATTTCTATTTTCATGGTATAACTTTTTCCATCCCTTTACTTTCAGTCTATGTGTGTCTTTCAATCTGAAGTGAGCCTCTTGTGGGCAGCATATGTAAGGGTTTTGTTTTCTTATCTATTCAGCCACCCTATGTTTTTGATCAGAGGATTTAATTCATTTACATTGAAAGTAATTGTTGATAGATATGTAGTTATTGCTATTTTATTATTCATATTTTTTAATCTTTTTTTTTTAATCTTAAAGAAGTCCCTCTAACATTCTTTGTAATTCTGGTTTGGTGGTGAGGAACTCCTTTAGCTTTTTCTTGTCTGGGAAACTCTTTATCTGTCCTTCCATTTTAAATAATAGCCTTGCTAGCTAGGTAAAGTACCCTTGGTTTAAGATCCTTGCTTTTTATCACTTTGAATATTTCCTGCCATTGCCTTCCAGTCTGCAGTTTCTGTTGAGAAATCAGCTGACAATCTTATGGGAGTTCCCCTATAAGTTACTAGTTGTCTTTCTCTTACTGCTCTTAGGATTCTCTCTTTATCTTTAACTTTTGTCATTTTAATTATAATGTGCCTTGATATGGGCCTGTTTGTGTTCATCTTGTTTGGGACTCTCTGCACTTCTTGGGCTTGTATGTCTATTTCCTTCTCCAGGTTAGGAAAGTTTTCACTCATTATTTCTTCAAATAGGTTTTCAATCCTTTGCTTTCTCTTTCTCCTTCTGGTAGTATGATGCAATTGTTGTTATGCTTGATATTGTCCCAGAGGTCTCTTTAACTCTCTTCATTGTGCTTTATTCTTTTGTCCTTTTGCTGTTTGGATTGGGTGTTTTATGCTACCTTGTTTTCCAAATCACTGATTTGATCCTCTGCTTCATCTAGTCTGCTGGTGATTCCTTCTAGTGCATTCTTCATTTTAGTTATTGTATTCTTAATGTCTGACTGCTTTTAAAATAGTTTTTGTGTCTATTTTTATGCTTGTCATCTCTCTCTCTCTCTCTCTCTCTCTCTCTCTCTCTCTCTCTTTTTTAAGGAGGGCACAGCTCACAGTGGTCCATGTGGGGATCGAACTGGCAACCTTAGTGTTATTAGCACTATGCTCTAACAAACTGAGCTAACCAGCCACCCCTGTGCTTGCTATCTCTTTATTGAAGTTCTCACTAAGTTCCTTGAGCACCCTTATAACCATTGTTTTGAACTCTGTCTCTAGTAGGTTGGTTGCCTCCATTTATTTAGTTGTTTTTCTGGAGTTTTCTCCTGTTCTCATTTGGGATGTATTTCTTTGTTTCCTCATTTTGGCTGCCTCTCTGTGTTTGTTCCTATGAATTAGGTATAGCTCTGCTACGTCTCCCAGTCTTGCCGGGTGGTCTTATGTAGTAGGTGCCCTGTGGGGCCCAGTGGCACAGTCTCCCTGGTCACCTGTGCTGGGTACTCCAGGAGTGTCCCTTGTGTAAGTTGTACCCTCTTATTATATTTGAGCCTTGATTGCTATTGTCATGTCAGTGGGTGGCATTGGCCGTCAGGCTGATTGGCTGTGGGGTTTGGCCACATCCACAGCTTATGGACTGCTGTGCGGGGGTGGGGGGAAGAGGGGCTTACCACACAGAGTGGGATTAACTCCAGGGGGCTCTAGTGCCTGTTGAAATTGTCCTTCCAGTATGCTGCTTGTGGGTGGTGCTCTACTGAGTTCTGAAGCCAACCTCCAAGTATATTGGTTCTGGGGCCTCTTGGGAGGGGCTCCAGTGCAGGCCCAGATCATCCACTGCCTGTGACTGGCCGGGGACCACCTGATAGGAGCTACAAATCAATCCATTGTTGGTCACTGCCTGTGCTGGACCTGGAGGCTCATGGGAGAGGCTATGCTGTAAACTGAGGACAGCTGCCATCAGTAACAGGTCTGGGGTAGCTCTACAAATAGCCAGCTGCTGGTTGTCAGTTCCCATAAGGTTCAGTTGCTGATAAGTCCTTGTGCAGTGTGGAGTTGGGTGTGGTGGGATCTCAATGAGTAACCAGGCTGGAGCAAGCAGAGCTCACCAGGCCAATCAGATTCAGATTTGGCCAGAGGGGGCAGGCTCAACACAGGAAAGATGGCGCCCGCCTGTCAGCGTCCTGGGAAGAGGGCCCCACACAGGGAAAATGGCGGCTATCTTCCTTCCAGCCCTTGACCGATGCCACATACGTCAGTCTGCCCCCCATATGTCTCCGAGGCCCCCTGAGTCACCGTCCTTCCGCCGGAGCCCAAGGTGAGTGCCTGCGAGCGAGTGAATCTGTGTCGGGCCATTTAAGAGGATGCCTGGGTTCCCGGCAGTCTTCCGCCCCACCCAGAAGGTTGGAATCCCCACTGTTTTTCACAGTCAGATGTTGTGAGGGCTCCTCTTCCTGGCACTAGTACTGTGGGCTGGGGTCTGGTGTGGGGATGGGGTTCCCTGCTCCTCCGTGGGGAACCTCTGTGGCTGAGATATCCCTCCCAATTTTCATCCACCACATGGAGGGTTGGGGCTCATGTCTCTGCCCCTCCTTCTGACATGCCTTCTTTATATCCTTAGTTATAAAACTTCTGTTCAGCTAGACTTCAGATGGTTCTCCAGGTTGATTGTTCTATAGTTTAAATGTGTTTACAGGATGAGGCAAGCACAGGGTATTTTAATTCCTCCATCTTGGATCCTTTCTATATAAATTTTAAAATGTATTTGTCTATATCTGCAAAATCTCTTGCTGGGATTTGTTGAATCTGTAGATCAATTTCAATTTCAAGGGAGAATTGAACTTTTAATTATATTGAGTATTCCAACTCTTGAACATACGTCTCTTCCTCCATTTAGATCTTCTTTCATCAGCACTTCATGGTTTTCAGCATACAGATACAGAAATAGATATAGAAATACCTTGTGTTAGATGTAGAAATACCTAACTACAGTATTTTGGGTTTTTTTTTTGAGTAAATGCTATTTAAAAAATTTGGTTTCCAATTGTTCATTGTTATCTGTATAGTTATACATTTGGTATTTGTATGCATACATTGTATCTAACAGCTTTGCTAAACTCACTTATTAGTTATAGGAGCTTTTTTTTGTATATTCTTTGGAATTTTCTATATAGATAATTATGTCATTTATAAGCAGGCATAGTTTTACTTCCATGACTATGTTGAATGGGAGTGGAGAGCCTTGCCTCGTCTCATTCTTAGGGAGAAAAGATTCAGTCTTTCACCATTAAAATAATGTCGCATCCCCACCGCCTCTGTGTTGCTAACCAGCCAGGAAGGGGGCTCCAGAGACCATTTAGGGTGGTCCTGGTACCTTCTTCTCTGCCACCCAGCCCCAGGAATATTAATTCTGGGTGTGCTGTTCTGGGTTTCAGGCTGCCTTTAAGTCCAGGCTGGGAGATATTGGAGGAGTAAAAAACAAGGAAACTCACGCCTGGATTAGTGGTTCTTCCAGTTCTGGTTTCCTTCCCCAACTCTCCTGCTATTACCTTTCAGAGTCTTCAGAGAGCTGCTCCATGTGTTCTCTCTGGGAATTTTTTGTTGCGTACAGTGGGAGCGACAGGGTGGAATGTGCCTACTCCATCTTAACTGGAACCAGAACCCAATGATCACTTTTTAATTACTTGTCCTTTAATAAGCATTGTATTCTACAATTAATTCAGAGGAAGCCAAGTTACACAGTCTGCTCCCAACATATGCAAACTCAGCTACATGCATTTGTTTCAGGGATAAGTTTGTAAACGTTTTGGAATCATTGGAGCTTGGAATCATTGGAGGCCCAGTTCATTATTACTCCAACCTCTGTGGAACTACGTATTCCTGTGTTAAACAACAGATTTGAAATAAAAATAACATGGTGAGTGTAAAGATGAAGAATCAGAACTTGAATTAATTCTGTCACTGTATGTGACCTCTTGGAGATTTTATTTGTGTTTAAATTTTAAAACAGTAAAACAAAGTGTGAAATTTGACGTGCAACATTTTTGTTTGGTGAGCAGGGTGTATTTTAGGTAAAAGTCAAAGATATTAATCCCAAACCCTTATTTGTGCCTTGTAAAATCTTTCTATGAACTTTTATGGAGTTTGCAATTTTGGAAGTGTTTATTAATGTGTGAATTTTTTTTAAACTTTGGAAAAAAATTATCCATTTTTTCCAATATCACCTTATCTATTGAAAACGCTGCAGACGATAGGCATATCAGTGAAACAGACAGTGCCAGGCAAATGAAGCTGTGTGCACAGTATGGAGAAGTTTTGAAAGTTAATAATAACTTCTGAAATCCTGTGCAATCTGAAAGATAGCATGGACATAAGAGGATCAACTCATCCTTTGTTCTTTGCGCCACGTGATTTGTTTTTATGAATTATATTTTATTATTGGGTGTGAAATTTTAGATGAGGTTAAAAGGACACAAAGATATTTGCAAAGAGCCAGAATAAGCCTTGAACAATATATAGTAAAACTCACGCTTGAAGATCAGCACATAAAAATTGTGGAGAAGGCCTTTGTACACACAAAATGAAAGGAATGGAGATTTACAAGGAAAGAAAGAATCAAATTTTGAAGCAGAATACCAGGAGAAATGACAAAAGATGCCAGAAGAAATAACAAGACAATCTTTGAGTGCTTTGATCATTTCTACCAAGAACTGGATACTCATTCCAAAGCAATGACTCAGATAATGTCAGTATTTGCTGTCATTCAGCCATTTTATCTCATTTTGCAGAATAAAAATGGAGGGTTTTAACCAAGCATAATAGAATGATGAAGATACTCTAGTGGAAAATTTCAACTCTGGAGACAATTGAAATCTACTAGATTTCATCCTCCCCAAAACAAAATAATATACAGTAGTATCACGTCTGGAATTTGTTGTGAAATGGATTTTTATGAATCTCTGATGATCTATTTATGGTTGCTTCATGTACAGGAGACTTTTCAAAAATTAAGACTAATGGAAAGGAATAAAGATAGATTGATAAGTTATACTATATTAATATTTAGTTTATTTAACCTGAATGTGAAGAAGATAGTTTTGATGAAGTCATGGCAAATTTGCAAAAGTTAAGGCTTGAAAACAAATTATATTGTTGTTCATTGTTGCAATAGATTGATTAGGGTATGTTTTCTCTTTTAAAAAATATGTTAATGTATTTAGAACGCTTTTGTCTCTCCTTTTTCATTTTTGGTATGTAATATTTTATTATTAATTTTTTATGTTAATGGTATGATTATATATGGAAAGTTCAACAAAAAAATCATCTAGCTGTTCACATTTCTTTTCTATCCATGATCATTTTTCATTTTACTTCATACCAATTATTGAAAATCAACTTTTGTATAGGGAAAGGGGCTGCTAAAATGTAATCCAGTGCAGGTTTTTCTCCTTTCTATCAGCTGCTTGTTGTAAACCTCCTAAGAATCTAAAGGTGAAGCTGATGGAGAGGCTGCAATGAAATAGAGGTGGGAGACATGGGATTTGGATCACCAATTTGTATCTTCTGGACCTTTGCAAGCATAATACCAAATGTACCATTGACATCATATGATAGAATTGTTGGTGGATTGATAATACCTACCTCTTGATAAGCATCTCTGATTTCATAGTCGTCTGATATTCTCGGTCGGGTACTTAGTTCCTCTGAAGGCCCAATAGCATGCCAGGAGCTTGTTTGTGCGTAGTGAATACTTCTCTGCTGCAGAAATATGAATAGCATTCCTCCAGAATCCCAGAAGTCTGAATCCCTTATTTGGGGGCTTGTCAGAGGTTCCGTATGATGTCCTATCTACCATGGACACCTCTAACACCATTGGGTTTACTGAGTCATATGGCCCAAGGTTCAAGACAGCTCTTATAGCAACCTGAATCAGCTGTAGAACCCTTTCAAAATAGGTAAATTTCTAAGTCACCCAATAAATGGATTAGAACAGTATACTTAAGAGTGGACTGTCTGCAAAATCCAAGGGCTTAGCAAAGAGTTCGTAGTTATAGGAGATAACAGGTGCAATGACTTAGCCTTTACCTTGGGGTGATGGGATGACCTAGAATACCTTCCACCATTGGACTACTCAAAGTGTTATTGATGTGGCAGGCCCTTTAGTCTTTGCGGGGTTAATAGCCTACTCTCTCGGGCATGTTTCTTTCCAAAGCATCCAGAGTACTGCTACTCATGAGATCTGAGTAACATGCTGTTATCTGTAGTGGACCAATATGATGAGGTTCGGGAAATGTCAAAATGATCCATGTTCTTTTGACTATACGGGCTCAGAAAGGAGGATTATTACAGCCCTTGGCAAGAAGGTCAATGTGTATTGCTCTTCATCCTAGCTGAATGTGCAATGAGATCGTCCAACTGCTTTTGATCCCCTTTCTGATGGGGCCTGAAAGGAATGCATTTGCCACATCCATACCAAGTGTTGAATGAATCTAGTAGAGATACCATATCTGACACAGCAGCTGTGGCTGAATCTACCACTTGGTTAAGTTTTTGGTAGTCCAGTATTGTTCACCATGATTTTTTTTCCCAGTGGATATAATGGTATATTAGAAAGGGGTACGGTAAAAATCACCACCTCTGTACTAATTTCTGCCATTCCGCCTGTGATATGGCACTGCGTCTGATTCCTTCTCTTGGCCAGGGCAGGGGACAGTTTCAGGTACTGTCACTTGACCTTTGCTCACAGAATGGATTCCACTGTGAGATGGACTTGGGTCAGGACTCCAGGTATCATCTGGCCTTCAGATAACCCCGATCCTCCAAGGAAGGATCATAGACCCAGAATAAACCCAGAATGACATACTGGGTTTCCTGGTAAGAGTGCCAGTTCAAGCACTTTACTCAGTAGCTCTCAAGAGACCTGGTTGTTCCCCTTTCTCTATTATGTAATTAGTCTGGTAACTGGCTATAGGGCTTTTGGGGAAAGGGACTAATATGTGTTGTATATATTTGTTATGGTATTGCTGGGTCCTTCGTTAAGAGGACCTGGCTTTTCCTTCAATTCATGGACTCCGGATTTGAGAACTGGCTCAAGTCTAGAAACTGGGTAGAGATCAGGATTTTCCATTGTGACAACTGATTATCAGTCTTCTTCCATGCTCTTGATATTTTTTGGTTTATAAGTCAACACTCTAGATAGCTTCCCATTTATCTCATCTTTGGAAACGCTATGGCCTATTAGCCATCACCACAGATCCCTGTGTGTCAGGGTCTCTGGTTACCGTTCCAAGTTTGTGGGCCACAACACCCACCTTGTTCCTGATGTTTAAGAGCCACCAACTGGCCTCTGATAGTTCAGAATTCTATTTTCCCATTGACACCAGGTAGCTCAGTTCCATAGATGCGTATTTACCATCGGCGTAGCTTACAGAGGAAAGCCACCACTGAATTTCTCATACTGCAGCCCTTATTATTCCATCGTGTACATCTGCTTAGTAACATGAGTGTCCTCTTACCCTCTTATAGAACTTAGTCACTTCGTGGCTGTCTGGTCTTACATCACGAATCCATTCTAGCATGCTCACTTCTCTGAGCCCTCAGACCTCTTGCATAATACTCTGCCAAGGTAGTTGTGGTATTACTGTAGGCCATTGTCATCTCTAAGCTTCAAGGAACCATTTCAGCAATGTATTAAGACAGGCTTTGACCTTGAACATCCTTGTCAGGATGTGAATTTTTGAGTGACAGGAGCATCCACTTCAATAAACTGTCTCCTATCCAGCCTTATATTCGTCCTTTGCCATGGACCAACACTCTTATATATAATCTTCCCAGTCTTCTTGGTATGTATTTGTTAGCTCCTGCAGCTCTGATGGTGAATGATTTGTTACCTCACATATAACAGATAGTACTTCAACAAACCATGCTGAGAGCACACCATTGTGTTTTGGTTATGTCATGGGCAGTCAGGTGGGGTAGGATAGCAGGTGACAGGAGACAACCATTATCTTGGGAGGCATTTGCCTTAGGGGCAGACTTTGAATTGTCTCCTGGCAATGAGAGGCTATACATCTCTATGAAGGGGAGGGAGGAATTTGTGCCAGCCTATGAGGCGCAGGAGAAAGTGTGTGTGTGTCTGTGTGGTGGTGAGGCATCTAATATTCTCAAGTCTGACCCCCAAGTCTCAGGGTCTACGTTCTGCTCTACTGGGACTCGGAGTTTAGCCCGGGACTTACAGGGGCTGTGGACACAATCTGTTTTGTAATTCCGTCATGCTTACTACCAAATGTTGGGCTGATTTTCAGCATAATCTGCCCACCAGTTAGTTGCAGGAGGTGACTCTCTTTAAATTGTGCCATGGAGACCTAATTTTCACAATGTGCCCCGAGTTGATGGTGGACTTAACTGAGCCTAACAGATTCTCTTTCCTCAAGGCTTCTGTGGCAGGTAACAAAAGCTAATCAACTCCACACTCCTTATTACCATTGCTTCCATAGCTTTCCAGTGCTGGAGCTATTATATAGCCTTTCATAACCTTTCCACTTGTCTATCTGCCCCGTCCATCACAGGCCAGAGTCATTAATCATGATGCTGCAAAAGCATCTCACTTCCCTCCAGAAATGGGATTCTTTTTGCCGTCTGGCTGGTTAGTGATTTAATTCTAGAATCTCCTCCTAGGGTCTGATTTCCGGGGTCATTTCTGTTACCAGCTGCTTAGTTTGGGTTCCCCCCAAAGTAGATATTGAAACAAGATTTTGGGTGGTAGTTTATTTGGGAGGTGATCCTAGGAGGCATAGTGAAGGAGTATGGAAATGAGGCAGGAAATGGAGAAAAGTTAACAAAAGGCATGCTAGCTAACAAGTGGGTTACCTCTGGCGTCACTTGGAGCTCAGTTCAAGTGGGGACCTGAGAGGCTGCATGGAAATCTCCTTGGAATTGTCCCACTGAGGGATAGGAAGCAGGAGGTTTTTTTTTTTTAATTTATTGGGGTGACAATTGTTAGTAAGATTACATAGATTTCAGGTGTACAATTCTGTGTTACATCATCTATAAATCCCATTGTGTGTTCACCACCCAGAGTCAGTTCTCCTTCCATCACCATGTATTTGATCTCCTTTACCCTCATCTCCCACCCCCCAACCCCCTTACCCTCTGGTAACCACTGAACTATTGTCTGTGTCTATGAGTTTTTGTTTCTCATTTGTTTGTCTTGTTCTTTTGTTGTTTTTGGTTTGTATACCACATATCAGTGAAATCATATGGTTCTCTGCTTTTTCTGTCTGCCTTATTTCACTTAGCAATATACTCTCAAGATCCATCCATGTTGTTACAAATGTTCCTATATCATCTTTTCTTACCGCTGAATAGTATTCCATTGTGTATATATACCACAACTTCTTTATCCATTCATCTATCGAAGGACATTTGGTTGTTTCCATGTCTTGGCCACCGTAAACAAAGCTGTAATGAACATTGGAGTACACGTGTCTTTATGTGTACATGTTTTCAGATTTTTTTGGGTAGATACCCAGGAGAGGGATTGCTGGGTCATATGGTAATTCTATTCGTAATTTTTTGAGGAACCTCCACACTGCCTTCCATAATGGCGGAAGCAAGAGGTTTTACGCACCGACTTCCAGTCCTTTTTGGGTGAGGGTTGTTCCTGGGGCATTAACTCCACAGCATTTCTGACCTGCCCAGCATGTGGCTGAGAAAACTCGATTACTAGAGAAAGTTCTCAGGCAGAGAGACATAAGAAGCTGTTGGCATACTTGGAAACTATGCAGGTGACCTCTAGGCTAGACCAAGGGTATGTGGACTCTAGGCAGCCAACATCTCCCTTCTGATCAGAGCAGACTCCTTCCGGGCATCTCCCAAGGCTCTAAGCTGACCATGCCATTGTGCTGTTTCAAATCCTGTAATTACTTCCTGTGGTTCTCAGGATAAAGCAGCTGGTGTTTCCTGATGGCCAGTGAAATGCCAGATGTTGTATAAAGATTATCTCTTGCATCAGTGCATTTTATGTTTATAAGAGCTTCATCATGTTCTTTCCACTGAGGAGAAAACTAAGTCCCAAAGAGGTGTGAATGCCTCGGACTGGCATAGGAGCTCCTTCAAGATCCTGTCCCTGTTTGCCTCTCTTTCCTTCTGAGTCCTCTCCGTTATTAGTCACACCAAACCACTTGCAGTTCCCCAAACAGACCCATCTTCACACCTTTTTATGTGCAATTTCCTGTGTCTAGTATGTATTTTCCCTTTCTAGGTCTTGCAAATGTCTTCCTATAAGGCAAGACATGGCTTAGGTAACACCTCCTCCAAGGAGTCCTCCCAGCCCTACCAGCCTGAGTTAGCCCTTCAATGGTGCTGCCACAGTCTCTGTGTTATCAGAACACTAACCTCTTGGTGTTCTGTTTGCCTGTTGGCAAAGACGGTGGAGGATGCTGGCAACCGGTGAAGGGGAAAGCTGGAGGTCATTTGTCTGGGGGCACAGCTGACTGTGAGGCAGGTCTGGGGTTATATGCTGAGAGTGAGAGCAAGGGGGTGAGGGTGTGAGGATGGTGCATAAAAAGAGAGGACCGTTTGGTCACCAGTGGGCACAGCAGGGGCTGACCAAGAGGTTCCAAAGCTCATTTTCCTACGAAGGCCTCACCATCCCATGCACACGTTCCTCTTGAGGTGCATAGTTGGGGGGTGTGAGGAGCTTTGTCTCCAAGTTATTGTTGGCTGAAAAGACCTACCTGTATTGGGTGTATGCATCCTCATGGGGGCTTCCAACACTTCAAGCCTGGCAGCAGATCTAATTTAAGGCTCATTAATTGGATATTTGCTGTGTCTGAGACACTGTAACACCCATCATTGCTTTTGCTCTTTGAAATAATCCTGTGAGGTTATTATTATTCCTTTTTTTGGAAATAATAACAGAACTCCTTGCTTGGAGTATCCTGTGCACCAGGTTGGCCCTTTGCATTGGTCACCTTTGCATTCCATCCTCCCCTGCGCTGTTGAGGAAGAAAGCATCCCTGTTATCTCCGGGGATCCTTTGCAGATGAAGAGGGTGGTGTGGGGGTGGGGTGGGGATGGGGGGAGAGGAGGGTAAGTAAGCTGCAACTTAGGGAGGCCAGGCTCTGGGAAACTAGGTGCAGCCCCACTCTTGTGCTAATATGCTCCCCTCCTGTGCCATCTGTTTGGTATGCTCACTGTCCAGATGTTTGTCAGACTGGAAATTGGGTGTGAGGGGCACAAGCAAGACCAGGGTCTTCCGACAGGAACGGTGGGCACAGCCAACAGACCTCCCACCGCTACCCATTTCTGTACTTTCATTCTGATCTGTGAGCTGCTTGAGAGCAAAACATGGCGCTGACCCACTGCTGAACTGATTTTGAATCCTGGCTCTATGGCCATATGTTAGGTCATATAATCTTTCTGAACCTCAGTTTCCCAATTATAATATGGGGGGAATATTTTTCAGCAGCACTTGGAAACGAAGGGCCCCTCTCCATGTTGTGAGGATTCAACAACAAAAACATAATAATAATAGTTGGTATTTATTGAGTGTTTACTATATGCCGAGTGCTATTCTAGCACTTTACTTATATTTTCTTATTTAATCCTCACAACAGTCCTGTGAGGTAGGTAAGGCATAGAGAAGTTATATAACCCAGTCAGTAAACGATCTATTGCCAATTCTGACCACATCATCTCCTTTCTTCAGTTTCTTCACCTCTGAAATGGGCTCATAATTCTACTCCTCTATCACAAGTTGAGCCAGCACCACCTTACACGGGAAGAATCTTCTACTATGAGTGGTGCTTCCTTCCTTTATCGCTCTGGGGTTTCCTGGCTCGCCCTCACTGAGTGGCTGTCTGTCTGTCTCCCCTTCCCAACCTCCTTCATTTTTCTTCCATCTCTTTTTTTTTTTGCGTATATTCTATCCCTCTCTAGGTCTTTCTCCCAGTCTCCTACCCTCTCCCACCCCATCCCCAAGACCCTCTCGGTGTTTTCCGCCTGTACTCTGCTGCCCCCGTGTGGCCCTGGATAGAAAGGCCTCTCCTCGCGGACCCCACCCTCCTCCGGCCGCCGTGCACCTAAGGACGCGCGCGGCTGGAGGTGAGCGCTGGTGCATCCACTGGTGGTGCCGGCGCTGGAGCCTCGCTCTCTGCAGCCAACCGGCCAAGGTGTGGGTTTGGCACCGAGCCTTCGACTTGACTAATCTCCTGGATTTATTCTGACCTCGTCTTGGTGCGGGGGACCGAGGTCTGGCTCCCATCTTGGTTCTATGTGAACCCCCGCCGCCCCAGCTGTGGTCGCTGCCCGGCTACCTCCTGAGCCTCAGCCCCAAGGAGGATTTGGCACCGGTGCGTAAGCCTTCCTGCGGCCTCTAGAATTCGGTGAAATTCGAATAATGATGCTCTTTCGCTAGCCTCGTTCACTCTGTGGGCCGCCCCCCAAATGTCCGTCCGCTGCTTTCCCTTATTAATAGTTGCTGTAGTTGTAACCAAAGGTGAAAATACGTTTGCAGAGGAATTTGTTCCCTTTCACCGCACATTGCGAAAGAGCGGCCGAGCTCGGATTCCAACCCACGGCGTCTCCAAATACTTTTCTCACACTACTCAGCCCCGTCCCAGAGCTTAGTTATCCTACCTCAGCCCGAAGAACGTCCTGTTCTTAAACTGTTTGATATGGTTTCACAATATTTAACTCTTTCATGTGCTTAAATGTCTTTTAACATTGCACAAGTAATGTGTGGTCATTGTAGAAAGATTAGAAAACACAGCAAAGGACTTCCAATTAAAGATAACAGATTGGACACTCTCTCTTTCCTGAAACTCCACTAAAATGACAGCAAACAGATTTCATTAAAATACTTAAAGCCACAGCGACAGAGACCAGGAGAGGAAATGACAGCAACAGCATTTGGGAAGGTGGAAGCAGAGAGCAGACATTTGACTCAACAGACATGGGAAAGCTTCATCTTGCACCCAGATGGGTCTATACAAGCAACTGGATTTACAGTAGGGACCCTAAAAAGGCTCAGGCACTTCTAGAAGTGGCGGAGCTGAAAACAGGGCAGTTAGACCCCCTGTTTCCTTCCCTTTGCCTCTAGTTGATCCTCTCCCCTAACTAGGGCAGAAGACTAGAGGTTTACTCTTTGGAGAAAGTAATTTAGAGGGTCTCTGGCCTGGGGGAGAGGGGAACTTGAGGGTGGGAAAACAGGAGATTGAGTGAATGTGTACATCCTGAATGCTGAGTCCACGGCACAGCACCCCTTTTCCTGTCCCGCTCAGCTCCTGGCTCCTGGCACCCGGCAACCAATCAGACACCTCTAGGCAGGCGATTGGAAGATGATACTGGAGAAAAGGGGCGCCACCTAATGAAATTGCCCAGTCAGACCACCCCCACCCCAGGCCCACTGTCAACAAGCACCACCCAGGTGCACACAGCTCCCAATCAGCTTTTTAACTTTTTCTTTTAACCGTTTTTGGCCTAACTTCAGACTTAGAGAAAAATCACAAGAATTCCTGTCTACTCTTCATCAAATTCACCTAAGTACATATTATTTTTTAGTGAACATGATACCCCTTTACCCCTGAACAGTTCAGTGTGTTTCTCGAACCGAAAGACATTCTTTTTAACATAGAAATTAACATCGACTCAAGGTTAGTATAGCTACAGGCCTTATTCAGATTTCGCCAACTATACCAATAATGTCCTTTCGAGCAGAAAGTCCCAGATCATGTGCTGCATTTAGCGGTCATGTCTTTTTAGTCTCCTTTAGTCTGAAGCAGTTCCTCAGTCTTTCTTTGCCTTCATGACATTGACTTTTTTTCAAGACACAGAACAAGTTCCTGGCAGAAGGTCCCTCAGTTTGGGTTTCTTTGATGTTTCCTCCCGGTTTGTACACTGTTGACAGGAACGTCACAGAATGATGCTGTGTTATTCTCAGTGCATCATCTCAAGAGGCACACGGTGCCTATCCCATAGCCAGTGATGCTAACTTTAATCACTTGTTTAAGGAGGTGTCTGCCAAATTTCTCCAGTGTAAAGTTACTGTTTTCCCCTTTGTAATTAATAAGTATCTATCACTCACTAGTTTTATAATAGCATCATTGATGATTCTTGCCTGAATCAATTATTTTGATATCTGGTGGTAATTTTCTAGTTTCACCGTTTCTTTTATATTTATCAGTTGGTTTTCTAGTACTATAAGGAAGAGCTTCCTCTTCTTCCCATAATTTATTTATAGAGTTATATTAATGTGGACTCCTGGAATTTATTTCAATCAAAGAGTTATAGTCTGTTACTATTGAGATACTTATCCAAATACAATCTGTGTCTATATCATCTACATATCTATATCTACTCAATTTGTTCTAGACTTATCCAGTGGGTGCTCCTTCAGGCTGGTTCATGTGTTCCTCATTATGTCACCCTTTGAGCACTTTCTGCCACAAAGAGATGTTCTGGGCTCATCTCCTACTTTCTCTGGCCTAGTCCAGGAATCAGCTATTTCTTCAAGGGGCCTTGGTTCTTTCAGTCATACCTCACATAAAGACAAGAAAGGATCACCAGAGAGCCAAAGAAAGCATCTAGAAGAAAAGATAGAGACAAAACAAAACAAAAGAATACACAAACAAACACATAAATAGAAGCTACCTGGCAGAAACAAAGTATATGTAGGGAGATGAAAACTAAAAATCCAATACACAATCATGAATATTTTCCAAGAATCAAGAGAAGCGATTGCATGCATTAAAGCAGATGCCATAGAAAGAATGATCAGGGAAGAAAAAAACCCTTGGATGTTGAATATTTGAAAGTATAAATGAAAAACTCAATTGAGAGGTTATGAGATAAAGCTGAGGAGATATCTTGAAAGGTGAAGCAAAAAAACAGATGAAAAGTCTAAGTTCAAAAATAAAACAGAGATCCAAATTCTGAAAGGTTAGATGTTCTAGAAAAAGGGAAGAGAGAAAATGGAGGCAAGGCCCGTGGAGAGAGGGGGTTGGATATTGGTAGATATGGGCAAACCAGCCTTTTATAGAACAAGGCATAGAGTGGTGTTTTGGGGTATTTGAAAGCTGCGGGGCAGTGGTGTGCTGGCAAATTTTTAACAACCAGATCTCAAAAAATGCACATATGTATATATCCATAAGTTTATCATAAATTTTACTGATATGAGTAACACAAAATTTACAATAATGAAACATACAGTATTTTTTATTGTAAACTCTATCTAGCCAATTGATTTTCACAGAATACTTTCACTGATTTTTGCCAAACTCATATCTATAGCTAGTGATGGTCGCATTCAATCATAATTTGACAAATGGAGTTGTATTCCAATCTGCTCTTTTCCCATAAAATGTATTGTCATTAAATCTGATGTATGTTCTTCTGTAAAACTGTTTCCCAAACCTCACATACATTATGGTCATGACATTTAAACCTCTTCCTGCTTCATTCAGCACTCCGTATTTTGGAATTTCACCCAGCCATTTGTCAATGATGCGAATGACTTTTTGCTGTAATAGATAATAGTTTTCACATGCTGGAGAATTATTTCCTCAGTACTTTATGTGATTTGCAACGTGACAGTTACAGACCTGACATGTTAATAACCTGCGTTATTAAAATTTTCTCTATCACTTTCTTATGTTTAGAGGATAAGTCAGCAAACTCTGTACAGGGTCAGATAGTAAAGATTTCAGGCACTGTGAGCCTCACAGGGTCTCTGTTGCATATTCCCCTGTGTATATTTTTTTTCAGCATTTAAAAAATGTAAAAATCATTCTTAGGTCACCATACAAAAAATAGCATGTTGGCTGTCATTTGCTGATTCCTGGTCTAGACAATCAACAAAACAATCATGCAAGCCTGACTTTGTCATGTTTGCTGATTTCTGTTGTGTAAACAATGCTGTCATCGTGGCTGATCTCAGGCTACCAATGTGATGTCCCTGAGTGTAGACCTGGGGAGAGATGTGTAGTAGCGTGCCTTATATAGTATTTGCGTTCTGGAGACAGCGGTACCTCACTTGAAGGGCTATTGTGAGGATTAAAAGACATGACAGCAGACTTGAATAACCTCAAGAGCATAGAGAGTAGTAAAATGTAAGAAAATAATTAGGAAGTAATGCATTTGAATTTTTTTTTCTACAAAGCTTGTTTAATTGTAAATGTATTTAATTTAATTTTTAATAACGGTAACATTTAACAACGGGGGAGCAGCCCAGGGGAATGACAGAGGTCTGTCTGGTGGGCTTTGAGGGTAGGTTCAGTCTCTAATCAAGGTCAGAATTCAGTCTATGGATAAGGCCAGGCTTAGGCTGTGACCTTCGTCATGGTTCAGTCTTGATAGGGCTCCGTTTGGGGTTAATTTTGGGGCTCAGTATGTGACCTGAGAAAAGTTGAGCGTCTCTCCTGGTGAAGCAGACTGACCCCTGCACCACTGGAGCCTCACACCCACGCCTCTCCATTTATAAGCCTGGGAATCTGCTCATGGACCTCAGGCTAAGCAGAGGCTCAGAGTTAACGGATTTTCCCAGTCTTCTGGGTGAAGCCTCTTCTCCTGTAATCTCTGTATATTTCCCACTTGAGGGCAGCAGAGACTTGACTAAAAGGGAAGATGTCAACGGAACATGTACCCAGGGAACAGGGGCTGAATGCCAGGCTTCACCCCATGATCTGAGGGTGAGAGAAAAAACTTCCTTTTCTACTTGCGTGACCACCATGGTTCCAGGACAAACTTCTGGCTGAGGCTGAGATCAGAGGTCAGGGGGCCAGACTCTGGAAACCTGACTGGCCCTGACCCTTACCTGCCTGGCCTCATCTCTGGGCCTGCCTCTGGCCAAATCAGACACTCTTGGAGGTTGGGGGTGGGGTTGTTGCATCTGTGCTCCTAGTGCCGGGCATAGAGCCCTGCACCAAGTGGGTGCTTGGGAAATGTTTATTGAATTAGTACATGGACAGTGGGGCAGGGCAATATGTGGGAAAAAGCCTGGCTTTCGAATCAGATAGATATGATTTAAAATCTATCTCTAGCTGTGTGGCCTTAAGCAAGTCACTTAGCGTCTCTGAACCTTTGATTCACTATTTGTAAGACGAAATATCGGTACCTACCTTGAAGGGCTATTGTGAGGATTAAATGAAATGACACAGGGATGGACCCGGTACACACTAGTCGCTTAATAAAGGGAGCAATTATGATGCAGTTTTGAGAGATGGTGAGCAGTCAGGTGTGGATTAAGGAATAGATGGGAGATGAAAGGTGTCATTGTCGGAGAAGGAGGCTGAAGGTAATGAAGGAGCCTGAATGCCATGATGAGGACATAGGGTTTTCATCTGTCTACAATGGGCCTCTGAGGAATTCTTGATCTGTTTGGTGAGATCGAACCAAGACACAGGAAACCTCTTATCTCAGTTCTTTGGCAATCTCAGTTATTGAGAATCCAGTACACAAGCAAGCAGGTGCACACACACACACACACACACACATGCACACGTGCACACACACATTTAATTTGGAGAGTATTTCAAATTTACAGAAGAATTGCAAGTATAGTAGAAAGAATACCGTATCTTTTTTTATCCAGAATCATCATTTTCCCCCTCCCTCTTCATCTCTGTATATTCCTTATTACTCCTGAATCACTTGAAAGTAAATTGCATACATCATGACCCTTTGCCTATAAATACTTCAGTATATATTTTCAAAGGATAAGAATATTTTCTTTCATAAACACAAGAGTTATCAACTTCAGTAAATGTATCATCGATACAATACTTTTATCAATTATTTACTGTGTAGGCAGAATAATGGACCTCCAAAAGTAGTCCATGTCCTAAATAAATTTGTGTTGTTGTAAGCCACTAAATTTGTGGTAATTTGTTACAGCAGCACTAGAAAACCAACACTAATACTTTCATGAATTCTGACCATTTTCCAATTTTGTCAGTTGACGTAGTAATGTTCTTTATAACATTTTCTCCCTCTAGAACACGATCGCACATTATTTACTTGTCATTTCTCTTTAGTCTTCTATAACTTGGAATAGTTCCTCATCATTTCTTCATCTTCTATGACAATAACATTTTTGAAGATACAGTCTGCCCCCTTTCCCTGCTCCTTATCAATGGAATGTTTCTCATTTGGGGTTTGTCTGATGTTTCCTTGTGATTAGATTCAGGCGCTGCTCCAGTGGCTGGAACGCTGCATAAGTGGTGTTCTGTCCTTCTCAGGGCAACATTAGGAGGCACTCAGTGTCTGCCTACCTCTCATTGGTGCTGTTACTTTTGATCCCATGGTGGAGGTGTTGTTAATACTGGGTGCTACCGAAAAGCGTCCCACACGGTGGGAACTGGTACAATTTGCATCAGTGTAATCATTGTTTTGCTGGAAACGGCACCAGGAGATAAGTGATACCTAATGCCTGCCTTTGAGGACTACATAGCCTCCCCAGAAGCTCCCAGGCTAGTGGGAAGCCAGACAAGTAGGCATTCATTCATTCATGCATTCATTCCACATATACTGAGCTCCTCCATGGGCCTGGGCTAAGATACAAAGGTGAGCAAGAAAGAGCTGGTACCTATCTTCATGATGCTTACAGTCTAGTGGAGAGGATGACTGAATAAAAGACTCCTGTGTCCCCAGCACCTAGACCTGTGCCTGTCACATAATAGCTTCTCAGTAAGTAGGGGTTGACTTAGTCAATTGCTAAACATCGTAGCAGCATCAGTCCTTCATTAGAGGCAATGTTTTGCCTCTCCTCCCTTACTAGGGAAACTGAGGCATAGAGGGTGGAAACAGCCGTCTGTGGCCTGACCAGGTGGCTTTGGGGGTTGTAAGCCTGACCCTCACAAGCAGAGTGGGCCAGCAAGTTGGAGTTTCCCGTGCGTGAGCAGCTGGGGGTTGGCACATCTCGGAAGGGGCTGTCACCACTGCCTTCCTGCTCGGCTGCCTCCTCTCCCTATCCTGCTCTGGGGCCTGGGGCTCCCTGATTGGGCCTGTGGTTATTTAGTCAGTGATAATATTGGATTTACTTTCATCTCTGCATTGCATCAAATGTCGCCAGTGACATTTAGCTGACACACAAGGAGGAGGCTGGCATTTTTAGATTGTCAGCGTGTTACAGATGTAGAAGCGGATTGTGTTGGGGCGTCTGGTTTATTGTTAATTAGATGGAGCCGGCAAGGCCTCCTCAGTGAGCGGGTGGATAAGCCCTTCCATAGCTCCCGCTTCAAACTGATTTCAAACCCCCTCCCAGAAATTAATGAGGCCCTGCCAATTTTCCCATTGTGATAGGGAATTCATTTCAGAAGTTTGGGGAACCAGTGACAAAGCGAGTTGTCTCCATCTGTAGATCTCTTTTATATTTCAATTATGCCCTGACAACTTACTGTCTTTTTCCTTTGCAATTGAGAGATAAAGTGAAAGGAAAACAGTCAGATTTAGATAGCAATTCACATTAGTTCAACATTTACACATCAACGAATATTTCTTGAATGTTTACTAGGGCTGACCCCAGATTAATTCCGTAACCTCTCTGCCTCAGTTTTCTCGTTTGTTAACTGGGGGGTAATAATCGTCCTACCTCATAGGGTTTGTTGTTGGGAGAAGTAGATGAATTTAAATATTCAAAGTGCTTAAAATTGTGCCTGGCAGATAGTAGGCGCCACATCCCTTGCTGCAATCACTGTTAGCATCACCATTATTATGATTAGCGGCTGGGTGCTGAGGAGATGCAGAGTTACGGAGAGATGTGCAACGTACGCCCCACCCTTCAGGGAATTTACCATCTGATGGCAGAAATGGCTATGCCCACAACCAACTCTTCAGAGTCTAGGATTGTATTATTTCAGGATTCTCTGATTGTGGGGCTGGAAAGCTCTATGACTTCATATTTTTAGGATTCTCTGAGTTCATGGTCCTAACATTCTATGGGTCTGTGTTTCTAAGGTTCTGTGGTTTTTAGTGACAAGAGGTGATCTGAAGTGCCAAACACTGGCTTGTTTTTCACCAAACCATTTCCCTCTCCTTCTGGGTATACAGATTGTTTTCCCAGCCTCCCTTGTAGTTAGGTATGGCCATGGGGCTGAGTTCTGGCCAAGGAAGGTGGAGAGTGATACAGGCCATTGCCAAGCTTGGCCCATGAAACCTCCCCCAGAATCCTCCATGCCCTTTCTTTTTCCATCTCCTGACTGAAGGGAGTGCATACCAAGGACCTGTCAGCGGGAAGAGCCACGATGTGGAAGAAGCCTGGGTCCCTGAATGAGCATGTGGAAGATTGTCCAGCCAGGAGAGTGAACAGGAACTGAACTTCTATTGTGTTAAGCCACTGAGATTTCAGGATTTATCTAATTTGGCAGGTGACAAAACTTGAATACATTCAGGCACTTTTTAGGAGTTTATAAGGAGTCAGAGATCACAGAAGTTGGGGACAGATGAGAAGGCAGGTGGGAACATTTCCTGATAAAATCTCCTTCCTCTTTTTCCCATGATCACCCATTTGTGTCAGTTCTCTCTCACTGCCTTCTCTAGCCCTGCAGCTGGGTCATGATGTCCCCAACATGCAGTTCCAGACCCACCCCATTCTGAGCCCCAAACTCAGTTTTTAGCAGGAGGGGCATAAGATTGTCTGCCATGGTTACACCCTGGGACTGAGGTCCCTGTCTCTGTTGTTACTGCTCTGATGGGGACCAACGACCCAATCCTGTGTGCTGGCCTAGGTTTTTCATGTCAGATTCCTTCCCTTTCTCTGTTGGGATGAGCGGGGCCTAGCTCTTTCCCTGGGTGGACAGGAAGCAGGGCCTCTCTCAAATACTGCCTGCACCTGCATAACCCTGCCCCTCTCCCTGGGCTTTCTCCTCTGAGGGTGCCTGCCAGGTGGGGCAGGCTGCTATTTCCTCTCTAGTAAAGCAGCCTTTGGCTCAGTCAGAACTGTGGCCTGAGGACCTGGGGCTCCTCTCAGGCGAGGCAGAAGTTGCTTCAACAATATTAGGAATACAGTTACTTACTCGTCAAAGAAAACTTGTGATTTATGCTTCAACTGCATTGGGAGAGATTGTGTTTTCAGTTTGCATTAGCTTGATAAGTGAATGGGCACATAGATAAGAACCTTTGCTTCTGCCAGGGGCTGGCTCACAACCTGGGATCTGAACTTTAAAAACAACGTTATGAATTTCAGCCACTAGGCTACAAAGGTAGTGGGGATTAGGGGAGATGGGCACGTGGAACCTTGTCCTCTCTGCATGAAGACCCTCCTCTTCTTCTCTATTTGGCAAGCTGGAGCTCCCATGCCATCTTCTCCAGGATGCCTTCCTTCACTATCCCAGACAGAGTTAGCTGCTTCTTTCTCTGTGCCTCAATTTCCTCATCTGTAAAAGACAGCTGCCTATTTACAGGGCTACCCTGAGGATTAAATGAGATACTGCACATAACACGCTCAGCCCAGGACCTGGCTGTAGAGAGCACCCAGTTCTATTAGCTGCAGTTCTTGGACTGGGTATTGGTGTCGGAGTCAGGATGGCTTGCTAGGATTCCAGTCTCCATGGAAATGCACTGACCTTCTGGGAAAAAGACCAGTAAAGAAAACTTTGGCTTGAGGAACTAATATTTAGGACTGAACTAAAGAAAGAGGGACAAAGTCTGTCCCTGGATTCTGGAAGGGTGTCCAGGAGAGGCAGGAGCTGGGCTCAGTCAGCTGCTTCAGTGGAGGGAACTACTTCTGAGCAGGAACCCTGAAATGCCTTCTATCCCAGCCCTCCAGCAAACACTCATCCCAGACTCCTAAAGAGAACAGCACAGGTGTTGAATGCAAACCCATGAATAAAAACGGGGGCAATTTGGTGCCCAGATCGTTTACGCCTAAGAAGCTAAAGTTCAGAGAGGGTAAGTTTTCTTCCTAAGGTCACACAGCCATTAATGGTCAGAGCTGGGTTTGGAATAGCAGTCTCCAGGTCTTTCTTTTGGTCTGGTTCAGGGCTCACATGGGTGAGGGCAGTAGCTCGCAGAGGCAGAGAACTCAAGTGGTCTCCCAGCTGGCAGTGCTGGTGCAGGAAGCTGGAAAGCTCTGGATGCCACCAAACAGAAATCACAGGCCTCCCCAGGGACCAAGAGAAGGAGGCCGGGGTCTCATGGCCACATCATGCCTTGTCCCCGGGATGGCCTTCCCCTCCAGCTGGCGTGGCAGGGAAGTCAGCAACATTACATGTGATGCCTACTCCCTGCAGATTAGTGCTGGTTTGCAAGGACCACGCACACGGCACATTTGCTCTATGTAAATAACAAAATAAAAAGAAAGGCTCTGTCACCGAGCAACTCTGCAGTCCCCGTGCAATTCCTCTGTCCCTTGGAGCAGGAGGCTTCCAATTGAAAGATGTTTAGAGACTAATGGATTCTACCTGAGTTACCATCTACACAGCAAACACCTTTGCAGCTGCATAAAATCTTTCCCATGTCAGGTGGGTGGCTTGGGACAGGTGGCGGGCTGGGTGGAAGTGGGCTTTACGTGCTGTTATTATTAGAACATGGGGGAAGGCTGTAGAGATTTGAGAGAAGTTTTCCAGGTTGGATATGATCTCACAAAATGGAAAGAGCCTAAAAGAGGTGGTGATTCCTTAACTGCAGAGCCTGAGATAGAAGGCTAAAATACTTATGTTACCTTTTTAACCTGAGTTTTACATGGATGAAATTTAGTATCCTGTTGTCAACCTTATGGCAGCCCCAGTTATGGAGCCGCTATGATGTGCAGCAGACACTTATTTCTCTTGTTCACAAGAGTCCTCTCTGGAGTCTCACTGAATCCCTGGCCAGCATGTCTGTGGTAATTTTCTCGAACACCTGTGTATTAGAGGTGGCCTAAGTGACAGCGCTTTGAATATATGGGAGTTCTTTCCTTGTGGTTACTGCAAAGTCAAAAGATATGTGGACAGCTGATCTGATGAATGGTGAGTTCGTAAATAACCTCGGGATACAAATGTGTCTTGAGACAGAGAAAGAAAGTCAAGAGAAGGCCAGTCAACAGGAGGGAAGGGAGATTATGGAATGGCCCCCAGTCACGTGACTGGAGACAGCTGTGCAGAGAGAAAGGTACCTGTTTCCCCCCATGAGACACAACTGGGCTGTAGTCTCAGATCTGCCACTTTTGACTGTGAGGCTGTGAAAATCATTTCACCCTTCTGAGCTTAAGTTTTCCTATCGGGGAGCAGGTAAATAGTACTGCCTTGCAGCGATGACATAAAATAAGGAAAGTTCCAGTAACCAATGGATGCTCAATAAATGCTGGTTTCTTTATCCCCTTCGGTGACAGCTAGGTTTAATCTAGCTTTGGTTTGCTGTATGTCTGTGTTTTCTTTCTCTGTGTGCGTGTCTTAGAAGCCAATCTGAGCAGAACTCTAGGGGTGAGTCCTGTTTTCTCCCAAACATCTGACATTTTTGAAGTTTGGAATGTTGTGGTACAGACTGTTTCTTGACATAAGTAATTCTTCAGCTATAGATTAAAACTTAAAGGACTCAGCCCTTGGTCCTTGGCTCACTGTGGGTTCTCTGTAACTGGTGATTGTTGGTCAAGCAGTCGATAAATCAATGCCTGCCCTCCTCCAGGGGCTTCATATTTGAGCTCCACACAGGTTCTTGGGGAATCCTTCCGTTTCCTCAAGTCAAGCTTCTGCACAACATGCCAGAGGTACTCTGAGGAGAGAGGGACTAATGCTATGGGAGTTGGGAAGGTTTCACAGAGGAGGTGACATTTGAGCTAAGTTTTGAAGATTCACAGTTCTCCAAAAGGAGAAAGAGGAAAGGAGTGCTCCAGGCAAACAGTGCCTGTAAAACCCAGAGGCATGAAAGGTGAGCTGCGGTCATAACTGAAGTGAAACCTGAGAGTGTTGAGACAGCAGCTCTGTGACCCCAGGGGCAGCCGGTGCTTCCCACGGATGGACAGATGGACTGAGCGCGGCCATGAGCTGCAGCTGGGGATGCTTCTCACCATGGTAATATTAATTAGCATTTATTGAGCACTTAGTGCATGCCTGGCACTGGAGGGGCTTTCCACATTAGCTCCTTTAATCTCCATCAAGTTTTATGACATCGTTACTATGTATCACCACTTTAGAGATGGGGAAACTGATGCCCGCAGAGGCTAAATATCGTATTGAAGGTCATATAGCTAAAGGTGACAAGCACCCCTCATTTCCCTTTCCTCCATTTCAGTGCGCTGTCTTATTTGGTCTCTCCCATGAGAGACGTGTGCTGCCCACAGATTTATTATATGATAAGGCCAGAATGAGCCACTATTTTGGAAATCATTATTCAGCTGGGAATGAGCTGGGGAGGGGAGGGCAGAAGAAATCGCATGTGCTGACAAGATGGAAAATTAGAGGTGGCTAAAATTAAGTGATATTACTCACACACCTCAGACTTCCTCCCACATCTGTTTTTCATCCCCTTTTCTTCCTTTTTCCTTCCCTCTGGTTTTAGTAGGGCTGGTTACAGGTCACTGGTGATAAGAAACGAAGACAATTACAGTGTCCAGAGTGGCGTCTCTGCTGGCACTGATCTGGGTGGCAGCACCAACTCCCTGCTGCAGGAGCCACTTTAATTTCCGCCTTCCTCCTTTGTCTTTCTCTGCTGAGGCTCAACTTTAAATTGAAAATTTCCCCTCACTTGTTGAAGGCACTAGGGATGGGGAAGTTTGTCAATAGAGACGATGGGTGGGGTGGCTGTGGGATGGAGGGGGAGGAAAGTGGAGGGAGAGAGGAGGAGGAGGAAACTGAGGGGAAGGGAGGAGGAGTGACAAGGAAGGAATGGTGTGCGGAGAAGGAAGGAGGAGGGAGTGGGAGGCAGGGGAAGGGGAAGAAGAAGGAATAGAGAGGAAGGAAGGGAGAGGGGAGAGGGTGGCGGCTGTCAGTTGGATGGTGCGCTGGGAGATGTCTTCGCTCTGCCTCTGTGCCTGCCTCTGGGGTTCAGAAGGTGGGGTTGTCCTTCCCGTCCACAGACCTCAACGCCCAAGGAAAGGCCTGGTGCTGGACACTGGGAATCCGCTTGTGTGGTTCGGAGCAGAGTAGGTGCTCAGTGACTGCATTGAAGTGAACTGAATGGGATGCTCTTTGGAGGGCCTGGGTGGCTGTGAGTGACTGTGTGAGGCTCAGTCTCAGACTCGAGAGGAGGGATGGCCTCAGAGCTGGGTGGGTGGTGCTGGGTTGTAGACTGCAGGACACTATGTTCAGATCCCAGCTTCTGCCACTCACCAGCTGTATGACCTGGGCAAGTTACTAAACCTCTCTGGACCTGTTTCCTTTACAGCTGTTGTGAGGTTTACATGATGCAAATTATGTAAAGTACCTGGCACATACAAGTTCCTTCTTTTTTTCTCTACTGACTATTAACTACCTGCGTGACTCGGGACATATCATACCACTTCTCTAAACCTTAGTTTCTTGATCTGTAAAATGGGAGAAATAACGAACTGCCTCCTGTGCCTACCTCACAAGGTCAATGTGAGGATGAAAGGACACAAGGAGTACTTAAAAATCTATATATAAGAACTATGAAGAACTGAACTGACGGGAGAAGTCACTGCGGTATTGGTTGTGTTGCTTCTATCTAAAATCATTGCTCTGGGTGCTGGGGTCACAGAGCCATAGGACTGGCCTGACTCTCATTTGACTCTGTCCCTGAAAACCCTAGGGTTTGAAGAACATTGGAACTACTCTGTAGCAGGGGAGGCTTCTGGGGTGCTGTCATGTTCTGTGTTTTAATCTCTAGTTACACAGGTGGTGGGCTCCATCAAGCTACACACTTATGATTAGTACACTTTCCATATGTATTTTATACAACAAAAAAGTTTACTTAAAAATATCTGTGTGTGATGATTGCATTTTTTATTTATTGAATTTGTTGGACTGACATAGGTTAGTAAAATTACATAGCTTTCAAGTGTACATTTCTATAATCCATCATATATTTGACATGATGATTGTATTTTTAATGATGCCAATACATTAAAATTTTAAGATAGGTTAAAGTTATTTGTTTAAAAGAGAAAAAGATTCTTATTTTTTAGGGATACACATTGAAACATTTAGGTCTGAAATGAATGGAATTTGATTACAAACAGTACAGCTGAGGGTTGGGGAGAGAGTGAGTGGGTAAAAA
Source organism: Rhinolophus ferrumequinum (assembly GCF_004115265.2). Taxonomy (NCBI): domain Eukaryota; kingdom Metazoa; phylum Chordata; class Mammalia; order Chiroptera; family Rhinolophidae; genus Rhinolophus; species Rhinolophus ferrumequinum. Next base: position 35,960,949 of record NC_046292.1, on the reverse strand, counting down.
TGTAGACGGATCAAGACTGTCTAGGGGTGGATAACTGAGGAAGCTGGCAGATAGGCACCTGCAGGTTCAATATGCTCCCTACTTTTGTATATATTTTTAAATGTCCATAGTAATAATGTTTTTAAAATATTAAGAGGTTTGTACATACCATGATCAAGTGGGATTTATGTCAGGGATGCAAGCCTGGTTCAACATTCAAAAATCAATTAATATAATCCCATGACATCAACAGACCAAAGAAAAATCACACAATCATATCAATAGATGCAGAATAAAACATATAACAAAATTCAACAAAGGAGGAAGTCTAGAAGACCTTGAGTATGACAATGACTTTTTAGAGATAGCACTAAAGGCAGGATCCATGAAAGATAAAATTGATAACCTGCACTTCATTAAAGTTAAAAACTTCTGCTCTGTAAAAGACACTGTCAAGAGAATGAGAAGACAAGTCACACATTGGGAAAACTATTTGCAAAAGACATATAATGGACAGTTACCCAAAATATACAAAGAACTCTTAAAACTCAAAAATAAGAAAATGAACAACCCAATTATAAAATGAGCAAAAGACCTGAACAGACAGACACCTCACCAAAGAAGATATATAGATGCAAATAAGCATATGAAAAGATGCTAAACATCATATGTTATTAGGGAATGGCAAATTAAAACAGCAATAAGATACTACCACACACCTATTGGAATGGCCAAAACCCAGAACACTGACACCACCAAATGCAGGTTAAGATGTGGAGCAACAGGAACTCTCATTTGTTGCTGCTGAGAAGGCAAAATGGTACAGCCACTTTGGAAGACAGTTTGGCAGTTTTTTACAAACTAACCATACTCCTAAATTATCATACAGTAATTATACTCTTTGGTATTTGTCCAAGTGAGTTGAAAACTTACGTCCCCACAAAAACCTGCAACAGATATTTATAGCAGCTTCACCCATAATAGCCCAAACTTGGAAGCAATCCAGTGTCCTTCACTAGGTGAATGGATAAACGAATATATCTAGATAATAGAATATTACTCAGCACTAAAACAAGATACTGAGATGTTAGATGGAAGGGACTGGAATACTTCCTTTAGGTTGGGTGGTCTGGGAAGGCGTCTCTGAGGTTGCATCTGAGCTCTGAAGTTTGACAAGGAGAAGCCAGCCATCTGCAGGTCTAGGGGCAGATCACTCCAGGCCCTATCCTAAGACTTGGTTATATTATCTCATGTAATCCTCACAATAGCCCCAGATAGAATCATTCCCATTTAATATGTAAGGAAACTGAGGCTGAGATGTTACTTGCTGTGGAGGTGGTAGAGACAAATTGAGCACAGGTCATCAGACACAAAGTGCCCTTTGGGTCGTGTTTTTGTGAAGAAAATAAAGGCAAACGACCAACCTTTCTTATAGAAATACAGGATTAAATTGGCCATGCTTGTGAATGATGCAGTCTTAAAAACAATTCTTTCCTTAAAAGGGTCCTCAAGGCAGATTTCTCCTTTCCACATCGTTGCCTAGGCCAGCTTCTCCGTCTGGACCGTCTTTCTGCTTCTCTGTGCCCATCCATATCCTCCCATCTCTCAGGGCCCAACTCCAGCTCCATTCCTCAGAAAACCTGCCCGAAGGACTCCAGGCCCCCACATTTTCAGGAAACTTCTTCCACAGAGAGAGAGTTTTGTCCAGGGTCACCCAGCTGCAAATGGGTGTCACAGCCAGGAGGCTGGGCTCAAATCCAGCCCTTCTTGTAAGCCCCTCCTCCCTCCTTCATGAGCCCCACCCCTCCTTGGTCACCACCTGCCCCATGGGCAGCTGTGCCTTGCCTCATGCAGGCTGTGGTTCCTGCACCTTCCCTCTCCCCACTGCTCACATTTCCTCCTGGGAGGAAAGAGTGTTTTTCCTCACAGAGATGACTCTATTCTTGTGGCCATAGATTACTCCTGACACCTAATTATTGTATATCATTGTGCCATAAAATGATGATTGGAGGTGTCAGTGTCCCAAATTTGCGCTCATAAAATATGTGTTCTTTTTGTTTTCCTCCTCTGCATTTGTCTGGGAGAAAAGACAGGCAGATTTCTTCCAACTTTTCAGAGGAACTTGAAAGCAGAGGAACAGAGGAGTTTTAGAGGTGGGTGGTTTTAAAAATACCCTGCAGAGGCAGGAGACCCTAGCCTTGCTGATTTTGTGTGACGTGGGGAGCAAATGAAGACCCTGGTGAAGATGTGGGCTCCTAACCTGCATTTCTCTGCTTTTGTTGGCCTGGCAAAAATCCTTCCTCCATCCTTTCTTCCCTCCCTTTCCCCTGTCATCTCTACCCACCCCCCCTTCAGGGCCCCTCTAAGGAAGCACTGGAATGTGGTAGAAACAGTTCTCATTCTAATGTCACCCAGACGTGGGTTCAAATCTTATCTCTGCAGCTCACCAGCCCTGTGAGCTTGGTAAGTTATGCCACCTCTGGAGGCTTGGTTCCATCACATGTAAAATGGGGACAAGCAAATCCTACCTCTACCTCATACGGTGGATATGAGGATTAAAGTTAAAACAACCATAGAGGTTAAAGCCCTTACTAAGGGGCGTGACCCAAAAGAGGGGCTCAACAAATGGCTGCGCCTTTTCCCTCCCTTGGAAAGTTCTCCTGTTCTCCCAAGAGGGCCCCAAAGTCCTAGAACCTCTCCCTACCGGATTAAAATTCCCCTTCTCCTACAAGCTGGGGCTGCAATCAGGAGCCAGTAGGAAAGCAATCTGATGAAACTGGTTGGCAGTAGGGGAAGGGACTTGTATCCATTTAGCCCTGTGAGCGGCAAGAACAAGGACATTTTGAAAGGGCAATCTTATTGATCAGTGAGAGGAGACAACAGTGTGCCTGTGCCCCACTCTCCACATACAAGTTCCCTGCCAGCGTTTTCCAGCCTCTTGCCCACCTGTGACGGGGTCGCATTGTCTGCCTCCTGCCTCTCTGAGGCCTCATGCTGGGCACAACACTATTTCCTCTGGACTATGGCAGTGGTTTTTTGAACCAAGAGAACTCGTCTTGTGAATCCAAACCAACCTGCAGGTGATTCCCAGCCTTAGATACGGGGACTTGAGGACTTCTAGGTGGGGATGAAGAGGACAGCTGTCACTTCATTTCATCTCTGCCTGCCCAATACTTCACCTCTCAGGCTCAGCCCAGAAGCCGCCTTCTCTGAGGGCCTTCCTCAGCCCTGGCCTACTTTCCTCTTCTGGGGTCTCTTTGTCCTGGACTTCAGCCTCTAGGAGGTACTTTTCTCAGTTGCTGGGGTCAGTGGCTGTGTATGGGTCTGGGCCACTCTCCCGCCTGGTATCTTGACTCTGAGTATCCCACCCGTTCCTCATGCCTGTTTATTATCTGTCCCTCTAGGCTGGCAGCTTCAGGAGCGCAGTGGCTGGGCCAGCCTGCTCACTGCTGTATCCAAAACACCTAGTACAGTGCCTGGCACATAGTAGGTGCTCAGTGAACAATCATAGGAACACTGACCTAGGGCTTACTACCACGTGTTAGACACCATTCTGAGCACTTTACATATATCAACTCCTAAGAGTCTCACAATAATCTTATAATATGGGTGCAGTTATCCCTGTATAGTATGGCCATTAAGAACAGTGATCCTGGAGGTAGATTACCTGGATTTTTGTCCTACCTCCACCACTTATTTCTTGTGTGACTTTGGTTAAATTAGTTAACCTTTCTGTGCCTCACTGTTAAATGGGGATAACTATCTACTTCATAATACGGTTGTATGTGGTTAAATGAGTCCAACACATAAAGGTATTACGCCCATTTTGTGGTGGCAAAATTGAGACACAGTATTTTGGTAACTTGCCCAAGGTCATACAGCTGAGAAGGGACAAAGGTATGATTCAAACCCAAGTGGTCAGATTCTGGAGTTAAGGCTCTTAATCACTGCATTGCCCTTACTGAAGATGAATTTGAAGACCCGGCTCCCTCGTGGAGGCACGGTAGAGGTCTCCTCATCTGAAACCTGAAGCTGAGAAAGGTGTTTGGGCCTCTTATGTTGCTCCAGGCTCCTGTCTGAGCCAGTTTTCTCGGTGTGAGCGCAGCGTGAGGTAGTCTTGCAGGCTGATACTCACGCTGGGCTGAGGGTCTCACCCTTTCATAGTGGGCGCGGTCAGTGTGTGTGTATGTATGTGTGTGTGGGTGTGTGTGGGGAAGTGTGGAAGTCGCAGCCAGTCCCCGGCGCAGCAATTCTTCCTTCGGTCAGCAGGGGTCAGCCGCGGCCGCTGTTGTCGTCTTAGGTGAGCGGCTGCAGAGGAACACATCTCTGGACTCGGAGCGGAAGGACCCTTGGAGGTCATGCGCCCACAGCTGGACGGAGTCCCTAGGGGGGTGGGGAGGTCCTGCCCAAGGTCACCCAGAGGTCCGTGCCGACGGGGTGGGACCCCAACTCCCTCTCCTCGTCCCTGGCTCTTTCTCAAAGCCCAAGAGGCCAGTTCGAGGGGCTCTGGACGGCAGGAGATTTGGGCCCCGTCGAAAACCTCGGTTTCAGTCCTTGTACCGCGGACGTACTGTGTGACCCTGGCAGGTCGGCACCCGATCTAGCCCCAGCGTCTGTCCAAGGAGGGGGCCCCAGCGGCTGACGCATCCAGTGATTCTAGAGAGGGTCCCTCTGTCATTACAACATCCCCCGGCCAAAGAATGTCCACAGTTGACCCCGCCTGGGTGGGAACCTGCACTTACAAGCCACGCGAGCGGGGTCCCACCGCCTTTCTCAGAGGACCGCGCGGGCCGCCTGGGAGCTTAGCACCCGCTGTCCAGTAGGGGTCGGTGCTGCATCGTGCGTGGTTTCCCGGCTTGTCTTCCCAAGGACAGTATAGAAGCGACGGGAGGCGCAGGGGCAGTGGCTGGCTGAGTCCGGCCGCGTACACGTGACCGTTGCGGGACCGATTTCAGACACTTGGTCTGGCGCGTCCGGGGGGTGGGGCGAGTCATCGGTTTTCTGGTGGTTGGTACGGTATGTGAGTGTGGGTGTGGGTGAAGCAGGGACAGAGTGCGACCACGTTTTGCTGTGTGACCTTGAGAGGTCACAGCCCCTGTCTGGGCCTCAGTTTCCTGTCTCTGCAAGGGAGTTTATTGAAGAAGCCAATGAGCTATTGCATGTGAAAATGCTTTAGGAAATCCGAGGCTCAAAGCCGAATGCAAATCAAAAGACTTTTATTGAAAAATAGCCATACCCTGCTTACCCAATCCATCCTTCCAGTTCCTCACCCTGGTAGCAACCATTTTAGCTGTTCTTACCCGTGTGTCCTGATGTTTATCTACATATTTCGAAGTAATATGCTTATGCAGCTATTGCTTAATTTACTAACTTCAGACATTATCTATTGTCTTCCTGTTAGAATAAATAAGGAATTTAACTGTTTTCCAACCCCATCCGTCTGCCCAATATGTCTATAGAGCACTATTTTTAGGTAACTCAGTGATCAGCATTTCTATTAAGAAAATGTGGCCCTTCATTTCCCCAAAAGCTCTGTCAGAGCTGCCCTACACATCTCATCCCACGTCTTCCCCCACAGAAGCTTTGTCACGTTCCATATTGTCTTGGGCTACCTTTCCCAGGGGTGTTTCATCCAGACTGCACTGCCCAGCTGTCTGCAGGAGCTTTCGCCCCATGCCCATGTTTCTTGGTCCTCTGTCTCTACTGGTTTACTCCTTTCTTTTGGAAACTCCAATTGCTTCCTAAGAAATTTTGGGCAGTGGTGGGAAATTTTCATATATGTGGACTTAATCTGCATTCCGTCTTTGCACTTGATCAATAATTCAGCTATCCAAAGAATTCTGGGTTGGAAATTACTCTCCTTTAGAATATCTGTGCTCTGCTCCAGTGTCTTTCGCACCTAGCATTACCATTTAGACACTTCATGCCGTCTGATACCTATTTATATGTAACTTTTTTTCTTTCTCTGTCTGGACTTTCCAAGGACTTTCTCTTTATCCTTGGACTTCTGGAATGTCGTGATTTTGTCATTCATTTTAATCTGGGGACTTGTGTCTTTCAGTTCCGTGAAACTTTATTTTTTCTTTAATGATCTCCGTCTCTGTTTCCTCTCTGGAACCTCTATGAGTTGGATCCCGGACCTCCAGGACTGATCTTCCAGGTCTCTTTTCTCTCTCCCCCACCTTTTCCCACCTCGCCCCCCAGCCCCCTCCGATTCAAGCAGTTGTTTCTCAGTCTGGTTGTGTAGGATGCAGTTCCCTGGCCCATGCTGGGATTATGAGCCTTGCACTCCCCCCGGGCTGAGGCAGTCACACTCTGGCTACTGACCATAGCCTACAGCAGCCCACGGCAGCTCACGCCCCACCTCGGGCTGCTCATGGCAGCCCAGCTCCAGGGAGAACCATTGTTCACAATCTTAGCTGTAGAGGGCACAGCTCACTGGCCCATGTGGGAATCAAACTGGCAATTTTGGCGTTAGGAGCACAGCGCTCCAACCACCTGAGCCACCTGAGCCACCGGGCCGACCCTCTCTTTTCTTATGTTTCCCTTGTCCTTGTCTTTCTGTTCTACCTTCTAGATTACTTCCTTGAATTGATGTCCCAACCCTTCTATTGAATTTTTTATTTCAGCTGTCACATTTTTAGCTTCTAAGAGTTCTTATTAATTCTTACCGCCCCTCGCCCCTATAACATAGATACAGCCTCTTTCTTTTTGAGAATATTAGTGTTTTTCTTTCCCCCTCCTACTCCCTGACTTATCTGTCTCTTCCAGTTTCCCCATTTTGATTGGTTGGTTTATTGTGGTCTCTCTCTGGCTCTTTGTTCCTCCTCATGTTGGAGGTTTCTCTAATGTCTCGTGGTCTTAAGCTTTTGTCCATAGTAGAGGATAAGCATCCAAGCAGTTGACCGGCATCAGATGTCCCGTGAAGACAGGTGCGCCCATTTCTCCTTAGGTGGACCCTGCAGGCTTAGCCTTTTGGCTGGGGGGCACATAAATATCAACAAAGTTCTTTTCTGTGGGATTACTCTGTTTCTCCGGGAAGGCAGGATGGATGTGGCAAAGAACATGGGTTCTTGAGCCAGATTACCCAGCTCTGCTACTTACTAGCTGTACGACCTTGGACAAGTCACTTAATCTTTCTGTGCCTCAGTTTCCTATCTGTAAATTAGACCTAATAATAATATTACCCCATGGGTTGTTGAGTTTATATACATAAAGCTCTTAGCCTGGCACATAGTGATACCATGTTTCTCCAAAAATAAGATCTAGTTAGACAATCAGATCTAATGTGTCTTTTGGAACAAAAATTAAATAAGATCTGGTCTTATATAAGACCTGCTATTATATTATGTTATATTGTATTGTATTACATTACATTACATTACATTAGTCCCGGTATTATATTATATATTATATTATATTATATTATATTATATTATACCCAGTCTTATAGTAAAATAAGCCCGGGTCTTATATTAATTTTTGCTCCAAAAGACGCATCAGAGCTGATTGTCTGGCTAGGTCTTATTTTCAGGGAAACACGGTAGGTCTGGGGGTCACTGCCTATCTAGTCACATTCTTTACAAAGTAGGGAAGAAGGCTGTGGGGTTTCATTGCTCCCCTAGGCAGATTCTCAGATAATGCTCCTGTTTTCAGCCCTTCCAGCCTCAAAATCTCATCTCCTACCTCCCAACCCCCTTCCTGGCTCAGTGAAGCAGTTGGCTTCCTTCTCTTTGGTACATCTTCTGCAGGTTTTATCTGACACAGTAGAAACTTGTTTAAGTTTAGTTAATAAAAATATTGTTTCAAGCAAGAAATCATTAAAAAATGTAATACACATTGTAAGTATTTTAACGTATAACATACAAATACTTATTTCCTTTCCTTTGAGTATGGGTCTGTTAATTGGAATTCTATAAGGTCTTTCTTGCACAAACCTCACTGCATAAAACATTGTCTACCATTTCTGGTTTGGCTTCTTTATAGTGCAGCTAAAACTTAAATGAACTTATGGAACAATCTGAGTGCAAGTTCCTTCTAGATTTATATAATTTCCTCCCAATCTGTTACAATTGCTTTTAACTCATCTGAACATTTTTTTTTTTTAAATAGCAATTTGCCTTCACTGAGTCTTTCAAGGCTTTCATCTTAGTTTCATAAAACAACTCCACTTTCACAATCATATTTTATTGGTTTTTTAATATTAAATTGAATCACATAATTACAAAAATATAACTGGCATAAACAGGTTCAGGAGTAAGCAATCATTTCTGGGAAAGCAGCTGGATTAGCTGGAGGAGATGTGTATGGGCATTCCAAGGAATGTCGTACCAGACAAGGGTTTTCAGTCCATAAAGTTTCTAGAGAGAATGGCGAGGATGGCTCTTCTGAGAGTGCTGATTCATTGGTGGTAGAACATGAGAGCGCAGGTTGTGTTGTGGCTTCCTCTGCTCTGCAAAATAAGTACCACTCACTCCTCCATCCCCGTTCAATCTTATAGAAATTTGTTGAACTCTCTCATCCACTAATGACTCCTCTTCCTTTCTTCCTGTTCCCTGGGTTTATAGCTTCTCTTTTCTTTGCTGTCATTTTAAGGGGGGGGGGGGGTGTAGAGAGGGAGAAAAGATAAGCATTAAAGTTCAAGCTGCCATTTTTATCCAGACAATTCTCTCCTATTTAAGACTCCCAACATCCAGTAAGTGGCAGAGCCTATTATTATCTCTACAAAGGTCACACAGATGTAAGTGACAGGAGCAAGTTTCAAACTCAGGTCTGTCAGAGGCTGTAGTGGGTACTGTGGTGCTTTGCTTAGATCCCCTCTCCAGGGTTGACACACCTTCCGCCATCTGTTGGGAATGTTGGCTGCTGGTGGCACACTGGAAATTGCCCTTGGCTGTAGGAACTGCGTCACCCGAGCATATGCTTCATCTCAGGGGATCACCGTGGTCAGTCGCTGGCTGATGCAGGGATACAAAAGCCTAACCCTCTTCCATCAATTTGGGACAATTCTGAGGGGCCACGTCAGCTCCAAAGCTCCTTGTGGGGTCAGCTGAAATACTAGTTGTAATTCATTGTGGGTCAGCTTGTCCCTCTGCCCAGTTACAGCTATGACTCCAGAGAGCACTCTCCAATAAGCCTTCTGCACATAACTCCTCACTTCAGAGTCTGTTTCTAAGGAGACCGATGTAAGGCAGAGGCCATGATCCCTGGTCTTTTGCCACCTCTTCAGGTAGGGGAGACCCTGAGCTCCTAGGCTATTTTGGGGGCAGGATTCATCAGCAGGGAGAGAAAAACTGGGCTGAGTGTGGTTGTTGCAGAACTCAGGACCCAGCAGGGGCTGACATCCCTGCAGGCGGACTAGGGATGGCACAGTCCCTGGTGTGGTTGGAAGGCAGTGGGGTGGGTGGTGAGGCTGAGTAAGCAGATGCTATGCAGGTCCAGGTCCCTGAGGGATTTGTAGTCAGTGGGGAGTCATCGGAGGGTTTTACCTAAGGAGTAACATGGTCAGATCATTGATTGAGCAAGATGAGCTTGACTCCAAGATGGAGAGGACAAGGCCAGGTGGGAGCAGGGAGGGCAGTGAGGAGGCTGATACAGTGGTCCAGGACAGAGAAGATGAGGCTGGGCCAGGGCGGTGAGGATGCAGAGATGGTTCTCAGTGACTGGCTGCTCCCCATTCAGCACCCCAATTCCTACTAACTTGCTCTTTTTCTAATATGCCACAAAATGGACTTACTTGTTTGGGTTATTATCTGTCTCCTTCCACTACAGTGTAAGCTCCACAAACGCAGGGATTTTGTCTGTTTTGTTCATTGATGTGTTCCCAACAATAGAAGAGTGCCTGGCACATGGCAGGTGCCCAGTAAATAATAATAATGGATGGATGGACAGACGAATGGGTGGATGCTTGTGAGGTGTGGGGCACTGGGACACGGCATCAAGGGTGGTCCCTTAGCTTCTGCCTGGGTGCCTGGATGGCTGGTGGGGCTCCCTGAAATGAGGTTGGGAGGAGGAGCGCTACTGTACAAGAGGGGCAGGAATGGAAGGTGGGGGAGTCCCAAGTGCTGGTGTCCAGCAGGTCTCAGTCCTCATAGACTTGATTGTTCAATGTTGCTAGAAGCTGTGTATGGATTTTCCATAGGGTGATCAGAAGGCTTGGGGTGAAAAGGGGCTCCGATAGGTTATTAGTTGAAAATACTAATTATTGCCTCCCTGGCCCAGTCCCTGTCAGGTGAGAACCCTGAGCCCTGAGCTCTGCTGGTGGCTGTACCACGAATGAGCTCTGTGCTTGGTGGGCCACTGCAGCTCTTTGAACCTCAGTTTCCCTCTGTCAGGTGAGACGCAGTGGTTGACTTTGAGAAGACCTCCTGGCCCCCTGCCAAGGTTTCCTCCCTTCTCTGATGATTTCCAAGGTACCGAATGCTGCATCACATCTGAGTCACTGTGGGACTGGAGAAACTGTTTGTCACAGATATGGAACTGGCTTATGGATAGGAAATAGGGGAGGGAGAAACAACTGCTTTCCTGCGTATGAAGCATAAAGATTGGGGCCCTCCATGGCATGTCGGAGCTTATTTGTTTGTTTAGTTTTGGTGTTCTTCTTAAACGACCCAGAGATGATCTTTCCAAGATGCATTGATTTCAGCTTGGATGTTTAAATGAGGGCGTGTGGTAGGGCAAAGTCAACAGGTGCAAAAGCCACCTCATCACTGCTCCTCCCAAACTGTTTCTCCTGCTCTCAGTGTTGTCATCAGCCTCCACGTGAACAATTGTATTCCTCTCTGGCTTCTTTATTATCTTTCTTTCGTTGTTTTTGTTGCTTGGAAATGTCTTTATTTTGCCTTTATTCTTTAAAAAAAAGTTTTAGTTTGGAAAATTCAAAGTCATACAAAACTAGAGAGAATAATATGTGAGAGAATAATGACCCCCCCATGTGCCTATCACCCAGCTTCAGTCATTATCAACCCATGGCTTGTCTTGATTCATCTACTCCTGCCCACCCTCCTCTCCCAACCCTGTCTGCAGATTATTTTGAAGCAAAACGTAGATAGCATATCATCAAATCTATAAATATAAGGATGCATTAAAATATATAACTATAGAAATAAGCCAGTCAACAAAAAGACAAATACTGCATGAGTCCACTTCTATGAGTACTTAGAGAGGTCAAAATCATAGAGACAGAAGTAGCCTGGTGGTTGTCAGGCGCTGGGGGAAGGCGAGAATGGGGAGTTATTATTTTTTTTTAAAGATTTTATTGGGGAAGGGGAACAGGACTTTATTGGGGAACAGTGTGTACTTCCCAGGACTTTTTTCCAAGTCAAGTTGTTGTCCTTTCAATCTTACTTGTGGAGGGTGCAGCTCAGCTCCAGGTCCAGTTGCCGTTGCTAGTTGCAGGGGGCGCAGCCGAACCGGCAACCTTGTGGTTGAGAAGACGTGCTCCAACCAACTGAGCCATCTGGGAGCTCAGCGGCAGCTCAGCTCAAGGTACCGTGTTCAATCTTAGTTGCAGGGGGCGCTGCCCACCATCCCTTGCGGGACTCCAGGAATTGAACTGGCAACCTTGTGGTTAAGAGCCAGTGGCCCATGTGGGAATCGAACCAGCAGCCTTCGGAGTTAGGAGCATGGAGCTCTAACCGCCTGAGCCACCAGGCTGGACCTGGGAGTTATTGTTTAATGTGTATGGAGTTTCAATTTTACAAGATGAAAGTTTTGGAGATGGGTAGTAGTACTGGCTACACAACATTATGAATGTATTTAATACCACTTAACTATTAAAAATGGCTAATATGGTAAATTTTATGTTATGTATGTTTTACTACAATAAAAAAATTGAAAAAAATACATTACTATAATGTCATTATTGTACCTAAAAAAAAAATCCTTAACATCATCAAATACACAGTTTGTGTTCAAATTTTCTAGGTTAACTTATAATTTTATTTCTTTTACAATTTGATTGATTTAGGATCCAAATAAGTTCCATGTGTTGCAATTGGCTGAGAGTGTCTTTTAAGTCTCTTTTAGTCTGTAGGTTACCCCTCCTCTTATTTGTCCCCAACTATTTGTTTGTTGAAGAAACTGGGTTGTACATCCTGTTCCCGCATGTGAACTTTGATGATTGTCTCTCATGGTGTTGATATGTTCACCTGTATTTCCTGTACATCAGCAGTTAAGTATTGCGGCTTCATCAGATTTGATTTTGAGACAAGGATACTTCAGAGGTGGTAGGATGAACTTTTATCAGGAGGCACAAAAATGTCTAATTGTCTTGTTTCTTCTCTTGTTAGCAGCCATTGATGATCGTTGCCTAGATCCGCTATTCTTCAGACTTTGCACGGTAGTAATATACTAATTCTGTCATTTTTTCTTTGTTTATTAGCTGGACTTCTATAAAGAGTAAATCCTCTCATAAACTATTTGGATACCCTGAGCTACAGTTGATACAGGAAAGGCAGGATAAATGCTTGACTCTTTCAATTTATTTTCAATTTTAAAAACAATCCAGTATCCAAAGATGACCAATGAGATTATTTTGTATCATTTAGGAACTCATGGATTTAAATAAATGTGATGTGTTTCAATCCATTTCAGTTTTTTTCATTATTGCTGCTCCTAGGATCCCATCTTTGGTTAATGGGCACCTATTCAATCTGGCTCCTGAGTCCTTTGGTTATGATCTCAGTAGTCTCTACTAGTTTCCTTGCTTTCTAAGATGACAAGATGTTCCATTTTGTACATTTTCTGCCCCAGAGCTGCAATCAGCCATTTCTCCAAGGGCTTGGGGTGGAAAGGAACTTCAATAGCTTCCTAGTTTAAAATGCTACTTATCTATTGCCTCCCTTTCTTTGTAGTGGGAAATGGTATTTAGAGGCTACAGTCTGGGTACCAGGGGTTACATTACTTTTTAATATTATGTTTAATTCATATAAGCGAGTGTATGTACCATATATATAATTATGAAGATCATAATAAAATGGCTACCCATCAGCCAACACCCAACTTAAGAAGTGGAAAATTATCAATGACAGTTGATCTTGTATGTGCTCCTCCTTTATCTCCGTCCTTCCTCAGCCTCCATCCTATTCATCTTTCTCTTGCTTAAAAAAAGTTTTGTCATATATGTATGTGTCCTTAAAACTAAATAGGTTCCGTTTAAAGGGAGTTGGTGGGAGGGCAAAGGTAAAGAGGGTCAAATACAAGATGACAGAAAGAGACTAGACTTTGGGTGTTGAGCACACAATATATAGATGCTGTATTATAAAGTTGTACACCTGAAATTTATATAATGTTATTAACCAATGCTACCCGAATAAATGAAATAAAAATGTTTAGTTTCTTTTTGAGCTTTATAAGAATGATATGATATATGTCGTCTTCTGTGACCTGCCTTGATTTTACGCAATGTGTGTTTCTAAGATTTATCCTTTTTTTCTCTTTTTTTAGCTATAGTTCATTTATTTGCAATGCTGCATAATATTCCATGGTGTGACTGTACCATAATTGATTTTATCCGTTCTGTTTGTGGTCATTTCAGTGTCTCCAGTTTTTGCTATTACAAATATTCTGCTAAGATAATGCTGTTACAGGTATTCTTGTTCATGTCTCCGATACACATGTACAAGAATTTGTCTAGGGAGTGGTTATCAATAGTCTCAGGATAAACAACTTTTGTTTATGTGAGTTACAGCAATAGATATTTACCATATTAGAAGTTACAGCTAAGAAAACTGTAAGCATTTTATTTATTAATTCACTTAAAAATGATATAATGAAGTCATGTTAACATAAATCATACATTATAAATGAAAAATAACTATAGTTTCTAAGACAAAAATAAAGTGAGAAGAGTTCCATTTTTTTAAACTTTTGCAAATCTTTTTTTTTTTAACTAAAGTTTATTGGGGTGACAATTGTTAGTAAAGTTACATAGATTTCAGGTGTACAATTCTGTATTACATCATCTGAAAATCTTTTTAATGTCTGGCTTAACAAAAGTCCCCTGAATTCTCATATCTGCTCTGTGTTCAATCTGTTGCAACGTGATATGTGATGGCGTCTCTGTAAAACTCTATTGTATACTTGTGAGACACAGAGTGGAAAAGTCAAATAATGACTTTCAAAGGGGTCCTTTCTGGGCCTGGGGATTTCTGGAGAATTCAAAGGTGGTTAAGGTCAGCCCGTGGGGTGTGGCTTTTCTTTGTTCCCTGATGCAGTCCCAGCACATCTCTTGATTGTGGAGGTCCCTGCTCCCTGGTTCCTTGGTGGCTTGCATCCTCTCCCAGGGCAGCCACCCTGCTGTAGGCATCAGGCAGCCTCTCTCCTTCGCCCTGGTCTCCTCCCCTGTTTACCCAGGTAGAGGGGGACTGTGTCACCGAAAGCCGGGACTTGGGTTCGATCACGGGCGAGAATAATCAGTTGGGAGTCAGAAGACTGGGACCTTGTTTCCTCATCTGACCATCAGCCCTGGAACCTGGTTGTGGGCCCTTGGGCCCCACTTTTAACCTCTTTGAGCCTCAGTGTTGTTATCTGTCAAACAGGAAAGAATGTCTCTTTTCTACCATCCTCAATCGTAGTTGTTTTGAAGATCAAATACGATAATGTGACAATGCAAAATTGGCTATACTGTACTGTACAATGGAAAGCATTCATATATGTTTTTATAAGAGTTACCAATAGGAGAAGCGGGCTGCCATTACAATGCCTTCTTCTCTAGAAATAGAGCCTGTGCAATGTAATCCCACCTGGCCGGAAGTGTGCCCCTGACTCTGATGGGCCAGAGGGTTTGCTTGGGATTTTTCAAACTGGAATGAAGGGGAGAAACTCCTAGTTCCTTTTCAATAGTGGGAATAATGTCGGAAGTGAGGCTTGGGAGGTGTAGGTCTCACATTTCATGCTCTGGGGGGAAAAGCCTTGTCTTTCTTGGATGGAATGATGCTGATATGCAGAGAGAGAGGCCGAGATGGGTGACCGCTTGGTGGCATTTGAGGTCCTATCTCCCGTGGTTCTTGAGGCCCAGTGGGACCTCAGTCACGAGAGGTGACCCAGTATCCTCCCCCTTTCTATCTAAGCAAGTTATAACTGTGTTTCTAACACTTGTAAGCCTTACAAATACATTACCCACTTAACAAGTACTTATTGAACACCTATGCTATGCCAACTGCTCAGATAGAGGCTAGTCAAGTATAACAGATTGGCAATGTGTGTTCACTGCCCCCAGGCCCATTCTGCCTGCCTCCTCTTCACTCCTTAGCAGGAGCCTGCAGAGTCCGGCTCCATCCCCTGCTTAGCCAGACCTATGAGCAAAATCACAGAATCACAGAATCTTAGTCTCCTAGAGTTAGTGAGCCAGAAGACAATTAAATCTGAATTCTCACAGAACTTAGGAACCCTTGTAGGGAAGATACGAAGTCCTCTCTTCTACTTACTGTGGGGGTGACTTTTCCATACTCTTCCCTTGGCTTTGGGATGGAGGTGGGAGTCAAGGATCGTTTGAAGGTAGGGTCCTTTTCCTTTTATCCACCACTGCAAATTGGAATACATTTCAGCATTGATTTTATTTTTTTTATTTTTTTCTTTTTTTTTCTTTTTTTTTATGACCAAAGGATTTTTTTTAAATTTATTGGGGTGACAATTGTTAGTAAAATTACATAGATTTTAGGTGTACAATTACATCATCTATACATCCCATTGTGTGTTCACCACCCAGATCTCAGTTCTCCTTCCATCACCATATATTTCAGCATTGATTTTAGAGAAGATTCCATGCCCTACCCAAACCATCCAAGTCAGAATTATTAGGGGCAAGACCTGGGGATCAGTATTCAGAAGTGCATCTGAGGCAGCCAATCCATAGGCCTCTGGTGGAGTCCCCTGTGTTCCTTCCTCTCCTCTTCTAAAACGGAGAGAAAAACTGGACAAGGAGAGGACAAGGTACCTGACTCAGAGAAGCAAGAAATAGAAGGGCTTAGCTTCATTATCTGCGTCACGTGGGGCAAATTGCTTCCCCTCTCGGAGCCTTGTTTCCTGATGTGATCATCAGGATTGGTGGTAACTTCTGCCTCACAGGGTTGTTATGAAGAAGAATGTATTCCCTTCTCCCACAGAGGAGACCGAAGCCTCCCGAAGGGCAGGGTTAGGTGTTTTCCTTGTGTTCCCCAAAGGGTTAAGGATGCAGGTGGTGCCCTGTGGATACTTGTTGAGGGACCATCTCCTCCTCTCCATTTCCACAGCCACCAGGCGAGGCCTCATCCTCCGCCACCTGGGCTGTGGCCCCAGCCTCCTTCTGGGTCTTCCTCATTCCTCCTAGAGGTCATGCAGGGAGGAAGCCCAGCCTTCCTAATGGTCCTGCTGAAAACTCCATGAGGTTGTCCAGGCACTCTGTCTGGTCCACCCAGCTTGAGCACAAGGAGAGCCAAGTGTGACAGACTGAGCACTGTTTGGGGTCAGGCAGACTCATCCCTTCCATTACAGGCAGCACTATGATCTTGCATAGACTACTTGAACCTCTTGGAGCCCCAATTTGCTCATCTTTAAAATGGGGATGCAGTCATCCCTAGGTTTCTGAGGGGGTTTGCTTCCAGACCCCTTGTGGATACCAAAATCTGTGATGCTGAAGTCCCCTATATAAAACAGTGTAGAACAATGCATACAGTCAGCTCTCTTCGCACCTGCGGATTCCCAGCTGTGGATCAAAAAGACTGTTTTGATCCATGGTTGGTTGAATTGGTGGATGCGGAACCTGTGGATTCGGAGGGCCGACTGTAGCATTAATTTCCACCCATAGAGTTGACGTGAGGATTAACTGAAGAAATGAATGCACCTTATTTATCACAGTGCCTGGCAAAAGTAGGAGTTCAAAAATGTGGGTTCATTTGTTTCTTTGATCTGCTTTTTATTTTTTTAATTGCCCCAGCTCCCTTCCTGCTCACCTTTTTTTGTTCCTCGGGCTCTTTATACCATCGTGTCAGCATGTGCTTCTGCTTCATAGTTCTTTTTTTCGGAAGCAAGGGAGTGGAGGGAGAGTTTGGTGGACAGCCCAGAACCTCAGGAATCAAACCACACAGAATCCATCTCAAAGGAGACAGGGGACTGGCCCACAGAATGGTGATGTGCGTGGTCTCTGACTTCATGTAGAGTATGCAAAGGCTATGGGGGGAGAACGGAGTGGGGAGCTGGGAGTTGGGGGTTCAAGTCTCAGCTCTGCCACTGAGTGGCTGTGTGACTCTGCCCCGGTCCCTTCCCCTTCTCAGTTTTCCCATCTTACAATAAGGGGGCAGGCCAAGGGGAAGTTCTGATGCTTTGAATTTCCAATTTTATTCTAATTATATGTTTCAGGGAGGAATAACCGGGTCCTGGATGGGATGTGATGAATGAATATTCGTAATGAGAAGTGGAAATAATTTGTGGTTGAGAGCTGTTCCTTAGATCAGAGTGAAAAGATACATGGCCAGGCTATATTTTCCAGCAGATTAAGTTAAAATCTGTGGCCCAAGACTCTGAAATATGAAGAAAAAAGGAGAAGATGATAGGATATCTTTTTAAAGAAATACTTTCCAGCCAAATGGTATAGCAGATGATTTCCAGGAATTTGTTCTTGTTCTCTCTTGAAGGTGAAGAGTTCACAGCTTTCAAGGAAACAAGAAGACATGGGATGGGGTGAGGGAGCCTGACCCGGGTGGCCTTGGGACAGTTACCGGAACTCTCTGAGTTTCCGGAGCTCTCTCAGTTTCTTCATCTCTAGAATGGGGATGATCTTTCTACCTAGAATGGTCATTGCAGGGATTAAAAGAAGTATGAGTGTGAAAGCGTCCCTCCCATCTCACACAATCCCTAATTTGGAGGATCTGAGTTCTGGTTCTGGTCCTGCTAGAGTGTGGCTGGTTGGGAGGGTCATAGAGGTAATTAGGGTCATTGCCAGTTTCATGATGGAGAGCCAAGATTGCCATTTTTAGACCAAGGCTGTGGCCAAGGTGATAACCTTACCATTTTGTTTCTTCACATTTATTTATTGAGCCAATATTTATTGAGCACATGTTCTGTACCTAACATTTTGCTGGTGCTGGCATAGACAACAACCCCTCCCACAATGTATGAAAGCCCCTTTACAACCACGGGCTCCTCTCCACACTGGGCCAGCCCCATCCACCAGCTGCCCAAGCAGAGAATGGGGTGCAGCATCCCTGCTCCTGTCCCCACATCCAGACAAGCACCACATCTGGTCCATTCATTCTCCTACCACTGACACTGTCCCACCTCCTGCTGAGCTAGTCCAGACCACCACCCCACGTCAGGGAGTCCAGGTGATTCTCTTCCCCGCACATCCAATCCAGTTCCCACATTCCAGCCAGAGTGACCCTTCTAAAACACGAACCATGCAACTGCCCTGCTCAAGACTCTTTAATGGCTTCCTTCTGCCCTCAGCAGCAAGGATAGGACCCTTTGTCTGGCTTAGCAGGGCCCCCCAGGCCCTAGCCCTGCAGGTTCCGGCTTCATCACACATGACTCCTCCAGACCAAACCTTACCTGGAAGTTTAGGATGGGCTGTTTCAAGCCTCCATGGCATTGCTGGGCTCCCTCCCTCTGCTGCATTTTACCCTTCTACCAGCATCTACTCAATTTTGACTATCATCTCTGTGAAGACATTTCTGAGTTCCCCTCAGCAGAGCTGATCCTTTTATCAGCTGTAGAAATAGCTCAGAGAAAGGAAGTGACCATCCAAGGTCACAAATGAAATGTGACACAGACCCTCTATATTAGTCTGTTAGGGCTGCCACAGAATACACAGACTAGGGGGCTTAAACAACAGACATTTATTTTCTCTGTTCAGAGGCCAGAAGTTCACGACGAAGGTGCTGGCAAGGTTGGTTTCTAGTGAGGTCTCTTTTCTTGGCTTGCAGATGGCCTCCTTCTTGGCGTGTCGTCAAATGGCGTTTTCTCTGTTGTGTAAGCACACCTGTGTGTCTTCTGTAAGGACACCAGTCCTATTGGATTAGGCCCCACCCTTAGGACCTCATTTTACCTTAATTATCTCTTTCAAATTCCTATTTCCAAATAGTCACATCGGGTGCTAGGTTTCAACATGTGTATTTTAGAAGAATACAATTCAGCCCCTAATGCCCTTTTTGCTGGAGATCCAAGACCAGCAAAAAGAAGATGGTTCAGGGACAAAGGGGATTCATATGTGTCCTGTGGAGCCAAAGACGGGATGCAAGGAGGAGCTTGGTGGTTAGAGAAGGAGAGGCAGGAGACAGGTATAGTGAAGCATGAGGCAGGGAGGGTTTCTGTGGCCTCGGGTGAAGGCAAGGAGGGAGGAGCAGCCTTGCAAGGGTGTGAGGCCTGGACTAAGTGTGAATGTGCAGCCTGGGCTATTGAGGGCCTGCATAAGCAGGATGGTGAGCTCAGTCTGCCTTGACCTTTGGAGGGAGTGGGAGCAGGTTTCCTCGTTTGCACAGCAGGTGGTCACTAAAGGCCGCCATCCACTGTGCGAGCTCAGCACCCCTCATCTAGTCTTCCCGCCACCCTTCAACCTTTCAATGTAGAGATGCACACCTTCGTTTCTGAGAAGTGGTGAAACCAGTTGCCTAAGTTAATTGGCTGGCAAGTGGCAGAGCCAGGGCTTGAACTCAGGGGTCCTGATCCCCAGTCTAGAGCTTTTTCTCAGCTCAGGGTCATGACTAGGGTGAAGCAAGTGAGGTGCCTAGGGTGCAAAATGTAGGGAGGCACTTGTGCAGTCCTGAGAGTGAATGCCTCCTTTTTTGTCTCGCCCGTCCCCAGCCCAGTCTGACCTCCTCCTTCATGGTGAACCCCTCTTCTCTCTCACCTTCTCGGCAGCAGAGGCAGTAGGCTGCAACGACCTGCAGCCGGGCTTGGCTTTGCTCCTAACCAAGTGGGAGGCATTAAGTTAATGACCCTATAGGTGAAATGAATCCTGTTAAAAATATTGCCCTCTCCTTCCCCTGCCCACTTTAGAAGATAGCCATGCAATGTTATCTGTTCTCACTCATCTTCTCAGATCTCGTGCCCTCTAGATCCACTTTCAACCCCTGGGGTGCCTGGCATAGGACTGGGGTGGGATGTTAGAGAGGGGCGGGAGCCTCTCTCCTCACTTTGCTCTACAGCTGTGGCCAGCTGTAATCAGAGGCTAGGAACTTCTCAGGACTCATGGCTAACACCCTGAGTTCAAGTCCTAGCTCTGCCACCTCCTGACTGTGTGACGTGGGCAATTCTCTAGGCCTCTCTGAGTCCCCCGTCTCCTCTATGAAGTGGGTAAAATAATTTTTGCCCTACCACCTTCCAGGCCACAATGAGAAGTTGATGTGAAAATTCTTTGAAAGCTAAACAGGAGTGAGGCAAAACTGGAAATACTAATCATAGCACTTGTTTATACTCACTGTGTGCACCTATAATGCTATGCTGTATATACCACCACCACCACCACCACCACCGCCATCCCCATTTGGAAGGAAACCAAGGCTCCAGGAGTCAAGTAGCTTGCCTAAGAGCACACAGCTCATAACTACATAATAGGCTTGCGTTCAAATCCTGGCCATTTAACTCTAGATTTGTACTTTTAACCACAATGCTACTTCCTCTTCTGGGACCTTTCCCACTTATTTTTAAATGTTAATTAAGAATGATCAGTTACTTACTAATGGCCAGGCACTTTACATATAGTTTTTTCATTTGATCTTCCAGAGATGATGGAAATTATTCACCCATTTTGCAGATGAGAAAATTGAGACTTAAAGAGGGGCATATAGCTAGTGAGTGGAGAATCAGGATTCAAACCTCAATCTGTCTGTCCTAAAATAACACTAGTAATGACAATATGATAATGTTCATAACAGTAACAGTCACCAGCTAGAGACAGCTCTCAGGGGCAAGATAACCTGCATGCTCATCTTGGCTCTGCCCCTGATCTATGTGTGAACTTTTGCAAGTCCCTTCCCTCTCGGCATCTCATGTATTGTGATCACTGGTTCTCAGGTCCCTCCAGCCAAGGCAGGTGGAGACTCACCAAGGTTGACAGTCTAAGGGTAGTTGATTCCCTCAGATAAAGGCGTTTGTTATCTGTACATGGCAATATTTGTGTCTCAGCTTAATTAGTGAACAAACATAACAATAATTTTTAAAAGCTATCCTGGAAAGGGAATTGCTGTTGGAAGCAATGTTTAGACAAAACACCATTTGTTCCCAGATCTTGCTCCCTGCTGTAATGGCGGGCCACTTGTTTTGGTGACAGATGCCTTTTAATTGGGGTTTTGAAGCAGCTGCATAAAGTGGAGGTGGGGGATGGAGCTGGTCCATTCTTAGCTGGCCTCTGAGGGGATTTCCAAGGTCTCCTGGAGATGGGGCACTCTCTGCCCACCCTCCAATAATGGGTACCCCAGACCTCTGGGACAAAGCTAACCCCTTAATCCTGATATGACCCTATAGACTTTGACACATAACTGTCGTCCTGAGATACCCAGTGACCTGCCCACAGTCACTGAGCAAGATGGTGGCAGAGCCAGAACTAGAATCCACATCTTCTAGTTCTTTCCATGGTGATGGCATATAGTCTTCTGAACCAGTGATGATGTCACCTCACCTAGTTTAGTATGTGGTATTTGGTCTGCCTGCCAGCACAAGCCTTCTCAGGAATTGCTAACTGTGTGTGTCCTGCCACTGACCCTAAGATTACTCTTACCCTCTGGGTTGGGTGGATATTGGGAAGGTTGGTGCTGGTTATGTGGCCCAGCAGAACAAGTGTGTGGGGGCGAGCAGGAGAGGAGGGCCTTGAGTCAAGTGTAATGGTTTTGGTCTTGGTCCAAAAGACTTGGTTCAAGTCACTTGGTGTGACTTCCTTGCTTGTGTGTGATTAGTGAGTGCCTCCGTTCACCACCATGTTTTGATCTCAGATTCCTCACTTAGAAGGAATCTCTGGAGCAGTAATCTCTGTTCTCCATAGGGTCAATTACATGAAGAAATAAATAGTGCTGGTAAACTAAAGGGTGATATAAGGTATTATTAATAATAGTGGCCAAGATTTACCAAGCACTTTCTTTTTTTTAATTTTTTAAATTTTTTAAATTTTTTAAATTAAAGTTTATTGGGGTGACAATTGTTAGTGAAGTTACATAGGTTTCAGGTGTACAGTTCTGTATTACATCATCTATAAATCCCATTGTGTGTTCACCACCCAGAGTCAGTTCTCCTTCCATCACCATATATTTGATCCCCTTTACCCTCATCTCCCACCCCCCAGCTCCTTACCCTCTGGTAACCACTAAACTATTGTCTGTGTCTATGAGTTTTTGTTTCTCATTTGTTTGTCTTGTTCTTTTGTTGTTTTTGGTTTATATACCACATATCAGTGAAATCATATGGTTCTCTGCTTTTTCTGTCTGACTTATATCGTTTAGCATTATAATCTCAAGATCCATCCATGTTGTCACAAATGGTCCTATTTCATCTTTTCTTACTGCTGAATAGTATTCCATTGTGTATATATACCACAACTTCTTTATCCATTCATCTATCGAAGGACATTTTGGTTGTTTCCATGTCTTGGCCACCATAAATAAAGCTGCAATGAACATTGGAGCACATGTGTCTTTATGTATCAATGTTTTCAGATTTTTTGGGTAGATACCCAGGAGAGGGATTGCTGGGTCATATGGTTATTCTATTTGTAATTTTTTGAGGAACCTCCACACTGCCTTCCATAGCGGCTGCACCAGTCTGCATTCCCACCAACAGTGTATGAGGGTTCCTTTTTCTCCACAGCCTCTCCAACACTTGTTACTATTTGTCTTGTTGATGATAGCCATTATAACTGGGGTGAGGTGATATCTCATTGTGGTTTTTATTTGCATTTCTCTGATGATTAGTGATGTTGAGCATTTTTTCATATGTCTATTTGCCATTGTATGTCCTCTTTGGAGATATGTCTTTTTAGGTCCTCTGCCCATTTTTCAGTTGGGTTCTTTGTTGTTGTTTTTTTGTTGAGTTGCATGAGTTCCTTGTATATTTTGGATATTAGCCCCTTACTGGAGGTACTGTTTGCAAAAATCTTCTCCCGTTCAGTTGGTTGCCTCTTTATTTTGTCGGTGGTTTCTTTTTACCAAGCACTTTCTGTGTGTGTGTTTGTTGAGGCTTAATGCTTGTTGCTGGAACACTCTGTCTCCAGATTTCAGTGGATTAAACAACAAAGGTTTGTTTCTTGCCCATCGTCGTCAGAGGTTGGCCAGGTGGCTCTTGGGAGCAGCTTTTTTCTAACTTTGGTTTCCCAGAATCTTGCCCTTCCAGCCTCACTGACGGGGGTGAGAGGAGCATGGAAAGTGCGTGGTGGGTTTAGGGCCAAGGCTGGAAGCAGTATGCCTCACTCTTGTGCACTTTCCATTAGCCAGAATTCAGTCCCATGGTTCCTCGTGGGAATTGGGAAGTGAAGTCAAGCTATGTGCCCAGGAGGAAAGTCAATCTATTTGGTGGCCACATGGCATTTTCTCAGCTACAGTGTGCCATGCACCTTGTTACGAACCCTCACACCAATCTTCTAAATGGTTTGTTATCTTTTTTTTTCCCAGATGAGGAAACAGAGACTCAGAGAGGTCAAATGAGTTACTGAAGATATGAAATTAATGGGAGGGTGGTGATCTAAATTCAGTCCTTGCAATTTTTTTCCCCAGAGAGAACTTTCAGCTGCAGGTGGATGAGTTTAATTCATATTATTTATTCACTGCCTACTATGCACTCAGCACCGTGCTGTCTGCCGTAAAATGTCATAACCATTCCTTTTCCTCTTCCCCACGCCTAAATACCTTTATTTCGCCAGCAATTCTAATTCTTTCTAGTCTTTAGTTCAACTTCAGACTGTTTTCCTTCAGGAAGTTTCTCCTGATTGCCCCTGGGAATTGCTTCTTTCTAAACCTCTCTTGGGCTAGCCTCAATAGTGTTCAGGAGCGAGTGAGGTACAGAGTCGATCCTTCCCCACCCCCACCAGGAACTGACAACTAAAGTTTATGGCTTATAAAAGAGACACTAAGTCCCCATATTTTCAAGAGACTGACTGGGAATCAGGGTGACCACTGCTGGCTCAGAGGCTCCTGATTTAGAAAGCCAGCCCCACTCTGACCTCTTCTCCCTAGAAGAGGAAGATTGGAAGAGGGAAAAGCTCTTACGTCCCATCCCGTTCTCTTGGAGGAGACAACGGATTTCCCCTCCCTGAGACAAGGCCTCAAGGAAAGGCTGACATTTCATTTCTCCATTTAATTACCTGGCCTGGCTCTGGTATAGCAGTGGAAGAGCAGAGGAGGGATGAGGGGTGGTGCCGCTAGACAAAAGGGGCAATGGCAGCCTCCCTAACCCTGTCAGGTCTGGAATGTGCTCACAGGCCGCTGAGTGGAAGCCCACAGAGATTAGGTGAGATTAGAGACTTCACGCAGTAAGGGGCATCAGGGGATTGAATTGTGAGACCACGATGCGGGAGGTGTGTGTGTGTCAGCCAATGATGAGGCAAATCTCAGTGAGATCCCCAGGACCTGCTCGGGGAGAGCCCTCGTCAGCAGACTTTATGGGGACCTCCACATTATCCGTAAGGATCCCATAGAGCACAAACTAGGTGAGAGCATTACCTCACTATGAACTTTCACCCTAAGAGTCTATTACCTCCTGCCTCCTTCCTGCACCCCAATACCAGAGCAGTGGAAGAGGGAGGAGGTGAGTGAGAGCAGACCTTGGCCCTCTTCAACTAAGGCCAGATGCTTGAACTGAGTTGGGGATGGTGGCGATGGGGTCAGGGAATGACAGGAGTGGGTAGGAAGAGCTTTGACGCAAACATAAGAATAGTAAGAAAAAGTAAATAGGATTGAGTTCTAAAGAACCCAAATGAGACTGTTCTAATAACTGAAAGTGACAGAAAAGTGATGACCTCAGACTGAGAGTTTGTTAAGGCAGCCAGCACCCAGCAGGAAAAGGGAGGGTTCAACAGAGCAAAGTTGGTAGCAGTTATTGGAAAAAATAAAATGATTCCAGGTTTATAACCCAATGAACTGAAACTCTGCAGTACAACAGTTTCATAGTCATCCATTTAGCTGCTATTTGTAGAGCTTCTAGTCTGTCCCAGACAATGTTCTTGGCACTAATGATTCCAAGAAGTTTGCCCTAGTGAGGGGACACACAAGTAAAAAAGGAACTGCTCAGTGTGACGACTGCTATGAGATAAGATGGTAGAGTTCAGTCAGGCATGAAGCAGACCGGGACTTGGTTATGGTTGTGTGTGCCAGGGCCGGGCATGGGAAGGTTTTCTGATGTCTTGAAAAATGAGCAGGAGTTGCCTGCAGCATTGGGAAAGGATACCCGTGTACACAGGCACAAAAAGGCATGAAATAATGGGACACATTAGGGGAACTGTGAGGAATGTGTTTCAGCAATACATAAGCAGTGTTCATACTACCATTTTGCTTCTTATTTTCATTTTATCTCCTCTGCTCAACTGGACTGTAAACTCCTTCAAGGAAGGGCAATGTCAAATCTCAGTTTTGTCCCCTTACTACAAGTAACATGGCTGTACAAATGTAATACTGAATTGCTTTTCACTGGAGGAATCCAGCAGAAGTTGCGTGATTCTCAGGGCTTGGGGAACCCTGCAATGGGAGGAAGGTAGATTGGACTGCATATGGCTTAGGTTAAGTCATCCCTCTCGCTAAGCCTTAGTTTCCCCCTCTGTATGCAGGAAAGTTGACCAGATTATCTCCAGGATTAGCTTGAAAATAATCAGAATTTAGGCTTTGGGAAACAAGAGCAATGGATTGGAAGTCAGGAGACTTGGTCCCTAGTTCCAGCTCTGCCATTGGCTAAGTGTGTGACCTGCTCTTTGCCCCTCCAGGCCTGTTTCCCTATTTGTAAAATGCAGGAGTAGCATATTATATCTCTAAAGTCACTCTTAGCTCCAACCTTCTGTGTCTTTCTCACTGCCTTTAGTTGACCTTGTCCTGGCCTGGTGTCCTAGCTCAGGAAAGCCTCACTTTCTTCAATATTCTTCAGGCACCTTTTCAAACTCTGTGGGGTAAGGGAGGGAGATTAGGGCCAGGAGAGGGTATCTGAGTGAGGCAATGAATATTTATAACAGACGCTCCCACCAGAGGACACATTAAGTCTTGCCGCATAACAAAACTGAATTACCATGAAATAAACTTTCTTAATTAAACCAATTAAATTTCTTCCCAGTTTGTAATTTAGAAACTCTGATAAACCCTGGTTGAAAAGGTTTGTTTTAGCCTTAAGCTGGCTGAGAAAGCAGGAACATCTGGATGTTGGTGGAAAGTCCTGTTTCCGCTCCAGGCCAGCGGGGCAGCACCATGGCGCTATCCGTGGTGCTGAAACAGCCTCTGCCTCACGGCCTCAATGAAGGACACAGAGACGCCCTATTCCAGGACTGTGCCTGCCGCTGTAGTCAGGGTGCACTGTTTGTATCCCCACGCCTGTCAGCAGCCACTGAGAAGTGAGTCACCTATTTTCCCCACCCCCACAGATCCATTCGCGTTTGAAAAGATGGTGTGAATTTTCTCACATTTATGTAATACTAGACTCTTCTATCTGGGAGGCATGGCCTCGTCCAACTCTTCATTATAAATAAAAGAAATTGATCTTCAAAGAGTTAAAATGACTTGACCCAAGGCCACACAACTTGTAAGTGATAGGATCAGCATTCAAGCTGAATCTCTGACTCTAAATTCAGCGTTCTTTTCATTAGGATGTTCCTGGAGTCAGAGAAGCTTTGAAGGCAGGAGCCATGTCATGTGCACCTTTATTTTCATTTGGAACTTATCTTAGTGTCTGGAAAGCTTCTTAAACACATGAATACATGTGCGCTCTTCCTATTCCTGTAGTCAAATACATTTAATAGCAACCATACCATAATACCAATTACACCACCACAGTCCTTTACATTGGTGACATTATTACCGTTAACAAAGTGCTTTGTGTCTGTTATCTAAGTTGATTCTCACGATAATTCTGGAGGCAATAATATCAGTCCCATTTTATATTACAGGAAACTGAGGCTCAGGGGTCTAGTGGAGAGTCAGTGAAGCAGCTGGGAGTAGGATCCAGCTCTCCTGATTTCTAAGCATGAGCCCGGACCAGCACTTAGCACATTAGGGGCAAAAGCATGAGGGTAGTATATGCTCCTAGTCTCAAATGACAATCCAATTGTGGAGAGAAGCTACACTATCCAATATGTGTAAACAAGGTACGCAGGAAAACAGGAAATGGATGAGGTGGTATGAGCTAAGGGCTGGTGAGTGGCACAGAGAGTGATAGCTCTGGCAATTCAGGAGAGAAAGTGATCCCACAGGCCTGTGGGAGACTAGAGAACTCCTCAGAGAGCACGTGGGAGCCTAACTGGCACTGGAGGTGTGTATGATTTTGATAGGTAGAGAGAACACCATTCTTACAAAATCAAAGAGTTTTAATGTTGGAAGAAACTTTGAGGTGATCACCTCCTACTTCTTCATTTTATAGACAGGAAAACGGAAGTAGAGAGAAATGAGGAACATGTTCAACATTATAAAGCCATCTATGGCAGGCTTTTATATGTAGACAGTGGGGACACAGAGTAGGTAAGATAGAGTTCCTACCCTCAGAAATTTCCCATGCTAGTAGAAGGAGGTACATGGAAATGAGTAGGTGCATTCAAGTGTCACAGAGGTAATGACAGTCTATGTGGAGACTAGTGCAGTTGCAAAAGAGGGGAACTCATTTTATAGAGTATCACACTCAAAGTTCAAAAGACAAGGTCAGTCAAGGTCAGCTACCAAATGCCAAAATCCACCTCCCAACTTCTGAAACCAATGACTAGAAGGAATTTCTGCCTAGATGTGGCTTAAGCTGGAACAATGGAGAGAAGCAGACACTGAATCTGGAATCTGAACGGCTCAGTTCAAGCTCTGTCTTTTTCTGGCTGTGTGGCATTGGGCTTGCTAGTCCCACTTCTAGGAGCATCAGTTGTTTCATTATGAAATGGAGGTGGGCGCTGCTTTGCCCCTTTTCAGGGCTGTGGGGATGAACAAAGGAAACATCTAAGTGTAAATGCTTAGTTAATGATAAAGTGCTAAAGCAATATATATGTTAATTGTTAATATTTCTTCTGTATAGAGCTTGATACAAAAGAAAAAGTCCTGGATCATAGTTGAGTCACCTCTCTGGGCAACTGCTTTCTGGTTTGTGGAATGAGATGATATCTATTCCATCTACCTTACAGAAAGGGTATAAAGTGAAAAATACCTATGATAATAAAATGATAGTTGCAAACAAAAAGTGTGACTGTATTCCTGGATGGAGATCAGTGATTGAGTGGAAGGCCAACGTGGCCTTGTTACTGTAAACTCACATTTGTACCTGAATCCTTTTACAAAGAGCATTCACAGCCATTATCCCATCCAATTTCCTCAACAGCTCTGTGAGATGAGCCTGGGGGGATGAGCCCATCACAGATGATTAGCCTCATAGCACAGATGAGAAAACCAAGTCAGAGGAAGTGATGAGCCCAGAGGCTGAATCTCAGTGTAGCCTGAGTCACCTCTCCTCCTTCCTTTCTAGCCAACCCCCAGTTTTCTAGTGCCCAGAATTCCCTTCATGCATGTAGGTTTGGAAGACAGGCCCAAGTCATGTTCTCTTGGACTTCCCTCTTGCCTTGGGAGCAGTACTGGTCTTTTCCCCCATGCAGTACTTAGCCCTGGGGATGCTTGATAAATTGCTTTCCCAGAAATGGGTTAGAAGTCTCCCCTTCATGGGGGTGACCCTGCCAACTAATAGATAGAGTCACCTCTACCTTTTTCTTTATTCATAGGATTCCAGATGGGAGACTAGCACAGCTGACATGCTCGTTAGGATGCTTTCAGCTGCTCAGGCTGCCTGAGCCAAGATATTTTCTCCTTTCTTCCTGTTCTCAGTTGAGGACTGTCCGCCCCATTATACAGGCAGGAACCTAGGGGTCATTGTTCACTTCGCTGTTCATGCCCCTCCTTTGCTGGAACCCTCCAGTGGCTGGATGAAGCCCGTTCCCATGTGTGTTCCCATCCCCATAGAGATCCTAAAGTAGAGACAACCATTGTATTTGGGGGTCTGGGGACATAACTGTATTGTGTTTTGTTAGAAGGTTTACTGCAAAAGAATCTCTTCCACACTGTGGCCATGTGTGGGGACGGAGTCCTAGCAGTTTCCAGGCTCTCGGCCTCACATGGAATGGTGCTGGCTCGGTTATTAGATGGCCATCAGCTGTAATCAGATGGCCATCCGCTGTGGCTGGGTGGCCATCAGCTGTTACCGGTTAGCCATTAGCCACTAATATAACTGCCATGGCTACACTAGGGGTGAGTTGGTTGGTTGTTTGGCTGGCAGAGAAACGGACTGAAGATTGCAGCTAGCAAGTGGGGTTGGTTGGTTGGTAGAGAAGCAGACAGCAGATTTTACGTCGTGTGGAGCCTGCTTCCTGTGTCTCCAACCCAGCCGCCAGCGAGACTATAGTGGTATGAACCCCCCACCATGGCTCTGTTGGTGTTCCTTTTTGGCCTTGCCATATCCTGCTTTCGTGTGCGGGGAGTGGGAGCTGAGACCCCGCATGACACCATGGAAGTCTGGGAGACTGTTCAATAGGGCCTGAATATACAGAATCCAGGGAGTAAGGCTTGGCTGAATCTTCTCTCATCAGGGGCAGGATCTGGGTGTGAAGTATAAAGATCCAATTAAGAGGGGAAGGGATAATCAGCACCAGAGCTGGTCCAGGCACAGGAAATGCTAATGCCTGCCTTCTGGGGAACAATTATTGGCAGATTATCTTTCAAGGGCAGCCCAGGCACCCATTCTTTCAGGATACCTTCCTGATCACCAGGCTGTGCTGGGAGGGGTCATCTCTGGACTCCAAGAGCCCGAGCTTCCCTCTCTCCTAGCCCTTATCACACTGTGCTATTATTGTCTGTTTTAGTGACTGTCTCCCTCCACTAATCTGTGAGCTCCCCTGATGCTGGTTCTGGTGCATGTTTATATCTAGTTCCCAGCGCAGGGCTTGGCATACAGTGGGTTTAACATAGTGGTTAGGAGCATGGGCTCTGGAGCCAGACTGCTTGTGTTTGATTTCTAGCTTGACCACTCACTAGCCTGAAGACCCAGGGCCAGTCACTTAACCTCTCTGGGTCTTCATTTTCTCTGTGTAAAGTTCGAGTAATTACCTCATAGTGTTGTTACACGGGTTAAGAACGCAAAGCATTTCTAACAGTGCCTAGTACAGGATAAGTGCTATGTGAAGGTTGGGTATTATTATTTAAATCCTGATTCTCTATTTCAGGTCTTCATTATACATAAAGCAGGTCTACCTGCATTAGGAGGTATCCTTCCATGCCTCCCTCCCTCCCAGCCGAGCTGTGGGAATGAGTTCCAAATGTCTGGGGCCGGAAGGCAGAGCAGGCCAAGGGAGACTGCACAGAAGTGATAACTGTTTTTCAGAATTTGACCCTTAATGAAGTCTGTGTTTTGTGACATGAAATGCAATTAAACCGACTCTTTCTTTCTCTCCCACTAATCTGCTCATGTGACACTCATCACCTGGGTCCAGAGGATGCTGAGAAAGATTAATGTTCTATACAGCAACAGGAAGGCCTTCTGAGGGCTGATCCAAACTGGTCTTGGCTGGTCTGTGTTGAGTGGTCTGGGTGGAAGGGGAGGTTGGAGGGCAGCCAGTGGAGAAAGGTGAGCAGAAAGTATCAGATTGCTTCTTCCTGGGGAGGCTATGGGTAGGATAGTCCTATGGATATATCTAAAGGGCACAGTAGCTGGCACTATATAGGTGTTTGTTAAATAAAATTAAGTATAATATACCGCCAATCAATCTGGTGAGGAAGGAGTCCTGAAATGGCCTCGAGTCTGGCAACCTTGGCTCTGCCACTTACTGGTTGTGTGACCTTTGGGAAATTCATTTGCCATTTAAACCTCAATTTCCTCTTCTGGAAAATGAGCGGCTTAAAAACCAATGTTCTCAAACAAAACTAAAATCAACGTTCTTAAACTAAAGCAGATTCCTAGGCCTCACCCCAAAGACTTTAATTAATTGGGCCCAGAATGGGGCCCAGGCATCTGTACTTCTGATAAACAACCAGGAGATGATGACACGTGGACTATATTCTATGTGAACAAATTGGTTTTTCCTGGATTTAATGTTATGGGTCTATAATTTTCTTAAGATTAAGTTACAGATCTGCCCATATTGAGCCCCTGCTTAAAACTCTTCACTGACTTCTTTTTTCCTTTTTCACCCATTCCCTCCAAACCTTTCACTTTGGCAATAATCACCTTGTTCTCTGTATCTATGGGTTTATTTTGTTTATTCATCTGTCTTGTTTTTTTTAAGATGCCACATATAAGTGAGATCCTGTGGTATTTGTCTTAACTCTTTTGTTTTTTAAAGTGTCACTTTCTTAGCCTGGCTTGGGTGCTGGCCCCCAACTCCATGTCTGGACACATCTCAGGCCACTGTCCCCTTCCACGCCATACGCTAGCCATACAAGGACTTTTGCAGTGTGTGTGTTTCCCACCTCCACCCTTCTACTCAAGCTGTTCTTCCTTCCTGGTACATTCTCCAATTTTCTTTGTTTTAAGGGCTTGCTCAGTCTTCCTTCCTCCCAGAAAAGAAGTATTGCCTAACCACTTCAGCCACAGCACTGATACTTGCTACCACCCGCCTGGTCATGGGTAGACTGCCATTTAGTTGTGTCTTAGATTTACACCCCCCACCCCTATTAGACGATAAGCTCCTGGAGAGCAAGGATTCATTCACATCTCCATGCCCTCTGCTATAAGTTAGCAGAACATCATGGACATTCAGCAAACGTCTGAAGATCAGCGATCCCCTCTCCCCCAGTGTGGCGCCCTGGGCTCTGCATTTGCTACTTGATTGTCCATCTTGGGGGGAACCAGTCTGTTGCTTGTTTCTTAGCTGGGAAATACACTATAACAGCCAATCACAGAATAAATGGAAATTTCATGACTAACAGTGTTATTATCACTTCTAAACTTACCATCCTGAAATTATCACCCATTAATGAGAACAACTGACTATTTTGTAATTTGTTAACACTAGAAACAATTGATAGCTATTATTTAACAATATTATAGAACCTTATGATATGATTCAGTACAAATAATAATTTCCCCTAGCTGTTTAAGGAAAGTGTGCTTATGCTCACACATATCTATTTAGTAGACATACCACAGTTAAGGGGTGTTTATGGAAGATGAGTTTATTGAGCACTTCTGGGCTCTGAAAGCCCCACCCAGGACTCCTTGGTCTTCCCCTTCTGCCTCCCTTAACCCAGGCCACGTGGCTGCCATTAATTCTGCATGTCCACAGCATTGTTACCTACATAAATAATTATGATTTTCAATTAAGGGACCTAGGACCTCTGGGAGCCAAGTTGACCCAGACACTGAGAGGCCCCATGGCCCCAAGAAGCGACAGAGGAAGCTCCAGCTCTGCTCTTAGCTAGTCCAGCCAGACCCATCCCAGATTAAAAGGGCTTTCCAGAAGTGGAAGTCTCAGACCCTCATTGCCCACTATCCCCACTGCCAATCATTGTGATGTGGGGAAAGCAACTCTGGCTTGGTGACTGTACTAGTCCCAAATTCATCTCTTGTGTGTCAGACCAGTGCTTCTCAAGCTTGAGTGTGTCTATGCAGCAGCTGGGGGATCTTGCTAACATGCAGATTTTTGGCTCAGAAAGCAGGGAGAGGGGGCTGGGATTCTATATCTTTAATGAGCTGTCAGGTGATGTTGATGCTGCTGATTTATGGACCACGCTTTGAGTAGAATGGAGCTAAACCATGAGCTTTCCCCTCAAAGTGTCACTTTCTTTATCTTTAAGATGAAGGTGCCGACTTGGTGATCTCTGAGGACCTTCCAGCTCTGATTTTCGGTGATTCCATAATGAATAATCACCATGGCTTTTGTAGCCAACACTTACAGCAGCTTTATTCAAAGCACAGCCCCACTGGCCTGTCACAATTTACTTGGGAGGATGGGGTTATCTTACTCATTTTGCAGATTGAGAACCTGAGGCTCATAGGGGTTGAGAAACTTCTCTGAGGTCACACAGCTTGCTAGTGGCAGAGGCCAGGCTTGAACTCTGTTCTTGTGGCTCCTAATTCCATGCCTGTTCTCTTTTCCCACAAACAAGAAGATAGAACACTGTCCCTGCAAAGTTTACAGGGATACAATGGTTGACTCACAGGCAAAAAAGAACACTGAATAATAGTCTGTAATCCTGTGGGCTCCATAGGGTGGTTCAGAGTAAAAGGAATTCAGAGGAGAACTGAGCCAGGGAGGGCAGAGGTGGTCAGGGAAGACTTCCTGGAGGAGGGGAAGCTTGGATATGGCTAACCTACCCAGCTGGGACAGGCAGAGGTGGGGGAGTTATATTTGTGTCCCCACCCTCAGCTCCTAGGAAGATCTTGATCTGAACCATGAGGAGAAGACTTGAACCATGGAGAGAAAACTGGGGAGGGACTAGGCTTGGACCTGGCCAGGGTGGCTGAAAAATCTCTCTGCTATTATTTTCCCTCTTGTTCTATGCAAAGAACCTGCTTGGGAAGGGGAGGCAGCAGGAAGAACATCAGCCACAGATGGGCAGAAGGGAAGTAGAAGGGTGTCCTCAGAGCCTTCCAAATGGCCTGCCTCTTGGCATTGCCAAGATGGTCTCCTCACTCAGTCAGTCCAGGCACCAGATCTGGCTGCCCCGGAGGCTCCAGATGTGGCCTAGGAGCTGCTGGGTATTACTCAGTCACTCCCACTACCCCAGGCATGACCCCATCCCACCTGGGACCAGGCCACTCTTCTGGGCACCCAGGGGGCCTGTTGGCTCCAGCAGCTGGTGCAGGATTAATAATTGAGGCTCTCTCCTGAGCCGTGTCCATCAGGGACTAGCCCTCCTGCTGCCTGCTATGATTGTGCTCTGATCAATTAGTGGGGCAGAAATGAGGTCCAAGAGAGCAGGTGTGGACTTGGCTTTGTTCCCGGGGAAGGGTTAGCTGGGCGGGGGGCGTGGTGACGATGAAGAGCGAGTTCTCAGGGCTGTAGGCCGTGGGCAGTGGAGAGGAGAGTGGACCACAGCAAGCACAGGGCTTTTAGCTCAGTGGGCTTGGCCTCATTGTTTCCAAGAGATAAAAACAGCATTTGGAAAACATTTGTGCTCCAGGCTGCACAGGGTACTGGGATGGGCCCATTAGCCACTTAATGTCTTGGATAATGACCCGTGGTTTCCGAGAATGTCAGCTGGAAACCCAGACTCTACCAATGCCATGGCACCAGGCCAGCATCCTCGGCCTCATGTTCAAAACCCTCTCCATTTAGCCAACCAACCTCGCTGACTTCATCTATAACCTTCCTCTCGTGTGGCTCTATGCTCCAGGAACCTGAGCATGTCCTGGGCTTTCTTATTTCCCTTCCTGTGCTTAAATGTCCCCTTCTGCCTTGCTCTGTTCCATCTCTGCCTTGGAGAAACTTCATCCTTTGTGTACCACGTCATATGCCAGCTTCTTCAAGAAGCCTTCTCTTACAGCTCCCCTCAGAAGTTGTCTCTTGCCTCTGACCTCCAGGGTGTCAACATTTTATCTGGTATTAAGGGAATCTGAATTTGTTCTCATCTTCTTTCCCTGCCTGAGAGCACTGGAATCACAGAAGGCCATGATTTGTCCAGCTCTGGATAGCTGGCCTGGCTTGCACTTGACTTGGTCAGAAGACCACGACTTATCCTGCATACTTGCTGGCACATAGTCGTTTCGAGAAACTTAACATCTAATATCCACCTGCATACTAATCTATTTCGTTATATGACTCTGAACACCTATGAGTGTGCACCTTCTTTTACCCATCGATGCCTTTGCACTTGCTGTTCCCTTTGGCTTAAGTACCCTTCCTCGCCTTTCTCTGGAAAGATCCAACTCCAAGTCAGGTTAATCTGTGCTCTCCTTGTATTTTTACTTTTGTCTTTGATGGCATGATTCACATGCTGCTGTGACTAAGGCAGCCTTTTTCCCCTCAAAAGACTTACAGCCTGGCAAGCAGGCAAACAGCTATAGTGCAGTCTTCAAATCTAGGGTTGACTCTCAGCCTCCAGGCTTTGGTGTTGTAAAAACTCAAATAGTATAAAAGGGTAGGTAATAGGTTTATCTTATCCAAAATCAGAGCTGCTGCTGTATTGAACAACTCCAGGGGACACCATCGCCATTGTGGTCTAGGTATGTGGTTCCACTTGGGCTTGCACAGTGCACAGGCTTTACAACCATACCTGGCAGCCTGGCTCCAATCCTTCACCTGCAGTCCCATTCCCCAGAGGTAACCACTGTTACATTTCTTCTGTATCATTTCAGATGCTCTATATATACCAAGAATTTGTGTGTGTGTATCCTTTTTTACACAAATGGGATTGTCGTACACAATCTTTTGCATCTTGCTTTCTTAATATTATCTTGAAAATAATTTCGGAATATTTGAGTCGACCCAAAATTCAAATTTTGATGGCTATTACCAAATATCTCTTCAAAGACTGAGAGTCTTCTAAGATAAGTAGGATCTGTGAGGTAAAGGCAAGAGCATAAGTAACGGCATGCACAGAGGCATGGTGGCTTGATAAAACACAGTCTGTTTGGAGGAACTGAGTTGCATTGTGTGGCTGGATTGTAAAGCAAACATTGCATGCTGAGTGATGAGGTTAACTTCTGTGAAGCAGTGGCCACGTCACTCAGGGCATTGTGGGTTGGTCTAAATCACAGAGACTGGCAAACTGTGGCTCACTGGCCAAATCTGACTCTGCCTGATTTTGTAAATAGAACTTTTTGAAACATGCTACACCCATTTGTTTCCTTATTGGCAATGGATGCTTTTGCCACTATGGCACAGTTGAGCAGTGGCAAGAGAGCATATGTAGCCGACAAAGCCTAGAACATTTACTAATTGACCCTTTATTGAACATGTTTGCTGGTTAGACTGAGAACAGTGGCAGACTTTGGAGAGTTTCAAGGCATAGAGGGACATGGTCAGATTTGCATCTGGGAAAGATCATGGTTGCTGCACAGAGAAGTTTATGAAGGTGGGGGAGCTGAAAGAGCAAGAAGGAGGCTGGTGCAGGGACCCAGGTGAGAGATGATGAGAATAAGGCAGAGGCACCGTGAATGGAGCGGGGAGGCTGGATTTGGTGGTGCTTGAAGAATGGCTGGGTGTCTGAGTGGGGAAGGTCCACTTGAGAAGTCAAGGATGTTTGGGAAGATGCTGTGTTCTTGTATTGACATGTGTGACAGATGAGTCAGGCACCCCAGAGCTTCTGATTCTGTTCCGGCTGCTGGAGCCAGTACAC
Source organism: Rhinolophus ferrumequinum (assembly GCF_004115265.2). Classification (NCBI taxonomy): domain Eukaryota; kingdom Metazoa; phylum Chordata; class Mammalia; order Chiroptera; family Rhinolophidae; genus Rhinolophus; species Rhinolophus ferrumequinum. Next base: position 35,924,587 of record NC_046292.1, on the reverse strand, counting down.
AGGGTGTGGCTGTCCCTGTCCCAGGGTCTCTGGATTCGCTTGACCAACCTCCTTTAAACCTTAAGCTGGCATCAGAAAAAAGAGAAACTAGGGATGTCTTATAAGGCTGTGCTTAATTTCTGTCTTCTCTTACAGCACTAATTTAGCTTTAATTTTACGTTTAACCACCCATCTTTTTGATTTTCTGCCTATTTAAAAGTTCATCATCAAGATGTCTCAAATGATCCATGAAGTGGTGGGGAACTTGGGCTCATGGGACAGATCAGGCTGCTAAAAATAATCTCCTGATCATTTCCCATAAGGGAATACTTTCCTCCCTTTTTTGAGCTGGCCAGGGTATCCCCTTCAAATCAGAAGGGTCAAGTATAAAGAGCAGGTGAAGAGCTGGGAACAATGATTCTCTAGAATTTAAAAGGGTAATGACAATTAGAATCAAACCTTCCCAGAAGTCAGTGACATAGTCTCAGAGTCACTGTTGTCTGAGTCGTAAGGATTCTGTCCTAATTACAACACTAGACAGACCGTGGTTGTACAGATACAAGTAGAAAATAAGGAACAAGCTTAGTTCAGAGAGCCCTGTGGTGGTAATTGCTCTGACTTTTAGAGCAGAGGAGTCTGGGACATCCTCTGGAAGTTTTAAGATTGACACGAACTACACGGAAGCAGAGAAGAGAGAAGAATGGAGAAGGCAGGGGAACAGAGGGCAGAGAGAATGAACAGTGATTAAAAGTGGAGATGAAGAAGAAGAAATTGAATAAGTTCCCGTGCACAGTAGGTGCAGATGAGCTATTTATTGTGCTAGGAACTCCACAGCCATGACTCATTTATGCCGTATACTAACTCTGGAGCGTGGGTGGTGTCATCATTACTCTATGCACCAGGAAACTGAGCGTCGGGAAGGGCGAGTGCCTTATGCAAAATCTCCCAGAGAATAAGTGACAGAAGTGCCGCTGAACCCAGGACGATCTGACTCCCAAACCTGTGCTCTTCCCTCTATGCTCTCCAGGGCTGAGTGGGCAACGGCAGAGGGAAGAGAATTCGGGAAGGCAACAGGGCGGGAGGAGGCTCACAGAATCCAAGTGCTTGTGAAGCCCAGTCACTCCTGCCTGAACAGCCGGCTGATTTTTCATAAAATAAAAGAAGTCCCTGAATTGAGAAATATGTGTGTCTCCTAGATTGGATTGTGCAGTGAACAGTAGCCAGAGCGAGCAGTAATCCATCACGGCCTGGCGTTGGCGGGTGCTGCCAGCTGGAGCCCTGGTGCAACTGTCATGAAGGTGACCTTGAGGGGAAAGCCGGGGTCTGACCTCCAGCTGCCTCCCGGGCATCTGGGCATGGGGTAGAAAGGTATGAGGCGACAAGTTCCCTACTCCCTTTTGCTAAGCTGTTTTCCTCCATTTTCTTTGCAGTATTTTACATGCTGCACCAATGCTGGTCTGGCAGCAGCTGGCCAGGTCCCAGGAGCTGAAACTGGGGCTGAGCCTGGAGAGATTGATTAAGCCAGCAAGGCCCAAACGCTTACACTGAGACTCAGTTTATTGGCCCTTGTGACCCCAGACTTAACTGTCCTCCCTTGTCGGCGGAGGGTCCTAGTGTGGAACCAATTAGCCTGAGATAGGCTCTGGAGGGCACCCCCTCACCCAGGAAAGGCTGGTGGTTAAGGATACTGGCTCTGTAGTCAATCAGGCTTGAGTTCAAGTCCTGACTTGGTTACGTACATACAACCTGTGTGATTTGGGCAAGTTACTTAACTTCCTAGTCTCAGTTTCTTTATCTATAAAATGGGATTCTTAGTGTGCTTGAGAGAAAAAAATAAGATAACATAGGTAAAGCCATTAGTTAAATGCCTGATGCACAGTGACTATATTGACAAAATGGCAATTATTATAATTATTTCCTTAATTCCTCAGGATCAGTCTGTCAGATGGGAATTACTTATTCTATTTTGCAGAGCCAGAGATGTACCCCTCTGTGCCTTTCTGGGTTTAGAAATGACAGAGAACGAAAGGCATGTTTTCTGGAACCAATGTAAACTTTGAAATCTCCTGATCTCCTGCAATGTTGTTGGACTTTCTGGCCTCCCGAATTCTCAGCTTCCATAAACTGAGTCCTCCCATGCTCCAGGCACTGCATTAAGCTCTTTGCAAACATTAGGATTATTTGGGATATCATTCGCAGCCGAAACAAACAAATCCATGAAAGCAGAGGGTTCAAACACTATAGATGTTTATTTCATCCTCTGGTAAGGTGCAGAATGGTGTTCCTGATTAATAGGAAACTCTCCTCCAAGTGGTAAGTCAGAGACCCAGGCTCCGTACACATTGCAGGTCTGTCAAGTTCAACATGTGGCTGTAGAGTATTCTCTCAGCTGCACCCAGTGGCAAACAGGGAAAGAACATGGAGGTTTCCACATGTCAGGTGAGGAAGTGGCACCCATTGCTTCTGCACACATTCCATTGGCCAGAATTCAGTCTTCTGACTTTTCCTAATGACAGGAATACTGGAAAGCGTAGGGTGCCCAGGAAGAAGAGGATGTGGGTTTGGTAAAGAGCTAAGCAGTCTCTGTCACACATCATCATTCTATTTTATTCTTATAACAAAGGAGAGAGGGGGAGGAAGGGAGGAATGGCGAGAGAGAGAGAAAGAGAGGGAGAGAGACAGAGAGAGAGAGAGAGGCCTCTCCTTTTGTCTCAGCCAGCACCTTGCCATGAATTCCTTTTCCTTTTCACCTTCCAGTATCTTCCTGGCCCTTCAATCCTGGTAATCTCATCAGAGCCCGCCTTTCTTCCTTCCTCTCCCACCTAAATTCCCCTCATCTAAGTTCTAGCTATTTCCTATAGGGTGTCATATATTTGTATAAGACTCAATGCATTCGTAAAGAGTTTTCTGTCGTATATCTTACAGTAGATGGTGAGGTTTTGTCTACACTTTTAGGCAACATTTATTGAGTGCTGATGATATGCCTGAAATTTTCCAAGTATTTTATGCATATCAACTCATTTAATTTTCACAACCATTTACCAGGTAGGTTCTACAAGAATCCTATTTTACAGATGAGAAAACTGAGACACAGATAGAGCAAATAACTTGTCCAAGTCACCTAGTGGTGGGGCCAGAATTGTAATTCAGCCGGTCTGACTCCAGAATCTGTGCTGTGGACTGTGTTATTATTATTACTGAGCAGTGCTGTGGCTCAGAACTAAATACTCCACATGGATTAACTACAAACCTATGAGGAAGAGGTATTTGTCATTGTCCTCACTTTATGTAGGAGGAACTCAAGGCCCAGAGGAGTTAAGTGACCTGCAGAAAGTCACACAGCTAGTAAGAGACAGGTCTCAATAAGACCAAAGCGTGAAGTCTTAACCACTAAATTCTAAGAACAATAAAGAGATGACAATCATAATTATATTTTTGCTTTCCACTGGAAGTAGAAAGACTTTTGTTAAAGGACCAGAGGGTGAATGGTTAGTGTGTCATGTCAGGTGGTTTACAGGTATTTTAGACAGGGAGAGCAAACACTGATGGAGTGGAAGGGCACTCCAGTTTTCTAACTGACAAGAAATTTTGAGTCCTTCTGAGTCCCATTTGCATTCTTGTACACTGGAGCCTACATGGCCTTGCAGAAAACTTGTGCATGGTAGCATCCAACATATCCATGTTTAAATCTCAGATTTGCCCTTGATCTTGAAAAAGACTGAAGCTCTCCGAGTCTTAGTGTTTTATTTCTAAAATGGTGATAATAGTGTCTATCTGCATTGTAGGTATGTATGTGTGTGTATGTGTGTAGTGTCCTTTACAGAGTCTGACACACAGTAGGTGCTTAATACATGTTCCTTATTGTGTGCCAGATGAAGCATTGGGTAGCTAGCTTGTTATCACAAAGCAGAAGATGGGCCGAGAACAGAGTTGCCATCCTCAGGTGAGGTGCTGAACAGTCAGTCCTCTTCTAAAGATGAAGAAATAGAGGCTAAGGGGTGTAGGACTGATTTTTCCCAAGGTCATGCAGGCAGCATCAGGACTCCTGACCCAGAAATCCTTCTGCAGCTCAGCCTCAAACATGGCTCAGCCTTTGGATTCCACACGTTGCAGCTCATCTCTGATGGGTTGAATGACAACCTAGGGGCCCCCCAAGAACTCCACTGACCCCCAGAGTCCCTTGTTGAAAGATAAATAGCTACTGAACCTGCTGCAGTGAGTTGGAGCTACTTCTCTCTTTCTTTTTCGAGGTCTATGGGGTTCCAATGGGTGACTCAGATAGATAACCATGGCCTGGAAGCTGTACTGTGGGGACCCAACAATAATCTTCCGTTTGTTGACTAACTGCATGAAGATTAAATGCCTCACCTCTCAAGTTCCCCTGGGATCTCAGATGCATTGAGTTTCCCTCAGTCTAGAAGCTGCACCATTCCTGTTGGCTGAGTCTGGCCTACGGTGGCTGACGTTCTTCTGAGATGGCGCTGTCCACTCTCATCCCCCAGCTTCCCTCCTCCCTACGTCACTGGCCACTCCACACCGTGGTCCAGCCCTCCTCCTCTCTGCCGGGGACCCTGCGGCAGCCTCTGCTTAGCCTCCCTGCCTCTCACCTGGCCCCCTCCAACTCACTGTCCACATTCAAGCCAGAATCTTTTTTTTTTTTTTTTTTTTATCATGTGACTCACCTATCTGAAAAACACTTTTGGCTTTTCTCTGCCAACTGAATAAAACTCCAGATTTTTTTGGCTGGGCGTATGATTCCCACCCTTCACAGTCTAAACCCTGCCTGTCCCTCCATCCTCTCCCGCGTTCCCTGCTGGCCCCGTCCTCTCCACATGCCCCACACATTCCAGGTTCCAGGACTTTGCCCTTGCTGTTGTCTCTGCCTGCAATGCTGGTTCCCCGTCACCTACCTGGCCAAAGCTCCAAGGCCTAACGAAATGCCACCCCCTTCCTAAACAGCCCAGGTCCTCTTTCACTGGACCCCCATTACCGCCAGCGTGCAGTTCTCTTATAATGCTTGTCTCACTGAGTGGTGTCTGGTGTTTATCTCTCTGTCTGGCCCCTTAGTTCCCCACTGGGCAGGAAACTCCTGGAGGACAAGGCCTTGGGTCTCCTTCATTGCTGTGTTCAGGTCTAATGGCTGGGCTGCACACAGAGCCCTGCTCACTACCAAAATACTGACATATATTTTACACTGTTTGGCAATAGCTGTTCTGGCCTTTCCCCTTCAGCCCTCCTACAGTCTAGCAAGGAAAGAGTTAATACTGGGCCTACCGTGGGGCTCCTGAAGGGTCAAGCTGGTGGTCGCACTTCTAGTTTTACCCAGAGCAGCCTTTCTCAGGCAATAGGCCCTTCCACACCCTTCTCTACTATACAAACAGCCCAGGTTCCTCCCAGGTCTTGACTTCCAGCCCATGAAGAGTCTCAGTGGTTTTGGAGGCCCTGCTCTCTGGAAAATAACAGAAACCTTCCCTCCAGGATGCCCAGGTCTGAGAACATGGGAAACGTGGCCCATCCCTGGGAGCCCAGCTTGAAGACAAGCATTTGAAACTTTAGATTGTAGGCCACCAGCTGTAGTGGGGGAGAGCTTGATAGCTCTGCTCAGTGATGGAACCCGTACCACGTGCCCGGCACTGTGGGGGCTCCAGAGCTGCATCGGGGGGACCCTGCCCTTTGGAATTCACAGCCTGGATGGGGGGACAGACATGTAACATGTGAGAAACGTAACAGGCAATGACAGCATGGGTCATGATAGAGGGGTTGTAGTGCGACCTCCAGAGGCCCAGAGTCAGGGAGGGCTCCGTGGAGAATGGAGAAGGTAGGCTGGGGCTGAGTCCTGAAGGACTACACAGAGCCCTGCCCTGACCCCAGGGTCACCCCCTACAAGCCACTGCCCTCGGGGAGGAGCAACGTCCAGTCATTGCTCTGTCTCATTGCTGGTCTTCTCCTGCTAAACCCGTGTGAATAACAACAGTAACCAAAACTGAAATAGTGCTTACCATGTCTTAAGTTCTTTATATATAGTAACCCACTTAGTCCTCACGATGACCCCATGAAGTAGTTGCAATCAAAATTCCTATTTTACAGATGAAGAAACTGGGGCAAATGATATTTTTGTAACTTGTCCAAGGTCTCAGTGGTAGGGTATGGTAGAGTAGCCAGGACCTAGCTCTAGGGTCTCCGTGGGGTTTACCACCATACCACGCTGCCTTCAACCAGCTCCAGACAGCACTGCTGGGGCCTCACCTTTGATCAGCAGCCGGAGGTGATGCCTCAGGCTCCTGGAAGGCCTTTCCCTCTGGAGTGTATCAGGTAGTTGGTAGTCCCCAAAGTCTGACGCATCAGGCACCTTATGACACAGACTCCTGAGAGTCCAGGGGCCACGTCTGTCTGCTGGGGGTCACAGTGAGAGCCCCAGCCAGGGCGATCACATGCCATTCCCTTGAAGTCAGGGTAAGCTCATCACCTACAGAAGCTTCCAGGAACCCAGCCCTGACTGATGCTCCCTGAAGTTGTGAGAATCATTGTTTCCCTAAACTGGCCTCACCCTTTCCTGTATCCAGGTTCTCACAATGCCCCCTCCAAGCCTCTCAGAGAAGGCTGCATGGAGGAGGTGACATCTAAGTTGGGTCGTGAAAAAGCATGGCGTGTTTTACGCAGAGGAGAGGAGCTCAGACATTTCAGGTTGAGGGAGCTGCCCAAGGACAGGCATGAGAATGTGAAACGGCACAGAGTGTTTGGGGAGTGGGCTCTGGTCTAGAGATACAAATCCAAGAGTTCTCAGGGGAGGGAAGAACCTGCAGCCACAGGAGGGGCTGAAATCTCCCAGGGAGGAGGACCAGAGACTGGACCCTGAGGGAGGCCAGCAGTTCTGGGGCGGGCTGCAGAGATGTTATCTTCAAATTGTAAGGTGTAATTCATTCATTCTGAGCTCCTTCTATGTGCCAGGCTCTGCTCTTCATGCTAGGAGTGCAGCAGAAAACAAGACAGGAAAAAACCCTGTCCTGTGGAGGTACATTCTAGTGGGGAGACATAAATAAAAGTAAAATGTGCAGTAAATGTTCTAGAGGCTAAAGAAGCAAAGGGGGTTGGGAGGGCCAGGTGGGAGCTGCAACTATAAATGAGGGAGGTCTTACTGAAAGGATGATATTTGCATGAAGATTTGAGGGAGGTGAGTGAGGTAGATATCTGGGGGAAGACTGTTTGAGGAGAAGGAAACAGGAAGCACAAGGGACCTGAGGCAGGAGTGTGCCTGGCACGTGGGAGGAACAGCTGGGGGCCATGTGGCTGTCACCAAAAACTGTATTATTAGTATATAATTACATAGTTTTGTATCTACCACTTCTTTGTGTTGCAGTGATTTTTGTACAGATGATCTCGGGCAAGTCCTCAGTGCCTCAGTTTCCTTATCAGTAAAATAGGGATAATAGTAGTATTTACTTGTTGGTTGGATCAAATGAGTTTATACACACACACACACACACACACACACACGGAGAGAGAGAATCTTGCACAGCGCCTGGTAGGTTTTTGATGCTACTATGTATTATTATCGTTACGATTTTAGCATCATCACCTTCCGTCTCTAGACTGTAAGCCCTTTGAGGGCAATGGCTGTGTGTGGCTCTTGCCCACAGCCCAGGGCCAGCGCAGGGCAAAGCTCACAGTGTGAGCTCTATAAGGGGAGTTTTTAGATAGAAGAAATGAAAATATAAATGGCAAGACGTGGAAGGATCCCGGTCCCTGCTGCCCCCTATGCCCTGCTCCCCAGCCGGGGCCTGGGTGCTTAGGGCTCGAAGCAGGCCCCAACTCAGTGACGGCATGTGTGGAGCCTCCGGGCCTGACAATCTATTTGTTATTAGGGTAATAAATAAACAAGTTGCTTGTCAGCACGGGGACTGGCACGAGCGCCTTAGAAGATAAATGCTGCCTCTGAAATAGACAAATATTTACCATCCTCCAGACGAAGTTGTCAGCCCTGCTAAAGGCCTCCGGGGCTTAGAATTAAAGTGAATGTTAAGATTTTTTTTTTTACCCTAATGGAGCTATATCAGTGTACTTCTTCTTAACAAAGAATGTGAAATTGCCTGTCCTTGAACACCTACTATGTGCTGGGGCTTTCCATCATGTTCACCAAGACCCTTTGGGGTAGGGATTGTGATCACCACGTCACAGATGAGAAAACTGAGACTTGAATGAGTGAAATGACTTGCTAAAGGCCACAGAGCTGGTGGTGGTTGTGCTGGGCTTTGAACCTGACCCCTCGCATAGACGCTGGGCTGGAGTTTCCTGTAGCCAGTATATTGGGATCCTTAGCTCTGTGGAAAGAATGGAAGGCGGGAAGACAAGCTGCTCTTCCCTGATGACCCTGGGGTCACTTTTGTTTCATTGATAGACAAATGGGGCCCCTGAAGGACTGTGTATCTGAGGAACGTGGTCACAGGATGGTGGAGGAAGTTTGAGTTACGAGACTGCAGAGTGTCTGAGCTGGGAGGAGGCTCCCTGTACTTACTGGTGGAGACCAAGGTCTGGCCCAGCCCTAATACATTCGCTTCTGCTGGGTATGCAGGAATCAAGTAATGTGGTCCCCATTTTACAGATCAGGAAACGAAGGCTTGGAAGACTGGTGACTTGTCCGAGACTACGTGGCCATGAAATGACAGCCCCAGGGTTCCCAGGTGGAGCATCTCCAGATTGTACAGCAAAGCCCACTATGCTTTTGAATTCCTGAGCTGGAGTTCCCCTCCCAACCTTGTGAACCCTGGGACTCCTTTAGTCTCCCCAATGAGACCCTTGCATTTCAACTTTCACTAACCTCAGATGGGCTTCCACCTTACTCCTCCACCCTGGACAGCCTTTATTTCCTCTTCTAGTTTGGGACTCTTACATGAGCATTAGTCCCAAAGTTCCTGTTACCGTTTTTCCCCAAGGTTCTTGGAGCCCCACTATGGAAAGACTCTGCTATTCCTGGATTCCAAGATGGAATGCAGATTAGTTTTCTGTACTCACCAGGCTTCACGTGGAAGGTGGCATAACTTAGAGATGAAGCCTATAGGCTTTACCCTTAGAGAGCGTTGGTTTGAATCTGGATCTATCATTTCTTTGCCATATGACCTTAGACAAGTTATTAACCTCTCTGAGTTTTAGTCTCCTCTTGTGTAAAATGGAGACATAATAACCTATCTCACAACAATAAGAAATAACTTATATAAAAAGGCAAGCTTAGTGCCTCTCAGGGAGACAGGAGGAAATGGTGACCTCATGCCTCCTGTCAACACACAAATAACGATTTTGCTATGGCCTGGAACCCTCCCTGCAGAGCTGGGACATCCTGTTTCATGTTTTGTTTCTTTGCTGTTTTTTCCCTCTAGACTATGAGATCTGTGATAGACTCCAAATTCATGTACTGATTTATGTTACCCTCACAATATGAGATGGGCCCAGAGAGGTGGAGTGAAAGTCACAGGGACACACAGCCAGGCAGCGTCTGAGCAGGTCCTTGGACCTGGGTCTGGCTGAGTCCATGCTGCCATTCTGATAGGTTGATTTATCAGAGCCTGGGAGACGCTGGAACATTCTGAAAGAGCATTCTAATATTTCAATCAGTCAACCTGGTTCAAATCTCTATCAGCTTCTTATACTAACAAATTCACAATTTGTGATAATTCAGGATTTGTGAGATGGCCTGAAATTCACCTTTGCATTTTCCATAAAAAGTCTTAGCCAAGGTACATATTTCTGAAGAAAAAGAATTGCCATGCTGATGTTTAATTGCTACTAAATATATTAACATGAACTGCCCATGGCAAAGAGTCATATTCATTCATAAACAAGAGTTGTTCTAAGCACGGCTTTGATGGGCAGTAGCATATGCCACTTGTAGAAGTGTGGGGCTGAACATGTTTGTTTTGCTTTCATCCTATAATTCATACTTTTCTTTGCTGGAGTCTCTGAGCCCTTGTCCCATAGCCAGCCACGCTAATTCTGATTATTTCTCTTTCATATGCTTTTACAATGGGACAACCCTGTGCCATTAGTCGTGTTGATGAGGGCAAAGCGGTGAAGGGGAAGAGTCCTGGAGTCCGTTCCTAGATCCTCCACTGACTGTGTGCTCTTGAACTAGTTATTTAACCTTTCTGCACATTTAACTGGCATTCAAGTCTCTCTTTATTTTGGCCCCTACATATCCCCTACACCTTCCATCAAACAGGCTTGCTTTCCATTCTGGGAACGTGTCCCATGTTCTCTTGCTTCCACCTTCACCAGAATGCGCTTCCTTTCTTTGCCATTAAAATCCTGTGCATCCTTCAACACTCAGAGGAGGGGCTGTTTTCTCCATAAAGCTTTTTTTCCAGTTGGTTGTGAGCCTCCCCTTCCTTTGAGGGGCTTTTAATTGCATTCTGCCTGGTGTTAGAGTTCTGGTAGACATGTCCTTTTACTATTTCTAGATTGTAAGCTCCTTGAAGGGAAAGCTAATATCTTCCATATCCTTGTAAATCCACACTATAGTTGTGGGGTGTATAGCTGTAAGTGGAAGAACTGGAATTCATATTTGGGGGTTTTGACTACAAAGCCTCTTCTTCTGCATTCCTGTGGAATGGAGGAAAGAACCTCAGTTTCCCTGGCTTTCAAATGCAGATAATATTCAGTGCTTTGTGTTACTTGTAAGGATGAATCATAAACTCTGAAGTTCTATCATTCTTAGGAGGTTATAGGATGGCTCTCGCTTTCTTCGATGAACAGGCTGGAAATTCAGCAGGAGTTCAGTAGCATATGGCTGTCAGGGACTTCTCCATGGAGCCAAGGCTGGAGCTTGGGGACATCCAGCCTCATGGACTGACCATCTCTCATGCTGGGCCTCTGGATCTGGGTGGAGCTCTGAGGCTGGATGGGGTTCTGAGCTGGTTCCTACCGGTAATCAGCCTTATTACACCTCAACACCTATTCTGCCAATCTTTTCAATTCAGTGTTTATACAAGAAACATTAGTCGACCTCTTCTATGGATCATGCCTTGAGCTAGGCCCTGGGAATACAAAGATTAACCAGACATTATATTTGCCCTCCAGGGGGAGGCAGATATGTGAACAGAGAATGACAACCCAAGGAGACATATGTACGGTAAAGGGCAGCCCAGGGCTTATGGTGGCCCAGAGCAGGGAGTGCAGGGGCTCTGAGAGACCATACTTCCTGCCTCTCACTCTCTCTGGGCTACGGAGGACATTTACTCGCTGTGAGATCTTACACAGATCACATTTACACTCTGGCCTTGGTTTTCATTCTCCACACAGGAGAGCATCTGGGCTCAGAGGTTCCCCCAGATTTTATCCCATAATACTTAACTCTTTTTTTTTTTAAGTTTCAGGTGTACAAAACAATGTAATAGTTAGACATTTATCGTTTATATCCCTCACAAAGTATAACCCCTCTCCCCCAACCTACTACCCCTCTGACATCACATACAGCCGTTACATTTCCACTGTCTCTGTTCCTATGCTGTATTCCACTTCTTGTGACTATATATATATGTGTACATATATATATATGTACATAATTAGAGTAGACATTCATTATTATTCAGTTTCAGGAGTACAGGGCAATGATCAGGCACCTACACCATCCCTGAAGTGGTCTCCCTAATGAGACAAGTGTTCATCAGACACCCAACACAATCTTTACAACATTATTGACATAATCCTTAACTCTTGATGACTCTGTGCTTATGCTGCTGTGCACCATACTCATCTCCATCTTACACCCCACGTTTCTCAAGAAGCCAGAGGCCTCCTCATCAGTCCAAGCCCCATCAGGCAGAAGTTCTGGCACTGGGGAGTTGACTCTGGGACTTCCAGAGAGGTCCAGGCCTCTGTTTGTGTTTCCGTCAGTGCTGGACATGACCAGGCCTGCTCTGGGCACATTGCCTGCCTCCCGCTCTTTCATGGGGGATGCTGCTCCCTGTGAGCCTTAGGCCAGGAACTGGGACTGCAGTGGTGAGCAAGAACAGATGCGATTCCTAACCTTGTGGCTCACTCTCTGGTTGGGGAGCAAATATTAATAAAACAGCCACACAAATGAATATATAATTACATCCTGAGATAAGTGCATGAGAGCAAGAAGCATTGAGAGCAAGTATAATAAGGATTGAAAAATACCAATGGGTTTAGCAGCATAAGGTAATTATTGAGAGTTATTTTGTCAGAGTGATCGGTTCAGAAGCCACATGGGAGCTGGCTGAGGAGCAAATTGGAGGTAAGGAAGTGGAGGTGGTGAGTGTAGGTAACTCTTGATCAGTGAGCACTGAAATGGCTAGAGGGTACCGTAGAGGTCTTTCATGGCAGGCACTTTAAAAAAATTACAAAGAGAGTCACAAACATCAACTTTGTAATCCTTAGAACAATCTTGTAACATGGGAAGGTCAGGTTTTGTTCCCATTTAACAGATGAGAAAAATGGAGATTCAGAAAGATTTTGTGTCTTGGGCAGAGTCACAGCTGAGCCAGGACTGGAACTTAAGGCCCTGGAATCCCTACCCTCCTTCTGCTCTGCAAAGGCGGGATGTTTAGAGATTGTCTGAAGGGTTGTGGATTGTTTTCACCACCCTCAAGATTTCTTTAGTACTTTTTTCCTTCTCTCCTTAGTGCCTAAAGATTCAGGACCATGGCCAGCACCCAAACAGCTTTCTATAAACACTGAAATTAGCCTAGAGCCTTCGCCAATGAGATCAGAACTGCTTTGTAAATTGGGTTTCTCAAAAAACATCAACTAAGTATCAGGTGCTGTGAGAGGTGCCAGGGACACAGAACTGGAAAACTCCCCTTGGAGAGCCCACTGTCCAGGATGGAGAAGACATGGACGCAGGTAAATTGCAACAAACTGTGAGATGTGACAGGGGTCATGGGGTCAAAGACGGCTTCCTGGGGGAGGCTCAGCCTGAGCTGAATCTTGAAGAAAGTCACTGAGGTGTTTAATTGGGTATTACAAGATCACGTGTGTGTTTTCAAAAGATCCCACTGGTGCAATGTGAAAGTAGAGAACAGGATGAGAGAAGAGACAGAGAATGACTCAGGAGACTGAATAAGAGGAAGGAGTCTCTCCAAGTACCTCCTAAAAGGTAGAACCAGGTTTTTTATCTCACTTGAAAGATCAGGTGGACATATTCTGAGCTTTGTATGTTTCCTTTTGTCACTAGAAAGTTTCACCACCTTGACTGGCTGAAGCTGACACTGTGAGAGAATTGTGTTGCTGGTGGACAAGAGGGAATTGAAATTTGGAGAAAGAAAGAGGGAGGGAGGAGAATTTGATTTGTTGAATAGTCACTATGCTACGTAGGTGCTTTTTACATATTCTCATTTACTGCTCCCAACAACCTGTGAAGTAATGAGGTTCCTAGTTTTCATAAAGAGGAAACAAGGAACAGAGAGGTTAATCAACTGTGGCCCATGGCCACCTACAAAATAAAAGGAAGAGCCAGGTCTGCTTTGTTCCCTCCTCGCTGTTTCACTGTTTCAGTAGAGAAGGCAGCAGAGACCCAGCTGACAGAGGAGCAGAATAGTGGCGCCTGGCTGCCCACTCCTGTTTGTAGGTGAAGGAATAATCACACTGAGCATTCTTTTCTCAGTTCCTAAATCTAGGAGCTTTGGAAGGCCACTAATGGACCCATTGTGACAATGGATCTGTGACACAGTCCCCCTTGGGCTGGGTGGGTTTTGCTTGCTCCTTACCACTCTATAGTACCCTGTCTTTCAGAAAAGAGTGCTTCTGTGTTCAGGGATGAGAAGATGAGGGGTTTCACATTGGTGCCAGTTACGTGCTTTGATACCCAGAGGTGCCCTTGGCCCCCAAGTGTTGGAGGCTGAGCCATTCTCTCTGGGCCTTTTGCGGCTGCTGTGGCAGCGTCTGCCGCAGAGCCTGAGGAAGCTTTATGGAGATGGTCACACTCCAGTGCTCAGCCTACTTGTTGGAACTTTCCAGAAATATTGCACTGCAGACATTTTCCACGCCGTTATGCTAATGGAATCAGGAAAAATCAATTGTCCTTAAGGAACAGGGGAATGAGACGTGCTGTAAATGCCACAGGATGAGTGATTGGTTGATTGCTTGCCGGCGATCGGAGTGCGTCTCATCCCTACATTATTCTGATGAATTTTTATGGCATGCCTCCTCTCTTGCTTGCTCCCTCTCCCCCACCCTACCCCCCTTCAGCTGGGGAAGAAGGTTTATGGCTTGCAGCTTCTCAGTTGATTGAATGCAGCTGGCATTGTTGCAGCAGAGGACAAATAGGTACATTTGCTCTACAGGCTGAAAAAAGTGGGTTTGGAGAAATTGCACCTCCATGTCCCTCTGCAACAAAGGCGCTCTTAAACATGCAGATATTTTTTATGAAATTACTTTACTCTCCTTCTTGCCTGTCTGTAATCTTCCTATCAGAGGAAAGGGCAAAAAAAAAAAAAAAAAAAAAGGTTGGGGAAAAGGAAGAAATAAATACGTGGCTTGCAATTCTGCGGAAATCTGATTTTTCATTCTTATCACAAAGGAAGCTAACGAAGGCATTTCATTAGTATTCATTTTAGGCCGATGTGATTTCCTCCTCTTTGCTAACATGAAAATAAATAAATAAACAGTCGAACCATGTCTGGGAAACTGCCGACAAGGCGGCTTGGAGCAGAGGTCAGCATTTTCTGGAATGAGTGTTCACCACATTCAGCAAGGTGGCCAAGAAAATGGATCCAGCTCAAATAAGGGCCATCTGGGGCAGGGAAGAGTCAAGATTTAGGCGGAGATAGGTCTCTTGGGTATCAAAGCTGATGGCCACGTAGGCTGTGACAGTTTATGGACTGGGGGAGACAAACAGGCTGTGAGTATTGTTTTCTGCAGGGAGTTTACTGAGTTTTGGAGGCTGGTCCTGAGGCAGGGCATGTTTCCAGTCTGATCAGGGCACTAGGGAATGCCCACTGTTTGTTCTTTCTTGTACCTTCTTCAAGGGCTCCTAAACCCTGTCGGGCGTTAAAAAATCATATTGGGTGAAAATCTGGGACTGTTTGGCTGGGAAGAGAAGACTGGGGGACACAGCTGTTGTCTTCATGCATCTAAGGGGGTATTGTGGCCAGAGGAGCAGACTTATTGCACTGGGCTCCACAGGGCTAAACTAGGATCTGTGGCAGAAGTGACAGGGAGGCAGAGGAATCCACCAGATTTTTTTTTTTTTTTAATTTATTGGGGTGACAATTGTTAGTAAAATTACATAGATTTCAGGTGTACAATTCTGCATTAAGAGTCCACCAGATTTGAGAGCAAATTTCAGACCAAGTATTTTCTGGATATGTCCATAGGCAAGTTATTAATGTCCCTTAGTCTCAGCACCCACATTTGTAAAATGAAGTAAATTAGAATAAAACCCAATCTCTTTATTATTTTCAAATTACTGTCGGGTACAGTAACATGCAGTTCTGGGACGTGGGCATTAGTGGCCCCTTTGTGGAGAAGGGGAAACCCAGGTTCAGAGACACGGTAAGTCACACAGGCTCTGGGAAGCTGAGGACCAAGCCCTTTCCCTCCCACCGCCGAGGGCCCCCTTGTTCAGGGGCTTCTCGGGCTGCTGTGAGGAGGAGGCGAGATACACAAGCAGAAAGCTCTTTGTTCTCCGATAAAAATTCTTACCCAGCTCAAACACCAAGTCATTTGACGTGTTTCCCTCTCTCTCCCAGGCTGCACGCTCCCAGAAGGAAGCGTCCCTTTGTACCCTGTGTGCTTAATTCAGACGTCTCAGCAATTCCTGGCTTCCTTAACTGCCATGTCCTTTGGAACTACCTGGGGCTGGCCTGTGCCATTACCCCTACGTGGAACTTCCTCCCTTGCCCTTTTCATTTGGCCAAGTCTCTCCCATCTTTCAACTCTCGGATGCTGCCACTTCTGGGAAAACTTCCCAGAGGCCCACGCAGTCCTTTATTCTCTCTGTGCTCTTGTTGGGTCCCTGTGTAGTTGTTTGCAGAACTGTAACTATAATGGTAACAAAAAAGCAGTGGGAGTTATGAAGTCAGGTTGACCTGGATTCAAATTCTACCACCGATATGTAATCATGAGTGAGTTACGTAAACTCCCTGAGCCTCACTTTCTTTGTCGGTCAGTGGGGACAATAGTAGTACCTACGTAGAAAGCCTGTTTGGAAGAGTCAGTGAGAACTATTTGCAAGGTACTTTGCTCAGTGCCTGGCACATAGGCGACCTTAAGCAGTTAAAACTGAATGAATGAAGTTTCTTTCTGTTGGCTAGAAATCTTGACAGAGTAGATGAAGACAGTGCCCTCACTCCTCTGCGTTTTCTCTTAGCCCCAGCCCTCCCTGCATGGCCTATAAATAATAATTAACTCCAAAATGTGCCAGGCAGTTCGTGACAGGCCTGGGATAGAACCAGGGTGTCTAAGGCTGTCGTTTAGGGCTGTTTCTCGTTGTCTCCCCTTCTAATCAGGATTGGTAGCTCGTCAAGGGCAGGGTTCTCATCTCTCACCTGTCTCCTCTGCCGTGCCTCCCACAGGGCAGGCCCCACTGTGGCTGGTCTATGAAGTGCTGTGACAGGAGGGTCTTGGGCTCACTGGTCAGGACATCTGAAGCCCAGTTCTACCCTTGCCTGCCTGTGTGAGTGACCCTGAGACCATCAGTTTTCTCATCCGTCATGGGTGATAATAGTTCCTGCCAGACCCACTGCACTGGGCTACCGTTAGAGACAGGAAGAGGAGGGTGCTATGTCGGTCCCTACACATCTAGGAGTGGAAATGATTGCTGCTATTGCTGTTGTCCTTGTTGTGATTGCCTCTCGAAATAAAAAAGTCCCCAGTCAGGGTCTTGGAGTCAGTCTCTTAGAGGAGATGGCTCTGCCCTTGAAAGCCACTCTCTTGGTCTGGCATTTCCTGTGGGTAATTTGAAACTGGGGCTCAGAGAACTGAACTCCAGTTAATGGTTTTCAATAAAGAATTAAGTGCTGCTCGTCAGGCTGGCGCTAGGGCTCCGCTTCCCGGAAGGGGGGAGAAAGCTGGGGCGGAGAGAGGTTGGCAGTTGCACGCATTTAGGGATGCGTTTGCATTTTCTGGTCAGTTAGGCAGCCTGATGAAAAAGGGATAAGATCGGGCCACAGCAGCCAGAGGGCAGAGTGGGGGGGAGGGGCAAGGAAGACCCAGACCCTGCACTGGGCAGGCTGCAGGGAGGGAGTAACGGTCACCACCATTAGAGCTAGATCAGCTGTTTCCACAAAAGGCAGGTCTGTTGGGCACCTGGTTAGTGCCCCCTCCCCTTGGGGCGCGCCTGTAGGAAGGAACGCTGAAGCTTCTTCTGCTAGTGCTGCCTTCCACATCAGACATCACTTTTATAACAAGCACAGCTCTTGTTACATGCTTTCTGCATAAAATAACTCCTTAAAGCCTTATCTACAAGCCTAAGGAGTTGCTGTTATTTTCATCACTTTTGTTTTGCAGAGAAGAAACTGAAGGAACAGAGATGTTAAGTAACTTGCCCAAGGTCACACAGCTTCTGAGTGGCAGACTGGGCTTCAAACCCATGTAGTCTGGCGCCAAAGGTTATGCTGTATCACCACTATGCTGTATAAGGTAACTCACTGTGCTCTACTAAGGCCTTTGAATCACATGTATCTCCAGCCCATGAGGTCGGCAGGGGAGGGATATTAGCTCCTTCTCACCCATAATGAGACTGAGGGTCAGGGAGGTGTGCCTGGGCAAGGGGCAGTCAAGAGAGGGAGAGGCAAAGAAGGCATCCAGACATGGGCAGTGAAGTAGAAAGAGCCCATAAAAAAAGTATTTGGAGCAAGCTAGCACAGGCCTTAAAATGTTCATGTCTTTTGACCTTGTACTTCCGTTTCTGGGAGTCAGCCCTAAGAAAATAATCCTGCTAAAGAAGACCATTCTAAAGAAAAGAAAAGCTTGATTACTTATAATATCAAATCAGTGGAAGAAATTTAAGTACCCAACCATGGGAAATAGTTAAAGTCTGGTGTTTATACCTGATTTGACAGTCTGAAGCCATAAAAAGAAACAATGGTTTTGAAGGCAACATAGTAACCTGGAAAAATGCTTGTGATATAATGTTAAATAAGAAAAAAAGTAAGACAAAATTTTATGAATAATAAAATCTCAGCTATGTACCAAGTGTATAGGACCTATGCAAATAATAGCTGCTGTTTAAGGATGATCAAACTGTAAGCACTTTTCCTGTTTTTCCAACTTTCTATAGTACGTTGCTTCAATTATAGAAAACTGATGGACTTGGTCCAGGATATAATTGGATGGCCAAGGAAAGGTTACCCCCTTTCTCTCTGCCTCAGTTTCCTAATCGGTAAAATATGGATAAAATTCCCTTCTTCTCAAGACTGTTATATTAATGAGATAACAGATATAATGTACCTGTACCAGTGCCTGTACATAGTAGGGGACAGAGTGATGTCAGTTACTTCCCTGAGCTTTCTTCCGTTCCTCACATGTTGTGTTCTGATTTAGTGAGGTTTGCACAGAGAGGATGGGACAGCCAGGTCCAAACTTGTATTCTTCAGAGTCAGGTATAGACATGTCACTCCTCCATCACCTGACACCAGCCAAAAGGATGGAGGCTAGACCCCAAAGAAGGGTGGGTTCTCCTCCAAGGCCTCTTTCACAACATGTACCACTAAGCTAGGCTTCGGGATAGCATCTCCCCAGAACTTCTGGCCGGGCACAGAGACTTGTGTGGTTATGATGCTGCCTGCGGAGCGCCCACAGGTAATTGACTTGTTCCTTCCTTACTTACACACTTGCTCATTGAATCATACCGAGAGTCAGATAGAGTAGGTCCTTATTGAGTGTTGCCTTCATATTTACTGGATGTGGGGGCACAGGTGTCTGTACCAGGGGCTCTCACTTTCCTTAGCTTATGGAAGCCTCATATCTGCCCTGCAGAAGAGATTCACTTAGCAGAACTTGGCAATTTTAAAAAGCAACATACAAATGAGTGTCTCTTCCCATAGTCAGTCAGCTGGTCCCCTAGCCCTGTCAATCCTGTTTCCTTGGTGCCTTTTGGACCACATCCTTCTGCTCCAGCCCTCAGCTTCAGCCACGCTTTCTCTGCCAGCATCATTTGTATAAAACCCAAACCTGACCTAGGAGAGCATGCATGACAACTCTTCAGCCCGGCAAAACTGGCCTCTAGAAGTCTGATCCCCCACCATGCACCTCAACACACAGCTACTGTCTGTTTCTCCCTTCTCCTCAATGCCCCTTTATGCTTTATGTACTCTCCTTGTTCCCAGAATGCTTTTACCTGCATGGAAAACTCTTACCCATCCTCTAAAACCTAACTCAAATTCCCTCTCCTCTTTGGCGCCCATACAAGATTTGCTGCTCTCACTCTGTGCCCATCTGCCACTACACTGCAACAAGTTCCCAGTCTGTTTCCCTCTGGCTCCCTTTCCCTTAGGACTGTGCATCCTGCAAGTGCAGGCACCATGTCTTTTTATTTCTGTGCCCTTGGAGCTTAGCTCAGAGCCTGGCACAGGCAGGAGGCCCAGTGAGTGTTTGTTGAGTGAATTATGGATGACACTGTGATCTCAGGGTCTCCAGCAAGGAAGCCCTTGAGCTCTTGGGATTGGGAAGTGTTCTCAGCTGAATTCTTCTGGCAGACACTTTTCAGCGTCAGCAGCTGCTTACTCCACAGAGGCCCTCTCTCTGCTCAGCTCCCTGATGGGTGTAAGAACATTTGGCCATAAACAGACCTAGCTGTGGGACTGCAGCTACCACCTCGCAGGGAGCTCACCCTACAAAGCCTCCACCTGGAAGCTGGGCATACAGGAAGTCCTGGTTTGGTCCTGCCACACCTCAACCCCACGCCATGCCTTTCTGCACCCTCATGTTCCAGGATACAGCCAGACTGAAAAGTTTCCTGAAGGCATCTTGTGATTTCTCTTTTGTTTATGGTTCCTTCTGCCTGGAATATTTTCCACCTGCTCTCCTCTCCATCTTTGCCCAGTGAAATCCTGGTGGTTCTTCTGCTTGGGTCAGGTGTCACCTGCTGGGCCAAGGTCCTGCCCTGGATACCTCCAGCTCCGGTGGCACCTCCATCATTGCACTATTCACACTGTGTTGACATTATCTGTTTATTTTCCCAACAAGCCCGTGGGTTCCCCGAGGGCTGGGACTTTATCTAATTCACTTTGGAGTCCCTAGTGGCTGGATCATGATAGGTGCTGGATGGGTAACATTGTTCTGGGACCCTTCCTTGTTGCTCTGAATCAAACCCCAGTATGCATGGGGAGTAAGGGTGAGGATTATAGTATATAAGAAGACACACCCAACTCTTAGGCTCACAGCGTAAATAAAACACACTGCTACTGAAGGGGAGCTGAGAACACTCCTTAGTACAGCCATCGGTTGGAGAGAGACCCGAGCTGCAGGACCAAGCCTGTTTCACGCTGGCTCTGAACTTGCTCTTCACCTGCTCACACAAGGTTCTTGATCTCTAAAATGGGAGTTGCAGTGCTTGCTTAGCCTCAGAGTTATTGTGAGGCTCAAGTGTGCTGGTGTCTCTAAAATTACCACATAAACTATGAAGTGCGGGGGCCTGTAATTTCATTCTCTGAGGGGGAAGCTCAGGGCTCTAACATGGCAGTGCCCACTAGAGGGAGTGGCAGAGCAAGCAGCCCTCCTTGTTAGAGCCACGTGGACAGGAGGTGCCAGTTGTGGGCCCAGGAAGAGGGGACACAGGGTCCAAGACACACCATGATTAGGCCCCGGTTCCCCTCTTCTCAGCGTTTCTCTCCAGATTCAAATGATAATTGGGCTATCTTTGAAGTGCTAGAAAAGAAAAAGAAACCAGAAAAGCCTTGCCTGATGGCACAGGAGCAGCCCAAACTCTCTGCCTTATTACTGGGGGTGGCTATGGGCAGGGTGAAAGTACAGTGTTCTTGCCTTCAAGCACTGTTTTCTCTGTCAGCTCAGGAGCTTGGGTTCCAGGGCTCTGAGGCCATTGTCTGGCTGGCATAGAGCACATGTACTGGCTTATGGAATGCCACCTTAGCGGGACAGGGCTGAGGTCTGAGCAGACCTCCCTCCATGGATGCCTGAAACCTGTAGGCTCAGTCTAAGGGTTGATTAGCTCCCTCTTTGCTGGGGAGGGTGGGGCCAGACAAGAAGGCCAGCTGGAGAAGAGCTCTGTAACCCAATTTGCTGTGCAGAGAAGCCAGCCTGTCTGGCAAGAGCTAATTGGAAAGCTGCTTCCTCTAAGCCTAGACCCAGGAGGGCACTGGGCTTGGCTGGGAGGGGCCCCCTTGGCTAGGCCCACATCACTTAGTGCTTTGTGGGAGCTGCTCCCAGCGGGAGAGCACTTAGCGCTGGTAATTGACCGGTCAGGCTCATCATTAATTCATGCCAAATGGTGTTTCTTCTTTTGAGAGGGAGAGAGAGAGAGAGAGAGAGAGAGAGAGAAAAGAGTGGGGATAGGTGGGAATAAATGAGTTTCTGAAGGGAGGAGTCCATTCAGGGCTTGACTGAAGCAGCTTCAATTTGGGACAAAGGAGATCAGGGATTCATTTGTTAACTTGCTGTTGACCTGAGCGTTACCTTCCCCTAGGAGGTCTCGGTTTCCTAATCTGTGATAGGAAACAATAACTGATCTGTCTACCTCAGAGATTGTGATTTCAACAGGCCCAGGGAGGCAGGGGCCATTTACATTTCATGTAATTCTTTTTTTAGAATTTATTTTTGTTTTTTTATTATATTAGTTTCAGGTACGCAAAACAACATAATGATTGGACATTAACACCCCTCACAAAGTGATAACGCCTCCCTCAAGTCCATTACCCCTCTGACATCGTATATAGCCGTTACAATACTATTGACTATATTCCCTATGCTGTATTTTACATCCCATCAATATATAATATATAATATATATATATATATATATATATAATATATATATTTAATTATAGTTGACTAGTTGACATTCAGGATTATTCTGCTTGAGCTTCAGGTGTACAGCACAGTGGTCAGGCATCTACACATGTGATTCTTGATGTAGAGTGGGGTAGGTTTATATCTATCCTCTTTTGAATGGACGGTATTTTTTAATGACTCCATTTTATCTCTTTTGTTGGCTTATTACCTCTTTGGTGTATTATTTTAGTGGTTGCTTTTGGGTTTGTAATATACATCTTGAACATCCCAGTCTACCTTGCAGTGATATTGTAACACTGCACAGAGTGTAAGAGCCTTACATTAGTATACTCCATTTCCCAATCCTGACATTTATGTTAACGTCACACATTTTGGTTATAAACTCCATGATACATTGTTATTATTTTGGTTTAAACAGTTATCTTAAATTTCTTTTTATTGTGGTAAAATATGCATAACATACAATTAACCTTCATAACCGTATTTAAGTGTACAATTCAGTGGTATTAAATACATTCACTGTGCAACCATCACCACCATCCCCCTCCAGAATTCTTTATCTTGTAAAGGGGAGATTCTGTACTCATTAATGTCAATAATCTTTTAGAAAGATTTAAACAATAATTTAAAAATCTTAGCTATTTACCCATGTAGTTGAGATTTCTGGTATTTTTCATTCCATTGTGAAGACCTGTATTTCTATCTGTTTCATTTTCCTTCTTACTGAAGTACTTCCTATAACATTTCTTATAGTGCTATTCTGCTGATGGTGAATTCTTCCAGCTCTTGTATGTCTGTAGAAGATGTATGTTGCTTTCTCCTTTGAAAGATATTTTCACTAGGTATAGAATTCTAGGTTGACAGCTTGATTTCTATACTTTAAAGATGCTACTCTACTGTCTTTTGGCATACATTGTTTCTGATGAGAAATCTGTTTCACTTTATCTTTGTTCCTCCATATATAACTTTCCCCCCTATGATTGCTGTTAAGATTTTTTTTAATCACTAGTTTGAGAAATCTGATTATGATATGTCTTGGTATAGTTTTCTTCAATTTTCTTGTGTTTGGGGCTCATTGAGCTTCATAGATCTGTGAGTTTATAGTTTTCATCAAATTTTTAAAAAGTTTCAGCCATTATTTCGTCAAATATTTTTTCTGTCCCCCCTCCTCTTTAATGGACTCTAATTATACATATATTATGTTGCTTGACATTGTCCTACAGGGCACTGGTAGTCTTCTCAGTTTAAAATTCTTTTTTTCTGCTGTCTATACTTTATTTTAAATAGTTTCTATCTTTATTCAAGTTCACTAAGTTTTTACAAGGTCTAATCTGCCTTTAATCCAATCCAATGTATTTTTTTACCTCAAACATTGTAATTTTCACCTCTAGAAGTTTAATTTGGGTCTTTTTTATATCTTCCATGACTCTACTTAACTTTTGAACCCAGGGAATATACTCATAATATCTGTTTAATGTCCTTGTTTCCTAATTCTAATATCTGGGTCAGTTCTGTTTGATGTTTCTCCTCAGTATGGGTCACATTTTCCTGCCTGTTTGCATGCCTGGTAATCTTTGGTTGGATTCCAGACAAGGTAAATTTTAATATTTTGGGTGATGGATTTTTTTTTGCATTTCTTTAAATATTCTTAAGTTTCATTTTGAGGTGCAACTAATTCACATGGAAACAGTTTGATCCTTATGAATCTTAATTTTAAGATTTTTTCTGGACCAGAGAAGCTTTTAGTTTAGAGATAATTATTCCCCATTATTGAGGCAAGGCCCTTCTGGATGCTCTCCCCAATGCCTTGTGAATTATGAGTTTTTTTCAAGTTGGCTGGTAGGAACAGGCACTACTTATGACCCTGTGTGAATGCTAGGCACTGATGGGTATTTCCCAGGCCTTTTGTAGTTTCTTTACACACAATGCACTCAAGACTCAAGAGGAAACCCCCACAGACCTCTGGGTTTCTCTCTATGTAGTCTTCTCTCTCTTCAGTAGTCTGTCTTGTGAACTCTCGTCATTGCCTTGCTCTTCCTGTACTGTTAGCTCTGATCCTTCAACTTAAGGAGTCCATCGGATTCTCCTTGGGTTCTCCATTCCTGTACTGAGGCCTAGAAACTTTCTCAAGGCAGTAAGTTGGGTCAAATATAGGATCAATCTTCCTTGTGTCTTGTTTCTCAGGGGTCATTGTCTTTTGTTGCCTGATGTCCACTGTCTTAGAAACTACTGTTTCATATATTTTGTCTACACATATTTTGTTGTTGTTTCAGGTGGAAAGATAAACCCTATCCTTGTCACTCCATCTTGCTTACCAGTTGAAGTTAACAGGGAGGCAGGAAGTGGGGAACTTTCAAAGAAAATGTGTTCCTATTTCCAAGTCTTGATAGTATGGGATTTTTAGGGCAGGCTACAGTAGGGTTTAATAGAGTAGAGGACAGTAATGAAAAGGCCAAGATTCCAAGTCCTGGAATCTGTCTCTAACTGTCCTTCTCCTCATAGTCTTTAAGACAAAGTGCAAAATTCCTACCATACTGTTCATCACCTCCAGAAGGGCTCCTTAGAGAAGAGAAAGAAGCCCAGGAAAGAAGAGGGTTAATAAGTGAAAGTTAAAATTTGTGTAGAATTCCATTCAAATCTGAGGGGAAGAAGGACTAACTTATTACGCATCTCACCAAATTAAATCAAGTGTTAGTATAGACACTGTGTGTGTATTATTTAATTTAATGGTTTTAGTTGATTTGTAGACACTCACTGAACCCCGATACCAGCCACCAACCACTACCCTATTCTCAGATTGCAATGCCTCTGTTTAGACACTGAGTCCTAACTGTGGTTCCAGATTAAGCTCTAATGCCAGGATACATTAGGCCACATGAGTAGGAATAGAGCTCATTTAGTTCATCCTCTACTCACTATAGTTAGCTCCTTAAAAGCTTTTGTGAATAACAAGTAGGGGTCCTTTCCTTTCTCTTGGTCTCAGTTCTTGTTTTTAAAAGCTAAGGGTGTCAGTGGTCTGAACACTGAAGACTGTAACTATGTCTTTCTGAGATTGACTTGGGTAGGTGAACAACAGCATGTCATTTCCCCAAATCTTTGTAACTAGCTCTTACCACTATCCAGGCTGACTCTGACCTTTCAGTTCTCTCAAAGCACACTGTGAGTATGGATCTGAAGGACAAGAAACATCTAGGAGAAGTCATTTTGCCTAAACCTTTATGTATGAAATGCAATCATAATGCTCTATGTTATAGTGTTGTTTGTCTATAACTCAGTAATCCATTTAATTCAAAAATTATGAATTGTCCCCCTACTATGTGTGAGGCACTTTTCTAGTTGGGGATAAACTAATGGATAGGCAATAATCCCTGCCCTCATGGGCCTTATATTCTAGTGGTGGAAGATAGGCAATAAATAATAAATATAATAAATAATCAAACCATATAGTATGTTAGTATGTAACAAGTGATATTGCCCATACAATTCATCACCACAGTGCCTGATACATAGTGTGTATCCAAGAACCCTTTCTGAGAAATTCAGTGAGGCTTCTTCACATTGGGAAGCCAATGGGAGCCAAACCAAAGTACCTGAGAAGGGAGTATCTGGCATAAAGAAAAGCAAAATTAGAGATTGGAGATGGGGGACACGCTTGGGAAATGGCTGGAGTGCCATTCCTGACAAACCTATATAGTTTCTATGGGGAGAATACATCAGGCTTTCAGGGCTGGCAGATGGAAATCATGTCAGTACCACGGAGAGCTCCAAGGGAGGCCAAGCTCTGAAGAGACCTCTTAAAGCAAAGGAGTGCCCTGGCTGCTGACCAGCTGACTTGTCCGGCTAACTCAACCCCAAGCCAGTGTAACTCTGTACAAAATTCAGTCTAGGGTGCTATCTGAGGCTGAGTCTTAGAATTGTAAGCTAGTCCACTCCTGCCTTACATCTCTTCCTGTTGGAATAGTTGGCAGAATCTTGTGTCAATCAAATCTCTTGGAATTGTATTTGAAGACCTGGGTTCTATTACAAACTATCTGCATGGGTTTGGACAGGTTAGTTCGTTTTCCATCTGTAAAGTGAGGATAATGATATTTTAGCAGTGTTGTGAGGACTAAGTAGGATAGAACTAACAAATACCTTGTTTGGTGCCTGGAACATAGAAGCTAACTTGCAATGCTTTGTTGAAGCGTGTGTAAAATCTCTAGCAGTGTTACGGCCTCTCTGGAGGTGATACATAGAATCTCACAGGTGGATAAGGGGGAGAGGACATTCTAGGAAGAGAAAATAGCAGGAGCAAGTGTAGGGCGTGAGCGTGGATGGTTTGGCCAGGAAATGGAGAGTAGTTTAATAAGATTGAAGCTATTCAATTGCTCCTTTTATTCTGAGGCCCCCTGGACCACTATTTTCAGCACAGAGCACTCAGTTGACCCTCTAGACTTGATTTTCAGCTAGCCGATGTGCACCTCAGTTGAAAGATCTCCGCGCACCTCTGACCCACCTTTCCAAAACAGAATTATCACTTTCCTCCAAAGTGCTCTCCTCAGATGGCATGTTAGAAGGAAGAAGTGTGTCTTATGAATAGTCTTAAATTGGGTGAATGTTTTCTTAAAGGAGATGGCGACCTTATTCTCCTTTCCAAGTGAGCCCAGAAAGTGAGAATGGCTTAACATAAAGTATGAGATAATTGGGTTAGAGAAGAAAGAACTTCCAATATCATGGATTGTAAGGAACTCAGGAGGGGTGATCGAAGGAAGCCATGCACTTCTCTTCCCTGAAGAAGAGGAGACACTATCATCTAGCTGGAATAGTCTTCTTTTTCATTACTATTTAGTCTCTTATAATAATTGAATTATTAATATCCTTTAATCAGCAGTTTACATTTGTGTAGAGCTTTGCAGCTTGTAAAAGGTCTGATTTGATCTTAATCGCCACACTGTGAGGTTATCAAGACAAGGATTATTAACTTATTCCCCCTCTGGCCTCATTTTATACATGAAGAAACTGAAATTGCAAGTGACACAACAACAGTGACGCAGTTGACAACAAATCAAGTCATACAGTGAGGAATGAAGCTATGTCTCTCAGATCCCACCCAAAGCTAGGTTTGTTTTTTGTTTCCAAAATAGCACTTTGGCTATCCACTGAAAACAACAAGAACAACTGTTGAATATATGACTAAAGATCCATAGAGTCCATCTTCCTCAGGAGTTTAGGTTCAAAGTCCCAGAGCTAAGTTATTAGAAGGGAGTGGGCCCTGATGCTATGTTGATTTTAATCAGGAGAACTGGATAATAAGCCATATCTCACATGGTCTAGGATTTGACCATTTATGAAGCATTTTTACACTCCCTACCTCATTTGACATGCTCCCACCACCT
Organism: Rhinolophus ferrumequinum; assembly: GCF_004115265.2. NCBI lineage: Eukaryota > Metazoa > Chordata > Mammalia > Chiroptera > Rhinolophidae > Rhinolophus > Rhinolophus ferrumequinum. The sequence goes on along the minus strand of NC_046292.1, from coordinate 35,897,312 downwards.
TGTGAAGGATGTGTCATTGTTATCTCCCATTTTTCAGACGTGGATGAGGAGGCTCAAAGCGGTGAATGGATTTGTCTGAGGTCCCTGGTCAGTGACTGAGCTGGGATCTGAATTGCCTTCTCTGGCCTCTTGTTGAAACGCTTTGTCTCACTCTTTCTGCCGCATCCCAGCTGCCTCTGGCCAGACCTGAAAAACAAATTCTGTAATTGAGTTGGAATGTGGGTGCTGGGGCCCGGGAGACAATGTTTCCTGCTTTTCAATCTGTTCTTAATTTATTAAAGTGATGAAATAAGGAAGAGGCCCAGAAGGGGTGGATGTTTTCCATCAGTGAGTCACGAGACGTGCAAAGGCAGAAGGTCAGGAGGAAGGCGCTGTTGCTCAGGCAGCTCCCCTCCCCTGGCAAAGCCCACACAGAAGTGCTTAGGGACAGCGTCTGCTTCAAGCCATCCCTAGAATGAAATAAGCCAGGAAAGATCAGGCCCCACAGAGGACTCTCTCCCTCTCCATAACATTACCTCTGACCACTCGAGCACCTTCCCTCTCATCTGACAAATGCTCGGTGTCCTAGGAGAGAGACCCAGGGAAGACAGGAGGGGGCCTTGCCCAGCCAGAGGGAGATCAGAAAAAGCTCCCTAGAGGAGGTGGCATTGAAGCCAAGACCTGAAAGGTAAAGAGATGTTATCTGGGAAAAGGGGAGGTGAGGAGGAGAAAGCATTTTCCAGGCAGAGGAAATAGCAGGTGAAAGGGGAGGTGAGAGAGAGAATGGCTGCAGCCAGAAGGCTTGAGAAATGAAGCTGGTGAAGCAGAGGGGTTGGCAGCGTTCATATCCTTAAGGGCCTTCCCAGTCAGGGTAAGAAGTTAGATTTCCTTTTGAGGAAAGGTTTGGTTTTTAGCTCAATTTCTTTGGCTATGCATGGAAAATGGATTGCAGGGCTTGGGAGTGGTACCCTGAGGCGGGGTGAGCTGCTGGGGCCTGAGCTGGGGCAGTGAGAATGGGCATAGAAGAGGCAGAGAGGATGGGGAGATGGGACAGAATCCCATTAGACAATAGGACCCCATTGTAGATGATGATTCGATGGTGGGTGGGGGGAGGGAGAGGAACAAGCTGGCTTGACCTAGGCCTTGGTGCTTGGCCCAAGTGGCCACTACTGACATTTGTCTGTGTACAGTGGATTTGATGGCTACATTCTCTCCTCGCCATTCCAATTCAGATTGCTTTGCAGCCAGTAGGCAAAAGCTTTTCTGTGCCAGGTTCTGTGCTGGGCACTGAGTGTACAGTGATGATTCAGAAGTAGGCCTGGCCTTCCAAGTGAGAAGACAGGAATATAGTGACAGATATGGCCACATGTTGCGATGAGGCTGGGGCAGAGGGCTTGCAGGAGGCCAGACAGGGCACCAGAGGGAGGGTGGGAATCAGGAGAGGCTTCCTGGAAGAGGTGACTCAGAACCAGTTCTTGAAGCCTGGTGATTGAGGGAGAACAGATTATTCTGAGGACATAATGGACGATGTGTGAGAGCATGGTGAGTTCCAGGTCTGGAGCTAGGCGTGGGGAGGAGGAGACGGGCAGGGCTGGGCTTTCCTGGCCTGCCTCTTTGTACACTCTGGTTTTTCAACTTAAGATGCTTCTCTCTTCAGCCCACCTCACACCACCCTTCAAGGTCCACTTTAAAGTCAAGCTCTCTCTTGAAGCCTTCTTTGATCCCCTCCCTGGTCACAATTTATTGAGGACCTACTAAGGGCTCTTTACATATTTTGTTTCATTTATTCATTGCAACATCCCTGTGAGGTCAGCAGTTCAGTTCAGTTTAATATATATCTAGTCCCTACTATGTGCTATGCCTTGAAAAGACGGAGATAAATCAGACATTGTTCCTGCCCTTAGGAAGCTCACATTCTAGTGGGCGGATGCATCCATTAACAGATATTTTCAATAAAAATGATATTGGGTGCTAATATCTCAGTTTTGCTGATGAGGAGCTCAGACTTATATTTATTTATTAACTGACTTTGTCCAGGAGCCTGAGGATAGAAAATGGAACCCAGCTCGGGGTGGCTTTGAAGTCAATGCTCTGACCCCTGGTCCGGTCAACTCCCATGATACTTACCATGATCGCTCTGCCTTGAGGAAAGGATATATAAATTAAGAGATGCTGGTAGATTTGGCTTGTTCTATACTTGGCACTTAGCTCAATGAAGGCGGGATCCAGTATTGTAAAGTGGTCCTGCAGGGAGAGCTCTTGAGAAGGGGATAGGAATTAGCACTTAGGAAGTGCCTACTGTCAGGCCGGTGTTCTGATGCTTGTCCCAGTTCCCGCCCATGTGCCCCTTCCTCTGTGCTTCCCACACCCTCCTACCCCTGCATTCTGCTTCTAATCTCACGGTGACTGACGCTTGGTCCTTGCTCATTCATGTGTCTCTCTTCCCTCTTTGATCCGTTTGGAATCTTCAGAGCCCAGCATAGTGTGTGGGCTGTTGTCAGAATTTGGTAATCTTGAATTGGATTGACTTGAATTCTCCTTCTTGATTTCCACATGCTCTTCTAGAACGTGCATGTGTGTCTGTGAGTATTGCGAGTGTTGAGTCTCTGGGTTTTCGTGTGGGCTTTGTGCCTTGTGCACGTGGGCTTTTGCCATGTGCATGTGTAACCCCTGTGTGGGCATGCATCGACTGCCTCTTTGCTCCAAGGGCATCCACTGTCCCCCCTGAGCCCCAAACCTCCTCGCCTTGTCAGTATCTTATCCTGATCAGCCCTAAATGTCCCTTTCTCCCAGAAATACATTTCAGGGTAACTTGTGTCTCCTAGGCCTGATTGAAATACTTCTGAACACCCTGGGGTTGGAAGCCTGGCTTCTTGGTGCGTATCATGAGCCTGCCTTTGCCAGCTGAGCTCCCGGCTGTGTGAGTGCTGACAGTGAGAGTGGGCCTGCTTGGTTCTGAAGGGCAGTAAATGACAAAACTACACTCCACCCCCAGCCGCAGCCCCAAAAGCCCAGCTGCTTTAGTTTCTCTACGGGGTTGAGCTGTTGGGGGCAGGGAGGGAGAGGTAGGAACTTGGAAATCGTTGTCTTCAGTTTGTATTTCTGGGTGTATAAGTACCCCCTCCCCAGCTGATCATGGTGTTTTAATGACTAAAAATCATGAATATTAAACCGAGGGAAAGTTGACAGTATTTAAATGAGCATCATTAAGAGACACATAAATTAACAGGGCTTTTAGTTCTTGTGGAACTGCCGTTTCAATGTTAATTAAACAACCAGAGTGCTCGGGTGCTTTTGCAGCAAACTGTCCCCAAAGTGTGCTGCAGAATATCATTATGGGTGGCTGCCTTGCTGTTTAATTATTTCCAGTTGATTTTTTTTTTTTTTTTGTTCATTGCCGCAGTAGTTTTATGCTTGTCTTGCATTTGGAAAAGGTAATGGGAATGAAACTTAAAGGAAGCTGTGGTGTGATCTGTTGGCCTGATGGTGGAGACCGGAGCTGAGCCATGCTGGTCCCTTCACACTGGCCCTCTGTGAAGGAAGCCCACGTGACCCTTTGGGCCTCCTGATGGACTGGTCCATGGCTGAGTCTAGGAGGCACCTGAATCCTTAGTTGCAGCCCATCTCGCTCTTAGAAAGTTGAGGGCCTGAATTTGGATGGAGCCTTGAGATGTGGAAGGCAAATCAGGGGGAGACAGTGAGGGAGGAGTTATAAAGGCCACCTGGCTATGTGTGAGGCAGTGTGGAGTGAAGGGGACAGGAGCCCTGGGATCTGCTCTGGACTCCACGGGTCTGAGTTGCGTGACCTTGAGGTAGTCCCCTGTCCTCTTTGGCGTCAGTCTCTTCAACTGTAAAATGAAAAGGTTAGACTAGACCATGCTTTCTCAAAGTGGGCAATATTGCCCCCAAGAGGGCAAAAAGTGGTTCTTGGGGGCTGAAAAAAGCTTGTTCTTTTTAATGTATAAAACGTAGATATACACATATACAGAATGCATAAACAGAAACACAGTATTTCTGTGGTATTCAAATTTCATGGGGAGGGGGAAATTAAGAGGAAAAAATGTTTAAAAAGACTTCTGAGGTAGGCAATGATAGAGAAAAGGTTGAGAAACGGTGGACTGGATGAACCCTAAGAGCTTCATCTATAAAGAAAGGGAAACCCACTGTGAGGGGGCCAGATGGCCGCATACCTTAGGATATAGAAATGGTCTCGCTTATTACCTGCGTGGACTTGGCTGGGCCCTTACCTCCTATGGGCCTCAGGGCATCTAGTCTGTCAAATAAGGACATTCATGTTTTACAATCTAACGTAGGGGCCTGGACCAAATGAACTTTGACTTTTAGAAGCCAGAGAAACAGCTGGTGGAGTAGAATGACACAGTTCTGGGTCCATTGTGGGTCCATTGTAGCTTTTGGAACCAGCCACTTAAAAGCTGTGTAACCTTGGGTGAGTCTTAACCCCATTAATAAGATGGGATTAGGAACAGTGTATATTTTATAAGGTTGTGAGGATTAAGGCGATCAACACAAAGAAAGAATTGAACAGGGCCTGACACACAGTAAGATCTTACTAAATGTTGACTCTACTCACCACCATTAATATTATTTTTATCATTATTACTAAATGATGTTGAGTGAGTCACTGAGCCTCACTGGGTCTGTGTTTCGTGTTTCACCCTAAGACATGTTTCATGGCTTCACAACGTTTTTTTTCCCTGTTAGAGTGCCCTTCTCTTGGTGCCTGCTGGGTAAATTTTTACTCATCCCTAAAGTTCCCTTTCAGCCCTCACCAACCTGGGCAATCTTCCTTAGCGTCCTCAGATAGGCTTAGGTGTTATCTTCTGGGCTCTGCTTGATGCTTTCCTTGCCATGGATTACTTCATTCTTCATTTCTGCTGTTTATTTATGTGTTATCCCTACACTCTTCTCTCCTTTTCCTCCAAGTCTTTGTTCAAATGTCACTTTCTCCATGAGACTTTCTTTCACCACCCCATTGAAAACTACCTCCCCCAAGACATTGCTCATCTTCTCCTCAGCTTTGTCTTTTTATGTATTTCCCTTACTGTCTACTCCCTCACCAGAATATATGAGGTCTGACAATTAAGTTTGCAAACTCATCCTAGAAAAAGTGCTACATATCTCATTGCTGAATATCACTACGGTCATCTTCAAAGTATTACCCTTGGGAAGCTATGCACTGACACTAGCGCCTAGTCCACCCTTCAAAGCAATTTTGGAACTCTTTTGCTAGAATGGCCATCAGAACTGTCATCGTATTACCCTTGATGTCCCGAATGTCATCAAAATGTCTTCCTTTCAATATTTCCTTTACCTTTGGATAAAGAAAGAAGTCATTGGGGGCCAGATCAGGTGAGTAGGGAAGGTGTTCCAATACAGTTATTTGCTTACTGGCTAAAACTCCCTCACAGACAGTGCCATGTGAGCTAGTGCATTGTTGTGATGCAAAAGCCATGAATTGTTGGCAAAAAGTTCAGGTTGTCTAATTTTATCACACAGCCTTTTCAGCACTTCCAAATAGTAAACTTGGCTCACTGTTTGTCCAGTTGGTACAAATTCATAATGAATAATCCCTCTGATTTCAAAAAAGGTTAGCAACGTTGTTTTGACTCTTGATTTGGACTGACAGAACTTTTTGGTTGTGGAGAATTGGCTGACTTCCATTGTGCACTTTGACGCTTTATTTCAGGGTCACATTGGTACACCCATGTTTCATCACTAGTGATAACACAGCCCAAAACATCATCTTGCCTCTCCAAAAGGTCTTGGCAAACTTCGACTCTCCTTTGCTTTTGTTCATCAGTGAGCTCCTTCGGGACCATTTTTGCACACACCTTTCTCATGCCAAGATTTTCAGTTAAGATTTTCCTAACTGTTTCTCTATCGATGTTGACTTGGTCTGCTATGCTTCTCACACTCAGCTGATGATTTTGACGCACAATTCGATAAATTTTGCAATGTTTTCGTTAGTTCTGCTCATTACTGGCCACCCTGACCTCTCTTCATTAGTGATGCATTCTCTCCCCTCAGAAAGATGTTTAATCCATTTGTACACTGCCGTTTTCTTCATGGCATGATTTCACTTCCACTCTTGCCAAGTTTAACAAGAAATTTAATGTTTGTTCATTGCTCTAATTCAAACTCAGACATTCTCGCGACAGCACACAAAAACACGCAACAACAATAATGAACACCACTCAGCAAGACACCGCCACATGTCGACACGAACACAGTTGCGAGATGCTGATATACCAAGGTTATGAAACCTTACCGAGCTGTTCGTATAGTGCTGCCAATGTAAGCGCATGGTGGCAAGTTCTCGAACTTAATTGTCAGACCGCATATGCTCCTGAGGGCATGGATTCAGGTTTGTTTTGGTCACTGTTGTACTGTAGCATTTAGAAGAGGGCTTAGAACATGGGAGACAATATTTACTGAATAAACAAATAAATAAAGTGGGCCTTCTTCTTATAGTATTCCATGCTGGGTATTGGTAATACTGGAGATAGTGCTATGATTGAGAGACTCAGGACCAGCTGAACCCCATTATGCTGAAGTCTCCCCTCACTCCCTCCCCTCAGTTTTTCCTTGATATACTTGCATAGGGATCAGCAAATTGACTGGGAAGCCCAGACATGCTTTACTATTAACTAAGCTCTTTACTTTGAGCCCCAACACTAAGAATTCACAGGGAGCTAAGCTGGGTCACAAGGTAAGTAAGCTCTTTCCTCTGAAGCTCATAAGGACTGCATTTACCCAGACCACAGAGGCCACTGATGCTAAAACCCAAGTCTCAGATCTTACCACTATGATTCAAGGAAATACTAATCCAAGGCCCAGAAAAGTGGAGGGAGGGAATAACAGACAGAATGTGCTTGTCCCTATGCCAAGTGCTGACTAGCCTGGTTGCAGTGGGAGGTTGGGGGTTGAGAGACCTTCCAAGGAGAGGTGCTTGGATGAGCAAATTCTCTTTCATGATACTTTAATATTCATTTATTCATTCTTTATCCCCAAGGGTAGATTTATTTAACAGCATAGGACAATTTTCCTAATACATTATTAACTATAAGAAAGAAAAACATACAAATCTATCTATCTATCCATCCATCCATCCATCCATCCATCCATCCATCCATCCATCCATCCATCTATCCATCTATCTACCTACCTGCCATCATCTACCTATCACCCATCTATCTGTCAGCTACTATGTATGTATATGTGGAAACCCAGTCAGATGCCACTGAGAGGTCCAATCATTCACCAGGTTGTGCATTACAACACTTCTGAGAGGAGCCCAACAAGAGATCTGGTAACAGAAAACAACCTGGAGTTGAGTTCACGTTCACATCAAGTCTAGGCTGGTTGAACTAGGGCCTCTAGCCTCCTTCTAATGATGACAAGTTGGGGAGGTGACACAATGTGAAGGGAACACAGCATCAGTCTTTTCTAAGAGAGCCAAGACCTGGGTCTGGAGATGAACTTGGTTTTCCCCTCTTTTGGTCTCGGCCTTCCGTCTGGACCCAGGTTTGCTCCCTGGTGACCCAAGTTAAGAGGACCTCCATCCAGAGAGGGGTCCACCTTCCTTCTTTCAAAAACTCTTTTGGATAAGTGAATATTTGTTTAATCTTAGGGTTATGGAAGGCTTTAAAAGTTAAGACTCCAAAGACAAGAATCATAAAGGAAAAGACTAACAAAGCTATAACACTTTTAGATATACTTATCAGATTTTTTTTAAAATAAATTTTATTGAGGAACAGTGTGTTTCTCCAGGGCCCATCAGCTCCAAGTAGTTGTCCTTCAATCTAGTTGTGGAGGGTGCAGCTCAGCTCCAAGTACAGTCGCCATTTTCAATCTTCAGTTGCAGGGGCCTCAGCCCACCACCCCATGTGGGAACTGTCAACCTTGTTGTTGAGAGCTCACGCTCTAACCAACTGAGGCATCCGGCCACCCCTACAGCAGCTCAGCAGCAGCTCATTGTCTCCAATGTAATTGTGGAGGGTGCAGCTCACTGGCCCTTGTGGGAAGTGAATCACCAACCCTGTTGTTCAGAGCACCAACTGAGCCATCCAGCCACCCCCCAAATTTTTATAATTACTTGTTAAAATGTTTTCCTTATTAGATTGCAAACTCCATAGGAACAAGTACTATATATGCCTTTTCCACTCTTATTTGACTGGTCTTTGGCACATAGGAGGTGCCCAATAAATAATAACAATATATAATAACAAATAAACAACAGGGAGTTCACCATACTCTCAGAATATGTTATGATTATTGGGAATAATTTAATGAACAACAATAACAAAAACTTTCTTTGGAATGTTCTCCATTCTTTCTTGCACATGCCAGGATTAATAGAAAAAAAGTTCATAAACTTTAGGATAGATTGCAAAAATGACCACAATACTTGCTAATTCTCTCATCAAGAGGTGGAGTGCTTTTCAAGCTGGCTTTGCATCTTGCTTTGACAATATAACAAATGACATTGTGAGAATTTAAGTCTAGATTTCAAGAGGACTTGCAGCTTCCTTTCTTGTGGTTCTTAGAATACTGAGACTACTCACCACTATGTGACCAAGCCCAGGCTAGCCTGCTAGATGATAAAAGGTGTGTGACTCAGTTGACCCCATTACCCTCCGCTGACAGCCAGCTAACCCCCAGAAACAGAGCTTCCTAGTTGATCCTCAACTATACACAAACAAATGAATAAACCAGCCAAGACCAGCAGGAGAACCGCCCAGTTGAGGATAGCCCAAATTGCCAGGCTATAGAATCATGAGCTAAATAAATGGTTGTGTTAAGCCACTAAGTTTTGGATGGTTTGTTACACAGCAATAGACACTTGATAAAGACCTCTTCAGGGGGATATTCAGGACTAATTAGAAGGTGTTTAATGTTATACCCTGCCAATAGAAACCCAAGTAAAATAACCAGTATCTCGTTGGGAGATACTGTGTAATGACTGCCATGATATAGGAACAAAATTTTCAAGAAGAACCATCTAAGCAGGCATTATATTTCCATAATGGATAGTTATCTAAGGGGGAGATTGCCGAAGCGTGGGGGTGGTACTTGTGTGATTGTGTGTTGGTGGCAATGATTGTGAAGGTCCAGAATTTTCTCCAATTCGTAAGGTACAACTCTTTTTCCTGGCCTCCAAATAGGCTTTGCTCACCTATTCTTCTCATTCCTATGTAACTAAAACTCTCATGCCACAGAAGCTCCCCATTACCTGTAGAAAAGTATTCAAACTCCCTCTATACTATTTGAGCTTAAGAGACTTACTCATTCCTTCTCATGTCCCCAACTGGACTGCCATCCAGACAAGTCCTGATAGTCTAAACATCGTTTTCTGTTATGCCTTTGTGTCTTCATATATGTTCCGCGTACCCAGACCCCTTCTTCATCTGGCAAAACCATGCTTCTCCTTCAGGGTACAATTATACAAATTTTACATTCTTTGGAAAATAATCTTCATTCGGTAACAACCAGTGGAGCTGTCTCTGAGCTCCCAGACCTTGAATACAGCACCTGGTGTCATTATGAGCTACACCTCTCCTCTCCTTGTCTCCTCTCCACCTGCAAGTAGAGTCCCATCTAATTCCCATTTTTAGGTCACATGGCCCGGCATTACGTAGGAACTCAAAAATATCCTTTGAATGAATGAATGAATCAAAGCTAATATTTGAACAGAGTTTTGCTGCATACAAAGTATTTTTACATCCATTGTCTCAGATATTCTTATTAGTCACATTTTCAAAATGAGGAAACTGAGGTTCAGAGCAGTTAACTGACTTGTTGGAGGCTTCTCAATGAGTCAGCAGAGGAGATAGGAATCAAGTCTTTTGAATTCCAAAGCCCAGGCTGTGTAATGCCTGTAGAGTCATTCATTCATTACTTCATTCCACAAATACTTAATTTGTGACAACTTTCTGCCAGGTCTGGTCCTGTACATCTTCCCACCTCCCCCCAGTGCTGCAAATCCTGCCAGGGTCACTCTTTTCTCCACTTCCCTGTCTGTATCCTTCATATTCTCCCCTGGGAAGTCTTCGTTGAACTCAGGCTGTGTTATGTACCTTATCTCTCTTCCCACAAACTCTTGGATTTTCCTGTTATATCCCTGTCTTCCCTATTGGGCTATGAGGAGCTTGAGGAATCCCCAGAACCCCATGGTGTTCCCCATACCCAGCAAGTTCTTGGTTAGGGTGTAGTGAGGGGGCCATGTGAGTGACGAGACTTGAGGGGGCCATGTGAATGACGAGATTTGAGGGGGCCATGTGAGTGACGAGACTTGAGGTGATCTACAGAGGACAGGTCACAAAAGGGCTTCTTAATTATATGAAGGGACTTAGACTTTATTCTTCAGGCTATCAGGAGGCAGGGAAGCGTTTTAAGCAGGTGACATTCCATCATGTAAGGGATAGAAAGTGCAGCTCTTACAGGAAAGTAAGAAGGGATAGCCAAAAAAGCTGGGAAACCAACACACAGGCCTGAGGAAACCAAGAGAAAAGGGAACCTTCTAGGAGATAATGTTGGTGCTCTCCACAGGTTCCCTTAGGTCCCTACCCCCTCACTTAATGTGCTTTCAATAACACTGGTGGCTTTTCTTCCACGGACTGCCCTCAGCCTACTGGGTACTCGCACTAGCTCGTAGTACAGATAGCCAGAAGTGTCTGGGAGTTGACCAGTGATTGTTTGGTTGTTGGAAGGGAGAGAGTGAAAGCCCAGCTTCACTTTTGAATTGGGACAACTTACACTCCAGAGTTCCCTTGTGGGATCTACACTCTGCAGGACTTTTACCTGTTTGTCTCCTTCCTTTTACTGTCCTACTGTCCCCTCTCCCTTATTGGTTTCTCCTGGAAGCTTTTCCTTAATAAACCACTTGCACATGACTCTCCATTTCAGAATCTGCTCTGAAGAAGCCAGTATAAAACATATACAAAGGTACATACCTTGATATATAAATGGACATACAAATCGTGTTCATGCTTTGAAGCAGTGGCTCAGAAGCCCATACTATTCCCTCCCTACACACCTGGGCTGTGAACAGACACAAAGGACCATGGAGCCTACCTCCTAGGACCCCAGTGAAGATAGACCCATCCCATGAAGCTGAAATGAACGTCTTCTGTCTTCTTCATCCTTGAGAGAGTTGCTGCAATCCTTTGCATCTCCAGAGCCCTTTACATCAGTTCTCTCCCTGGGTGTCCAAAATATCCTGCAATATAGGCGAGGCATGCTTCAGCCCCATTGAACGGATCAGGACACTGATGCTCAGAGTGATTGGGTGACTTGCCTGAGGTCACAGAGTTTCCTTGGTTTCCTTGATTTCACTGTCTGGTTTTCTTCACCATTCTGTACCTCAGAGGGCTACTGGATCTCAACTTAGGGAAAAGGTTCATGTCTTTGTGGTACAAGATGAAGAAGAGTAATACAAGGAAGTAAGTGGATCCCTGCATAGAAATCCAGTGCGCCAACCAAACCAAACAGACAAAGCTGTTTGGCAGTTAGTGTCAGGGCCAGACAGAGTAGCTAAATGGTGAACAGGAAATGATGAGAAGAGCTGAGGTTGAAAAAAACTGTGTTCTTCAGAACCTTGTTGGTCAAATGAAGAGAAAGATTGTCCCCCGAAACAAACATTGCATCCAGCACAGAGTGTTGGGAACAATTGGAGAACCACAAAGTGAATGAAGCCGCATGCTCAAAACAATGATACAAAACACAACATTGAAATGAAGCTGCTCGGGTTCTTCTGTCATCACTTTCTCTGAAAGGTATTCCCTGGTCCCCCAGATTAAATGATCAGGCCCTCTCTTGTGTTCTTATTCTTTCCTGTTACCTCATTTACAACTCTTAATATTTGGCAATTTCAGTTTACTGTATTCCTGACTAGACTATGAAATCCATGAGTAGAGACTAGGTTTAAATCATTGATGAACCCATTGCCACTTCACAAACTGGGCCATGATCCTGACCACAATTGAGCCTGGCTCTAGCCAGAGACTCCTGGACCTCAGATTTCAGTTGAGCCCTAATCTTGGCTACAGACTGAGCCCTGATCCTGGCCACAGACTGAGCCCTAATCCCGGTCATAGTCTGAGCCCTTATCTTGGTCCTGGCCTGAGGTCAGATTCTGGCCATAAATTAAGCCATAAACCTGGCCCCAGATTGAGTTCTGAACTTGGTCATAGATTAGACCCTGGATCCATCTAATATGCCCATTATTTCACAAGGGGCTCAGTCTAGCCAACCCTTTTTGCTATTTAAACAATTCCTTGCATATATGTTTGCTTCTTCTTATTTCACCTATTTCAGCTCCACACGTCTGTTAGACCATGTCTGCCTCGTGGGTTGGCACAAGGTGGTGCCCCTGTAGGCTGCTGACCAGGACTGCTTAGCTGAGTGACCAGGTCCTAACGAACATGTGTTTACTGTGGCTGCATTGGGCAAGAAAACAGGAACCAATAAGGCAGATCATAAAGGAACCGCTTGACTTCCTCTATCTCGACCATCTCTGTGATCAAAGGACATTTTAGGAAAGATTTATTTTTTTACATGCAACAGAATCCCAGGTAACAGGATTTGCTTTTTCTTAACCAAGAATCTGTCAGAAGTGGGAGAACAGTCAGGAACTTGACAGCAAAAAAAGTGAGAAGGAAAAGTTTTGCCTTCCCAGGCAGAAAATTAATTATAAAATCAGATTGTGTTACCAGAATTGTTTATATCTGTGTTTAAGGAATTTGCCATCTTCTGAATCTAATAGATGGAGCAGTCAGAGCTTGACTGCTACAACAGTTTTTAATTTGTTTGGAAATTAGTCTAAATAATGAAGAAATGCTTTTCAATACAACACGAAAGCAATACAATTGGCACATCTCCTTTTAAACAACAATGACAACACAGTTCTTAACATTGAATAATTAAAGAAATAGATATGTCAGAAACAGGTTGTAAACCTCTGGTTTGAAGGGGATACTAATACGTAATAAGACTTCGTAGTTTAGCATTTTGGTGGCTGTATCATTTTTGCCCTTTAGAATAAATGTTTGAGGGGAGTATGTAGGTAATCTTACCTTCCAATTCAGAGAGGAAACTCAGGCTTAAAGGAATGGAGTCATTTGCCCAAAGGCACACAGCTAAACCAGTGCCCTTTGCACCCTCCATGCTATCTCTTTCTGAATTTGGTAAAGACTTTGCCTTGACAAGAAATAGGTAAATAAATTTCCTTAGTAATTTGTAGGCTTTAAAAATGGGCACATCAGTCTGAAGTGTTAACGATGTTTGGTGATGTAGACAAAGTCCATACATTACAGACTCATAGCCCATTTTCAAGTAGGACTGGCCCTAGTTTTACCATTATCAACCCACCATGTGACTTGTGGCTGTTACTTTTCCTCTCTGAGTTCAATTTCCTCCTCAGCAAATGGGGGTAATATCTACCTCACTGATTTGTGTGAAAATTAAAGATACTATGTTGACAAATAGTAGTGAATTAGTTGATTAGTGGTTGTGAAGTGTTAAACATTGGTCCTAGAAGATGGTGGAGTAGATTAAACACTGTGCGTGCTTCCCTCTGTGAACACATTAAGATTACAACTAAATTATAGAACAATCAACTTGGAGAACCATCTGAAGTCTGGCTGAACAGAAGTTTTATAACCAGGGATATAAGGAAGAAACCACATCGAGACTAGTAAGAGAGGCAGAGACACAAAATGGGAGGCCCCAAACCTCCACGTGGCGGTTGAAAATCAGGAGGTATATCTCCACTGTGGAGGTTCCCCCAGAGGAGCGAGGTTCCCTAGCCTCACACTGGGTTCTTCAGCCTGGAGTACTGGTGCCAGAAAGAAGAGCCCCCACAAGATCTGGCTGTGAAAAACAGGGAGGATTCTGACCTTGTGGGTGAAATGGAAGGCTGCAGGAAACCCAGATGTCCTCTTAAATGGCCTGTGCACAGACTCTTTTTTTTTTCTTTTTATATTTTATTTATTTGTTTTTATTGGGGAATACTGGGGAACAGTGTGTTTCTCCAGGGCCCATCAGCTCCAACTCATCATCCTTCAATCTAGTTGTGGAGGGCGCAGCTCACTGGCCCATGTGGGAATCGAACCTGCAACCCTGTTGTTCAGAGCTCGCGCTCTAACCAACTGAGCCACCTGGCCACCCCTGCACAGACTCTTTCACTCCCAGATACTCACCTTGGGCACTGGTGGAAGGACAGTGACTCGGGGCTGTCGGAGGAATATGGGGGGCAGACTGAGGTATGTGGCTTTGGGGTGAGGCTGGGAGGACAGTTGCTGTTTTCCCTATGTGCAGTTCTCCTCCTATGCAGCCAGCAGGCAGTTGCCGTCTTTTCTATCTTGAGCCCTCCCCCAATGCCCATGGTCAAATCTGAATCTGAGTTGGTCTTTTGAGCTCCTCTGGGACCCCACCCAACCCAACTCCCCCAATGCCAGAGGTACTTTCTTGTGAGTAGCCGGCCCTATCCTCATTATATTCTTTCTTGGAATACTATTGTAGTCTGCAGGCCCCAGGCAAGCAGAAATTTGCCTTGGTGTGCTCTGAGACTTTTGCTGAGTAGTTCCAGGCTCAGCACTGGCACCAAACCAGAGTCTGCATTAACCTAGTGACCATAACCCTTTTCACTCTAATGACTCCTTGAGACCCTGCCTCACCCAACTTGCATACAGCATGAGGCTCTATCAGTGGCTGAACCCTAAGGGAGCCAGCAGGTGGCAGCAAGCCTCAGGGTGTCCTGGCTTTTGTGGAACTACCCCAAGCCCAGTACTGGGGGCAGCTGTCCTTGCTTTGCAGTGTGGTCTCTCCCATGTGCCTCCAACTTTCATACAGGCAACAAACAGCCACGGTTTGCTCTGTAGCTCCTATCAGGTACTTCCCTGGCTGGTCACAGGCAGTGGCTGATCTGGGCCAGCACCAGAGCCCCTCCCAAGAAGCCACAGAACCAAAATATTAGGTTGTTGCAAAAGTAATTGCAGTTTCTGCAATTATTTTTAACCTTTTAAACTGCAATTACTTTTGCACCAACCTAATACTTGGAGGTTGGCTTCAGACCACAACAGAGCACTGCATAATTTGCCCCATAAGTAGCACATGTATAGGACAATCTCAACAGGCACCAGAGCCCAGGGCGAATCCCACTCAGTGTGGTAAGCCTCTCACATAGCAGCCTGTAAGCTGTGGATGTGGTCGAACCCCACAGCCAATCAGCCTGAGGGCCAAAGCCACACATTGACACGCCAATAGCAATCAGGCTCAACTATAACAGGAGGGCACACCCACCCCACTCAAGGGACACTCTTGGAGCACCTGGAGCAGGTGACCAGGGAGACTGTGCCAGGGTCCCATAGGGCAACTACATAAAGCCACATGGCCAAGGCTGGGAGACATAGCATATCTATCTGATACATAGAAACAAACACAGAGAAGCAGCCAAAATGAGGAAACAAAGAAATACATCCAAAATGAAAAAACAGGAGAAAACTCCAGAAAAAGAACTAAACAAAATAGAGGCAACTACCTTACCAGAGACAGAGTTCAAAACAACGGTTATAAAGGTACTCAAGGAACTTAGTGAGAACTTCAACACAGAGATGGCAAGCATGAAAAAGACATAGAAACCATAAAAAAAAAAACAAAACAAAACAAACAAACAAACAAAAACAGAAGTGAAGACTACAATAACTGAAATGAAGAATGCACTAGAAGGAATTACCAGCAGACTAGATGAAGCAGAGGATCAAATCAGTGATTTGGAAGACAAGGTAGCATAAAACACTCAGTCAAAACAGCAAAAGGAAAAAAGAATTAAAAAAAAATGAGGATAGTTTAAGAGACCTCTGGGAAACATCAAGCATAACAACATTTGTATCATAGGGGTACGAGAAGGAAAAGATAGAGCAAGAAACTGAAAACCTATTTGAAGAAATAATGACTCAGAACTTTCCTAACCTGGTGAAGGAAATAGACATATAAGTCCAGGAAATGCAGAGTCTCAAACAAGATGAACCCAAAGAGGCCCACACCAAGACACATCATAATTAAAATGGCAAAGGTTAAAGACAAAAAGAGAATCCTAAAAGCAGCAAGAGAAAGGCAACTAGTAACTTACATGGGAGCTCTCATAAGATTGTCAGCTGATTTCTCAACAGTAACTTTTCAGGCCAGAAGGCACAAAATATTCAATGTGATGAAAAGCAAGGACTTACAACCAATGGTACTTTACCCAACAAGGCTATTATTTAAAATCGAAGGACAGGTAAAAAGCTTCCCAGACAAGAAAAAGCTAAAGGAGTTCCTCACCACCGAACCAGTATTACAAGGTATCTTCGAGGGACTTCTTTAAGATAGAAAAAAAGGATCAAAATTATGAATAATGAAATGGCATTTGCTATATATCTATCAGCAATTACTTTCAACATCAATGGATTAAATGCTCCAATCAAAAGATATAAGAGGGCTGAATGGATAAGAAAACAAAACTCTTACATATGCTGCCTACCAGAGACTCACTTCAGATTGAAAGACACACGCAGATGAAAAGTAAAGGGATGGTAAAAGTTATTTTATGAAAATGGAAATCCCCCCAAAATTGGGGTAACAATACTTATACCAGACACAATAGACTTTAAAACAAAGGCTATGACAAGAGACTAAGAATGACCCGGTGATTCCACTTCTGGGTATTTATCTGAAGAAACCCAAAATGCTATTTTGTGGGGACCCATGTATCCATATGTTCATTGCAGCATTGTTTATAATGCCCAAGATGTGGAAGCAGCATGGCATCGATGGAAGAATGGATAAAGAGGTGGTGATACATATGTGCATTAAAATATTGCTTGGCCATGGAAGGGAATGTGTTCTTGCCATCTGCAGCGGCATGGATGGACCCGGAGGTGTTGTGCTGAGTGGAGTGCCAGACAGAGAAAGACAGATGCACTGTGATATATCAAATCTAAAGAACAAAACAAACAAAGAAACAAAGAAACAAACAGAAACAAACCCATAGTTACAGAAAACCTTCTGATGGCTGCCAGATGGGAAGGGGGTTGAGGGTATCGGTGAAAAAACAAAAGAGGAAAGGAGTAAGAAGTAAAACTTGGTTATTAAACAGTAACTATGGGGATGTAGGATATAGCATAAGGAATATAGTCAATAATATTGTAATAACTATGTATGGTGTCAGATGGTATGAGATTTGTTGGGGTGATAGATGGGAGGGGGTTGGGACAGGGTGAAAAAGGTACAAATTTGGATGTAAAGTAAAGCCCAGGGAATATAGTCAATGATATGGTAATAGCTATGTACAGTGCCCGGAGGGTACTCGGCTAGTCAGGGGATCACTTCTTAAATTATGTAAATGTCTAACCACTATGCTGTACATCTGAAATTAATATAAAATAATATTGAATTTCAACTGTAATTGAAAAATTAAAAAAGGAAGGAAAAGATGAAGGGGAATAAGAAGTCCAAATTTCCAGGTATACAACAAATAAATCATGGGGATGTAATATACAGCATGGGGAATATAGTCAATAATATGGTGATAGCGTGATACGGGGTCAGATGGTTATTGGACTTATCATGGCGATCACTTCTTTAGGTATATGCATGTTGAATAACTATGCTGTACGCCTGAAACTACTATAATATTTTATGTTAACTATATGTTTAATACAACTCTTTTTTTTAAAAAAAGATGCTATGGTGCCTAGAACCATGCATGGTGCCTGGTAAGTGACTGGGCTGTGACTCCTGAGGTTGCCCCAGTCCCATCCTCAGGTATGCCCATCCTCAGGGGGAGAGGTAGTCCTGAGGATTCAGGAGCCCTGAATGACATTTCTCAGTAGGTGACTGAGCTTTTAGAGATCTCGTCAGAAAGTCTGGGAAGGCTCAAACTCACCACTGAAAAAGATCATTTTTAGTTCCCTGTTCCATCTTCCACTTGGACATTTCAGTGGATCGGTGGGTGGTCTGGTGGGGACACCTTATCTATTAGAGCTGAATTTTATATTTCCTTCTGAGAGGTAGATCAGATTTCAAAAAGCAAACAGCTGGAGGAAGACGTTCCCAGGCCGAGCAGCAGCCCAAGCTAATACATACACAGAGGTGCAAGGCATGGGGGAGGGCCAGATGGGGCTAAGGAGGTAGACTGGTTCTTCCAACAACTGGGAGCCATGGAAGAGTTTGGGGGAGAAGAATGCCATTTACTGATTTTCTGTTAGGTACTCGGCGTATGTCATTTAACTCTGTGAGGCAGGTATCATCATGCCCATTTTACAGACTGACAAAACGAAATTCAAGTTCAGAAGTAACGTGCTGTGCAGTCACATAGTTGGAAAAGGTGAGAGCCAGGATTTGAGGAGTTGAGGCTAGTTCTAACTCATTCCAAGGCCCTTGCTCTTTCCAGCACAGCTTGCTGCCTCCCAGTGCAAAATAGTGTATAATCAAGTCGGAAATTATGAGGTCAAGTTCTTGGGGAGGGTGCCATGAGGGGTTGAACAGAAGGGGACACCAGAACTATTAGCTCCTAATTTCCTCTGTTCCTTCCAATAGGGGGCTCAGAGGCCTTCGATACTAGGTGTCCTCCCCTCTGCTCCTCTCATCTTCTCACCCCTGCTGCTCTACAGGCCTTCGTCCCCCTGCAGCCCGTTATTCAGCCTTTCATCCCTCTTCGAGATGTCTGAGGACAGTCTCTTTCAGCGTCTGGGTCTCAGTCCTGATCAATGATTTGCATGCACACTACACAGCTGGGGAATGGTGGCGCTGGGCTGGAATAGGAAGTTAGAGCTTTTTGCATTGTATTATTCACTGTGCCTAGCACGTAGTAAGCTCTCAATGAGCAATAGCTCTGTTCCCTCCCTGCAGGAGCCAATGTCCATCTCACAGGCGATTCAGAATTTTAGAGCCTGAAGGTCCTTGGCTCCTGCTTTGCCTTTGGAGGTGGCTCTTGTCACTGGCCAGATTTCAGCCTTTTCTGGAGGAGTAGGAGGGCCAGTGTTTGTAGCTTAGGCCACGGAGGCCCTGGTCCAAGGGTCTGGCCTTGGATAGAAAGAAGGTGGCTGGGGGAGGCCATGGCTGCTTTGCATGCTGGATGAGAGCTCCTCTGGTCAATTTGCTTTCACTAATGTCAGGCCCCTGCAGTGCCTTCGTTGGTTGCATAGCAACTGGCCGAGCAGCGCGGCAGAGGTGGCCATGCATAAAAGATGACACATGATGGTGGGGCGCGGGGTGACGATTTGCAAATTTAGATACAGTCACAGCAGGAATATGAACTGGGCACTAGACAGGCGTGGGGGTGGGTGGCTTTCTTTATCTCCTCCCACCTCATTCAGAAAATCAGTTTCCTACTGTATTTATAGAGGTCTGGGGAAAGGGAGCAGAAGGGGAAAGGATGGCTTGATTTCAGCCCCTAGAAAGCCAGAGGCTGGGCTGGTGGGGGCTGAGAGGGGTAAAGGGAAGGAAACAAGCTGGGCAGCCATGCCAGCATGGACAAACAGAGCCTCAGGGCATCCTGAGGACCCTTCTCAGGCAGCGTGGCTCCTGGAGACCAGCCTTCCCACAGCCTGGTGGAAGGGTGGTGAGAGCAGCTGGTCTGGACACCCCTCCTCTCCTAGCAGTTCTCCTCTGTGCCACTCTTGAGGTGTGCTGGGTTGGCATCCTGAAGTCTGGGTTCCAGTTCTAGTCGTGCCATTTCCTGATGCTGGGAACTTCAGCAGGTGACTTTAAGTAACATTCAATTCAATCCATCCAGTACCAATTAAGCACCTGCTATGAGCCACATACTGACCTAGGGCCCAGGGATACAATTTTATAAACTATAGTTGCTGCCTTTGAGGAACACTCAGCATGGTGGGAGAACAGATGTTGAAGTCAATAAATTATACTCTAGTGCACTGAGTGCAAAAATAGATGTACCTGAGAGGAGACGACTTCTGCTCTAAGTTTTAAAGGTAAGGTAGAGACTGGCCAGGAAGGCAAGGAACAGATTGGTCTCCCAGGCAAAGGAAGCAGCGTGTGATCCTAACAGGAGGCGAAGGGAACTTGAAGGTGTTGGATGGCCAGGGGATAAAACTTAATGCCTGGTGTCAATGAGGACGTGCCTGGTCATCTCTCAAGGTTCTCCTGGATATGTGGGCTTAGCTTCCTGCCCACCTGTTACCTTACCGTACGAGGGAGCAGGTTGGAGCAGGAACTTAGATCTCACAGCATCAGATGTTGACTCCAAGTTTTCTGACAGCTCTGTCCCATGTCCCTGTGTATTCACACCTAGGACTTCTGTTCTGGAGTGAATTGCTAGTAATTTTGAGAATGGCAACAGATAGAATTATGATATTGGGAATTTGGCTCCGAAAATTGGATTTGGGACCATCATTGAGGAATAAAATTGCCTGGAAAAAAATGATGTCATTTGGCTAAAAACTTTGCTTGGGCCTCCCTGACTGGGATCATCTATCAAAACGGGAACTCTGACCAGGGAAAGCGGCTTCATTTGCCTCATCACCTCATCAGACGTACTCATCACTCATGAGAACCCTGTAGGAGTTCAGATCCCAGCTCTGCCACTTATTTGCTGGATGACCTTGCACAATTCATTTTGCCTCTATTTCTCAGTTTCCTTCTGTATAAAATAAGGACACTAATATCATCCAACTTATGGAGTTGGATGAACTAAGTAAATCGATACGTGTGGTATCCTTAGAACAGTGCCTGGCATGTGGTAATTGCTTAATAAAACAATAATTATTATTATGGAAGAATACAATCCAGCTTGGGATAGGAGTTAGAAGATGGAAGGTGGGATGCTAATAATATGAACTGAGTTTAGAAAGACAGTGGTTAGCCAGGTCAAGAAATGGAGAAAGGATTTTCCAGGCAGAGGGAACAGCAGATGCCAAACCACAGTCTCCACCCCATTATTTAGCAGGTGAAGATGAAGGCCATGCAGCCAGCGATAGGGTTGAGGAGAGCTCTGGGTACTCCGGGGGCAAGGCCTGCCCATGAACATGGCCTCTCTGCTGGGGCGGTGTCTGGAGGCCACAAGGCAGGGAAAAAGAAAAGAGGTGAGGTGGGCCTTCTCCAATGTCCAAGGCGTCAAAGAGGGAAAGCCAGGTCCTGCATGACCTTGAGCTAACCCTGAGGAGAGGGGAGTGGTGACTGTCATGTGGGCTGGAGTGGAGTTTGGGGGGCTGATGCCTGGAGCCTCTGGCAGGTGAGGGGCTCACTGAACTGCCTAGGAAAGGAGTCAAACCCTGACCCCTGGTCAGGATGTGTGATCTACATTACTTACGGATCTGAAGGTGGAATGTGGGAGCAGGTGCCTTGTCTGTTTAAGATCCCGGGAGGTGCCCAGAGGAGCCAGATGGGTTTCCAATGCACATCCTGTGCATTTCCAATCGCCTTTACAACCTTGATAGGCTCCAGCCCCTGGATGGGACTGGACAGAGATTCTTACCTGGAAGGTCCCTGAGTGAGTCCTTGATTGACAGGAGCCTAAGAATGTTGTCTTAGAGACAGATGCTCTCCTAAGATGTGTTTGATTGCTCCTGGGAGGTGGGTCGTGGGGGCCAAGGGGACTGGTAGCTTCTTAGGGACAATTACTGCGGTCTAGAGAAATGCACCAATGGTTCAAATCTCTTCTCTACCTCCTCTTGGATGTCTGACCTTGTCTAAGTTACTTAACCTTCCTCCCTTTCCTCATCCATAAAATGGGGATAATAATAGCACCAACCTCAGGATTATTCAGAAGGTTAAATGAGGCCATGCATGTAATACACTTGGCAAATGAACGATCCGACACAACGGAAGTGCTCAGCCAATGTTAACTATTATAGTAGGGGCTCAAATGTAACTTACACTCCAACTCAAATCTGCAGAAAGATTGCACCGTATTTTTGGTTGATGATCTGGACTTCTTTTTGAGTTACCCCCAACTAGTTAGTAGGGGGAAAATGTAGCTTTTAGTTCCAGCCAGGATAAAATTCTGGCTATTCTTTTTTAATGCCAGAGGCTACATATTACTTCATCTTTCTCTGGGAATTCCTTCAGGAAGACCCTCAACTTCCCCTTAGTCAGACTGGGCAAGGCCCATGCATTTGGAGAAGCAGAAGAGAATAATGCATTAACAGTTTCCACAACATTGCCTCTGCCCCCTGTAATTATCGTAATAAAGATGCAGGGCTCCCATTACCCACTATGGGCTGTCGTTTGGTTTGCAGCCCATCTTACATCCCGAGGCCAGAACAAGGCATGAACTATCCAGGGTGGAACTGCTGCAATGGGCCCCTTGAGGGCACCCAGCTGCACTGACAGAGGCAGCTGGTCACAGAAGACCTGGGCAGACGGCCCATTGTCACTGTCTCTACACAGGCCCCATCTGCACCCATCACCACTGCCCCCTGTGCCAAGGGAACCCGCTGCCTCCTCAGATCCAGCCACCTGATCTCCAATGGTAGCTCTGGACTGGTCCTCGGAGCCCTGTTCAGTGACTTCTTGTTTGTTTTTTTGTTTTTTTAATTAAAGTTTATTGGGGTGATAATTGTTAGTAAAGTTATATAGATTTCAGGTGTACACTTCTGTATTACATCATCTATAAATCCCATTGTGTGTTCACCACCCAGAGTCAGTTCTCTTTCCACCACCATATATTGGATCCCCCTTACCCTCATCTCCCACCCCCCAACCCCCTTACCCTCTGGTAACCACTAAACTATTGTCTGTGTCTATGAGTTTTTGTTTCTCATTTGTTTGTCTTGTTCTTTTGTTGTTTTTGGTTTATATACCACATATCAGTGAAATTATATGGTTCTCTGCTTTTACTGTCTGACTTATTTCGCTTAGCATTATATTCTCAAGATCCATCCATGTTGTCACAAATGGTCCTATTTCATCTTTTCTTATAGCTGAATAGTATTCCATCGTGTATATATACCACAACTTCTTTATCCATTTATCTGTCGAAGGACATTTTGGTTGTTTCCATGTCTTGGCCACCGTAAACAAAGCTGCAATGAACATTGGAGCACACGTGTCTTTATGGATAAATGTTTTCAGATTTTTTGGGTAGGAGGGGGATTGCTGGGTCATATGGTAATTCTATTCGTAATTTTTTGAGGAACCTCCACACTGCCTTCCATAGTGGCTGCACCAGTCTACATTCCCACCAACAGTGTTTGAGGGTTCCTTTTTCTCCACAGCCTCTCCAACGCTTGTTACTATTTGTCTTGTTGATGATAGCCATTCTAACTGGGGTGAGGTGATATCTCATTGTGATTTTTATTTACATTTCTCTGATGATTAGTGATGTTGAGCATTTTTTCATATGTCTATTTGCCATTTGTATGTCCTCTTTGGAGAAATGTCTCTTCAGGTCCTCTGCCCATTTTTCAATTGGGTTGTTTGGTTTTTTGTTGTTGAATTGCATGAGTTCCTTGTATATTTTGGATATTAGCCCCTTATCGGAGGCACTGTTTGCAAAAATCTTCTCCCATTCAGTTGGTTGCCTCTTTATTTTGTCGATGGTTTCTTTTGCTGTGCAGAAGCTTTTAAGTTTGATATAGTCCCATTCATTTATTTTAGCTTTTACTTCCCTTGCCTTTGGAGTCAAATTCATAAAATGCTCTTTGAACCCAAAGTCCATAAGTTTAGTACCTATGTTTTCTTCTACGCAGTTTGTTGTTTCAGGTCTTATGCTTAAGTCTTTGATCCATTTTGAATTAATTTTGGTACATGGTGACAGATAGCAGTCCAGTTTCATTCTTTTGCACGTGGCTTTCCAATTCTCCCAGCACCATTTATTGAAGAGGCTGTCTTTTCTCCATTGTATGTTTTTTGCTTCTTTGTCAAAAATTATCTGTCCATATTTATGTGGTTTTATTTATGAGTTCTCAATTCTATTCCATTGGTCTACGTGTCTGTTTTTCTGCCAATACCATGCTGTTTTGATTATTGTTGCCCTGTAGTACAAGCTAAAGTCAGGGACTGTGATACCTCCAGCATTGTTAGTGACTTCTTTCAAGAATAATTAACAGAGAAAAGCACCAGCTCCAGGAGTTTGTGTTATAGTTCTTTATTTAAAAAACAAATAAACAAACAAAAAGCCCATTGCTCGCTTCTCTCCTTCTGGAAACTCTTCTCTGGATCAGCATCCAGCTGTCTCTCACCCACCAGCCATGAGTTCTGTGAGAACTCAGACTTATACTCAGATGGAAAGCATCAGAGGGGCCCGGAGGAGTGGCCTGATGGGGGCCACCACAGATGCCACCAATGGCTAGAGCTGGGCCCCAAGGAATCAGTCTGTAGTTGCCCAGAAACTCCGTGTCTGAAAGGTGCCTGCAGGCTGGGACAGTGGCTGGAGGAGCTCCGGGTCACGCTGACTCACCAAAGCACTCGTGATTGTAGGTGATTTGTAAGATGGTTTGAGGTGGCCTTTAGCAAGTTCCTGAACCTCTCTGTGCCTCAGTTTCCTTTCTCCAAACTGGGACTAATGCTATACCACAGAGTGTTATTATATGAATTACATGGATTGAATGAGTTAATTTCTTTAAAAGCTTTTAGAACAGCCTCTGACACATATTAAATGCTATGTAATGTTTGATAAATAAATAAACGGCAAAGGCCATAACATTAAACAGCACTGACTCACACAGAGAGAAAGTGGATTCCGTTTAAGTCCTCTTTTAATCTGTCTGATTACATCAAGAGGTGCGTACACCTCGGTTTTGCACTAATGTGTCTGGAGCATCTGTCTAATACTTGCTTTTTCCCAAGTAGGGGGCTGTCTTCAGACTCAGAATTTCTGGCAGGCAAGGGCTTCTCTAGAATTTAATAATTTTGTTTTGTTTTCAATGTAATTAATTTTACATTTACTTTCACTTTCTGGTAATTAATATTGGTATTCCATTTATGATGGTGATATATGGTACTGGTGACTTGTGGACATAGTACAAATAGTGATACTGGGGAGTAAATCCTGAAAGTTAGGGAAACACAGTAATGAAAATTTGTCTATCTATTTATCTATCTATCTATCTGTTATTCTCTCTATATATTTACATATTATAAATTTATATTAAAGTTATATTTATAAATATATATTTATATATCCACAGATATATAAGCAGACATAAAATCCCTGAAGAGAAGTTTCTGGGACACCAGTTTTTGGGTCTGCTTTGAGGAGCGTCTTTGCCTGTGTTGCACACAGGCCCAGCCTGGCAGAAGCCAACTTCCCGCACCAGTGTGTGTGGCCCGGCTCTTCAGACATGCCCCAGGCTGGTGCCTCTTAAGGCTCTGCCACTGCAGGTCTCTCTCCCCTTACTCTCTCTCTCTCTCTCTCTCCCTCTTTTAATCTTCTTGCCTGGCAGAGTGGCTGTAAATTACCACATTAATTCCCAAATCAAGCCAAGTTCCATAGTAACGGAACGGCTTCCATCCAGACCTGAAAAGATTCATTAGGAAGTTGATTCGCTAAGTGCCCTCAACTTATTCCTTCAAAAGAACAGCTGCATTTACCCAATTCTGATAGCTCTCCAGGGTCTGGGGCTCCAAGGAGCTGTGAGCCTGATGCCCAGGCTGCCAAAGTGAGTCCTTGAGCCGGTGGGAAGGGAAAGTTGGGATTATTCAGGCACCATGGAATGTTGACCTCGGGTGGACATCAGAGACTTGGGTACATCAGTGGAGGGGGTGCTGATCTGCCTGCCCCCTTTGAGAACTCCTGGATGCCTCCAAGTTCGATTTGTGGATAGACTTGCTCATCTTGCTGGAGAGGTACCTGGGAATGCTGTAGGACGAATAGTCAGTTCCCAGGATTCTGGGATTGTGACTTTGGGACCAAAAGCAGGCGCACAGGACACCCCAACCTCTTTGTGTCAGGGGGAGGGACTGAGTAGCCAGGGCACATATCTCATGGTTAAAAGGGGCCAGTAAAATATTTTATAAGATTCAAGTCAATTTCAATGTAAATTGTCCCAAATTTGATTAGCTATTGATTACCTATTTGATTAGCTATTGCTTAGAAGCCTCATGTTTTCATCTGTAAAAGGGGGTCAATAATGCCTTCTCCCAGGGTTGCTGCGAGGCTGAATGGCATCATGTATGTGGAGCATGTAGTCCAGTGCCTGGCATGAAACTATTTGTCTCTACCCATGATGGTGACGATGATGAAGGTGATGATTCACATCCACATTTCTGACAACAGCTCCATTACCTACCCATCCACCCACCTCCCTCCCTCAGCACTCCGTCCCCCAGCAAGTGAACAAATCCCAAAAGTCCCCCTTCCTATGCGTCTCTCCGTTCCACCACCTGCTCTCCTTCCCCCTGCCCTGCTGAGGCTGTGGTCACAGCTTCCCACCCAATGTCCCTGCACCAGTCAAAGTTGAGAGGGGCAAGTGAAGCAATTTCTCCTCTTTCCTTCCTCCCTCCTGCATGTTGGTGGTTAAGGAGAGGCTCGGAAGCGGTTAAAGCTCTGGGGAAGACCGTCAGAGTCTGGCTGCGTGTACCGCTCGCCAGTGATGAGACTTTGGGCAAGGACTTGGCTTCTCTGCGCCTGTGTAACCCTGAGCCTAAGAGTACTGTGCGAGTCAATGAGATGGTGTTTGTGAGTTGGTTAGCCCGGAGCCTGGCTCAGAGCAAAGGCCTGGTAAATGCTCGCTACTTTATTCATGACCCAGAGCTGGGTAAGACACAGGTCCTGCCTTCCAGGCTCTCACTCTCAGGTGGGGGAGACAGACATCTGCAGGAACAACCATAACTCAAGGTGGCTGTGGGGGCCAGTCTAGGATTTGCCGTGTGGCATTGTAGGGTGGGAATTGCCCACATGAGCAGAGATACTTAAACCTGTTCTGAACACACCTCATGAGACGCCCCCCAGCACAAGTTTCCTGCAAGAATCTTGTGGGGAGTGACTTTAGAACCAGTTTTTTTTTTTTAATATTTGAGAAAATATTTTGAAGGAAACATTGTGTTTATTGCTTTCACATACTGTATGTGATTTAATTTAACTGTGAGAAGGCAATAATAACAATGACAGCTGACAAGTTATTGAAGATTTACTTTGTAGCAAAGCTCTGACTAAGTGCTTTTCATGTATTATCTTATTTGATCCTCAGACAATCCCATGAGGTTTATATGACTGTGGTCCCTACTTACCTGATGAAATGAAGGCTCAGAGAGCTTACACAACTCAGGATCACACAACCAGACATCGTGTCTGCCTGACTCTGGAGTCTCATCTTTTCACCATCATTCAAAGTCTTTTGGCACCAGGAGATTCAGTGTAAGTGGGAAAACCAAGGTTCAGAGAGGTGGCGATTATTTTGGAACAGAATTGTATGGCAGTTTTGCCACGTGGGGGACTTGAGGATGGGCTGTGGGGGAAAGCGAGGGAGTGGCAGGTGGGGAGGGCCACCCTTCCAGGATTAGAACCCAGGTGCTGCTCTCTTGGCAGACTCCCCTTCTGGAGGTGACCAGCTTGGGGCCAGCAGTTTCCTGTCTGAGCTGAAACAACTTCAGGACTGCATGCAGACTCCACCATTCGTATTTACATGACACATTTCTGTGGCCTGCGGTTGGGAGGGAATCTTTGTTTTAATTTGGCAGAAATTAATAATTCTGAGCAGAGAGACATCACACATTGGGGTGAACATGGCATTGTCACCCCCTCTAATTTGCTAGACAATACATCCCTATTTCAGCTTCCAGTGTAGATGAGGAAAAACAAACACATGTATATTAATGACTTTAAAAGATTTCCATTTATCCAAGCATGTCTCTTTCATTTTATTCAGCATATCATCAGATCAATAATTAGTCCCCATACATTTTAATAACTGGAGTTTTCACTTATGATTTTTTTTCATAATTTTGCATTGCGGTTTGACAAGTTCAGGAACTTGTTCAGTTTGAAAAGGAAGAAAAAGTCAGGATGGTTTCTTCTTGTTCTGTGGCATCCCAAATCTAAAAAAAAGCAGTGGAGGTGTGAGTTGAGATGTGCTCACCGAAATCTGGTGAATCTCTCGGCCTGATTGTGTTCTGGGTGGTTCGAACTTCAGGGATATATGTGTTGGAGGGAGGGTAGGGATTGGATTCTCCACTATTCAGTCTTCTTTATTTTGTAATTAGCAATAAGCCCTTCTCAGAAAGGGGATCCTGGGGAAGGTGAGGAATCATTCCACTTCCAAAGCCAGCATAGCATCTTCTAGAGGTATCTTGGCCTCACATAGTTCTAACTTTGCACTCCTGTCTCATTCAGGAAAGGCCATTGTCACAGTGGTGGAGGGAGGAACCTGATATCCATTGACACCTACTTTAATTCAGGCCCTTTCTGTATTGCCATCAAACCATCGACAAACTTGTCCAGCAGGTATTATTGTCCCACTTTACAGAAAAGGAAACTGAGTTCCCTAGAGGGCACATGAGTGACTCTGGGCTATGTAGCTCAGTCACAGTTTGCCTGACTTCTCTTACTGTATCTTCCCACTCCTTCCCTTCCATGTTGCTGCTTTCCACTCTTCCATTATGAACCAGCACATGAGTAAGTTCTTCCAGAAAGCCTCCCTGGGCTCCTTAGGTGTCCTCTGTGGCCTCCACACCGTCGTGCTGCCCTCTGTCATGGCCTCTGTCATTGCTACGGATGCGTACATCAATGCCCCATACACCCACCAGTGTGCTGTGGACATCTGCCTACACGATGTCTCCCCCATCAGAACCTGGACTCCTCAGGGTCAGGACTATGCCTTATTTATCGTTGTGTTCCCAGGCTTGGAAAATAAATATCTGTGGAAGGAAGGGAGGGAAGAAAAGAGAAATGTAGGGAAAGAGGAATGAATTGTACTAAAATAAATTGAACAGATTCTAAAGTTTCAGTCTTTCTCAATGTGCCATGTTCAGGCTGAATGGAGACGTCTTGTTTATTTCTTCCCATCTTCTTTTTATTTGTTATGAATGTGAAGGCTTATTTATTATTAAAGGAATATTATTATTTGTAAATGAACTGGGTACTCTGAGTAAGGCAAAATAGGCTATGACATGCTCTTTACTTTCCCAGACATTATAATGGAGCTTGAGAGACACATAGAGGATGAGTTAAATAACTAAATAAGGTAGCTTATGGTTCAGAAGGGGGTGGGGTCGGGAGGCACAGTTATTAAGCATCTGCAATGGGCCAGGAGCTCAGCAGGGTACTTTACGTACATTATTTCACTCAATCCTCACACTTGTGTAGTGGGCGTGACAGCCCCCATTTTATAAACAAGGAGACTGAGACTTGAGTGGCCGGGGCTAAGTGACTAATAGAACTAGCTGGTTAGGAATGTGGAACCAGGGTGGCCAAATTTCTAAAGCTTGTTCTCAGTCAAGTTCCCAAATGAAAAGAATAGTCAACACAAAGTATATGGACTTCTAGAGGCAGTGGAGGCACGGAGAAGATATGCTGTGGGCCTCGCATGTCCCAGGCTGCTCAGCTGCCAGTCCCCAGGCTCTCTTGCTTCACCCAAGCCCTGTGCCATCCCAGTGCTGGCGGATGGCTTTTGGCCTCAGCCTTAATGATGGGTGGATTCTGGAATTATTAGGCTGACAGACCGAGCCTAGCATATTGGATGCCTACTGCTCTGATCTGCATCCCTCTTTTCTGGTGTTGACTCAATGGATGCTTACCTCAGTTTCCCTGATGGAGTTCCAGGGTCTGATGGAGGCCTCAGCCCTGCCCTCAGCCTACTTGGCCAACATCTTGATTCTATAACTGGCTACTCCTTCTGATGGAAGGAGTAGAAAGAGTGACACTGTGTCAGCCAGTGTCCAGTTGAGAAGCAAACCCTCCTAAGCATTTCAGGCAGAGATACTTTTTTACAAAGTTAGCAGGTGGGCTGGAGAGCAAACGGGGAAATAAAGGGGGTGCTTCCCAGAAATCAGGTACTGGAAGGAAGCCATTATTATTCCTCTGTCTGCAGAAGTAAAAGGGGGAAGTGGGGGCTGCACCTCCACAGACATTTCTGGAACTTATGTCAGTGTAACTCCTACAATCCAAGAGTCCACATTCTCGCAGGTGACTGAAGCTTAAAATGGCTTCAATTTTCTTCCTGCCTTCTTATGGCCCATGTGTGCCTTCCAATTGCAGAACCAGACTGGAACCCAACTGGCACGGGAGCCTGAAAAATGTTCTCAGGTTTGCAGCCCTACTGGGTGCATAGAAGAGTCTAGAACAGCAGGTGTAGAGCTAAAGACCAATGACAACAGGATGGAGAGAGCAAGGCTTGGGAACTGGATAGCTATGGGTTCAAACCCTGGCTCTGCATTAATGAATCTTGGGCAAATTACTTTACTTCCTTTGACTTAGTTACCTCATCTATAAAGTGGGAAAAATGATAGTAATACCTTCCCATGGTGCTGTTTTGAGGATTAAATAAGATTATACATACAGAGCACTTAACACAGTTCCTGTCCCGTGTAAGTACTCTCTATAAATGTTAGCCATCGTTGGCAGTAGTATATTTTAGTTCAGTTCCCTTCCGTATACACATAATCTTATGCTTCATGAACTGCTCATCTCTGTTTGCTAACCATTACTAATCATTGCCTAGGTTCAACATCCATGGGAGCTGTTAAAAACAAGCCAGATCTTCAGAAGATATTGTACATTTGCAGAGGGTCTTCCCATCTATGCTGTATTGAAGTGGGATCCTACCCAAAGTTGTTCTTTTCCTCACTCTCTTCACCTCAGTTTCCCTGGTGATGCCAAGAAAGTTAGCAGGGGTTGAGCAGGAGTAGAAAGTGCTCCCAATGTGCCCACATCTGTGATCTTGACTCCCCATAACAACCATTAAGGTAAGGATTAGTGACTCCATTTCACAGAGGAGAAGGCCAGAGATACTGTAGATTCAGCTGACCCACCTTCTGCTTGCCACCTATGCCTGTCTCCAATGCCTCATAGTAGAAGTTGGAGGGCTGCAGTGCTTGGGTGGTGCTTAGATCCTTTCAGCAAGTGTTTCCTGGACGCCCATGGGTGGTGGGCACTCAGCCAGGCATCCACTGCCAAGCCCATCCCATCTGGAGTCGACTCCCAAGACTCACGCGGCCAGGAGGGGGTTGGCAGCAAGAGGAGGATGGTGTGAGAAAAGAACATCTCCTGCTCCCCTTGCCCACGCCTGAGCCTCTCCTGGAGAAGCTGGATCCAGTTACTTTATTCTGCTTTCTGGCTCTTAAAATGTAATATTGGACTGGTTCCAATTCAATCCTATTTCATATAGGTTTCTTAAGCATCTACACAGATGGGTCAGGCCCAGAGTCTTCTCAGAGTTTGGGGAGGTGAAGACGTGTGACAACACTCTGTGGTCAGGCCTATGTCAAGGAGGCACAGGGCTTGTGGTAACAGGGATTCCTGATGCTGCCTGGGGAGTCAGGGATGGCATCTCGGAAAGAGCGACTACTGAGCTCAGACTTGGAGGAGGCAGAGGAGTTGGTTTGATGAAGGAGTTGGGCTAGTGGCCCAAGCAGAGGGCTCAGAATATGCAAAAGCCATTTAGGAAACTGAGAAAGGCTCACGTGGTTGACACGTGGAGGGAAAAGGCAATTGCACATGTTGAGGCTGAGAGGTAGGAAAGGGCTGAATCACAAAGGGCCTTGTGAGTTATATCTATGAGTTTGGATTTCATTCTGGGGACAATGGAGAACCACGGATGGGTGAACCACCTATGGTCAGATATGTGATTCAGAAAGAGCTTTCTGGGGCCAGAGTGGAGTAAGGGACAGCCCATCGGAAAATGGGAAGCCACTGAGGAGGACGCTGTTGCTGTGTCTGGGCAGAAATCATGGTGGCCTAGACTGGGGCAGTGGCACAAGAGTAGAGAGTGGGGCAGATATGTTCAGGGGGACTTTGGAGGTTGAAGCCACCAATATAATAACAATAATAGCAAACACAGGACTCTTGCCATATGCCAAGGACCAATCTAACCACTTGACATGTAACGGATTTAGTCCTCAAAATAACCCACAGAAACAGGCCCATATTGAAGGTTATACACCTAGTAAGTGTTGGAGGCAGGATTGACACTCAGGTAGTCTGGCTCCAGAGTCCATGCTCTCAACCCCACACTCGACCGCCTCTTGAGATCACAGTGCTTGGTGGCAAATTAAGTGTGGGGAACTGAGGGACTGGGAGGAGTCCATTGCGACTCCCAGTTTCCACAGAAGCTCCTACTACCCTGTACCTTTAAGTAGAGCAAGAGCAAAGCTGGAGGAAGATGGAGAAGGAAACACACAGCTAGACTCCTGTGGCTCAGGCCACCGAGGCTCAGATTCTGTTTTCTTTCTGGACTCAGATTTTTGTCCTTACTTTTTGCTATAGACTGAATGTTTGTGTCCCCCTAAAATTCATATTTTGAAAACTAGGTAAGGGGGAAAGGGGGTGGCAGATGAGGGTAAAGGGAATCAAATATATGGTGATGGAAGGAGAACTGACTCTGGGTGGTGAACAGAAAATGTGATTTATAGACGATGTAATACAGAATTGTACACCTGAAATCTGTGTAACTTTACTAACAATTGTCACCCCGATAAGCTTTAATTAAAAAAAAAAAAAGAAGAAAACTAAGCACCAATGTGATGATGTTTGGAGGTGGGGCCTTTGGGAGGTGAGTAGGTCATGAGGGCTTGAATGGAATTAGTGCCCTTATAAAAGGGCTCCCTCGTCCCTTCCTCCATGTGAGGACACAGCAAGATGATGGGTGTCTATGAACCAGGAAGCGGGCTCTCCCCAGACACTGAATCTGCCTTGATCTTGGACTTCCAGCCTCTAGAACTGTGAGAAATAATTTTTGTTTGTTTGCTTAAGCCATCCAGTCGATGGTATTTTGTTATAGCAACCCAAACAGACTCTCAGATACCTTTCCTGGCGTCCTGTTGGAGCTTTGACGTTGTTCAGCACCATCAATTCCTGATTAATCCTGCGGGTTCCAAACCTTTCCTCCCCAAGGGGGCCTGAGGACTCAGAGATACTTCAGACACGGTCCCTGTGCTGGGGGCATCCTTGCATACTTTCTCTCCCACTCCTCAACATACTCCATTTATTAGCATGTTTTCTAAACTACCTCAGGTGAAGGACCTTTTATTTTTCCTTTTCCAATATGTTTTGGACGAATACTTTTATAAAATACAATGGAAACATCTCGGCAATGTCAAATTGCTATAAAGGTTTCTAAGGCCTTGCTCTCACCTTTCCCTTTTTGTACTTCTCTCATTGTGGACTGGTTATGCTTCATGGGTCAGCCCCAGTTCACAGACCACATTTTGTTGAGCATTGCTTAAGTCTCTGTCTCCAATTCTACTGCCACTGCTCTGGACTAAGCCACCCTCATCACTTGCCTAGACTTCTGCAGTGGTCTCTTAAATGGTCCAACCTCATCCATTCTGGTCCCCTCTCACCCATCTCCACCTAGTAGCTAGAGGAATAATTCTAGCACGTAAGTCTGACTAGGTCATGACCTTGCTTAAACCCTTCCAGTACATCCCATTGTCTTCAGGGTGGTTCATGATAGGCCCATTCCTACTTCTTGCTTTCTGTTTAAATTCTCACTTTCCTCCTCATTCAAAGCACCAGGCTGCAAGTCATACCAAACTGCAGCAATTAAAAAAAAAAATGAATGTCCCCTCTCCTGCCTCAGGGCTTTTGCACATTCCCTGCATAGACTGTATGTCTTTTACTAAAAATTCATTCATTCTTTTAACCAACACTATGGGACACCTACTATAAGCTAAACATTACGCTAAGCCCTGGGAATGCAAAGGTGAAGAATATACAGTCCCTGTCCTGTAGGAACTTACAACCCAGTGGGGAGAGAGACAAGCAGATTGAGAGTGACTGCACAGTGGGATGAGTCAGGGACAAAAGAAAGCACAGGGGCAGTGGGAGTCCAGAGGACGGTCTTGGAACCCAGCCTAGGGTCAGGAAAAGCTGCCTGGAGTCGATAAAAAATGGACAGATCACCTAGGAATCATTCAGAGTTAGCTCGGCAACAGCAGAGATGGGGGTGAAAAAGGCGATCTGGGCTGAGGAACGGCCTATGCAAAGGCGCAGAGGTGCCAGGCAGGGAAGGGGAAGAAAGAATGCCAAGAGAAGTTTTCTTCAAAGCTGTTCTTTGTCAAGTCCTATGCTAGATCCTAGGGACACAGCAGTGGCACCAAATATCCCACAAATAAATACACACCTATAGACTTAAATACATATGGACATAAAAACATATATGGAGAACCTTGAAAATACTATGTTAAGTGAAAGGAGCCAGACACAAAAATCACACATTGTATGATTCCATTTATATGAAATATCCAGAATAGGTAAATCTGTAGAGACGGAGACAGAAAACCGATTAGTGGTTGCCAGGGGCTGGGGGAAGCAGGTATGTGGGGTGACTGCTTAATGGGTACAAGGTTTCTTTTTGGGGAGATAAAAATATTTTGGAACCATGTGGAGGTGATGGTTGCACAACATTGTGAACGAACATACTAAGTGTCACTGAACTGTACTTAAAAATGGTTAATTTTATGCTACATAAATTTTTACCTCAATTAAAAAAAATACGGAAACCTATGGACATAGTCACTCAATAAATATTTACTGTGCGCCTCTTGTGTGCCAGGCACTAGAGATTCAGGGATAGTTCCTGTTCCGAGGGTCCCACACATGTAAAGAGAATCACACAGATATGAACCCGTATAGACAGAAACACATGCCTCATGAAGACATGCAGACACATTCACTTAACATGCATTTAACAGATGGTTATTGAGTACCAACCATGTGTCAGGCCATCGGCCAGATACTGCGCCTGCAGTGGGAAACAGGTAGAAGTAATTCTTGTCCTCATGGCATAAGAACACAAACACACACATACCTAAACAAGGACACAGGCAAAATCCAGCAGCCAAAAGAGCAGGAACACACAAACAGGCAAGGATAACCCCCTACACTCCCCGACATGCAAACATCCCTCATGCAATCAATGGGAGTTCCATTAAAAGTCAGATGAAAACTGGCTCAGGATTTTAGAGCCTTCCCGGTAGAAGGGAATAAACAGGCCTCAGTAGAAGGGCCTGGAGCAGTAAGGGGGAAAAAAAATCCTCAAGTCTCACTTAAGTGATTTTTGGCAGAAATCAAATTAACGGCGAGACTATGGACTGCTGACAAGGTGCTCCATCATGCTCTGCTGTGTGAATGTGTTTCTTCTACATGTTGTTTTCATTAGCACTTCATTTGATAATGATAAATGGCATTTTCATTTGAAAGAAAAATATTAAAAAGTTCTGATTTGCAAGAGCAAGTAAGAATAAATGATATTATTATGTCCTGTCACTTGTTCAGCTCAGAGAAAAATAATAACAATGATAATAAAAAACCCAACAGCTCTCCCTGCTGAAGAAACACAAGCATTTTATTTCTCCAGTGGGCTATTTGCTCGCCATCAAATCTGTCCTTGGCGCAGAACCTGCCAAAAGGTGATTGTTTTGCAGTGTGGAGGAGAAATGCTTCGAGACATCAAAGATCATCAGGAAAGGGTGACCTTGGGAAGTCCGAGGCTCCTTGAGGGCTAGCAGGGGGAGGGACTGCTTCACTGGCTGAGGCTCTGTTGGGGCTTGGAATGCACGTTCTTTCCTTTGGGTCAGATTCCAGCTTTCTCTCTATCAGTTTACAGAAGCCTGGCCTCATCTGAACTTATTTCAAGGGTCCCGGGGTCATTGTGGTGGTTGCCCAAGTCACTGCCCTGCTTACAACCATGAAGGGCTCCCTGTCACCTACAGGATACAGTTCTGACTCCTGAGCCTGGCATCCAAGGCCCTTAGCCACCTTGACCTTGCCTCCCGTGTCAACTCCCACATCCCCCCCACTTTTATCTTACGCTCCAGTTGAACTGAACTTTGTATGCTTCCTTTTCTACCCACGTGCTACACAAGGGCCCTGGACAGCTCCTTGGGAGACCTCCTTCTTGTTTCAAGAGCCAGCTCAAGCATCTCCTTAGAGGACCTTGTCTGAACTCTCTTATAGGAAGAGGCTGCACTCCTCGGTTCCCAAGTCCTATTCTTGCATTCTTTGTCATGAGTGTGGAGGCATGAAGTAGCCTGGTGCAGAAGAAAGGCTGCTACATTGTTGGCATGGTGTGTGCAGACGCAATGAAAGGGAGCCCTGGGGCTGTAGCTAGGCCCAGCCTGTACATGGCCTAATATCTGCAAAACCTCCACCTCAAGCTAGTGGGTGTTCCCTTGTCTGGCTCCCACAATACACTGGACTTTCCCATGTTATGACCCATCACACGTTAATGTGTGCAGCTGTTTGTGTCCATGGTTCTGCACCTTTCTTGCCGCTACACCGGCAGCTTTACCACAGGGTCTGCTCTGTGTTCTTTTGGTGCTCCCAGGGCCTGGCTGCGGGTCTGCTCAAAGTGACCATTTGTTCACTTGTTTGGTAATCAAGCGAGTGGATGATGAAGGCGTGATGACCTCTTTAAGAGGGTATGTCACCTGAACTTAAACAGAAGTTGTGAAGGTTGAAGCCTGGGGAGAATTGTTGTGGTTTGAATGATTTTTTGTTCCTGCTATTTCTTCGTATCAATAATATAACCTTTCTTTTCTCCAAAGGTGAATCAGAGTCAAATAAGCTTGTCTGAAATTCCAGCACGTCTCAGTGAAGGTCAATGGCATTAGCATGCATTGGGAGATTTCCAATGTCTGGCATCAGCCCAGGTGATTGATGAATCTCTCTCCGTCTCCTTTGCAGCAGAGGGAGCTTGGTGTGATGGGAGAGGGCTGCGAACCTGCTGCCTCCAGATGGAGGAAGACCTGCTCAAGGTCATTGACCACGACAGTAATGCGGGACTTCGAGTCTGTCTTTGGTCTTTCTTCCTAGTTACTTGACCATCTACTACCTCATTTGATGCCCTCCAAAAGCCCAATTTAACTAACATGAGATGAGTTCCCACTAAGTGCCAAACACCCCACTGGGTAGTATTAGCAGGTATATCTATTCCCATTTTTAGATGAAGAGAATGAGGTTCGGAGAAGGGAAGGGTCTTGCCCAAGGTCACACAGCTGGATGACAGACGAATCAGTACAAGAATCCAAGTCGGTCTTGCCTTTCCCTAGGTTAAGGGTTTCCCTCTCCCAAAGCATCTATAGGTATTTGATGCTGGAATGAATGAATGAAAGGAAGGGCTGAATGAACTTTGGCAATTGGGACAGAGAGGAGAGTTTATATTCTGGATGACACTGAATGTCTCCATAGCCAGGCCCTACTTCTGTCTTCAGCTTCATCCCTGCTCATCCCACATCTCGGGCTGTATCCAGTCACAGCTGTGCATTCTCTAAGCAGGCCCTTTCTCCACTCTATATCTTTGCCCAAGATATCCCTCCTTCCTGGCAGGCCCTTTTGTCAACTTTTCCTGTTAAAATTCCTAGTATCCTTTAGATTCCAGCTCATATCCCACCTCCTCCAAGAAACCTGCCAACTACATATGGTTTGTTATCCCCACAGCACTATGAGCCCTGTGGGGACATGGATTTGTCTAATTCACTCTTGAATTATACCTGACACAAAGTAGGTGGTCAGTAAATGTCTATATAATGGCAATTATCATAGCATGTTCACCGTTATTAACACTGTAGGATTTGCAATATTTGTCCTGAATGGTGCTCCCCAACCAACTTTGGGTTACATTCTCCTTCGAGAATCTGCTACTGGGAATCCCATACCCTCTTGCCACAAATTCACAAGGAGAAGAGTCACATCTTATGCAGGGGTTGGATTTTAAAGACAGTCTGTGAGGCAAAAATCACAAGTAATAAAAATTGTCCTTGAAAATCCCTTGAATAACCTCGAAAGTCCAGAGTACATAGTCTACATAGTAGTTAGTTGGTTTACACTTGGGAGCCATGTTGAATGGAAAACCCGTTCTTTAAATAATAGAATCACCATCCACATAGCAAGATTCTTACCTATAAAAGAGGAATGAGGAAAGTCAGATATTTTTTTGTGTGTGGAATCAGCAGATCTATGCCTGCATATATAAATTTTAGCTCTTCTTTAAGGGGTTCATGGACCTCAAACCTCAAGCATGGAAGGTTTCAGAACTTTTGATATAGGTTAAGAACTTTTGATATAGAGCTTTAAAATATACAAAGCCCTTATCATGCAATAGCTTAGTTTAACCCTGGGAACCATCCTTTGAAAAGGATATCATCGATATTATTCCTACTTTAGATGAGAAAGTTGAGACTGAGAGGCAAAATGACTTTTAGTCCAAAGACCTGGCCTCTTGTCCAATGAATTTGCCCAAAGACTCCTCCATTCCATTGCCTTTATGTCCACCTTGAAGGGTTATACCGATCCTTGATCCATTTGTCAATGGAATAGGAAGATGTGTGACCTTAGATTAGTTACTTAATTTCTCTGAAACACAGAAGCTCTGTTTGCAAAATAAAAATAATACTATCCACTGAATAGTGTTCTTATGATTAAATGAGCCAATGGATGTGAAATTGCCTGGCAGGGTGCCTAGGATATGGGAAGGGCTCCCCGGGGGCTATCTTTTCTTCTTTATCTCGCTGGCACTCCTGGGAAATCAGAGACAAACCTTCCTCTGTGGTGTCCTCTCCCTTCCTGACCTCCAAAGGTCTGCAAAGATTTGAAGTCTTGGGCAAACTGCTTAAGAATATGCAAATATCTGTCCTTGTCTTTGGTATTTCTGGGTCTTCAATGTCACTTATTGAACACTGAGTGGAGAGAAGGGAAGCAGGCACCTGGGATCCGTTCAATCACAAATTTTGTGGGACTTTGGACAAATGTCTTCAAGAAACACTTTTGGAAATATAGATGCCTCATCCAGGCTTTTAAGGCCCTTCATGAACCTCTGCTTGAATGCTCTAATCACTGCCCCTGTCACTTAGAGTAAAAGCTCAAGTCTTACAGAGCCTATGGATCCCATATCCGTGAGGGCCCATCTGGGAAAATACAACCCACACCAGGTAATTTAGCGGAGATCATTTAATACAGGGAGTTAGTTACGAAGGCATTAGAAGAGTTGAAAGAGCAACCAAGGGAAGGTGAGGCAACTCTGAGACTAGCAAATGAAGGGGGCTGCCACTTCCCCTAGGGAGGCAGGAATAATGGCGGAGGCCATGTTACTAGACCCCAAGTGCTGGAGCTGCCCCACCAGAGTCAAAACTATGGTAGGCCTGTCTTGTGGGAGCTGAAGCCATGGGGAACTGTTGCCCCTTCTAGATATACCACTTGAATGATAGCAAGTGGGAGCTACACTTGACTTTTATTCCCTCCCTCTCTCTAATCTCCTGTCAGTACCTCCCATTGCTGAAGACTAGCCAGAAGCCGGAGGGCAAGGGAACAGTACAGAGAAGAATGAATATGAGAGGAAGCCAGCCCTTGATGGTACAGAATCTTCAGGGTATGGTGCACCCCTCCCCAGCCCCCAATTATCTCTCTGAACTCAACCCAAAATCTATACTTCCTCAGTGTTCTTTGGACACACCAGGCCTTTATAGTTGCTAGTCCTTGTCTGGATTTTGCCCACCAGATATCTACACCCCCTGCCTTGCTTCTGTCACTTCCTAAGTGAGGCCTTCTCTGACAATCCTATTTAAGTTTCCACTTCCTCTCTCACTGGCCCTCCTTATCTCTTCCCTGCTTTGCTCTTTTAACTTTTTATTTTTATTTATTTATACTCCCTCCCCGGTTCAAGCCATTGTTTCTCAGTCTAGTTGTGTGGGACACAGCTCCCTGGCTCATACTGGTATTATGAGTCTTGTGCTCTTTTAACTTTTATGACCATTTAACAGGCTATGTAATGTACGTAGAGTCTGTCTCCTCTCTCTAGAATGTAAGCTCCAAGAGGGCAGAGATTTTTGTCTGCTCTGTTTACTATTGTATCCCCAGTACCTAGAACAGTGCCTGGAAAATGGTGAATACTTAATAAATATTTACTGAATAAATGAATGCATAAATCAAGCTCCAGACACCTCCTTCAGTTTTGTTCATTTGTTCATTCAATAAACTCTAGATTGGGGTGGGGAGTGTAAGGAGGTAACCTAAACAACTAGGATGGACTTCTGCTCTCTGGGCCTCTACTTCCCCATCCATAAGTCAAAGGAGCTAAGCAGGAGGCCTTAACGAACCCTTCCAGCTGCCCCATTCTACAAACCTAAGAGCATTTCCCTGGCAGAAATACTGGGAAGATAAAATTAATCCTCTCCTTAATTAGAGGTTCCCGGCTCTGCACGTGACTTGTCAGGGGAACTTTTCTCTGATGCTCACATGATGCAGGGACTTGTCACATCTTCCATCTCTGGGAACATCCTCACCTGAAATTGAAAGGTAAATATTACAGTTGTGAGTCTCTCTGTCATGACTCAAATAATTTTAAAATTGCTTCGATATCTTTGCCTAACAATGTTCAGATTGTTCTAATGCAGGAGAAAACGGTAGTTTTAGACACAGTAATATTGATAGCAGCTAGCAATTTCCATGTATTTCTCTTGGTTATTGGCACTGTGAAGATTAACAAGGAGAACTTTTTACTTATTACAAAGATGCTTTATGTTAAGGGGCTAGCACGGTGCTTGGTAATAGAAGGTGCTCATTAGATAATGACTCTTACAGTAATTGTTTTCATGGAGTTGGGTTGAAAAATAGCCATGCTTATTTCCAGGATGTTATAATGCCATCAGGGATCTCAGCTCAAAGGGATTTTATCCCTAGTAGACCCCTTTAGAAACCAGAGCAAGCCCACTGCAAGAGCAGCAGCAACTTTATAGGGCAGAAAATAACTGAAGAGTTGAAAAGTGTTGAGAAGGGTTTACGAGGGGTCAGTGGACAAACAGCCCTGAATTGGCACAATTCTTCCCTCATTCATTCAGCAGATACTATAGTCTCTAGTACCTTCATGGGAATCAAACTCTGTCCCTGCTCTCAAGTAGCTCCCTATCTAGTCAAAAGGACAATGTAATGTGCTATAAATATCAGTTAATGGTTTCAGTGCTATGGTAGAGGAAAGTACAGGGTGTTACCTTCAGTCTTTAGAACATCAAAGGAAGATGCTTCAAAAGCTATACATTGAAATAAACACAAATTTTGTGTTGTCACTTTCACTTACCAGTTCTAGCAAAAAAAGAAAAGTACTGTATTTCATTTATGTGGTCATTTTTATTGTCTGTTTCCTCCTTTAAGCCAGGGAATGTTATCTGTTTTGTTAACTGGTTTATCCTTAGCTTCTAGAAGCATGTTGGTACACAGTAGTCCGCAATAAATATTTATTGATGGATAGACTAGACCAGACTACTCTAGGTCACTGAACAGGAGAAGTAATAAAACTGGGCCCTGGTCAATAGAGAAGTTGAAGAGCTCTAAGGTCCACAGGTCTATGGGGCTCATAAGGATGGGGTGACATTTGGGAGGAAGGGACCAGTTTGCAGAGATTGGAGGTATGGCCAGATCCTGGAAGGCTTGAATGATAAGCCAAGCATCTTGGCCTGTGTCCTAAGGCCCTGCAGAGACACTGAAGGATTTTTAGCTGGAGTGAGGCCTTCTCAGGCTCTTGCTCCATGACCTTGTCTTTCTTTCCTAAGAGGTTTCTAAGTTTCTTTTGTGTTACTTGCTTTATTTGACTAGCCCAGTCTTACCTGGGGGTTCTCTGGTCAGCAGAAGTTCTTTTTAGCAAGTGGAAGGGACCCAGTTATCTGCTCCTCTCTTCCCCAAATACAACTCAACCTAATCTGAGCCCACATTCTTTCTGTTTAAACCCAAACTCCAGCTAACATAGGCAGATGGTTCAAAATAGGAATTCAAGAAGGATGTTTTAGCCCTTCCTGAAAATGGCCTGAGGTG
This sequence comes from Rhinolophus ferrumequinum, assembly GCF_004115265.2. NCBI lineage: Eukaryota > Metazoa > Chordata > Mammalia > Chiroptera > Rhinolophidae > Rhinolophus > Rhinolophus ferrumequinum. The sequence continues at coordinate 35,855,413 of NC_046292.1, read as the reverse complement.
ACCTCTGAAAATGGTTTGCTATTCGTTTGACCCAGGGAACCCCACAAAATCATGTAAATCGAGAGGTTCAAATCTACGGGCTCATTTTAAGAACACTCGTGAAACTTCCCAGGCCATCAAGGGTATGCATATCCGAAAAACCACCAAGTATTTAAAGGATGTCACGTTACAAAAGCCATGTGTACCATTCCATTGTTACAATGGTGGAGTTGGGACATGTGTCCAGGACAAACAGTGGGGTTGGACGCAGGGTCGGTGGCCCAAAAAGAGTGCAGAATTTTCACAGCACAAACTTAAAAATGCAGAGAGTAATGCTGAACTTAAGGGTTTAGCTGTAGATTTTCTGGTGAACAAAGCTCCCAGGGTGCGGCGCAGAGCTTAACAAAGCTCACGGGTGGGTTAATCCACACATGAGCTTTCCCTGCTACACTGAGATGGTCCTAACTGAGAAAGAGCAGATTGTTCCTAAGCCAGAAGAGGAGGCTGCTCAGAAGAAAAAGATCTCCCAGAAGAAACTGAAGAAACAAAAACTTATGGCCCGGGAATAAATTTAACATCATATAAATGCTAATAAAAGTAAAAGCAGAATGTTAGTTGTCTTTATTAGTAAGTATATTTCAAGTGTCCTCACCAAAAAAAAAAAAAAAAGAAGAAGAAAAAAATAAAAGAAGAAGGATGTTTTAGTAATTGTGTGATGAAGACATATCTTTGGCATCTCATTGCAGCCTGAAGACAGCTGGGGGGAAGTCACTTTGAAGGATTTCAATAACGTGTCCAAATCTTAGTGTGTATAAAAATGGTGACAACTGGATGCCAGTTTCAGAGAGGATGGGTCAAGCTTTAGATTGGTGTGTCTGTGTTACTTGCCATGTATCAGGATCTTTTTTTGAAATTTTTTTTAATTGGATAATATTGGGGAAGAGGGTGTTTTTTTCAGGACCCATCAGCTCCAAGTCCAGTTGCCATTTTCAATCTACTTGTAGGGGGCGCAGCCCACCATCCCATGTGGGAATTGAACAGGCACTCTTGTCGTTAAGAGCTCGTGCTCTAACCAACCGAGCCATCCGGCCGCCCCAGGATCTTTTTTTAAATATTAACAAAACTCTATATTCACTGACAAATATTTCTTAAGCAACTAGGTTCCAGACACTGCCCTATATGCTGGGTTGGGGAGTCAGTATTCACAAGAAGCCATGTCCTTGCCATCAAGGACCCTTTAGTCTAGGGAAGATTTGACACATGGTCATAATAAGGTCACCATAACAAAACCTGCTATCTTTATCCACAATGTGTGATTTACATACATTTCCTCATTTGACTCTCACAGCAAGCCATTAATGTTGATACTTTTTTCTCTACTTTATCAGACAAGGAAATCGACTGTTGCAAGGTCAGTAAGTGGTGCAGTCAGGATTTGAACTTAGATCTGACCCCAAACCTATGCTCTTTCCACAGTTTCTGTGTCACCTTAGAGGAGAGTTGGTGCATGTACATGAAGTGTGATCAAAAACTACAGTGAATGCTACTGCTGCCTAATGCCATCTGACAGAAAGATGGGGATCTTCAATACGGGAAGTGGCGTGTCAAACCTTAGTAACAGTGTGTGACAAGCTTCAGTTTGTTTGATGTAGTCAGTTGGGCATGAGCTACGGTTGAGAGAAGGTGTGTTTTAAAGTGTGCCGTAAATCATCCGCCATCATGACAACTCTCCATGTCACACATCGCTTCTGGTATGGCAATTTCTGTAAGGTAAAGACATTACGGTCTGTCCTCATCCACCTTATTCACCGGATCTGGCATTGAGCAACTTCTGGCTTTTCCCCAAAGTCAAAATGATTCAGGACATCAAGGCAGCCATGACAGCACAACTAAAGACACTCCTGAAAGAGGACTTCCAGACCTGCTTCAGAAAGTGGCAAGAATGATGGGATAAGTGTGTTTGAAGCAAGGGGGAGTATTTTGAGGGGTATTAATGGCAATGTGTCTTTTACTGTAATAAAATTTTTTAAAATTTAAACATTCACTGTAGTTTTTGATCATACCTCATATCTGGGGTGGGATTGGGAGAAGGGTGGCCATGCAGCATATCAGAAGTTCTAGAAAAGATGAAGGAACAAATGAAAACTGGCCAAAAATAAGGAATGAGGAAGTTGGAAGGGATAGATTCTTGGTCAGCTGTGGAGGTGGGCAAATCACCCAATTCCAGAGGTCCTCCCATATGGCCAAGTACTACCTACCATGGGAGAATTCCTGACCACTCCCACTAGTTACACCTCACATTTTTGACTCTCCTGACCCACTACTTCCAGCCCTCTTGACCCCTGGGAGAGGTCCCAATGACAGTTCTGTTCCTGTCACTATTATCACCCTAGCACACATCTTTCAAATACCTCATAGTGGGAAGGTCTAGCTGTAGGCTCCAGCTCTTCCCTCCAGTGATAGGAGAGGATGTGCCACTTGCAAATGGAAATGCTTTCCTTGTCCAGTGTTTGCAGGAATAGTTCTGCTGCTGAAATTGCCTGGCCCTTGTTGGCACAGAGTTTCTTTTTAGTCACTCCCTCATCAATTCATTCAGCAAGCATTTATTGAGGCCAACTCTGTGTCAGGCCTATTTTGGGAATCTGTGGACATACAGGTGTGGTGCAGTTTGTCCCTCCTTTCCAGGAGCTAACACTGCAGTGAGGAGACAGACATAATTCTAAGAAGTGTATGGTGGGTGGGGTGGAAGAGTAGGTAAGGGAAGGAGAACTGCCACTGGGGTCTATTTCAGGGCCAAGAGTTAGGGAGGACTAGAGTGGCCTTTATAGAAAGCATGACCCTGAGTAGGTTCACTAGCTGATGAGAGTGGGAATGGGGGTGGAGAGGGACAGTGAGGCAGGAACACCCCAGACAGGGGAAACTGTATGCACAAAGGCATAGAATTCCTGGGGGTACCATAATACTTTGAGGACTTTGAGATTCCAGAGTGAAAGTTGCCAAAGCATGAGATGAATCTGTAGAGGTAGGCAGGGGTGAGCTCATGGAGGGTCTCGTATGCCAGATGTTGGTCATTGCTGTGTTCACCAAACTCTCCGCATAATTCCTTTTCCTCCAGAGCACATAGCTTGACTGCAATCCCAGCCTCTCTTGCGGTTAGTGTGGCCCCGTAGAAACCTCTAACATGTGATGCTCTCTCTCTTCCTTGTCTGTGACTAGATGCAGACACGTCCAAGACCTTAGGGGATGGTGGAACCACAAGACGGAAGGATCTTGGGTCTACAAATTTCCTCTTGGAGGAGAGATTCTTACCCATCAGGAGCATCCATTAAAACTTTGTATGAATGAGAAATAAACTTCTATGTGTTAAGCCACTGGGTGGGGGTGGTTATCTGTTATAGTAGTGAATAGATAGCTTTATTCAGTGATTCTCAGACTTTAGCATGACCCAAAATCACTAGCAAAGTTTGTTAAAACAAAGATTTTTGGGCTCCACCCTGAAATTCCAACTGAATAGGTCCTGAGGTGGGGCCTGCAAACGTGTATTTTTTACAAGTTACCAGGTGATGCTGATGCTACTTGTCTGGAAACCACACTTTGAGAATTACTGTCTTAGCTAAAGGATTTCACCCCAATGGGAGATGAATAATCTTGGGTTTCCTGAGCATAGAGCACAAGCTGCATAGGAAGGGACCTTGGTTAGATGATGGTGATGGACAATGACAGTGATGAGTAGGAACAACCATTTCCTAGGCACTCACCGGGCGCTCACCTGTGTTCTAAGTCATTGAATCCTCCCAACAATACAATAAACTATTCTTAAATTTCCACCTGTGAGGGGCAAAGGTGCTTTAGATGTTTTCTCCCTCAGGCTCTGTAAGAGGAGGGAGGAGGCAAATGTCCCTGGGAGGGGTAGTAAGACTTAGTAGAAAGAGTACATAAACTTTGGAGTCAGGCAGACTGGACCAGGACCCCAACTTCCCCACATACTAGTCACATGACTCCTCTGCATCTCAAATTCCTCAACTGTTAAATGGAAAAAATACTATGTACTTCAAAGGGGTGTTAGGAGGATTATAGAGAATGTATGAAAGCCCCTCACTCCTGGTCTGTACTCGTGCAAATGCAGTCATTATTATTATCTCTGCTCTGAGCTTTCAGACTCAATGCCTGGGCCAGGCCTGGCCATATTAGCATGTGAAACTATCTCTTTTCCCTGAACTACCTCAGTTTCCCTTAAGCAGCCCTAGGCAACTGTCTGAAGATGGATGAGGAGGTGCAGCTACCTGTAGCCACCACTCTGCTCAGTCAATGGTGACCTGGAACTCCAGCCTCATTCTCTTAAGTCACCAAGGCACATGGAAATGGCCAGCCTGATTGAGGTGTGCTACTTATTTCGTAATTCTTCTTGGGGCTGTACTGACCTCAAGGTATCAGTGACTACAGTTTCATTAGGTTTATATTTTACTCTCCCTGAACACAGAGATGAGGCTCAGCAAGCCTTAGCAGAGGGAGAAGGTGGTGTGAGGATTAATGGCCAAGGCAGGGGTGGGGGGAGGCAAAGTGAGCCCCAAGTTTGGGGCCTTAATGGGACAGGATTCCAGGCTCCAGGTGTACTTCTGTCAGTAGGTTACTTCTCAACTCGCCTTCTGAAATGGCAGGGACTTAGCAAGAATCTTGGCTGGGAAAACCTCAGGCACTGCTAGGAAATGCCTTTTAACTTACAGCATAACAAAACAGCCCTTGCTGCCTTTAACCATATTTAACCTCTTTAAATGCAAACCATTTCTAGCTTTCCCTATTCCTTGGTCCATGTCTTTAACAAGTTGTTTAAACAGTTTTGGAGACAAAGAGGAAAAACTGAGGGTTGCTAGATGGGCGGGAGGGGTGGGGGGTGGGGGGGAGGGTGAGGGGATTGGAGGGCAGTCGGTGACCACAGGATGGCCATGGTTTTGAAAATTAATCTGGGGAACGTAATTTAGTGGTTACCAGAGGGTAAGGGGGTTGGGGGGTGGGAGATGAGGGTAAGGGGGATCAAATATATGGTGATGGAAGGGGAACTGACTCTGGGTGGTGAACACACAGTGTAATTTATGGATGATGTGATACAGAATTGCACACCTGAAATCTATGTAATTTTACTAACAATTGTCACCCCAATAAATTTAAAAAAATAAAATAAAAAAAATGACTATTGGAATAAAAAAAAAAATCTGAAAATAGCCAAAATGTTACTTATTAAGAAGCATTGTATCAATACAATGAAATTCCATCCAATTGTTAAAATAGCAGGAATGTGTGCCATATCAATACATGGAAATGTGTTTTTGAAAAGGGGTCAAATAAAATTTAATTTTATTGGAAAAAAATAAATTATGTAATGTAAATAAATCACATTAAAAGCAAAGGTATTACATACTCAAAAAAAAAAAAAATGTCCTTGAAGCTCTGGCAATGACACTTCTAACAATCCCTGGCTAACAATCACTTGAATTAAAGACAATGGTACAAGGTAAACAGGTCGGAAATGGTTATCCCTAGATTGTATATGTGGAGTTCAGAGAGGGAGAGATACTTGTTAGAGGTTATGTAGCATAAGCCTGGCAGAACAGGAATCTAAATCCTCAGGTCTTAACATTACTCCACACTATTTAGAAAGTTGCAAAGATGAACGAAATCAGTGACCTTAGAATACAATCCACATTCCTTACAACAGCCTGTATGATCTGGCCAGTTCTCTCATGTCTCTGGCACCTCTGTCCCTTTCCTCACGGTTCTGTTGCCCCTCTGGCCATCTGTTGTTTCCTAGAACTCATTAAACTCTTACCTACCTCTGGGCTTTTGCATTGATGTTCTTTGCCTGGCTCTTCCACAGTGGCTCCTCATCTTCAGGTCTCATTTTAAAGTCATTTTCTCAGGGAAGAGACCTCTACCCTGTCTAAGTAGAACCCCTGTTATTTCCTTCCATAAAACCTTCCTTCCCAGCCCTTACCACAATCTGTAATTATAGTTGACTCTTGAACAATGTGGGGGTTAGGGGCACTGACCCCTGTGCCATCAAAAATCCACGTATAATTTCTGACTTCCCTAAAACTTAGTTATGCTTATCCATGGAAGAATGATTCCAGAAGCCCCACAGATACCCAAATCCACAGATGATCAAGTCCCTTATATAAAATGGTGCAGAGCAATGCATACAGTCTGCCCTCCACATCCGTGGTTCCCAACTATGAGTCAAAAATAGTGTTTTCCAGATTTCCAGTCACAATGGCGGAGTAAGTAAACATTATGCTTGTCTCCTCTCATGACCACATAAAAATTACAACTAAACTACTGAACAACCATCAATGAAAATCACCTGATGTCTAGCTGAACTGAAGTTCTACCTCTAAGTACATACAGGAGAATCCACATTGAGACTGGTAAGAGTGGCAGAGACATGGAATGGGATGGTCCCACATCTGCGTGAGACCCTTAAAAATTGGGGGGATATCTTGGCTGCACAGGTTCCCCCCCTGGAGGAGTGAGGGGTCCCAGTCCACACCAGGCTCCCCAGCCCAGGGTTCCAGTGCCAGGGAGAGAAGTCCTCATAACTTCTAGCTATAAAACCATTGAAGACTATGGCTGAGTGAGACCGAGGGAAGCTAGAGTCCCTGGTGAGCCTCTTAAAGGGCCCACACACAGACTTACTTACTGATGGACTCACTTGCTCTGAGCTCCAGCGTGGGGGCAGCAGCTTGAAAGGTACTCAGGACATACGGGGAGGAACTAAGTTGTCTGGCTATAGGATAATGGCTGGAGGGGCAGCTTTCTTCCAGACAGAAGTGCTAGAAGAATCCATTGTTTCTTTGTTGAGCTCTTCCCCCTTCCAGGTGTTCAGATGCAGGCAGCTGCCATATTGGTGTCTCCATCAACCTAGCTAACACTGTTTGTCTCCTCCACCCTGGTGATTCTCTGAGGCCCTGCCCCACCCAAATTTCTGGCACACCCAAACTGCTTTCAGTGGCTTTTCTATTCAAAGGCCAGTATTGGACCATACTGCAAACTTCCTAAAGTCTTGCAAAAGTTTACAAACCCCAAACAAGCAGCGTCTGCCTTCTGTGTATCCCATACCTCTTGCTCAACAGCCTCAATCCTGGCACTAGTGGCAGCCAGTCTTGGTTTGTGGCTTGGCCTCTTGAAGCACTTCCAAGCCTAGCTCAGGTGGCAACTATCTGCGGTCAGCAGATTTCTTTTTTTTTTAATTGTGGAATATTGGGTAACAGTGTGTTTCTCCAGGGCTCATCAGCTCCAAGTCATTGTCCTTCAATCTAGTTGTTGAGGACATAGCTCAGCTCTGAGTCCAGTTGCTGTTTTCAATCTCAGTTGCAGGGCGTGCAGCCCACCATCCCATGTGGGAATTAAATCGGCAACCTTGTTGTTAAGAGCTCGCATTCTAACCAACTGAGCCATCCGGCCGCTCCTCTGGCAGCTCAGTGGCAGTTCGTTGTATTCAATCTAGTTGTGGAGGGGGCAGCTCACTGGCTCATGGGGGAATCGAACCCACAACCCTGTTGTTCAGAGCTTGTGCTCTAACCAACTGAGCCATCTGGCCTCCCTATCTGCGGATCGTTTTGAGGCTCATTCTAGGTGGCCCCAGGAAGGGCCAAGCTTCGGCTAAACATGGTCTGCAGCAGGGGTCCCTCCCAGGAAGCCCTGGAGCCTGCACATTGGGTGGTCAACTTCAGACAGAGTGGAGCAACACCAGGCCGCCTCCAAGGATGACACACTCAAAGGGCAGACTGGGCAGCCATCAGAGCCCAGCTAAAACAAATCCTGCTCCATAGGGTCAGCCCCTGCACAACAGCTCCTCCTCTGTAGTCATGGCCAGTCCTTACAACCAATCAGCCTGAGGTTCACTCCCTCCTACTGATGTGCAAACAGCAACCAAAGCTCAATTACAACAGGAGGACACACAAACCTACACAAGGGACACACCCAAGCACCCAACTCAGGTGATCAGGGAGACTGTATCACTGGGCCCCATAGCACACCTACTACATAAGACCACTCTACTAAGACCGGGAGACATAGCAGCTCTACCTAATAGAAACAAATACAAGAAGGCAGCCAAAAGGGTCGACAAAGAAACATGTCCCAAAATAAAAGAACAGAACAAAGCTCCAGAAAAAGAACTAAACAAAATGAAGATAAGCAATCTACCAGATGCAGAGTTCAAAACGTTGGTTATAAGGGTGTTCAATGAGCTCAGGGAGAACTTCAACTAAGAGATAAAAATGGAGTTAGAAAACATAAAACAAAAAAAGAAAAAGTCAGCAATAAAGAATACAATAACTGAAATGAAAAATATATTAGAGGGAATCAACAGTAGGTTAGATGAAACAGAGGATTATATCAGCAATTTAGAAGATAAGGTAGCAGGAAACACCCAATCAGAATAGAAAAAAGACAAAAGAATCTACAAAAATGATGATAGTTTAAAGGATCTCTGGGACAACATCAAGTGTACCAACATACACATCATAGGGATACCAGAGGGAGAAGAGAGAGAGCAAGGAATTAGAAACTTATTTGAAGAAATAATGACCTGAAAACTTTCCTAACCTGGTGAAGGAAATAGACATACAAGTCCAGGAAGTGCAGAGAGTCCCAAACATGATGAACTCAAAGAGGCCCACACCAAGACACATCATAATTAAAATGGCAAAGGTTAAAGACAAAAAGAGAATCTTAAAAGCAGCAAAAGAAAAGCAGTTAGTTACCTACAAGGGGGCTCCCATGAAAGGGATTGACATGAAATATTCAAAGTGATGAAAAGCAAGGATTTACAATCAAGATTACCCAGCAAAGCTATCTTTTAGAATCAAAGGACAGATAAAGAGCTTCCCAGACAAGAAAAAGCTAAAGGAATTCATCACCACCAAACCAATATTACCAGGAATGTTAAAGGGACTTTTGAAGAAGAAGAAGAAGGAGGAGGAGGAGGAGGAGGAGGAGGAGGAGGAAGAGAAGGAGGAAGAGGAGAAGAAGAAGAAAAAGAAGAAGAAAATATCAAAAGATGAATAATAAAATGGCAATAACTACATATCAATCGACAATTCCTTTAACTGTAAATGGGCTGAATGCTCCAATCAAAAGACAGGGTGGCCGCATGGATAAGAAAACAAGACCCTTACATATTCTGCCTATAAGAAACTCACTTCAGATTGAAAGGCACACAAAGACTGAAAGTAAAGGGATAGAAAAACATATTTCATGAAAATGGAAACAAACAAACAAACAAATCTGGGGTAGCAATACTTGTACTTTAAAATAGACTTTAAAACAAAGACTATAACAAGAGACAAAGAAGGACCCAGTAATCCCACTTCTGAGTATTTATCTGAAGAAACCCAAAACGCTCCTTCCAGGGGATGTGTGCATCCATATGTTCACTGCAGCATTATTTACAGTGGCCAGGATGTGGAGGCAGCCTGGGTGTTCATTGATGGGTGAATGGATAAAGAGGAGGTGGTACATATATACAATGGAATATTGCTCGGCTATGGAAGGGAATGGGTTCTTACCATTTGTGGTGGCACGAATGCACCTGGAGGGTATTGTGCTGAGTGAAGTATGTCAGACAGAGAAAGACAGATGCAGTGTGATTTCACTTATATGTGGAATCTAAAGAACAAAATAAACAAACAGAACAGAAACAGACTCATAGATACAGAGAACACTTTGATGGTTGCTAGATGGGAGGAGGTTAGGGGGATGGGTGAAAAGGGGGAAGAAGTAGATTGGTTGTTGCTGGGTAGTCATGGGGATGTAGGGCATGGCCTGAGGAATATAGTCAATACTATTGTAATAACTATGTATGGTGTCAGACAGGTACTAGATTTATTGGGGTTATAGATGTGAGGGTATTGGGGGACAGGGTGAAAAAGGTGAAGGGATTAATAAGTACAAATTAATGGTTGCAAAGTAGTCATGGGGATGTAGGGTGAAACATGGGGAATATAGTCAATAATGTGATAACTATATATAGTGCCAGGTGGGTACTAGATTGGTCAGGGGGATCGCTTTTTAAATGTGTGTAGCCACTATGCTGTACACCTGAAATTAATATGAAATAATATTGCATGTCAACTGTAATTGAAAAATTAAAAAAAAGGGGGGGAAAAGGTGAAGGGGAATAAGAGGTTCAAATTTCCAGGTATAAAACAAATAAGTCATGAAGATGTAATATACAGCATAGGGAATATAATAAAAAATATTGGGATAACATAGTACAGTGTCAGATGGTTGCTGGGATTATCGCGATCACTTCTTTAGGTATATAAATATTGAATAACTATGGTGTACCCTGGAACTAATATAATATTGTATGCTAGCTATATTTTAATAAAAATCTTTTGAAAAAAAGAAAACAGTGTTTTCATTTTTCTTCGGTGGTTGGTTGAATCCGTGGATATGAATGAAACCCAGGGATACAGAGGGCTGACTGTATAGTTACTGAAAAAAAAGTTTGAGTATTAGTAGACTCGTGAAGTTCAAGCCTGTGTTATTTAAGGGTCAATTGTATTTTATTTATTGAATGAACAGATGGACGAATGACTTAGCACCTAAGTCATTAAATTAGTTATTCCTTATTTAAGAAATAGTTATTGAACAGCTCCTAAGGGCCGTTCTTTCAGGAGCTGAAGTTATATCAGTGAATAAAACAGATACAAATTTCTGCATGAAGGGGAGACTGTCTAGGGGGCAGAAGAAAAACAAATGGAGTTAAGTGTCACTGCACTTGACTCACTTTAGCTTGAGAGACTGGAAGGATGGTGCTGGCATTTGCTGAAATGCGCAAGAGATGAGGATGGGTGGATGGAGGGTAAAAAGGAATTGTTTTTTTGTTATGTTAAGTTTGGCATACCCCTTAGACACCCAGGTGGAGATGTCAACTCCGCAACCAACCGTATATATGTCTCCAGAGTTCAGGTGAGAGATCTGAGCTGGAAATATATTTGGGAGTCATCTGAGAATTAATTATATTAAAAGCCACAGCCAAAGAGTGATCCTGGAAGTGAATGTAGTCAGAGAAAAGGTCCAAGGACTCAGCCTCCAACTTTAGAGATCAAAAAGACAAGGAAGAAACTGAGATGGCGAGAAAGGTAGGAATCAGAAGCAGAGTCTCTGCTTTAGAATGAAGATGGGGGAGGAGGTGTTGGAGGTCTGAAGAAAGAGAAAGCAGGAAAATGTCATCTAGGAGAGAGAGAGTGAGTAAACTAGAGAAATACAGTGTGACCTTCAGGCAGTTTTAGGGCCCACGTGAGGCTAGTGGTCACTAATTTAAAGGGAACCTGGCCATCATTAATATGTATTTTTTTCCTGTCATGTTCAGCTGTGAAAGTGCAGGTGCAGAGTAGGTGGAGAGAGCTTTGATTGAGCCAAAAGAATACAGGGAAATAAGGGAGGGGCAAGGAAAGTGAAAATACATGCAAAGGCAGGATTAGATGTGTGAGCATGGAATTTAAACTGGGTAGAAAGGGGAGTGAAGACATGTGGGTGGGCGGGGGGAGGAAGGAACAGTAAAAAGTGAGTTGGAGGTCCCAGGAAGTTGAAGGGTTATTTTGAGTCTGGGTACTAAAGGGAGTAGGACAGGCAGTAGGCACTGACAAAGGGAGGTTTGAAATTGAAATTAAGATAATACGGCCTCAGGTATGAGCAGGGAGGGAGTAATGAGGTGAAAGGAGAAGCAGAGGTTGAGGAATTGAGAAGCCAGAGTATTGAAAGGAACTTGGGTGTGCATATTGACATCATCGAGGATTGCGACATATTAGTTTTGGAGTGAGGGTTGGCAGTAAATAAGATAAGTCGCGTGCCTGGCACATGGTAGGCTCTCATCGAACGCCGTTTAGCCACTTACTTACTTACTTTTTGTTCAGGGTGCTGGGGCTTCTCCCTCATTTGCTTCCAAAGAAGCAGAGATTTGTGGAGAGTTATGGCAGGGCACTGAGGGTGGGGATGGGGTTTGGGAGGCCCAGTTGGGGCCTGAGGCTGGCCTTAAGGGAACATGCGGGTCCCTGCTGCTAAGGCTGCCCCATAGGCCAGGGTCTAGGCCCTTCTGCTGGCTTCAGGATGGACTCCCACCACAGCCACATGCTTTCGGCTCAGCGGCAGCAGCAGCAGCAGATGGTGAGAAGTGGGTGGGCTGGGGGTATCTGCAACTGATCCCACAGTTGCCAGATTAATGAGGCCCGGTGCCCGCCTTCTTTTCTGCTGTGTGCCAGCAGACAGTAGCTTCCTTTGCTGGGGTGGGTTTGTTTGTGGGAAATTTTTTGGCAGTGAAAACTTAGCACCTGATTGCAAACTTCCTCTCCCCCTCATATCTCTCCCGGCTCCTAGACTGGTTCTAATGTACTCTGGGGCCTCTAGCCTGCCCCTGGGCTTCCTCCATGTGTCAGACCAGTGAAGCTGAGGTCCGGTAGTCCTGCTCCTGCATTTAAAAATGGGGAAACTGAGGCCTAGAAAATTTCAGCATTCATTCTGTGGCAGGAGACTAAGTACATACATCCCATGCCCTCCTAGTATCTAGCCTGCATTCCCAGGTATAGACCCCGTAAGAACTTGGATTATTCATACTTGACATTCGGACACATATAAGCAGGTGCGATGGGCATTGAGGTCATGGGAAAGGGGGCATTGGAAGCCAGATTACAATGAGGACAAGAGGGTCCCGAGAGAAAACATCACTGTGAGTGAAGAGGGAGTCTGACACGGACAACCAGGCTAGCAAACAGGCTCTAAGATCAGGAGCACTCGTTGTGAGCATCATGTAAAGCTCTTCTTAGCCCACTCTGACCAGGACAAAAATAATAATTAAAAAAACCCCACTTTAACTAAGTCATTAACTCCATATCAGAACTGTTCCTTCTCTAGCAAAGTGGGATAAGAGAAAGGGAGGGTGCAGCCCTAAAGATGAGTGAGAGTAAGAAAGCAAACAAGAGAGAGATGAGCCCTGGAGACCTGGAGGTGAGGAAAGATGTTGAGATCTTCTCATCAGTGGAGTGGTAAGAACTGAGGCCCCAAGGATCATCGGAGGTCAAAGATAGGTCAGTGTCGCTGGATGGGTAAGCCAAGAGGAGCCTTAGATGGGTACATGGCAGACTGATGGGGGCTGCAATACAGCAATGACTGTCTGGAGGCAGGTGGGGATGGAACTCCTAGCCGTGGGGACAGCAGGCATTTAGAGGGCCATTGGGCTTCTGGGGTCGGTCTGAAGACCAACGTGGGCCTCATCGACATGGTCACACTGAGGGCTGCTTTGCATAGTCAATGGCAAATGGGACAAAGTAATAAGCTTAAATCAATGAGGTAACCTTGTCTAACTTTTTTATAGTAGCATACATATAAAAATATTTGTCCCTATAGGGTAGGGTTTGGGGCCAGATATGAATGCCTTGGGGGATCTAACAGCCAGGGCCCCACCTGGCTGCTCAGAAGGTTGAGGAAATAGAATATGTTCACTGGTTGGAAAGCTCTGCAGTAAAGCGTGTATTTTTCTCAGGTAATAAGAAGTCCAGAAGAGATGATCCAGAGCTGCTATAGTAGCTTAGAGATGCCATTGAGGACCTAGGCACCTCATATATTTCTAATCTGCCATCCATGTTCTTTGGCTGTTGCCTTCATGGTTGCAACATAGCACCTGCTACCCCAGACATCATATCAGCATTCCAAGTGGGAAGAAAGAAGAGAGGGAGGAGGGCCATGGCAAAGGGGAAATAGTGTGTCAGCTGAGTTTGCTCTTTTAAAGAGTATTCCTGGAAGCTTGGCCAGGATCTTGTTATATCTCATTAGCCAGAGATGTGTGATGTGGCCACTTCTAACTATAAGGAAAGCAGAAATATGTTCTGTAACTAGGTATTTTGATGCCCTAATAAAATCACAGCTCTGTTAGGAAGGAAGAAGAGAATATGGATAGGATTGTTACAAACATTGTGTTGTATTCAGGGAGAAGTTAGTAGTTTTTCATCGCTGGACTATCCACTTAGTAGTCTCTGAATGATATGATAAGACTTAAACTATGATATGATAAGACTTAAGCAGCTGTGATGATAGGGCGGAGGGGATGAATTTGAAAAATTTTCAGGAGGTAAATTGACAGGGTTTGGTCATTGATTGATTGGTCGGGGGAAGGGGGTTGGAGTTTAAGAATACCCCTGGTTCCCCACCATTAACTGAGACATGGAACACAAGAGAAGGAGCAGATCTGAAGTATATCATTTGTTCAAAATCACACAAGAAATTGGTGGCACAGCTGGAACTTGAACCCAGTCTCCTGGGCCAGTGTTTTTTCCATTACTCTACTGCATACTCCAACCTGTATCCTCTGGTGCTCAGAAAAGCTATCCACTGATATCTTTGGATCCACTGATTTTTTTTTCCCCTTCTCCATCCACAAGTCATGAGAATCCAGGGATGAAGTTAAAATGGTGGTAGCATCTTGCTTCTGGAGGGCTTAGTTTGATAAGGTGTGCTAAGACGGTGGGCAGAGGGGCCACCATAAACACCACCCTTGCTCTCATTGATGCTAGGGGTTCAGGGATGTCCTGGCCTGAGCATTAGCTACTCCCCACAATTTTGCAAATGTTATTCAGTTAAGGGTCTTGAGATGGGGAGATTATCCTGGATTATCCTCTTCTTTCTAACCTCTGCTTCATGCATGGTTGGTACATTAATTTCCGAGTGCTGCTGTAGCAAATCATCACAAATTTGGTGGCTTAAAACAACACAGATTTATTTTCTTACAGTTCTAGAAGTCAGAAGTCTAAAATCAAATTGTTGGCTGGGCTGTGTTCTTTTTGGAGGCTTCGGGGGAGAATCCATTTCCTTACCTTCTCCAACTTCTACCATGTTTCCCCGAAAATAAAACCTAGCCGGATAATCAGCTCTAATGCGTCTTTTGGAGCAAAAATTAATATAGACCCGGTCTTATTTTACTATAATATAAGACCAGATCTTATATAATATAAAATAATGTAATGTAATGTAATATAATATAATGCTGGCTATAATATACTATACTATACTATAATATAATATAATACCGGGTGTTATATAAGACCGAGTCTTATATAATATGATATGATATGATATATGATATGATATAATATAATATTGTGGGGACAGAGCCAGGAGAGCAGTTTCCAGGCTGTTGACCTCACATGGAAAGGTGCTGGCTCATGTAGTGGATGGCCATCAGCTGTAACCAGTTAGCCAATTAGCCACTGACATGGCTGCCGTGGCTACACTAGAGGGTTGGTTGGCTGGCAGAGAAGCAGTGGCAGATTGTGGATCGTGTGGCTCCTGCTTCCTGTGTCTCCAACCCAGCCGCCAGCGAGACTATAGTGGTATGACTCCCCTATCTAATGTCTCTGTTGTTGTTCCTTTTTGGCCTCATCATACCCTGCGTTCTTGTGCAGGGAGCGGGACCAGAGACCCTGTATGACACATGGCGCAGCGAGCAAGGTGTGATGCTGGCCAGAATTTTCAAAGGGGTAATGGAGCAGTTTATATGTATGAAAGCTCAGTTTTGCGAGCAGGGTATAGTGCTGGCCAAAGCTGTCCGAAGGATGGTGGAGCAGTTTGTGCGTAGGAACACTCAGTCACAGGAAGCCCATGAAGAGTGGCGCCGAGAGCAGGAAACGTGATCTGCTTGGGAGAAATGTGACCCCTTGGTGAATTGGAGGTCCTCTCAAGCCTCCGGATGGCATGCCGCCCTATTGGTCAAAGCAAGCGTCGTCTTCCTTTTGGTGGTCTGCTACGGCCGTGGGCTCCTAGAGCTGTTGACATTTTACCCCGAGGCCTCCACCCAATCGGATGCCTGGCGCGGCGAGCAGGATTCCGGTCAGGTAGGAATGGTGTCTGACTCTGGGCAGGAGGACATGTGGCCCCCACACAGTGTGTGGTACCTGGTAGCTACTGTTCTCAGGAGTTGGACCCCCAAGGAGGGGTGGGAGGACATGGATGGCTCTCTGGCCAGCGTGGGGAGGCCCCGCAGCAGTAGAAGCTCTGCTACATCAAACGGCTGCTCTTTCAGTTACGGGTTACTACAAGTGAGACTGTTAAAGCCAGGCTATGGCAGAAATGGAAACATTTTGCTGCCAGCACCCACATGCTTGAAAGCAGGGGAACGTCAGACATGGACTTGGCCCTGGGGGGTCAAAGACCCCCACTGTCAGTGGCTGGGCCTGATAGCCCCATGGGGGGCTGGTTTGATCCATGACTTGAAAGTGATGCCAGCGATGGTGGCCGAGTGGCCACCGCAAGTGACTGTGGTATATGGAGGTACCGAAGCCGGGACAATTTTGCGGGGAATCTATGTGCTCTCGCTATGGCCTATTATGGGGTCCCCTGTTCTGTTATATGTTGAAACTATGCAAGGGACCCCAACCACTGCCATAAAGGTCTGGTATCACAAATTGGGAAAGGTGCCAGTGGCAGTGACCCTCCTTTCCCAAGACAAAAAGTTAGCATGTATCCTCCCAGATGGAAGGCATTTACCATTGTTGGTTCCTAAGACTACTATTTCTTTCTGCCCATAGGTGCCTATAGGCTAATACAGCACAGGGCTCCTCACAGAAGACGCTTGTCGTGTAGATTGTGAGGCGAGACCCTGTAGGGGTGCAGTGTGGGGACAGAGCCAGGAGAGCAGTTTCCAGGCTTTCGACCTCATGTGGAAAGGTGCTGGCTCGGGTAGTAGATGGCCATCAGCTGTAACCAGTTAGCCAATTAGCCGCTGATATGGCTGCTGTGGCTACGCTAGGGAGTTGGTTGGTTGGCAGAGAAGAGGATGGCAGATTGCAGATTGTGTGGCTCCTGCTTCCTGTGTCTCCAACCCAGCCGCCAGCGAGACTATAATGGTATGACTCCCCTATCTATGACTCCGTGGGTGTTCCTTTTTGGCCTCACCATGTCCTGTCTTCTTGTGCGGGGAGTGGGACCAGAGACCTTGCATGACAAATATATAATATAATATAATATAATATAATATAATATAATATAATATAATATAATATAATATAATATAATATAATATAATATAACATAATACCAGGTCTTATATTAATTTTTGATCCAAAAGACGCATTATAGCTGATTGTCCGGCTAGGTCTTATTTTCGGGGAAACAACGGTAGAAGCTGCCGGCATCCCTTGGTTCATTGGCTCTTCTTCATGTCACCCCAGCCTTTTGCTTTCATCATCACATCTACTACTAATTGATCCTGGTGCCTTCCTCCCTCTTATAAGGACCCTGTGATCACATTAGGCCCACCTGGATCATCCAGGATTCTCCCCATCTTAAGATCCTTAACTGAATCACATTTGCAAAATTCCTTTTACCAAGGTCTAGGGATTAGGATGTGGACATCTTTGGAGGGGCCATTATTCAGCCTACCATACCCGAGCACCGTCACTGACATTCTTTTCCCGCTCAGCCTTGTGCTGATAAATAAGGCACAGTCCTTGCCCTTGATGAGCTCACAGTTTAGGGGCAAAGTCAGAGAAGCAAACAGCAAATTACTCTGCAGGGTGAGAAGGGAAGCACAGAGCCTTGTGGCCCAGAGAAGTAGTGCATAATCTGGTCTGGGAGGTCAGGGAAGGAGCTTCAGAAGCGACTGAATCTGTGCTGAATTTGAGGAATGTGTAAAAATTAACTAGATGAATAATAATGATAGTATACTAATAGCAAACATTTATATCATTATTGCTCTATGCCAGCTTGTGTTTTAAGCACTTAATACATATTAATGCATTTGATTCTCTCAATACCATATCAGATGGGTACTTTATCATCCTTATTTTATTTTTATTTATTTATTCTTTTTAAAAGATTTTTTATT
This sequence comes from Rhinolophus ferrumequinum, assembly GCF_004115265.2. Lineage (NCBI taxonomy): Eukaryota > Metazoa > Chordata > Mammalia > Chiroptera > Rhinolophidae > Rhinolophus > Rhinolophus ferrumequinum. Next base: position 35,837,559 of record NC_046292.1, on the reverse strand, counting down.
AAAATATAACTAACATACAATATTATTTTAATTTCAGGTGTATATCATAGTTATTTAACAGTACCCACCTGGCACTATACATAGTTATTACCACATTATTAATTATATTCCCTATGCTAAAGAAGTGATCACCATAAGTCCAGCATCCTTTGATACTGTACCATGCTAGCACAATATTATTGACTATGTTTCTATGCTGTGTATTACATCCCCAGATCTTACTTGTTTTATATCTGCAACTTTGAACCTCTTATCTTTCCTCCCTTTAAAAATTTTGCAATTACAGTTTATGTTCAATATTATTTTACATGAATTTCAGGTGTACAGCATAGTGGTTAGACATTTATAAAATTTATGAAGTGATTCCCCTGACCAGTACCTACCTGGCACTATACATAGTTATTACCATATTATTGACTATATTTCTGTGGGGACAGAGTCCCAGAGAGCACTTTCCAGGCTCTCGGCCTCATATGGAAAGGTGGTGGCTCAGTTATTAGATGGCCATCAGCTGTGGCTGGGTGGCCATCAGCTGTCACCGGTTAGCCATTAGCCACTAATATAACTGCCGTGGCTATGCTAGCAAGTGTGGATTGCAGCTAGCAAGTGCGGATTGCAGCTAGCAAGTGGGTTGGTTGGCAGAGAAGTGGATGGCAGATTGCAGCTCCTGCTTCCTGTATCTCCAACCCAGCCACCAGCGAGAGTATGGTGGTATGACTCCCCTGTCTATGGCTCCGTGGGTGTTCCTTTTTGGCCTCACCATGTCCTGCGTTCTCGTGTGGGGAGCAGGAGCTGAGACCCTGCATGACAATTCCCTATGCTTTAGTTTACATCGCCATGACTTTTTTATAACTACCAATTTGTACTTCTTAATCCCTTCACCTTTTCATCCTTCCCTCTAACCCCCCGCCCATCTGGGAACCATCAAAACGTTCTCTTTTTCTATGAGTTTGTTTCTGTTTCATTTGTTTGTTTATTCTTTAGAGTCCATTTATAAGTGAAATCACATATCATCCCTGTTTTATAGATGAGTAAACTGAGGCTGAGAGAAGATGAGCCATTGGCTGAATGTAGGTTCTTCCCACTACTCTTAAGGTAAAGATTAAAGTCCTTTTTGTGGCTTGCAAGGCCGTTGGCAATTGGGTCTCTGCATCACAGCCACCTCAGCCCCACTCCCGTCTCCACTGTTGAATCACTGGGCTACTTGCAGCTTAGCCTCACTCCTCTCTCCCTCTGGCTCCTTGTACATTCCAGTCCACCCCCCCCACCCCCTGCCGCTTACAATGGGAAAAACCTGCCTCATCATTCAGATCTCCGTTCAGATGCCACAGTATCAGGGCATCCTCGGTCCTCAGTTGGACTAGAACAGCCTGTAACTGACCTTGACGGCACTCACCCCCCAGCTGTATACAAACACTTGTTTGGCCCCTCATTTTATCCTCATTGTGCTCCATGATGGTGACAGGTAGTCAATAAATATTAGCTGACTCAATGAAAATGTAAGGGAGGCTGAGAGTCCAGGAATAAGCAGGAAAAAGACCATCAGAGGCCACCTAGTCCAACCCCTTCCATCAGTTTCTGGGAAGCTGCGGCCCAGTGCGATGCAGTGACTTGTCCAAAGTCACGAAGTAAGTCAGAGGAAGAGCTGAGCACTCTGACTCCTGGTCCTGTGTCACTTCCATGGTTCCCAGTGTGCTGCTCCTGACCTTGCCACATGCCTGCCTGTCCAAGTCTGATTCATCTTTCAAGATGCAGCCGATTCCTAAACATCTCTAGGATGCTTTTCTTGTTACACCCCAATTACCCCTACCCCACCAAAGTTAGAATTGACTGCTCTTTTCTCTGGGCTCCCCAAACACCCTCTAGCTTTGATCTTGCTCTTCAATGCTCTGCTTACCTTTGAGCTCTTGCAGTGCAGGTGCTGAGTCTGATTCCTCTGTCCCCATGGAGATATGCATGCAGTAGTACAAAGGTGCTGTGTGAAGTGTGCTGTGATACAGGACAGCAGAGGGATGTGGGACTGTGCAGGAATGCCTAACCTGGCCCAGGGGTCAGGGAAGGTTCCTAGGAGGCAGTGAATCGTGAGCTGAACAAGCAGGCATAGCCCCGGGGATGGTGCTTGTGTGTTTGGGTGTGCTTTGAGGAAAATGGGGCCTGGAGAAAGGGAGGGGCATTCTAAGGAGAGAAATCCAAATGTGTGCGAAATGGGATAATGAGGTAGTCGCATGAAGATGGGGTGGGGGTTGGACAACCCAAAGATCCTTTTCTCCCAAGGAGAAAAAAAAGATCCTTTTCTCCCAAGGAGTCAAAAAAGGAGGGCTTTGAAGGGCTTTTCATTGCTAACTAAGCAGGCAATGACAAGGCCAATTGTGTGACAAGCGGGGTTTGGGGCGGGGTAGGTGCTGCCCTTTACCAATGGTCTAATTGGATCTGTTTCCTATGTTGGGTGAGACAGAACTTATGATTCTTTCCTATGCCTACAGTCAAGAAGAGTAAGGCTTAGGGATAAGTCTTTCCCTAGGTATTTGCTTGTAAATTAAGGATCCTCACTTCCCTGCTTAGAAGCCTTCTGGTGTCCTGCTTCCCTAAGGAAGTCTCCTGCCTCAGCGTGAGTGTCCCACCCTTTTTCTCTTATTCCGCTGCTATCCTCCCACTGCTGCCTACCCAAACTTCTTCGCACCTGCCTTCCCCCCTTCACCAGCCCCAGGAAGGCCTGCCTCAGCTCCACCTTACCTCCTTACTCACCACTGTACTGCACAGGCTGCTCAAACCCCCTCCTTGGGATAACTCCCCAAGCCGCTCTTTACCAGCAGACCACATTGTGTAGCGCAGGACTCCAGGCTTGGCTTCAGCTATATGGACCAGGTTGGTCTGTGTGAAGGAGAGTTGGTGCCAATTGCCTGTAAACATGACTGACCATGGCCAACATGGTCTTCCTGGAATTTAAACAGTTTATTCGGGGAGAATTAGACCAATGGTAAAGGGAGCATCATTGAAGAGTGGCTGGGTGCCAGATGAGGGGCCGTGGGGCCTTGGGTTGCTGCGGATGTGTGGCTGCAGTTACTATTGTATTTCAAAAGCAGCTCAAGTTCCACAAGCCTGAGTGAGATGGCCAAGAGCTTATTGCCGCATGTATGCTGACCATTTCCTCCCTCCCTTACTTGAGAGTTTTTCTGTTCTTTATATCCAGAGGAAACCACGAACCCCTCTCCCTGCTGCCAGAAAGCCCTGCCCAAGCTCTTTACCTCTGGGAACTCTTTCTAGCTACTGTTTAATTCCTATGACTCTTCATCAGTGCCAGGAACTGACATAGTTTATCTTTAATCCTTCCTTTTCTGATCAGGCATCTCGGAGACATTAAACAATTTGCCCAGGGATCCAACCCAGAGCTTCCTTTCGCCAGAGCGTGTCCTCTTTCCACCAGGCCACATTCTCTTTCCTTCCTGGGCCCCCGAATACTCGTTTCTTTCCCCACAGACTTTCAAAATTTCCTGTAATTCTCTTTTCAGCACATAAACTACTTGGCATGGCTAAATAATTGTTTCATAATTCTCATCTTCATAATAAAACTCTAAATTTCCATTCCTGGTTTTTGGTTTCCTGTCATAATCTATACTGCACAGTGCCAGGCAGAAAATAGGTGGAAGGAAAAAAAAGCTGAATATGTGTATTCATTGCTGTGTCCCTAGCTCCATGCCTGGCATATGGTAGATGTTCAGAGAAAGGATTTGAGGGTAGACAAGGCGTAAGCTGCTTCTGCCACCCCCACCCTGCCTTACCTCACAGGTATGCGTGTGGTCCATAAATGGTAGTCTCACATTGAAGGGCCCTCAGTGTGGTTTAGGGGAAAAACATTAGATTGGAGCCAGATGGTGTGGGGTAAATTCCAATTTTGCTACCTACTGTACAATCTTGGGCAAGTTACTTAATGTCTCTGAACCTGTTTTTGTCAGATGTGAAAATGGGGATTATACTGGGTGCCTCCCGGGATTGCTCTGAGAACTCAGGGGCAATACAATAAAAGGTGCTCTCACCAAGGCGATACAGGTTTATACAAAGCCTTCATCTCTTTGGAGACCCATGGGGCCGGCTCCAAGGGCAGCCAAGGTAGCTTTTGAACATTCTTATTTTCCGGTCCTATCCTCAACTCCTTTCTACCTTGATGAATTTTGGTGGTTTAAACAAACCTGTCAACAAATGATTTCATTTTCAAACATTGCTGAGCAACACTGTTTAAAATCTATCACTTTTAGTTTTTCTTCGTCAATTTGCTTATAAACCAATGTTATGGCTCTGTTGTTCCATTAAAGATTTGGGAAGGGGTTAACCCCAGACACTGTGTATTAATGTAAGTTCCCTTGTTTTTTTACATAGCAGGACACATCTCTACCTTTCATTGAGGTGAGGACCACTTATAATTATTTTGGCTCTAGTTATGATGGAATTGGCTGATAGCCAGGGTAGTTTAGCTGGGGGCTTTGCAGTCACACAGGCCTGGGTTTGACTTCTGTTTTCACCACCTACTCACTTGCAGAAGATACCAAATCTCTTGGAGTCTCTGTTTGCTCAATGAGAAAGAAGGATGCTACCCCTCACTGAGCTGGCAGAGGGACTAAGTGAATGTATAGTACCTGGCATATTTGAAAGACTTAATACGTGCTACTGCTCTTTCTAGAAATAATTTCTTAAACCTCAAGAACTTTGCTGGAAACTGCTTAATTACATGGCATCCTGGAGTGGTGTGTGAGTCCACTTTGCTTTTGAACTACTAGATTAAGCTAGGCTTGCACAGGGAAGCCTTCTATGGATTAACCTGGGGTCAGGTGATATTTAAGCCAGTTTTCATTCTGCTGCAGAAACAAAAAAGATGAGACTGGAGAAATGCTATTCCTTTAATTGAAGGAACACTTTTATGTTCTCAGGTCTATTTTAATCTTAAGTGCCGATTATGCATTATTCTCTCCTGTTAACAGACACTTCTGTAAGTGATCTGCACAAAGAGAAATACGATTCTTACATAAATACTGTACTATGAGAAATTATCTTATTACCTAATATGCCAAAAAAACTAATAAGATAAAGGAACGGTATGTGTCACTTTTGGACAATATTAAAACTTGATTTTAGCTCATCGAAATAAAATGTAATTTCCTTTTATTATTCTCTTTTCTAGGTAGAACAAAGGCAGTGAAGGGTGTAGGGATATTATACAGCTATATTCCATGAGCTCTTGTTAAAGTTGTGGAATGGATCCAGGCAGGATGGCCTCAAATTCAGACTTTAATGACTTTTCCATTTAGAAAACACACTCTTTCTGTTAATGCTGTCTGGTCAGGTATGATTTCCAAATTTGTAGGTGAAAGTAAAAAATGCCATTTTCTATTCAACTGTACAAATGCTTGCCTCTTTGTGTTTGCGTGTGTATGTCTGTTAAGGAACACATGCATAGTACCTACAGAAAGTAAAGACAAACAACGACAATAACTGGAAGTTTCCTGAATCATCTATGACATAAGGTGATCAAGTACTGAATTTTGACAAGGTTAAGGTAGCCAGACTGAGTAGGGGCCACTCAGTTTTTTTGAAAAAACTTCGTGAATTTCAAATTGACTTTTTTTTTAGATTTTATTGCGGAAGGAAGACAGGACTTTATTGGGGAACAGTGTGTACTTCCAGAACTTTTTTCCAAGTCAAGTTGTTGCCCTTTCAATCTTAGTTGTGGAGGGCGCAGCTAAGCTCCAGGTCCAGTTGCCGTTGCTAGTTGCAGGGAGCGCAACCCACCATCCCTTGCGGGACTCGAGGAATTGAACTGGCAACCTTGTGGTTTAGAGCCCGCGCTCCAACCAACTGAGCCATCTGGGAGACAGCTCAGCTCAGTGTTCAATCTTGGTTTCAGGGGGCAGGGCCCACCATCCCTTGTGGGACTCGTGGAGTTGAACCGGTGACCTTGTGGTTGAGAGCCCACTGGTCCATGTGGGAATCGAACCGGCAGCCTTCAGAGTTAGGAGCATGGAGCTCTAACTGCCTGAGCCACCGGGCCGGCTCCCTCAAATTTACTTTTAAATGTTGTTCTTTGGGGTTTAAATGTTTTATTTACAAATGAACAAATGAAATTTAAACAGGACCTGAGTTGATAAAAATTTCTGGCTATAACCATCATTTGGTTAGTGTTTGATCTTTGGTAATAGACATGAGTTGTTTTGATTCTGGTGGTGATGATGTGGAATGGTTAGACCTAAGCACACGGTTTTTTGCACTCTTCCCTTCCTATCACTTTGACAGAAATAACACTAAGTAAATGCCTTCAGCCTTCTCTCGCATGCAATTTTTCAACCAAGCAAACATAATGTACTGAGAACCTTAAAAAATTTAATAATCTTTGCGTTCTAGTGATTTGTTAGACCTTTCTCACAAACACCTACAGAAACTATATAATATTTGCTTGGAGATTTAAAGTAACAGGCTTACACTCACAGCAAGATGAATGTTTTATTAGCTGTTAGGTAGGCATGCCGTGGTGATATTGGGAAGTGATGCCAAGATGGTATAAGTAGAATGTCCTTCTATGGGTGTTTTAAAGACCTATTTAAATACTTACAGATTTTTGGGAGACTTTCAGGATAGATCTGTTGGAGGCTGGGGAATGAAGCATATTGAACTGGTAAGATTCCACCAAATTCCAATATTCTGAAACAATGTACCCATTAGCTTAAGTGCACTAAAATGACACCTTTAAGGAGCAGGAGTTGTGATGATTGGTAGTAACTAGCATAGGCTTGGCAGCAATGGTATTAGACCCTATGCACATGTTTATAAAGCTCTGTTATTCTTGGAGCAACTATTAGTTTGCCTACTTTTCTTCAGAAAGGAACATAGGGGTTTGTCTTTAAGATAAAACTAAAATAAAAACCTTTAAGTTCAACTGTATGAAGTTCAGGCTGACTTGGAGTTTTAATATTTAGCTTTGTTAATTAAATCCCAGTCTTTGCCCTGAAGTTAATTATCCTAGCCATTGAGGTAATTTAATATAATAATAAAAAAGGGGCTAATGAGAAATGGAAGAGAATCTGACTATTCCTTCATCTTCCTCATTGGGGGCATTTCCACTTCAAGTGTCAGTTTAAGGACAGTGATGTTTTATGGGGTTTTATGAATTTTCAATTAGTGAGAAAATGAAAATGAAAGACAGTAGATCATCAATGAGTGACCACATCAGGAAATCACTAAAAAGCTCATCTTTAAAGTTCAGGGCATATTTTAACATGACTTCATGATACCTTAGGCAATTTCCTCCCCTAGGCTGAGCTTAAATCATGTTCTTTATACACTGTATGAATAAGTCCTCAGTTACTGTTTCTATTCAAAGGCAAGCAAGTCAAATATATGCTGCTTTTAAGCCAAAATGAGTGCTAGAATAAAAAGGTGACCCTTGTTTAGCTGTCACTTCTAGGACAAATGGTCTGTTTCCTTAATATTACAATCAAGTTCTGCATCTCATGCTGAGGGGCTTTGCTGTAGTATCAGCCTCGGATTCAAATCCCAGCTGGAAACTTGCTAGCTATTTTAAATGACTTAATCTCATTGAGCCTCAGTATTATCATCTGTGAAAGGAGGCTAGTGCTAGTATCTACTTCTCCCAGGTTGCTGGAGGACAAAGTGAGAGAACGTAGAGGACACCCTACAATTGATGTTCTGCAAATGGCAACTCCCTTTCTTCTGAACAAGTCGCAAGTATGCTTATAAATGAATAAGAAGCACTAATGTATCATAATACCAAATGTGCCAGCTTCTCATCAACCAGGGCAGTGTTCCTCACACTGTAGAGTACCAATGATTCACCTGGGGTTCTGGTTAAACACAGATTCACATTTGGCCTGAGAGTCTGCATTTTAACAACTCTCAGGTGACGCTGATACTGCCGGTTGAAGACCACAGTTTTAGTAGCATGGAAATAGGGCAATGAATTCTGAATACTGAGTTGACTTTGCAACTTAGCAAAGCAGAATTTTACTCTACCTTTTTTGTTTGTTTAACGATAAAAATATTGGGGAAAGCTGAAGATGCTACAGAAAAAAAAGTTTGAATAAACACATTTAAAAATCTGGGAAGCTCAAATCCATTCTACGCACTTTCATTTATTGTCTGGACAGATAAAGTACAGATAAAATAATTCAAACACAACAAGATTATGGGAAAAGAAACATTTACAATACTTTCCCTCAGAAATCATCTAAACTAGCAAGATTAACATGAAGTCATTCATTATAACTAAAGTATACAACTGCCTGGTCCTAACATTTTTTTTCCTTTTTTTTTCCCCCAAGTGTGAACACATTATAGAGAAGAGATTTTGGCATGCCTTTCCCACTAATGCTTAGCAAACTCATCAACATTTTGCCAGCAAACTGCGTTCATTCATAGCAGATGACATAAAAAGGTTTCCCTGAATGTTGAACGAGTGTTCTCTGAACTGAAATTTGGTGTTTTTTTTTTTTGTTTTTTTGTTTTTTTTTTCAAAACTGAAAAGAGGAAAAAAAATAGAAAAAAAATTTAAAGGAGGAGTCTATGATGCAGCCTTGGTTATCGTTATCTGTCTACACTACGACTACTACTACGAGTTCACCTCTTCAGTGTGAAAACAACAGTTCTGTCTACATGCACTTAGTGGGTTCAGCATGGGAAAAAACGCACAAAATAAGCACAAGTTATAAATAACCATAACGTTTTATTACCATTAAGACTAAACTTGTATTGAAAAGATTTTATATAACAAGACAAGAAAAGCAATAGCAAATTTAACTATCAACTAGATTATGCATAGCGAGTAACTGTTTCTATTACCCAGGGAAGAGCATGAACCCTTGTATTTTTTTTTTGTTTTTGTTTTTGTTTTAAATATATAACCGTACAAAGCACAAACATACTAAAATGATCAGTGCACTGGACGTGGGAGAATGCTCCCTCAGTCATTTTGTTCCCTTAGCTCTGTTTTGTTTTCCCCAATCTGAATTACATTAAAATAAAGACCCAGTGTTTTTTTTTTTAATTTTTCTACTGTGCAGTAAGAAAAAATATTCACAACAAACATGACAATATATTAAACAATAGTTCTACACAAGTTACCTTGATACCTCTTTAAACTGTCACTTAAATATCATAAGAAAACATTTTAAGACATATACAAACGAAACTAGCCAAGTGTTACAACTTATAATAAATTAACCCAAAGAAAAAATAACTTTATATATATATATTTATATTGTATATACACATACACACACAACAGAATGACACAATAATATGCTTCTTCCCATAGTTTAAGTAAACAAATAAGTAGTCTAGCCAATCTAGCTATATTTGATCTCGGCCATAGGCATCATCACATCAGCGATTAAATAAATAAGTGTTTCAAGCAACATAAACAGTGTTTCAAATGTACCAACACAGCCCAATTCTATCAGCATGGGCTACGAAGTGAATTTGAAAATTCCTTAATGAATTGAAAGCAAATGTTATCTTTTGTTTTCCTCTCCTAAACACATTACATTTAACTATGATACTAAGATATGTAAATAATTTCGTAGCACCTACTGCTCAAACTAAGGAAGTTTTAGATCAAAAGGAAAATTTAATTTTTGAAATTTTTGTTCTGCTGACATCCCATACTGATGACTTAAAGAAAAACTGTCTTTCAACTCATCTCCTTGCTTTTGGGTTTTGACTGTGGGGAACTGTGGTACCCTGGGTAGAACGAACACTCCTTTCCCCTAGTAATTAATAATTTTCTTTATTATTATTACATGCTATGAAAAGATATGAAGATCATCTGTTTATAGCCCATCCTTCAAAAAACAGTCTACGAATCCAGTTTAAAACACACATCTGATCTCTAAAAAGTTACCAGTGCAGTATGAACGCGACAAAGTTGTCAATTTCCCCTAAATTAGCCAGTCAAAATATTTTTTTCTCAAATCCAGATTCTCTTGTAAAAATTCTTTATATTTTATAAAAATAGATTTTTCTTGAAACCCATTTTCAGCAAAGAGACCACCTCTTTGGCAACAATGTTAATGTTATTAAATTGTTAATGTCATCAGGTATCCCCCTGGCCCCCATCCCCTAACAGAAGACTGTTTTAGTTCACATGATATAAAAGAAAAAAGGAAAAATAAAAAAATTTGCAAAAGTTTTTTTTTTTTTCATTTTTGCAATTTTTATTATTCCTCTTTAATTTGTGTGGGGTTTTTTTTTTCCTTACCAATCTGATTGGATCAACATTTTGACAAAAAAGAAAAATCTTTTTTTTTCTTTCTTTGAATCCCATTACTTTGTAAAAATTGTTTTGTTTTTATTATTATTTTTTTTTTTGTTTTTTGTTTTTCTTCTTCAAATGAGCGAATGGTCATCTTAAAAAGACCCACCTTCAAGGAAGGTAGTAAAGTTAGCTGGCTGGGTAAAAATCCCTGCACATTGCTATCTATGTATATTATATTCAACAACGACAGCTATGAAAGAACATTCAATGCATCAAAGATATTTTTTTGTTTTTTTTTCTTTTATTCTAAGCATTATAAAATCCTTTCCTGGTACACCTCAGGATAACCCAATGTTTTAATACTTAGGCAACACTGGCTTATAAAGTCCATGGTTGAATATAAGCCTGGAAAAGTTTGTTTCTCTCTCTTTTGTGTGTGTGTATGTATGTGTGTGTGTGCGCGCATGTGTTTTGTTCGTATATATTTATATATATATTTTAATAATTAAGGATGGGAAATTCAGGATTTGTGGGCTTTGTTGGTTTTAAAGGAAACTTGCAATACTCGGTCTCCCAAGCGGTACCCGTTGAGGCTGGCGATGGCCATGGCGGCCTCGTCATAGTTGGTCATGGTGACAAAGCCGAATCCCTTGCACTTGTTGGTGTTGAAGTCGCGGATGACCTTGACATTGTTCACTGCGCCAAAGGGGCCGAAGAGCTGCCAGAGGACACTCTCATCCGAATCAGGGGACAGGTTGTAGACAAAGATGCACCAGCCTGTTCCTGTGTGACCAGGGATGTTCATTCCCACAAGGCTTGTCATCCCATCAATGGTGATTGGGGAGAACCTGGGGGGACAAGCAGAAGGGGGGACTGGTCCAGACATCAGTCTGACCAAGGATAACACAGAGATGCACAGACACAGACACGGGGCAGAGGGCTGAGTGAGTGTTTGCAGGAGAGTCATCAGGGTTTAAAAACCAAAATGCAAAAACTAATGTCTGTGGCATTTCCACTGATGGGAATGGCTAGACTGGCTAAGGCACTTATATGCCAAGAGAAAGGCCTAGGTCAATTCCTAAAAACCACAAGGAACTCCCAGAGAGCAAGGCTCTATCAGTCTATCCAGCTATATGTTTATAAGGTATCCCACACAGACCCTTACCCTCCCTCCCCACAATAAACAGTGAGCTCTTGGGGGAAAGGGCTTGATTTCATTCATTTTATTGCTCTACTTATTTATTCAGTGGAGCACATACGGGAATCTCACAGACATAGTGACATGTAGAAAACACTCAATAAATCTTTGTTGACTGAACAAGTGAATAACATTGTGGATGTCAATGCCTGGGAAATTTTACTTTTTAAGGCAGATTAGGGGATAGCCCTAGAAGTGCTCAAGTCTACCATCTTTGCAGTCCCTTGACTTATGGTTGTCAAAGATCTCTTGATATTATTGAGGACGGAGATACATGAGAATGAACAGACATGTCTTGTTATTAAGCAGATGGGTGGCTCATGTTTCATTTAGCATTTATTTAAAAGAGTTCCCCCAAACACCCCTGAGCAATAACGATGACGATGTATCACTCCTTGATGCTGTATTATCTGGAATTCATTTCTAAGTGTTACAGGAATGAGATTTCAAGGGGTTTGTGCATTTATGTATCTTGAATCGCTGTACATTAGGAAAGTAGAAAACTGTTATTTGCCCTATTACAACTACTTTTGTGTTTGGCTTCAAAATATTCTCAGTTTTCATGTAATCTTCAAAAGAAAAACAACCCTTGAGATTCTATTCACTGTCTGATAAAATACATCCATGTATGATTCATGACGGATGCATGAGATGAAACAATTAGATTGCCAGTGCCTACAGCAGAACAATATTTGTTAACAGTTTGGTTTATACCAAACTTATACAGGGATTTTGACCTATACCATGACTAGTATCTTGATTTTAATATATATATATTTTTTCTGAAGCGGGGAATAGGAGAAGGAAAGGAAGCAAAAACTGGGGAAGAGAATGGGGCCAAGCGTTCTAGGACTGTTTTAAAAATATGCATATATTCTTGGAAATTTGAAAGCCTTGTGCAAGAAAAGTACTGCACTGAGAATTTAGATAATCAAGTGGCTGCTGAAGATATGCTAAACATAATTCAATAGACATTGTTTTTGGTATTATTCACTAAGACAATCTTCTCTCTTGCTTAAAAACAAATAACAAGACCAAACCAAAAAACATCATTATACAGATTCTAGAAGGGCAAATCCACGTCTAATTGTTGTTTGCATTATTTTTGAAGACTGTCTTCTCAATCTTTTCTCTTCCAACTGAATTAACTCTTTTCCGTTTAGAGGTAGAGAACAGTTAAGTATTCATGATAAGGCCAAAGTCAGGGTCAGCAAAGAGGTTTCAGCTCTAGTTGGTAATGGTTACCTGGAGCACTTTAGTAGGAAATATTCTGGGTCCAAATCTGGGTTTAATAGGAAAAGAGAGTGAATGCTCTTGTCAACTGGTGATGTTTACTATGGCTGGAGAATTAGAGAACGTGGCTGCACACATGCTGCTGCTGGGACTTCCCTGGCCTTATCTATATATAAGCATCTCTCTCTTCATAATATTTGGTGCCACTTCACTGAAGTTTGACAGGAGCAAAGGTAGGGACAGAGCTGGGAAAGATGTAAAATACGTGGGAATAGGCAAGCAGTATGCTAGACACGTGGGGATAATTCACTCCCTGGTACCGCGATTGAGATTGGAGAGGCTGGCGCTCTGATAGTGGAGTCTGCAGTCAAGTTACTTCCTCCACTGTGTGCCTGTTTCCAGGATCGGGGTACTTACCATGCATGGCCAAGTGGTGCAAGAACTGCCTCATATAGGGGGTATGACGCGGACTATTAAAGACCACATCTCTTTCCCTTAACTGTAGGAAGGGGAATTAAAGTGTGCAGCTCTACTGAGCAGGATGATGAAGATGCTATGTTGCTAGCAGCTCAGTGGAGCTTATCAAAAGCACATTTGGGAATCTCATGGACACAGTGACATAACACACTCAACCTCCTGAGATTCAGCTTTAAGATTAGGTTTGGGTACCCTTGTGGCTGCATTCAGAGAGCCCCAAACGCCTTGACTCTATTTGAGCTCCCGACCTCACAAACAGGTTTTAAGTGAACAAAACAGCAAGTTTAAAACACACATACAAAGATAATCAAGGGAGGATTTATAATAACTCTTAAAACCTGTAACGAAAACAATAACAACCCTGGCTGAGGTGCACACAGATACACTGCATTCTCAGGCTGTGCCCTGAAAAGCACACTGGCAGGGTGGTTGGAGGCGAGGCAGAAGGTCATCCATGCATTTATTCATGCTTGGCCAGGGCTGCTAGTCCAAAATCTAATTTTTCCACTGACAATCATAAGATTGTCAACCATGATTAGCAAAATGTTCTAATTTTGATTTGCTGGAATCTGCCCTCTTAACTGAATCTTGGCATTGCTAATGCAAAACAGTTGCTCTGCAAGTTTGCAAAATCAGCTGGCAGAGTCAAAGCCTTCCCCCTAGGGGAACCACTCGGAGGACCAGATTATCAAGGGTTTGGTAGCTGTGGCACCTGAACCATAGGAGAAGCCCACCTGCAAATGAAAGGAAAAGTGAAACACACAAACACACTTTGTGTGCCCTAAAAGAAACAAAACCAACTGAGGTCCGAAATTAAAATTAAGAATTTGACATGCTGGTGGAAGAAAAAGGAAGAATTAAAAAAAAAAAAAAAGAAGTAAAGTTAGTGAATTAAAAAAAAATTCTAGCCCCAGTCTGTGCCAACACGGACATCTGGCAATCTGTGGAGTTTTAATTACCTCTTTACGCCATAGGCCATATTAAGCAAATTGTCCAGCCTGCAAAGAGAAGGAGGGTCTCTGGGTTAATGCCTCACAGATGGCAAGATCACTCAATGGAACTATTAATAAGAATGCTCCATTTTCAAAGAAGAAAAGCTCAACAACTTTCCCCAATGCTTAGGAGTCTATCCAGCAGTAGTTCCCCCCTTTCCTGCCTCCTATTACAAGTAATTCACGTTCAGGTCAATGCTAGAGTTTAAAGCAAGTGTCTAATGAATCTCCCTTTCTTTCAAGGTCTGAATTAATCCCAGTACCCCATCTCGCAGAACATTTGTGTATATTTTGTTTTATATTGTGTGTGAAATTGTTAAAAAGAGGGGGCTTCTTAAGTTGTTCACATTTTATTATAACTAAACTGGTGAATAAAGGTCTCTGTGCCAGGTTAACAATACACACACGCACACACACAATGCATATCAGAACGGATCTTTTCTCTTAGCCTAGCTACATTAACTAAATCTTCTTATCACACATGTTATTTGGAGGGTGGGAGGAGTTTGGGAGTTAAGAGTTTTTAAAAATTAGGGTACTATTTACAACTTGGAAGTACCTCCCAGCAAACTGCCATAATGTGCTAATCTCCCTCATGTTCAGCACCTCGCATGGGACATGCTAGTCACCCCACGGGGCAGTAGTAACCATAGCTTCCTCCATGGGACGCCTGCTGGAAAGGCTTTTTACATAAATACTGCATGTGCTCTCACACAACATAAAAATTAGATGACTTGGACTCTTCATGAAATCATTAGCCATTTCAAATTCCCGGGGCCTGGGAGGACAGTACAAAGACTGGTTTTTCTTCTCCTGGTGGCCAGATGGAAGGGCTGACTATCTTCCCTTGTGATGTTTACAAAAGAGAAAAACCCTTTCGTGAAACGGAAGTTGGGACATGGGTGGAAAAAAATAATTATTTAGAATTATTATGGGTAGGTCAAGAATATTCTTATCACTTGCATGATAGAGGCCGGTCAAGGTCAGACGGCCTTCCTGGAAAGAAAGGTGCATTTCAGAAATGTCCCAGAAGAAAGGAAACGCCCCCATGGCACCAGGAGCTTCCTGGGGATTTGGGCACCTGATGGACACAGCAATAAGGCTTGGACAAAATCTTCCTCGTCTTCCCAGAGTCTGCGGACTTAACCGTCAGAGTGAAGTTAACGCAAAAGAAAGTACCCCTGCGCCCTAACCCAGCAGCGTCACCTGCAGAAGGAAGAGGAGGACCCACTCTCTCTGGCAAGGACCTGCCTCCTGACCTACTGCTTTCTGTAACATTATTAAAGCCATACTGTCTTAGCCTTAAGTCGCAGCTGCTGAATCTGGTCACCTCTATGATTAACTCTTGTTGAAAATGAACCTTCTTATTGGGGTAAACGCAGAAATTTTGTTTTAACCAAAGCATCTGAAGTTCAACCACAGTCACAGTGGTAAGTTGGAAGGGGGGCATGGAAGAGCATCGGATCCAGTCATCTCATTTTATAGGAGTGGAAACTGAGGCTGGTGTGGGGTGGTTAGTTTTGTACAGCGATTCCTAAGCGTGAAGATTCTTATCTTTGCCCCATCCTTCAGGACTGTGAGCTGCCTTGGCCCTTGCCCCGCTCTGTACCCACGTGACCAGGTGTGTAGGCATGTGGGCATACCTACCTGAACCTCTGAGCCTGGTGGTGAAGCGGACCGGGGTAGCGCCGATTGGGGGACTGGTAGAGCTGGGAGAGCAGGGCCTGGCTGGACTTCTGGCTGGGGTTGTTGGCAAACTTCACAGTAATCGGTTCCGTAGCACCGCTGGGCTTCTGGCCATTCAGCCCTTTGATGGCTTCTTCTGCCTCGATCCTTTTATCAAAGCGGATGAATCCTACCCCTCTGGACACTCCTGGAGAAAGAGAAAGAGCCTTCATAAAGAGTGAACAAACCAAACTGCTAAACGTCTCCGGAAAGACATATCCTGGGCCCCATGGACGTTCTGTGGGGAGTCAGCCCACCAGTGGGTCCAGGGCTGAGCCTGCATCCCTGAATCTCTCTCACCATCAAGATGCATTTGCCTGCATTTCTGTCATCGTGGCTCTGAATAGGTGACTCCCATCCACAGAACACAGGCATCTGTCACTTCTGTCACTACTAGCCCTCCACCACTGCCCTGCTCAGTCCTATCTCCCTTTAGTTGCTGTAACTGTCTGGTTTTGAGTTCTCAGTGGGCCCTCCGGTGGGTCCTCCAGACCTAGCAGCTAAGTACTCTATTTGAAAAGCAAACTATGACCCCATTACACCCGTTAAAAACATCTTCTATATTTTTTTGTCCCTTTTCAATTACCTTGTGCATGGTATCTATTCCTCATTGCTCTGCCAACCCCGCACTCCAAACACAGAAAAACAAACAAAACCCACAATAACCCTTCCATGGCTCCACGTTGCATACAGGTAAAGTCCAGACTTCTTGGAATGGCATTTAACACCCCTGATGATCCAACCCCAAGTGCCCTGCTCAGTTCAGCCATGCTGAACTGCCAGATATGCCTTGGACAGGTTGTGTTATTCCCTGACTCCATGCCTTGAACTGTGCCCTATTTGCCTATGCTGTAGGATACATCCTATCCACCTGGAATGCCCCATCCCCCCTTCTTGCCAAATAATTGCAAGTCATCCTCCAAAACCCTGTTCAAACATTGCATATTCGATGGAACCTTCCCAACAATCTCCGCCAGGCATAGTACACCTTCTCCTGACTCTCGTGGTACACTGGACAGCCTCTCGCAGGTACTCATCACACTGGAGTCCTGTAAGGGTGGGACTGAGCCTCCTTCATCCCTGGTCCCCCATGTCCCTCTACACAGTGTCTGGGGCGCAGCCGGCTTCAGTGAGGGTTTGTTGCATGAATCAAATGATAAGCACATGCTGAACTGCTCGTAGCAGGTGTTTTAAATTGGGATCGAGTTGGGAGTAGGTGAAAACATTTGGTCATAAAAATGCAACGTGAGGTGCCTTACATTCCATACTGAGAGGTGGTGGTTGCCTTTCTTTATTGTGGACAAAGTGCTGCAGTACCGAATCCTGGGTTCATATCTCTGCACTGCTATGAACTACCTGGATAGAAGTCAGATCCCCCACTTTGGACCTGTTGCCTCTCGTGTGAAATGAGGCAGTTTGAGGTTCCCTCTAACTCTGATGCTATCTTTGGAGCTAGAGTTATACATACAAGTTCTTTTCACACACAAATGTAATGTGACTTGGTTGAGGGTTGAAAGAGACTTTGAAGGTCATATAGTCCCACTCTCAACCTGATGTCTGAGTCCTCTTCACAGCTCTCCCAAGTGGTTTAGCTGCTGCTGGAACAGTTTCCACGATGGAGACCTCCTGCCTTCTGAGATGGCCCATTTTAAATTTGGGCCGTTGATTGAAAAGATGTCTTTCTCCTACGTAAACAAATGTGTCTACTCCTGACCCATATCCTTCACCCTAAGTAACCATCACCCCTCTGCTCCTATGGGTCACAGGGCACTGGCTGGTGACACTGAGACACAAGGAAAGAAATGACAAAGAAACACTTAACCTGTGACTTGATCAACCAGGATTCGTGAGGTGATGATACGGCCATATTGCGAGAAAAGCTGCTCCAGTTCCTTCTGGGTCATGGTTTTGGGAAGGCCGCTAACGTAGAGGTTAGCGTCCCTGATTGAGGCAGAGCTCGGACGGGCATATGAGACCTAGGAAAAGGCAAAAGGAGCTAAATCTATTATAGGCAACACCTTCCAAGTAGAGACTGAATCAATAACCAAGGTGACAGCGCCTATCATTCTAAATTATGGTGTCAGTGTAAGCAACTCAAGAGCTCAGATTTTTAGCTAACTCTTGTAATAGTAATGAGAACAGGAGAACGGCAATAGAGGAACAAAAGGAGAGTTGACGATAACTTAAAACAAATGCACAGATAAGGGTCTCTAAGTGCAGAACAAAATAGCTACTGTATGGCAGCTGTTAAATGCTGAACTACCCACGCTTGGAGTTCTGAAGATTTACCTCCTGGATGTGGGTGTATAGATGACTTACTGTATCCAACACATAATAATCTTTGAATAAACCAAAAAAAAAAAAACCTCACAAAAAAACAAAACAAAAAAACCCCCATGAAATTCTGCTCTGCAGATTTCTCTCCTTGCCACCCTCCCCACCCCCACCCCTTTCCTCTTGAGCACAGAAGAGCGATCAGGTTCTCTGCAAGACTTTTTACGTCGAATCCTTTGTGTTGCTTCAATCTGTTCCCACAAGGTCTGCTCTCACTGAATGACAAAGTGCTGGTGAAATGGGGCTGAATGAACATCTGCTCAGGAAACTGGATATGTGACCTTGTCATAACATCTGCAAGAACCAGTTGCCTTCGAACTTGGAGGCGGAGCAGATGAAACCACAATAAACAAAATGAGGGCACGGTGGAAAGGACGAAGGGAGAGGGCAGCAGGAGAGAAAAGTGAGCCTCACTGATGCTTATAATAAGTTCGACTTTGTAAATTTGTCCTCCCAGATCTCTCAACTGCTCCCCCCGCACCGAAAGCTAACACAGAAGTGTAAACAGATCTGAAATTCCATCTGCAAGAAGCCAAATCTGTAGCAGCACACACAAGCAAAGCAAACCCCAGCAGTCATTAATTTTAGACTTTCACTTACTTATTTATTTTTTAAGAAAACAACATCAGACGTTTGAAATATAATTTACAGCTAGTCTAACAAAAGCACTTTCCTGCTAAAGCTATTTCTGGGGCGGTTATGGCTCAGAATAAATGATGAAAACAGTCATTTCAGAGCACATCTGACAACGTTGGACAGGAAGGGACCTATATGCTTTAGCATTTTTCAGTTGGGAGTTTTATTTAATCTGTAACCAATACAGAAGACTTGCTAAGACTATAGGGGTAAGTGTATGTGTGTGTATGTGTGTGTGCATACTGTGTACACACAAGAGCATGTGTGCAAAAGGAATTGTACATGTTAAACTGGATGTTTAGCAATAAAAACTAAACCTTCAGAAGTGGACCTTGCATCTGAGAATGGGTCTGGCAAAGAACAACGAGGGATGAGCAAACCTCCTCACCATGGCACTCTCTCCCTTTCTATGACAGAGATGCCAGGTACCTTTATGGGTTCCACACCTACAAATAGATGTTCACTCAACAAATAAAATGATGTGAGTGCCTAATTTGCTTTACTGGCGTCCTCCTGCCAATGGAGCAAGGCAGTCTGTCAGCAGTGTCTGCATCTTTTAGAAACTCATGGGCAGCCTTTCTAGACTCCTTCCCAACACACGGTTGACAGGCAGAAGGACCTTCCCATGGAGCGCCCCTGTGTGTGCAGTTTTTGGGGGTGGGGGATAAAGGACCAAGAACCCCATGTGATTGCCTGGACAGGGTATCACTCCACACAAGGCTCTCCTATTTTTGTCCTCTAAGGGACAAAATATTTCAGGTTATAACCTTGCAAAACTCTTTTAGGCATGAGGTGGAAGCGGTAGGGAGAGAGAAATAAAACAATAGTGATCTGTCCATGGTAATGAGGGTCACCATCCTCGTCTCACCCCTGCCACTTACTGACAAATTAATTGTCTAAGTGACCTCTGTGTTCCCTTATAACATACCCTCCTACCTCTGTGCCTTTGTTCATGGAGAAAAATTTTCCACCTACTTCCTCAGGTCCAAATCCTACTCTTTCAGGCTCACCTCAAAAGCCACCTTCTCTAGACGGCTTTCCTTGATCTCACCTCCTCCTAAAACCCTCTCACCCAGCAGTGCTCTCCATGAACTGCAGTCAAGGTACTTAACCTGTTCTGACCTTGATTCACCATCCCTCCATCTAGTCTGCTGATCTTGAGGTCCTGGGTTGTATGTGTGTGTCTCATTCATCTCTGTGGCTCTAGCTCTCAGCACAGAGCCTGATATCTACAGGGTACTCAATACCTACTGAAAGAGTGAATGAACACCCACAGATCATAATGACGGATTTTGACATTAATGGCTGATTACAGCTTGGATTCCCGAGAATGAAGGGGGGATCGCTGAGAGTTAAGCCTCCAGAATCACAGCTGTGTTTCCCCAGGAATCTAAGAGCTAAGGGATAGGTTTCCCATTCTCCAGTGTCTGGCGTTGGAAGTACTGAAAGACTGTCCTAGGGCTAGACATCACTTAGAGGCCTTCTCTTATCAAATATTTCCTGAGGAACGACTGTGAGCCAGGCGCAGTGCTGTATGCGGAGGGTACACGGCAGGCAACAATGAGCCAAGGCCTCTTGCCTCAAAGGACCTCCACACGCAGTGAGTACAACCGACAACACGTGCAAGGTACTCAATAAATGAGTTAAATGGAAGAATGGATGAGTATACATATGGGTCAATTATCACAATGCCACAAATGTGTGTTTTTCCAGGGCTATGTGTACGTGAAACTGGAACGTGGAGAAGGGAGAGACTGATCTCCCTTTGATTAAGGGTTAAAAGGGCCAGAGAGGAGACAGAGCTGAGGTGAGACTGGTGGTAAGACAGGTGGTACGGATCACAGAATAGTGGGCTGATGATATCCCTCCTCTATTGTGAGGACCGACGAGCAGATGAAAGTCCAGGGCTTGGTGTAGTGCCTGCCTGGCACCCAATAAAGCTCAATGGACAGTAACGACCTTCATTCCCATTAGTTCTGGGCAGCCAGAGCTGGGGTACAGAGGGGAGCAGGTTAGGACAGACCTGCTAGAGAAAAGGAGCTGGCTCTGGAAAGTCAATGACACAACCAAAACTAATTCCTCAAAAGATGATTCTGACAGAGGCAGAATTTCAGTCAGGGAGAATTACTGCTCTAGATCCCGAGAGACACACCCCAGCCACAGAGCAGCAACAAATCCCAAAGGTGAATAACACCTCGATTACTCTCTACCAAGCCTAATTCTTGCTGCTTAGTTTTTCTCCTCTATTTGGAACCTTAAGTCTATTCTCTTAGTCTCCTGTCCAGGAAACCTGTAGAAGCAGGAGTGGGCAAAAATGACAGAAAAAGGTTCTTCCTATCTTCAATATCCAAAATACTCATCCCTGCCTGTATCTAAACTTTTCATATTTCCTCATATATTTATTAAGTCCTCACTGCCCTTTGTTAGGGTGAAACATTTCTAAAACATTCCACTTTTCAGCTCCTGCAGAGAGTCAGGCATGGCTGGCTTATAAGGCCCACTGAGCCAGCGGCCTCGAGCCTGGGGCTTCCAACGCTGGAGGCAGCACCCTGGAGAACTCCTTGCTGTAGCTCATAGACCCCGCTTGCTTCACTCATCCAGAATCTCTGAAGACAAGACTGGCCTTTCTAGGCCAGCACTGATCTTGCTCTTGGAACTCAGACAGAGCTGGGAGTGGGGAGGCCACTCTTCTTTCTCTGGGCGGCCCAAAGGCAGGTGAAGGTGAATGGTGTACTTTTCAATGGTCTTGAGGGAAGATGTGCAGACCACCCCAAATCCCCATCTCGCTCCATCCTTGCAGGCTCACAGTGACTCCACCCTCACAAGAGTCACAGTGCAGCATGGACCTATGCACCCTGACTGGGGGCTGTCTCCAGTACTCACTAGCTATGTGGCCTTAGGCAAGTACTTCGTGCTCGGTAAATCTCAATTTCTTTACTGGTAAAAAGGGGGGCAATTCTCCTGTGATGGGTTATTGTAAAGAACTGAGACAATAGATCGAATGTGTCTAGTGCATACCTAGAATTTAGTAGACACTTAGTAAACACGATTATGTAATGAGTCATACAGGCCTTTGTTGACCAGCCTGAGGCTCAAGCCCCTATTGGAACACACTTTTCAATTTTACCACACAAGCGAACACCTGGAACGCTATCCAGGAGTGCCTAGAGGGGCACTGCGCTCCTCTGTCAGCCTGGTGGCGTCTGGATCATCCTTTACCACTTCCCTGCCGTGAATTTCCTCCAGCACATTCTTACAGATTCTACTGGGCCACATCCACAAAGTACTTTGCGTTTTCCGAAGTGACTTCACAAGGCTGCTGTCAGTGATTCTCACCAACGTGGCAAAGCAGGCAGTGTCATTCCTCAGAGATGGGGCAGCAGGACCAGGGTGGGGGCTGCCCCTTCCCACACAGCACTCAGGTTCCTTCACCGGTTCACAGCCAGGGCTTGGCCTGGGCATGGTGGGAGGAAAAGCATGGCCTGGGGAGAAACATTTCCTGAATCGTCAGGCAAAACCTCACCCCTGTGTGACCTGCCATGGTACAGAAACGGGAAAGGACTTAGAAAATGTGATAAAGCTAGGATCTCGGCTGTTATGAGGAGGATAAAAATGAAAGGAAAAGGCATCCTTCTCTGCCCTGGGAAGGTGCTCCTTCAGGAAAACACTGGTATTAGAAGATGAGCGTTTCCTTCATTCCTTCCCTTCCTGAACACTTTCTGGGAGCCAGGCCCTGTGCTGGGGGCTGAGTGTCTCTGAGTCCAGGACCCCACAGTCCGGTGAGGGAAATAAGCAAACAAATGAAGAGTGTGATGCAGGGGGTGTCCCTGCTGGGGGTACTTAGTTCCTACTCTAGTGTTTCCTTCCCTGTGGAGGGAGCCCCCTGGAGTAATAACAGCCCAGGCCTCTTTGTACCTCTTCTCCCTCTCTTCTCCAGGGGAAGTGGAATGGCTGCTCTGAACAGGCTTCAATACAGGAAATGGGCATGTGAGCCTCAGATACTGCCCGCTTCCTGCCTTCTGGGAGCCAGATGTCAGCCGGAAGTGCGCTTTCTGTTCCAGGCTCTAAGTTCTGTGCTCTCCTATAGAGAGGCCTGTGCACCTCCAGCACCTGTGACAGGGTATGTCAGTGTGTCAAAGTGTGGCGTCAGGAAACCCAGTGTGTCCATGGAATCAATCCGGGCCTTAATCAGTAATAAAGACGACCCGAGGATACCATATGCTTTTCTCTTTTGCCTCATCTCTCAATAGGTTTAGAACTTGGATGTGGAAAACAGAGGTGGCATTTGTTGGGCCCCTTCGAATTTCAATGAGGACCTCTATCACTGACTGAATGTTTTCATGAGCTCAGGATTCTATTCACAAAACGGTTCATGGTAAGAGGACATAAAGGTGACAGGTGATGTTGGTGATCCCAGCCGGAAGCACTATCCTTGAAACCTGCTTCACAGAAACTTGGTGCTAGAAGTGGCCTCAAACATTCTGGGCAGGATCCAAGACAGCGGGCTACCCATTTACACATTGCCAAGGACAAGAAGCTCACTACCCCATGAGCCATCCTGCACCATCACTGATTATTTAGACAGTTCCTCCTACTGAGTTCAAACCTGTCTCCCCCGTAGCGTTCATCCTTTTGTTTCTATGTTAGCTTCACACACTAGGAGTATCCTTCCTCTTCTCATAACCCCTTATCGTGTGGGTCCCACTGATAGGTACTGGTTAGAGTACTAGGCAACTGGACTCTGAGGTAGACGCCTCCAAGGAAGTTCTCGGTTATGTTCCCTTAACTGAAGTTGACCATCTATTCTGACATGGGAAGGGAACAGAGTTAGTTACGAGCAAGGGCTTTGGGGTTGGAGAGATGTGGATGTAAACCCTGACTACTTACGAGCTGTGTGACCTTGGGGTATGTCACTTAACCTTTCTGACCTGCATCATTTAAATAACCTAGTTTAGAAGCTTTCTGACAGAGATTTTTGAGGGTTCAGCAAGCTAATGCATATAAGATTCCGAGGCACAATGCCTGGCACACAGGAAGTGCTCAATAAATAACGGCTTTGATATAATTGCTATGGAGTCAAGTCTTAGACGCCAGGGGTGCAGAGATGAATACAATAGTCCCTGACCTGTAGGACTATTAGTCTGGCAGAGGACACACACACAGAGACTGATCATTTCAGAAAATCAGGCCGCAGGTTTTTCCCAATCAGTTGAAACACCCTATTCTGAGTGAGCACAAACTCCCCAGAGCATACAGATCCCTGGGGGACATCCACTAGAAAGAGACCAGGAGAACAGACTCTGGTGCTGCCAGGGCCTTCTCAGATCAACCCTCCCAGGGACCTCCAATCCCACCTCCAAGGGCAGGGAGAGAAGAAAAAAGCCAGCTGGCTCCTGGAAACCACGGCTTTGATTGTGAGGATCAGCTTACCCCACTGCCTGCGGCTGCAGCTTTGCCCACAGGCAGGACAGGTGTCGGCTTATGTGGCCCAACTCCTCATACTTCCCCCACCTGTCACCTATACATGATATTCTTTTATCAGGTGCAAAATCGGATGCCAACGTATCTAGGGGAGTTCTGAAAGTGCTACTTCTCTCCGCCCAAATACCGTCACTGGTCCTCTAGCACCTTGCTGTGGAAGTTCAAATCCCTTCCCTGAGCATCCAAGGCCCTCTGGGATCCAGCCCAACCTCTCCTTTCCTACTAACCTCTCCATGTACCCTAGGCCTCAGCTCAAACAAAAAAGGTGACTATGCGCTGAACGTTTCTACTCCCATGTCTTTGTTCTTGCTCTTTGTTCACCATCCAAGCAAAACGAACTCCTACCCGTCCTTCCAGGCCCAGCCTGAATGCTGCCTCCACCAGAGGCCCAGGCACAAATGACTGCTTTTTCCTTGGGCTCTACAGATGACACACATTTCAATGGCAGCAGCTATCATATCCTGCCTCCCATCACGGCCATCTGTGCTAACACTGCATCTGCCCTTATAGTCTGAGCATTCTGGTGGCTTCTGCAGACCCCCTGTGGCAACATCTCAAAGCCTTACATAGGGCAGGTACTGAATAAATCCTCTACGAATTGAAGTGAAAATGTATAATAAACATACCGTATGCAATGAAGTTTAGCTCCTTTCCCAGGGGCTGACTCTCATGTGGAGAAGGAGCTACAGGGAATTGAAGAGTATCCAAGAATATCATGAGAGTCTCTGGCACACAGTAGGGTGAATAAATATGTCTTTTTAAAAAATGGTGTGGTGGTTGATTCATATGCTTCACAACTTCTTTTCAAAAGTCCATTAAATTATCAAGGGGGCTTCCTTAGTACAAGATCTCGCTGTCTGTCTAGTGGCCCCCAAAAGGGAGAGATGGGCTAACAGTTTCCCGGCCTGATTAGTGGAAGAGCTGGTCTCAGACTCAGGGCTTTAGATACTCAGTCTCCTCACTAAACAGCAACTCCTGACTCTTGCTTTATGAAAGACTGATAAGATTACTATGGCCACCTGAAAGCTCCATAATCCTGTCCACTATACAAAGCCTTTTGTGTATGCTGCCTGAGGCTTTGTGAGACTCAGACTTCTTTATTTTCCTATGCGTCTCTGAAACACAGATGGAAAAATGTCTTCTCCTCTCCTTATGTAATTTTCACCTTAGGAGTAACCCTATTCACTGTCATCTTCATTCTGCGGAGCATTATTTGAGCACCCACTGTAAACCATGATTACCTGTAAGTGAGAAATTACTACTTCTATTTCCCAGATGACAAACGCTGCCTCAGTGAAGTAAAGTACTTGTCCAAGGTCACACTAGCCAAACTAAGACGTGACTCCATGTTTTGGGATCTTTCCACTATGCCACGCTAATGTGAAATAAAAGCCGCGTGCTTGGCACAAACTGCCATTTCCCTGGAATGTTACCAAGCTGGAAAGATCATGCTATAATATTTTATTAGTTAGACTGTTAGAGCTGGAAGGAACCATTCTGCAGATGAAGAAATGAGTCCAGAGAAGTAAAGTAAGTTCCTAAGGCCATCCTGGTAGTTTTTGACAGAGCTGGGACTTGACGCTCCATCTTAACTCAGAGCTCTTTTGACTGGATAACAAGAAGGGGAACTTGGATGTGAGCTATGATCTTTGATAGGCTAGCTGATTCACCCTGGGGCTTCATAGTAACCACAGAGAAGTGATTCTTTATCTTCAGGGCTACTGATGTTTTAGGCCAGCATTGCCCAATGGAACGTTCTGGAATCATGAACATATTTTGGATTTGTGCTGTTCAACATAGTGGCCACTAGCTACATATGGCTACTGAGTACTTCAAACATACCTAGTGGGACTGAGGAACTGAACTTTTCATTTTATTTAATCTTAATTTAAATTTAAATGTTAATAGCCACATGTGGCTATTATATTGGACAGAACAGCTAGAGGCCCAGAAATGACATAAAGTTACAGCATTTCAGAGCTAGAAGGGACCTTGAGTTTCGCTCAGTCAGACTCCAGTCTGGTATAGGAATCCTTTCTACCTATTCCCTAATGACTCCATTTGAATACCTTTCACTATCAGGGACTCACTATCACACAAGGCAAATGTTCTACCCCGATAGCTACATAGGTTCTCTCCCCAGATTCTTGAAATACAAGATTGAGCTTTAGAGTCACTGCAGACGTTTTTTTTTTTCCCCCCTGGAGAATGGAAACGCACCCATTAAAGAGTGAATATGTGAGTGGAGCACTGTCTTTGTTGTTTTTGTCATTTGCCTCTGGACAACCCTTAGAGTGTCAGGATTTTTAAAACCGCAGAGCTGAGAAGGGGACACCAGACAGCAGAGATGGGTTCACTAGAGTGGACAAGAAAGGACCGCTATTTCCTGTGACCTGAAACCCACAATTCTCCTAACACAGCCAAGGTGTGCTGACTTTCTTTTTTAAGCAGCTCGCGACACACTGTTGATTGCTTTTACACTTGTAGACCGCTAAAGCCCCCAAACTCCATTCCACACACTTCTGAAAAGCTAGGTGTCCTCCCAACCTGGATCTGCCCAGTTTTCTTTTGTGATCAAGATACAGGACACTGTGAGGACCTTTTAGATACTGGGATCATATCGATCTCACTACAGACAGAACAGGGGAACTATCTCTCCAACTCCTATCACTGTATCTGAAATTATTCACTCAAAGGAAGTTCACAGAGCACTGGGAAGCACAGCAGCCAGACAGAATCTCTCACAGGAGAGAGACAGCAGCTTGGTACAACTGGGTAAATGGGTCTCCAGTTTCTACTGGCGTTGCCACGTGCCCTCTCTTGGCTCCTTGGAGATTCAGTGATCCAGTCGCCCTTGCTGACCTCGGCAGGAAAGAGCTCCTGCACTGGCTCTGACTATAGCCGTAATGGGGGAGGAGAGAAAAATGCCTCTTTATTATTAACAAGACTGAGGGAGGGAGTCTATTATTTCTGGGTGGGGTGATATCCGTCAGCAAAAAATGATCTGCTAACTCTCCGGGCAGCATTAAGAGCAGTGATAGGAGAAATAATTGCTTATGCCAAGTGCAAAGAAAAGATGCCTCAGCGGAATGGAGGCCTGTAGCAAGGCAGGTGGGTGCTGGGGGAGGAGGGAGGTACAGCTCCCTGGTGACCTCTGGCAAGAGAAAGAAGCGGGAGGGGCAAACTGGAACCTGCAAAACTCAAGTGTGGACAGATCCCCTGGAGGAGCCATTAGTGCCATTTAGAAGGATCAAGTGAAAATGGAGAGATGGCTAAGCAGCATCACAGCACAGAGAGGCTGGAATAAAGAGCTGTCTGTCCCTTTCCTTCCTGGAGAAGGGAGGTTTTTTTCCTTTTGAAAAGCCTTCACTCACACACCTTCCCTTCTCTAGTCCTGCTCCCTCTGGAGCTGGCTGCTGCCTCATGATAAAGCTTCTTTCTTATGCTCTCACCCCCTCTCCTGACTGAGTGCCAACTCTCTTGGGTTCACTGAGTGGCAGAAACAGCCCTTTTGTCCCCTCATTCCTGACCTAGTCCTGAAATCACTCACACCTCCAGTTTGCATTAAGAGCTGCGCTCTGGGAATGTTTTACTTAAAGTCATAGTTTTATAATTTGAGTAATAGCTTAATGCAATTATAAAAAAAGACATAAAATCATTTGCAAACATGTAATGCAATGAAAAAGAGAGAAGGAAATATATATATATGTGTAAATAGTAACCGCATTGAGTTGGAAATGGCTGATGGTGCCTTCATTATATGATAATGCATTTTCCAAATAATTCATAAATAAGCATGTCTTGCTTTTAAAATGAGTAAAAAAGCTCCCAACAGAGCTGAAGAAAACCATTATCTAATGCTGACAAAAACCTACCACAGCAGCCTGCAAGCTGCTCGTTTCATTCATCAAACATCCCAAGTGACACATCATTGCCAGATGAACCTTCTTAGAACTTTACTTTGACTGAGTCCCTCTCCTGCTGAAACCTTACGTCAATCCCCACTTCCCCACACCCCCTCCAAATCAAATTGGAACCCCTGTGGCCCCATGACCACCCCACGCGTTGATCCTTTGCATGTCTGTATCCCGTATGAGACAGGAGCTTCCGGAGGCAGAGCAGAGAACACTTATCTAATCCTACTTCTCAAATTTAGGTAAAGTCCAATCAAGCAGGGGTCCCACTACGGTACAAGTTTTAATGGGAGTGATTTCAAACCCTCAAATCCCACTTTGAATCACTTTTTTCTGAAGGTGCTCAGTGTAACTTGAACACGAATGCAAACTGTAGGTAAATGGATCCCTCTTTCAAAGTACTACAGAACCATCTAATTTTCTTTGTTCCTAATTAATGCAATGAAGAGCTGGACCACGGCAACTGGATTCCACAGCGTGCTTCTTCGTAAGAGGGTGGAATTATAGTGCAAACTCAGAAGCTACTATTTTGCACCCGATGGAGAGGTTTAGGACTGGGACAGGCATTGGTGTGGGGTAAGGAGTACTGGGAATCATTTTCTAGAATCCACAGCCGTTTCCAACGCTTTCCAGAGTCTAAAGTGATCGATTTTGGAAACAAGTGGGGAAAAAAAAAAACCCCTAACAAACAGCACTCCCAAATTCCTAAGTGGGGCAAATCATCTCCACTGGGCTCAGGGTTGAAATGCTAGGAAAAGACCCAGTTTCTCAAGTGGGGAGCCAGGCTTTTCTGGCAGGCCAGATAATGTAAATCCATGCCTGTATGACACACATGGATGGGAGAATCTCCAGGGCACTGCCATTTCTCTGTCAACTAAATCCCAGGACCTAACACAGAGCCTGGAATTCAGGGGTCGGTCCGAGAAGAAATTAACTGAAGTCACGTCTGTGGCCAGGTTGATGGCAGAAGCCCCAAACCCCAAGTCTGTTTACTAAAGAACCGGGAGGAGACATACAGTTCATTTGTTTGCTTTTTATATCTCATTCCCATGCTAGGGAGTATAACCCGTGTTTGCGCAGAGTCAAATGCACAGCCACACACTCACAGAGTGCAGGTGCTGCTGAACAGGCACTGTGACGTTCCGACGTGTACGACTGTCTGCCAGAGTTTCTTTTCGAACATTTTTCGTTACTCCAAATCCCACTACCAACTGTGTGATCATGGGTAAGTCTCTTAACCCCTTTTGGCCTCAGTTTCCTCATCTGTATAAATAGCACCTCCTCGCAGGACTATTTTAAGAATTAGAGCTGCTATGTATAAAACATCTAGCCCTAGGGATGTTTCAAGGATTAAATGCTATTAAGCATGTAAGGGAGTTAACATAGTGTTGGACACAGAGTAAATACTCAATGTAAGCATTATTATTATTATTATTATTATTATTATTATTATTATTAGTTTCTTTCCTGTTCATGGTCACATATTAAGCAGCTCTTCTTCTGACAGAATCCTTCACAGAACGTTTGTTTGGACGCTAACTTAGTGCCACTGCTGGCTACTTATGTGCCTCTGGACAAGTCACGTCATCTCTCTGAGCCTCAATCCAAGAGGAGTGCTGGGAACCTGGCCACTTTCTCCCACTAACGCAGGTATAATCCAAAGAACAAATCCTCTGCAGTCACATGCTGGCAAACATGGACTAGACGGTTCCGAGGAGATCTCTAATGCATGCTTCCAAAGAAGACACTTGTTTTTTCCAGATAGGCAAGTTATTAGGTTGGTGCTAAAGTAATTGTGGTTTACCAGGTTAAAAATAAATGCAAAACCTGCAATTCCTTTTGCACCAACCTGTATCTGTAGTCATCCACACTACACAGGGGCTCACTTAGGAGTCATGCTCTTCCTGTGTCTATGTCTAGATGGTCTTCTCCTTGAGGACAGAGGCCTGGTCTTGTCCTCTACACACCCTCCGTATATTACATCCCTCTTGATAAGGGGGAAATGAATATTTGTTAACAAGGAACCATCATTTGTGGGCACATTCAAGTAGCAGCCCAGGGAGTGTAAACCACGTGTGTGCAGTGTCAAATGAGTAATGAGTCATTCACTTCCAATCAGCAAAACAGTGTTTGTGTATTTAAATTTGAGTTCGGAGGCTGCCAACTGCTTGCCCACAGGTCAACTATTAAGTTTTGTTTGGCCCACGTACATAATCCTTTAAAATTTTGTGAGTTGGCATCTACCCTTTGGAAATTGGGAGATTTGGCATAAAAAAAAATAAAAATCTAGATTTCAGTTTCCATTGAACAATGGGAAGATGTAGCAAAAATCTGGGCTTAAACAATCAGCAGTAGCTGAAGAAAGCTAGCTGTCCCCTCACTATAGTCTCCAGTATCCCTGAGGGCTTTCCAGAACTATCTCTGAATCTAGTTGTTAATCATTAACCGGCAAAGCTTAGGAATTAACTCTTGGTTTGCCTGCATCTATGTTGTGCGTTACATTTAAAGTAGTGTGTTTTGCATGAAGCACTCCAAAAATGCTTCATAAATATGGAAAGGAGAGACAAACTTGACTGAAGTTTGCAAACTTGTACTAGATGGTTCTGAGGAGATCTCTGTAATGCATGTTTCTAAAGAAGATACTTGTTTTTTCCAACTAAGCAAGTCATCTATTCCTTCATGGGAGTCAGAATAGAGAGATAAATCTCATGTCACTTATCAAAGCAAACTGAAGCAGAAGAAGTAAACAGTGGCCTGAAAGGCAGAAAAGCAATTTGTAAAAATTAATAAATGATGAGACTATTAACAACACACAAAAAAGGTTTGCTTTTCTTTCTCCCCTTTAATATGATTTTTACCTTAAACACTATGTCCCTTTAGGAAAGGGAAGAAAAGTTAATAAAGGAACCTATCACTCAAACTTAATTTTTTAGTATGGCAAATAAACTGCTTTAATGAAAGGGCTGAAATCCCCAGGTTTGCACATTAAATTTTCATTCGTAGTAGAGAATGGAAATTATTGATTCAGCCGTGGCGTCGTGCATGTTGAATCCTACAGTGCCTCGGAAGCCCATGTTACTGCTGGGTACAAATGCGTTTGCAGCGTTTTGATGCAGGGTGAGCACGGGGTGGGTGAGGGGATGAGAAAAGAATAGTGAGAAGGGAAGGAGGCAGACTGGCTCCTCACAGACAGAAAGTAATCAATGTTCCTTGTCTCTAAGATCCACTTAGACAAAGCGTTGCTTCTCACGGCGTGATGGGCCCGGGGTGCACTCTGAGATCAGAAAAGCTGGGTCCATTTAGTCTTTTGGGAAATGCCAACGGCTTCATGGAATATTTAAGGAAAAAAATGCAGAATGGATGGCTGATGAGTTGATCCTAAGCTCTTGGGGAAGTTTGGATTTCAAGAAAACTGTAGAGGAAAGAAAAGTGTCTTTCTCATTTCAAGGTCAGGGTGTCCATCGAGAAAGGAGTAAATGTGTGACATTCTAATGCTGAATTGGATAGAACAGAAAAATCAATCAAACCCACAAATACAGCTCTCAACCTGGTGTGGCCTCATCAAAGAGTCAGGTGACACGAGCATCCCATCTTTACTTAAAGCACGGAAATAGGTATGTTTTTCCTTTGAAATAAATTAATTCTCCTGCCTCTCAGAGGACTACTCCATAATTAAACAACTCTCAATTATTTCCCCCTTAGAGAACTCCTAGGGATTGGTTCTAAGCTGAGACTGAGGCAACCTGAACAGGTCCATTTGGGGGTCGCTGTGTACCACCACAGATTGTATGAGATCAGGAAAGCAATCACCTTTAAAAATAAGCTAAACTCAATTGGAAAAGTAAAGCTGCTTGGAAAAAAGAAAGGTAGGAAGGAAGGAGCAAGGGAAGGAGGGAGGAACAGAGAGAGGAAGAAAGGAAGGAAAGGAAGGGTGGAAGGAAAGGAAGAGAGGAAGGGAGGAAGGAAGAAAGTAAAGAAAGGAAGGAAGGGAGGGAGGGAGGAAGGAAGGAAGGAAGGAAGGAAGGAAGGAAGGAAGGAAGGAAGGAAGACAGGAAGGAAGGAAGGAGGGAAGGAGAAAAGAAAGAAAGAAGAAAAGAAAGAAAGACAGGCAATCAAATAATATATTCCAAAAAAAAGAAGGTTTTTGTTTTGTTTTGGCTGTATTTTTGCTTTGATTATCTCCAAGCTAGGATTATCTTATATCACTAGTCTCCTCTGTCAGTCTGGATTTTGCAAAACAGTAATACTGTTGTACTAAAAAGTTCTGGTTTTGTGTTTTCAGACACTGAGAGTGGGTGCCATCCACAGAGTTCCATTCTGGGAGAGGTTTCTCTTTTGTCCTACTTTGCATCAGACTTGCTGTCATGAGGATAAGAGTGCCCAGGAGACACCTCCCCATGGTGTAATAGGCTACGAAGGATGGGACTCATTAATCGGCTGGCAGCTGCCCCCAAACAGGATTCTGCCTGGAGGTGGGGCAAAAGGGAAAGGGAGGCTGAGGAGCAGGCAGACTCCATCCGGGAGGGGGCTCACCACTGGCTGTTCGAAGTGAGCCTCAAAGCAAACAGCACCACCTCCTGCAGGAGCCCCGCAAGGTGAAGTCTGAACTGAGAGTGACAATCCAGCCACAGAAACCTCTGCCTGGAGAAGCAGGCTCTGGGTGACTGTTTTTCTTTTTCCACTTAACCCCTCCTGAAGTATTATCTACTGGTCTGATTATTTTCAGATGGCTGGAATGTTCCTTTTTCTGTCATTCCTTTACTATGTTCCCATGGATTTTATAGTACCTGCTCTATTACGTTAGTGTTTATTGGTAACTGGTTTTGAGTCTTGGTTAGGAGGCTCCTCTCCCTCTTAGGTAAAGCCAAGCTACTCGGCCTGGCACACCAGGCCCCTGCCTACCTCTCACCCTCATCTTTTCATTACCTCCCCCTCCAAACGTAGGCCATACTATTCTATATGCTGTTCCCCACTGACAATATTTACGTACATTTTCACAGCTTGGCAAGCGCGGTTCACTCTGCCTGGAACAGCGTCCTTGTCTCAGCTTCTTTTTGTAGCTCGGTTCTGGCCACCTTTGCAGACTTAGGCTCACAGACCGTCTAGGTGGAGCCGAAGTCATCCTCGCTACTCCATCTGCGCTCTGGACTGGAGGTCCACAGCTCATGGTCCCTTCCCTGTACTCAGCCCTCACCTGCATCCCCGGTAAATGTCTTTTAGATAAATAATGAATACCACTTCCAGCTCCCTCATAGCCTGGATTTATTAGTTCAAAGGGATGAATTCAACAAGTGCCTCGTAAATCAGGAGCCAGCATATCACCTCTTACCTTTATGGTTTTGGTCTGGAGTCTGAGTCCATTTAAAGTGTTGATGGCTTTCTCTGCATCCTTTGGATCAATATAGTTAACGAATCCATACCCTAAACTCTGTCCTGTGGAAACATTTTTTAAAAAAGAGAGAGAGAGAGAGAGAGAGAGAGAGAAAGAGAAAGAGAGAGAGAGAGAGCTCAATATCTTTATAGTGGTAACACTTCCCATTTTAGTGAATTTAAACCCTTCTCTAGCATATGGTTCCTTTTATACCCGGGTTTGCCCCCAGGTTGAGAAATTTTGAACTTTTTCATGTCTCACCTTGCTCAGCCTTTAAACTCACAGGAGCTGCCCAAGCCGGGAATGGGTACGTGTTCCTGCACATCCACACCATATATATACACACACACAAATGTCCATTTACTGGGGAACAGTCAGGACCAGGTAGTGGAAAGAGAGCAAGTGTCGTCTATGAAGACACTTGGACTAGAATCCTGGGGTTTTCCCTATCAGCTGTGTTACTTGGGGACAAGTCATTCAATCTCCTGTTTTTTTCCCTACATTTCTTCCCTGGAGATAATAGCACTTGTTGCAGACAGGTCTGAGAGGGTTAATGAGATACTGTATATAAAATGCCTACTAAGTACATTGCCTAGAACATAGTAGCTGCTCAACAAAAGACAGCTATGCTATGCTCAATCCTGGAAAAGTGGGGCAAGCACTGGCTGCAATAGCTGTGTCTGCTGCCTCAGTCACACCAGGCACATGCACACTCAAAGGAATGCAGCAGGATCTGAGTAGCAAAGACTGGAGACGTTATAGTGAAGGCATGGCCGGAATGTAAAGCAGTTGCTGCAAATCATTCTTTGCTCTAATCATCCCCTCCCAGCCCAAGAACAATAAAAGGGGGGGAGGGGCTATTGGAAAGAACTGGGGAGCTCCTCACACAAAGGGGAGTGTGCAGACGCATTCTGCAAAGAGGATTTAGCTACTTTAGGTGGAGGTGGCATCAACTTGTCTGCAAAGAGAGGTGGCAAGTGACAGGGCTCCCCACTAAGTGAAATAAAAATAATGTGCTTGCGATCGTGCCACTGATTATAAATAGTCCATCAGCTCTGCCATGTGTCATCAGCCAGAAATATCATTAGGAAACTTTACATTTTCTGACATACCCTTTAAGAAACACAGAGCTCAGGGTGGCTGCAAAACCAGCTTGAACTTCCCAGGCAATGTTATTGATTTGTGGGCGGCAGCAGAGCCGAAGGGGAGGAAAATGACAGGACATCACACGTCAGGGAAGACCGATTACATAAAGCTCTCTTTGGAGTACAGGGGCCAGGGCTGGGAGACAATATAGCAAAAAGCCTGCCACGTCCTGGTGACAGGAGCCCATTTCAGCAGCCAAAAAAATCTTCCCAACAGCTTCTGTTTTGCTGGTAAATGTCTGTGTTTGTGTTGGTTGTAGGAGGGAACCTGGGGAAACAAGTTGGGTTCTGGATCAGAAAACGGGTGACTTTGTTATCCTTTATAGAATGAAAACAAAGAGTCATGAGGAAACACAACCACATATTTGTCTCCAAAATGGAAGACCCCAAATGACAATTCTCATCAGGATATGCCTTTGTGTTTTGAAATAACAGGGTTAGAACAGAAAAAGACAGGGGCAGGGGCAAATTTGGCCAGGTATGACCTTCACCAGCCAGAATCAGTAACTGGAGAAGGAAGAGAGAATGCTGAGCGTACTCCAACTGCTGGCACCCTTCTCTTTCCATTTTACTGTGTTTGTGGTGTGTGTGTGTGTGTGTGTGTGTGTGTGTGTGTACACGGAAGAGTGTAAGAGAGAGGTGTGTGTGTGAATTACAAGACTGCTACATGTTCTGGGAAACTTTTTACAAACTCCAAAATACAAGAGACTAATTTCATTGGTTAGAAAATATCTTTTATCTTAAATTTGGTTCCACCTTATCAAGCCTAACTAAATTCATCTAATTAAATCCATTTTCACCATGCAAATTTAGCAGTCCTATTTACCTTGGATATAAAAAAAGCCTTAACATTTTCTATACTAAAATATTTTTTACAATTATTTCTTTTAAACAGTCATGCACCAAGCTGAGCTCTCTTAAAGGGCATTTTTGAAACAATAATCTCAATGATAAACCTTAGGTATGAGTTCTAGGAAATGGATCAGACGGTTGATCTATCTATCCAGCCAAGTTTAATTTGTGAAAAAATATAGCCAAACACTCACCACATAACCGCAAACATTGGACCTAAATCCAAATAGCTTGTGATTCATCATACTGATGGAATATATGTGGAGGAATTTATCATGCCTACCAGTGATTTATGTTCCCTGATATACTATCTTTCATTCTCATTATTTATATATTTATGGAAATCTAAAATAAATATAGATTTTTTTACATTCTATATTTTATCTTTGTTTTACACCTTTGCTTCAGGAGGGAGGAAAACACACTCAGGTCCTCGGAAAGTTCTGAAGATCAGGTGAAGGAAAGGACTTTTGTGTCATATTTACCCATCTGCCTGTATCAGTCCCAAACCCACTCTCATCTTAGTACCTGTCTGCAATTAGCAGAACTGTGTTATCGTTACCGGCTCTAGCTTTAGAGAGAGATTGCATTTAACATCAAGAATGAGAGTGCTTTCGGGAAAACTAAAAACCAGATGGATATCGTTTCAGAAAGGAAGGGAGAAAAGGTTGGAGATTCTCCTTGATATAAAATAATGAACTGCAAATTCTAAAACAGTACACTGCATTGAACAAGAGGAGGGCAGAAGTGGAAAAACTTGCCTGTGAATAGAAAGATATGAGATAAAGTGGCAGCACAAAGAAACTACCTGTGGTTAGCCTGGTTCACGAATAGGCTTCTTCATGTGCTTCTTGCCATCATAGGAGGAGCCCAGCTAAGTTTAACAAAAAATACTCGATGGAACTAAATATTCTCTTTTAAAACAGTCTGCAGAGGATTAAATCCCTAGGTAGAAAATAGAAAACCCCAACCGTCATTTCTTTCAGAAACCGTTTTAGTAGTGGGGGAGAGTAAAATGAGGAAGAATGTTAGGTTTTAATTTTGGTGGCCATACACTGGTGATGGGTTATGGATTTGCAGTTCTGTATTTAAATGTACATAGAAAAATACAGATGAAACACTTTTATGAAGAATGCCAACACTATTTCCATGGGGACCCAGAGAGCCACCATGCTGGGTAGGCCTGGGGAACACAGTTTGGAGCCTAGAGCTAAGTGTACATGTATCTGCATCCTAGACAGAGATAAGATCCTTACAGTCTTTTCTTCTTTTTCAAATAACTACATCTTCTTCCTTTATTATCTGTAGCAAGATTTGACCATAAAGGTATGGTGACAGTATTTTCAGAACAGAAAATTAAACTTTATTTTTGTTCTCAGTTTATGAGTTTATTTTGATAGCAAGTTGAACAAATAAAAAAATTAAATTATTGACCTTATGTTTATTGAATCATCAATAAAGAAAAAAGAAAATCAATAAATAAAAGATATTATGCAATAAAAACTGCCTCCAAAATTTAGAAACTATGGTGAGTACCTGGCTCCTTGATGCCCAGGTGATCTCCAGCCCCTATATATGACCAGTCCTCAATAGTCCTGTCCAACAGGCATGGGTGAGGGGTCTTCAGTGACCATGCATGGGCAGGAAATGAATTCTTGGCAGTTTGGAATAGAAATTTAAAATTAGAATGTAGTTTCCAAGGGAAATCTGTTATACGTAATGGCTACATTTTAAGTCACTTCAGTGTTTTGGGGTTAAACGGGTTCTTTTCTTAACAAGCTTGTCTTTAATCTGAACTTGAATATTTCTGTTTTTGTAAATCATGCATGCACACATACCAACATATGACGTGTCTTCCTACTATAACAGCAGAATCTCTATTCTGCTATAATAATTGATATACCTAACTTCTTCCCTTAGACACCAAGAACTAGCTTATAACAGTTTGCATCCTTGAACATAGTAGGTCCTCAACAAATATTTGCTAAGTGAAAGAATGTATAAACACATTCGTATTAATTCTTCTCTTCTAGAAGCATCTGACCAGAATGCTTTTATGTTTGGGAGAAGAGGTAGAGAAGGGGGTACCTGGGGAAAGGACAGAACATGACAAGAAGCTGACATCAGGGATTGGAAAACAAAACAATTGGAAAACAGAATAAAAAATGTTCTGGGTGGGTTCTCCTCTAGCATAGTTCAGGTGAACAATAAAAACCATCCCTGCCCACCTTTCCACAGAGATTCTGAGATTTCAAAGTGCCTTCCCACCCATTCTGTCACATTTGATTCTCACAACAACCCTGTGGGAGATAATCATCATTTTACAGATGTGGAAACTGAAGCTGAGAGAAAATAGTGATTTGCCCTACATTACAGAGCAGACTCTTAGTCTAGATCAGGGCTGGCAAAATTTTTATGTATAGGGCATGATAGTGAATAGTTTAGGATTGCTGGGTCCCCGGTCTCTGTCATGACAACTCTGCCATTGCAGTATGAAAACAGCCATAGACAATACGTAAACAAATGAGTGTGGCTGGGTTCCAATAAAACTATTTAGAAAAACAGGCAGTGGGCTCAACGTGGCATTGGGGGCCATAGTTGGCTGACCCCCTGGCCTAGATCTTTTGACTCCAAATCCAGTACCTTTTGCCGTGACCACAGTTACTCCCTTTGAACTAAAATGTTATTGACAACGATTTTGAAGTCTTGAAATACCTCTGAGGCTTTTTTGAACCACTTAAGAAAAAAGGTAAATTATCCTTGATAGTTTCTGTTAAGCATTTAAATTTGTATTCAAACTCTAAGACGTGTTACCATCATAGCTAATTATAACCCCTCATTTCTCCAGTAATTCTGGATAGAAGTTGTTCTCTTGCACTTAAGGTCCTAGAGGTTATAATAGCGAGACTCTAAAGGTGACATCCTCCCGGCTGATGGCAGCAGCAGAGAAGCTGTCCCCTTACAGGGCTGGCTTGAAGGCACCTCAGCATTTCTGCACTGCCAACCTGCCCAGCTTGCTTTTTCAGTCTTCAAAAATCGTCATTCTCCAGCAACCTAACAGCTACTCCCCTCATCTGCAAAGCCCCCAAGGGGAAAGCCAGGTGGGTAGCTGCTGTGGATGAAAACTTCTGAGTTGAGTAAGGAATTTTTGTGGATGTTAGAACCCCTAGCTCAGGCTGAAATTCTGTTCTCAAAGCACATGATAAAATCCCCAGTCACCTCAAGATCACCTGCATGGCGGTAACCCGCATGCAGGCTTAACCGCAGCCGATTCCACATCCTGGGACTCCCTGCCAGTCCTGAGGTGGCTTTCCTGGCTGTCAGCAGCCTTGAAATCTACCTGAACTCGCCCAAAAGAGGGTCAGAGAGCTCTGTGGCTGCTACTGCATGTAGACCTGTGTGTGG
Source organism: Rhinolophus ferrumequinum (assembly GCF_004115265.2). NCBI lineage: Eukaryota > Metazoa > Chordata > Mammalia > Chiroptera > Rhinolophidae > Rhinolophus > Rhinolophus ferrumequinum. The sequence continues at coordinate 35,798,541 of NC_046292.1, read as the reverse complement.
CTCAAAACCACGCTTCCTGTAGAACCTTGGGTAAGTCATTTAAGCTTCATTAGCCTGTTCCCTTATCTGGAAAAACAGGGATAATCCCTTATCCTCACAATCAAAGGATCACTGTGAAGATTAACTCTATTAGCATATGGACAAAGAACAGCTACAGCTGATTCAGTGCCTGCTTTGTGCCTAGTAAGACTGCCTAATTTAATCCTGTGTGAAATGGCTACATGAGGCCCATTGTGCAGATAAGGAAAGGGAGGCTAAGAAATGTTACATAACCTGCCCAAAGTCAGCGAGGCTCCAGGGCTGGGATTTGCATGAACCTAGGCCTGGGTGACTTCCCGGCTCATGCCTTCTCTCTGTCTGCCCCGGCCTTTGTGCAAAGGCACAGCACAGCGTCTGGCATCAGGTGATGACCCAAAGGGAAGCACACAGTCTGTGTTGGAGTCTCTTTCCCTCTTAACACTGATTCCCGGGGATGCTTTGCGATTGTGACATCCAGGGCCCTGCCCCCTCCCGTCCCACCTCTGTGCGTGTTTACACATGTTGGGCTTCCTGAACATTGGCTTTTCTTCTGCAAACTCAGCGTTAGGAAAACCACTAGTCAGAGATTTGTTTTCTGTTGGTAGTTCACACAGTCGTCTCGGATTAAGTGTGGTATAAAGGCTTGCTGCTCTAAAGGGGGTCCCTGTCCCAGCACCACTGACCTTGCATGGGGACTTGTAAGAACTGCAGCTTCAGCCTGTTGCCGTGTGACCCTGGCGAAGTTAAACTAACCTCCCCATGCCTTGGTTTCTTGTCTTATTCCCTCACCCCAAACCTATACATCTAACCCAGAGTCACAGGGAAGGGAAGCAGGGATAAGAAAGCTCTCAGAATTTCTTAATATGTGCTGTTTCTTTTCATCCCCACATTCTGCATTCCTACTTTGCCTCTTTCTGCAGAAGTAATCTCTTCTGTAAAATGGACATAATATTACTTTTTTTCACGGAGTTATTAGAAGGATTAAAAGTGATAATGCACGTAAAATGCCTGGCATATAACCGATGTTCGGTAGGTGTTGGTTCTCTTTTTCCCTTCTCCCAGCCCCACACTGCGTTGCACTATTGCCTACGAGGATGCTATCTCCTCAGTGAAGCCCCAACTTCCTTGAAGGTAGAGAATGTTTCTGATGTTTTTCTTTTGCATTGGAGCACATAATGTAATAGGCAAACAAATTCCCCATAACTGGCACCCACTCCATGCTAGATACTATGAGTAGGCCCCCAAACGACAAAGAAATTGTTCCTGCATTCAGGGGATTTATTATGTAAAAGGGAAAGACAAACATAAACATTATTTATAGCTCAGCAAAATTAATAAATGTACCAGAGATTTTTCTTTTAAAGCTACGTATAGGAACAGAGAGGAGGTTGAGACTGATTCTAACAGAGCAGAGTCGTGAAGGCTTCCTGGAGACAGGGGCATTTGAGTTGGGCTTTGAAGAAAGAGTAGAATTTTGATAGGGTTCTCTTATCAAGGGATGAGATTCCAACCTGAGGGCTGAATCCAAGCACTGTATTCATTTATCCCACAGATATTTATTGAGCATTTATTATGTGCTAGGCATAGTTCCATTCACTGGGAATATAGCAGAGAATAAAAATACTTGGTTTTTTGCCATTAGTGAATTTATATTCTGGGTTGAGTAAGGGAATAAGACAAGAAACATATAAATTAAATATAAAGTTGGTCAGATGATGGGGAGTTCGAGGGAGAAAATAAAGCGGAGAAGGAAGGGCAGTGTGGGGGGCAGGGTCACAATTTTTTAATATGGTGGTCAGGTAAGAGCTTACTGCTGAGGTGGCATGAGAGCAGAGACTTGAGGGAAAAGAGTCAGCCAGTCTCCCCTAACCGTGGGAAGGGTATCCCAGGCAGAGGGAATCTCATGTGCAAAGGCCCTGAGGTAAAAGCATGCTTGGAGTGTTGTAACAATGGCACAAGTGAATATGAGGGCAACTCACCATTATACTTGCCAAATGACTGAAAAGAGGAAAGGGACACCTGGTTTCTTCAAGCTGATTCCACAGTGCTGCTGAGTAAGACATATGTGGAAACCACTCTAGCTTCTTCCTCTCAGCCTTACAGATCAGGTGAACACTCTCAATGACACACCTTTTCAAAATGATCTCTTAATGTGTCTCTGTTCCCCACTAGATAGGGGGCAACTTGAGGTCAAAAATTATATTTTATTCATCTCTGTACCCCCAAGACCTACCGAAAGGTCCACGACATTGTTAAATATCCAGTAAATGTCTGTTGGGTCAATGAATGAATATTATCTACTCACATGCATATTTATATCCTCCGAACCACACTCAATCTCCCATATCCCAAACAGAAAGGGACCAGGAAGAGCAGCAAAGTTCTTTTTACCAGGGCCTCACCTATGTCTAGAGGATGCTGATAAGAATTATGGAACCAGCTCCCATGAGACACACCTGAAAGACCTGCAGGTGTTAGTCTGAAGGAGAAAAGACTCTAGAGTTGCTCAAAGGCCCTTCCAATATTTGAAAGGTTGTCATGGGAAAGCAGGGGTAGACTTGCTATGTGGGGAACCCAGGGAGAGAACAAAGATCAGGCAATAGAAGAAATTTAGGAAGCAGATTTTTGCTTTGATAAAAGGAAGAACTTCCTAGTAATGATTTTATAAGGGTATGTGCTGCCTTGTGAGGTGGTAAGGGCCCCATGACTAGAACTATAACAAACATGAAGCCAAGTCTACATTTTATCAGGAGATGCTACGACAGTTAGCGAGATTGACACATAGCATCCCTTCTAATGCTAAAATTCAAAGGTTCTAAATTACATTTATTTTAGACCCAATGCTCACAACTGGTTTCAGTCTCTCCTAATTTCTAACTGAGAAAATAAAATAGTAGAGAATATTTATTAAGCATCTACTATGGGCCAAGGACTTTACATATATCATTATTTAAATATTTACAACAGCTGAAGCAAGCATTTCTATCCCTGTTTTACAGAAGGGGAAACTGAGGCCCAGAAAGGAGAAGTAACATACCCAAGGTTATTTGGCTAGAGAATAGTAGACAGACCCACCAGACTCTAGAGCCTGTGCACTTTCCGCTGTGCCCTGGTTTTTTGAGTATGGGCTCATTTGTGTGTTAAACATTTGCCCTGACACAGCACTGTGTGCCTGAGACTTTGAGAGAATCTGGGTGTTCTGTACTATCTCCAAGTTCGCATTCTTTCCATTTAATTCCAATAGATACTCCAAAGTATACCATTCCCATCTTCCAACTTGGTTGTGTCCATCAAACTGGACCCGGTTCCTCACAGAATGACAGTCTTGAAAAGGACTTAAGTATCAATCATCTTCAAGTCTCTTTTTCTATAGATTCGGAAACTGAGGACCAAAGAGTTCATGGTCTAGTAGGAAAGTAAGACCTATGAATCAACAGTGCTAGTAGAGTATGGTTAAGAGTTATGACAGTGAGAAGGAGAGAAGGTTACTGGAGGATATACTTGAGCTGAGACTAATTTGAAAAGATTGGTAGGAGACAGCCAGGAAAAAGATGGAGAAAGCAGGGGCAGGGGACAGCATGCCCAGGGGCAGGGGGCAGCATGAGCATCCATCCCTGGAAGACAGTAACTGCCACTCAGTTTATAGCCATCTCTTCCAGGAGGCCAATGGTTGTTGGTGTCAACCTGAGTTGTCAATACTGCTTCTAAGTGGAATCTGCGTTCAGATGCATAGAGGACATCTCCCCATACCTCCGGCTGAGATTCAGAAGTCATTCAGGCATCTGAAAGTTTGAGTGTGTCTGTTCTCTGCCAACAACAAATGCTATTAAAAAAGACAGGACCCAACCTTCCTTAGTCTGAATTCCCAAAGTATTTAAAATCATATTGAGCCAGTACTTGGTTATTTCCAGAAGCTACATTCTGGCGTCCTAAGTAGATGTAATCTCCCAGAGGTTGAGAACTCATCAGGTGGCATCAAGATGGCAACATGCAAAATACTAGGGCACAGCAGGCATACAATATAAGCTTGTCAAACTAAATGTATTTCTCAATGGACCCTAAGTTCCTTAGGGCAGGGACATGGGTCTTGGTATGACCAACGTCTGGCACATAGTAGGCTTTCAATAAATCTATGTTGAATGGATACATGAATTAATTAATTCAATAAGCAGATGAATAATAACAAAAATAGTTATTTTTTTTTAGTGCTTACTATGTGTCAGTCACTGAGTGCTTTATTTCTCCCCCCCCCCAGCTTTATTAAGGTATAATTGAGAAATAAGATTGTAATATATTTAAGGTGTACATCATAATGATTTGATATACATATACATTGTGAAAGGATTCCTCCCATTAGTTAATTAATACATATTTATCATTTTGGGGGGGGAGGTGACAACATTTAAGTTATACCTGAGTGCTTTACTTCTATCATCTCATCTCCTCCCTAAAACAATCCTATGTGGCAGGCATTATCACTGCCATCTACAATCAAGAAGACCAATGTCCAGAGGTCTCAGCTCCCAAGGCACGAGTCCATCTGGCTGCAAAGCCCATACAGTCTTTAATAGCATTTCCTGATTTCAGAGAAGATATCAACCGAACTCTTCAAGCAGACGTAACACAACGCCACTGTCACTAGGGTAAGGCACATGGAAATTCACAAAGTACACACCATGATTTCCTGCAGTCTCCTAAGCACGAAGGACCAGCCACACTATTTCATAAAGAAAGCCAACCAACCAATTCTCAAAGAAGTTTTTTTTAACCTCTTTTGGTTTGTTCTATAAAATAAGTTGCTCTAAATGACAGCTCTTACACATTTCAATAATAAACCTCAACAAATGAAAAAACGGAACTAATTTGAACCCTATTTTTCATCTGTCTATTCAGGAAAGAAAGGCAATTCATAAGATAAAAAGTTAGTATCAAGTGTTAGTTAAAAAAAAAAAAAACTAAAAGGAAATAATATTCTAGGTGATGTACTGGGGACAATAGACCCCTCACAACCACAATCTCTCCTCCAGCATTTATTCACACAAAAAGAAGTGTTCAGACTGATGACCCTGGGCAATGAAAGATTCTTCATTGAAGCAACATGAAATTAAATCACATCCAGAATATTTTACAGACGGGAAAGAATAGTCACACATTTGAAAATATTTTTGACAAAGATTAAAACACAAAGAGGAGGAATGTGGCAAACATCCAGCTAGCCAGAGAAATGAACCAGAATTCTTAATTCGTGGTTGCCTTACTCACACATGAAACAATGGTCTAGATGTCAGAGAGACAAGACTTTCTGCCCAGAATGGATGTGAAGCAACAGGTGATTCCAGAAATGCAGCTGACGTTAGATGAGGGTTTAGCAATAAACGAAGAAAAGGTAGAAAAAGTTTTCAGGTTAATACTAATTACATACACTGTAATTAGCCTTTGGGCAAAATGAGATTGTCTGTGGGTGAAATGTCTGTGGGTGAAAGGAACTGTTGTATTTAGACACTAGACAATGGCTTCCAAAACTCCCATCAGAACATGCCCACCTGTTCTTATGAAGGGCATGTGGGAGGTGCCTGAATCGTGTTGGGATTTAGATTAAATGAGATAAGTTATGTGAGATGGCTTGGCACAAGGTAGATGCTTCACAAATATTAACTGAATAGAAATCTTTTAAAATTTCCTTTATTCAGGGGCGGCCGGATGGCTCAGTTGGTTAGAACACGAGCTCTGAACAACAGGGTTGCCGGTTCGATTCCCACATGGGCCAGTGAGCTGCACCCTCCACAACTAGATTGAAGATAACGAGCTGCTGAGCTTCCAGAGGGGCGGCTGGATGGCTCAGTTGGTTGGAGCACAAGCTCTCAACAACAAGGTTGCCGGTTCAACTCCCGCATGGGATGGTGGGCTGCGCCCCCTGCAACTAAAGATTGAAAACGGCAACAACTTGGAGCTGAGCTTCGCCCTCCACAACTAGATTGAAGGACAACGACTTGGAGCTGATGGGCCCTGGAGAAAACACACTGTTCCCCAATAAAAATAAAAAAACAAAAACAAAAAACTTCCTTTAGGACTTTGAAAACCTTTGTCAGTGTGTAATTTCTGAGCTAAGGGCTTGGTGTTCTCTAGTCTTGGTCTTACGACTAAGAGCTGTGTGTAATGCAGAGATGAAAACCCCCATCCCTATCATCAAGGAGTTCACTGATAGTAAAGCACCAGGCATGAAGCTCAGGACCATGGTCTGACAACTCAGTTAGGTTCCCACAAATGGTAGAAAAGAAATTCCCCAGACCCATGAAAAAAAAAAGAAACAAGAAACAAAAGTTTCCCTTTTCATCACCATTCAGCTTACAGGTAAGAAATAAGACAAAATAAAGAAATAAAAACCCAAGAACAAAAGAACTCATGCAGAAATGGGTCTGTAGGGTAGGAATTAGGGAAGAAAGCCATCTTCTTAAAAGCCAGCTCTTAGTCGTAAGACCAAGACTAGAGAACACCAAGTCCTTAGCTCAGAAATTACACACTGACAAAGGTTTTCAAAGTCCTCCTTCATATTTGACATCCAGTCTTATCTCTGTACAGACAAGTTATTTATCTTATGGGTCTGTAGGGAAGGAATTGGGGAAGAAAGCCATCTTCTTTGATTTTTTTTTTTTTTTCAAAGCAAAGGGCTTTTTAGAGAATGACTACACCAAGCAAGTCTCATTCCAGTGAGTCAAGCACCTGGAGAGGTGACAATGAAAGAGTGCCCAAGAAGGTGTGTGAGAATCACAAAATGTAAATACCTTCTAATGGCTCAGCTCTTTTAGGCAACAGAAAATGAAATGTCACCCAGACGACCAGGAAAGCAAATGAACCCATAATTTAAATCATGTCCAGAACATGCTCAGTATTCAATAATTTTCAATACAAATGCTTAGCATGTGATGGGACTAGAGAGATGGAGCTACATAGCACCTTTTCTGTTTGACTTGGGAGTTGGTAAGACTTTCCAAGGCCTCCACTTGCCCACCCGTGTGCAGTAGAGGGAGCCACCTCTTCCTTAACAAGAGAGATGAGGTCATCAGGTAGGAACCATACAAAACTGCCTCCTTCCTTTCTACCCAAAAACTTACCCCTAATGTAGCACCACTCTTTTCTCCTGGCTTAGAATGTATAGTCCACACAATGGTGAAGGAAAAAAAGCTTCCTTGGGAATGAATGCTACATACCTGGGGTGCCAAAAAAATATATACACATTTTAAGAGATGTTACCTATGTATTACTTTTTGAAGTTGAATTGAACTACGGTAGCAATGTGTAGTATGACGTTTGCTCAAAAGATGGCATTAATCAAATGAATGCTAGCTAGTGTCCTTCATTGTATTACAATTTTAATACCGTGTTTTCCTTTCTTAAAATGTGTATACATTTTTTTGGCACCCTTTGTATTATAGCATTCCTTTTAAGATTTATAATGCACATTAACACAGACTGAGACAAGTAGTCATAGAAAGAAACTCCCTTTTAACTTGGTTCACTTCAGTTTCCCAAACTCATTTGGTCACAGAACCCCTTCTAAGAAAACATATTACCTATTAAACATCTTTGGGAAAGACCTTTAGATAGGATTCCCAAATGAACATTACTCTTTGAAATAGGACTGAATACTGTCTCAAGATATAATTACCCTAAGGTGGGGAGGGGGCTGGGCCACCAGCTCTGAGCTATAGTTCCTGAGATACCAGAGTGGCCAGCAGAAAACAAGGAGACAAAGCCAGAGAATACTTCTAAAGTCTCTTTTCACTGTGATAGTCCATGATTTTGTTTCTCAGAAGATGTCAAATAGACTTGCTTCTGGAATAATCTAGTCACAGGATGCATAGTGAGGAGGGGGTCAGATAGCTTAGCCAACATACTTTCATGTTGGTACAATTTGTACAAGTCTGGTTCTAGCTCACTATGTGTCAGTAGTCAATATGTAGTAAGCTCAAGGAGTTTCACTAGAACAGGGGTGTCCAAACTTTTTTCAGAGTTTTTCACCAAGGGCCAGTACACAAACAGCGGGCCACTCACTCGAGGTGAAGTACGTATTGCCTCACCTGGTTTAGTTAAGTAAACTAAATATATTTTTGGAGTTTGCTGCGGGCCAATAAAAAAATGGATCGCGGGCCGCAGTTGGCCCGTGGGCCGCAGTTTGGACACCCCTGCACTAGGAGAACCAAAGACCCAGGGAAAAAAACAAAACATAATTGTGTACGGCTGTATGGACCCCCAGGCGCACACATGGATAGGTGCACACATACAGCCATAAGCTTACATGTTCTCCATAGTTAACTAACTAGGCATATGACCCTGGGAGGCAGTATAGTGTTGAGGATAAAAATAGAGGCTTTGGAATCAAACGAACATGGATTCAACTCTGCTTGGCCACTCTATTAGAACCTGTGTGACCTTGGACAAGTTACTTAACCTTTCTGAGCCTGTTTCCTAACCTGTATAATAAGGCTAATAATACCTACACCTCACAGAATTGCTGTTAGAATTATACTATTGTATATCAAGTGCTGTTTGGAGCATTATTACATATATTGATGTCAATGATAATCCCATCACTATCCCTATTTTACAAATGAGAAAACTGAGGCATAGAAGGATAAGAATTTGTCTGTTATACAGCCAGTAAGTGGTGAGTCTAGGATGCAAACACAGGCAGTTCTAGCTGTTAATCGCTAAGCTATCCTGCCTTGCACAGCCCTGGATTATAGTAAGTCCATGATATTTGTCTGGAAGACACAGGCACACATACACAAATACACAAACTCCCTACACCTCCTTTTCCTCTCTGGCTTTTAAAATAGGCTGTTTTTCTCATTAGTTTATTACATGGTGCAGTTCAAGTGGGCAGCATGCAGACATCAGCCTCCCAAACACAAGGATCCTATGTGGCTGCTCAAGGAATAGAAGAACAAATCCAATCCTGAGAAATGTTAGTTCATTCTGAACGATGACTCACAACCGCTATTTTCACAAACAGCCTGCTAATTAAACTTTCTTATGAACTCTACTAACCAATTTTTCCAATGCATGGAGGAAAAATCATTCATTATAGACCGGAATCTAAAATCTAATATTAACAGCACAAGTAGGATCTGTGGCATTGTAATTTGATCAGCTTGAGCATTAATAACAGTTAGACACTGATGTCTGAGAGAGTTAATCAGCTTTTGTTGAGATGTACGTAGATAAGTGAACAAAACATCTGGGAGGCAGACTAGGAAGCAAAGCTAGCTTATCACAGGGGGTTACTATTTGCTTTACTCTCATAAATTCCCTGCTTCTAATGTCCTATCTTCTAGGTGACCATTATAATATCCTGAATTGATACAGCAATTAACAACTTACCAACACATTAGCAGCTCATCTGATGTCACAACACATAGTAAGGTGGAAAGAGTCTGTGTTATTATCCCCATTTTATGCACAACAATCTGAGGCACAGAATAGTTTGATCCACTTAAAGTCCCACAGCTAGAGCTAGAGTGAGAAATTGGTGGATCCTTCCATTTTTATAATGTTGCCACTCATAAAAGTGGCTTGATTTTTAAAAACAATCTCAGAAATCATCCTGACATTTTCAAATATTGAACCAAAAGCTTTCATTTATAATCTTCCAGAACCACTAAAACTGTTGTTCGTTATTACTGTAGCATTTCTGAGGCTTACAGGAATACATTCTACACAGCCATATTCACAACTCAGGATGAAACAGCGAGAGTGCGGAGAACCCCTTGTGAAGGTCTCTTGTCCCAATTGGCAGCCGCTTGTGGTTGGACAGACATGGGTACAAAGACAGCTTGGCCACTTATCAGCTGTGTGACCTCGAGTCAGTCACTTTAAAACTCCATGAGCTTCGGTTTCCTCATCTAAAGAACGGGGCCACCATTACCTCTTGGGGTTGTGGTCAGGATTAAATGAGATAAATAAAAAGCAACTGGCATCTAGCCGTGCTTAATAAACATAAGTTCCCCTTCCACTCTCTGGCCTTCTCATATGCTGTCTCCTACTTCCTATTTGGAATTACATAACTGAAGACCGAACCAGGAGCAGATATCGACTTCCCTTTCTTCTCTCTTTATCCATCTGTTGGCCCCAGGATCGGACCCTTGGTGAGAAGGGGGAGGGAATTATGAGACAAAGAGGCCCCTCCCATTTATAGGTTTCTTTAGTTTACAAGTGCCTTCACATGTATCACCTGGTTTGAATTCACACGTACCATCCAAAGAAGGTCGGTAAGGATTTATCTTCTTATTGTATGTTAAGAAAATGGAGGTCCAAGGTGATAAAGTGCCTTATGCAAGGCCATGCACACACCTATTAAGTGTGTATCTGAGTGGGGGATGGGGAATGGCACAGAACTTTATTGAAGTCTGTCTCACTTCTGGTTAGTTCATTGCACTGTGCCTAGTATTTCTAGACACAGAAGTATCTGGGTTGTGTGTGTGTGTGTGTGTGTGTGTGTGTGTGTGTGTGTGTTCTGGGGAGTGTGGGGCTCTCGGATAGTTCTCTCTTTTTGCACTTAGAGGGTGGTCTGTCTCATTGGAAAGGCTCCACTGACTGGTGAGGGGAACTGGGAAGAGAAAAGATGGCTGAGCCCTAAGTCCAGTTTCCAGGGTCAGGACCAAGAAGTGACAGTGATATTTGATTTTCCTGTTTATTGTCCAGCTCAGCGTCCTGGGCAATGGGGAACCTGCCAGAACTCACTGGAGTAACCCTCCCCAGGAAGACGGAGGCAGAGGACTGAAGTGCCCAACCTGGAGATTGCAGCGGGAGGGGGAAGATTGAAGAGACTCAGTTCAGGGCAGAAAGCAACAAAGCCCACTTCAAAACACCTCCTTTGGCACACTGTTTACACTGTATGCTAATGAGAACAGGGGCTCCACTCAGGCAGCTTCTCTGTATCACTGTGAGCTCTGGCTATGAAAAACAAGTCAATCAATCCAACAGGGGTTCAAGCAAGAAAGATGAGAAAAGGAAAATGCTATGTATGTGGTCTCAGGCTTCATATCCCATACTGCTTTATAGCTGGCAACTGTCTCCACAGTCAGAGGCCTGGTGGGAAGGCGGCTGGGGCTGGGATCCTGGTTATCACTTGAGAATGGAATCAAGGTTGTCACCATCTAGTGTTCCTTGATATGAAGAAAACTCAGGCTAGGCGGTCTGTTTCTTCTAAGACAAGCCACCTACCCTCATTAAGTTCATGAATTTTCCTTGTGGTCTCCTCGTACCATTCTACACCCATTTCCTTCTACCTTGCTTAAAAACAAAAAAAAAATCTATGGTTATTTTAATTTTAGCTCTTTTCCATATTGTCTTATAAGCCGATCAAAATCCTTTTTGGATTAAATGGCTTATAAATAAATAAGAAGGCAGAAAGAGAAGGCAGGACATAAAACAAGCAACGAAAAGAAAAAAGAGAGAAGAAAGAGCAGGGAAAATAAGAAGCCAAGCGCTCCTGACTCAAGTCTTTTGTCTGCATTGGTCTCATCTCCAAAGTGAGTCCAGACATTGCCTCTACTGCCTACTTCGACAGGGTCAGAGGAAGTACTGAATATAAAAGCCTTTGAAAACAAACATGAAGGAAAAATATTGGGGATTATTGAGTAGATAGTCTCTGCTCATACCACCAATAAAGTGATTTCATTTGATTCAAGATATTTGTGATGAGAAATTCCATTAGGGGCCATAGGAATTAGAATCATTACCCTAACTAGCTGTATCCACTTAACATTGATGGGGCCTCCCATTTTATCAGACATCCAACTACAAAACAAGGACCAAGCAGAGAACCAAACCTGTAAGTCAGCATGAAATTGAAGTGGGTGGAAAGAGTCACTGAGAGAATATGTGCCTGACCTCAGCGAGATAAATAATGCTTCTCAAATCACAGATGCCATTGGAAGTCTGCAAATTGCCTACCTCCTTCTGTGTTAGGTCAGGTTATTTATTAGCAAAGTTCTTTATTCTGTGTTAGTTCAGGTTATCTGGAGTCAGACAGACTTGGGTTAAAACCTCGGCCCCTCATCTTTTTAGCTGTGACCTTGGATAGCTTCAGGTATTTCATCCACACAAAGCGGGTAGTAACACTTACCCACAGGGTAGTCCTGGCTGTTCTAGTCACTATCCCTTGAAGATGTCTCTGAAGCTTGGCTCAGCTGCTTCCTCTACATGAACTGGTATCCAACAATCTACTTTCTCCTAAGTTCGAGGCTCACTCCTATTTGACACTTGCTCTGAGAACCCTGGTCCACTGTCATCTTTTTCTCCTTTGAATACCCGTAGCTGATGTCGTCTTCATCTTCATTTAGCAGAGGCAAAGTGGTAAGGTAACCGAAAGACCATAGGTTTTGCCATCAGACAGATCTAACTAACTCCGTTCTCCAGCTAACTATGATTTGACTTGATTTAACTTGGCTTCCTTATCTGTAAAATGGGGATAATACTATTGATCATGCATAACTGATACAAAGTTTCAATGAGATAACATATATCATGTGCCTAGTATTGTAGCTGACACAGAGTAGGCATTCCACCAAACCTCCAACTTCATTCCATTGTTATGAGTCCTTTTGTGTTATCTTTCCAATGACATTAAGAGTCAGGGTGAGAAAGGGTGAGTTTGGGCCACGGTGAAAAACAACACAAAAAGTCTACAAAACCACAAAGGTGGATGTGTAGTGATATGCATCATAAGCAGGGTCCCAGCCCCTTCCAGATGTGCAGGCTGCTGTAGGGCCCCGTAATTTGTCCTGGCTTCCCCCACTCATTGACCCTTTAGCAACAACATGTGGGCACAAACTATGTCTTATCCTCTTTGGCTGCCTCACAGACCCTGATGTAGAATTTAAGAGAAGAGAAGGAAAGGGAATAACTTTTATTTGGTCTGAGAAAGCAGACACTAAATAAATACTGTTGGCTGATTGAAAATGTTTTACAAATATAAAAGCCTTACACAAATATATGGTCTCTATCTGAATTTATCTTCTCTCCAAACTAGAAATATCTTCTTCCATCAAAGCTCAATTTTGGGACTATAGAAAAAAAGAAAAGGCAACTTAAAGATATTTCGTTCTTACAAGGAATAAAGACAGATACAGAGTTCACCATTTAAGAGGAGTAAAGAAGACGTGGAAGGGGGGCGGGGGAGCAGATTGAAAAAAGAAATCACCACTACCACACCTCACAGAAGACAAGAAAAAAATGAATTTCCCATTAACACATTTCAGAAAGCACTCTCCTCATAGCCTGAAGCTGATGAATTACATTTTTAGATAATGTGTGGAAATTTCAGTTTGACATTACCTTCCTGCTTAGTTCCTAGTCTCAATCAACCAGGTCATTCTACAGAGAGAGGTGGGGAGTGAGAGAGTGAGTGTGGTGTGGTGTGTATGTGTTAGGGGAAGGAGAGGACACAGGGTGAACAGGGAATTGGTCTTACGAACCAAACAGTCAGCTAAAGTACAGAAATAGAAAATCCTTAAAATACCCAGGCCTGATTCACATCCTAGGTAAAAATCCTTTGAGACATCTCTCCTGGGATGTGAGAATACTTTCCTATGGTTTTGAGTTTGGAAGCAGGGCAGAATTGTCTGCTTTGGAAGGGAAGAAGAAGAGGAACATAGCCAGGGGGCAAAAGGAAAGCATACCTGGTCTGTAATCCTGACTATTACCATCCTGGGAAAAAAACTGTGTTAACAGAAGCAGAATGAATCTGCACAAACTCTAAACCTCACAGCTTCCTCAATTGCCAACCTGTCCTAATTAGAAAGGATTGGAGGTCTCTGATTGCCCTTTATGGGTGTATAAGAGGCACAGTGATTACATGGTTTACTGTTTGCACTTAACGTTCTGACACTCTTCAAGTACCCCTTAATAAGGCAGACCTCGATTCTCCCATTTTGCAAGCCCATTAGGCTGCCAAATCTTCTCCATACCTAAAAATTTTCCATTCACCCCCAACAATAATCAAACCCTCTTTGCCCAACACATCAAAATTTACTCTTCTGCGTGGAATATGAATAAGATGACTGCAGCGATGTGATAAATAAAATGACAGATGCAAATCTACCTGATTTTCCTCTGAATTCAGGAGAGACACATTGCACTGTACCCAAGCACATTTTTAAAATCAGCAGCAAAATGTACTGATAAATGCTACTATTTCCTCTACCCTTCCCATTACTAACGAATATTCCTCTGATGTGCATGTAGAAAAGTTCATTTAGCTAATCAATATCTTGGGATTTTCTTGGCTATGCATAATTGAGGCTGGGTTTTAACTATGCTTAAATTTAAGGCAGCATCCAATTTAATACGGTGCTCGAAAAAAAAAAAAGGAGAACATAGGAAAGGGTATTTTGTGAAGAGAGAAAATCTGAAGTTAAGAATCATTCCAAATCTATTCTTCCTTGTTCAGGTAAGCAGTGACCTGTTTAATTAAAAAACAAAACAAAACTGGTATTTATCATTTTTAAATGCATAGTGTGCTCTTTTCCAAAACAAAAGATTTTGAACTCTAATTATGTTTTCCCTGGACTACAAGTTGTCATTCTCTAGGTAATATAAGCTGAGTTGGTTTGTAAATGGGAGAAGTCAGGTCAGTATTTTTAGGGAAACTGCCAAAGATAAACTATAAATTGGACAGCTCACAGTTAGTCAGAGAGCCCTGGGTTCAAATGCCTACTTCCCTATTTGGAAGCTAAGTCATCTTGGCGAAATTACTCCATTGTTCCTTAGTCCAAGTTTCTTCATCTGTAAAATAACTGTCTTGAGAATTACATTAAATTCCATCTACTGATCTCAGCATAATGCTTAGCACATAGTAGGCCATCAATAAACATTGGCTATTATTATGAATCTCCAAGAAATCCCAATTTACTACTTTTTTTTAGTTTTAATCTTTCTAATTGAGTTATAGTTGACATACAATAGTATATTAGTTTTGGGTGTACAAACAGATTCGATACTTTTATACATTAGGAAATGATCACCACAAAAAGTCTAGTTACCATCTGTCACCATACAAAGCTATTATATTATTGACTATATTTCCTATGCTGTATATTACATCCCATGACTTACTTATTTTATAACTGGAAGTTTGTGCTTCATAATCCGTTTCATCTATTTCACCTGTCCCCCACCTCCCTCCTCTCTGGCATCACCAGTTTGTTCTTTGTACCTATGAGTCTGTTTCTGTTTTGTTTTGATTTGTTTATTTGTTTGTTTCATTTTTTTAGGTTCCACATATAAGTGAAATCATGTGGTGTTTGTCTTTCTCTGACTTAATTCACTTAGCATTATACCTTCTAGGTCCATCCATGTTGTCACAAATAGTAAGATTTCATATTTTAAATTGTTCAGTAATATACCATTGTGTGTGTGTGTGTGTGTGTGTGTGTGTGTATGTATCACATTTTGTTTTTCCATTCATCTATCAGTGGACACTTAGGTTGTTTCCATATCTTGGCTTTGTAAATAATGCTGTAATGAACATGGGGTGCAAAAATCTTTTCGAATTAATATTTTCATTTTCTTCAGATAAATTCCCAGAAGTGGAATGTTGGGTCATATGGTAGTTCTATTTTTAAATTTTTTGGGGAACCTCCATACTGTTTTCCATAACGGCTGCACTAATTTACATTCCCACCCACAGTGAAGTAGGGTTCCCTTTTCTCCACATTCTTACCAATATTTTTTGTTTGTTGTCTTTTTGATAATAGTCAGTCTGACAGATGTGAGGTGATATCTCATTGTTGTTTTATTTGCATTTTCCTGATGATTAGTGATGTTGAGCATCTTTTCATGTGTCTGTTGGCCATTATATGTCTTCTTTGGAAAAATGTCTATTTAGGTCCTCTGCCCATTTTTTTTATATTGAATTTTTTTATATTGAATTATGTTAAGTTTTTTATATTTTATATGTAAGTTCTTTACATATTTTATTTATTAACCCCTTATTGGATATACTGTTTGCACCAATTCACTTATTTAAATGAGCTACTATTTTTAAAGTATTTAATATAGTACCCAGAATACATGTAAGTATACACAAAAACATACAAAAGCTGCTGCTATCATTTTTATTTGTCTTTGCTAGGTGCTGTAAGAAATTATGCCAATAAACTCACCTTAGGGCCGAATGCCCATTTCAGAAGTGAATTCAAAGCACTTTGATATTTTAGGAGCCTTTTATTTTTTATAAAGTTATCTCAGAAGTAAAACTCAATCAAATTCTCATAGTGTCCCCGTAAGTCCAGTTCCTTAAAAGCGTATGAGGTAATGTAAAACGATCCACAGCCCTCATTCTCCTCTCCGTCTTCAACCCAAGAGACTATTCCATGTAATCCTTCTGGCCTCAGTGCTCCCACAGACTCTCCTTCCCACTGCTGTCGTCCATGTCCCACATCTCAGCTACCAAGAGGGACACACAAATCCAAGGCAGAACAGAAGTTACCCAATGTCATCAAATCAAAACGGAGTTGGTTTCTTTAATCAGAGATGTGACCCCAGATACAAAGGCAGTGCCAGAGTTTTCACCCTGATGTCCACAGGACAGGAGTCAAGGGTCTTTTTTTGGCTTTATTCTACTTTTTCCACTGAGTGATAACATTAATGAAGCCACAGGTGTGTTACAAAGGAAGAAATAAAGAGATGAGTCAGAGGTAGGGACTAGGAAATGCTGCCTTTGTCAGTTGGGGTACGCCTCTAACCAACTTACTAATAATTTTTTGGTCTGCTTCACTTCATCTGGCAATGCTTCTTCATCTTAGATACACTACTGCTTCCACAGAGGCACATCCCGGCTCTCCTTCCTTTGTCCACATCACAGAAGGATAAAAAAGGGTTTCTGTGCTTAGACTGGACTTTCAGCTCGATTCCTTTGCTTTTCTTCCCTCTACCTAAATCCTAACCTCATCTTTTAAACCTCCCCCAATAGCTCCAGCTAACACAGACCTCAGCCTTTCTCAACCATCCACAGCCCTGTTTCATGTACCAGCCATTCCCTATATTCAGTTTTAT
The DNA here is from genome assembly GCF_004115265.2 of Rhinolophus ferrumequinum. NCBI lineage: Eukaryota > Metazoa > Chordata > Mammalia > Chiroptera > Rhinolophidae > Rhinolophus > Rhinolophus ferrumequinum. The sequence continues at coordinate 35,781,465 of NC_046292.1, read as the reverse complement.
ACTTTATAATATTCAGTTTAGAACACGTTGTCCTCAAAACCCCCCTTCAGAGCTCTCATTTGCCTAAAATGGATACAAAACCACTCTTAACAACTATACTTCATGGGCACATGGAGAGTGACATTAAGAAAAAGTATAATTCTTTTTTATCACTGTAATGCAAATAATCACACACTCTAGACAGGCAGATCAAAACCATTTGTTGTATACTAATTGATTTCTGGGAATTTTTCTTTGTTTTTTTTTTTTTCCTCCTTTCTCTATTTTCTCTATTCCTTTTGGAGAGAGGTGATAACAAGATAGACAATTATAAAAATGCAATTCAACATTCCAGCTCTGCTGGCCTAACTCTATCCTGCCTAAGCCATATGCTTTCTCTCCTAAAATACTGATCATCTAGGAACCTGGATTCAGTAATGCAATTTCAACGATGGTAAAACAAAAAGGCAACAAAATAAAAAATAAGAAACTGCAGTCCATGGGAATAATATAATTTCTACCAAGGGTTTGGTGTTCTTTGCCTGAGTTTCTAGGTTGCACGAATCCTTGAGGACCACAGTCCACTTCCCTTTCTCTCCAGCAACAGAGGTTGCAGGTGGATAAAGGAGAAAAATAAAGGACATGGCTTCCAGTGACATCACGTGTTCACAGCTGCACACAAAAGCAACTTGGGACACATGTTTTTCTCTCCTGAGTACCTAGATTATCCTGATAAGTGTCCTTTCCCAATTGGAAAAAAAAAAAATCTAATATCTCTGAGAAGATAAGTAACAGAGATGTCCAAAAGCACTGTAAGGGAATCTTAAATCTGGCACTTGCAATAAATTTGGCTCTACTCTGAAGGCTGAGTTGTATCCCCAGAGGAAGATAAATATTGTTATCTTTGCCTCCTGTTCTACACAAGAGTCTTGTTTAAAGCCATAGTGCATACTAGATAGACTCTCCAGAGGATGGCCAGCAACTACTCAGAGGAACACAATGTTTCATTGGGTTATGGGATGAGGGTTAGGCAGGGATCTTCACTCAGCACAGGCAGGGGCACCCTGCACATGCTTCTGGATAAGATCATGCTTTTGGAAATGGGGGTGGGGAGGTGAGTCCCAGCTTCAGCACCTGCTAATAACTGCGCTGCCGGGGCAAGTTACTTAACCTCACTAAGCTTCAGTGCTCTCATAGAAGAAAACAGAGGCAGTTCTCAGTGTTAAATAAGATATGTCCAGTGCTTAGCAAGTACCTGGCATAGAGTAAGTACTTGATAAATGATAGCAATAATGTCCTCAGCACTGCAGCACTTAAGTCCATGCCTAGATTTCCTCTATGTGCTGTCAAACACATGGACAACCCACAGGCAGGAGTGAACCTAGCCTACTGGCAATCCATCAACAAAGAGTGTCTCTCTCTTTCTTTCTCTTCCTCTCTCTTAATATCTATCTATCTATCTGTCTATCTATCTATCAATCGTCTATCTATCTATCTATCTATCTATCTATCTATCTATCTATCTATCTATCTATCTAATAACCCTAGAACCTTTGAAGGGGATCTATTACATTCTCTTAGGGAATGGTTTGGTCTGGAAAATCTTAATCTTGAATTCTTATCTCTTTGCCACTTCTCACTCCCCAACCCTCCACCTGGATATTTAGAACTCCTTGTAAACTTCACAAGATTGAGATGCATTGAAATCTGTAGGAGGTGTTGAAGAGAAAAGGGGGGACTGGAATGTTGAAAATCAGGGCAACAAAAATACCTATGATGTCATTTACCCTGACTTCTGAACCACCAGCAGCAGCCTTTCAACTTGCCTGGTGTGGTACCTTACCTCTCCCAGCCTGTGTTATCACTTACCCCAAATGTCGGCCTCGGAGGGTCTTCCATTAGACCGATTCCCACTCCCTCCTCATCTCCCCACAGCCCTATCTCTCCCTTCTTCTCTGACTTTTAGCGCAGCCAATTAAACCTGAACAACGGGGAGATGGAGGAAATATGCTGCATCTATGGAATGGTACAGCAGGGACCAGTTTCACTGTTAATTTAAAATGCTAGAATTAATTAGGTAGTGTAAATGAAGAATTTAATAAGCACTCTTTACAACCACAAGTTCTACTTTTATTAAACACTGCTACCAAATGAGGGCAAATATCTCTGGTCTCTCTCTATTTCCTAGCTCATACCCATAAGTTCTCTGTAAATAAAATTCTTTTTTTCCTTTGCCTGAACTTTAAAACAATGCATAATTATAAATTTATGCCTGAATTGTATTTCTGCTTTCAACCCATCAGCTTCTTCTTTAAGCTCAGATGCTACCGTGTTGCCCAAAAATAAGACCTAACCGGACAATCAGCTCTAATGCACCTTTTGGAATAAATATTAATATAAGACCCGTTATTATATTATGTTAGATAAGGCCCGGTCTTATAGTATAGTAAAATAAGACCAGGTCTTATATTAATTTTTGCTCCAAAAGACGTATTAGAGCTGATTGTCCGGCTAGGTCTTATTTTCGGGGAAACACGGTATTGTATGTCTTTGCTTGCGCTAGAGAGGGTGCTAAACAAACCAAAGTTGACAATTTGGTTTTGTATACCAAATTAAAGGCTGTCTTCAAAGCTGTCACTCCTATTCAAATCTACTCGGTGAATTACCAAATTAGCATTCTTTCAGTAAAAGAATCTGCTTGTTTAAACATGTATCTTTAGAAAACAAGGAACAACATCATGAATCAGTACTTCTCAAAAAAGCACACTACAGTTCTAGGAGAACTCTTTTGAAAAGGTGATTAATAATATTCACTAATATAGCTGGCAGAGTCCCTATTTAGAAGGTAAGGCTACACCAAAAATATATTTTCTATACAGGAGTGGGAGGAAAAATGATACGGTTAACTGGTTTTAATTTGGTTTGAATTATCACCCTATTATATAAAGATTATTCAGTAATCTAAACATTGGTTTTCTGAGAGTATAGGCAATTCTGTTAAAGAATGGATGAACCAGTGCTCTGGGATAAGATCGTCAAAGCCCAGGCCCTATTTGGAGACTTTGATAAAATTTTTCGGTTTTAGTCACTCTCCTTGAAACCTACTAACTATAGCTTTAATAATTATAGCTGTAGTTATTGAGAGACTGCTATGAAATAGGCATTGTGCTAGGCAGTATATATCCAGTCTCTTACTTAATCCTAGCAATAAGCCCTTTGAGATAAGTATTATTTTCCAATTTTACAGATGAGAAAATTATGTTTGGAGGGTTATATGACATATTTTTGGCAATTATTTTAGTTTTATGGTTTTGTAATGTATTTAATTTATATGGGGGACAAATTTACAAGTGAATTAGAAGAACTGGAGAATATATAAATAGCTACATGCACACATATACATTGGATTCTCTGATTTAAAATCAACATGATGTAGCTCCCTATTTTAATGATAGAGTTTTCTTATTTAGGCCAATTGGTCATCAATTAAACTGTCCAGAAAAAGGGAAATAAAAGCCAATACTCAAAAATGACAAATTCAATGAGGCAGTTATGACTTCCTTCCACAAGGCCACTGTTTGCCTCATTTAAAACCCTGTCTCAGAAATATGGAAGAACATTGGACACACACAAACCAAGTGTTTGAGAAGAAAAGAATAAATAGATAAAAACCCAGCATAAAGTATAGGGAGGGTGGAGGGCAGAACTGAGAACTAAAGAATAAAGGGAAGAGGTGGCTGATTAAGAATAAAAGGGGATAAAACCAAAGGGTTATTTCACATAAAGGAAAGGTGAGGAAGCTCCAAATTCTTCATCTGCTTTCCAGTCCTACCAATCGTAGTATGGCTTTCTGTAGTGCACACACATGTATTAGTTTATGACTGTGCTCATGCCATCCTTGAATGCAGGATCTACACTGTAGACCTTCAGATGCATTGCTATTCATGTGCATTGTTGCTAAGGTCTACAATCTAATGGAACAATGTAGCTGTGTATCCACAGGCTAGAATATTGAAGAAGAGCATACCTGTAATTTTGTCTCTCACGAGTTTGCAGGATTCTATTTCACCAATGCTCCCAAAGAGACTCCTGAATTCCTCTTGGGTCATATTCTGGGGTAAATAGTTGACTATGAGGTTGGTTTTGCTGTCATCTGTGGCCGCCCCTGTCTGCATGGGAGAAGGACAGTTTCTATTGTTGCTGGAGGGTCCATTGCTTGTATTGGATGTCGGGCCATTTGACACCTGAGGCTCCATGGTGCTAATTATCTAAACAAAAATAAAAATAATAAAAATAAACTTTTTGAAATCTCAAAGACATAATTAAAGTCTCTTTCAATATTTAATTTAATTTCATTTTTTGAAAAGAAAGGGAACAAGATAAAGCAAGATGGAGCAAAAGAGACTGGGTTGTGAATATAGCCAATTTAGAAGCATGTTTCAAACCAAAATGTTAAACTCCCCTTGCTATTTTTAGGCTAGCCCATGGATTTTGAACACAGACTAGAATGCAGTGGGAACTCTCCCATTATTTTGTTAATGAAAAGCTAATTCCTGTTTTCATTACACAATCACTCTCAGAAATGTATACTTAAGCCACACCAAATTATAATTAAAATGTAAAGTAATAATCATGATTAAAATTATAGTTCCATTAAAGCTGAAAAAGCTAAATATAGAGGGCTACGCTCACAAGATCAAATACAGTACCTGTTTATTAACTATCTCATAAAGTAAAATGACATTAAATTAAGTAGGACCGTTCCATATGGGAAAGGTTTAGATTTTCACTGATGCTTAATCACTGATCAAACTTTGGATTTCATAAGCACATGCTAGGGAGCTACAAAGTCATCTCATGATATTTGTGACCCAGACACTTTGTTATGTTTCTCTTGACCTCTAATAAAAAAACATGAAGGAAAATTTCTCTCTAGGTCTCCACCTTGCGTCCAGCACATTCTGAGGCTGTCCTGTCACACATTACTCAAAAAGGACTTCCCCTGGATTTCCACAGATGTGTGAACTGTTCCAGACAGCATACAAGGGAATAAAGAGATGAATAAATCTTTGTTTCTACCTTCAAAGAGTTTACTGCCTATAGAGGACACAGACAGGCAAACAGCCTGCAGAAGGACAATGGACATGTCGTGAAGGAGCAATTACCCAGCTAATAAGACAGGGCATTCAGGGAAAGTATTGAGAAGATGATGGCAGAATGAGGTTTTATATTGAAAATGGGTTTAAGTTCACAGAGCCAGGTCATGAAGATGCCTTGTATGGTATGAAACATGAAGGATCACAAAATTTCAGAGTCAGAAGACACCTAAGGGAATGAAATCTAATTCAAAACTCTCACGCTTGAGACGAATTCCAGATAAATCCAGCAACTTAAGTGGGGAGAGTCTGGGCCTGCACTCAATTTTCCTGGCTTCAAATGCAGCCCATCAGTCCCACTTTTCCATCCTGTCCTTCCGCCATCCCTTACTCCTTCATGATATGGCTTCCGTCTTCTCTGAAATTGATCCTAAACTCCTTAGAACTGGAATCCCATTCTGCCGTTGACTAGCTGTGTGAGGTGGAGAAGAAACTTGAACTTGAAGAGACTTGGTTTTTCTCATTTAAAAGATGCAAACAATGCTGCCTGCCTTGGTAGGTGGTAAGAAGGATCTGATGACATGACGTATGTAAAGCACCTGAATAGTGGTGGGAATGTAACCACAATCACTGATATTGATTAAAGTCACTCTGCCAGTCACTTTAATAATTGTGATGTGGCTTTTCTTACTGACTTTTCACAAGAAGATAATAAGACATATTCTAATATTCTCCACGTTTTACATATGAGAAAACCAAGGCTTAGCAGACAACTGATAATTAGTAGCTTACATTATTATTACCATTTGGCTGCTCAGAGAATTTCAATACAATATACATGTAATGAAGTATACAGACCTTAAGGGTACAACTCAGAGAAGGTTTGCAAAGTGAATACAACTCACACGTGAGGAACCAACTTTCAGGTCACAATGTAGAACACGTCTGGCACCCCAGAAGCCTTTCTCGTGTCCCCACTATAGGTTACCTATAGTATAACCACTATTACAATAGGTAGCCACTATTTTGACTTCTGATCCATATTTGTTTTGTTTGTTTTTGAACTTTATATACATGGAATCACACAATACCTACTTTTTTATGTCTTTTCCTACATTGTGTCTGGGTGTCATCCATGTTGTTAGATGTAATGGTAGGTTGTTCTTCATTGTTGTAGAGAATTCCATAGTTTGAAAATACCACGTTTTATTTATTTTTTCCTACTGTTGATGAACATCTGGGTTGTTTCCAGTTTTTAACTATTATAAATAATGCTTCTATGAGTATTATATACATGTTTTTTGGTGTACACACACACACATTTCTGTTGGGGAGTCGATTTTGGGGATCATAGGGTATGTGTATGTTCAACTTTTGGATACCATTAATAGTTTTGCAAAGTGGTTGTACCAGTTTACACTCCCACCAGTAGAGTATGAAAGTTTCAGTTGCTACACATCCTCATCAACATTCAGAGACTTTTTTTTTGTTTTTTATTAATTTATTTTCTTATCTGAAGCACAGTGGTATAGTAAAAAAAAAAGAATGAGTTTTTAGTCAATGCAACAGATGACTTAAAATTCTAGTTTTATTACTTATTAGCTGTGTGATCTGAGGCAGGTTACCTCAATACTCCAAGCCTCAGTTTCCTCTTTGTAAACTAGAATAAAGCTTATCGTGCAGGGTATCTTCAGAATGAGAGATCACATATGTATTTATTAAGTGCCTAGAACATAAAGTACCTAGAGACATCACAACTATTATTCCTCATCATGACTTACATAGGTGAGTATTACTCTAATTGCTTCCTCTTCTGATGATCGCAAATGGGAAATGAATAACCCCCTGCTCCCCCAAAAAAACTCAAGAGGAGTCAGGGAAATAAGGCATATTGAGGCTGGCAGGGAGCTTCTAAGATTCTTCACCATTATGCAAGTAACTTTAATCATATCACTGGAACTTCCTTCTTGGCTTCAGGTCAACTATAAGATGCTGGAAGGCTGGTCCAGACAGGAAGTAGGAAGCAAAGAGTTCCTGAGGAGAATCTTAAATCAAGCTGTCCTCAGCACTGACAAAAACTACACCAAGAAAAAACACACACAAAAAAAGCCAAAAAACTGTACTCAGCTGTTCTGCATTTGAGGCAAGGATCCAGGAAAAAATGAGGGCGCTGTGCCCAGGGGAGGGGGTCTTGCTAATGGAGGTGATGCAGAGCATCACAACTCCTGGATCGGGGCAGGTGTCTGTTCTGCCAAGCCGTCCAGCCTCCTGGGTCTGTGCAGTGACTCCACTTGCTGTGTCGTCTCACTGCTTCAGTGAGTCAGGTGTCCAGGCAACAAACACACGGAGCACTGCCAACTTGATAAGTAACTTGAAAAACAGTTTATCCAATTCAAGAGGTGTGGCTGGCAGAAGCACAGAGCTGCCCAACTACTACATTTTGTTTTAATGGCAAAAAAGCCAGTCCCATTATCTACAGAACACCTTCACTGCTCGCCACCTTTCTCTCTCTGGTTACCCTTCTTATGGTTCCCCCACAAACACCTAAAAAATATCCTTCATTGTGGGAGCTTTTTGTGTGTTAATGATGGAGTACAAAGAAGAATGTAAGTCATACCTAAGCACGTTGAGACTCTGTGGGACCAAGCCTTTTAAAGGTCATCTGACAGTCGGCTTCATCTTTTGTTCAGTGGATGCTCGCCTCACAGATACATGTGGTGAAAGCCAGCCACTTGTCCACGTGAGTATCTCACAGGTCTCCCTGCTCCAGAAAGGTCTAGGAAGTATCAAGTCTGCAGCAAAGTAATTTGAGTTCCTTAGTCAGCTTTCTGGATCTCCTGACATCCTGTGTGGATTTCCTAGTGTATGTTGACTCCTGGAGTCGAGCCCCATCTGTACATCACACAATCTGAATTGGGCCCAAACCTCGGCAAAGAAGCCATGAGATGAGAGATGCCATGGTTGGTGCTGAGCTACTTCCGCTGCCCAAACCTGTACATTAGGTCAAGTCATTCTCGTCTGATAGAGATGGAGCTCACGTGGCTCTGCACACACACTACACAGTTATCCGTTTGTGTATTCAAAAAGAACTGATAAGAATACACATAGGCACACACAGAATTTTCTCAACAAAAATGTGCAGTTCTAAAGTTGAGAAACATTTGCAAATGTGTTAATATACCTCGTGTAACAAGACCCCTCACTGGTCTTAATCATGCATCCCAGGATACAAGACAGGCTTATAAAAAGAATCAGAAACGTAAAAGGTCAGAATTAAATCTGACATGCAAGTGAACCAAGACAATTATAAACCATTACTTGGAAAATTAGGGAAGTTGCCAAGATATCAACTTATCAAACCCAAGAATATGAAGCGTTTTAGGGTGACATGCTAGATCTGAAAGAAAGGACATCTGTAATCTATACTTGTGAAACAGACCAGAGGTAGACATGGGTTAGTAGGAAGGATATCCTCTGCAAAATCAGAACACTTGCTTCCCCAGCCTGGCTTTTGATATTTTAACAGTACGATTTTCATTTCAAATAAATATATTAGTTATTCATGTGTGCATATATATTTTAATGAAACATTTTGTGTGGGCCTCACAGCCAACTTTGCAGCTGACCAGGTTTCAAACCTCTGACTTGCCCTCCTTCCCTCTTCTGAACAGCAATTGAGAACACAATTATCCTCAGCAAGGAGGATAGAGCATTGAGGAGGTTCAGTTGACTTCAAACTCTAATGGTTGCACAAAGCACCGCATTAAATCTTTTATGTTCCTGTGATATATTTTAAGAAACATTATACAGGCAGAAAATTTCAGGGATAAACTATTAGAGCCATGCACAATAACGTAGGCACTCAAATCCTGTCATTGTAAATGTCGATGGTTTGAATGACTAATTACTCACACTCAACACATTAACTTCACCCCTCCCACCACTCTTTTCTGCAAAATACACAACAAAAGCAGGAGGGAAGGCCGCAGACATGCAGCTGCCTGATCATCACTCAGGGTCGTTTATCTCTGTGGAGAGGAAGTAAGAAACAGAGGCTGCTGGGTAAGCCTCTTTCTCCGGGTGCTCCTGAAAAAAAACAAAAAAGCCCTTCATGGCTCTCTCTGCCCGTCATGGATCTCCCTTGCCACAATCCTCGGTCTTTCCCATTGGTCCCAATTACCTGTTCAATCACATTTCTCACTATTAGCCACCCACGGCATCTGTTACACTCTTTCTGGACATCCCAGGTCATATGCACATAAAAAAGGGTTTATTTCTACTCTGGCTAGATCTGGGTATGTTAGATGAATAGAGATGGAGCCCCAGTATGCCAGACACTGTGCTAGGCCCTGGGCATACAGAGATAACAAAGGCAAGGAGCTGGCCCTCACTGAGTTCACAGTGTGGATGCACGACAGATATCAGAGAATATCAGGGACCACAGAGTCCAATCCCATAATTTCAATGATAAGGAAATTGAGGAAAGGAAAGGGGAGTTAACTTGCCCAAGGTCACACTGCTAGTTAGAGGCAGAGATGGGACTTGAGCCCAGGTCCCATCTACCTCATTTGAGTATTCTTGTGACAATGCCAACATGGATGAGGGTTTACTTCTTTTTTTTTCAGGGAGGAGGTGAGGGATGGCCATATCATAGAAATGCACTTGAACAGAAGTGTGGAGATGTGTTCTACCTCCATACTTTTCTGAGTATAGCACTGAACAGTTCACAAAGAATAATGACCTAAATAAACTCTGAGCTCTATGGCACAGAGACCACATCTCTTTTGTTTATTATAGTATCTCCCATATATAGAAAAAGGCCTGACAATTAGTAGGATCTGGATAAAGGACTATTGAATGAATGAAAGTCCTTGCATGTCCGATAGTTCACTAGATCCCTTAAACAACTCTGTGAAATACAAGCTAATAAGGTATTAACGTCATTCCCTTTTTACATAAAACCAGACAGAACACGTATTGAGTATCTATTATATGCCAGGCATACATTTGGATATTATTTTAAATGCAGAATTTAAGAGGTGTTCGTTCAAGCAGGAGGGCAGAAACTTTGGCTGACATTGACTCCCTAGAGAACCTGTTGAAGCTTCTGTTCTTTCTCCCCAGAGAAGTATATATGCATGCAACATTTTACATATACTAAAGCCAATCTTTCATCTCCTGATTGAAATCCCCAGATTGATTCTTCCCAATCAAGCCTGAGACATTTTTGGAGCACCCTTGTGTAGACTAACACTCCTTTTACTTCTTGATAGGAAAGTTTAGAACCCCACTCCTGCACTTTCCCACTTACCCACCCTCCGCCCCACTCCTCATACAAGGTGGGGGGAGAACTGTCAGTTGAGCATGCTGGCAGCATTTAACCCATTCTAAAATTCTAAAAATGTACTTGAGTACTAAAGTACTAAAAATGTATTTAAAGCCCCCTTTCATGTTTCTCCCGTCAGCTCATGAATTCCTTCCACCTCCCTTTGTCCCCACTCTTCACAAGGTTTTCGTTTGCTCAAGTTTGGGGGAAATCCGGCTCGAATTACAGGGCTAATCCTCACGACTGAGGACAGAGTCGTTGTCATGTCCCCCCAGAGCCACATCACAGGGGCTACCAGAGCCCCTACTCCAAGCCTGTAAGCCACACCTATCCTGTCTCTGCTCTAGTGTTTTCCATAAAAATGACAGTCGGACAATAAACTGTAAAGTCTTACATTTACATATCTTAATGTAGTTTACACTTTCAGGATTTACTTCACGAGGCAAATAAAAGAAAGGTTACAAGTTTACATGACAAGAGGCTGCCCTGCTGCAGAACTCACTCACTACTGACATGCATCACCCCAGAGCCCAGTGCAGGGCCCTGTACTCCCAACACGGTCCTCTTGGCAGTTCTCGGCTTTGGTTTTCCAGGGGAAAGCTGGCCTTGATACGCGATTCAGGCCAACGGATCAAGAAAAAAGAACCTGAAAGGTCACAGGAATATGATGTTTCTTTTCCAAATACTGTCCCCTTTACTTTGAACACCCTCAAAATGTCAGCATTCCTAGAAACTAGAAAGATGCTAAAGAAATGTACTGATTGCAAACATGTCTCAGGTGTGAACATCTGAGACACACACATATTTTATTAAATATTTTAAAGAGTATTTAAAGGTGTTTTCTTTTACCACATTGGAAGGACTTCTCAAAATTTATGTATGAAGGCTAACCCTTATGTAATAGAACAAGCGCTCCCAAGAGCATGAAGAATAATGTTTACCAAGGGCAGTCGCTGAATCAAACCATTAAAGAAATAGATTTAAATTATTCATGAGAACAAAAATAAAAGTCCTAATTCTCTTTGTAGGCTTTTCCCACTTAAACCTTATAAAATTCTGACACACAGTATGTTAAACTCTGGTGGCACAGCCCAGACTACTGCATCTCATCCACCTTTCAAAAGTCTGAAAAAAAAATCCCCAAAGTTAGGAAACCAGGCTCTGTGTTCCTGAAGATAGATAATATTTTTAAGAACAATTCCTCACTTCTCTTCTTGCTCATTGAAAGATACTAAAAATGTCCTTACAACCTCCCAATTTCACATATGGTTTGTTTGGCAGTTAATGAGTTCTGTTTTATTTTATTTTTAAAATTAAAAAAATGTTTTTTAAAATATTTTTTCAATTAAATTTATTGCAGTGACGTTGGTAAGTAAAATTATATAGGTTTCAAGTACATTTCTATAATACATCATCTATAAATTGTATTGCGTGTTCACCACCCAAGGTCAATTTTCCTTCCATTACCATATGTTTGACTCCCTTTACCCTTTTCTACCACCTCCCTCTCCCTTTACTCTTTGGTAACCACTAAACTGTTGTCTATGTCTATGAGTTTTTGCTTATTTGTTTGTCTTGTTAATTTGTTGCTTTCAGTTTTATATTCCACATGTGAATGAAATCATATGGTTCTTGACTTTTACTGTCTGACTTATTTCGCTTAGCATGATAATCTCAAGATCGATCCATGTTATCACATATTTCTTTAAAATTTCGGCCATCAGTTCATAAAATACATACTATCCCCTCCTTCTTTTCAAAAGGCTTTAATTCACTCAAGCCCCTTCAGGTTCATATATGTCTTCCTAAATGCAATGTCTTCCGGGTTATGGTTCAACTGGGAAGGAGACACATGTTACTAATGGGGCCCAAAAGGAAGGGCTGAGATCAATGATCTGATCACTCTAGGAAAAGGGGACTTGGGAATAACTGGCCCCCTGAACCAAATTATAGGTGATGACTCCCAAAGACCCCTGGACCAGGGGAATCAGGGCTGAAGTCTGCATTCATGTCCCCTAAAACTATTGGTACCAAGTTTCTGTAGATTCTGCTGGAAGGTAACTAGAAAACTCAAAAAAAATATTTAATTCCAACTGGGGAAAACGTGCTGACAGTTTAATAACACCTTTGGGCAGATGCACAAATAACCTGAAAGACCTATTTACTCTAGGAAGTTATGTGGTGATAAAGTCTCAGCATATCTTTCAAACAAGTGTATTCAACTCAACAGAAGTTTATTGAATGCTATTATAGACCAAGGCATTGTTCTAGGAGTTGGGGAAACAAAAATAATTTGGTTCCTGCCCTGGAGGGTTCAAGTTGGAGGATAAGAAGGAAGGTGGATAAACAAATAATTAATTAAAATAAATTGTATACATCAGCTTCTTTAAAGCAATCCACTCCAGAGTTTTTTTAATGACTCTCTCTCCTCGCCAAAAGCACACACTATAAGAAACAAACTGTTCTGATACTGAGCTGACAGTCCGGTTTCCGATTTGAATGCCCAGGTCCTAAACTAATGACTATTTGTAACAAGGAGGTAAGCTTGAGGCATTTCTCCTCTGAAATAGCATCTTCTTCACTGGAGATGAACATCAGGCATGCCAAAAGTATTCTCGGTGGTGGTAGTTAGGGCTTTTAAAAAATCACCAGCCACTGGAGAGAAGAAGAGGTATTAATACTTAAAATAGCAGGGCCAGCATAGATATGAAAAGCATAATCAAAATTTAATTTCTCTTAGGCATTATTCTCAAATTAACAGAAAACCAAATTTTTAATCTTCTTCCCCAGACACATCACACACACTTCTCCTCCTAAATAAATATTAGGCCTCCTTTATATCTTCCAGTATTTCTTTAAGGCTTTGGTTTTGGCCTAAAACGATTTTCTGGTATGCCCATCCTGGTAAAATCCCCAGGTATTTGGTGTTAACATACTTTTACAGCAAACTCTCCAGAGCTTAGGTATTGCTTGATCATCCAGTTCCTTATAAAGATGAGGTAACTTTTCCTTCACCACCCTATTCCCAACTCAGTCCTCTTTTCCAAAACGGCCACTAAATAAATACAATCTCAAACTTTCAATCAGCTTTCTTTATGAAAGGCATATTTGAAAAAAACAAATGTTTTCATTTTAATATAAATACAATTTTGTGGGCAAGCTCTCAGGCTTCCTGCAATAATACTATCTCTAATAAAAAAAAAATCAATTGGAAAACAATTCCTTTCCCATTCTGTCCCCTAAACCCCCAAACTCTGAATGTTTAATGTGGACAAAATAATCAAAATATCTAATAATCAGCTACAAGTACCTGTTGGGATGGGAACCAGTTGTGATGGTAAATACATTAACTTCATCTTCCATACAAAGAACATTAATGAATCATTTGTAAAACTGCCCACAGACTGATTAAGTCAGACTTGTCTTCTGATTAAATGCATAAATAATAGCCAATGGCACAATTCATGTAAACATAAATATTGCATATTTATAAAATGCCTGGCTAGTGGCTCAGAGTGTGAGCAAACTCACTGAGATTCAGCTGTAAAAGCAATGTGTTATTCTGTACCTGTATCATGATCTAAAGCATTGGGTTACATCTCTGAATTGGTTTTACCAACACAGATTAAATTCTTCAGAAATCTACATAAAATATTTTTTTATTTTGAAAATTAATACTTGCTTTCTTAACACAGCTAGAGTGGAGACGCGGAGGAGAGCGGAGAGGAATTGAGGGAGTCAGTATCGACAAAAACCTGCATACATCAACCCTTTCTTTGTTAAGAGGAATTGTACAATGCCAATGGCTCTTCCATTTATTGCAGTTCAAAGGAGAGAGCCTATCTGGAGGCATTCTGAAGCTGAAGATACTGAGTGAAACAAAACTGCTCTCAGCACCTCAAGGTATGTATAAGTAGCCATGGTAAATTAGACCCGTGGACCATTCACACGGCCTCATATTGTATCTCCATGTTCATTAGTGAAAAGATCCTGAACATCAGACTGCGAGGGTAGTTTTCATTTGAAAACTCTTTCACTTACTTCCTTTCTTCACCTTCTCCTTCTCCTTCTTCTTGACCTGACAGGAGAACTTTATCCTTCAAACTATCCCAGAGAGGTAGTTGGACTATTATTCCTCCTCGACACCCTCTGGGAAGGCAGATGGGTGCAGGTAAAACTGGACTCTGTCAAATCAGTGTTGGGGAGAATACAGACCTGAGTTGGGAGAAGTGTATCTGAATGATTTGTGGACAACATGTTTACAGGGGATGTAGAAATTCAAGGTTTACAACTGTCAAGCTTTAAGGTGCAATGAAACAGACTCTCTCATTGTTAATGGTGGAAATACAGAGAGTGCCAAAAAAAATGTATACACATTGTAAGAAAGGAAAAAACTATTAAAATTACGCTGATGGTAACCACTTTAAGCACCTCTTGTAATTGCAGAAGTCAAACTTGACTTGTATTCATCTTTTGTTATCAGTATATATTGAATATTACAATTTTAATACAGTTTTTTCCTTTCTTAAAGTGTGTATACATTTCTTTGGCATCCTTGGTATGTACTGACCCAAACTTTCTGAACATTATATTCATGTTTTTGGACCAAATGGTCCATTCTGAAGCTCAGAAAAAGAATCTAAAATTCTGTAGACCAAAAAAATATGCACAATAAGATGTATTAAGAAAACTGTATCCAGAAGAGTGAAAAAATAGAAACAACCTAAGGGCCTAACAAAGGGGATGACTAAGTAAGTTATTGTACAGCTTTATGATCCAGTATTCTGCAGCTGTTAAAATTATGCTTATAATGGGTTTTTATAACATAAGAAAATCTGTATGATCGATGTAGGAAAAAGGTGAAATAAAAATGGATTATCTCAATTATATAAACATGCACCGGGGGGAGGGAAAAATAAAAATGCTAACAATAAATGGTTAGATGAGAGGTGATTGTTATACTTGTCTCCACCTTTATTTTCTATTTTTTTGGTTTTTGTTTTACAATGAAAATATAGCCCTTTTATCATCTGAAAGAAAGTTAAGTTTTAAAAAAGAAAGAAAATGTCAAGTCCTTCAAACCAGCTTGGAGCCACAGAATTAAACATGATTCCATCTCCTCCCAGAGCCTTTGTGCAGGATCTCCCCTTGACCACACTGTTTGTTCCCGCGACAGTAGAAGACACATAGGAGCCCAAATGAATAAAAATTGCATTTCTTGAAACAGTCTCTGGTTCAGTCTCCCCTTCACCTAAATCACTGTGTATTTGCAAGGTTACAATCTAAGTCTGCCTCATCGCCTGGCAGCAACCTTCACAAGGACAGCAAGGAGAGAAGATGATTTATAAGAAAACCATTCCCTGGATCAGGGAGTGAAAAGTACTGATCCGTTCTAAAAGCTCCTGCTGACAAACTCTGATATTATGAACATTCTGCACTTGGGCAAAAGCTCCCACTTTTCTTAATTACATGGTTTGAGCAGGAGCCTGCTTTCACGATCTGCCCAATCACACAACAGCCATTTATTTTCCCAACTGCAGCTGCCAAAATTTCCCTGATCTCTGTTCTGTGCTCCATCTTCAAGGGCATCTTGAATGTATGACACTGTCAAGCAGCATTCCATGCCATGCTTTTTAGGTCTCTCTCTGTCTCTCTCTGTCTCTCTCTCTCTCTCTCTCTCTCATTCTGTCTCTCGCATAAGGAGATCCTCCTAATACATATTCTTTTAAAAAATAAATCTCATGAACAAGAAGTAAAGTGGAGAGGCAAATAAATAAATAAATGAATAAATAAATAAATAACAAATACCAAGTATCAGAATCTTTCTGTTTATTTTGAGGCAAATGCTTTATTATGACAGTGAACCACTAATATTCTCTGTCCTCTGTGTGATGAGTTTGCTTTTGTTTTATGGACTTTGCATCTTGTAATTCATTGGGTTCCTTCTTTGCAACATCGCTAGGAAACGAGTGCCCCGTCTACAGCCTCTGTGAGTAAAGGAAGAGCCAAGGCCCCACTGCACACGAACTTTACGCCTAAATTTATCTTATTTTTAAATTTTCTTAATTTTCCTTCACCTCAACTTCCTCATTGTTCTATTTTTAAAAATCTCCTACTAAATGTATTTTTATGATTTGCCCTATAACCATAGAAACTTTTAGATTAGAACAGAGAATAAATAAATATTTTGGTCTTTACAAACAATCTTTTATCTTTTTCAAAATAGGCTTTTGAAATCTCACTACTTCATCGTAATTGGGCAAGAGTCAAATTGGCATTTTAAAAACTCAGCAATACTTTTAAAATTCAGTAATACTGTTAAAAACACATGATAATGCTTCCAAATTTTTACTTTTATATTAAAATTCAAACTGTATAATATATAATTCTCAAGCCTTTTCAGGACTAATTTACTACACCCCTAAGAATAATTTGGATATGATACTTGTATATCCACTAAGATATGGAAAAGAGTTTACTTCTTTGAGTAGAGCAACCACGTCCTTTGAAATCACAGATACAAAGTAAATTTTCTTGGCAAACTCTTCTAACTCGTGATACATTCTTTTTATCCCAGAAATTTACCTTTTAAAAAGTGAAATGCTAACAAATACTCAGAATCAGCTGTTGTCAAATTAGTGCAACCTAAAATTTCTTTAATACAGGTATATTTTAAAGCAAATTATAAGTCACAATTTAATAATGATAATATAGTGCTTCATTTGAACAGCCCCTAACCACAACTGAAGTTAGTTTAGCTCTTAAAAGAAGAAAAGCTGTACAAAGGAACAAAAGCCAAGCTAAGTTCCTTAACATTAATGAGTTCCTTTGATGGGCCAGAAATCATTATGCTAAATGCCAACAATACCAGGAGAGAAAAGGGGTTCCTGCCTGTAAAGAAGTAAATAAATAGTAATTACTATATAGTGTCATAAAATATGGTAATGGAGACATATATAAAAGTGCCTATCAAAGTCCCTGCTCAGAACATGGCAAAGGCTCAATAAATAGAGATCCTGTGATAAAGCTGATTAAAAAGTGCTCTGCGTTACACAGGAAAATGTTTAGGCACACAATTAGCATTACCTCTTTCCAATACTACCAACAGTTAGTACATAACAAACAGTGATAGGTGTCTTCATGTATAGCACTTAATTCTCCCACAACTTTGCAAAGTAGGTAATTATCACTCCCGCATTTACCGCTGAGGAAACCTACACTTGAAGAAGTGAAGTCACTACACGTGATGAAGAAATGTGTCTTTGGTCACTGTCCACTGTCACTCAGCCAGACCCACAACTTGAACTCAAGTCTGAAACCAAATTCTCTGCCCTTTCCTAAACCTTCAGGTCTGAGGAAAAAGTTCCCATCACCATAAAATGCAACCCAGGAGTAGTAGAGAAAGTAAATGATCTGATTAAAACCACTCTAGGCTGTGTAACTGATATGAGTCAGTAAATACTGACGAGTAAATGGATCATACAGGAAGATCTTAATTCAAAATTCTACATAGTGTAATGGAAAGAGCATGAGGTTTGAAGTTGATCTGATCTGGGTTTGAAACCAGCTCCAGCCTTGACCTTGGTTTAGCCACTTAAGACTCTGAGATGCAGTTTAAATTTATTCATCTGAAAAATTCAAACAGTTCTATCTGCCTTGCACGTTTGATGTCAAGATTAAAAATAACAAATTTAAGGCATCTGGCTCAGAGTTCGGCATGGGTAAGTACTCCATACATATTCATTCCCCTTGTCCAAAATGTAGCATTCTGAAAATATGTGTCCATTAAACAATGTGACACAGGTGGCAATGCTGACTAATTTAAGAGCTGGTAAAATTTATCCTTGGACTTTAATTTCTGAAGTAGAAAAGAATACTTAAAAAGGATACTACTCATCACCTATGTCAATAGCTATTTCCTTCATCTTCAAAATGCTTCACAAACATTAACTATTAAATTCTCACAATAATACCAGTAAGGAAAATACAGAGCAAAGGGGGAGGATTAAGTGAACTTAGAAAATGAATAATGAAAGCACTGTTTTTTAACACAAACACAATTTGTGCTACACAGTAGAGGAAACCCTCTACTGTGAATGGGTTAAAGTTAGATACTTGGAATATATATTATAAGCGCACTCATTAGGATTTCTGATTTCCAAAAAGGAAGCGTCTCTTCTTTTCATGGGAAATTTCAGTAAATCGTCACAGCGCCTTCTGTCTACTGATAGCAGAAGGCATTTCTGGCTTTCCGCATGGAAGAACAGGAGTTGTTCTTGCTCACCCTCCACCTGGACCCCTCCTTCCTTCCTGGGGACCCCTAGGAGCAGCTCCATTGACCAAAGGCACTTCAAAAGGATTTTCCAGGGCCCCTTCAGAAAGCTGTGGCGGGAAGTGCGGTGCTAACACAGCACGTGTTATCTCCCTGGAGAAATGAGATGAACTTTACAAAGCTACTCGAAAGAATTTATTAAACCACATGCTAGACTCAGGAAATTTTGTAAGCACATTCATACCCAACACCCCATTTAACCTTCGTGAAGACACTGAGAAGTGGGTGGGACTTGGCCCACCTCTCTGCCCCAGCACTTGCAATTACAGGTGAGCAAACTAAATGTTAAAGAGTAAATGGAGAGGAGAGTGACTAGCCTCTGTTCCCAAGGTGCAGAGTGGGATCCGAACTGAGGCCTTCCCGTCACTGACTCCAATCTTCCCTCTTCTCCACAACCTTCATAAGCCCTGGAAAGTACACCCTGCAGCCAGCAACGACAAACCAGAACACCCTTGGCTCTCTACTGTGCCACACTGGGCACAAGCACTCCTGTTGGCTGGAAAGCCCTCCTCTTTCACTATCAGGCCTGAACTGACATGCCCCGCTCCGATGCCCCACCTCGGCTCCCACCTCTGTCCCTTACATACGCTTCCATCACGGACATGTACCACACAGGATCGAGACTCTCTGTCTTCCTGTCTCTGTCTCTGGATTGTGAGCTCCTTGAGGAGAGGGACCGTGATTCATTTGTAATCCCAGGCGCCAGTGCACAGCTCCAGGTTTTGTTGGTAGAATAAGTGAATGAACGTAACGAATGGCTCTCTAGGTGCTCACCTGCTCTCCACAGCTAAATCCCTTTCTTGCTCTGTTTCCCACCACTCTGCTCCATCATAAACCTCTCTTATATCTCTTCTCCACAAAATCAGTTTAAACATATGAACACTTTCATCTTTTAAAGCTGTATTGCTCTTAATGTTATTGTCTTCTCAACTTCTTTTAAATTGTCTCAAAAGTCTGTACTTTTAAGGCCAGGGGTCTTCCACTTTCTGGGCAAGGCCTTCTTTATAGCCTCTGTTTCTTCACTCCCACATTCCTTCCACTTCTGATCTCAATTTCAGGCCTAAACTCATATTTCATTTTCACTTTGGGTCTGAATCTGGCTAAAGTCTGGAGCTTAAGAGCCCCACAGAACATTTCCACCTGTGAGAGTTTCTACAAGTCACACCAGCGAATGCCAAAGTCAGTGGGGATTCTGAATATTTTGCTGCAACAACTGTCAGAGCTGGGCATGCCTGGCATGTTATTTTTTTAAAACAAATAAGTGAATCAATTATCATGTAATTACTTCTACATCCATTCAATCCAAATCAATTCAAACACCTGTTAAAAATCTATTGCATAGCATAGTGGTTAAGAACACAGGCAGTAGAGCCTGAATGCCTAAGTTCAAATTCCTGTTCAGCTTTGTGACCTTGGGCATATTCCTTAACGAATCTGTGTCTCAGTTCCCTCAATGTTGAAAGGGTTCACAGGAATGTGGCAAAGAATAAATGTATCGTTATTGTTAGATAACTGAGTTCCATGGCATTGCATTCCTGACCTCTCAGAATTCAGTCTTGGGGGGAGTAGTAGACAGATCTATAAACAAAGCTCCAAAATGCATCAAGCCAAGTGCCATATTCTGCATACGTCCGGCAGTATGTTCCTTCCATATCATATGCCTTCCATGTCTTTGCATGTGTGCTCCCTCTCTCCCACTAACATTTCTTTACATGTACAACAGTTACTCCTGTAAACAAGCCTATGCAGTAGGTATCATTAACTCCATTTTACAGACACTGAAACTGAGGCTCAGACAAGTTTAGTGACTTTACCAAGACCTGACCACAGGTAAGTGGGGAAGGAAAACAAAACATCAATTTCTCTAACTCCAATGGATGAGTAATACACAATGGGAAACAGGATATGGGCTTTGGAATCAAACAGACTAGCCTTGGAATTCCAAGTCTGACATTTCCAAGGCATGTGACCTTGTGCAAGTTATGTAAGCTCCATGGTGCTTTTTCTTCAAAATGGGAGTAAAGATGCCTGCTTCCTAGAGTTGTTGTGAAGTTTAATGAGATAACCTCCCATTTTTGAGGTTGTGAAGTTTAATGAGATAACCTCCCAAAAAGTAAAATTCTTTTTGCAAAGCCTGACACATGCCCTATAAAGGTCGCTATTATTGTAACTGTGTGGTACAGAGAGCAAATGACAAAAAGGAGACTAGAAGAAAGAATTACTGAAGAATTACAGGTGAGTCATGGTGATCAGGAAAATTTTCACGTAAATACGTGTAGACATACTCAAGATTTTCAATGCAAAGTTACAGAACTGTGGTTGGTGAGCAACAGTAGTGTCAAAGCCAGTCTCTGTGACAAGAGGACTTTGGGTCCAACACTCCTCTTAAGGCAGGAGGTTAGCAGGGCACCTGATAGGAAACCATTATAGACAACTTCACCGATATCCAACTACATCATTCGGTTAATAATTAATTACCGAGCACTTATTAGGAGCCAGGCACAGCTATAAACCCAGTCCTGATTGTTGAAGTGGTGGTGAAACACAGACAAATCTACAATTTGTTATGCAGTATGGAAGACCAATGATGGAAGGAGGCTGGCAGTGCTGACAGAGGAGGCTCTAACACCCGGTGTGAGACAGGGAAGCTTTCCTGGACGAGATGGGCTGCCTCTTTGTCTCATGGTGAAGAACAGCAGAAGGATGTTTTGAGACCAACAGATCTTTGTGAGCATAGGTACAGAATAGTATGGTGCAGTTCCACAGTGGAAGATAAACGGAAGTCAGAAAGCTGCAGGTGGGAGGCCAGAAAGGAGGGCAGAAGCCAGGCCACAGAGGGTCTCCTGGGCCTGGTGAAGGTGGCTGGGCTTGGTCCTGAGCCATACATCAATTAAACAGCCATCTCTGAAATGGCACCTCAACTGTGTGCCTATAGCAAGTACACTGGTTCCCATGAAATACAAACAAAACAGCACTGAGAGAAAGAATACATTCGTTTTTTAGGCTAACAGCTGGATTTTCTTTGGGGCTCTATTTCTTCCTGAATAGATCATGGGTACTTTTAGCACTAGTGTAGTTTATCACCACCTCATGATATTGTTCCCCTTTTGTACTCTAAAGTCGTTTTAAACTCAACTCTGTTCGGCAAATGTTATTCTCCCTTCCCCAGCACAGTACCCTGAACAACTTGGTAAATATTTGCTGAATTGGGCTGGATTCATTGAGCAACCACTAAGTAAGGTAGTAACACTGTGCCAACAGCAAAGGCTGGGGCCCGGGGGTGAGAGGAGATAAAAAGATGAGTATCACAGCACCTTCACCTCAATAAACTTGAACTTCTAATGATAAAAATGAGAAGACACACGTGACAATCATATACATACCCCAGGGCAGACTGCAGAGTTTTGCATTTGGTCAGTAGTGGCCTCTGCAGGGGTTGGGAATCTGAATCCCACTCTCACACGAGACATTCAACTCCTTGAGGGCAGGGGGCTATGTCTCCTTTACTACTAAATCGTCAGAGACCACTAAATATTAAGGGCTCAGTACGTGTTCATCAAATGGATTTATTTAACCCTCACAACAATACTGGGAGGTATAAATCATTTTACAAATGTGGAAACTGAGGCTCAGAGATCACATGACTTGCTTGCAGTTATAAGGTTAGTAAGTGGTACAGTAAAAATAACAATAATAATGACAGCAATAATAATTATTACTTTTTAATCTAAGCAAGGCTACCCTGCATTTATCATTCTCAAAATGTCTCTGCCACAGGATTCTCTTCTCATACCAAGATGGAAATGGTCTCTCACCCTGAATGAAACGTGAAGTTGACAATTTGAGTTCTTGAGCTCTGGTTGGCTTTTCCCTGCTGCCAGTTTTAGTTTTTCCAAAGGCATTGAATAGCTTTAGGATGGATGGATCTGCAACATTGCAGGTAAAGACATTCTTTAGCATAAAGGTTCCCTGATACTCTCCCACTTCTTCCCCAATCCCCAGGTGGGAATTAACCCAATGTCAATTTAATTCAATAAATCTTTATTGAATACCTACTATGTGTCAGGCACTCTCCTCAGTACTTCCAAAATGAAATACACAGCAGGAAAGTCTTTGCACCTGTCCCCTTTGGATTAAATCATATCTTACCCACTTTCATGAATAGTGAAACCTAAAGGGCAGCTAGTAAACTATTTAGGGCAGAGACCAACTGAACCACTTATTTTTGTTAAGGAGTACAATGCTAACACATAGCAGGCATTTTAATACATTTTCATGGAACTGAATAAATCTTTTAAAATTTGCTCTGGATTTAGACAGAACTGAGTTCAAATTAAATCTTAGCCCAATCAATTACTGGCTGTGTAACCTTGATTTACCTTTAAAAACTTCAGTTAGATCATCCACAAAATAGGAAAATTAAGATTGTTCTAAGGATTAAAAGGGATGGTGTATATAAGGCACAGTGCCTGACTCATAGTTAGAGGTCAAGAAGTAAAAGCTAATTTCGTTACTTCTAGTCTCCCTTTTAGGTCACCTCCACTACTTATTGTTGTCATTATTATTATTATTTTGTAGGTTCAACTAGGTAGCAGGACCAAGAAATGAGGTTTGCTAGTTAATAAATATTTTGATTAAGAACGAGCCCCAACATATACTATACAGACAACAATTTTCAAAGATTTAGGATACAATGTTCCACATTAAATCTAAAGTAACCAGAACTCATCCTTTCTTTAATAATTTGGAAGATACTAGAGAGCTTGCATTGCACAGCTCTGAAGAAAGTTGACTTTTTCCTCCATTTGGATAACACAGAGTTCAATATTATCTACAGTAGTGTTTTTCAAACTTTACTGACCATGATCCAACAAAGCAAAAAAAAAAAAAAAAGTAAGAAACATATTGAACACAGCAACTTCACTCACAAATTTGAACACAGGTAACTGAAACAAAAGTTTCATGATATAATACTCACCCTTACCAAGTACCAGCCACGAATACTTTCTTTCTATTTCAGTCCATTCTAGCATTCTATTGTTTTAATTTTTTCAAATTCTGATCAAGACCTAGTAAAATAATTGTAAGTAAAACTAGAACCTAGTAATTTACTAATATTGTCATCTGCCCTGTTAGAATGTACCAAAGATGTAGTGTAACTGATCCTCCCATCAAGTTACGAAGTTGTATTCATTCTATTTTATCTATTAAGAAACCGAAACTAAGAAAGGTTAGGTGACTTGGACTAAATAGACCCCCACAAGTTGATGACAGACTCAAGACTCACAAGTATTCTAACTGTAGTTCAGGATCTTAAAAAAAATTACGACAATTCAATAAACAATTATTAAGTACCTACTATGTGCCCGGTATTGAAATAAGGGAGCATTTGACTTGATCTCTGCCCTCCGGGGCTCACAGACTTCCCGGGGGAAACAAGCATGCCTTGGTACGTGCACTTGGAAGTCTGAATGGGTACTTTTCTATTCTGGAGGAAGTAAGCTGATTCCCAAACCAGCACGGTCCTCTCTCTGGACACACATTATCTCCCAAAATAAGCACTGGTACCTGTTGGTGAGAGAATGCACCATACTCCTCTAATGGCACATTTCTTTACAATCTCAAAGAAAGTCAAAATGTTTCCTCCTAGTGCTTTCCAACACTGTAACCCTAAGAGCAATCCTCAATATCACTTCACCAACGAGCATCATCACAACAACATCACACTATGATCAGAAGAACACTTTAATGTCGGTGCCCTAAACATAACCAATATGTCATTTAGAAGCATCTTTAGGGTGACTTCAACTTCTGAGAAATCGTGATTTAATAAAGACAGGTCTTGACCCTGCAAAACAATCAGGAAACTACAGACTTCTGATCTAAGACATTCCACATAGCTATCAATTCAAATAAAATCAAAACCAAGTTAATACACCCTAAGCTTCCTAAACCATAACTTTACCTGTCTCTCTAGTTTTATCTTTGCATATCCTAAGCTGCATTTACAACAGACTATCATTCCTTAAGCAAGTTCTTATCTTCGTGCCTTTACTCATACTCTTCCCTCCTCATGGAATGCCCCTTTATTCTAATTTTTCTGCATACCCATCTTTCCTGGCTCCATTCAAATAGCATTTCTTCCATGAAGCTTTGTTTCCTTCCCCCAACAAGAATGAATGTCTCCCTCTGCTGTACACTGTACCTCCTCTGCCAAGACATATTTTGCAGTCTGCCTGTCATTGTCTTTACCTACTCTATTAGAATATGTTTTAAATACTGCCACATTCCAGGATGCACCTACAGTACAGTTTATATGCAATAGATATGCAGATGTATTTGCTGATACCACATTGAAAACCTTGATCTAGAAAAGGAATTGCTTTTGTTCCCCTAGAAAAGTAAACCTTGGCCAAGCTGGATGTATTCCCAAACACTCTGGAGCTAGGGCTTCTGATACTGCTAAACTCGTAACCGAAAGCAGGTGGCTGAGCTTTATTTTCTATAAAAAGGAGTTAACAGTACCTGCCCTAACTATGTTAAAGAGATCAAACTGGGCAAAATTATACAATGTTAAGTGAGTATGAGAAATAATTGCCATGGTCATTGTTCCATTACAAGCAGAATTGTGCTGGAAAGAGCTGAAGTTCTAAAAATACCAACTTGTTCCTCTGTTCTTTGAAAATTCACACAACCTGATAGTTTAGGAAGAGCACAGTTAAGACTATACCAACTGCAAGCCCATGTCTCCAAAATTCACTAACTAGAGACCCGTTTGAGAGTTTTTACTAAAACTCTTTTAAGCTAAAAGGCTTTTCCCCCTTCTTGCAGATAACCTTAAGCCAGAGGTATAAAGTAGGAAGGCACTGAGATTCAAGTAGTCTCTTAAATATGGATGAATTTTCAATTTTTTAATAATACAAACACTTATCTAACAAGCAGATACTACGAATATCCACCTGCCCACTCTTGCCCATTTCACCTGCTCAAATCCCTTACTCAATCATCTCTTTTTGGTCCTTTGTTAACAAGTGTGAGATTTTTCTAGGCTGGACTGTGTAGAAACATCTTCTCTACTGCCCTTTCTCCAAATTCAAGCTTTTTTTCTTCCTCAGATATATTTCTGCCCATAAAAACATACTGTGAAAATCAACCACAATTCTTTCAGAGAGCTTGTGCACAACACACAGGCTTCTTACAATATCCTTAGAACTTTGGTGAAGCCTTGAAATAGATACACATGGAAAGAGAAACGTTCTAGTGTCTGTTTCACAGGAAAAATGTTTTTCATGAAAGCATGGGGCCTGCAAAATGGCCCTTGGGGGATCAGATCAATTTAGAGCCCCTTCACTTAGGTTTAAGGCTAAAATTAAAGGAAAGAAAATGACTCCCCTTCACATCCTTTCCATGATCATATGAAGTGAAATTCAAAATCCATGACTTTAAAACAGTGTTTCTTATTCTATTATTTCTTCATCCTCACTGGTGACAACAACAGGTCCCAATTTAAAACAATTTGGGAGCTTATTTAATGTGCCCATTTATTCACCCCTTTCAGAGCCTTGGGGAAAAGGTACAAAGTGAGGCGTGGCCTGAGCCCCGTCCTGACATCAGCACTACCCCTTCCCAAGTGTGTGTGGTCAACAGCTGCATCGAAGTCTTCGCGGTGACCTGCCTCCTTTCTCTTTTATTCCTTCAGATACGGTAAGGAATCGAGGGCCAGGAATCGAGGGCCAGCACTCTGCTCACATCTCCCACACCTTTTCAGTCAATCCGATCACTTTTAGACCTGTTTGCACTGCCAAAGCCATCTATCATGCTGCCCGCCTCACCAAGCAGGAGAAGGAAAACTGATGGCAAGTTAGAAAAATCCCAATTAGCCACTTTTTGACTCAACCTCTTTATCACTCCTAGAGAAACAGAACTTCAAAATTCAGCCTACCTGGGAATGAAGACGGATAGAGAAAAAAAAAGTTGATGTGGTGAAGGAGAAAAAAATAGCTCCAAAGTAAGTTGGTTTCTGGGCCAAAGTAAAATAACTCACAGATCTATATCTATATCTATATCTATATCTATATCTATAGATAAGTAGGTAGATAGATAGATAGGTAGATAGATATAGATATAGATATAGATACATAGCGTTTACACGGTGGAAAGTTTATGAACTTAATTGTCTGACCTCGTGGTGTGTGTGTGTGTGTGTGTGTGTGTGTGTGTGTGTGTGTGCTTGTGTGTGTGCAGGAAAAGATGAGACCATATCAATTCAACTTAACCCCTTTTTATTTTCTTTCTGGTTGACTTCTGAATTTCCTAACAAACTCTTTCATGAAATTGAAAAAAACAGCACTGACTAAAATTAATTTTATGTCCACCTTTTTTCTCTTTTAATGACCAAATCCCAAGCTAATTATAATTCTGAAGGAGATCATGGATGTACCTTACAAAACCCTAGGAAAATGCAGAAAACTCAGTCACAAAATTCCAGAGAACTGTTGAAAAGGCACTGTGTGTCACACACACACACCGCTGCATGAGTTCTGGGGAGACGAAGGAGACTCTGGGGGAGCACGCAATGTCACTTCTCCCCAGGACATCCGGCATGGGCAGAAAGACTAACAGACTGAAAGAGCCCTGCTGTCCTCTAAGCACCTTTAATTTGCAGGTCAGGTGTGGGACGGGTGCCTTCCGATACTGTTCCTCATCTGGTCCTCACAGAGACCCTGTGAGTCGGGCATTATCATCCTCATCTTAAAGATAAAAAAACTGAGGCCCAGAAAGCTGAAGGACCTCATCCAACATCACCTAATGACTAATTGGAAAAGTTAGGATTCGAACCCAAGTCCACCTGACTTCAAAGTCCTTTGCACCTCCTGGCTTCTTAAGACAAAAAGCAGTCTTTCCGGAGGGTTGCCTGTACGCACACACTACGAAGGTTCTCCGAGGCCGGCAGCAGACTCGGGGCTCGGTGGCCTCTTCGCTGGCTCTGCCAACAAAGACAAAGGAATTGTGGTATCTAGTAGAAACAAATCTAATTTTTCTACACGTGTACAAGCCGATGTGATATGTTCTTAGCCCCATCTGCACACAGGCCCTCTGGGTCCTAATCACAATAACCAGGTTGTTTTCAGGATTAGAACCTTTTCCGTTACAGAGGCGATTAAAATATAATCAAGCTAGAAAGTTATCCTCCCCCAAAGCCACCTAAAACAGAGAAACTCCAAAATTAAACCAATTTACATATTTTAGTCCAAATTAAAAAGTAAAAGCTAAGGATTCCCTTTTAATATCCTGAATAATAAATGCACATTTATGTAAAGCTTCCTTTGGGGAACAGTTACTATGAGGACAATTTTCCCAATATTATTCATAAATATCACTTTTGTTTTGGTGTTACAGTAAGAATCTGGGTACTGTCTGTACCCAGTGCATCAACAGAGATAATTAATATTGAAGACATGTACAATATCCAGAATTTTCGATGTGTAGTTGGCTACATTACAAAAAATAACATAAGAAAGAATGAGTCAAATCTAGTCAAAATCACAAATTGCAGGGACTTAGTCGTTTACTCAATTTTAAGCAAGCACTTTCCTAATGAAAGTTTCATTAGTAAAGATCACAAGTTCTCAGGCTTTCCACTACAGCCTTTTAAATAGCACTTAGAGCTAAAGTTTATCATTAAAGCTGTATTTACTACTACTGTATGTTCAAAGGGGTCACTAGAAAAAAAAATGTTCAACTCAGCCTGCTATTTTTCATGTACAGATTAGAAAGCAAAACTCTAAAGTGTTTAGACTGGCAGTTTAGGAAAACGCAGACTGCTTGAGAAGCCATTATTGGTTATATCCCAGGGCACACAGGGGGTCATTGCTGTCTATCTATGATTCCCTGTACCCCCTGAGACACACACACACACACACACACACACACACACACACACACGCACGTATACACACACAGAATGCAGTATCTAAGTGTGCATGACAAAGTAACTCTATGATTTCTGCTCCACTAACAAACTTAGAGTTTGTACAGGGGTATGACAAGAGGGTCACTATTTTCTCAGGTCTTCCTGGGAGGCTGACCCAGGAAAAGGTATTCAAAAAACAATCTCTGTCAGAAGCAAGATCTTCCTATTTCTGTGAAATTAACAGGTTCTAGCCAAACTCCACAACCAGCTGACGGAAAGACGAGTTCCCTCCAACTGTCCAAACTTTACTTTTTCTTGAGAACGAATGTCTTGATACATGGAATTATTATAAACAAAAATGTCTAGAAGATCTTTTACTTCTATCTTTTGGAGCCATGCCTTGGCTTTTACAAATACGAAAGGAAAAACAGTTATGTATTAAATGCTCCAACAGATCTTTTCTCATAATTTGACGCAAACCTCTTTGTGTAACGTCCAACCTTAAAATCACTCACCCCAACTTTATCCCCAATCACAGGGACTTAGCCTCTAATTATGTCTTTTGATCAGTGTCAAAAGAAAAAGAAATGGTAACCTCGAATTCCACATTCCAAAAAAAACCATATAATAAATCCTCAAGAAACACATCTTCATCTAACAAAAGTGATAGCTTGCCTCTATTATGAACACAGTTGTCAAAACAACTTCAAGGGCTAGTTGTTACAGGAGAGTAGACAAATAGGAGGTAACTGATTCATAGAATGATCAAGAGCGGATTCAATGCCACAAAATGCAACGAGAGAGAAAATCTCCACACTGTGGTGTGTTTTTCAGAATTCAACATCTGGGCTGGAATTGTTTCTCTGCTTCCCTATATCCTGAAAAAAGAACTAAACTTCTTATTGAAAAAGTGTTTACAAATTACATTTTTAAAGCTTTAAAATGAATAATTTAAAAATTAAACTCAAGTTTAAATGCCATTTTAAAACAAAGAATCCAAGGGAAGTTATTTTCAATGAAAGACCTATGACTTGTAATTCTTTTCCATTAAAAAAAAAAATCACATATGCTAGTTTCCCATTTCACTTTTATGGTTAAACATAAGGCTTCCCCCAAACAACAACAACAAAAAACAAAAACGCAAGCACAACAATTACACTGACCTTATTTCTTCAATATTGGCACTGCTTCTTCAACCAAAATTTATTTAAGGATTCCATTATGGCATTCAGCATTTCTTGATCTTTGTTGAGGTAGGATCCATATTAAGGGGGAAAATATCCCTGGAGTTAGATATAATAAGGATCTGAATAATGATCTTCCCCAAAGCAAAAATAGTCAATTCTAAAATGGTCCGGCAAAAGGCAAAATCTCGAGGGTGGAGGGAGGGCATGGGAAGAAGCGAAAGAGAAAGACAGCGAAATAGAGAGAAAGCCGCCTGCCTATTAGGAGCACTGACACTGCATGAGTTATTTCTGAATGAGTGAATGTACAGGGAACAGCATAAATATTACCATTAAGCAGAGTGGATGTGAACATCCAAAGCAAGCTAGTTGGCTGACTGTTTTCTTATTTTTTGTTCTTTTGTAACAATTCCATTTCCAAAGTGCTTGATTTGTAACACTGATGCTCCAAAGCTATTGTGAGCACACTGCCTGAATACTTAATGAGGTAAACAACAAACAAAATGGCTCATCTTTGGTGCCCCCAGCTAGCATCCCAAACTGGATATAATTAAAGGTGTGAACAAGCAAGCAAGGAAGTAATGAACCTGCAAAGTCAAGGTTCTGAGAAATTATCAGGCATCCCGCACTGCACCAGTTCAAATTTATCACTCATTATCTCTTATACCGGCAAGGTACAGATACACATGTTGGTACCCTTCTCCACTCTTGTCCCCCGGCCTTTTTTCCCCTTTCCATTTCTAGATGGCTAATTTATGACAATTACTGCTTGTGATAACTCCCATCCACAGATCACCTTTCTTTTTACCCTTAAAAAACTGCTGACCTATAAAAGCCCTCGACCCTTAAAATACGCTGAGATTTTAAAAATACAAGGATGTTCCAAAAATACACACACACACACACACACACACACTCACGCATTCACACAAAGCATGAGATGCTAACATAGCTACCCTATCTCCACCTTGTTTTTACCAATGGTTAAAGATTAGGTTCAAATAGCCCTAAAGCAAAAAACAATTCTCCTTAATATACGCATACATTTTAATTTGAATCCAACCTCTTGATTGAAAGGGCAGCTTCTAGCTCACAAATATAATTATGGATTTGCACATTTATAGTTCTCAAGTGGTAACTAAAGAAAGGTGTTTGGTTACTAATGGAAGTCTGCAGGGCCTGGATATATCTTTTTGATGTAGTTCTCTTATTTTTCTAATAAGAGAACTCAGGGGTTGTGAGGAGAAGTCACATTTTATGGGAAGCCAATCCAGTTAGGTTTTCTTCCCATTTTTAGATGCACATATACTCGCAAGTATGTATATACACATTTGGTAATACCAAATAAGGAAAGCCTAAGACAGGTGCAGGATTCTAGAAACA
This sequence comes from Rhinolophus ferrumequinum, assembly GCF_004115265.2. Taxonomy (NCBI): domain Eukaryota; kingdom Metazoa; phylum Chordata; class Mammalia; order Chiroptera; family Rhinolophidae; genus Rhinolophus; species Rhinolophus ferrumequinum. The sequence continues at coordinate 35,750,252 of NC_046292.1, read as the reverse complement.
CACATGCTTCCATTGGTACACACGTACAGTCTTCCTCTCCTACATACACATATTCTCCACATGCCTCTCAAACGGATGGGAGACTGGATAGCGGGCAACAAACGGTTGTCCCCTTTCAAAAGGGAATCGGCCAATTCTGTTCGACATGTCGACATGGCCCATTGACTGGAAAATAGTAAGATAAAAGCTTGAGAATATTTATGTCCCCTCATACCCCCAAAATTCCCAATGACATTGGGAAAAAATACTGCATTGCAGCATTTGCCAGCGCATACTCATGTGTCTAGCATCTGCTGGCCAGCTCACCAACAAATGTACATACTAAGTGTCCAGGCATAGAAATTAAATGCTTGGTGGCCACAGATCATTGGAACTGATGAAGAAATTTGTCAAGGCCAAAGTACTTCTGTCCATGCACAATGACCACTATCAAGACCGCCATTTCTTACTCGCGGTACATACAGATAATTTGTTTCTTTTATTTTTTAATTAAAATAAGGCATTAAGACGCCAAGGGCTAATTGAAGCAGCATATCTCCTGATGGAAGAAATAGCATTTGGTCTACACATAGGAAGAGAATCCACCCACAATAAGGAAATAAGTGCAAAGGGAAGAAATCAAACCAAAGAAAAGGACTTGCCCTGAGGAAACCCTTTCATTGTTCATGGTAACTCTTACTTGGGAAAAACACCTTGATTCACCCACAAATTCTTTTAGAGCTATTGGACACACACACACACACACACACACACACACAGAAAGCAACATTCATGCAATGATTTCTAGATTTGAAATTGCAAATAGATTATGGCCAATAGAAATGCTAAGTTTAAAATATCTGAAGTCTAACATGTCCCAAGCCCTATTTTAAGACTGAGTTTAGAACCAAAATGCAAACGCGTATCTCATTTTCTTTCTCTTTCTTAAAAAAAACACAAAAATTCTATTGTTATTACCTCATAACAATCCGGGTTTCCACTCATAACAAAATCCTTAAATAATCAAAGGACGCAGGAAAGGTTATAGGGAGAGAAAAAAGTTTTAAGGCTTTGGAAAACTATCAGACAGAAGCAAGTTCATCTATATTTGGTCAGAAGGATAACTTGAATGAATGGCAGTTAAGAATGAATGGACTGAGATCATACATGAATGATTAAGTTGCTTGTTAGGTGTTTTTTATTATTAAAATTGTCTTGTAAATCAATAATTTTCAAAGGAATTTTTTAGCTATTTCCCCACTTATGTTCACTTGACTTTCAAAATTTAAATATTAAATGATTTAGCCATCGTATTACAATGAGATATATGGACATCCTGATCATTAAAACTGCGACGAATATTTCTGTTTTTTACAGAAATATTTCCGATCAGATTTTCCTTTCTTATTAAATGCACACTCAGCTTTGTGTTTCCATAAAGGCACACCTCCACATGCAGGTTGTAGGCATTAATATTTTTAAGACAAAGAAGCGAGAAAGGTCAGCAGTAGAACCACGTGTTTTTTTTTTTTTTACAACCCACGCTAAGCTGCCAGTTCCTATAGAAATTCTTTTCCCCTAACTAAAAAATGCTGGAAATTCTCAGAAAAAAAAAATCTATATTAGATAATAAAAAGCTATTCTATTTTTAAAAGCGATATATGCATTTACACACTCAAGATATGAGAGCAAGATTCAAGTGTATGACAAAAAATATCACTTTATTTTCACCTCAAGAGTCAAAACAAATTTCTTAAACTCCTCCCCGCCCCAAAGAAGACAAAACAAAAAGCATCTTCAAGAAAAAGAAGAATGGGGGGGGGATGGTGATGGTCTGGAGATTTGCAAAGGAGAGAGTAAAAATTAAGAGTACTTTCAATAAAGCCAATTATATCTCCTAACCTTTTAACATATTTTAGTATTTTTTAATCTCTCATTTTTGGGTTTAGAATTAGCTGCCTCATCATGTATCAAATTTGTCTCTTAGGAAGAAACCGTAACAGATCATCTTTTGGTTGTTTTTACGGTTCCCTCCTATTCACCTAAATACTATACCTTTCTGTTCTTCTGGTACCCACCATCACGAGAAAAAGAGACTACTAGTAAAGCACACTTAGAGAAAAAGAGAGAAATGTCTGTCACCCAGTGCATGCATGGGTTCCAGACGCTTAGAGATACTGAAAAAGAAACAAAATCAGCTTTTAACTCAGTTTATTCCAAGACTAGAACAAGGACCAAACACCAAATGCAAGGCAGTGGTTTGCAAGGGTGCAGCCTCATGGATCCTGTGGCTAGAGATTCAGAGAAGGAGGCAATGCCAAAGGCTAGAATACAGTTTTTCATTTATTATTTTTAAAAGTAGTTTCTACTCAGAATATAAAACAAGAGATACAATGAAGTTCCTGGAACGGTAGTACTATCAACATCTGATTTAGTCAAAATACCAATTATCACCTACCATAAAATCATTGCTTAGGGTAAATCTATTCTACCTATATTTCTCTTATGGATGGATATTTGCTGGAAATTTCTAAGAAATCATTTGCAGAACCTATCAGCTGTGGGAGTTCACTATTATGCTTCCGTCAACTTCATTCAATATAATTTACATTTTTTTCAAATGGCCTCGTAGGATTCCTTGCTATTTTTCACACGTACAATTTCACAGCAGGGAAAAAAGGAAGAGAGAGAGCGGTGGGGGGGGGGAGGGGGGAATCTTCTCTCTCTGTTTTATAAACCAAAAAATAAAAAAAATAAAAAAAGAATAAGAAAAAAAAGAGGGGAGACAGAGCAGATGCTTAAAAATAGATTTCTAAAAATCACTGTAAAGCAGAGTTAGAAATGTAATTAACACCTATTTATAAAGAATAATTAAAGTTGGGCTGACCACAAAGAACAGCAAAGATAATCAAGGTCTTGTCCCCCCCCCCCACCCCTCCTTTTTTTACACTGTTTGCAGTGTGTTCTCATGATAGCCACCTGCTCCCTACTCGGCTTTTCCTCTGTTCGTTTCCCCGGCAACCTTTCATTGGGTTTTCCTCCCAGCTATCGCTTTCAGTTGGGCTGCTCGGTCTAATCTTATTTGTTTTACACCCATCAAAACAAGCAGCCAGACAAAGGCAATCCTCTAAGAATGGGAAAAAGACCACAGCTTTGTTATAACATCTATGCAGAGCGAAAAGTCCTCCCCAGCCTTTTCTAGTGAAAAATAAGTGAGATGGATATGAATTTACAGCCTCCCCCCATACCCAGCTTTGAAACCCTGTGAAAGCTATTGCTGGTGAAAATTAAAAGTCAGAGTGGGCACTCGTGGCATCTGATCTTGCCATTTTGTGCCATATCTTCAGGGTCAACATCAGGCGACAGGAGCGGCACTCAAGGAGTTTCCCTGCTTCTTTTTTTTTTTTTTCAGAAAAAGATGCTAAAAATAGATTTACTACTTTGGCAGAAAGGTTTTCCACTTCCCCTTCTACATCCCAAACTCCTGTTTCCCAATTGCATCTGCTGGTGGTGAACCTCCCCTCCTCCACCCCTCATTCCCAGCCTTCCCCATCACTCCTACCTAGGAAGAGACTGAAAAAGAAATGTGCCTTTAACTTTAACAGTCGTGTAATTCCGTTGAAAGCTCACAGAGGCGGTGGACCCGCCAGCCAACAGCGACGGTGACATTGTGATTGTCAAAAAAGACACCAACCTTGCTTGGCTAAAATATATGTTCCATGGAAGAGGCAGTGTGTGTGCCTTGTGTGCATGCAGTGTCATTACACTGGGAGATGGATTCTAGTTTTCGGAAGAGAAATACTAATAAACACACACACACACACACAAACGATCTGCACAGTGGTTTACGATACACAGTCCACCATCCTTACACACACACACACACACGCACACACACACACACGCACACACAATCGGCTGGAATCTCCAAGCTGCCTTCCTCTTTTCACTTACCATCTTCAAGCCATTCCACTCCATCTGTGATCAGAAGAAGATGGACCCTCACACAGTGTGTCAAAAGCAGAAAGGAACGTTATGTAAAAGCTGACATTCCTTCTTACAGAGCTGCTGCCCAGAGAAGGAAGCAACAACTCAACACGCCAGGCACCGCTACACACACAAGCCGCCTCCTCTTTTTTATGAGGTCATGACAGGAAACTCTTTGAAATACAAGATGCAGCATTTACTGAAGCCCAAATAAATCACTCTCTTTGCCGTTTTGACTGCGCAGTCCCCCGAAACACAACTGCCCATCTCAACGTTCAGTATCCAGGAGCTGCCTCTCAAGGTTCAAATTTCCAGCACAGAAATGGAGAGATTCCTAACCCCGCTGCATCCACCTCCTGCCCCACAAAACCCAGGCACGTAGACAAACCCCCTCTCCCTCACAAAAAGAAATCCCTTCTTTTGCCATTATGGTCTCATGTAATACAGCCTCTTTCAACAAACCGGCAATTATTTCAGCCCCCTTCCCCCCACCATCCCTGCCTTTATGTTGAAGGGAAAATTGACAATGACCTGATAAAAATGGCAATCTATTTCCCCACTGCTTTTCAATAAAAGGACCTACCCGCACTCTCTACACAAAAGAGACAGTAAATGTAGGAATCAAACAGCAGCAGAGAACTAAACTCTTGTGCAAGCATAAGACTGGTCAAGGTGTAGATGCTTTTCTTCCCTCCAGCAACACAAACAACAGATTATAAATCTAGTCATACCTACCATAACCATTCTTATTGGCAAATATTGGGTCTCGCAGAGCTTCGACTCTTCTCTTAAAATTTGCAAGGTTTCGGAATATATATTTTTAAATGAGTACTATTATATATTTTTAAAGATCCACAAAACACAGTGTGGATGGTTGTAAAGTAAATCAACTATTTTGGGGGGATGAGGGGGAGAGAGAAAAAAAAAAAGAAAGAAAAGGAGCACTGAGCTGAAACCCCCGATTCTAGGATGTAGATAAGAACAACTGAACAGAGCCTTGCTGAAATTGGCTCGAAGCTTCCCCTTTTTACATCCATTTATGGGACCATCTGTCAGCCAAAGCCAAGATCTGATTGGCTGGGGAAACGAAGGGAGGCGTTGCAACATCAGGTGCTATTTAAATTAGCTACTGCCAGATTGACGATGTTAATGATTTGGTGACCTCTACAACAACAGAGACCAGATTTCTGAACTGCTTCTTGTGTCTGGTAATTAAGGCCAGGCTGAAGCAACAACAGCCATACTTGTATTTTTACCTCTTCCCTCCTCCCAGCTCAAAAGTACTATAACAACTGCAGGTCACTGGTGGCTTGCAAATCTTAACAGTGGGAGTGTCCTCCGTTTTCCCTGTCCAGAGGGCTGCACCACCCCAGCCCTCTGACAGAGGGCTTTTCCCAACTAGAATATTTTCAACCACCTCATCTTTCTCGATGGTTGCTTTCTAGCGAAATGCATATTTAATGATCTGCCTCTAGGCTTAAAGATACAACAAAAGCACTTTAATGTGCTAATACATCCACATTTTAACTTTATTATTTCCCAATATTGCTGATTTTTAGTAAGTTATGCTCGTCCTGCAGCTAACATGGACAGTGTTTCAAAAGAAAGCAAGTTTGAGATTGTGCTTGCTCCGGGAACTAGGTTCATACAAGTTTGCTTCAGAAAACTATTTCCTAATAAACAAAAAAGAAAAAAGCTGGTGGGGGGAGGAGGAGGGCAGCTGTCAGCCTCTACCTTTCTGTCGTCTGTCTAAGCTTTTCAAAACAGAGAATGATGAATGATTTATTTAAATGAACTTATTTCTCAACTTGGATAGTGGCATGATCTGAATTTTTAAAAATCCACCAAAACACATTCTCTCTTTGCTTTCCCTACTGCTCTAGAGAAAGGTATAACATGCTTTTGACACAGCCTCATTTCATAACCAGTGCAGAGTGCTCATCTTGCTTAACTGAACACGTGATTTTGCTTCTGTCCTTCAAACGATGTCTTTCTTCTTTGGCCTCCTAAAAGACTTGCATGGAGACATTTAGCAAGTGTGTGGTGATGTATACAGTCTGTGTATGCTATACATTTCATAACCTCTACTCTACCAAGTCTTTGATTATACAGTTTTTTGTTCTGGTTTCAGTTTTTTAAGTGGCTTACCTGAGGCGTTTGTGCTTTACTTCTATCCAAAAAGCTAACTTATCACTATTTATATAATTCATAACTTAATCAATTTGTTCCTCAATAAATACACAGAGGTAACAAATATTACTAAAGACATAATTCAACATAATCTTTAATCTTTGGCTGGAGTTGACAGTGAGATGGGACTAAGCAAAGTAGAAATACAGGCCAAAAACCATGCTACACTCTGGGCTTCAAAGTCCAAGAATAAATGGGTCTGTGAAAAATTATTAGAAAAGAAAATAACTTTTGCATTTCTAAAAATTAAAACTATGCTCTACAAGCATGGACACATACATACACATATGTACACACACTTTTTAAAATACAGATACACCACAAAACAATATGTGTGAGGTACACTATATGAACTATTAGATTTGAATACAAATAAACTCAGATATTAGAAACAAAAACACAGGAAATATAAAAGTGGAAATATTAAGACTATATAAATTCCTTTAAGTGGAACAATACTAAATTAAGTAAACTTTTAAAATAATTTCTTTAGTAAATGTATAGAGTCCTGTGAGTCACAACAGTACTATAATATCTATTGAACTGTGTACTAAGGATGAATTCCCAGGTTAAGTGTGCTCAAGAGCTTAACATACGCACACAGGGCAGGTACAGGTGCTCAAAATCAACAACAGAAACTCTGAATGTGATTTCACCAACATCAAAATATTGTGAAAAGTAAACATGAACACAATGCTGACAAACACAAATAAAAACAGCTGGCTTGGATTTTCACTTTGTATTTAATTTGTATTTCTCTGGAGGTTATAAAAGTCACAATTTTTTTAAATTCTTTTCTCCTATCCATACTAACCTCAGCCCACTCGGTAAGACATAAATTAACAGGTATACCAAAAGATACTCTGGCCACTTTTCCAAAATAGGAACTGCATATTACAGTATAAATAATTAGCTGGTTTTGCTAGGCTAAAAAAATCCATGTACTTTGTATATTGATCACTTCTCCCAAAACCTCCACTCTAAAGTCTTTCAACAGAATCCTCAGACAAATGCACAAATGTCCTCAGAGGCCTTTTCTCTAAAGACAAAGGCAGAATCCTATTGTTGGGAAAAGTCAACCTTATTATTGCATTTCCAATAGTACCATTCATCTTTCAGAGTGAGGGGCTGACCGCTACATCAGTGGTGTGACATTTGTAAAGCAACAGATTCTCAATATATTATCTCAAAAATCAGGCAGGCGAGTCTCCCAGTCATGCATGATTTTTTTTTTTCCGCCACAATCCTCTACCACCACAGAAAGAAACTTGTCTCACTCAAGCAGCGAAGGCAACCTAAAAATGATATCCCAGAGCTATGGGGCTGCCAGTGCCGCTGTATCCCTCTTACCATAAATGAGCAGTTTCTTGACTCATTAATAACAATTTCCCTTAAAAGAAGTAATCTCATATCAGTCAGCCCCTCGCCACCATGCACACATCCCAAAGGTTGCAGATATCTCAGCATCAGTCGCCGGCAGCCAGCTTTCCCACACAGAGTCCAGATGGACTGTACCAGAAGCCAATTCAGCGTTAATAACTACCTACTCCACGCAGTGGAGAAGCCTTACAGGGCACAATGGGCTAGGAAACAGCAGCCGGCTGAAACTGCAAATAAAAAAGACAACCAAATTTTCCAAAAGCACCGAAAGGAAGGAACAGAAATGGAAGCGTGAATTGTATTTCCTTGACTTCCATGAGGGAAAAAAAAAAAAAAGGAATAGAAAAAAAGAGAATCCTTCATAAACACGGGGGGAGAAATGAAGCGAAGGAAAAGAAAGGAAAAAAAAAACAAAAACAGATGCTGCCCAGAAAAAAGTGACAAAATATTACCTCATTATTTAACAAAGCAGCATTAAGCGTCCTGCTGATTTCAAACATCTTGCCACAGATTTTGTTTTAAGAGAAACAGATAGAATCCTTTGCAAAGCACTCCGTCTGCAAAGGGTTCTTCAATTTTCTTGCGCGCCACGGAACAGTCAATATATTATTTCCCTAGAGTTTGCACATTAAAACCTCTAGTCAGTGAGCTGAATTTTCCCCTTATCTCACACACAGTAGACTCCTGTTATATGTACTGCTCTCTTTGCAAGAGCAGCCTGCCCCAAACATGGCTGGTGTTTAAACTACTCTTTAAAGTAACAGTTCACTATATAACCACCAGGTGGGTAGAGTGCACAGATTCAAATGAACCATCTTAAAAGACTGATTTTTGTTCCCCCTTGGAATAGCTTTTGGGTATAGGATGTGACATGAGAAACGCCAGCATCCTAACAGGCATCTTGTCATGTCTCTTTCTCTGTATGTTGTCAAAATAAATAAATAAAATTTCTTCTCCTGACTTATAGCAACAAAACAACAAAACAAAATACCATCATCAATTCTATAATAATAATAAGAACTGTGCAGAATGAAACACAAACAAGCTTTGTTTCATTCAGCAAAGGATGAACAAGGAAAAATCCAACCAACACAGAGTAAGGGGGGATACCAAAAACTCCACAGGAATATTTTCCTTTAGCAAAAACAGAGAAATATTGACTCATGTGATAAAAACTCAATTCAAAAATATGCATATGGACGAAGCACATACAAAATGGAGGCAAGAGTGTAACTTTTCTTCTGAGCAAAACATTAAGTTTATTTGATATGGTCTTTCATGATAGGAAATAACCAAACGCTTAAGAGTAAAGACACTGAAAAACAAATACAAAAACAAATCTTAAGCATCTCTTTTAAAAACACAATTATACAAATAGTTATAAACAACCAGAAGAGTAAACTAATCACATATTTCTCCCCAGTGCTGTTCTTTTCCCCCTAGTGCTGATCTGCTTTGAAGTGGAACATTTCTTTCGTATACTATTTTGGATGTATAGCTAACTTGGTGTCTCCTTTGTATTATTCTATTCCAATTAATCTGCTCTTCTGCCAGGAATAAATAGAAGGTCCCAAGCTGAAAGCCCTAAGTGATGGACGGGGATGCTAAAAGATTAAGAACCACCTGAACAAAAATAAATCTCATCACTTATTTTGTTACAAGGCCTGATTTTTAAGGAGAATTTTATTACTCACAGAGCATGCAAGCACCATTCTACGTTTCCTCGTATCTAAAAGAGAAACCAATGCATACAGATACCTGGGATTTTGCTTTCTTGGCTGAACAAAATTAAAGCCCTGGAATTTCCACATCCTCTTGCAAACACGGATGTTGAGATTAGTATTTTTCCAGCCTATCCAAGCAACATTTAGCCACACACAACAGTGACTGTCTCCTTCATCTTTAAGTCAAGGCTGAATCACTTAATACCATTTAACCTCCTCGCATATATTAAGTTTCAAGTGACAGTTTTTAACTGGGGAGTGAGAAGGAGGAGTTGCTCACATCAAATTCTGGTTGTATGCAATAAGCTAATTTGTACACTCACCATATGTCTTAAACACTAATTAAAAAATGTCACTTTCTTCAAACATTAAAATGTAATCAGCCTAGTAAATAAAATATTCTCAAGTTTTCTTGCCTTGGTGATAATTTAAAGAGTGTTTATCTCAAGGTAACCTCTCTGTTTTGATTACCAAGGAAGGTTTTTGATTTGAAAAGGGAGAAAAGGAGATACTGGGGGCTGGGGGTGGGGAGTAAAAAAAGAAAACCACAACTGAACGTAGCTGCATAAAGGAAAATAAGATGAAGCGGGTTTTTAAGGACCCATAGTCTTGCTACCCTAAGGCAAATCCAGCCAATCAATACCACCCATTGACGGTCTACCATCTGCCATGCTACCCAGAGATGTGGCTAAACAGACCTGTTCCATATGACTGTAGCCGGCTCATTTTCAGTCGATTAGGGCAGTTCCAGAGCATTCACATGCAATAGCACAAAACTCCAAGTCAGACTGAGCCTCTCTCTTCACACCAGTTCCTCTAAGCACAGCTGCAGACCTTCTCCTCCTGTTCTGGGTATCTGGATTACCTCTTCTTGCTCCTCAATTGAATTAGCAAAATGGGGTGGGAAGGTAGAGCAAACACACACACACACACACACACACACACACACACACACACACAGATAATTGCTGGTCCTTCTTCAGTGCCATGCACAGATCAGGAATTCCATGTGCTCTGCCCTAATATGATTATGGCACACAATTTAAATACTATGACCTGACATTTTCCTGTGGTTCAATTTCTTTTTATCCTCTCCTCTTCCTTTGAAAGATAAACCTAAACTGCTGGCATTTCTTCCTTTAGGGAAAATACAATCATCATGCCCAGAGAGTGGTATACCATATTTAAGAACTTTGGATAAAATTTAAATCATAATTTCCCTTTGGTGAATTGTGGTGCTGGTTTTGTCTTTTTTGTTTTCCTGTAGAAACATTAAATCAAATTTTATAGGAAAATGCAAACATACCCCAGAGACAAGAAAGATGCACCAGACTGACATGGAGTCTACTCGAAGGATTAGGGATTCACTGCTGAAGCACTCTTAGAGATAGATGACCTGACAGTGTGATGCCTTCCTCTTTCTTAAGTAGTTTTGCCTACTGTGGATTGTGGGAAAGAGCTAGAAGAATGCTACTGTGAGGGGGAAATGTAGACAAATGGCTGTCTAGTCCACTTAAATTGCCAAGAATTCACCTGTGCAGGTTAGCTAACCTAGGAGTCGTTCACACTTGATCTTCTTGCGTTTTTTTTTTTCCATACCACTACGCCTTATGCTAGAACAGCAGCTGAAAGCAGGTTTCTTTCCAGAATCAACATACCTTTGACCACAGTTGTAAAGCAATAGGGTGTCTTCCTGGGAAAGAAAATTTAAAGGATGGAAAAACTGACTTATTGTTAGTAAATTCTGAAAAAGGTAAATGCACACTTACTCAAGAAATCTAATTTCGGTGGAGTCCCTATCTGGACTTTCCCCTGACATAGCCTTCCTCAAAGCCCAAGAAAACTCAGCAGGGTCACTGTGTGACACACAGAGATTTCTGAAGATCCTTGCATGAAGGGATTTGGGGGGTCTTTCACTTCAGATGAGCTTTACTAAAATTTTTTTAAAAGAAAAGAAACAAACAAGGGACCCTAGTATAAATAAATCTTTACCAATCAAAGGTCACTGAGCAGATGAAGTGTGGAGTAGGTACTCATACCATTAAAGGATATAGTGTGAAACCAGCTTAATAATTTTGAAAATAATTTAATATAGAATTAAAAGAAATTCTGGACTCATTTATAATCTGTAACTACGAATAAAGAAATAGATGTATTGTAAAAAGCAAGGAAGGTTATTTGTAGAAGGAGGGAAATGTAAAGGGGAGGCGAGGAGAGGGAGGACAAGAAGAAATAAAGAAATAATAGGACTTACAAAGTGCAAATAAAAGCTGCTATCTTTTACCAGAAGTCTGCTGTATACCAAACACTGCACCAGGCACTTGACATGTACAATTTTATACAACTTCATGGTAGAGACAATTGTTATATCTAAGCATTTTTCTAGAAAGGTATCTTCCTTATCTAAAAGTGAGATCTTTCCCCATCATTTTGTGGAAGAATATTGTGTGGACAGAGTCCCGGAGAGCAGTTTCCAGGCTCTCGGCCTTGTGTGGGGAGGTGCTTACTTGGATAGTGGATGACCATCAACTGTGATTGGTTGGCCATCAGCTGAAACCGGTTAGCCAATTGGCTACTGATGTAACTGCGGGGCTGCGTTGATAGGTTGGTTGGTTGGCAGGCAGAGAAGTGAATGGCGGACTGCAGATCATGTGGCTATTACTGCGTGTGTCTGGCCTGGCCGCCAGAGAGAATATAGTGGTATGACTCCCCTACCTATGGCTCCGTGGGGGTTCCTTTTTGGCCTCGCCATATCCTGCGTTCTTATGTGGGTAGCGGGACCAGAGGCCCCGCAGGCCACCCTGCATGACAAATATGCTTAGTAAATATCTGTTGAATGAGTGAGGAAGATAGGCACAGATTAGAAGAGAAACGAAAGGGAGGACGGAAGACTCAATTTTTTTCTCAACTAAAAATGACCAAGAGACTTCTTTATGATGTTCTATCAACTAGGCATGTCCCCCAAAGTATCTCATTTAGTCTATCATTATGACCTGGCTGTAAATTTGGAGTGAGAGAGATACAGAGGATTAAAGCTGGAAAGCAAAACATCTTAGAAGGCAGGATCGAGTTCCCAGCCTCACTTCCTACTTCCTCTTCCTAACCTGGCAAAACTCCTTACACAGAACAGTTCAGCTGCTCAGCAAACACTAGTTGAATGAACTTCTATGTCCTCAGCCCCTCACAACACAGAGCCTGGCTCCAGGCAGCACTTAGCTGTGGGGAATGAATGAAGATCAATAGTTAACACTCATCATCACCACAATATTATCCCAAGGCTTATTTCATTAGATTCAGCTACCGTGTTTCCCTGAAAATAAGACCTAACTGGAGAATAAGCCCTAGCATGATTTTTCAGGATGACATCCCTGAATGTAAGCCCTAATGCATCTTTTGGAGCAAAAATTAGTATAAGACCCGGTCTTATTTTAAGAGAAACATGGTAGGGGTTACTGAACACTTTCTCAGGGGAAAATGATGTGCTAAGCTCCCTAAGTCTCAGTTTGCTCATCTGTAAAAATGGACACAATAATGCTACCCTTAAGGTTTGTTGCTAGGATTAAAACACATATCGGTTTGGTGGAGGCAGCACTCTAAACAGTAGCTATTATTATTAAAAGGGAGAACAAGGAAAAACTGTATGAATTAGTACCTAGCTACAACATGATTCAATCATGTTGAAGAAGATACAGTTCAAAGACTCACAAAACAATTAGAGAATAAGGCAATAATAACAAAGAAAGGCTGAATGGTCTGTTCTAGTTCTAATGAAAAATACCTGCTGCAGATAAACACTTTCCTCGTCCTGTGGGCAAAGTTCAGCTCTAAATACTTAGTGTAAAGAATAAAAAGAAATACAAGTTGTAGTACCCACATTCAAGGAGCTTACCATCTGCAAAAGGAGCTTTCTTTATTATGCACGAATCCTAGTAGTATAAGGAAGAATGGTAAAATAGCATCAAAATAAAATACTAAAGTTTATTCTGTTTCTTTAGATTCCACATATAAGTGAAATCATATGGTATTTGTCTTTCTCTGTCTGACTTATTTCACTTAACATAATACCCTCTAGGTCCATCCATATTGCCGCAAATGGCAAGATTTTTTTAATTTTTTTTTTATGGCAGAGTAATCTTCCACTGTATTTGTAAGGTATATAAAAGTCTAATCACTGTGTTGTACACCTGAAACCAATATAATATTATACGTCAACTGTAGATTAAAAAATTGAAAAAAAAACACACCAAAATAAAATACTGAAGGATAGTCAATGGTGCGGATCCCATCTGGAGTGGTAGGGGAGAGCTTCAGAGAAGAAGCTGGAACTGAGGCTAGCCTTAAAGAATGATGGGCTATGTCTAGGAAAATGCAGGCTATCATACAAAAACAAAGGTGGGGGAGGAGAGGATAATGGCAGCCAGCTCATTTGAGCTAGACCCCCTCTAAAGTTTCCTCTGAATCTACTCCAACCTCTTCCATTTTAAAAAAGTTGTAAAAAGAGAAATATTATGATATGATAAGTGTGGGAGAACAGACCCTCTTATTCAGTAAGTACTTTTATAAAAGGAACAGGAAGTAATATTTATTGAGCACCCACTATCTGTCAAACATTACACTAGGTACTTTGCCTATACATTTCATTTAATCTCACAACTCTGAGGTTTCCAACAAGAAAACTAAAGGCTAGAGAATTTAAGTGATTTTCGGAAGATCACACAGCTGGTAAGAGGCAAATTTAGGTTTCAAACTTATGAGTATGTATGTCCAACCTTAGTCCACACTATTTTCACTATAAATACTACCCTATATAGAAAAAATGTAGATCTAAAAAAATTTAAGTCTTATTCTATGTGTTAGTCTATACTCAGAAACCAACATTCAGAGCAACATCTGCTGACATTGAAAACAATAACAATTAAAACAAAACCAAACTAACCTAACCTATGCCTGCCGTTTCAGTATTCTGCCAGGTGATGATAGAATGCTAGTCCTGAGACTTACAGGAGATTTTTTTCCCCCTGCTATTATTTTGTGTGTGTGAGATTTCCTCCTCCATCTCCACAGATAGAAGAAAGAGTGCCTGATGTTCAGATGGAATCACCTACTAAAGCCCCCATACAATCTTCCCAAATATTTTCCAAGTTTTATTTATCAAAAATTCAACTGTTAGCATAATTCTAAACTTCAACTATTTTCAAACAAATCTGTTACAGATTGTACTCAATGAATTATAGTTCTTTGTTACTTTCACACTGTACTGTGAGCCTGTAGGGTAGCAATTGTATGTTTTTTTTGCCTTCTAATCCCAGCGCGCAGAATATCAGTACCTAGAACATAGTGGGCAATCCATAGAAGAATATAGATAATTGGTTCCAAATATTTCAGAAAAACTTTTGAACCAATTGCTTAGGGCACAATTATTTGGTACTTTATTCATTAATAGATAACTTTATTTATCGAGTCACCCATAATTCTGAGTTATTATAATAGCCCTTTCTTGAGGTTGGTCATCAGCGGAAGGATTTCTCTCAGTGGTCAGACACTTCTTCTGTCTTAGCCACAGACAGTCTATCTACATTCATGATAAGCTCTGCCCAGCTCAGTAGCCTAGTTTACCTTTTCAACCTTTTTATGCCCAGGAAGGTTGCTTCCTTTCTCTATGGGAGGTGAAGGAAAAAACATGAAAAACAAGAGAGGCATGCTATATAACTGTCAGAGAGAAGCAACTCTCCACGTGACCTTTTTGAGTTCTTCCCCTCTCTGACTCTGAAGCTGGGGTGGTGGGGGGGGGGCGTGATTTAACTACTTTTAAGCAGAAGATACACATTAGTGCGGAGTAGCCCATTTCCCTTAGCAACCTCTTAGCAACGGGCAGCTTCAAGTTCAAAATACCTCCTTGAAAAAGATCGCATCTTTAACGAAGATGAGTACTTTTTTTATGTATGGTTTTTGAACAGAAGTTTTCAACATTACAATCCCCAAAGCCTTGAAGGCTACAAATACCTATTTCATGTTAACCTTCCTTTAAAATATTATGTAGTACCCATAATGACGCTGGGCTCCTGCAAAATTTCAGTCCCTGGAAAAGCCCTACTCCAACTCTGAAATTATTCACAAATACATAACTTTTATCAAGTCACCGTTAATCTAGGTTATCATAGAAATTACACTTAAGTTCTTTTAAAAGGGTTATTGATATTGACCTCCCTATTTAGTTTGCTCCCTGAGAAGAGTGAAGAACAGTTTTTAAAACCTACATCAGGGTTTTACAAATTATATTACATGTAACCTAAGGCTCATTGGACAGTTTAACGAAAAATATAAAAAAGAATTCCAACTTTACCCCAAATTGGTACTTACTGATTTTATTATTTGATACCTACTTTGCCAACATAAAGTGAATACATAAAATGAATCATGGGATAATCAAATAACCGTCACATTTAATTGTTTTTACATTGTCAGTGAAATGAGAATGCTAGCAAAAGATTTTGTTAGCCTTTTACAAGCCTGGGAATATAAAACGTGTGTGTCATATACGTTATGCATGTCATTAAAACTTCCATGTTGATCAAGAATTTTCAAACTCTTTTTTTTATCTTAAAGGTTTCCCAACTCAAATAACATACAAACTTCTGCTTATAATTTGTTCTTTATTGTCTATTAGCACATGGGTACCTCGGGGCACAAGGAAATAATTTCAATGGACTCTACACTGCTAAAAATTTATTATCCTGTAAGACCACATAATCTGTGTGTGTCCATTATAGCTAAAAGACAGACTTTCCCACCAATATCTTTCACTTGGTATTAGCAGGTAGCCAAACTGTGCCGTCCACCTGACATGAAGTTTTACACGTTTCCATGTGTAAGGGTTATACAGAAGAACATGCCTACAACAATGGCCCTTGTACACAGTAAGCGCTCAATGTGTGTTCCTGAAAGTAAGGTCCATTTTAAATCACGAGGAAACATATCAGGTGGAGCCAGGAAACCTCAAGGCCAGTTCTACCTCTATCACTAATAATTCTATGACCTTGTGCAAATCACTTCTCCTCTGAGGACTGGAATCTCCCTAACTAAATAAGAAATGAAACTAGATGATTTCTGAAGTCTCTGCTAGCTCTAATATATCAGAGTCTACAAATAAATAGTGTTTAATTAGCTAACAAAATTTTTGGTAAAATTAACTCTGATTTTCAACTGATTTCACAGTGCAAAAATACTGGCTAAAGGGAAATCAAGCTTTAGAAGATTTTTAGAAGATTTAAATCTTTAGAGATTTAAAAATTGGCCTCAACTATGGATCCACGTTAGTATTATTATGTTCCAATATCTAGTCTGGTCACCAGAGTTTTTATTTATTTTAATAAAATGCAGAAGTGGAGATGGTTGATTAAAATCATTAGAACCAAGGGCTTTGACCAAGACCTGGATTAAGTCCAGATATTCACTGAATTTCAGTGTCATCTTATTTTAAGTGGGGACAGTAATAATGCCTAAGTTTATGAGGCTTAAATGAGATAATGCATGTAAGGCACATATTACAGAGTACATGATATTCTGTTAAGTACTCAAAGTGTTAACTACTTTTTATAAAACACGTGAAATTGTTTTTATAGGTCAAAAGCAGGCAAATACCGTCAATTTCATATGTTGTGTTACTCTCCTGCCTAAGCCACCTTCCGTGATCTTTACTCCTTATATCAAGCCCCATTACTCATTATGGTATTCAAGGCTCTTTGCAACCTGGCCTCCATTTAGGCTTCCTCATTCCTCTGGGACATTCCCTTCTATATATACAGCTCTAGACATGCCAGTTTATTCTCCCATATCGCTGGGTCCTTCTACCCCATGCTTTTGTTCCTACTGTCTCTTCCACTTGGAATGCCTTCTCTCCCTGGCATATCACACTCATCCTTCAAGGCTTCAACCTCACTAAGCAAAATTAGCTGCTTTATTATCTGAGCTTTTATAGCAGTTTATTCTTCTTGCCTCCACAGACATCATGCCAGAGTATTACCACAGTTGTTTATAGGTCTATCTCCACGAACTCTTTTCAAGATATTTTAGGGCAAAGGCTGTTCTTATTTTCCTTTGTTTCCCTGTAGCGGAGTGGCTGTCTCATAGTTGGCACCCAGTAAATATTTGTTAAAGTAAAATGAATATATTCACCTGGCCGGCTAAGATATGGCTTCTCTTAGACATAAATGATAAATAGATGAATCCCAAAGATGACCCTCTCCCCCACAAAAAATGAATTTTTAGAATCTATCCCTCCACAGAATTGTTTTTCCATATGAGAAACCTCTGCCAAAAATAGGTCTTTTTCCTCTCTAGAAATGACTCTAAAGTGGAAGTCACTCCCCAGGACAAATCCATTGAGCTGAAGCCATGAGCTTTCAATAAACATTGATTTATGGCTAGAGATGACAGTGCTCTGGCTACAACCTTGTCTAGTGAATATGATGTGAGAGTTTGCACACAGAATTTGTGCTTCTATAGCTGGAGAGGTCTTCAGTCACAGAGAACTCCAGTAAGCCTTGGATGACGTGAAAGGTATGGAAAACGGAAGGGTACTGCTGACGTTGCCATCGGGAGTATGCATTCATCATCTGCCCACACTCCCACATTCTAGGCAACCAGGACTCTGCAAAAACACTGGGCAGTGCAAAGGCATACGAGAATTAATAGTATATTCTAAATATTATTTAGCTAATGTTACTGCCTACATAGAAAGTAACATTAGTTAATGTTTAATGTGTGTATGTATATGTGTGTATAAAATTATACATATATATATATATATATATATATATATATATATATATAAATTAGTTTAAAAGGAGAATGAGCAGTTCTGCAACTATAGGAGTATCAAGCTATTTAGACAGTTTGTAACTTCAGAGGGTTTACTTTCAGTTTTTCTTCCCAGTAAGTGCTTTTTTCTAAACAAAGTCTTATAAAAACCCCTAATATATCAATGAATAAAATAGTGCTGGTCTCCTGGTTGGGAAAAGAGTGGGCCCCACTAAACATTTACCCCACACCCACACACTTTCTGGAGTACTCTGAGGAACTCAGCAACCAGTGAGGAAACCAATCTAGTCTACAATAGATGAGACTACATACACTGGGAAAAAAGTGAATTGGGAATCAAAAACTTGGGTTCTAGCATCAAGGCTCCCACCCGTGGGCCCAAGCCGCCTTGTCTATTACATCTAATTTACAGCATTTGGTAATTGCTCTCCAAGATTCCAAATGGAATGCCTGAGTGTCCGAGGCTTCCCAAACACATAGGAGAACTTATTCCTTTATATACCTCCATAGTCCTCTCATACTTTCTATATACCTTAAAGCAGAGGTGTCCAAATTGCGGCTCGCGGGTCAACTGCGGCCCACAATCCATTTTTTATGGGCTCGCAGCAAATTCCAAAAATATATTTAGTTTACTTAAATAAACCAGGTGAGGCAATACGTACTTCACCTCAAGTGAGTGGCCCGGCTGTTTGTGAATTTTACCGCATATGGCCCTTGGTGAAAACCGTTGAAAAAAGTTTGGACACCCCTGCCTTAAAGTATCACAATTAATCTACTTTCCCATTACTCTTCACTTACAGAAACCAAAGTACAACATTATCAGTGGGGACACTCAGTGTTGACAACATACGTTTCACAAGAACACAGAAAGGGCTTGGAAAATAAAATAAACCTGGTGTCTTGATCTTGTCCTTCAAGATATACCTCTCTCCAGTCAAGAAGAATTGTCTATAAACTTCTCAACAGTCCTGCCAACCACCTAATTGTGTGGATTCTCTCTCCTTAACTTTCCTTATACCCACTGCCATTGCCTTAGTTTGACTCTGCATTTCTCTCCTGCGTTATTCTCATCTAAATATCTTACCTCCAGTTTTGACTGAACCCCATTTACTGGCCACAGTGACCTTTCTAAAATTCCAATCTAACCACATTGCTTCCTTCATTAATATCAATCAATGTCCATCCCTTCTTCTGCCGAGATTTTCAATGAGCAGACCTCTAACAGACTCCACAAGTTTATAGGACATTATTTCATGACACAAATGTACGTAAGGTCATAATCTTCTTTTGCATGTGTTTCTCCTCAGCTTGAGTTCCTTGAGGGTGGGGCTCATATCTGATTCATAATAAATGATGGTTGAATAAATTAAAAAATGCAACCTTCCCTAAACAAAGCTTCTAAATATCTGCTTTTCTCATTTTTAAGCTACAGAAAGCTATAGGTAACTCGGTTTCATTTGCAAAGTACTTCCATATAATAACTACCATCTATTGAACATTTACTGTGTCAGGCACTAGTCTTTGCTCTTTGCATGCATTAACTCACTTAATATAAAAATAATCTTATGAGGTAGGTAGTATTTTTGTTTTCCCTGCCTTGACAGATGAGGAAAACTATGGCAGAGTGAGGTTAAGTATCATACATTGACTCATTATAATCATTCAACAAACACAGTGTTTACTGTGCTATTCTCACGGCCAGCTATGAGAAAGACAGGCTATGTACAATCATCACTTTGAAAGAAGGGTCAAGGAGAAACTATGTTTTGTTTATCCTTAGGGATCCCTGAAGTATCCAGAATAGATTCACACTCAATAAATATCTGCTGAATAAGTGTTGAATTGATGATGCTCCTGAAATCTGGTCATGGGGCTTTCTACATCAACCACTTTCCTTGCTAATGCCTGAGAGAAGGGACCCCTCCTTCTCTTAGTGAAACCCAGATACTTTTGAGAGTGTAGGGAAGCTCTATCAATAATAGTAGAGACAACAGGCATAAACCAGCACTGTCCAAGGCAAACCAGGTTACATGGTCACCTTAGCTATGACCAACTTCACCTGATACCTAGTTATGGGTATTGACAAAGTCCCTGGCTAACATATGCTGGGGTGGTCAACCATGCTAAGACACTTAGTACAGCAAAGTGTGAGGAGCATTTGGTCAAAATAAAAGAAAGGAGAGAGAGAGAGAGAGAGAGAGAGAGAGAGAGAGAGAGAGAGAGAGAAAGTCATATTCCAGAAAGTCCATTTATATTCACACTCTACAAGAACACCTTCTGGAACTACATTCGGGGTAACAATAGTTAGGTAAATGAAAATGTACACATTTGAATATGTCTTTGAACAAGCTATTCTCTCTGTCTAGAACCCAATTTCCCCTCCTTCTTCACCTTGCGGAACACATACTCATTCTTCAAAATCAAGTTCAAGTATTAATTCCCATTCATTTATTCAGCAAGTATTTATTGAGCACTTAACAATGTGCCAGACACTAGGGATTCAACACTAAGCAAGGCACACAAATCCCCTGCCTCAGGCGTTTACACAGGACTGGGAGCAGACAGTAAAGCTTCCAATTTTCCCCAGACAGAATCAGCTGTTCCCCATCTGACCTCTCACAGAACTGGTTCCTCAGATTACTCCATTCCTCACGGAATTGCAATTACGGCCTTCTATGTCTACCTTCACTCAAGACTGTGAGCTCTTTGAGGGCAAGAACTCTTCTTCATCGGTGTCCCCAGTGGCTGACACAGTGCTGGGTTACCTCACTGAACAGAAAGGACACATGCTTTCCCTCTCACAATACCACAGCCTGCTAGCATTCCTTGAGCTCACTGCTTGACTTCTGAATATTTTAAAAGCACTAAGCAGTTCCTTGGCCCCCACGATGTACTGTTCTTAGCCCTGGGACAGAGGATGCAGCAAGAATGTGACATGGTTCAGGATCTTTGAGTAATTACAATCAGACTAGGGAGCCTAGGTTTACTGATGAGAACAAGAACGAGAATAATCAAGGACTAGATTGGGTGGGTCAGACCCAAAACATCCCCTAAGTTTAGAGAAATAAGATGTCAATATGGGTACAGGAACGAGAGTGAACACAAGTATTATAGACTATCATTCTTCACTTTTAGCCCAGCAATATTTCCAGGGTGTCTCCTGGGGTTCACCAGTCCCAAAAACCATCCCCACACATGCCATAATATCCTTATATGGGCCATGTTCTCTTAAGCTTCTATGCATTTGCACAGCTGGTACCTTGCCTGGGATGCCCCTATATCCCTTGCGTGTCTGACAGTCATTAAGATTCAGCCCAAATGTCACCTCCTTTGTGAGACCATCCCTGACCTTCCCAGGAAGAACTGATCATGCTTTCACTGTGTGTCCAATCCTGCTCCTACCCCACACACATATCCATCGTACCCTGTCTTTCCATATCATTGTATCCATCATTTATTTATCTGGACGTCTATCTCCCCTACTAACTGTGAATTTGTTAAAGGCAAAGACCCTCATTCATCTCCGTATCTCAAGCACAACGCCTGGTACAGAGTCTGTGGATGGACAGAAGGAAGAATGGATCAACATGTAGGCAGAGTCAGTTATAATGAGCTGAAGTGACCCCCCCCCACACACACACACCCCAAAAAACATCCGTGAATATAATCTCATATGGTCTAGTGAAAGAGTTTGGAAGTGTAGGGGTCTGGGTACTACTCTTGAATTCATGTCTTACAGACCTTAAACAAGTCACTTAATCTCTCTGGACCTCAAGTAGTCTTATCTATTAAATGGGGGATAAAGCATGAAATCCCTACCTCACATGATAATGACTGGGAATTTTAAATGAGATGATAGAAAATGTTGTTTTAATATAACACGACTCAGGGGGGAAAGCAGCCACAGAAATATTATCTGGAGGTATTTTTAATGGAGGCCAATACTTTTTTTCCTTCCAAACTGACACAGGGCTGTGCTTTTTCTAGGTCTGTTAACAGAACAAATAGGTGACAAACCTCTGTGTTGAGAGTCTCTGGGGTGAATTTCTTTTTCTCTTGCTAGATAGGAGAAAGGATTTGTCCTCTTTATGGGTCTGGGGTTTCAACTCTCAAGGTCTAAACATTTTTGATGGCCTTGAACTAATTTCGGTCACCATCGACAGAATGGGAGTGGAAAAATCCCCACCACATCTGCCTTGTCAGGGGGTGGAGGAAAGAACTTTCTAAATAGCCTCATTATTGGTCCCAGCTGAATTCTGCTCCTGTTCCATGATGCCAGCAAAAGCATTTTAGTAAGATGCTGCCAGCATCAAAAGCAGATCCACTTACGGTTTCCTGTAAGCGTATCTGCAATGGCAGAAGGTGGCGGGCAGCCAGGTGTGAGTGTGCGTGCTAAAAATCTCCAGTACATCAAGCTGGAAGAGCACTTTATGAAATGAAATTCAACGTTCTATTTCTACTCCAAGAACTCAGTTTAAGGCACCGGAAATTCGGCTGGGTAATTTGGCTCCAAGTCTCTACTGTTTTACTGAATCAGAACCTCTCAGAGAGTAAGGTCCTCTACTTTCTTCTGGCTTGAATGTCCTCCACCCCAAATCAGGGGGTCAGTGGACTTTGTTTACGTAGCTCCAGGGAGAGGAATTTATTCACTACTTTTTCAATAATTTGCCCAATTTGGGGTTAGCTATGGCCATGGGGCAGAGACCATCAGATGTCCATTCATTTGTTTCCTTTTCTGCCTGGCCACCCAGCTAAAGACCGCAGTGGGGCTGAGTAACTGAGTTTTGGTGATTGAAATGTGTGTGGAAGTGGTCACTTCTAAGCCTGGCCCCTAAACAACTTCTGTACGATGCTCCATCTTTTCTCTTTCTTCTCTTGCCTACCAAGTAGATGCAGAGGGTAGAAGAGAGAAGTCTGAGGCCCTAAAGGAAAGCAGAGTCACCAGTTGGGAAGGGCTGGGTCCCTGAATGACTGTGTGGAGCAAAGCCTCCTGCAGACCCACGTTAAACTATGAGTGGGAAATAACCTTGACCGTGTTAAGCCTCTCAGATTTGAGGGTTACCTGCTATAGAAATTCACCTATTCTGACTAATACAGACTGTTCCTTCCATTTTTTTTTTTCAAATGACAATACCAGACTAAGTGTCTTGGAAGTTATTGTATCACCATCTTCTTTAGAAGACTTATTGGTACACGCAGTATAGAGCATCTTAGTACAGCTGTGTGTATGACTAGCTGCTAAAAAGTGAAATGGAGTAGTAGGAAGGAGAAGGAGCAGGAAGGCAGGGGAAGGGGATAGGAGAAGGAGGGAGAGGTGGAGAAGGCCACATTTTCTCAGGGACCAGAGTCCTCATACAGGTGAGTTTCATTTTTACCTTAAAACAACCCTATAAGATGGACAGAAATATCACCATTTTAAACAGGAGGCAATAGAGACTCAGGCGGATTGATGTCCATCACCTCTGATTGAGCCTGCTTGGCCTCTGCCATTTCCCACTGATCTCAGCACCAGGACATTTCAACTGCCTCCGGTGGACAGACCATCTCACAACTTCCACCTGCCTCTCTGTTGCCCAAACACAGCAACCTTAGAATCCCTGTTACTATGCTTTACATGCTGGGATCCCAAATGCCAGGTTTTTACATGACGCTTAAAACAAACCAGTGAGTCCTTTGGACATTGGGGTCCCCCATCCGGCTGTTCCTCTGAAGGTGGTCTTAGCCAGCAGCGGTGTTCTCCTGCATCTGGCAGCATCCTTCCTATCCTCGATGGTATCTACTGAAAAAATCCACCCACCTTCCAGCCCATTCTAACCACCGAAAGGGTCAGAAAGATGTTTTTAAGAAGCCAACTCTTGAGAGAATGTTGAAATTAAACAAAGTTTCAAAAGACATATATCAGAAGTTTTCTTTTCTTTTTTCTTTGTTTAAGTATCACAGTTAGACGCAATGGTAATCATTTCGGAATCTAAAAGGAAAACCTTCCAAGGTAACAATGGTTTCTCCCTTTAACTTTATTTGGCCAGTTTATAAGTGTCTACATTAGGTACCTCCTCTCTGCTCTTATAGCCTCCTTTGGTTGCTTTCCACCATTACAGCACTTTTCACACTGTAATGACCGGTTTACAGGTCTTTCTTTCCTGCTACATTGAGAGTTCTGCAAAGCCAGGACCCACGTCTGATTCTCTTCTTTTTCCCCAGTAACTGGCAGTGTGCCACATAATCCTTGGGGTGCTGGTTCATTTTCAGGGTGGCTTGTAGTCTCAGAGCTGCTCAACTCCTCTGCTGTAGAGCCCTCAAACATTGCTTTGGGTCAGCATCGTAGGCTATGTATGATATGGGGGAGCTAGGGCTGCACCCAGCCTGCTTCACAGAGTAACTGCCAACCCTGAGTAGGAACCAAATACAGTCGTTTGAATGGATCTGAAGTGTCACTGCTGCTCACCAGGGTTTAACTGATTATTCTACTATCTAGCATTTGGAGAACAGGGTCTGTGGGAGGATGTGAGAGGTGTTGGATGGCTATGTGTGTGGGTGCCCTTTCTTGTTTCCTGGTTTCTAGTGCCCTGAGTGATCCAAGGAGACTGTCTGTCCTTGGAGGTGGAGGACATTTGGTGGTTAACATTACGGAAGTAGCATTACCATTCTGCTAAGACCTGCAGACCAGCAGTTGGCTTTCTTTTATTTCAAGAACCTTATGAGGCATGATGCCATACATTTTTAGATCTCACACTTTGTCTAAGGTTCCATTGTTAAATGTGTGTTTCCAATTTTGACATCAGCTGGATCCATCAGTGCAAGGGCACCAGCTCTGTGGTGGGGAAGATAAGAGGCTCGGAACTTGTTAGAGATGCTTTTGGAAGAGTTGGTCTATAGAGAGAGAGAAGGGATGAGCTGGATGACCTCCTCAAAGGAGTCTATGATTCAAATGTTTTACATAAATGTTAATGAATAACTCAGCATGGCAGAGAAGACAAAACCAGCACAATAATGCTGTTCAGGTATTATGTGCATTTGCCTTTAATTAAATGATTTCAGGAGCCCAAAAGTGAAATCCCAGCCCAGCAAAGACCTCTGGCTGCAGTGACATCACCAAGTGAATGCATCCTTTACTTCTGATTCAGTGGAGGACAGGCCAGCTTCCATCCACCAGTTCTATTTGTGAGCCAGGTATTTCCAGTCAACAACAAGCTATTTCTTACAAGTAAAGCAAGTGCTCAGAAGCGCTCACAGCTCAAATTCACAAAAGGTACCCAGAGCATCAAAGGAACAACCATCAAAATAATTTTTCTAAACCACAGGTCATCTTCAATGATCTTGTAATTTGAATGTCTATTGGGTCTACAAACCATAATTTAATAAGACGATAAAACTTTTGTATTAGTCAGCTTGGATTGCCATAGCAAAAGACCATAGACTAAGCGGCTTAAAAACAGATGTTTATTTTCTCATAGTTCTGGAGGCTAGAATTCTGTGGTCAGAGTGCTATGGGTTCTGATGAGGGCACTCGTCCTGGTTTGCAGATGCAAACACTTTCGTGTCAACTGTGTGCTCACATGGCAGAGAGAAAGAAAGTGTGCTTTCTCTCTTCCTCTTCTCATAAGGCCTCCAATTCTATTGGATTAGGACCCCATCCTTATGACCTCATTTAACCTTAATCACCTCCTACAAGCCCTATCTCCAAATAGAGTCATATTGAAAGACTTTCAACAGATGAATCTTGGAGGGACACAATACAGTGCATAGCAACTGTCATGTAGAAAGTTCAGGGTCTTCAGATGGTTACAATTTAAGTCACATCACTGAGGTGAATTTCACAAAAGTAAAAAGATGTTTATCCTCAATGGGTTATTTTAACAAAGATTTAGGAAAAGAAAACAATCTAGGGGATGTATTCTGTTTGTTATTTATAGCCAAAGTTGTAAAATATATTGCTTTAGAGATTGTGAGAAAAGAGGCAATGACAAGTACTAGAGTGGAAGGCATGAACACCAAGCATCTTTACTCTAACTGACTAGCTGCGCCATCGTGGCTAAATCCCCAGCCCTATCTGTGCCTCTGCTTCCTCATTATAACAAGGTGGTTTAAACGGGAAAACACATTAATTTAAAATAAACTATGTTTCAGAATTCCATTTCTGTTTGGCTGTTTGGGGGATTCAAAGCAGTATAGTGATTAGGACAAGAATCTCCTACCCCAAAGGGGTTTACATAAGGAAAATAATGAATGACAAAATAAATATCCTTAAACTGTGGGCTCATTGTCTTTAGTTTTAAGCCCACAGATAATTGAGTCCCCCTCTACGCCCACCTTCTTCCTTGGTACTAACATTCTCCCTTTGGAAAAACAGATGAGGACAATCAGTAGCGTTGGGGAATCTCTCCTTCTAGCTGAAGAACAGCCAAGGCCAAAGAGTGACTTGAGGGGCTCAGAATGAAGGACTGGCCTTGGATCTTCAGAGCCCCTGAGACAAAGCACTCACATTACAGCAGCCCATCCCTTCCAGAATACAACACACAACCTCCCCTCTCTGCAAAGCAAACAACAAAGGAACACTGGCCCCCATCCAATTATCTGGGGGTGGGGTGGTGGTGCGTCACTTCCAGGGGAGCAGGAGGGAAGGGTTGGGAGAGCTCACAGCAAGAAGAGCTCTGGAAATGTATCTCTTGTATAGAATGCAGGTTTCTGGCTTAAAAACATTAATTCTGTTGCAGAGAGCCACTGAACAATTTCCCAAGGATTCCCAAGATCTCTTACGCCATAAAAAGCATCCTTATTATATTAGTATGCTAAAAGGTTCCTCTGCATACTATTCCAGGAGATAGCAGGGAGAGCATGAAAAAAAGCTGAATGATTCCAAGGAACTAAACAAAGAAATACCTTTAAAGCGTATCCAGTTATGCCTCATTTTGAAATGTTTTTTCAAAGCCCAATTGGAAAAAGGATCACACCAGTTTTGGGGAAGGTACTATAGAATCATGTTTTTACAACTCAAACAATTTCAATGTTCCTTTAATACAATAAAAAGCACCTTCTAAACAAGACATGTTTATCAAACCATAAAATAAGAAGAAATATGAGTAACCATTAATCCAATCTTGGACATTTCTAAGCTTAAAAGCAATCAACAAGGAAAAATATTGATAGAATTTACTCCATGTAAATTAAAAACTTCAGTAAGTCTTAACAGTAAAAATTATAAAGAAGACAAGTGGGAAAAATATTTACCATAGATACAAAAAAGGATTACTGCTTTTACTATTTAAAGCACTCACATAAATGTATTACAAAAGATATCGATATAGACTCAGACAAAAGAAAACACTTGAATGAACAATTACCCAAAAGAAGACTGACAACTGGTTAACAAATGTGGGAAAACATCTAACCTCACAACTACCGTGTTTCTCCGAAAATAAGACCTAGTCGGACAATCAGCTCTAATGCGTCTTTTGGAGCAAACATTAATGTAAGACCCAGTCTTATTTTACTATAATATAACACCCAGTCTTATATAATAATATAATATAATATAATATAATATAATATAATATAATATAATATAATATAATATAATACCGGATCTTATATTAATTTTTGCTCCAAAAGACGCATTAGAGCTGATTGCCGGCTAGGTTTTATTTTCAGGGAAACACGGTAGTTTAAAACCGTGTACATTAAAACAGCACTGACAAGGGCAGGTCTCAATATCTGTCTCCCCTTCATTGACCGCCTAATGAAGAGGCTTGAAGGTATAAATCCAGTCTGGCTCAAGAGCTTTTTATTGGATCATGGTCTCAGAGGGTAAAGTTTTTACTATGTCATGCATTAAATATTATCAAATTTTAAAGTCTTTGGTAATTTAATATATGTGAATAAAAATGGTACCTCATCTGTCAAGGAGATGATATTGAAATGGCATTTGAACAGGCCTGTACCAGGAATGATAGGGCAAATAATCTTCTTTTCATCTGAAAAGGTCTTTCCTCACTGTTGCCAGGGAGAAACCCTGTTTTTAGGCTCCGGCTGCCTCTGGGCCCAGCAAAAGTAATTCTTTACAAGGTCCCACCGAGATTATGAGGGCTGAAGATGGAACCCATTTGTGCGCCTCTGCTGGCCATTGTTTTCTGCACTTAACATTTCTTGTGTGAGTGACCTCACAGGAAAAGGATTTGGGTGTTCTTGGAACTTTGGTCAAATGTCAACTTTATATCATCCCTTATCAAAAAAGATTCATTCCTTTAGTCATTCAACAAACATGGCCTGGGAACCTACATTTGAATCAACTATCAAAATAGCTAAAACTTTTCTATTTTTGTCCATTTAATTAATTAATTTATTTTTAAGCCTCTTTATTGATGTCATTGATTCACGAATATAAACTTAGCTGACTTTTAAAACTAATCGCATTGGCAAAGGTACAGTGAGATCAGCACCCTCACAGAGCTTGCCGTTATATACATTTTGGGCTGCTGGAATGAAATTTTTGCAGTACTATGAAGCAAGAGCCTTATAGTTTTTCTTACAGTTTGAATCAGTATTTGAACTTCTGTGAAGCCATCGTAATAATAAAGTGTTTTATATACAAAAATGTCCAGTACAGAATCATGTAGAAGCATAGGCTAGACCTAAAAGATGAAGGGGAGACGAGGGTATAGTCAAAAAGCAAACAAAATAAACTAACGGTAAGTTACAATGAGCATGATGAAGGAAGCTCATCAGGGGTTAAGAACGAGTGCAGGACCTACTTGAGACAGAGGTTCAGGGAAAGCCTGTAGATTTAAGCTGGGGCCTAGAGGATGAGAAAAAAACTAACCATGTGAGAGTTGAGACAAGGGGGGTTGAAGCAGAGGGAATGGTCAGTGCGAAGGGCCCAAGGCAAGAACATCTTTGGCTTGTTCCAGGAACAGACAGCAGGCCAGTGTGGCTAGAGTGCAACGTGCAAGGTGGAAGGGGGTATGAGAGGAAGACAGAGAGGGATGCAGAGCCAGATCATATAAGGAAAATGCTTATGCGATTATGTTAAATGAAAATTGTGTTCATAACATGATCTCAGCCATGAAAAAACATGCGTAAAAAAAAGACTTGGAAGAAACATACTAGAATGTTAACAGTGGTTATGTGGGAGAGGCACAAAAAGAGTAGTGGTTTTGGAACTAGGTAAAAACAGAATGTTATAACCAGGCTTCACTACTTACCACTTAAGGGGACAGGTATTTAACCTTTCTAAGCCTTAGTAGTAGTTACCAAATCTCTAAAATTAGAATCACGTCACCTATCTTAATAACAGGGGTTGCAATAAAAAAGGGCATTTTTTTTTTTATTATGACTACCGTTACTCTTGGATAAGAGGATTATGAGTGATGTATCGTCTTTATGTTGTTTTACGTTTTCCTAATTTTTAACACTTAAACATGTTTCATTTATAATCAGAAAACTACTGACTTTATTTTTAAAAAATGCTCTGATGGTTAAAAGAAAACGAACTACACTGTGTTACATCAAATGCCTTGCCACTGCAACAAATGCATTTCCACTGGCATACAAGTCATTCCGGGCAGCCCCACACATTGAGGGCAATGCAACATTTATAAGGGACCTTTAGCAATAAAGGTTCAGCTATGCAAACACGCAGAGACTCACAATTAACTTGAAATATCAAACACGTTGTTATTGACCTTTTAGGAGTGTCAACAATGCAGCAGGTTCTCTATAAAATATAAAATTAAGATATATGGCTGCCCAGTTTGGTCTTAAAACAACCTTCAGAACCCTCTAAAAAAAAATCACACAGTAAGCATTCTTTTTACTTCAATACTACTGATTTTCAGTTTTCCCAGAAACTGGGAAGATGTCAGCAGCAGTGCTCTGAAGAAATTCTTGATTTGTCAACTTACTTTCTTGAAAATAGAGTTTTCTCCTAAAATTCTAATTTTAATGAGAATGAAACTGACTGGTGGACCTAGAAAAGGGTGACGAGCTTTGGTGCCCATCTGCAGGTAGCTAGAGATGTGCACCTGGAGAGAGGGAGCAGGGAGCTTTGGAATCAGACATTCCTGGATTCAAGTTCAACCTTGAGGACTTTGGATGATTTCAGTGGTTACATTATCTCATTAAGTTTCCAGTTTCCTTACCAGTGAACTATTTTGCTAGATTAGTAACAATGTACCTAAGAAGATGTGGGGACAGAGCCAGGAGTGCAGTTTCCAGGCTCTCGGCCTCACATAGAAAGATGCTGGCTCAGGTAGTAAATGGCCATCGACTGTGATCAAATGGCCATCAGCTGTGGCTAGTTGGCCGTCAGCTGTAACCAGTGAGCCCTTGGCCACTAATATAACTGCCGTGGCTGGGCTAGCAGCAAATGGGGGCTAGGAAGAAGATGGTGGCTGAGCCTGCAAATGACGCAGGGAGGGTTGAGAATTGTGTTGCTCCTGGTTCCTGTGTCTCCAACCCAGCCGCCAGCGAGAGTATAGTGGCATGACTCTATCTATGGCTCCGTGGGTGTTCCTTTTTGGCCTTACCATGTCCTGTGTTCTTATGTGGGGAGCGGGACCAGAGACCCCATGTGACTCCCTGCGTGACAGAAGACTTGTAGAGTGCCTGGCATGTGGCTGTTGGTATTGAACTGATTGTTGGTATTATTCTCCAGGGTAGGTAATTTCCTGCCAGTGCCTTTCACCTTTCCCCACATGAAATGCTAAGATACTAGTAATCCCCAGTCCAATAGGCTGGGGCTTCCTGTGGTTCACATTGTTTGACTAGGCAGAGACACAGTACATAGGTTGACCCATAAATACAGCTGGGTAGGTTCAAAGGTACATAGGTAGACAGGTAGGAAAGTAGGTAGATAGATAGTTACAAAGAAAGGGAGGGACAGAGGAAGGGAGAAAGGAAAGACTGTTCCATAATTACAGATGGAATGTGTCCTGCCGGGCGGCCTGCCGGGCCTCTAGAACCGCTCCCCACATAAGAACGCAGGATGTGGCTAGGCCAAAAAGGAACACTCACGGAGCCATAGGTAGGGGAGTCATACCACTATAGTCTCATTGGAGGCTGGAGCCACACGACCTGCAACCTGCTGTCCACTTTTCTGCCTGTCAACCGACCGATTGTCCAACCAATGCAGCCGTGGCAGTTATATCAATGGCTAATTGGCTAACTTGTTACAGCTGATGACCAATTAGCCACAGCTGACGGTCATCTACTACCCGAGCCAGCACCCTTCCACGTGAAGCCGAGAGCCTGGAAACTGCTCTCTGGGGCTCTGTCCCCACAGAATGCTAATTCCAACTTGCAATTCCACGTACAGAAATGAAGACCGTGTCTTTCTAGCCAAAGATCAGGGCACGAGGTTTAAGGGGATAATGGGTCAGAATATCTGAAACTGTGACTTCTACACAAAACGATTCTGGTCACAAAAAAAGTGTGTAAACAACTCTATAAAACCCACTCCCACTGCAAGATGAGTGAGGGCCACATCCATTAGAGTCACCCTAGGGTGCTTATTGAAATGCATATTCCTGGGCTCCAGCCCAGACCCATTGAATCAGAATCTGGATGAGAGGCTCAGAAATCAGTGTTTTAATGGAGCTCAGCAGGTGATTCTTGGGAGGGGCAGGAGCCACTGGTCTACTAGGGCAAACAGAACTTAAAGTATTTTTGCTTAATAGTGCTTTCTTCAGCTTGTGAAGACGTCCCAGTTAAAGCAGGTATGCATCTAGCACTTCATGCACCAGAGACCTCTCCTAATCACACATGGCCTTTCTCCAGGTGCTGTTCATAACCTTCACTTTGGGTATTCTAACGTTCTTGAACAACTGCGCATTTGCCAGAGATAAATTGAATTCAGTTTGGGGCATGTCTTGCCATATTCTAATTCTTTAAAAATCTGGAATTATTTACATATGGGAGCTTGACTAAACAGAACCAGGGACAATCCTGGGCACTGTTCTCTCAACCTGGGGAATAAGATTTACGGTATTTTTATCTATTAGCTTTGGGCTCTTTCAGCACCTCCACAAGAGGGCAGTCAGGGGAAAGTTTTATTTCTGTCAGAAAGCCTCTCCTTAATACTAGCTCTTGTAATCCTTGGCTCAAAAGGTGGTTCTTAGTTCATCTTAAAATGAAGAACAAAATCAAATATCAGACATATTAAGTCACAGTTTTATATGTATATATACACACACACACACACACACGTATATGACTGCATATTGACTGTACAGGATGTTTTAAGTAAAAGGACTTTGCATATAACTTCTCCCATTCTCTCTCCACCCTGACCCTCTCACCTCTCCGACAGGTCCATGAATTCATTTCCCTCCCATCTGGCAGCTCACTGTCTTGGGGAAAAGGCAGTACAGAGTGGCAAGTGTTGTTGTGACATTTTGGGGAAGCCAGGGAAGGCTTCCTGGTGGAGGTCACGTGACATTTGAACTGAAACCTGAAGGATGTATAGGCAGTGAGAAGTCTTTCTAGGGAAAGTAAATGGCAGGCAAAAGACAAGCAGCGTAAAAGATCCTGCCATATTCAGAAACTAAAAGAGCTTTGCTAAGACTTTAGATTTTATGGTGGAGATGTTGGGAGGAGCTACAGAATATATTTTGGCAGAGAAGTGACACAATGAGATTTGTGAGTTAGGAATATATACACATGCGTGTATGTTTGAGAGAAATCATATGATGGAATTCAAAGAATAACTGTCTGAGTACATCAGGGTGTGAGTGTGTGTGTGAAATCAACAATGTAGTACACCTTTGAACTCCCATACACAGTTCTTTCTATAAGCAGCTGTTCCCTGGAATTGACTCAGAGTTGCTCAATATTCTTGATTTCTGGAACATTCATCTTTTACGTGGACTGCTTTTGCCAAGGTGTTCTCATGTGTCTGAGCCCTATGAGCTGACAGAACTGATTCCAGGGTCAGCACAAAGTTGGGAATCCTAGGGCCAGTCCTCAATTACGTTTAATTAACCTCACTGATAGGAGCAGTTAACGCAGCAACGGTTAAAAACTGTACAAGCACGCAGCCTTTCTCGGAGCCTCTACGGAATACAAAGGGTGAAGACAGATAGATAGTCAAGAAAGGGCTTCCAGCTGCTCTAACCATCCCGGATTAAGGTCAGAGTTCAGAACAGTCATTTTAGTGGGAAGGAAATCAAATCAAACCAACCCTAGAGGTTTTAAAATAGGATGACATAAGCACTTTTAAGACAAGATTGATAACAAAAGAGTGAGGGGAAAGGGTGTCTTTGGGGAAGTGAGAGGAATAAGAACAAGGATATATGCCGACTCAATGATTCTTACTAAGAACCTATTTTAAGAAAATAGACTCAACTCAGTTAAAGAAACATTTACTGAGCTCCAATAATATTACTATTAATATTAACAGCAACTCAAACCTTACATTTGTTTAGCACTTTGCGGTGTGCTTTTGCACATGTCAGCTTTCCAGTAACACTGTGAAGTTGCCCCTGCAGTGGAGGCTGTGATGAGCCGCCCAGATCTTCCCTGAAGACCGAAGGCCTTTATCCCCTAAACAGTCCTCACCTAACTGAAGAGTGCTGTCTCTCTCAGCGTCATGCTCCCTTTTTTGGGCAACCTACATCCAATTACCGGCTGACCTACGGTGTACAGAGCTGGCCCCCTCACCCCAACTCAGGACACTTTAAAGGGCTGTCCTAATGAGGTTGGCTGGAGCCTTCACTGACGCGGCACTGCAGTCCCCTTCTCCCGCTGCCTGATCCTGCTTCCTCTCCTCCTTCACCTTCTCTTCCTTCCTTTCCCTTCCCGCCCCTTCTTCCCATTCCCCTGGTGATGATCCGAAGAGCACTCCATGCTGCACACTTGTACCTATCTCGGAGTCTGCTTCCCAAGGAATCCAACCTGTGGTAGTTATTATCCCAATTTTAAAGATGGAAAAGCTAAACATCTTAGATGGTAAACTAATCACCCTAGTTTACCACCTGACAGATGGACAATGACCAGAACTCAGACCTAGCAGATGTTATTCAATGGATGCCAGTGTGCTAGGGCAGGAAGGTATGAAAAGATGAACAAGGCCCCTAGCGTCTGAGCTCACGATAGAATGAGCAGTGCAAACACGAACACAGCCATCACCTGCATGGCCACCATCAGAGGCTCGTGTGTTGGGCATGAGGATGGAGAAGAGAGAGTGATGGCAGCGGGCTGTGGGATTTGCAGAGGGTGGGCCCTGAAAACATTCCAGGGAGACTGCAAGGAACACTGGGCACCTTTGCTCTTCCACTAGTCCTACCTCTACCACTGGGAAAGCAGGTAAGTGAGAGAGCACACCCACGGTGGGTGAGTGCTGAGGGCCGAACTGCAGGATGGTCTCACCGCCCCAGTTCCACTCACCCAGAAACCTCTAGACTGTACGATAGGGTCAAAAGAGCACTCCGGGCTGTGGAGTCAGGTCTCTGTTCCCTTTTTCAGTCCCACTACCTGGTAAGTGAGCTTTGATTTTGACATCTGTAAAATGGACCATCTTGCTAGCAGAATTGTTAAGGAAACGACTTACACAATCCTCTTTATGCAGCTTGGCATATGGCAAACCAGAAGTCAAAAATTGATAGTGGTCCAAGCAGTGTTTTATAAATTCCCAGATTTTAATCTCTTTAAGTTAAGAAGACAGTCCCTAAAGTTTCTTCAATCCCCCACCTCTCCTTAGAGAGTTTGCTCTCTGTGTAATCACTGTCACCACCATCACCACAACATTCATACATACATAATACTATCTATACATATATACTTACACAGTAGGTATTTGTACACTAAATGCCAGGCTCTGTTCTAAGCACTTTATAATTATTATCCCATTTCACAGAAGAGGACAGTAAGGCACAGAGAGGTTAATAACTTGCCTCTAAGGTCATGCAGCCAGTGATAGAGCTGGGATTCACATCACAGCAGGTTGGCTCCAGAGCCTGCGCTCCCCTTCACTTCTTCACCAAACACAGTTTGTGTGCAGTAACAATTAGAGACATAAACCCCTCCAAGGGGTAAAAGGAGAGGTAAGGTCATTGTGAGAATTAAATGAGATAAGTTAAAACAGAACAGTAACTGGCACATGGGAAACACTACATAAATGTAAGTTATTCTCATTAAGGAATAACTTTTTCCCTTTGAATAAATGGTGACACTCCCTTCCATTTATATAGTATTTTTTAACTCAACACAGCATTTCCAGACAAGTATGGGAAATGTGATGATTAATGTACGTCAACTTAACTGGGCCACTTGGTGCCCAGATATTTGGTCCAACATTATTCTGAGTATGTCTGTGAGGGTGTTTTGGATGGGATTAACATTTGAAACAGTAGACCGAGTAAAGCAGATTACATTTCCCAACGTGGGTGTGTCTCATCCAATCAGTTGAAGGTCAGGATAGGACAAAAAGGCTGACCCTCATGCAAGAAAGAGGGAACTCCTCCCGCCTGACTGCCTTGAGCTGGGACGTTGGTGCTTTCCTGCCTTCTGTCTCAAACTGAAACATCTTTCTGCGTCTCAAGACTGCAGGCTTTAAGACTGGGTCTACACCATCAGCTCTCCTGGTTCTCCAGCTTCCGGTCTGCAGATCTTGGGACTTGTCAGCTTCCGTAATTGCATGGGCCAATTCCTTGTCATAAATCTCTTTATACATTCATACTTACATACATACATATATACATAAATACATATATACCTACACACGTCCTATTGGTTCTGTTTCTCTGGAGAATCCTGACTAATTAGTTAATACAAGAAGTATTCTCACCTCTCCCATCTTACAGATGAGGAATAGAGGCTCAGCGAGGTGGAATTACTTGCACAGTTTATAACTCATCTCCTCATCGTTCATCACCAAGACTCCGAGTCCTGTTAATTGTACTTTTATTCATTCAGCAAACACTTATCAAGCAACTGTTATGAGCTAGGCATTGTATTCCTAAATAATTTTCAAATCTTCTCTGTCCCTACTCCCCCTGGCTCTCCACGGCTCAGCTTATCCTCTCTCCTACAGGGTACTCGATCCCATGTCAGTCCTTTCCCCACATGCTATTGACTCCAGGACCCTTGGCATATGCAAACCTGATCACATTACTGTCAAATGGAATCCTTCACTACCTCCCCATGGCCCCCATACACGCAGGCACGATACACAAAACCCACTGTGGTCTGGTCCCTGCCCCACCTGTGCAGCCTCCTAGGCCGCCATGGCTGAGCTCTCTACCTACCAATGCACTAAGCAATAGGACTGTGGCTAGAACTCCCACTTCCTCCTCTTACCCTTTCCAAAACTCTTTCACAAAGAGGCAGAGCATTTTAAAATACGTCAAATCTTTGGTTCCGATAAAATTATATATATAATGATATTACACGGTGGGTATATAGGGGTTTACTTTAAAATTCTTTTAACTTTGCCGTATGTTTAAAATTTTTTCATAATGAATGAAGGGGAAAAATACCTCTCCCCTGCTTAAAACCTTTCAGTCACTTTTCCTTGTGCCAAGAATAGAATCCAAATACCCTAAAATGTCACCTACAGAGACTTATGTGATCTGTCTCTACCTGTCTCCATGGTGGCCTGTCAGCCCCTCAAGCATGCCAAACTCTTCCCAGCCTTTACGCACACATAGCATTTCCCATCTGGCACACATTTTATCCCACTCTCTTCCTGGCTACTCCATTAGGTCTCTGTTTAAGTATCCCTTTCTCATGAAGGCCAAATCCAAATTATGTTCTATTCACTTAATATCTTATTCTTTCTTTCATAGCACTTAATACAATTTGTTGACAAGTGTTTGTGGTTTTTATTATTATTTACGTCTATCCTCTAAACAAGGTGATAAGCTCCATGAGGTTCTGCTCCTAATTGTATTCCTAGTGCCTAGCACACACCAGGTGCTCAATGTGTTTGCTTAATTAATGTTCTATAAACCCATCGCACAGTGAGCACCTTCCCACCTCTCTTTTTCCTGTTCCTTCTACTGAGATTGACCCATGCCTCCTCCCTGCCTCCAATATCTTCATCTGGCAAATTCCTGTATCATCCTTAAGACTCAGGGCCCCCATGCCCCTCTTTCCTCACGTTCCTTAGGTCATTCAGCATGAACTTCCACAGCTCTTAAGCACTTAGCTCACACATGGGAACTACCCTTTATCTTTTCTGTGAGCTCCTCAAGGTCATGGACTGGGTCCCTTTCATCCCAAAGAATCCCTGAACCAGAACAAGGCCTGACATACAATCAGCTCCAGTGAACATTTACCAAAAGGTGGCTGACTGAAGAGACCAGAATTAGAAATGTATAAAATGTGCCTGGCATATAGAAAGTACTCAATAAATGGCAACAATTATTGCCACTATTATCATAGTAACATTTTTATACCTGATCATCCTCTGAATGATTTTGAACCACTTTATTCACTCAACAGATATTTATAGAGTGCCTACTCTGGAGTATATACAACAAGGATAGAAAAAGTAACAAACTGATCAGAGACTGGCTCCTCAAGAAACTCACAATGAGGTAAGACTAAAGTATAAATAACTATAAAAACAAGTCCTAAGTGTTTTAAAAGAATCTGCCTAGGCTTCAGCCACAAAGTAAAGCACAGCCCAGCCAGGCCACACTGCATGTACAGCCAGGGCACCAGAACCCTTGATCTTGTGTTAACAGTACAACATCTCGAAGGGTGTTATTTGGACTGCATGTCACCAAATGCACTCACCTCTCCCTCCCTATAATGAGGGTGACCCAGCATGCCTTGCAGCCCTAACTAGCCAAATACCAGTTCATAGTCTTGTTCACATGGTCTACTGAAGATGTCTAGAAGGCAACGGAAGGTGCAAGAGTCTTACCTGGAAGACCAGAGTCTGGCTCCGTGTTAGAGTTCTATTTTTCTAAGCACTTGAAGTCTTTGTTACTCACAGCCTGTCCAGTTTGGTTATGGTCACCATTACATTCAGACAAGGCTCTTATTATTTTCCTCATTTACAAAGCCACTGCCTCTCAAACCCCAGTGGATGACCAAAAGTTAACATTGCATGCTAATGTTTCGTGTGTGTACATATTCACTAAAAGGTAAGGAGTTGTTTTATTCTTAATTCATATTTTCATAAATTTTTCATATACATTATTGATTTTGCATTGAAATAGTTTTGCAAAGCATTTTAGCAAGAATCCTTATTTAGCATCTTGCAGACCATAACACCTAGTAATAATGATTTTTCACAAAAATAAGGACATGGGTTTTTGTTACTTTGCTTTAAAAAAAAATCAATAGCGCATTTGTGCCTGTATTAGAGATTAAAATACCCTTTTTTTGCCTCACAATTAAGGTGAACTTTTTTTTAACAATAAAAGAGAATTTGTCAAATATCTTTGCCCCATCCACAAAATTTCTAAGTTTCTTAAAAGTTTAAAGATACAGAGGAGAGGAAATGACCAAATATGAAGTTAAGGACCCTGAATTTATATCAGAATTCCACTGCTTGGTAAGGACTGGAGAATGTTTCTTCCTCTGTAAAGATGGAGTAATGCACTCCACCCCCAGGTACAGTGAGGCTTGAGGGACACTAGGTGTCTGAGCAAAGGGCTGAATAGAATGCACAGGTGTAGGCACCTTCTATCTTACAGCTCAAGATACAGATTAGGGTCCTATCATCCACAGAGAAGGGATTTTTAAATTTCATCTGAATAACCACTGACTGAGCTGGGCATCAAGGATGATGGGAACTAAAGGTGAATAGGATCTGTTTCTCCTCCCAAAGGGTTCATAATCTGGCAGTGATGCCAGACCACCTTAGAGAGTGTTAACCCAGCCCAGACTCTGGAGTCAGATGACTTCAGGTGACCTCTGGTTACCCTTCTGTTCATCTCCACTTCCCAGCTTGGGTACCTGCAAAAGTTATTTTATGTCTTGAAACCTCAGTTTCCTCATCTGAAATAAGAGGATAACAATAGTATTTATACCTTGTAGTGCCGTGAAAGGATTCAGATAAAGGCCTGAGCATAATGTCTGGCATTAGCAAGTGCTCAATCTTTGTATCAGGATTATTATTTATGTCATCCCGGCAAAGACCACAGATCTGAGGGACCTTCCAGGTAGGTTGGAGTCTAACAACAAGTCTGAGACAAGGAGGATCTCTGTGCCCCTGGATGAGCTAAAGGGAGAGATGACTCGTCCATAGCCCTTTCTTATCCAAGCCTCTTTTCATTCAACAGTGAATCTGACAGTGACTGGTTGTCATGCTAATGGTTCTTGGCATCTGTCTCATAAAACGGTGGAAGGCCAAGCAGCCCTGTGAGCACCAAGCACGCCCATGCCTGTGCTAGGAAGGAAATGCAGGGTGGCTCACATTGGCACAGGGGCACAAAAGGCATCTGTGAATTATCCAGGCCACAGTTTATTTCTCTTGCTCCTGGCATCGTGGCCATAGTGCCTCCTTCAGATGATGGACAGGAACTTGATAAGTAAAGGAAATGGAAACTTGCGTGGGCTAATGTTAGGTTTGGGCATTAGTCTATTTACCTCGTCATTTATTTATTCACTTCAGGACTTGAACTCATTTCTGTCTGATTCCAGAGTCCAGATTCTTCCTGGGCTCAAGGACCCTGCCAAGCTGACTAAAATGCAAACAGAAAGCGGAACACAACCCAAGTTTGTGTAAATCCAAGGAAAGCTAATCATTACCATCAAGACATTCAAATCTTTACAAGTGTTTCATATCATTTCCAAGTGATTTAATAATTTTACTATAAATAATGGGTGCCATTTCTTGAGCTCTTACTGGGTGCCATGCACTTTATATGCATTTACGTCAATTTATGTGAGTGCCACTTGATATAAACTGTTATCACAGATATTCTCTCAACAGTTTGACAACAACCCTTACGTGGGAGGCAGTCCCTCCTCCATCTCCCTTCCCCAGTTATGAGCCTCATTTTACGGAAAAGGAGTCTGAAGTTCAGAGGAGGTCAAAGAACTTGAACAAGGTCACAGTGTGAGTAAGTACAAGGCCTTCAGCACCCTTTGCCTGTCCAGTTTGATTACAGCCTCCCTCGTGTGCAGAAAAAGCTCGTGGTGCTCTCTTCATCTACCTGAAACCAGTTCTTCCCATACAACTTAGCCACCTTTCTAAAAATCAGCTGCCGGTGATAAGCCTGCACCTAACAATTCCTACCCCAAAGGCAGCCACTTAGTCCCTAGGAAGCTGGACCCACTGTGGACCTCAATTTAACTCTGAGTCTCTGTAACCAAATGGTCCAATAAACATTTATTGGTTAAATTAGTCAAACTAAAAGATGCATAACTCAGGAGAAACTTGCTGCAGAACTGAAGTCTATTCATTAAGAAGTCTATTCATTCCTTGTGGAACAGACAGTGCCAGGCACGTTTACAGCCAGGCCAAGAAACACTGTTTGAGCACTTGCCACGTGCCAGGCACCATTGTAGGGGCTGAGGAGACAAGGAGACAAGGTAGCCCAAGTCCTTACCCTCATGGAGGTTCTGTTTATGTGAGGAGAGAACAAACAACAAATCAAAATGAAAATAAAATAGTTGTAGGTAGTAGTTTAAATAGTATAAGGAATATAAAGCCGGTTAAGGGGCACAGACAGAACAGGGCAGGAGGAGGCGGCTCTTCAGGAGCGGCAGTCAGAAGGCTCTCTGAGGAGGGGTCATTTGCGCAAAGGCCTCAGCCAAGTGAAGGAGGAACCCGCCTGACAGTCTGGAGGAACAGGCAGAGAAGAAAGGTGCTGAGGCAGAAGCCGGCTGCGCATCCTGGAACAAGACAGGTGGGCCAGTGAGGCTAGAGTGGGGTGATCTGAGGGTAGGTCCGAGAGGCAGGCTGAGAGAATACTGGATGTTGCAGGCCACAGTTAGGGATTTGGATCTCATTTACTCCACCACCAGTTTTATGAAGTATGTGGTATTTGCAGAGGAAGAATTTGAAGTCTAAAATGATTATATAACTTTCTCTACTCTTAATAAAATCTCACCATTCAGCGGTAGAAGTTTCATATTCTACATTCTTGCTATCAGATGAAAGCACGGGTCAGTTAAGAGGAAAATGAAAATGATGGGGAAGGGAGTCTCAGAGAAGAAGCCATGCTTTTCTTCCCCCCAGGACAGATTCCCAAATAGTGTTAAATGAGTAGACATCTGAACGAGAACTCGGGAAAATAAATGTACTGCTCAGCCCTCTCTGGCCATTGCGATTCTACTGCACCTCCCCCAAACTGGAAATACTGTCCCAAGAATTGCTATCCCCTCCATTTCAGTGACAGTTATTTACATAACACATGTCCTTCCATGTCCAACCACATTTACAGTGCCAAAAAAGCTTGGGAAAATAAGGAATCCTGTTTCCTGGCAAAGCGAGGGGCAGCCAACACATCAATTTTATCTTAGTCTAGCTATTCCCTGTAATAATTACATACTTAGCAAATTCACCTAAGAGGTAATAGAAACCACAGAATGTCATAGAAGGTGTTAATAACAGCCCTAACACTAAAATAGAAAGGACTCAGAAATGTTTAAAATACTTAAATAATACCTTCAATTGGCCTTCACCAAAAATTCACGAGGGCTGACCTCCTGTGAGTTATTGAGCATGGGGAACAGCAACAAAAGCAATATTGCATTGAGGTCACGACTGCGGGCTCTGGAGTCAGGCTGCCTGGGTTCAGAAGGTGGTTTTACGGGTGTAATAAGCTAATTCATGTAAAGTATACTTAGTATGATGCCCAGCACACAACTGTAAAAACCAAGCTGTTATTATTACTACTCTAGAGTACTATTACTATTATTACTATTATATTACTATTTACAGAGGTAAATAAGCCCCAGATTCTGCCTCAAGACTCAAGGATGGTGAAGTAAATAACATCACTAACTAAGAGGAATACTACTAAACAGAGATGCCAAGAACAAACTGCAAGGGGGTAGGGGAACCAAGGACACATATCCAAAACACATTTATTGAGCACCTACTCTGGGCCTGATACTAGTGGCTAGGAATACAAATAAGTCTGACGGTATGATCCCTGTCCTGAAGGAATTCACTGTAACTTTCCTTTGATTCATGAGGGATTCTGAATCAAACAAGTAGTTCATAAGCATCCATGTCTAGTGATGCACTAATGGAGTTCCTGGTTTAAAACATAGCTCTTGGGTTACAACCCATACAACCCATCTAAGCACATACACCCCATGTAAGGAGACAAGACTCAAGCATAGGAAACAATAAGTAAAAGCTAAGTGTGAGAAGGGGAGGGTATAAATGCTATAGGCAACAAGAGGCAGGATAGGATAATGGGGGCCAGAGAGGTCCAGGAGGGCTTCATTAATCAGGGGACAGAGAGCGAGGTGTCCTCATCAGCACAATAACTTGGTCTCCATCAAGAGAAGGCTGTCCTCTTAGCTGGTAAAATGATGCTGCTGCTAAAGAAATTGAAATGTGACACAGAGATTCATAAACAGAGCTTGCATGAAATGAAATCTGTTTCATATAAAACAGCAGGATATAATAGAAAGAGTATGGACTTAGAGACCCAAGGCCTCAGTGGTTACCGTCTGTGAAATCCTGGGTAAATTACTTACTCTCTCTGAAATAAACAAATGTTTATGAATAAGTGAAATAAATAGATATTAGATGACCATACCCTGTTTAAATCAGGTACATCTCTGTGGACAATAAAACCACTCTCTGATCCTAGAAAGAGAAAATGCCTATGAAATGAAAAAGGGGTTACTATTAATTCATTTCATCTAGGGGTGTTGAAACAGAATAGGCTATTCTTTTTTGGGAAAACTTATCTGTAGACCTCCATTTAGATCCAGAGCTATTTCAATTGAATACTTGCAAGAAGATCCATGGATTTCACACAACCACACAAGTCTAATGTTCAGAAATGCAGCTCAAAAATCAACTCTTCATCACCTACTGTGTCAGACAGTGGGACAGGCAACAGAGATATGGAGATGAAAAAGACACCATTCCTGCACCCCATGGAGTTCACTGGCATGTAATCATACTGTTCCAACAGGGCCAGAAAGCCTTCTACTCACTACTGCACAGCCTGGACTTGAACCCCTGAAACCTCCAGCTATTGGTCCCAGCCTGGTCCTGCCTTCTCCCACTTGAGAGCCCTTCAAAATACAAGAAGATGGAGGTTCACCAATAATGCTCTCCTGAGCATTATTATCCCATTTCACCCACCCCCAAACCAGTCCAACTGTGCTGCTCTTCCCCAAACACACTTCTTGTTCTCCCATGTTTAGTCTTTTATTTCAGGAAGACTTTCATTTCCATCCCCATCTCTATACACCCCTGACCACCTATCTCAAACAACATCCACCAGGTCTATCTCCTGTAACCGCCTTTATTTTCCTCACTGCATTTAATGATGACCCGAAACTGCATTATTTTACTGAGTAGTTTATTAGCTTGTTATTTATATGCTCTGCTGGAATGTAAGCTATTTCTCCAGCATCTACCACAGTGCCTGGGTAAAGGAAGCACTGAATTTTTGTCAGAATAAATAAATGACAGGACATACAAACTCTATATCACTTTATCTACCTCTTTCTGATAATATCTGTCCCTTTTGACATAGCAATATTTATATACATACACATATCATAAATATGTCTTCCCCACATGGTAGGAAACTCCTTGCGGACCCATATCTGTTTTACCTTTTAATGCTCCAGATACCCAAGGTAGAGCATTTCCTTGGTTAATGCCTATTGAAAGAATAAATGAGGTAGTCTTTTTGTTAAGACCTGTGGAATAAATAAATAATATGGCCCATTCCTTTTCAGGTTTCTTAATCTTGTCTTTGTCAAAACTCTGTTCAATCTTCAGAAATATGAACATAATTGGTTGGTTACATAAAAAAGTAGAGAGTCTTTTTAATCACATTTCTGCTTCTTTTTTTAAAAAAACTAATTACTTGACCACCAAGTTTAAAGGTTATTTTTACCCCATCCATCAACCCCTTACTTGGTAGCACTTTTGCAAACACCTATTAATTTCTTGGGGATAAAAAAATGAATAAAGCCTTTAAAACACATGCACTCTTCTAGAGTGTACCAATCTGTCCGTGCTGTGGGTATAAGCTATTTTTACCAGGTGATACTGTGATATTCCTTTGCAACACATGATATTCACTCTTTCAAGCTGTTCAGCACTGTTCTATTTGGTTTCATGTTGCATCAATGAGACAGTTTGAGGGAAAAGGAAAAATGGGACATGCTATATTTAGTAGTACCACTAAAACCCTAAATAAAAACTGAAATATCCTAAGCTTTGGCTATCCAATCTATATCCAGGACCCTACCTACCAATCTAAGATTAGGGCCAAATAGGAAATGCTTTTGTCCAGAGAGTTTTTTCCTCATAATTTTAATTACAGTGTCTATTTACAGTGTCTCTAAAACTTTATGGGGTTAAAGGTCATAAAGGTCATAGAAGGGCCAAATAATTGCTACATGTATTTTGTATTTTCATTGCATTTTTACTGGGAATTATCAGCTAATTATATTTAAGAAAAAACACACCTGGTTATACATCTGGGCATGCTGAGTTTGAGGTGGTCATGTGACAACTATGAAGCGTTGGCTAACAAGCAATTAGACATAGAAAAACAAAGCTCTGGGTTAGGCTGGAGTATCAATGTTCCTACATGAAAGTGGAACATGAAACCATGAAAGTAAACATGACCCTTGAAGAGTCAGGAGAGCAGTATGCTGAGGAGGAAACCTTACTCCCCAAATGTTAGCAATCAACGTGTGCCAGAAAGGTAAGAAACAGTTTCAACAGAAGTACAAGTATGTACCTAAGATAGTATCTATCACCT
Source organism: Rhinolophus ferrumequinum (assembly GCF_004115265.2). NCBI lineage: Eukaryota > Metazoa > Chordata > Mammalia > Chiroptera > Rhinolophidae > Rhinolophus > Rhinolophus ferrumequinum. The sequence goes on along the minus strand of NC_046292.1, from coordinate 35,705,305 downwards.
ACTAAAGGTTCAAAAATACTTAACTCATAGTCTCATTGTAAGATTCAGTGGTTACAGGCAAAAGGTCTTTGTAATCTGCAAATCATGGTACAAACATTTATTTCTATTGCTTCTAGAAGAAATGTAAGACTAGTGGTAGAGCAGTTGCAAAACTGGTCACAATCTGTACACCTGCTTGTATCCATGCCCTTGCAATGTGACTCTTCAGGTCTTCCTATCAAGAGACGTGATCTTTTTTCCCAGGCCTGTCTCTGGGCTGGCCCTGTGACTTGCTTTGGCCAACAGGATGCAGTGGAAAGACCATTGTGCCAGTTCTTGCTTACTTTCACTCTTTTTCTCTGAATCCTGCCCAGCTGTCCTGGGAATAAGCCTTAGTTGTTCTTTCAGACAAAGAAAGATGACATGGAAAACAGCTCAGTGAACCCAGCCAAGGCCATCCTAGAACAGCCTATATAGCCGGTCTGCCCCACATATATGACAGCCCAGCCAAATCAGCAGAGCTGCCTACCTGCCCTAGAGTTGACTGCAAATGTATGAATGAGCACAACTGAGATCAAAAGAACTGCCCTGCTGACTTACATAGTCATGAGCAATAATAAACACTCACTGTTTTAAACCTCTGAGTTTTATTTAGAGTGGTTAATTATACTATATATAGTTATAGGTAACTGATACAAGTAGCAACAAATAAACTAGCCTATCAGCAGCCTTCAAGGAACTTACAATTAGTTGGAGATGCAAGGCTGAAATACACAAAAAGCTAAATGATATAATAAGAGATGAAATGTAAAAAGGTATTACTAATTGTCAAATGAATGGAATAAACAGTCAGATGCCAGAGCTCAAAGGAGAGTGAGAGAAATGTGGGCTGGATCTGTCTGGCAAAGCTTCACATGGGAGGAACATGGAGGAGGAAGGATGAGAGATTCACTGTGGGAGTTGTGTCTTCTGTTGCTGTAGGTGCGTGATTCTTGTTGTAGGGTTGTCATGGTGATTGTAGGACACACAGGATGGGAAGATTCCCTCTGGGAGCACAGTCTTCCATTGCTGTAGGTGTGTGATTCTTATTGTAGGGTTGTCATGGTGACTGCATCTTCAAGATATCCATGTGGTGACTATTCAAATCTGGTGTGTTTGGACAAGGCCAATCCTTTGAATATGCACAAAAAGGATTCAACATATACAGCACATTCAAACTTGGAAGGGCTGATAACTGAATCCTGGAAGTATGAAGCAACCACCAGGTCATGATAATCAACAGATCCAGAAAACCAACAGTAAATCTAAGACTTATTGTCTGGACCAGTCCCATGGAGTAGGAAAAAAGATGGAGAGAAGGACCAAGAAGAAATGCAAGCCACAAATAATGCACTTAAAATGTCAGCAGTTCATGTTGTAATACTTGGGGGCCAGGGAAAAATTAGCTAAGAAGAAAACACCTGCACTTGGGAAAATGCAACCAGTTTCCTTTCCAGGTTATTTTCTTTCTATTCTCAATATCCAGGAAAGACCCTCCTCGATCTGACACCATGTAACTTCCCAGGATTGCCTCTTGCCGTCTGTGTCCTTCATCACTACCATGCACCAGCCGCATCACAACGCTTGCATTGTCTCAGCACACTTTGCTCTATCACACACCTGGCATCTGGGGCTTTGCACAGTTTATTCCTTCTTTCCTTCTACTGGATCTCTCGTCTCCTCTATACATGCCACCTAATCCTGCCTCCCTTCTTCCACTAGCTAATTTCTATTTTTCCTTCATACGTAGTTTAACTGTCACTTTCAGGTTGAACAGAGGGGAAAACAGGAAGCCCTGTGGGAAAAAATACCACCATAAATGAGGAAAGAGGCTGGTAGAGTGGGCCTAAAAGCTGGCTGGGATCAGTGGTTCCAGGTAGAGTGGGAGGTTCTAATTTAAGTCACATTTATTTGAGTTTGAGAAAAGGATGTGTGATAAAGAATGAAATAACTTTGTCACTAGGAGCCCAAACCACAATGCTATGAGGTCCCCCACAAAAGGACATACACATAAGAAGAGGAAAAGGCTTCACTCCTGACTGGAAAGGGACGCATCTGAGATCAGGAGGTAGGAAAAACGGCAACAAACTCCAAGTGACAGGAGAAAGAGTAGATGCTCCAAGAGGTCTTGGAGGGAGAGAGGTGCTTAGGTGGTAAGATGTGTATAGCAAAGAGTAGTAGATCAATACAGATGCCAATAAAGGAACAGAAATCTAGAGACAGTGGCCACAGAGGAAGCCGATAAGCCAGCAGGTCATATCATGTCGGTGTTTCCAACAGTGGTAGTAGCACAGCGGGAAAATACAAGCAGCTTTAAACAAACAAGTAAAAGAGCAGACAATGGTCAGCAAATAAGGTGAGAGGAGGCATCAGAGGAGAAGAAAGACAGAAGTGTAAGTAGCCGGACATATTATATGTTTATATTAATATGTATTATATATGATTATATTAATATATGATGATGATGATAATATTCAATTTATAAAAGATTTACTCAACTACCAAGCATGAACCAATAATATGTGTTATTTCGTTTGCAAAAAAAAAAAAAAAAAGGCCTTTGAAAATGCCCAGAGAGACATAAGGGCAGAAGAGACAGCAAGCCATTTGGTACACTGGAGAATATACATTGACTGGACTTAGTGACAAAGATTTTAAGTGACCTCACGTAAGATCCAGGAATGGTAGGGGCTTAAGAGGCATTCAGGTTGTATTTGTTTAGAACCCAATTACCCTGTCAGAATGAATGGCTGCCTGAGGTCAAAGACTGCTTGCTGTTCACCGCCAAACAGTATGAACAGTACCTAGCTCTGTGCTTGACACAGAGAGGGCACTCCATAGATACATGTTGGTAGACTTTGGATGGATGGATGGATGGATGGATGGATGGATGGATGGATGGATGGATAAAAATATCAGCTTAACACACATCTGTATCATCAACAAGATAAAAAGCATTTGTTTATATTTGAACCCAAATTTTAAAGAGGCAGAAAAGCATCCCTGAATCCAAGCTTACTGCTGATGACGGTGGGAAATAAAGTGAGATACTCTCAAGAGAAAGGTAAAATTTATCTCCCCATCCCCTGCCACTATCACCAACATTCCCCTCTTGTACATTCTCTTGTAAATCTCTTTTCTACTCACAGACTTGAAAGGTTCCAGGTTCAGGAGTTAACAGGCTAGGCAAACAAATGATCCTCTTCATTCATTGATTCAACAAACACTTCCTTAGCTAAGCATGCCACTAGGCCATGGGTACACAGACAAGCAGGAGACAGGCCGGCAAACATCATCTCAGGTGGATGTGGTATGGTTAGACAGAGGGCTCCTATGAGAATACAGAGCAATGATTCCCAGCTCAGGTTGGAAAGGTCAGAGGACATGACAGGCATCCAAGATGAGCACACCGGCATGGGATAAGAGGAAGGATGGTCCACACAGGGAGTAGAGGAAGTGAGAAATAACACAAATTAGGTTCCTCCTCTCTAGACTCTCAGAGCACTCTACACACCTCATCATTGCACTAAGAGCAAAACTTGAAACTGTCTGCTTATTTTCCTTGTTTTCTGCGCTAGATTATTGGCTCAATGAGATCAGAGACTATATCATTCATCTCTGTATTCCCAGAATCCACCAGTTTCTAGGATACAAAGGGTACTTAATTGGATAAATAAGAACTTTAGAATGGGCAGTAACATACCATAATTGTTAAGAATATAATTAAGAGCATTGAAACTCATTTGGCTCTGAGACCTTGAGCCATATCTGTGTGCCTCTTTCCTCATCTGTAAAATGAGGATAATAATAGTACCTGCACATATCAGTTGTATCCTCCAAGAAGCAAACATTGAGACAGAGTCAGGAGTGTAAGAGATGTATCAGTTTATTGTGAAAATGCAGTGGGGAGGATAAGTAGAATTGGAGAGGGGAAGTCTCAGACCATGATGCAGATCAGACAAAGGCTTGGCCAACCCAGAGGGGAGCTCTGGAACCAAGATTTCCCATAAGAACAGACCCCACACTGGGCAGAAATGGTCAGGCCATAGTATCCCCACTGTGTTCAGTCATTGGCTGGGACTATCCAGGAAAAGCCTGGTCTAAAGGTGCATCAGCTGGAGGCTGTAATCTAATTGACTCCTAGCTGATAAAGTGAGTTCTCTCTTGAAAGGAGATCTGAATGGCACACCTCTATGGTGGCCACACTACCTAATGGACTTATGAAGTTTCCAGTAGTTAATACAGATAAAACACTTAAAACAGTACCCAGAACTTAGTAGTACTATTAAAATATTTGGTATTACTATAAAATATCTGTACAATTACATATAATTTCAAAACTTGAGTCTATGTTGGGAATGACACATTCAAATGACAACAGACACTAGGCAGGAAACATAAATATGCCAACTGACCTGAGTAAGATAAAAGGGAGGAAGGGGGCCACGTTCTCTGTAGCCTGGAGAGTAGCTGGAGAGTACATACCCTGCCTAAAGATATTCAGATTAAAAAGAATACCAAAGACAATAGGTGCTATTCAAGCCCAGCTAAGATTCAAACCTTGAAAACTAGATTTGTATATAATTTTATGAAAAAATAGAAGCTATTATGCAAAGATCGTCTCCGTCATTTTTTTTTCACATTTTATTCATTATTATTATTATTATTATTTTATTTTATTATTATTTTTAATTTATTGGGGTGACAATTGTTAGTAAAATTACATAGATTTCTGGTGTGCAATTCTGTATCACATCATCCATAAATCACACTGTGTGTTCACCCCCCAGAGTCAGCTCCCCTTCCATCACCATACATTTGATCCCCCTCACCCTCATCCCCCACCCCCCAACCCCCTTACCCTCTGGTAACCACGAAATTACGTTCCCCAGATTAATTTTCAAACCCGTGGTGTCATTTTTGATCATCGACAATTTAGCAGAGTATCACAGGGACCCTGCTTTTCATATTCTATGCTGGTGATCTTGACTTCTTTGATATTTTAGGGCTGACAGTACAATCTCAAAAGATATCAAGGAATATTGAGAGTCCTTCTGCATTTGGTAATTCAAAGTATTTTTTAAAATTAGTTTCAGGTGTGTAACACAACGTACTAGTTAGACATTTCACCCCTCACAAAGTGATAACCCCTCTCCCCCTATCTATTGCCCCTCTGACATTGTATATATTACAATTCCATTGATTCTATTCCCAGTGCTATACTCCATATCCCATGGCTATATATATTAAATTATAGCTGACATACAATATTATTTAATGTATAGAGATGATCTGCTGGATATTAAACATTGTTTATTTATTTTTCTCTCCAAAAAGAGAAAGTGAAGAAAAATTACCTTGAATGAGGAGTCTAAACCATGCTTGATTTATACAAGGCACTCTCGGTATCTGCCCATAGGAAGTAAGCAGACAGCTTTGTCCAGCCAGATCCAAAAAGAGATGGAGCAGGTGTGGGGTGGCCAGGGTTCTAGGCCTGTAAAGGTGTGGAAACATGAGCTCACAGTGGTGCTGAGTGCTGAGACTTGTTTGAGACGTGGCCAATGACAGTGTGAGAATACTGTTGCAAATGGGATCATGTTGGTGGTAGTGCAGTAGTTAGAAGAGGACTCAGTCTAGCATATTCTCAGCTACAACCTGCCCAGGTCCTCCTCCACGTGGTAATAACAGGAGACTGCTTCACAAAATCTTTAGTCACTGCTCTGGATCTTTGTCCTAGATCCACCTGCCCGAAGCAGGTTGCAATTCTGCTACCTGAGTTCTGACTTAGCCACAAAGGGTGACACCACTCATGATTCCTTAGTGGAATACATTGATGTACTCTAACCTGCAGAGTTGGAAAAGGAATGTGGACACCCCTGTTATATTTGATTATGTACCACGAGAAGTCATACAGCTTCTATTGGAAGTAATGCTTTTGACATATAGATGTCAGGTGCCTAAATGACAGTCCTTGGTGACACATAAAAAGGTTCATACCAATCTCTCTGCACTCTGAAATTCTAGGATCTACATAAAGAGATTTGACAGTTTATTCTGTTTTTAGTTGCTCTAAATGATATATTACAGGCAAACTTCAGGGCACACAATAACTTTTTTCAATTTTGCATGACAGGATAACACTTTTTTTCCAAATAAAACGTTTAGGTGAAATTTACATAACATAAAATTAACCATTTTAAAATGAACAATTCAGTGGCATTTGGTACATTCACAGTGTTGTGCAACCACCACCTCATTTTAGTTCCAAAACATTTCCATCACTCCACAGTAAAATCCCTTACTCATTAAGCATTTCTCCCCATTTACCCCTCCCTAGACCCTGGCAACCACCAATCTGCCTTCTGACTCTATGAATTTATCTATTCTGGATATTTTATATAAATGGCCTCATATGAAATATCACCTTTTGTGTCTGATTTCTTTCACTTAGTATGTGTTACAGGTTTATCCAATTGTACCATGTATCAGAACTTCATTCCTTTCCATTGTATATATGTACCACAATTTGCTTATTCATTCATCCATTGATGGACATTTAGGCTGTTTCCACCTTTTGGCTATTGTGAATAATGCTGCTATGAACATGTGTATACATGTACTTGAATATCTGTTTTCAATTATTTTGGATATACACCTAGGAGTGAAATTGTGGGAGTAATATGGTAATTCTATATTTAATTTATTGATGAACTGACTTTTCCACAGTGGCTGTTCCATTTTACATTCCCACCAGCAATGCACATGAGTTTCTAATTTCTCCATATCATCACCATTTTGTCATTTTCTGGGTTTTGTTGTTTTTTAATTATGATAGCCACGCTAGTGGATATGAAGTGATATCTCATTGTGGTTTTGATCTGCATTTCCCTAATGACTGATAAGTAGAGCATCTTTTCATGTGTTTTGGGGCTAGTTTTTAACATTTTAAATGACAATCAGGGATCCAAATTTAAGTTGAAATCCAACTGCATATGAAGCTTCCAAATGCAAATTACTCAACTGGGGTGACACTTGAAGAGATACTTGCTAAGAGCTTCACGTACTAGTTTGTTCACGTACAGATAATGATAACCACATTACGACTCTCTAAGTTTTGGTTTAGTTTTTTAAAATGTTGGTTGTAATATGCGTTCCAATTTCAGAAATCTTATTTAAAATCAGAGAAATATGGTGTTTAAGAAAATGTAAGTTCTACAAGGGCAGCAATTTTTGTCTATATCGTTTTCCATATCTGAACAAGGCACATATTAGGCACTCAATAAATGTTAGATAACTAAAGAAAGTTGACTATCTGAACCCAGAGACTAACTGAATGCAGATGGTTAAGGTAGAGGGATGGATCTAAAACAATTCCTCAAGATTCTTCTGCTTAGGTGCACTGATGCCATTAACTAGAATAATGAACACAGGAACAAGATCACTTGTGATAAAGGAATTATCTCAGAATTTTTACCATTAATTCACAGCTCCAATTTTACTTTTTATTCTTCAATTTTCATGCTCCTTTTATACAACCCTTTTTACGTGGAAAAATGTAAGAGAAGAGTGATAGGGTGCTCTAAAAACATAAGGTAATAATGCTGCTACTTGTAAACATTTCCACCTTAATATTTTGTGGTTTGATTTTTCTTCTTCTATGTCCTATTCTGTCGTCATCCCTGCAGAATGTCACTCCATCCCCTTTTTGTCCAATTTTCCATGGTTATTATGAAAGTTCCTCTACTGACTATTCCAATCTGGTTTGGCAATTTATTAAGCCTGTTCTCTGGCTTAGGAATTAGAAAATGTCTCCCACTGAACAGAACTTATCTAGAAAAGCAGACCATGGTCCATTGCGACTCTATATGACACTGCATTGTGACTAGAGGACAGATCACTAAATTTTAGTTTATTCTGATCACTTCCCCCCCTTGTAAACTGTGATTCTTCCACAATAAAAGTTAGGATAAATAACTCAAGCTGACTTTAATTTGGTAAAAATGTTTTGGTACCACTTGTCTTTTGCAATTATTTTATCATAAGAATATTCTAACCTTGCATAATTTACACTGCAAAAGAATAGATCGTGCCCTTGAAGAGGAAAGCAATACTATCTCAACACACAGTAAGATTGTCCCAGGTACACTGAAGTTCCTTGAGCTCTGTCCTTCTGCTATATGTCTCTAAACAGCATGGTAATTTAATCTCAAATCACAGTACAGCATTACAGTTAGAATCCTTTTCCCCTCAACAAGTGATAGTACGAGTGGACAGGGAGCGTCTGTAGTACAAAACCCTGACTTGCGATGCAAACTTGGGATCTGACTTCTATTATTACAGTCATGCACCGGGCACTTGCAGAAACACTAGTTCCCATGACCTGAGGAAGGTCCTCACAACTGCTGCTTCCCAGATGACCCTTTGTTCAGAATCTCATGCTGTGAGAACTAAAAGGCTTTTAATATCAGAGATGTAGGGAAAAGATGGCCAGCCAACCTTCAGGGGGTGAGGGGGAGGAAAATCACTTCTATAATAACAGCAGAGCAAGCCAACACAGGTAAACCACAGGCATCCAAATGTGGGATAAGAAACAAAAGTTGTACAGAGTTCTACTCAGGCCTCCAGCAGCAAAAACATGACTCCATGGCATTGACACCCTATTTAGAAACTCTCCAGTTGATGATAGTTTAGAAGTTTTGCTTTTTATCTTTTCTTTATTCCTGTTATTATCCCACCTTTCTGACATTTTAATTCAAATCAGTAAAAAGAACTTCAAAACTTTTCTTGTAAAGATTTTGGTTGAAGGAGCCTTACACTGAGTCATTTGCTCAATAAATACTTGTTGATTGTCCACTAAGGGCAGGGCCCTATGCCAGGCTGTGGGATGTAGTGGATACAATGATTCTGCTCCCAAGGAGTTGGGCTTCTTTTCTCTGGTAGCTCTGTCTGCAGGGTCCAAAAGACCTCGTGAGATGATTTCCAACAGAACTCTGATGGGTAAGTGGTTCTCTTGACAGATGATGGGGCTGGGGGCAAAGATGGTGATGTTGTAGGCACAGAAAACTGCAAATGGAAATATGCAGAAGCAAATGTGAAGCATGTTTGGTCAACTGCAAATAATTTAATATTGGAGCAAGTGTAGGATTTCAATGGGAGAAAATGGAAGGCCATGAGGTTACATACAGCAAGGGTAAGGATAGATGTAGAATGACAAACTAATAAGCTTAGGCTTCATCCTGTGGATAGTGGGGGACAGGGACAACAGGGTCAGATCTACATCTTAAAGACAACGTTTAGTATTGGTGACCAACTGGAAAGGAAGAGACTGGAAAGTAGGTCAAAGAGTAAAGAGGATTTTCTGGTAGAGCAGTAGAGAATTGAAAAGAGAAATCACAGATTATTAACTATTCACACGTCCCTATTTTCATCACTATGAATAACCAAAAGCAAACAGTCTAAATGCTTCTCCATACTTCTCTTATAAATATACGACATGTTTAGCTGTTTGTCTGTTTGGCAGGGCAGGGAGGGGAATAGTATTTCATTTTTTTTTGTTTGTTTGTTTTTTTTATTGGGGAATATTGGGGAACAGTGTGTTTTTTTAGGACCCATAAGCTCCATGTCAAGTTGTTGTTTTCAATCTAGTTGTGGAGGGCACAGCTCACTGGCCCATTTGGGAATCAAACCAGTGACCTTGGTGGTATGAGCACTGTGCTCTAAACACTGAGCCAACCAGTCACCCACCGGGGCTGGTGAGCCAATCAGCCACCCACCGGGGCTGGCCCAGCTCCAAACTCAAGCTGTTTTCTCTCACTGGCCCATGTGGGAACCGAATCGGCGACCCTGGTGTTATGAACACTGTGCTCTAACCACTGAGAAAACCAGCCGCTCCAGAATATCTTTTTAAAGAGCACTACTCTATAAAGGCCTTTCTATGGTTGAGGAAATACCAATGAATAATATCCCACACAATATACTTTTAATTGGACATCAAAGCAGAAAGATTTTTCAACAATATTTACTAGCTGGGACATATTCCTTTGTGGTATATTCAAAATGTATTATGCCTCTGAGTCACAAAACCATGATTCCAGACCCTACTCTGGATTTCTATCATTGGGCAAGTTGTCCAACTTCTCTAGGCTGTCATCTTTAAAGCTGTGTCTCAGTTTGGGTCTCAGTTGGGAAACAGAAGTCACACTCAAAGAGTAAAATTGAGCTACGTTTAACGAAGGAAATTCATCAAGGGATGATAAAGTGCCCTGGGACGAGCAACAGTGGAGACCCAACACCAACCGTTGGACCTAGAGAGAACCGAGAGAGAGAGAGAGAGAGAGAGAGAGAGAGAGAGAGAGAGAGAGAGAGAGAGAGAGAGAGAGCTGTAGCTTTAGGATGGATAGAAGTTGTGGCCTCCACACAGCTACTGCTAGCCAGTAGCCCAGCAAAGAGGGAGCTGGGGGAAAAATACCTGAAACTCACTTTCTTTCTGCCCTTGGATATCCTGCCAGTGCCCCCAATGGCTGAATCCTTCCAGAAGCAAGAGGGTAAGGGAGCTCACTGATGCAGTCTATGAAGGTCAGCCTCCAAATCCATGGAAAGAATGGGAAAAAGAGTAGAGAGTATGTATAAAGATGGTCAAATGGAAGATACCCAGTCCAAAATGTAAGAATGGTTGTCTACCTTTCACGTAGATTTGCTGTGAGGATCAAATAAGAAAATAAATGTAAAAATACCTTGTAAACTGTAAACAAAATACACAAATATAATAATTATGAGGTCCAGGAGAGACCCAAGATGGTGGAATAGATAAACATTGTGCCTGCATCTTTCCATGAACATACTAAAATTACAACTAAATTATAGAACAATCAAACCATCTAAAGTCTAGACAAAGAAAAGTCCTATAACTGAAAATTTAATGAAGAAGCCTTATTGAGACTGATAGGAGGGCCAGAGACATGGAACGGGCCCCAAACCTCTGTGTGGAAGTTGAAAATCAGGGGGGATATCTCAGCCATGGAGGTGCCCTGTGGTGGAGCGAGAAACCCCCATCCCCATACCAGGCTTACCAGCCCAGAGTACTGGCGATAAGAAGAGGAGCCCCCACATCTGACTGTGAAAAACAGTGGGGATTCCGACCATCCAGTTGGGGTGGAAGGATGCTGGAAACCCAGATGTCCTCTTAAATGGCCCACACACAGACTCACTTGATCACAGGCACTTACCCTGGGCTTCGGTGGAGGGACAGTGACCCAAGGGGTGACAGAGGCATACAGAGGTCAGACTGAGGTATGTGGTTTCGGGGCAAAAGCTGGAGGACAGTTGCCGTTTTCCTTATAAGTGTTTCTGCCCCAGGGCAGCTGCAGGCAGGAGGCATCTTTCCTGTGTTGAGCACACGCCCACAGGCCAAATCTGAATCTGATTGGTCTGGTGAGCTCTGCCAGTAACTCACCCCACCCAACTCCTCCAATGTAGGAGACACTTTCTCCGAAAGAAGCCAGCTCTGTCCCCATTGCACTCTTTCTTGGAAAACTATCAGGATCCTGCAGGCCCCAGGCAGGTAGCAACTGACCTTTGTGTGCTCTGAGACTTTTGCTGAGTAGCTCTTGGCTCAGCACTGGCACCAAATCATAATTTACATTAGCCTGGTGACCACAACTGTTCCCACTCTAGTGATTCCCTGAGACCCTGCCTTACCCAGCTTGCATACAGCGTGAGGCTCTATCAGAGACTGAACCTTAAAGGAGCCGGCAGGTGACACAGGCTTTGGAATGTCCTGGCTTTTGGGGAGCTACCCCAGACCTGGTACTGGTAGCAGATGTCATTTTGCAGTGTGGCCTCTCCCATGCTCCTCACAGGAAGTGAACTACTGTGGATAGCTTTGTGGCTCCTACCAGGTAGCCCCCAGCAGGTCACAGACAGTGGATGATGACCTAGGCCTGCACCAGAGCCCCTCCCATGAGGCCACAGAACCAACATACTTGGAGGTTGGCTTCAGACCACAGCAGAGCACCACCCAATTAGTCCCATAAGTGGCATACACAAAGGGTGGTCCCAACAGGCATCAGAACCACTTGGGGAGAATTATACTCAGTGTGGTAAGCCCCCCACAGAGCAGCCCATAAGCTGTGGATATGGGTAAATCCCACAGCCAATCAGCCTGAGGGTCAATCCCACTACTGACATGCCAACAGCAATCAAGGCTCAACTATAACAGAAGGGCACACCCAACCCATACAAGGGACACTCCTCGAACACTTGGAGCAGATTGACCAGGGATACTGTGCCAGGTCCCACAGGGCACCTACTACATAAGGCTACCTGACTAAGACTGGGAGACATAGCAGATCTACCTAATACATAGAAACAAACACTGAGAGGCAGCCCAAATGAGGAAATAAAGAAATGTGTCCCAAAAGAAAAAACAGGAGAAAAATCCAGAAAAAGAACGAAACGAAATAGAGGCAAGCAACCTACCAGATACAGCGTTCAAAACAATGGTTACAAACATGCTCAAGGAACTTAGAGCATCAACAAAGAGATAGCAAGCATAAAAAAGGATATAGAAACCATAAAACAAAACCAGTCAGAAATTAATACAATAACTGAAATGAAGAATGCACTAGAAGGAATCACCAGCATACTAGATGAAGCAGAGGAGAGCCTATTTGAAAAAATAATGACTGAAAACTTTCCTAACCTGGCAAAGGAAATAGACATACAAGTCCAGAAAATGCAGAGACCCAAACATGATGAACCCAAACAGGCCCACACCTAGGCACATTACAATAAAATGGCAAAGGTTAAAGACAAAGAGAATCCTAAAAGCAGCAAGAGAAAGGCAGCAAGTAACTTATAAGGGAGCTCCCATAAGGCTGTCCCCTGATTTCTCAACAGAAACTTTGCAGGCCAGAAGGGATTGGCAGGAAATATTCAACGTGATGAAAAGTAGAGATCTACACCAAAGGGTTACTCTACCCAGCAAGGCTATCATGTAAAGTCAAAGGACAGACACAGAGCTTCCCAGACAAAAAGCTAAAGGAGTTCATCACCACCAAACCAATATTATAAGGAATGTTAGAGGGACACTTTCAAAGACAGAAAAAAATTTTCAAAATTATGAATAATAAAATGGCAATAGCTACATATCTATCAACAATAACTTTCAAGGTAAATGGAATAAATGCTCCAATCAAAATACACAGTGTGGCTGAATGGATAAGAAAACAAAACCCTTGCACATGCTGCCTACAAGAGACTCACTTCAGATTGAAAGACACACACAGATAGAAAGCAAAGGGATGGAAAAAGATATTTTATGGAAATGGAAATGAAAAAACAAAACAAAACAAAACAAAAGAAGCTGGGGTAGCTATAATTATACCAGGCAAAATAGACTTTAAAACAAAGGCTATAAGAAGAGACAATGAAGGACCCAGTAACCCCACTTCAGGGTATTTATCCAAAGAAACCCAAAACGCTAAATTGAGGGGATGTGTGCATCTATATGTACATTGCAGCATTATTTACAGTGGCCCAGATGTGGAGGCAACCTGGCTGTCCATCCATGGAAGAATGGATAAAGAGAAGGTGGTACATATATACAATGGAATATTGTTCGGCCATGGAGGGGAATGGGTTCTTGCCATCTGTGGTGGCATGGACGGACTTGGAAGATACTGTGCTGAGTGAAGTGTCAGACACAGAAAGATGCAATATGATTTCACTTATATGTGGAGTCCAAAGAACAAAATTGTGTGCTCACCACCCACAGTCAGTTTCATCTGGGTGGAACTCCTTCCATTACCGTATATTTGATCCCCTTTATCCTCTTCTACTGACTCTGGGCGGTGAGCACACAATACGATATATAGATGATATATTATAGAATCCTACACTTGAAACCTATGTAATTTTGCTAACCATTGTCACCCCAATAAATTTAATTTTAAAAAAGGACAAAATTAACAACCAAAACAGAAACAAACTCATAGATACAGAAAACATTTTGATGGTTGCAAGATGGGTGGGGTCCTGGGGGTCTGGGTGAAAAAAGGAGAAGGGATTAAGAAGTACAAATTGGTTGTTACAAAATAGTTATATGGATTCAGAGTATAGCATAAGGAATATAGTCCATAATATAGTAATAACTATGTATGTATGTTGTCAGATGGGTACTAGATTTGTTGGGGTTGATAGATGGGACGGGGTTGGGGGGGTAGGGTGAAAAAGGTGAAGGGACTAAGAAGCACAAATTGATAATTACAAAACAGTCATGGGGATGTAAAGTAAAGCATAGGGAATATAACCAATATATGGTAATAACTATGTATAGTGCTAGGTGGGTACTAGACTAGTCAAGGGATCGCAAATTACACAAATGTCTAACCACTATGCTGTACACCTGAAATTAATATAAAATAATGTTGAATGTCAACTGTAATTGAAAAATTTAAGAAGGGGAATAAGAGGTCCAAATTTCCAGGTATAAAACAAATAAGTAATGGGGGTGTCATATAAAGCATAGGGAATATTGTCAATAATATTGTGATAGCATGGTACAGTGTCAGATGGCTCCTGGACTTTCATGGTGATCAATTCTTTAGGTATATAAATGTTGAATAACTATGTTGTACCTCTGAAACTAATATAATATTGTGTATTAGCTATATTTTTAATACAAATATTAAAATATAATTATGAGATCCATCCCATAAGTAGTAAACAAGAAAGTATAATGCCAGTCTATGATATGAGTCTCCAAAGATTGACAGATCTCAAACTTTCAAATCAAGAGTATCCCTGACACTGGAATTTTTTCTTTCTGGTTAAAAGTTCAAATCACGAAGACAAACATCAAACTGAAAAGAAAATTTTCAGTACCAAATGGTTAAGCCTAAGTGAAAAATTAATTCCCTAGTGAGGTCAATGTGACAGTGGTCAGGCAGGACTCAGACACCTACACATCAGCATCTCCTCGTTAGTTTCCTGCCCTTCTCCTTCCCCAATTCCAATTCTAACTTTTGCCAACAGCAAAATTAGCAACAATTCTAGAATCCTATTCAATTTTCTGACAATTCATTTGCCAAGGAAACATTCAATAAGCATTTGCAGAAGACCTACAATGTACTTAGTATAAAAGCTAAGTATCCATGTACTTATTGGTGGATAATGAACCATGACAAGCTTTCTTGAGCATACAAATCTTATAATCCGATTTATAATCTTTTTACATTCTTGTTCATTCCTCTCTAGCCATACTGACCTCTTTGCTGTTTTGAACCCCTCTAGGTACACTCCTGCCTTAGGGCCTTTCCTCTGGCTGTTCCCTCTGCTTATTCTCCAGATAGCCACAAGGCAGACCTCCATCAGGTTTGTTCAAATACGACCTTCTCGATGTCCAACCTATTCCAGGTTGCAACCCCCAACCAAGCTCCCAATCCTGTTTATCCTACTCTACTTCCCCCCCGCCGCCGCAGCACTTATAACCTTCTAACATGTTCTATAACTTATTTATTATGGTTATTTTTAATGTCTACCTCCCCTTGCACCCCTGTGAATAGGGATGTTAGAGTTTTATTCACTGATGTATTCCAAGCACTACAACTTGGACTGGCCCACACTGGATACTCAACAAATATTCATTGAATGAATGAAATAATCAATCAGTTAATCAATCATCCAGTCAGTCATATGAAATCATTTCAGGACATTAGCAAGTTTCTGTTAATGGAAAATTTAAAAGTCGAAAAAAGAAAGCTACGTTGGTGTATATTAAATCTAATAGCCTCATCTCAACTATAATTTGTTCCAAATGTTTTGCTCGTAGGTGAAAACTCATATAAGTGATGATTAATCCCCATTATAATTAAATGTAAAAGCTGTGACATTTCTATTAAAGGAAATATAAGATCAAGCTTCAAGCTGGTAGTATAGATAAGTGTTCGTAATTAACGTACTGTGGATAACTGTAAACTCTGTCATTACACTAATAAAATGTAAAAATTCCTAAAACAATGAGGAACTCTGTGGCAGCTGGAACACTGCCACTTTGCCAGTTGTTCAGAGGCTGTGTAAAAATTAGCACAAACTAGAAGCAACATACATAATGCATTTGGCAGCCATTTTTGCACAACATAAATTTAGAGATGTTTTTTCTTTTCTTTAGATAAAATATCACATCTTGAAGCACGAATATGTGGAGCTGAGATGAATTTCAAACTGGTAAGGGAAATAAACCCTGAAGTAGGCAGTTTAGGTACACCCTGAGTAAACTATTGCCAGGCTCTGATTTGAGTGAACAAAGGTTGCTTGTGTGGCAAATTTGGGTCCAAAAATTTATGGCTTGAATATGTAGAAAATATGCACAGAGGAATTAGTATATTTATTTTGTTGCAGAGACACCTGGAAAGTCAAACAAAGAGCTCAAATGACAGAACTAGTTATGAAGGTATCAAAAAGTTAAGTGGTTTCTTTCCAGAAAGCCAAACCTTCCTACTTCTATCACCCAAAGTGCTATACAGTTAGAAAGATTAGGAAGTCACTGTACAGCAGACTTTCTCAGTCAACGAAGGACATGATTTTTAATGGACACATTCACATATTAAACTCAGCTTGGACAATGATCTAACTCTACTTTAGTTCTAATCAGCCTCACACGTAAATGTGTGTGTGTGTGTTTGTGTGCTCGTGTGTTGGTATCTGACGAATATGTTTGGGTTTCTCTGCAACAGAGAACTGTAACATTTAGATCCAAATTGAGCTGTGCTAAAACAAGAATTAAAATCTGACTTGTTTCATACACTATGTGCCGAGCTATTTTGGAAGAACCAATACAGCTTTTTACTAGATACCAAGTGTTGTGGGCTGAATTCATATGCTGAGGTCCTAACCCCCAGCATCTCAGAATATGACTGTATTTGGAGATAGGGCCTTTCTTTAAATGGATAATGATTAAGGTAAAATGAAGTGATATGAGTGGGCCCTAATCCAGTATGACTGGTGTCCTTATAAAGAGAAGAGATTAGGACACAGAAACACACAGAGAAAAGACCACATAAAGACAGAGAAGTTGGCTATCTACTCACCAAGGAAAGAGATCTCAGAAAAACAACCCTGCAAACACCTTGACCTTGGACTTCTAGCCTTCAGAACTATGTGGAAATGAATTTCTATTGCTTAAGCCACCAAGTGTGGGTATTCATTATGGAATAACTAGGAAACTAATACACCATATATGATATGTCTCATTATGTCGTTGCAACAAAAGAAAAGTGCAAATTTAAAAATCTAGTTTCCAATCACAAATCACAAGTATGAATGTCAATGGATACTTAATTTAGGCAGTATCATGAGGGAATAAATCATTTCATATTATGTAAAAATTTCCAGATAACTGAAGCTTGCCTCTTAACAAACCAAAGTTTATATTCTAATCATATCAGATGGAAATCTTCCTAAAATATATCATTATATGCTATTCCCCTTTTAAAATAGAGTATACCATAATGCAACCCTTTTAAAGAATAAAGTTAAAAATTTCAACAAAATCGACAATGGTTAAGTACTCTAATTCAATTATTGGTTTTACCTAAGATTAAGACTGGTTTCTTATGTCTTACTTCTGTGTATTTATCCAAAGAAATCCAAAATACTAATTCAAAAAGATATATGCACTTCTATGCTCATTGCAGCATTATTTACAATAGCTAAGATATGGAAACAACGTAAGTATCCATTGACAGATAAATGGATAAAAAGATTGGCACATATATGCAATGGAATATTAATCAGCCATAAAAAGAATGTAATCTTACCATTTGCGACACCATGAACCTAGAGGGTCTTATGATAAATGAAATAAGTCAGACAAAGACAAATACCATATGATTTCACTTATATGTGGATTCTAAAAAACAGAATAAGCGAACAAACAAAACAGAAACAAACTTACTTTTGTAATTTGTCCCTCACTTCCAGCTAACATTTACTGAAACTTTTAGTTCGTCACCTATCTACCAAGCCTTCTGATCTGCCACAGGCTGAGAAATTAGGGAACTAAGCATATGTTAGAACTATGTCTCAAGTAACAATCAAAAAAGTTTGAGGGAGGGTCCAAGGAGCTTGCCTGTGAGTAAAAACGTTAGCATACTCTTTGTGGCATATACTTTTGCTTCTCAGAAAAGCTTTTCTTCCATTGTCATTTTTACCTGTATTCCTAAGAGTTAACATTGAAAAGTTTATGACCACTATGTTTGAATAAGTGAGATTTTAATTTTAATGATATCAATATCTGCATAGTGTTGATTTCTGGCCTCCAAAAGAAACATGTATATGAACATATCAACTTTAATAATAACAGATAGCATGTATTAACATTTACTATGTGCCTGGTACTGTGCTAAAAGCTCTTTAGGTATCTCATTTAACTACCAACAATGCAAATAATTTATTGAAAGCAAGCAAAGGGATGCAAAATCACTCTGACCTTTTAGGAACTGTGCTTACTGGATAGATATATTATGCAAATGAGCACTACTAGGTCAAATAAAATATTTTAATCTATTTTTTAAAAAGCTACTAGTGAAAACTAATACTATATACAAGTTCCAAATTAAATATAATCTCAGCACAAGCCAATAATTCTTCTCCATAGACCATCACTCCTGAAAACAACCTGAAAAATAAGAGCTCCTTCTCTCTCCCTTTCCTATGACACAACATGAATTTATGAAGATATGAGTATATGCAAGGGGCCTCTGGAAGTGGATCACTATATTATGCAGAATTAGGCTGGTATATAAACTCCCACCTCTCAAAAGATATGTACTTAGCACATTTGAAAGTTAATTTTTTTCAGTTAATTTTATTAAGATGTAATCCACAATTAAGATTGAACACAGTACCTTGAGCTGAGATGCCGCTGAGCTCCCAGATGGCTCAGTTGGTTGGAGCGCGGGCTCTCAACCACAAGGTTGCCAGTTCGATTCCTTAACTCCCACAAGGGATGGTGGGCTGCGCCCCCTGCAACTAACAATGGCAACTGGATCTGGAGCTGAGCTGCGCTCTCCACAACTAAGATTGAAAGGACAACAACTTGACTTGGAAAAAAAGTCCTGGAAGTACACAGTTCCCCAATAAAGTCCTGTTCCCCTTCCCCAATAAAATCTTAAAAAAAAAAACCTTAAAAAAAAAGACGTAATGCACAAATAATTAAATGCACGGATCTTAAGGATTCTGTTTGATTAGGGATACATCCTTGTAGTCAACACCCCAATCAAGATATAGCATATTTCAGTCACCCCAGAGAGTTCCCTTGTGCTCCTTTGCAGTCAGTCTCTCTCCCCAACTATAGGTACTAATACTTATTTTTAAGCAAATATAATAGCAGTATTGGTAATAGCTACTGTTTATAGATGGTTAACAATAGGACTATTTACTGAGCACCCACATGCCAGGTACCCTACATATATGGTATTCCATTTAACTCCCATGTCAAAGGTATAATCCCCATTGGTCTATTTGGAATAAAAGAGCATGGGTGTTGGGGTGTGTGTGGGGGGGAGGAGGACCAAGAAATTCATTATGCAAGGTCATATAACTACCAAGTGGTGGGATCAAACCTGAACCAAGACTATCTGAATCAGAATCCCTCATGCTAAACTATATCACCTCTACACAGATGTGAGTTTTCTGTTCATTCAAAACACACACCAGGTAGTGGAATTAGTGAAGCCACCAGCTCAAACTCACAATTCCACCTCTATTATAAAAATACCCAAGTACCTTATCTTAAGAAGGAAGCAAAGGTTTCAGAGGCTAATACGAATGATAACTAAGGAGGATTACTTACAAGTTCCTCAGCTGAAAGCATGCACGTGAATCCTTCACATATTTCTAAAGTACGAGTAATTAGGAGAGCGGGGAAAGGAACAGTTAGTGTTTTAGAAATGGAACCATCCACTTGCTCTTGGTCAACGACAATGCTCTACCCAGGAGCCACCAGGTGAGGTGCTGTGCAGCACTGCACCATCAGTTTATTAGAAAAGCCAGGAGGCAAACACCTGGATTGAACCTTTTGATTCCCCGTTACATTAATTGTATTCAGTGTTTTAAACTCAACCCACTCACATTTACAAAACACTTCACACAGACTACTTCCCTCATGAATGGAGCTCCTTTCACATCTCACTTAAAACATCAAACTCATTCTGAAATGACTGAGGTTAAAGCTTCTTCAGTATCAATTTGCAAGTATTATATATACATAAAAAAAAAAACTAGGCGCACAAATGCAGGAGGTTAGTATGAGGCAGTCTCTTTAAGGGGATCTATACTAAAATGAAGCAGCTAGGTAAGGCACACAGGTAGGCTTTCAGGAACCCACAGGACTGGTGCCAAGCTGTCTTGTGGAGGTGGGTACTTGATTCCCCAGAGGAAAGATTTTATGAGAATTATCACCCTTGAGTGGTACGGGCTTAACATCTTGGGAATCAATGTCTCATGTTTCCCCAAACTTGGAGTTGTTTTCTAGAAGTCCCTCCCCTCGGTTCCCCTGTGGTCTCCCTGAATCCCTTAACCTGTTGGGGAAGGGGAGGTTCTCTCCCTTTCAGAAACGAATTGTCTCTGGCAGGTTTAAGACTTCAGGATGTGTATTTACTGAATTCTAAACATTTAACAACCCCCCAGCCCAAAGAAAGACAACAATTACAACACAAAAATATGCCCTCCACAACACCTGAGCCTCCTTTTTCCTGCACTAAACAAGAGCACTGCTTCGTGCAACAGAAGCGCTCGATTTCACCTAGAAATACCCCAAGTCCCAGGTCCACAGCGGGCTGTAATGGGGGAAAGACATGGGAGGGTGCTGCTTCTCGATAATTAGTGGGAGTTACACAGGGGCACCCCTGAGGATCTGCGCTCCCTCGCCCAGCACCCTGGGGCCCGATCGCTCGAAGCCACCTGGACTTTTTGGCGCCAGCATAG
Source organism: Rhinolophus ferrumequinum (assembly GCF_004115265.2). Taxonomy (NCBI): domain Eukaryota; kingdom Metazoa; phylum Chordata; class Mammalia; order Chiroptera; family Rhinolophidae; genus Rhinolophus; species Rhinolophus ferrumequinum. The sequence continues at coordinate 35,684,302 of NC_046292.1, read as the reverse complement.
TTCAGCAAAGCCACTCCGCTGGCGACATGGGCAAGGCCCAGAGGGGCGTGGCCCGGGGGCGGCAGCTTCTTCACCCTGCAGGGTCCGCAGTCCCGGGGGAGGGGGTACAAGCTGACACAAGTTCCGGTTGTCTCCCCTGGGGCCGGGGAAGTCTAGGGAGGTGTGCGAGAGTGGCCGGGATCCCTGTGCGGCCAGAGCCGCCACACGGGCGGTGGAAGGGGTGGCCAGGAGTCCCCCTCCGAGGGTGCGCGGGGGCGGTTCCCTCCTGCAAGGGCCCCCACACTCCCTGGGAGTCGAAGTGGCCGAGCTGGGCGCCCCCAGCTGCTGAGTTGCGGCCACGTGCCCGCGCGGCCACCAATGCCCTTGACAGCGGGTAGGCGGGGCGTCGGAGGCACCCGACAGGCCAGAGGGGCGGCTACCTGGTTCTTGAGGCGCATCTTCTCTGTGGCGCGGTCCCGCCAGAGGTGGCGGAGGCTGGGCGGGGCGCCGCAGGCAGGAGGATGTCCACCAAGTCGCACCGCGGTAGCTCTCCTGCAGGCTCTCTAGCCGGCTCAGCGCTGCGCCGCCGCTTCGCCACCCACACCGTTGTCGGCGCCGCCACCCTCACTGCGGCCTCCAGGGGGCGCCTCTCCTGGACAACGGAGGACCGATTCCTGAGAGTCAAGCTCTGGTAGTGGCCCTGGCGCCTAGCCCTGGGCTTGGCATCGGGTCTATCCTCAAAAAGTTGAATGAGTAAAAATTTAAGCGCAGGTAGCAGTATTGGTGGAATACTGCTACCTGTGCTTAAATTTTTAGTGAGGTAGCTTCTTTGCAGTTCAAGCCCATCATTTGGACAAATGCTATTGGCAAAACACTGTTAGGCCCTGACGCTTTGCTTTACAATCATGAACAATTTGGAACCTTTAGAATAAATCTTACCCTTTGGGCAAAGGTGCTTTAGGAAGGTGGCCTGTCTCCAGCGGGAATGCGGGCCCCTTAAGTGGATCCTTCAAGCCATATTTGACCAGTTGATCGGTGTCGAAGATATGTCCAAAGTGAAAAATGGAGACAAATATTGACATCACTTAGCCCCAAACAAAATGACCAGGACTTTTGTGCACTATGAGATTTCAGGTAAAACGTTTGTTGGACTTCAGTTACTCTGTGGCCTCCTAAACCCAGGGCCAGACTAATACTTCTGTGGTTTAGGAGGCCATGGAATAACTAAAGTCCAACAAACATTTCACCTGAAATCACAGTGTTTTTAGGACTTGATCCATTCAAACCTTCAAACAGACCCAAATAAACTAAAAAGGAGGCCTAGGTAATAAAAGGACTCGGAATGACAAAAGAAACAAATTTGATGTTGGTTTCAGTATAATAATAGCTGTTGGGTATTGAGCAATTAAGTGTACTTTCCATGGATCATCTCATTTAATCCAAGTTTTAAATGATTTTATTCTTAGTGCAGCCTTAAAACTGAACAATCCCTCCTAGACTAAAAGAGCTGTTTTCCCATTGTGTCTTTTGACCATGTAACACAAAAGAGTTTTGTTCCTGGGCAGGTAGGAATATACCAACTCAAAATTCTAATAACTAGTATCCTTTGACTAAGCAGTTCTACTTTTATAAATTTATCTTAAGGAAATAATCATTAATATGTTCAAAGACTTGACTCTATGATTGTTTACTATAGCATTCTTTGAAATATGGAAAAATTGAAGTGTTTAATAGTCAACACAGGGGATTGATCATCTGTACAATGGAATATTCTGCGGACATTAAGAATGATAGGAAGGGGAGCTGACTCTGGGTGGTAAACACACAGTGTGATTTATGGATGATGTGATACAGAATTGCACAACTGAAATCTATGTAATTCTACTAACAATTGTCACCCCAATAAATTAAAAATAAATTAAAAAAAAAAAGAATGATATAGTCAATGAATATTTATCAACATGGAAAGATGTTCACAATATATTTCAAAGTGAGAAAAGTAAATCACAAAGTTGTATACTCAGAATGATCCTGTTTTTAAAAGAGTAACTGTGGCTATTTTGGAAGGGGAATTATGAATGATTTTTATTTCTCCTCTTTTGGTTTACTATACTTTTTAAAATGTTAATGGTAAATATTTATTATTTTAGAATTAAAACAAATTTTGCTTTTAATGTATTCCTATCTCTGATTGTTCAAAGTACCAACAATGAGCAAAGCACTGTGTCAAGGGCTGGCAGACAAGAATTTAGCACAGTTTCGCACAGTAAAAACATAGTCCTAACCACTATAGTTTAGGTATAAATCAGACCTAGGTTCCAAATCTTAGGTTTGCCCTCTTTAAGATATATCATCCTGAACAAGTTATTTGAGTTTTCTAAGCGTAAGAACAGTAATAATAATAATAACTAACATTTATTGAGAGTTTACTTTGTGCTGGGCACTGTACTGATTAAGCATTCTGTATATAGTGTCATCCCCACATTAGTTGATGAGGAAATTGAGGCATAAATTGAAGGAAATTAAATAACTTGCCCAACTTTACACAGCTAGATAAATACTCACATCGTGTGATTATGAAGATTAAATGCACAGGGGCACTTAAAGCATTTGATGTAACACAGATTAGATTGTGTCAGATTAGATAGATACATATACAGACAGACAGACAAATAGATAGAGGATAGGTAGACGGATATACACACTTGATACATGTCATTTTTAATAATTTAGGCACAACCCTTGTAGCAAGTTCTGCTCTATCTATTACTCAAATCACCTCTCCAGGAAATCTAATTGGGCAATTTCTTGTGGTGGGTAAGAGCATGGGCTCTAAAGCCTGCTTTGGTTTGAATCCCAGCTCTTCCACTTATTATCTCTGTGATCTTGGGTAAGTTATTTAACCTTTTTGTGCCTCAGTTTTCTTGTTTGTAAGATGGGCATGATATTAGAACTGATTTCATGGGAGTTGTTCTGAGCATTAAATGAGTTAAGAGTTAACACAGAAAGCAATAAGAATAGTGCCTGGTAAAACTAGAATTTTTAAAAATGATGATACATTTTATAAATTTTAAATTCCTTTTTTACACTAATATAAAGATTTTGGTATATGTTCCTTATATTGAGACCTGAACATATTGTTATTTAATGCCAAAAGGTTATTATGTGCCAAAAGGCACAGCCTGTCAGAATTCATAGTAGGAATTTGCCGCCATATAAAAGAAACCCACATAGCATTTTCCTGTGCTTATTTACACTGCTAAAACAGAAGTGAAAAACCCAGACACAAGATATACAAAAAATACCAATTCTTTCTCTCTTAACTTTGACAAAGTCAGTTCAGCCATGAATTCTTCAAAGAAAAAGATCTGGCATATTTAGGACCTTACTGTGTCATGTATCCTCTGGATTTACAAGGTCTTTTGAAAACAACTGAAAAATTCCACACACAGATAAAAATAATATATCTTCAATTTTATAATCAAATATGTTAAGGTAATACTACTTTTGAAAAATCTCATAAAAAGAGCAAATCACCTAGGATTAAGAACCATGCTACAGGAAAAATAAGAAAACTGTTTCTCATCAAATGAAGACAACTTTTAGGCATATATATATATATATATATATATATATATATATATATATATATATTTTTAACCTAAATATAATTGAAATATTAATTTTATCAGCAATGTATTAACTATTTAAAACAAGTGTTTTGGAATTATGTTAAATTCTCCAAAGTATGATGTCAATTTACATTCCTTCCCTATACAAACCATAAATAGAATCTGTGATAATTTTGCAATTGCAAGTCACACTGTGGCTCTAGGAGAGTCAACTTTAATAACAAAGCAATTAGTAAGAGCATGGAAACTTACTTTCTTCCTTTGAAAGTCAATTCCTGTATTAAGAGTAATGTTATTGTTCTTTAAAAGTCCTGAATCTTCACAGAAAGGCGTTACAAGCTCATCATGCACCTTAATTATAAGGGCACCTGTGTTTCTTTGTTTATCTGGTTGGTTGGGCCTGACGATTTGATTTGTCACACTCCTCCCCCTCCCTCCCTATTTCTCTCTTAATGAGAACAATTTAACAATAGTATCCCTACAACCTCCAAGGCTCAAATAACGACTGGGGAGGAACAGAGGTATTAGTTATGTTGGGGAGCACTTGTTGCTTAACATTCATGTAAAGGGCTAAAATTCAAGGTTAGTAATCAACTTGGAGGATAGATCAATTTTAAAACATGCTAGAGGTTTCAGAGCATGAGACCCCACCCACTATCCATCCCCACCCCCTTTCTTCCCCAGTCCCCAGTGACCCCCCTCACCTAACTATGGAAGCAATGTGGTATTAGATGGAGTTAGATTAATCCCATCTCTGTCATTCAGGAGTCCTGTGATCTCTGGCAAGTTCCTTAATCTCTCTGAGACTCAGTTTCTGTATAATAAAGGTAATAGTACTTACACCATATGTTATGGAGATGATTTTTAATGTGAATGGGAACAGTGTGTAAAGTAACTACTTAATACAAGTTGCTTCCCTTTCTCCTTTTCCCTCTGCATTGGGAACATTACAAAAAGTCTCCAACTATGCACATCCACAGAAGAAAAGGCATTTGTGAAGGTGTGGTATTTGAGAAATTTGGGTATTTGATGTAAGCTAGAAATTGCATCTGTGGTCTTCATCATCAATATCTACTGAAAGGAAAGGAAGGAATCCCATCCATTCAGCAGTTACTTGTTGAGCACCCGCTAGGTCTAGAGCTCATGCTAACCACTGGCAGTAGAGTTGTCTTCTGTCCTCAAGAATATCACAGCCTGAGAGAACACAGGTGAGGAAATGACAGACAATGACAATACAATGCCACAGTGAACAAGTACTAAAATAGAGAGAACCATCAGGGACTGTGAGAGCGTAGGATAAGGGCATTGAAAGTAGCCTGGGGTAAAGGGAGGTAGGTAGGTGGGAGGGGGGTCTGGGAAGTTTCCTGGGAAAATTCCTGAATTGGGTTTTCAAGAACAAGTAGGAGTTAGAAGATGAAAGACAGAGCATCGAGGCTTCAGAGAGGTGCGTTTAAAAAAAAATCACTGCTCTACAGTACTGTGAAGGAAATAGGGCATTCCATTGCCAGAATGAGAGTACATTGTAATGCCATTGACTATTATGAATACAACAGAATTTGTGCATTTTCTAATGTTTCATCACATGAGATTTTAATGAGAACAATGACTAAACGCTGTTTCCGAGTAAGCCAATGAGCATATGTTCCGAAACATTTGATTAGAGCCTTTGCTCTAACAGTTTCAACTATTCTTAGTTGCTCTTTAACAGTTACAGTTTGCACTTAATAGATTTGATAATTAATTGCTTAGTAGTAGGAAATAACTCAGCCAATCATGACATGCAGGAAATGGTAAGAAAAAGAGTATTCAGTCTTTATGTAGGTTTTCGTGCTGGAAAGGACCTTAGAGATTATTGATTTCATCCTCCTCATTTTACTGGCAAGGAGTAAAAATTAGGTCCAGAGAAGCTCAGTGATCTGCCCAAGTTCACACAGCTGATGAGAAGCAGAGCCAGGAATAAACAGTTCTCTGGTGCTCTGTCCATTGCTTTTACCAATAACAATAGCTACCCTTTACTGGGCATTTCCAATGTGCTGACGTGATAGCCAAAATCTCTACATATTATTTCATTTTCTTGACATTTCTAGTCTAATACTTATGCTTGAATCCTCTTAGAATAGAGCAGGGAATAAATAATTTTAGAGAGTATTTATTGTGTAGGTACCAGTGAATAAAGAAATATAGAGCTTATTTCATTAGCTGGTTAATGTGTTTCTCTTAATGCTAACTTTAGTTTTATACACTTTTAAATTTTGTGACTAAGAATCTCCTCTATGAGTTTTATTTAATTCAGTTCGATCTGCCAAATATTTAGTGAGTCCTTGTGATAGGAAAGGCGAATCTTTTCTATTGCATTCTCTCTGGATGTCAGGCTTCATGAGAGGCTGTGTCATGCTAGGAAAAGAACACAAGCTTGGGAGTCAGATGGGCTTAGGTTCAAATCCCAGCTCCACAACTGTCTCGGGGATCTCGGGGAACTTACCTATTTGCCTTATCTATAAAATGAGTGTGAGATAGAATTGTATACTTGAAACCTATATAATTTTATTAACCAATATCACCCCAACAAATTGAATTTAAAAAATGAAGATATGAATTAAGTCTATCTTAAAGGGTTATTCTATCGATGAAAATGAAATAAGTAAATGGAATCCATTTTGTTCCTGACCATTTGTTCTGCAGATAACTCATATTCTTAAGCTGAGCAGCATTCTGTTAAAGGTCACTTATTATAATTTTGGGGAGATTGCATTATCCAAATGTGGCTACAATAGTATGTCCCAACTGACCTGCTCTTCTGCAACGTGACCTTGCTACTCCCTCACCAAGAGGGGAATCTAATTCCTTCCCCCTTGAATCTGGGTCACTCTTAGTGACTCTGGATCACGCTATCAACTGTCCATTCCTTCCACCTGGTAGGAATGCAGATGTTATGGTAGGAGCTGAGGTACAAGTTGTTAGGACAACAAAACAGACAGACTGAAACATGGTTGATTATGTGTGTTGTCATTGCAGTTGTGGGCTACATACCCTGACTTTTACATGACAGAGAAATAAACTATGTTGTTTAGCCCACTTATTTTGGACCTTCCTGTCACAGCAGCCTAACTATATATTGTAACCAACACAATCTGAGAAACTATCATGAATCTAACGTGCCTGATATAAGGCATGTGCTCAATAGTGTAACTAGCACATTTTAAATTCCAAAACCATCCACTGCCCTCCAGGACATAATCCCACCTTTCTGGGTGATATTTATACTTGGCTCATTGACCTCTTCTGAATAGCCTTGCTGCTACCTCTGCCCTCTGAGTCATCAACAGACAATAGTAATCTTTTAAATCACTCAATCCCATCAGTCCTTGGACTCCTCATCTCCAATGACTCACTTGCCCTCCATTTCAGCCACCTTATTTCACAGTCAACCCCAGGCTTCATCATAGCACTAAATGGCCCTACCTGTAAGTTTTACAATTCTGCCGTTCTTCTCTCTGATTCCTGCTTCTGGTCACCTTTCTTATTCTCTTTACTACCAACTCAGTTTTCATTCTCATCATGTTCTTCACTCCTAGGACCTATCCTGCGTGTTTAGTATGATTTTCTGACTGGCATTTCTACTGAGCATGGGCCATACAGTCAGCATTTTCCTTACCACCCTAGAATCTGGTCCTACCCTCTTCACTTTCTGCCATTCCCGCCTGGTCAGCCCCAGCTTGGGGCTCCACTGGACTCCCACAGCCCCTGCACAGTCCTCTATCACAACTGCTGTCACCCTGCTTTGTCAATTGCAGCTTGTGTGTCTGTCTCCCAACTAGACTATGAGCTTTTTGAGGTTGGAGAATTACTTACTCATCCATGTAACTACAATTTCCAGAAAAAACACATCTGTTCGTTGGAACGTCCCAGTTTTCCCTGCTTCCATGCCTTCACTTATGCCATTCCTCCCTGGGACTATTTTCCCTCTACTGCATTGTTTCCTTTTAACATCAGACAAATCCTAGAAGGTTCATCTCAGATGCCACCTTCAAGAAGCTTTTCTTGATATACTTTCCTCCTTCGAAGTTCCAAAGCATTTCATTGGTATTTCTTTGCAGGCACTTTGATTTTACAGTCAACTCAATTATGGAGTACCCTCTATTCACTCAGCAATATGCTACCCACTCACTCTTGGCTATCATTTACTCCCCATAAGTACCCAGTCATCTTGATTTTGCAGATGAGGAAACTGAAGCTCTGAAAGTTTAGGTGACTTTGCCCAAAGTCATACAGCTAGAAAGTGGCAGGACCATGATGCACTCCCAGGTCAGTATTCTTGTGCTGAATTGTGTTGCCCATGTATGCTTTTGGCTTTTGTCCCTTGTGTAAATGTCTTGTCCCTCTGTGTGAGATCTTTGTAGGCAACAGCTGTATTTCTCACCTTTATGTCTCCTCTAACATCTAGCCCAGTTTCTTGAACATAGTGGGTGCAACATAATGAACAGAAAATAAATTACTGATTCAGGGAATCTCAGAAAACATCTAGAAGGCGGCATGTAGACTCCTCCCTCCACTCCCATTTCTCTCTCACTGACTCAAGGGGCCTGGCTGCCAATGGGCTCACACCCACTCTTCAAGGAGCAGGTGTTAACTCAAACAGCCTCATTAATAATCTGTGGGGCTCCTGCACTAATTACAGTGGAGTTTTAACTGTATCCAGGTTCCCACAATTCAACAGCTTCTATTTTTAACCCATAACGGTAGGATTTAGAAGAGGGATGAACAGAATCTAGTATTCTCCCACATCATACAACGTACCCTTCTAGTGTTCCAGAGGAAAAGAACTTGTTAAAAAGCAAGAAAATACATTAAATCAGCTATGTAAATTGTGATTCATATTGCACAGTTTATCTGTTCCCTGGCTGTGTAAGTGTTACAATTTTTTAACCAAATTAAATCTAAAAACAAAGAAAATTCACCAAGCTACTACCAACCATGACAGAATAAGCACCCCTTTCCCAGCCATGTAGTTCTCATGATACTTCAGCAATTTCATATATTCCTTCACTTCTAAACATTATTTCTCTCTTAGGAAGGGAGGCCCAGGCCCCATAAGGTTCAGTTTGGTTTTGTTTCCTGTCTGTTTCCCCATTTCACTTTGAACTTCATTAAACTGGAACTCTGTTAATTAATTCATGTTAACCCAGCTCTTGGAAGGACACTTAGCACCGATTTCACATCATGAGTGTTTGTTGGAGGAATAAATAATCCAGCTTGGTATTATTCAAACTTTTAAAAAACTGTGCAAGGTAAAAAATATAATTTATGTTCTCCTCTATCTCCCTCTGAAATAAACATTTTATGAAACAATACTTTACTACCTGCAATGTGCTCTGTTTTCTATCCAATCCTACACTATCTTATTATTTTGTTTCTTTTAAATGCTGGCTATGACCCAATAAATTGATTCATGACAACACTAAGGAGTTCCACACATAATATGGATCATATTGAATTAGTTATAGGAGCTATATTTTATTTTGTACATTGGCATTTTATTTACCATCGCCATTTCGATTTTTAAGTGTTAAGTGAGGACATAAATCAAAAAATAAACATATGGGGAGAAATCCTTCACAGAGAACAGACAATAACTTGCCTTTGTGGATCTCGTAGTATTTAAACTTTGCTGCTTTGCCTTGGAAACACCCTGAAAGCTTGGGTCAGAATGAGTCATTCTTGCCAATGAGTGTTTCCCAAAATGTATGTATCCATTGTTCCTTGGGCCCGCAAGTAATAATAACACCTAACATTTACTGAGCATTTACTAAGTTCCAGGTATTGTTTTCCTAATCATTTTATATGTATATCCTCACAAAAGACTTTTAAGTAAGAACTATTATCATTGCCATTTTATAGATGAGAAAACATAGGCACAAAAAGACTCACACTGCTGGAAAATAGTGGAACCAGTTGAACCCAGGTGTTGACTGGGCAAAATAATTCTCCAGGTAGTCCACTAAAAGAAGGTTTATTTGGGAAAATAAAAAGAAACGAAACCACCACAGCAGTGTGAGAATGCACACCTCTAGCCAGAGCTCCAACCGGCCGCACACGTGCAAAAAGAAAGAGCCCCCTTCCCAAAAGGCCCACCCTTCAATATAAATCCTCCTCCAGAAGTTGGAACCATAAAGTTTTAACAGGAAGTCAAGACTAGAGAGTTACAGAGAGCCCAGCTCTGCCCATAGACCTCCCAGGTTAGTCATCTTAAGGTGCCAGTTCACTTTTATCACAGGTATCCTAAGAAGATGTATAAATCATAGCTATACTACTACATTCAAATTTTGTCTCTGCCTCTTAATAATTGTGAAATCTTGAGGAAGTTACTTAACATCTCTGTGCCTGTGTTTTCTCAATTATAAAATGAAGTTGTTGATAATATTAATAGTTCCCACCCAAATGATTTGTTGGGAAGATTAGGGCAGTTTATGTGTAGTATTTAGAACAATTCCTGGGGCACAGTAAGCACTTACTAAGTGTTTGCTCTTATGATGGCTTCACAATCTGCCCTCTAAACCACTCTACTATACTGCCTTTATAGTTTCTAGATGTGTTTTCCACAGTGAAAGAAACATTTGCACTGAAAAGGACTGTAGAGATCAGCTTAATTACTTATAGTAAAATAAGACCAGTCTTATATTAATTTTTGCTCCAAAAGACTCATTAGAGCTGATTGTCCAGCTAGGTCTTATTTTCGGGGAAACACGGTAGTTCCACTTGGTCATTTCACAGGTAGGGATGGCTGAGAGGAAAAGGGGCTTGTTTATCCAAATGTATGTGGCAGAGCTGGGACGAGAACTTGGATATCCAGTGTTCCTACCTACTGTCATTCCTACCACCTCACTTGTCCCTCATGTATTTAGTCCCCAAGTTTCTCGTGAACACTGTTATCCTGTACATCCCATTTTCTCCATATAATCACTCATAGGTTGCTGGGAGTAAACCTACGTGCTGAATTCTGGGGAGATGCTTTTACTCAACAGCCTATACCACAAGCATTTGGCTTTCTATGTTTGCTCACTGCAGGTATTTAGTATTTTATTATAACATGTAAGGTTAGAAAACACAAAATTTGGAGGAAGATAGACCTGCCGGTTCTGGCTCCATCCCTTACTCATCTCCTTGTGCCTATCTGTATTCTTGAGGTGCCTCCCTTATCCCCTGATTAGCTCACAGCCTTGGCCGCCTCAGACCTTCAGGTGTCTTCTCCTGCCCCCCGCAGTCTATTCCCATAGCAGCCTAAGGTAGCCTTTTAAAAATGTGGTAATGGCACTGCTGTACTCAAAACCTTTCAGTGTTTTTGCCTTATTTGTAGGACAAGGACCAAAATCCTTAAAATGGCCCACAAGGCCCTGTTTGTCTTGGCTCCTGCCACCTCTCTCACGTCACTGTCCCTTGAACCTGCACTCCACTTCACTTCCTTGGAAGCACCATCATCTCCCCCACCGCAGGTACTTTGCATACTCTGTTTCCTTAGTCTTAATTGCTCTTCCTCAGGGCTTTATTTAGTTAATGCCCAACTTTCTTTCAGCTCTTTCAGTGATTTCTTTTACCTCAACCATCACTTTCTCAGGGAAACCTACCTTTTTCTAAGCCACTTTGTAGAATTTATTATTTTGATAACTTTGTTATTTTACTTTTTTGGTTATTCCTTGATTAATCTCCCTTTCTTCCACTAGATTATAAACTCTGTGAGGATCAGAATAGTACCTTCTTTCTCTGGCTCTAATTCAGAGCCTGTTATGTATTAATTAGGGTTTTGCTATGCATCTAATCTACATTATATCTAATTGTCATAACAACCCACAAAATAGGCCTCGTGTGTCTTTTATAGATGAAAAAAACTGAGATTCAGGAAAGTTAAATAACTCACATAAGGTCATATAGCTAGTAAGTGGTGAGGTTAGAATTTGAGTTCAGGTCTTTCTAGTTCTAAAACTAGTATTCTTTCCTTTACCCTGTATTGCCTAAGGAAGCTTTTAATTTCTGTTAAAAAAGAAATTGTCTTAATAGTATGTTAGCTGAATGCTAAATTTCTTTGCTGGGTATGTATATATTTTTGATAGGGAGGATGGCAAGAATAGTGTATCCACGTGACTATCTTTGGAAAAATGTTACCTGCCTTCATACAGGTTTCTTTTAAAAACAGATATTAGTGACTTAGTTGAGTCCATCTAAATTCCTTGCATCAGATTTCACTATGTACATTTGTTTATTTGCTGTGTTTTTCATTCTACTACAGAGATTGGTATTTTAAAAATGAAGTTTGCCCAGGAAAAGCTGAATCAGATATTTGAGATTTAGACTTTGGCTGCCCCACTTTGCTGAGGTTTAAGGAAATGCAATTGTTGTAAACCAAGTAACTTTTATTCATGACTTTCTCATGTTTTCTTTATTTCTACTCATTACAGCATCTTTACTATCAGTTTGAAACAGATTTTTCCTTTTGTATCTTGTTAGTTTTATCTTCCCAGAATTTGTTGTAAGGAAGTAAATTGTAGATTTCACTTTGATTCTGATGCCTCCCTGATCTTCAAAGGTAATATTCCCGCAGAGAGAAGATTGGATTCTAATTTTTTATCTCAGAAAATTATACAGGCAACATATTTGAAGTAGCATGGTGGAAAAATCTAAAAGAAGGAATTGAATGCATGAGCTCTCTCCTTTTAAAGACAATACAGATAAGAAAGTAGAAGAAGGAAAGAAAAAATAGGACTACAAAGAGGACAGTTTCCCTCAAGTGTTCAATGGCAAATCTAACAAAGAAAACACTTTTTTTTCCTTTAAGGTAAAAATTATCTAGAAGGAAAAATGGGAACTTACTATGATTTTCAAGGCACAATATAGAAAACTATTCTTATTGTAGTTTTTTTTTCCAAAAAAGAATGAACTCATATCCACTCTTTGGAAATACCTTTTAATTCCATCATACCCTATTGTAAGACTCCATGCTCCTTTCATCTGATGAAAACAAAACCAGACAGGAGAAGTGTAACTCCCCACTCTTACAGTGTGGGCTGCACCTGGTGACTTCCTCCACAGAATACAGTACAGAAAGGGGGAAAGGGAGTAACTTTATGGTAGAGAAACCTACAACCACTACCTCAGCCAGATGATCAAAGCCAACATCAACATCATAAATCATATCAATAGTACCTACCCTTGATATGATGTGATAAAAATGGTACTTTACTTCTGTGATCAACTTCCTCATAACCGCAGGCTAATCATGAGAAAAACATCAGACAAACTGCAATAGAGGGGCATTCTACAAATTACTTGAGTTATATTCCCCAAAACAGTCAAGATCATCAAAAACAAAGAAAGTCTGAGAAAATGTCATAGCAAAGAGTAGCCTAAGGAGACACGTCAACTAAATGCACTGTGGTATCCTGTATGGGATCTTGGAAAAGAAAATGGACATTGGGAAAACCTAAGGAATTCTGAATAAATCCTGGACTTTAGTTAATAATAGTGTGTCAATATTGGTTCATTACTTGTAACACATGTATGATACTAATATAAGATGTTAATAACAGGGAGATTGGGTGTGGGGTATATTGGTACTCTTTATACTATCTTCTCAATTTTTCAGTATATCTAAAAGTGCTATAAAGAAATATCTATTTAAAAACAACAAATAAAAATGCTTGTAGGGTCATTTTAAGAGATTCCATAGGAATTAAGGAAAACACAGGAACATAATAAGCTCTAACATTGGTACAGAGGTGGCTGGTTTAGGAAATGCCTTAATATGTACTATCTCATTTAATTTCTAAACAGTCTAGTGAAATAGATACAATTAATTACTCCCGTTTTACAGTTAGGATAAGTGGATTTAAAAAGATGAGGTGACTTGCTGGGGATTAAAAACTGATCTGACTCTAATTCCGGCGATCTTTCCATCACATTCCAGTTACCTCTCTATTTACTGTCCCCAAATGTTAGCAACAAAACAGGCAATAACAGCACTAGGATGCTAATGATTGATGAACATAAGCCAAATGACTAATTCCTGAAGTCTTTCCTATTTGCTCCCAAATGATATTTACCTAAGATCTTCATATAAGCATTGGTTAGTGGCATTTTATAAGGAAAAGTCAATGAATAGTATTTGCTTCTGACAACAAGGATACTGAATGTGTTACCGTTGAGGGTGGATACTAATGTGCGTGGGCGGTAGTTTACTTCTCATCAGAAAGCGTTGTGTTTTAGGTCTGCACACTTTAGGAATATGACCTTCACTCAAGCCTACTTTAAACATGTCGCCTCGCTTTTCAGACTTTGCTGATAATAGATGGTGTTCTGTACTTTGAATTGGGGGAGTGTTCAAAGGCCAGCAATAGTTTGGGGATGGTTTACAAAGCATTCCAGCTGTGGTGGCCATATGCCGCTCCATCTGCCTGTATTGTGCGGGCATTGTTCTGCGGTGTTCCATAGCATGCCCACCCTTGCTTTTGGATTACAAACTCCTTGGGGTACGGATGTGGTTTTTTGTTTGGACCATTTTACTTGCTGCAGAGCAATACATATCCTTTTTTCCTCTCCAAATGCAGAGGAAATTTAGCTTTTAAAATGGCAATTGTAAAAGCAATGAAAATATACATATGTGAAATTGTATCTTTTGCAATCAGTTTATTGAGGGGCAGGTAGAAGGGGGAACTACCACTTAAACATCTGCCAAGACACATATAGAAACAACAGCAATCATTGGATATTACTAAATGTAGTTATGTGAGATGAACTCACCATACAGAATCTGTCTCTAATCCCATCAGAGAAGCTGGTTTCTAATTATGGATCTCGATAGATGTCTGATGGGTTGCTGGCTTGGGTCTCTGCCAGATCTTAGTTTGAGAGTGGGTGTGGGACATACACAGAAAAATTTAAAGAACAGGTCTCCACAATAAATGTTGTTTTTAACTTCCCACAGTGCTGGAAACTACTGGAAAGAAAGTCCAGATTATTTTGATCACCTTTGGGGGCATTTAGAAAGAGGATGTTTTTAGCACTTTTGGGGTTCAAATCATTTATAGGGCTTCAGAGACTATACTCAACTCCTTAACCACACAGAAGCCATTTTCTCCTGCTCACTTTATTGTTGAGTCATCCCAGATCATCTGCAGTTTCCTGAGTATTTAAACTGTTTTCTTTCTTACCCTGTGCTCCTCACATGTACTGTTTCTTTTACCTGGAATCCTTCCTTTCTTCCCTACTTGTCCTTCAAAAATCAGTTCACATTTTACCTTTGATCATAGCCCAATTCAACTGCAAGTTTAGAATAGGCGCACCTTCTTTGTATTCCCCAAATACTTGTATATGTAGCTATTATAGCTTTCATTTGTTCATTCATTTATTCAATCATACATTAAAAAAATATTTATTAAGTACTTTGTATAAGAAGCTGTTCTAGCTGCTAGAGATATAGCAGGACACAAAATAGGTAAGGTGCCTGTCTCATAGGGGACGGTAGTTAAGCCGTAGGCAAATAATTAAACAGAGTTTATGATTTTAGATAGTAAAGAAAAAATCATGGTAATGTGATAGTCAGTGACTAAAGGTGGGAGCTATTTTGATTGCGTGATCAGGGAAGCTTTGCTTCTCTGGGAAGGTGACATTTGAAAAGAGACCTTATGAAGGGAGAGAGCAAATTATGTGAAGACATGAGGAAAGAGCGGTCCAAGCACAGGGAACAAAGAAGGCTGCAAAGGGGAAACAAGCTTGAGGTGTTTGAGGAACAGGAAGGAGCCTGTGTGGCTGGAGCACGGTAGGTGAGGAGGAAGGTGGAAAGAGGTGAGACTGGAAAGGCAGGCCTAGCTAGGTCATGTTGGACATAAAGGCCAAGGAAAGAACTTTATGGGCTGATGGAGCCAGGATAGGTACCTAGATTTACAGCACTCTAACGCTGTGCCTATCAGATTATATTACCTATACATCTTACATTCTGTAATACAACAATGGAAAGTGAAGCCTTATGGACTGTTCAAAACTACATAATTAAGATGCATTAAAATGTAATATAAATGTTTTGGAAAAAATAATCATATTTATTAATTATGAAAGAAATATATAGTTTCAGGCCCGGCATTAGTCATTGATCTCTTTTGATCAACTCAGTGAGGATATGTAGCATTTTATAACAGGCAGAACTATTCTTGAAAATGGCTGTGTTTGTAAATCAGAGAACACCTCCATTCTAATTCCAGATTCATATCACTGATTGTGATATTCAGGTTTCTTTTTGCATATTTTATGAAAAAAAGTCATGGCCTACTGTTCATTACACAGTCATAAATTTCCAGAGAGTTCTGGGATTTATATACTTGCATACACAATTTCAGGGATACTGAGACTTTTTACTGGACATAGTTAATTTTCAAATCAATCACTTCCTCTTAAAACTAGTAGAAGAGATGCTTATTAATTTGGACACAAACTAATATTTGCCTTCCAACAGTAATTCTGGAAATTTAGGTTCACTGACATCATCATCTATGAATCTCTTCTCAAACTGTCATTCCATTTCTACCATGTAACTCTATGCATATATCTCTAGTTATTTTTATTCTTTTGAGCACTGGAAAATGAGATTCTAGGTCTCGTGTTCAATCTAAATGTCTTCACTTCCTTGAACAAGTCAGTAACAGCCTTGTTTACTCCTTACAGTTTCAAGCTGAGTGTGTTTAGGTATCTGTCACATCACGAAGAAAGTCTAATCTTAGTGACACTGGGGGCCTAGCAAAATGGGTGTCTTCGAGTCCTTTACATCCAAGTCTTTTATTTCAGTTCAATAAGTTTAAACGATCAAGTCATCTGATGTCATTAAAATAAACTAAATGTCCATACTTTACTTTGCCTTCTTGCAAATATCCACAAATAAGTACCAGTAAAGGACATGAGCATAAAGAAAATTGGAGATCTTAATCCTGTTCCTCCATTAAACCACAGAACACTCAGCACAGTTAGTTCATACTACACACTTTCTTTCTGAAAGAGGCATGAAGCCTGGGATACACAACCATTTTCTCCTAATGGAAGTAAAGAGTTGAAAACAAATTCCCTCCTTTTTTGCAGGTGCCCCATCTGTGACAAATGCAATCAGCTTTTCCATATTTAAACAAAACTTCTCAAATTTCTTCTCGGCAGATGGTTAAACTCTATCAGTTCATGTGTCCTGGCTAATTGGGTAAAACATTTTCCCTGTAAATATCACAGTCAGAATGTTGGCAAGGGTATCATGTGACAGGCACTTGCACACTCTGCCAGTGGGAGCATAAAGGGATGAGGTCTTTGGGGAGAACAATTCGTCAATATGCTTCAAGAGCCTTGAAAATTTCATCCCCTCTAACCCAGTGACCTCATGCCTAGGAAACCAAACCAAGGAAGTGATCAGAGATGGTGATTAAAGATACATGTATAAGGCTATTCACTACACGATCATTTTTAGCAGAAAAAAATAGGACTTGATTGACTAAAATATCCAAGAAGAAGGAAATGGTTTAATTCATTATGAAGCATCTCTAAAATGGACATTTTGCTGCAACAGGAATCATGTTTTCAAAGAATACTTTATGACATGAGAAAATTCTTATGAATTAACATTAAGTGGAGAAACTACAGCAGGAACAATACACAGTGTAATATCTCAATTAAAAAATTATTTACAGGTATAATACATTCTCTAGTGCCATCTCCACTGGAGTCACTACATACCAGGGGTTTGGTGAGGTCTGACTTTTCTTGGACTCATTTATCTTGCTTATCTCACCAAGTGAAGAACTATACAAGGCGTACAAAGTTCCTTACGGAGGGAGCTCTTAGCATGGAGTGGGAGAAACAGAGACTGGAACCCATCATCTTCAGCAGTCTCTTTTATAGAAAAAGTGAAGCCTTTCAGACTTGGGCCTTCAAACAGAGGGTGGCCTATGTGGGAATTTCCATCTTTGAAACCTTTTTCCTTCTCAATTACCCTGACCTTTTCTCTTAACTCCATCTTCTTCCAAATCCCTGAGGCCCATGGTCTCATTCCCTCCTTTAGGAATTCTACTCTTCATATCTAAAGAAAGATAATCTTCTGTATATATGACCTTCTGTATATATCTGGTTTGGGCCAGTTTTCTCTCAGTTCTTACACTTCTCAGTCATTGCCTATTCCTAAAAGAAAGATAGCACTGTTGATTTCCTCATTAGTTCACCCAAGAAGTAATTACATCTCACCAGAGGTGATGGGTGTGACATTCATATTTCTTGGAGACAATTAAGATTTACCAAGATACACAGTTTGAGAGATCCAAGATGGCAGAGTAGATAAACACTGTCCCTGCATCCTTCCATGAACACATTAAAATTACAGCTAAATTACAACCTAGAAAACCATCTGAAATCTAGCAGAATAGAAGTCTTGTGACTAAAACTACAAAGAAGCTATGTCAAGACAGGGTGGAGGGGCAAATACGCAAAACGGGCCCCAAACCTCTGTGTGGTTGTTAAGAATCATGAATGATATCTTGGCCAGAGAGGTTCCCCTCAGAGAAGGGAGGGACCCCAGCCCCTCACACCAGGCTCCCCAGTCCGTAGTACTGATGCTGGGAAGAGGAGCCCCCACAACATGCGGCTGTTAAAAACAGTGGGGATTCTGACCATCCAGGTGGGATGGAAGGCTGCAGGAAACCCAGACATCCTCTTAAACAGCCTGCACACGGATTCACTCACTCGTAGGCACTCACCTTGGGCTCAGGTGGAGGGACAGTGACTCAGGAGGTGTCGGAGACATACGAGGGTCAAGATCGAGGTGTGGGGCTGCAGGGGGAGGTCTGGAGGACAGTCAGCACTTTCTCTGTGTGGAGGTCCTTCTCTTGTGCAGCCAGCAAGCAGACATCATCTTTCATGTGTTGAACCTGCCCCCACCATTGCCAAATCTGAATCTGATTGGCCAGGCCAATCAGAGCTCACCAGTGAGCTCTGCTGCTCCACCCTGCTGACTCACTGGGACCCTGCCCCGCCCAACTTTCCCAACGCCAGAGGCACTTTCTCCATGAGCAGCCAGCTCCACCCACATTTCACTCTTTCTTAGAAAACTGTGGGAGTCCTTGGGCCCCAGGAGGTGGTGACTGGCCTTGGTGTGCTTTGAGACTTTTGCTCCTCAGCACTGGCACCAAACCAGAATTTACATTAACCTGGTGATGACAACTCTTCCCACTCTAGTGACTCCCTGAGACCCTGCCTCACCCAACTTGTGAACTGAACAAGGCTCTATCAGCAGCTGAACCTTAAGGGAGCAGGCAGGTGGCAGCAGGTCTTGGGGTGTTCTGCCTTTTTGTTGAGCTACTTCAGACTTTGTACTGGTGTCAGATGTCCTCAGTTTATAGTGTGGTGTCTCCCATGTGCCTCCAGGTTTAGCATAGGCAGTTAACAATGGCAGATTGCTTTGCAGCTACTACCAGGTAGTCTTGGCCAGTCACAGGCAATGGGTGACCTGGGCCTTCACCAGAGCCCCTCCCAGAGGCCCCAGAACCAACATACTTGGAGATTGCCTTCAGACCACAGCAGAACTGCCCAATTAACTCCACAAGTGCCACACATAAAGGGAATTTAAAAAAAAAAAAAAAAGGAAAAGAAAATCTGGAGTAGCAGTACTTATACCAGATAAAGTAGACTTTAAAACAAAGGCTATAAGAAGAGACAATGAATGACCCAGTAACCCTACTTCAGGGTATTTATCTATAGAAACCCAAAACACTACTTCGAAGGGACATGTACATCCATATGTTCATTGCAGCATTGTTTGCAGTGGCCAAATTGTGGAGGCAGCCTGGGTGTCCGTCCATGGAAGAATGGATAAAAAGGAGGTGGTACATATATACAATGGAATATTGCTCAGCCATGAAAGGGAATAGGTTCCTGCCATGTGTAGTGGTATGGATGAACTTGAAGGGTGCTGTGCTGAGTGGAGTGTGTCAGACAGATAAAGACATATGCAATGTGATTTTACTTATGTGTGGAATCTAAGAACAAAATTAACAAAAAAGCCCCCCCAAAACCCTCATAGATACAGAGAACAGTTTGATGGTTGCCAGATGGATGGGGCTTGGGAGTGTGGGTGAAAAAAGGGAAAGGGATTAAGAAGTACAAATTGGTTGCTACCATGTAGTTATGGGGATGTACGGTATAGCATGAGGAATATAATCAATATTGTAATAACTATGTATGGTACTAGATTTGTTGGGGTGATAGATGGGAGGGTTTGGGGAGCAGGGTGAAAAAGGTGAAGGAATTAAGAAGCACAAATTGGTAGTTAGAAAATAGTCATAGGGATGTAAAGCATAGGGAATATAGTCAATGATATGGTAATAACTATGTATAGTGCCAGGTGGGTACTAGACTAGTAAGGGGGATCACTTCTTAAATTATATAAATGTCTAACTACTATGCTGCACACGTGAAATTAATATATAATTATATTGAATGTTAACTCTAATTGAAAACTTTTAAAAGGGGGGGGGGGGAAGGTGAAGGGGAATAAGAGGCCCAAATTTCCAGCTATATAACAAATAAGTCATGGGGATGTAATGTATAGCATGGGGAATATTGTCAATAATATTTTGATAGCATAGAACAGTATCAGATGGTTGCTGGACCTATCATGGTGATTACTTCCTTAGGTATATAAATGTTGAATAACTATGGTGTACACCTGAAACTGATATAATATTATATGTTATTTTTATATTTTTATATTTTTAATAAAAATCTTTAGAAAAATACACATAGTTTGATCCCTGACACTTAGAGCACCATAACAATACTGAATTATGTCCAGACTTCTTCAATTTAGGAAAAAATGAGTACTTTGTCTTGTTTAAGCCCCTGGCATTTTTCATTTTCCTTTATCTTGTGCTTGAACTTAACCATAGCTTACTGAAAGGGAGAAGGGAAGAAGAAAGGGAGGGAGAGAGGCAGAGAGAGTAGGAGAGAGAGAGAAAGACAAAATGAGAGAAGAAGAATGAATTCATAAAACTAAAAGCTTTGTAAAGATCAATATGACAGATATATCTCTGGTTATACCAAACAAGAAAAAAATTGAAATAAAGAAAATTTATAATAAAAGAGTAAATATATACACACACAAACAAGATTTTAAAAATAGTAACATAAAAATTTAAAGCATAAATGAAATTGATATATTTCTGAAAAATATAAAACGCCAATATTGGGTGAAGAAAAATACAAAATATAACCACTAAAGAATTTGAAATTATAAAAAAAGTTCCCCCTAAAATTCTCTCTAATAATGTTACATTTGAGGTGAGACCTGAATGAAGTCAGTCAGGAAGATATCTGGAAAAAAAAAAGCGTTTTGGGCAGAGGAAACTACAAAGACCAATGACTTTGCACCATTGATTTATCTCTTCCTTTCAACATCAGAATATTTTCCTTTCTGTTGAGTTCAGTCATGTTTTAACATTGCAATACTTTAACCAGGTTAAGAAAAAAATCCTCAAATAATTCTTTTATGGTTTTGGCATAGGGCACTTTTTTTTTTTTTTGAAACAAAACTTAGATGCCAAATAAGAAAAGACTGGGGGGTGGGGGGGAGGGTGAGGGGATTGGAGGGCAGTCGGTGACCACAGGATGGCCATGGGGTTTGAAAATTAATCTGGGGAACGTAATTTAGTGGTTACCAGAGGGTAAGGGGGTTGGGGGGTGGGAAATGAGGGTAAGGGGGATCAAATATATGGTGATGGAAGGGGAACTGACTCTGGGTGGTGAACACACAGTGTAATTTATGGATGATGTGATACAGAATTGCACACCTGAAATCTATGTAATTTTACTAACAATTGTCACCCCAATAAATTTAAAAAATAAAATTAAAAATATATATATATATAAACTATGACAAAAAAAAAAAAAGAAAAGACTGATAACATTTCTAGAAGGCCAAACCAACAAGCAAAGTAGAAATACAAATGACAAGCTGGATTAAAAAGTATTTTCATCTCTCTTCTCACCCCCTACACTTCATCTGGCTGACTTCCCCCACCCCTTAATACTCAGCTCAAGGGTTAATTCATCCAAAAAACCTTCCCCGTGTACACCAAGGATATCCTTCTTTGATACTCCTACAATTTCCTGAGTATATCTGTACCACTGCTCTTACATATTGTTTGGAACCTAATTGTAAATGGGATTTGTGTGTGTTAATTTTTTCTTCTGAATTAGTTTGCAAACATCAAAGGCATGGGGTTTTTGCTGTGAATGACATGAGATAACATAGGTGAATTCCTTAGCATCATTCCAGTCTTCCTTGGGTCTGCTACTCTCTGACTGT
This sequence comes from Rhinolophus ferrumequinum, assembly GCF_004115265.2. Lineage (NCBI taxonomy): Eukaryota > Metazoa > Chordata > Mammalia > Chiroptera > Rhinolophidae > Rhinolophus > Rhinolophus ferrumequinum. The sequence continues at coordinate 35,662,321 of NC_046292.1, read as the reverse complement.
GGGATTTTGTATAAGTTACTTCAACTGTCTGAATTCATCTTTTGTACAGGATGATACCATCAATACCAATTTTATAATGTTGCTTTGAGAATTAATGTGTTCATGCATGTGAGAAATGTGATTATAACTTGAATATTTCTCTCATTCCATACTGCATCTAACACAGTTCCAGGCACATAAAAGGTGTCACTTTAATAAATGTTTACAGAGGGAGTGGGTAAATCCTACAGAGAATATTTTGTCAGTAGAAAGGCACCCTGGCTCTGTGGTAGGTGAGGGGCTGTCTATGGAGACAGAAACCCTCGGAGATCCTTGGGGAAGGCAGACCTCCCAGGGACACTGATGGTAGCATGGGAAAACCAACTTCCAGAGCCCAGGTGGGGGGCATTTCTACCCTACTTCCCATGCTGTGCTATTTCACAGCATAGGAAAGTCTCTGAGGACTTTCAACAAAATGGCAGTCCCTGAAGACTCCAGCAGGAGAAGAAGTCTACCCTCCCTCCTGCACTACTCTCTAAGAGGAGCTGACACACAGAACTAAACCGAATCCTGTCAGCTCGGATTTTCCCAGGCATTCTGTCTCCTCTGCCCAGTTGTCATTTGTCTATCAACATGTCCAACAGAACCTTTTTCAGTGGTGAAAATGCTCTCTCTTTATATGCTGTCCATTATAATAGCCGATAGCTGCATATGGCTATTAAGCATTTGCCATGTGGCTAGTCTGACTTAATAACTGATTTTAAAATTCTATTTAAAATAAATTGAACAGTGCAGTTTAAACAAACATGTTAGTTGACTTTTCAAATAATCGTTTGATGAGAACCTTCTATGTGCTACATACACTTGTATAGATTATTTATTACACTGCCTCCCGATTTTCCTGGCTCTAATCTACTCTCTACGTAGTAACTAGATTAGCTGACCAGGTCACCGACCTTAAAAACCTGCCAATGGGTTTCTGTCACTTACAGGATCAAGCCTCCCATATATCAGTTCTCTAGACTCTGCCCTTACCTATTGATGCAGCCACTCTTGCCTTGCTCTTCACCTTAGAGACACTACCATTCGCTTTGCCCATGCTTTTCCTGTTGCCTCACCATCCTTTCTCCCTATTTTCTTTGCCCAGCTTACTCCTACTTGCCCTTGAAGGTCAGCTGCTCACTCCTCCAGGAAGCTTCCCTGAACATCCCTTTACCTATCCCCTCTACCTCATGCTGGGTTGTGTACTCTTCTACTGGGCTCCCACAACCTCGCATGTTTTCTCCTATCAGAATGCTGGGTTTTAATTACTGATTAAATCTCTTTTCCCTTATGGACTGTGAGCTTGAAATCATGGACAGTGTTATATTCACCTCTTTATCTCCAGCATCTGCTCAGAGACTGCCTCAGAAGAGAAATCAAGGAATGTTTAAGTGAATTATTCTAAAATGTGTTGGGTTCTGTACTTACTGGATTTATACTTGTCAAATGCATTTTAGTCTATCACCCCATTTGTAACTTAGAGCACTCTTTGTGGTTAGGCAGGGCCTTGGTCTTCATTTGTTGGAAAAGGAAACAGAGGCTCAATGACTATAAATGATTTGCCCAAGATTATAAAGCTATAAGGTCAGAATTTGAGTAGAACCTGAATCTTCATACTCCTTTTGTCCATCTTCCTGTATTTAATGAAGCTCCTTTGTTCTCCTCAAGGGGGGGCCCTCAGTGACCCCTCCCACACTGAAATTCCTACAGCCCTCATAACCATTATTAGGATTGATTTGTCAAAGCTTGTATTTTTTTATCTTGATGGTTGTGTTGACATGGCTTGTGAATTTTAAACTGCTTTAATGTGAGGGCTATTTCTGATGGTCATTTTCACGTAAGTTTCTATAGAAAATTTTAGTGCAGGTGAATGAACAGTTTCATTCACATTGCTGGCAACCAACCCCAAAAGCTTTCTGGTCCCTCTATTTTTCTGTCTCAAGGCTTTCTCTCAAATTCTAGAAGGCTGCTTAGCCCTGGGCAAGCATAACCAGGATATGTGAAAGCATTTAAGCTGGGGAATGGAGGGTAACCTTCAGCCAGCAGGGATGGAAATTAAGAGGTAAATGACCCAGCTTCCTTGTTCTTTAGTGGGACAATGCTGAGGCACATTCTATATGGTTCTTCAGAGGGTCTCCAGCGAGATTAGGCCCAGTAGTCAACTAAAGCAATCAGCTCAATAACACACATTTTTCTTGGCCTTTCCCCCCCTTCCTTCTTTGACTGTCTCCATTTCACTTCTGATTTACGGACTTACCTCCCAAAGAAATTACCAGCAGCACCCAAGTCCCTGCCTCAGGCTCTGCTTCTGGGGAACCAAAATGAAGACACTACTTAACTATACAGAAACTTCTTTGGAGACAAAGTTTGGACACAACACTTTTCCCTATGTGGTTTGTGCTCTAGTCATACTGGATTTTTTGTAGTTTTACCACTGATCCACAACTCTGTGCCTTGGCTCATGGTACTCCCTCTGCCTGGCACACAGCTGATTACACACCCGCCCCTCTCATTTAGAGTTTCATCTCTATGATCCTGTAGCACTTGGAATACCTTTCAAAGCCATTATCTCTTTTCCTTTTCCTGTGAGCCATTTCAGGAGTAGGGGCTACCTAGCAAGACACTTGTTAAAAAATTAAGGGCTCAGTAAAACTGATAGGAATGTGCAGTAGAGAATTTAGGAATCATTTTTCATTCCACTAACATTTACTGAGCATTTACTCTGTACCAGCACTATGCTGTATTATGGAGTATACGAAGATGAAGAGACAGACCCTGGGCATCAGGGGAGCTCATGGTCAATGGAGGAAAAGGAAGTAAATCATGCACTAAGTATTGTTAAGTGTCAGGACAGGAAAGCACACGGGACTGTGGGAGGATATTGCTGCTCAGAAAGGGTAACCTTCTAGCTTGGACTTGGAAGTTAGTAGTGAATTTATCACGGATAGGTGGGAAAAGGCATCCTAGGTATACGGAGAAATACACCTGCCAAAGAGAAGCCATTTCTAAAGTTGGGGGTTAGTGCGGTTGTAGAGGAGCGAGGAGTCCGACCCGTTGGGCCTCTGCGTGTTTGGGGTGGGGTGGGCACAGAATTACTGATTTTCAGGGCATTTCAGCTGAAGATAGCCAGCATTTGCACCAGGCCAGGCACACCGTGGGAAGAAGTGCTGGGAAATCAAGAAACCTGTCCCAAGCTCTCAAAGTTGAATACCAACCACAGAAAAGTCAGCCCATCCAGTTCTATGGTCAGCACGAGGACCCTCGTAGGTGGCAGAAGAAGGCCATCCCAGCAGACCTGGTCCTGGCGCCTCAGAGGCAGCTGAGCATGCTCAGTTGCCAGGACGCACTGGCTAGGTAGCGGGGGAGAAGGGCCAGGGAGTCCCAGCCCCGCAGGCGCCAGGGCCCTGAGGGTGCCCGCGCTGAGGGGGCGGGGCCTCGGACGCACGCTCCTCCTATCCCTCCCCTTCAGCCTCCGGGCCACGCGCCGGTAGCCTGCGCGCCGGCTGCCAGTTGCCCCGGCAACCGTCGCGCCGCGTCTTCCTGAGGGAGCTTCTGTCAGCCGGCTGATCCCATCAGGCGTTCCCCACTGCCCAGCGATTTTCGCGTGGGCTCAGAGGCGGAGGGACAACAAAAAATGGCGGAGCGGATCCAAACGGCGCCTGAGGCAGGTCTGTGGGGGCGGTCGACCAGGGGAAGCGCTGAGGCTGCACGGCTGTCCTGGGCCTGAGGGGACAGGGGACCTGAGCATGGCCCTGCTCCTGAGGAGTCGTCCCTGGGAGTTTGCGCGGTGGGGCTATGACCTCGGGGTCAGGGGTCAGGGGGGATGCGTACCCCTCTGAGTGGCGGTCAGGGACCTCGGAGTCCCGGTGGCCCAGGGGTGTATGGGGGAGTGCACACACTCCTGAATGAACATGGGCCCTGAAAGGGCTGGGACTCCAGGGAAGACACAGGACTTCAATCCTGAGGGCACCTGTGATGGGGGCCCATCTTCTGGGCAGGCTGTGTGGTGGAGAGGGTGTACACAATCCTGTCGGAATGCGGGGCTGGGGGGCGGGTGGGACGACCTCAAAAGGCATAGTTTGGGGGAGAGGGGCTCGGATTCTGAGGAGGCAGGTGTGTGGAAGAGGAGTGTTATTTTAATATCAGGCAGGGCCATGGTAGGGGCATATACACCAAGTATTTGTGTTTTGAGGAAGTGTAGTGCCTTAGTGTCACCTCCGGTCATAGAGAAAGTATACAAATCCTCATTTGTAAATGGTCCGTAACAGGACAAGAAGCTGAAGGGGACACTCAGAGCCCCAGTCCTTCTAAACCCTGCCAAGGGAGGCTACAGCCTATGTGAGTGTATGTGGCATCAGTGATCTTGAAGGTCATTCAGAATCATGAAGAGGTGGATATGCACATATCTATGAGGGGAAGATAGTCTTTAAAGTGTAAGGAGAGTGACAGGAAGGGAGACCCAGGATCCTATTCCTGAGGGGACCCTCTTGTGGGTAAGGCTAGGCTTGGCGAGATGGTGAACTAAGGGTCTTAACAGGTCATAGACGATAGAAGAGAGCCAAGTTTCTGCTGCTTTTTAGTTTCAGGTGTACAAAACAACATAGTTATGAGACATGTATATACCTCGTCAAGTGAGAGCAACGTTTTTTACAGTCCTGTGTATGTGGGAGGGAGTTTGTCCCTAAACTTCTGGGGAGTGAAGAACTAGAGCCTCAATACAAGTGATATCTGTGTGTATGTAGAAAGCAGTGGCTCTGGGGGTGTATGTGGTGTTGGTGATAGAAGTGGTATCCATCATTTTGTATATATGTCCCTATTAGGTATTTTGGTTACAAGAGTGACCCACTTGAATTATCCAGTCCTTGGGGGCTGGGGGCGGGAGGTGATTGTTATGGTAAGACCATGCAGTGACTGGAACTGGAAACTGTCTGAAGCCACCAAGAATAGTTCAAGAGACCATTCTCAAGAGCTGCATGGTTTCTCTTTCTTTCATGGCATCTGTTTCTTCCAACAAGTATTTCCTCTACTCATTTCATAGTTTAAGCTCTCTCATACCTTGAACATGCTTATTCCTTTGTTTGTTCATCCACTCCACAAATGTTTATTGAGTGCCAACTATATGCCAGGAACCAAGGTAAGCACTGGAAACTCTTTGCTTGTGATTCTCTTACCTTATTCTTTTCCCCCCCATAGACTTACTGACTTCAAATAAATTATTAAATCTACTTATTATTTTTATTGCTTATTGCCTATCTTCTTGCACTAGAATGTAATATCCATGAAGGCAAGGGTCTTTTTTGTATTTACCAATCCCACATGTCTAAAACTGCACCTGGTATAGAGTAGGTTATTAATAAATATTGGTTAAATGAATAACTGAATGACCTTATATTGTCTAGAGGTTCAAGAAGCTTTCTCTGAGGAAGCGGTATTTTAACTAGCTATAAAAGGATCGTATAAATGAAGAAAAGAGCAAAGAGTGATTTAGGCAGAAGGAAATCATGTGCAAAGACCCCAAGGTAGTAGGAAATATGATGTGCTGTGTTTAAGGATCTAAAATGAGACAAATGTATCTGCATGTAGGGCAAAAGGAGGAGAAAAGAGGTAAGCTGAAGCAGATCTTGCAGGGCCTTACAGGCTATGATAAACATTTTGGTCAAAAATCCTAAGAATAATAGGAAGCCATTGAGGGCTTTTAAGTGGGAGCATGACATGATTAGAAAAAAAAATAACTCTGGCTACAGTGTGAGAGTACAGAAGATAACAAAAGTGGATATAGGGACTTGTTAGAAGGTAGCAGTGGAGATGGAGAGAATTGAGAAATATTTAAGAGATAAAATTAATGGGATTCAGTCAAAGATGGGAATGAGGGAAAAAGAAGTATCAAGGCATGCTTCTAGTTTTCTAATTTTTGTAACTGGATACTTGGTGGTACCATTATGGAGATAGGGAGCATTGGAAGGGATCTTGGCTATGTTTGAGAGGGAAGAGCATGAGTTTGGTTTTGGACATAAGGAGTTTGAGGTGTCTTTGAGATATCCAAATAAGTGGAGAGATTGACAAGGCAGTTGAATTTGCAAGAAAAGGCTGAGCTGGCATAGAGATAATTACTGAAGTCATAAGTGTGGGATGCCTAGAGGGAGAGTAGAGTGAGGAGAAGAGGCCTGGGATGAAATGCTGAGTAGCTGCAATATGTCAATGCCTTCCAAAGAGACTGAGAAATTACAACCAGAGAGACAAGAGGACTACCAAGAGAATGTTTCAAGATAAATGGAATACTCAACAGATTGAATGCTGCCAAGTGATGTAAAAAGATGACTGAAAAACTAGATTTAGGGATATATTTAGCATCGTTGGTAACCTTGAGAGAAAATTGATCAAGGTAGGAGCTCTGAATCACTATTAACTGGCTCAATCTTTGTCTCTTAATTCAGATTCCCGAGAGAGAGTCTGATTGACACACATCAACTTTTCCCACCAGATCATGTCATGGATCACAAGCCAGTGTAGGATTAACTGCCTTTGGATTAGGTGTCCAGCTATTGCTGTCTGGAGTCATCTGGTACAAAATATGTCCATCTAGTAATTTCTCATCTTAACAGCAATAGCTAACATTTATGGGGTGTTTATTATGTGCCACACATTGTACTAAGTGCTTTATATATCTTAATTTACTTCAGCATTCTAACTACTCTCTAAGGTATTGTGTCTACTTAATATGTGAAGAAATTTTGGAACAGAATTTAAGCAGCTTGCTCAAGGTCTGTACATTAGTGTAAGATTGTAGTGTTTTGGCTATTTTAGCATTATCTGGATTTATTATTTGGCTTTCTGTTTGTATTGCAACATATTACATACTGAAGAACTAATAGCCCTGATAAAAATTTGTGCTCTAGAGGAAATACTATTCTAATCTCAGCATACATTAACAATGGTGAAGTGGAGAGAACTGGGACTTAGATCCTTGTTTAAATTTTGTTTGTGTTACTTACTAGATGTGGGTGTTGGATTCAAATATTCTGATCTTCAGTTTCTTCATCTGTAAAATGAGGATGATACTTACAGGATAGTTGTGAATACTAGCGATAATATATATGAAGAGCCTAATAAATGATATTTCTTTAATTTTTCTGAAGCTTGAATATAAAATATATGTATTACGTATACTTTACGTATATAAAAGCAAGGTTTAAACATACAGTATTTAATATTAGACATTCTTTTTAAAAAATTTTCTTCATTGATATGATTAATTTGCTATCAGAAGAAAGGCGGACACCAAGTTTTGGAGCATGTAGAATTGTTATCTGAACTATGTTCATGGGACATGTCTTATATGATGTAGATTGTAAGGAATTTCTTGAAGGAGTGAAGGGACATTTGTGACACTTCTTTTTTTCCCAAGCATGCAGATAACTTTGTAAGAAGGTGAGGTTGGCAAAAGGAAGTTCCTTCTTTTAAATATTGTACTTTAAAATCAGGATGTGAGTGTCAGAATTTTTCTTCCTTTCCAACAATTTGACTATTAATAATAGGAAAGAAACCTTATAGTTAAGTAAATGTAAGAGTCTTAGCTTCAGGCTAGATGGCACCTTCTTCAGTTTCTCAGATTCCCCTCCCTCCTTTCCAACTAGCATAAAAAAGCTTTTGTTTGAATTACCTGGTAAAATAATTTGTTTTCCTGTATTGCCAAGTTTGTTACTTTTGTGGAGGCCCATATAGCCCAGAAAATTTAGAATGATGCAGTCTGTTAAAATGGCCTATACCTTGATACAGATAACTTCCTTTGTGAAATAAATGAGTCCTTAAAAAAAGCAACTTTATGTTATTTGAAATCATCTGTAGGCAGAATCTTGAAATTTTATAAAGCCTTAGTAATGAGAATAATGTTTTCTGTCTTTAGTTAGTTGTTGGGCAAAATAGCTAAGCCTTTTTGGCTTTAGTTTCCTTATTTGTGTATTAGGGATAGTAACACCTGCTTTTCTGGTGAGAATTAGAGATAAGTTATGGAAAGTGCACAATGTGACATCACTAAAGAAATGATAGCTTAGTTGGTATACGCTCGCTATGCTTGTATGTTTGTGTCTGTTGGTGTTTGTGTGCCTTTTCCTAAAGGCTTATTAGTAAAATCATCTTTTTTTTTAAAATTAAAGTTTATTGGGGTCACAATTGTTAGTAAAGTTACATAGATTTCAGGTGTACAATTCTGTGTTACATCATCTATAAATCACATTGTGTGTTCACCACCCAGAGTCAGTTCTCGTGACATCACCATTTATTTGATCCCTTTTACCCTCAACTACCTCCCCCACCCCCCTTACCCTCTGGTAACCACTAAACTGTTGTCTGTGTCTATGAGTTTTTGTTTCTCATTTGTTTGTCTTGTTATTTTGTTGTTTTTGGTTCATATACCGCATATCAGTGAAATCATATGGTTCTCTGCTTTCTCTGTCTGACTTACTTCGCTTAGCATTATAATCTCAAGATCCATCCATGTTGTCACAAATGGTCCCATTTCATCTTTTCTTACTGCTGAGTAGTATTCCATTGTGTATATATACCACAACTTCTTTATCCATTTATCTGTCGAAGGACATTTTGGTTGTTTCCATGTCTTGGCCACCGTAAATAAAGCTGCAATGAACATTGGAGCACACGTGTCTTTATGGATAAATGTTTTCAGATTTTTGGGTAGGAGGGGGATCGCTGGGTCATATGGTAATTCTATTCGTAATTTTTTGAGGAACCTCCACACTGCCTTCCATAGGGGCTGCACCAGTCTGCATTCCCACCAACAGTGTATGAGGGTTCCTTTTTCTCCACAGCCTCTCCAACACTTGTTACTGTTTGTTTTGTTGAGGATAGCCATTCTGACTGGGGTGAGGTGATAGCTCATTGTGGTTTTTATTTGCATTTCTCTGATGATTAGTGATGTTGAGCATTTTTTCATATGTCTGTTTGCCATTTGTATGTCCTCTTTGGAGAAATGTCTCTTCAGGTCCTCTGCCCATTTTTCAATTGAGTTGTTTGTTTTTTTGTTGTTGAGTTGCATGGGTTTCTTATATATTTTGGATATTAGCCCCTTATTGGAGGCACTGTTTGCAAAAATCTTCTCCCATTCAGTTGGTTGCCTCTTTATTTTGTCGATGGTTTCTTTTGCTGTGCAGAAGCTTTTAAGTTTGATATAGTCCCATTCATTTATTTGAGCTTTTACTTCCCTTGCCTTTGGAGTCAAATTCATAAAATGCTCTTTGAACCCAAGGTCCATAAGTTTAGTACCTATGTTTTCTTCTATGCAGTTTATTGTTTCAGGTCTAATGCTTAAGTCTTTGATCCATTTTGGATTAATTTTGGTACATGGTGAGAGATAGCAGTCCAGTTTCATTCTTTTGCACGTGGCTTTCTAATTTTGCCAGCACCATTTATTGAAGAGGCTGTCTTTTCTTCATTGTATGTTTTTTGCTTCTTTGTTAAAAATTATCTGTCTATATTTATGTGGTATTATTTCTGGGTTCTCAATTCTATTCCATTGGTCTACGTGTCTGTTTTTCTGCCAATACCATGCTGTTTTGATTATTGTTGCCCTGTAGTACAAGCTAAAGTCAGGGAGTGTGATACCTCCAGCATTGTTCTTTTTTCTTAAGATTGCTTTGGCTATTCGGGGTCTTTTGTGGTTCCAGACAAATCTGATGATATTTTTGTTCTATTTCTTTAAAAAATGTTATTGGGATTTTGCATTTATTGGGGTATTGGGGTGTTATTGGGGTATTGCATTAAGTCTGTATATTGCTTTGGGTAATGTAGCCATTTTAACTATGTTGATTCTTCCAATCCACGAGCACGGAATGTCTTTCCATTTCTTTGTGTCTTCTTCAATTTCTTTTAAAAATATCTTATAGTTTTCAGCACATAGGTCTCTCACATCCTTAGTTAAGTTTATTCCTAGGTATTTTATTCTTTTTGCTGCAATCACAAAAGGAATTGTTTTTTGTATTTCTTTTTCTGAGATTTCATTATTAGTAAATAGGAATGCAATGGACTTTTGTACTTTGATTTTGTAGCCGGCAACTTTACTGTATTGGTTGATTGTTTCTAATAGCTTTTTGGTGGTCTATAGGGTTTTCTATATATAGCATCTTGTCATCTGCAAAGAGTGACAATTTTACTTCTTCATTCCCAATTTGGATGCCTTTTATTTCTTTCTCTTGCCTGATTGCTCTGGTGAGGACTTCCAACACTATGTTGAAAAGCAGAGGTGATAGGGGATAGCCCTGTCGTGTTCCTGAACATAGAGCAAAGGGCTTCAGTTTTTCACCGTTAATTATGAAATTTAGCTGAGGGTTTGTCATATATAGCCTTTATTTTGTTAAGGTATTTTCCTTCTATTCCTATTTTATTAAGTGTTTTAATCATAGATGGATGTTGTATCTTGTCAAATGCTTTTTCTGCATCAATTGATACAATCATATGATTTTTGTCCTTTATTTTGTTTATGTGATGTATCACATTGATGGATTTGCGGATGTTGTATCATCCTTGTGCCCCTGGGATGAACCCCACTTGGTCGTGATGAATAATCTTTTTAATGCATTCGATTTGCTAGAATTTTGTTTAGGATTTTTGCATCTGTATTCATCAGAGATATTGGTCTGTAGTTTTCTTTTTTTGTGTTGTCCTTACCAGGTTTTGGTATCAGGGTAATGTTGGCCACATAAAATGAGTTAGGGAGTACTGTCTCTTCTTCAATTTTTTGGAAGAGTTTGAGCAGGATTGGTATTAGATCCTCTTTGAAGGTTTGGTAGAATTCACTAGTGAAGCCATCTGGTCCTGGACTTTTGCTTTTGGGAAGGTTTTGGATGACTGATTCAATTTCATTCCTGGTGATCGGTCTGTTTAGATTTTCCAGTTCTTCATGGTTCAGTCTAGGAAGGCTATATGTTTCTAAGAACTTGTCCATTTCTTCTAGGTTATTGAATTTGGTGGCATATAGTCCTTCATAGTATTCTAGGATGATCCTTTGTATTTCTGTGGCATCCGCGATAACTTACCCTTTTTCGTTTCTGATTTTGTTAATTAGTGTCTTCTCTCTTTTTATCTTAGTAAGTCTAGCCAAGGGTTTGTCAATTTTGTTAATCTTTTCAAAGAACCAGCTCTTTGTCATTAATTTTTTCTGTTGTCTTTTTTTCATTTAGTTCTGCTCTGATTTTTGTTTTTTCCTTTCTTCTGTTGACCTTGGGTTTCATTTGTTCTTCTTTTTCTAGTTCTTTAAGGTGTAACGTGAAGTTATTTACTTGGGATTTTTCTTGTTTCTTGAGATAGGCCTGTAATGATATAAATTTCCCTCTTAAAACTGCTTTCGCTGCATCCCCAAAATTTTGGTAGGATGTATTTTCATTCTCATTTGTTTCTATGTATCTTTTGATCTCTCCTCTAATTTCTTCTTTGACCTGGTTGTTCTTTAAGAGTATGTTATTTAATCTCCAAGTATTTGTGGTTTCTCCTGCTTTCTTTTTGTAGTTGATATGCAGTTTCAAAGCTTTGTGATCAGAGAATATGCTTGGTATGATTTCAATCTTCTTACATTTGCTGAGGCTAGTTTTATGTCCCAATATATGGTCTATCCTTGAGAATGTTCCATGTACCCTAGAAAACAATGTATAGTCTGATGTTTTAGGATGAAGTGCTCTATAAATGTCAATTATGTCCATTTCGTCTAATGTGGCATTTAGGGCTGCTATTTCATTATTTATTTTCTGTTTGGATGATCTATGCATAGCTGTCAATGATGTATTTAGGTCCCCTAGTATAATTGTGTTTTGGTCGATTTCTCCCTTTAGTTCTGTTAGTAGTTGCTTGGTATATTTCGTTGCTCCCTGATTGGGGGCATAAATATTGATAACTGTTATGTCTTCTTGTTGTATAGTCCCCTTTACCATTATGAAATGTCCATCTTTGTCTCTTGTTACCTTTTTCACGCTGAAGTCTGTTTCATCTGATATCAGTATGGCTACACCTGATTTTCTCTGGATACCATTTGCTTGGAGTGTCAATTTCCAACCTTTCACTTTGAGTCTATGCTTGTCCTTGTAGCTGAGATGTGTCTCTTGGAGACAGCATATGGTTGGGTTTAGTTTTTTGATCCAATCTGCTACTCTGTGCCTTTTTATTGGTGAGTTCAGTCCATTTACATTTAGGGTGATTATTGATATGTGAGCATTTCCTATCATTCTGTCTTTAGTTTTTTGTTAAGACTGTGTCTCCATTGTTTCTTTGCCTTTTTGTTGTTGTCTATTATTTCTGTGTGGTGGTATTCTATGATGTTTCCCTCTGTTTCTTCTTTAATTACAGTATATATTGCAGTTCTGGATTTTTTTTTTTGTTGAGTGGTTACTAGTAAGTTTATGTAAAAGAAAGTTTGATATTTAGAATATTCCATTTTCTTCAGCATGCCTACTTTCTCCATTCCCATGTTCCGGTTCAGGCCTTTACTCTCCCCCTTTTAATGTTTTGGTTGCCCTGTTGATGGTGGTCAAATAGCCTCCTTTAGTATTTCTTGTAGTGCAGGTCGTGTATTAGAAAATTCCCTCAGCTTCTGTATGTCTGGAAAGGTCTTTATTCCACCTTTTATGTAAATATCCTTTACATAAAAATATATGTAAATATATTTTTATGTAAAGGATATTTTTTCTGGGTATACTATTCGTGGCTCATAATTTCTCTCTTTCAATGGTTTGAATATTTGGTTTTACTCCCTCCTGGCTTGTAGAGTTTCTGCTGAAAAATCTGATGATAATCTAATGGGCTTTCCTTTGTAGGTTACCGTCTTCTTTTCCCTGGCTGCTTTGAGGATTCTTTCTTTGTCGTTGATTTTTGACAGCTTCAATACAATGTACCTTGGAGAAGGCCTGTTCGGGTTGAGATAATTAGGTGTTCTATTTGCTTCTTGGATTCAAGGATCCAGTTCTTTCCACAAGTTTGGGAAGTTCTCATCGACTGTTTGTTTGAATGTACTCTCTGTTCCCTTTTCCCTTTCGTCCCCTTCTGGTATGCCCATTATTCTTATATTGCTCTTTCTGATGGAGTCAGAAAGTTCTTGTAGAGTTCTTTCATTTCTTTAAAGTATCAGGTCTCTTTCTTCATCCATCTGTTTAATTTCCAGGTTTCTATCTTCGATGTCACTGATTCTTTCCTACATGTGGTCAACTCTACTACCTAAGCTAGCTATTTCATTCTTAATTTCTTCTATTGAGTTCTTAATCTCCAGAAATTCTATTTGGTTCTTTTTTAAAATTTCAATCTCTTTGGTAAAATGTTCATGTTGTTTCTGAGTTCATTAAACTGCCGTTCTGCGTTTTCTTGCATCTCATTGAGTTTTTTCAGAACTGCAATCTTTTTTTTTTTTTTTTAATTTATTGGGGTGACAATTGTTAGTAAAATTACATAGAACTGCAATCTTGAATTCTCTGTCATTTAAGTCACATATTTCCATATGTTTAAGTTGGTTTTCTGGAGACTTTTCACTTTCTTTCTGAGCTGTCTTGTTGCCTTGGTTATTCATGGCAATGAATGATTTATTATTTCTCTTTCTAGACATCTACAGGAGTGGGTTCTGCAACAGGTTGATAGGAAGAGGTCTTTCTTTTGTTTTCCAGTACGTATTGGTAGAATGTTTTATTTTCTCTCCGACTGCAGCCTTTTTTTTTCTCTCTCACACTGTAGTGTTATGTTTTCTCTGCAGTATTCCAGCTTCTTACACAGTGGGGGGATTCCCTGGAAGGCGGACTTCTCCTCTGTTAACAGTTCACCTGGGTCATAGGGCGCCACATCCGTTTGGGGATGCGGAGAGCTTTTGAAGTTCCAAAGCTCTTCCTACACCAGATTCAGAGCCTGTGTGTTTCAGCAGTTCTGTTTACTCCTGCAGTGATCTGCCCAGATAGGAGGAGACAGTGGTGGGGTGGGTTGTGAGAGGTGGCCCAGAGCAATGGTGGCGACCAGCACCACAGCTGGTCCTGCTTCCACAGCTCCCGTCCTTTTGCAGATTTAGTTGGGCTGCGAATCTGTGTCTGCGACCACAGTTCTCAGAACTGCAAATATTCTGTTCTTTTGATCTGACACTGCTACTGATCTGCTTCTAGTTCTGGGCAGGTGGGAGCGGGGTGAGCTCTGGGAAGGTAGGGAGGGGGCAGCTAGTCTCAGTGCCTAAGGCTTCCATTCTCTGCTCAGCAGTGAGGGCTTAAACCACCATTTTCAGCCTTCTTCCCTCAGTCTTTGCTCCGAGGTCTCCGCCGTGAGTGTTGGGTTCAGCCGTGCTATATGCTGTCCCCTCAGCCATGTGGGCCGAGTTCTTCCCTCTCCTGCAGCTGTGGTAGTTCCGGGATGCAGCGAGCTTGGAGCACTGAGCTAGGTCTGTGTCCTGCGCCCACGTGGCTCCGTCTCCGCACTTCTCCCTTACCTCCTCCCCTGCTCGTGCAATTTGCCCATCTTTAGGTGAATTCAGTAGTGAGCCTCTTTGTCTTGCCTTTCTGCTGTGCATGGAGTCCTTTGTGGAGTTATAGCTGTTCAATTTGTTGTAAATTCCAGGGGAGACCTCCAGAGGCACAACTCACGCTGCCATTTTGATGACGTCACTCTCAAAATCGTCTTTAAAAGAAGAGAAAACCCATGTCATGTCTACCATCCCTTATTTGGATGCAAATATGTTTCAGGATTCAGATTTTTTTTTATTATGGATAGGTAATACAGCATATGTATTGTCGATTGCATGCTACTCAAATAGGGTATGGGGAGAATACTCCTCTGTAATCAAACACCTTAATATCAAATTCACACTATTTGAATAAAAATTATAAATAGCTTCACATCAATTTAGGTTAAGTTTTGCTTTCAAGTTAGTTTTGGCTCCAAAGTTTTAAAAAATATTACTGTTTTTAGAGATTTAGAGAATTTGGAATTGTGGAAAAAGGAATGTGGACTTACACAATTTTATTCCTCTTCAAATTATTTTTTGTCATTTTATATTTTCTGTAACATCAGCCCATAGCTTTATTAAAGACCCTAAAAGTATTAGGACAGAAACACCTTTCGTTTCCCTGGCACTCATGTAGTTATTTCTTCTAAGGCACTCTAATAATGTCTGTATTTCTGAGCTCTGTGAATGTTGCATTTGGCTTCACTTTCAGTATTTTGGCTTAGTGTCACTTTCAATGAAAGACACTAGAAAACTATATGCATTAAGAAAGTCAGAAGAATGCATACATAGTCTTAACAAAGTCACAGCTTTGTCTTCAAGTCATTGGAACAGCTCAGTCTTATGTGAGTTTCAGAATATTTTTATTAAAATTTCAGTAATGGAGTAGGTGTTAATTTTAGTATTGATTTAAGAAAAAAATTTTTCTTAGCTGATTTTGATTTGTCTGATTATAAAAAAGTATTGCAAGTGTGAAAACTTGCAATAATCTATTGATGGTGTTTACCATATGGGAATATGATAATTTTTACTTTTTCCCATTCTCCTTTTTTTAATTACTTGGTTGTAATCTGTCTGGCAGGCCAGTAGAAGTCTCTGGTTCTTAAGTATTTCAGGGCTAAAGTGGATGTGCTGCTTATTATTTTCAACTACCTTGAGTATTATGAATATTTAATGCCAAAGAGAAGAAACAGTCTAGGAATTATAATTTAAAAAATACTTATGTATATGGAATTTCTAAAAATCAAGTTTGACTTTTAAATACCTCAGTTTAAGAAATGATAAATCAGGGCTTAAAATTCATATTCTATTCGTATTAGTTTTCTGAATCTGAGAAAACTGCTTCTGATGAAAAGTAAAGCAATCTTTGGATGCATCAGGGAATTACCACATTTCTTAATTCTGAATCTATCTTTCTCTTTGCCTTGCAAGTTTTAATTAGTCATTTTGAAAAATGTAAATAGTTATGTGGAATTTAAATAAAGAGATTTATTTCAAACTGTTTAAGCTGTATTTGAATCAGACTTATCCATTCTTACTTATTTTCAAGTTATTTTGTGTACATCTTTCCACATTTTGCACATTTTCCTTTACAAGTTTATCAGCAAATTTTTTGTCAGGCACAAGACAAGTGGATAAGTTGAATGTCTAACTTGATTTATGAGCCGAACCTCTCATTTCCCTCCATGTTGGCTTCTTTGAGTCTGGGAATGTAACTTCAATTGTTATTTTTTAATTATAATAAGATTTTAAAAATTTAAATTTGTCTTCCATACTGAATGTGGGAACATAAGAAACTTGAGGCTCTTACCTTCCTGTAATGGATACCCTATTAATCAAAAGGTGGTAGCATTAAGGTGAAAGGCCTCTGGTGGTCTTTTCTGTCTCTTACCCACCACTCCTTCACAGTTAATTCCTTGTGGACAATCTCTATGGCCATGAGTCAGAACTAGGACAGAGTAATGGGCTCAAATAAATATGACTGATGTAGGGGTAGTGTATCTTTTCATACACTGGATGTAGTATAAGCTAAAGGTAAAACCATTTTTCTTTGGTCTATTTGACTCACCTACTCAAACTGAAGCTTGTGATCATTCTTTCCAATTAATTTTACCAGAGACTAGTTTAGTAGAGCTTTGTTTTGGGATAAGAGAAAGGAGTAAGTAACAACTGCCCACAAAGAACTTACCTTTAATAATTTATTTACACAACAGGAACATTAGTGGTTGCAATGAATCAGGTGAAGTCTTTCTTCTCTCATCTCAATGGCTGTCAACAAAATAAATTCTTGCTATTGGGAAATAGCTGAAATACATCTCTCTCCATTACATTAGCCATATTAAGTTTTTCTTAGACCAGTGGTTGCAAATTGGCAGCACAGGGTGTGGATCAAGCTATCAGATATATTTTGTCGGGCTTATGAAGCATATAAACAAGAAATTAATTAAATTAGATTGATCGTCAATTGTTTAAACATAGGGAGAGTCACATAAAAGGTATGAATTTCTGCCTTCTCTTGGAAATTCAGGAGACTTGTCAAAATTGTGCCTACATTGCTGGATGTTCACTATTGGCTGGACCTGAGTAGCTGGTGCCACGTTTAGAAGGGGATAAAGGCTTTCTGGTATGACACAGTCACCACCACTCACTCTCTTTTCCTTAATTTTCTTGTTCTCAGTCTACTTCACTCATTTGGTGCTACCTACATAGCCCATAAAATTTGCACCCTGTTTTAGACCATCATTATGTTTATACACACACACACACACACACACACAGTTACTTATTATATTATTACAAATATGTATATTTTCTTTCTGGTAGGCTAAGTTGATAAAAACCCACCAGAGAGGTAAGTTTATGTTCTCCTTTATTCCACCTTTAAAGAAAGCACTCTTCTAGATTATAAGGTTTTATCTCAGGGTCATATAACCTTATAAGGTCAGCATATTTATAAAGCTAGTACAGTTGACCCTTGAACAAGATGGGGGTTAGGGGCACCCTCCTCCTCTGCACAGTCAAAAATCCACTTATAATTTTGACTCTATGTATTTATTGAAAGAAAATCCACTTATAAGTGGACCCACACAGTTTAATCCTGTGTTGTTCAAGGGCCAACTGTACTTAGATAGTTTGGGATATAAACTATAAGTAAGTTATATTATGTGGCTAGTTATTAATGCCATTTAAAATAGCCTTTATATCATGGAAAATTTCAAACATATACAGAAATAGAAAGGATAGTATAAGAACTGTGTACCCATCATCCAAGTTCAACAATTACCAGCTCCACTTGTCTTTCTTACTCTCCTTCCCTAGGACTGTTTGGAAGCATATCACAGATACATAATTTACTCCATAAATTTTTCAATATATACTTCTAAAAGACACATACTGTACATATATATATCACACTAACACACACACATATACAATCATACCACACATATATAATATACCAAATAATTATAATTCCTTAATATCAAATATCCAGTTAGTTTTTGTTTATTTCATCGTCATTCTTCTTTTCCCCTTGCAGTATTTTTGTTTGAAGAAACCTTATTGTTTTCCTGGATTTTGTCGATTGCTTTCCCATAGTATAGTTCAATACATTCTATTGTTTTCTATATTTCCTATAAATGATTGGGTTTGGGCTCCTTTTTCCCCCCAAGACTGTTTCAGAGAGGTTTTATGTATATCCTTTGAGGGATATAGTGTTTGTCTGTTTTTGTGATGTTACCAGCCATTAAGCAATTATACATGATTGAAATTTGAATAGCAATGATTCAAAACAAGAATAGAATGGAGTTTTTTTGGTAGAAAAAGTGGTATAGCAGGACTCTAGGAATTTAGAAGAGGAAAACATAATTTAGGACTAAACTGATCAGGGAAAATTTTATGGAAATAGTGATGCTTAAGGTAGATACTAAAAAATGGGAATGACTATGGTAAATGGATATGACATGTTAGCCAGTTTAGGCTAAGTTATACAATGATAATAAATGACTCAAAAATCCCAGGGGTTTACAACAACAAAGATTATTTGTTGCTTCCAGTACATGTCCACTGTGGGTCAGCTATAGATTTGTTCCATATCTTTATGTCAGGACCCAGGCTGATGGACAGCTTTTGTCTGGGATATTTCTGGTCTCATGCAAGAGGGAAAAAGACCATATTGGAACCAAGCAATTGTTCTTATCAAAGTTTCTCCTTGGAAATGGCACATGTCACTTCTACTAACATTTCTGTTCAAGTCTTAAAACCAGCCTGAAACTGACAGAGTGAGGTGTGTAATCCTGCCATAGGGCAGGGCAGCAAGTATTTTAAGGAATACTACACTATGTAAGAACTATTGGGTGAGAAGGGAAAGGGTATTCCGGATAGGAAGAGGCACAAATGCGTGCAGTATATTAGGATTAAGTAAACCCATTTTTCAGGAGTAGAATAGGTATAGGTAGAAGGTAGAATAGGTTTGGTTAGAAGGGTAAAGACTATCAAAGCTACAGAGGGGGGTAAAGTAGAGTTTGAATTCCAAATACATATTCAACTATCCTCCTCTTTCATTGAAGTCTAGACTTTGGAATGGAAAATTATAGATTAGTGATCCACATACGTAATTCTAAATTTGCTAATAGCCATGTTAAAATGTAAAAAAACAGGTGAAATTAATTTTAATGTATTTTATTTAACTTAATGTATTCCACTCAATATACTTTTATATTTGCCTTATTCATCATTGTATTCCCAGCACCCAGTGAAGAGTGACAAGGAATTCTCTAGTAGTTCTTTGTCAGTAGGGAAGGGGTGATTTGGCTTGGCCTCATGGCTTGGCCTCCCAAAGAGAAAGCATTGTTTTAAAAAAATTTATTAATTTATTGGGGTGACATTGGTTAGTAAAATTATATAGGTTTCAAGTGTACATTTCTATAATACATCATCTATATAGTGCATTGTGTGTTCTCCATCCAGAGTCAGTTCTCCTTCCGTCACCATATGTTGGACCCCCTTTTTCTTCTTCTACCACCCCCCTCTCCCCTTACCTTCTGGTAACCACTAAACTATTGTCTGTGTCTATAAGTTTTTGTTTGTTTGTTTGTCTTATTTGTTTGTTGCTTTTAGTTTTATATCCCAAATATAAGTGAAGCCACACTGGTCTCCACTTTTTCTGTCTGACTTACTTTGTTTAGCGTGATAATCTCAAGATCCATCCATTTTGTCGCAAATGGCAGTATTTCATCTTATGGCCAAGTAATATTCCATTGTATATATATACAACATCTTCTTTATCCAATAAAAAGAACAAAAAAATCATTGGATTTGTATGGAATCACAAGAGATTCCGAATAACCAGAGGAATCCTAAGAAAAAAGAACAAGGCTGGAGGTCTCACACTCTCTGACTTCAATTTATATTATAAAGTGATAATAATCAAAACAGCATGGTATTGGCAGGAAAGCAGACACACAGACCAATGGAATAGAATTGAGAATCCAGAAACAAATCCACATATATATGGGCAGATAATTTTTTTTTTTTTTGATCTGAATCTATACCTGCAGGTCTGATAGTGTTTTTCTTTTCTTTTTTTTAAAATTTATTGGGGTGACAATTGTTAGTAAAATTACATAGATTTCAGGTGTACAATTCTGTATCACATCGTCTATAAATTACATTGTGTGTTCACCACCCAGAGTCAGTTCTCCTTTCATCACCATATATTTGATTCCCCTTACCCTTATTTCCCACCCCCCACCCCCCTTACCCTCTGGTAACCACTAAACTATTGTCTGTCTTGTCTATGAGGTGTTTTTTTTTTTCCTTAGACGTTTATCATTTATATCCCTCACACTGTGGACCCCCCTCCCCCCATCCACTATCTCTCTGACATCGCACCGAGCCATCCCATTTCCACTATCTCCACTCCCAATGCTGTACTCCGCCTCTTGTAAGTGTGTACATACCTATATATACATATATATATATATATATATATGTAATATTATAGTTGGCATTCATTATTGTTCAGCTTCAGGTATACAGTGCAGTGGTCAGGCATCTACATCTTCCCTGAGATGGTCTCCGAAATGGGACACATGTCTATCGGATAACCTACAAAATCTTTACAACATTATTGATTACGTTCCCCAGATTAATTTTCAAAACCCCGTGGCCATCTTGTGGTTACTGATTGTTTTCTAATCCCCTCACCTTCCCCCTAACCCCCACCCCCACCGCCCATCTAGCAACCCTCAGTTTTTCCTCTTTGTCTACAAAACCGTTTCTGATTAGTTCATTCACTTATTCTATTCTTTAGATTCCACATATAAGTGAGATCATATGGTATTTGTCTTTCTCTGTCTGACTTATTTCACTTAACGTAATGTTCTCTAGGTCCATCCATGTTGTTGCAAATGGTAAGATTTCTTTCTTCTTTATGGCTGCGTAGTACTCCATTGTATAAATGTACCACGGTTTCTTAATCCAATCATCCACCGATGGGCATTTCGGTTGTTTCCATGTCTTAGCTATTGTGTATAGTGCTGCAATAAACATAGGAGTGCATAAAGATTTTTGAATTGGAGTTTTGGATTTCTCCGGATAGATACCTAGGAGTGGAATTACTGGATCATAGGGTAGTTCCATTTTCAGATTTTTGAGATACCTCCATACTGTTTTTCATAGTGGCTGCACCAATCTACAATCCCACCAACAGTGCACAAGCATTCCCTTTTCTCCACATCCGCGCCAGCACTTGTTGTTTGTTGATTTATTGATGATAGCCATTTTGACTGGGGTGAGGTGATATCTCATTGTGGTTTTTATTTGCATTGCTCTGATGGTTAGTGAGGTTGAGCATTTCTTCATATGTCTGTTTGCCATCTGTATGTCCTTTTTAGAAAAATGTCTCTTCAAGTCCTCTGGGCAGATAATTTTTGACAAAGGAGCCAAAAACATACAATGGAGAAAAGAAAGCCTCTTCAGTAAATGGTGCTGGGAGAATTGGAAAGCCATGTGCAAAAGAATGAAGTTAGACTGCTATGTCACCATGTACCAAAATTAACTGAAAATGGATCAAAGACCCAAACATAAGACCTGAAACAATAAATTGCATAGAATAAAACATAAGTACTAAACTTACGTACTTTGGGTTTAGAGAGGATTTTATGAATTTGACCTCAAAGGCAAGGAAAGTGGAAGCAAAAATAAATTAATGGGTCTGTATCAAACTAAAAAGCTTCAGCACAGCAAAAGAAACCATCAACAAAACAAAGAGGAAACCAACCGAATGAGAGAAGATACTTGAGAAAGCATTTTTGAATATGGATGGAATAGTAATGATCTATCTGTAAGCAAACATGGAACTGAGAACACTGTTCCTCCTCTCATCTTAGAGATCCTAGGTTAAGAAAAAATGAGCAGCCTCTTCTTAAGAGGACTGCAAGAGGAATAGTGTCATCTAGGGAGAGTCAGATTTTTAGAGTAATGAGGTAGTGGGGACATTTAATGAAGAGTATAGGAGCATTGAAGAGAGTTTATATGAGTTGCAGTCCTAGAGATCACATTAGTGTTAGAAGGTAGGGTGACATGGGCAGCTAGGCTGGGTGGCAGAGTGATTAGACGAAGGTATTGACAGTGGAGAATTTATACCAAAGTTACTCTGAGAAAATCCTAAGGGAATCATAAAGCACCATAGGGATGAAGAAGGTAGGTGCGTGTTGGAAGGTGGGCAGAAGTACCTTGGTTGGAAAGAACTGTTCTTTGATTCCAAATTGATGGAAGGAGTTTAAGTGCTATTGTGAGCTAGTATACCAGGTAAGCAGAGGCCTCTGGACAGGCTGGCTTTTTTTGTGGCTGTTGCCCTAAGAGGGATAAAGAATTAGATGAAGCTTGGAACTTGGGGATTTAAATAAGAAGGGCCCAGAACAGGTGGGTACGCTTCAACCTAAGGATCTGTAGTTCTTGATGACTGGATGTGATGAAGAAAGAGAAGTTGCTTTATCAATATTTATATGTGCTGATTATTTATTAGGAACCTCTTATAATTTATTTAAGTCTTACAAAATCCTGCAAGGTAAGTGAGATGAATTTCTGTTTTTTATAGATATGTAACCTTAAGTTCAGAAAGGGCATAATAACTTGCTGAAGCTCACACAACTAGTAAGAAGTAGAAACAGGAGTAATCCACATCAGTTGACTTCAGAGTCCTTTGCTTTCCAGAGAGGAGAGAGAAAGGGGTAAAAACCATTGAGTTTTAAAACTTGGGGATTCACTGACATAAATGGAAGAAGCAAAGAAGGAAATGGTTTTGTTGTGGAAAGGATAGGTTATTTTAGACATGTTGAATTTGAGGTAATAATGGGATATCCAAGTGGACACAATGACTGAGGTGCAATTAGAAATTTGAGACTTGACTCGGAAAGAACCAGGAGAGTAGATAAAACCAATGAAAGTATGTGTGGTTGCATATATAAATGTAGATATATATTGTCTAATGAGTAAGTTGAATATAAAAATGAATCATTTATTTAAAGATTTTGAAAAAGTGGAGTATATACAATTTCTGAGTATTATAAAAATTGCAATATATTCATTTCTAGAATAGATTTTATGTCATGCAGACATGAAAAATTATTTGTACAGATATCATTGGATATGTGTGTTTATATATGTGTATTTTATATATATGTGTGTTTTTTAATATGTACTAAAACTAACATCCTATAAGGGAAGTTCATATTATATTGGCTCTAATAACATTGCATGAAGGCCTTTGGACTCAGAATATTAATAATTGATGATTTTAATATGCTACATAATATTCTGTCTTATGAATGAAAGGTTATTGTATGTAAATATTGCAGTCATATAGTAGTCTGCAGTAGATAGTGTGCCAAATCTCCCTGGCTTCATTGGAGTTTTGCTTGTAGATTTTTAAACAAACATCTATTGAGAGCCTGCCTTGTGCTAAACATTTTTCACATGTGCTTATTTCATTTAGTTTGCAAATGACCCCATTAGATTAGAGAAGTTTTTTTTATCGTGAAGAAGATATAACTTGTTGTTTGTTGATTTATTGATTATAGCCATTCTGACAGGTGTGAGGTGGTATCTCATTGTGGTTTTAATTTACATTTCCCTGATGATTAGTCATGTTGAGCATCTTTTCATGTGTCTGTTGACTGTCTGTATGTCCTCCTTAGAGAAATGTCTGTTCAGGTTATCTGTCTATTTTTTAATCAGATTGTTTTTTTGGTGTTAAGTTGTATGAGTTCCTTATATATTTTATATATTAACACCGTATCAGATGTAACTAACAGTGGTGAGTATCTTCTCCCATTCAGAAGGTTGTCTTTTCACTTTGTTGATGGTTTCCTTTGTGGTTCAAAAACTGTTTAGTTTGATATAGTCCCATATGTTTATTTTTTCTTTTGTTTCCCTTTCCCGAGTAGATAGATTCAAAAAATATTGCTAAGAGCAGTATCAGAGTTCTGGGTATTTATCTGAAGAAATCCCAAGACAGTAATTCAAAAAGATATATGCACTTCTATGTATACTGCTGCATTATTTACAATAGCCAAGATATGGGAACAACCTAAGTGTCCATCAATAACTGAATGGACAAAAAAGATGTGGTACATATATACAATGGACTATTACTCGACCATAAACAAGAATGAACTCTTGCCATTTGCGACAATGTGGATGGACCTAGAGGGTATTATGCTAAATGAAATAAGGCAGGCAAAGAAAAACAAATACCATATGATTTCACTTATATATGGAATCAAAAAAAAAAAAACAGAATAAACAAAACAGACTCACAGAGACAGAGAACAAATTGATGGTTGCCAGATTGGAGGGGGTCTAAGGGGATGGGTAAAAAGGTGAAACCAATTAAGAGTACCAATTGCCAGTTACAAAATTAGTGAAGGGGATATAAAGTACAGCATAGGGAATAGAGTCAATAATATTGTAATAACTATGTATGGTGTCATGTGGGTACTAGGTTTATTGGGGGGCTTACTTCGTATGGTGTATAGATGTCTAATTGCTATGTTGTACACCTGGAACTAGTATAAAGCTGTATGTCAATTGTGAAAAATAAATTTAACAACAAAAAGAAGAATTTCTGATGTTCTTGTAAATGGTATAACTACAAGCAGTTCATTGATGCCACTTTTGGATTTGTTTGAGCAAGTCCTAAAGTTATGAGAAGATATCTGTCCTTTCTTTTGTATGTTGTGAGGAAAGGAAACAAGCTCCTGAGCTAGTAGAAATAAAAGTGCCTACTGAGCCTGTACTGTAGACGATATTACTATCGGTATAGGACTAGGTGAAACTGTGAAAGCTACTTATCTATGTAACATGCCTCTCTTGGGCTTGTTCCCTCTTTGTTCCTACTACCTAGACCATACTTCATTAGTGGTATCCCGTCAGAGCCTTTTCTTCCTGGGCAGGGCATCAAGCTGCAGATCTCCCAAAGATCAGCCTTCTTTATATTTAAACTGCACATGTGTTGCCTCCTCTTCCTTCAAAGCTCTGTCGTGTGCTGTTTTTTGAGAAATTAATCCATTAGTTTATGTTGATGCACAATATCTATTATTGCTTTCAGCATACTTGGGAATGAGACAGTGCATTTATACTAGACTTAGTTGAGAATTTCAGTGGGAGCAATTAAAAAAAATACATCAACGTATTTCATTTTGCCAGAACACTCTATATTATTGATGGGAAAAGGTTCATTCTAGCGAGGCCCTGTCTCTACTGTGGCTCGGCAAAGCCCTGGGAAATACAGGAGAAATAAAATGCCCTCGCAGGAAATTGACAAAATGACCTTTTAGTTCTCTTATTTCCTCTTTCCCTCCAGAGTAATACAGTAAAGCTGCCTGTTGGTATTCTCAAGATAGTATGCTTGGAAAAGACTAGATAAATGGGTAGATAAAAACTTGATTTGAATTGCATCCTTGATTAAAGAATAATTAGAGAACAAGTTCAAGCTATTTTTATTCCCTCTGGGTTTTGTAGTTAGTTCTAAACTGTTTAAAAGAAGCTTCATATTGTTCAAAGATAGATGTATTTTCATATTTGCTCTTAATATATTTATAAAATTTATGACATACTTTAGTTTTTTGCAAGGAAAATTTTTTTAATGGAAATTTATTGCGATGACAGTGGTTAGTAAAATTACATAGGTTTCAAGCGTGCAATTCTGTAATACATCATCTATCTATATCACATTGTGTGTTCACCATCCAGATGACATACTGTTTTATGTAAGCTCAATATGATATAGCAAAAGACTATAATTTCTTGCCTTTGAGTCTTCATATGTACTTTTCTTAAATAAATATCAAAAATTACTTCCTTGAAGTAAATGATTACAAAGCCAAGTATAGCTCAGATTCATTATTAAACAGAAAAAAGGGGTTAATTATTTTGATTATATTTATGCATGCATTTTCCAGTCATTTGTGTAGTTAAGAGCATGAACTGGAATTAGATTGCCTGAGTTCAAATTCTGCCTAGTTACCTATGATTATTTTAACAATTAATTGGGTTAATATTTACGAAGTACTTAGTACAGTATTAAGCATCTGGTACAAGTATTTGTTAAACAAATTAAAAAGATACATTGTAAGAAATCAGATGACCTTCAAGTTCTTAGTACCTGTATAGTATTTGAACAAGGTATAAGCTCAGTGAGCATTTTTGGATTTGCAGTTATCTTACACATTATATGTGCTTGACATATTTTAGATGAATGACACTAAACACAAAAAAGCTCACCATTATTTTATTTGTTGTTACTTTGCTATCTTACATAGCTTCTCATATTTTCTAGAAGCACTGAAAAGTATATTTGGTTTGTTTTCTGAATGCTGATAACGGATACCTTAATCTCATCTCTCTAAGGACAATGTCAGCTTGACCATCTAATTGTTAAAAACTGCTGAATTGATTTGCCAGTAGGAAGAACTGTTTTAGATAGTTCAGGTCTTGTTATCATAATGCTAATGTGACAGTGTTAACAATATACCAAAACTCTTTGGCAAAAAGCCTTGTTTCTTGGAAGGTGAAATAAATAATTTCAATACTCTTATGATTGAGACTGTTTTTCTGCATCTTCTTGATATTTTTGGATACAATTAGAGTTACTCTAATGATTCAGCATGGAGTATAAAGAAAGCACTGCAAAGTATTAAATAGTATAAATAAATTTATAAATCTTTTTTTCCCCCCTAGAGTACATAGATCATTTCCTTTAACAGCAGGGAAGTGTGTTCATAGAGGAATAAGTGACTAACCCATCAAATCTTCTGTAGACTTTGGGGGATAGATGATGTTAGGTAGACACTACAGGCATCACACAAACATTTTCTTAACAAAGAGATGAGAAAGAAAAGATTATAATCTGGAATAACAGATAACTGGTGGTATGAGATACATTTAGAGTATCTCATAGATACTCATAGACAGCTGAATGTAAGTATCTTGTTGTTTACTATGGGTATTGGTATCACGTAAGTAAATTAACTCATTAAGTTTGGTAAGAAATTTCTGGGACTTTGGAATTCAATAAAAAAGAAAATTAGTAAAATCATTGGTTTTAAAACAATATATTATTAAATAAAAATATGTGACAAATTGGTGCAAAATATTTCCAAAATGAACCTACCACACATGATATGGAAGTATCAAAACACTCATACACTGTTGGTGGGAGTATGAAGTGGTGCAATCACTTGGAAAAAAATTTGGTAGCATATGTGTAAGTTGGGCATGTGCACACCTGATGACCCACTGTTTGGTATATACCCTTTCCTCAAATGTGTATGTATGTGCATCAAAAGACATATTCAAGAATGTTGATAGCAGTATTGTTTGTAATCTCTGAAAACTGTAGCAACCCAGCTGGCAATCAACAGTAGAATGGTTGGATAAATTGTTGTATATTACTACAATGGAATACCCTATAGCAACGAGGATGAATGGACAACAGCAAGATAATGCTGAGGGAAAGAAATGGATACAAAATAATATATGTCACATGATTTCATTAGTATAAAGTCCAGGAATAGTAAAAACTACTAATAGTCTTAGAAGTCAGGACAGGACTTACCTTAGGGGAGGAGTAGGACATAGTGATCGGGAAGGGGCAATATGATGACTTTGGGGTTCTGGAAATGATCTGTTTCTTGATGTGGATAATTGTTATACAAGTGTGTTCATTGTGAAAATTCAGGGGTCTTCATACTTATGATTTGTGTACCTTTCTGGAATATCCTTAATAGATGAACAGTAGGATACAATTTAAAGGCATTAGAGTAGGAGAAATTGGACTTTTACTCTTTTTTTTTCATAAGAACCTTGCTATCTTCTAGTTTGTGGCACTTTTCCTCCTCTTTAAACCTCAAGTACTCATCTGTAAATAGAGAAATAGTATTTGTGAGGATCAACAGCATTGTTGATTTTAAAGTGTTATAAAATATGGTATAATTACAACTGTTCTTGTTAAATGTATCAGACAAGTAGCAAAGATCAAGGGTCATTACTATATTCAAAGAGCTAAACATCTATAGGTAAGAATATATATTACATTTAAGCAGGCGATCCTTTATGAAAAGCTGAGTAGCAAACATATGAGTTGTTAAAGGGTATGTTGGAAGGCCTCTATCTACTGGCTCTGTCCTTATGTTATGTACCAAGCATTCTTAAGTGTCTCTCATCTACAGAACAACAAATTCATTCCTCAAACAAGTATCTCCTTTAGCTATTGCTTCATACTCGTAGCTAAGCTTTTTGAAACAGTCTATACAGTAGTCCCCTTTTATCTGCAGGGGATACATTCCAAGATCCCTAGTGAATTCCTGAAACCGCAGGTAGTACTGAACCCTATGTGTATACTATATGCTTTCCTATACATACATACCTGTGATAAAGTTTAATTTATAAATGAGGCACAGTAAGAGGTTAACAACAATAATTAATAATAAAATTGAACAATTATAACAATTATAACAATATGAAAGTTATGTGAATATGATCTCTATCCCTTGAAATATCTGATAACTAGTTTGGTAACCCAGAGGGTTACTAAGTGACTAAAGGTTGGTAGTGTATGCAGTGTGGGTAGAGGGGACAAAGGGATGATTCAAGTCCTGAAGGATGGAGTGGGATGGCGTGAGATGTCATCATGCTACTCAGAATGGTGCACAATCTAAAACTTATTAATTTATAATTTTAAAAGTCTTTTTACAGTTGTCTATTCTGTATTCAGTCGAACAGTAGTTTTTAGCTACCTGCCTTCACCTTCTTAAAATTTGTGCAAGCATTTAACTGTTTCTATATAAACATCCCCCTTTCACATTTATAATTTCACAGATTATGTAATGTTTAATTAAAGGTATTACAATAACAAGTGCAACTGACATAAATGGTCTTGGTATCAACTAGAACTGAATTCTATGTAAGTTGACTGATAGGAGCAGAAGTGCAGAGCGCACTTGATAGCAGCCTCTTAGCCTTGAGCAGTTAATGTGTCATGGAATTGGACAGTGTTTTACAGAGGATATGGAGAACATTAGTTTATCTGGTAGGCTAGTTAAGAGGAGAACAGTTTAAAAAACTACTATTAATATATCCAAAATAATAATTCATTCATCTTCATAGCAGCATTATTCACAATAACCAAGAGGTGGAATCAAACCAAATGTCCTTCAATGGATGAATGGATAAACAAAATGTGCTACATATTTACTCATGTTACGCAGTCTCACAAAGGAAGGAAATCCTGTCACGTGCTGCAGCATGGATGAACCTTGAGGACATTAAACTTAAAAATGGTTAATATGCTAAATTTTATGTTACATGTTTTTACCCAAAGTAAAGAAAAAAACCTTCTATTATATACTATTTTTCTGCTTTTTAGTAGTTCACATAAATGTATTATTTTGTTAAAAATTCAGATAATACAGAAAATATGAATGAAAGAAAACTCATAAATACATTTTTTAAATTAAAATTTATTGGGGTGACAATGGTCAACAAAACTACATAGATTCCAAGTGTACATTTCTGTAACACATCATCTATATATTGCATTATGTGTTTACCACCCAGAGTCAGTTCTCCTTCCATCACCATATATTTGATCCCCCTTTACCCTCATCTACCATCCCTTCCCCCTTACCCTCTGGTAACCACTAAATTATTGTCTGTGTCTATGAGTTTTTGTTTCCTTATTTGCTTGTCTTCCTTCGTTGTCTTCAGTTTTATATCCCACATGTGAATGAAGTCATATGGTTCTCGGCTTTTTCTGTCTGACTTATTTCACTTAGCATAATAATCTCAAGATCCATCTGTGTTGTCGCAAATGGCACTATTTCACCTTTTCTTATGGCAGAGTAGTATTCCATTGTGTATATATACCGCATCTATCGAAGGACACTTTGGTTGTTTCTATGTCTTAGCCACCTTAAATAATGTTGCAATGAACATCGAAGTACATATAACTTTACGGATAAATGTTTTCAGATTTTTGGGTAGATTCCCAGGAGAGGGATTGCTGGGTCATATGGTAATTCTATTCTTACCTCCATACTTTGAAGAACCTCCATACTGTTTACCATAGCAGCTGTACCAATTTATGTTCCCACCAACAATGAATGAGGGTTCCTTTTTCTCCACAGCATCTCCAACACTTGTTATTATTTGTCTTGTTGATGATAGCCATTGTAACAGGTGTGAGGTGATATCTCATTGTGGCTTGTAGTTGCATTTCTCTAATAGCTAGTGAAGTTGAGCATTTTTTTCATATATCTGTTGGCTGTTTTTATGTCTTAACCACTATTAATATTTTTGTGTATATTCTCCTATTTTTTACCCTTGCATAGGCTGTGCGTGTGTTTGTATAAAAAATGTTTTTATATATAATTTAACAAAAATGAGGTATGTGTACTCTTTTATCACCAGGTTTAAGAAAACATTTAGCTTTTTATTATGAATATCTTTCTGTATTTTAACATTATTGTCATGATTTATGACTGAATTACAGTATCGATACACTATATTGATTTAATTTTGCCCCATTGATGGGCATTTAGGTTTTCTAGTTTTCCCTACTGTAAACAACACTGCAATGAAACTCTTTTTATATGTCTTTGACCAGAAAACAGTGGACTAGTACCTTTGAACTTCTGAAAGAAATTATTTTCAACCTGGAATTCTATGTCCAGCCAAATTTTCAGTTAATGTAAAGATAGATTAAGGTCATATTCAGACATATACTAAATCAGAATTTGTATCTCTGAAGCTTCCTATCTCAGCAAGTTGCTTGGGGATGAATTAAGGACAATGTGAAGAAAGAAAAGTTGATCCAATATCAGAAGATTGTGAGGGAAAATCAGAAGTTGACAGCTAAGTAGCAGGCCTAGAGAATAAACCAATCAGGTCAAAATGGAAAGCTAGAACATTCTTGGAAGAATACATCTGGAGGTAAAGGGGTTTCTGTGCAATAGATGGCCATTAAGGGGCCAATAATGCAGTCAGTCTACCACAGTACAAAATACACGGTGAAAAGCGCTATGCATGTGCATAACGCTCGTGTAGAAAAGAGTATATATAGGTGGTCAGGGAGGGCCTGTCTGAGGAAAGAATGAATGAACAAAAATTCTCCAATTCAAACTTATAAAGCTAATTAAATGATGAGCAGTTCTAATTGGTAGTTGGCTCTATTTTGTGGAGCTCTTCCAGAATGAAGCTTATTTGTTTCCTCTTATGTGTCTGACAGAGGGCTTGGTAAAATAAGCAGGGGATTGAGCTAAGCCCAAGCACGTCAGCTCCACAATCAGATTCTAGCCAGTTCTATTCAACAGCCACAACTGGCACTCTACTCTGCCTTTCAACACATTCATCAGGAAGACTGTGCAAACCTGTTTAAGAAACAAAAGTCAAAAAGGTTACCATGGCTTTACTTTGTTGTAGTACTTGTGGTAGTACAGGAGTGGTAGTACTAATAGTAATTAGTAGTAGTAATAGTCCTAGTAGTAATAGTAATAATAATAGAAGCTATCAGGAAGTGAGCACCAAACATGTGCAGAAACTATGCTAGGCATTGTACACAAAATATTATTATTCATTGCATAAATTCTGTATGGCAAGTATTATCTTTGTTTTACAGGTTTAGAGAGAATAAGACTTGTTCAAAATAGCACAGCTTGTAAATGTTAGAGCTAGGATTTGAAGCTTGGTCTATTTGATTCCAAAGTCCATGATATTTCCACTATGGCAAGTGGAAAGACAAGAGTGTGCAACCCTTGGAAGCCTGGACCTTGGCTCTGCAGTCTAGGAGAAAGCGCTAGATAAGCAGAATCTTTCTTGCCCATTATGTCAAGTCACCTGCTGTGGAATTTCAGTGGTCACTTGACAGCCATTTTCTTAATATTGATCGGATATAGGATATAGATAAGCCTTTGAGGAATCTTTATACTTGCCCTGAATTTACACCATTTACGCAAAATGATGAATTTCAGAAATGTTTCACTGCATGCAAATTAGCACTTTTCCAAGTAGCAGTGGAATGGTACAGAGATTGTATGAATTTT
This sequence comes from Rhinolophus ferrumequinum, assembly GCF_004115265.2. Lineage (NCBI taxonomy): Eukaryota > Metazoa > Chordata > Mammalia > Chiroptera > Rhinolophidae > Rhinolophus > Rhinolophus ferrumequinum. Next base: position 35,630,230 of record NC_046292.1, on the reverse strand, counting down.
TTGATAAAATAGAATTTAATTATACCCAACACTATTGTATTTAAAGCCAGAGTTGCAATTCAGTTTGTAACTGCCATTGGTTTTGCACACATAAAAGGTATTCTTAATATTTTATATTATTTTTGGTAGTCATTATAAAATCAAATATGTAAATATGCTTTAGAATAGTAATTGCATTTCAAATTTGAATTTGTTTTATGCAGTTATTTAATCTGAGTTTCATTAAAAGAGAATAGTTTCTATAGCAACTACCACATCATTTGATATCTTTAGAACGCTCTGAGATATGGAACACTTTTATTAAAAAAAAACAACAAAAAAAAAACACAATGTACCAGTATATTACGTAGACGTCTTTCAATGTTTAAGAAAAATATTTTTTTGTGTGTATTTATTTTTCTTAGTTTTTATCAAGTTTATTCTTTTTTTCCTACTCCAGCATTTTTTCCCTTTAAAAGTTTACCACATGTATTTAAAATTAAAATGTCAAAAGAATTCAATGAGGAGGTGGGTATTGGAGAGGATAGTAGGAGTGTGAGCTTCTTTCTGAATGAACTCCATCAGCACACGTTACTTCCTCCTAGGAGGAAACCAATTGGTTTGTGGCTTTGGAGATATCCTAGTAGGGTTATGACAACCATTTCTAGAAAAAGAGGATATATTATAGCATTGTAAGAACACAAATTAAAAGAAAATAGAACGCTAGGTCATCAGTACTAGATTCCTGTTCCAAGGTTTTTGTAGTACTTTGTTTTTTCCCCCCCTTAAATTCAGTGCTAAGTAATGTGCACTGCTTTTGCCATTTACCAACTGAAGAAAGGCTATTTCCACTCTTGAAAATAAATATTGATTTCTCAAATCTATTCTTTAAAGTTCTCTTAAATTTGTCCTCATGTATGTTATTGGATTTGTCTAAGTTATACTCTTACATCATTGCTAAACATTTCCTTTAAAGTTTGTATCCTCTGTTTATTTGTATTTAGTTATTATGATTTTGAAAAAATCACTTGGTTTTACTATACATATTTATATATTCAGTTTATCATAAATGAGTATCTTTTTTTTATTACAGTCAATGCTGTTTCTCCTCATTGAGCTTCCTCTAATTCGTCTACATGTTTCTGGTGTTATGGAGCACTAAATTAAAAGCAATGAAACTTTTTTTATGTATCATAGTTCTCCTGTCTAATATTCTTTTTAAGAGTCCAAGGAATTGTCCAAAATGTGTTTTGAAGAGTCTGCCTAAGATGCCTTCATAAGACATATTCTTGCCAGTAATGTAAAGAAGTTAAAAAGTTTTGATGCCGTATAATTACTTATAAGGAAAATGTCTTTCTTATATGAATAGTTTTGTTCTACTCGTGTTTTTCAGTGTTCCTACAAATAAACAATTAGTATTTCTTTACCATGCAGATTTTTTTGTATCTCTTACTCCCTTTTCCTGATTCCTTCAGTTCCAAGGTACATGAAAATTCAGTAAAATCATGTTAAAGTATCATAAAAATTCCTCATCCTGTACAGGTAGTTTTGTAATTGTCTTAGGAATGCAAGATATAGGTGTAGGTGATAAGGATAGATCATATACATGGGAATTCAGGCCTAGTATTTTAAAACATTCTAATGCTCCCGTATGTATACTCTAAATCAGTGCTGTGCAAAGAAGTTTTCTGCAGTGATGGATGTGTTCTACTCTACTGCACTGCCCATCATGGTTTTGTGCCTCTGTAGCTATTGAACCAATGAGACTAAGGAACTGAATATGAAATTTAAATAGCTGTAGATCGCTAGTGGCTGCCATATTAGACAACACTGGCCTAAATGATTGGATGAACATTATCAGTTCATTTATGGGCCTGTTATAGTTGTACAGCTGGTTCACTTTATGAGGGGTCACATACAAGGGGTGAGTAGGGGCTAAAATCTAGCTTGTGTTTGGTCTGTAAGCTCTGCACCCTGGCAAAGACTTGTATCCCCTGCAAAGGGCAATTCTTAACTAATTCATACAAAGGCACGTTGTGGACTGACAGCAGCCCTGTACACCACTACCTGATGGTGTTTTTCTTTCAGATTTTGGTTCTGCTTAATGGCCATGGGATCTTAGAGTATATAGTTAACTTCTCTGGGTCTTTGTTTCCACCTCTACAAAATGGAGACTATATTACTTACTTATAGCTGTATGAAGATTGAGTGACATGATACATGTGAAGTATTTAGAACACAAAGTGGTCAAAACTTTTATCAATTATGATTAAATAATACAGTACCTTAATGTAGCAAATTTTTATAGCATTTTCACACTCATTCAACTCTGCTATTTTATACCAGGACAAAGGGATAAAAGACACACAACAGTCAGTTCCTGCCTTAAAGGAGTTTACGACTGAGGAGAGATGAATAGTTCTAAGGAGTTATACAGTTTTTAAAATTAGCTTACTATTACATTATAGCTTAAGAACTGACAGAGAGAGTTCAGTTCAGCTAGTGATTATCACAGCTTTTAATTACATCTTTCACCCCTTCAGACTCGAAGCTATTCAAAATTTATGTGATATATTGCTATAGAGAGACCATGTTGTTCCACTTTTGCATAACGTTTAGGAGGAAATATTTTCCACTTATTAAGTTCTTACGAATGCCACCATATGTATTTTCAAAAATTTTAATCAAAATTAACAACCTTTTAAAATAGGTATTATCACCACAGTTTTACACATGTGGAAACTGAAGCTCAGAAGTGAAGTAACTTCCCATGTCTACTTAGCTGGCTTTAAAACGTGTTTCCTATTGCATTGTTTGTCTCTAATTAATTTTTCCTCTTTAGTATGCTCTAAGAGAACTAAATATAACTTCTAAAGGTGAGAAAACCTAATGATTCCTTGTAGTCAGATACTTTAAAATATTTTTTTGTTAAATTTATTGGGGTGACAGTTAGCAAAATTATATAGGTTTCAAGTGTACATTTCTATAATACATCATCTATATAGTGCATTGTGTGCTCACCACCCAGATTCAGTTCTCCTTCCGTCACCATATATTTGACCCCTTTTACTCTCTTCTACCACCCCTTCACCCCTTTGCCCGCTGGTAACCAATTCCTTGCCTAGTTTTTTGTTATAATACCAGTCCTATCCTATGCAAACTTGGGCAAAAATAAAATGTTACTGCTCTAGTCTTTAGTACTTACTTAACTACCAACTAGGTCAAATATGGATTTCTTATACTACAGAGGGTGCCAAAAAAATGCATACACATTTTAAGAAAGGAAAAAAGTGTATTAACATTGTAGTCAATAAATACTGATAACAAAAGGTGAATACAAGTCATGTGTATACATTTTTTTGGCATCCTAATTATTCAAGCCATAATTAGGTCTTCTTGGGTGATGTCTTCTATTTTTGTGACTTTCACTGACACTTTTCTATCTTTTTGATTTCTTAGAATGTCTGCAAATAAATAACAGCAACATAAAACCTTACACACACATATGCACACACATACACACACAAACCCACTTTAAGTGTCAAAAGATGTGCTATCTAAAAACAAACCCTGACATGTGGTGAGATCAAACCCAGCGGTCCATCAGGTTTCTCACAGTGAAGATGCACAGAACCTGTATCAACAGCCTTTGCTCCAGCCCAGGAGTTTCTTCCGAGTACCAGATTCATATTTTTAACTGACAACAGGATATTTAGATTTTCCTAGACATGGCATGTCAAGCTCAACCTGTTCACAGCTGAATTCATAATTTTGTCCCCATAAACCTCCTCTTCTCTTATATTTTCTTTTGAAGTTAATTATGCTCAGGCACCCAAGTTAGAAACTTGGGAATCATTTTAGCCTTCTAATCTCTTACCTCCTTCAGATGATCACATGTCAAATTTTATTGTGTCTAATTTCTGAATGCCTTCTTTTATCATTGATTTTTATCGCACTGATTTGTTTATTCATTCTATTCATTCTATAAATGTTTGTTGAGTACCAAATGTGTAAAAGACTAAGTATCTTTTGAACCTAGTTTCTTTTCTCTATTGCTGCAGTCACTGAATTGAGACCCTCATCATTTGTCTCCTGGACTACTTCCTGCAATGGTCTGCCTAACTTTCTCGTCATTGCATGTTCAGTGTATCCTACAAACTGTAGTTAGAGTGATTTTTTCTAAACACATTCAATTTTGGCACTTTTCTTCTTAAAACCCTTGAGTAGCTCCCTATAGCTTTCATGTTACAGATGCTAGTGTACCACAGGAGGCATTTCTAGGATGTGGTTGATTTTTGCCTACTTCTCGAGCTCCATCTTCTATCACAAGACACACACACGCTGAGCTCCCACAACACTGAAGGCTTTCTGATCCTCTCACTTACCATGTAGTCTTAGTTTAAGCCTTTGAAATTATAGTTCCTTTTGCTAGGGACTTAGATTCCTTGTTCGTTTGTTCACTTATTCTTCAGAAGTCACCTTAAGATATACGTTCTGTTCGAATTCTTTCTGAACTCCTAAAACCGTCTCCTGCTTGTGCACATGCCTGTCTGTCACAGCACTTACTACATAATATGCAATCACCCATTTGTCCCTGCTTCTCTCACTAGGTTGATAAGCTCCTATTGAAGACAGAGACTGAACTATTTATCTGTGTATTCCTAATGCCTATATAATGCTGGTGTGTATTAGTGCTCAATAAATATTGAATTTGCAAATTAGTGGACACATGCGCATCATTAATTTTAAAGTCAAACATAGGGTTAGTTCCAAAACTTTTAATTATTACATATTTCAAATATACTAAAAAGTATGAATAGTAATTCACCTGAAACCCATATACCTACTATCAATATTTAACATATATTAATATTTACAACATTTCTTAGCATGACACTTATCTCCTACAGGAAGCCTCTCTTAACTAGCCCCACTTCACTTTTCTGATCAGCATTTCTATTTTTCTAGAAAAAAATTACTTTTAAATAGAGTTTTGTACATACTAAGTGTTTGTTCAATGAATAAATTCTTCTCTATTTGGTCTTATTTCTTCAATCTTTATACATCCTTTACCCAGAGTTCAAAACTCACTTCTGTGATTTTACCCTCAATGCTAAACATAGTGATATACCCACAACGGACTTAAAATTATTAATAAATAAAATAAATAGGTACGATGAATTACTGCATCTTTCTTCTTAATGACAACACATTAAAGTATTTTAACCAAGAAACTTCTCAGCCTCTTTCCTATTGACATTGAATTCAAATATTCTTACTAGTCTAAACAGTTCACATTTTTGAGTACTGTTATATTGCTAGAAAGACAAACCATGGTATCCAAAATCAAATGTAAATGCTTTATGGTCATGTGTATCAGTTTGGGTTATGTTTTGGCTGTATAGGCAGAAAACCTTAAAATAACAATGATTAAAAACATAGAAGTTTATGTCTCTGTTATGTAAACGAAGTCTAGAGTCAGGCAGCTGAGAGCTAGTTTGACATTGCCACTTTTTCGTGAGAGACTCAGTCTTCTTCTTTTCTCCTCTGCCATGCTGGCTTTCATAGCATCCAAGATAATATGGTGCTTTACCCATCACTTCCACATTCCTAACTGGAAGCAGGAGGCAGGAGAGAATGGACAACAGGATGCTTGTTCCTTTCCTTTAAAGGAGTCAGCTAGGAACTCCCACCCAAAGCTTCTTTTTATATCTTATTGACCATAACTTAACTACCTGGACAAATTTAGCTATAAGGGAGGTTTAGAAATGTCGTATTGTAATTGGCATGGTATCCAAGGTTATGATATTAAAGAAAAAAGTAAAAATGGATATTGGGAGGCAATTAGCAATCTCTTGCAAACTATTGTGAGAATGAGTGAGAGTTGACAATCTTTGGCAAAATCACAGTGCACTGTGATTAAAGTCACAGAATTGACTTTTACACTGTATGATAAATATTTGAAAACATGTCACTGCCCAAATTTATTCCGTTGTATATATACATTGAACTACTGACAACCTGGAAAGGTGGTGGTGTGTGTGTATGTGTGCATATATGTAACACTCTTGAGTTATTATTAATTTTATATACAGGTGCTCCAAATATACTCTTTTTTGAGCCATGATAGTTTTGCAAGAAATTGCTAGTGGATCTTGGAGATAAAATACATTCCATGTTCTTGAAAAACCTTTGAAAACTCTATACTCACAATCCATAAAAGAATAAATGTAAGTCGTCAGCAGTATGATAAAATGCTCTACCTTATTAGTAATCAAAGAAATGTCATTTAAATCAAAACCTAGATGTAATTTTTATCTTATGGTGTTAGCAAAAATGAAATAAAAGTTGATGTCCTAAGTTTGTTAAGATAGTCTCATATATTTCTTGTTGTAGTACAAATTAGTTGTACAGTCTTTTTAGAGAGCAATTTGGCAATCTATCAAGAATCTTAAACTTCTTTATTCTCATTGGCTTTATTCTCATAAACTTCTGAAAATTTACTATAAAGGAAATAATCCTGAATAAGTAAAAGCTGGAAGCAAAAGGAGACGAGAGAGTATTATCAAACTACAATAATCGTTGATACTTACTGAGTAGTTATTCAGTGCTAGTATTGTTCTTAACCCTTTCCATAACCCTCACAAGATCCTTATGAGATAGGTACTATATCCTCCTCCTCATTTCCACTTTAAAATGGATGAAACCAAAGAGCAGAAAGATTACGACATTTTCTCATTATTATAATACATTGCTAAGTGGAGATGCTGGGGATTGAACTCTGAAATTTGGCAACAGCATCTGCATATTTAATCACCACGTTATGCTGTCTCTCTGTGCATTGATTTGAATTTTCAGCAGCATCATTTATAGCAGGGAATAAGAATAGCAGGAGAGTTAAGTAAACTAGAACTTGCTGGAATTTTATGCATTTGTTAAAATTTTCATTTTTAAAGATCTTGGGTTAATGTGAAATATGCTTATGCTATGTTAGAGGCAGAAACAGGATACAATTTTTATGTAGAATAAGGAAAATTATGTAAAAATGTAGCTCTTTGCTTAGAATCTTAAAAAATGGGGAAGGAATACACCAAAAATATTAATAATGTTTATAGCAAACTATTAGGGCTCCAGTGGAATTTTTTTTCTTTTCTGCTTTCCAAATTGCCTTTAATGAGCATATATAGCTTCTAGAATGAAAAAAAAATTAAGATGACCATGTCCAAGAATAGAGAGAATCTATATAAGTCGTTACTTTTTTTGGCCTTGTAGTAAAGTTGACCAGTGGTTAAGTAAAGCTGTCAGAGAAGGAAGATCCTGCTTCCCTGGTATGTTTTCCTTTTGTTATCTCATGACTGCTTTGCAATGTGCTAATTGTATTTCCTTTGGAAATACTGGACATTTACACTATAGTTATCTTAGGATATGTATAACTTCTGATATTTACATTAATATTTATACAGTAGGTGAGTTGGCAACCCAATGGTTTATTGGACCCTAGAAAAGGAGACTCTTTAAGTAGGACTCAGAGTCATTATTTTGGATATATGAGTATTTTGGCTTTTGTTCTCTTGCCTGTAGTTTTAAGAACTCTTCATGCAATTACATATACTTCGTATAACAACAAAGAAGTTATCTGAAAAGGATCATGGTGCTGGTTTGCTCATGGTCTTGTGTGATAAAATCCATGTGATATTTTCTACACATGCCTCTTCTTAGCTTCTTGCTTTGCTGTCACTGAAAATCAGGGCCTGGATGGCCTTCTTTGGTGAGAAGACCAGAGGGAGAAGAAGCAAGGCGAGACATCTCAGTCTTGGGTTCACACTTATTTTTATGAGAAAGCTCAGCACCCATCAAGTTTAGGAGGTGTGCATGTGTGCATTTTTATGGTCTCAATTCAGAGAAGCCTATGATGGGAAGATGGAAGCAGAAGATAAGCAGTCATTTTGGTAGATGAGCAAGAGGAGATATCGTGACCTGATACAAAGAGTACTGACGAGATAGTCAGCAAGTCTGGGTTTTAGTCTTGTCTCAACCAGTAACTACTTTTATGACTTTGATTTAGTCAATTCATCTCTCTCAGTCATTAATAAATAATTTATTTTTGTCACATTAGACTTCATGTAATGGAGGGTTAGGTAAAATATAGGATTCCCTAAAATTACTTCACACATGACCTGGGCTCACTCAGAGGTATTTGACCATGAAGTGGTTCATGAAATGCCCTTAGAATCCATTTTTCAAATGTGGCACACACTTACAAAAAGTACTTTATTCTGATGAGAGGAGCAGTTACTAGAATTGGGAACTTTTTTATACTACTCCAGTAAAGGAGGAAATCATTACAAGACAATCATTAAAGCTAGCCTATTGGGAAGTCAGAGCAAAGTGGAGTGTGAGATTGTTTTTATTAGACAACCTCATGAAGGGAGTGATGGTCATGGAATTCACATACTCCACGTTAACACAGTGTGATTCCATCTTAGGGGACTGGGGACAGTATCTGGTCTTTCCTGTGTCATGTAAAGTCTCTAGAACATGAAGATGCTTAATGTGTGTGCAGAAGGTTTTCTTTGGCTGTAACTAGGATATTGTGTTGCTGCTCCTCCTGAGAAGGCATGTGTTTTAGTTACTGACTAAACTGTGGTTTAGTTGACTGTCCAAACAACCATGGTTTGTTCCTCTGAAATAGAGATTGGCATACTTTTCAAGAAAATTATTTTTTAAGAGTTATTAGAAATAAGCCTCCTGAGCAGGTTAAAAATAACTGTACCTAGAAGGATACATAGTTGCCAAAGCGACCCACTTCCAATTTTGACCCCTTCCTGCAACAGGCATCTTTCTAAACTCCACATGTAGCCATGCCTTTAATGGTCTCTACACCATGTAGTGACACCTCATCAATTTTAGTGTAACCCGTGCTTCTCAGCATGGCGTGGAAGACGCTCCATTGTTTCAAGTGCATTTTTCAATCCCAGCGCCTGCCTTTGCACCTTGAACTTTATACTGTGATAAATACTGGAAGTACTTTTAATTCCTCCCTCATACTGTACTCTTTTAGATTTCGTACTGCAACATAGTGGATAAGAGGAAGCATCCTAAGTACAAACCTACTTATTAGTTACATGACCTGAAAATTACTTTCCTTTTCTGAGCTTCACATTTATCACCACCAATAAAGTGGAGATAATGCCAGCTTTTCAAGGTTATTATGAAGGTTGTAGTACCTGGCTTATACGAGTCACTCAGAAAGTGGTAGCTATTCTTGTTTACTTTTCCTTTTACCTACCACCCTTGAACTGGCCCTTATCTAATTTCCCACCTCATTTTCCACCACTCCTCCCCACATAGACCCCGTATTTTAACCATACCCAACACTTTTCAGTCCCTTGAGTGAATCATGGTTTTTATATATCAGTGATGCTGTACATATTTTCACCTTTGCCCACATTGCTCTTTTCAACTTGTTTGCCTGGTGAACTTTTCAACTAAAATTTAACCATTCTCTGTGGTTCTTCCTGACACTGTTTGCCATTTGAAAGTAGAGTTAGACACACGTTCATCTGTGACCTTCTAGTGCCCTGCATAGATCTTTGCTGTGTTACTTAACATACTGCACTGTAATTTTTTGTTTACATTTTTGTCTTCTTTATTGGTAGGGTAAGGACTACCTTAGTCATCTTGTCTCCAGTATCTAGTATAAAAGTAAGCGCCTAGCAGTCCTCAGTAAGTATTTGATGAATAAATTAGGGGGTGAATGCAATAATGTGCTTGAAGTTTTTCAGACAAGAGAGGTCATTTTATTCTTTAAGTGATTCCATGAGTGACGTTTTTGATTGGTTGCTGAATTTAGAGGTGTTTTTTTAAAAATATATATAGTTTTTTCTTTTTCTTAAGCATTGAGGAAGATGGAATTTACTCACCCTACATTACACAGGTATAACATTAGGAAATTAATGCTGATATGTTTTCTGCCTGTGTAGAGAAGTAAACTACTGTGGATTAAGGTGTAGTGTAGATCTAGATCTGGTTGATTTCTTTTTGGCTTTTTGATATTCCAGTAGAAGAAAAGATTCATTGTCACCTTTTTAACACTATCAAATGATAAAAATAGGACCCTACAAGTGGCATTTTTTTACTTTTAAACTATTTCATTGTAGTAAAATACAATAAAATTTACCATCTTAATCATTTTTAAGTGTACAGTTCAGTGGTATTAAATACATTCACAGTGTTGTGCAACCGGTACCACCATCCATCCCCATAACACTTCTCAACTTGTAAAACTGAAATACTGTACCTATTAAATACTAACTCCCTGTTTTCTGCACCCCACGTCTCCTGGAAACCACCATTATGGCTTCTGTCTTTATAGTTTTGATTACTCTAAAGTACATCATATAAATGGAATCATACAGTATTTGTCATTTTGTGACTGGCTTATTTCACTTAGCATAATGTCCTTAAGGTTTATGCGTATGGTGACATATTACAGAATTTCCTTCGTAAGGCTGAATAATATTCCTTTGTTTGTATGTACCACATTTTGCTTATCTGTTCACTAGTCGAGGGACACTTTGGTTGCTTCAACATTTTAACTATTGTGAATAATGCTGCTATGAACATGGGTGTACAAATATCTCTTTGAGACCTTGCTTTCAGTTCTCTTGGATATATACCCGCAAATAGAATTGCTGGATCAAACGATAATAGTATTTTTAATTCTGGGAGGAAATGCCATACTATTTTCCTCTGGCTGTGTCATTTGACTTCCTGCCTAGAGGGTTCCAATTCTTCCACATCCTTGCCAACACTTGTTTTCTGTTTTTCTGGTAGTAGCCATCTTAAGGGTGTGAGGTGCTATCTTGCTAGTTTTGATTTGCATTTCCCTAATGATTAGTGATGTTGAGCATCTTTTCATGTGCTTATGGGCCATCTCGTATCTTCTTTGGAAAAATGTGTATTCAACTCCTTTGTTCAATTTTGAATCAGATTGTGTTTTGTTGTTGTTGAGTTTGGAGGTTTTTTTAAAAATATATTCTGGGTATCAATCCCTTATCAGACGTAGGATTTGCAAATAATTTCTCTCATTCTATGGTTTGCCTTTTTACTCTGTGGATAGTGCCTTTGATGCACATATTTTTAAATTTTAATGAAGTCCAATTTGTCTATTTTTTTCTTTCATTACCTGTGTCTTTTGTGTCACATCCAAGAAATCATTGCCAAATCCAATGTCATGAAGCTTTTGTCCTGTTTTCTTAGGAGTTTTATTGTTTTAGGCCTTACATTTAGGTCCCTGACCCATTTTGAGTTAATTTTTGTTTATGGTGTTAGTTAAGGATCCAACTTTATTTGTTTGCATGTGGATATTCAGTTTTCTTAGCACCATTTGTTGAAAAGACTGTCCTTTCCCCATTGAATGGTCTTGGCATCCTTGTCAAAAATCATTTGATTATATATGTGAGGGTTTATTTCTGGGCCCTGTGTTGTATTCCATTGCTCTGTATGCCTGTCTTTATGCCAGTACCACTGTTTTTGTTTTTTTTTACTTAACAGGCCAACCATGATTTATTATCTTTCACTAAAAGTAGTCTTGAGTTTTCGGGGTATAATTTTATGGTCCATATTCATTCAAATTATACTAGTCTTTCATTTAAATTAGTAACATTCAAATTATAAAAGGTCCACAGTAACTGCATAAATATTCTCCAGTTGATTTTTCAAAAGAAGATATAAAAAAATGTTTTTTACTGCTCCTATGTTTTGAAGACTAAAATTTTAAATTTCTTTTTCTCTTTCCCAACCTGCAAATCATTAAACCAGACCTGATCTTCCAAAACAAAAACCAAACAAACAAAACATACACACACGTGCATACATCAAAAAGGAGGATTAAAAGGTACAAGGGAAATCATGATATGACATAAGACATATATTAAGACATTAAGACATGTTAATACAGAGCACTAAATAATAAGGAAAACCACTGTTTTGATTATTGTAGCTTTGTAGTAAGTTTTGAAATCAGGAAGTATGAGTCTTTCAGTTTTGTTGTTCTTTTTCAAGATTGTTTTGTCTATTTGTGGTCCCTTGAGATTTCATATGAATATTAGGATAGGTTTTCCTATTTCTACAAAAAAATGTCATTGGGATTTTGATAGAAATTGCCTTGAATCTGTAGATCACGTTGGGTAGTACGGACATTTTAACAATATTAAGTCTTTCAGTGCATAAGCATGGGATGTGGTGTCATTCATTTATGTCTTCTTTAATTTCTTCAGCAATATTTTGTAGTTTTAATCATGCAAGTCGTTTACCTCCTTCGTTAAATTAATTCCTAAGTGTTTTTTTTGATGTTATTGTAAATAGAATTGATTTTATAATTTCCTTTTCAGATTGTTTATTGTTTATTATTGAAATGCAAAAATTTTTGTGTTGACTTTCTATCCTCCTACTTTGCTAAATTCATTTATTAATTCTAACAACTTTTTTGGGGGAATCTTAAGGGTTTTCTACATATAAGATCATATAATATGCACAGAAATACTTTTACTTCTTTTTTTTCAGCTTGGATGCATTTTATTTCATTTTCTTGCCTAATTGGTCCGACTAGAACTTCCAGTACTATATTGAATAAAAGTGATTAAATCAGGCATCCTTACGTTGTTCCTGCTTTTAGGGGAAAAGCTTAGTCTTTCACCAGTGAGTATAATGTTTGCTGTGGTTTTTTTCATATGTAACTTTTATTATGTTGAGGTAGTTTCCTTCTATTCCAATTTTGTTGAGTGTTTTTATCATGAAAAGGTATTGAATTTTGGCAAATTCTTTTTCTGCATTGAGATGATCATGTGCTTTTTCTCCTTCATTTTGTTGATGTGGCATATTACATTGATTGATTTTCATATGTTGACAGATTCTTGCATTCTGGGAATGAATCCTGATTGGTCACAGTGCATCAACCTTTTAATATGCTGCTGAATTCTTTTACCTAGTATTTTGTTGATTTTTTTGCATCAATGTTCATAAGGGATACTGATGCCTGTAGTTTTCTTGTAGTGTCTTTGTCCTCTGTATCAGGGTTTTGCTGCCCTCACAAGATGAGTGAGGAAGTGTTCCATCCTCTGCCTTTTTTTTTTTTTAAGAAAAGCTTGAGAAGAGTGTTTGGTAGAATTCACCAGTGAAGCCATCAGGTCCAGGGCTTTACTTTTTTAAAAGAGATTTTGGATTACTGATTTAATCTCCTTACTAGTTATAGACCTATTCAGATTTTGTATTTCTTTGTGATTTAGTTTTGGTAGGATTTATGTTTCTAAGAATTTGTCCATTTCATCAAGGTAATCCAATTTTTTTGCATACAACTGTTCATAGTAGTCTTTAATAATATTTTTTATTTCTTGAGCACCAATAGTCCCCACTTTCATTTCTGATTTTAGTAATGTGAGTTTTCTCTCTTTTTTTTCTTAGTATATCTTGCTACAGGTTTGTCAGTTTTGTTGATCTCTTTGTAGAAGCAACTTTCGGTTTCATTAATATTCTCTATTTCATTTATCTTTGCTCTAATATTTGTTATTTCCTCCCTTCTGCTGGCTTTGGGTTTAACTGGTTATTTGTTTTCCAGTTCTCTACGATTTGAAGTTAGATTGCTGATTTAAGATGTTTCTTGTTTTTTAATATAAGCATTTATAGTCATAAATTTCCTTCTTAGCATTGCTTTTACTGTGTCCTATAAGTTTTGGTATATTGTGTTTTCATGCTCATTTGTCCTTAAGTTTTTTCTAATTTTCCTTGTAATTTCTTCTTTGATCCACTGGTTGTTGAAAAGTATATTGTTTAATTCCCATAATTTTGTGAATTTTCCAGTTTTACTTTAGTTAATGATTTCTAACTTCATCTTATTGTGGTCAGAGTGGATACTTTGTATAATATCTATCTTTAAAAATCTATTGACACTTTTGGCACAATATAGTCAAAGTGCTGAAAGAAAAAAATAACTTCCAAACAAGAATGTTCTCTATGGCAAAGTTATCATTTAGTACTGAAGGAGAGCGGTGTTATTATAGTGGTCAAGAGGCCAAGACATGCAAACAACCAAAATGTCTTTTGATAGATGATTAGATAAAGAAATTGTGGTATGTATACACAATGGAATATTACTCAGCCACTAGAAAAGATGAAATACTGCCATTTGCAACAATGTGGATGGATCTTGAGATTATTATGCTGAGCAAAATAAGTCAGCCAGAAAAAGTCAAGAACCATATGACTTCACTCATATGTGGGATATAAAACTGAAAGCAACAAAGGAACATGACAAAGAAACAAAAACTCATAAGCACAGACAATAGTTTAGTGATTACCAGAAGGTAAGGGGGTTGGGTGTATGGTAGAAGATGGTAAAGTGAGTCAAATATATGGTAATGGAAGAAGAACTGACTCTGGGTGGTGAGCACACAGTGTGATATGTAGATGATGTATTATAGAAATGTACACTTGAAACTTGTGTAATTTTACTATTGTTACCCCAATAAATTTAATAAAAAAAGAAAGAATTGAAGGAGAGATAAAGAATGTTCCAGTCAAGCAAAAGCTAAAGGAGTTCATCAACATTAAAAAAAAAATACTATAAAAAATATTAAAGGAAACTTCTTTAAGCTAAAAAGAAGGGCACTAATTAGTAACAAGAAAACATATGAAAGTATAAATCTCCCCAGCAAAGTAATATATAGTAAAGGAAGTGGGTTAATCACTTATAAAGCTTAAAACAAAAGTAGTAAAAAATAACCATAACTACAATAGTTAATGAAGGGATGCACAAGATAAAATGATGTGAAATATGACATCAAAAGCATAAAAGGTGGAGAGGGGAAGAGTGAAAATTAAAAATGTAGAGATTTAGGATGTGTTCAAACCTAAGTTAGTAGCAGCTTAAGATAGACTGTTATAAATGTAATTTGTTATATGTAAGCCTAATGGTAGTTACAAAACAAAAATCTATAGTAGATACACAAAAGATAAAAGAGAAAGGAATCTAAGCATACCAGTAAAGAATGTCATTGTATCACAAAGGAAGAGATCAGAAAAAGATTAAAGGAATGGAGAGGAACTATAAAACAGTCAGAAAAAAAATTAAGAAAATGGTAATAATTAGATACCTATCAATAATCATTTTAAATACAAATAGGCTAAACTCTCTAATCAAGTGACATAAAGTGGCTGAATGCATTAAAAAAACAAGACCCATCTATATGCTGCCTACAAGAGATTCACTTCATTTGTAAGGACATACACAGACTGAAAGTGAAGGGATGGAAAAAGATATTCCATGAAAATGGAAACCAAAAGAAAACTGAAGTAACTATACTTATATCAGCCAAAATAGACTTTAAAACCAACACTGTAATAGGAGACAAAGAAGAACATTACATAATGATAAATAGGTCAATTAGCAAGAGGACATAACATTTATAAATATTTATGTACCCAACATAGGAGCACCTAAATATATAAAACTAATATTAACAGACCTAGAGGGAGAAATAGACAGTATTCCAATAATAGTAGGGGACTTTAATATCCCAATTACATTGATGGATAGATTATTCAGACAGAAAGATCAATAAGGAAACATTGGCCTTAAATGACACATTAGACTAGATGAACTTAACAGATATAATATATAAAACATTCTATCCCAAAGCAACAGAATACACATTCTTCTCAAGGTCACATGGAACCATTCTCCAGAATAAGTCATGTGTTATGCCACAAAACATCTATTAATAAATTCAAGAAGATTGAAATTATATCAAGCAACTTCTTCAACCACAATGGTATGAAACTAGAAATCCATTACAAGAAAAAAAACGGGAAAATTCACAAATATATGGAGATTAAGCAACATGCTGCTGAACAACCAATGGGTCAAAGAAGAAATAAAAAGAGAAATAAAAAAACAATACCTCTTATAAGGGGCTAATATCCAAAATATATCAGGAACTCATACAAGTCAACAACAACAATAAAACAAACAGTCCAATTAAAAAATGGGCAGAGGACCTGAAGAGACATTTCTCCAAAGAGGACATGCAAATGGCCAATAGACATATGACAAAATGTTTAACATCACTAATCATCAGAGAAATGCAAATGAAAACCACAATGAGATATCACCTCACACCAATTAGAATGGCTATCATCAACAAAACAAATAATGACAAGTATTAGAGAGGCTGTGGAGAAAAAGGAACCCTCATACACGGTTGGTGGGAATGCAGACTGGTGCAGCCGCTATGGAAGGCAGTGTGGAGGTTCCTCAAAACATTAAGAATAGAATTACCATATGACCCAGCAATCCCTCTCCTGGGTATCTACCAAAAAAATCTGAAAACATTTATACATAAAGATATATGTGCTCCAGTGTTCTTTGCAGCTTTATTTACGGTGGCCAAGACATGGAAACAACCAAAATGTCCTTCGATAGATGAATGGATAAAGAAGTTGTGGTATATATACACAATGGAATACTATTCGGCAGTAAGAAAAGATGATATAGGAACATTTGTGACAACATGGATGGATCTTGAGAGTATGATGCTAAGTGAAATAAGTCAGACAGAAAAAGCAGAGAACCATATGATTTCACTGGTATGTGGTATATAAACCAAAAATAACAAAAGAACAAGACAAACAAATGAGAAACAAAAACTCATTGACACAGACAATAGTTTAGTGGTTACCAGAGGGTAAGGGGGTTGGGGGGTGGGAGATGAGGGTAAAGGAGATCAAATATATGGTGATGGAAGGAGAACTGACTCTGGGTGGTGAACACACAATGGGATTTATAGATGATGTAATACAGAATTGTACACCTGAAATCTATGTTACTTTACTAACAATTGTCACCCCAATAAATTTAAAAAAAAGGTGTTTTAAGAACAATAACTGTAATAAATATTCCTTTCCAAATAATTGTGAAGAAAACTTTTCCCACATAACTATTCTGTTTAACTGGATATTGATCAAGTTACACACACACACACACACACACACACACACAGATGTTTCTCCTTATCTTAAAATGAGTAAATCTTGTCAAGATTCAAAATAATAGTAACCATGGCTACATATTCTGCCTAATACTTTATATACATTATCTTAATTAATAATTAATACTCACAAAATCCTATGAAGTAGGATTCCAAAAGCAAGCTCAAAGTCATACTCATATTAAGGGAGAGAGTTGGGATTAGGCAATAGGTCTATTTTAAAGCTAACTCTCTTAACTACATGAAGGCTCAATAAATAAGTAGTTTGTTTTTATTTTAATATACCCAGTTCTGCATGTGCACTCTATTTATTTTGAGAGCATTCTCAATTGTTAGCCGTATTAATAATTCTCATAATTGTAGTGCAGTGCCTGACTGTGGGTCAGTTTTAGGACTGGCTGAAATTATGGATCCTCTCTTATTTGGGACAGACTGTATTTGATTCTTTTAATTACAATGACCAGTCAAGAGATACAGACAAATAAGAAGGGGTTCACAGATCTTTTTATTTTCAATAAAATTTGGTGACCCGAAATATTTGGGTATTTTCTGTTCTGTTTTCAGCCTTCTTCTGCTTCTTTCTTTCATGGTCTAAACCATGCTGGACCTAGAGCATGATTTGGCTTGTTACATGTTGGCTGTCAACACAGGAAGGGTTTGCTTGCAGCTCATGCCAAACCACCATGGGGATAATCATATGATTGTTTCAGGGAAAGGGCTTTTCATCTTCATCTCAGGGCAGAGGTTACAGACTTGTGATGAAATCTACTTACAGTTTCCCTATGGATTAATCCACCAATATCAAGGTCCCAAAGGACCTCATCCAGGCTGAATCCATTAGATGTAAAACAAAAGACAAATTTGTTCCTAAAAAGTTTAGCTAAACATTCGAGAAGCAGTCATGATTCCTAAACAAAGGAACTTAAACATGAAATGTTGCTATAGTTTTTATTTCTTTCACTAAAATCAGTTAGCTATTTTATTGAAGAATAATTATTATAATATTATTACACCATATTCTTGTGAGAAGGACATTATTGCATGGCTAGTACAAGGTAGGCTTTTGGGTATTTACATGAGGATATCTGGTAACAGGATCTAATAAATATTATTCACCTGATGGGTATTGAGAACGTATTTTTTTACTAAGTACTGTGCTTGTCCCTGCAATTACAAAGTTGATGAAGATATGTTCCTAGCTTACGATCAGGGGAGATAGAGAAATTTACATGAGATTATAGTATAGGGCAGTAATTGTAATAATAGAAGTATGCATGACATGCTATGGAAGTACAGAAAAGGTGTCTATGTAATCATTAGATGAGATGGAGGAGGTCAGGGAAGTTGTCTCAAATGAGGTAATCCTTAATTCTAAAGGATATGTAAAAGTTTGTTTTCAGGCAGGGAGAAGACTGTAATTCTTAAGATTTAAGCATAATTATAACTTTTCCTCTGTTCTACTGTTTGTTTAGTTACTAATTTTGAATTATGAAAATAACTCAGATAGATAAAATTGAATACATATATTTTAAGAAAAGTTATGCTATACTGTATTGTGAAGGTGTGATGTGATGACGCTTTGCCCGAAAATAATTTGTCTAATTATTACAACATAAAATTTGCATTTCAAAATTGAAGAATATTTGTTGGTAAAATCTATGTTTTGATTAGCAGAGAACAATCTCTTATAGGCATTGTTTTTTCTCTTTGCTGCTCTGGAAATCTAATTCTCCAAAGGCCAACCCCACAGCTGCTAATTTCAGTATCTCTTCAGTGTCTCTGTTGCTGACTTGGAATATTGCAGCCATGCTTGTCTTCTGCCTAATGTGGCATGTGCATAGCCTCTGGCAGCTCACTTGGTAGAATCTCAAGCTCTTTCACAGCTGGAAGTAGACT
This sequence comes from Rhinolophus ferrumequinum, assembly GCF_004115265.2. NCBI lineage: Eukaryota > Metazoa > Chordata > Mammalia > Chiroptera > Rhinolophidae > Rhinolophus > Rhinolophus ferrumequinum. Next base: position 35,611,310 of record NC_046292.1, on the reverse strand, counting down.
GATTGTTTACCTTCTGTATAAGAAATTAGCTGTATCTGTAAAAATGGAACTTTCTTCAAAATCTTTGCAACTTTGAGAAATAGAACACGTGCCTTTAGTATGCTGTTCATGGATATGGCCATTTATTTTGATGACCTGCAGTTACCATTGAAGCAGCCTGTATTGGAGACAGATGACATTAGAAGTTTTCATTAGTTCTGTTTTTTTTTCTTCTGTTAAATAATTTTTTAGTTTTGAATTACAGTTGATATACAGTATTCTATTAGTTTCAGGGGCACAACATATTGATTAGACATCTATATAACCTACAAAGTGATCACCTTGATAAATCTAGTACTCATCTGATACTCTACGTAGTTATTTAAACATTGTTGACTCTATTTCCTATGCTATACTTTATATCCCATGACTATTTTGTAACTACCAATATGTACCTCTTAATCCCTTTCCTTCCTTTACCCATCCCTTCATCCCTTTCTTATCTGTCCACCATCAAAATGTTCTGTGTATCTATTAGTTTGTTTCTGTTTTGTCTGTTCATTTATTTTGTTTTTTTAGATTCCACATATAAGTGCAATCATGGTATTTGTCTTTCTCTGTCTGACTTATTTACTCAGCACCCTCTAGGTCCATGCATGCTATTGCAGATGGCAAGATTTCACTCCTTTTTATCGCTGAATAATGTTCCATTGCATATATGTACCGTTTATTTATCCATTCACCTATTGATGAAAACTTACGTTGACTCCACATCGTGGCCACTGTAAACAGTGCTTCAGTGAACATGTGGATACATATTTATTTTTAACTTAGTGTTTTGGGTTTCTTCAGTTAAATACCCAGAAGTGGAAACACTGAGTTCTTCTTTGTCTCTGGTTATAGCCTTTGTTTTAAAGTCTATTTTGTCTGCTATAAGTACTGCTACTTGTGCTTTTTCCCCCCATTTCCATTTTCATGAAATATCTTTTTCCATCCCTTTGTTTTACGTCTGTGTGTGTCTTTCAATCTGAAGTGAGTTTCTTGTAGGCAGTATATGTAAGGGTCTTGTTTTTGTATACATTCAGCCACTCTATGTCTTTTGATTGGAACATTTAATCTATTCACATTTAAAGTAATTGTTAAAAAAATAAAGTAATTGTTGATAGATATATAGTTATTGCCATGTTATTATTCATACTTTTGATCTTTTTTCCCCCTTTTTTGTAAAGAAGTCCCTTTAACATTTCTTGTAGTACTGGTTTGGTGGTGATGAATTCCTTTAGCATTTTCTTGTCTAGGAAGCTCTTTATGTGTCCTTTGATTCTAAATGATAGCTTTGCTGGGTAGAGTAGTCTTGGTCCTTGCTGTAGGTCCTTGCTTTTCATCACATTGAATATTTTGTGCCAGTCCCTTCTGGCCTGCAAAGCTTCTGTTGAGAATCAGCTGACAGTCTTATGGGAGCTCCCTTGTAAATAACTAACTGCTTTTCTCTTGCTGCTATTAAATTCTCTCTTTGTCTTTTAACCTTTGACATTTTAATTATGATATGTCTTGGTGTGGGCCTGTTTGGGACTCTGTGTACTTCCTGGGCTTCTATATCTATTTCCTTTGACAGGTTAGGGAAGTGTTTAGTCATTTTTTTCTTCAAATAGGTTTTAAGTTCCTTGCTCTCTCCTTCTGGTACTTCTTGATGAGAATGTTGGTACACTTGATATTGTCTCAGAAGCCCCTTAAACTATCTTTATATTTTTGGATTCTTTTTTCTTTTTGCTGTTCTGACTGGGTGTTTTCTGCTACCTTATCTTTCAGATAGCTGATTCGGTATTCTGCTTTATCTAATCTACTATTGATTCTGTCAAATGTATTCTTTATTTCAGTTCTTCATTTCTTTTTTATGTTTTCTTTCAACATTTGTTTTCCTATGACTGTTGAAGTTCTCACTGAGGTCATTGAACATCCTTATAACCAGCGTTTTGAACTCTGCATCTTGTAAATATCTTGTCTCCATTTTGTTTAGTTCTTTTTCTGGAGCTTTGTTCTGATTTTTCATTTGGGACGTGTTTCTTTGTCTCCTCATTTTGACTGCTTCCCTGTGTTTGTTTCTATATATTAAGTAGAGCTGCTATGTCTCCTGGTCTTGGTAGGGTGGCCTTATGTAGTAGGTGTCCTGTAGGGCCCAGTGGTGCAGTCTCCCTGGACTCCTGAGCCGGGTGCTCCAGTTGTGTCCCTTGTGTGGGTTTTGTGTGCCCTCTTGTTTTAGTTGAGCCTTGATTGCTGTTGGCATGTCAGTGGGATGGATTGACCCTCAGGCTGATTGGTTGTGAGGACTGGCCGTGACTCTAGTGGAGGGGTTGTTGTGCAGGGCCTGACCCTATGGAGCATGTTTGCTTTAGCAGAGCCCTGGTGCCTGGCCAGTCTGGCCTTCGAGTGTGTCTTTTCTGGAGGTGGTTGGGTGGTGCTCTGGCATGGTCTGAAGCAGGCCACTAAGTGTGTTGGTTCTGGGTCTTCTTGAGAGGGGCTCTGACCAAGGACAGCTGCTGCCTGGGGTCACTTGGTGTGTGCTACAAAGTGATCTGCAGATGGATGCCACTTGTGCTGGGCTTGGAGGTTCCTGGGAGAGGTTAAGCTGTAAACTGAGTTTAGCTGCTGCTGGCTATGAGCTCAGGAATGCTTAGCAAGAGGTATGGGGCATGCTGAGGTCAGATTATTTGTTTGGGGTTTGTGAACCTTTGATAAATTTGAGGAAAGTTTGCAGCATGAGCCAAGATAGGCCACTTGTATGGAAAAGCCACTAGAAGAGGCTTGGGTGACCCTGCTAGTTGGGTGGGGCTGGGTCTCAGGGAATCACCACAGTGGGGCAGTTTTAGGCAGGTTAATGACGACTCAGGTATGGTGCCTGCCTACATGTGTAGGCTGCGTGGTAGGAGGACTCAGGAAAGAAACAATGGCTTCTGCCAGCACGTCTGTCTGGGAGAGCGCTGCCCCTCCTGTCCTTGCCCTTAGGCCAGACAATCCTCCCTGTATGTACCTGGCATCTTTCAAGCTGCTGTTCCAGTGCTGGAGCTCAGAGCCAGTGAGTCATCAGTGAATAAGTCCATGTGCTATTGCTTTAAGAGGAATGAATGCCTGGGATTGCAGGCACCCTTTGTCTCACTCAGCCACAATCTCTGCTGGTTTTCATAGCCAGAAGTTGTGGGGACTTCTCTTCCTGGTACTGGAATCCCGGGCTGGGGAACCTGGTGTGGGACTGGGACACCTCGCTTCTTAGGGGGGTCTTCTGCAGCCAGTAGATATCCCTCCTGGTTTTTAACTGCCACATGTGTCTATGGGACCCACCCATTCAGCATCTCCACCCCTCCTACCAGTGTCGAGGTGGCTTTTTCTGTATATCCTTAGTCATAGGACTTCTGTTCATCTAGACTTCAGGTGATTTTCAATAAGGTTTATTGAATGGTTATTCCGTAGTTTAGTTGTAACTTTGAGGTGCTTGTCAGAGGAGATGACCACAGCATTTACCTTCTCTGCGATCTTGACCATTAGCCCTAACTAATTCTTTTTTAAAAGAACCAATTTCTTGTACAAGAGTCTCCGTAATTGATCTTCATTTGTTGAATAATTTAAGATGAAGTGATTGGGGGCAGAGAGCCGAGATTAGAGATTATTTTTCTCAGCTGATATGTTGTTTTTGTCCTGAGGTTGTTTCAAAGATTTGTGAAGTATCTGTATCAAATGCCTCTATACGTGACATGGCCCCAATGTTGACAATTCAAGTGCATTTAGATATCTCTAAAATGTATTGAGTTTAGATATGTCCCTTAACTTTTATGGGGCCTCAGTTTATCACCTGTAACATTGGAGAAGGTGTTAGGTGACTAAGTAAGCACAAGCCCTTTTAGCTTCAATAGTGTATGATTGTGTTTTTAGGGACAAGTTTGTGGAACAAGTTCAGTTTATATTTTCCTGAAGCTCAGACAAAGATCTGCATATGAATGAATTTACTATGATTTAGTGGAAAAAGCAGGAACCTTTGAAATTAGATTTGAGTTAAATTTAATAGCAATGTGGTGTTGGCTTAGTTACTTAGGTCACAAATTTCCCATTTGTAAGATGGGGATAATAGGATTGTTACGAGGATTAAAGGAAATAATGTGTAAAAGTGTTTACACAGTGGTTGACACAATTAAGCACTCAAAAGATGTTTCTTCATTTTCTCTTTCAGTTTCAAGTGTTTAGAACATGAGGAATGAAGACCAGTGAGCTGTCTGTGGTCCTGAGTTTTTTTGTGTCCAAGCCTGTTCAGATGTACTCATTCCCTAATAGTCTCTTAATCCACAGTTCTGCCCTCACTTGCTACATACTGTGATTTTCTGATTCTTGTTGCTGAGGATGTTGCTGAATCTTGCCCACCGTCTGTTAATATTATCTGGAATCTTGTTGACCCTAGCCCATCATAATCAAGAGTAACCTTGGTAGAATTTATGGAAGAGAAGAAGGGTCTGAAGAACTCAAATATTTAAGGACCGGATGGAGTAGGAGGAAGAGGAACCGACTGAGGAGTCTATAAAGGACTAAAAAGGCTGACTTAAGGGGCTAATGGAAAAACAAGATCAAGGGAAGAGAATATTTTGGGGCAGGAGGTCAAATAAGATCCTTTATATCTCTCATATTACAACTATAAAATTTTTGTAGATAGGAACAATGTCTCATTTACAATTGTATCCTTAGCATTTATCAGAGCAGCTGGTACTTAGTGGGAAATACATACATATATATATATATATATATATACGTATATATATATGTATGTATGAGGTTGGACAGTTAAGTTTGTGAACTCATTCTAGAAAAAGTGCTACACATCTCATTGCTGAATATCACTACAGCCACCTCCAAAGTACTCCGCTTGGGAAGCTATGTACTGATGCCAGCTCCTAGTCCACCCTTCAAAGCAATTTTGGAGCTCTTTTTCTGGAATGGCCATCAGAGCTGTCATCGTATTACCCTCGATGTCTTGAATGTCGTCAAAATATCTTCCTTTCAATATTTCCTTTATCTTCAGGTAAAGAAAGAAGTCCTTGGGGGCCAGATCAGGTGAGTAGGGAGGGTGTTCCAATACAGTTATTTGTTTACTGGCTAAAAACTCCCTCACAGACAGTGCCGTGTGAGCTGGTGCATTGTCGTGATGTAAGAACCATGAATTGCTGGCGAAAAGTTCAGGTTGTCTAACTTTTTCACGCAACCTTTTCAGCACTTCCAAATAGTAAACTTGGTTAACTGTCCAGTTGGTACAAATTCATAATGAATAATCCTTCCAATATCAAAAAAGGTTAGCAACATTGTTGCAACGAGTTCATGAACTTAATTGTCAGACCTCATATCTATATATCTATATAGATATAGATATATGAATGTGTCCAGTTTCTGCTACCTGCCACCATATCTACCTTATGTGTATGGTAGTTATTCAGTAGTTGTTAGTTGTTAATGAAACATAGGTTGCAGAATTACACTGCATACATTTCTTCTCTTCTTCCCTTTTTTAACCTCTAAAAAGGACTGCATAACTCTTTGAGAGGTCAGTAGTGAGAGTGAGCATCTCCTCACATTCAGGAACGTACTCAGTGGTTGAAGACTGCTAACCAGCCCGTATGGAATCTAAACTCTTTTCTTGGCATTCTGATTGGACCACCATACCTTTCTATCTGTGTTTCTTACTATTGCCCTGTGTGCAGCCTACGTCCTTTAAGTATACTTTTCACAGCTCTGTTTTATTTAGCTGTATTTAGTACTCAACAAATTATATATGGTGATCACATTTATAATTATTATAAGAATATTTCTTGAACACCAAATGTAGTCAGTTATTTGCTAGTATCTGTTCTAGCTACTTCATCTATGATTTGTTTAATTCTTATAAAAGTACATGAGATAGGTAGTGTTAATCCCTATTTTACAGTTGGCAGAAACTGGGTAAGCCAGGTTAGGGAGCTTTCTACAGGTTAACAATTACAAAGTGTTGAAAGTAGGAAGTTGATCGCTTTGACTCTGAAGCCATTTCTCTTTCTACTATGTTATGCTACCTCACATAAGTAAGTGGTAGCTTTAAAAAAAAACAGCAGCAGTAGCACTTTTAAACAAAAGTGTCCATAATCCAAGGCTTCTTCAGGTTTGTACTGCAGCTGAAAACTGCAGAGGGTTACCTATTTACATTTGTGTTTAAAGAGCAGCTGTCAGCCTTTAATAGTACACTCCTGTATCAGAGTAGTATCTCTGTGAAGTAGAATGATGTGCTTAGCCTGTTGGATTGGAGCAGTTTCCCAGGAGACCACAGCACATTCTGACATGAGCTTTCAGGTCCCTGTTTTATCCTCTGCATCTATGCTGCTCTGTTCTCTGGGAATCAAAATGTGGCTTTAGGCATCATTGTGATATTTGCTACATGTCAGTTATAGGAATAGTATTGGAAATACGAAGAACTCTGGCATCTTATTCCTCGGATTTCTAAAACCTCTTGATGTTAGTAGATGCTGACTTTCGCAGTTAGAGCCCATATGTGAGCAATTCACCAAGCTACTAAGACTGTTTAATCTTGATTTTGGCAGAGTTGTTGATTATTTATTTGACCCATTCCTTGTCCCTGGTTATTGAGCAAACACTTATGACACACCTTCTTATGTACCAAACCAATTAAATAAAACAAGGATGCACAACAAATCCTATCTTATTCAAATCTGTTTTTTAATTAGTTAGCCATTGTGATTTTATAGGTGAAAGTTATTGAGGTCATTTAATTCAATGCCATTTATTTTACAGATAAAGAAACTTAAGTCCATATAGGGGGAATGGCTTTCTTTAAGATCATGTCCCTTTCTTTAAGAAGGGACATGAGCCTAAGTTTTATTTCTAGATCAGGGTTCTTTCTAGTATATTTTGTTGCCTCTCAGCTATACTCAAAGACAGAGCTAGTTATAGCAATGGACAGAAAAACATGGATTTTTATACCCCCTCCCTCATCTTAGTATGATTGTTTTTTCCATTTCTTTGACCTTGGTGGACTCTTTTGTCAGGGAGCTTTTTAAAGATCCTGGAATGCCTCTAGTATATTCTATTGAGTTTTTCCTGGATAAGTTCCTATGTATGGTATTTCTAAGAATGCTGAGGACCTAGACACTACTGTGAAGTATTTGGAAAAGAGAAGGGAACAGGGGCTGGAGTGAGGCAAAGAGGAGTCCTAGTATAGTAGACTAGCACGTGTAATGGAGTGAACTGGAGATGTGAGGTGGAGAAGGAAAGAGGGAAATTATTGAAGTTAACGGTAAGAGGCAAGTTTGAAGCACAAATTTGAGGTATAGTGACATCTAGTCTTCTCATTTACAAAATATGAATAACAATATAATACTTGTTATGCCAATCTCGTAGTATTTTCATAAGAACCTCAGGGAGAAAGGATTTTGAAACCTCTAAGGCATAGTGTATTATTTTAGGGGATGTACTTACTATATTAGTGTTTAAGCATGTGGAAAGAGATGGCAAGGAGATAGAGTAAGCATAGAAAGTATAGTGATTTGTACAAAACATTGGTATTATATGAGAGGACATAAAAGACAAATTAAAAGAGAAAATTAAATACATACTAGGTAGGAAGTCAAAAGGAACACATAGAAGGAATGAATAATTTGGGTATGCTAATTTAGCATACTTGTTAGTCCTGTGTTTCCCCGAAAATAAGACCTAGCCGGACGGACAGCTCTAATGCGTCTTTTGGAGCAAAAATTAATATAAGACCTGGTCTTATTTTACTATAATATAAGACTGGGTCTTACATAATATAATATAATATAACATAACATAACATAACATAACATAACATAACATAATATAGTAAAGACCGGGTCTTTTATTAATTTTTGCTCCACAAGACTCATTAGAGCTGATTGTCTGGCTGGGTATTTTCGGGGAAACACGGTAGTAGAATGATTGGAATTGAAGAGGGCCTTATATCAGCCATTTGAAAGCTGCCCAGTTAATATTTTTCCAGCTCTAGCAAGTCCGAGAAAAGCAGATATATTTTATAGAGGATGTGGTAGAAAAATTGATAGTGCTTTTATAGACTATAATATAGTTATTAAAAATGCTTTTTTTTAAAAATTAAAGTTTATTGGGGTGACAATGGTTAGTTAAAGTTGCAGAGGTTTCAAGTGTACAGTTCTGTAATACATCATCTCTATATCACATTGTGCGTAAAAAACAAAACAAAACAAAAAAACTTAAGTTGTCTGCGTCAAACTCAAAGCAGGTATTCAGGTTGCTGAGTCGAGAAGAAACTGCTGCTCCTTCTGGAGAAACTTCAGGAAAGGAGGTTGTTTTGGCATTTTCTTCCATCTTGTTAGCTGATCTTGGTGTGTATTTATGGAACTGTCTTATTCAGCAAGTTGAAATTGAAATGAATGATATAGCTCTTAAGACAAGAGCTTAAATTTTAAGATTTGCTTTTCCCTCAATCTGAGGGCAGGAGGGAGGGCCTTTGTTAGGAAAACAACATGAGCAGTGGCCTGGGAATGGATGAGAAGATTAGCATCACTGAGTGGAGGAGGGTGTGCATTCTCAGCTCTTCATGTTCTTTGCTCTTGTCTTACCAGTTCTCTTGTGGTTTCTGATATATCCTCCTGCTGGCCTTTGGGCTGGAAGTCCATTAGCTTGGACCATTTTCTCCTCTACACCAAAGTAACTTTGATTCACCTTTCAGGGTTTATACCAGGTTTTACTTCCTAGCAGCTTCTTTGGATTTTTAGGTTAGTTACGTCTCCACCTGTTGGCATTTTGGGCCGGATGATTCTTTGTTGTGATAATCTGTCCTATGCATTATACACTCTTTAGCAGCAACCCTGGCCTCTACCTTCTAGATGCTAGTAGCATCTCTTACAGTTATGACAATGGAAAATGTCTCCACAAATTACAAAATGTCCCTTGAGGGATAAAATTGCCCAGGATTTAGAACCATTGATAAAGAAACACAGAGAAGAGTTTAGTGGTCACCAGAGGGTAAGGGGGGAGAAGAGGGTGGTAGAAGAGGGTAAAGGGCATCAAATATATGGTGATGGGAGGAAATTTGACTTTGGGTGGTGAACACACAATGCAATATACAGATGATTTATTACAGAATTGTACACTTGAAACCTATATAATTTTATTAACCAATATCACTCCAATACATTTAATAAAAAAAGAAATAACCCATTCTACACATTTTCATTTCATTTCAGTGATTTTCATTTCATTTCAGTGATATTTTGAAAGGAGGGGAGTTAATTATTTGCTCATTTTCCATTTTGGAACAAGAGCTTACAATTAAACTCGCAATGGGACTGTGACCTCAGTTTGTCAGTTCTGTCTGTTCCTTCAGTGTTACAAGTTTTCTTCTGCTTCAGGGTCTTTATTTATACTTATCCTTCTTCTACTTGAGATGTTCTTCCTCTGGATCGTCACAGGAATCACTGTGTCCCTTTGTTCAGGTCCCAGATATAATGTCACTTCTTTAGGGAGGTCTTCCCTGACTACTTTATCTAAAATAGCACCTCCTTTCCTCTCAATTCCGTTCAGCTGCTTCAGTTTTCTTCATAGCAGTTATCACTACCTGTCGTATTTGTGTTAAAAAGAGTAGGCTTACTGTTACAACAGATTAAGCCTAAACTTCAGTGACTTAAAACAATAGAATTTATCTCTTACTGTGATCATAGTTATGTGTTGTTTGGAGGGTCATGCAGCCGTTCTGCGTGACAGAACTTAAGCTTTTCCTTTATGTGACACCTCCATCTGTCAGAGTCTTGTCCTGCTCGCTTTTTGACTGGTGAATGGGGAAAGAGAGTGTAGAGGAGTGTGTGGAAAGTAGGTCTGGACGCGACATAATCTTTTTGCTCTACAGTTACATTGACTAGAATTCAGTCACATTGTCACAGCTAACTGCCACACAGATTGGGAAATGTAGTCAGCTTTTGTACCCAGGAGAAAAAAGGAAACTGAGTTTGGTGGAACCATTGCATCATCTCTGCTGCAATATTATTACATATTACAAGAATATAAATTTCATGGAATCAGGGATGTTTGTTTTGCTTCACGTGGTATCCCAATTGCCAATAATAATGTCTGCCACTATCTGTACACTTAGAACTATTCCTGGTAAGCAGAATGTACTCAATACTTACTGAATAAATCAATCCATGAATAGGTAGTGGTTTTGAAATTAGAGCTTGATTTGTTATGGTTTTTCCACTATCTGTGTGATATTGGGAAACTTAACCATTTTGAGCCTCAGTTTTATCATCTGAAAAATGAAGGGAATAAGAGCTACTCCTTTCATAACACAATAATCCTGTGGGACTATTGTATAATCTATGGGATTATTGCATTATATGAAATAATATATTAAACGCTTAGCTCCATATATCACACATCATAAATTCTCAATAAATGGTAGCTATTTTTACTGGTTTTAACCAAATTCTACTTTGAATTATGATTGATTCATTTTGTCTACTGTGATTCAGTACACGTAATTTTCATGTCTTAACTTATTGAAATGACATAAGCATAATTTGAGACAGCTTCTACATATGTATTCTGTCATTTGATTATTTATTCATCCGTTATACTGTTTATAACTCATCTATTTTAAGACACTGTGTTATGTAATAGGAAGAAACGGGAAAAACTTACTATCTGTTGCAGTGTTTCAATTTAGAGGAGTTTTATACAACCTGATTAGGACTTCATTTAGTTAACATATTCAAGGCTAAATATGGGAGATATTTTATTTTATTATTTTTAATGAACTATGATTAGTCTCTGAGTAATAAGAGAATCTCAAATTCTCATTCATGGCAATTCCATATGTCATTTAATGCAACTTACCCTTCATTATTCAAATCCTCTTTAGAATACCATCCCACCTCAAGACCTAAAACATTGTTTTTTAAAATAAAATATTCTTCACCAGTGGTAGTATAGAAATGACCTGAGATATTTGGCCATTGCATTATAAGTTTATTATCCCACACATAGGTATATTGGAAAGTAGAAAACATGTCATCACTTCAGTGAACTGAAAAAGGAACAAAAAACTATTATCAGATTAGTCAGTTGATGAAAATTTTAAAACCAAAAGTTGTCCATAACTTAAGTTCCACCAACTACAAGAGGCCATTTCGTAAGTTCATCTCTCATCAACCCCTACCTTATTTTATGTTATACAGTATATAATTTATTACTGTATAAATAATTGTTCTTTAAGTATTTTACACATATTAATTGATCCTTTCAACTTTAGAATAAGCTTATTGAGAGCAGAAACTGTATCTTATACTTTATTTGTGTATTTTTTGTAATCTTACTGGCTGGCATGCAATAGATGCTTAGTGAGTTTTTGAATCATAGACTTTAAAGGATGCAAAGAGGCAATCTTGTCTAACATCCTGCTCAAGGAAGATCTCTTTTTATGGAAAACTTGAGGAATCACTGTCTATTCTGTGTTTTCAGTGCCTCTCATGAAAAGGAGAGCTTTTTTCTAGGGCAGCTTATTTCACTGTTGGATGGTTATGTTCATTAGATGTTTATTTAATTTTTCATATTTGGATTGAAATCTACCCACTGATGATTCTAGTCCAGTCTAATAGTGCAAGTATGATAATCTAGTCCATTTTTTACTTGTTAATTCTTCAAACTTTCAAAGAGAGTTGTAAAATATCATTCTTTCTTACTCTGTTTTCTTTTATTTCTTTCTTTCATTTCTGTCTTTCTTCTTTCTTTCTTTCTTCTTTCTTTCCTTTCTTTCCTTTCCTTCTTTCTTTCTTTCCTCTCTCTCCTCTTCTCTCTTCCTCTCTCTCTCTCTCTCTCTCTCCCCCTCCCTCCTCCCTCCCCTCCCTCCCTCCTCCCCCCCCCCTCTCTCTCTCTCCTCCCTCCCTCCCTCCCCCTCTCTCTCTTCTCTTCTCTTTTTCTTTCTTTCTTTCTTCTTTCTTTCTTTTTTCTTTCTTTCTTTAACATTAGGCGTATCTATTGTGTTGTGGATGTGAAGATGAATTTGTTACTGTCACTTAATTTTTCAGCTTCTCCTCATTGGGTATGGACTTTAGATGATTCAACAAAGTCATGATTCTCTTCCTGTGTAAGCATTTGTTTGTGCCTTCCTTAAAACTTTATGTCTGAGATGGTCCATAGTGCTTGAACTGTAGTCTGATTAGTATAGTACATAATTCATTAAAACTTATTATTTTACATGATCAGGATAACTTCTATCAAATTGTCATAAGTTGTATTGTTTTTTTGTAATATTGATTAACCAAAACTTTGAGACTTTTTTTTTCCACATTTCCTCTACTAGGCTGGATCTACATTTTTGCAATTGATTTTCTTTTTTTTTTTTTTACAAGCTGAGTCCAGGGCTATATTTTTGTCTTTGTTAGCTTTGGCCTAATATATTTGCTTATGAAGATTGTTTGAATCTTGAGTCTGACATCTATGTTCATGGCTAGCCAACATCTGAAACAATTATGTAGTAAGCATTTATTTTCTTTAAGTCTTGAATAAAATCTTTGAACCTCTTCAAATGGTCAATTATTTTGGGGAAATGTTAAAACTTAATATTGCCATGTTTGAAAGTTGCTGTTTTCTTGATTTTTATCATCTTTTCTCTTATGTTCATTTATTATCATTGATCCATTTATAAGAGAAATAATGTACTTCCAAGAATGGGACACAAGAATTAGGGGAATAACATCTAATTAGTCAGCAAACCTTTTGGATAGCTCTCATTTTTATCCTATTCTTCATCATCTCCACTGCTTTTACCTTAGTTCAGACCCTTGTCATCTCTCATTTGACTGTTACTTCAGCCTCCTAACTGTACTTTCTGTACAATCTCATCCCTTTCCAATCCATTATCCATACTACTGCTAGAGGGATCTTTTTATTGTACAAAGCACATCTTGTAATTTTACTCCTTAAGATCCATTTATAATTTCAATTTTTTATGGGATAAAGTACACATTTTTAATAAACGTAAAAAGTTCTCCATAGTTTTACTTTTATGTGACTCCCTAGGCTGTCCTCTTAAATGTCTGGGCCTTTTATTTCAGAGCAACCTATTCTTCCCAGAATTGCAGCTTCATACCTTGTCTGCCTGCTCAATACTCAGTTCAAGTATCACTTGTTGCCTCTTCTTTAGAAAAACATTCTGGATTCTTCCCCCCACTTTTCCCCAACCCAGGAGGTTTATTAATTCTTTTTTTAAGTCTTCATTGTACAGTGTGCATGTGTATCAGAGACTGTAAAACCCTTCTTTGTTTACTTTTCCACTTCCACTGCCTGCACTCTCTGAAGGATAGCCTAAGTCTTATTCATTTTTGGGTCTCCAGCACCTAGCACAGTGCCGGACACAGAGTGGATACCAAGTGAATGCTGAAGGAGATTAGTGAGAACCACCAGAAACCTTTGATAGGCCATGGTTTGGAAAACACTGTGCCGGAACTCTTTACATATTCAATCTGGCAGAAATAGATTAGGAAAACCAGCCAGATGTTGTTTTTAAGGGTTCTGTTTTTAGCATGTAAATTAAAATTTCATTTAGAATTACAAGTCTAATTTAGGAACCAGAATGCAGTTGTAGAGCCTGACAAGATTACATATGTAAATTCTCTGACGGCTGATCCATTATCATGCCTTCCTAAAACAGTGCAGTCTTTGTGGAAGGAGAATGGTCTCTGAGTCTGCATCCCAGACTCCTTGCTCCTCTAGCCTTCCTGCCTACCTCATTCATTTACCACCATCTGACCTCTTGTGCTCAAATCACCACCACAGACGCAGCTGTCTCCTTTTCTCTCTGTGAAAATGCTTTGGGCTCTGAGCCCCAAGGCTAGATTGTACCCTGCCATGCTTCAGGGGCAGGTTTTTACTGCTTTCCCCATAGAATCTAACCTACTTAGCCTGCCATACAAGGCTTTCCATCATCAAGTTCCCGTCTCCCTCTGCACACTCTCACCTGTTCCTCCATACAGAGTCTTTCTGGAACTTCCTTCCACACTTCTTTACCTAGCTAATTTTCACACATATTTTAAAGGTGGTTCAGAAAGTCTTCTGCAAGGAAAGTTTAGATGTTGCTACTCTATGCTCTTGTAGAATGCTTTGAGCTTACCTCACATTATAATGTATTTATCACATTATACTATAATGTAGTGGTTTACTGGTTTGCCTCTCCCACTAATATCCTTGATGGACAGGATGTTTTAAGATTTATGTTTGTATTACTAGAACATAGCATAGTGGGTGTGCAATAGTCATGAATAAATACTTGTTAAAGGAATTAATAATTCCATACTCAGAGCCCAGGAAGCAATTAAAAAATTTGCTCCCATTTGGTGTGGAATAGAAAATTAGGCTTTCAAGAAATTCTTTTTCAATTTAATTTTCAATCAACAACTATTTATTGATATTGCCTTATATCTGGTATTCTTTTAGTTCTACAGTGAATGCAGGTATCCTTATTAACAGTAATCAAATAATATATATAGTTCTCTGCACTATGACTAGCATGTACATGTAAAGTTAGTGTTTTAAGTGAGAAGTAATACAAAATAGAATAGATATTGGTAGAGTCTGGTAGATAAAGGCAGGGAGATCATTTACTGCAAAATGTTGGGAAATTGGAGGCATACTACTCTTTCAGGGAAAAATGGACTAATAATTTCTTTTGACAGGCTGTAGGATGAAAATAGAGAAGTCCAAGGCCATAGCTTGCTGAATTGGGGCTCATCCATGGTCATACACTTAAAAAGGAGCCAAACAAGGAGTTAGTTTTAGGCACATATTTCTCCAAACCTCATGGCACCAAACTGTACTGACTGGACTGAATTTTCCTGTCTTACAGAATAGAATTTTTTTCATCGTCTATTTTATTATTTTCAATGTAGTCCTTAATTAGATGGTCAGCTTTTTGAGAGTGTATTGATTGTTAGTATATCCTTATTCTTTCATTAAGTGATAGATTGATTTATAGCTTAGTTTTCTTATATATCCTCCTTAGTTCTGGGCACAAGATAAGGTGGGTGCAAAAATACACCTTCAATACATATTTGGTAATTGAAACATCCTGTGATTGATTGTAGCTTAACAAATCTAGACATCTTATTTGTATTATAGGTATGTGTGCCTAGAGAGAAATAGGATATATATATTTAGAAAATTATTTTTTAAAAAGTTTTTGTTTTTTGAGCCCTTGCAATATATCTTGTAAATATGTTTGTAATGAGAACAAACATGGTACAATTTTATAAAATGCAAGGAAGAAGCTATGTACTGCATACTAGTTGACAGAGATTAAAGTCCACAAATTAATAGGTTTTCTTTCCTAAAAACCCTCCAGTAGGAATTTTAGATTTACTTTCTTGGCTGAGAATTTGTGAGTTAAATCTCATCTTCAATGTAATTTTCTCTCAAAATGATGAAGCCTTGGAAATATGGCTTTATAATGGAACTTTTGACAGATCCCTTTACCTGCATGTCACTTATATGTAGAGGTAATTTGTTACTTCTTCCAGGTGTTTTTGCCTGAGAGGTGGAAAAAATGTTCTTATAAAGGTCAGTTTTAATTAATAAGCTGTTTTCCTTATTTGACCAATATGAATTTCTTGTAACTTTTGTGTAATTTTCCATGTAAAAATAAAACATTGAGACTTTGTCACATCCATCATCAGCATAACCCACTTAAATGTCAAAAATCCTATGCAGCCCTAACTAGGCCTCAGCAGGCCTATTTATCGAATAAAATAAGATATAATTATCATACTGTTACATTAGGTACATCTATAGATGTACATCATTCTTTGTTTCTCCCTCCACAAAATATGCTCATAATTTTTGTCGCTAAATATTTGTTATTCATGTATTATTTTTAGAAGACATGTAAATAATAATAATAGGATTAGATCTGTTTCCTTAACGATAAACTTTGATTGTTTTATTTTCTCTTTTATCTCTAACTTCCTTAATTTGAAAAAAATTCATTGTGTTACTCTGTCTCTATATTTGTAGACAAGTATTTTACACACTATCATAAGGGTGTTTATAGTATGTAATTTAACTGGATGTTACAGTATTCAGTGTTTTTTTTAAGATTTTTATTAAAATATAGCTAACATACAATATCATATTAGTTCCAGTGTACACCATAGCTATTCAACATTTATACACCTAAAGAAGTGATCACCATGATAAGTGCAGCACCCATCTGACCCCGTACCACGCTATCACAGTATCATTGATTAATTCCCCATGCTGTACATTACATTCCCATGACTTATCTGTTTTATACCTGGAAATTTGAACCTCTTATTCCCCTTCATGTTTTCCCTCCTTCTTAAAATTTTCAATTACAGTTGACATTCAGTATTATTTTATATTCATTTCAGGTGTACAGCATAGTGGTTAGACATTTATATAATTTAAGAAGTGATCCCCCTGACTAGTCTAGAACCCACCTGGCACTATACATAGTTATTATCATATCATTGACTACATTCCCTATGCTTTACATCCCCATTACTATTTTGTAACTACCAATTATACTTTTTAATCCCTTCACCTTTTTAACCATTCCCCCTACCTCCTCCCATCTATCACCCATCTGACGTCATACATAATTACTACAGTATTATTTATATTCCTTATGCTATACCCTACATTCCCATAATTACTTTTTGACAACCAATTTGTACTTCTTAATCCCTTCCCCTTTTTTCACCCACACCCCTAACCCCCTTCCAAAAAGAGTGTAATTCAGGTGGGGCTCACTAGAAAGTGCCTGTGGTGTTGGGGAGCTGGATGAGCTGGGTTCCCAGTGTAGAGAGGCAGGGTAGAGAAGCAGAACTCACCAGACCTATCAGATTCTGATTTGGCCTTGTGGGGGAGAGCTCAAAACAGTAAAGATGGCACCTGCTTGCCGGCTGCATGGGAGAAGGCCCCCTCACAGGGAAAACGGCAACTGTCCTTCAGCCTTCGTCCCGATGCCACACACGTCATTCTGCCTCCCATATGCCTCTGATGCCCCCCAAGTCACGGTCTCTGCGCCGGAGCCACGGTACTGCAAGTGAGTGAGTCTGTGTGAGGGCTTTTAAGAGGATGTCTGTGTTTCCTGCAGCCTTTCGTCCCACCGAGATGGTCAGAATCCCCACTGTTTTTCACAGGTAGATGTTGTGGGATCTCCTCTTCCCACTACCAGTACTACAGGCTGGGGAACCTGGTGTGAGGCTGGGGTCCCTTGCTACTCTGTGGCGTCCCTCCCAATTTTCATCTGTCATGGAGAGGATTGGGGCCTGCCTGTTTTGCGTCTCTGCCCCTCCTACCAGTCTCGACGTGGCTTCTTTATATCCTTAGTTATAAAACTTCTGTTCATCTAGACTTCAGATGGTTCTCCACATTGAGTATTCTATATTTTTTGATGTGTAATTCTTGTAATTTTGATGTGTAATTCTTCCTGCTTTAAATAAACGTGGGGGTATTTTAAAATAAGAATAGAGAGTTTGGGTTCAAAAATCTGGGTGAAACAGCTATATAGCTGAACATCAAAATGCACAGAAGTCAATAAATTAAAAGTTTTTATTCCATAACCATAATTATTCCATTATTCCGTGCCACCTTGGATTATTGTACCATTGTAAATGCTGTTATTTTTAATGGTCTTATATACATGTGTAATATAATTGAGATATGATTTCTTTGAGAATAATAACTTTTCATTTCCTGTCTTGTTCATTTAAATGGCCAACCATTTATATTGCATTAACATTCTGGGCTACTGTCCCCTCAGGCCCCTTTTCTGTTTTTATGTCAGTATATGTGTGTTTTGTGGTGGTTTGCTTTCTTTTACTATGTGGTCTCTCATTATATCACAGCTGTTTATCTTAGTAAACTGTAAGTATAAACATGCTGTTTGTTCTTTTGATAAATTTAAGATATATTACATATTCCTTATGCTCTCAATAGACAAACAAAAACAATATTCAATATATTGCTGAATTCAGTTTGCTAATATTTTGTTGAGGATTTTTGCGTTTTTATTCACCAGGGATATTGACCTATAATTTCCTTTTTTTGTAATGTCTTTGTCTGGTTTTGGAATCAGGGTAATGGTGGCCTGGTAAAGGCCTGGGAAGGCTTGGAGTCTTCCATCCTCTTGAAATTTTTTGTAATAGTTTGAGAAGGATAGGTCCTAATTCTTTGAATGTTTGGTAAAATTCACCTGTAAAGCCATCTGGTCCAGGACTTGTTTGTTGGGAGTTGTTTTTTGTTTTTTTTTAATTTATTGGGGTGACAATTGTTAGTGAAATTACATCGATTTCAGGTGTACAATTCTGTATTACATCATCTATAAATCCCATTGTGTGTTCACCACCCGGAGTCAGTTCTCCTTCCATCACCATATATTTGATCCCCCTTACCCTCATCTCTCACCCCCCACCCCCTTTACCCTCTGGTAACCCCTAAACTATTGTCTGTGTCTGTGAGTTTTTGTTTCTCATTTGTTTGTGTTGTTCTTTTGTTGTTTTTGGTTTATATCCCACATATCAGTGAAATCATATAGTTCTCTGCTTTTTCTGTCTGACTTATTTCGCTTAGCATTATACTCTCAAGATCCATTCATATTGTCACAAATGTTCCTATATCATGTTTTAAAGTCTATTTTGTCTGATACTAGTAATGCTACTCCAGATTCTTTTCTTTTCCATTTTTATGAAATATCTTTTGCCGTCCCTTTACTTTCAGTCTTTGTGTGTCTTTTGTTCTGAAGTGGGTCTCTTGTAGACAGCATATGTAAGGGTCTTGTTTCTTATCCATTAAGTTACCTTATGTTTTTTGATTAATGATTAATCATTTTGATTAATGATTAATCCATTTACATTTAAAGTAATTATTGCTAGGTATATAGTTATTGCCATTTTATTATTCATAGTTATGTTCTCCACATCCCCACTGCCCCCCTGCCCCACTTTCTTCTTAAAGAAGTCTTTTTGAAATTTGTTATAATACTGGTTTGGTGGTGATGAACTATGAACTCCTTTAGCTTTTTCTTGTCTGGGAATCTGTTTATCTCTTCTTCAATTTTAAATGATAACCTTGCTCAGTTGAGTACACCTTGGTTGTAGGTTCTTGCTTTTCATCACTTTGACTATTTCATGCTCATCCATTCTGGCCTGCAAAGTTTCTGTTGAGAAATTATGGAAGCTCCCTTGTAAGTTTTAAAATTCTTTGTCTTTAACCTTTGGCATTTTACCTATCATATGTCTTAGGGTGGACCTCTTTGAATTCATCTTGTTTGGGACTCTCTGTCCTTCCTGGACTTGTATGTCTATTTCCTTCACCAGGTTAGGGAAATTTTCAATTATTATTTCTTCAGATAGTGTCTAAATTCCTTGCTGTCCTTCTTCTCCTTTTGGTATCCTTATGATGTCAATGTTGTTATGCTTGATGTTGACCCAGAGGCCCCTTATAGTATTCTCATTTTTTAAAAATTATTTTTTCTTTGTTCTGTTCCCATTGGGTGTTTTCTCTTACCTTGTCTTCCAAATTGCTGATTTGATCCTCTGCTTCATCAAATGTGCTCTTGATTCCTTCTAGTGTATTCTTCATTTCAGTTATTGTATTTATTTGTGAATGGTTCTTTTTATGTTTTGTGTGCTTAGTATATCTCTTTGTTGAAATTCTCACTAAGTTCTTGGAGCATTTTTATAGCCAGTATTTTGAGCTCTGTCTCTGGTAGATTGCTTACCTCCATTTCATTTGGTTCTTTTTCTGGAGTTTTCCCCTGTTCTTTCATTTGGGTCATCTTTCTTTGTTTCCTCATTTTGGCTGCCTCTCTGTGTTTGTTTCTATGTATTAGGCAGATTTGCTACATCTCCCAGTCTTAGCAGGTTGACCTGATGTAGTAGGTAGCCTTATGTAGTAGGTATCCCGGGGGGCCCAGTGGCTCAGTCTCTGTGGTCACCTAAATTGGCTGCTCCTGGAGCATTCCTTTTGTGGGTTGTGTGTGCCTGCCTGCTGATAGTGGAGCCTTGATTGCTGTTGACACATCAGTGGGTGGAATTGACCCTCATGCTGACTGGCTGTGAGAATTGGCTACAACCACAGCGTATGAGCTGCTGTTCAGGGGCTGAACCCATTGAGTGGGATTTGCCTCAGTGGACTCTAAGAGCACCCTTTGGATCTGCCTCTTCTGAGGTTAATTGGGTGGTGCTCTGTTGTGGTCTGAAGCCAGCCTCTATGTAGGTTGTTGGTTCTGTGGCCTCTTGGGAGGGGCTTTTGTGCTTGCCAAAGTCAGCTGTTGTTTTTGTATATCTTTTAAATTGACAAACAAATCCAAAAGTATTTGTAATATGCAATTAAACAAGCAAACCACTGGGAAGTTGTCAGGGCGCATGAGGCGGCCTCATCCAGGGGCACCTGCGGCCAGGCAGGGTGGCCTAGATGGTGCAGTCATTGAGAGGGCGAGTCAGCATGCCGGCTGGTTCCACTTCTTCCCATCGTCTCTATCTGAGCCATTGCAGTCTTTGGGATATTTCTTGTTAAGGTGGAAGCAATGATATTTCAAGTTTTTTACATCCTATGTGGAAGTGAAACTTATAAATCTTTGAAAAATTAAAGTTCCTATTAGGAAATATAACTTCTGTGTTAATTCAGTGGTTCCCAAATTATTTCTGGTGGTGGAAAATTAGGAAATTAGAATGCCGCTTATAGAACTATTGCTTTGTTAAAAATAAAGTAATAAGCTATATAGTTGTGACAGATTAAATATATTACCATTATTAAATAACATGCAATTTAATGAACATCTTTTGGATGTCAGTAGGCATTCTAGGTATTTTTCTATTTTAATTTTCATAGCACAATTTTGATAGGTGGTTTTTAGTTTCCCTTTTTTATGGATGAGAGAAACTGAGGCTTATAAAGAGATTAAGTTGATTGTTTTGCATTACAGAAAATTAGTATGTAATACAGATGAGACTTGAGCCTCTATCTTCCTGATTTCAGAATGCATTCTCTTTTTACTCCACTGTAATATGTAGTTAATTTCTTACTGCCTGGATTAGCACAAAAGAATAGAGAAGGGGGATAATTAATGATAAAAATCTAACTGGACTTATATTACTTAATAATTTTGATTTATGTTTAACATAAGCAAATTTTTTAAAAAATAGGTAATGATATGGGAAATGACGATGCCATCGGAGGGAATGTGAGCAAATATATGGTGCTTCCAGCTGGATACTGTGGACTGCCCAAGAAAGGACATCTTATCTTTGATGCTTGCTTTGAAAGTGGTGAGTGTATTAAAGGCCTTTGCTTTTGAATTTGTCTCGTGAATTTTTTTCCACCTGACCATTCAGTGTGATTAATTCCACCTGACCATTCAGTGTGATTTAACCCATTTATTTCACCAGAGTGAAACAAGTTGTCAGGGAAAAATCAATTTTGAAAGGATTAACTTGGAGATACTTAAAAAATGAAATGCTATGTTTTTGTTGCTGTAAATGATTAGAAGTTTAATGGTAATACTAGTTTATTAGAAATACTAGTGAACATTTATACATTACCTTATATTTTATAAAGTACTTATCCAGGCTTAATTTCTTCTGGGATAAAACTGATATATTTGACTATGTGATAAATCATTAATTTTTGAATGTCTACTATATATATGGAACTGTATGACATTCTTGCAGAACTTAATCTTTGTGAGACAGGATGCTTCCCTATAAAGAAATGAGAGAACAGATTCAGGTGAACACAAACAGAACAGCAAAAGTAATATTGCTTCATAGTCAACAAATACTATAGGTATTCTGCAAGGGGAGATCAGGACTTGATTGTGAATTCCCATCCAGTTCGGACTGCATCTTGTTAAATTCTTTACGCCCTGAGCCTCATTCTCTGAATGGCACATGGTAGGTATTCTGAATATGGTGAAAATATTAATGAGAAAGGTAACAATTTTATTTTTAAAGTAATTGATAATTATTTTTGTTTCTGAATAATGTGCATGCACGTGTGTGTGTGTGTGTTGTGTTTGAAGGGACATACCAGTTCTCTGAAACCTAAGAACATTAGTTGTTTATACCAACAGTTGAGAACTTGTTTGTGCAGGGTTTTGGTCTCTGTTTATTCCATGTTGTTTCAGTTTGCTAGGGCTGCCATAATAACGAACCACAAACTGAGTGCCTTAAGCAATAGAAATGTATTGTCTCACAGTTCTGGAGGGTAGAAGTCTGAGATCTAGGTCGTGGCAAGGGTGGTTCATGCTAAGGGTTTTGAAGAAGAATCTCTTTCATGCCTGTCCTCTAGCTTCTGGTGGTTTGCCAGCAATCTTTGCTGTTCCTTGGTTTGCAGAAGCATCACCTTGATCTCTGCCTTCATTTCCACATGGCATCCTCTCCGTGTCCATGTCTGTCTGTATTCTTTTTTTTTTCCATAGGGACAGGAGTCATATTGGGTAAGGGCCAACTCTAATGACCTCATTTTAACTTAATTACCTCTGTAGAGACCTTATCTCCTGGTCAGGTCCCATTCTGAGGTACTGGGTGGGTTAGGACTTCAGCATAAGAATTTTGGGGGTTGTAATTCCACCCATAAAACAGTATTGCAGTGCTGTCGTCCCAGTTAGATACGCACAGTGTCCACATCAGTAGGACAATGTCTTCTGCTTTCTTTGACTAGCGCGGTTGGCTTGTCCAGGATTTACGTGGTGCCCGGCAAATGCCTTCTGAATTCTTTTTACCTCAGGTAAAGCATGAAGGTTCTTTATAATAATAACTCTGTGAGAGTAGGACTTATTTTCATTTTAAAGATTATGTGTTATTTTGGTTTACCTATAGCATGAATTAATCCAGATTCCTTTCCTATAACATCTTTTCCTTAACTATACTTATATTTTTATATCCCTTACCTAAGAGCTCAGAACAAAAAATTGCCCACTTTGATCCCATAGTAACCAAATGATAATGCATATTTCCTCCCAAATGCATGAACAATTGGTTACATCAACTGGATCTGTGCTAGTAGTGCGTGAGTGTTACCGTATGGTAGAGTGGTTAAGTGACACCCTCTGGAGTGAGACTACAGTTCAAATCCTGACATGAAAATGGAGCCATGGTATCCTCATCTTTTACTGGTGAATGATGCCTGCCTTATATCTAAATTAAACAAAAATAAAAAAATCATATTTCATTGTGTAAAAAATTTAAACAATTTCATCAAAATAGGTATATTTAAAAATAGATAAATGAAATCTCAGAAAGGGGAAATAGCAAAAGAAACCTCAACTACATGAGTACATAAAATGTATGCTATGAGATCTATAAATTTGCTATAGGTGGACTAAAAATTTAACTCTGAGCTTTTTGGCAGCCAGTACCAAGAAAGAAACAATGTCCATAAGCTAACAGTACACCAGGTAGTGAAATCTGACAGGAATTCTTCCTGTTGGGCTTCCTAAGGCTCACTGCACTGTGATGAACAGCACCCTCAATAATATCCCTGTGGTCTTGACAACAATAGATCTCATAGGGGTGTATATTTTAACACCCTTCAATGTAGGATGAGGGTGAAATGCTAAAGGGCATTTTAG
Source organism: Rhinolophus ferrumequinum (assembly GCF_004115265.2). Taxonomy (NCBI): domain Eukaryota; kingdom Metazoa; phylum Chordata; class Mammalia; order Chiroptera; family Rhinolophidae; genus Rhinolophus; species Rhinolophus ferrumequinum. Next base: position 35,587,669 of record NC_046292.1, on the reverse strand, counting down.
TGAAAGCAGTTCAGTTACCACTTGAAACAATTCATTTGATATATGCAGCTTTCCTTTTATCTAATTCAAGGATTTATTTCAGATTATTTAAAACAGGGAAGTCAGAAGGCTTTTCTCTTACGTGCTAACTCTGAGCTACTGGCTGTGGCTGCTTGAAAATGATTCTGTAAGTGCATCCAGAGTTAGAGAAGGAGTAGGGTGATTAATAGATTCAATGAATGATGAGTATTGGTTCATGTGGATGAAGTATAGTGCCTTCATAAGGATTTTTTTCTGTCAGAGTTGTGGAATATGTAAAGTGTGTAGACCATTGTCTGGCCCTGAGCTGGTGGATAATTAATCTGTTTTTCTTACGAAAAATAAGGTCTGCAGGTCAAATATGAACTGTCTTACGAATCCCTGATCTGTTTTTGCTCTATACCCCTCTCTATAAGTATTATTTCCCTTGGGAAAATAGCCACATTACTCTAATTTTATCTCTCTAGAGACATATGACACTTTTTATGATTTTTTAAAAAAAACTTCTTTTGTTCTTTTTTATTTGACTATAACCTTCTTCAGGATGGAATCTGAGTCTGATTAATCCCTGCTCTCCCACAGAACCAAGCAGAGTGCTTACAAAATTAAGCACTAAATTAATAGTGTATTTGTTGAATACTTTGAAGTAATTTGAGCAACAGAAAGCTGGGGAAAGATTAACTTTCTGATAGCTTGGATGAAAAAGTCATATTTAATTGTTTGCTATTCCCCAATCAACCACCTTCTCAAACCATCATACCTTTGCAGATACTGTTTTCTCTGTGCCCCAGATCCCTTTCTCTACCTGGTGAAATGTTAATTCAGACTCAGTTCTGCATTTCTTCCTCTGAGAAACAGTATGTGTCAGGAAGATTTGGCTGTCTTTATTTCTGTATTTATAGGCACCTTTTAGTTTCTTCTTGCCCTTATTGCATTGCATTCATTTATTTGTCTTTCTTTTTTATCATTAAGAGTTCCTTGGAGTCAGAGATGGTTTCTTATTTATTTTTGTTCTCCAGTACCTAGTGTACTATCCGTCAGTCATATAATAAGGAGCTCAATAAATATATGAATAAATGAGGGAGACAGCTAGTGAACAAAATAGTCTTCATAAAGTGAGATTTTTAAGATTCATAAAAATATTTTTACAGTTTAAATAAAATTTAACATTAATAACAGCAAGAATATTAAGGAGAAAAATCAATAAAAACAATCACTTAATTACTTATCGCTTATATACATCGTTTATCTCATTTAATACTCACAAAAACCTTCTGGAGAATATTTCTCTTTGTAGGTGAGGAAACTGATGCTCTGAGATGTAAAGCTATTTAGCTTGAAGTGCATGGTTAACAAATGGTGTAGCTGATAGGAAACTGAGAATGTCCCAATTCCAAAGGCCACACTTTTAACCATTGCATATACATATTATCTTATTATGAATAAGTCAGTTTATGACATATGAATAATATATTGTTGAAAATTACTCCTTAGATGATAAAATAAATAGAAAAAGATTTTGTGATAAAGAAAAATGAGAGGAGACAACCAGGATGGCGCAGTAGGTAAACACTGTGTTTACCTTCTCTCACAACCACATCAAAATTACAACTAATCTACAAAACAACCATTATTGAGAATCGCCTAAGATCAAGCTGAACTGAAGCCTTTCAACTAAGGACGTGCAGAAGAAGCCACCTCCAGACTGGTAGGAGGGGCAGAGACGCAGAACCTGCGTGTGACCATTAAAGATTGGGAGAGCTATTTCAGCTATGGGAGTCCCTTCCATCCCCTAAAGGAGTGAGAGATCACAGCCCCACCCCAGCCCAGGATTCCAGTGCCAGGGAGAGAAGTCCCCATAACTTTTGGTTGTGAAAACCAGCGGAGATTGTGACTGAGTGAGACTGAGTGTGGTTGCACTTCCAGGTGCTCCTCTTAAAGGGACCTCTCATGGACTTACCCACCAAAAGAATCACTCGCTCTGAGCTCCAGCACTGGGGCAGCAGCTGGAAAGGTGGCAGGGACAACGCGTGGGGAATTGAGTTGTCTGGCTTGGAGAGGCAGCTTTCTCCTGGACGGGGGAGCTGGCTGAGGCCATTGTTTCTTTGGTTAGCCCTCCCCCTTCCCGGCCTGCAAACACAGGCTGCTGCCATTTCTGAGTCTTCCCCGTTCATTTGAGACCTGGCCCGTTCCCAACTTTTGGGCATACCCATGCTACTTTCAGTGGCTTTTTTGCACAGACCGCTTGCCTTGGCTCAAGCTGCATGCTTTCCTAGGGTCTTTCAAAGATTTGCAGAACCCAGTCAAGCAGCATCTGGCTTGAACGTGTCCTGTACCTCTGGCTAAGCAACCCTAAGCCTGCACTAATGGCACTAGTGGTTTGTGGCTTGGCTTCTGAAGGTGCTTCCAAGCACAGCATGGGTGGAAGCCATCTGCTGATTTCTTTCTGGCTCCTGCTGGGTGGCCCCAGGTGGGGCACATGCTGTGGCTGAAGTAGACCTACAGCGGATCCCCTCCAAGGTGGTCCTGGGGCTGGTGCCCCACCGTGGCCAGCTTCAAAGCGAGCAGGAGCATCACCCAGCTGCCTCCAAGTATGACAAACCCAAGGGGCAGACTGGGCAGTCACCAGAGTCCTGCTGAGGCATGTCCTGCGCTGTAGGATCAGCCCCTGTACCACAACTTCTCCACTGTAGTCAAGGCCAGTCCTCACAACCAGTGAGCCCAAGGGTCAGTCCCTCACATTGATGTGCAATTATCAACTAAGGCTCAACTACAAGAGGAGGGCACAGAGGGCACACACAACCCACATAAGTGACACACCTGGAGTGTGTGGCTCAGATGCCCAAAAAGACTGCGCCACTGAACCCCACAGCATACCTACTATATAAGGCCACTCTACTAAGCCTGGAAGACATAGCAGTCCTACCTAATACATAGAAACAAACATAGGAAGGCAGCCAAAATGGGGAGACAAAGAAACATGTCCCAAATAAAAGAACAGAACAAAGTTCCAGATAAACAACTAAGCGAAATGGAGATAAGCAATCTATCAGACGCAGAGTTCCAAACACTGGTTATAAGGATGCTCAGTGATCTCAGGGAGAACTTCAACAGAGAGATAGGAAGCATAAAAAAAAGATGGAAACCATAAAATAGAACCAGTTAGAAATAAAGGTACAATAATGGAAATGAAGAATATGTTACAGGATGAAGCAGAGGATACAACCAGCGATGTAGAAGATAAGGTAGCAGAAAATACCCAACCAGAACAGAAAAGAGAATCCAAAAAGTTGAGGAGAGTTTAAGGGGCCTCTGGGACAATATCAAGCGTACCAACATTCACATGATAGGGTTACCAGAAGGAAAAGAGAGAGAGCAAGGAATTGAAAACCTATTTGAAGAATAATGACAGAAAACTTCCCTAACCTGGTGAAGGAAATAGACATACAAGCCCAGGAAGCACAGAGAGTCCCAAACAAGATGGACCCAAAGAGGCCAACAACAAGACACATCATAATTAAAATGCCAAAGGTTAAATACAAGGAGAGAATCTTAAAAGCAGTAAGAGAAAAGCAGTTAGTTGCCTACAAGGGAGCCCCCATAAGACTGTCAGTTGATTTCTCAACAGAATCTTTGCAGGCAAGAAGGGAGTGGCAGGAAATATTCCAACTGGTGAAAAGCAACGACATACAACCAAGATTGCTCTATCCAGCAAGCCTGTCATTTAGAACTGAAGGACAGATAAGGAGCTTCCCAGACAAGAAAAAACCCAAGGAGTTCATCACCACGAAAATAGTATTACAAGGAATCTTAGAGGGACTTCTTTAAGATGGAAGGAGGTTAAGGACGGTTGAAAAGGGAAGGGATTTAGAAGTACAAGTTGGTTGTTGTACAGTAGTCACGGGGATGTAGGGTATAGCATATGGAATATAGTCAATAATACTATAATAACTAGGTATGGTGCCAGATAGGTACTAGATCTATCAGGGTGATAGATGGGAATGGGGTTGGGGGCAGAGTGAAAAAAGTGAAAGCATTAAGAAATACAAATTGATAGTTACTACAATATGGGGAATATAATCAACAATATTATAAAGATCATGTAAAGTGCCAGATGGGCACTGCACTTATCAGGGGGTCATGCCACAGACTGTGTAGATGCCTGACCAATGCACTACACACCTGAAGAGCTGAAGTAGAATAATATTGAATGTCAATTATAACTAAATATATAGATATATGTATAATCAACAGGATGTGAAGTACAACAGAAGAAAGATAGTTGATGGTATTGTAACAGCTATATAAGATGTCAGAGGGGTAGTAGCTTGGGGGGTGGGTTATCACTTTATGAGGGATATAAATGTCTACTATTACATTACTTTGTATACCTGAAACTAACAAAAATAAATAAATAAAAAAGAAAAATGAAAAAAATTTCTACCTGTTTAAAATAAGCAATTCAGATATCTACTATGGTTGCTATCATATGCAATTTGAGTATTGTGTTATGATTGTTATATGTGTATTGAATATAAGAAGAGCACTGTAATTTATACTTCAATTGGTTAGCCTGAGAGATTTAGTATGGTGTTTAAATCACTGTTGCAAGGAAAAGGGTCAGTGAAATAAAGATATGGATCAGTTATTTACATACTATTTCAAAATGATGGAAATAAAAACTTAAAACTTTTATTTTTTCCAGTGGAATTTACTACATTTACTTGTGTAATCTTTAAAAATTAATGTTGTATTTCCTTTTGAAAGAAATGGTCTTCATTCTTGGCACAGTATGGAAACGTGCCATGAGTACATTAATAATCAGTGTTTTTAGCTTAATGTCTCACCTAAACTCTTTTTTTAGATACCTAAATGGATGTTTTACTTTTGTTTTTTAACTTTCTGAGTAATAATTGACAAGTATAATTGTATATATTTAAAGTGTACAATGTGATGATTTGTTATACATACATATATTTTAGAATAATCACCAAGATCAAGATAATTAACACATCCTTCACTTCAGATAGTTAACGTAGTTAACTTTTTTTGTGTCTGGTGAGAATGCTTAAGATCTATTCCCAGCAACTTTCAAGTATACAATACCATATTCTTAACTATAGTCACCATGCTGTACTGTGCATACTCACTTAACATTGTTGATAGGTTCTGCGACTTGAAGTGAAACGACTTATAATGAAATCAGTTTTACCATAGGCTAATTGATATAAACAAGAATTAGGTTCCTAGGGCATCTCCTCAATGTTATAAGGAAACAATGTTATTTGAGGACCTGCTGTACATTGGATCCTCAGAACTTAGTATAACTGAAAATTTGTACCCTTTGACCTGCATCAGCTCATTTCCCCTGCCCCCAGCCCCTGGCAACCACAATTCTATTCTTTGTTTCTGTGAAATTGGCCTCCCTTCAGCATTATTCACAGTAACCAAGATATGGAAACAACCTAAATGTCCTTTGACAGATGAACAGTTAAAGAAAATGGTGTAGATAGACAATGGAATATTATTCAGCCATAAAATAAGGAAATCCTGTCATTTATGACAACCTAGATGAATCTGGAGGGTATTATGCTAAATAAACTTAAAAACAAAACAAAACAAAATGCAGCATAGTATAATACCAAAAACATAGATTTTGGTTTCCGACTTGGGTTCATATATAATCTTTGACACTTACTGGTTATGTCATGCTGGATGATATCACTTAAAGTTCACTCATCTGTAAAATTAAGAAAATAAATCACTGTATTATAGAATAATTATGCAAATTAGGGATATTATATAAAATAGACATAGGACAACATCTGGCAGTCCACTTCAGGTCATAATTCTGGCACAGCCTCTCTGGTACTCCACACTGCCACCAAAGCTAAAATGCAAAACATCTGATCATCCGATAACTAAATACTTTAATGCTTAAAATCTTTGGTGACTCACTACTATCCTCAGGATAAAATCCAAATGCTTTTATTTATCAGTGTCTTTAACTAAGATCTGATACAAACTTCCTTCTCAATAATACTGTCACTTTATTCCAGAACATGTCACCTTACAAAGCCATTATTTCTTTTAGAGAAAAAATAGCACATTTAGCAGAAGACAGGATCGTTATGAAATATAAAGGAGTGTTTCACCATGTCTAGAAATTCTGTTGGAGAATTACTGGTAGCTGTGAAACTGTAGGTGAATAATTTAATTATGTTCTTTGTTTCTGACTCATAATTGAAACAAACTTGAATTAGTGTTTTCATTAAAAAAAAAATTTCTGACCTCTTTACTGAATTGTATCTAATATACATGCTTATGCATGTCCTTGTATGTTCTTCTCTTTCCCATTTCCTCTACCTTCTTTGTGAGGAAGAAATAGAATATTTCACTCCCAAATAGCTTTTCTTTAAGAATGATGACTTTCCTACAGTACCATTCCTGAACCTAAAGGTCTGGGAAAGAATAATAGCAGAAATATGAACTCTGTTTCATATGAAATCCTGTTTGCACTTTTGAAATCAACTGAGACACTGCTTTGAAGGGGACTTGCAGTACACATAAACCACCCTCCTATGCTTTAGTAGTGACAGAACTGCAAAAAGGGGGACACATCACTTGATTAAATATGGTTGATAGAGTTTGGTTATAGCCTTTCTCCTTCTAATAAAGATTTAAGGTACTACTTGAATGATTACGGTATATGTGTGTATTAGTTTAAGATCTAAGACAAATACTTTTTCAAGTGATAACCAAATGATACATTTTCAATTAGAATTTACTTTTAATTTTCTATTACTACTGTTTCCCATTTGCAAATAAAATTTTTAAAATTACATTAATGAGCAGCAACACTAGAATGTTTTCTGTGTTTTTACTTTTCAATATCCATAAAATAGTCATACTTTCGTAGTGTACTCCAAGTATTGAAAAATCCATACACATTGTGGGTTGTCATACAGCTTTCAAATAGACTTGCCTTCTCAAGGTGTGGTAATACCTTGTGCAGGTCACCTGTTTGCAGCTCCTTCCATTCCCCATCCTTTGCTCATTCTTTGTATTGTAGGGACCAACCCCCTGAAAATTGCACTTCCAGGTTTCATTGACATCTCAGTTCTGGCTAGGTTCAGCTAATGGGAGGCTGTAGCATGAGATGGGATGGCAGGAAGAAGAGCGAGTCTGCATATATTTCCTCCTTTCTGTTTTGCAGCATCTCCAGCAGTGGCTACAGTCTCCTTCGCGGTTTTGCCAGACAGCTGCTTCCTTGTGATTCCAACTTTGTTGGATTGCACTGGCTCCCAGGATAATGCCTTCTCCTACCTTTGCTCCTCTATCCATGAGTGTAATAGAGACTTCCTGCTGTTGTTAATCTCTGTTGCCCCACTCTCACCTGTTTGGCCTTTCAGCTCTCCCAACACCTTACAACTAGTTTCCTGTAATACATTCCTTTCATTGAATTACCGGGCCTGGGCTCCTTTATAAATTCACCTCTGATTGATTCATGCCTCAATGTTGAAGGCAAGAAACGTTGCTCAGTGATTCCTTGACGTTTCTGTATAATGGTGGGGCTGGATATCCACTTCAACTCACCGCCTGCTTCTTCTCATAGCTCAGGGCCATAGTAGTCAGCATGATTTGCTGAACCCTAGGGGAAGCTCTGTTTTAATGGCCAGAGTTAACAATAGTGGCTTAAACTGTGGCCAGTCTAGAAATTTCCTGAGCTAGGTCATGCCTACTTATTTTATGCCACCTTGGTAAATGAGTTGTGCTCTTGACCAGATTTTTACATTTTAAAATAGAGTTTATGTGTGCAGACTGAAGGGCTGCCCAGATTTTTTTTTTTTTGGGTCTGGTTTATACACAAATTAAAAAAAAACATAATTTTGTAGAAATGTTATGATGTTGTGACAGAATATTTTTGGGCCTCTGCTGAGTTTGTATCCTATGGCCTACGCGGAAGTCATTAGACATTGCTTGGTTTTGACAATGTACCCATGTGATTTCACTTTACTCTCTGAGTTTGCACTTTATTTTGGGAAATTACTGTTTATCTTAAAATTTTTTCAGACAGGGCTTTTGAATAAGTGAAAATGCCCCCCCCCCTCCTTTTTTTTTGCTTGCTATGGAAAATACGAGCCTGGAAGCATTGTAGTCGGAGATATAGTTCTACAGAGCAGAAGGCATTATGTCTTATCTCCACCGTTCACTGATGCTGTACCTTGGGCAGACCGTTTAAACACGGAGCCTCAGTACATCTTTACAGTGGGTATAACAGTGTTTACTTTATAGGGTTGTGTGGATTAGAATTACGAAAAGCCTAGCACATAGTCAGTGGTCAGAACTGAAATGTGAAGGGACCCCAGGGAGAGAAATGATAAACTTGTGTATGTACGGATGGGGCGGGATGGGGTGGGGTGAGTGTGTGAGGCCCTTGTGGAAGACTTCATGGAGGAGATTAATGTAGGAACTGCTTTTTCATACTCTTCCTGGAATGTTTTCCAGACAGCGTGGTTTTCTGCTGCACTTCAGTTCTTTATTCAGATGGTGTCTTCTCAGCTGAGCCTGTTTTAGCTAACCTGTATAAAATTTCAACTCTTTTCCCCTGACATTTCCTAATCCCCTGTATGCTTTATTTTTTCTTCTTAGCACTTACCACTATCTAACATAATATGAATTTTACTTATTTATTTATATGTTTTTATTTATTGTCTGTCTCCTCCATTAGAATATATAAACTCTAGAAAGGTGGGATTTTTCTTTCTTTTGTTCACTGGTGCCCAGAACAATGCCTGGCATATAACAGATGCTCAATAAATATTCGTTGAAAGAATTAGTGTGAAAATGACTAGAACTTTACCAGATGAAATTAGTTATACTTACATTTATTGTATTTTTATAACTATTGACGTCAAATGATAGAATGCAAAGTTGAGGACGTTAGCATAGCTGTATTGATTTATGGACAACAGTTATTCAGCACCTTCATTTTTGAGAATGTTACCGAGAACTTGGGCGGGTGGGCGAAAACCTTTAATAGCCCAATAGTTGTTATAAAATACATGCACTAAAGTTCATGCACCTTACTCCTCACCTCAGAGGAGATACTTAGAATTTATTTCTTCTTATTTGACATAAATTCTAAGTATCTGATAATATGAGTTTTCAGCTCAGGAAGTTTGTGGACAGGCTGGAGCCTGAGGAGATAGGAATGCCCTTTGGTGAGAAATCTGACAGGCTGCGAAGCTGACAGGGAGGAGGAAGAAAGTATAAAAGTAAACAACAAAATTTAAATCTATGACTTTCAAGATATCGTTTCTTTATCATCAAGATAAGTTATGTACAAGACGATTTTAGAAAGACTTCTAGTAAAAATGGAAATGTCCCTGTATGCCTATTGCATCTCTCTCCTCCCAGTCTGGTTTGTATCCTTTCTACTGCAGCAAGGGAGTTCTCTGAAAGATTGCTAGTGACTTAATCATGTAATCCAGTGCTCTTGTTTTAGCTCTGGAGTCCTCTGCAGTATGTGACATTTCTAATGATCACCCTTACTTTTTGAAGCAGTTTTCCCCTGGCAGCATTGACTATATCATCCTCATTCCCTGCCCCCATTTCTGACTGATCTGTCTTGTTTTCTTTCATCCACACATGACCCTTAAGGCATTCTCTAAGGTTCAGCTCATCCATGTTTAATCTTTATAAATCTTGAGTATCACATCTAATAATTCACCATCCATCCATCTATTGAGAGTTATTATTATGCTCATTAAATATCCTGAATCCATTAATTTCTTTCCATCTGCCTTCCTCATTCAAACCACCAACATTTGTCATTGGGAACTACTGTTTCTCTTGCTTCCTTGCACTCATGCTGCCCTCCCCCACATTATCCATTCTCAACACAGTATCTAGAATGATCCTTTTAAAATTCAAATTAGGCCCTGTTTGTGTCCTATTTCAGACATTCCATTGTCTGAATAAAGTTCAGATTCCTTATCCTGACGTCAGAGTGAATGGTGCATGATCCAGCCCTGACTGCTTTTCTGATTTCATCTGATGCCATTCTCACTCTTCCCAAGAAATAATGCTTTAGCCTTGCTTCATACAGCAGGCCAGATTTGTTTCTGTGCTAGGCTGCTTGAACCAGCTATTTCCTCTTCCTGGAATACTAACCCCGCCCCAACCACTGCCTCCACCACTATCTTTGCATCTAGGCATTCAGATCTCCGCTTACATGTTGCTTCTTCAGAAGCCTTCTCTGATTGGCCAGTCGAAAGTAGCCACCCAATCACTCTGTCTTGTCATCCCGTTTTGTTCTCTGCCTGTTCATTTGCGTGTTTATTAATCTGCTTCCCCTACACTAAAAATAGTCACTTTGCCTATTTGCTCTACCACTAGAGCCTGACATACAGTGTAGCATTCAATAACTGTTTGTCAAACGGATGAATGAAACTTGTGGCAGATACTGCAGGTATAGAGACAATAGTAGTAAGTAATTTGTATTGCAGTGGTTATTAGCCTCTTCTAGGTCACAGCATTTTTGAGAATCTGATGGAAACTGAATTCTCTTCTAGTAAAAATGTACTTACGTACATATAATAAAAGTTTGCCTAAAAATTAGAATGCTTGATTTCTTGAGTACTTACTCTTTCTTAGCCACTTTACTAGTATCCCTGCCCTCTTAAAAACTGTGGAATACACTTTTATTAAGTCATAATCTCTTTATATGATCATTGGCACATAATCATTTTACTGGTACAGTGCTTCTCAAAGCTATGTGTGGTCAAGAACTGTTTTTTTTGTTTGTTTGTTTGTTTTTCTTTAAATTTCCAATGTCATGGCTCTCTATGTGGCTGTGCATGACTTATATGAAGCCCATGTCACATACACTTCACTGCATGAATTCGTCAACATCCAAACTGGTTTATACCCTGTACAACTAGGAAGTATACCAATTGTGAGTGTGGATGCCAAAGGGTGATTATCACACTGTACCTCTTTGTATAGCAGATCTGTAATAAACAGTTTGCAGTCCAGCATCGATCTATGGACCACATGTTTAATAGCACCGCCTTGAAGGGTATCATCAGTCTTGAACCAAGGCCCCAATCCCGGATCTTAATCTTCCTGATGTGTCTCTAGCTAGATGTTCTATTGGTATTTTAAACTGCACATGCTCCCAAACCAAACTTATCATGTCCCGTCTTCAAAACAGAAGAGCCCCTTTGACTTTTGTTTGAATTTCAAAAATTCCAACAGTTTCTTTGGTATCCTGAGACATCTTAAGCTTTTCTTTGCTATTCCATCCAATCACTCATTAAATCCTGTTACTCTGCTTCAGATTTTCTTAACCTCTTTCTCATTATCACTCTGCTAAGGAACATTTTAGACATATTAATTTTTTTAATTCCCCAAACCTGCACAAAACTTTAATGCTACAGATTATACTGCATGTCTCTTAACGTACTGTGGCCCTTCAGAGTTATGGACATCTTGTATATAACTGAAATCATTGTTGTGTCTTTGCCTCTCCAGATATAACCCCTGTTGAGAACGCGTGTTCTACCTGCATGCTCCTTCTCGTGTATGCATTTTCATTTTCTTCCTATCACCTAATCAAATCCTTATTATTTTGATTTTGATCATGAGCTTCTCTTTGGGAGTTCTTGTGCACGTTTGTATTGACATCAGGTCCATCCTCAAGGCCCACACCACAGTTACATTTTCCATGAAGTTTTTTTTATGATCTTCCACCTATAAATGACTTTTCCCTCTTCTAATTTTCCATTACAACCTTGTTGATATTTCTATTACGGAACATAGGTTTTTATTGTTGTTTGCAAACATAGGCTCCTTGAGAGCAGGAACCAGGATTTCTTTCCTTTTCTTACAATGGCTAGCTTTTAATAGGTACTTAAAACATTCATGAATGAATGGATATGACAACTGCTTAAAAATAAAAGTAGGTACTAAAATATTTGGTAAGTTTCTACTCAACTGAAAATCCTCTTTCTCTTGGATGAGTGAGACATTTTTCTAGTCTTCTGTTTTCCTATCTCTCTTTGTCTTTGTTGTCTGTATTGTAAAAGATGAGATAATGGAAACATGATATGGTTCCTTGCTTATCATCAGCTCAGACTTATATTGGATACCTCAAAGTAGCCAAGCGAGGGTAGGTGGATTAACCTGACTCAGTGCCTTCATCTTAATTTTCAATTTGTCCTTGTATTCATAATTTACACATCAATCACAGAGCATTTGTATTTGATGTGTTCCTTAAATATAGTACAATATACTTTTTTTAGAACAAATGTGTTTCAAGAAATATCTTATAGGGCAGATTTCATTGCAACATTTAGAAGGAAATGCTGATATCCATGTGTCCTGGTTAATTCCTTCCCAATATATTTTGTATGTTTTTAAAAAAACTTTCCTGTATAGTAAACTTAAATTATGGACAGTTTTTTATCTTTTATCAATTTTCATAGTTATTGCTGAGGACAAGATAGGAAAGAAATGGCCTTTTCACTTATGAAAGGGATAGTGAAACAATTTTTAAATGTTACATAAATGTAGGCTTCATTTTTAATATATCAATGCTTAAAGATACTTTCTAGGAAGTCGTGTATCTAGTGGAGTGTTAAATTTGGAAGTAGACAGATTTGGTTGTGAGTTCTGGTTTTACTATTTACTACTTAAGTGACCTCATTTGAGTTACTTGTTAGTCAGGATTTTCCAGAAGAAATAAAATCAGTAGGACATATGTGTATATACACAGAAACACACACACACACACACACACAGACACACACACACACAGACACACACACACACACAGAGAGCAAGAGAGAGAGAGAGAGAGAGAGAGAGAGAGAGAGAGAGAGAGAGAGAGAGATTTTAAGGAATTGGCTCATGAAATTATGAAGGCTGGTAAGTCCAAAATCTGCAGGGTGGGCTGGCAGCCTGGAGACCCAGAGAAGAGCCGATGCTGCAGTTTTATGAAGGCCATCAGGCTGAAAACCAAGAGAAGTGCTGGTGATATGTTGCAGTTCGAGTCAGAAGTTGTCTCTTGACAGAATTTCCTCTTATCTGGGGAGGTCAGTATTTTTTTCTATTCAGGCTTTTAGCTGATAGTGTGAGGCCTACCCACATTATGGAGGGCAATCTGCTTTACTCAAAATACACTAATTTAAATGTTAATCTCTTCTCAAAACACCCTCAAAGAAACATCCAGAATAATGTTTGATCACATATCTAAGCACTATAGCCTAGCCAAGTTAATACATAAAATTAACCATTATACTTAACCTTTCTTAAATTTAGTTTTCTCATTTTAAAACATGTAGAAGAATCAACTGTCTCATAGAATGGTGGTGAAGATCACATAAGGTAATGTATCAAATGCCTAACACCTGGTGGACACTCCATAAATGTCAGCAACATTAATTCTCCTTTTCCTCCTTTTACTCATTCTCCCTATCGCCCTCTTCCTCTGCCCTTTTCTGTTGTCATGTAATAAAAACTAACAATGTCTAAAGTTTATTTATCATTTTATGGTTTACAAAATATTTTCGCATCTATTATGGCCTCTTGTAATTCCTGGACAAAAAATAGGGCATGCATTTTATTTCTATTTTTGGAAAAGGATATTGAGTAAATAGAGGTTGAGAGAAGTTATGTGGCGTGCTTAACTGCACAAAATTTTAAATGGCAGAATTGGAGTTCAAACCAGGCCTACCTCAAAGCCTGTGCTTATAAACACCTTAGTTCACTCTTAGTTATTTAATGTTGATCCATTTACTTGCTGGTTTATTCATGACAGCCTGAGCATTGCCAAGTTGGAGCACAAGCAAATAACCAGTCTGATGTCCTGGATTAGCTTATAGAAGAGCAAGCTGAGACCCTTTGAGATGAGTAGATGGAAAGGTACCTGTTACCACTTCAGGGAGCTTCAACTCAGTTCACTTGCAGCGTTGGAATATCTGATCTGGAAAGGCTAATTGCATGTATCCATAGCATATCTTGTTCCTGGCTGATGGGGGCAGATAATTGGATTTTCTGTCAGTTGCTGGAAAAAGGGTGACATTTGTGGATTTGGAGAACTCAGTGCTTTAGGAGTAGTGAGGAAATGTTATAGGCTTGTAATTGGGAGTTACATATATGTTTTCAGAAAGATTTTGGTCTGTTTGTATGCTGTGGGTGTGGATCCTAGCTCATACACTCAGCAAGAAGTGTCAAATTATTTTAGGTTATTTAAATCAATCTCATCTGACTCTGGGTCTCCATCTCATTGGGATTTTGGAAAATTCAATTTCCTGTTGTCATGCAGCAGTCTAGCTGACTGTCCCCTCGTACCTTTCCCTAAGGAAAGAAGAGTCTGTGAGACTGTGCCTTCTTGGGAGTTTGCTTCATCTTTATGTTATACCTCCTGTCTCTCTGTCCGGTCCCCAAAAGATGGTTTGCCAGCCAAGGACGGGTAAGATTTCTCACGTGAGGAACAACCTAAGACAGGCGGAACCGTGTGGGGACCCCAATGAGCTACTATGGAAAATATGTGAAGGAGCATTGCCTCCCCTCCCCCCTGCTTAAAGGAAGCCACTGCTGACACTGGCTTTCCTTCTCAACTGATTGTGAGAGAAGTTAGGAGAGCGATAATATCAGCTCTCCCTGTTTAGCTCAACAACAACGTTTTATCATGAGAGACTTATTATCCCCAGGAGGGTACACACCTTAAATAAGTCATCATAGGACTTTCTGCTCCTGCTGTTTGCAGGTGGGGATAATTGGATTAAATCACCTTTGTGATATGATGGATGAGTTTCACAGACCGTAGATAAGATAATTTTTACTCCCTTGTATAATCAATAAAAGCCACCAGTCGGCCTGATTTTGCGCTCTAGTCTTTCATGACTGTGAGACCCTTGGCCCTCTGAGATTCAACTGCATTAAGTCTCTGTTTCTTTCTTTCTTAAAACTTAACTTAAAGCCGCTCCTTCTCGTTCCCTCACTGCCCGTGTTGCGCTGGGCGCAACATCTTCCCATCTTCACTGAGGCGCTTTCTCTTTCCCCAAGGTTACATAAGACTCCCAGAGGCTCATGTGATATGTAGGCAATGCAATAAGACCTGATTCTGAAATGTCTGGGCACCATGTCAGCTTTATTGTCCAAACCCATGTAGCTCCTTGAAGGTGGATTGCCTCACTGCAGGCAGGGACTGGGGGTCTTTATGGGCACCTTTGCCTAGATCCAGACCTCTTGTGTCCAGAGTTCTTCCTCCCCAGGTGCCCTGCACAGTGATTCCTGCTGGGGAGTCCTCCCACTACTCACGTGATCCTTGACTTCTATCACTTTCCCTCTGGGTGGGATTCTGTCTTCCCTTCTGTTTCTAATGGAGCATAATCCTGGCTAAGGTCAGGAAGAGAAGTGTTGGAGGCCACCTTTGCCTTCATATCGACTCACAAACCTCCCTGGAGGCAAGAGAATTCAAAGGGACTGGAGGACAGCGTATATGGGGTGTGTGTGTTTGTGTGTAGTCAGGGTGGGGGTGGTGTAGTGTGTGGGGGGGTGAGGAATAGAATGTGGAATATCATATACAAAAGACCAAAACAGATCAACATCTCAATAAATTACCTTGTAAAACTGTTTACTGTCAGTGTCGTATGTTTTTCCCATGCACAGTTTGGGGTTGCCTAGGAATCAGAAGACCTGGCACTTATTAATGGATGTGGCCTTGGACAAGTCCCTGAACTTCTCTGAGTGTGTAATCTGTTCTCAAAAATGGAGTAGTAAAGCCTGTCCTGCCTAGTCGACCTAATTGTTAATACGTGCCAATGACAGAAGATAGGGAAAATGTTCTTTATTAATATACTGTAAAATATTAGGACTTTTTGTTTTGTAAATTTGTGGCAAGAGAGAAATTTCTCAGTAAGTTTTTAAGTCAAGAAAGCCAAGTTATTTTAAAATAACATAGAACTCCTTGGAAATTATTACAGATAATTTCCACTTACGTTGTATTGGGCAAAACGTCATATGGCCATGTTTATTTTCAAGAGGGAAAAGTGGAATTCTCCCATGTGTTCTGAAAGTGAGCAGAATAAAGATGGTTAGGGAGATATTGAGCATCTCTTATATACCAGATAGTACACAAGAAAGGTTCTACACCTCATCTCTAATTTTCCTAACAATTGCATGAATTAGGCACTGTTTTCCCTGTATTTCAGGTGGAAAGCTGAGGTTCAGAATTTAAGTAAGAGCCAGGATTTGACCTTTGTCTGACTTGATGGCCTGGGTTCTTTCCACTGGGTCCCGTACTTCCTTCCTTTTCTCTGCAGTTGTGCTAGCTACAGGTGACTTGGAATGGAAGATTTAAGTTTATGTCAATTTGCAATTGGTCAAAAACAACTAATGTTTTCTGGACATTAGGAGCTCTGAGCTCATATGTCGGAATCTTGTTTTCCCATTCTATATCGTGAAGGAATTTGGAACTGTGTTTTGGGGGTTGGTAGATGAACTCCAAGGTACTGCGATGTTTAATTTTATGTGTCAACTTGACTGGTCCATGGAGTGCCCAGACATTTGGAAAAACATCATTCTGTGTATATCTGTGAAGGTGTGTCTTGATGAGATTAACATTTGAGTTGGTAGACTGAGCGCATGCCCTCCCTCTTGTGGGTGGGACTCATCTACTCAGCTGAAAGCCTGAATGGAACAAAAAGGCTGAACCTCCCTGAGTAAGGAGAACTCTTCCTGCCTGGGGACCTGGAGCGGGAACAAAAGTTTTTTCTTGCGTTCAGCTGAACTGCAACATTGGCTCTTCCTAGATTTTGAGCCTGTCTGCATTTGGACTGGAATTACTCCTGGGTGTCCAGTTTGCAAACTGTGGATCATGGGACTTGTCAGCCTCTATAATCGTGTGAGCCAATTCCTTATAATAAAACTTCTTCCTGCGCGCGCGCGCGCACACACACACACACACACACACACACACACTTGCTTCTGTTTCTCTGGAGAACTCTGGCTAATACAGGCACGACAACTCTGAGACTGTGTGAATATGAAATTCCACAGTAAAAATGAAGAGCTCCTGTTTATAGGAGAGGGTCAGACTCATTTCTCCTGTCAGTCAGCATTTTATTGAGGATCCTTAATGGAATCTTTACATTGACATTTACACGTTCTTATCACATGGGTATTAAGTAGTTGTTATCTCTAGGAAGATAATTGACCAAATGTTTAATTTTTTTTTTTTTCCTGAAAATGCTGGCTGCCAGTATGGATCAATGTCATTGCATTTCTGGCAACATTGGGCTTACCTTACCTAAACAAGTCACAAAAATTAAGAATAGACAGACTGATTCTTTTGCAAGTTTTATATTTTCTCCTGACAACTACTTGCAACCCCAGGCATAGATTAATGAATGGAGAACGCACAAAGTGATATCAGCTCACATATATGACATTACTCAGATGTCTCAAACTCCGGAAAAAGCATGTGAATGATTTATGGAATTGATATTAATCTCTTTCCAGTAAATGCATTACTTCAGATACATGGGAAATTGATGTTACTACTCTAATGCCAAATTAATTTCTTTCTTGCTGGATCAGCATTGTAAATGGAATTAGATGTTAACCTTTTATACATCTAAACAGGGTAAAATATGGGGAGGAATTTTGTAAGTAAATTTTGGATGCCCACTGCTGAAGGGAAGGGCATGTATTTTTTTCTTTGTGTATTTTCTTCCTGAGATTTGTGGATCCTGAGATACTGAATGTTATTTAAAGTATAACTCAATAGCGTTTAGGAATGTAATAATTATAATTGAATTTGAATATTTAACACAGGACTATAAATAACAGCATAGGAAATGAGAATTCCATTAAAGATCCCTAAAATTTTAGAGAGCAAGACCATTTTTCAAGGGAAATTTTTATCCAAGAGTTCTCAGTCACTAATAAGCATTTTAACCCATGCATAGGGCATAAAGGAAACTAAAAACTTGTCAGGCGTCCTCTTTCTCTTTCCATGTGCCTGGGTCTGCATGTTCTAGTCTGTTTTCCCTGAGTTCCCAGATTGCTGTGGCTTTCAGTTGCCGTAGTGCTGATATTGGCTTGCTCAACGTAATCTGGTAAACTCAGTCTTATATATCAATTCCAAATTATCAGAAAGAAAATATTGTTGGCTCATCTAGGGTCTGGTCAGTTGTGGCCAAGGAGGGTGGTAGGACAGATTCTCTAAGAGCTGTGGGTAGAGCGGAAGTGATGGACACCTGTAATGTAGTCGGGCTTACAGCTCTGCTATGGTTCTTCCAACTTGACACATCTCTGATTTTGTGGAATAGCTGCCGCCATACCTTTACCTTGCTCTTCCTGGCTTCCAGCCGTTAGATGTACTGTGGCTGGACCTTGCCTTTATCCCAATGTGTCTCATCCCTGAGCCAGTCTTTACCAGAGTAGTATCAGAGTTGCTGCCAGCTAGACTAGTCATTTCATGTACAAGAGACAAGTCCTGGCCACTAGTCTACAAGTTGTAGCATTTCCTGCATTATTTGCATTGGTATAGTCTGCAGAACTGGATTGTTTCCTCACACCTCCTTTTTTATGCCATAGTCTTACTAGTCACCTAGCTTTGAATCCTAGAATTAGTATCTGTTTAAGCCTGGGGTGTTGCCTTGAATCCTTGCCTTCTTGGTGGGAGTCTGGGCTGGGAGGTCTAATTTTCAACATGTCTGTACCCAAATTTGTTTCTCAGCTTTGGCTGAGATCCAGATGTGAATCGACAGATTTCCCTGGACCACTAAGTGGAAAATATGCTTGGTCTGCACTGCTGCTCATAGCTCAGCTGGAAGCTTTTCCAGCTGAAATTGTGCCTCAGCATCCTATGCTTTTTGGACATCATACATCAAACCTTCTGGCTGCCCTTGCTGGGATCACTCTTCTGACCTAGTTATGGATCCTGGAAGCATACTCTAATTATGCCAGTTTGACTCTAGTTGTATCTATAAAGTGGTATAGGTGAGAGTTAAGGATGGTAGTGATAGAAATTAGGTGTTTCTGTTAGGTAGTGATAGAAATTAGGCCTTTCCTAGGAAATAGTTACTTTTCAATATTTTTAGACCATTTGTTATAATACAGAAGTTTGATCTCCCAGGATTTCTGCCATTTATTCCCTCTTCCAGTTGCTACCAAAGCACTACACCAAGATATTCCTTCAGTGATTTTATTGCTAGGGATAGGTATGGGATGGGAAGAAGAAAAAACACCTGTGACACAGTCCTCGCTACAGCCCAGTGAAGGATGGAGCTCATATTCATCAATAATAACAGAATGAATCAAGCAAGAGAGAGAAGAAGGAATGAATCCACACTCATTAATTAATTACTCAAGTATTTATTGTGTTTACCGTGTCAGGTTCTGTTCTAGGCAGTGGGGACTCAGAGGTGACTAAGATCAGACCCTTGCTGTCAAGGAGGTCAGTCTGATTGGGATTCCCGTACGTGCACTGAAAAGCTACAGGAGTCTATCATCTCTCATCTGACTTCCTTAAATGCACTATGTGTATTCTCATCCCAGGGCCTTTGCCCTTCTTCTGCCGGAATGCTCTGCCCCCAAGATTCTTACATGGTACATCTCTCATGTCATTCATGTTTCTGCTAAAATGTTATCCTATCACAAAGGACTTTGCTGGCTACACAACTAATATACTGTGTTTCCCTGAAAATAAGACCTAGCTGAACAATCAGCTCTAATGTGTCTTTTGGAGCAAAAATTAGTAAAAGACCCAGTCTTATAGTAAAGTAAGACCGGGTCTTATAATATAACATAATATAATATAATAATATAATATAATACGGGGTCATCTATTAATTTTTGCTCCAAAAGATGCATTAGAGCTGATTGTCCGGCTAGGTCTTATTTTCAGGGAAAGAGGGTAGTAACTCTTTTCATCTCCTCTCTCCCTCTTACCTCAATTTGTTCTTGTTCTCAACACTTGATATCACCATCCTCAATATATATATATATATATATATATATTTTTTTTTTTTGTTATGTCTCCTACTCTAGAGTGTAAACTCCATGAGAACAGGGTTGTTTCTGTATTGTTGGTTGCTTTATATTTCCAGCACCTAGTACAGTATCTTGAATATAATGGGTGCTCAAAAAAATACTTGTTTATTAACACAATGAATAAATTAATGAATCAAGTACAAGTGAGTAAAGTCTGGATAAGGTATGACAGAGTCACCAAGGAGGGATTTTTTTTTTTAACCTGGGGGCAAAGGGTGTGGTCTGAGAATGGACGGGGAATGAGGTTTGGCAGTTTTGTCATGTGTTGCTTACACATGCTATTGCAGAGACATATTTGATGATAGAATATTCCAGAGTTTATAGCAGGAGAGTGTGTCTTAAGCAAGAGTTGTTTTTGAATCCCATCTTAGTGGTTTGGCATTCTATATTAATAAAATATTCTTTTTTTTTTTTTTGTATGTTCATACTTTTTTTAATGCCTACTAATGAGTAGTCATGAACTTTTCTACTGCATTCTGGATTTCTTGATGTGGGCAGGGGCCAGTGTTTGTTTGTGTATCTTCAGAGCCTGATACAGTGGCTGGGAAGTAGATTTAAAAAAAATGAATTATAGTTCCTTTGGAGCTGGAACATTCTAGAATTCTGTGATTCTCTCTTAGTCTGACACTTCCACAGCTACTGTTTCAGATTCTTGCAGATGATGCACTTTTTGGTCCATTAAATCTTATAGCTTTGGCTTCTTTCCCATGTCTTTCATATGGGAGCTTCATACATCTACTTCTCTCATTACACTATAATGATTTATTTATACATAGGTCCCTTCCATTAGACTTTGAATTGTTGGAAGAAAAGGGATTCTCTTAGACTCTATTTCCTATAGTGTAGCTTCATACAGTATCTGGCACATGGTAGCTCTGCAGTAAATGTGGAGTAAGAGAATAGAAAATTAATGAGATTAAGTGTAGAACATTAACATTTGCCAAGGAAACATATGAGAAAGAAAGGATGATCTGTGTAACAGGACAAGTGAGATTTTAAATACCTTAGTGACTGTTCCATGCTCAGACACTTGAACAGTTCACCACAGTCAACATTTAAAAAATAACCAGCTAGCCCAGTGCCTAATATCAGTGTTCGTAGGTTATGTGGAGACACCTGTGAATGAATTTGCACACTTTTCTCCTAGCCTTGCATTTTCATGTCAGTGTTCCTTAGGCTGATGAAGGCATCTGTTTCATCGCACATAGGTAAATTGGGTGTATCATTATTGAATCATCACCACTGTCTGCCTCCAAATGTACAAGTCCGTGCATATAGCCTGTGGCCCCCACTCTTAATGGTCCTAGAATGTAGTTGCTGGACGGAGTCATGCTCAGAGGGACTCCTATGGCTATTTCTCTCTTCCAAGGTAGGGATCTTGGATGTGCTACTGTGCTCAAACAATCAGTGTTTAGCAAATGTAGTTATGAGTGTTTTAGTGCGACTATTTCAGCACTAAGCCAGGAGGGGAATGATTGTATATATAAGCTGCACAGTGAATGTACTTTTCAGTGTCAATGTCTGTAAGTTCTAATTTAAGAGTTTCAGTTTCCTCATTGAGCATTCATTCATTCAACAAATATTCATTGACTATTAATTACATGCAATGATTGCTTACGTACAACATTTAAATACTTAGCATACTCAGCAACAACCAACAACAAAAAGCCAGCAAGTATTTTCTGAACGTGTACTTCTCTGCCCAGCACTATGGCATGTAACACTGTGAAGAGAGCATGGTAGAAGGGACAGAACATGTATTTTGGAATCAGACAGCTCTGGATTCTGATTTACCTTAGCTTTGTACTAACTCTATGTTTTGACGAAGTATTTAGATTTCATACTGTTCCACCCTCTCCATTCCTACTGTGTTTGTTTGTCTTGGTTCAGGCTGCCAGGACTATTGCAGTAATTTCCAAATTTGCATTCCTTCCTTAGGCTTCTATCCTTTCAATATATTGTATATACTATTTTTAATTTTTTTTATTTTTGTATGAAAAAAGAGTACTTTTGCACAAGTCCTTTTCCTTAAGCATAGTTTGAATCACGTCACTCAGGTTTGCAGAACTTTCCTGTGCCTTACGAATAAAATAAAGTTTCTTCAACATGCTATTGAAGACTCTTCAGTATGGACTCACCTTCTCTTTCTAGTCTTCCTTTGCTTTATGTCACTGTATTTATCCAGTGCTTCAATCAATCTGAAATATTCATTTCACTGTATATTGAACATGTTTTCTGCTGTGGGTTTTCTTCATTATTCTTTCCTCTTAGAAAGGTCTCTGACTCTACATACTTACTCAATTCCTGCTCCCACCACCAGATTTTCACCTTTTGATTTTCACTGTATTGTTTAAGGCCTATTTCAAATGTCATCTCGTCCATAAAACCTTTTCTGAAATCTATGATCAGATGTGTGTTATCTTCTTGTACTAAACCAATTATTTGAACTTATCTCATAGCTTATCGTATTCTACTTTGTAGTTTAACTACTTTTTCCTAGAATATAATAAGTTGTTTAATGGCATAAATTATTTCTACTCTTTTTTTAATTCCCAGATGGACTTGAAATAGAATCTGGTACCTACTTGTGAGTTATAGATAGAGTGGAATGAGCTTTGAAATCAGGCCGATTTGAATTTAAATTCTGTTTCTGCTACTTTGTGTAAGTTACTTAGCTGACACTCAATTTCCTCAACTGGAAACAAAACGTACACCTACCTTGCAAGGAGGGAATTCATAAAAATTAAATGATGTAAGATATATAAAGTGTTTGGAACAAAATAGGTATTACATTGAATGATAGTTATTATTGGTTTAGAAACAAACTAATATTTTTTATGGAATTGAAGTAGCCAGTGGGAAACCAAATAGTTAACATGGGATTGGAAGGTATAATTGGACACAGCTAACCTATGTGATAGACATGAATTTGAGAAATCACTGGAGATAAATTTTATATATATATATATATATATATATATATATATATATAAAATCTCAAGTTTTCTACTCTTGTTAAATGTTGGGGGAAGGATTTCATTGTAATTTCCCAGCGTCAGTCACTTGAGATGGACAAGGCTTGATTGTTCATTGCATTCTGTCTGGTTGTGGCCATTTATTCTCATATTTTTTTCGGTGTCACATATGAGGAGTTCGAATCTGGTATTACTTTTGATTTATTATATGATATCATTTGGGTTTGACAATAAACTATCTGATTAGAACAGTTAGATGTTAGGGAATAGCTGGGGAAACGGGAAAAGTCCCTATTGTATTTTGGTTTATGGACCTGTAAGTTCATAGTTCTGATATAGTAGTTCTACCAAATCTTGACGGGCTGCATATCCATACCACTAGTGTTATCCAAAACATTTTTGCTTTCCTAAGAGTGTAGTTTGATACTATTAGGAAGGAATTTTTAGCATCCTTCCTGTGTAGCTGAAAACCTATTGCAATAAAAATAATGTTCAATAGTATTATTCCATTGGTAGCACATAACTATTCATATTTACACTGATTCTCTTCAAATGCCTAACCGCCTATTAGGTTCAGATTTTTTCCATGTTAATTTTTATTTAGTATTTTTATTCCTGAAAGCAAACAGAACAAACCATATATTATCACTGCATGTTTTTTTTCCAGAAGCTAGTGAGCACTTTAGAATCTATAACAATGAAATAATGTGGAGGTAAATTACCATAATATGCAATGGGATTTCATATCCTAACAATCTTCTCTAGACTGCTATTGAATCACACCCATGTGCAAATTATCTGTGTACTATGATGTCAGAAACATAAATTAGCTCCTGCCATATTAGGAACAGGACATTTTTCTGATATATTACACATTCTGTTGCTTCTAATATTTATGAGTATATAGAAATAGTAAGTTCTCTTATGCACAATGAGTGACCTTCTTAGACTAATAATTGATTCGTTGAATGTTGAGTCCCAGTGGGCAGAATGTAGAAAGAATAACACACATATGTGTATACACTTTTTTATTTTAATAGTAATAGAGGAGGACTTGGGGTATTGTAATGATATTATATTTATTAACTGACCTTATGTGATTATAAGTAAATTTAGCTTTACAAAATTATGAAGGAGGTTGTCTGAGAGGCACCACAAATTCACTGTGCCCCAAATTTAGTGATCTCCTCATCCCGGATCCTCCTGTCTTTCCTGTCTGACTCTGTGGGCATGCACTTCTACTCTGTCGCTCAGTCAAGAAATCTCCTTAAGGCTGGGCTCATACCTTTTTTGTCTTTGTGTCCCTGTAGCCTAGCACAGTGGCTGATAGGCAATATACAATCAGTAAATAGAGAAAATGGAAGCAATTAGAAGAGCCATTCTGTAAACTTCCACCCTGTGTCTACCAACTCACATAAATCTATGCTCTATATTTTTTCCTTCTTACTGTAGAAACTATTTCTGCTTATTGGAGGTTAACCTTTCCACTTGCACATTAGATCCCATTTTTTTCCTCACATGCTCAAAGATATCATTTCAGCAATTACCCCCTCTACTTTATTAGTATTATCATCATCATCATCATTATTATTATAATTCTGGACTGTATCATTTCTATCAGGATATTGGTTATTTCTCCTATCTTTAAAAAATTTCAGTTTCCCTATCAGCTACTACTTCCTTTAATCTCTCCCTTTTACAGAAAAAAAACCACAATCATATTGAAAGAGTTGTCTGCCTATGGTTTCTTTCTCCCTGGAGTCCATTCAGTCAGGCTTTCATGAATCATACCCCTCCTCCAATCGCTCTTCTCATGGTCGTTAATGACCTATAGGTTGCTAAAGTGCAGTTCTCATCTTATATTCTAGTAGCAGGATTTGACCCATTTGGACTATTCCCATTCCTTCCTCTTTGATGTATTAGTTTTCTTGGTTTCAAAGATGCATACTGACTCCCCAATTTTCTTTCTCTCTTAGTGGCCACTTATTTACATTTATTTGTGCTGCCTCATTTCTTTACCTTCTAAACACTGGGATGTTTCAGTTCTTGCACATTTTCTCTTCTTTGTATACAGTTACTCCTTTTGACTATTTCATTTGATCACTTGTCTGTAAATATCATTTACACTCTGATGTATATCTCCAGCACAGAACTCTCTCTTGTACTCTCCACTCATGTTTTTATCAAGGCTGAGCCCAGATGAACCACTGGCCAGCCCACAAAATTTGAGGAAATAATAAAAATGCTGATGTTTTAAGCCACAAAGTTTTGTTGTGGTTTGTTTTGCAGCTGTGGATACACTAATGTAAGCACTGACTTCATCATCCTGAAAGCAAGTATGATGTATGAAAACCCTGATTTTCAAATGTTTTAAATTATTTGCAGAATGTATCTATAGATTCCAATCTTACCAGCGAATACAGATGCTAGTTGATTCATGAAAATAGAAATTATTTATTCTTTTTCCCCCTAAAAGAATTCATGATCCATAATACATAGTAATAAAAAATCAAAATAACAACTATGTTGTCTCTACGCAGACAGAGTTACTCTAGTTAGTCCAACACTACAATTCATGAATAAAGTGGAATCTAATTTTATGAATCACTCAATAAGTTCAGTTTTCGCTAATTTAACAAAAGTTTCTGTGTTTTCTAATATAGTAAACATAGTGAATTGAATACATGTTCTTTTTTGTTGTTGTTGATTTTTTTCCTCTCATGAATCTGGGCCATTATGATCATTATGATGTGAATTAGTTGCATATAGGTAAAATTATATTTCATAATAAACATTGAATGTACTTAAGTAAATAATTTTAATTTACTCATTGCCCTTCCTTGTTAATCTCATGCATTGTGTACTAAATTCAGAGAAAGGCTTATACTAACACATTCACAGTTTTTTATGAGAGTATATGGAAAGCTTTTAAAATTATACTTTAATATAAAAGACTATATGGTTTCATATTTGAAGGAGTCTTGTGAGAAGTTGTAAGTAAATTGCCAAATTTTAAGTGTTAATTAAAAAAAATCCCAGCTATATAAAGCTTCTGAACACATACTATTTTTAGAGATTAGCAACACATCTTAATTGAAGAGCAGTCCAAAGGTGCAATTTTCTAGAAAGAATTTAAACCACACATCTTATAATAGCACGTTGCTTTAACTTCTTTTTAATAGTAGTACTTATTGTTCCCTAAAAGCAACATTAAAGCAAATACAAAATTGGAAATATTAATTATCAAATCTTTTAGTTGACATGAGATTGTAAAAACTGGGTTAATTAAGATAGTACAATTATTGATACCTGGTTGATAATAATTATTATAATTATAGCAATTGTTCATATTTGCAAAATACTATATGAGTAGTCTCATTTTTCAAAGGTTTGTCAGATTCATTGTCTCATTTTTTTGTCAATGACACTTTGAGGCAAATGTTAGATTATCATCATCACCATTATTCTCACCTCCATTTTAGACATGAGGAAACTGCAGTTCAGAGAAGTTGAGTGAATTTTTCAAGGTCACATAGCTGGTGAGTAGCACACCTGGGAATAGGATTCCAGATTCTTACAAAGCTCTGTTTATTGGGGTGACAATTGTTAGTAAAGTTACATAGGGTTTGATAGATCGGCTGGTAAAGGAACATGCGTGGCCAGGCAAGTTAAGGAAACTTAAGAAAGTCTATTTTAACTCCCTAACTCATTTTATGAGGCCAACATTACCCTGATACCAAAAATATAGTAGGGATAACACATAAAAAGAAAATTACAGACCAATATCTTTGATGAATACAGATGCAAAAATCCTAAACAAAATTCTAGCAAATCGAATGAAACAATGCATTAAAAAGATTATATATCAAGACCAAGTGGGGTTCATCCCAGGGACACAAGGATGGTTCAACATACACAAATCAATCAATGTGATACACCACATAAACAAAATAAAGGACAAAAATCATATGATTATATCAATAGATGTAGAAAAAGCATTTGACAAGATACAACATCCATTTATGATTAAAACAGTTAATAAAATAGATATAGAAGGAAAATACCTTAGCATAATAGAGGCCGTATGTTACAAACCCTCAGATAATATCATAATTAATGGTGAAAAACTGAAGCCCTTTGCTCTACATTCAGGAACATGACAGGGCTGTCCCCTATCACCTCTGCTTTTCAACATAGTATTGGAAATCTTAGCCAGAGCAATCAGGCAAGAGAAAGAAATAAAAGGCATCCAAATTGGGAATGAAGAAGTTAAATTGTCACTTTTGGCAGATGACATGATGCTATATATAGAAAACCCTAAAGACTCCACCAAAAAGCTATTAGAAGCAATAAACGAATACAGCAAAATTGCTGGCTACAAAATCAATGTACAAAAGTCCATTGCATTCCTATATACTAACAATGAAATCTTAGAAAAAGAAATAATAAAAAAAAACAATCCCTTTTGCAATTGCAGCAAAAAGAATAAAATACCTAAGACTGAACTTAACCAAGCATGTGAAAGACTTATGTACTGAAAACTACAAGACATTTTTAAAAGAAATTGAAGAAGACACACAAAAAATTGGAAAGACATTCCATGTTCATGGATTGGAAGAATCAACATAGTTAAAATGGCCATATTACTCAAAGCAATATACAGATTTAATGCAATCCCCATCAAAATCCCAATGGCATTTTTTTTCCAGTTATGTAATTATCTTTATTTCAATTTAACAGATCAGCAATAATTAAGCTTCCTTTAAGGAGTGTCCTTCATTAACATTCAATGTTAATGAAATGTTTTCAAACAAAAAGAGGAACACGTATTTATTATCTTCCTCAGCATTTAGCCAAGGTAAATATTATTCTTCAAAACACAGTTCATAATATTTAAGCAGATTTTCATTTTTGATGTTAAATAAATTGTAATGTAGTAGAATTATCATCTTTTCAGTTCTTTTTTTATTAGTTTTATGTGTACAAAACACTGTAATAGACATTTATCATTTATATCCCTGACAAAGAGATAACCCTCCTCCCCCCATCCACTACCCCTCTGACATTGCATACAGCTGTTACATTTCCACTGTCTCTTTTCCTGTGCTGTACTCCACTTCTTGTGAATATATATAAAATTATATACAAAAATATATAAAATTATATAAATATATTTATGTAAAATATATAAATATAAAATATATATAAAATTATAGTTGACATTCATTATTATTCAGCTTCAGCTTCAAGTGCACAGCACAGTGATCAGGCATCTACAGCATCCCTGAAGTGGTCTCCCTAATAAGACAAGCGTCCATCAGATACCACACAAAATCTTTACAACATTCCAATGGCATTTTTTAAAGAAATAGAACAAAAAATCATCATATTTGTATGGAACCACAAAAGCCCCCATATAGCCAAAGCAATCCTAAGAAAAAGAACAATGCTGGAGGTATCACACTCGCTGACTTCAGCTTGTACTACGGGGCAACAATAATCAAAACAGCATGGTATTGGCAGACAAACAGACCAGTAGAATAGAATTGAGAATGCAGAAATAAACCCACATAAATATGGACAGATAATTTTTGACAAAGAAGCCAAAAGCATACAACGGAATAAAGACAGCCTCTTCAATAAATGGTGCTTGGAGAATTGGAAAGCCACATACAAAAGAATGAAATCAGACTGCTATCTGTCACCATGTACCAAAATTAACTCAAAATGAATCAAAGACCTAAACATAAGACCTGAAACAATAACCTGCATAGAAGAAAACATAGGTACTAAACTTATGGACCTTGGGTTTAAAGAGCATTTTATGAATTTGAATCCAAAGGCAAGGGAAGTAAAAGCTAAAATAAATGAATGGGACTATATCAAACTAAAAAGCTTCTGCACAGCAAAAGAAAACATTGACAAAATAAAGAGGCAACCAAACAAATGGGAGATTTTTGCAAACAAAAATCGCCTGATAAAGGGCTAATGTCCAAAATATATAAGGAATTCATACAACTCAACAAAAAAAGCAAGCAATCCAATTAAAAAATGGGCAGAGGACCTGAAGAAACATTTCTCCAAAGAGGACATACAAATGGCCAATAGACATATAAAAAATTGCTCAACATCACTAATCATCAGAGAAATGCAAATAAAAACCACAATGAGATAGCACCTCACCCCAGTTAGAATAACTATCATCGACAAGACAAATAGTAGCAAGTGTTGGAGAGGCTGTGGAGAAAAAGGAACCCTCATACATTGTTGGTGGGAATGCAGATTGATGGCAGCTGCTATGGATGACAGTATGGAGGTTCCTCAAAACATTATGAATAGAATTACCATATGACCCAGCAATCCCTCTCCTGGGTATCCACCCAGAAAATCTGAAAAGAATTATCCATGAAGATATATGTGCTCCAATGTTCATTGCAGCTTTATTTACGGTGGCCAAGACATGGAAACAACCAAAGTGTCCTTCGATAGATAGTTGGATAAAGAAGTTGTGGTATATATACACAATGGAATAGTATTCTGCCATAAATGAAGATGAAATAGTGCCATTTGTGACATCATGGATGGATCTTGAGATTATAATGTTAAGCGAAATAAGTCAGACAGAAAAAGTAGAGAACCATATGATTTCACTGATACGTGGTATATAAAACTGAAAACAACAAAAGGACAAGACAAACAAATGAAGAAACAAAAACTCATAGACACAGACAATAGTTTAGTGGTTACCAGAGGGTAAGGGGGAGGTGGTAGATAAGGGTAAAGGTGGTGATTTCCATCAAATATGTGGTGATGGAAAGAGAAATGACTCTAGGTGGTGAACACACAATGTGATATATAGATGATGCATTACAGAATTGTACACCTGAAATCTATGTAACTTTACTAATAATTGTCACTCCAATAAACTTTATAAAAAAACAAGAAAGTCTGTTTTATTAAGAGAAAATCTATCGGACTAAGCAAAGATGGCTACAGCCCTGTCTGAGTCTAAAGGAGACTACAGCCCCGAGGGAGGGGGTGAGGAGGGTTATTATATAGGGGCAGTGCTGACAGGGTAGCATTGTTTGAACAGAAAATGCCTGCAAGCCAGTAGCTGTTTTGTGGCATTTTCTTTATCGCAAGTTTGGCTCTGTCTGCAGGTGCAGACCAACAGACATTTTGGGTTTTTTTGCAGACATGGCTCTATCTGTAAGTCAAGGTCTCTGAGACCTAACATTGAGAGACCTAACAGGGTTCAGGTGTACATTCTATAATACATCATCTATATATCACATTGTGTGTTCTACCCGGAGTCAGTTCTCCCCAATAAACTTTAATTTAAAAAATAAAGCACAAAAAAGCTGTTTAATTAATAGTAGTAAACACTCTACATACATTTGTTAAGTGTCACAGAAATTAAAATACCGAAAATTCCTTTGAAGAGGAATGGAGAATATTTTTTAGACTTCAATATTCCAGGTGATAGGTTAGTAGTCCTTCCTGAAATAATAGAGGTAAAAGTGGAGAGAGCACCGAGTTCATAGTCGGAGGCCCTGGGTTCAAGTGTTCAAGTTTCAACTCTGTTATTTAATTAGGTTTGTGATCTTTGGCAAGTCATTTATTCTCTACTACTTAGTCACCTTATTTAAAAAATACGAACCACATGTTTTTTAGGATCAAAAAGAAGAGAAAGAATGAACATTTTTTGAGCAGGAATTGTAGGGAAGCATTGTCCTAGAAGATTTATATCTAATATTTTATTAAAAAGTTATCTTATGAGGTTCTTTAGAAATTGTAAAATACCCTAAAATGCTATCTATCTATCTATCTATCTATCTATCTATCTATCTATCTATCTATCTATCTATCTATTAGGTTGGTGCAAAAGTAATTGCAATTTAAAAGGTTAAAAATAATTGCAAAAACTGCAATTACTTTTGCACCAACCTAATATGTATGTATGTATGTATGTATCTATCTATCTATCTACCTATTTATCTTTTCATTCAGTTATGAATGAAAAATTTTTTGTTCTTTTTCCTCAGGGCTTAGCTAGGGCAATGAGTATATGACAAATTCAATCAATAAAAGTATCGATAGCTGATGATCTAATGTGCTATCCTTCACTGGGATATTTTCACTCTGAAAGAGAATCTCTAAAGATACGTAGCTTTATTTCCAGAAGAATGACTCTGTAATGGAAGTATTTCAAACACTGCAACAAGCCACTCGAAGACACATTTTTGGACAATGCTTGCTCTATGATGTCTTTCACACCATTCTTTTAAGGAAACTGCCTGTTACACACAAATATGTCCTGCTTTGCTTAGTATAGGGAGGTATACTAGTAACGTGTTAACTAGGTTACTTCTCTGGACAATTTTTAGGAACACAACTGAGAACAGAAAAGGAACTAGTAAAGAATCTTAATGTATACAATAGATAGCATAATGCTCATGCACTTTTCTCATATGTGTAATAAAATCCTCAGAAGCATTATTGACTTATGTTAGACATAGCTCTAACAACTCTAATTGTCTAGTTTCTCACTCCCTGTATTAGTTATTTATTTCTGGAAAACAATGTTATCACTAACTTAGTGCTTAAAACAACACACATTTTTTATCATAGTTTCTTTGGATTAAGAGTCTGGGCATGGCTTACCTGAGTCTTCTGTTGAGGCTGCAATCAAGGTGTGGGCCAGGGCTGCAACGTTATCTAAGACCTTGACTGGAGAAGGTTCAACTTCCAAGGTCATTCAAGTGCAGCATTCATTCCCTTGTTATAGGAATGAGTGTTTCATTTTTATTCTCGTTTTTGAGTGGAGTCTATCCTCAGCTCCCACAGACTATCCACAGTTCCTTGTCATGTGGAACTCCCACCATGGCTGATTTCTTTCTTAAAGCAGCAAGGGAGACAGAGACATATGGGTGTTGCAATCTTCTGTCACATAATTATGTAATCAGTTACCTGTAATCACATACATCTTGCCACTTTTGCCATATTTTATTTATTAGAAGCGAGTACGGGTGTCATCCATACTCAGGGGGAAGGGATCCAAATGGTGTGAACACCAGAGGTTGGGCATTATGGGGGCTGCCTTAAGAATCTGTTTGTTACACACCTAAAGAGGTCAGAGCAAGTTGAAATAAGTTAATGCTATTTAATGGCAGGTATTGTGGAACTGACACGGTTATGCTGCGTATTGTTAACTGCCTCCCCTCTCTGCTCCCACCCTCCATCTTCTTTTTCTTGCCTACCTCCCAACTTGTACATATATAGAGAGACTTCTAAGCCAATGATGGGAGGTGTCATTTTATTTTCTGTGTCCCTCTGGGCCACCATATTAATTCTTTAGCAAGTACGTGGACATTGTCATAAGTACTAGAAACTCAAGGAAATAATGTATGCTGATCACGACTTGCTTGGAGCAGATTTACAATGACTAAGCAGTTCAGAGTTCTTTACATTTCATATGTCCTGTGACCATTTTGAGCACTTGTCTGACCTATTCATTGTATCTTGATGATGCCATCTCTTTTACTGCATAATACCTTTGCACTTGTCCTTTCATTCTAGAATTTGTCTTCCTTCCTTTCTCCCTTCTGTTACTTTCTTTTCCCACCCTTCCTTCCTATAAACAGCCATTAAACATTTTATAAGTCTTGTAAATCGCAAACATCAGTCATTTGTAGCATAAAACTTTCTTGAATCCCCTCAGTCTACCAACCAATTCTGGCAGGAGAATTGATCACACCTACTGCATAATCACAGCCTGACAACAGGAGCAACAATAGTAGTTATGGGTTTAGTATGTGCTGGTTGCTGTACATATGTTATCCCAGATAATCTTCTTCAAGTTAACTATTATTTCTATTTTATAGATGAGGGAAACTCATGCTCAAAGAGGAACTATAACTCGCCTAATAGCATATATTTTTCTGTGGTAGAAAAGATAGGATTGAAATCAGTCTGATTCCTAAGCCTATGCTTTTTGTAATACAAAAAAATTGCCTCTCAGTATTTTACATATTTCTCATTTCATTCTTCTTTTGTTCTATGTTCATATGCATGTCTCCCTTGTTATATTACAGATTCCTTAAAGATAAAAATATCATATCTGTTTTTATACCTGCCTCTTCCTCTACCTCCTCATGCTTAGCAGTGTCTCCATATAGTTGAACTGCAGTAAGACATGCTGCAAAGAAATGAAAGATGTTATGGTATTCTTTAAGGAAACTAAGACTATATTCTATGTAAATATAATGTATTCCCACACATTCATTTGAAAATATTTATTGTATATGTAGTATGTGCTCCCCATTATTCTAGCATAAGTTTGTGTTTGAGGTCGTGAGTCAGACAGACTTTGGTTTAACTACTACCTCTGACACTTATTTGTATGATCTTGGGCATGTTACTTATCCCCTTGGAGCTATTTTTGTTTCAGCTTTATAAGGGTAATATAAAATATAACCTCTAGGGAATGAAATTAGGTAATGTGTGTAAAGGACTTTTCCTACTGTTTTGCGTGTTGTATTCTTGCTAAATGTTAGTTTCTTTGACAATATCTTTCTTGCTCATCACCAATTCCCTAGTAAAAAGATAATAGAAATGACTCTGAAGACTGAGTGACTTTATTTCCCACTATATTTATTGTGGTTATATGTTATCTTCATATATGATTTTCCATATGTACAGACTGGTGAGTCAAGAATTGTCCCAAAATGAATTTTTGTGTGCATCTGGCCTTGGTGCTAAAATTACTTGTCTTTCCAGACAAGAGTATTCATAGAGCCCTGTACTATACTCATAGGCATAAGTTAAGTGTATCAGGAAGATATTGTTGACTTCAGGCTTAGGATTTCTTTGACATGATGTCAACTATTGTAATTCAAATCTGAGATTTGTGTATTTTTGAAAGTCTCCAAAAACTCAGTCTGTGGATTTTTCTATTTGATTCACAACTTTGGTTTCTAAAGCTTCTGATCACGTTTTATTTTCCCATAGTGAAGAAGAGCTAATTATTACAGTGACAAAGGAAGTCATATATTTTAAAGCTCTCTGTGTGGCCAAAGGGTGCTTTTAATGAAAATTAACTTTACTGAGACATTTGCAATGCACATGCACCACTGCTATAGTAATTCATTTAATACCTTTTCTGAGACCCAAATTCATTGTTTCATAGTACCATTATTATCTTTTTTTCACCTTAGGCTAGTGGAGAGTGGTTGAGAATTGTCTATTTTCAGAACTATTTTTTGACACTTACTTTCCTTGCTGCCAAAGTAAAGATAAGTTGCTATGATTTTGAAGGATTAATATGAATTATTTTATCTGCAACCAAATATTTAAGTATCTGTTGACATTTTCAGTGGGAGATTAACATTTAATTTACAAAAAGGCTGGAAATCTTTGAAATAAAATAAAATGCTTTCTGAATTTGTAAAATGAAATAACAAATATTTAGTGCAAAGATCTTTGAATGTAATATTGTAATTCTCATATAAAAAGTTCTTTTGTTGCATTCAAAATGCTAATATTGAATTATTAGTCTACCCCACATAAAGGAGGTAATCAGAACTTAAAAGAACTTAACCATTAAGTATATTAATCAGCAGATGTATAGATGCCTTATAGAGAAGCATTTGGCATGCAGATTCATTCTTCAACAAGCTAGATAATGAAATAAGAAAAATGACATGTTTTATGTGTAAAAATAAACTCATAAGCTTAAGATTTTAAATTACATTAAAGACGTGTACAATTAGAGAAATTTAAATGGATGTATTAGTGGTAATTATTTGACAATGAATAATTTTATATTACTGTGAAAAGTATCAAGGTAACTAATATGACTACTATCATTGTTTACTTTTGTTAAGCACTTACCATGTGCCAAGCGTTGTTTTTGGTGTTTTATATTGTTTAACTCATTAGATCTTTAAAACAGCTCTTTTTGGCAGTTTTGTTATTTTTATTTATAAAGATGAAGAGGAAAATAACATTTTCTCTTCATAGCATATTGTAAGTACAACCAAATGTCCATTGTCTATTTCCTAATTACTTAATTTGGTCATACATCAAATTCCATTCTTTTTTGGCAAATGAGTTTTTGTCATTTTATTGATCAAGAGCAACTCCAGGAGTGGAAAGGGACAGGAATTTTTTAAAAACATAATTAAATGTACGCTTACCGTTTTACCTCTTGATAATGACTCGTAATATAACCAGTATAATCTTTTAATTATAGTAGGTACAATTACAATCTTGGCTTCTAAAAATCATTGATCTTTTGAGGTTCAGGAAAACTTTAAGTAACATCAGAAGAAGAGAACTGAATGAAAGTTAAGGTATATCACAATTCTATCATCGTTTTGTTCAACTTTAATGGTAAACTAATTTAGGAACTTTCTTTCCCAAAGCTCAAAATATAATAAGGGCATAACACAAGACCAAGCCATATATTTTAATTTTTAAAAGTCACTTTTAAGTATTAAAATAGTACCATACACTCATTATTATAAAAAAAGTGTGAAAGATACAGTAAAGCGAATAAGATAATCTGTAATTAAAAAATCATAAAAAAATCATAATTTTATGATGATTAGAAATAAATTCTGTTAACCTGTGCATTTCCTTTCGATTTCTAGAAAAGCTCAGAAACACAATTTTAAAAAATGTGGTTGAGATTATTTATAAAGTGAAAATTTTTTTGTGCTTTTCACTTCCCATTATACTGTAAGCATTTTCTTAAGTCATTAAATGTTTAAAAAGTAATTTAAATAACCCATATTACAGAATATTATGCAGTGGTTGGAATTATTTAGTGGTTTCCCTATTGTTGAACATTTAATAGCTAATATCGCTGTTAAGAATAATACTGCACTTAACATTGTTGTACATAAATTTTTGTCTTTATTTTTCCTCATTTTCTGAGGATACTGTACTTAGAAGTGAAATTACAATTTCAAAGGATCTGAATCTTTTTCTGAAGCCCTTAAAGTCTACTGCTAATTGTTTTTCAGAAAGATCGTACCAATTTGAGCTACTACAAACAGTGTGGGAAAGTCATTAATACTCACTAGTACTGAGAACAATCACTGCTGGAATCTGTCCTATCCTGATAGGCAAAAAATGGCCTTTCATTGTTTTAATTTGGATTTCTTTGATCATTGGTAAATTTGAACTTATTTTATATATTTATGAACATTTGCTTTTCTACTTCTGTCAGTTGTCTGTTCATGTCATTTTTCCGTTGGAGTTTTAGCATTTTTCTAGTGGTGCATCTGAGCTCTTTCTGGATTAAGAATATGAAGCCTCAGTTATCTTTGTGGCCAGTTTATTTTTTAGCTTGATATATCTTATGGTCATGTTTTTGACATAAAAGTAATTACATATTTTTATGTAATCAAATATATTGATGATGCTTTTTGTATTTCCTATCATTGTATTTGTGTTTAATCCTCCTAAATTCTCCCAAATCAGAAAAGTATATACCTAATTTTGTTCTGGGCTTTTTATGGTTTTGTTCCATAGGTGTAATTCTTTAATTGTTATCAAAATTATGTAAGTGTATGTTGTAAACTGCGGTTCTAACTTAAATTTTTCTGAATAGCTATTTTCATCACTTATTGAATAATCTATTCTGTTTTTTGTGATGCTTCTTTTATTATATCACATACACGCATGCACGCGCGCACACACACACACACACACACACACCTATATATGCTCTATGGTGTGCAAAATTTTGGCCTTAGACCTCCTAATTAGAATAATCTAGGTTTCTTATTAAAACACATATTTCTGGGCCCCAAATATGGGTTACTAAATTAGAAACTCTGTAGATGTACTTCAGGCATATATATATATATATATATATATATGTAGTACGTCACTCATTTTTCCTCCTTTTCTTGAAATTTTACACCCCTCTCATTTTGCTTTATAAATTTTTGAGTTACTTTATTTAAAAAACGCCATTGAGGTTCTGGTGGGAGTTACATTAATTTGTGAAGTAACAGCAACTTTGTAATAGTCATCTTATCTAGGTACATGATGTAAGAGGTGTGACAATTAAGTTCACGAACTTGTTGCACCAATGTTGCTAACCCTTTTTTGATATCAGAGGGGTTATTCATTGTGAATTTGTACCAACTGGACAAACATTTAACCAAGTTTGCTATCTGGAAGTGCTGAAAAAGGCTGTGAAAAAGTTAGACGATGTAAACTTTTCGCCAACAATTCATGGCTCTTGCATCGTGACAATGCACCAGCTCACAGGGCACTGTCTGTGAGGGAGTTTTTAGCCAGTAAACAAATAACTGTATTGGAACACCCTCCCTACTCACCTGATCTGGCCCCCAATGACTTCTTTCTTTACAAGAAGATAAAGGAAATATAGAAAGGAAGACATTTTGATGACATTCAGGACATCAAGGTTAATACAACGACAGCTCTGATGGCCATTCCAGAAAGAGTTCCAAAATTGCTTTGAAGGGTAGACTAGGCACTGGTGTCAGTACATAGCTTCCCAAGAAGAGTACTTCGAAGGTGACCGTAGTGATATTCAGCAATGAGTTATGTAGCACTTTTTCTATTAAAGGATGAGTTCGAAATTAACTGTCATACCTCATATCTTGCCATTTGTTAATGTCTTCCTTTTTGTTTTTCAGGAAAACTTAAAGGATTTAAATGAAAATTCTCATTTACTGTAGGATGACACATCTGTCTTTTAAAAGAAATCTCAGCTTAATGCTTATGTTTGGGACAATGTATATGACTGCCTAATATTTACTATTCCATGAAAGTGTCATTTCAATTTTTCTTTATCCCGGTGTTTTTCTTTTTTTCTCAATGTGTTTATCATATTTTACCTCTTTACATTTTCATATTTTTATATAAAATCTCAAGAGCAGAGATTTTGTTTTATTATTTTCTGAATTCATTTAATTTACCTTTCAACATCTAGTGTAATCTCTAACACAACAAGTATCTAGCAAATATTTGGTGAATTATATTAAATTCCCAGTACCAATTTGGACCTCAAAATGAAATAGCCATGAGTAAATTAATATTGTCTGGGACAATAGAAGATACTCTACAGTGAAGTCCGTACATATACCCTTTCATTCAGCATTTATTTCACCAAATATTTACTGAATGTCTATTATGAGTCATGTATTATGCTAGGAGCATGAGGATACAGACATAAATAAGATAATATCATCAAGATTTTTACTGGGCATTGAGGAGAGACAAATCTGTAAGTGAATAATTGAAATCCAAACTGTTAAAACACAGATGAGTAAAAGTGCTATGAGAGTGTTCCTCAAACTGGTGACAGTTAATTTGTAGTATTCTGAAGTAGAAACTTTAGCATTTTCTTGGTAAAGATTGGAATCTAGCTCTCTTAATACCATCTGCTGTGTAACCTTGAGCAAGTTACTACCTCTGTGAAAATCATTTTCTTATGTAAAATAGAGAAAATCATATTTGCAGATGTGATACAAATTTTAAGTAAATTACATATGTAAATTAAAGTGCCTTGTACAAAACTAATTTTCTCCTATTCTTGTTTGTAGGAAGACCTTGAAATGTGGATAATTGAACTTAAATAAGTTTCAATTTTTGTTCCATGGGAGAAATTTATAAATAAGAGTACCCTTACGTTAAATTGTTTTTATAATGAGTTGGGAAAATATTGACAATATTTTTAATTTAGTGGTGATGATTCTTCTCTTACTTGCAGAGTGCCTGTGTTCTGAAGGAGCAAAGTGTTTCAAACACTGTTATACTGTTTCCACTTTCTTTCTTCCCAGTTTTTCTTCATTTAATTCCAAGCTGTTTTTCACTCTCACCACTCCTCTGAGACTATTCTTGTCAAAATCATCACTGACCACTGTGTGGCTAAATTTACACTTTTGTCTTCATAGTAATTGATCTCAGTAGCTTTCAACATCATTGACTCTTCTCTCCTTGAACCAGTCATCTTCTGTGATAACTCATTGTCCTGTTTTTTCTTCAATCACCCAGGCTACCCCTTGTATGTCTCTTTTATTGGATCCTTTTCCTCTATTCAAGTCATAAGAGTTAAGAGTTCCTTAGATCATGGTTCTGGGCCCTTTTCTCTTTTCTCTCTCCTTTTTTATTCTTTCTATTTAATGATTCCTAAATTTAAATTTCCTACTTGGACTTCCTCTCTTAACTAACTGCATGTTCAGTTGTGTGATTGACATCTTCACTTAGATTCTCAGAGACATCTTAAAATAATAAGAGCTAAAACAGAATTCTCGATTTTCTCCCTTGAACCCACTTCCTCCTTTCTTTACAGTTTCTCAAGCCAGAAATATGGGAGTCAACTAGACCTCTCTCTCACTCACCCATGATATTCAGTCTTTCTGCAGTTTCCATTAATTTTACCTTCAAAGCATTTCAGCATTCTGTATGCTTCTCTCCAGTTCTATTACCACCTATTCCCGGCTCAGGAGGTATCACTTCTCTCAGACTACTCCAATGTATTTTGGGTTTAAGGAAGCAAGTGAGGACCTTGGTGTGCCTAAAGACTGAGAGGCGTGAGGGAGCATGGTCAGAGAAGCTGGGAACCATATAGTGTTAAATGATAGAGAGTGCCTTCTCTGCCAGGGTAATCTGTTTAGACTTAATCCTGTAGTTGATGCACATGACCTGTAGGCATTAAAGCCAGGAATTCTGAGAACTAGCTATGTGTCAGATAGTGTTCTAGGCTCTGTGGATATAGCTGTCATCAAAACAAAGTTTTTGCTTTCATAGACCTGATGTTTTCGTGTGTGTGGAGGGAGATAGTCTATAAACATATTAATAAATATATAATATAATGTACAATATATATTTTTAGTTCTTAAATACATATTTAAATATGCTATAAATATATGTGTTTATGTATTATATAGTTATTTATAACATATGTCATATATAACTATATATAATATATATTTAAATTTCAGGTGATAATGAGCGATCTGAATAAAAATAAGGGGATACAGAGTAATGGAGTTCCATTATTTGGTTCGATGATATTCATTCATGCAACAAATAATGATGGAGTGCCTTACCTTGTTCATGGATTTTACACATGCAGGATAATTTATTCTTAGTATAACCATGTGAAATGAGTCTTATTATGATCATCAAAAAATGAGAAATTTGAGTCCAGTAAGATTAAATTATTTGTTCAATTTAAGGAGACTATCAAGTACCTGATAATAGAGTTGTTTTATGCTTATACCTATTGAATTTGTACCATATTCCTCTTCCCCTTTTACCAGGAAAATTGACATTGAGGCAGGTTGGAAGTTCAGTGTATGTGGTGGGGTAAGGCTTGCATCTAGGAGACCAGTGATGAGAACATTTTAACAGTTCAGATGAAGTATGATAAAGACTTGGGGTAAGAAAGGAGGGAAACAAATACATTAAGGTCAAATATAATGGTTGCCAGTGAAGCTGTGTAAAACTACCTTTCTTTTTCCTTTTAGTGGTTTTTCTACTCATTCTATAAGTGATTTATAAGAATTAGGAGACCATACTATTCTGTTTCTTTTCCTCTTCACAAACTGCCATTTGTCTACCCTTGCAAGTTTAAATGCTTCTCTTGCATATGGTCTACGTTTTGCTCCTGCCTTAAACACATATAGTTTTATTTTTCCAGTAACCACCAATGATGGGTTGTCAATCTGTATAGTTGCTTGTTTTTACTATATTTTATTCTGTATCAAGAAACTGTGTTAATAGTTCTTTTTTATTAAAAATATAAATAAGCAGATTTTTTTCTATTATAAATCTATGAGTGCTATTGCTGGTGTATAAACATGGCTCCACTGAAGCCATTTTTTTTTTCTACTGAAGGAACCCTCTCAAACTATGCTGTTGCTATTTTAATATGTGATACCAGCATATTATAAAAAGGAAGACAAATGAAAATTACTCAGGAGAACATATCCATGATGCTATTGTGTATCTGTAAATTATATCTGTATTACTTGTAGTAATTTCATGAAGAGAAAATTTACTGTTATCCTTTTGCGTTGTACGTATTTACCAATTTATTTAATGCGTATTTATTGAGTACATTCTATGTTTCATACACAATGGTAGGCAAGGAGTATACATGAGTTAATGAAAAAATGTGGTTCCTACTTTTAAGGAACTAAAGTCTGGTGGGAGAAAGTAAGTCGACAAACATATAATATAATTGCATGATGTGAGAAGGGCTATGAAAGAAACAGAATTCAGTAATAGAAATTTTATGGAAGTTTTTAGTGTAGTTAGGAAAAACTGTGATGAGATAACCTTTAAAGTGAGATCTGGAAGATAAGGAGGCATCCATGAGAAGACAGGGATGGAGACAGCATGGAGAAAAGTCTTGATGCAGGAAAAGTTTGTTATAGGAACTGAAAAGAGGAGAGTGCATCAGGTGAAGGAGTGGCAAAAGATGAAAGTAGAAAGGTGGACAAGTCCTAGATAATGCGTTATAGGGCATAGTAAAGGCTCTGTGTTTCCTTGATGTTCATTGAAGAGATTTAGGTAGAGGACTGACGTGATTCGATTTCTGGGAAGTTTATTGTATGATGAAGGTGGAGATTTTATAATACATGAAATTGTAATAGGCTTTTAAAATTGAACTAAACTAGGACAAACGTTTTCTTTAATTTCACAGTAAACATTTAACATACATATGTGTACATATGCATATATTTATTATTGCACCTTTCCTTCTCTTCCCTTCCCTTCCCTTCCCTTCTGCTGCTCTAGGGCTAAGATATGCATCCTTCTTTAAGTTGTCAAAGTCTATTTACAGTCAATATTGTACCACTTTACACTTCACACTTCCTAAGTCATACTTTCTGCTTTTCACTTCACACTCAACACTTAATTCTTCACACTTTCCATTCCACGCTTCAAAACTTTGTGAATCTTACAATACTACAATTCTCTTTACCTGCCCTGTCCCCATCCTTTGCAAATTCTTGTTATTTATTTTATTTTTTTACATTATAAACCCCATTTTTACAACATTAATATTTTGGGTTCAGTTAGTTGGTTTTTAAGAAAATTATAAATTAAAAAAACACTTTAAAAATATATAACCACTTATCTATCATTTCTTCTTTTCTTCAGTCTTTCTTGTAGATCCAAGTTTACATCTGCCTTTTCTTCCTGTAGATCTGAGTTTCTACCAACCTGAAAAATATCCTTTATCATTTCTTATACTGCAAGTCTGCATCTTTTTGCACTGAATTCTCTCAGCTTTTGTTTATATGTAATTGTCTTTATTTCATTCTTGTTTTTGAAGGATATTTTCATTTGATAAAGAATTCTGGATAGACATGATTGTTTTTGTTTATTTTTTGTTTTAACACTAATGATATTCTATTGTCTTATACTCTTCATTGTTTCTGTTGAGAACTCAGCTGTTATTCCCTTGTATGCAGTAGTCTTTCTTCTGTGTGTGCTTTTAAGTATTCAAGCAATTTGACTATGATATGTCTAGATTGGACTTTTTTTTTTGCATGTGTATTTATCCTGCTTGGCATTAACTGAGCTTCTGTAAATTACTTTTCATCAAATTTGGAAAAATTTAAGGCTTACTTCTTCAAATATTGTTTCTGCCACATTGTCATTCATTTTTCTTTCCGGAACTGCTATTTCGTGTTATCTGCCCATTGATCCCTGAAGCTTTGCTGGTTTTTTTCAATTTTATTGCTCTCTGTTATTCATATCAGAAATTTTCTAATGACGTCTCTTTACTCTGTCATTTTTAATCTGGTGTTAAGCCCATTTAGTGAATTTTTTATTTCCAATATTGTAAATTTTAGTTCTGAATTTCCATTTGGTTCTTTTTATGGATTCCAGTTTTCTGTATAAGATTGTCTATTTATTCTGAAGATCATATTTTTCTTTAATTCTTTGAAGTGTTTTATTTTGTTATTTGAATGTATTTATAATATATTCTTTGTTTGCTAAAGCCAAAATCTAGGCCATCTCAGCATTGGTTTCTATTGACTGC
Source organism: Rhinolophus ferrumequinum (assembly GCF_004115265.2). Classification (NCBI taxonomy): domain Eukaryota; kingdom Metazoa; phylum Chordata; class Mammalia; order Chiroptera; family Rhinolophidae; genus Rhinolophus; species Rhinolophus ferrumequinum. Next base: position 35,544,559 of record NC_046292.1, on the reverse strand, counting down.
ATTCTTTTTCATGTCTCTGTCTAATTAGCAATGTTTTAATGTAAACTGCACATTGTGAATGATATATTGTAGGAACTCTTGGTTCTGTTTTCATCCTCTAAAGAGATGATTTTAGATCCACTATCAGTTCAAATACTGGTTAATCATCTTGAACTTACATGAATTTACTTGTATGCTCCGTAAGGACAGATCTATGGAAAGCCTAAATTGTTCCCCAGGCCCTTTTAACTTGGAACTTTTGCAAGAAAAAGTTAACTCAGCAATCATGAGTTTTTTTTAAACCTTGCATATTACCAAGTAGGGCCTGTTTTAGTGATTGACACTTGGCTGGCTCCTAGAGTGCTCTTGGACTATTCTGATAAGAATGTTTTGCATGCTTGGTGCTAGTACAGAATGCAGTACTAGCTGGTCTAGATAGTTTATGTGAAAATGTAATCTGCTTTCCTTCTGGGAGTCTGGAGCTTCAGTGACTAACCACCCCCCAAAATCCTGGGCTCTTAGGCTCACACGTGCTTCCTTGACAAAACTTCCCATATGTTGTGATAATTCATTGGTGGAAGAATTAAATGTGTTCTGTGACATCACTGGCAGAGTACTTTTGGAAGCCTGTGTTTGGTTTCCTCAAGACTTCACCCCATGTGCCTTTTTCCATTTGCTAATTTTGCCTTGTGTCTTTTCTGTGCAGTAAACTGTAACTGTGAGTTTAACCTCTGAGTCTCTGAGTGCTTCTAGTGAACCAGGAAACCTGGGGATGGTCTTGGGAATCCTGACAGAAGACTCAACCTTTAAACACTGTCTTTCCTTAGGTTTTTGTTTGGACTTGGTTTTAGTCTTTTTTAAGGTGATTCTATATTAGGTTATTCTTTGTGACGTTACATATACTCCTTTCCCTTTTTTACAGCTGGATACCATGGGTGTTAATGAAATGTTCAAAAGATTTCTATCCTCAGGCTGGATTGGACCTTTTCATCCCCTCTATTCTGCTATTACAGGATTTTAAGTAGAGTGTCAGTGAAATCTTGTATAGCACTAGAGAAACTGTAGAAACAAATCTACCTTTGAGAAGACTTCAGTTGAAAGCATAAAGGAAAGTGAAAAAAGTCTTATTGGAAACAGGAGGAAAGAGGATTCTTGTTATATAGTGATGGAACATTAGGCAACACTGTCATTATGGTTATGTGGAAAGTAGAAAATGCACTAAGTGAAACTGAGTGATATCGCTAAGGAAATTTCTAGGCAGAATGTTGAAGATGCCTGGTTTCTTCTTGCTGCTTATAGTAAAATGTGAGGAGAGAGAAACTAAAGAAAGGACTGTTAGACATGAAGGAGACAGGACTTGATGGTGTAAAAATTTCTCAGCCTTTCCAGGTGACAAATGATTCTAAAATGCATTTTTCCAGGTAAAGAGAAAATCCAGTGTATGCTCAGAAAAACTTTGTCCTGAGATGAAGCTGAGGATGTGACTGTAAAATCCTTTGTTGAGACCTAAGAGAGATCAAAGATCAGCCAGCACACTAAGTTAGACTAACGGCCCTCTAAAGATTTTAAGGATGTGCTTCATCAATCCTCTCAGTGGAAAAATAGGGCTTATAAGGTCAAAAATATTGTTACGCAGCAGAAACCCAAGGTAGAAAATGGTTTATTCCAGAGACCCATATGAGATGTGAGATAATAAATATTTGTTGTTTTAAGTTGCTAAGTTTTGAGTTAATTTATTGTGAAGCAATAGATAATACCTATAGGATATAATATTAAGTGAAAAAAGGTTGTCACACTTTATACATCTTAATTTCAATCATGTAAAAATTTGATTTATAGAAAAGAATATGAAGAAGGTACCCCTGATATTAACAAAGATTTTTTTCTGCATGGTGGACTTGGGGTATTTATTTATTTATTTATTTATTTATTTATATGCTGTACTTTTTATCAGAAAAATGTTTACCTATATTTTCTGGAATGTTTTGGAAAAATATCAATGAGATGGGAAAGGTTTATGTAATATTTTGCCTTCACATTTGACACTCTTCTTGAGATTGACTTATGAAATGTAATATGAAAAATGGTCTTTCTTTTTCTTAAGTTAAATTTATTGGGATGACGATGGTTAGTAAAATTACATAGGTTCAAATGTACATTTCTACGATACATGATTTATTTATCACATTGTGTGCTCACCACCCAGAGACAGTTCTCCATCATCATATACTTGACCCAAGGATGGTCTGTCTTTATTCCGATACATTTTTCATAATTTATATGGGTCTAGCCTGAGGAAATATGTTTCTTTCCTGGCATTTCCTATGTATTCTGTAATTATGCTTGTTGATTTTCAGTGATTCTGAGAGGTATGCTATGGCAATACTCGCTTTTGTGACATTTCTTTCTAACTTGTTTTTTGGCATTCTTCCTAATGGGAAACTACAGAGGGGGCTAAATTTGTGAGCAGGTAGTATACGGGATTATTAGGTTGGTGCAAAAGTAATTGCAGTTTTTGCAATTATTTTTAACCCTTTAAACCGCAATTACTTTTGCACCAACCTAATTAAAAAAAACACAACTTATAGATTTCAAAAGTTGTTAGCTGAAATTTAATTTGGGTTGAAGAATTTGTGGGATTAGAATTCCCATTTTATATAATCTCAGAGTATATCGGTATTACCTCCATGCTGAAACAGGATATTAATAGTCTAACTGGGTAATTAGTGGTATTCAGCAAAGTTTTGAATATAACAACAATAATATTGTAAGTGCTTTGATTTCTTGAATTTCTTCTATGTATCAGGAGCAATGCTAGATGCTTTACATATAGTCTTTCAAAACCTCTTACTGCAAATTATGTTTGTTTTTATTTTATGGATAAGAAAAATGAGGTCATAGTCATAATGCAAGTACTTGGCAAAGCAGGCAGTTAAACCTGGAACTAACTTAGGGGTCCCCCCCATTAGGGCCTAGAGTAGTTTAGCCCAATTCTGGAGTATAGAACTGGATTAGAGACGGTTCTTATCTTCCTTGCCCTAACATATGTGATCTGCCATAGGATGTTTTTTTCAGTTTTATGTCTGGATTGTCATTTTCTTGGAAAGGCCTTTTCTTTTAACAGCTTGATTGAGATATATTTCACATCCCTAAAATTCACTCATTTAAGTTGTACAGTTTAATGGTTTTTAGCATATTCGTGGATTACCATAATATAATTGTAAAACATTTACGTGATCCGCCCAAAGAAACCCTGTACCTGTTAACAGTCACTCTCCATTCTTCCCCACACCTCTAAGCCTTAGGCAGTTACTAATCTATTTTCCATTTCTGTGTATTCTTTATTGTGGATATTTTATATGAATGGATCCATACAATATGTGATCTTTTGTGACTGATTTCTTTCACTTAGTATATGTTTTCAAGCTTCATTTCGTGTTATAGTATGTATCAGTACTTTGTTCCTTTTTTCTCCAGCTTTATTATGGTGTGACTGATAATAAAAATTTACATATTTAAGGTGCACATATACATTGTGAAATAATTACACAATCAGGCTAATTAACATATCCATCACATAACATTGTTACCATTTTTTTCGTGTTTGGTGAGAACACCTGAGATCTACTTTCTTAGCAAATCTCAAGTACGAGGTGTGATCAAAACATACGGTAAATGTTTAAATAAAAAAAAGTCATTACAGTAAAAGACACATTGCCTTAATCCCCCTCAGAATACTCCTCCTCGCTTTGAACATACTTATTCCATCGTTCTTGCCACTGTATAAAGCAGTTCTGGAAGTCCTTTTTTGTGAGTATCTTCAGTTGTGCTGTCATGGCTGTCTTAATGTCCTGAATCGATTCAAAACATTTACCTTTCATGGTCACTTTGACTTTGGGGAAGAGCCAGAAGTCACATGGTGCCAGATCCAGTGGATAAGGTGGATGAGGACACACTGTAACGTTTTTATTTGACAGAAATTGCCGTATACCGGAAGTGATGTGTGACACGGAGCCTTTCCTTTGTGATCACGAAATATGATGAATGCTGTTGCCAAGTGCCATCCAACGGAAAGGCAGGGATCTTCAATATGGGAAGTGGCGCATTGAACCTTAGTAACAGTGTGTGGCAAGTTTCAAGTTGTTTGGTGCCGTCAGTCAGGTGTGAGCTACGGTTGAGAGAAGGTGTGTTTTAAAGTGTGCTGTAAATCATCCTCCATCATGACAAAATGCTTCTGTCACACATCGCTTCTGGTATAAGGCAATTTCTGTCAAACAAAAACATATGGCGTGTCCTCAGCCACCTTATTCACTGGATCTGGCACCATGAGACTTCTGGCTCTTCCCCGAATTCAAAATGATTCCGGACATTGAGGCAGCCACCACAACACAACTAAAGACACTCACGAAAGAGGACTTCCAGAACCGCTTCAGAAAGTGGCAAGAACGATGGGATAAGTGTGTTCGAAGCGAGGGGGAGTATTTTGAGGGGGATTAATGGCAATGTGTCTTTTACTGTAATGTTTTTTTTAATTGAAACATTCAGTGTACTGTTTGATCACACTTCGTATACAGCGCGCTGTTATTAACTATAGCGATCATGTTGTACAGTAGGTCTCCAGAAGTTATTTATCTTATAACTGCATCGTTTCTTTTATTGCCAAATAGTAGTCTTGTTTTAATTATCTGTTCATGAGTTGATGAATATTTGGGTTGTTTTTACTTTTACTATGGAGGTTTGTGTGCAAGTTTTTGTTTGAACAGTTTTTTCACTTCTCTGGGGTATATGCCTAGGAATGGAATTGCTGTGCACATGGTAACTCTATATGTAACATTTTGAGGAACTACCAAATAGTTTTCCAAAGCAGCTGCACCATTCTTCTTATTAAGGATTCTTCATAAGAGATATTGGTCTTTGGTTTTTCTTCTCTTGTGGTGTCTGGTTTTGGTATCAGAGTAGTTCTGGCCTAGAAGAATGAGTTGAGAAAAGATTTGTGAAGGATTGGCATTGTTTCTTCTTTACATGTTTTATAGAATTCACCAGTGAAATAATCTGGGAGTGGATTTTTCTTTGTGAGTAGTTTTAAAATAAGAATTCAATTAGACCTTTCAGGCCAATTTTGCCACTATAGGTGTATTCACATTTTATATTTCTTTTTGTGTTAGTTTTGATAGTTTATGTCTTTCTAGGAGTTTGTTCATTTCATCCTAGTTATCTAATTTTTAGGCATGTAGTTGTCCATAATTTGCTTTTATAATTCTTTTTATTTCTGTAGTGTTATTAGTGATGCCCCCTCTCTCATTCATGATTTTAGTAATTTGAGTCTTTGTTCTTTTATTCTTGGTCAAACTAAATATTTGTCTCTTTTGTTGATTTTTTAAAAAAATTTTTATGCATGTGTATTTATTTCTTTTTAAAATTGTATTTATTGGTGTGATAATGGTTAGTAAAATTACATAGCTTTCAAGTGTACAGTTCTGTCATACATCATCTGTATATCACATTGTTGATCTTGTCAATGAACCAGCTTTTGATTTTATAGATTTTTCTCTATTGTTTTTCTATTCTGTGTTTCATTCATTTCTACCCTAATCTTTATTATTTTCTTTCTTCTGCTTGATTTGGGTTAGTTTGTTCTTCTTCTGGTTTCTTAAGGTGAAGGTTTGTACACCTGAAATCTATGTAACTTTACTAACAATTGTCACCCCAATAAACTTTAATAAAAAAAATTATTGATTTGAGATATTTCTCTTTTAAAATAAAATAAGAGTTTATAGCTATCAATGTTGCTTTATGCACTGCTTTAGCTGTATTCTATACATCTAAGTAATTGAGTTTTTTCCATTCAACTCAAAGTATTTTCTAATTTCCTTTGTGATCTCTTCTTTGATTTGTTAGTTGTTTAATCTTCACGTATTTGTTAATTTCTCAAATATTCCTCAGTATTATTTTTAAATTCAATTCCATTGTCTCCAGATCACATATTTTATAATATTTCAAACTTCAAAAATTTATTGAGACTCTTCTATTATTGCCTAGCATAAGTTCTGTTCTGGAGAATGTTTTCTGTACACTTCAGAAAAATATGTATTCTCTTGTTGCTGGGAAGAGTTTTCTAGGGATGTTTTTCACATCTGCTTGCTTTATGGTAGTGTTTAGGTTTTATCTATCCTTAGTTTTCTTTAATTGTTCTATACATCATTGAAAGTGGAGTAATTCTCTATTATTGTTGACTGTTTCTCCTTTTAAATTCTGTCAGTTTTGTTTTATTATTTTGGTATTCTCATGAATGGCATATTTATGTGCATATACTATATATATAATTGTTATATCTTTCCTCTTTATCACTATACCATTTTTAAATGTCTGTTTTGTCTGATATTATTATAGCAACTCCAGTTTTCTTATGGTAGCTGTTTGCATAGTATACCTTTTCCCACAATTTTACTTCCAATTCAGTTGTATCTTTGAATCTAAAGTTTGTCTCCTATAGACAGATTTTCTTGTCTTTTTCTTTCAACATTTTTACTATTATGTATCTGTATGTGGATATTTTGACATTTATCCTACTGGAAGCTCATGATTTTCTGGGATTTGTAGTGAGGAATCAGGCTGCAGGCCAATATCCTGTGTTGTCTTTCAGGCCAATCATAGGCAATTATAAGATTTTCCTGGCAGGCCTCATTGAAAAAGCTGCCTTCCCGCAGCCAAAGCCTTGCAGTGTTCTGGAGGAAGTTGCAGGGACTCAGATCCATCCCCTGTCCCCACCCTGGGCCAGCCTTGCTCCTATGTACATATGCGTTCCTAGTCCAGGCACTTCCATTTGGAGGTCTTTTCACAGGGGTCTCAGCTGAGGCACTTTCTCTCCTACTCTGCTTCAGTACTTTTCTATTCCTATCCCCTTTGCCTATCCCCTGGAACCATATAAAGGCAGGAGCATTTTATTAAGAATTCTTTAGCAGTGAGGCAAATCCCCCTTTCTGTATTACTTGTCATGTGACCATTGCCTAGAGCTGTTCATGAGCTGGTACCTTTTTCTTTTGCCTCTTGACTGACTGTTGCAGTATATGAATAAAGGCTTAATTATTACTTTTACTTTGCTTTTGTCTTAATTAGCCTCTGTGACACCTGGCATCACATTTGGGGAATTTTCAGCCAGTAGTTCTTCAAATATGTTGATCTCTCCCTTTATGTCCTACCAGTATTCACTTTACATGTTTAGGTGCTTCTATGGTGGGTGCATAAATGTTTACAAGGACTATATCCTCTTGTTGGATAGATCTGTTTATCATTATGAAAAAGCAGGTGGTTTGTACAGAAAAGCCACTGGAAGCGGCTTAGGTGTGCTGGAAAGTTGGGCGGGATGGGGTCTCAGAATCACAGCAGTGGAGTGAATGAAGGTTGTTAGGTTGATGGAAACTCAGATATGGCGGTCGTCTGTGTCTGCACTCCAAAAAGGGGGAGGGCTCAACAAGGAAACAATGGCTTCACCACCTTCTCTGTCCAGAAGAAAGCTGACACTCCATCCCTCACCCAGAAGCCAGACAAGTCATTTCCTCCCCATATGTCCCTGTTTCTTTTCCAGCTGCTGTCCCAGTACTGGAGCTCAGAGTGAGTGAGTAAGTCTATATGTGGACCTTTTAGGAGCACCTGGGACTGCAATTGCCCTTTGTCTCACTCAGCCACAATCTCTGCTGGTTTTCAAACCTGGAAGTTATGGGGACTTCTCTCCCCGAATTGAAACTCTGGGTTGGGGAGCCTGGTGTGGTGCTGGGACCCCTCATTCCTCTGGGGGGGACCTCTACAGGCGAGATATCTCTCCTAGTTTTTAATGGTCACATGTGGGTGTGGGACCAGCCCATTTCATGCTTCTGCGCCTCTACCAGTCTCAAGGTGGCTTCTTCAGTATGTCCTTAGTTGTAGGGCTTAATTCTGCTAGATTTCAGGCGATTCTCAGTGATGGTTGTTCTGTAGTTTAGTTGTAATTTTGATGTGGTTGTGAGAGGAAGTAAGCACAGCTTTTACCTACTCTGCCATCTTGACTGGAAATCGTTTATACTTGCTTTTCAGAGGAAGATTTACCTATTTCCTCTCTTGACCATAGTAGCAATTCCCAGTTTCACTTTTATAATTTTCAAACTATGAGTTTTGAAAGTAATACTTATCTTCTTTCAACTTTATAAAGGGCTGTATATAGTTAGAATACCTCCTTTAATAATAGATATTTTTGATAATTATCAAGGGGCTTCTAGAAATTATTGATTTCTTTTGTTGCATATATAAGTCCTTGCTATCTAATTGATATGTTTTACAACTCATCTCTTATTTTCTTTGAGATTTGAAGTATTCAAATAGGACTTAACCCTCAATCTTAACTGTGTAATTTGTATTAATTGATTCAGCAAATATTTGTTGGTTACTTGCTATGTGATACACATATTTGACATAGTTTGTTCAACTAACAAAGTATAAGTAAGTCAGTGAGCCTTTTGCACAGTGCCTTATGATTTACAAAACAGTTCTACTTTATCGGTCAGAGCCATGTCAGGAAACAAATGGCTTGATTAAATCGGATAATTATGGGTAATTTAATAAAGGGTCTATTTATAAAGGTGTGAGTAAGGTTTAGAGAAATCAGCATGGGATTTTAGGCTCTTAGATAGCTAACAACAGAGAGTCCTAAAGGAGAACGCAGACAAAGGGGTTACTAAGAGCCATAGGCAAAACTAAATGGAGAGGGACAGCTAACAGGAGCTGTGGTCTTCCGTAGAACAACACAGCCAACAACTTGTGAAGAGGCAGGGAGATAGCCAAGAGAACGAGTACTTGGACTTCACTATTTTTCTCTCCTTTATTTTGGGCTGGTGCCTTCCATTACCCAGCCTTCACGAGAAGTTAGAGAAAAGGCAGCCCATTGGTGCAGTCCACAGAGGTGAAGCTCTTGGAGCACAAAACAGGGAGAAGATGGAGAGTGGACCTGAGAAGCCAGTGGAAGATACTCATCTCACTCACCTCATTCATTAATGAATCCCATTAATTCTGTCTACAAAAATGTCTAGCACATATGCCCCCTTTCCCCATACACACTACCACTGTCTTAGTCCTTGATTGTATGACAAAAATAATCTCTCCTTTTAGACTCCTCTTAAATACATATTGCTGCTAGTTAAGCTGGGGTTTAGATCTCAGTCTTCTGATATCAAATTCTTTCCCTTCTCCTCCTCCACACACACTTACATATTTTAGAAATAAAATAATTGAAAATTCTTTTTTCTTTCTTTCTTTTTTTTGTGAATCTCAAGAATGAAGTTGGAGAAAAAGTCTTTTCCTGATTTTTCAGCTCTTGAAATTCACATGTTGGTCTTTGCTCCATCTTCTCATCTGGATTTTCATTTTTAAAAATTTGAACATTTGTCAAAATTTTTCAGTGGAAATATAAATTCCACTTTCTTAATTATATTGGACTTGCAGGCCAAATGATGAAAAATTTTGCTAGGCCATGCTGTTCTTTGGTTGTTTTGTTTAAAGAATTTGTACAGATTGAAATGCAGCTGCAAGTGTATTAGTGATTTTCTTTTGCTTACTTGTCATGATTTTTATCATTTGGATGAAAAACAGTATTTCAAAACCTGGCAGCATATTGACAAAAACAGAGGAGCACTTTGTGTAATTCTCTTTTTGAAAAACTACCTCTTTAAAAGACAAAGATTGCCGTTGCTACTTCTATTCACATATACTTCCAACAATAGATTTATTGACAGCTCTTAGATAAGGTTTAATTCTCTACCCTCTCCCATTTATCATGGTGTATACTTTTCTGCACGAAAAGAGACAGGTCAGGCTCCTATCCTATAAGTGAATGCACAATAAAGAGGTGTCTTAGGTATATAGGTTCCTTTTGTTACTAATCTGTGACAGGTGCAGCGCTTTGTTTTATCGTAATGGGTTTAATTGGAGAGTGCAAGCCCACCCCCTTGAAACCAGCATTTTATGGAGCTGCCTTGGATTAAGGCCCGTGAGCTGCGAATGGACAGCTGATTTGGATAATCCCTGAATCTTCCAAATTATGCTTGTAAGTGAGTCTTCCTCAGCTCCCTTCTTGGCTGCTTATTAGGAGCATAACTGAAGATGGATGTTAATTTTTAGGCCTCCTTTCTCTTTTTTCCATTTTTCTTCCCTCTCCTTTATTCCCCACCAAAAGAAAAAGTCTCTGCTAAAGTTTCTGAGCTGGGGATGGCAGGCAGTTACAAATTTGTTTCCTGTATCATTCCTGGCAAGCTCATTGCGAAGTAATGGTGGCCCATGCTCAGGTGCACTTCCTTTGGGACCAATAGCTGTAAATAAGATGCGGCAAGCTGGTTGATAAGTTATTGTTCTTAAGGTAGCAGTGCTTTTTAGCAGAATGTTTGACCTTTTTAAAAATATTGCCTCAGGACTGTCTAAGACCCTCAAGGTCTATTTCTTATCTTAAAAATCCTCTGTAGGACAACACAGTGTGTGGCTTAAGATCTTCAAATTGTTTAACGTCTCTCTCTCTCTGTGCCTTTTCTCCCCTCATAATTATAGTTATGCTGGGTAATCTCCCTGTCCTTTTGCAAAATGGATTTTCCTTCTTCCAGTAACAGATACTTTTTATTGACATGGGATACAACATGTTGAATATTTTATGAAGACTAAAGTATAAGTCAGGAGAGGTAAAAGTACTTTTATATATATAGAGAGAAAGAACATTTTATGCAACTTGAAAATTACTTTGGGACTAATAAAACCCTGAAGTTTTATTATTTATTCTTGCATCAAGGTAATTGTCAGCTTTGATTTGAGTGGCTATGCAAAACCCCTTCATCAATACGTTTTTTTAAAATTCCATGTTGCTGTAAATATTTAATTGAACCACAAAATGGAGAGTTTCAGGAAACATCGTTTCACCTTGGGGAATATGGTTGTAGATAATAAGTTGAAATGCTTAAGTTTGCTTAGTAGAACCTCAGTAGTATTGAATGGAGTTTTTGTGATATGCCAGCAAATTGTTTCAGAAGATTTGGACTATTGGTTTCTGAGACAGAATCAACTCAATTTTCTGTTCGTAAGCAGTGCTCCTGATGCTTTGAGAAAGCAGAACGCAGAATGGATTTATACATTTCTGTGACTGAATTTTAATCGGGGTACCAGATTGTCTTGTGTTTGATAGATACGTGTTGTGTTGTATCTCCTTAGGATGCAGCATCGTTTTACTGGTATAAACGTAATGCCGACCATATGCATCTCAAGGGATATTTTTGAAATCTCAAATTGGCTCAAATTTCTGCCAAAATATGTTCAGATACTCCTAGTACATTATTTTCAAGTAATCTTTACTACGGAAAGAGAAGTTCCCTGGATTTAATGTCTTTATTTCAGATACAAAAATGAAATTTTAGACTTCTTCTAAATCATGAATTGGTATTGTCACACACATTCTATACAGTCCCAATCTTGTGCAAAGCAAAAATTAGTAGTTGTCAATTATTACCTTTAGAGTGATCCACGGATACCTTCAACTTGACATTAGAAAAGATTTCCTTCATACCTTCTTCTTCTCCTGTACCAACTATTGTAGTTAATGCATCACTAAGCTGGACCTCTCAACTAGTCACTCTCAACTAGTCCTTTACTTTCTTTGTTGCTGGCTGGCTGGATGATACATGTTCATCTACTTCTCCTACTGATAACAGATTACATTCCTTTGATGAAGAGGGTCAGCAGATAACTAGGGTGAGTTATGGTGTTCTGGCCACTAAATCAATGATGGGGTGAGCATGTGACTGAAGTTTGGATCAATCAGAACTTTCTTTAAGAGTTTATTTCATTTTGTTTTTTAAAATTATTGTAAATAGGGAGAGAGGCAGTTTCTTGCCTTTAGGGTCATGTGGCTGGAAGAATGTGATTTGGGGCTTTCTGCGTCTGTGTTACTTCTTCATGTGGCATAAACTTGTCTACAGTAGAAGAGAATAGGTGGACTAACATCAGCAAGAGAGGGAGAAAGAATGCAAACAGCATTTAAACAGTGTCCCTGAGGTCCTTAAGAGCTGTGCTGGTTTCTGAAGTTTTTCTTTTGTTTCTGAGAGCTTCCAGCTTTTGCTTAACTGGAGTTGAGTTTCTGTCACTTCAAACTCAGACAGACTTGACTTTTGCATTCATTCAGTCAAAAAGCTAAGTGAATTATATTTATAAATCTGTTAACAACCCCTTCATTTCATTCACACTGCCACTGCTTTGGTTTAGGCCTCTATCATCTCCTACTGGGACTCTGCCCCCACTCCATACCCCCACCCTGCCAATTATTCTTCTACTCCACTGAGTATAATTCCAAGAATTTTAACACGTTACTTTCTTGTTTCATTTTCTTTAATGTCACCTCAGTCCAAATTTCTAGGCATGGCTTATAAGTACGTTTGAAATTTGACTGCCTCATCTCTTGTCATTTTCCCCAGTTCCAACTGCATCATTCTGATAAACTTCCTTTACTACTACCCTTTAAAGCTCAAATGTTCTCCAGATAGAATTAATCATTTTTCTATTGGTGTTCTTATGCTTCATTTTATTTATAGTAATTTCCTTACATGTCTCTTTTCCAATCCGTACCAGCATCCACAGTATGAGCTATGACTGTGGGACTCTGTCTTTAGTTAGTCATCATTATGTTCCAAGCCCCCCAGCAGGATACTTAGTTTCCTTTCTCACTTAGAGATCACCTTTCTAGAGTGTGTAGATTATTGTCCAGCCAATATTTATTTCGTTCACCCTTCTACTGGTTCACCTACTATAGGTGGGGTATGCTTGGGCTTCGTCACTTGACTTTCTTTGGTGACTAGAATGTTAATGGGTGTACTGCAAGCGAGACTTTAAATGTGCTTTGTCTAGTTTGGTTTGGCTTTAACATGCTGGCAAGTTGCCGTGAGAACGGGTGGATGAGAGACATGTAGAACATAGGATGCCACCTCACGCTAGCACCCAGCCCAACCTACCTGCGCCTAAAACAGCTGCCCAGCTCGGTGTGGATCAACCAAACCCAATCTGCAAACCTATGAGCTTAAAAAGAAATGCTTATTGTGGGAAACCAGTGGAGGTTTGGGGTAATTTATTTTGCTATTACCTTAATGATGCATTTTTACTTTATAGATTTGAAACGACCTGCAGCCAGAAAAGTCTAGACATGAACTCAGCAAGCGTTTATTAACACTTGCTAAGTTTAAAGTGCTGTACCAAATGTTACAGGAATGGCAAAGATTAATTCAGAGAGATACATATGTTAACATGGATACGTCTTTCTTACAAGGTAAACTTAGCATTAGCCTAGAGCCTCACATATGCAGGAGCTTCACTTGATGAAGTCCATTATATGGTGAAAGGAGTTGAAAATGTTACTTTGCTAGGCAAATAATAAAAGCGAGTGCTTTTCTCCCTACCCACTCCCCTTTTTTGGATTCTAAGTGTCAGTCTACTCAGGCAGGCTACTATAACAAAATACTCACAGACTGCATCGTTTAAACAACAGAAATTTATTTTCTCACAGTTCTGGAACCTGTAAAGCCCAGATCAAAGTCCCAAAGCTCCAACAGGGTTCAGTCTGGTGGGCGCCCTCTTCCTGGCTTGCGGATGGCCTCCTTCTCACTGTATCCTTACATGGCCTTTCGTTGGTGCCTGTGGAGAGAGAGAGTGAGAGGGAGAGTGAGAAGGATGGATGGAATGGTTAGGCTCTGTGGTGCCTCTTCTTATTAGGACACTAATCCTATCATAGCAGCGCCCTACTCTTATGACCTCATTTCATCTGAATTACCTTCTTATAGCCCCTGTCTCCAAGTACAGACACTTTGGGGGATAGGTTTTCAACATATGATTTTTGCAGGGGTGGGGGCACAAACATTCAATCTGTAACACTAACAACAGTTGCCTACTTTCATCCTGTAAACTAGATTAGATTCACCTATTGTATGCTTCCATGATACCACAGATACGTCTCTTCTTCAGAACGCTTATCATACTTAAAGTGATTCAGTTAATGTTTATCTTCTCTACAAGAGCCTACAAGGATACGGGCTGTGTCTGTATTTTTCACTGTAATAACCATAACAATAATTATATGTTAACCTATAGTTTATAGTCAATAAATATTTCAGTGAATATTTCATGAAAGATAGAAGTTGGTTAGTTTACTTTCCAAACAAAAGAATTGAGACCTTTGATATATAATTTTTACCTACTCTCAGGAAGTACTTCTTAAACATTTCCAGTAGAAATAGGAGCAAGGACAGTGATTCACACTATTTTGAGTCTTGAGTGGGATTTCTTTCATTATCATACATTCAATTCTCCTTTCCTGGGCTACTTGCTGAGAATACTAAAGTCCCCCCCCCAAAAAAAAGGCGCCAAATGTTGCCTTATTACTAGTTAGGAAAATCAATGAGAGATCTTTTATGTCTCATTTCTATTCTACCCTCACTCCACTGACTGACAAATACTGGACTTCTCTGGGAAACACAGTCGACTCTGAGGCTTACACCTGGAAGCCTGATGGGTTATTCTGCTTCCTCTTGACTGAATTTCTGCTGGTTTCCATGCATGTAGAAGTCACCATATGCATATGATCTACTTAGTAAATGAAAGCTGAATTTCATGAAGGTTAAATAACTTTCCCAAGGTTATACAGCTTAGTGAGTGATGGAGCAAAGACTTGAAACCATGTCTGTCTGAATCACGGCTAGAGACCTTAACCACTGGACATTATAAGTGAGGAATAAAGAAAGTGAATTGAGAAGATGATGGGGAAAGATTAATTTTTGGAAACCACTTTGGAAGAGGTTGTGATTGAGCAAGGCCTTGAAGGCTTCAATAAAATGTCATAGGTGGTTATAGTTGACATTCAGTATTATTCTAATTCAGCTTCCAGTGTATAGCGCATTGGTCAGGCATCTACAGTCTACGAAGTGATCCCTCTGATAAGTGCAGTGCCCATCCAGCACCCTACGTACTCTATACGACATTATTGATTATATTTCCCCATACTGTATTTCATATCCCCCGTGACTATATTGTGACTACTAATTTGCACTTTCTAATTCCTTACACCTGAAACTAATTAAAAAAAAAAAGCAGGCTTAAAAATAGCAAAGTCATAGAGATAAGAGGGCTCCAAACTATGGGGACAGCTTGAGTAAATGTGCCAAGACAGTATATGGTTGTGGAACAGAAATACATATATGTATAAAAAAACAGGAAATCCAATGATAGATCAAGTTGCACAGGTATATAGGGAAAAATTATAGACGCTTTATGTGGCAGACTGATTCTGCATTTCATTCATTTTTTTTTAAACTAAAGTTTATTGGGGTGACAGTGGTTAGTAAAGTTAAATAGGTTTCAAGTGTACAATTCTGTAATACATCATCTATATATCACATTATGTGTTCCCCACGCAGAGTCAGTTCTCCTTCCATCACCATATATTTGATCCCGTTTACCCTCACCTACCACCCCCCTTTTTAGGTGGTAGAAAAGCCACCAAAGGCAGCGCTGTGTACGTTGGACCAAACGAGAGTGGAGAGTGGGGTGCTTGATGTGGTTAGACAATACAGGCATGAAGACCACTTAGGAGTTTGTTTTTATAGACTAAGTAAGAGAAGATTAATTGAGAAGCAAGAAAAGGTGATGTGGGAATCTTTCATAGTTATAATAGACAGTAATCCTGTCATGAGTCCAGGGTCACACAGGTAATTACTGATAGGTCCAGAGCTACAACCAGGTCTTCTGACTGCCATTCTAATCAATAGTCCATCTATTTAAAAATATGTGCCAGAAACCATTTTTAATCTTTGAAGAAGAAATGACTTTGAAAATGTCACTCAACCTTCAAATCTCTATTTTTATTCACCATTGGATGGTGAGATATAAAACATTAATTATTCATCTGTATTCACTGTTTAATTGCTGGTTAATAGCTCCTAATATATTGCAAGGAAATCATTTTGGTTGTTTACTTGGAAAATCAATTCCTGTAGATCAAGAAGAAAATATGCTCTCAACTCCATGAGTCATACCACAGCTCTATTTCTCAATGTCACAGAAGCCCAGGGCTGGAAGCAAGGGCCATTGTAAGTTTTGTATGGCCCGAAGCTTATGTAGTATCAGAGGGTCGTTAAGAAAAATTGTACAAAATTATGAATATAAAATTATATCTTCAGAATAAGAAAGGAGATTATAATAAATTACCGGCACCTTAGGGATTCAGGTCCCTTTTTGCTGCCATCTCCTTGGGCTGTTTACCAGAAAGCTTCGAAGAAGTACGGCCTTGCTTTCCCTTCATATCAATACTCTCTGCAACTCCTGCCTTGTACATGAGGGAACCTTAAAGGTTAAGCTTCATTTGCTTCTCAGTGAACCTACATCTGGTTGAAAGGAACCCTGGTTATCTAGTCCAGACTTCCCAAATCATCATCCAACCCTTCCTTCAAGTTCTGTGTTGATGATGAACTCACATCTAAGATGGGCTTTTTTTGCTGAAAGGAAATTTCAGTATTACTGTTTTTCATAAATGTGGCTTCTTCCCCATGAAAGTTAATCAAACATTTAAAGAAAATGATCAAGTGGGGAAGAAGAGTTCATCCCCTAACAATGTGTGGATTCTTTCCTCTCACTGCTTCATGTGAGTCCTCATCGATTCTTGCTTGACTCGTTGCAATATATTTCTTTGTTTTATTACTGCTTCTGTCTCAAACTTTACCCAAGTCTTTCATTTTTATCTTTACACTACTCCTAGGTAAATCTTTTAGAAATGAAATTTGATGTGCTACTCTTTTGCTTAACATCTTCCAGTGTCTCCCCATTTCCTTACCCTAATGTCCCTCTCAGTCTCGTGTCCTCAGACTCCTTACATTGTTGGACCCTGGCCATAATGGCAACTCCCTGGCCTAGCCCTCCTGTCTCATTGCTCTGTGCTTTCACATGAGGCTCTTGCTGCATCCTCCCATTTGGCATTTGGAAGACTCCTACTCATCCTTAAGTATAAGCCTCACCTCTGTTTACTCTTTGCCAGCCTTGCAACCCCAAGTGGGGTTTAGGCTTTTCACTTCTATATCCCTATAGCACTTTTTGCATACCTTGACTATAATTCTTGCCCTGTTTTATTATAAGTACGTATTTCTTAGTTTCCCTCAATTGACTGATAGCCTCTTTTATCCCTTTTCACTACTTCTATGCAACCAGGACTTGTTCTCAAACCTCTGCATGTATCATCTCATTTAAGCCTCAAAGCAACTTGATGAGTTTACAGTTGGAACATGTGAGGCACAATATCAATCCAGTGTCACACAGCTAGTAAGGTGTAGAGCTGTCATGTTAACCCAGGCAGTCATTCCAGAGTCTGTGCTTTTAATAACTACTGTATGATGGCAAACTAGAATAGCTAGTGAATAGCAGAATGCCTGCTACATAGAAAGTGTTCAATGAACATTTAGTGATTGAACTAAAGGGACACAAGATTTCTTTAGTTTCTTTTGGTAGCCAACATATATTACTGCATTGCTGTATTTGGAGGTACTTATTGCTGGGTTCAGTATTCCTTTCACTTTTATTCTTAGAGAGTGTGCATTTTTGAGGACATTCGTGCAGTAATATGCATTTTTCAATGTGTTTCTTACTTTCAGCCTTTTCTGGAGGAAGGGCTAATTATGATTCTGTATTGTTGGGGATAATTTAAACGTTGAGGCAGCAACACAACAGTGATGTAAAACGACTACATTAATTTCTGTCCCCTTGTCTTTCTGGTCTTTTGATCAGGCAAATGCACTACTTTAAAAGCCTCCTTTTTTATGATGAGCCAAGATCACAAACATGTTCCCAGAAAGAAGTGGATTTACCGAGGAGAGAGAGATCAACTCCATTCCATTTGGTAAATTGCCCCATCCAGGGCTCTAAATGGTACCCAGAAAGAGGTCATTTCTCTCACATGGATGAGCACTTTGTTTTCTGAGATCTTCCTAACCTGAATACTTGAATCAGTATGGTTACTTTCCTTTAGAAGGTGAACGTTGGGAAATTAATAGGCAGAACAGGATGGGAAAGTCGTATGACCTTTGCTAATTTTCCAGCATAATGAGGTTTTAATTTTTCTTTTTTACTTCCAGGGGCGCCTAATCTTTATTTAATATTCCAGTGTTACTCACTTGTATGCTTTAGGTTTTCTTCTTTCAAAGAATCATGTAACTGAAAGAGGCTGCTGAGGGTCAGTTGCAAGGATCCCAGAATCCCAATTCAGCAGTTCCAATGGACATTTTAATTCAGAATATTAGTCACATGTTGTTCCTTGTCTAGATAATTTAAGATATGTCTCAGTTTCAAATCTCTTGTGTGAGATAAGAGATCTGAAGAAAAAATAAATTAATAAAAAGGAGCCCTTTAGAAAGCAGAAAGAGAAATACCTTTTTGCATATAGTTTTTTTCTTTTTGAAAATAGAAAGCTTATATATTTCTCAGTAGAGAGAGGCTTTTGAGGAGTTGCTCCTTTATATTCCTAGAATATAGAAAAAGATATGGCCATAATAAAGAAGAAAAATAAGTACCTCATTATTTTGGAAAATCACATGAACTGTGTAAGTTTTATTTAAAGAAAACAAGCCAACATTTAGAGATCAAGTACATAGGCTATTTAAGTTGACTGACTACTCAAAATAACTTTCAATGGACAAACACAGAAAAATAAAAACAACATTTTTACAATTTTAAAGATCCATTTTTGGAGAGTCTCATGGCTTTTTTCGTTTTCGTTTTTTTTTTTTAATCGATTTATGTTTCTCCATTTTAGACATAATAACTCACTTTTGCACAGCATCCTATGGTGTTTTTCTAGGAATTTCTCCATCAGAGCACTTGTTGTTTTGAATTGAAAAGATCCACTTGTGTAATTATTGCTCCAGCTTGACTATAAGCTCCATGAAAATTGGGACTGATTTATTCATGTTTGTTTTCTCATTGTTCTGAGGTTTGGAACAGAATAGGCCTTCAAAATGTAGATGCAATGATGCTGTCATTTACATTACTTAAGGACTTTGGGTGTTTGATACATTTATTCAACAAATATTTGTTGAATATCTAGTTTGGTCTAGATACTGTGACAGGTGCTGGCGATACAACATTAAACAAAACAGAAAAACATGTAAAGAAATACACAATACCCATAGTTAATAAGTAATTTTTATGATATGCTTGAATATGGTGAATGTTGTGGGAAAATTAGAGCAGGTGAGAGGAATCAGAAATGTGGAAAGAGTATTTTGCAAATATTAAATGTGGTGGTCAGGTTGAGCTCATCAAGGGAGTGAAATGTGAGCAACAACTTGAAGAAGGTTGAGGAGTCATCTATGTGGAATTGTGGGGAAAGAGAAGTTGAGGAGAGGGAAGAGCCATTGCAAATCCCTCAAAGCTGAGGTGTGCCAGACGTATAAGGGAAGTAGCAAGAAGTCCAAGTGGTACGAGTATAGTAAAGGATGAGGTCAGGCTGATGAAAGAGGCGGACACATCAGATAAAATCTTTAAAACTTTTGGTTTTATTCTGAATGAAATGCTAAACCTCTTGAGGATTTTGAAAAAGGTGTGACATAATCTCTCATGCTTTGGAAAGATTACTTTGGCTATTTTGTTGAGAATAGAATATAGGGGGACAAACAAGGAGAACAGATAGGAGTATTCCAGGTGGAAGAAGACAGGCTTGGATAAGTGATACCTGAGGAGCTAATATAAAGTGGCTGGATGCTAGATATATTTGAAAGGATTCCTTCACAAATTAGTTATTCAATATGACATTAACAGAAGACTCAAAGAGGGCTCCAGTATTTTTAGGCTTAAGCACTGACTGGATAATTTATATACATGATCTCATTTAATCTTTATAATAATACTATAAATAAAATGTTTATCTCCTTTTGACAGACAAGAAAACTGATATCTAGAACAGTTAGGAGATTTTCCCAAAGCTTCAAAATTAGTAAGTGGCAAGGCTAGGGTTAAAATCTATGTCTGTCTAAGCTTCCCAAAGCTTCAAAATTAGTAAGTGGCAAGGCTAGGGTTCAAATCTATGTCTGTCTAACGCTGAGGCTTATGATCTTTCCATTACGTAAGAGCAGAATAGTTAGTCTCCTAAAATTTGTAACTGTGGCCTTATGCCATAGATTTGGGTTTTAAATTTTCACATGTTGCTTTACCTGGTGCCATCCTCCCCAAATGAAAAATTAATATAAAAAGGAGTAACAGGATGTATATATTCCTGGAGTTCCTGGAAGAAACAAATGCAAAACTTCAAAATCCCTGAAGGGTCATGCCCTTGATATTGACAGCACAAGGATTCTTGCAGGTAAGGTTCCAATGTAGGTGAGCTTAAAATTGAAAATTATAAAACACACAAGGAAACAATGTAGTGTGGATGGAAGGCAGCAAACTCAAAATACTGGGATCAAATTCCTAGACTTTTCAAAGGGAAGTTAAAAGCACATAAGTTTAAGATGATTAAAGACATAAAAGGAGGACTGAAAACTCAACTAAAGATATTATAAAATAGATCAGGCATGTTTACAAAAGAGCCAAGTTGAACTTCAGAAAATGAAATATATAGTCATTGAAACTAAAATCTCTGAAGTTGGGTGAAATGTCTGATTAGACACAACTGAAGAGGGATTAATGAAGTGGAAGACAAAACAGAGATTAATAGAGGTGAAATATACAAAAGAAAGCTTACGTAATATTAAAATGAGAAAGACAGGAATTCCAGAAGAAAATTACATAGAGGCAATATTCAAAGTAATAATTTATGAAAGATAGGAATCCTCAGATTCAGGAAGGTACAGCAACTCCTAAAAACATAAGTAAAACTAAATCTTTCAAATCACCTCTCCACGATATGTAGTGGTGAAACTACAGAATACTATAGATAAAGAAAAGTTCTTAAAAACAACTAGGGAGAAAGAATACATTAAGAGGACTGATAGTTCTAAGGTTCTTGGATTTTGAGGAGAGGAAGGTAGTGATATTTAAATTTATACTTTGTTATGGCAAATATTCATCATAAAAAAAAGTTAAGGATAATGACTACTAGAACATAAATATAATGGAAACTTCCCAACTGGCAGAGGAAGACGAGAACTAAAGAAAACCTGATTAGTGGAAGAGAAGATAGGAGAAGAAGCATAACAAAAGTAGAATAATTAGGGAAAAAAAGCAAGATGATAAAAACTCTTTCAGGAGTTTCAATAAATGTAAATGGACTCTATTTCTCAGTTAAAATAGAAAGGTGTCTGGTGGATTGAAATATCCAACTATGGTATGATGAATGAAATCAGACTTAAGTTGGAGTAACTGGGTTCACAGGCAAGCTCTATGAATGACTTAGCTTTATCATCATAAGTAATTATCTTTTTATCTCAGTTTCCTCACAGTAAAATGAGATTGATAATAGAAGCCACCTCTTGGGGTTATGATGTTAAAATGAGTTAATATAAATTTGATGAGTGTTTGGTACATAGTAAATACTGTGTAATTATCAGCTGTTTATCCATTTAAAATGAAATGAACAGACTTTCCTAAGCATAAATTTTACTTTGTTCTTTCTTTGTACATGAACTCATATTTTCTTTTTACTTTCCCCACATAATTATCCTAATCCACTATATATATTTCTTTACCTGAAAGTCTTTTATTGATCATCTTATTATGTCTCTGTTCTCTATATAGAAATATTAAAAAGGCTTATTTCCCATAATTTAAATGCTACAGATTAAAAACATTCTTTTGGAATAAATTATTATAGCTATTAGTAGTTATTATAGCTAATACATAACTGATTAAACAAGATAGGTATATTACTATTTTTGATACTAAACATAAAAATAGAATTATCAAAACGTATCTCAGTGAAATGAATCGAGCTATCCTTCCTTTTGTTTATTTTGTAGTCATTCTAATAGGTGTGTAGTGGTATCTCACAGTGGTTTTAATTTGCATTTCCTTAATGATGAATGTTGTTTAGCTTCTTTTATGTGCTGTTTGCCCACACATATATCTTTTTTTGTTAAGTGTATGTTCAAATCTATTGCTCTTTTTTTTATGGGGTTGTTTGTATTAATAATGATTTGTAGGTCTCTTTTATATTCTGAATACAAATTCTTTGTCAGTGTGACAAATATCTTCTCTCAGACTGTGGCTTCACTTTTCATTTTTTAATGGTATCTTAAAAGACCTAAAGTTTTTTTTTTAAATCAATTCAACATTTTTTCTTTAATATTTCATATTTTCCATGTACTAAATAAGAAAACTTTGCCTACTCAGAGGTCACAAAGATTTTTCTCTTATGATTTCTTCTACAAGTTTCATAATTTTAGGTTTTACATTTGGATCTATGATTCATTTTGAGTTAATTTTTGTATATGATTTTAAGTAAGGGTTGATTATCATTTTCAGCACCAGTTGTTGATAAGACTTTTATTTCCTCATTGAGTTGCCTTGCAAATCAATTGCTTACATATGTGTAGGTCTATTTCTGGACTCTAATCTGTTTCATTTATATATATATGTGTGTATATGTATATATATACATACATATATATATACACATATATATATATATATACACTATACACACACACACACATATATACACACATATATATACATATATACATATATATGTGTGTATATATATACATATATATAGTCTTTTTTATTACCAAACTGTCACGATTACTGTAGCATTTTAACATATTTTTCATTATTAAAATTGTTTTGATTATACCATGTTCTTTGTATTTTCTTACATGATTAGAATAAGCTAGTCAATTTCTACAAAAAGGCTTCTGTGACTTGATTGGGCTTCTGTTGTATTTAGTATACACACATCAATTTGGGAGAATTGCCATCTTAACTTAATTTTGAGTCTTCCATCCATGAACATATGGCATATATTTCCATTTATTTAGGTATTCTTTAAATTCTCTCAGCAATATTTTGTAATTTTTAGTGTAACAGACTTGGACATATGTGGTTAGATTTATTTCTAGGTATTTTGTGGTTTTGGTGTTAACTGTAAATGTAAGTCTTAAACTTTTATTTTCCATTTGTTTGCTGGTAGTGCAATTGTTTGTTGCTGGTAGAATCGATTTTTGTATATTCATTTTGTATCCTGTTACCTTGCTAAGCTGTTTTTATTAGTTCAAACAGTTGTTCTGTATATTTTCTGAGATTTTCTAGGTAAACAACATTATCATCTGTATATACGGACAGCTTTATTTTTTCTTTCCTAACTTTTATGCCTTTTGTTTTTCTTGCTTGTTAGCTTGGTCCTGCAGAATGATGTTGAATAGATGTGCTGACAGTGGACATCCTTACCTTGTTCTTCATCTGGGAGAAGCAATTAAATCTTACACCATTACGTATGATACTAGCTGTAGTTTCTTTTTTAAAAGTTTCTTGCCACTTATTAGTATCAGGATGTTTCTACTATTCTTAGTTTGAGGAATATTTTAAAAATCATGAATGCGTATTAGATTTTGTCAAATGTTTTACCTGCGTCTATTGAAATAATAATGTAGTTTTTCTCCTTTATTCTGTTAATATGGTGAATTACATTTCTTGATATTCAAATGTTAAACAACCTTGCGTTCTTTAGTTAAACCCTACTTAAACTTCTTTGGTTAAATTTTTTGTAAGTGTTTTATATTTTGTGGTGCTATTGTAAATGGAATTGTTCCCTTAATCTCATTTGGAGCTTATTCATTGCTAGTGTTTAGAGATACAGTTGATTTTTGTACACTGACTTGTATCCTGCAACCTTCCTGCAACATTTTCTTTTAGCTTAAATATCTTTTTGTATGGGATTCCTTAAGATTTTCAATAAATGATCATGTCTTCTACTAATGGATATAATTTTTATTTCTTCTTTTTTAATATGAATCCTTTTTTAAAAATCTTGTCTTCCTGCTGTGGTTAGAATCTCCACTACAGTGTCCAGTAGAACTGGTGAGAGCAAACATGCTTATCTTCTCCCTAATCTTAGGAGGAAAGCTTTCATTCTTTAACTGTTAAATATGTTGTTAGTAGTGTTTTTTTTTAGATTCCATTCCATTCATTTGTATTTCAGTGTTTTTATCATGAAGAGTGTCAAATTTTGTGACATGTTTTTTTCTGCATCTATTTATGACAATATGGTTTTTGACCTTTATTCTGTTAATATGGTATATAGCATTAATTGATTTTCATATGTTAAACCAATATTGAGTTTCTGGGATAAATCCCACTTGTCATGATATATAATCTTTTTTCTATATTGCCGGATTTGATTTGCTGGCATGTCGTAGTATATTTTAGGGTCAGTATTCATTCATAAGGGATATTGGTCTGTATTTTTCTTGTGATGTCCTAGATTTTAGCAGCAAGATAATCCTGGCCCCAAAGAATAAGCTGGGAAGTATTCTGTCCATTTTGGAGAGAAGAGTTTGTTAAGTATTGGTATTCATTTTTCTTTAAAAGATTTGTAGAATTTACTGGAAAAGACATCTGCACATGGACTTTTCCTGGTGAGAAGATTTTTTTTATTATTAAATCAGTAATACTTTTTTTATTTTATGTTTATTCAGATGTTAATATTTTTTCTTTAGTCAATTTTACTCATGTCTTTCTAGAATTTTGCCCATTTCATCTCATTAGCTGGCATACAGTGGTCATAGTATATCTTCTTTTTAATTCCTGATTTTACAAATTTGAGTCCTCTCTTTTTTTCTTAGTTAGTATAAGTAAAAATTTGTTTATTTTGTTGATCACTTCAAAGAACAATTTTTGGTTTTATTGATTTTTCTCTGTTGTTTTTCTATTCTCTATTTTATTTATTTCTACTTATTTTTTTCTGCCTTCATTGGGTTTAGTTTGCCTTTTCTTTTTCTTTTAGCTTCAGAACCTGAAAGATTAGAAAAATTAGGTTAGTGCTTTCAGATTTTTTTTAATATATGCATATACAACTACATATCCTCTGCAATTACTGCTTTCTATGTATCCATAGCTTTTGGCAGGTTGTGGTTTAATTTTCCTTTATGCCGCGGTATTTTCTAACTTCCCTTGTGATTCCCTCTTGAACCTCTTGGTTGTTTAGGAATGTATTGTTTAATTTCCAGTTTCTGAATTCCTTAAATATCCTTCTGTCACTAATTTCTAATTTTCTTTCTTTTTTAAAAAATTAAAGTTATTGGGGTTACAATGGTTAGTAAAATTACATAGGTTTTAAGTATACAATTCTATAATATATTATATATATATATCACATTGTGTGCTCACCACCCAGAGTCAGTTCTCTTTCCATCACCATATATTCGACCCTCTTCTTCCGTCCCTCTACCCCCCTTACTCTCTGGTAACCACTAAACTGTTGTCTGTGTCTGAGTTTTTGTTTCTCTGTCTTGTTTGTTTGTCACTTATAGCTATGTATCCCATGTATGAGTGAAATCATATGGTTCTTGACTTTTTCTATCTGACTTATTTTGCATAGCATAATAGTCTCAAGTCCATCCATATTGTTGCAAATGGCAGTATTTCATCTTTTCTTATGGCAGAATAGTATTTCATTGTCCATTCTATCGAAGGACACTTTGGTTGTTTCCATGTCTTGGTCACCGTAAATAAAGCTGCAGTGAACATCGGAGTACATATATCTTTATGGATAAATGTTTTCAGATTTTTTGGGTAGATACCCAGGAGAGGAATTGCTGGGTCATATGGTAATTCCATTCTTAATTTTTTGAAGAACTTCCACACTGCCTTCCATAGCAGCTGCACCAGTCTGCATTCCCACCAATAGTGTATGAGGGTTCCCTTTTCTCCACAGCCTCTCCAACACTTGTTATTATTTGCTTATTGATGATAGCCATTCTAACATAATTTTCAACAAAGGAGCCAAAAACATACAATGCAGAAAAGAAAACCTCTTTAATAAATGGTGCTGGTAAAATTCGAAAGCCACGTGCAAAAGAATGAAACTAGACTGCTATGTACCAAAATTAACTCAAAATTGATCAAAAACCTAAACATAAGACCTGAAACAATAAACTGCTTAGAAGAAAGCACAGGTACTAACCTTATGGACCTTGGGTTCAAAGAGGATTTTATGAATTTGACCTCAAATGCAAGGGAAGTAAAAGCTAAAATAAATGAATGGGACTATATCAAATTAAAAAGCTTCTGCATAGCAAAAGAAATCATCAACAAAACAAAGAGGTAACCAACCAAATAGGAGAAGATTTTTGCAAACAACACCTCCGATAAGGGGCTAGTATCCAAAATACTTACATAAGGAACTCATACAACTCAACAACAAAAAGACAAACAATCCAGTTAAAAAATGGTCAGAGGACCTGAATAGACATTTCTCCAAAGAGGACATACAAATGGGCAATAGACATATGAAAAGATGCTCCACATCAGTAATCATGAGAGAAATGCAAATAAAAACCACAATGAGGTATCACCTCAGACCAGTCAGAATGGCTATCATCAGCAAGACAAATAGTAACAAGTGTTGGAGAGGCTGTGGAGGAAAAGGAACCCTGATTCACTGTTGGTGGAAATGCAGATTAGTAGCTGCTATGGAAGGCAGTGTGGAGGTTCCTTAAAAACTTAAGAATAGAATTACCATGTGACCCAGCAATCCCTCTCCTGTGGATAAACCTCAAAAATCTGAAAACATTTATCCATAAAGATATATGTACCCTGATGTTCATTGCAGCTTTATTTAAGGTGGCCAAGATATGGAAACAACCAAAGTGCCCTTCCCTAGATGATTGGATAAAGAATCCTAGATAAAGAATTGGATAAAGAAGGTGTGTATATGTACACAATGAAATACTATTCTGCCATAAGAAAAGATGAAATACTGCCATTTGCAACTACATGGATAGATCCTGAGATTACTATGCTAAGCAAAATAAGTCAGACAGAAAAAGTCAAGAACCATATGATTTCA
The DNA here is from genome assembly GCF_004115265.2 of Rhinolophus ferrumequinum. Lineage (NCBI taxonomy): Eukaryota > Metazoa > Chordata > Mammalia > Chiroptera > Rhinolophidae > Rhinolophus > Rhinolophus ferrumequinum. The sequence continues at coordinate 35,517,555 of NC_046292.1, read as the reverse complement.
CTGATATGTGGTTTATAAAACTGAAAACAACAAAAGCAAAAAACAAAGAAACAAAAACTGATAGACATAGACAATAGTTCAGTGTTCACCAGAGGGTAAGAGAGGAGGGGGTGGTAGATAAAGGTAAAAAGGATCAAATCTATGGTGATGGAAGGAGAACTGACTCTGGGTGGTGAACACACAGTGTGATATATAGATGATGTAATACAGAATTGTACACCTGAAACCTATGTAACTTTACTAACAGTTGTCACCCCAATAAACTTTAATTAAAAAAAAATCAGAGGTGACGTCATAGGAATGGCGGCAGCAGGGCGCACTATCTGAGTTCTCCTCCAGATCTTGTTGCAAACGGGAACTATAACCCATCGAGGAAATTTTCGCTCACCACACAATATTGTGGAGAGATTCGTGGATTGCTTGAAGCTAAGAAATTCTTGGGGATAAGCTAACTGGACGGAGCAAGGAGAGGAGGAGGAGAAGCGGCGTGGGAGCGCCCGGCCGGCAGCGGCGGGAGAGCCCAGCCCCCAGCGGAGCCTCAGCTGGCGGGGGCGAGGACCGAAAACCACGGAGCCGGGCAGGCGCGGGATCCCAGGCAGAGCGGAGAGCGCAGAGACCGGGGGTAGGCCCTTTCCCTGCGTCCCGCGGCTGATTTCTCCCGCCGGGAAGGCGGCGCGCCCTGCGGCGGACGGAGGGCGCAGTCTCCATACCTGGTCCCCTCCCCCCGCCCTGCCCTCCCAATCCTACCCCGCCCTTCCAGAGACTGGGACTGGAAACCGCGGTGCAGCCCCGCTGTGCCGGGCGTGCAGAGCGCAGAGACCGGGAGGCGGGCGCTTTCCCTGCGTCCCGCGGCTGATTTCTCCCGCCGGGAAGGCGGCGCGCCCTGCGGCGGACGGAGGGCGCAGTCTCCATACCTGGGCCCCTCCCCCCGCCCTGCCCTCCCAATCCTACCCCGCCCTTCCAGAGACTGGGACTGGAGACCGCGGTGCAGCCCCGCTGTGCGGGGCGCGCAGAGCGCAGAGACCGGGAGGCGGGCGCTTTCCCTGCGTCCCGCGGCTGATTTCTCCCGCCGGGAAGGCGGCGCGCCCTGCGGCGGACGGGGGGCGCAGTCTCCATACCTGGGCCCCTCCCCCCGCCCTGCCCTCCCAATCCTACCCCGCCCTTCCAGAGACTGGGACTGGAAACCGCGGTGCAGCCCCGCTGTGCCGGGCGCGCAGAGCGCAGAGACCGGGAGGCGGGCACTTTCCCTGCGTCCCGCGGCTGATTTCTCCCGCCGGGAAGGCGGCGCGCCCTGCGGCGGACGGAGGGCGCAGTCTCCATACCTGGGCCCCTCCCCCCCGCCCTGCCCTCCCAATCCTACCCCGCCCTTCCAGAGACTGGGACTGGAAACCGCGGTGCAGCCCCGCTGTGCCGGGCGCGCAGAGCGCAGAGACCGGGAGGCGGGCACTTTCCCTGCGTCCCGCGGCTGATTTCTCCCGCCGGGAAGGCGGCGCGCCCTGCGGCGGACGGAGGGCGCAGTCTCCATACCTGGGCCCCTCCCCCCCGCCCTGCCCTCCCAATCCTACCCCGCCCTTCCAGAGACTGGGACTGGAAACCGCGGTGCAGCCCCGCTGTGCCGGGCGCGCAGAGCGCAGAGACTGGGAGGCGGGCGCTTTCCCTGCGTCCCGCGGCTGATTTCTCCCGCCGGGAAGGCGGCGCGCCCTGCGGCGGACGGGGGGCGCAGTCTCCATACCTGGGCCCCTCCCCCCCGCCCTGCCCTCCCAATCTTACCCCGCCCTTCCAGAGACTTAAACCGGCCCCTGAACCGAGGAGTGGTATCAAAAGCTCACGCTTTGGGAAGCCTGACGGGCAGCCCTGACCCAGGCAGACTGGGCAGTGTGCGTGATTTTGGCTGCGCTAGGAGAGAAGAGACGCCTCCACCCCCAGCCACCACCTTTTCTGGCCTGCGGGAAGAGGGCGACGCACGGCTGGGCTGGGAGAGTGAAGACCCCTCCATCTCCAGCCCCCACCCTTCCTGGCTTGCCTAGGGTGGGGTGGGTGCAGCTGCCGAGACACACCCGGAGATCAGCAGTGAGGCAGGCGCAGCTCTGGGCTTCCAGCAGATCAGAAATCTCCCGCCCGCACTCACACACACACACTGAAGAGGTGCCTTAAGACTCAAAAGTTTTGGTCACATATCTGGTGGTGCCACTCTCAGTGTGCATTGGTGCAGGCAAGGGCAGAAACTGCACTGATATTGTAAAAACTATCATCCAGACCCCTCAGGCCCACGCTTTTAAGTCTGCAGTCCCAAAGTCTCTCTGGGCACCAGGTGACCGGCTCTGCCTGCGCAATAAGCAGGGGGCTCCTTGGTACAGCAGAGAACAACCTGGACATTGCTTGGTGGGCTTAGGCCGAGACTGTCGCTGCTTTTTGTATTGCTTTGTTTTGTCTTGTTTTGCTTTGTCTTTATATCTTTGATATCTTTGCCTCTGTCGAGTGGGGTTATCAGGTGGTTTTTGCACGTGAACGTATTTGATATTTTTCTTTGTTGTTGTTGTTGTTGTTGTGCTTGGTGATTTGCTTTGTTCTGAAACTGCCCTGCCAGGGCCCAGCTTGTGAGGCACGGTCAGCAGATCAGAAATCTCCCGCCCGCACCCATACACACACACTGAAGGAGTGCCCTAGGACTCACGAGCTCTGGACAAAGGACTGGTGGTGCTCCTCTCGGTGTGCATACGTGCGGACAAGGGCAGAAGCTGCACTGACTTTGTGGAGACTATCATCCAGACCCCTCAGGCCCACGCTTTTAAGTCTGCAGTCCCAAAGTCTCTCTGAGCACCAGGTGACCGGCTCTGCCTGCGCAATAAGCAGGGGGCTCTTTGGTACAGCAGAGGACAACCTGGTCATTGCCTGATGGGCTCAGGCCGAGACGGTCGCTGCTTTTTGTTTTGCTTTGTTTTGCTTTGCTTGGTTTTGTTTTGCTTTACCTTGTATCTTTGATATCTTTGCCTGTGTTGAGCGGGGGTTATCGGCTGTTTTTTTTTTTTTTTTTTTTTTTTTTTTTCTTTTCTTCTTCTTTGCTGTTGTCGTTGCTGCTGTGCTTGGTGATTTGCCTTGTTCTGGGACTTCCCTGCCGGGGCCCAGCTTGGGTGGCACGGGACTCGGCATATCTGGGGGCCAACTCCAGACCAAATCGGAGTGCAGCCGGGGTTGACCTACAGGTCACATACCTAGAGGGGGTTCTCGGCAGGCTCTGGAGCCCATAGAGGCCAAATCACATTGGGGTGGTCAACCCTCACGCAGCAGAGTGCCCTGCGGGGGGCAGAGCCAAGTCTCACGGCAGGTCAGCCCAGGAGTTGACCCCACCTGCTCATTAGCGGGAAGCAATTAAAGATCTTCTTGAACGGGACAGTGTACACAACACAAGACTCACCTTTGGAGCACACGCAGAGGAGGACGACGTGGTGCGAGTCAAATATAAAGGACACATACTACACAAGATAACCTAGCAAGAACTAAGAACCCTAGGGGATCTACCTAATATATCAAAATAAACACAGTCAGCCAGAATGGGGAAACAAAGATACACGTCCCAAATAAAAGAACAGAAGAAGCTTCCACAACTGGAACCAAATGAAGCAGACGTAACCAACCTCTCAGAGACTGAGTTCAGAACACTGGTGATAAGAATGTTTAAGGAGCTTAGAGAAGACATAAAGAAGGATGTAGAAATCATAACAAACGAGCTTAGAGAAAACATAAAGAAGGAGGTAGAAATCATAACGAAAAACCAGTTGGAACTAAAGAACACAATTACCGAAATTAAGAACTCACTTGAAGGAATTACCAGCAGGCTAAATGAAGCAGAGGATCGAATCAGCGACTTAGAAGACAAGGTAGCAGAGATCACCCAAACGGAACAACAAAAAGAAAAAAGAATAAAAAACAATGAAGATGGCCTAAGAGACCTCTGGGATAACATCAAGCGCAACAACATGCGCATCATAGGAATACCAGAAGGTGAAGAGAGCAAGCAAGGGATTGAGAACATATTTGAAGTAATAATGTCTGAAAACTTCCCCAACCTGATGAAGGAAACCAACATACAAGTCCAGGAAGTGCAGAGAGTTCCAACCAGGATTAACCCAAACAGGTCCACACCAAGACACATTATAGTTAAAATGGCAAAGCTTAAAGACAAAGAGAGAATCCTAAAAGCAGCAAGAGAAAGACGGAGGGTTACATACAAGGGAACTCCCATAAGACTATCAAATGATTTTTCTACAGAAACATTGAAGGCCAGGAGGGAGTGGCAGGAGATACTTAAAGTGATGGAAAACAAAGGCCTACAACCTAGATTGCTTTATCCAGCAAGGCTATCATTTAAAGTTGATGGAGAGATAAAGAGCTTTCCAGAAAAAAATAAGCTAAAGGAATTTATTACCACCAAGCCAGCATTGCAAGAAATACTAAAAGGTCTTCTGTAAATAGAAGAAAGATCAAAACAACCTAACTACAAATTTAAAAATGGCAATATCTATGTACCTATCAATAATCACTTTAAATGTAAATGGATTAAATGCTCCAATCAAAAGACATAGGGTGGCTGACTGGATAAGACAGCAAGACCCTTGTATATGCTGTATACAAGAGACTCACCTCAGAACAAAAGACACACACAGGCTGAAAGTGAAGGGTTGGAGTAAGATATTTCATGCAAATGGAAACGAGAAAAAAGCTGGAGTTGCAATACTTATTTCTGACAAAATAGACTTTAAAATGAAGAACATACTAAAAGATAAAGATGGGCACTATATAATAATAAAGGGATCGATCCGACAAGAGGACATAACCCTAGTAAACATCTATGCACCCAACATAGGAGCACCTAAATATATAAAACAGGTACTGACTGACATAAAGGCAGAGATCAACAGTAACACTATTATAGTCGGGGACTTCAACACACCTCTGACCACAAGGGACAGGTCTTCCAGACAGAAAATCAATATGGAAACAACAGCCTTAAATGATACATTGGACCACTTGGATTTAATCGATATTTTCAGAACATTTCACCCCAATGCTGCAAAATACACCTTCTTCTCAAGCGCACATGGAACATTTTCCAAGATAGATCATATGTTAGGCCACAAAACAAGTCTTGATAAATTTAAGAAAATTGAAATCATACCAATTGTCTTCTCTGATCACAATGCTATGAAATTAGAAATGAACTACAGGAAAAAAACGGGAAGACACACCAATTCATGGAGGCTGAATAACTTATTACTAAATAATGAATGGGTCAAGCAGGAGATCAAGGAAGAAATCAAAAGATATTTCGAGATAAATGAAAATGAAAACACAACGACCCAAAATCTTTGGGATGCCGCGAAAGCAGTCCTAAGAGGGAAATTCATAGCTTTGCAGGCCTACCTAAAGAAACAAGAAACATCACTAATCAACAGTTTATCTTCACATTTAAGGGATCTGGAAAAAGAACAGCAAAATAAGCCCAAAGGGAACACAAGGAAGGAGATAATAAAGATCAGAGCAGAATTAAATGAAATAGAAACCAGAAAAACAATACAAAAGATCAATGAATCCAAGAGTTGGTTCTTAGAGAAGATAAACAAAATCGACAAACCATTAGCCAGACTCATTAAAAAAAAGAGAGAGAGGACCCAAATTAATAAAATCAGAAACGAAAGAGGAGAAGTGACAACGGACACTGCAGAAATACAAAGAGTTTTAAGAAGTTACTATGAGCAACTATATGCCAACAAATTTGACAATTTGGAAGAAATGGACAATTTTCTAGAGGCGTACAACCTTCCAAGGCTAACTCAAGAAGAAACAGAAAACCTGAATAGACTGATTACCACCACGGAAATTGAATCAGTAATCAACAGTCTCCCAACAAACAAAAGCCCTGGACCAGATGGCTTTACAGGTGAATTTTACAAAGCGTTCAAAAAAGAATTATCACCAATTCTCCTCAAGCTCTTCCAAAAAATCCAGAAGGAGGGAAGACTCCCAAACACTTTTTACGAAGCCACTATCACCCTGATCCCAAAATTAGACAAAGACACCACAAAAAAAGAAAACTACAGGCCGATATCTTTAATGAACATAGATGCAAAAATCCTCAACAAAATATTAGCAAACAGAATTCAGCAATACATTAAAAAGATCATTCACCACGATCAAGTGGGATTCATTCCTGGTATGCAGGGGTGGTTCAACATCCGCAAATCTATTAATGTGATACACCACATTAACAAAATGAAAAATAAAAATCACATGATCATATCAATAGATGCAGAAAAAGCATTTGATAAAATTCAACAGCCATTTATGATAAAAACCCTTAAGAAAGTGGGAATAGAGGGATCTTATCTCAACATAATAAAGGCCATATATGACAAACCCACAGCTAACATCATACTCAATGGGGAAAAGCTAAAACCATTCCCCCTAAGATCAGGAACAAGGCAAGGATGCCCATTATCTCCGCTTCTATTCAACATAGTTCTGGAAGTTCTTGCCACAGCAATCAGACAAGAAAAAGAAATAAAAGGCATCCAGATTGGTAAGGAGGAAGTAAAGTTATCATTGTATGCAGATGATATGATACTATATATAGAGAACCCTAAAGACTCCACCAAGAAGCTATTAGAGCTGATAGATGAATTTAGTAAAGTGGCAGGATACAAAATTAATATTCAGAAATCAGTTGCATTTGTATATACCAATAATAAAACATCAGAAGGAGAAATTAAAAAAACAATCCCATTTACAATCGCTCCAAAGACTATAAAATACCTGGGAATAAATTTAACCAAAGAAGTAAAAGATCTATACTCAGAAAATTATAAGACACTGATGAAAGGAATGAAGGAAGATATAAATAGATGGAAACACATATCATGTTCATGGATAGGAAGAATTAATATAATTAAAATGTCCATACTGCCTAAGGCAATATACATATTCAATGCAATTCCTATCAAACTGCCAACGTCGTTTTTCACAGAAATAGAACATATAATCCTAAAATTTATATGGGACCATAAAAGACCCCGAATAGCAAAGGCAATCTTGAGAAATAAGAACAAAGTGGGAGGTATAACAATACCTGACTTCAAATTATACTACAAGGCTACAGTAATCAAAACAGCATGGTACTGGCATAAAAACAGACACATAGATCAATGGAACAGAATAGAGAGTCCAGAAATAAATCCACGCCTATATGGCCATTTAATCTACGACAATGGAAGCAAGAATGTACGATGGAGTAATGACAGTCTATTCAATAAATGGTGCTGGGAAACCTGGACAGACACATGCAAAAAAATGAAGTTGGACCACCTCCTTACACCATATACAAAAATAAATTCAAAATGGCTTAAAGACTTAAATGTAAGGTCTGAAACCATAAAATACCTAGAAGAAAATATAGGAAGAAACTTCTCAGACATTACCCGGAGTAAGATTTTTACTGATATACACCCTCGCGCGAGGGAACTAAGAGAAAGAATAAACATGTGGGATTATATCAAACTAAAAAGTTTTTTCACAGCAAAGGAAACCATCAATAAAACAAGAAGGGATCCTACTGAATGGGAAAAGATATTTGCCAGTGATATATCTGATAAGGGATTAATATCACAAATCTATGGAAAACTTACTCAACCCAACTCCAAAAAAACAAACGATCCAATTAAAAAATGGGCAGAGGACTTGAAGAGACATTTTTCTGAAAAGGACATTCAGATGGCAAACAGACATATGAAGAAATGCTCAACCTCACTAACCATCAGAGAAATGCAAATAAAAACCACAATGAGATACCACCTCACCCCAGTCAGAATGGCTATCATCAATAAATCAACAAACAACAAGTGCTGGCGCGGATGTGGAGAAAAGGGAACGCTTGTGCACTGTTGGTGGGATTGCAGACTGGTGCAGCCGCTATGGAAAACAGTATGGAGGTATCTCAAAATTCTGAAAATGGAACTACCTTATGATCCAGTAATTCCACTCCTAGGTATCTATCCGGAGAAATCCAGAACTTCAATTCAAAAATCTCTATGCACTCCTATGTTTATTGCAGCACTATACACAATAGCTAAGACATGGAAACAACCAAAATGCCCATCGGTAGATGATTGGATTAAGAAACTGTGGTACATTTATACAATGGAGTATTATGCAGCCATAAGGAAGAAAGAAATCTTACCATTTGCAACAACATGGATGGATCTAGAGAACATTATGTTAAGTGAAATAAGTCAGACAGAGAAAGATAAGTTCCATATGATCTCACTTATTTGCGGATTCTAAAGAAAAGAATAAGTGAATGAACTAATCAGAAACTGGGAGACAATGAGGAAAAACTGAGGGTTGCTAGATGGGCGGGGGGAGTGGGGGGTGGGGGGGAGGGTGAGGGGATTGGAGGGCAGTCGGTGACCACAGGATGGCCACGGGGTTTGAAAATTAATCTGGGGAACGTAATTTGGTGGTTACCAGAGCGTAAGGGGGTTGGGGGGTGGGGGATGAGGGTGAGGGGGATCAAATGTACGGTGATGGAAGGGGAGCTGTCTCTGGGTGGTGAACACACAGTGTGATTTATGGATGATGTGATTCGGAATTGCGCAACTGAAATCTATGTAATTCTACTAACAATTGTCACCCCAATAAATTAAAAAATAAAAAAAAAAAAAAAAAATAAAAAAAAAAAAAAAAAAAAAAAAAAAAAAAAAAAAAAAAAAAAAAATCACACACACACAGACACACACACACACACACACACACACATACACATACAAATTATTTAATTTCAGGCTATTTGCATATTGCTGGGTCTTACTTTTTTATTCAGATCAAAAATGTCTGCTTTTTATTGGAGTGTTTGTTCTATTTATATATCTGTTCCATTTTAATGTAATTATTGATAGTTGGGCTTAAATGAACTATCTTGTTATTCATTTTCTTATTATCCCGTCTGTTTCTTGTTACTCTGTTACTCTTACTGCCTTCATTTGGGTTAATACATTTTTTTTTTTGAATTCTATATTTTCTGTATTGCCTTCTTCGTAATACTATTTTAATTTTATTTTAATGGTTATGGAAATAACAATATGAACTCATACTTTATCAAACTTTTATCCAACTTCTAAAAAACACTCATTATTTATCAAACTTAAAAAAATTTTTTTGGAATGTTTTTAGGTTCACAACAAAATTGAGAGGAAAGTATAGCGATTTTCTATATACTTCCTGCCCACAGAGGTGCATTGATTCCCCATTATCCATTTACCCCATCAGAGTGGTACATTTGTTACAATTAATGAACCTGCTTTGCCACATGATAATTACCCGAAGTTCATAGTTTACATTAGGGTTCATTTTTGGTGTTGTGTATTCTCTTGTTTTGGATAAATATATTATTACAAGTATCCCTGATTATAGTTACATAGAGTATTTTCACTGCCCTAAAAATCCTCTGTGCTCTGTCATGCATCCCTTCTCCCCGCAACCTCTGATCTTTTTATTATCTCCTTTGTTTTGTCTTTTCCAGAATGTCATGTGGTTGGAATCATACAATATGTTACCTTTTCAGATTGGGTTCTTTTGCTTATTAAAATACATTTAATTTTCTTCCATATCTTTTCATGGCTTGATAATTTATCAAACCTTTTTAGGAGTCAATATCTTACCATTTCACACATAATACTTTATGCTTGGTACTTTGAACTTTGTGATTACTACTTCCTTTTATTTTAAATCATTCCTTCTGCTTTCTACGTCTCACCTCATCCCTATTTACCCACCCCATTCTTGTTGCTTTTGATGTCATATATTTTGCTTGTACATACAAAGCATGTCATTGTTTTAAAAATTCATTTTTTTTACTTTGAATAGTCAATTGCCATTTTAAAAATTATGAGACAAACAAAAAGTCTTTTACATTTACACTATTCACTATTTTTATGATGTTCATTTATTCTTATAGATATGAGTTCCATCTAATATAATTTCCCGTCTTTTAGCTTTTCTTGTGATGCAGGTCTGCTGGAAATGAATTCTCTCAACTTTTATCTGAGAATGATTTATTTTATCCTCATTCTTAAGGCTATTTTCACTGGTTATTGAACTAGGTTGATAGTTTTGTTCTTTCTCCACTATAGAGATTTCTTTGCTGTCCTCCATTATTTCTGAGAAAAAGTCAATTATTATTCTTATTTGGTGTTCTTCTTGCATGTATTATGGCTATTTTTCCTGGTTGCTTTGAAGATTTTCTGTTTATGTTTGGTTTTTATCAGTTTATTATTATGTGTGCCAGGTTGAGTTTTCTATTTATCTTGCATAAGGTTTCCTGAGATTTAAGATATAAAGTCATTATTTTTAATTATATTTGGGAAATTTTTGGCATTATTTAATTTTTTTTCTATCTGTTCATTCTCTTCTCCTAATATTCTTTTGCATGTTTGTTAGATCATTTGTTATTATTTTATAGGTTTCTGGGTATCTATTCATTTTTCTTCAATTTCTTTTCTCTCTGTTCTTCAGATCATGTAATTTTTAAATTGATTCATCAAGTTCACTGACTCTTTCTTTACCATCTCTAATCTAGTGTTAAGCCCATCGAGTTAATTTTTTAGTTCAGTTATTGTGCTTTTTAGTTCTAGACTTCTTATAAAAAGTTGCATTTCTGTGATGAAATTCCCTAATCATTAACACATAAAATTATATTTTTCTTTAATTCTTGTAACATCTTTTCTTTCTTTTCCTTGACTATATGTATAACAGCCAATTTAAAGTCATCTGAGATTGTGCATCTGATCTCAGTGTGAATTTATATTAATTGTTTCCCTACACTCCCTAGATTATGGGTGATATATTTCTTTGAATGTCTCGTAACTTTTGATTGTACAGTGGGCATAATGGATAATACATTTTAGAGAATGGATTCTGTTATCTTCTTCTGAAGTGTATTGGTGTGTATTGTAGAAGACAGTTTAATTACTGATCACTTCAAGGCTGATTACCTTAAACTTCTGGAGGCACAGTTTTAAATTTTATTGAGGTAGATTTGTCTGAATCCTAGTTATTTCCAAATTCCTCTAACTTGGGTCCAAACTTTGTCTCACATGGAAAGTTTATCAGGGCTTTGTTTTCAGCTTTATTAGAGAAAATATAAAATAGTTTTTTCTGCAAGACATGGTTCTTATTGCTAAGGTATGTCCCTTCTGGTATCTCAATTGGGTGTTATACCTAAGGCGTTAAAAGTTCTTTCACTCTGGATATACTGAGCTCCCAACACCCTTCTACCCAGCATTGCTTCATCTCTAGATACCTGTTTTTCCTTCAACACTGTGTAAGTTCTATTTGATAAACCTAATGTAGTTTTACCTTGGGCATGCCCTGCCTAGTCCTCAGTCAAAGACTTACAGGAAATGATCCCAGAGTTTTCTGTATTACCCCCTCACTACCACCACCATGATAGTTTCCTTCTTTCTGATGCTTTACTCCACAGATTTTAGCTGCTTCAACAGCCTCAAATTTGATTTCTGAATACTCAATTCACACAGCCTCTTTAGTCTCGTTGGCTTCTGGTTTCCTGCCATAGTTGGGGAAATTTTTCCCTGATGGAGAGTCAGTACTAGAGTAGGAGCTCATCTTTTGTGTGTCTCTTCTCTCAGGGATTGCTATGTCATGTTGCTTATTTCCTAATGTCTGAAAACAATTGTTTCATATATTTTCCCAGCTTTATAATTCTTTACAGTGGGGCTAATCTCTTAACGGCTACTCCAACATGCATGAGCCAGAAGTAGAGATCATTCCTTTTTTATCAAATACAGTTTCTGGTTTAAGAAACAGTCACATATTTTTTCCTTATTTTGTTAATTTGATTATTTGAAATGATGATTTTTAAATGTGAAACTAGCGTTGCATAATTGTGATAATCCAAACTTTTTATGGTCTGTCATCTCTTTTATACATGATAGGATTCAATTAGCTAGGATTTTGTTTAGTATTTTACATCTTGGTTTAGGAAAGAGATTCACCTATGTTTCCTTTTTTGTAATATTCTTGTCATATTTTGGTATCAGTGTTATCCAGGCTTCAAAAATGAGTTGGTCAGCGTTTCCTTTTTTCCCCCTTGGTTAGAGTATGTTTGAAATTGGCTGTCTTTCTTATAAGTTTCTAAAAGTTCAAAAGTGAAACCATCTGGAACTGGAATTTTCTGTATGGGAACATTTTAAATTAGGGATATGGTTCATGCAATTGTTATTGAATAATTCACATTTTATATTGCTACCTATAGGTGTTTTAGAAAATTGTGTTTTTATAAGAAATTGTATATTTCATGTATTTTTCAAATGTATTGATATAGTTCACTATATTTTTGCTTTTTTTCCCCTTATTTGATGTATAAAGGATCTGTAGCACTATTCTCTTTCAGTTCTTGATAATAATATGTGTTATCTTTCTCTTTATTTTTTCTGGATGAACTTTGCTGGAGTGTTAGCAGTTAAAGTCTTTTTCAAAGAACCAACTTTTCACATTTAAAAATTTCTATGATCTTATCCTCTTTTCTTTATTTCCTTCTACTTTTTTGTTTGAATGTGTTACTAATGTTTTAGCTGCTTATAGTAGAAGCCTAGGTAACTGATTTTCAGCCATATATGTAAATTAATGAAAATCAATCATCTACATCTATGTGTATGTGTATGTATCTATAAATATGAATTTCTATGTTAGAACGAAGTTAACTACATCCCATACATTTTGATTTTCATATATTAATTATAATTCAGTTTAAAATACTATCAGTATGATAAGAGAACCTGTGCAGTGTAGTACAAATACCTTTGAAATTTGTTGAGACAATTTTGGTAAATGTGCCATGTGCATTTGAAAGGAATATATACATATACATATTCTGCAGTTGTATGAATGTCAAGTGTTCCGTAATTAGGACTAGGTATCCTGCTTATCATGTTTTCAAATCGTCTCAATCCTTTCTGAATATTTTCTTGGTTTTTCTCAGTTAGTGGTATTGGTATGTTAAAATTCTCACTTTAATTTAAAGTTTGTCACTATCTTCTTTTTTTTCCTTCAAATTTTACTTATATGTTGTGAAGGTCTATTATTAGATGTATATACTTTTAAGATTTTTATATCTTCTTGATGGAATTACCTTTTTTTCATGATGAAATATCCCTATTGATTTCTAATAATACTTCTTGAGTTAAAGACTACCTTGTCTGATTTAAATACAGCTACATTAGCTTTTTTTTTTGAGAATGTTTTTCTGTTATGATCTTTGCATTCTTTTATTTTCAGTCTTAGCCTACCTTGTCTGATATAAATACAACTACATTAACTTTTTTTTGAGAATGTTTTTCTGTTATGACCTTTGCATTCTTTTATTTTCAATCTTTCTGTGCTCTTAAATGTAAAGTTGTCTTTATAAGCAATATATGGTTAATTTTCTTACTCAGAATAAAAAAACAGTCTTTATAATATTTAGTCCATTTATAGTTAACATAATTACAGATATATTTGTTTTTAAAATCTACATCTTAGTTTTGTTTTGTATTGTCTTATATTTTAGATTCCTATTTACTTTCCTTTTTTTGACTTTCATGTAAATAGAATAGAACCAAATGATTTAGGGGCATTGTCAGATTATTTCTAAGTAGCTGTTTCCGGAAGTCCATAAATTGGTACTTTGCTGAAATATTACAGGTAATATGAGGAAAGCATTCTTTACACATACACACAGAGAGGATAATCCTCATAGGAATGGAGAGGAAGGTCAACAGAATAGTTACAGAAGAACAAAGGCCAGATATTTATTATTATGTGAGACTGTAAACTTAGAACAAAGACCAAATCTGTTTGATTTATTATTTGTTCTGTTTTACAACACGTGGCATGGTAGTGTTTGAATGAATAGCTGATAGAATGGCTGAATAAATGAATTGTCTATGGCTGTGGCATATTCCAAAAAAGCAATACAATGGAATCAGAAGTCATTATTTCAGGGTCTCACCCTGGTGCATTAAAGCATGTATTTAAGCGAGCACTAAACATTTCTGAGTCTCAGTTTACTCAACATTGGGTCATGGTGAGGCTTTAATAATATAAAGGATGTCATATCATTTTTTTGTGTGTCAAATCGTTTTGAAACTAAATTTTAGATAAATATGGTACATTACTATTAGTGCTATAGGTAGGAGCAATTTCAAGACAAGTTTTTATTTATTAAAAGCCATTTATAATGTTCCAAATTTAAAACAAATAAAAGTCTATTTTTGAAGTTGAAATGCACATTAATGTTTAATTTTTATTCCTGAACTTTTACAGAGCAAAAATATAGTGCCTTTCCACTTTTTGTTGTTTTAAGGATAGTAATTTTATTAAGCATTATAACTTATAATGTACTTTTAACTTACATTATCTCTGTAATTTTCCAACCAGCTTTGTTAGGTAGAGAAGTTGTTAGTCTAGTGATTGGAGCCAGATTGCTTGAATTCAAATCCTAACTCTGACGCTTACTTGCTTGCATGCTATATAATTTTGGATAAGTTATTTTATATGTTTGTCCTTTGATTTCCTTATATATAAAATAGGGATAGTAATGGTTCTTACTTCTAGGTGTTGTTATGAGAATTAAGTAGGTTAGTACAGCTAGCATTTAGGACAGTATGTGGCATGAAGAAATGCACAGAAAATGTTAATTTTCTATTGAAAATTTATGTTCATATTAATTATATATTTTAATTGAAATTAATGTTTATATTAATTAACTTAGAGGTAAATATTTGTGTTTCTATTAATATGATCCTTACATTGTAGTTGAGGAAAAAGAGGTTAGAAGCTGTGAAGTGAATTTTCCAATGTAACTCAGTAAGAGGCAAAACTAAAACATGAACCTAGATCTTCTGATTCCAAGTTCAGGGCCATTGTGTAACAAGTATTCTTCCCTCTACAACATAGGGCTTAATAAATATTGTTGGGATAATTCCTCATTTAATTGAGGAATCTTCTTGGGAATTCTGAAGACAATTGAAACTAGAAAAATTAAGATAAAAGATTTTGGTCCTAATTAGTTCATGTTTGTATTTCCCTATAAGTGCATTTTTTTGTTGTCCTTGTTTTCTTGTTTTGAGTATATTTAACTAGAGGTAACTGATTTTTCTGGTACTGGAAGGAGGAGTGAGTCTAGCTTCTCAGGCCAAATTTTAATGAGATCAGATAAAATCACCTTAAGGTTAATTAATATGGTTTTGGGGGTAGAATATCTTATTATCTTGGATGATGGCCTGATCAATCCTAGAGTCAGGCAGGCAAAGAAGGTTACAGCTGAAAGGAACTTTAGAGATTAGATAACTCAATATTATCATTTTGCACATGAGGTCCTGAGAGGGTAAATAACTTTCCCATGGTAAGTCAATTGAGCTAGAATTCAAGTCTGTTGATGCCCAGGCTAGTAGTCCATCTATTACAACAGAACTGGTGCTCAGAAAAACAAAATGAAGTAGGGGAAGGGGGGTGGTAAATAAGGGTAAAAGGGATCAAATAAATGGCGATGGAAGGAGAACTGACTCAGGGTGGTGAATGTGATATATAGATGATGTTTTACAGAATTGTATACCTGAAACCTGTGTGACTTTACTAACAATTGTCACCCCAATAAACTTTAATTAAAAAAAAAGAAAAAAAGAGAAAGAAAAATTAAACTCCTTGAAAACAGAAAAATAAAAAAATTGGTGTCAGTAGAACTAGTAAAAGCAATAATTTAAAACTTTGACACATTTAAGGTTAAAGTTTAATTCTGAGTGGTTCTTTTGGAGAAAGACACTAGAGTTCATTCTAAAGCAGCATATTGCTGTGCTCTTCAAGTACAATACAATACTAATTTCTCAGTCAATTGTGTTGATGTCTATAGACATCTTTACTCTTCTTTAGCTATTGATGACCTGGATTGGGAATTCACCACACTCTTTGATTTATTTTTTTATCCCATCCTACATTTTCGGCAAGTCACTGCTCATTTGAATATCAGAGAGAAACAAAGAATGGAAGTCACACCTAAGTTTTATACATTTTTGATATAACTCAGTTTTGTTGGTGGAAAAAATGGAAATTAGTTTTATGGTTATTTGTGAATTTACCATTATTATCCTTATATAGTAACTACTTCTGATTTTTGTTTAAAACCTTATTCTACATATTCTTTCACATGTTCTGGTAGAAGTTTGGAAATAAACCAAACACAGTACAAATGCATAGACAGCCCTGTTGTGAGTGTTAAATAAGATCAAATATATTAGAGGTAGTTTGTATACCATAAAGCTTACTACAAAATACTTAAGGTATTATCATCCTTGTTTTTCGAACTATGAAACTGAAGTTTGGTTGTGATTTGTACTTTGTTTATTGGGGCTTGCCATGTGCTCCATACAACATCCAAATCTGTCAAAGACACAAATGGATCTGCTGGGTCATAAGGACTGGAAAAGCTGCTTGTACCACAGTCTGGCCTAGCTGAGAGCCTCCTCTTATCCTGGGCGTCATTCAGAGTTGACAGCCTCAGAGATTGTGTGCTGTACCTACAAGTACCGAATGATGACAGATGTCACTGTCAGAGTTCATACTATTTAAATGTATGTACCATTGAGCGGCATGGACTACTATTAAAACCCCGTTCTCTTAATTTTCATTACCAGGTAACCTTGGACGGGTGGACCAGGTCTCTGAGTTTGAGTATGATTTGTTCATTAGGCCGGATACCTGTAATCCACGCTTCCGAGTCTGGTTCAACTTTACTGTTGAAAACGTGAAAGAATCACAGGTGAGAGAAATAGTAGATACCTTCAGTGTGGTTTTGGTAAGAAGATCATGCTTTTGTTTCATTTTAGAAATATTAAAATATAATGATTGTATCTGGAATGTATTCTTGTGTATGTAAGCAATGATACAGTTTTGTTTGAAGAGATACAGAGAAATAGGTATAATATGCTGGTTTTGTCATCTGAAAGTTATTAAGTAATACAAATAGATTATCTGAGAACAAAAAGTGTTCTTTACAGATTGAAGCAGTAGCATGATGTGCTAGGTTTCCTTGAGGAATACTGTAAGGAACCACTGGAAGTAACTTGTATATTATGTTTATTATAAAGTGCTGTTCTCTATATTATTTCTTCTTTAGAAAGACCTGTGAGTCATTACACATTTCTCACAGGCTTCAATTTCAGAAAAAGCTTTTCTTCTCCTATAGAATAAGATGTTTATATCTTAAAAACAATGTGATTCTTGTAACTCATCCTATTTTACCTTTGCTTTGGAAACTCAGTTTTTACAGTCCTCTCTGATGATTTTTGGAAAACTTTTTTTGCTTGTGTTTCTGTGTAGCGGCTTTTCTTTTATTCCAATTATATGAATCTGTCTTTAACTGTGATTTCTTCATTTACATTTTCTAACAGTGTATGTTTTTATAATCCTGTTCAAATCTGCTTTGAATGGGAGAGTGTATTGATGAAAATAGAACTAAATACATATGCATTGAACAAACATTAATAAAAATCTAATCCTAAGGAATCAGTTTTCATTCTGTTATGGTGAGACAGCTGACCGTGGAAGACTATACAAACTTTGAATACATAGTGATACAATTCTTTTAAACAGATGGGAACATAGTCCTATGTCTTCTTCCTTCAGGATCATCTTTTTTTTAAGTATATTTTTGGGAGAAAGTGAGGAATTTAATTTCCCCTCCCACGTCAATCTGTCCTGTTTTCTCTTTCACCTGGTTGCTTGCTTCTCTTCATTTCTCTCAACTGCAGCTTGAGTCATGTGTCAGGCAGAGGTCAGTGTCTAGAATTTAGGGATTCTGGGTCTTCCTTGACATAGTGCTGTTCCTGGGACACCAGCTTCAGCAGAAGAGGGGTGCAGACACAGCCATTTGACTTTACTTCTGAGTCTCCTAATTCTCTACAACACCACGGACACAGGACTTGGTGTATGTAATGTTTACTGAAATTTAGGGGCTGACTGGAAGGAATTCAATATATAGGAGAGCTCTGAACATTGTTAGCTAAATTTTATGTATCTCAGCACTTTAGGAGAGGTGGGGGGAAAAGTTAAATCCCACTCAGAGAGCTGCTCAAGGACAAACTTTAGTTTCTAGCTTTGCTTCTTGGGTTTACTTCTCTACCATGGGAGAATTCCTTTTTCGGTTTTTTGTATTAAGAATAACAATGCTTCCCCCTTCCACCCATCCTAGGAAAACCTACACTTTACATGCAGGGGCTCTCCTGACCCTAGGATTGTCCAGCTTGTTCCACAAAGACAATTGATAATTCTTGAAGTACAATTTTCCAGTCTGTATTACTGAATCTTGAGAATATAACTCACAGCAGGAAGCTTTAGCCACATGTACTAGACTGAGTCTCTAAGACTGGGTCACCTATGATGATCTCTCTGCTAGCATGAGGTCAGCCTACAACCTTTCATTCCTCTGTTGGCATTCCTCTCTCATGCCAGTAACTTACAGTTGACACATACACACACTACTAAAAAACAAACGATAGATTCTGAGGCAATATAGTCAATTCACATTTTCATAAAAGTAGTATAAACTGCTAAGATTTCTAAATTCACAAAGGGGATTACTCTTTTCCTCTGTATGCACAGCATATGTATATCCTTCAGCTTGCCTACTGATCCAGGAATCCATTAACTCCTAAGAAATGAGACCTGTTACTTTTCAAACAACAGTATCCTCTATCCTCATTATACCCTTTGCTAAATGGAGACTTCGTGGAAGCTCTGAAATTATAGTGTTTCTTTAATTTTGGGCAACATTAAATTCCTAGCCCCGTTTTTCTTTCACTTTGGTCTCTCTGTAAAGAGTATCCTTATGTGGTTCCAATGGTCAGGAGGAGGGGGGTAGGTAACATGACTGGAGGGTTAGGGAAAATGTGTGTCTTAAGTTAAACTATCTGAGAGAGTCTTCTGTACAAGTTGCTCATACATTTCAAAGTTTCTTGTTCTGTGCTCCTCTTTTTGCTTACAGGTATATTTTTTTGTTGTTGTTGTTTGTTTGTTTGATTAAACTGTCTCTTCCAGAGTGTTATAATTTTCATACTACATGTTAAATTCATGCAAGCTCTTTTGCAGTCTTGTCTATCAATTCAATAAGCAAGTAGCATGACTGTGGGCCAAGGTGTTAATGTAATAAGAGAGTTGGTGCTGTTCTTTGGATCCTAAGTTTTAAAGTTGGAGTACAAATGTTTGTTATGCCTGTCTGGATTCTATCTTCATACCCAGTGCTATCCTACCTTTGTGATGATTAAAAATCATGAACGTATTTATCTGGTTTCCTGGAGCCTGATGCTTTATCAGCCCCTTTCTGTGGGCCATTGCTTTATCAACTGTAATCGCATTATACATTTATGGAAATCTGTCTCTAGAAGGCGTAAAGATCTCCTGGAAAGATACAATATATATCTCTAGCTCACAGGATATTTGTTTTCATGGTTGTCTACATGAAAGAGAATGATTTCACTATTACGTTTGACTTGTGAGGTCTGCTTTTGTAATGTCTCTTCTTATAATCTTTTTCCATCTCTCCAATTTCCGTTAAAATGAGACCTGCATGAATCTAATCTGGTCAGGAACCTTATTTAGGATTTGGTACTAGCGGGCAAAAGAAATATTAGTCATCAAAGGCTGACTTCTTTAAATGAATGTTAAGAATCGTAGCATCAAATATATTGTAAAAATAAGTCTAGCTTTTGGGTTATTTTTCTTAATATTTTTGGGAAGTCATAAAAATTTGGAACATACAGTCCTGTATTCTAGGACTGATGTATTAACCTCCAAAAGTAGTTGCTAAATAGTGCATTTGCAAGAGTCTATGAAAACTAAACATCCTGGTACCTTTATTGAAAAGTAATTTTCTCTCTGAAAAGCCTGTATTACATATTCTTATGTGAAAATTTATTATTGATGCAGCAGAACATTCATGTGATGTGAAAGTAAATCATTCTATTTAAATACTCATGGTAAAACTTTAGCCAATAAGAGGAAATAAAACGGTGTGTCTCAAGTATTTAAACTCTGTTTTCTTTCCTTTATATTTGTCATATCTTTTTGAATTTATTTTTCCTCTTAACTAATTATAAAAGTAGTCAATGCTCAATGTAGTAAATTTGTAAATTATGGATAAATATTAGCAGAAGAAAAGCACACACACCCACCCACCTACACACCCATAATCTTACTGCCAAAAGCAAATACTATTAACTTTTTGGTATATTTATTTTTAGGCTTATTTATTTTCCATTTTATTTTTTGGAGCATAATTAAGCTTGCATTGTATATACTTTTTTATGTCTTGTGTTTAAAGAAACAGAACAATGTCAGTGTTTAAACAAAGCAATTTTAAACATGGCTGTGCAATAGCTATTTACTATTGAATTGTTTCCTTATTCTTGGGCAAAAAGATTTTTTTCCCATTAGTTGTTATAAATAACACTGCAGTGAACATCTTTATGTATGAAATATTCCTCACATTTCATTTTGCTTCCTTAGGATAAATTCCTATGAGAGGAATTGATGGTCAAAGGATGTGAATATTTTAAAGACTCTTGATACATATTTCTAAATTGCTGCCATAAAATTTATACTATTTTGCTGTCCTAAAAGCAGTGAATGACATGCTTTTCCTTGAATTTCTTGCATTGTTGTATGAACTAAGGTATTCATACATTTAAAATAAATTGATTCTTTTTCTGTGAAACTTCAGATAAGTAAATGGGATGTGATGCAAGTTTTGGGCCCCTAGTCATAAAGGAATTAATTGCATTTCATCAATAATGTGAGACAACAAAATAGACCTATTTATTATTTTCACCTTTTTCTGAGTGTGCTAACAGATTGTCCTCTGAGGTTATTTAATAGGAGATTTAAAAAGAGAATTTTTTTTAACAACAAAGTATTTCTTACATTACTGTAAGCAGTAATGTAGCTTATATACACATGCACACATACACGTACACACAACCACACACACACACACACACACATATACACACACACACACTCTCTCTTTTATGTATGACATGTCTGAATTGGACCTTAAAATTCCAAGAGAAGAGGTTATCATAGAGTAGGACGAGTGAAAGAAAACTGAGCGATTGCGGTAATTGCAATTATTGATAATATCAAGGTATAAATTATGACTATGGGAGTAGCTAGATGAAGTGTAATGAAGGTAAAATATTGGAGAAGAGGAACTCAAAGTAGCCAGAATGTTGGAACGATTGTTTTTGTAGATATTGGAGGAATTATCAGCAAGGCCTGAGCAACAGTCATTGAGAAATGCGGAGGAAGGACACAGGAGTAGTGCAATGACATCAATGATGACAGGCAGAGGAGTGACAATGTGATGAAATGAGATTCAAAACTACGTTCATGGAAGTGAAGGCTCAGTATTATAAAGACGTCTGTTCTCATATCAACCTAATTTTAATACAATTCTAATCAAAATCCCTACCACTTTTTTTTTCCTTTTACATAGGACAAGCTGATTCGAAAATTCATGTAGAAAAGTAAAGGGCCAAAAATACCAAGGCCAACTTTGAATAATAATAATGAATGGGTACATGTTTATTTTGTGGAAACTTGTATTTCAGCTAACATTTTTTTATTTATAGCAATAATGATTAAAATATGGCATTGGCACAAGAATAGACAAATAGTCTAAATGGGCAGACTGGAACTCAGAAACAATACTATTTATATAAGGGAACTTGATATATGACAGAGGATACATTGCAAAATAGTAGCAATAGTAGGGTCTATTCAATCAACAGAGTTGTATGGCAAACAATACCCCTATCTCATACTATTTTAGAAAAACCTTATAGATTGATTAAAGACTTAAATATGAAAACAAATTAAAATTTGAACTCTGAAAATAAATATAAACATTTTATTGGCTTTGGAAGT
The DNA here is from genome assembly GCF_004115265.2 of Rhinolophus ferrumequinum. Lineage (NCBI taxonomy): Eukaryota > Metazoa > Chordata > Mammalia > Chiroptera > Rhinolophidae > Rhinolophus > Rhinolophus ferrumequinum. The sequence continues at coordinate 35,495,532 of NC_046292.1, read as the reverse complement.
AGGATTGAATTTCCTGTGCAAAGTACAGAAAAGCAAAATCATAAAGAAATAGAGTGACACTTTTGAATTTGTAAATATAAGGTCTATGTGACAAAAGACCCAAAGTTGAAAGATACGCACTATCCTGTTAAAAGAAATTTGTGCAATTTATTACAGGTATAAGATCGGTATTCAAGATATATAGAGAACTCCTACGAAAAAAAACAAAACAAAACAAAACAAAAACCATCAAATAAACGAAAGACATAAATAGGCAACTCACAGAAGACAAGGTGATAAAGCAAATAGAGCTATTCTCAAAAAGGTTGAGTTGGGAAGAAGAAATTTTATTAACATTAAGAAAAAGAAATCATATGGTTCTCTACTTTTTCTGTCCTACTTATTTCACCTAGCATTATAATCTCAAGATCCTCCCCCAATAAACTTTGATTTAAAAAAAAAAAAGAAAAAGAAAAAGGAGAGATATCTCTGTCAAGTACTCTGGCATATGAAAAACATCTCTTGCTTCTGATTGTTCAAGGGTTGTGATCATACTAAAGTGACGTGGGAAAAAGCCTGAGCTTTGGCATCTAGGTCATTTGTTCTGTTACTTGCTAGCTTTGTGTCTTTGGACAAATTACATAACCCCACTAAACTCCAGTTATTCATCTTTAAATTTGGTTTACTACTGCTTACCTTGAAGTATTGTTTTGACGATTGATAATAGATGTTTACAAAACATGTAAACCGTGTCTGCACCACAGGTACCTATTTTTATTATTAGTTTCAGTAACCGTATTTATTGAATGTGGTTGATGGCACATTTACTTTCGGGTGGTCTTTGTAAAATATATATAAGTTAGCTATGTTTCTGATTCATGGAGCCAGAAGTTCTTTGTTCAAGGAAAAATCAAAAGATAGGGTTATATTCAGTATATGAAATATATGGAAAGCTTAAATAGCTTGCATATCAACTATATTGTATCAATTTAGTGTAAATATTGCCAATAGGAACACATTGACTTCTGTTGTTTTCACTTGAAATCTTACACAGAGATGAATTTGAGTTTCTGGGAATTGATAGTAAGGCTAAGAACTAAACCTGGAAATAACTGTTTGTATACAATATTTATAATCATGATATACATATACATCAATGCATTGGTGAATTTGTGAGCCTTGCTAGTACCTGTCTTATAATTTCTCATATGTAGACTTTCGGCAAACAACTTTCACATTCAAAATTAGTGTATCACATACAATTTTATACCAAGATTATGCTTGTCTCATTGATTCTGTTGTTCTACTGAGTTATATGATAAAAGCATAGAAAAATTACATTTGAAATTGATATCTTATTATGTGTCAGTAGAAAGAGTTGATTAAAATAAAATAAAAAACGTGTAGTACCTAAAACAGAGTGACTTTGATATAATTCAGCAATTTTCTCTTCAACATTTAGAAATATTATATTGTTAAATGTGTGCCATCAAGTGAAAATATTACAAATGCCCTGGATAAATTGCAATCAAATATGGAAGAATTTTCTTTTCCTTTTAATTGTCTTTCTCCTTTTCTCTCAAAGGTAAAAAGTTAATCTATAAAATATAGTACCTGATAACCCAACAGTATTTATTGTGTTATGTTTAAAAAACATGTCTGAATAAATAGCTTTTTTATTCCGGGTATTTAACTTACCCTGCATATGATTGGTATTAACTGATTTATTTATTTTTTTAATTCCCTCAATTGTGCCTAATTACCTAATAGCACTATGCAAAGATGGGAGCACATAGGGAGCAAAGAAGCTAAGCTCCTTTCTCTTACTGAATATGTCTGAGTAGGTAATGAGAGCTTCTATTGAGAGGTTGCAACATGTAACGGACAGTAGAAATGAACAGTCCTGAATTAAATTCAAGCTTAATAACTACTTACTATTTACTGGCTTTCAGCTAGTTACTTAACCTCTCTGAGTCTTATTTTGCATATTAAATAATATTACTTCAAAGCATTGTTTAAATTATGAAATAATTAAATTTAAATTATGAAATTAAATAATGAGCATGTAGTAAAGATTCTGGAATACGGTTTACTTTTAGAAAACATTTGTTAAATCTAATCAAGAAGTATTTATTAAGAGCCTGTTATATGTCAGGCACTGTGTTAGGCACTGAAGATATAATGGCCAAAAAAAAAAAAATAGCTTACATTTTAATGAGCAAAGCAGAAACTGGTCAGAAAATAAACATACGAAATATTAATTTAGTTTAGTGATAAGATTTATAATGAGAGTAAACGTTATCACAAAACTAAATTATTTTGGGTTCTAAGGTACTAACACTCACTGTCTAAATCTTATGTGTACAATAAAGCTCAAATGATTCTCTAACAACCATAGAACATTGTTGCGATGTTGTTTATTGGATAAACAAATAACAATGGTTGATAAAAAAAATGGGAGTATGGCTAGGGAGGGTAGTTTCATTTATTCAGCAAACATTTTGTTGATCCACTGTGAACCTAAGCATTTATATCAGGCAGTTCCGTTTTGTTCTTATACAATATGCACTCTAGCAATGAGGATGAGTCAAGTGTACAAAAACCTGTAAACCAATATATAAAATAGTAAGTTTAATACTAGAGATATAAGTAAGTTATTATAAAAATTTATCACTTTATTTGGGCTGGGGTGTCAAGGAATAGATAAAGGAAGATGACAAAGATAAGACAGTACTTAATCTGGTCCTTAAAGCCAGTCTTGAATAGAAAAATTCATCATAGTCGAATAACTATTATAAACCTGATACGATACCCAAAGTATCAATTTCATAGTGAATAAATGGTACAAAACACAATCAAATCATATCATGGTGCCAATTTATATGAAGCAAAACACATCTTGGTATTTTTATTAAAATTGTAAAGTTGGTTGTAGAGTGGGGTAGTCATATCTCACCATTCATTGTGCTTCAGTATCAGCATTGTATGTGATGTAACATGATTATCTGTTCATGCAGACAGTTCTCATATGAGCTTCACATTGAGGAATTTCATGATGGATTTTTTTTTTCTTACTCTTTGTGTGTGGTTTTTAACTGCTGAACAATTAAAAAAGACCCAAATTTAGATTGGAAACTTATTGTGACATAAACTTATAAATATTGCTGTTGCAATATAAATAAAACACAGATGTAGAAAGTGAAAAAGATCTTTATGCAAATGAAACTCTGGATACTAGAAACAGAACATTTTAGGCTAGATGAGTCTTAAAACTATGGGTTGTTTGGCTGATCTACTGCCAAAGGAATGAGAGATTGATATTTAAATTTTATGCAAAGTTTCATGGGTAGTCTAAGCCTTGCTTTGGCAGAACAAAAGCAGTGAAAGAATGAGAAAAAGGCACTGAAACTTTCATAGGCTTTGATTTGTTGTTGAACGTGTGGAAAAGCTTTGGAGTCTAACTAGATGAACTGTCAGAAACTCTATTATTCTTCCTTGTGAATCTGGAATGACCCAAACTGCTTGGAACTTGCCCTACTTTTGTAGTCATCTTTGGATTTCAGCTAGCTTGCATATAGCATTCTGTAAAGTGACAAACTAAATACTGATGACTCTTTGATCTTGAACTCTAGTTTTACCCCATCCATCTTTCCAGCTGGCTGCCAGATACCTCCACGTTAATATTGAACAAAAAAGTCTGTGCTCTCCCAAAGTCTGTATCTTTTTTCAGTCTTTTCTTAGTTTATTGTATCACTGTGTACTTGACTACCCAAAATAGAAACTTGCGATTCCTTCTTGATGATTCATTTATTATTCATGCTGTCCCCTCTATCTGAAAAATCTTTGTATAATTCTTACTCTGCCTGGCTAACAAATCCTTTAAGATATAGCTAAGATCTCTTCTCTTCGGAGAAGCTTCTCCTTACTCCCAATAGCTTTTATTGGTGATTCTAACACAGCATTGTTACTATAATGATGTAATTGATGGTTTGTAAGCCATTTTGCCCCTTGGATTTTTAGTTCCTTTCTATTAGGAACTAAGACTTAATGATATATTATTTATATTTCTATAAATAGAGCTTATTTAATAAGCTAGTACTGGGATATAATAAGCATCAATAACACTTAGCTATTTTTATTACTACTATTGTTATTTATTACTATTATTGTCTTGGTTTCTTCAGTACTTGATGTGATGCCTCCCTTTGAAAAGTGGATATGTTGATAAAATAAATGTGTTCAACTATTATTTCTACAGTAATGCCGTGGTACTAACTCCTTTCTGACATCAAGACTCAGATCTTTTCCTCCTAGGCTGATCTGCTTCGCAGGCCAGTGCCTTTTCTGCCTGAATTTGTGCCTGTAACCCAGAGGCCTGGTGATGTCTTTCTTCTTCTTCTTTTTTTTTTAACTCAATATACATGTAGGGACCTTGGAATGAATGAACTATATCTATATTTAGGTAAGAAGGTGAAATTCTAAATTAATGGTAAAGAGCCTACACCCCTCCTTTTCTTTACCAGAGCAATGTCAAAAGAGGACTGTTAAAACACAAGACTTAAATAAGACCTAGAGCCTTATAAGATAATACAAAGAAAAGTTCAGATTACATTAAATAATTACTTGTCATAGCAAGAACTAGGGAAATCACAATTTGAAAGACAAAAGACAATCAACAGACACCAACATTGAGATGACACAGCTGTTAGAAATAACTGACAAGGATTTTTAAAACAACCATTGTAAAAATACTTCAACAAGCTATTATGACACACTTAAATGAAAAAAAGTTTCAGTAAAGAAATAGAAGATGCAAAGAACCACATAAGAATTTTGAAACTTGAAGATATAAAAAATGAAATGAAAAAATGGACTCAACAGAATGGAAAGGACAGAGGAAAGAATCAGTGAACTTGAACATGGAACATAAGAATTACCCATTCTGAACAACATAGGCAAATAGTCAAAAAAAAAAAAAAATGAACACATCATCAGGGACATGTGGGAATATAACAGATGATAGAACATTTGTGTCATTGGAGTTCCAGAAGGAGAGCAGAAAGAGGGTGGGGTTGAGAAAGTATTCAGACATATGGCTGAAAAATTCCTAAATTTGGGAAAAACACAAACATAGATTGAGTGAGCCTCAAACAGGATAAACACAAATAAAACTGTGGCAAACCACGTAATAGTCAAACTCTTAAAACTAAAGAAAAAGAAGAAATCTTGAAAGGAACCAAAGAAAAATGCATTACCTATAAGGAAAAGCAGTTTGACTAATAGAAGATTTAGCATCAGAAACCATGGAAGTGCTTCAGCATTCAAATGCTGATAGAGAAGAACTGTCAACCCATAATTCTTCCAGATGTAAGTTGGTATCCAGTGAAAATGTCCTTCAGGAATGAAATGAAAATCAAGGCATTGCTTTTGATGTCAGATTCAAAAAATCATCACCAAAACCCATGTCTAGGAGCTTACTGCCTATGTTTTCTTCTAGGAGTTTTATGGTTTCAGATGTCACATTCAAGTCTTTAATCCATTTTGAGTTAATTTTTGTATGTAGTGTAAGATAGTGGTCAAGTTTCATTCTTTTGCATGAGACTGTCTTCGACATCTTTTGTCGAAGAGACTGTCCTTTCCCCATTTGATATTCTTAGTTCCCTTGTCATAAGTTGATTGACCATATATGTGTGGGTTTATTTCTGGGCTCTCTATTCTTCTCCATTGATTTGTGTGTCTGTTTTTATACAAATGCCACACTTTGATTACTATAGCTTTGTAATATAGTTTAAAATTACTGCATGTGATGCCTCTAGCTTTGTTCTTCTCTATCAAGATTGCTTTGACTATTCAGGGTCTTTTATAGTACTATACAAAATTTAGGACTATTTGTTATGTTTCTGTGAAAAATGCCATTGGAATTTTTTATAGGAATTGCAGTGAATCTGTATATTGATTGCTTTGAGTAATACGGACATATTAACAATATTAATTCTTCCAACTCATGAGCATGGAATAGCTTTTCACTTGTTTGTGTCTTCTTCGATTTCTTTCATTAATGTCATGTAGTTTTCAATATACAGATCTTTTTGTGAAGTAAAATGTAGACTCATGGGATGAGCTTACCACTATTTTCTGAAATCGTTAAAATTTAAGTTTAAAATTTCATTTTTAATGGTTATGCCAAGTGGTTCATGAAAGGCACCAACAATGTGGTCTTCTTTCAAGGCAATTAAATCACCTGGGCCCCAGCTCCACACTCTTTTATGAATGGCCTGCATGAAAGTGTCATGTCCTTTTGGTGGAAAACAATGGAAATCAATGGATTAGATAGATGGTCCATAGGGACTTCCATTCTCCACATGTCAGGCCTGAAACTTAAAATCTCTGACACTTGTAAAAGAATTTTAGTTGTCAATAATTTTTAATTCCAATTTCAACAGTGCTTATTCCTTAAGAAAAGCTAATACCCAAGTGTTCTAAATTCTTATCTTGTTGTAGCTATCACTCAAACGTCAAAAGCTCATTATAAATGTCATAAACAAAATTAATATTGAGTAAGGAAAGTTATGATATTAACTGCATGTGCTGTACTTTTGTTGTGACTTGACATTATATTTGGTTACTGCTTGATATATTTTCACTGTAGGAGTTGTGATTAAAGATGATATAGGAACATTTGTGACAACATGGATGGATATTGAGAGTATGATGCTAAGCGAAATAAGTCAGACAGAAAAAGCAGAGAACCATATGATTTCACTGATATGTGGTATATAAACCCAAAACAACAAAAGAACAAGACAAACAAATGAGAAACAAAAACTCATAGACACAGACAATAGTTTAGTGGGTACCAGAGGATAAGGGGGTGGAGGGTGGGAGATGAGGGTAAAGGGGGATCAAATATATGGTGATGGAAGGAGAACTGACTCTGGGTGGTGAACACACAATGGGATTTATAGATGATGTATTACAGAATTGTACACCTGAAATCTATGTAATTTTACTAACAATTGTCACCCCAATAAATTAAAAAAAAAAATCTTGCAATGATACTTCACTCTCTCTCAAAGAGTGTAATTGTTCCATTTAATGGTGATTTAGTTTTATTTTTTTTTGAAAATAGTAGTCTACAGATGTAGGTAGTTAGGCTATTACCCTAATGAGTAATGAGTCTTCTTTCTCCTTTCTCATCAGCCTTGAAGACATGTCAAACTAAGGGTGGTTGAATGTTAGTATATATATTTTCTTCTCTACTGGGCCCAGTTTTGTTTGGAGGAGAAATGGCAAGCATGGGCTGGGGAGTTGGGAGAATTGAACTGAAGATCTGGTTTTGTATTTGACTCATTCTGGGGGAGAAGGGATCAGGACGGTTTCAGGGTAGGCTTTTTAAAGCAGATGCTTTTAAACATAGGAGATGGTCAATAAATGGAAGTTTAATTGACTGTCCTTACTTTCTAGCCTTAATTTACCCACCTAAAAGCAGAAGAGTTGGATGAGAAAATGTCTCAGGACCTTCCAAGGCTGGTGTTGTTCTAAGATTTTAAACAGAACTCTAAAAAGACAAAGCTGCTTCCCACTATGTGGATGCTCAGATCACTAGTGGGCTTTCCTTACATCCCACCCGTTAGAACTTTATGAATAGTGAATGGGAAGTCCTGGACACACACACTTATGTCTCTTCATTGAATTCGCTCTCATTTGGAAATTCTTTTCTGTTCCTTCTCCGTCAGATCATCATAAAGGTAATCATCAAACAGTCATTATTCAACTGCCAGCTCAAGATACCAACTTTTGGCCTCTGTTCAGGAAGAATTAGGCATTTCTCTCTTTTTTTTCTATAGCATTTTACTGGTATTAACAACTGGATCATGATTATTTTTTATACATATATCTCTCCCACTGTTTTATTCATTATAATGTCTGCCACAGTCAACAGAATACTTGGGATAACTAGATGCTCTATAAATAGTTACTGAATAAATGTTGATGTTTATTGATTTCTGAAAAAAGATTCTTTAAATTTGAAAGGAATATAATAGAAATTGCAGTCAGGGTAATACTTTTGGCATGAGTTATTCCAACTCTTTCGATTTGTATTTTGGGAAAATGATACGTCAGAACCCACAGGCTGGATCAGAGGCCATCAGTATCGTATAGAAATGAGTGATGATACTAACTACACGAATTGGAGTGGGGGATAAATTTCTTGTTTTACAATCTTTAAATTCTGTATAGTCAGTAGTAATATTCCAGCTTCCATTATTGATTTTGGAAATGCATATCTTTTTCCTTGTTGCTTAGTTTCTAGCTAAAGCTTTATCAGCTTTCTTGATCTTTTCAAAGAGACAGATTTTAGTTTTATCAATTTTTTTTATAGTTTTACTGTTTTATATTTTATTGATTTCCACTCTGATCTTTATTATTTCCTATATTCTGCTTATTTTGTATTTCCTAAAGCCCTAACTTTTCCATAATCTGAAGGAAAAAAAAAAAACAATACCCAAAAACCAGCTCTGCCTTCCTCCTCCCCTATTGGGGGAGTTAGGGAAACAGTGAATGTCTTGGTTGCCATCTTAGCAAGATTGAGGTCAGATGCCGATTCCTGTAACATGGGCACTGATAATTGTGCTTATAATCAACAATGGAGTGGGATTTTAGGTGAGAGATTCTATTTTCATAGCAGAGCCATTTCAGTGCTCTGTCCCTCATTACAGTAAACTGTTGTCAACTGCTGATGCGATTACAGACAGCAGCTTTCTTTTTAAGGGAACCATTAGGCAGTTACTGGTAGATTTCTGACACACCATTACAAAATGCTTCCTGTTAGCAGGTAGAGGAAAGAGAAATGGATGTGAACCTATTAGTTTCGGAATTACATGTCAAAAAGCTAGAGCAGGGTTCAATTTATTTCTACAATAATAATGAAGCCAGAGATTGACAATTATTTCTACTTCTACTGCTTGTTTTTTTCTGATGTGAACATTCCAATAAAAAAATCAACTTGTATGGACACCTTTTAGTAAATTATAGCCTATGTGAATGAAGATTATCTTACAGGAGCTAAAATTAAATCATTTCTTAGGTGGGAATGACTATTTTATAGTTCTCTCTGGTGAAGAAATAATACAAAATTATATAATTTTTTATGAAATAAAAAACTGTGGAGTAATAATTAAAGGATATAAATTCCAGTCCTGTGTTTTCTATGTACTAATTGTGTAACCTTGAACAAGTTATAACTACTTGGAGCTTCAATTCACTCAGCTGTATAAACTAATTATAATGACCACTACCATTTATTGAATCTCTAAAATAGGCTTTGATCTACAACATGCTTAATATAAATTATGTCAATGCATCTTTACAATACACTAATTGTTAACTTTATTTTACTAATTACTGACTTTATTCTCATTTAACAGGTAAGGACATATGTTCAGAAAGGTTAAGTAGCTTGCTCAAGGCCACATAGAGAGGACAAGGTAGAGAAAAACAAAAACCCACATCTTTTGGTTTTCCATGTCTTTTTTGTTTTTTTACTCTCCTTTTAATCTCACTGATATTAATAATCTATCATGTAGAGTTGAAATGAACTAATGGATTTGAAAGAGCTTTTATGCCTACAAATTTAAGGCATTGTTTCTTTTGTTTATAGTTCATCTTGGTGTCACTAAATTGGACTGGGGTTGTTTTGTATTAATGTTGAGTGGAGAAACACCATAAAACATTTTGAAGGCTTACACAGATTTAAAAGTAAATTCTTTACCTTTCTCTGAATGGTAATTTTTTCCTACTAGGCCTACAAAATTATATCCCATACTATTATTTCCTTATAATATTACTACTTATTTTTTTCCCTACCTCTCTTTCATACATTTTAAAGATAAATCTGCATATGCTGAAGAGAGACTAGAAAGCTCCTCAGTAATATATGACTATATAGTTTGTAAAGTTCTTTCACATGCATATATTATTAGTTTTTCAGAACTGCTTTCTTGTTTTGATAGTTATGGAATAAGTATCTTTATTTCTATCTTACAAATATGGCAACTGAAGTGTAGAGAGGCTTGCCTAAGTTCATAAAGCATATTAGTGGCAGAGGTCAAGAATCCAGGGCTTATTATTATTCTAAATGTAGGTGCTTTCTACCATATCAAAACTGAGTTTCTGAGGCAGCTATAGTATAGTGGTTACTCTTATAGGCTCTGGAATTAACCTTCTTGAGTTCACATCTTGACCCTTAGTCAAATTAAATAATTGGCCCTATAATTGGGGCAGTTAAATACCATGCCTCTTGATAACTTCAGTTCCTCCTCTATAAAATGAGGATAGTAATAATATCTATTCTGTAGGGTTACTGTGAGTATTAAATAATACATGTGAAATATAAACAGTAACTAATACACGGTAAGCTCTCAAACTTGAGCTACAATTTTATACATTTGTTTGGTATTATAAGTTGTAGTTATGTAATTATATAGACCATCTTTGTAAGTTGTTTAAAGTAAACTTTCAATTCATTAATTCAGTTGACATCTCTGAAATGCCTCCAATGGGCTGTGTATTTTCTAGATATGAGGTATACAGAGGTATATACAATAGAGTCTCTGCTCTCAAGATGCGAATTCTTTTTAAGAAAAAAAAAATAAGACAGGTAAATGAAAGACCAATTTTATTGACTTCTATAGGCACCTGATTTTAGAAAAGTTTATTTGAGGAATGTGTTGATTTAATTTGCTTTTAAACTGACACTGGGTTTTTATTGTCATTATTAAAATTATTTTACTTAAATAATTGTACATTTATGGAGAGTATCCCTTTTAGAAATCTTGTAACAAAATTGAGAGATGCAAATGAAACTCATGGTTTGGTAGATTGAGCTCTATTTAACGTGGAAACAGATTTCCTTGGTCTTATTTTAGAAAAATGCAGACTAGAGAATCTTTTCAATTGCAATACATACATTATTGATTATAATGATATCTGTAAATTTATTAAGTGCTTACCTTGTGCCAAGCAGTATATTAGGTGCTTTATAGATATTATGAATTCTCACAAACACTATAAGTAGTAGTATTTCTATTTAATAGACATAGGAACTGAGGCTCAAACAGGTAAAATAACTTGTCAAGCATCATACATTTTATGGAATTGGGGGCTTTAAGCTCAATGCTGTCTCCAGATTCTGTGTTGGAACTGGAAAAAATTTGGGCAATTTGAATCTCAGCTTTCAGCTTGCTTCACTGTATTCAATTCTATTAGGTATCTTTCTCATTATCTTTTGTGTATCTACTATAGTTTTTTGTTATGTGGTTTCCATGATGCTTACCTATAACCACCTTTATATCAGTCTATTTTAGGTTGATGACAACTTGAGTTTCAATACATTTTAAAACTCTACACTTTTACTTTCCCCACCCACGTTTTATGTTTTTGATGTCATATTTTAAATATGTTTATCTTGTGTACCCCTTAACTAATTATTCTGGTTATTATTATTATTATTTTACGAATTTTGTCTTTTAACCTTAATATTAGCTTTACAAGTGATTAGTGTACTACCTCTGCTATGTATTTACCTTTACCGGTGAGATTTATATTCTCATATGTTTCCTTGTTACTAATTAGCAACCATTCTTTTCAGCTTAAAGAAGTATCTTTAACATTTCTTGTAAGGCCACTTTAGTGGTGATGAACTCTTTTAGCTTTTGCTTGTCTGGAAAATTCTTATCTCTTCTTCAATTCTGAATAACTTGGCCTGATAGACTATTTGTGGTTGGAAGAGTTTTCTCTCAGCACTTTTAATATATCACTCTACTCCCTTGTAGCCTACAAAATTTCTGCTGATAAATCAGCTGATAGTCTTAGGCGGTTACCTCGTTCTTAATTTTTTTTCTTTTGCTGCTTTTAAGAGTTCTCTTTGTCTTTAACTTTTGGCATTTTAATTATATCATGTCTTGGTGTGGATCTCCTTGCTTCATCTTATTTGGAACTCTGTAGGCTCCCAGGATCTGGTTGTCTGTTTTCTTACCTGGTGTTGATGTAAGAATATTCAAACCTGTAAATAATTTTTATTAAAATTTATTTGAGCCAAACAGAGGATACACCTAGAAACAATATCTCAACAGACTGAGAAAAATGCTTCGCACAATAGCAGTTTGCAGCTTCTTTAATGCATTTTGAATTAAGGAGGAGATATAAGGACGATTACAAGATTGTGGGAGAAAGCAAGACAGAAATTGGGTTAAAGGATAGTTAACAAGATTATGTGATTATGTACTATCTTGAGGGTGGTTTTATTTCTGAAAAGAAGCATTTCAAAGGTGCATTAACTTAGAGGCATGGAAACAATGGGCAGGGCTTGCTTAAGACATACATAAAACTTTTACTAAATAAGTTATATGCCTGGGACATGACTGCCCACCATGATCTGCCCAACGAGGAATTTATGATTGGATCGCCCTGTGAGGTTACTTTCTGTAGAATTTTTTTTTCATCCACACTAGGTTAGGGAACTTTTCAGGCGTTATTTCTTTAAATAAGTTTTCTGACTCTTTCTCTCTCTCTTCTCCTTCAGAGATGCCTATAATACGAATGTTAGTCCACTTGATGTTGTCCCAAAAGTCCCTTAAGCTATCTTCACTTTTTTCATTCTTTTTTTTTTTTTTTTTGCTGCTCTAATTGGATGAGTTCCACTGCATTGTCTTTACTTTCACTGATTCTTTCTTCTGCTTTATATAGTCTGCTGTTGAACCCCTGTAGTGTATTTTTCAGTTCAGTTATTGTATTCTTCAGCTCAGTGACTTCTATTTGGTACTTTATGTTTTCTATCTTGTGGTTGACGTTCTCATTGTGTTCATCTATTCTCCCAATTTCAGTGGGTGAGAATCTTTATGACCATTGCTTTTAACTGATTATCAGGTAAATTACTATTTTCATTTCACTAAGAATTTTTTTTCCTGGGGTCATATATTGTTCTTTTGTTTGGAACATACACCTGTGTTTCTTCATTTTGCTTGACTTTCTGTGTTTGCTTCTATGTATTATATGACACAACACCCACCTCTCCCAGTCTTGAAGGAGAGGCCTTATGTAGAAGAGAAAACTTATTATTGTTCAACCTTGCCCTAGCTCTTTGTTGTCTCTTGAACCTTATGATTGATTGTACAAACAGCCTATTTTATTTTTAATAGCTTCCAGTTCAGGATATGCCAAGACCTGTCAGTGTCCCCAAGATGGGATCTCAGTCAGCACCTAGATTCAGGCTGATTGGGAGCCCGACCCTCAGGCCGCTTTTAAAGTATGGAAATATAGTCCTGTGGGACTACAAGCTTAAGCCCTGTTGGCCACCAGACCACGTGATCTGGAGGTGTCTCTTGGATGACAGTCATGAAAATCAGGGCTCCAGGCAAATGTATAAGCTCCTTTCTGGGAGATCCTGGTGAACCATTGTGGGTCTGAGGGAGAGCACAAAGATGGGGCCCCCTGGCTCATGTTCCCTGAGAGCACCTCTGCAGACCTCTAGATGTGTGCCAAACCTGTAACCTGCCCCTCAGACTAAAGCTCCAGCACAAGCGAATGGGCCTTTTTCTCAAAAGGACTGCAGGCGTGTTTCAATAGGCTGTCTATTCAGTGCCGTGGGGACATAGCCTGTCAAGAACTCTCTCTAATTGTTACAGTCCTGTTGGACTCAGGAACACAAGCCTCCCTGGCCAACAGAGCCAGGTGATCAAGTGGTACTCCCTTGGTTACAGTTGTAAACACTAGGGCACCAGATGTCTAAGAAGTCCTGTCCAAAGGATACTGGCAGTCTGGAGCACAGCAGAGGAAGAGTGTGAAGATAGTGCTTGCCTTCTGAGGTCTCTGGAAAGGTTTGCAGTCAGCCCTTCCTTATCTGTGTGTTTAATTCGAAGTCTGCTCCTTTACTTTGAACCTTGATGATAGGCTTGCAAGCTCTTGCATAGAGAGACTGAGCTCCTGAGTTTGTGGCCTCTTGCAGTGCCCTAAGGGTGGTAGCTGTTTAAGCACTCTTTCTCCTTTGGTATAGTCCTGTGGGACCCTGCTGGCCACCCAAACCAGGCAATGTAGAGGTGTCCCTGGGCAGCAGCTGCAAAAATCAGGGCACCAGACAAGGATATATGTTTCTATCTGGGAGATACCAGTGAGCTGGAACGAGGCAGAGGGAGAGTGCAAAGATTACATCCACCTGCCTTTGTCCCTGAGAGACCTTCCACAGGCCTCTAGATGTGTGCCACACCAGGGGCCTGCTCCGCAGTCCGAAGCTCCTAGACTAGCACATAGGCTGCTTCCTCAGAAAGACTGGGAGTGCATTTCGGGCTGCTAGCTGTGCAGGGCCCTGGAACTGGGAGTCTGCCAAGAACACTCTCTGATTGTTAGAGTCTCATGGGACCCAAGAATGCAACCCTCTCCTCCCTAACTCCATCCTCCAGAGCCCTGGGTTGCAGATGCAAAAACTGGGTCACCAGACGTAAAAACCAGGGCAACAAACGTGAAAACCAGGGTACCAGACGTGAAAACCCGGGCACCAGACGTAAAAACTGGGGCACCAGACTGTGTAAAATCTCCCCTCAGGGAGATAACTGGCGTTATGGAGCACGACAGAGGAAGATTGAGAAGATGGTACTCTCTAGGAAAAGAAAAAGATGGTGCCTTCTGGCCTTTTAGCAAGGCAGGGGGAGAGCACAAAGATATGGCACCTACCAGTTAGAGGGTAAAGATGGCACCCATGGAGAAAAACATATATAGATTAAAACAAAACAAAAACAAATTCTGTTAGGATTGTTGGAGCAGTAGCACAATACTATAAGGAAGGAGGGTAACCATTGGATTGGATTCGAGTTACGTGTATATGGTAACTTCTGATAGAAAATCTGGAACAGGGTAATATGACTGCAGTTTATCTGACATTCTGTTTCAAAGTAGACAAAACATTTCAAGCAATAGATTGAATGATTTTTAAAATTATATTTTCATTTAGAAGTAATTCTACCAAAATAATGTAAGTACTAACATTTACAAATTACTTCTACCCTACCAAAATTTCATATCATTAGTTCACCAAAATATTGACCTTGGCATGAAGGAGATACTTTTGAATTTACATTTCCATTAGATTTAGCACTCAGCACCTAGTGTCATAAATTTTTTTCTGAAACGCTGTAATTTCCGCAATTATTCTCATTGTTTGCTTTGCATTATATTGACATCAAGTTTGCAGTGAAAATCTTGTTAATATATCCAGGGATGATATTGTT
This sequence comes from Rhinolophus ferrumequinum, assembly GCF_004115265.2. Classification (NCBI taxonomy): domain Eukaryota; kingdom Metazoa; phylum Chordata; class Mammalia; order Chiroptera; family Rhinolophidae; genus Rhinolophus; species Rhinolophus ferrumequinum. The sequence continues at coordinate 35,480,272 of NC_046292.1, read as the reverse complement.
AACTAAGAGCTATATTGCTTTTTCATAGTAAGCTGTCAGACTTGTAGAACACACTGAAATCAAAAAGATTTTGAACAAAAGTGTTATACACTGTCAGGTTTTTGTCATTATCATATTCCCTTAACTTTATCAGAAAGAAGCCTTGGTGTTTGAATTTTGCTAATGCTTTATTAGTGGTAATAATAGATTAGCTACATTCTTGAAATATAAACCAGGTAAAAAAGTATCTTTACCATGTATTTGATCCCCTTTACCCTCATCTGCCACGCCCTCCCCCCTTACCCTCTGGTAACCACTAAACTATTGTCTGTGTCTATGAGTTTTTGTTTCTTCATTTGTTTGTCTTGTTCTTTTGTTGTTTTCCATTTTATAACAACTGTCACCCAATACACTTTAATTTAAAAAATTTATCTTCATATCTAGTATCTATGCAATTATAAAATTATTAACCAATGAACAATATTTTGTGAAAATATGTACTAGCTCTATAAGACTAAATTGAAAATGTTATATATATATTTTGTTTATTGAAGAACATACACTTATAATTATTATAGTTTTAAAAAAGGCAGTATAGTATAGAGAAGAAAATGGGGTTGACATTTTGATACACAAGCTTTTTCTGACAATACTCATATTTGTTGCTTCATTGTCTTCTGACATTTCATCTTAAAAAGGAGAAACACAAAACTGCCATCAGATTTATTTCTTTGTACATAACCTATTTGTTTTCTCCGCCCTACATGCTTATAAGATGTTTTTGCTTCATCACTGTAATTCAAAATTTTTGCCAGAATATGTCTCCATGTAGGTCTCATTCCATTAATTCTATCAGAAATATCAGAAATAATTTGCATACTTGGGCTTTTTTCCTGCCCTGGAAGTTTTCTTTAGTTATGTCTTTGTTATTACTTTTGTTTGAGTGATTCTGGTCTTTTTTCTTATAATGACTTATAATTCCTGTTCTGTTATCTGCCCTCAGTATAATATTTTCTCTTCTTACTTTCAACTATTATATAGTTTTTTTCTTTCCTTTCAATTCAGGAAGACCACTGTCAATTTTCATCTCAATGCATTCAGTATATTTAAGCAATATTACTTTTCTCTCTTTCATTATCCCCAGTGTATATTTTAATACTACTATTTATACGTTTTTCCTTATGTTTCTTTTGATATTAAAAAATACATATATTTTATTTCTGTTTTTTGTATCTCATTCTGTTAACATTTCCTTCTGGTGGCTTTTTCTTCCTGTTTACAGAGATCACATGTATTAGTTAAAGTACCACCAAGTGTTGTTACAAATCAACTTCAATATTTCAGAGGCCAAGCAAAACAGAGTTCTATTTCTCATTCTTGTAACAATCCAATGCAGATTCCGCATTGGCAGATGGCTGTCGTTTACATGTTAATTCAGGGCCCTGGGTTTTCAATTTTGTAACATTGTTATCTCATAGATGGCCTCAGCACTCTCTAAATTTGACTAGTGGAAGGAGAATAGACAGTGGAGAAATCCTACCCACTTTTTAAAGTTCTAGCCTAGAAGTAACACACATCATATCTACTCACTTTCGTTGGCAAGAATTATTAGCACGGCAACACTTTGATGCTGGGGATTCTGGGACACGTAGCTCTAGCTAGGTAGCAACAATGCTAGGGAAGGAAAACATGACATTTTTGTGGACAGTTAAATATGCCTTATTATAAGCTATTGATGGTGCCAAACTTTTTGTAAATTTTTCTGTATGCTTTAGTAAATCATTTTCAGAGTTTATAATCCTCCAATGAGTTTCCCAGATGATCTTTCTTTTTCCTTTTTTGCCACTTTTTTCAAAAGTTTACAGTTTCCTCTTATTTCACGTGGAACAGAGATTTATCCAAGCCCACTATGTGTTAAGAGGCATAGTTTGTGGTATGCCTTTGATCCGCTCACTGTCCATTTCAATGTAAAAATTTCTATCCAGATTTGCATTTGGAAAGTTGATGTGCACAGTTCTTAGCTTAATTTTGTTTTGATCTAGTGAACTTTTTTGGATAAAGCTGAGACTCTTAACTGCATGATTCTGTCACTCTCCAAACTGATAGTACACAGAACTTTTCCTATCTTCATTCATGCCTATAGAGTTTTAGAAGTTAGGTTGCAGTGTGTCATTGTAATTTCTAAGATTAAATGTATCTGAATCTGTACAGAATTTGAGATATAATTATATCTTCCTGGTTTTTGGATTATCACAGACTGCAGATTTCCAAGACAAAAACATACAGAAGTTGAGGGACAGTGTGACTCCCTGCCTCTCTCACCCACAACTTTGCTCTATTTCAGCTGGCAAAACATGTTGGCCCCCACTTACCCTGTTTTCTACTGTATAGGTCTCTTCACTGGTGGAAAGTTTTCCTAAATTCTCTCAGTATGTTGGCTGTCAAACTTATTTGTGATTGTTGCTAAAAGATGTTTTCCTTTGCCTTCTTCCTGGTCTTTTAAAGTATTTTTGGGGAAATCAGGAGAGGTGGAGTGAAAGACTGCTGTGTAGCTGACGTTTGCAACTCAGAGATTCCATGTCCCAAAGTTATAGTGAAGTATAATTGACATAAGAAACTGCACATGGTTAAAGTGTATAATTTGATAAGTTTTGCTCTCTCTCTCTCATCTGTAAAACCATGATAATAGGCAAGATAATGAACAGACTTACAATTTCCAAAGGTTGCCTCAAGCTCTGTCCCTCCATGTCTACCACTTATACGTAGACAGACACTAATCTGCACTCTGACACTACAGATTGATTTGCACTTTCTAGATTTTTTTATGTAAAAGGAATCGTACCCTATGAGCTCTTTTTGTTGTCTTCTTTCACTCAGCACAACTATTTTGAAATTCATCCATATTGCTCTGTGTAGCAATAATACATTTCTTTATATTGTCACGTAATATCATTACATGGATAAAGTACAATTTGTTTATCCATTTACCTGTTGATAGACATTTGGGTTGCCAGTTTGGGGTCATTACAAATAAAGGTGCTCTGAACATTTCTATACAGGTCTCTCTTGTTTTTTTAATTTCTTTTTATTGGGGAACAGTGTGTTTCTCCAGGGCCCATCAGCTCCAAGTCATTGAACTTTAATCTAGTTGTGGAGAGTGCAGCTCAGCTCCAAGTCCAGTCGCCGTTTTCAATCTTTAGTTGCAGGGAGCTCAGCCCACCATCCCATGTGGGAATTGAACCCGCAATCTTGTTGTTGCTCAACCACCTAAGCCATCCGGCTGCCCGTCCGGAAGCTCAGGAGCAGCTCCTTGTCTTTACTCTAGTTGTGGAGGGTGCAGCTCACTGGCCCATGTGGGAATTGAAGCGGCAACCTTTTTGTTAAGGGCTCGTGCTCTAACCAACTGAGCCATGCAGCCGCCCCCTATACAGGTCTCTCTTATGTCTTATAGATAAATACCTAGGAGTAGAATAACTGTCTTAAATGGAAAATATATTTATAACTTTTTGAAAAACTTCCAAGGAGCTTTCCAAAGTAGTTGTACCATTTTACATTCTTATCAGCAGTGTATCCGTTGCACACATGCTAATCAACACTTGTATGGCCAATCTTTTTGATTTTAGAAATTTTTATAGGTTTGTATTGGTATCTCTCTTGGGTTTTAATCTGTATTTTCCTAATGACTAATGAGGTAGAATTTTCTTTCATGTGGTTATTTGCCATCTGTATATATTTCTTGGTGAAGTCTGTATTCTAAACCTTTTGAACATTTTAATGTGGTTGTTTATTTGAACATTGCATCTTGAAACTTCTTTTTTTGAGGTATAATTGACATACAACATTATATTAGTTTCAGGTATACAACGTAGTGATTTGATATTTTGTGACTATTGCAAAATAGTCACCACAATAAGTCCAGTTAACATCCATCACCAAACATAGTTCAGAATTTTTTTTTGTGATGAGAGCTTGTACGACTGACTCTCTTAGCATCTTTCAAATATGCAGTAAAATATTGCTAACTGTAGTTGCCATGCTGTACATTATGTCCCCATGACTTTTTAAATTTATAATTGGAAGTTTGTACCTTTGAACTCCCTCAACCCATTTCACCCCCACCCATACCCCTGCCTGTGGTAACCACCAGTCCGTTCTCTGTATCTATGAGCTTGGTGTGTGTGTGTGTACATATGAGTCAGGCATCCACATCTGGCGCCCATCTGGCACCTACATGATCTTGACAACATTACTGATTATATTCCCCATACTGTATTTCATATCCCCGTGACTATATTGTGACTACTAATTTGTACTTTCTAATCCCTTTACCTTCTCCCCCATATAGTTTTTGCATGTTTTTTGGTTGGAGTTTATTGAACCTCTTAGGTTTGTGGATTTATTTCTTTATCAAATTTGTATAATTTTCAGCAAGTATTTCTTTAAATATTTCTTCCGTCCCTTCCATTTACTTTGTGGACTCTATTTGCCTGTATATTAGGCCACTTGAAGTTGTTTCATAATTCGCTGATACTCTATTCCTTTTTTATTATCTCTTGTTTCTCTCTGTGTAATTTAGATGATTTCTCTTGCTAATTCTTTAAGACCAGTAATCTTTCCAAATTATTGTATAATCTACCTTCATTTTATCTAGTATATATATAGATATATAATCTCAGACATTGTAGTTTCCATTTTTAGTAGTCTGATTTAGTTTTTTAAAAAATATTTTCCATTTCACTGCTTAGTGTTCACTATCTTTCCTCTAGCTTCTTGAACACGTGCAATGCAATTCACTTTTAATATCTTTATGCATTATATTCATCATCTGCATCATTTCTAAGTCAGTTTCAATCAACTGATTTTTTTCCCCCCTCCTAATTGGGGATCGTATTTTCCTGCTTCTTTGTGTATCTGGTAATTTTTTATGAAATGACAGACATTTCAGTTTCATCTTGGGTACATTTATGTAAATATTTTTGAGCTTTGTTCTGGGATGCAGTTACTTGGAAATAAACATTTAATCCCTTCAGATCTTTCTTAGAAACTTTAAGTGTTATCAGCATCATTTAATCTTGTGCTCTTTCTTGTTATTGAGATAAAATTCCTCTGAGTACTCTATCCAATACCCCATGAATTATGAGGTTTTTCTGCTTAGGCTTTGAGGACAGAAACTGTTCCTGGCCCTGTGAGAACACCAAATTTTATTTTTTTTAATCCTACTGGTTGTCCCTTCTGTAGGTAGTTTCCACACATGTGTGTGCTGATTAGTATTCAGATGAAAACTCAAGAGAAACCCTCTGCAGATATTCAAAGCTCTCTTTCTGTGCAGCTCTCTCTTCTCTAGTCCTCTGCCTGTGGACTCTAGTTATCTTGGCTTTCTAGAGCCTCCAGCTTCTTTTCAATTTAAGGAGACGACTGGGATCGTCCTGGTTCTCCCTTCTTTATGCTGTAGCCTGGAAACTCCAGGCAATAGCGTGGGACAGATAATCGTCTGTCCATTTCATTTGTTTCTTTTCTGTTAGAATTGCTGTCCTTTGTTGACTGACTTCCAATGTCTTTAATACCGTTGTTTCATATATTTTACCTTTTTAAATTTGTTTCAGGAAAGAAGATAAAATCTAGTCCCTCTTCTCCTATCTTTACTGGAAGATGTTTTCCCCATTCTTAAACTTTGAAACTTTTTTTTCCTCCAAGATGTATTTGTACATTATTGCTAATATGGTTAGTATCATTGATGGAAACTGTATTGCAAAGCAAATCTTACTCCAGTTGCTCCTTTCTATTTTTCTCTTTAAAAATTTGTTAGTAATTTGTATGCAAGCACATAATATAACATGTGATACTGAAAATGCCTGAAATTTAGAAATAAAGGTATTGAGTTCAATACATCATCACAATAGCAATCATGGCACAAATTATATAAATGTCTAACCACTATGCTTTATACCTGAAACTCATATAAAATAATATTGAATATCAGCTGTAACTGAAAAAAGTTACTTAACCGCTCAAAGACTGCAATAATAGTATTTTTTGTATAGGATACAGTTCAATACTTGTCAGTATTAAATTAAATAATCAGTATAAAGAGACTGACTCAATGCCTTGGAATTTAGCAAGTAATAAAAATATGGTAAGAATTAATAAGTCAATTACTGTGTTTTCCCGAAAATAAGACCTAGCTGGACAATCAGCTCTAATGCGTCTTTTGGAGCAAAAATTAATATAAAACCCGGTATTATATTATATTGTATATTATATTATATTATATTATATTAGACTTGGTCTTATATTATAGTAAAATAAGACCGGGTCTTATATTAATTTTTGTTCCAAAAGACACATTACAGCTGATTGTCTGGCTAGGTCTTATTTTTGGGGAAACACGATACAAAATAATGTTATCAAAAACAACAGCAGTAATATCATTAGAAAAGTTAAATGTTATGTGCTTATTAGGCAAGTGGCCAGATAAGAGGCAAGAAATTGTAAAACAGGAAAAAAGGGACATTCTTTTAATATATTTGAGCAAACGGGAACAAAAATACAATTTAACCACCACTCGTCTGACCATATAACAACTGTTACATAATTAATGTCTCTAAGATAAAGTAAGCAAGAAAAGCTAATTTGTGCCGGCCTTGTTTATCATTTAAAATGCATCTATGGTAGAAATGTACTAAAACATCACATGGAAGCATCAAAGCAGAAAGTATAAATGCTGTGATGGACGTTTGGGTTCCATCGTATTGGAAACATTATGAGAAAGAAGTGCTTTGGGCTCATGCGATAAGGTTCTGTTTTCTAATTTTGGCGTCTTCACATTTACAGGTAGATTGTTTCATTTTGTGGTGATACATTTTGAGAATACCTATATAGATCCCTGAATTATTTAGCAATATGGATTCATGGTAATCCAAGGCTATTACAGTAGTTTGTACAGAATAACATTCTAAAATTGAAAAATAAAAGGTGAAGATACTAACACTTGAGTCAAAAATTGTTTTCACTTTAATGTATCTCATTTTTTTTAAGTCCAAGTCTGATTCAATTTCACTATCCAACAACCTCTGAAATTGTTTTTTTAATTTTTTATTGGCAGTTAAAAGGAAAGTATTTGAATGATAACAATAGCAATACCAAGGATCACAAAAAAGAAGCAAGATTAATGTAATTTATTGAATAGCACCTCCAGGATGGTCCTAAGGGCTTTATAATGTGCTGTATAATTTCATTCAAACACAAATTGTAAAATACATCTTTTGTTACATGAGAGAATAAGTTCAGAGGGCGTGTCACTTGTCCTAGGTCACCCATTTAGTGTTAGAATCAGGCGTGAAACTAGGACTGTATTATATGATTACAAAGCACTTTTTTCATTATGATCCACGAGGTTTCAATATTAACCATAGTAAAAGATAATTTTAAAAATGTATGTGATATGGAAACAATCATTTAATGTGATATGAAGTGTGATTTTTAGATCCCTTCCATAGCAGTATGTGATGGAGAAGTAGGTGGGAATAGATTTGAAATTTGTTATTAGCATACCATTGTTGTTACACCTCTTTTGCTGCGAAAAGAATGATGTAAAGTTACATGACTTGACTAAGGCCACACAGCCTCCTTATCACAAATGAAATCCAAGTGTTTTCACTTGTTATAGCTACGTATTGTGCAATAGAAGGTGGGCTGTAAAGTCATGGAAAGCACATTGACCTTGAAGTCACTAGATCTCGTAGACTCAAGGCTTGGTTCTGGCGTTTCACTCGTTTTGTGACCCTGAATAAGTTGCTTATCTTCCTTTCCTCTCCTTTTTATCATGCATGAAATGGTAGTTATAATAAAGTAACATCGTGGAGTTGATAGAAAGGTTACATACATGAAGCAGTTTATGCAAAAGACCTTTAAAGCACCATAGAAATGCAGAGCAGTGCTGTTATTATGTTCTGCAACCTGCACTGGATTGTACGCAGAGATTCTACATCTTCCCCTCAGAAAAAGGGAGGAGGGTATGGAAAATCCTCTAGAATAAAGAAGTTATATGTAAAGGGTGAATATAAAGGTTTTAATCTTCTTTCCCATTATAAAAACACATCCCTCCTAAGTCTTCTTTGAAGATCTCCTTTGGGGAATATGCAAATCCCTGGAGTAAATTCATGGAAGGAGACCATAATAGTAGAACATGACATTATATTATCCTATGCTGGAGCAGACTGCTTTTCCATCTTTAGAATGTCAGTTGTTGTTTTCAGTTCTGTTACATGAAAAAAGAAAGACATTGTAGTAAGCAGGGTAGGAGGTACAGCAAGGAAGAACTGCATGATAAACTACTAAGCAGCATTCTTAAATCAAGCTACTCTGAGGCAGAAAGATGTGAAGAGCTCGCACCCTCTGTGCTGTAGTGTGAGAGCTCTTGCTTACCTTAAAGAGACTGTTCAGCTGTTTCAACTGCCCTGACTTTCTTTTACAGAGGGAACTTGCAGTTGGTGCTGTCGTCTCAGAGCATGTTTATTACAGTTATATTTGTTTCATTGTTTAAGTTCCTATCACCTTGGCAACAGTGTTGTATTATAAGAATAACACCTGAATCTTACCAAAAGCTATCTTAATGTGAGTTATCTAACGAGTAAAGCTTTGTTCTGCTGTTTTGCTAAAAATATAGCTTGCTGGGAGGTTTAAACAAATGACTAAGTCTTCATGTGTGCTCCTGTGAGACCTTGGGGGTATTAGGTTCATGGGACACAATGGCTCTTCTACTGGTGATAGCCCCATTGATGTTGCTGGAGAAATATGGCTGGTCTTTCTTTCTTCTGCTACTTTGGCTCATGGACTCCATTCTGTAGTTATGTAAAATTGACATGTTTTCATGGTGTATTTCATGCATGTGAGTATATGTACTTCCCTATCTTTGCTCATATTGAATCTGTTGCCTGAAATGCCTTTCCCCACCCTGTTCACGTTGCCTTCATTCTGTTTATTCTTCAAAGCTCACTTCCAATGCTATTGGTGAAAACTTTCTTGACCTCTCCCTGCAAAATTGCTCACACCTCTGAACAGTGCTTAGTCAATTCCTATTTTAGTATTTACCATGTTTTATTCATCTGCCCTTCTGTTCTGCTACTCTGTGAAGGCAGAGGCTCTCTTATTCATTTTATATTGTATTGACAGTATCTATACCTGGCATTGGTAGGTTCGCAGTAATATCTGTTGAAAAATGAATACATAGAACTTCTTGGAGCAAGAATCAGGCTTCTTGCATTTGGATTCCAGCTCTACCACTTGTTAGTTCTATGGCCTTGGGTAAATCCACAAACTCTCTGTGTTCTTCATTTGTAAAATAAAATAAGATAGCTGCCCTATTAAATTTTTGTGAGGATTTAATATATGTCAAGGATATAGAATAGTGCCACACACATAATTAATGTGTGCTATCATTATTATTTTCCAAACTACTGTTCTTCTCACTTTCCAAGTTTCTATCTTCTTCCCATTCTGATAATAGGGTGTTTGTTAGAAGGCATTAGCATGACTGCCTGTCTGTGACTCAATTTATGCTACTGGTCTTTTATCTGGTAATTTTTGGTTTCCAGTTTTTATTCTGATGGCTTCCCAGTTGGTCAGATCTCGTCACGGGGGGAGGTTCCATTCTGAATCTCAGCTGAAGAAATGGACACTGTTGCGTAGGACAGACTTCTCTGATGATGCTAGTATGACTGGTTTATTTTGAGATTCCGACTGTGACCACTAGGGTAGGTATTGACTAAAACCCTGAGCTAGAGTCATAGAACTTACTCAACCTTGGACGCCAGGCCTTGGCTATGAGGCTGAACCTCAAGTGGCGTTCACTTTGACCTTAACTGCCTGCCTTATCCTGCCCAGCACAGGGCGTAATACATAGTAGTATCTTCTTGGTGAGTGTTTGTGGAATGGATTAAGAAATAAGTGAAGATTAGATTAAATACATATTATTATTTTTGTTTTAGAAACAATAGAAAATTATAATTAATCATTATGGAAAGATTATGATATAGAAAGTTAACTTACCTCATATTCCTGCCTCTTAGAGACAACCACTATCAGCAGTTGGAGAATATTCTTCTAATCATTTGTCATATATGGTTAAAGATATATTATTTGTTTTAGGTTTTCTTTTTAAACAAAGCTGGGACTGGTTCAGTGTCAGAACCACTCAGTTAAAAGGGTAACTGTGGAAAATGGGGTAGACTACAAGAAAATGGGCTGTCGGGACATTGGAATCATAGATATTGTTCAGGAACTCCAGAGTCCGTACTCTGTTTTTTGAAGTTTTTGTTCAAGAATCAATTTAAATGAAAGCTAACAGTGTGTGAAAGTGCCTATCCTATATTTTCCTTGTCAGTACTGTCTCATCATTAGAAGAATGCTAATGTGGATACTTGAAAAATTTCATTTCATTGTTCAAGTTTGAATATCTTCGAGTACCAAAGAGTTTAGAACTATGATTTTCATGTGCTTTTTGATCATTATTTTTTCTTCCTCTAACTTTGTCTTTTGTCTGTCTATGTCAATTTACCCTTGTTCATTATGTATTACTGGTGTTAACCATTTTTCTTTGGACTCTGTGGAAAACTAAAATTATGTTTGTATATCTAGGTTCCTCAAGCTTTATATAATTAAGTCTACTGATATTTTCTTTTGATTTTGTTTTTTGTTTGTTTTTAGGTTTAGGATGATATTTTCTGTCTATGTAACCGGTAAATATTCATAATGATCTTCTTCTATTTTTTTCTACTAGGCTTGGGGAAGACCAAGTGGAAACTTTCTCAACTGGCCATTCCCTCAGCCAAAATTGTAAATAAAAAATAAAATCACATCCTTGGGGGCCGGTAGAGGGAATGGCAGAGATTATTAGCATAATCATTAAAGTTCTAAATCAGAAGTCAGCAAACTTTTTCTATAATTGCCCAGACAGTAAAGCCATCTATGAGCCATGCTGTCTATGTCACAGCTATTCAGATCTGCCATTGTATTGTGAAAGTATCCATAGGCAAAACATAAATGACGGGGAGTCACAGTCTTCTGATAAAGCTTTATTTATAAAATTGCACACCTGGCTATATTTGATCTGCAGGTTGTAGTTTAATGGCCCTGTTCTAAAGGATGTAAAGTGGTAGTCTCTATCATATCTCCATTTTATTCCACAATCTGGCCCTTGAAGAAACCAGATGGATCTATTAAAATGAATATAGACTACTAAAAACTCAATCAAATAGTTGCTCCCATTGTAGCTGCTGAGTCTAATGTGTTATCATTGCTAGAGAAGATTAATGCAGGTACATAGTATGCAGTCATTGCTTTGGCAAATATTTTCTTTTCTACTTCAATTAGAGAAGAGGATCAGAAACAGTTTGCTTTTACATGGAATGGAAAACAATATCATGTTCACTTTCAGTTTTGCCTGAAGGCTATGTGAACCTCCTGTCATCCTCTGTCATAATATAGTCTGAAGAGATCTGGACTACATGGAACAGGAGATACACTAATCCATTACATCAATGGCATTGTGCTGATTGGACAGCTTTTATACAGTGCAGGCGAGGAAGAACATCTGTGGAAACCAAGTGATCATTTGGGCACTTCTTATACTCCGTTAGACCATTTAACTTTAATAGACATGTGTAGCAGGAGAAAGGTGTGATTACTAAGGGCTCAGATCCCTCAAGAATGAAGATTGAAGCCATACCACCCAGTAAGATTGTACAATATCCTGAGGTGATGGTTGAATTTAGAATGAGGGCAATTTAGAATGGCTACTTGAGGAGGGAGGGGATGAATACCAGTTAAAGTCCCAGATGTAGTGACGGAGAAAGTAGTTAATCTCACTAACCTCCCTCTTCTAAGTTTCTGCTCAAAAAGAGAGGCCCACAGAACGATAAAGGAGCTGCTCCTTGAACCTCTATGCAGAGATAGATCTGTGAGACCCAGCAGCTGTACTGTGGTAGCTACATGTCTACCACAGGTAGACAAGTGAAAGGTGCTAGTCATGTCTTCTACCGGGCAAGTATAACGCTGACTGGAAGCCCCCACTGCTGCCTCTCTGTATCCACCCTTGTGGTCTTACTTTCCCCAGACTGCTACCATGCAGTGACTGCACAGCAGGGGTACTCGTCCTCATCTATTTCTCAGAACTGTGCTGCAGCCCTAGACTCTTCCTGCCCGATCCTCCTTTCTTCCTCCTCTCCTTTCACAGATGTCAGACCTGCATTGCTGTCCAAAGGCTCTCTGTACCTACTTCTTCTTCCCCTTTATCATTCACAGGCTTTCCCTCAATAAATCTCTTGCATGTCTGATCCCATCTTGGTATTTGCTTCTCAGACTCAATCTAACACAACCAAATAAGTTCTCAGGAAATGCTCATGAATGAACACTTAATACTGACATTATCAAACACATATCAAGTCTGATTTTCTAAGTCCATGCTAAAGGTGTATTATCTTCCAGAAATTTTTAGGGTTCTTTTTTCATTTAGACACGTAGTATATTATATCGTGGTTGCCTTTTCAACCTGGTGTTTTGGAAATAGCACAACTTTATTCTGAGATAGACATTTCTCAGTACTGACTCTAATATTTATGTCCTATGAATAACAGTGTGATCTTGGGCATGACACTGCATCTATTTTGGCTTCAGCTGCAAAATGCAAATCGTGCTTATCCTATGGGATTGCAATGTGGATTAAATGAGATACTGCACATGCTGTGCCTTGTTGGTGTTTGTGACATAGAAAGCATTTCATAAACAGCAGTCCTATCAGTGATGAGTTATAGCTCATCACTGTCGGCGGATTGGTGTTTTCTGTCCTCTGGATGAACACTTTGAGAAGAGGAGAACATTTGAATTCCCTGACTTTGGTATTTCTATCTGCTTTGGTATTTCTTATCCTTTGCTGTTCATTCTCTGATGCTGTCCCATATAAATACTTCTATCTGGTCCTCAGATTCCCCTGCAGTGATCATGGAATTGTGAATTGCCCCAGCCAAACACCCTGCTTCAGATAGCAGGGTGTTATGGGGCCATTATGAGTGAGTCCTTCCAAGATTCTCCTAGTCTTGCAGCCGTCTTGACAAGACATAGATTCTCTTCTTTTGAAAGCTCAGCTCTCCAGAGCCATTTTCATAATGAACTAATGAGGTTCCTAAGTCTCTGGATAAAATTATCTGTGCTCTTTGGAGTTCCAGTAATAGAGATCTAATGCCTGAACATGGTCAGAAAATTTCGGCAAGTCCATATGGGAGCCTCCTCAGGCTTCCTGCAGTGTGCTTCTTTACGTGAGCTATGTCTTCAGTCTAAATAGTCAAGGAAAGAGAAACAGAGACACGAAGACACCTTTTCGAGAATTCCTTTATCTTATAAAATTCTGGGTTGAACACAAAGTGGGAGAAAAGGATGACAGAAAAAAACAAACAACCCTAACATTTAATAAGTACTTACTCTGTGCCAATCACTGTACTAGGTGTTTTGTATTCATCACATGTATGATCTAATTTAACTTGCACATCCGCCTTGATAGGTGGCATTATTTCATTTTAATGATGAAAAAACAAAATTTATAATACATCTAGTACATCCAGAATCAGTGTTACTGATACTGACTGTAATAGGCTGAGCCTCACAGGGAAAATGTTTGTACCTAAGAAAAGTTATTGCCCTCCTTTTCTGTGAGACCAGGACACTGCGCCACAGCACCAGGGTTATTGCGGGTTTCCTTTTGTGGAGTATAAACTTTCAGGAAAAAAAATCTCATTTTTGCTATGCCATTATCGAAGACAAGTATGTTACTTAAGATTATGTTTGCTACACAAAACAGAAAGCCAAAATAATAGTTGTTTTACAATATGAGGATTTCTTATATTAAAAAAAATCTGGAGGTATATAATTAGGACCTGTTATTGTTACTTCATGAAGTCATTAGAGATCCTGGCTCCTCCTGGTTTACTCTTCTACTATCCATAGCTCTTGGCTTCTATCTTCAAGGGTCAGTTCATGGTTTGAAGGTGGCTACAGCAGCTCCAGCCATTCTTTTCCAATGTCAGGCAGCAGGAAGGAGAAAGGAGAAGGGACCAGGGCACACCTTCCAACTGAATCAGCTTTATGTAAAGAGATTTTACCAAAAGTTGGACCTAATGACTTCCTCTTACATTTGATGGACTACTGCTATTTGGTGAATTGAGTAGTTTCATATTTTAGCTAAGTACAGTGCTACCCGCAGCAGAACGAGGGCTGTGTTACTAGAAAGGAGAGATATGGGATAGACATCTGGTAATCTCTGTTGCAGCAGGGAACCCATTGGTTTGCTTCTTGAGATCCCTGTCAGCCCCAACTTTATTTCAGGATTAAGAAATAACATGAGCTAGTAATTTAAAGTATTTATTATGTGCTAGGAGCTGTGCTAAATTCTTTAAAAGGTTTTAGCTTAATACAACAACCTTATAAAAAGGAATTACTTTACTTTGCAGAAGGAATATTTGGCATGTATTTGCTGGTGTTAAAAATGATGGTGATGATGAAAATGATGAAGAAGATGATAATGATAACGATGATGAAAATGATAATTTAAAAAGGCTCATATTCATTGAATGCTTATGTGCCTGTTACTGTGCCAAATTCTACACACACAAACACGCGCGCGCGCGCGCGTTAGTAATCACCAAAACCATAGGACATGGAAGTTTTATTATTCTCATTCTACAGATGAGGAAAATGAGCCTCAGATCATTTAAGTAACTTGCTCAAAGTCCACAGATAATTAGTTGCAGAGCAGAGATTATCCTTTAAACCTAATGTCCAAGTCGTGGCTTTTAACCACTGTGCTATGTTTTAGGCCCTGAGCAAGCAATAGTGGTAGAGAGTTAAAAAGTGATAGTCTTTGTCCTTGAGGAATTCACAGTCTAGTCAGTTTATGGTTCTGTATCATGTAAACAATTGCATTGACATTTCACAAACACTGTATTTGAGATTTTTCAGGTTGTAAGAAGAGCATGGATTTCACTGCAATGTTCAAGGGAAATGGATCCATGATCTTGGTCCTTGGACCAAATTTAGTAACAGAACTACTCAGGTAAAAGGATCTTGAAAATGTGAGGTAGTAATACTGTTAACATTCAAAATTTAATCAGACTGCTACTTTATCAATAAGAAAACAGATAAAAGGATAGCTCAGTTAATGGGATAAAGTGCTGAGGAAGAGGCTTCTGAGGCACTGAAGACTATTATTATGAAGAGAATTATTTAGACTCTGCTTTCTGAAGCTGAGTTTGGTTCTAGAATCAATAGATCTGGATGTTTGTAAAAGTTTTCTTATAATGGAAGTGTTTACATTTTTAATGCAAGTTGTTCCAAAATGGTAATACAAACCGTAAGTATAAACAGGGAAAAGACATAGCAGGGAGGCAAGAATTTATGTGTTTCTCACTTCTGGCAGGACTGAGTTTGTGGCGCTATCAATAGCAGCTTCACAATTCCTCAGGAAACCCAGGGGCCAAGGAAGAGCTAAGAAAGATATTTTGCATCTGGTGCTCTCGCCCTGTGTAGTCTCTGTACTTAGGTTACTTTTCTTTGTCCTTCACTAATTAGATCAATAACATAATCTGATTTTAGAGAGAGAGTTTGTGATCATTTCTTGCCTCTCTGTAACCTACCTGAGATGCTGCAGAGGAATTGGTAGGGAGGAGAAGGAATCTGGAAAAAAAATGACAAAGGAGATGACACTTGAAGTGTATCAGAGGGATACATAGGAATGCATTGGGAGAAGGTCATTCCAGAGAAAAGGCATAGCCTGAGCAAAGGGAATGAAGCACAAAATAGCATGGCATATGGAGGGTAATCATAACGATGATGACGTTTCCCATTTCTTGAGCATTTTCTATGTGTTTGGCACTGTTGGAAGGTAACTTTCAATGATTTTTTTCATTTGATCTTTACAATAACCTGCAAAGTAGGCTTTATTAGTCCATTTTGAAAACTAGAAAACTGAGCTACAATAAGTTTGTGTAAATTTTCTAAGTTCTTATATCTAGTAATTGCATAGTCAAGGTATTTTTTGATTCCAAAGCCTGTGATCTTTTGATTGTGCAACAGTTATCTTTGGATACACTGTAAAGTGCTAGGTTAAGAATATTTAAAAATTACCAGAAGAGAGACTCCTAGAATTACAGTGATGACTTATAGGAGCCAAAGTTGGCTTTACCTCAGCAAGCCAAATAATAAGTAAAATCAATGGTTCACATCCTTTAGGTTCAGTGGGATTTAGACCTAGCAATGCTTTTTCTGGATTTATTATTAGTATTTCTTGGGTCTTTTCCATTGAGCACACAGACAGTTTGGTGAGAATGTGAGATGAAGAAAGAGAATAAGGAAATTGAAGGTAATAGTAATATGCCTTTTATTAGCTTCCAAATCTCTCTCCTCTTAGTGGTCAAGTACTAATAGAGATGGGAGAAGGTATTTTGAGATGTCAAATAGAATCTATATAATCCACACACAAACTGCTTGTTTTATACCAGAGAGTGGTTAATGTGCTATGTTATGTGGGAAAGACAGTTGTTGTGCCCTTAGCAGCTTGGAGCAATGGTTTAGATATCAGAAGTGAAAGCACAGTTTAATTGTGGCTTGGGGTGCTTTTGGGATTGGCAGTACTTATGTAAAAATGTTACTACAAATATGTCATTTCAGTCATAGAGAGCTAGTTAGTAGCCTGGGAAGTATTGAATTGTTTGAATTAGTAATAATATATCTAAGTAACATTGTAGTTACCAAAAAGATTTGGCTTAGTGCTCTAAGATATAGAAAATACTTATTCTGTATTTCGAAAGAAAATTATTTGATTTGAGAAAAGGGAACAAATATTTGAAAAGTGCTTATTATTCATCAGGCATTTGACTAGGTGATCTATATTCCTTACCTTGTTTAATCCTTGCACTGTATAGTAGGTCGTTATAATTTTCCTCATATGTAGGTAAGGAAATGTAACCTGAGAGAACTTGTGTTTTTCTCAAGGTCATTCAGTAATAGAATTTGAACATAGGTCAGACTTCACTGCCTGTATTGTGTTTCTTTTGACATCTCTCTTACTTTCCATTAATTTTCCCACTATCACTGCAAATAAATTATAAAGTGATTGAAGAAACATATTAAATCTCATTAATTTTTCAAATATATGCTGAGTGTCTACCATGTGATAGGCACTATGTTAAGGGCAACGTTAGACGGGATTTTGAAGTCAAGATACACTTGGGCTTCTGGTCAAGATGGCAGAGTATTCAAATGCTGTGCTTGCCTCCTTCCATGACCACATCAAAATTACACCTAAATTATAGAACAACGGCCCTTGAGAACCACCCAAAGACTAGCTGAACAGAACTCCTGTAACTACGGATATAAAGAACAAGCCACATCAAGACTGGTAGGAGGGGCAGAAACACAAAATGGGCTTGTCCCATGCCCATGTGTGGCGGTTAAGAATCAGGAGGGATATCTCAGTTGCGGAAGTTGGACCTGAGGAGCAAGCCCTTCCAGCCCCACATCAGGCTCCCCAGCACAGAGCACCAGTGTGAGAAAGAGGAGTCCCCACAATATCTGGCTGTGAAAATCACCAGGGATTCCATCTGGATGAGATAGAGATCTGCCGTAGACTGAGGCATCCTCTTAGAGGGCCCTAGAAAACATTTGCTGTGAGCTTTTGTGAAAGGACAGCAGCTCGAAAAGCACTAGGGACATCTGGGAGGAACTGAATTGTCTGGCTTCAGAGCAAAGGCTGGAGGGGCAGCTCTCTCCAGGGCAGAAATTCTGGCAGGCACCATTATTCCTATGTTGAGCCCTACCCCCACCCAGCCTGCAAGTGCAGGTGGGTGCCAAATCTGAGTCTCCATTAACCTAGCTAACACCGCTCACCTCATGCTGATGATTCCCTGAGACCCTGCCTCAACCAACAGGTACACTGGCCTGAGCCTCTTTCAGTGGCAGTTCCACACAAGCAGCCAGCCTTAGTCCATGCTGCAGGCTTTCCTAAAATCTCTCAAAGGTCCACAATCCCCTCCCCCACCCCAAACAGTAGCTGGCCTTAGCATGCTCTGTATCTTTTGCCGATTGGACCCAAGCCCGGCACTTGTGACAGCCAGCCTTGGTTCTCAGCAAGCCCAGCACAGGCAGCTACCAACTTCAGATCACTTTGTAGCTCCTACCAGGTGGGCCCTGGCCTGGTATATGCAGCAGCTGACCTTGGTCTGCACTGGAGCCCCTTTGAGAGGACCCATAATCAGTACACCTGGTGGGCAGCTTCAGACCACACCACAGCACCACCCAGTTAGTCCACAAACAACACACCCAAATGTTGGATTTGACAGACACCAGAAACCCCCTAAAACAAATGCTGCTTCATGGGGTCAGCCCCCACACAACAGGTCATTCTCTGTCGTCATGGTTAGTCCTCATAGACAGACAGACACCCACCAACATGTTAACAGCAATCAAGGCTCAACCACAACAGGATGGCACAGACAACCCACGAAAAGGACACTACTGCAGCACCTGGCTCAGGTGAAAATCCTGCTCCACTGGATTCCACAGAACACTGACTACTTAAGGCCACCCTGCTAAGACTGGGAGATGTAGCAGACCTACCTAATACATAGAAAAAAAGAACAGGGAGTAAGCCAAAATGAGGAGACAAAGAAACATGTCTCAAAGCAAAGGACAGGAGAAAATGCCAGAAAAAGAGCTAAATGAAATGGAGGCAAGTTATATTCCATATAGAGAGTTCAGAACACTGGTTATAAGGATGCACAATGAATTTAGTGGGGAGAAGAGACAAACTCAATGAAAACTTATACAAAGAGATAGAAACCATAAAAAAGAACTAGTCAGAATTGAAGAATATGCTAACTGAAATGAAGAATACATCAGATAGAACCAACAACATATTAGATGAAACAGAGGATCAAATCAGTGATTTGGCAGTGAAGTGGCTGAAAATGCCCTTGGAACAGCAAAAAGAAAAATGAATAAAAAATATGAGGATAGTTTTAAGGGCCTTTGGTACAACATCAGGTGTAACAACATTTGCATCATATGGGTACCAGAAGGAGAAGAGAAAGAGCAAGGGATTCAGAACCGATTTGAAAAATAATGACTGAAAACTTTCCTAACCTGGTTAAGGAAATAGACATACAAGTCCAGGAAATACAGGGAGTCCCAAACAAGATGAACCCCAAAATGCTCACACCGAGACACCCCACCTCATAAGTAAAATGCCAAAGGTTAAAGACAGAGAATCTTAAAAGCAACAAGAGAAATGCAATTAGTTACATACAAGGGAGCTCCCATAAGACTGTCAGCTTATTTCTCAACATACATCGCAGGACAGAAGAGATTGGCAAGAAATGTTCAAAGTGATTAAAAGCAAGGACTTTCAACTGAGCTTACTCTAGGCTATCTTTAGAATCAAAGGAGAGACAGAAAGCTTCCCAGACCAAAAAAAGCCGGTGGATTTCATCACCCCCAAAGTAGTATTACAAGAAATGTTAAAGGAACTTCTTTAACAAGAAGAAGGAGCAGAAGAAGGTGAAGAAGGTGAAAGCTCAAAAATATGAATAACACAGTGGCAATAACTACATATCTACCAATAATTACTTTAAGTGTAAATGGACTAAATACTCCAATCAAAGGACATAGGGTAACTGAATGGATAGGAAAACAAGACCCGTATATATGTTGTCTACAAGAGACCCATGCTGACTGAATGTAAAGGGATGGGAAAATATATTTCATACAAATGGAAACAAGCAAACAAACAAAAACAAGGAGTAGCAATAATATCAGACAAAACAGACTTTAAAACAAAGGCTATAATAAGAGACAAAGAAGGACTTTTCATAATTATAAAGGGATCAATCCAACAAGAGCATATGAGGTTTGACAAGTTCACGAGCTTGTTGGAACAATGTTGCTAACCTTTCTTGATATAAGGGATTATTCATTATGAATTTTTACCAAATGGACAGTTAACCAAGTTTACTATCTGGAAGTGCTGAAAAGGCTGTGTGAAAAAGTTAGATGACCTGAACGTTTTGCCAACAATTCATGGCTCTTGCCTCACAACAATGCACCAGCTCACACGGCACTGTCTGTGAGGGAATTTTTAGCCAGTAAACAAATAACTGCATTGGAACACCCTCCCTACTCACCTGATTTGCCATCCAATGACTTCTTTCTTTACTCAAAGATAAAGGAAATATTGAAAGGAAGACATTTTGATGACATTCAGGACATCAAATATAATACGACGACAGCTTTTATGGCCATTCCAGAAAGAGTTCCAAAATTGCTTTGAAGGGTAGATTAGGTGCTGGCGTCGGTGCATAGCTTCCCAAGGGGGAGTACTTTGAAGGTGACCATAGTGATATTCAGCAGAGAAGCATATAGCACTTTTTCTAGGATGAATTCGTGAACTTAATTGTCAAACCTCATATACCATGCTCATGGGTGGGAAGAATTAATATTGTTATTGTAAAATGTCCATACTACCCAAAGCAACCTGTAGTTTTAATGCAAATCTTATCAAAATACCATATTAAAATACCAATGGCATTTTTCACAGAACTAGAAGAAATAATCTTAAATTTATATAGAACCACAAAAGACCTCCAATAGCCAAAGCAATCTTGAGAAAGAACAAAGTTCAAGGTACCATGCTACCTGATATCAAACCACACTACAAGGTTATGGTAATCAATACTGGCACAGTAATGATTAGTAAGCACAGTACTGGCATAAAAACAGAAACATAGATCAGTGGAACAGAATAGAGAGCCCAGAAATAAACCCACATCTATGTGATCAATTACTTTATGACAAAGGAGACAACAGTATACGGTGGGGTAAAGACAGTCTCTTCAATAAATGATGTTGGGAAAACTGAACAGATATATGCAAAAAATGAAAGTAGACCACTTACTTACACCATATACAAAAATAAAATAAAAGTGAATTAAGGACTTACATGTAAAACCCAAAAGCATAAACCTTCTAGAAGAAAATATAGACAGTAATCTCTCTGACATTGCTCTTAGTAATATATTTTTTTTTTGTATATGTCTTCTTGGACAAGAAAAACAAAAGAAAAATATAACAATTGGGACCACATCAAACTAAAGCGTTTTTGCACAGCAAAGGAAACCAGTAAATAAATGAAAAGATAACTTACTGAATGAGAGAAGATATTCACCATTGATGCATCCAGTAGGATTGATATCCAAAATATATAAAAAAAAACTCATACAACTTAACAGAAAACAATAATACAACAACAAAAACCCAATCTGATTAAAAAATGGGTAGAGGACCTGAATAGACATTTCCCCAAAGAGGACATAGAGATGGCCAATAGACTTATGGAAAAATGCTCCACATCTCTAATCTTCAGGAAAATGCAAATGCAAACTACAATGAGATATCACCTCATACCAGTTAAAATGTCTGTCATCAATAAATCAAACAAGTGTTGGTAAGGATGTGTGGATTAAAGGAAACCCTCATGCACTGTTGATGGGATTGCAAATTGGTGCACCACTATGGAAAATGGTTTGCAGTTTCCCTTAAAAAATTAAAACTAGAACTATAATATGATGCAACAATTCCACTTCTGTGTATTTGAAAATCAAACACTAATTCAAAAGGGTATATGTAACCCTATGTTCATTGCTTCATTATTTACAATAGCGAAGATATGAAAGCAACCTAAGTGTCTTGTCAATAGACAATTGTATAAAGAAGAAGTGGTACATATATACAATGAAATATTGCTCAGCCATAAAAAAAGAATGAAATCTTACCATTTGCGACAACATGGATGGGCCTAGAGGGTTTTATGCTGAGTGAAATAAGTCAGACAGAGAAAGAGAAATACCGAAGTGTTTCACTTATATATGGACTCTAAAAAACAAAATAAATGAACAAACAAAACAGAAACAAACTCACATATACAGAGCAAATTGATGGCTGCCAGATGGGAGTGGGATTGGGGGACTTGGCGATAAAAGTGAAGGGATTAAGAAGTACAAAATGTCTGAGTTTTTGTTTCTCATTTGTTTGTCTTGTTCTTTTGTTGTTTTTGGTTTATATACACACAATGGGATTTATAGATGATGTAATACAGAATTGTACACCTGAAATCTATGTAATTTCACTAACAATTGTCACCCCAATAAATTAAAAAAAAGAAGAAGTACAAAATGGCAGTTATGAAATAGTCACGGGGATGTAAAGTACAGCATAGGCAATATAGTTAATGATATTCTAACTATGTACGGTGTTAGGTGGGTACTCGAGTTATCAGGGGATTCACTTCATAAGTTATATAAAAGTCTAACCTCTATGTGGCACACCTGAAACTAATATAATATTGAATGTCAATTGTAATTGAAAAATAAAAAGAAATTAAAGGAAAAATTTAAAAACCCTGTCATGAAAAGATGAATGAATAAATTGAAAAACAAAGATACACTTCATATATGTAAATATGGAAGTATGATAATACTTTAGACAATTTGGGTTGTTAAAAGAACATAAACTTTAGAGCACAGTAGTTTTAATTGTGCCTCTTGGAGTTTGCACTTTAGTGGGGGCAGAAGACAGTATACAAGTAAATAAATAAAGCATGTCAGATGGTGAAAAATTGCTATGAAGAGAAAAAAATCAGGGATGAAGATTAGGGTGTATAGTGATGTAGGGTTACAATTGTTAGGTAGAATATTTATAAAGGATACCACTGTGGAGATGGAATTTGACCAAAAATCTGAAGGAGATGAACCATTCACATGGATTTCTAGAAGAAGAGCATATGTTTCAGAAGACACAAGTGCAAATGCCTTGCGTGAGAGCAACACTGACGTTTTATGAAAGCAAAGAAGTCATTATGACTGAAACATAGTGAGTGAAGTGAAGATTAATGGGAATTGAGGTCAGGGAGGTAATGGGGTCAAGATCATACTGGGTTTTTGGGGCCAGTATAAGGGCTCATAATGGGTGAGATGGGAAAAAAATACTGGGAGGTCATGAACACAGGAATGGTACAATCTGGTTTGTATGTGTTGGCCTCTATCTATAGAATGGACTTTAGGGGAGAAAATGCAGAAGCAGAGAAAACAGTTAAGGGGCACTTGCAGTAATTTTGACAAGAGTTTATGGTGGTTTGGACCCGGGTATTGACAGTAGAGGTGATGAGCACAGTTCGATTCTAGGAATATTTTGAAGTATAACCAATAGGTTTGCTGATAGATTGGATTTGTGATGTGACAGAATGAGAAGACTCAAGAATGATTTCCAAGATTTTTATCTGAACATCTGGTAGAATGAAGTTGCTATTAAGATGGGAAAGACTGGAAGGAAGAAGTTGGAGAAGAAAGATCAGGAAACTGGTTTTGACATGTTTAGTTTGAGGTACTTACTAGATATCCAAGTAGAGATGTTGAATAGGCAGTTGGATAAATGAGTCAAGTTCAAGGGAAAGTCTGAGCTCTGTCATAAATTTGAGAGCCATGAGTGCATGCAGATGGTATTTAAAGCGATGTGACTGAAGATATCACCAAGGGATGAGTGTATTTTTTTAAATTAAAGTTTATTGGGGTGACAATTGTTAGTAAAGTTACATAGATTTCAGGTGTACAATTCTTTATTAGCATCATCTATAAGTCCCATTGTGTGTTCACCCAGAGTCAGTTCTCCTTCCCACACCATATATTTGATCCCCTTTACCCTGGATGAGTGTATTTTGAAAATGGAACAGATTCAAGGACTGAACGTGGGGAAGAAGATATTTAGAAATCAAGGAGATGAAGAGAATCCTGCAAAAGATTCTTGAGAAAGAGCTGCCAGTGAAGCCAGATGAAAATCAAAACAATATGATCAAACCTATTGAAGACAATATTTTAAGATGGACAGAGTGATCTATTGTGCCACATGCTACTATTAAGTCAAGTAAATTAAGGAATAAGAATTGATTATAGCATTTAGCAATGTGGGAGAGATCAAGGATCTTGACAAAAGCAGTTTCAGTGGAATTGGGGTGAAGAGAACTGTTGTGAAGATTAAATGATGTAATGAATATGAAGTATATGGCTCGATGCCTGGCTTGTAGCACGTGTGTGTG
Organism: Rhinolophus ferrumequinum; assembly: GCF_004115265.2. Taxonomy (NCBI): domain Eukaryota; kingdom Metazoa; phylum Chordata; class Mammalia; order Chiroptera; family Rhinolophidae; genus Rhinolophus; species Rhinolophus ferrumequinum. The sequence goes on along the minus strand of NC_046292.1, from coordinate 35,456,109 downwards.
TATGTGTGTGTGTACATACATGCACACACATATGAAGAAAAGAGATGGGATATATACCTTTATCCCATCTGTTTTCTTCCTCTTGAAATAGCAGAACCAAAGGCAGTGAAATAGGATATCAAAGGGTGTATAAACCAATAGTAAGGGTTTAACTTTGGAGAAATAATAGGCTATTTAATGATGGGGAATAGGCTGATGTCAGTTGATTGAGTGTTCAGCTAAAGACCGAGGGCTTTTCTAGCTCATGAAAATCCATTAAAGATTTGAAATCAGGAAAATGTTGTGATAAAAGCTGCTGTGTTACCTTGTGTCCTACCTAGTGCTTTGCACATAGGCAGTACTAAAAAGAATTTATTGATTAAGATTATTTTGCTCTAAATAATTTAAATAATTTACGAAAGGATCGTAGATTGTCCCAGAGAGAAACCAAGTGATCTAAGTGCCCTTTCCTTTCAAATTGTGCTGATCCTCTGTGTTCATTCTGCTGGACCTGACTGTGTTATCCATTTCTTTCTCATTGTATTTGCTTTGGTGTTTTATAAAATTCAACATAAATCTCTGCACTAGAATATTATGTGGCAGATTTCTCTAACATCAGGTCATAACTACAGACTGTCAGGGCATATCTGACAGATGTCTCATCTCTTCATTTCTCTATGTAAGCCTTTAAAATCAGCTATGTACCATCCAATAATTCAGAGCATTTTATGGGGTTTATAAATTGAGACCATCTCCACCATTTTGGAATATATGAATGTATGGATTTAAGAGTTTTACCCAAAGCTCTTTTATGCCTATTTTGCCTCTTGAATATTTGTTTGTCTTGAAGTATAGTTTCTCTTTTAACTGGGTTTTTTGTCGCAGCATATAGCCAGGTTCTATAACCTTATCATCTGCTTTCAGGAGATTTGTACTGCCTCTTTTGCCTTGTCCTTTGAAAGAGAGAAGTGCAGTCAAACTCCTTTGTAGTTTAATTGTGAGAGTAAGATATTTAAAGGAAGCAGCATACTATAGTGAAAAGAGCAATGGATTAGAACCCAGACTCTAATTCCAACTGTGCCACTGTGCTACTGATGTGTTGGGTGGCTTTTCCCAAGGACTTAACTTTTCTAGGTCTCAGTTTTCTTATATAAAAAACACAGGAGTCAGATTAAATAATGTAATTTATTCATTTATTCAACATATATTCTCTGACTGCCCATTCTGTACCAGGCCCTTTTAGCAGAGCCAATATGAATAAGATATACTTTCTGCCCTTAAGGCTCTTGTATAATAGAGGTGAAGACAAAAAGAAATAACACAAATCAGTTATATAAAAGAGGTATGCAAAAATGGGAGTATAATGTAGCAGCACAGGTGAAAGGCAATTAATGAAATGGGGTAATCAGGAAATAATTCCAAAAGGAAATAACTAAGCTTAAACTGAATCTTTAAAAACGATTTGGATTTATCAGCGGTGAATATCTTCTCCCATTCAGTAGGTTGTCTTTTTGTTTTGTTGATGCTTTCTTTTGCTTTGCAAAACCTTTTTAGTTCAATGTAGTCTCAGTTTTTAATTTTTTCTTTTGCTTCTCTTGCCTGAGGAGACATACACAAAAAATAATATTACTTAGAGCAATGTCAGAGAGTTTACTTCCTGTGTTTTCTTCTATGACTTTTATGGTTTGGGGCCTTATATTTAAGTCTTTAATCCATTTTGAGTTTATTCTTGTATATGGTGTAAGAAAGTGGTCCAGTTTCATTTTTCTGCATGTATCTGTCCAGTTTTCCCAACACTATTTATTGAATAGACTGTTTTAACCCCATTCTATATTCTTGCCTCCTTTGTCATAGATTAATGGGCCATTTAGGTGTGGGTTTATTTCTGGGCTCTCTATTCTTTTTCATTGATCTCATCGTTGTGTCTTTTTTTATGCCAGTACCGTGCTATTTTGATTACTATAGCCTTGTAGTGTAGTTTGATATCAGTTAGTGTAATACCTCCAACTTTGTTCTTCTTTCTCAAGTTTGCTTTGGCTATTTGGAATCTTTGTGGTTCCATATATGGTGTTAGGTGGGTACTAGACTTATCAGGGGGATCACTTTGTAAGTTATATAAATGTTTTACCATTATGCTGTTTACCTGAAACTATATAATATTGAATGTCAACTGTAATTAAAAAAAATAATGGTTTGGACTAGAACTTTTACATACTGTTTGTGGGAGTGTACATTGGTCAAACACTTGTGGAAAAATACGATAAAAGTGCTACTAGAGCAAACATACATATACCTTTTGCTCTGGTAGATAATGGCAGTTTTTCAGTTTCAGAAATGTGTACAAATATTCTCCAAAAAGACATATAAAGTATTCCTAGTGACACTATTTGTAATAATCAAGTTTAGGGGATTATTCAAATGAGTATAAATAGTGGAATTGAAAAATTGAATTATAGTCATGCCTATATCTTGAAATACCATATAGCATGGAGACTGAGTGAACTATAACCACATGTGACAACACTGAAGAATCGCATAAAAATAATGTTGAGAGAAATGATCGAGTATATACCATATGATCCCATTCATATAAAGTTAAAAACAGACAAAAATAACCCATAGTATCAAAATCAAAATAGTGGTTACCCTTGACAGGTGGGTGTTGCTTGGAAAGGGGCTTCTGGAGTGTGGTTTTTTTCTGTTTCTTGATCTGACGGCTGCATATACAGGTGTGCTTGTTTCTAAAAAAGTTGTCAAGATAGGCATTTGTAATTTGTACACTTCTCTATATGTGTGATGTACTTCCCTACAAAGCTTACTTGCCAAAATGAGTGGGAGTTAGTCAAGATCATAGCAAAGAAAGATGTTCTAGAAAAAGAGCATGAAAGGGTACTATTTTCCATTTCTCATATGCTGTGATGCTAATATTCATTTTTCACTCAGTAAAAACTGTCGATGCCTACTATGTGATATGATTTGATCTTGAAAATGACAATAGAAATAAACTTCAGTTCTTTTCCTACACAATTAAGTATTTGACTTAAGGGAACATAACAAAACAACTATTGCTTGACTGTGAGCTTCCTGCAGGGACTATAATTTTAATATCTTTATTTTGCCATTGCCTGGCACAGAGCCTTACAAACAGGTGTACACTAAAAGTTGAACGAATGGATTTGATCACCATCTACAGTGTGTGCACAGGCACAGCACACACACACACACACACACACACACACAAAACAGAGACACTTATCATAGATTTGCATGATTTCCAAAGGTGTTTAAACAGTTGAAGTGAATTTGCCAAACTATAAAATCTTACTTTACATAGTACTTTTTACCTTCTTAGAAACAATACTTTTTTTTCCCCACCTCTTTCTCCATGCAGTAGTAATGAAAAATTATTTATAAAATATTGGAAAGTAATTGGTAAAATGACCATTACATTCAACAATTTGAGGTCGTCCAGTATATTATATTTTTAAAAAGTATTTCCTGGGAAATTTGGTTTAAAGCAAGGTCAAATTCTAGACTTTGGAGGTGAAACATACTTTCTCTTTCCACTTGAAGTCCCACATCTACTCCTTATCCAGATTTATTGATTTCAATATATTCTACTCTGTAGTCATAGTTTTCCATAGTAGCAAGTGTCTACCTCTAAAAATATGACTGATCCTAAAATCCACTGAGCCATTTGACTAGCATTCTGCATACTTTCATTTGACCCTCCACATCCATTCTCCACTCTTTTCACCCTGCTTATAGTCCTAAGAGGCTGACCTTTATGACTGTAGTCTGTATGCGCCCTTGTATTCGGATGTCAGTTGAGGGCCGGTGAGAGACACTGTCAGGAGATCACAGGTTGGGAGAAGAGTGAGCTAGGAATATGTATTCTTCTTTTCTAAAAGCCACCTTTACATTTTCCAGGTTTTGGTAACCACTCTCTCCCCATGATCCTTTATACCTAGGGAGCTTAGGTAAGCCTCAACCTCTATGGGAGAAATTGCTGTTGCTATAGCTGGGTATTTCCTTATCTCTGGTTGGTTTCCTCTAACTCTTCTCCGCTCACATCCTTGTAAAGTGTTCCTTTATTAAATTCTTCATGTTTATCTTGTTTGAATTTACCATCTGTTTCCAGCCAGACCTTAAACGATGTGCCAGACTAAGTTTTGGTATGGTTTTGGTTTGTTTTCCATGCAGTGCCATACCAGTCCTGCTCTTTCTTCAGGACCCAGCTCAAGAATTAATGCCTCTTATATACAATGGAATACTACTCTGCCACAAGAAAAGATGAAATACTGCCATTTATGGCAACATGGATGGATCTTGAGATTATCATGATAAGCGAAATAAGTCAGACAGAAAAAGTCAAGAATCACACGACTTCAATCATATGTGGGATATAAAACTGAAGGCAACAAACAAGACAAACTAACAAACAAACCCTCATAGACACAGACACCAGTTTAGTGGTTACCAGAGGGTAAGTGGGGGGGTGTGGTAGAAGAGGGAAAAGGGGGTCAAACATATGGTGATGGGAGGAGAACTGACTTTGGGTGGTTGACACACAATGCAATATATAGATAATGTATTATAGAATTGTACACTTGAAACCTATATAATTTTACTAAGCAATGTCAGCCCAATAAATTTAATAAAAAGTTAAAAAAATAAAAGAAGAATAAAAATAACATAGTATTATTGTGTAGCACAAATGATGCTAATGTATATGAAAATGCTTTTTTTGTAGTAATAGTAGAAAATTTTTTTCAAATTTATTTTTATAATTATTTTAATAAAAATAATAATTATCCCCAAAAAAGAATTATTGCCTTTTAAATACGGATTTTGAAGTCTGAGAAGTCCGGGTCTGAATTAAAACTCCCAATACTTACTAGCTGTGTGATTTTGGGTAAACTCATGTTTTTGAACTTTAGTTTAGAATAAGGAGAAATAACACCCGTTAGGTGCAAAGGTGTTGGCTATTCAGTAAGATTGTGTTTGAAAGTTTCTGGCACTAAATAAGGTCTCAATAATGTTAGGTTTTTGTTTTTTTTTCTTTTTCTTCCTTTTCTGACCAACTTTATCCTATTTTACTTTTTATTTTCCAGTGCCATGCATTTGTTTGTAACTTGCTTTGAATCTGTTTTCTAGTTGTTTCACTCTAGAGGCCTTGCCTTTCTGAATCTACTATTAATTTGTCAAGGCAATGGGTCATAGAGAAATACTAAAAATAACTGAAAATTGTGTGTTTTTAGAATTTATAAAAATTTACTTTTGTTATTTAATCCTCATAGCTCTGAAAAGGAAGAAAATATTATTTATCTCCTTTCACAGATGATCCAACTGAGGCACAGAGAAATTGATTATGTAAGGTCATAGAGCTAATTAATGGTAAAACATGTCTCAAACTGAGGTTCTCAGATTTCTTTTTATTTTTGATGAGAGATTGATAAATTTTAATGCATTAACATTAAAAAGTTCTATACCACAAAAGACACCATTAACAAATTAAAAGACAAGCCAAAGACAAGGGAAAGATTTGCCATGACTATAACTGACAAAGATTAGTATCTAGAATACATCTATAGATCAATAAGAGAAGATAATCCAATTAAAAAATGGGTAGAGAAGATGAACGTACAATTCACAGAATAAAAAACCAAAATGGCCGTAAATACAACCATTTACAAAGGTAAAAACTATTCTTAGTTAAAAAGCTGTCCAAAAAACCCGGCTGAGGGCTGCATGTGGCCCTCAGGCCCTAGTTTGCCAGCTCTTGGTCTATACCCTCCCCTGTTCTTACCATTCTTGGAGGGAAAATCCCAATGTATCATTTCATTCATCCTTACTGTTTTGTTTTAAGGGAAAAACAGTAAGCTTTAACTCCTGAGCTATCTGATTTTGAAACTTGTAGCTGGAGGAGGAACAATCAGTTGGATGTCTATTTCATATCCCAGGATGAGCATAGATGTCATTTTTATCAGCCCCGTAACAAATGTTGGGTGACAGCAGATGGCTGGCATGAGCTCCTTTTTCACACAGGTCCAGAATAAGAAAGATGGAGGTCCTCAGATTTCAGTCCGCTTCATTTCTTTTACACCATGATGGCATTGTTTTGCCTCTTGAGTACATTATCCTTTGGTTCACATCTACTGAATTCATATTTTTTTAAAGTAATTGGTAAGCCTTCTATGTCTACCTTTTTTCTTCTTCAGCTTCCTTTTTGATGAGTGGGCTATTATTTTTAAACTTTTTAAATTTTTATTAGTTTTAGGTGTAGAAAACAACATAGTGGTTAGATATTTATAGACTTCACAAAGTAATAACCACAATAAGTATTACCCCATCTCATACTGTAGTTATTAGGATATAATTGACTATATTCCCTATGCTGTACTGTATATCCCTGTAACTATTTTTTAAAAATTATAGTTGACATTCAATATTATTTTATATTAGTTTCAGGTGTACAGCATAGTGATAGTTGACTGTTACTTTTACTCTTGTCTAATCTCTCTATTTTTTTTTGTGATTTTTATCCCTTCTCATTGAGTACTTTTCTCCAGAAAACATAATGATAAAAACTTAAAAATGATCGTAACTGAGAAACACAGAAAGGAAACTGGAACACTTATGCTTAGTTTCCTTCAGAATAGATCTCTGGATCTGGTCTTGACTTTTGGTGTGGGAAATAACGTTTGTTCCTCCTTCAGTCTGTGCATGGCTCTTATCCTTGAACGTGTAGCCCTGGTTCCATATGGACCTATTTCCTATAGGCAATATAGGAACACTTCATGAGGGGCAGTGTAGTATAGTAGAAATGACAGCAGCATCAGTGCCAACCTGACCTGGGCTCAAATCCTGGGTCTGCCACATAAAAGCTATGTGACCTTAGACAAGTTACTATTAAAATTGTCTTTTAAAATTCAGATTCCTTATTTGTAAAATGATGAGGATGATGGAGGTGGGTGTGTGTGCTAAGGATTACCTACCTTGCAGAGTTCTTGTGATAATTAGTGTGATAATGTATATAAAGAACATATTACATGGTAGATTTTCAATAAATAGTAGTTTTTATTACCATTATTACCATTATTATTATTAGGAGGCACACAAAAGAAACCTATTTTTTGAGTTCTTGTTCAGGTCACTAGATGCATTTAGTGATAAATAAAATAATCACCAGATTTGGAGTTCGGCCAAGCCATTGACAAACAGATGTGAAAAGACAGGGCATCTTAGAGGTGCCCAGTGTGAAAAATCTTTGTTCGTTCTGTTTGGCTCCCTTTATGATCCACATGCCTTCTGCTTTGGTGGTGCCATTGACTGGGTATTTTTAAAGAAATTTGTAGGATTAAGCCTCTCAGTGTACCACAGCAGGTTGAGGCCTGAATGCGTCTGGTAACAATGCAGCCTTTCTCCTGTGGAGGTTGAGGCTTACCTAACAACCTCTCTAGGCTTTCTAGGCCTCTCCCCCCACCCCCACCCCAACGCTAGACCATTACAAAGAGCACTAAATGCTTATAAAAAGGCTTGTCATGGATGAGGAATTTCTGGTGCCAGTGACTTTCTGATTCATTTCTTTTATGGAAGTAAAACAAAAAATCCAGAATAGGATGGGAAAGTATGTAGTGAGAGAAGATTAAAAAAAAATAAAAATCTGTATTTAAGAATACGGGCAGTGCATTAGAATGGATAATGCCCTCCCAAGCTCCAGATCTATATTCATGTTGATTCCTCCACTTTGCTTTCACTCACTAGTGAACTCCTACTACTCTTTAAGAACCAACCCCAGTATTTCTTTTGAAGCTTTCTCACTAGTGAGCCCCTGGAGAGGTGGGGATACTTTTCTCATCTTTGTATCTGTTTCACTGCTGAACGCTGAACCCGGCATATAAAAGGCATTTGACAAATGAATAAATCTAACCCAGATATTTTCAAAATATTTGAGGATAGGCAGTGTACCTAACTCCCGTATAATTCAGCCACAGTGAATACTGGTTCCCAGAAAGACTGTTCTGGAGTTTGCTGGTTAAATTTGTCATTTTCTCAAGATGCTAATACAGAGCAATAAAAGATCATGCTAAATTCCCAAAGTGCCAAGGGAGTTTAGAAAAGAGAAATATCAACTGGACTGAAGAAGTCAAACTAAATGCTATCAGAGTGACCCAGTGCCTGGAACTTCTGTAACCTTACATATGACTGAGACCCAGATAAGCTTGGCTTTAAGGAGAACATGGTCTTGCTGTAGACTAAAGACACACTGAAAAGTAGAGTGTATTCAAGGCAGTGTATAATTAAGGCTGAAAAGAGATACAGTAGACTTATAGGAGGGGGAGTGATTATAGAAAAAAGAATTAATACACTGGATGGACTTCATTAAAATGAAATATTTCTGCTCTGTGAAAGACACTGTCAAGAGAATGAAAAAACAAACCTTAGATTGGGAGAAAATATTTGCGTAATTCATGTCTGATAAAGGACTGTTATCCAAAATATACAAAGAACTCTTAAAACCCAACAACAAGAAAACAAACATCTCAATTAAAAAATGGGTAAAGGTTCACTGGGGTGACAATTGTTGGTAAAGTTACAAAGATTTCAGGTGTATAATTCTGTAATACATTGTCACCCCAATAAACTTTAATTTAAAAAAAAATGGATAAAAGACCTGAACTGACACTGCACCAAAGAAGATATGCAAATGGAAAATAAGCATATGAAAAGATCCTCCACATACCAGTGAAATCATATTGTTCTCAACTTTTTCTGTCTGACTTATTTCGCTTAGCATAATAATCTCAGTATCCATTCGTATTGTCACAAATGGCACTATATCATCTTTAATTATGGCAGAATAGTACTGCATTGTGTATATCTACCACATCTTCTTTATCCAGTCATCTATCGAAGGACCCTTTGGTTGTTTCTATGTTTTGGCCACTGTGAATAAAGCTTCAATGAACATTGGAGTACATATATCTTTACGGATAAATGTTTTCAGATTTTTTTGGGTAGATGCCCAGGAGAGGGATTGATGGGTCATATGGTAATTTTATTCTTAATTTTTTGAGGAACTTCCATACAGCCTTCCATAGTGGCACTGAGATGTGGTATATAAAACTGAAAACAACGAAAGACCAAGACCAACAAATGAAGAAATAAAAACTCATAGACACAGACAATAGTTTAGTGGTTACCAGAGAGTAAAGGGGTAGGGGGTTGGTAGATGAGGGTAAATGGGATCAAATATGTGGTGATGGAAGGAGAACTGACTCTAGGTGGTGAACACACACTGATATATAGATGATGTATTACAGAATTGTACACCTGAAACCTATGTAACTTCACTAATAATTGTCACCCCAATAAACTTTAATAAAAAAAAAGAAAAAAGAAGATGCTCCACATCATATGTCATCAAGGAAATGTAAATTAACTTAATGATGAAATGTCACTATACACCTATTATATTAAAACAGCCAAAATCCAGAACACTAACACCACCAAATTCTGGTGAGGATCTGGAACAATAGGAACTCTCATTTATTATGGTGGAGGGAATGCAAAGTGATATGCCCCCCTTGGAAGATAGTTTGGTGATTTCCTAGAAAACTAAGCATGCTTTTACCATAGCTTTCACAGTCATGCTCCTTTATATTTAGCCAAATGAGCGGAAAACTTGTGTCTTAATAAAAACTTGCACACAGATGTTTATAGCAGCTTTATTTGTAGTTACCCAAACTTGTAAGCAACCGACATAACCTTTAGTAGGATAAAGTGCGATCCATCTAGATAAAGGAATATGATTCAGTGCTAAAAAAGAAATGAGTTATTAATCCATTACAAAACATGGAGGAACCTTAAATGCATATTATTAAGTGAAAGAAGCCAATCTGAAAAGGCTGCATACTGTATGATTCCAACTCTATGACATTTTAGAAAAGGTAAAACACGGAGATAGTAAAAAAGATCAGTGGCTGCTAGTTGTTGGGGGAAGTTGGGAGGAGGATGAATAGGCAGAGCATAGAGGATTTTTAGGGCAGCGAAAATTGTATGATACTCTAATGATGGATATGTTGTTATACATTTGTCCAAACCCATAGATGTACAACATCAAGAGTGAACGCTAATGTAAACTATATACTCTGAGTAATAATGATAAAGCACTGTAGATTCATCAGTTGTAACAAATGTGCCATTCTGGTGGGGGATGGTGATAATGCTGGAAGGTATGTGCTTGTGGGGACTGGGTTTATGTGGGAAATCTCTGGTCCTTCCTCTGAATTTTGATGTGGACCTAAAACTGCTTCAAAAATTACCTATTAAAACAATAATACAATGCTTTGAAACAAATAAAAAAATGCAAAGGAAAACTGAGGCTTTGAATTTTGACTGAGGAGCTTTGGCTTTATCCTAAAAAGCAGGGATTGAGAGATAAATCAGTAATTTAGCAAAACAAAGCTAGTTCCTGGGTTTCAGACTGGGAGAAGTTGGGGCAGCCGGACTGCAAGAACATTGCAATTCTTCAGCCTCTCTCAAGGGCATGATAGCTGTCAAGGGCATGGGAGTGTTGGCATATTAGGGAAAGTTCGTAATAATCTTAATGACCTTCTGTTTATATGACTATCATAGAGTACAATTTGAACTTCATTTTGAAGTATGGATAGGATGTCAGGCTAAGGAAATTCGTGTTTAATGGGTGGTTGGTGGGAAATAGAGAAGAGAATAAGAAGAGAGCAAAATGGATTGGAAGGTCAGAGACAGTAGCCCTAGCCTGGGCCTACACACAGCCTTGCCTGCAGTGAATGTAGTGGATTTACTAGGTGTAGTTAAATCTCCTTAAATGAAGGAGTATACAAAGGATATTAGGGCCCTTTGGGGTAAGAAAACTCACTTTCTGAATTTTGGGTGGCCTTTTGGGTTGAGAAATACCTGGGATAGAATCCTGATTCATGTTCTTTCTGTGTGATCTCGAATATCTCACTTTACCTCGTTGAATTTTATTTTGTGAATAATAGTAGTAGTAGTATTAGTACTACTACTAGTAGTAATAGTCGTAGTAGTAGTAATAATACTTAATATGCAGGGTTGTTCTGACAACTGAATACATTTGTAAGGAATCTACTAACACTTAAAGGTTTGTTCCCTTGAGCAGTGTGGAGAGCAAAGACTGAATCAGGGCAGGTTCAGTCAAGGGAGATTTTTAAGACTGAGGCAGCTTCAGGCCATATCTCTGTGACTACTACCATCCAAGCACTGTTAAGAGGCTAAGAATTATCATAAATAAAACCCTGTAAATAAAGATTCAAACATCCTCATTGACTGTCAAAAATAAGATCGCAGCAGCATTAAGGCACCCAAGATGAAACACGCCAGCACTTATCCACCACAGCGAAATCTATAAAGTGCTTTCGATTGCTCAGGGGATCTTTAGATGTAGAATCATTTTCTCTATCTTATGGATGACTTGGCCACCTCCGCTATGAATTTTTCATGATTCCCTTGACCCAGCAGGTCTTGCCTGTGGAGAGAGTAATATGGTATTGATTTCGGAGTTAGGTTTCTGCCTTTTTCGCCACAACAGATTTTTGTAGCCTAGAAACCTCAATCCCCTATTACTCATTAGAGACTAGGGCAACTTTTCGTAGATCTGGAATTCAGAAGGCGAACCATTTAGCTGCCGGTGCCAAAGATAGCCTTTATAGTGGAATTTTAATTGACCTCAGTAATGAGAGTAGCTGTTATTAAAAACTTCCTAACTGAACCAGCAGAGGTAGGCTTATAGAGAATACCAAGAAGACAATGGTCTCTTTTGTTTCTCTCACAATTAGAGTGTTTTCTTAGGATTATTTTCTAAACGAACCTTTTAAAAATATACCAGAGGCTAAAAAATAAAAGAAATGTAACAGAATAATCCAGTTCATCTTTTAGTGTTTTTTTTTTCCTTCTGTGTAATTTTTGGAATAGATGCCTAGGTGATTCTTATTTTCAGTGGCCCTTGGTCATATAAGAGAAATGAAAAGAGGCCATGCTGTTGGTAGTTTTATTTAAACTGCTTTTAAGAAATCAAAAAATCCATATCTTACATCCTGTGAAAACTCATTCTTGGCATTGCCATGGTAACAAGACTTTTAAAAGGGAGTTAACTGAAATTTAGCTGCATATATTATTTCTTTGTGATTCATATTTCATAAAAATGCAAATGTCACACTAATACATGTTTTACCTTAATGTTTTAAACCACCGTTTAGTCTTAATTGATCTAATGTTTTCCTTAATTAAATTTTGTGCTTCATTGAATGGTTTTTCTTCTCCTCTCCCCCACAATCCCCTCTTCTGTGGACCCATCAAACTATACATTTCAACTGGGTGACATGCAATTTAGGAAACTGTCACATAGGAGATCAATCATCCCAACCTAAGAACTCAACAAAAGATTTTTAGAAAACTCCGTGTCCTGCCTAGAAATTTAGCCTATTCTCCTACTTGGGTAGAATTGTAGTATCTCCTTTTCTGTCCTTGTCCTTCCTCTCACCATTTGAGTCTTTCCATAAAACTGAGAAGCAGAGTACGCAGGCGGAAAAAGTACCTCCAGGACATCCTGGATAAAAATGCAGGCTTCACTATTCCCTAGCTTTGTGACTTTGTTCAAATTATTTAACCTTCTTGACCCACTGTTTTCTAATAGGTAAGCTAGAGATAAAACAGTAGTTTTGTCATAATACTTTTTTTTTTCATTTTTTTGACTGTCACATTTTTTTTTAATTTATTTTTAATTTATTGGGGTGACAATTGTTAGTATAATTACATAGATTTCAGGTGTGCAATTCTGTATCACATCATCCATAAGTCACACTGTGTGTTCACCACCCAGAGTCAGCTCCCCTTCCATCACCATACATTTGATCCCCCTCACCCTCATCCCCCACCCCCCAACCCCCTTACGCTCTGGTAACCACCAAATTACGTTCCCCAGATTAATTTTCAAACCCCGTGGCCATCCTGTGGTCACCGACTGCCCTCCAGTCCCCTCCCCCCCCCCCCCCCCCCCCCACCCCTCCCGCCCATCTAGCAACCCTCAGTTTTTCCTCATTGTCTCCCAAACTGTTTCTGATTAGTTCATTCACTTATTCTTTTCTTTAGAATCCGCAAATAAGTGAGATCATATGGTACTTATCTTTCTCTGTCTGACTTATTTCACTTAACATAATGTTCTCTAGATCCATCCATGTTGTTGCAAATGGTAAGATTTCTTTCTTCTTTATGGCTGCATAATACTCCATTGTATAAATGTACCACAGTTTCTTAATCCAGTCATCTACCGATGGGCATTTTGGTTGTTTCCATGTCTTGGCTATTGTGTATAGTGCTGCAATAAACATAGGAGTGCATAAAGATTTTTGAATTGAAGTTCTGGATTTCTCCGGATAGATACCTAGGAGTGGAATTACTGGATCATAAGGTAGTTCCATTTTCAGAATTTTGAGATACCTCCATACTGTTTTCCATAGCGGCTGCACCAGTCTGCAATCCCACCAACAGTGCACAAGCGTTCCCTTTTCTCCACATCCGCGCCAGCACTTGTTGTTTGTTGATTTATTGATGATAGCCATTTTGACTGGGGTGAGGTGGTATCTCATTGTGGTTTTTATTTGCATTTCTCTGATGGTTAGTGAGGTTGAGCATTTCTTCATATGTCTGTTTGCCATCTGTATGTCCATGTCATAATACTTTTAAGTGAGGATTAAATGCAATGATGCTTTTAAAACACTTGGCACAGTGGTTGGCACAAGATCTGTGATCAATAATAGAGTTATCATTTAGATTGTAACAGTAATTTGGAGGACGTAGACAATGTGTTACTTAACTTTCAGTGGAGCTTTGTATTTATTTGGAAGATATTTGATAAACTTCTTTGGATCAGTAGTGAAACTCCAAGGGTAATATATTGTGCCAGAGCAGAGATGACAGATTTTCCTTTTTGTTTCAAGAGTAAAAGGGAATAGAAGTAAACAGAGAGGGAAATGGGATAGAGAGCAGATTGGTAGTGAGATAGAAGATTGTGCACCACCTGACATGACCCATTCCAGCAACTCCCAGGTATTTTGTGTTGGACAAATCCATGAAATGATTTGTGAAAGTGAAGTGTATGTTTGTGTGTAAGAGAGAAAAGTGGTGAAGGGGCTGATTTCACATTGTGATTGACATGGACTAGACAGAGGCGGCAAGTGCTGGCATAGCCCCTGAAATGTGAGGGCGCCTTGAAGATTCCAGTCCCTGAGACTTCAGAGGAGAGGCATGTGCACTTCGATAGTCAGAAACTGGGGCAGCTGTGTGGGGATTCTGTCCATTTTCCTAGCTCTCTAGGAGAGAGCGATGCTCAGCTAGCATCTGGGTTACGTAATGATAATGTCAGCCATTTCTTCCCCCAGCTTTCCTGAGGTATAATTGACTAGTACAATTATATATATTTAACATGTACAACATGATGATTTGATATATGAATACATTGTGAAATGATTACCACAATCAAGTTAATTAACACATCCATTATCTCACACAGTTACCTTTCCTTTCTTTTTTTTTTTTTTTGTGAGAACACTTAAGATCTACTTTCTTAGTTTCTTAGCAAATTTCAAGTATACAATACAGTATTATTAACTATAGTTACCATACTGTACATTATTCGTCTTATAACTGAAAGTTTGGACCCTTTGACTGGCATCTCATTTTGCCCTGCCCCCAACCCCTACCAACCATCATTCTACTCTCTGTTTATTTGAGTGCCCACAGGCCTTAAAGGACTCTCCAGTGAAAAAACTCTTGGCTGGAAAATGGGTTTTCCTTTTACATACAGAGTCAGGTGTTTTTTGTTTGTTTGGTTTTTGTCTTTGCTTTTTTTCAGAACATCTCAGTCAACAGGGATGAGAACAGACTCTCATTTCCTGTGGATAGATCCGCAGTGGACAGACCATCCCCAGTGTCTCTTACCTCTGCACCCCCTTCCCTTTCCTACTGCTTCCCACCGAGATTCCTGTTCTCTCTACCTTTAGCTCACTCAGGAAATAGCTGCTACACACACAGATTTGGAAGTTACTGCCGCTGACTACATAATCTTGGGAAAGTCATTTTCCTCATCTGATCCTCTATTTCCTCATTTATAAAATGGGAAATGATTCCACCATTAAAAGATCATTGTAAGAATGAAATGAGTTAATGTATTTGAAGCACATGGCACAAGACCTAACCCTTGTTATGCACTCAGTAAAAGTTAGTTCTTTCCTTTCTCCTTCATCTGGACTTTTACCATTACCTCCAAGCTTCTCGAGGATAGGTGATGCCACCCTTTTGTCTTTGCCTTCTTTGTTGCACCTGGCACCATGGCTATCCCATAGAGTGGGCTGGGTGTGCACAGCATGTGGTATCACTGTCTTTTCCTCTGTGTTCTCCTGTCATATTGGACTTATTCCAGCTGTACATGCCATGTTCTCTCCTTTCACTCGGTCCTCCCAAATGTAATTCCTTCTGCTGGAGATCATTTTTCTGTTCTTTTTCTGTTATTTCAACTAATTTATCAAGTGTCAGCTTGATATGACTGTTCTTCAGAGAAAAAAATTCTTGATCCTCAAACAAAGTAAGGACCCCATTTTATATTTTCATTGCATCCAATACTTTTCCTTTGCAGCATCTTTCACCCTTGCAATCACTTCCCTAACTGAAATTATTCATCAAAGATCTATATTTATTGCAAGTCTGGAAACTATTTGAGGCAGAGAAAATGTCAGTTTTCTTTAGTGTATCTTTAATGCCTAGCATAGTGCCTGGGATGAAGAGCTCTGTGTGTCATTATTAGTTGATTGACTCTTAACATTATTCAGGCAAATATTGGTGCCCATCAGAATAGCTCTAGAGACCATAGGTGTCCAGGATAGTAATCTGTACCTAACAAATACCTGATAAATAATGGCTTAAGTCTGGGTTACTGGGAAAAGCAGGAGAGCATGCACTTTAATATGCACCCTTGTTTTTTATTTTTAAAAGCTGTCCTTTTTTCGTTAGGGAAATATTTCCCAACTTGCTTGCTGTAGAGCACTAGTATGAGTGCCATTAATGAGAAACACTTTACACTCCGTCCCCCTTTGGGAGACTGACAATGAACATGAACATTTTTAAGGTTTTGACAAGATTGGTAGTAATGAAAATGGGCCAACATTGCTTAATCCAGTATTTCCAAAATGCATTCTGTCACTGATACCTGTTTTGCCTGAACCCTGTTAACATTTCGTATAATATAAACTGTGTAGGAAACACTGACTTAAGGACTAGCACAATTTCCCCCCACTTTCACTGCAAATAACAGAATACCCAGCAAAGTTATTTAAGACTTTTAACTAAATGGAAAATATTTAGTTTCTTCTCACTAACATACTCTATAATTCTAGAATTATTAAAGTTTTCATCTTGAAAGATCCTTGAAGGTTATAAAGCTGAGGTATGACGTTGTATATGAAGGAGTCCCCCGGTGTTCCCTGCAGGATTGTACTGTAGTGGATAAGCTCACAGGCTCCTCAAGGCAGACTGCTGGAGGACAATCCGGGCTCCACCACCTACTGCCTATGTGATTGCGGCCAAAATTCTCATGTTTTCTGTGCTTGGCAGCTGCCTCGCTGGTACAATGAGGATCCGAGCTAGAATGGCAGTCTGAAGGTGGAGAGGAAGGACAGTGACGCGAGAGCCTAGCAGGGCCTACCCTGAGAGACTGTGTCTAGTAAATGAGAATTCAGTGTTAAGTCCCCTAGGCTGAGCTGCTCTTGGAAAAATAGTTGCATTTGGATAAGGAAAACATCACAATGTAATCCTGTTAGGACTGTGACATATTTACAGAGTTCGTGAAATCGGGAATATTGTGTTACTGACAAAAACTGTATTTGTATCTTTAGTTTTATTCTCAAAGCATGCATTCCAAAACGTGTTTTCTCTTGCTCACTCATGCTATGAACTAATTGCATTTCAAACTTGGATATCCAATAAGTCACCTACCATGTCCAAAAGAGAACACTATAAAAAAAGGAAAAATGTCCCAGATCTCTGCTTTGAATATGTCATTCTCTTCTTCTGCAAATTTCAGTGATTTTTTAGGGCCTGTAGTGATATTTCCAAAATGATGTCCTCTTGGAACCCTAGATGATTTTTAAGTGTTCCTCGAAAAAAGCATTCTCTAGACAAATAGGCTGAGAAAATGCAACTTTAAACAAAATTTAAAGCAACTCTTCTATAGATACTTCAAAACTAAATATATAATTTAATTTTTTAAAGAAAGCATATTGTACAAAATTAAGAAGGTATGAAGCAGTGTATGTCCTGGCCTCTGGTTACCCAGTTCCCCTCCCTGGAGGCAACCAATGATACTAGTTTGTTATATACCCTTTCAGATATATTGTAGTCATATATAAGTATGTGAGGTCTGACAATTAAGTTGGAGAACTCATCCTAGAAAATGTACTGCATTCCTCATGGCTGAATATCACTACAGTCACCTTCAAATAACTCCCCTTGGGAAGCTATGCACTGACGCCAGCACCTAGTCCACCCTTCAAAGCAATTTTGGAACTCTTTTTCTGGAATGGCCATCAGAGCTGTCGTCGTATTACCCTTGATGTCCTGAATGTCATCAAAATGTCTTCCTTTCAATATTTCCTTTATCTTCAGGTAAAGAAAGAAGTCCTTGGGGGCCAGATCAGGTGAGTAGGGAGGGTGTTCCAATACAGTTATTTGTTTACTGGCTAAAAACCCCCTCACAGCCAGTGCTGTGTGAGCTGGTGCATCGTCCTGATGCAAGAGCCATGAATTGTTGGCGAAAAGTTCAGGTCGTTTAACTATTTCACACAGCCTTTTCAGCATTCCCAAATAGTAAGCTTTGTTAACTGTTTGTCCGGTTGTACAAATTCATAATGAATAACCCCTCTGATATCAAAAAAGGTTAGCAACATTGTTGTAACAAGTTCGTGACCTTAATTGTCCAACCTCGTACACGTTTATATGCATATATTCCTCTTTTTGAAGTATTAATCTTTAATTTAATACTATATATCTTATTTCACACCCTTGTTCTTTTTTTTTTTTACCTAATAAATCATTTTGTAGAGAATAAGAATAGCTAACATTTATTTATAGAATACTTATTATGTGCGGGGTAATGTTTGAAGGTCCTTACATGTAATAAGTCCATGTAATTAGAAGAGCTATTTTTGAGACATATTTTATCTCATTCCCATTTAACAGATGAGGAAACAGGAACACAGAGCTTACATAATTCTCATAAGTAAGTGGTAGAGCTGGCTTCAAAATGGTAACAGTTTGGCTCTAGAGCCTTTGCTCTCAACTACTATACCTCTTCATTGTAATGTGTAAATAAATTTGTTCTGCTTTATTTTTTTAAATATTTGCATAGTAGTTCACTATAGGAATTTGTTATAATTTAGTTAACACATTTGTTTATGTATGGATATTTTGGTTGTGTTCAGTATTTCTTATTATAAAGAATGTTACATGAATGTGCTTGTACAAAAGCGATTTTACACATGAGCAAGAACTATATCTGTAGGGTAAATTCTTAGACAAAGAAGCATTAGATTAAAAGATAGGTGGATTATTAATTGTAATTGTTGTCAAATTTCCCTCCATAAGTATTATATTAGCTTGAACCTGATGAAATTGCTGTTTTTGTAAGTCAAAAATGATAGAATATGAGCAGGTTCTCATAAGTACTTATTTTATTTATGCCTCCAGCAAGTATCATACCAAGAAGGGGGCTACACAAGTAGGAATAGTCTGCCTTGGTATAGACAATACGTGGGTGCATTTTCTAAAGCGAATTCTAAAACAATAATAAAACAGACTAAAAGTCAGGCAGCTTCTTGTTATCACAGTAAACTGGAAATTCTACATCAAGTTAGTGACAAAATATTCCTTCCTGCAAGGGGGAACTGACACTATCTATCACACTCCCTCACTTGGTGTAAACATTGCTTCCACCAGCTATGTTTGGAGTTGAATTTTAGACCCACTATAATAATATTTCAGCTGATAACTTTTTTTAGGGTTTTAAAAAGCTTTGTTGGGGGCACATATTTTAAATAGGTGGATTTTATGGTATCCACCTATTTAAAATGTGTGTCCCCAATAAAACTTCTAAAAAATAAATCAAGAGTTAGGCATTTGTCACCACAATTCAGTGTTAGAACATTTTTGCCACTCCCAAATTTCCTGGCACCCATTTTCAGTTAATGACCACTCCCATGCCTATTCCTAGAGAGCTGCAGATTTGCCTAGTGTCTCTATAAATTTCCTTTTTCTGGATATTTCATAGAAATGGGATTATATAATTAGTAGTCTTTTGCATCTGGCTTCTTTTGCTTAGCACATTGTTTTCAAAGTTTATCAATGTTGTATCATGTACCAATAGTTAATTCCCTTTTGTTTTTGAATGGTATCTCATTGTATGGACATACCACATTTTGTTTATTCATTTACCAGTTGGTGAACATTTGGATTGTTTTGAATTTTTGGCTGTGATGGATAATGTACCTGAGAGCCTTATGGTAAATTCATATTTTATGTTTTAAGAAGCTCTTTCATCAATCAAATTGGTTTCTCATTGTGGTTTGAATTTGCATGTCCTTAATTATTAATGACACAGTACAACTTTTCATGTATTTATTAGCCATTTATATATCTTCTTTGAGAAAATATCTCTTGAAATCTGTTGTCAATTAATTTAATAGATTAGACTTCTTTTTTTATTAAATTTATTGGAGTGACATGGTTAGTAAAATTACATAGGTTTCAAGTATACATTTCTATAATTCATCATCTGACTATTGCATAGATTTGACTTATTATTATTGAGTTGAAATAATTATTTATATATTCTGGATACAAGTCTATTATCAGATGTGATTTGCAGTTATTTTCTCCCAACATTGTGCTTGTCTTTTCATTTTTGTAAAGTTGTCTTTGAAATGCAAAAGTTTTAAATTTTGGTAAAGTACAATTTATCCGTTTTTTATTCTTTTATTGATTGTGCTTTGATGTCATAGCGTAGAATTCTTTGCTAACCCTAGGTTATGAAGGATGTCTCTTATGCTTTGTTCTATGTTTTATAGTTTTAGTTCTTATACATAATTTTTGTGTGTGATGTTAGGTGAAGATTTAAGTTTATTTTTTTTCTGTATGCAGATATCAATTTGTTCCAGTACCATTTGTCAAAAAAGATTATTTTTCCCATTGAATTTTCTTGGCAGTTTTGGTGAAAATTGACTTTACATGTATGGTTTTATTTCTGAACTCTCAATCCTGTTTCATTGATCTCTATGCCTATCCTACTCCAATACCCCATAATATTGATTACTGTAGCTTTAAGTTTTGAAATCAGGTAGTGTTAATTCCCAAAATTTATTCTTGTTGAAAATTGTTTTCACTATCCTAGGTTCTCTGCATTGCCATATAAGTTTTAGGATCAGCTTATTATTTTCTACAAAATGCTTGCTAGGTTTTTGATAAGGATTGTGTTGAAACTATGTATCAATTTGGGGAAAACTGCCATTTTAATAATACTGAGTCTTCCAATGTACAGATTTATAATACCTCTTCATTTATTTAGATTGTAAATTTCTCTTAGCAATGTTTATATGTTTCAGTGTACAAGTCTTGCATTTCTTTTGTTAAATTTTTTATTTATTATTGAATAAAATATATGATACATAATAATATACAAAATTAACCAATCTATTTATTTTACCTCATTTCACTGGCTAGAACGGAACAGAAGTTGCAAACACGTATGTCCTTTCCCTGCTCCTAACCTTAGGAGGAAAACTTTTACTGTTTTATCATTTAATATGTTGTGAGCTTGGAATTTTTTATAGATGCCCATTATCAGTTTGAGAAAGTCTCCTTCTATTTCCAGCTTTCGATAATTAATGGGTGTTGAAATACTTTCTTTGGGTATCTATTTAGATAATCATGTGATATTTGTGTTTTATTCTATTAATGTGGTGTATTATTTTAATAGATTTTTCAGTTGTTAAATCAACCTTGAATTCCTGGGATAAATCCCACTTGATCATGGTGTATAATTCTCTTTCAGGTTGCTGGATGTGGCTTGGTAATATTTTGCTTAAGATTTCTTTCTATTTTCAAGAGGAATTTTGGTCTGTAGTTTTTCTTGTAATGTCTATGTCTAGCTTTTGTATGGTGGTAATACTGGCCTCATAGAATGAGTTTAAAAGTGTTCCCTCTCCTCTATTTTGTGAAAGTGTTTGTGAAGGAGAAATTATCCTCTCTTTATAGATTTGATGAAAAATTATCTGGGCCTGAGATTTTTCTTTGTGGGAAAATTTCTAATTACTAATTCAATTTTTTACTTAATATAGATCTATTCAGAGTTTCTGTTTCATCTTGAGTTAATGTATTTTCAAGGAATTTGTCATTTTTATTTAAGTTGTCTAATTTTTTGACAAAGAATGTTTTTCATAATATTAGCTATAATTCTTTTAATTTCTGTATATTTTATACTGATGTCCCTCTTTTTAGTCCTGATTTTAATCATTTGTGTCTTCTCATTTTTTTTTCCTTGGTCAGTTTCACTAGAAGTTTGTCAGTTTTGTTGATCGTTTCAAAGAACTGACTTTTGGTTTTGTAGCTTTTTCTGTGTTGTTTATTTTGTTTGTTTTGTTTTCAATTTCTTTGATTTCCCCACCCCCACCCAGTATCTGTACTTTCCTTTTTCTCACTTTCAGTTTAGTTGCTTTTTACACAGAAGTTTACATTATTGATTTGAGACCATTCTTATTTTCTGATATAATCACTTAAAGCTGTAAATTTCTCTTTAAATAAATTTCCCTATAAATAGACAATGTTTAAGTTGCATCCCGTAATTTTTGTATGTTTTATTTTCATTGTTATTCAGTTAAAATATTTTCTAATATCCTTTGAGATTTATTCTCTGATCCATGGGTTATTTAAAAACATATTGTATAATTTTCCAGGATTTCCGGAGTTCTTTCAGTTGTCCATTTCTAATTTAATTCTCAGTTGATTGTCTTTCATGAATATCCTTTATTCTAAGAGTTAAATTTTATTCATTAATTATTTAACATTTATTTATCCCTTTAATGGAAACACTAATTCATAGAGAGATAATTATAGTTGTGGGAAGATATTGAAATGGAATGAGGTTTCACGAGGACATTAGAATGATGGATTTGTTTTTATTACACTAATATTTTCTTTTATATTAATTTTTCTGTGTACTGATTTTGATTATACTGTTTTTAATGTAAAAAATTGAATTATAAAAAAATGGAAACTGAAAACAAACTCCCTTAGTTTCTCCACCAAGAGACAAATCCTGTGGACTTGAGTGTCTTTTCCTCTGTCTCTTCCTCCTTTCTATTCAGTGAACAACTGAACAAGTAGTTCCCTTGTGCTGGGAATTGGTCTCCCTTTTTTTCTTCTTTTCTGTGCATATTTTTTTGCACTGATATGTTGCACTCTGTGTATAATTTTTTGTTCTACTTTTTTTCATTAAGTGTTGTATTCTGAATTTTTCCTATGTTGTTAAATATTCTTTGTGAGCATTAATAATTCCAAATTCCATTTGTGAATCTGCCATTATTTATTTATTTATTTATTTATTTATTTATTTATTTATTTATTTACTTTCCCTGATGTTGAGCTCTTAGCTGCTTTCTAATTTTTTGCTACTATAAATACTATTGTAGTGAACATCTTGATGAATGAAGCTTGTTCTCATTTTGTCTTATCTCCTTAACAGTAGCTTCTCAGAATTGGAATTACTGGATCAAAGATATATAGCTCTTAATACATTTATATATCCATTTAAAAACAAGTTATTACCTAATTTTTGTATATGAGGCAGTCACATGGGCTGCTTTAGAATATTGTAAGGGCAATACTTTTATATCTCAGTCAAGGTCATGCAAATATACAAAGAAACACCCCATCTCTCCTTACTTCAGGGGGGAGTCTGCCAAGTAAGAGTCAAAATAGGCATCTCGTGGGATCAAGCTGTCACAACATAAAGAAAAATAAGGAAGAGTGGGTTGTTTCTTATTTAAGTAAACACAAGTGTTCAGCGCTACACATGGCTCTCTCGCGTCTGTCAACAAGTTTCAGTTAATCTTAAATGAGGATCAGGTTCTCACAATTGGTTAGGACTGACACTGTTCATTCCTAGCATCGTCGCCAGCATTTAGAAAGTGTGGTAGACACAACTGTGTTTTCCAATTTCATGTAATTATAACTTGATGACATAAAATATTATGTAATTGCCACTTTAATTGATGTTTTATTCTTCCCATTGATGGAGATTTTTTGTGATTTGCATACAACTTTTGTGTTTTCTCCTCAAATGCCCATTTGAAATTCTAAGGTACTGCTGAAATAAATACTCTGCAATTTGGTTCACTATGGTTTTACAGTTTTATCAGTTATGTAGTTTTCAACCATAGAATGGTATTGTGAAAGGGGGAATTAATGTTTATTGAAGAAACTAGTGATCTGAATGCAAGTTTCATTTGGGGTTCAGGGTATAGTGATGCTTTTTGGATTATAGTTTGAGTTTTCCTTTAGTCATATAGTTAAGATTGGAAAATAATATCTAGATGTGTAGGGGCTAGGAACGGTGGAATGAGTGCTCACATCATGCTTTGATTTGCATCTTGCTGAATGAGCAAGATTAGGAAATATTGTACTCCTTCTGGTCCGGCCCATCTTATTGGACTTCTCTATTTTGGAGTTGAGGACCTAAGCCACAGCTAATGATAAAATGTGCTTCCCACCTTTACTAATAATTGTCTCAGGTGTATATACATCTTTTTCCAGTATCTCTTGGAAAGAAGTGATTTATTGAGGGCAGAACTAGCATGTATTTTGTACTGCTGCACAAATACCATTGTAAAAACATCCTAATTACAGCCGTATTTCTAATATAGTTGAACCATGTATTTTTTATATAGCAACCTGGCCTCATAAACTTACGTAGTCTTGGTTAAATTGATAAATTGCCATGTGTCTCAGTGACCTGGGATTATAATATCCATTGTTTCAGTAATGATTAATGATACAAGCCATCTAAGAACTTGAAGAGACAGATTGTATTTTATTCGTTGTTAAATCCCCAGTACCTAGTATAGTGCATGGCATATGTAGGTGGGTAATGCATGCTTGTTGAATTTTGAACTCAAGAAAGATAAGGGCACATGTAGTGAGTGACTCAAAATGTCTGAGTAGGGGGTATGAGTGAGCAGGTGTTCATCAAGGATTGGGGATCTCACATTAAAGTCTGTGCTTTCGGCTGTAACTCTGGAGTACTGCCTCTGGATTGTGGGTGGCGGTAGATTAGATTCTGACTGGATCTCAGGCAGAAAAGCATTCCTACGCCCTCCTAGACCTCAAACAGCGTCTTCAGAGTCATTCATCTGTTGATTCACTGGTTTACAAACAATCTCTCAGTGCCTGCTCTATGCTAGGATCTGTACTGTGTGCTAAGAATACAATGGATGAGATGGACTCAGTGCTTCCCCTGGAGGAAATCTGTGTGGAGATCGCAGGATCCACAAATAGGCATACTGCAGTATCACAGAGCCTATAAAAGAGGTAACAGAGGGCAGTGGGGCACAAAGGTAGAACTGGTGTATTATACTACAGGGGAAGCGTTACTTAGAGAAAGGAAGATTTTGGGGGCTTAGCTAAGGAGTTCAAGCGGTCTATGTTGGAAAATGGTTATAAGGAAAGATATCGTTGTCTGAAATAGTTTGCTAGTGAAACAAACATTAGTTCATCCTGGCTGGAATATATGGTGTAAAAGAGGGGTGTGGAGCCTGGTGAGAAATGAGAAAGGACACATATAATAAGGTCAAGTATTTATTATTTGTGGGGTGGTTGGGGGATGGGGCACATTGCAATGTTTTAAAAAGGGGAACAATATGGCCAGATCAAAAATTTAGCAATACCCTTCCTATTTTTTTCTTGTCTTGAGAAATGTTAGAGCCTCAGAATTTGATTCTTTTTGTGTTTGATTATTAAAAAAAATAAAATAACTGCTTTGCTGGATCACCAGGCTGGGGTCAGAAGCACAAGGAAACTGACAGAGCTGAAGTTTGCAAACAAAAGTTCCTATTGTGGGGACTAACATTTTAAAATCTGGTGTTTGTGCTATTTTTTCTCTTTGTATATACCTATTGGGGTGCCAAGGAACTGTTTAGCAACATGGTACAGACTTTCAATTCAGATATTTGCTTTTCACTCCCCTTGTTATTAGTGGCAAAGCACAGAGCCTTTTTTTTTTTAAGATTTTTTTTTTTTTTATTGGGGAAGGGGAATAGGACTTTATTGGGGAACAGGTGTGTACTTCCAGGACTTTTTTCCAAGTCACGTTGTTGTCCTTTCAATCTTAGTTGTGTATGGTGCTGTTCAGCTTCAAGTTGTTGTCCTTTCAGTCTTAGTTGTGGGGGGCGCAGCTCAGCTCCAGGTCCAGTTGCTGTTGCTAGTTGCAGGGGGCGCAGCCCACCATCCCTTGTGGGAGTTGAACCGGCAGCCTTGTGATTGAGAGCCCACTGGCCCATGTGGGAATTGAACCGGCAGCCTTCGGAGTTAGGAGCATGGAGCTCTAACCGCCTGAGCCACCGGCCGGCCCCAGAGCCTTTTTTTTTATATAGAGTTCTTGTCAGGAGGTTAGTTTGTTTTAAGCAAACATTTATGGATGGATAGATAGATACATACATACATGCTATGTAAAGACACTGTGCTAAGTATAAATATTACAGGGATGAATAAAACATGAATCCTGCCCTGAAAGAGCCAGTAGTCTTGAGTGGGAGTTAGGGAAATAAATGGTCAGTTAACTTATGGTGAGATGAGGTCGGTAGAGAGTAACAGCAGGGGCTGTGGGAGCAGAAAAAAGGGGCCCCTGGCACAGACTAGGGATGGCAGGGCGGCACTTAGAATGGATGACCTTGGAGCTAAAGCTTTAGGATCAGTAGGAATGAAATGAGCCAATGAAGAAGGGGAAAAGGTAGAGAATGGATGAGAGTTGCTACACTGAAAGAACTGGATAAGACAGAGGTGAGGGAGACTCTGGTGTATGTGTAGATGCACAAGTAGTTTAACTCAATTGATTTTCATTTACAGAACTTATTTTTATGGTACTGGTTACTAGGGGATTCGGTACTCAGAATTAAATTCTCATTTGTTTCAGGGAGGTACTGCTGTAATGAAAATAATACTACCCTTGGAATAAGACATTCATTCATTCATTCTCTAAATTATTGATGACTCTTGCATGCTAGAAACTGTGTTCACGCTGAGGAAAATATCCTCTTTTACCTCACTGTATGAAGTTGGGCAAGGCTCTTAATTTTTCTGAGCCTTAATTCCACATCTTGAAAATGGGGCATTAATATCAGGTTCACAAGATTGCTTTGAGGATTAAATTAGATTATGCATATGTGAGTGCTTTTACAAATTCTAAAGTACTATCCTAATGTTTTTCATATTGATAATGTTACATGTGAGAAGGTTATCTTGATGAATTGAAATAAAATCTGTTATTGAGAGAAGAAACTCACAGAGGTCAAAGAGGAATAGTTGAGTAGTCATTCTCTAAGCATTCTGTAATACTTTGAATCAAGCAAATTAAAACAAAAATTTTTCAAAAGAAGTATCTTTGATTTTTTAACCTTATCTTTTGGAACTTTTTTTTCCTAGTATAAAATGAAGATAAGAATTCCTATCTCACAGGATTTTTATGGGAAAAATGAGATAATGTATATGGAAGAAATAATTTATCTCAGTGTTTGGCACTTAATATGTTTTGTTCTTTTTTTTTGGTTGGTTTTTCTTTTTTTTTTTTTTTTACTTTATTTTTTAATGAAAGTTTACTGGGGTGACAATTGTTAGTAAAGTTACATAGGTTTCAGGTGTACAATTCTGTAATACATCATTTATATATCACAATGTGTGTTCACCAGCCAGAGTCAGTTTTCTTTCCATCACCATATATTTGATTCTTTTTACACTTGTCTACCACCCTCTTCCTCCTTTACTATCTGGTAACCACTAGCCTACTGTCTGTGTCTGTGAGTTTTTGTTTTCAATAAATATTTGTGTCTTCTGGATCGGAGCAAAAATAAGAGATCGTGTTAGAGTTGTGACTATGCAAAGGTATCATTTTTAGTTTGTCATAACCAGATTGGTGAAGGTGGAGAATTGTCAAATGTGGTCCCAAGACTTAAGTATATACATATTAAATGTTCAGGGGTAAAAATGGGGATTATTTTTATGGTATCTGATTCTGAAAGACAAAATTTAGTTTTCTCTATTGTGATTGTCAAAATTTTTCCAGCCTTGACCCACTGCCTGGTTCCAAAGCCACTCCCACACGTTTGGTTGTTACAGAAGCACCCCACTGTCATTACAAAACTCTGTATTAATTCTCTGTTGCTGTAACAAATTCTCACAGTTTTTATAGGTCAGGAGTTCAGACATGACTTAGCTGTGTCTTTTGTTTGGGATCTCAACAGGCTATTACAATCAAGGTGTTGGCCAAGCTGCTTTATTATCTGGAGGCTTGACTTGGGAGGAATCCTCTTCTGAACTCATTCTGATTATTGGCAGACCTCAACAACCCACTATATATTTATATGTGTCATATATATATATATATATACACACACACACACACACACACACACACACACACACATACATATATACATATGTATATATGTATGTGTGTATATATATATATGACACATTATCTTGATAAACTCATCCATTGATAGACACTTAAGTTGTTTCCATACCTTGGCTATTGTGAATAATGCTGCGGTAATGCACATGGGAGTACAGGTATCTTTTTGAGATAATGATTTCATTTCCTTTGGATATATACCCAAAAGTGGGATTACTAAATCATATGGTACTTCTACTTTTAATTTCTAGGAACCTCCACACTGTTTTCCATAGTAGATGCACCAATTCACATTCTTACGAACAATGTGCAAGGATTCCCTCTCCTCCACATCCTTGCCAGCATTTTGTTTTTGTTTTTGTTTTTAGTAGCCATCCTGACAGGTGTGAGGAGAAAACTCATTGTGGTTTTGATTTGAATTTCCTTGATGATTAGTGATGTTGAGTACCTTTTCATGTACTTGTTGGCCATTTGTATACCTTCTTTGGAAAAAGGTCTGTTTAGCTCCTTTGCCATTTTTTAATTGGGTTGTTTTTTGCTATTGAGTTGCATGAGTCCCTTGTATATTTTGGATCTTAACCCCTTATCAGATGTGTGGTTTGCAAATATTTTCTCATTTCATAGGTTGCTTTTTCATCTCTATAGACCTAGGTAAAGCATGGGATTGGGGAAAATGTTGGTTAGAACTATTGCGAGTGAGTCTAGTTAGGGACAAATTCATTATTGAGCAAATTTTTATTCTGAATAAAATTATAATTAACTCTGTGTACTGAGATTTAAAAGAGCAATAGCAACAGAATGAATATTAGAAAAGTTTACGGATTCCAAATGTTGACACGTTTGAACCAAAAGCTGTAAGGTAGGTATCAATTTCGTTTTGTGTTGTTTGTAGTGTTTGTATTCATTTGTGTACACAGTCAACATTTAGCTTTCCATTCAAACTGTGTGGGAAGAAAATTAAAATTTTAATTATAAACATCATGGAAAGGTGGTTATAAACAAGCAAATCTCATCCAAAAAATAATTATATACACAATAAAAATTTTTTTTTCAAATTAAAAGTGAAAAGTGTTGGTACAGACTGTATTACTCTTTCTGAGATAGATAGGGGTACATTGGCAGCATTTTGTTGTTGCTTTCTTTTTTAGTATAACACAGTGTATCCACGTTATTTTTGCTGAAATAAA
Organism: Rhinolophus ferrumequinum; assembly: GCF_004115265.2. NCBI lineage: Eukaryota > Metazoa > Chordata > Mammalia > Chiroptera > Rhinolophidae > Rhinolophus > Rhinolophus ferrumequinum. The sequence goes on along the minus strand of NC_046292.1, from coordinate 35,427,159 downwards.
TTACAATCAAGGTGTAATTTATCCACCAATTTAGCTGATTGTATCCATCTATTCTCACTTCCAGTGAGGTGCTAGAGGGTGGGGAGAGGGCACCTTAGATGTCTGGAAAGTGTTGGTGGGGGCTGTGGTACTGAGAGAAAAATCAATCAAAAAACACTATAGACTACCCTAGAGACTTGAGCTATCATTATTAATAAGCCGTATGAAAATGAACAGAGAGATTTTCTTCCTGTATGTGTGAACTTTGTTTTAAGAAACGAAAGGGAGCAATACTATCCCATCCACAGTATGGGGAGTTCTAGTTCACTGTGACCTCAGGAGGCTTGACCATGGCATAGGGTTTGATCATGAATCTTCCATTATAGGAGATGATAATGCTGATGCAGAGGTTTAGTAATTTGCCCAAACTTACACACCTGGTAAGTGCTTGAACCAGACTTTCAACCTTACAAGTCTGATTCATCATCCTATAATCTCTGTTGTGATTAAATCCAGTGAAACTTATTCAAGCTCATGACTGCCTGAATGAATGGCCTAATGAAAGTGGGGATTACAAGAGATCAGTTCATTGATTCTTTCAATAAACATTTATTGAACACCCATTGGGTATTCTGTATGAATACCTACTAAGTGTTTTTCCTTTCCTCTGTGTTTCCATAACCCTGCATATGTTGACACACATTATCTTACATTGGCTACACAAATTTTAAGGGCAGGAGGATTGAGGTCATATTAATCTTTGTATTCTGGGGCCTTCATATAGTAAGGATTCAATAAATGTTTGTCTAATTAATAAACAAACAATAGCGACTTGGCTATATGACCCTAAGAGTCGCCATTACTAGACTAAGTTTATAACTATGGAGTCTAAAGTTTAATATATCTTTTATTTTTGTTCACAGTTAATTTGCGATAAGCCCTTTTTCCTTTCTGATGTTTCCGATATTATTTGCTTTTGTTTGACAATAAACATAAGTGTAACATTAAAAGAATAACAAAAATCATTTAAGGAATGCTTATTATATCCAAGAACTATGGTAATATTTTACATGTGTGTTATTTAATCCTTTTAACAATCTTTCATGGTAGGTACTCATATAGTATAGATGGTTTTGGAATCACAGAGATGAAAGTTAAAATCCCAGCTCAACCACTCACTAATATGTGAATTTGGACTAATCTCATGTCTTTCTAGCTCAACTATGGTGATGTTAGGACTCTCATTTTCTCTCTTCTTTTAAGATGAGGGAACCAAAGGACAGAAAACTGTGGTTTATTTACCCACACAGCAGCTTTACTTGTGGAGGGGCATCATCAGTAAGTAGGACATTCAAGGACGGCTTGGGGGCAATACAGAGCAAGCTGTTTGCACACATGTGACACGTCGAAAGAGACCAGCAGTCCCACCCCTTTCGGAGCTTGATTGATCCTTCCCTCTGCTCTGGCTTTAGCCAAGATGACCTGTTATCAGAAAACCTGAGTTACGTTCCAGAGCAGTCGCTATTATGGTAGCTTCCTTCCGGTAGTCTCAGCTCCTCCTTAGAACAGGAGGCCAGGCATTGCTGAAAAGCCTGAATGTGCTTTTCCTCTCTTTACCTTATTTTACCCAAAGCTTAATGCTTAAAACCTCTTGCTCCTCTGTACACACCATTACACGTTCCCTATTCTGTCTACTAGTATCTAATTTCCCATTTCTTATACCTTCAGTAAAGTGAAAGGAAGGTGTAGAGCAGGGGCCAATAAGGATTAGAATAGAGACCAGAATTTAGATCCCTGCCAGTCAGTCCATCACTCTTTTCACCAGATTTCCCATCACTCTCAAGAATGGCAAGAGAGATGGTATTAGTTGTGGAAAGTTTAGTGGAGGAGAATAGTTCTGAGCTGACTCGGAGAGTGGGGCACAGAATCATGGATGAGGTGTAGACTAAAGAAAGACAGTGCTGGCCAGGAGATGGGCATAGACAAAGGCACGTGAAGCTCTGTCATTGGGTTTTGGTGCAAAATGAGCCGTGCCAGTTGACCACCTTCTCTCCTTGTTGCTATTGGCCAATGACTCTTAGTAGGAGATCTTAGCTGTATGAAGATGAGAAGATCAGATAGTTGCCTGGCACCTGGGAATGCCAAAGCCTCAATTATGCCATTCAGCTTTAGAAAATTCTAGCCCCTAGAGTTGTTGAGCTCGATTTCTTTAATAACAGTAGCCCTAGATTATTGAGGGTCCGTTGTGATCCAAGTATAAGGCTAGGTACTTAACATACATCGTCACATATAGATTTTATGTAAACTTTATAATACTCGTATGTAAGTTGTTATTCCCATTTTACATTTTAACATCTGCTTGCTTCATCTTTTGTTTTGTATGAAGCAAAAGGCAAAATTTCGACAAATGGAACCATTTACCTAGTGGTTTCTTGAAGCCTTATTTCTTCCATGTGTTGGTACAGTAGAATTATTATATTATAAACTTGGACCCCTTTTAGTAGTAGCTTCATTCTAATAAGAAAAGTGCCAATCTCTTCATTGTGCTAAGGATTTAATTGATTTATGAAGATTGGATTTAGCTTAATGTTGCACACAAAGCTAGGAACTTAAAAGGCATTTATTTGTTAAGTAAAAGAAATTTAGTTGAATGATTAAAATGGTACTTAAATATTGCCATACATTAAATAATACTGCTCTCTCTGGGTACATAGAAGTTAACAGAAAATTAAGGAAAACAAGATATTACAATTAAAGTTGTTCAATTAAAATATATATTTACTTTCCATTTATTAAGTTTCATTAAATGAGAGATGAATATATAATTCCTTCACACTATTATTTTCAAATATACTTTTTTATGACACACTTCCTTTTAATTACTATATAGTATCTACCCTTTTCCTAATTTTGAGTTATGCATTTAACAAGCATTTATTGAGCACTTACTATGTGCTAAGCCTTCTGCTAGGTTCTGGGATTTAGAGATGAACAAATGATCATCTCTAATGAACAAATGAAGATTATCGTGGCTATTTAGGAGATATTGGTATCGGTGGAGGGATCAACAAATATCCACAATAATCCTAACAGTCTGCCAAGTGCTGAAGTAGTTGAGTGAAGAGATTCTAAGAGACACAGAGGCAGAAATTATTATTCTTGCATGGGGAGATCAAGAAGGTACCTCAAAATGGAATTGGCATTTCAGTTGGGCCTTGAAGGATAAAAAGAATTTTGCCTGTTGGAAAAGTAAGAAAAGGACAATTCAAACACAGGGAATAATATGCAAAGGCATGGAAGAATGAAAAGATATATAATTAAAGACTGGCAAACTGTAACATAATAAACAGATAGAATTTGTGGGGAAAACAAAGGGAGATTAATCTAGGAAGGAAAATTGGCACCAAATTGGGAAAGGCTTTTTTTTTTTTTTTTTTTTTTTTGCATTCAAGCTGTTTGGGTTCTAGTTGAAAAGCATTTTTTCTTTCTTGTAATATTTAAGGCTAATCTGATATTTCTTGGTATTTGGTTTGCTTTTAGTTTCAGTTTGCCTTTCTTCCCTTCTGGGTTCATAGCTCATAACAGAGTTCAAACTCAAAAACATGCAAAATTTGCACTCAATTTTAAAAGATCATTCTTCCTAGTCCTTCTCCCCATTATGAATCCTTGACTCCTCCTGGTGGCTGCTTTACTTGCTGTCATCTCCCATCATGCCTCTGCTCATGCTGCTCTGCATACCTGAAATGCTTTTATCCTTTCTCACCATCCTCTAGGTCTCCAACCCTACTTCATCTTTCCCAGCCCAGGTCATGTGGCTTCCCTTCCTACAAACCTTCTTTGGCCATTCACAGCCTTCACTCATTTTTGTTCTGTTGAACTCCACTGGAGGCCACACCAAAGAAAGACAAGGCTAGAAAAATCAGCTGTTTGCAAGGGTTGTATATAAATACGGGGCCCCTAGAACTATGCCAAAAGGACTTTGTTATGTAGATCTACTGTGAAATCCAGGAGGAAAAATTCCAAAAGCAAAGCAAAAGAGTGAAAGGCAAAGGAAGTCAAAGCTGATGTTGCTAGACTGGGGGGTAAAGTGAAAACAGAAGGACCTTGTACAAATGTAGAAAAGATTGCCAGTGAAGAGATTTGAGGTGTATATGGAAGGCTGGCCCAGGAACTAATGGAAACAAAGCCTTCATATCCCGATGTTTCTTAGATTATCATCCACTAATGTGCTCTAAAAAATTAAGTTTTGGAATTAAACAAATACATGTTGTAGAAAAATCAGAAATACCTATAAGCAAAAGGAAGCAAATACACAGGTTCCTTAATTCATTCACTTATATGTAATTGTTCAAGTTTTAATAAATATCCTTCCAGATTTACATTAGAATGATAATTTACAAAACTGGGATCATACTGTATTTTTTGTAAGATTTTTTTTTAAACTTTAGGTCATAAATATCTTTCCATGTCAATAAATATACTTCTAGATCATAATTCTTAATGGCTATATTGGATTACTTCATAAGTAAACACTCATTACTTGAAATTTTCGTTAGGTTATTTGTACTTTTATATTATTTTTTGCTATAAGCAACACTATACTGAATCATACTCATACAAATACATGTGCACATCTTTATTTATTCCCCTAAAATAAAGTCCTAAAAGTGCAATGTCTGGGTCAAATGATTTGTACTTTACAAGAATTTTTAAAATACCTATTGTCAAATTGCCCTCTAGAAATGTTTGTGTCAATTTATACTCCTCTCTGGAAATGTTTGTGTCAATTTATACTTACCATGCACTGAATGAAAAGCACTGTTTTTCTGAACCCATGACAACATTGGTAATTACTCTCTTGCTTCTTTACCAGTTTGTTTGTTGAAAAAAAATTTTACATTTCTTTAATTACTGGTGAATTTGAATATTTTTGTTCCTAAGTTTACATTCTCCTGGTCAATTGTGTGTTCAAGATTTTCACTCATTTTGCTATTGATGGTAATTATCAGTTTGACTCCATTTTTTTCTTCCTGAGGGGGGAGAAAATGAAGTTTTCCAATCATTGTGTGTAGTACTTGATAAAAGCTAATGTTACTAATTTTTATTCAAAGTACAAAACTATAAAAATAAAACAAATGCAAAAATTTAGACTATCTTTGACCCTAAACAACAAAAAAATAGAACACACATACATAAAACTTTCAGCTCTCTGCTACTATCGTATGTGTACGATCTCAAGGATCATCGGGGGCCTTGAAGAGGTTCTTGTTGAGTCACGACCACAGCAACCACTCCTTCCATCTTGCTTAAGTTGTCATTGTTCTTTTTCTCTGTTATTTTCTGATAATATTGTTTACAAATTGTGCTACAGCTGAAGGAACTTAAACAGCAGAAACATTCTTAAAAGTAAAATGATGATATAATGAAAGCTAAGTAAGTATTCTACAGCTTGTAATTAATCGAAAATTAGTTATAGCCTTAAAATGGAATTAAAAATTGTTCACTAAAATGTGTTTTTCTGCAACATTATTATATTGAAATGGAAGAAATGTTGATAGACGAATCAGTAAAAGAAAATTAGTACCAAAATAATTCAATGGCAGACAAAAAGGTAGCATACAAATGTCATGTAATCATGTGTTACATATTTTGTGAATAATTCTCTTAGCTTACGTGTTCTTTCACTTTGTTAAACTTTATTCTCCTTTCTGCTGATGTTTAAAATATTTTGTAATAAAATCAGTCAATCTTTTAAGTTGTCTGGTTTGGTATTAGAATTTTTCCCACATAATTATATGAATGGTCACCAATTTTCATCTAGTACTTTTGTTGGTTTTCTTCAATGGTTAGCCAAATGTTCTTAGCCATTATTAACTAAGCTATTCTTTTCCCAACCTGTTTCAAATGCTGTCTTTTTAATGTATGAAGTTCATTTGTACACTTGGGTTAGTTTATGGATTTTCTAGTCTGTTTCACTGAACTGTTTATTTGATGCATATAACATACTGTTTCATGTACTGTCATTTTATAAAAACTATCACTATCCAGGAAAGCAAGGCATCAAATAGTATATTCTTAAAGTATCTTATTCATTCCAGATTGCTTTATTTTTTGTTACTAGTCATCCCAAATCAGTACCACAGAATAAAAACAATAGCTATTTAATCAAGATATGGCACTGGATGATTTTCACATGGGATTGTAGGCCAGGGGATTTTGCAGGTAAAGAAGGTATAACTGTTTTCTATTATCCTGTTTTAACTATATAATCCTACTAACAGTTAGAAATTATGTCTGTATCTTAATTCCTCTTGCATTTAGAAAGAGGATCTTGGCCTATTTCCACTTTTAGCAATATTTTAAATACATAGTCTTATTATTGTCTCAGTGTGTAAAGATTCTTCTGATCCTCCATTTAAATAACCTTTTTTCCGTCAGCGGTACTGCCAGCTTCATGATGTGATCTGCTGGTTCTGGTTTCCAGAAGACTGAAATGTGGCCTTTGCACAAATTAGGTCAGATCTTGCCAGATTAGGTGGAGATTCTCGCAGGGGGAGTTCAGCGTCATAAACCCTTGCAAGATACTCCTCTGTCTGGAATGGTCTTCCTCTACACACATGGGCTCTCAGACCTGCTTGACCCAAGAGCAGTCGTCCTCTGTCTGGGAAGGTCGTCCTTTTTGATCAAGTGCTACCATGCATACCCTTGACCAGAGAACAGACCTCCTCTGTCTAGGAATGTCATCCTTTTGGGCCATGTGCTATTGGCAGACACTTGACTGAAGACTTATTCTCTCTCAGGAAAGTTTTCTTCTTAATTAAGTACTTGGCTATGGGAGGCCTGTGTGGAGCAGGCAAAGCAAAGGCTAGTGACTCAGTTGGTCATATCAGCTGAACTGGTGGCATTACAGCCTGGCATTAACCCTCGTGGGGTTACAGATATTGCACCCTTTTATGTCTGGATGTAAATCTATTTAGTTTTTTTTGTAAGTTACTTTTCAAACTAATATATTTATAGAAACATATTAAATTCTATATGAAGAACATTATTATTTTAGCCATATTGTGGCATTTTGACTTCTGTGCCCATAGATAATTTCTCAGCCATGGGTTCTTTTTTCTTTTTTTTTTTTTGTAAAGTGGTGACGATGCCTACCTCCCAGGGCTGTTGTGAGGATTTAATAAGTTAACAAATATAAAGCAATAGGAAAAAACACTTTAATTGATGCTCAAGAAATGTTTATTACAGCTATAGTTAGGAGGTTGGTAGAGCATTATAGAAAAGTGACCCCTCTTTATACACCCTGGATCCTGCACTTTGGTGAAATCCCAAGATCTGTAACTTCTGTGCTACAACTTACTTCCAACTCTGTGCCTAACACACAGTGTAACTCCATACTCTGCAGGGCTAGTATGTTGTCCAAAGCATGACAAAGGTCAGGAGTTTAGGAATATGTTTAAGGTAACACAGAGCCAGAAACCCAGCAGACGAGCATCTGAGGGAATGCATGGATGCTGAAGCAGGTGAGCTTGGGCTCAAGAATCATATAATTGTCACCCAATAAACTTTAATTAAAACAAACAAAACAACAACAACAACAACAAAAAAACAAGAATCGTATAAGACAGAGAAATCTGGATGCTATGCCAGCCAGGCACAGGAATCTGATGAGACATTTGTGATAGTGAAAATCCTCAGGAGTTGAAGGGAATAGAGCTAAGCTGGCAGGAGAATAACTTAGAGACCACAGCACTGAGAAAATCTTGGTCAATCATCTAGAATCTTAATATCTCTGTACAGGAAGAGATTAGTAGTCATCTCATCCAGCCCTTAAAGTTGTGTTTAAATTTTCTCTTTAGCTGGGCTGCTGAGAAAGGAACATGGAAACAAGAATGGAACAAGCAGAAGGAGATTGAGGACCACTGGGAAAAGGACCATTATGGGAGTAGGGGTGAAAAGTGAAGATAATCAAAATTAAGCATTCATGTTTGTGGCGTCTTTTTAAACTGCCTAGGGCATGGAGCCTGACTAGTTTAAAGGTGCATGCTGAGTTCAAAGGGCCAGAGTCAGGATCTTGGGGTCCGATGACCCATACTGAAGAACAGTAGGAGTTTGCAGTGCCTGGCTGAAAGTGTTAAGTGTGAAGGAGGAAGGTGAAGCACTGAGCAGAAACCACTAACTTGGGATAAAGCCAGCTCAAAAGTCCATAGCAACTTCCAGAACTTTTACACAGACTGGATCGGGAGGTGGTGGTTGTAACACCATCAGAACTCTGCTGTGGGATGACAGAAACAATAGTGCCTGAGGAGAATATACTAGGGATGTTCTCTAGCAAACATGGAGAATTGCTTCAAGAGGGCAGAAAATCTGCAAGTGGATTTGCCTGGAACTCATAACAATGTAAAGAGAAATATGGGTCCACTGACTGTCCTGTTGAGTGGCTGGAGACTACACCAATGCAGAATGGAAAGGGAGTAGTACAATGAGCACAGGATTCAAAATGCATAGACCTGGGTTTGAATATCTGTGCCATCACTTGGTAGACATGTAACCATGGGAACAATGAAGGTTAATTAGCATAATATACTCAAAACTTCAAGGACAATGTGTAGCATAGAGTGGGTGCTCTGCAAGTAATAATTCTTTATTCTCCTTTCTTCATAAAAGTATATTTAACTAAATTGAATTGAAGATGAAATGACATGGTCAAATGAACCAGTAACATTTTCTTGCATTATGTTTTATCACAAAGGCATGGTCTTGAGTTGGAATGGTATGCAATTAACTCTAATTTGGAAAAACAGTGCATCTAATTTTATATTTACTTGGTCAATGAGCATAAAATTAATTGGAAGAAAGGTTAAGTATTTCTGAGCAACAAGACATTCAAATTGTGCTACCTTTTTATATAGTGAAAAGAGTAGAATCTTTGTTAACACAAAGACCTGAATTTGAATCTCAGTCATGGTTTAGGGCTATGTAATCATAGCCAGGATAAACCAGGCTATGCTGCAGCATTACATAATAAACTTTATTTCCTGAGATGTTTTATGTGCCAGGCATAGTTTTAAGCACTGATCATCCAATATTGAACAAGGCAGATGTGATCCTGCCTGCCTTCATAGAGCTTACAGTCTGCTTTGCCTCCAGACACAGTTCCCTTGGGTGAGCTGAAAGTTATAATCATGATGGAAAGGAATTTATCTTCTCTGAGAGAAAACTGACAAGAAAATGTCAGTTTTCCTACAATGATGGGAAAATAAGAAAGAGCCATATTCCATTATATAGAGACTGGCTTTGCCTTCCTGAGCAGTCCCGATGGGACTTAACTAAAGTTGAAGTAGAGTATATGTGCTTTTCTCCTTTAATTGGAAATGTTGGGTTGGAACATTAGAGTGTGTGTTTGGGGTTTTTTGTTTTTGTTTTTGTGTTTTGCATATTGTGAAATCTAATGCCTATACTCTAAACATCAGAGCCTCTTATAGGCTGAGACAGATAATCATCAATGGCAGTGTGTTCTCTTAGCAAAACCATGGGCATTTGAGTTATACACACGTGGGTTAAAGATCTACATCCATCTCTTGATAGATGTGTGACTTTGACAAATTATAAAACTTGTCAGAACCTCAGTTTCCTTATTTGTAAAATGGGGATAGCAATAATTACCTTGCAAGGTTGTTGTGAGAATTAGAATATCATGCAAATAGCATATATATAGAAAGCAGTGAGAATAGTGCCTGATACTAAGTAGGCATATAGTGAACTGTAGTTATTATTTATGTGAAGAAAGTGACACTCATTTTTAGGCTTGTGACTTTCCCACAAAGCTCCTTTGGTTATTCTCATATTTTTATCTCCGGGCGTGGAACTTAAAAAGGTTGCTAGAGTAGGATTGGTTTCTCTTGTCATCCTTTTAGTAGAGTCTAGGGACTGGAGACATCATAGAATGTCCAAATAACAAGGGACCGTGAAGATCATTTAGTCAAGTTTCTTTGCTTTGCAGATGGAAAAAACTGAAACCCAAAGAAAGTGACATGTCTAATGTCACAAAACAAGTGAGTCAGACTTAAACTCAGCCCAGTGCACTGCTCTTAGCAGCCCAAGGCCTCAGAGCAGGAACACTTGCAGAGATTTAGATGCAGGGACCCTTATCCAGTGGAGTCACTGTCCAGAGATGCAAAATTCCTCTAACTGTCAAAACTGAAAACTAAAAATATTAGCTCATATGTAGTTTAGAGGCAAACTATGGGAATAGAGGAAAGAACACATGTGAGGTGAAAAATTTGAAGTCATTGATTGACTGCTCTGTGCTAGGTATTCAGCTAGATATTTACATAATTTAATCTTCAAAATTTAGGTGTTTTTATTTCTTCTATTTTATAGATGAGACAATTGACATACTGATAACTTGAATAATTTGAGTCACTCTGCTGATACAAAGTAGATCCAGGATTTGAACTTAGGCAATCTGACACCAGAGCTCTGTTCTTAAGCATTTTTTTACATTTCCTTCCTTCAGGAAGATAGTAAATGGTAGGGTGATCAACTGGTCCAGGTTTATCTGGACTGCCTCAGTTTTAGCACTGATAGTCCTGAGTCCCAGGAAGCTCCTCAGGGAAACGCAAACCAAGTATCTACTTCTGCTATCCACATGTGACCCCTTGTGTTATCAAATAGGAAGATGCATGTGTTTTTCCAGGGCCAAAATACGATGTGATTTCAGGAGACTAGTTCAGAGAGGTAGCAGTAGTATCTGAAATGAGCACTGAACTAGAAGTAAGAAGATAAGAATCAGGATTCTTTTGCACTTACTGCTAACTCTTAGCTAGCTACTTCCCCTCTCTAAACCTCAGCATTACATCTATAAAAGGAATATTACAGAGTTTTTGCAAGTTCTAAATGAAAGAAGCATGGAAACTTTTTAAAACATTAATACCCCACGCAAATGTAAGGGGGAATGATGACCATGAGAATGATGGTTTAGGTTCAGTAAAGTCAAATCCCTGCTTAGAAATGTTGAGTGGTTTTTATCATATACAGATGCAAGTAGTGATCCCTTATTATTCAGTCAATAAATATTTATGAGCCGTACTGTGTGGCAAATGTCTCATGACATAAAGGGCCTTCATGACCTGGCTCTGTCTTCCTCTGCAGTCCTATATCCTGCATCTCTCACGCTGTAACATAGTTTCATCCATCTTAGCGGGTTTGCATTTTCCCAAAGCATACTATGCTCTTTTTATGCCTTTAGTGTCTCCATAAATACCAGTGTCCCTTAAGGCTTCTTCTCTCACCCCCTGCTCTGCTGATGTTATGCCCTATCCTTTTATGTCCTCATATATATCCAGAGTTTCAACAAGATCCCAGCACTTTCATCTCTAGCCCTTAAATGTCTGCTGGGAGCCATATCCCTATTTATATCTGCCTACTACACATGTACACTTGGGCATTTCACATACGCTTCAAGCTCAACTTGTCTAAAATTGAACTCATTATTTCTCTCCATTTGCTCTTTCACCTTTGTTCCATATCTCATTCAGGGTGTCATCTTCCCAGCTGGCATCTAATGTGGGAACATGAGTCTTTTCATGTTTTTCCTTTGTCGTCCCAATATCCACATATTCGTCCAGTCTCGCAGATTACATTCCTCATTATCTGTTCAAGGCATTCTCTACTCTCCAAACCCATCACTGCAGTCTTATTTCAGGCTTTCACTTCTTTTCAACTGGCTTACTTAGGTTTATTCCTCAGTTTTCTGTTTTTATGGTTTTTTCTCCTCATTACTGCCTCCTGCTCCAATTTTGCAATAGATCCTCTAAATTGTGGACACTACAATCATTTCTAAAATAGCAATCTGATTTTGTAACTTTTCAGTCCATAGTTCTTCAATGACTCTGTAGCATTCAAAATAAAGTTCTACTTCTGGAGCTTCCTATACAAGGCTGTTTATGGCCCAAATGTTACCTGCCTCTCTATCTTCGTGTACCACTTACTCCCTTCCCTTTATTCCCACACACACAAATCTCCAACCATAAAGAAATATTTGTTGTTCCCTATCTACCAAATATAAGATTTCTAACTTCCTTGTTTTGTACATTCGGTTTCCTCTCCTTGAAATAACATTCTTTCCCCCTACTTTTTAAATTTGTATAGTAATCTTTTACTCATCTTATAAATGTCAGTTACTCTGGAATCTTTTCCTGACCAGGTAAATCTTTGGACGCCACCTAAACCTTTTGTGCTCCCATGGCTGTATGTTTGAATACTCTTCTAACCCCAATCATTCTATATAATAATTGCTTACTTACCTGTCTATCTCCCCTCTGAGTCAATGAGCAATATGAGAGCAGGGATTATATTTTGGTCATCTGTCTCTATTATCTAGCATAACACCTGGTGCATAGTGTTTCCAAAAGACTATGTAAATGAATGAGCCAGGTTTAGATATGCTAATACTTCAGAGGCTGGTCATTAGGAGAGAAGAGAGAGCTTCAAACAGCTTGGAAGACTAAAAGTTTGTGTGGTTAAATGATATAGAGGTGCTATATTGATTAGAATTCGTTGCTTACAAGTGACAGAGACCAAACTAGCTTAAGAACTAGTTTAAGGTAAAAAAAAAAAAAGTTTATTGAAAGATACGAAAGTGTAGCCATGCTTCATGAAGAATCTTGAAACTTATTAGGCACTCTCTTTTTTTCCTTAATTCAGGTGTCATTCTTCTGTTTTATCCTCCAGCCAGGCCCTCTATTTCTTCTTCCCTATGGCAAGATGTGGTGACCCCACAAAATCCCACAGTTCTCTCTGTCTTACAATCTACCTTCTATATCATATTGGTCATAAAGCCCCAAGCATCATACTTCCTCGACATTTCTAAAACCAATCATTTCGTAAGGGGTTATACACCAAGAGACTAGTTGTCTCTCCTAATTTTGATTTCCTAGTGAAGAAAATATGGTTAGTCTAATTCAATCAATCAAGCTCTGACTGGGAGGCCAGGATTACACAGTGCAGACTTGCTGCCACAGGTCCAGTCCTTTGCATCAGGTGACCAGGAGTCTAATTCCTGAAAGCCAAGACATAGGGATGTATTGCAAGTACTTTCTATCTGCTGAGTATTAAATGTTTATCGAAAGGACAAACACATGAATATACTGAGTGTCCCATCTATCCTAATACATACCTTTCCCTGGCTACTGCAGCCCTCCTCTGGGATTTCAAAGCCTCCTCTGAGTTCTTGTATCATTACTCGTTCTATGGTAAAAGGGGTGTGCAAATGAGGACAGTAGGATGAAGGCTGGTGGGTACAAGCTGAGGACTTAATTAGACTGGAAAGGATACCGCCTCCTCCCATGAGATTTGCCGTCTGTCTGGATCATAAAGTCTGGAGGGTGGAATCTGATTCCAATTATTACTGCTAGCCAAGCGATTTAGTTTAGATGTTCATGTCTTACTCAAAGAGCTGAAGTGGGAGCATGATTCTTGTGAAAAATGTGGAATTAAAATCTTACTGGACATAATAAAAGTAGAGGGAACATTTCCCAAGGAGTTTGAGGTACCATCACTAGCGAGATAGCCTGAATCATTGTCAAGAAAAGGCAGGTCGTAGCTCTGAAGCCGGTGCCATATGCAATGTCCCGAGTGTGAGGTAAGATCTCAAGGTAAATAAGTAGCAAAGTCAATATTTTCAGTTGCAGAGATGAGGAAGAAATTAGGAATGGGAAACAGGGGGATGAGTGGTTCCCATCTGAGGCTGTGAATGGCAGACATGCGCAGAAACAGCTGCATTTAGTGCCAATTGCCTGTGTTTCTGAGGTGGCTACAAGAATTTAAAGGAATGGACTGGCCTGACGTTAATGATAGAAGTACTTCAATGCTGAGTATTGTCTAGGAACTAGTAGTCACTGTCATCTAGTCAGCGCTGTGCTTCCACATTGTATTAGAAAGGTCCTTTTGGATTGAAACAAGGGAGAGATACCAGCTAGTGGCTAGAGAAATGTCAAATCATGGTCTAGTTGTAGGGGAAGAAACTATAAGGGACTGAGTGAAACGGTCTTTTTGTAATTGAATGGCTGTCCTGCAGGCTTGGAATAAGAGTCAAGGACCATGAAAAAGACTGATTTATTCATTCAAGAGATATTTATTAAGATTCTGTTATGTCCTCTTTGGAAAAATGTCTATTCAGGTCCTCTGCCCATTTTTTTAATTGGATTTTTTGTTTTGTTGTTGAGTTGTATGAGCTGCAAATATCTTCTCCCATTCGGTTGGTTGCCTCTTTGTTTTGTTGATAGTTTCTTTTGCGGTGCAGAAGCCTTTTAGTTTAATATAGTCCCATTCATTTATTTTAGCTTTTACTTTACTTGCCTTTGAGGTCAAATTCATAAAATCCTCTTTGAACCCAAGGTCCATAAGTTTAGTGCCTATGTTTTCTTCTATGCAGTTTATTGTTTCCGATCTTATATTTAGGTCTTTGATCCATTTTGATTTAATTTTGGTGCATGGTGACAGATAGCAGTCCAGTTTCATTCTTTTGCACGTGGTTTTCCAATTTTCCCAGTACCATTTATTGAAGAGGCTTTCTTTTCTCTATTGTATGTTTTTGGCTCCTTTGTCAAAAATTATCTGTCCATATTTATGTGGGTTTATTTCTGGGTTTTCAATTCTATTCCATTGGTCTGTGTGTCTGTTTGTCTGCCAATACCATGCTGTTTTGATTATTGTTGCCCTGTAGTGCAAGCTGAAGTCAGGGAGTGTGATACTTCCAGCATTATTCTTTTTTCTTTCGATTGCTTTGGTTATTCGGGGTCTTTTGTGGTTCCATACAATTCTGATGATTTTTTTGTTGTTGTTCTATTTCTTTAAAAATGCCATTGGGAATTTTGACGGGGATTGCATGATTGGATAAAGAAGATGTGGCATATATACATAATGGAATACTATTCTGCCATAAGAAAAGAGGAAATAGTGCCATTTGGATGGATGGATCTTGAGATTATCATGCTAAGCAAATAAGTCAGACAGGACCATATGATTTCACTGATATATGAGATATAAAACTGAAAGCAACAAAAGAACAAGACAAATAAATAAACAAAAACTCATAGACACAGACAACAGTGTAATGGTTACCAGAGGGTAAGGGGGGAAGGGATGATAGGTGAGGGTACAGGGTGCCCAATATATGGTGATGGAAGGAGAATTGTCTCTGGGTGATGAACACACAATGGGATTTATAGATGATGTAATACTGAACTGTACACTTGATACCTATGTAATTTTACTACCCATTTTCATCCCAATAAATTTAAATTAAAAAAAAATTCTGTTATGAAGCAGTTACTGGAGTTGGCTGGGAATATGAAGTTGAACAAACGAGCCACGAGTTATTATGCAGTTTATAGTTTGGTATTTACACAAATAAATAGGTATAGGAAACTGGGTGCAGGAAATAAAACATAGGTGCTATGAGAAGGTATAACAGGTTATGACATGGTCTAGTGACACAGGAGGTGTCTCTGAGGAAGTGACCGTAAGCTCAGGTTTGAAATAGGATAGAAGTTAATCAGGTGATGTAGAGGGTTGATGTGGGTAAGAATCTTTTGGGAAGTTGGAACAACATATCAGTGAGTCACGTTAGATGATATGGTAGCTACAGTTACTTAATCATATAGGTTCTCAGTGGTCATAACTTATGAGAATAGCTGACTCATATCTGATATTAGTTGATGGAGAGAAAGAATTCTACACCTGGTGCCAAGCCAGGTCCTTAATGGGTCAGGTCTTCTGTTTTAATGGGCCCCCTCTCAGTAACCAACATGGTTATATGTGGCATGTACAGTTATTTGTCTTTCTATGTACATCTTTTAAGGACTCCTTGAAGGTCCAGAATAACTCCTTACCTATTTTTTCCAGCAAATAGTAATTGAACATCTGCTGTGTGCTGGCTACAACCTATTTTGAGCAGAGGTTAGTGTTAGGGAATGTAGTTACAGAGATTAAAATGAACGGTCCCTGCTCTCTGCATTGCTAACGGTCTAGGACAGTGTATGTGGTTCTCGGAGCAGCACTGGAATTTTCTGTCAGCGTGTTAAGTATGCAAGTTCATAAGCCCAACTCCCACTTACTGACTCAGAATTTCTAGAGATTCAGAAAACTATTTTAATAAACCCTCCAGGTGATTCTTATTCACATTAAAGTTTGAGAACCTCCGGTCTAGGGCATGATAAAGACATAATTTACAACAATGACAAGACATTTATGGAGAAGTTTCTATGTGCCTGACATTGTTCTGAGTATAGTGTAAACATTGTTCTGAGTATAGTACAGTATAGTGTAAACGTAATTTTTATATGCACTGGGAAACCAAAAAAAAATCATGTGACCTGCTTTCTTGTGATATTTGTTGTATTGTAGAGGTCTGGAACTGTACCCGCCATACCTCCGAGATATGCCTGTATTATTATTACCAGCTTGCTGTTGGGAAAATTAAGCCTTAGAGAGCTTAAGAAACTTGCAATGGCAAATGATGACACCAGGATAAACAGACGATTATAATAAACAGAAAATCTAATTCAGTATAGTAAAGCAATTATACAAGTGTGATCAGCTTGTGGCAGTTATTGGTAGTTTTCGGAGTGTAGCAATTTTCCTTGATGGAGATTATAAATTTACCATATAAAGTGAATTGTCTTCTTTGAGTACTGAACTTCTACACTGAAAGCTAAGAGGTAGTTCTCTTTGTAATTATCAACAGGAGTTGACAGAAACGGGGAGGGGAGTGCTATGTGTGTTTGGAAATCAGAATTTATTTACATCTCTAGATGAGACATCAGATAAGGCAGCCAGGTCAGTAGTGGGAGTTGGCACGAGGATTTAGAAACCCAAAGTCTATGTCATGGTTGAGTATAGACTCGATAGGGGAATGATCAACATATCCAAAGCAGTATATCTAGAGTCCTTGGGTTAAGTCAAGATGGAAACCAGAGGTAGGGCCTTGTTAAGACTTTTGAAAGCCCTAAGTTTTGTTACTTTTTGCGTGAGTTCTACCACTCACCTTATAAAACATTAAAATGTACTGACTTCTCAAATCAAATAAAATTAATGTTTATCTCTAAAAAGAGTTGAGTTGAATTTCATTGACTGGTTGACATTTTTGTAGCTATTTAATTCATGCTTATTAATTTGGTTTTGCTCCTTTGTTGCTTTCTGTTTTATATCCCACATATTAGTGAAATCATATGGTTCTCAACTTTTTCTGACTTATTTCGGTTAGCATAATAATCTCAAGATCCATCCATGTTGTCACAAATGGCACTATTTCATCTTTTCTTATGGCAGAGTAGCATTCTATTGTGTATACATAACACATCTTCTTTATCCAATCATCTATCAAAGGATGCAACAAAGGAACAAGGCAAAGAAAGAAAGAAACAAAAACCGATAGACATAGACAATAGTTTAGTGGTTACCGGAGGGTAAGGGTGGCGAGGGGATGGTAGATGAGGGTAAACGGCATCAAATATATGGTGATGGAAGGAGAACTGACTCTAGTCAGTGAACACACAGTGTGATGTATAGATGATGTATTACAGACTTGTACACCTGAAACCTATGTAACTTTGCTAACAATTGTCACCCCAATAAACTTCAATTAAAAAAAAATTTGGTTTTGCACGTTTGTTTTATTTTTGAGTCAATTTTTTTTTTTTAAGGTCTTGAAACGTTTTCATAAGCTCTCGAAAGCCTCTAGGTTCTGGGCACTATGAGTTTAGCACCTCATGGATAAAACAGTCCTAACCTGAGAAGTGAGGCAGGTGTTGCCAGGCAGGAGTAATGAGCAGGTTGCCAGGGCCTCCTGGAATCACTGGAATAAAGAGTGAGATGTCAATAGATATATTAGGTCAGATTGATCCAACACTGACCAAGCATTGCCAAGGAAGTAATAGATTATGCTTTTATCAAGTTTTTAGAGGTTAATCAAGACCGTATATGTCTACACTCCAGATATTTTTAAATACCACTGATGCCTCTACCTCGTCCCTCTTCTATTGACTATCCCACACCAACAGCTACTGGGACTAGATTCGAAAGTAAACAAAACCAAAAAAAATCTAACTTCTTTTTTTGTTTTTTTTTTCTTTAATTTTTATTAAATTTATTGGGTGACATTGGTTAATAAAATTATATAGGTTTCAAGTGTACAATTCTATAATACATCATCTATAATTTGCATTGCGTGTTCACCACCCAGAGTCGGTTCTCCTTCCATCACCATATATTTGATCTTCTTTATCCTTTTCTATGACCCCTACCTTCTCCCTTCCCCTCTGGTAACCACTAAACTGTTGTCTGTGTCTATAAGCTTTTGTTTCTGTGTCTTGTTTGTTTGTTGCTTTCAGTTTTATGTCTTACTATGAGTGAAATTATATGGTTCTCAACTATTTCTGACTTACTTCGCTTAGCATGATAATCTCAAGATCCATCCTTGCTGTCACAAATGGCAGTATTTCATCTTTTCTTATGACCAAGTAACAATGCATTGTATATATGTATCACGTCTTCTTTATCCAGTCATCTATCGAAGGACACTTTGATTGTTTCCATGTCTTGGCCACTGTGAATAATGCTGCAGTGAACATGAGTACATATATCTTTATGGATAAATATTTTCAGATTTTTTTAGGTAGATAAGAGTTGAAGAGCAGGCAGTTTCAATTCTCATCTACCCAGAAATCTCTGATCTACCCCGCTATTTAACTCTTTAGGCCTCACTTCTTTCTTCCCATTTTTAGTCCCCTAGTCTTTGCCACGCTCAGCTTTATAGATGCATCTGGTTTGTATAGTCTCATTTGGATTGGTGCATTCCTTTTGGGCTGTTTAATCCGGCTTGGACCTGGTAAAATGTTCTGGGTAATCTGAGCTGGTGCTTTCTACATTGTGTCTTTGATGCCTTTGTGGTGATCTAGTAGAGTGTGTGCCTCAGTTTGCAAAAGTGGATCCTCAGATGCAGAACAGAAAAGTGACTGCATAGGCTTCAGAGCCACTGGTGGTGACAACAATAATAGAATTTACATTTTCTAATTACTAGTCTTGTGCCATTTCTTGGTTTGATGCTTCTTAGCTTCCAGTGTTTTCACCTATAAAATAAGATGAACTCAGGTAGTAAGGAAAAGTAACTCATCCTTTGAGCATCATTTAATAAGGAAGTAGAATTAAATATATATACTAAAAATAATGATATTAATATCAGTTAACATCTTTAAGTTGCTCTACAGGCTAAAAGAAAAGCACTTTCAGATGTGCTATCTCACTTAGTTCTCACGATGAACTCGTCATGTGCCTGTGTGTATTTCCATATTTAGAGATCAGAAAGCTGAGTATCAAAGGTGTCAGTGGTAGAGCTGGGACTCAGGTTTGGTATTCCAATGACAAATTTTGTTTTATTTCTGCTATGGTATATCATTGACATGCTCCAAAATCAAAATGGTGGACACTCATTAATATAATTTTTTTTTAATTAAAGTTTATTGGGGTGACAATTGTTAGTAAAGTTACATAGATTTCAGGTGTTCAATTCTGTGTTATATCATCTATAAATCCCATTGTGTGTTCACCTCCCAGAGTCAGTTCTCCTTCCATCACTATATATTTGATGCCCCTTACCCTCATCTCCCACCCCCCACCCCCTTACCCTGTGGTAACCACTAAACTATTGTCTGTGTCTATGAGTTTTTGTTTCTCATTTGTTTGTCTTGTTCTTTTGTTGTTTGTGGTTTCCTACGATAGATGAATGGATAAAGAAGTTGTGGTATATATACACAATGGAATACTATTCGGTGGTAAGAAAAGATGAAATAGGACCATTTGTGACAACATGGATGGATCTTGAGAATATAATGCTAAGCGAAATAAGTCAAACAGAAAAAGCAGAGAACCATATGATTTCACTGATGTGGTATATAAATATAATTTCAATTAATATGAAAATTGAAATAATTTGGATCAGTGTTTGCATATTCTCTGAAAACTTATCTTTATAAGGCAAATAATGGTATAAACCTCTTTGCAAAACAGGTTATTTATAGCCCTTCAGACATCTGATTGCTTTTGAGTAGTTTCTAAGCATCTACTTGTACAAATCAATATGAATGCTTTATATTCACTTTAAGTGAGCCTCTAAATGATCTTTACTAAATGGTAATTTATTGGCCTACTTTTAGTTACTACAAATATTAGAAAGTAATGCATTTATTGCATTTAGTTTTAAATATGTCTTGATTCATATTTTTAATTAAATCAGAGACTCCACTTAATCATAAAAATGACAAATTCGTTATAATTTCATATCCCTTTATAGTTTTCAAGGTGCTTTTACATTCAGTATGTCACATGTTCTTGAAAACAATGCTGTGAAATGAATTAGGCAAATATTATTTTTATTTCACAGATACGGAAACCAAGGACTAATGAGCTGAAATGATGTGCTCAGATTCACACAGCAAAAAATACAAAAGTCAAGTGGTTTATTGATACCACAACTCAGCAACTTTTCAAAGGCTACAGCAGATTTTTTTGTTAGAGTGCAGACTCATGAGAGCAGGGAATATCTTTGTTTTATTCAGCTTTATAATCTCAGTGCCCAGCACAGTGTGGCACATAGTAGTTGATCATTACATATGGGTTAAGTGAGTGAAGGAAGGCTTGGGATCATGGAGTCATCGGTCATGAGAAGCTACCCGTGGAAAGACTGACTGCATGATGCAAACCTGTTTGAAAAGCGTGTTGGATCTCATTTTTCATAGTTAGGAAGACCCTGTGGGTTTTTCCCGATATATTGGCCTCCAGACTGATGCATGGAACTTGAGTACGCTACACGGCCCCCACGAACAGCTGTACATCGTAGCACTTATCACTTTGTGTGCTAATTATCTGTTCAGTTGTCTGGCTTCCCTTGCAAACTGAATCCCTTGAGAGCAGTCGGATGTGCCATTGTACCCCAGTCCATAACACCGAGCTTGGCGTATAGCCACCAAGCAGATATCTGTAGAAGAAATGAATGAATGGATAAACAAATAATATGACCCAGTGTACAATAGCAAAATAGGTAAATCGCTGGGAAAGGAACAGAGTTTGTAACAGGAAAGAAATAATTAAGTCATTCAGCATTAGGTTGGGAAGAAAGGTAGCGGCAGTTTTCCATGGTATGTTTGGCTTTTAAAATAGTACATGTATGTTTATAGTTTAAATGCTCCAAAAGTGATTAAAACACTGTTGTGTTGAATTCTTCTACTAAATTTGAGTCTCCTTTTTTATTTGTAAAGGAATACTTGGTGCTTAAGGAGAAACTAAATTTCGGCTTTTTACCAAGTCTTAAGCTCTACTTACCTCAGTTTTATTATGAAAGCTCCTAGCACAGGGCCTTGCTTATGGGAGGAACTTTATAAATGTTTATTGAATAAATGAATGAATGGCTCTTATTTTGCTTTGCCTTCATGCTGTTGACTCTCATTCACCTGTCCCTGAACACTTGATCCTTTCAGGTAAAACCTCAGTGAGGAAGAAAAGTATAAGACATTTTGGTGTGAACCGAAAATTCAGTTTTTAAATATTATATGTGTGACCATACAGCTATTACTTGGAGGAAGGCCCATATTCACCTTGGTGATAGTCTATTTATTTTTTTGCCTTGACCTCTAAAGAGTTTTAGAATTCATACTATTTTCCCTTCTTTGGGTCTGTTTTCCTTTGAGAATGGAATTTGGGCCTTAGTACTAGATATGTTAGTTTAGTACTTTCATTGTCCTCGATTTAGTATCTATATGGTCCAAATTGCCCTTCATGCAAAGCTGAGCTTGTAATACACACTTGAGGTGATGTGTAAATGCTTTCCCTGGCTCAGCTCTCATCCCCACCCAGCATGCCTGGGTCACCTTCATGACATCAAGGTTAGGTGTGCATGCACTACAATAAATAATGCCTTGTGCAGGGGTAAAACAAATGGAATCTGTTGAAATATGGCCTATTACATTAAAATTTATGTTTCGATTATCGTTTTTATTATTTGAAACAAGCTTGAGCTTTATAAAGTCGTGCGGAAAAGAGATCTGCGTTACTGACAGGAATGTCTGTCTACCTCACTCTACTTTCCTAGCAAAGTGAGAGCCATGTGAACATTTCTGAGGCTACTTTTTTCCCTCTCTGCTTTGAAAATCCAAATTAAATTACTTAATGAATTATTCTTTGAAATACCTCTAATGCTGTTATATGAAAGTCCTGGATGCAGCACTCACCCCACCTGCTTGTCAGAATGATTTTTATAATTTGCAAATCTAATCACATATCTCTTCCTGTTTTACCTTCTTCAGTGGCTCCCTATTTCCTACCTTATGTAGTAAAAACAAGCTCTTTAGTTTGACAGAGCCTTCAGTATCTGTCTCTGAATGTTGCCTTTCCTCTCTCACCTGATCTCCTAGGTCCTAACCTCAATTTTAATCCAACAGTAATGCTTGTAGCATCTGCTCACATGCAGTGGTATTTCTTTCCTTGGTTCTTTTTCAAAAATTGTCCCCTTTTCTGGGAGACATCACACCCTCTCTTTACCTAAAATCATTACTGTAACACCTACTCATTTTAGGGCTCAGTTATTTCCTTTGGGGGAACTTCCCTTGATCTTCCAGTCTAGGTTAGATGCTCGTCTTCTGTGTTCTCATAGCACCTTAGACTTTCCTTCATAACAACAGTTATGACCCTGTAGTATAATTCCATGTTTATTAGTATATCTTCCTCATTGCATTGTGAGACCCTTAGAGATCAAGACACTCAGATTCATCTCCGTTCCTAGCACCATGGCTTCAGTTAGCTCCTAATGAACCTCTGTGTGTGTTAGAAAACGTACTCTTTCCATTGGGTCTTTCTTGGCCCATAGCAGGGAGTCCTTGTATAAGGAACACCCTGAATAACTGTATGTAGCAACCCTGCTTTGGCCCACCACAGTGTCTGGCGTACAGTGAGTGCTCAGGATATGCTTGTTAAATGATGGCTGTGTCAGTAGTCAGTTGACAGAGGATAGCAGGAAAAGTTAAAAAGCAATTGAAACAAGCATTTATAATGATACCTATAAGTTAAGAAGAAAATATAAATCACTCATCACAAAAAGACTGTTGAACTGAAATATCTTTAACAAAGGGAATGTTTCTGGGACAAATCTTTTTGTAAACACAGGAAAAGTTGTAAAAGTGGAAGAAGATATTCATTAATCAGTAGATATGCAGGCTCTGAATTCACCTTAATTCTTGCTAGCTTATTTTACTGAAGGTGTATCGTACTGTGTGTCACCTGCCAATTTTCTTCAAAGCTATAGCCAATGCATTTCAATAGCAGTGTATCAGCCTGGTAGTGTGGAGCGGTGTAGAGTAAACCACAACTACTTTGAGAGCTACTTTATTTTTGTCTTTTTTTAAAAAAAATAACCTTTCAGATGAAATTGAGTACATTCAGGGTGTACACCTGAATCTATTAAATTTTACTAACAATTGTCACCCCAATAAACTTTAATTAAAAAAGTAACCTTTCATAATGTGGAAAACATTTTGGTAGCATAGAGTATAACATTGAAAATAGAGAATAGAAACATTGAATTCAAACTCTAACTTCCCCATATCCCATCATTGTGACTTTGGTAGACTTTATTAGTGCTGTCTGATATGTGACTCCATTCTCCTTCCTGGGTTCTTGGATGACCATACTGCCCAACTCTCTTGCAGTTGGTGGGGCTATGAGACTAGTTCTCCTCAGTGGATTAGGAGGGGAAGTGATATGTGTCACATCCAGGCTGAGTTAGGGGAAAGCCCCTGGATGACCTTCTAGTTCTTTGGTAGCATATGAGTTACCCATTGGAAGACGGGTGCCCTGAGACCTACAATAGATTTTACATGGGCAAGAAATAAACACTCTATGTTAGGACATTGAGATTTGGGGGTGTTTGTTCTTTCACATTAGCCTGTTCTTTCCTGATATAGTGGCCTTTGAACGTCTTTGACTCTCCATGAGCCTCAGCTTTTTAAATTTTAAAATGGGAATAGTAATACTGTCCTCACAGGATTGTTGTGATAATTGAATAAGATAATAGCTAAGGAGAATTGTAAAGTACTATCGAAATGAAGAGATTTCTTAAAGCTCTTACATTTAGTGGGAGAAACTGTAATTTAACTAGTGTGATTATCTTCAGCAGACCCTAATTTTTCCTGTTGATGTAATAGCTACCATTTGGTGAAGACCTGCTGTGTACTAGAAATTTACCTACACTTCGTTATTTAATTTTCCTCCCAAATTCTCTGATGTAGATGTCATTATCCCCATTTCATAAATAAGGAAACTGAAGTTTAGAAGGGTACAGTAGGTTGTTTATGGTCACATAGTGATCAAATCAGGATACTAACTCTGGCCTGTCTAATGCAATCATGTGTTCCTAGTTGGTATTAGCCTATTATTTTGTAGCTCAAAAGTTAGAACCTTTTTTTCTGAGTGTATGTCTTCCTTTACGTAATGCTTTAATCATTGCTTTTGAAGAGCTGGTTCACATTAATGAGTAATATTATTCTCTTTGGATTTAATCCATGCTGGTACATAGGAGAAGGCTAAATGCCAAATGATAAGAGGTTTGGAAATATGATTATTGAACTAGATGAGTACAGGCTCTTTGAACCCCAGGGAAAAACTCCTCCAGGTGAGTTCACTGGCACATTCAGGGACCATCCCAATACATGCATTTCAGAAATAATAGTGACAGCAAAACATCACTAATATAGATTAATGTGAGAAGAGTCTGAATAAAGGAGAAATCTCCATTCTGGAGTATTATGTAGGAAATTCAGTTTTCTACTGGAAAGATCTCTGGTCTTGGGCTTTGAAGATATGGGTTCATTTTCCAGTTCTGTCACATGGCAGAGGTTGCAGTGTGCACTGCATAGTCTGCCACCGTGGACCCCATCTAAGGGGACTCATGTCCTACTTATTCTTATGAATAGGAACTAAAGGATGATGCCATGACTTGAGCTACTTACCCTCTTAAACATTCCTCCTCCTGGATTCTTGTTATTGCTGTTAACTCACAAAGCAACCCTTGCCTTCATTGACAATGTATGATTAACCTTTCACTCATCCCTGAATAGACGAAGGATGAATTGTCAGATTGAATTGCAAGAATTCTGTCTTAACAGTTTTTCTTAATGCAACGGCAACAATACCAACCACCACATCCACAGCATCTAACATTTGTTGTATGCTTACTGTATGCCACTTAAGTACTCTAGGATTTTATATGTATTGATGGATTTAATCCTCCTCTCACCTCTATTGTAGGGTACTATCATTACCCCTCTTTACAGGTGAGGAAACCGAGGGACAGAAAAGTTAGGTAACTTGCCCCAAGACCACACAGCTAGTAAGTGGCAGAACTGGAATTCAACAGAGGGGAGTTTAGCTATGAATTCTACGCTCTTAAACATTATGCTTTACTGCATTTCCTTAGGTAATACACTCTTCATCCAGGTC
The DNA here is from genome assembly GCF_004115265.2 of Rhinolophus ferrumequinum. Lineage (NCBI taxonomy): Eukaryota > Metazoa > Chordata > Mammalia > Chiroptera > Rhinolophidae > Rhinolophus > Rhinolophus ferrumequinum. Next base: position 35,401,632 of record NC_046292.1, on the reverse strand, counting down.
ATTCTTCCTGCTCAGAAACCTTCAGTGGATCCCCTTTTCTTTTTAAGTTCAAAATGTATACTTTTCACCTTGGCATTTAAAGGGCTCCCTCATGTCAACCCAATCTTTATGTGTAGCTTCATTTCTCATAATGTACCTATTTTTGTAGCTCAACCCTGTCATTAAATAGCTGTGAAAACTTTATGTAATTTATCTAAGTATCTAAAAGTTGAGGGTAATAAAACTTACCTCTACAGGTAAATGAAATAATACAGAGTCTGATATATAAAGGTACTCAGTGTTATTTAAAAAGTACTTAGTTATCCTCCAGCTAAAATTAATCTGCCTTACACTTTCCTACCTATTTGCCTTTACTTATGTTTCCATTCTTCCTTGAAAGTTTTTCTTCACATCTCTGGTTATCAAAATCTAATCTATCCTTCAAGCCTTCTTTCTTTTTTTTTTTTTTAAAAAAATATTTTTTAAAATTTAAATACAATAAAATCAACCGTTTAATTGTATGTGTCTATGAATTTTAACAAATGTATATAGTCATGTGACCACCATCATAATCAGTTTTTTTGTTTAACTCCAGCTCTTTGAACAAACTATTAAGTAAACGTTCTAATACTCATACAACATAATAGAACTATTATTAGTTCTATTAGTTCTATTATTAGTTCTAAAACTTTGTGACTTTTTATCCCCCAGAGAAGATTATGTTATTCATTAGGACATTTTAAACACAGTAACGTTTTTGTTTCTCTCTAAGAGGAATTTCCAGTCTTGAATATAGAGATGTCAGGGAAGACGATCAACATTTTCACAGTCTAATACAATTGAGTCTACCACAGACCTGGGATAACTCCGCAAAAAGCCAGGACACCCAGAGGCCTGCTGCCACCTGCCGGCCCCCTTTAGGTTCATCCACTGATAAAACCTCTTGCAATACACGAGTTGGGTGAGGCAGCGTCTCAGGGAGTCACTAGAGTGGGAATAGTTGTGGTCACCATGTGAATGTAGACTTTGTTGCTTGGCCTGGAGCGTGCTGAGCCTCAGCAAAAGTCTCAGAGCACACCTAGGCCATTTGCCACTTGCCTGGAGCCTGTGGACTCTGATAGTTTTCCAAGAAAGAGTGCAGTTCGGGAGGGGCTGGCTAATCAGAGAAACTGCCTGCAGCAGTGTGTGATTTAGGTGGGGTGTGGGTCCCAGATGAGTCAGCAGGGTGGAGCAGTGGAGCTCACCAGGCCAATCAGATTCAGATTTGGCCTGTGGGGGTGGGCTCAACATAGGAAAGAGGGTGCCCGCCTGCCAGCTGTATGGGAAGAGGACTCCTCACTGGGAAAATGCCAACTGTCCTGCAGTCCTCCCCCTGAAGCCTGCAATACCTCAGTCTGACCCCCATATGTCTCTGAGGCCCCAAGAGTCACCATCCCTCTGCTGTAGCCCAAGATGAGTGACTGAGAGCGAGTGAGTCTGTGCGCAGGTCACTTAAGAGGACATCTGGGTTTCCCGCAGCCTTCCGTCCCATCTGAAAGGCCGATATCCCCACTATTTTTCACAGCCAGTTGTGGGGGCTCCTCTTCCAGGCACCAGTATTCTGGGCTGGTAGCCTGGTGTGGGGACTGGGGTCCCTTGCTCCTCCAGGAGGTACCTCCGTTGCTGGTCAAGATATCTCTCTTGATTCTCAACCGCCACGGAGAAGTTTGGGGCCCATTTATGTTTCCATTTCTCTTATCAGACTCAACATGGCTTCTTTATATTTTCAGTCACAGTACTTCTGTTTGGTTAGACTTCGGGTGGTTCTCCAGGTTGATTGTTATGTAATTTAATTGTGATATTAATGTATGTTTTCACTGAAGGATGCACGTACCGTGTTTGTCTACTTCGCCATCTTGGATCTCTCTCCTTCAAGGCCTCTTTCAAGGGCAGCTTTTATAGGAAGTATTTTTTCATACCCTTGCCCCCTGCTATCTCATCCTGACGTTCTCCTCCAATTTGAACCCTAGAACAGTGTGGTACACCACGCTTAATATGTATCATATTTGGCCTTGTGTTTGTGTATCTATTCCATATTCCCCACTGGAGATGTCTTGATTTTTTTTTTTTTTTTTTTGGTCTTAAGTCTTAGTCGAAGCATTGGGTTTGGACACATGGTACCTGCGGCTTAAGTGAATCGTACGATCAGATGGTTGAAATTGTCGGTGATCATCCCCAGACCAAGGAGAAGGGAAGGGAACTTCATATGTCTTGCCTGCTGCTTCATATGTCTTGCCTGCTGCTTTATATATACCTCATTTCTTTTAATATTCACAACAAGCATATAAGATAGTCATTATTATTCTCACTTTATACATGAAGAAACTTAGATCTAGGAGGACAAGTGACTTGCTTAAGGTTACGTAGTTAGGATATGGCAGGGATTTGAACCCATATGTATCTGACACGAAGCTTACTTAAGGTCACTCAACTAAGTCTCAAACTAGGTCTGGGTTTCAAGTGAACACTAACTAAGGTAGTTTTCTAAGAGACCCAGATGCTTCTCCTACTGTGGACCAATAAATGTATTTCTCTTCTGAACTTCTGGCTTCCGCCCTCAGCCTTTCACCTTTACAAACTGAGCCTACCTTATTTTGATTAATGAGAATAATCACTATTAATTTTTCTACCATGAGCCACATTAGAGGTCAGAGATGCTGAGCCAAAGCTATGTTTAATTTGTCATTGTAAATGTTAAAGCATAAGCACATCTGGTTATCTTTATGAAATTGCATAACGGTAATGTTGCCACTTCTCATTTATCTACAACTTGTAACTTTTCAAAAAAATCCTTTCATGTTTTGTGTATTTTTGAAGTGGAGATTGGAGGATTATAATAGATGGTCTCTAAGGTGTCGTAATTCTGAGGTTCTGATTTTGCAATTCTCATGGTCACAACTTAATTTACATTTGATATTTATTTGTGTCTTTGATTAATGTTTAAACTGTGAACTTCATGAGGATTGAGATTATGTCTGTTTTTGCTCACCATTGTATTCCCAGAACCTTTACATAATAGGTACTCAGAAAAGATTTGTTGATTAAATGGAGAATAATGTGAGGTTGCAAGGTGATTATCATTTCCATTTGGTAGATTACTAAATCAAAGCCAAGAAGGAAAATGACTAGCTTAAGAGCAACTGTTATTTAGTGGCAGAGCCATTCTGAAACTCATATCTCTTGGCTCTTGGGCTATTGGCATGAACAGATAAGGTATTAAATTCTGAATCCTTGCAGTGTATATCTCATGTCTATTCTTCAAGTAGGAATTAAGTTCTTACACACTTACCTAATTATAAAAGACTCCTTTTAAGAAATAATAAAATACAATGGCAAGAACATAAAAGACCTTATTGATAAAAACGTTTATCAATAATGTTTTTTTTTCTTCCATGAGTGCCTGAGTTCTCAGTTGTATTTCCTCCAGCTTCCAACTCTCGGTTTAGAGAAAATTTTTTTCGAGTCTTGGTGATTGAGGCAGAAATAATTGAGAAGACAGCCACCTCACATACTCACCAGAATAAATTTTTAAAAAGACTGAAAATACTAAATTTTGGTAAAGTTGTGGAACAATAGAACTCTCATACTCTCTTAGCAGGAGCTGATAGAACCACTTAGGAAAACTAGCCGTACCTATTAAATCTGAACAGGTATAAACCATACAATCCAGCAATTCCATTCCTGGTTATATGTCAATAGAAATATGTACATATATTCACAAAAAGACATACAAGAATAGTCATAGTATTACTGTATATAATTACACAAAGCTGGAAATTACTTAAATGTTCATCATAATAAAGTGAATAAATTATAGTATATTCATACAATGATATACTGCACAGCAAAGGGAATTACAACTTTAGTCACATCCAACAATATGGATGAATTTCATAAACATAATGAAGATAGAAAGAAGCCAGACAGGAAAGAGTATATGTTGTATGATTCCATCTTTAAAAAATTCCCAAACAGGAAAAACTAATCTCTGGTTTTAGAGGTCAGGATAGGAGTTATACCTCAGGAAATTATTGGAAGAGAGCACAAGGCGGAGAGTGGTTCTTGGATGCTACTTGGTAGGTCAACCAATAAAAGGAGTGCACACGTTCAGGCAAGTTAAGAAAGTTTACTGTCAGAGAGAAAAGTCTATCAGGCTGAGCAAAGATGGCTACAGCCCAGTTTGAGTCTAAAGGAGACTACAGCCCCAAGGGAGGGGGTGAGGAGGGTTATTATATAGGGACAGTGCTGACAGGGTAGCATTGTTTGAACAGAAAATGGCTGCAAGCCAGTAGCTGTTTTGTGGCGTTTTCTGTTATCGCAAGTTTGGCTCTGTATGCAGGTTCAGGCCAACAGACGTTTTGTTGTTTTCTTGCAGACATGGCTCTGTCTATAATTCAAGGTCTCTAAGACCTAACATTGAGAGACCTAATGCTAGTAATATCCTGCATGCTGGTTACACAAGTGTGCTCATTTGCTGAAAACATAATTGCCTGTATTTTTTTTATAAGTGAACGTTTTGGTATATGTTTTATATTTTTTAAAAAAGTAAAAATTGAACAAAACAATAACAACAAAAACCACAGCAACTTCTAAGGAAGTCTAGATTAAAGCTTGATAAATAGTTTGTATGTTACAGCAATGCAGACGAAGCTTGGTACAAAGCCAAAAAGGCGTATACATAGGTGAGTAGGACCTCAAATCCATCTGGCATCTCAGGCTCCTCCAGCTTTTGATGCCATCATTTCAACATGTGGCTTCAATGTGTCCTTTGGCAGGAGAAGAGGCACATTGTCTCTTAATTTCTTCCATTTGGATATAACACAGGTCATTTTTCCTCAAAATCTATTGACCAAAATTAGTCCATGACCCCAACCAAAATGCAAGGGGAGCACACGGATATTTGAGGAGTATTGATGAGCTGTTCTGGGAGCTGGATCTGTGGTGTGGCCTGTATGTCAGGTTACATGAGAGGCTTTGGGTGCCTCTTATCCATGTTAAGTAGTGGAGTGATTTGCTTGGAGTCTGAGTAATGGTGATGAAAATGGGGAACAAGTTTGCGCGGAAAAGGACACGTACTATTTGCTTGGCACTCTACTGACTTAGTTGTCTGTTGCTGGGTAACAAACCACTCCAAAATTCAGTGGAATATTCAATGGAATATTACTCAGTAATAAAAAAGAATGAAATCTTGCCATTTGAGACAATATGGATGGACCTAGAGGGTAATATGCTAAGTGAAATAAATCAGACAGAGAAAGACAAATCCCATATGCTTTCACTTATATGTGGAACCAAAAACTGAAACAAAGGAAAGTAAAGCAAAACAAAAACAGACTCATAAAAATAGAGATCAGATGGTTGCCAGAAAGGAAGGGGGCGGAGGATGGGTAAAAAAGGTGAAGGGGAATATAGGCCATAATATTGTGCTGTTTGTATGGTGACAGATGTTTACTAGACTTAGTGTGGCGATTATATTGTAAGGTATATAAATGTTGAATAACTATATTGTACCCCTAAAACTACTATAACATTGTATACCAATTATATTTAAATTTTTAAAAAATGACATTATTTTTCATGAATATTTGGATTGACTAGGTTTGTCTGAGCGTTCTGATCTCATGTGGGCTGTTATGTGATTGTGCTCAGGTCTCAGATTCAGCTGGGGCTGGAACATCTAAGACAGTTTACTCATGTCTGCTAGTTGTTCCTGGCTGATGGTTGAGAAATAGACTCAGCTTGGACGCTAATAAAAATGGGTCTCTCTCCCCTGCCCGCCGCCTGCACCCTGTTGTCTTAGGATCTTTCTCAATATGTCTTTCCCACATGATCTCTGTAGCAGGGTTGTTGGACTTTTTTTTTTTTTTTTAATTTATTGGGGTGACAATTGTTAGTAAAATTACATAGATTTCAGGTTTACAATTCTGTATCACATCGTCTATAAATTACATTGTGTGTTCACCACCCAGAGTCTGGACTTTTTACATCGTGGCTTAAGTCACCCAAGATTGCAAAAGTGGAAGCTGCCAGGCTTTCTTAAACATTAGGCCTAGAGCTGGCACAGCATCACTTATGGTACATTCTGTTAATTAAAAGCTTATCACAGAGTCAGCCTAGATTCAAAGGAAGAAGACTTAAATGAGGGCATGAATATGGGAAATTTGGTTCATTGGGGGTCATAACTGTAATAGACCAGAAGTTGGCGAACGGTGGCCTCCAGGTCAAATCCAGCTTCTCTGTCTTTGTATAGCCCTTGAATAAAAATGATTTTTACTGATGGATATTTGCAGTTGATTTGGTGTTAGGCAATACCAGCTTTGAACCCCAATTTATTGAAATGTTATTATACCCTGAAAATTTTATTCTATTCATTACTCAACCTGTATTACAAAAAAAAAGAACTTCTGTTTATTATTATTATAGTTTATATTTCGCCAATAAAATTTTCATGGAAATAATTTTTTCTCTTGTTATGTTAAGTACCTATGTAATATATTTGATTTTTGTCTCTGCTACCTGGCCTTTGCAGAAAAAGTTTTCCAACCCCTGTAATAGATGTGACACACATACTAACTTACTTGTTTTTCCTCATCATATCCCTGGCAGAGACACATGATTATCCCCATTTTCAGATAAGGAAGCAGAAGATCAATGTCAAATGATTCCTAAGTGACAGAGCTGCAAATCTCTTAGGATTGGCTTGGGTTTGATGCTGATACCTGTATTTTGTGCTCCCCCATGCTGCCTTCTTGTCTGATGCATTTGAAGGAGTCTCAGTGTAGCAGACCTTTCAATCTCCTGAGTCTGGGCCTGGTGGTAATCATTGTCCTGTGTACACTTGTACCCATTTTACCCATACCAGTTCTGTCCTGCAGTGAAATGTAGTGTCTTGTTCTCTCATTCTATACCCCTATCTTTCAATCTAGACCATTTTATAGATGAAGAAATTGAGAGAGTTTCAATGGCCTCCCAAGGTCCCATGGTTTTTCTTATAGGAAATACCAGGAAAAGTACTCTTCTCAGGTTTGTCTATGTTCCTCATGAACATTTCCAGATACTCCCTCAAATATGAACATTTTGATCCTTAATTTCTTGATTCATAAATAAGGACTAATAATTCCTGCTCTGCTTTTATCATTGTGAGGCTCAAAGGAAAAAGTTTTTATGAAAAGCATTTGGAAACCAATGAAATTCTATAATAATGATAATGTATCATTGTACACTATTGTCATGATTGTTACTAGTGTTATAATTATTGTTATTTCTGGAAATCTTTATACTTTATCACTAGTGAAATAATGGCATCAGAATCTCCCAAACTGTTTTTCCTTCCAAAATCAGAGCTGCTCCATATGGGTCTGCTCCACAATGGTCTGTCCTGACACTCATGCTTTAAGACCTTTAGTATTGAGAGATCAGCACAGGATTTCTTGGTGCTGGATACAATCTTATGTGATTACAAGTCCTGAGGGCATTAATGCAATCCTGTAATTAGATGTTATTATGCTAAGGGATATATTACCACCCGCCCCCTCCATGTGCAAATGTGAGTTGACTTCTGAGAATGTGTATATTGAGCAGAGAATAGACCTCTAATTAACTAAATAAATTTAACTCCTTGAAAATTATATTTTAATAAGACAATTTATATCACAAAAATGACAATTAAAGTATATTAAAGTTGTACTAAAAAAATCTCAAAGCCAGGATATTCACCATGTTAATGATAAAGCCAGGAATAGACCGATAGTCAAAAGCCATAGCTCATATACTCTATGGTGTCTCTTAGCGCTATGAGTTTAAACTTGGATTTCAGTGTCGGCTTGTGTGGATTTTATTTTGTTAAGATTTGTGTGAGGGTTATGAGGAAATGAACACCCTTGATTAAAATACACCCTAAACTGTCCTGTAAGTGCTAAGGTGAGGACTGAGTACGTTCTGGAGGAAGGAGAGCAGGGCTAGCCTGGTGAGCCCGTTTCCCAAAGTCTTACCTTCACCTTTCCAGTCTCTCCCTCTCATCCCTGCTCCCACCAGAGGAATGTTGTTACAGTTCAAACCCTCTCTCAAACCCCAGCATGTATACAAACCCCTCTATTTGGGGCTTTAAGAAAAGAACTGTGACAGCCTAGTATTTTTGAAATAAGCTTTATTTACTTTTGAAAGGAGCAATTTATTTAAATAATGAAATGTGGTTGATTTAAACAAAACATTTTTGTCAAAATGATACAGAGATGTGTCAAAAATCATGAAGCTAGAACCCAGTTAGTAAGATTTGGTAAATATATTGGTCCGTCTACAGGGTCTTGCAAGAGGCGGCCCCTGCCCACACTTGGGTTCCTCTGATACCGTTCTCTTGTGCTCCACTCACCTGGCCCTCTTACTTTCATGCTACGTCTTAACGCAGGAGTTTTGTGCTACTGCTCCATCTACCTTAAAAGCTTTCTTACCATACCTACAAACATCCCTTTTCTTTCAGAACTCAGGGAAATGGTAGTTTCTGAGAGAAACCAGGCTTCATTTTCTAAATTATCATGGTGTTATACGATCTCAAATCATGCAGCACTCTTTCTTAATACATATTGTCATTTAGATTTCTGTGATTATATGATCATCTCTCTCTTCCTACTAAACAGTGTGTTCTACCAGGTCAAGGACCAGGTTGTTTCCTCACATTTGTACACTAGTACCTAACACACTCCATAGTACACAGTAGGCAGTCAGTAAATGTGTTAAATGAATGAGTAGAAAGAAAATGATTACAAAAATACATAGGCTATGTAACAGCTAAATTTCTAAAGGAAATTTATGATTCCAAAAGAAATATACCATTCTTGCTAGTGTTATCTTTACCTTTTAAAAAAATTTATTAGAAATCCCTTGTTTTTCAGAGTTATGTTGACTCATATCTATTCAAATAAAATAACCTTCATATCTTCACAGACTCATTGAGCAGTCTATTCATTTGCTGGTAGAAACAGAAAAGAGAGAAAGAAGCTCCTATGGGGCTGGTGGGTTCATTACTTCCAGGAACAGCATCTCCCCAACATACTGTACATAGTTCTCTAAATATCATGGCGAGAGACAAATGTTCTCCTTTGGAACTCTGATCCGCGCGTACTGACCAGTGAAGTCAAGCTAGCGAGGTTCAAGGCTCAGAAAGTAAAACCTGCTAAGCCCTGACCCATCTTCTCCATGACTCACCCTTCTTGACCCACAGAGTTCCCCCAGCTTCATGTGTTCAGTCATGGTCGTCTCCTCCTTGCCCCTCTTTTTTTTTGTCTCAGTTCTAGATAATAAAAATGCCTTTTTCTTTTATGCTAACTTGTTTCTGATTAGTTCTTTTTACCTTTTTTTTTTTTTTAACTTTTCATTTGTTCTTGAGCTGTCGTTTCTGCTGATATCCCAAAGCTGAGGTTGCCATCTCTGCCTCATTCCCAGAGTACATCCCTCATTGATTTCTTTTCAACTAAAATTCCCATGAAAATCTCATTAAAGAAGATTGAGATAATTGGAGGGATGTTTCTTTGAATGAGAATCTGGGGTTTTGTGTAGGGTCAGAGTCTTGGTGCATGGGAAGAGGGAAGGGTGAAAAAACATTTTGCAAACAATCAGCATTTGAGCATGGATAATACCTTTTCTCCTCTCTTTGTCTCTCTCTCAAAGCTAGTTGATCACATGTGTTAACGCCAAAGACTAATGTTAACTTCCCAGGAACATTTTCCTTTCCTTATCCTCATAGTTCTCTACCCGACTCTAGGTTCTGCCTTCTTTAATGATCTAACCCATCTTCCCTTTCCTTATTGACACTCAAATTATCCCCTGAAAGAAGTAAGGGACATAGCGACTGCACCAATCTGCAATCCCACCAACAGTGCATGAGGGTTCCCTTTTCTCCACATCCTCACCAGCACTTGTTGTTGGTTGATTTATTGATGATAGCCATTTTGACTGGGGTGAGGTGGTATCTCATTGTGGTTTTTATTTGCATTTCTCTGATAGCTAGTGATGTTGAGCATTTTTTCATATGTCTGGTGGCCGTCTCTATGTCCTCTTTAGAGACATGTCTCTACATGTCCTCTACCAATTTTTTAATTGGGTTGTTTGTTTTTTTGGTGTTGAGTGCATGAGTTTTTCAAAATAAATTTTAGATATTAACCCCTTATCAGATGTATCATTGACAAATATCTTCTCCCATTCAGTAGGGAGTATCTTTTTGTTTTATTTGTTTCCTTTGCTGTGAAAAAACTTTTTAGTTTGATGTAATCCCATATGTTTATTTTTTATTTTGCTTCTCTTTCCCAAAGGGATTTATCAGTAAGAATATTACTAAAGGTAATGTCTGCAAATTTACTTCCTGTATTTTCTTTTAGGAGTTTTATGGTTTAGAATATTACATTTAACCCTTTAATCCATTTTGAATTTATTCTTGTATATGGCATAAGGAGGTGGTCCAGCTTCATTTTTTTGCATGTGTCTGTCCAGTTTTCCCAGCACCATTTATTAAACAGACTGTTTTTACCTGAAACTAAAAAAAGAAGAAGGAGAGGGAGAGGGAGAGAGAGAAGGGAAGGAGAGGGAGAGGGAAAGGAAGAAAGAAAGGGGAAGGGAGAGGGAGAGGAAGAGGAAGAAGTAGTAGTAAGGGACAAGCTTGGATTCAATAGTATTATAAACTGGTTTCCATTCATGCCTTTCACACTTAGAAGTTGTGTGTTCATCATCTCTCGGTTACTTCTTGTAAAATGATAATAACTACTTCAGAAAATTGTGGTGAGCATTAAATATATGTATAGTACTTAGTATAAAACTTGACACATACTAAGTGCTCAATAAATATTAATTTGCTCTTCTAAGCTTCTGTGTCACTGTAGTTCTGCTGTATATTTCCATAGTTCATGTATAACTAATTAGCAGGGAAATGGAGATGGACAGCTACTGAGTGCCATGAAGGATACAGACCTCATTTAAAGCTCTGCTTTCCTTGCTTGGGAAGCTTCTAGAATCTACTCACTTAGAGTCACTTATACAGTGATGGAGTCTTAAAGTCTAAAACTCCTATCAATACAGTGACTAAACTGTGTTGTGGTGAAAGGAACACAGATATAAACGCAGGAAAGTCCTTTGGTGAATTTCAGAGCTGTTTTGATTAGAAAGCAATATTGCATATTGGAAAGAGCATGAGCTTTGGCATGAGACAGATCTGGATTTTAATCCTGGCTTTGCTACTTAGAAGGTGCTCAATAAATGGCAGCTGCTGTTGTAGCAAATTTGCTTTTACAAGATTCGATTAGCTTGACTAAGCCAGCCTTTCCTGGAAGGTTTCACCAGTGTTTCATTAAACATTGGCTTCTGTCTAGCCCTTTGCATATACTCACAGTCTTCTGATTTTGAATCATGATAATTTCTTCTGGAAAAGATAAATGACTGAACCTTGATATGTGTCCAGAACTAAGGTCGAGTATGGCATTTCAAAGCCTGCACAGCATTTCTAGTTCCTTACAATCTTAATGCCTTTTTTTTTCCTTTGAGGAGGAGGAGGAAGAAGAGAAGATGGTCAATTTAGAATTAACTTCCTTTTTTTTCTTGCATTTCCCTTCACACTATTTGGTAATTTAGTGTGGGTGAGCTAGAAGGGAGACTTAGATATTTTTCAAAGCTTTGATAACAACTAGGATGATTTTATCTTCAGGAAAGGCCTAAAAAACATGAGGCAGGAAGCATTTTTAAAACAGTTAAAACTAATGTTGCTGTGTGCCTCTTTGGGAGTGTGGGCATAACAAGAGCTAAGCACCGGTTACGTACCTAGGACTGTATTAGGCACAGGGCTGGCTGTCTTATGTGAGTTGTACATTCCAACAGTCATTCATTCAAGTATTTCTGAGCTTCTACTGTGTTTGTGTGGCGTGCTGGGAATACAGATATGGCATCTCAAGAAACTCATAGGCAAGCTCATTCAACTTTACCTGCCTCTGAGAGATATTTTCTCTTCCTGTTCCACTTCTGGTTGTATGTTAGAGAAACGTGCTTTTTTCCCCTCAGATTTCCAGAACATGTTTATAGCACATGAAGAAATGTTTATTTATTCAGGCATTCTTTTCAGAGATGGGGCTGGCAAGTGAGATTTCTCTTCATCTAAAAGTGCAGGTGATGCTGAAATCAAAGGAGAAATCGTAACCAAGAGTGTGCTAGGTAACTGGGGTCAGTGAGCCAGAGGGAGAGGCCTGAATAGATATCCATCCAAGGAAGTTAGCTGGACACATTGAAAACTGGATGCAGAAAGCCAGGGACCACAGGATCTCATAAGGAGCATGGGGTATCTGGTTGAGGGAGTTTGATGGGTTGGGATTCATCAACTGGGATAGGCTTTTCCTTCTGTGGCTGGCTTTTCCAGATTCTTTGTGGCATGGTGTCAGAGCACTGGGTATGTTTAACCAGGTGCATGGTAAGTACTGCTTCTAATAAGAGGTGGACTCATTAATCTGTTAAGTATTACTGTCTCAAAAGAGCAAGACATGTGATGACATCTTTCTTGATTACTTCTGAAAAATAGGTGAAGATTCTCTTTGTACTTCTCTAAAGGTAGTTGAGAGTGAGCTGGGCACATAGTTGAGAAAGAGCACATGAACACTCCGATTTGCTATCTTATTTCAGGGTGAATAATCAGGACTCTGGGGTCTGATTGGAGTGGTGTGAGAAGAGAGGTTACTCCTTGCATGTACTCCCTCCAACGCAATCACCAGGCTAGAGCAGCTCTAATAGCAGGGCTTGCAATTGCTAATCAAATGAAAGGGATGTTGTCATAAAATTCTTCCCTCAGATTTGAATAAAGGGAATGTATTTTGATATACCAAATTTTACAATATGATGAAAACAGAGCCAGGAGTTGGTGTATTCTGATTTTGTAACAGGAATGATTGACAAATCCTTTGAGAAAATTGACAAGTTAATGTTAATGCAATCTGTGCTAACCTACAAGAGGTATCATATGTAGTCACTAATTTATTTTTAAATGAGTGCAAATACATTTTCCTAGGAAGGAAGCAAGGGGCTTCTGACAATCTCAGTGTTCCCACAGATATATAATAATTTGAAAAGGAAGAGAGTAAACTAAAAATTTTCTGGTGCTTAAAAATAAATCCTTCTCATCCCACCACAGTTAATCTGGTATTAATGAATCATTCCTAATAAGTGTGGGTAATTGTAGTTTTGTCTTCTAGCTCATATTTCATTATTAACTTATTTTTTCTTTAAAAATTAAAAAGAAGTGGTAGACAATATGGTATAGTAGCAGTATGGTATAGAAGCAAAATATTTTAGAGTTCAAATCCTCTACTTCTTAGTGATATGACCTTCAGTGATTTTAAATTAAACACTTTGAGTCTCAGTTTTCTCATCTCTTAAATTGGGATAGAAAAATCTTACCTTTGCAAAGCTGTGCTTTCATAAATTTTGGACCCTAGGCACCTCACTCTTAAAGAGTCACATTTTTTAGGGTTGTACATATATAGGGTCCACACCTGAGAGTGAGTGCCTCATTAAATTTTATGCCCTTGACATCTCATTCATTTGCCTCACGGGTCCTAGCTCTGCTGCCTTCTATAATTTGGAAGTGATACGTGAAAGGGGGTAGATGAGAAGAGGGGAGGAGAGTGGCACTAAATGAAGGTGAAAAGGTATGCAGAAGCCATGTGACAAAAGCCTTGTAAATTATGTTAAGGACTTTGAACTTCATCCTGAGAGTATATAATTAAAAAGAAAAAAATTCCTAAAAGATCATTAAAAAGTTATCATAGAGGGACACTTGTTTAGAATTTCATTTGAGAAAGGTGATTTTGGCTGGTGGGAGAGGAAAGAATGGGAGGGTGCCAAGACTCTATCACTGCAAACCAGTTAAGAGAGGAACACACTTGTTCAGTTGAGAGATGATGGTGACCAAGCCTGTCATAACGGCAAAGGGATGGTGGGAAGTGGAAATGCTTGAGAGATATATAGGAGGTAGAATCAACAGAACTTGGCGGTGAATTAGATGTAGAGAGTGAGTTAAGTCATAAAAGATGTCAACCAAGTTTTGTCTCGTGCAACTGTGTATGTTGAGGTGTCGTGTCCTGAGAATAGGGAACAGTGGAGGAATAAGATTGAAGAGAAGACTATGACTTCAGTTTGGACATGTAGAATCTGAAGTACCTGTAAGACAGCAACTAAACAGTAAAGAATTGACTGTATGGGACAGGAATTTAAAATACAGAATTAAACAGGTCATAGGAATGGCGGCAGAGGGGCGCACTTTCTGAGTTCTCCTCGGATCTTATTACAAACGGGACCTATAACTCATCAAAGAACTCTTTGCTCATCACACAGAACAGCTAAGAGACTCGTGGAAGGATTACTTGAAGGTGCGCTAATTGGGCGAGCAGGGGAAGGAAGGAAGGGAGCAGAGTAAAAACGTGGGGGCCTGCGGCAGGGTCCCGGCCAGCGGCGGCAGAGGCGGCGGCAAAAACCGCGGTGGCACCGGCAGTTCCGGGCCCGCACGGGATCCCAGGGCGGAACGGAGAGCACAGAGACCAGGAGGTGGGCTCTTTCCCTGCGTCCCATGGCTGATTTCTCCCGCCAGGAGGGCGGCTAGTGGGCCCTAGGGCGGACAAAGAACACAGACTCCATACCTGGACCCCTCCCCCCCCCTTCCAATCCTACCCCCGCCCTTCCAGAGACTTAAACTGGACCCTGAACTGAGGAGTAGTGTCAGATTACAGAGGAGCTGTAGTAGTGCTCAGGCTCTGGGAAGCCTGACAGGCAGCCCTGACCCAGGGAAGAGGCCGGGAATAGTGTGATTTTGGCTGGGCTAGGAGAGAAGAGACTCCTCCACCCCCAGCCACCACCTTTTCTGGCCTGCGGGAAGAGGGTGATTTTGGCTGGGCTGGGAGAGAGAAGACCCCTCCATCCCCACCCCCCACCCTTTCTGGCCTGCGTAGGGCGGGGCAAGTGCAACTGCAGAGACACTCCCAGGGATCAGCAGTAAGGCAGACGCAGCTCTGGGCTTTCAGCAGCTCAGAAATCTCCCACCCGCATCCCCCATACACACACACACTGAAGAAGTGCCCTAAGACTAAGGAGTACCGGACATGGGGCTGGTGGTGCTACTCTCAGTGTGCATATGTGCAGGCAAGGGCAGAAACTGCACTGACGTTGTAAAACCTATCATCCAGACCCCTCAGGCCCACACATTTAAATCTACAGTCCCAAAGTCACTCTGGGCACCAGGTGACCGGCTCTGCCTGCGCAATAAGCAGGGGGCTCTTTGGTACAGCAGAGGACAACCTGGACATTACTTGGTGGGCTTAAGCCAAGACTGGCACTACTTTTTGTTTTGCTTTGTTTTGTTTTGTTTTGCTTTGTCTTTATATCTTTGATATCTTTGTCTGTGTTGAGTGGAGATTATTGGGTGTTTTTACATGTGAATGTATTTGATTTTTTTCTTTGTTGTTGTTGTTGCTGTTGTGTTTGGTGATTTGCTTTGTTCTGAAACTGCCCTACCAGGGCCCAGCTTAAGAGGCACAAGATTCCACATATTCAGAGGCCAACTCCAGACCAAACCAGAGTACTACTGGGTTTGACCTACAAGTCATACACCCAGAGGGAATTCTCTGCAGGCACTAGAGCCCATAGAGGCCAAACCACATTTAAGTGGTCAACCCTCACGCAGCAGAACGCCCTGCGGTGGGCAGAGCCAAGTCTCACAACGAGTCAGCCTAGGAGTTAACCCCACCTACTCACAAGCAAAAAGCAATTAAAGATCTTGAACAGGACAATATACACAACACAAGAGTCACCTTTGGAGCACACGCAGAGGAGAAGAACGACGTAGTGCAAGTCAAATATAAAGGACACATACTACATAAGATAAACTAGCAAGAACTAAGAACTCCAGGGGATCTACCTAATACATCACAGCAAACACAGAGAGTCAGCCAGAATGGGGAAACAAAGATACACGTCCCAAATAAAAGAACAGAAGAAACCTCCACAACTGGAACCAAATGAAGCAGACGTAACCAACCTTTCAGAGACAGAGTTCAGAACACTGGTGATAAGAATGTTTAAGGAGCTTAGAGAAGACATAAAGAAGGATGTAGAAATCATAACGAACAACCAGTTAGAACTAAAGAACACAATTACCGAAATTAAGAACTCACTTGAAGGAATTACCAGCAGATTAGATGAAGCAGAGGATCGAATCAGCGACTTAGAAGACAAGGTAGCAGAGTTCACCCAAACGGAACAACAGAAAGAAAAACGAATAAAAAACAATGAGGATGGCTTAAGAGACCTCTGGGATAACATCAAGTGCAACAACATGGGCATCATAGGAATACCAGAAGGTGAAGAGAGGAAGCAAGGGATTGAGAACATATTTGAAGTAATAATGTCTGAAAACTTCCCCAACCTGATGAAGGAAACCAACATACAAGCCCAGGAAGTGCAGAGAGTTCCAACCAGGATAAACCCAAACAGGTCCACACCAAGACACATTATAGTTAAAATGGCAAAGCTGAAAGACAGAGAGAATCCTAAAAGCAGCAAGAGAAAGACAGAGGGTTACATACAAGGGAACTCCCATAAGACTATCAAATGACTTTTCTACAAACATTGAAGGCCAGGAGGGAGTGGCAGGAGATACAAAAAGTGATGGAAAACAAAGGCCTACAACCTAGATTGCTTTATCCAGCAAGGCTATCATTTAAAGTTGATGGAGAGATAAAGAGCTTTCCAGAAAAAAATAAGCTAAAGGAATTTATTACCACCAAGCCAGCATTGCAAGAAATACTAAAAGGACTTCTGTAAATAGAAGAAAGATCAAAACAACCTAACTACAAATTTAAAAATGGCAATAACTATGTACCTATCAATAATCACTTTAAATGTAAACGGATTAAATGCTCCAATCAAGAGACATCGGGTGGCTGACTGAATAAGAAAGCAAGACCCTTGTATATGCTGTATACAAGAGACTCACCTCAGATCAAAAGACACACACAGGCTGAAAGTGAAGGGTTGGAGTAAGATATTTCATGCAAATGGAAATGAGAAAAAAGCTGGAGTTGCAATACTTATATCTGACAAAATAGAGTTTAAAATGAAGAACATACTAAAAGATAAAGATGGGCACTATATAATAATAATGGGATCGATCCGACAAGAGGACATAACCCTAGTAAACATCTATGCACCCAACATAGGAGCACCTAAATATATAAAACAGATATTGACTGACATAAAGACAGAGATCAACAGTAACACTATCATAGTAGGGGACTTCAACACACGTCTGACAACAAGGGGCAGGTCTTCCAGGCAGAAAATCAATATGGAAACAACAGCCTTAAATGATACATTGGACCACTTGGATTTAATCGATATTTTCAGAGCATTTAACCCCAGTGCTGCAAAATACACGTTCTTCTCAAGCGCACATGGAACATTTTCCAAGCTAGACCATATGTTAGGCCACAAAACAAGTCTTGATAAATTTAAGAAAATAGAAATCATACCAATTGTCTTCTCTGACCACAGTGCTATGAAATTAGAAATGAACTACAGGAAAAAAACTGGAAGACACACCAATTCATGGAGGCTGAATAACTTATTACTAAATAATGAATGGGTCAAGCAGGAGATCAAGGAAGAAGTCAAAAGATATCTCGAGACAAACGAAAATGAAAACACGACGACCCAAAATCTATGGGATGCCGCGAAAGCAGTCCTAAGAGGGAAATTCATAGCATTGCAGGCCTACCTAAAGAAACAAGAAACAGCACTAATCAACAGTTTATCTTCACACTTAAGGGATCTGGAAAAAGAACAGCAAAATAAGCCCAAAGGGAGCACAAGGAAAGAGATAATAAAGATCAGAGCAGAAATAAATGAAATAGAAACCAGAAAAACAATACAAAAGATCAATGAATCCAAGAGTTGGTTCTCAGAGAAGATAAACAAAATTGACAAACCTTTAGCCAGACTCATTAAAAAAAAGAGAGAGAGGACCCAAATTAATAAAATCAGAAATGAAAGAGAAGAAGTGACAATGGACACCGCAGAAATACAAAAAGTTTTAAGAAGTTACTATGAGCAACTATATGCCAACAAATTTGACAATCTGGAAGAAATGGACAATTTTCTAGAGGCGTACAACCTTCCAAGGCTAACTCAAGAAGAAACAGAAAACCTGAATAGACTGATTACCACCAGGGAAGTTGAATCAGTAATCAACAATCTCCCAACAAACAAAAGCCCTGGACCAGATGGCTTTACAGGTGAATTTTACAAAACGTTCAAAAAAGAATTATCGGAAACAACCAAAATGCCCATCGGTAGATGACTGGATTAAGAAACTGTGGTACATTTATACAATGGAGTATTATGCAGCCATAAAGAAGAAAGAAATCTTACCATTTGCAACAACATGGATGGATCTAGAGAACATTATGTTAAGTGAAATAAGTCAGACAGAGAAAGATAAGTACCATATGATCTCACTTATTTGCGGATTCTAAAGAAAAGAATAAGTGAATGAACTAATCAGAAACAGTTTGGGAGACAATGAGGAAAAACTGAGGGTTGCTAGATGGGCGGGAGGGGTGGGGGGTGGGGGGGAGGGTGAGGGGATTGGAGGGCAGTCGGTGACCACAGGATGGCCACTGGGTTTGAAAATTAATCTGGGGAACGTAATTTGGTGGTTACCAGAGCGTAAGGGGGTTGGGGGGTGGGGGATGAGGGTGAGGGGGATCAAATGTATGGTGATGGAAGGGGAGCTGACTCTGGGTGGTGAACACACAGTGTGATTTATGGATGATGTGATACAGAATTGCACACCTGAAATCTATGTAATTTTACTAACAATTGTCACCCCAATAAATTAAAAATAAATTAATAAAAAAAAAAAAGAATTATCACCTATTCTCCTCAAGCTCTTCCAAAAAATCCAGAAGGAGGGAAGACTCCCAAACACTTTTTACGAAGCCACTATCACCCTGATCCCAAAATCAGACAAAGACACCACAAAAAAAAGAAAACTACCAGCCGATATCTCTAATGAACATAGATGCAAAAATCCTCAACAAAATATTAGCGAACAGAATTCAGCAATACATTAAAAAGATCATACACCATGATCAAGTAGGATTCATCCCTGGTATGCAAGGGTGGTTCAACATCCACAAATCAATTAATGTGATACACCACATTAACAAAATGAATAATAAAAATCACATGATCATATCAATAGATGCAGAGGAAGCATTTGATAAAATCCAACAGCCATTTATGATAAAATCCCTTAAGAAAGTGGGAATAGAGGGATCATATCTCAACATAATAAAGGCCATATATGACAAACCCACAGCTAACATCATACTCAATGGGGAAAAGCTAAAACCATTCCCCCTAAGATCAGGAACAAGGCAAGGTTGCCCACTATCTCCGCTTCTATTCAACATAGTGCTGGAAGTTCTAGCCACAGCAATCAGACAAGAAAAAGAAATAAAAGGCATGCAAATTGCTAAGGAGGAAGTAAATTATCATTATATGCAGAGGACATGCTACTATATATAGAGAACCCTAAAGACTCCACCAAGAAGCTATTAGAGCTGATAGATGAATTTAGTAAAGTAGCAGGATACAAAATTAATATTCAGAAATCAGTTGCATTTGTATATACCAATAATAAAACATCAGAAGGAGAAATTAAAAAACAATCCCATTTACAATTGCTCCAAAGACTATAAAATACCTGGGAATAAATTTAACCAAAGAAGTAAAAGATCTGTACTCAGAAAATTATAAGACACTGAAGAAAGGAATGAAAGAAGATATAAATAGATGGAAACACATATCATGTTCATGGATAGGAAGAATTAATATAGTTAAAATGTCCATACTGCCTAAGGCAACATACATATTCAACGCAATTCCTATCAAACTACGAACGACGTTTTTCACAGAAATAGAACATATAATCCTAAAATTTATATGGGACCATAAAAGACCCCGTATAGACTGAGCAATCTTGAGAAATAAGAACAAAGTGGGAGGTATAACAATACCTGACTTCAAATTATACTACAAGGCTACAGTAATCAAAACAGCATGGTACTGGCATAAAAACAGACACATAGATCAATGGAACAGAATAGAGAGTCCAGAAATAAATCCATGCCTATATGGCCATTTAATCTACGACAATAGAAGCAAGAATGTACGGTGGGGTAAAGACTGTCTATTCAATAAATGGTGCTGGGAAACCTGGACAGACACATGCAAAAAAATGAAGCTAGACCACCTCCTTACACCATATACAAAAATAAATTCAAAATGGCTTACAGACTTAAATGTAAGATCTGAAACCATAAAATACCTAGAAGAAAATATAGGAAGAAACTTCACAGACATTACCTGGAGTAAGATTTTTACTGATATATCCTCTCGCGCGAGGGAAGTAAGAGAAAAAATAAACATGTGGGATTATATCAAACTGAAAAGTTTTTTCACAGCAAAGGAAACCATCAATAAAACAAAAAGGGATCCTACTGAATGGGAAAATATATTTGCCAATGATATATCTGATAAGGGATTAATATCACAAATCTATTAAAAAAACTCACTCAACTCAACTCCAAAAAAACAAACGACCCAATTAAAAAATGGGCAGAGGACTTGAAGAGACATTTTTGTAAAAAGGACATACAGATGGCAAACAGAGATATGAAGAAATGCTCAACCTCACTAAGTATCAGAGAAATGCAAATAAAAACCACAATGAGATACCACCTCACCCCAGTCAAAATGGCTATCATCAAGAAATCAACAAACAACAAGTGCTGGCGCGGATGTGGAGAAAAGGGAACGCTTGTGCACTGTTGGTGGGATTGCAGATTGGTGCAGCCACTATGGAAAACAGTATGGAGGTATCTCAAAAATCTGAAAATGGAACTAACCTATGATCCAGTAATTCCACTCCTAGGTATCTATCCGGAGAAATCCAAAACTCCAATTTAAAAATCTTTATGCACTCCTATGTTTATTGCAGCACTATACATAATAGCTAAGACATGGAAACAACCGAAATGCCCATCGGTAGATGACTGGATTAAGAAACTGTGGTACATTTATGCAATGGAATATTATGTAGCCATAAAGAAGAAAGAAATCTTACCATTTGCAACAACATGGATGGACCTAGAAAACATTATGTTAAGTCAAATAAGTCAGAGAAAGACAAATACCATATGATCTCACTTATATGCGGAATCTAAAGAAAAGAATAAGTGAATGAACTAATCAGAAACAGTTTTGGAGACATAGAGGAAAAACTGAGGGTTGCTAGATGGGCGGGGGGGTGGGGGTAAGGGGGAAGGTGAGGGGGTTAGGAAACAATCAGTAACTACAAGATGGCCACGGGGTTTTGAAAATTAATCTGGGGAATGTAATTTAGTGGTTACCAGAGGGTAAAGGAGTTGGGGGGTGGGAGATGAGGGTAAGGGGGATCAAATATATGGTGATGGAAGGAGAAATGACTCTGGGTGGTGAACACATAATGTAATTTATAGATGATGTGATACAGAATTGTACACCTGAAATCTATGTAATTTTACTAACAATTGTCACCCCAATAAATTAAAAAAATAATTAAAAAACAAAAGAAATCTTACAATCAACAATAAAAAAAATACAGAATTAAGAAATTAGATACAGAAGTAGGAATCATCAGTGTTTAAGCCAGGAATGATATTCATGGAAAGAGCCACAGAGAATGCGATTTAAAGATTAGGTATAATATTAGAAGCCAGTAAAATTTGAAAAAGTTTGTCCAGGAAGATAGGAAGAAATGTACACAGACTCACATAAGAAACCGTAGTCCTGAACTGCACAAAACTTACCATTATACCCCTTCCTGGAATGCAGTATTCAGGCATCCATTCCCCGTTACTTAGTTCATGGTCCTCATTACCTGCCTCACATTCGTTTTCCTCACCTGCGTCAATTCTTGAGCTTTTGCCTCAGTGACTGTCTTCATTGTTCACTAACCATTTAGATCTTTCATTTCTCCTATAGTCCTGCCATGGTCCTCTATGCTTTGCCACATTTTCCATTATGCTCCTAGACCACATCTAATTCTTCTACCAAGTTTGTCTTGACTCAAATAGAAGGAGGTAAGATAGCCTTTTCACCAAGGGCTAAGATAGCCCTTTTACCGTGTTTCCCCGAAAATAAGACTGGGTCTTATGTTAATTTTTGCTCCAAAAGACGCATTGGGGCTTATGTTCAGGGGGTATCATCTTGAAAAATCATGCTAGGGCTTATTTTCCGGTTAGGTCTTATTTTTGAGGAAACACGGTGTCATGCAGGGTTTCATGCGGGGTCTCCTGTCTCCACATAAGAACACAGGATAGGGTGAGGCCAAAAAGGAACATCCACGGAGCCATAGATGGGGAGGGGAGTCATACCACTGTATTCTTGCTCGCGGCTGGATTGGAGACACAGGAAGCAGGAACCACACTGTCCACAACCCGCCGTCCATTTGTCTCTGCCAACCAACCTCACTTGCTAGCTGCAATCCGCCATAGGAACTGCAATCCGTGCTAGCCAGCCACAATCTTCTTGCTAGCTTCCATTTTCTGCTAGCGTAGCCACGGCAGTTATATTAGTGGCCAATGGCTCACTGGTTACAGCTGACGGCCAACTAGCTACAGCTGATGGCCATCCAATCACAGTTGATGGCCATTTACTACCCGAGTGAGCACCTTTCCACGTGAGGGCAAGAGCCTGGAAACTGCACTCCTGGCTCTGTCCCCACACATGATAGGAGCAGCGTGGGCAGCATTTCATTATCACTGGGAGGTCACCTGAAGGTAAGCATTGGATTATTGCTTTCATAGTCCCTTTGGCCAGTTCATTACAAACCTGCCTAAATAAGTCTACCCCACTGAGCTCACTTGACCAAGATATTCCCAATAGGCAAAATAGAATGACAGATGCTTAACATGTGTAAGGAAGTGGTATTAAATTCTGTCTGAATTGTATATAAAGTGTAGAGTATTAAATATTAAAGAACATCAATAATTCTAAATATGCTAAAACAGAGAAGATAGCGTATGTGTGTGTGTGTGTGTATGAATTTGTGATGGCTTCCTCTTGGAGAGTTTTTTTAAGCTCATTAAACAATGATATATAAAAAATGATATATATAAAAACTCTCCTAGAGGGCATCACAAATTCACAAAATTTTCTTAGAATTTGTTCTTTAAATTTGTATCTGACTTGGTGGAAAATAGTGTGAAAAAGACAAACTTCTGCATATGGCCTTTTTCTGTAGAACTCTTCTCTCTAAGAAGGTGTCGTGCGGGAGACCCTGCTTGCTCCACCATTTGTCATGCGGGGTGGCCTGCGGTGTCTGTAGTCCTGCTCCCCACATAAGAATGCAGGATATGGCTAGGCCAAAAAGAGTTACAACACCCACGGAGCCATAGCATAGGTAGGGGAGTCATACCACCATAGTCTCACTGGAGGCTGGATCCACATGATCCACAACCTGCTGTCCACTTCTCAGCCTGCCAACCGACCGCCTAACTGACTAACCAGTGCAGCCGGGGCAGTTATATCAGTGGCTAATTGGCTAACTGGTTACAGCTGATGGTCAATTAGCCACAGCTGACGGCCATCTACTACCTGAGCCAGCACCCTTCCACGTGAGGCTGAGAGCCTGGAAACTGCTCTCTGGGACTCTGTCCCTACAGAAGGTCAAGTTGTAAGAAAAAGCTGAAAAGAATGTTTGGCTCAGAAAGTATCAATTTAAGGAATAACCAAGTTTCTTTGGGAAAGCCAGAATTTTTTTGAACAGATATTTTTTTTGTTTGTTTGTTTTTGTCACATGAATGTTGATATATAATCTGAGAGCTGGAAGAAAATTCAGAGTACAGGAATTTCCTCTAAAATGACTTGGTCTAGTAGCTATTCAGCCTCATTTTAGATACCTCTAGTGATAGGGAACTCACTTTTTGGATAGTCATTCAGTCCATTTGTTGGACTGATCTGATGGCTGGTACGTTCTTCCTTATATTAAACTGAAACCTTTCTCCCTGTAGCTTCTACCAATTACTTCTAGTTTCTGTCAGATGCACATACCTATTTAAATCTCATCTCCTTTACTTGTTAAGTTTGTGAGAGAAGGAATATCACTTAACCTCTTTGGGTTTCTATTTCCTCATCTAATAATGGATATTTTAATTCCCATCTTTCATGGTGCTATGATTACAATGAGATAATAAAACCTAGGACAGGTGGGGAAAGACTTCACAGAAAATTTGATTTGTTTTTTTGTTTGTTTGTTTTTTGGGGGTGGGGGAAGTATCATGAATAGTGGATAGGAAATTTCTGTAGAGAGGAGACAGGTAGATGATAAGTTGGCCCTTTGGTGCAGAGAGAATAGCATGAGCAAAAACATGGAAGCATGACAATTAAGTTAAAAAAATTTCTAGTGGTCAGATTTGGCTAGATCTTTGAATGCCTAGGGCCAAAGGGAGAGAGTGATAGGAGATGCTTTAGGAAAAGTAAGGTACAGCAGACTGTAAAAGGACATGTACAGCATGCTACGTACATTCAAATATCACAATACTCCAGAGGTTACTATGTTTGAAGAAAATCATAAAGACGAGTGGATAGCTGGACTAGTATTTAAAATTCAGATCTTCTGAGACTGTATCATACAATGCCATAACTAGTTAGGCATTTAAAAAATCATCCTTATTTTTTATAGAATTCTAGAAAACAACTTGCTTCCTTCCAACTCTGTGTACCAGAATCCAAGAAGGGCTCTGACCAGTTCCTGAGGCCGTCCCCTTGGCTCCCAGCAGGAGAAATCACAGTCTGCTCTGTCAGTGAATGTTGTGTGTTTCTTAGCTTTCTCTGAATCTAGCCTGATCACAGGAAAAGAACATTAGGGAGAAAGAAAAGAATATTCTGCCCACTTTTCAAATAGACATGGCTGTACACTGTGGTAGACAGTGCTCTATGTGACAAACATGAGTTCAAATCCCAACTCTGCCATTTACTGGCTGTGTATGTGATAATATAATTCTCACTTTTCCCCCAGCCTCAGTATGTTCATCAGTAACAAAGGAATCATGGTCCTTACCTTGCCTATTTTTTGAAATCATTATGAGAGAAGTAGATAGTGATTGTCAAATTCTTTTGAAATTCACGAAGTGATGTTTTACTGCTCCTACTATCAGGAACTCACCAATGTGAGAGGACGCCACTACAGATCAAGATGTCTAGACTCAGGATAAAACTCAGGAAGATCAGTAGTCTATCTTTCGTAGCTCTGACCTTTCCTCCTTGCCGTTTTTCCTTTTTGTCCTTGCTTCCCACTCACTTACTTTGGCTTTAAAAGCCTTTTATCCTATAGCTTTTTTCTTCCCTTCCCAAATGTTCCCAGGATAAGTTCCCATTGGTAAGTCATTGAGGCCAAGGTGTGAAGATCAATGATATGATCTCTTTTTTGTAAGCTTTCCTTTTAAAACCTCATATTTCATCAAAAAGGAAAAAAGCAGTATTTATTTATTCATTCAAAATTATTTATTCAGCACACAACCTGTACTTTACACATGGTGAAATAATTTGAGAGATTAGGCAGTCAGGAAAAGTAAGGATTTGGGGGGAATTCAAGGACTTACACTTCATTTGTTGATTTGTCATTTTTTTCACTCATTACAAAACATGCTTAGCACCTACTATGTGCTAGACACTGTGTTAGCCAATACTGAGCCACCAAGGACCCAGTGGTACCACTTAGATCATCACACGTCAGGTTCCTATTGGTTTTAAATGGTCTTCGTTTATGCTGAGGCATAGCTCCTGGAATGAAACAGCTTGGTGTGGTAGCAAGAGCAAAAGAATTAAAGACAGCTCTCTCAGCTCTTTTACATCCAGCTCTCTTTGAGTTCCTGCTATGTGAAGTTGGCAAGCTGCTTATCGTCCCTGATTCTATTTTCACAGCTATGAAACAGGAGAGTCGTTATGGCGTAATGCAAGTTAATGGAGCACGCGCCTCAATTCCTGGTACATAGTAGGTGCTCCACAAATGTTAGTTAAGCTTTTTCTTCTTTCTTCCATCTGTTGTCTACTCCACTTATGCATATCCCTACTGGTGCTGAAGAGAAAAAAACAAACAAACAAACAAACATAAAAAGAAGTTGCTGACTAGCAAGGTTGAAACATATCAACTCTAAGGGCAGTTTTGCAGATGGTCTGAAATGGAGCATTTACAAAAGCATATTTGCTGTTCACTATAATCTCTCCCACTCGTTTAAGTTAACAGAGCACTTTTACACACATCATCTCATTTAATCCCCACAACAACTGTGTAAAATGAGGTGTATTATCTCATCCTCTAGGTGAGGAAACTGACGGACTTCCCAGATGCATACAGATCAGCAGAATTGGCTCTTGGTCTTTTAACATGTAATCCTTTATTTTGCAGTCTCACACTGAAAATCGAGCTTAAAATCTTTCAGCTTCCACCCAACTTTCCTGTTTTCCTGGCTACAGGCCTATCTTTAGGACTATAGGGCACAACTCCCTTTTTCTTCTCTTTCCTCCATAGTACATGAAATTGATACAGTCCTGAACGTGGATTCAGAAGCCTGGAGATTAGTCGGCTGTCAAGGGAAGAAAACATGTAGCTGACTCCCATTGCCTTAATTCCGACTGTTGTTATTTATTACTTGGACTATTGAAGTGGGTGGGTCTCCTTCCTCTCCTTGATTCCTTAATATTGATCCTTCAGAACCCAAGGACATTCTGAACACTGTAAAACTCAACTCTGTTCAAATTCTTCCTGTTCTTAAACAAAACAAAACAAAGCAATGCTTCCCCATCTCCGACAGACCTGATGTCTGAGCAACTCTGGCTACGTCAAGGCTCCTCATTTTCTGTCATGTCCTGATAAGCGTACCACCTGTCAGTAATACTGATCCTGCCGTAAGGGCCATTACAGGTGTTTTTCTTCCTTCTAGAACTTCCTTTGTCCTTTTCATCTCTCTTGGTGAACTCTTCTTCTTTTTTTTTTTTTTTTTGGCCCTTGAAAACCTGGGTTGGATTAGATGACCATCTACTAAATCATCACAAGATTCCTCCTATGTACTTGTTACGACCTGCACAACACAAGCAGTGGGAAAAGGTGAGGGAGGCGGCGAGGGCTAAGTTTTGTTAAGAGAAATAAAGACAAAGACACAAAATGCAAGGAAACCACAGAGGACCAAGGGACTCGAAGCCTCAAGAGACTGGAGCCGCGAATCGGGTCGTCGTGGGTATTTATTAGTTTTTTACAATAGGCATCATATGATTCTGGGCAGGGTCTGCAAAACTCTTACACCACCAATACAATTAGCATATGGCCAATACCCAATCATACTGTCCCAAAGCAACCTGTGCATGCTGTCCCCATGTGACCAAGGTGCGGTGTGTACAACCCCTGGGGGAGTAGGTCTCTCAAGGTAATTTTCCCATGAGCTAAGCGGGGAGCGAGATGGTTTCGCTCAATTAATGTTTCTTGCACAATAGAATGCTGGACACTTGAAGCATGCGTCAGCAGCTTCCCAGAGAACATTGGAGGAGGGGTATTCCTCTTAGTCTTAAGGCAAACTCATGGGGGGCCCTGGGGTCCCATCTGGCTTAAGTCGTCCCTCCCTTGAAGAAACTTACTCGTCTTTGACTGCAGACCCAGCATACTGGGACCAAGAGAAGAGACTTATAAACTCAACCCCTAGAGGGACAACCCCGCAACCCTCTTTCCTAAGGAAAGGATGGAAGGGACAGACGGTTAGGATGCTGTGTGACAACATGTACTGCCTTATCTCTTCTTACACTGTATAATAACGGCCTGTTTTTTATGTCTGTATGCCTTGAATGCAGGGCCCTTTCCTATATTCTCCTCTATATCCCTATTGCTACCTGTAGTACCTGACAGTTTATCCTCATTAAGCATATAATAACAGCTGCAGATTTTTTGGTAGATATTTGTTATCAAGTTGAGTTCTCTAGTCCTATTTTTTCTGAGAGTTTTCATTATGAATGAGTGTTGAATTTTGTCAAATAATTTTTCTTCATCAATAGATATGATCATGTAATTTTTTACTTTAGCTTATTAATATGGTGAATTACACTGACTGGCTTTTGAATATTGAATCGTCCCTGAATAAATTCCACTTGGTTATGGTATATAATTCTTTCTATATACTGCTGAATTCTCTTTGCTAATATTTTGTTAAGGATTTTTACGGGATATTTAAAAGGGATATTGGTTTGCAGTTTCCATTTTTTGTATTGTCTTTGTTTTATTTTGGTATCCGATTAAAATAGTAGCTTCATAAAATGGATCGTGAAGTGTTTACTCCTTTTCTATTTTCTGGAAGAGATTTTAAACTGCCCATGTTGTTATATTCAAAGTAAGTTTCTTATACACATTATATGGTTAGGTCATGTTTTCTAATCCACTCTACCAATCTCTGTCTTTCATTTGGTGTATTTAGATCTTTTACACTTATGATACAGGTATACCTCAGAGAAATTGCAGGTTTGGCTCCAGAATACTGCAATAAAGTGAGTATTGCAACAAAGCAAATCATAATCTTTTTGCTGGTGGAGAGTGTTGCCTTCAATTTGTAAAGAATGCAACATCTGTGAAGTACAATAAGGTGAAGCACATAAAATGAGGTATTCTTGTAATTATTACCATGTTATTATATATAATATAAATATATAACATTTAAAAGAGAAAATGGATGTGACATGTTTGGTAAGAAAGAAGTGTGAATGAAGGTGAAAACACACAGAAAAACTCAAATCAGTGAGTTCAATTTTTCAGAGTCTATTTAAATGGACAGTAGGACAAAGGAGTTTGAAAGAACTGGTTTAATGGTAACCAAATCTTTCTGTGAATTTCATTTTTACAAACTTTATTTGGTTTAGCAAGAATCGCCAATTATTTGTAGTACTTAGGGGTGTCTTATGAGATGTTAGAAAGCGTGTGGTCATTTTTGATTAAGTGTATATTGCCAATATATGTGTGTGTATGTATTCTATAGTGAAATTATTGAAAAGAATTTGATAATGGACTAGCTAAAATATAGATCCTGAGAACTTTAAGCTCTAATGTCATCTAGGTTGGCCCAGTCTCCTCTATGATTAGTAGGAAGCAGGTACCATAGGAGATTATGTGATTTGTGAGTTCTCATAGTGACTAGCAATATAGCTGGGATGACAGCCAAGTCTATCTGAATTCCAGTCCACTATTTCCTATTAAAACAATCTAAAGACTTTCAGAATAATTCTATTTGTCTAAAGATAAGACTTTGCCTAATTTTAAATATGTCATTTAAGTTTTATAGTTCTTTATTCTTATTAGCTTAATATTGTGCAGTGCTATATAATTCAATGATGGTGCTTAAATATCAAGGCCTAGGAAAATACAACTGAAAAGTACCAATTGTCTTACCCAGAAGTACCTTAGATAAAGGAGTATAAAGTCGTCTCAACTGTGAACTCCTAGGAGAAAGGAACATATCTCACTTTTAAAAAAATTTTCAGTACTTGGTTTGTGGCCTGGTTGAATTTTGGTTGAATGAGTGAATGAATGAAGTCGAAATGTGTCATAACACTATTCAATATTGGAATTGAAAAAGGCCTTAACAAATCTAGTCCAATATCTTAACTTTAAATATGAGGAAACTCATAACAAAAGTATATAGCTTAATGTCATACAAGCTAAAGTATAATGCATTTATACATACTTTTCTGTTGCATAAAAGCTTTCTATTTTCAGGCCATATTCCGGTTTCACAGTCATCATACATCGCACAACTCCAGGGGGCGCTGTTCCTTTTAGAGTTGATGTGAATGGTGCTGTCACAGTTGTATAGCTGTACACAATGTTTGATTACACGAGGTAGGCATTATTGTCCCAAAGTTACAGATAAGGAAACACGCCTAAAGGGAAGGGACTTATCCAAGACAAATTATGTGTAGCAGAACTGGTATTGGACCCCTGTTTCCTTAGAACTCAGTACTTTTTTCTTAAAGTGCTTCAGTCTGAAATCAGTTACTCCTTCATGCCTAACCCTATAGCACATTCTAGACAACATTTAAAGCAGAGACCCACGCACACACTATTCATAGCTCTTTTCTTGAACCAGCTTGTTTCCTGGTTTCCAATTCTTTTCCCACTTCTGCATTTCTAGCTTTGACTTTCTCTATGGCTCACACTATCTTTCTACTACACCCTTGTCTTATCTTCATCATAGGTTTTCCTTCTACCTTCGGCTGCCTTCACAATTCAACCCCATTCCTGGTCCCCTCCTACTTTAGTTTTCTTCCACCCCGGCAAATGCCTTCACTGTCATGATTTGCTGTTGGACATGATATCATTTTTTTTGCTAATTTAGGAGTTAACAGGATTTCTCCTGTATATTCTCAGCTTTTTCTGACGTTCCTTTTGAAGTCCTCCCTGAGAACCATCTTGCCACCTGGCACAATTTCATGCTCGGCACGTCGTCTCGGGGTGATTCATCTCTCCCTGTCACACGGGCATGCACGCCAACACCTACATACACAGGTGAATCTGCTCCAGTGATATATTTTAATTACAGATTTAGTCAGAAGTAATTAAGCTTTTCTGTAATGGGAATGGGCACCGAGTTTTAAAAATCCGTGCCGTTACAGATATCCCACGTGTGGTTTGTGCCACTCTGGTTTGCAGAGTAAGAAGGAGCCCCTAGTGCAGTTAGATTAATCAATAGAAAGAGAATAAACTTAATGGAGCCAGAAAAGTGCAAAAAATGGTGCTTTCCCCCCTATATCTCATGCAGATGGAATGGCCATCCTGGGATTACGTCAGGGAATGGCAATTGCATTTTAATTACAGGGCTGATGGTTTTGGTGCTGCACCAGATGGAAGGGCCTTTTTAGAGACAGGCCCACTCACCACCCCTGTCGATTTTCCCTCTGATGCTGGTTAACAAAACCCGACAAGAGACAAAAGTGATGAGGTTGCATTCTGATCCCATGGATTTTATTCCCTCGTCTGTTGCTTTACTTGTGAGTTCATTTAGATCTTGACTCCTGTGAAAGAGATTCTCCTTCACACACTTTAACAAATGAAGGAGAAAGGATGAGACTGGAGGAAAGGAAAGATTCTTCTTCCTCTTCTTCTGTCATCCTTGTGGTTACTTTATTGCCTACAAAGCACTTTCACTTCCATTTTATCACTTAACCATTATGACAATTCAGTAACAAAGCTATTATTATCCCCATTTTAGTGAAAGGACAAGTTGAGATTAGGACACTTAAGCTTTTATAGATTTAGTAGCGTTAATCAGTGAATTACTAGCATTAAGGCAGTATTAAAATAAGAGAGTTATTTGTCCGGTAGATATCCAAAAATATACAGTTATGGATCTAAAAGCCCTCTAACACCTGATCTCATTTAATGGAAACGGAAACTAAGATTCAAGTGGTGTGGGATAGTTGAAAGAGCATGGATTTTGGGACTTGTCCTGGTAGTTTTACTTCTGCATTTATGTCTTTGGAATTTGGAGGCAAGTCTACTCTTCAAGCTTCACTTTCCCTATTTCTTTTTTCTTTTTTCCTTTTTTCACTTTTATTAGCATTTAGTTGATGCTGAATTTACTCCAGGTCATAAGTTTTTGTTCTTCAGTTTCTTCTGGGAAATCTTTTTGTTCTGTGCAGCCTCCTCTTCTGGCTTAGGAACAACCTGCTCTTTCTCAGTTAGGACCATCTCAGTGTAGCAGGGAAAGCTCATGCATGGGTTAACTCGCCCGTGAGCTTTGTTAAGCTCTGCGCTGCACCCTGGGAGCTTTGTTCACCAGAGAATCTACAGCTAAACCCTTAAGTTCAGCATTACTCTCTGCATTTTTAAGCATGTGCAGTAAAAATTCTGCACTCTTTTTGGGCCAACGACCCTGCGTCCAACCCCACTGTCTGGCCTGGGAACACCTCTCAACTCCACCATTGTAATGATGGAGGTAGCACACATTGCTTTTGCAAGTGACATCCTTTAGATACTTGGTGACTTTTCAGATATGCATTCCCTTGATGGCCTGGGCAGTTTCATGAGTCTTCTTAAAATGAACCTGTAGATTTGAACCTCTCGATTTGCATAGTTTTGTGGGATTCTCTGGGTCAAGCAAATAGCAAACCATTTTCAGAGGTCACCTCAGGCTGCTTTCGGGAAGAACCACTTTTCCCATTTCTAAAATGCAGGTCTGAACAGGATGATACTAAGACCCCTCCAGCCTTGAGTCTTCTGCTCCCAAGAACCCAGATTTCCCTATGCCTAGGCTAGGAGTCTTTTTCTCTTTATCTCCCGTGGGTGGTAGTGAAGGCACCCAAATTCTTTAAAATTATTCTCAAGAAGGTAGATTGGCGAGGATGAGTACTGAATTGAAGTTAATGGAGTCCAAACCCTTGAGGCATTTTTAGAATGTTATCACCAGACCATTTGGAAGCCACTATTTACCCAGAAATGGCAATAATTCAGACATATGAACCTGGGATTTGTGGGGACAGAGCCAGGAGTGCAGTTTCCAGGCTCTCAGCCTCACGTGGAAAGGTGCTGGCTCAGGTAGTAAATGGCCATCAACTGTGATTGGATGGCCATCAGCTGTGGCTAGTTGGCCATCAGCTGTAACCAGTGAGCCATTAGCCACTGATATAACTGCTGTGGCTACGCTAGCAAGGGGCGGAGTGTGGATTGCGGATTGCAGAGAGGCAGATTGCAGTTAGCATGGCGGATTGCGGACAGTGTGGCTCCCGCTTCCTGTGTCTCCAACCCAGCCGCCAGTGAGAATATAGTGGTATGACTCCCCTATCCATGGCTCCGTGGGTGTTCCTTTTTGGCCTCACCATGTCCTGCGTTCTTATTTGGGGAGTGGGACCAGAGACCCCGCATGACACCCTGCCTGACAGATTGATATAAAAATTCTGCTCTCAGGCACAAAATGCTACGCTGCCAAATGCCATGCTAAGGCTGGGCACACAGTTTTGAAGCACAGAGATGAGTCATTGGGAATCATCGCAAGTCTCGTTTGCCTTCATCTGAACTATTTGATTTAGTGGTACCTGTCCCTTAGAAACTCCTTCTTCGACTTTTTCTTCTTCAGGGAAGAATCATTTTTTATCCTCTCAGTATAATTAGACAGTTTGAGGGGGATAAACATCAAATCTTCACAGCTGTCGGGGCCTTGATTTATAGGAAAATTATTTGTTCTAATTATGAGAATGATTCATGGCTTATGCAAATGTATGATTTATTACCAGACCACCTCTTTTATATGTAGGCTTCATTCTCTTTAGGTTTTAGTTAAGAGCTTCTTAGGAATCGCAATATTGTCTAGATGGGGCTGCTGGATTCCTTTCATCCTTCTCCCGAATGCACACCTGGAATAATAATGTGCATTCATTCACTTGACAAAAAGCCACTGAGCAATCCCTGTGCACAAGTCACTGGGAATGTAGAAATGGTGGTCACGTTTGCTGCCATAGAGGACATGGGGGACTGGCATATTCAGTAGCACTTTACATTAGGGATTATTTCATAGGAGCCTCACAGCAGCCTCATAAGGTAGGCAAGGCAGCTCTTATTCTGGAAGTTTTATAGATGAGGCAACAGGCTCAAAGAGGGAAAGTGACATACCCAAAGTCACTTAGTACAGAAGTTATAGGAACCGAATGGGAATAATTCCCAATTCCTGGCAGCCTGAGTTAGCCTGCATGCACTCACGCAGGTTAAAATGGCTCCATACTTACAGCACTAAAGGCTGCTATTAAAATTCCAGTGTTTTGGGGAGGGAGGCACACCTTGATCTGTTACTTGTTATTCGTCCACTCGCTTGTCCTTTCATTCAGCAGGCCTTATGAGCAACCTTTCCAGTGCCTGCTCTTGAGTTAGGTACAAGGAGAGGAGTGGAGCTGGCAGTTGTTGGGGGTGTGACACAAGCATCAGTTAGATATGGTCTCTCTCGTCGTGGAGCCCACTGGCTGTCTTCAATATTCTCATTTCCTGACATGCTTGACCTTCTGTGTTCAAGTTACTGACAATTCCACATAGGAAAATGACTTATTTTTTTGTTATTCCTGGGCTGGGTATCAGCTCCAGGCCTCTGTTCTTTCTTCCTCTGGTAGTGTGTGCCTGCGTTATATTACTAGACATTGAGTTCTTTGAAATCAGAGACATATATTCCATCTCTGTGTCTTCAGTGCCTGACACATAGTAAGTTCTCAACAAATGTCTGATCTGGGAACAAAAGAATGCATTAATGCACTGTTAAAGTTACCTTTGCATCTTTTTCTTAAAGCTTCCTCCATTCTGGCTCTGACTTAGTTCTTCTTTATTCTCCAGAGTCAATGGATGTGTACTCAGACTGAAAATCTCTTCTTCAATCCATAAACATTGAAAAGTCTTCCTCTGTTATTTGTAATCCTTGCCGAAGGTCCCTACCCTCACCCTGTGACTTCCTTAGAATTTAGGAATGTAAAGAAGTGTAGTAATGTGAACATAGTGTAACCTTGGACTTCACTTAGCTTCTCTGAAACTTAGTTTCTTTCTCTGTAAAATAGTAACAATCTCTACAACTTGGGTTGTATTAATAACCAAGTGAAAGTAAATATTTGCCAATTGCTAGTCCAGAATTCATTCCAGGTGTAAGCTCCAGGAAATTTTCTCTGACCTAGGCTCTCTTAGTTGCCTTCTCAGTTTTTCAGAGTTCCCTGGTTTACCTCTGCTATATACTTACGGCATTGTAGTCTGATTTAATTTGTCTTGCTTCTCTACTACACAGTGAACTTTTGGACAATTGCATATTAATCTTTGCATTTACTCATAGTCACTCAACATATTTATTGAGCACCTATTATGTGCCAGATGTTGGGAGTTCAGCAACGAATAAGGCCAACACAGCCTCTTTTCTCAGAAATTACAGTCTTTAGCTTAGCTTCAGCATAGAATAGGACTCATCACTATTTGTTGGATGAATAAATGAAAAATGAATGAATTCATGAGTGAATGAAACTACTTGGTAACTGTAGAGTGCTGTTTGGATGTTAGTTATTCATACTCTGAGTATATTCAGTTGCAAGGAGGATCAGATTCAATGTCCAATATAATCTCAGAGTCTTCTGTGCCTGTGGTCTTTAAATTGATGCGTGGCTCTCCCATTGCTTCTGGCTTGCTTATTGTCTGCAGATTAAGTCAGGCAGAATCCCTTTCCTTGTGTAATTGCTCCCCATCTCCTTTTCTGATTACTATCTTTATTTACTGACGGCTTTTGACTTATGGATGAGAGAAAGTTTTAATCTTAAAATAAAACCTATTTTCTCTGAAGATCCATTAGTAATAAAGGAAACTTCACGGGCACTCAGTTCCTGGGTCCCCAAATTTTGTTTGAAAGAAAGCGAACAGTGCTTTACATTTTTCAATTCATGGTAAAAAATAGGTTTGGTCAGATAATTTACCTTCCAAACCTGAAAGTTTTGAGTGTAGGGGTCTACTGACAATTATACCAAGATAATCTGCATAAATCAGGACTGTCCCTGGAAGACCAGGATACATACGTTCTCTATAGTAATAGGGAGATAGGTTAGTTTCAAACGTGGGCCAAGGATTTGACCCCGTGGGCCAATGTGGGATCAATCCGGACTCTGAAACTTACAGTTAGTACAACCTTGGACAAGTTACTTGACCTCTCTACATCCGCTTTTCCATCTATAAAACGATGCTACTAAACCTGTCTCCAGTGTATATGGCATCCATTGAGCTATTAATAATACATGTAAAGCTGCCTAGCAAACTGACAGATAGTAGATGCTCAAAGAATATTAGTTTCCTTTCTTTTTAATTCCCCTAATAGCGTCTCTGCCATTAATTCAATACATGATCTTGAACAACTTTCCCCATTTTCTTGTGAGTCGAATGGCAGGATTGGAATAGATAATCTTTCTGTATTCCAGTCATTTTTCCTGGATTTCTCAGAGTATCCTCATTTCAAATAGCCTTGTTGCAATAAACCTCCAAATTGTCTTGGGAATCTTGATATCTGTAGAATATGTTCCAGACGTTCTTGACATGAAAAACGGCCCAAAAATTCTCCAGAAGACCATCTATTACATCTTTAAGTTCAGAAATTATAATTGTCACATTATAAGGTCCTTCCCAGCTCTCAGTCACTTTCTGTGCTCCTCTGTCAGAGCCAATATAACCAAAGCTGATAACTCTTGAATTTCTAACCCGGTAACATCACAAAAATTGGGATATTCAGAAGTGACATGAAATAGTCTTTAATCCAAACTTTAAGCTATTTATTGAATGAAGAGCTTGTTGTGACTGATCCATTGCCTTCCGAGGATTCTCTTCTCCATATTAAATAACCCAGATTCTTTGAACTGATTTTTCTAAGAATGTGTTGACAATTATTTAGTCATTGACGATTCTTTTTGTTGGAATCTGGTCAACTGGCCTCCATTTCATTTGAAATGTAGTCAACCTGGTTCCCTACTCGCTCTTTTACCAATCTGTCATAAAACATTATTGGTTCTACCTCAACATATGTTGAAAGTGTCCCTCTTCTCTATTCTCTCTGATCCACAGTTATGTTTCATTCAAATCAACAGTTATTAACACTTACTACATGCTGTGTACTAGGCAGTGAAGACACAAAGATGAAAAAGACAGTCTCTGCCTTCAAGGAGTTATTGTCATTTGATGTTAGCATTGGAAATAGCCTTAGCATTCATCTAGTCCAACTGACTGATTATATAGACAAAGAAACTGAGACTCAGAGAGGGAAAGTGACTAGTGCAAAATCACATAGCTAGTAAGCTGCAGAGATACTGTGTTTCCCCCAAAATAAGACCTAGTCAGACCATCAG
Organism: Rhinolophus ferrumequinum; assembly: GCF_004115265.2. NCBI lineage: Eukaryota > Metazoa > Chordata > Mammalia > Chiroptera > Rhinolophidae > Rhinolophus > Rhinolophus ferrumequinum. The sequence goes on along the minus strand of NC_046292.1, from coordinate 35,364,627 downwards.
CTCTATTGCGTGTTTTGGAGCAAAAATTAATATAAGACCTGGTCTCATTTTAATGTAAGACCAGGAATATAATATAATATAATACCGGGTCTTATATTAATTTTTGCTCCAAAAGACACATTAGAGCTGATGGTCTGGCTAGGGCTTATTTTCGGGGAAACATAGTAGGGCTAAGACCCAGATTTTTGATCCCCTCCCCAACTCAGAATAATTTCCTCTCCACCACTGGAAACTTAAAAATAACCAGCTCCTTTACTATGTCACCATAACCTGCCCCTTCACTATATCACCATAACCCTAGTTAACATTTGATATAGTGCTTTAGAGTTTACAGGTCCATATCAGTCATCTAATTTTGTCCTTGTAATGTCCCCGCAAAAATTTAGTCTTATTAATCATAGTAACACAATCTCAGAGAGGTTAGGTAACTTATCTTGGTGTAAGTTCTGAAACTTATACTCCAAATTTGTCATTTTCCCTTTACCACACTTTCTTTCATTGATAGCAGATGTTATATTATAACTGATATGTGCTGGGGAATACAAGTGTTTAAGCCATGGATCCTACTTTTGCAGAGTACAATGGAGAGAAAGTTTGCTGTTTATGATCCCTTAATCAATAATAAAAAATTCTAAGTTACTTATTTTTGATAAACCAACAAAAGGAATTTTTACCAAAATTAAACAGGTTTGGGGAAAATTGGAAAGTAAAAATTATCCAGAGTTAAACTGGATTATAACATATACTTAGCACAGTTCCACAGTGGGTGACGTTATTGTAGTCTGGATTGGGAAATGACTTGTTTTAGGCTTTACAACAGAAAATTGGCAGAAAAAAAGCAAAAAATAAAAATTGCATTCTGTAAATCATTTAGAATGCAATAACTGACTAAATGCCCTAGAATTTCAAGCCCGTACTCTGGAGTCACTACAATGAATCGAGTAAAATATGCTTCATTAAACGGGCTCTAAGAGCACCTCTTGGATCGTTCTAAATGAGTGACCAGAGACCTAGCAGCTGTTCCAGCACATAGTGACCAGTCATCTAAAATCCCAATCAAGTGCATATTTAAAGGCAGAAAAGAAGACTTGGTAAGCCTCCTCTGTTGAAATTCTACTTTTTGGCCGGATGTTGAAAGAGTTTCTCTCCAAGAAAAAGTGGAGAAGCCTTAGCCTGAGTTTCACCGGGCTGAGTTTTACTCAGTACTTCCTGGTGCTCAGTGCGTTGAGTTCCAGATTAAAGACTTGGAAGATGAGGGTGTGAACAGAAAGGATGGGCTGCTCATTTAAAAGAAAAGCAGGACTTCAGTATTTATATCTTTGCTTTGAATGATGTGTGTTGAAAGAATGATGTGAATGTCAACCAGTTTCTTTTTGTTAATCGGAGATGTAATGGTGAACAAGTCAAAGTTACTGACCTCATGGTCTAGGGATAATGCAAGAAAGAAAAAACAAGGTAAAGGATAGAGAATAACTGGTTAAGTGGAAGAAGGGGAACTGTTTTGTCTCAGATGATCTCTGAAGTCTCCCTTGAGGAGGTAACATGAACAGAGTCCTGACTGATGGAAAGGAATGACCAGTTGGAAGGATCTGAGGACAGAGTGTATGCAGAGAGTATAGCCAGTGCAAAGACCTTGGAGATAAGAAATGTTCAAAAACACTGGGGCCAGAGTGGTTGGACACAGTGAGAAAGGGAAAGTGGTAAGGCATGAGGTATAAGAGAATGTAAGATAAGAATATAAGAGTCAGGGAAGATAATATGAGGTCTTCTAAGTTGAAGTAAGGAATGTAGAATTTTCTCTAAGCACAACAGCAAGCTAGACATACATTATCTGATTTATAATGCACTGCAAATGGGGCAAGAGTCGTATAGGAAGGCCAGTGTGGAGACTGTTTTAGCATTCTCTGAGAGAGCAAGTAACAACTAGAGGAGAAGCAATGGAGATGGTAAATTGTCGGCTTTGGAGTACATATTTGGGGTTGAGTTTAAGAGAGTGTAGAGGGGGTGCTGGAATTAAGATTATAATGATTATGATCAGACAAAATAATGATGACTAATATTTATAGTGCTACATATTCTACAAAGTGTTTTTAGAAATGGTATCTATTTTTAACCTGTTAGGCAGATATTTTTACCCCAGTTTTAAAGATGAGATAATCCAAGGTTAAAGACATTACATGATTTTATCAAGGTCATGATTTTACATGATTTTACCAAGTCTGGATGAGACACTCCCTCTGCCTATCTCTGAATTCTGTGCTCTTCTCTCTGTACTTCATGACATCCGGTAGATGCATACATCCATGCATACATATGTAAATATATACATTGAGAAGAAGAGAAAGGATAGTGGTTCAACACAAAAGCTTTGGTATGGCTGCCTGTGGTTGTAACCATTTTTTAGCTAGGTAATCCAGGAAAAGTGACTTAACCTGTCATTAAAAATAGAGTAGTATTTTACTTACTGTAGAGGGTTGAATATACCAGAAAATAGTGTAGTTCCGGACCTGTCAAAAACAAACAAACAAACAAAAAAATCTCCATAAATTTTTGCCAATATGATTATACATGTTTTGTATAGTCAGATAGTAAATTCATACCTATTCCTATGTCGTTCTGTTCAAAGCAAGTTACTTTGGTTTTGATAACATTAGGTACGTAGAACAAGTATATAATTTCCATTGTATAGTTGAGCATCTTATAAGACTCAGAGTTCCTTAGTGACTGGGACCGTTGTTATACTCACTCCTGTGATTCTCACCTTCCACCCCCAACATCGAGCAAATACTGTATACATTGCCCTACTAAGTACCTAATGAAGTGAATTCATTTGAGGAGGCAGTGTAGGCAATTAGTTATGTGGTGTGATTTGAAGGACACAAGAACCCCGCCCATCGAATCCCAACCCAAACCATGTTTTAGTGTTAAGCTTTCACCATGGAATAACAGAATTTCAAGATTGGAAAGGATACTGGAAATCATGGAGTATATTCACAAAGCCCTTCCCAACCAATGGGTAGAGTCTCCTCTGTAATGCCCCACCTCCGGCTTGTTATATCTCCAGTTATAGGGAAATCCTGACTCCACAAGGCCGTACACTTGGTTGCTCTTATGGTAAGAAGTTGCTTCCCACGATTGAGTTGGAATTAGCCTCCCTTTAAATGCTAGACATACAGTAAAGTTGGGCGATCTGTGACCGGTAGGTGTGCCATGAGGCCTTTGTTTTATCTCTGCCATATCACTACTCCGATGATTCCCTCCTTTTCCTCAAATTATGGAATATCATCGTTTGGCTGGGTGAGTTTCTTTTGCCTCCTGTCATTATTTTCTGTAGTCTTTTCTTAAAAATTTCATCTTCTGAATTTCTCCTCTCCAGGATATGGAAGAAACTTGCACTTTAGGATTTAGTTTATTTTTAAATGATTCTTCTGTACCAGCTGCTTTGAATGGAGGTACTGGAATAAAATAGATCCAAATAATCTTTCTGATTACTGATAAGTTTTGGAAGGCCCATGGACTGGTCATTTCTAATTTAGAAAGTCTTGAAGGAACCAGTGTGGGAGGCAGGCTCCTGGGGTTCTAGTCTAGCTCTGCTATCCAGTCCTCATGTAACCTTGGGAAAGTCTATCTCCCCGTCAGCCTCAATTCCTTTATCTGTAAAACACAGGGGATTAAATTTGGTATTTATTACCTCTTCTGTGATTCTATGCACAAGGTTTGAAGGATTTTTGAAATTTTTATGCAGCCTCATTAATTAAATGTTCTTTATTTTATTGGGCACATTTGAGAAAGCTGGACTTTTTTCACTGTTTCAATTATGGTCAAACTCTGACATAAAATAAAATAAGAAATTTTAATGTCAACATATCACTAACTTTATTGTCCTGAAAGCAGGAGAAAGGTTCTATTTTATTTATTTTATTGTTTTCCTTGCTGTTAGCTAACGCTGATTGAAGGGATGAGGCAGGGTCAAGTGGAGAGGGGCAAGGCTCTTAGTTAGGAAGATTTCTGAAAAGCTGTCTTTGCCAGTTGCCATATCATGTTATAACTGGCAGATGAGTAGCTGTATTAATTCTGGAGTACATCTGCCTGGGAAAGAGTTATCATAAAGAGTATAATGGCATAATATTTGCCAACTTCTGATTGGAATTCAATAGTGTTATTTTCCCATTGTTAATGGCTTAGGCGGGATATAACATTATTTAAAAAATCACATCTTACAGAATGTGTCAATGAAAGGTGGCACTGTATAGATAATAGCCCTTAAGAAGAAATTCTGTTTGGTGGCCTTAGCTGCCTCATTCCATCTGTGCAGGATCATTCGTCTTCCATTCATAAACATTTATTAAGCACTGCTACTTGCCAGGCTCATTGGTAGATGCTAGGGATACAAAGAAAAATGGAAGAGCTAATTCGTCTTAAGCTGGAGTTTTCTGGCACGTGTCCCTCACATGAACATCTACTATGTGCCTGACTGTATTAGTGGCAGTGGGGGATGGTGGAAATGAGTGCCCTCGAGCATCTTTGGAGGGCTCCCTTCTGTGTCTCCAGCACACACAGCACTGTGCTTGGCACAGAGGCAGCAGCCAGCAAACACTTGGAGGAGAGAATGAAGTCCTGAGCGATCATTTGTATCCTGTTTGTTCTGGGAACTCATCTTTAGTGCACAATCAGAGAGCTTGAAATCAGAGGAGAAACATTGTTTTATGTGATAAGTGCTAAAACAGAGTCATGTGCACAAAGAGAGAACAAGTAATTCTCCCTGTGAAGATATCAGGGAATGACATTCCAGGTAGATGAAACAACACGAGAAAACACAGAAGATGGTAAAAGCACATGCTGTTTACTCAAAGACTTCTGAGCCCTCGTGTAATCATAGGGTGAAGGTAGGGGAAGGGGTGACAGATGGCGGAATAGCAGGAAATATCCCAGAAATGCAGATTGCACAGTTTCAAATGCCATACGTATTGAGGAGCTTGACCTTGACCCAGTAAGTGATAGGAACATATTAAAGAGTTTTAAGCACAGGAATGACATATTTTTGCTTGTGTTTTACAACTCTGTCTGGCTACAGTGTGAGGGATGGATCAGAGGAGGGCAAGGCTGGAGGCAGGTACATCAGTTCGTCCAGATGACAGGTAGACTAGAAGACTAGCAGCTGCTGTGGAGGAAATGGACTCTACCTTGAACTGGAAGCATAATCAGGCAGGAGAGTTTTAGACTGAGGTGAAAGAACCAATAGAGGGCACATGCTTGAAAATTTAGGAGGGAGAGGGTATGGGGGATATCTTGGCAGAGACTGGAAAAATTGGAATCCAGAGCATAGCTGGAAGGGTTAGTATTGGTCCAAAGGAGAAAAAGAAGAGAAGGAAGTGACCGAAAGTTTGCATCTTGTTGTATGTCTGTGGGCTCAGTAGCTTTTGCACTTGCTTGTTCAGCCACCCCGCCTTCCCGAATAGCTGTACTTCCGAGTTGTTTCAAAGACAGCAGTGTTACGGCTTACCAACTGGGGTATCATTTTTCCATTCACTCAGCAATAGTCTGGACACCCATTCTGTGCCAGTCCCTGTACTGGACACTGAAGGTAAAGCAGTGAATCAGGCCAGTCTGAGAACCTCCTACTATCAAGGGAAGATAGTTGTATAAATAAGTCAGCATACTAAATTGTCACAGGTGTTTTAACCAAAGTTGGAAATAGCTATTCCTACCTGGTTTGGGAGGTGGGATGGACTAAAAAAAGGCTTCATAAAAGGTAGATGTACTTGAATTCAATTTTGAAAGTGTGATAGCTTTGATTTTTACTAGTTTAGGATAGTGTGGTTGGCACAATTCTAGATGCTGCCCATGGTTCTCTCCACCCTCCTATGACATGTACATCCTGGAGAATTCCCTCTCCTTGACTACAGGTGTAATCTAGGAACATGATGAGAAATCACTTTTCGTGATTATTTTAGGTTATATGGCAAAATGGATTTTGCAAATGTCATTGAGTTCCCAAATCAGTTGACCTTAAAATAGGAAGATTATCTGGCTGGGCCTGACCCAATTGAATGAGACTTTTAAATTTGGATCTAGGGATAAGAGATTCAAAGTACCATGAGAAGGATTTGACATGCTGTTACTGGCTTGAAGATGGGGGGTGGGGGCCCGGTGGCAAGAAATGTGGGGGACTCTATAAGAGCAACCCCCAGGTGAAACCAATAAGGAAATAGGTACCTCAGTTCTACAAACACAAGGAACTGAATTCTGTCAACAAGAATGAGCTTGGAAGCAGATCCTGCCTCCCCAACACACACTCACACACACCACCACCCCCACCACCACCCCCACCACCCCCACCACCTACCCGGCCCTGCTTGATTTCAGCCTCGTGACACCCTGAGCAGAGAATCCAGCCACACCATGCCATACTTCAGACCTACAACACTAAACTAATTAATGAAAACTGTTTTATTTAACCTGTTAAGTTTGTGGTAATTTGCTCCTCAGCAATGGAAAACCATTATAGAAAGCTTTGCAGCTGAGGCTGCTCTAGTGAGACTTGGAGCTTTGTATTTTTGTAGAGCCAGTTTGGAATCAGGAAGATTTACTGAAAGCTTTCTTCTTTCCTTGCAGATTATTCCTGTCACGTAAATCCCCTCATCTTTCCCCTCAAAAGGATTGAGCCAAATGCTTCCACTTCATTGTGGCACCCAGATTCAACTATTCCTTGGAAAATTTCCTTTTGAAATAATAGTTACACAGTTAATTTGAAGATGTTTATTTTGCCTCTTACTGCTTTTTGTAGGCTCCCCAAACTATATATTACATGAATAAAGGAATGACTCCATCAGGCATTTCCAAAAGATCTAAAAGAACAGTGAGTAATTTCTTCAGGTATATGGAGAACTACAACCACTGTGCAAGACTGTAGTCAGTCTAGAGCTTTGGCTAGACTTACCTCATCTGTACTGTTTCCCATGTTGGATTTCTACTTTGGGCAGCCTTTGAATATTAGTGTTCCTAGAGCTTCTGTTCTGGGCCCTCGGCTCTTCCCACTTTATCTCTTTATTTTTCCCAGGGATGCTTATCTAATGCCATGTCTTTAACGGGCTCTTATAAGCTGATGCCTATCAAAATGATATCTCTGGCTTCAGATTAGAGCCTGGGTAGAACCAGGATTTAATAGAGATTTGAGATTTTCCAAACTAGTCTCTTCTCCCTTGACTATTGCCTTCAGAGAGTCCTAAATTGAGAAGGGTTTTCTAGCCAAGAAGAAGAAGCAATTTCTTATACCAAACGTTTTAAATTTGAAACCAAAGTTATTACCAGAAGATGATTTCTCCAGGAAGGGTTTCATGTGTGTAGGTCTAGTTGGTAGCCAGGAAAGGTGACCAGTCTCCTGGGAGTAGATTCCATGGCATTGCCTATAGTCTGCATTCTAAAATTATTTTTGAAGTGCCCCTCAGTCTCTGAAGTGACATTTTGATTTGGGTTTTCAAGAACAGAATGCAAAAGCCTAAGATGAACGGCGTGACTAAGAGGTGACGCTGGATAATGAGCAATGAGGCAGACGAAGACTATTCTGTACCCCTGAGACTAACATAATATTGTATGTTAGCTCTATTTTAATAAAAATCTTTAAAAAACATTCGAAGGGTGTACGTATAAACATCGAGGGACTAGCCCTCGGGAAATGAGTGGGTGAAGACAGATACATCCAGAAATTTAAAAAGTGTAGGTTGCCTTTTAGAGGAAAATCTCCACACAACTTGCTGCGCCTGTGTCTATGGATCTGTGTCAGCAACTCCTTCTAAAGTTCATGGCCACCTCCCAGAAAAGTTCTCTGGGGGTCCCACACCAATGTCAGTCTCCTGCTCACCCGCAAACACAGTTACTTCCCATAATGTGGCCTTATGATTTTTTCCAGAAAGGGTAGGCACTTCCTGCCCTATGCGCAGACCTTGTAGGAGTTGTGGATGCCTCCTGAGATTGGGAGGTGTGGTCATTTTCACTAGTGAATATAGTTTTAACTATTCCACATTTTGAACACCTCGTATTAATTCAATAATTCCCTCCATCTTAAATGACCTAATTTTATCCCAAATATTACTGCTTCGACTCCTCCATATCAAAAACCCTTCCTCAGTTCTAAATATCTTCCGTTAACAATACCCCCATGCCACACAGTATTTTGGAGAATGAGCTTTGGAGTCAGGCAGGCCTAGGTTTGAATTCTGCCTCAGCCAATTACTAAATTTATAACATTAGGCATCTTACTTCCTCAGTATGAGCCTCAGTTTTCTTATGTATAAAATACGTATCATATGTGGAGATAATACGTATCATCAGGTTTATAGTAAGTATTAAGTTAAATTACATGTATGTATCACATTTAATATAATTTACCTGTTGAAGGAAATCAATACATTTAAGTTCTAAATTATAAATATTATTTTTTTATTTTAACACTCGTCATCGTACATACTGATCAATCTTACATATCCTCACGTTAAACACCCTGCTTCAGTCATAAATTCCTATCTTTTAACTGTTAACCACATATTCAAAATTAACTAAAATTTACCTAATTTTAAATCCCTACCTGTCTTATTTTCCATCTTACATGTCCCAACTAATTCTTAAATAGCATGCATTTTAATTGTCCTACCTCAGTGTTAAATATGTTCTATTTCCAATCCCCATTTTAGTTTAAAGAACCTTCACCATAAATACCATTTGTAGAGGACATCTGCTGTTTCAGTTTGCTAGCATTTTTTCCTTCCTTCTGGCAATATTTTCTTACCTTTGAGAAATAGTTCCTCCCTCATGCCTTGTGGTTCCAATGTGGTTTGCAATTGTGATTTTTCACCCCTCCAATCAGAGACTGACATTTGACTCTGGACTCACCTAGTATCATGGTCTCTTGTCCCCTTGGCCAGAGTGATAAGTTCATGGGTGGGCAAGAGATGCCTGCCAGAGGGACCACTAAGAGTCATTCTTCAGACTTTTCTTTTGGAAGCCAGGAAGGAGAGGTCTGTCTTTCTCTTTGATGTGTAAGCCATGAAGGATGGAACCCCGGAGATGCTAACAGCTGCATCTCTTTGTCTTGAAGAAAACTGAGAGAATGAGGCCAACATAGACACAAAATCTGAATGAAAGGAAAAGAGTTTTGTGGGCATTGTTTGAGTCCCTAATCTAGTTTTTCAGTTTGTTCTAAGAGCCAGTACATGTTCTTATTTCAAAAGCTGATCATTGCTTTTCTGTTACTATATGCAACTGAGAGAGTTCTGAATAATGCACACGTATTAATCTAAAGATATTTTCCAAACTTAGGTCTCTTATCTGAGTTTTTTTCTTGTGGACCTAACCTTAAGAGACTGTGCCAATGGTGAAGATTGTTTTAAACTAAGTGATTTGAAATACAGCCTATTTCAAGGAATCCTTAGCTGTTTCAGTTGGAAACAGAGTTAGGATCAAAACAGAACGTTGTTTCTGAGTTTCAGACTCCAAGTGTAGTCATGTTTAGGGGGCATATAGATGTAGGGATATCTGCTACTGCACTCGTCGTGGTTAATGTAAGCTTGACTGTCAGACAGCCTGCCTTCCAGGACCAGCTGTACCCCCATTTTACTGTGGGACCTTGGGCAAATGCTTTCCCTCCTGTGGTTTTAATTTCTCTTTCTAGAAAATGAGGTGATAGGATTTGCTTTTCTCTTCCATCCTCATAGTCCTGAGTTTTTGAGACCTGGACTTGTTCCTAGGCAGAAAGGTAGAGACGGCAACCATGTTACCTGGCAGACTGGGCATTGACACAGTCTGAGCTGACTTAAAATCTAATACAGGGAAAAGGATTTTTGAAGTATATGGTCTGAAACTATTTTTTTTTTACATTTACATTTTAAAAGTTATGTAAAATAAGTTGTACCTTTAACCATATTCCAGTGTACAGAGGTTTGTTCATAAGAAAAATGACTTTTATAACTTCAATATACTCTCAAATAAATTGGCTATTCATAAATTTTACATCGCTAAGTAGATAGATAGACAGATACACATGCAGGCTGACGTTTCATTTTGCTCCAACTAGCATTTGCTGCTATTTCATAACTCCCAAGAGTCACCTATTTGTAATCCATGTTTTAGCACGTGATGTTCCCTCTGCTTGGAATAGCCTTCCCACTTAACCCCCAGCAACTCTGCTATTATTGCTTTTTTTCATATTATGTTATAATTTTTGTTTATATGCCTGCTTTTCCCACTAAACCATGAGCTCTTTGAAAGTAAGGTTACGTCTGATCTATCTTTTAGGGCCAGCTTAGAGCTTAGCAAGGAGTATCTGCTCAGTAAATATGAGTTAACTACTTTTAAGCTTTTAGCAAGATACTGCCGGGTCTCACGTAGGTGAGTCTTGGTCACGTGCAGCTCCCCTGAGAAAGGTTATGTTATGTGAGTAGATGGTTCTCTGCTCATAGAAGGAAGTCTGTGCTCCTTACCATGACACTCCTGGCGCTCTACAAGGTCACTTTCAAAATTTATTTAGCACCATTTTCTACCAGCTCCCCATCTAAAGACTTCTCCTCATGCACAATTTTTGTTTATATAAGAAACATTTACTGAGTGTTACACTGTTTTATATCTGTGCTGAGCGTTAAGGATACACTGGTAAATGAGATAGTCATTACTGAAAGGAACTTATAAAGTGGTTTCAATTTTCCTGAAAATACCACGTACATTTCTTTTTTCAAAAATAGTGGATTCTATTCCCACTGCCTAGGTTCACCGTCCTCATACTGTCTGCTTCTCTGAATCTATCCCCATCTGTGGAAGTCTAGCACAAGACCCCCGATGAGTTCTCAGGGAAATCGGACTCCTCTGATCTTCTGTATCTCACTGCCTTGGTTTCCCTTTGAGCAATTTGCCAAAATTTCCTCATCTCTCTAGCAATAAAATTGTATTCACATTTAACTTTCAGCAAACACTTTCTTACCACAATTTCACTGCACAAACAACTAAATACTTCCTAAAGGGATAAATAGACATATTATCATCATTAATATACACTGTTCCCTCCTTCTGCCTTCATCCTTTCTTCCATTCTCTGTAAATTCCCTCCCAGGACTCAAGTAGGAAAAGAACAGTGGTTGCCACCGAAGCATCTCTATGATGTTATGATGTGAATGCTCAGACAGATTGCTGTAGTTACTGGAATTTTGCCTGCTTTTTGCTAGAGCTCAGCTCAGTTTCTCTTCCCTGACCCCTGGCGACAGTAGAATGTGCCATTTTCTAAAAAAAAAAAAAAGAAAAAAAAAGAAAGGCAGTATTGCTTGCTACACTAATCATCACCCAAATTTTGCAAATTGTGCCTCTCAGATATCCCTCAAATCCATTCGTCTCCATCTCCACTACCACCATCTTTCTTCATACTATCTCCGTCTCTTATTTGGATTATTGAAGAGCTCCTTAATTACTGATCTCTCCAGTTTTACATTTATCCTCTACATAGGAGGGCAAAGTGGCTTTCGTGCAAACCAAAAACATAAACTAAGAAAAAAGAACAATTGAAGACAGATACCAGTGGAAAAAAGCTGTTTTTGAAACTCAGATTTCTGGCTACAGTCTCATCCCGAAGACCTTGTAGACAGAAAGGACAAGGAAGATTGTCATCCATTAACCAGTAGTCTCAAAGCACCTGAGTGCTACTTCCTGCCAGGCATGCTACCTTTTAAACACACTGGCCTATGGTCATTAGCAGACGTGGCATGCCTTCACAAGTCTCTATTTTGCACTTGCTATTCCCTTCTTTCCTGGTCAGCTCCTGGCAAACTGCTACTGATGCATCAAGCGTGAAGCCATGCATCAGCTCCTCTAAGAAGTCTCCCAGGATACTGATCAACTTTGGCCAAGTGTACCTCCTCTAATGACTTTGTGTAACAGCACAGACAACCAGAGGTTTTGTTCTTGTTCCTGTGCAGAACACGCGGTTCCCCTTAGCGCACCATGGTATTTTCAGAAGCCCTTAAGCGGATTTCTCATATGTGCTTTCCAACTGGTCTGTCAGCTGCAGACCCTATGTGGGTTCTGACATGTTTCTCCTCTTGGTCTCCAGTTCCCCCAATAAATGTTCTCTGGCCAACAAGGTAACTTGAAGAAACCGAATCATCATCATTGTGGACATAACACAATTTATTCATATATTAATTTAAATATTTATTGAGAATATACTATGTATCATACAATATAATCAGTTGCTCGAAATACATCAATGAAAAAATTTTAAAAATCTCTGCTCCTATAGATCTTATATACTGATTAAAAGAGACAATAAACATAGTAAACTATTTTTATGCTCAAGATTGGATTAGACGAATGCATTCATTCAACAAACATTTTTAATTGCCAACTAAAATGCCAATCATTGATTTTATGAACAAACAGACATAATTCTGCTACCAAGGAACTTACAGAATAATAGAACAAATGCACATTAAATAAACACTCAAATGAATATATAATGACAAACTGTGATATGGGCAATGTAGAAAAAGGATAAAGTTCTATGAGATACTGTAGTGCAGGGGATCCTGCCGACTTCACCATGTGTCAGGCAGGGTGTCATGCGGGGTCTCTGGTCCCGTTCCCCACATAAGAATGCAGGACATAGTGAGGCCAAAAAGGAACACCCACGGAGCCATAGGTAGGGGAGTCACACCACTATACTCTCGCTGGCGGCTGGGTTGGAGACACAGGAAACAGGAGCCACACAATTCTCAACCCTCACTGCGCCGCTTGCAGGCTCAGCCACCATCTCCTTGCTAGCCCCCATTTTCTGCTACCCTAGCCACGGCAGTTATATTAGTGCCCAATGGCTCAATGGTTACAGCTGACGGCCAACTAGCCACAGCTGATGGCCATTTGATCACAGTCGATGGCCATTTACTACCTGAGCCAGCACCTTTCTATGTGAGGCCGAGAGCCTGGAAACTGCTTTTTGGGGCTCTGTCCCCACACTCCACCCCTACAGGGTCTCGCCTCACAATCTACGCGACAAGCGTCTTCCGCGAGGGGCCCTGTGCGAGGAGCCTGGAGGTGAATGCTATTTCCTGGACACAGCCAAGCTCTCTGGTCACAGCCAGGGTTTCTCAGGGCACCACCAGTACTTCTGGACACAGCCAGACTTCCTGGACTTCTTAGGGTACCACTAGTCTCCCCGGGCACAGCGAGGGCCTCTCAGGGCACTGCCACTCTCGCTGGGCTCAGCCAGACTTCCTGGACTCAGCCAGGGATCTCAGGGCACTGCCACTCTCGCTGGGCTCAGTCAGACTTCCTGGACTCAGCCAGGGCTCTCAGGGCACTGCCACTCTCTCTGGGCCTCTCAGGGTACTGTGCTGGAACAACGGCGGCTCACAGTCAAGGTGCTTACATATTTTTGATGGCAGCCGGTCAAGACACAAAAGCAAACATCCACCAGTTCCACTACATGGTGGTATGTTCCCAAACAGTCAAGTGGTCCATTAAATTAGGGATGGAAGGCAATTCCCCATAGTCCATAGTCATTTGCCAGGGCTGTCCTGGGGGTGAGGGATGACCTTGACCTCACCCTCATCTCCCACGGAGGACTCAGCAAGCGTTTCCTCCTGGGACTACAAGTCCTGCATCCGGGCTGCCTCAGCAAGCACTTCCCAGCCCACAGGGCCGCAACAACCTTCGCTTTCTCCGGCCTCTGCTGGTTGGGGAAACATCCACGTCTTCCCACCCCTCCACGGGGGTCCAGCTCTCAGGCAGCTGCTCCTCCTGGTCTTCCTGTAACTGAGTGTTCATACGTACAAACTGCTCCACTGCCCTTCGGAGAGCTTTGGCCGACACCGTACCCTGCTCGCTGCACCATTTGTCATGCAGGAGATCCTGCTTGCTGCGCCATTTATCGTGCAGGGTGTCAGGCGGGGTCTCAGCTCTCGCTCCCCACATAAGAACGCAGGATATGGCTAGGCCAAAAAAGAACACCCACGGAGCCATAGGTAGGGGATTCACACCACTATACTCTTGCTGGTGGCTGGGTTGGAGACACAGGAACCAGGAGCAACACAATTCTCAACCCTCACTGTGCCGCTTGCAGGCTCAGCCACCATCTTCTTGCTAGCTCCCCCCTTTTTCTGCTAGCCTAGCCATGCAGTTATATTAGTGCCCAGTGGCTCACTGGTTACAGCTGACGGCCAACTAGCCACAGCTGATGGCCATTTGATCACAGTCGATGGCCATTTACTACCTGAGCCAGCACCTTTCCACGTGAGGCCGAGAGCCTGGAAACTGCTTTTTGGGGCTCTGTCCCCACAGATATAATGATAATAAGTACCAGGAAAGGCCTTGTTTAGGGTTAATCATTTAACCAGAAAGCTGAAAGATGAGGAGATAGCTAGTCTGAGAGAGAAAACAGAGACTTCTGGGTGTAGAGGAGGGCATGTGCCAATGTCAATGCCAGGTGTTACCTCTGGGCTTTCGTGGCCTTCAGTACTTGGAGTGCCAGAGTGAGGTGACAATATGTTTTGAAGTGGATAGAATGGCCACTTTGTGCCTTTGCTCTGTTTTGGGGACCCGAAACAGCACTCTTTGCTCCCCATTTTCTGCAAAGTTCCCATTAAAACTGCTTTTTTCGTCTTCTGTAAGCTATCATGTGGACACATACACACACACACACTCACTCACACACTCACATCACACACACATCACCACAAAAACAGATAGCAATTCGCTGGCACAGCACAAATCAAGCCTTTCCAAAGAAAACACATTTCTCCAAAGAAACAGTTTTCTGACATATATCTGTATCTACAACATAGGAAACCTTTCATGTTTTTATACAGAACAATTTCTTTCAATCTAGCCAAAATCTCTCAGATATTTATGTTCAGGTCAGAAGTGGATCTTTGCTTTACTTATGTCCAACCAAAAGGGCCATTTAGGTGACTTCCCAGAAAAAAAAAAGAATGACATTCAGGAAAAGTGGAATTCAGATCTGTACCTTTTGCAAAATAGAAAACAGCTGAAATCTCTGACAGGACAGTTTTTCTTGTTTCTGCTTCTACTCACCCTGTCTTCTCATCAAAACTTCAAAGACCTTTGAGCCACCAATTCAGCAACCTTCCCAGGGGTCTCTGTCAGAAGGAAGCTTCTCTCCAAGTATACAATACAGGAATAGGAGCACCTCGCTCCAGGGATCCTTTCATTCTCTCTATGCTGTGTAGCCTCTTACAGTAAAAGGGAAAGTGTACGGCATTGCCCTGGACACACCAGAGGCATTTCATCAATGAAAATGGATTTCTTCCTCTTATTGATTTATGTAATTACTGCAGCTCTGCTGTTAGATTATGAATTCCTGAAGGGCAGTGACAATAACTTTTTGTGCTTCCCACAGATTCAGATTTAAGCAAATTTATTGAATACCTTTTATGTACCAGTCACCATATCAAGAATTCCCTATGTATTATTTCATCCAATCCTCATGATAAATATGTGAAGTATATTTTGTGACTTTATTTTTTTGATGAGTAAGCATAGGCTTAGATAGATCAAGAAAGTGGTTCTAGAAAACATAGCTACATAGTGCTAGGGCCAGCATCCAAATCCAGCTCTCCCAATCCTTAAAATGATGTTCTTTCCAGTGACACGATACCAATACCCATAGCATTTAACCAAGTACTGTGGGCATTTTATACTTTCATAATATTTGTGAAAGAATGGGAATTGATCTGTTGCTTAAAATGATAAATACGTGTTAACATGCTATGCCATTTTGTTTGAGCTTTAAAACTTTATGTAATTTGATATGGAGAGATTATAGATAAAAAGTAAAACCAGGTAAAATGTATGTATAATGTGATTCTCTATTTTTGTTTTAAAAATACATACATATGTACAAGAATATATAGGAAAAATAGGGAGGGATATGCACCGGATTTAATAATCTTTGTGCAAAGTAGGATTACCAGTGATTTTTATCTTCTTTATGCTATATATTTCCTTTTTTTCTAAGCATTTTTTTCTGTACTATTATTAGTATAATAATAAATTTAAAGTTTAAAATAATTAATGTAAAGAAGTGAACCATTTATTCCATGGAATGTTTATGATGACATAAATTCTAGGGATTGGTGGATCAGAGTTTTAAAAAAATATATGAATAGTGCAAAATGTATAACGGAGATACAGAAAATATCAGATTTATATGTCGGTGTCCTTTCCAATCACTTGACAAACCGGGACTTTTCTTTTTTCTTTTTTATTAAAGTTTATTGGGATGACAATGGTTACTAAAGTTACATAGGTTTCAAGTGTACAATTCTGGACAGTTTATTTTATTTTTTAAAATGTATATTTAGTACACCAGGATAGGAAAAAAGAAAATTCCTCACCCAAGGTCTACATGGTATGATTTTTTTTCCTTTCAGAAAATTCTGGAAGTACTTATTTGTTGTTATATGGCTAATTCCATATTTTTCAATTAGTTTCAGGTGTACAAAGCAATGCAATAGTTAGACATTTATCATTTATATCCCTGACAAAGTGATAACCCTCCTCCCCCCTTCTACTATCCCTCTGACATCGCATACAGCCAATTCTGGACATTTTAAAGGAAGTGTCAACATACCATACATACATGACCTAATATGCTTTTAAAAACAGCAAACCAACATTTGTCTTTCCACTGACACATTTGAAAGCATGTCAAAATCTAATTTGGATTAGAGAAAAGAGTGTGACACATCTAGATTATAAATGCAAATCCGAGTAGATATTTGATTTCATCTAAT
Organism: Rhinolophus ferrumequinum; assembly: GCF_004115265.2. Taxonomy (NCBI): domain Eukaryota; kingdom Metazoa; phylum Chordata; class Mammalia; order Chiroptera; family Rhinolophidae; genus Rhinolophus; species Rhinolophus ferrumequinum. The sequence continues at coordinate 35,347,840 of NC_046292.1, read as the reverse complement.
CAAAGATGTTATTTTTAATTGCTATGGAACAAGATGATCTTGTGCAAATGAGGCATTGAGTTAATAACAGTACTTTGTATTTACATAGAGATTTTCTATGAGCTTAACATACTTCATGAATTAAAAGAAGCTCTGCGTTGGTGCAGTTACTTTGGAAAACATTTTTGGCAGTGTCTTGCAAAGCTGAGTATATGCATACCTTGTTACCCAGAAATTACCCTCTTAGTGTGTACTCAACAGAAATATGTATTTATGTTTACCAAAAGACATGTTCATAGCAGCTCTATTTATTGTAGCTCCAAGCTGGGAAGTACCAAAATGCCTGTCACCAGTAGAATAGATACAGAATGGATGAATAAACTTTGTTAGTCACACAATGGAAAGCTATGCAGCAATAAGAATGAGTGATGTATAGCTACATGCAACAATATGGATGAATCTCACAAACATAATGATGAGTGAAAAAAGCCAACACAAAAGAGTATGCATTGCATGATTATATTTTTCTGTTGTGCAAAAGCATGCAAAACTAAACTGTGCGTTAGAAATCAGGGCAATGGTTACCCTTGGTTTGGGTAATGTGAAGGGAGCATGAGTGGAAGATATTTAAGATGCTGTTAATATTCTGTTTTTTGGACCTGATTGCAAGTTTTACAAATGTGCTCAGATTACGAAAATAATTTGTCAGGCTTTACACTTATGACATATGTACGTTCCTATATGCATTTTATAATTTAATGCACCTTCAAAAATACATGTTTACTTATGTAGCTTTAGACATCTCCTAACTCTTTTTTCCCCCATGTGTTTATTATGTATCCACTATAACAACATTAAAGGAAATGTAAAAGGAAAAATTTCATTTTTCATGATCCTTTTCAAATCCCTGTCTTCACACATATTTTTCAGAGTTGTCGACATAATTTTGAATTTATTTTTAAATGAACTGGATGTAGAAAAGTCTAAGTAGCTACAGAGTATAATCCTCACTTTTAGGTCTTACAACATTTTTTTATTACAAAAGTAACACATATTCAAATTTCAAATAATACTGAAGAGTATAAAGTGGAAGTTCCTTCTCAAGAGGTAACTGTGCGCAGCAGAGCAGATTTTCTCTATGCAATGCAAATATTTTCTTCTTTCACTTAGTATCTGTTTTTTTAAATTGGAAATTGAATTTATTTAAAATAAACAGGTATTTTATATTAAATAAATATTTAAAAGAGGTTGTCTCTAGAGTACAAGACTGGGTGAGATGGTTGAGACACGAAACACTTTCGTTTCATTTTAAGCCCTTGTATATGATTTAACTTTTTCTTTTTTGGTGGGATTTGTTTTTTGTTTTGTTTTATTTTTTTTTAATAGTTTCAGGTGCACAAGACAAAGTAATACTTAGACGTTTATCATTTATATCCCTCACACTGTGTGAACCCCCCTCCCCCCATCCCCCGTCCCCCTGACATCACATAGAGCCATTACATTTCCACTGTCTATTCCTAATGCTGTACTCCGCTTCTTGTAAGTATATACAAGAAGTATATATATATGTATGTATATATATAAAATCATAGTTGGCATTCATTATCATTCAGCTTCAGGTGCACAGCGCAGTGATCAGGCATCCACATCATCCCTGAGGTGGTCTCCCAAATGGGACATGTGTCCATCGGACACCCCACAAAATCTCCACAACATTATTGATTTCATTCCCCAAATTAATTTTCAAGACCCCGTGGCCATCTTGTGGTTACCGACTGTTTTCTAATCCCCTCACCTTCCCCCTTATTCCCACCCCCCCCGCCCATCTAGCAACCCTCAGTTTTTCCTCTATGTCTCCAAAACTGTTTCTGATTAGTTCATTCACTTTTTTCTTTAGATTCCGCATATAAGTGAGATCATATGGTACTTATCTTTCTCTGTCTGACTTATTTCACTTAACATAATGTTCTCTAGGTCCATCCATGTTGTTGCAAATGGTAAGATTTCTTTCTTCTTTATGGCTACATAATATTCCATTGTATAAATGTACCACAGTTTCTTAATCCAGTCATCTACCGACGGGCATTTCGGTTGTTTCCATGTCTTGGCTATTGTGTATAGTGCTGCAATAAACATAGGAGTGCATAAAGATTTTTGAATTGGAGTTTTGGATTTCTCCGGATAGATACCTAAGGGTGGAATTACTGGATCATAGGTTAGTTCCATTTTCAGATTTTTGAGATACCTCCATACTGTTTTCCATAGTGGCTGCACCAATCTGCAATCCCACCAACAGTGCACAAGCGTTCCCTTTTCTTCACATCCGCACCAGCACTTGTTGTTTGTTGATTTATTGATGATAGCCATTTTGACTGGGGTGAGGTGGTATCTCATTGTGGTTTTTATTTGCATTTCTCTGATGGTTAGTGGGGTTGAGCATTTCTTCATATGTCTGTTTGCCATCTGTATGTCCTTTATAGAAAAATGTCTCTCATGTCCTCTGCCCATTTTTTAATTGGGTTGTTTGTTTTTTTGGAGTTGAATTGAGTGAGTTTTTTTAATAGATTTGTGATATTAATCCCTTATCAGATATATCATTGGCAAATATCTTTTCCCATTCAGTAGGATCCCTTTTTGTTTTATTGACGGTTTCCTTTGCTGTGAAAAAACTTTTTAGTTTGATGTAATCCCACATGTTTATTTTTTCTCTTACTTCCCTTGTGCGAGGAGATATATCAGTAAAAATCTTACTCCGAGTAATGTCTGTGAAGTTTCTTCCTATATTTTCTTCTAGGTATTTTATGGTTTCAGATCTTACATTTAAGTCTTTAAGCCATTTTGAATTTATTTTTGTATGTGGTGTAAGGAGGTGGTCCAGCTTCATTTTTTTGCATGTGTCTGTCCAGGTTTCCCAGCACCATTTATTAAATAGACAGTCTTTACCCCACGGTACATTCTTGCTTCCATTGTCGTAGATCAAATGGCCATATAGGCATGGATTTATTTCTGGACTCTCTATTCTATTCCATTGATCTATGTGTCTATTTCTATGCCAGTACCATGCTGTTTTGATTACTGTAGCCTTGTAGTATAATTTGAAGTCAGGTATTGTTATACCTCCCACTTTGTTCTTATTTCTCAAGATTGCTGAGGCTATCCGGGGTCTTTTATGGTCCCATATAAATTTTAGGATTATATGTTCTATTTCTGTGAAAAACGTCATTGGTAGTTTGATAGGAATTGCGTTGAATATGTATATTGCCTTAGGCAGTATGGACATTTTAACTATATTAATTCTTCCTATCCATGAACATGGTATGTGTTTCCATCTATTTGTATCTTCCTTCATTTCTTTCTTCAGTGTCTTATAATTTTCTGAGTATAGATCTTTTACTTCTTTGGTTAAATTTATTCCCAGGTATTTTATAGTCTTTGAAGCAATTGTAAATGGGATTGTTTTCTTAATATCTCCTTCTGATATTTTATTATTGGTATATACAAATGCAACTGATTTCTGAATATTAATTTTGTATCCTGCTACTTTACTAAATTCATCTATCAGCTCTAATAGTTTCTTGGTGGAGTCTTTAGGGTTCTCTCTATATAGTATCATATCATCTGCATAGAATGACAATTTTACTTCCTCCTTAGCAATTTGGATGCCTTTTATTTCTTTTTCTTGTCTGATTGCTGTGGCTAGAACTTCCAGCACTATGTTGAAAAGAAGTGGAGAAAGTGGGCAACCTTACCTTGTTTCTGATCTTAGGGGGAATGGTTTTAGCTTTTCCCCGTTGAGTATGATGTTAGCTGTGGATTTATCATAAATGTCCTTTATTATGTTGAGATATGATCCCTCTATTCCCACTTTCTTAAGGGTTTTTATCATAAATGGCTGCTGGATTTTATCAAATGCTTTTTCTGCATCTATTGATATGATCATGTGATTTTTATTTTTCATTTTGTTAATATGGTGTATCACATTAATTGATTTGTGGATGTTGAACCACCCTTGCATACCAGGGATGAATCCCACTTGATCATGGTGTATGATCTTTTTAATGTATTGCTGAATTCTGTTCGCTAATATTTTGTTGAGGATTTTTGCATCTATGTTCATTAGCGATATAGGCCTGTAGTTTTCTTTCTTTGTGGTGTCTTTGTCTTATTTTGGGATCAGGATGATAGTGGCTTCATAAAAAGTGTTTGGGAGTCTTCCCTCCTTCTGGATTTTTTGGAAGAGCTTGAGGAGAATAGGTGATAATTCTTTTTTGAACGTTTTGTAAAATTCACCTGTAAAGCCATCTGGTCCAGGGCTTTTGTTTGTTGGGAGATTGTTGATTACTGATTCAACTTCCCTGGTGGTAATCAGTCTATTCAGGTTTTCTGTTTCTTCTTGAGTTAGCCTTGGAAGGTTGTACTCCTCTAGAAAATTGTCCATTTCTTCCAGATTGTCAAATTTGTTGGCATATAGTTGCTCATAGTAATTTGTTAAAATTTTTTTGTATTTCTGCGGTGTCTGTTGTCACTTCTCCTCTTTCATTCCTGATTTTATTAATTTGGGTCCTCTCTCTCTCTTTTTTAATGAGTCTGGCTAAAGGTTTGTCAATTTTGTTTATCTTCTCTAAGAACCAACTCTTGGATTCATTGATCTTTTGTATTGTTTTTCTGGTTTCTATTTCATTTATTTCTGCTCTGATCTTTATTATCTCCTTCCTTGTGCTCCCTTTGGGCTTATTTTGCTGTTCTTTTTCCAGATCCCTTAAGTGTGAAGATAAACTGTTGATTAGTGATGTTTCTTGTTTCTTTAGGTAGGCCTGCAATGCTATGAATTTCCCTCTTAGGACTGCTTTCACGGCATCCCGTAGATTTTGGGTCATCGTGTTTTCATTTTCGTTTGTCTCGAGATATGTTTTGATTTCTTTCTTGATCTCCTGCTTGACCCATTCATTATTTAGTAACATGTTATTCAGCCTCCATGAATTGGTGTGTCCTCCGTTTTTTTTTTCTGTAGTTCATTTCTAATTTCATAGCACTGTTGTCAGAGAAGACAATTGGTATGATTTCTATTTTCTTAAATTTATCAAGACTTGTTTTGTGGCCTAACATATGGTCTAGCTTGGAAAATGTTCCATGTGCGCTTGAGAAGAACGTGTATTTTGCAGCATTGGGGTTAAATGCTCTGAAAATATCGATTAAATCCAAGTGGTCCAATGTATCATTTAAGGCTGTTGTTTCCATATTGATTTTCTGCCTGGAAGACCTGTCCCTTGTTGTCAGACGTGTGTTGAAGTCCCCTACTATGATAGTGTTACTGTTGATCTCTGTCTTTATGTCAGTCAATATCTGTTTTATATATTTAGGTGCTCCTATGTTGGGTGCATAGATGTTTATTAGGGTTATGTCCTCTTGTCAGATCGATACCTTTATTATTATATAGTGCCCATCTTTGTCTTTTAATATGTTCTTCATTTTAGTCTGTTTTGTCAGATATAAGTATTGTAACGCCCGCTTTTTTCTCGTTTCCATTTGCATGAAATATCTTACTCCAACCCTTCACTTTCAGCCTGTGTGTGTCTTTTGATCTGAGGTGAGTCTCTTGTATACAGCCTATACAAGGGTCTTGCTTTCTTATCCAGTCAGCCACCCTATGTCTCTTGATTGGAGCATTTAATCCATTTACATTTAAAGTGATTATTGATAGGTACATAGTTATTGCTATTTTTAAATTTGTAGTTAGGTTGTTTTCATCTTTCTTCTATTCACAGAAGTCCTTTTAGTATTTCTTGCAATGGTGGCTTGGTGGTATAAATTCCTTTAGCTTATTCTTTTCTGGGAAGCTCTTTATCTCTCCATCAACTTTAAATGATAGCCTTGCTGGATAAAGCAATCTAGGTTGTAGCCCTTTGTTTTCCAACACTTTGGGTATCTCCTGCCACTCCCTCCTGGCCTTCAATGTTTCTATAGAAAAATAATTTGATAGTCTTATGTGGGTTCCCTTGTATGTAACCCTCTGTCTTTCTCTTGCTGCTTTTAGGATTCTCTCTTTGTCTTTCAGCTTTGCCATTTTAACTATAATGTGTCTTGGTGTGGACCTGTTTGGGTTTATCCTGGTTGGAACTCTCTGCACTTCCTGTGCTTGTATGTTAGTTTCCTTCATCAGGGTAGGTAAGTTTTCAGACATTATTACTTCAAATATGTTCTCAATCCCTTGCTTCCTCTCTTCACCTTCTGGTATTCCGGTGATGCCCATGTTGTTGCACTTGATGTTATCCCAGAGGTCTCTTAAACCATCTTCATTGTTTTTTATTCTTTTTTCTTTTTGTTGTTCTGTTTGGGTGATGTCTGCTACCTTGTCTTCTAAGTCGCTGATTTGATCCTCTGCTTCATCTAACCTGCTGTTAATTCCTTCAAGTGAGTTCTTAATTTCGTTAATTGTGTTCTTTAGTTCTAACTGGTTGTTCGTTATGATTTCTACATCCTTCTTTATGTCGTCTCTAAGTTCCTTAAACATTCTTATTATCAGTGTTCTGAACTCTGTCTCTTATAGGTTGGTTACCTCTGTTTCATTTGGTTCCACTTCTGGAGGTTTCTTCTGTTCTTTTATTTGGGACATGTTTCTTTGTTTCCCCATTCTGGCTGACTCTCTGTGTTTGCTTTGATGTATTAGGTAGATCCCCTAGAGGTCTTAGTTCTTGCTGGGTTATCTTCTGTTGTATGTGTCCTTTATATTTGACTTGCACTACTTCGTTCTTCTCCTCTGCGTGTGCTCCAAAGGTGACTCTTGTGTTGTGTATATTGTCCTTCTGGCTTCTGTGCTCTCTGTTCCATCCTGGGATCCCCTGCGTTTCTGTAGCTGCGGACGCCGCCCGTGTTTCTATCCCCGCCATAGATGCAGGCCGAGTCTCCACAACCAAGGGTGCGGGCTGCATTCCCACAGCCACAGGTACAGACCAGGTTTCCACCGCCGCAGAGGCGGACCGCGTCCCTGCAGCCGCAGATGCGGGCCGCGTCTCCCCGCGTCTCCCCTCCGCTCCCTTCCCTCTTCCCCTGCTCGCCTAATTTGCCAGCCTGCAAGTAATCCTTGTATGAGTCACTTAGCTGTTCTGCGTAATGAGCCCAGAGTCCTTTGATGGGTTATATGTCCCGTTTGTGATAAGATCCAGAGGAGAATTCAAAAAGTGTGCCCTACTGCCGCCATTCCTATGACGTCCCTCAGACATCCCTTCACACTAACTCTTGTCTTCTAGATTTTGAAGTGTTTTCCATTAGCACCTAAGTAACTATCATTAATTTAATTCATTATTCAAAATTACATACTGTGCACTTACTCCATGTCAGGTAAGGAAGAAAGGAAGAAAATCCAGTCCTTGTGTTCAGGAATTCATATAGGTGGGTGAGGACAGGTCAGTAATCGATTATAAATACAGAATAGCATATAGAAATAAGTGCAGGATATTTTGCTAAAATCAAACACGAACAGCCAAGCCAGACTGTGGACTTGAGGATCAGAGAAGACCAACCAGGCACAAGTGATATATGACCTTTGCCTGAAAGATAAGCAATTACACAGAGAAAGACTAATAGGAAACACATTCCAAGCAAGAGAATTCTATTTGGGAAGTACCTGAGATGAGCAAGAATATGGTCTCATCAAGGAACTGTGGCTATTTTCTGTCAGGAATATGGGCTGTAAGAAGGAGGAGGAGTGGCAGAGCATTCAGCTATAGAATTAAGGAAAGGTTTTGAATATCATGCTGAGGAGTTTGAACTTTTCCTGAAGCTCAAGAGGAGGTAGTGAAGGATTTAAAGCAGAGGAGTGACATGATAAAATTTTTGTTTAAAAGAAAAAAATCACTCTGGCATTGCGAGGGAGAGTAAATCGGAGAGAGGTAGGATTAATGGCAGGGAGATCAGTAAAAATTCTGGAAAAAATTCTGAGAACCTGAACTAAGGTAGTCAATTTTCCTCAAAACTCCACTCACACATGTATTGAATATGCAGTTGGTTTTAAGATTTGGGGAAATAAGTGGTAGGTTTATATTGTATCACAGACAATTTCAAATTGAATATTAGACCTATCTGTCCTTAAGAGTCTTTAGCTGAAAGCATTAACAGCACTCATTATTGTCTACAGCACTTTCTGCCTCTTACTGGGTGCCACAAACCTCGGCCAGAACTAAGCCTGTTGTCAAAAATCATTGCCAGAGGGATCTTTGACTCCGATGGAACAAACCCCTCTATTGAGGTAGTTCTTTATGCTGGAAATACCTATCAGAGCTTCTAGGCTCTGCTGGCCTTTATGGTGATGTAAATGTTAGGGACAAAAGAACTGCCGTGCAGTAAAAGGTGTCGCCCAGACTGCAGAGCGCATCAGTAAGACATTGAGTGTTGTGGGAGGGCAGAAAACAGAAAGGCACCAAGAATAAATCCAGACTGGTGCAAACACACACAGGAGTATGTCTTATTGTTGATAAGGCTGGATATACTGAAAAGTGAGTTTCACTCTGCTGTCACACTGCTGACCTGAACGGCAATTCAGATGTCATCCTGTTAGTTCTAGCATTCAGTGTGAGCCATAGGAGCTCTCGGTGGCAGAAATGTGCAGTTCAGGCGTCTGTGGTTCTCCTTATTACTGCTCTAAACTTCAAGAAAGCCATGAGTATTGGAACTGAAGAATATCGTTAAGGATAAATGAGGGAAGGGAGCTACCAACCCAAGGCATAAAGCAGTTTTCTACTAACATCCCAGAGGAGGGGTCAGTGGGCCAAATCCGTGGCCTGTGGGCCAAATCCAGCGCACTGCCTGTTTTTGTAAATAAAGTTTTACTGGAAAACAACACTCATATGTTTATGAATTGTCTATGGCTGATTGCATGCTACAATAGCAGAGTTGAATAGTTGTGACAGAGACTACTATATAACTCACAAAGTCGAAAATACGTATTATCTGGCCCTTTATAGGAAACGTTTGGCCACCTCTGCCTAGTGTGTAAAGAAACTCAGGAACTGCTGGAGAATGCTATTGGAAAGGCTGCTAAAAGAGACGGGGTTTTAATGGCAGTGGAGTCTGAGTTATTCCGGTCTGGGATGTATGATCTGGAATTTAACTCTTCTGCTCACCCCTGCAGGCACATCAGCTCTGTGGTAGCTCATAAAGAACTGCCCAATGGTATCTTTTGTAAAAGTCGCTGACCAGATTGACTGGGAAATTTTGAAGAAAAAAAAAAATCACTGTTAATACAAATATCCAGGTGGGAGGAGATGACCTCACAGTGGCCAACCCAGATGATTGCCAAGGCTGAGGATGAGGAGTAATGCGTCTCCTTCCTGCTCAGAGTGGACCCAACTGGCTCTGAGTCTCTTCCGCTGGCTGAATCCAATGAGAGGGGCGCCACAGGTTTCCATTATTGTGGGGAAACTGAAAATACTCCTACTGCTGACCTGGAAGCAGACCTTTTCACTGCACAGATCAAATATGTTGCACCGTGATCTGAATCTGCTGCTTGGCATTGAAGGGCTTCTGGATGGAGGAAGTTGAGCTTCATAGCCCTTTAAGCTCTAGGCAGGAGAGTAACTGTGCTACTTCAGGTCTATTCAGCTGGTTCGACCTCTATTGCTGTTCTAATCAGGTAGCCTAAAACAGCAGACCAGTATTTTAAAAGGACCTCTGATCATGTTCCCCCGTTCTCTCACCTCCCTGTGGTGTTCTCACTGCTATTAGAAATGCTACATCGGTAGCCAGACTTAGCCATCTGGAATCTTCTTGGAATATTTAACTTTGTGGTCATGGGACTAACTCAAAATTATATTTTTTCTCCCCTTTACCCCACTATGAGTGTATGAAGCCATGCACTTATAGTGTGGTCTCCTGAGGTTCACAGGCAAGCTCCCCCATAGCTTTTATGTGGGAAAAACGTCAGTAACCAAAAATAGTCCATTAGCTACTCTGCCACCAGGGATTTTTTTCACTGTCCATGTTGTCCTTTATGGTATTCCATGGTTTCACCCTCTTCTGGTGCCTTTTCCCCTTCTCCTAGATTATCCTTCCTTCCCAAGTTCCAGATTTTCCCTGTATTATGCAGGATATTCAGATCTCTTTGGGTGCTAGCCCACATTCCCCTCAACTTCCACTTTTGAGGTGCTCAGCAGAACCCAACATGTATTTACTTAATGAAGTCCACCCTTCTCTTTAGGACTTGAGGATGTAAACAGCAATATATTGCATATGTCAAGTACCAAGTACATCAGTGTTAAATCAATGCTTTTTTCCCTCTCTTCCCTCCTGCTTGTTTTATGGTTGTTATATTCTTTTTCTTCTTATGTCAAAAAGTAAATGCCTCATTACATCTGTTGACATTTGTGTTCTCTTATTTTGGATTTAAGCTCGTGAAAGGAAAGATGTTGAGTCCTTCTGGCCTTGTACAATATATCATGTATAAGCAGGACATGTAATGTGTATTCTTCAGATTTGGTGTATGAGAAATACCAGAGAAAACTGAGGGCCATTTCCTCCACTTTTATAAGACTTCCTCTGCTTCCAGATAGGTAGTGGCCTGCTGTAGCTTCGTATCTTCTTCGAGTATAAAGCAGAGTCTGGAAAACAATTAACATAGTGGTTAAGGTACAAGATTTGAATATATCACTTACTGTAGACCTTAATGAGGTTATATAATCTCCCTAAACCTAAGTTTCCTCATCCATAAAATCAGTAGTAGTGAACTTCACCGAGTTCTTATGAAGATCAAATGAGACAATGAAGGAAAATTACTTTGCGCTGGGACAGACACAGAACAAGTACTTGAAAAAAATGGAGGCTTTTATTCATATAATTAATATTATTGCCACACAATAATGATTTTGGCTTATATAGTTATGACAAAAATTGGAAATAAATGGAGCAAATGATAAATGCCAGGAGGCAAATTGAGGAAGGACTGGAATAAAGCCCCAAGTGCATCTAGGGTGGAATTCAACAACTCATTTCTGTTTCACTTTTTACTCTGGAAAATTTTGAATATGTACAAAGGTAAACAGAAATAGTGTAATGAACCTCATGTACTCAAAATCCAGCTTCAACAATGATCAACTCATAGCTAATCATTTTTCATTTTCATCACTACTCCCTTTTTTCTAACTCCTCTTCCATTGTATTATTTTTAAGTAAATCTCCTGTTGTATAATTTATTACAATAACACTTCAGTATATATTTCTGAAAGATAAGGACTTAAAAAATAACCATAAGTAGTAGGTAAATCCTGGTTGACTTGAAGCTGGTAGCCCTGGGTAACCATTCACCTGCCTAATGATGTGAACACACAGCTGAGGCCTAGGCTTGTGCAGGACTACCGTGTTTCCCCAAAAATAAAACCGGGTCTTATATTAATTTTTGCTCCAAAAGACACATTAGGGCTTATGTTCAGGGGATGTCATCCTGAAAAGTCATGCCAGGGCTTTTTTTCCAGTTAGGTCTTATTTTCGGGGAAACACGGTATGTGGTTGGGGGAACAGAAGGAAGATAAAGGTTACATTTTGATTTCATGAATACCCCAAATAATGACCATAAACATGAGTGGGGCACAGGCAAGGTGTGGTTATTTAGTGGCGGCATCATAGTATGATGGGGACAGGGATGGGCCTTGGGCCAGAAAGACTGAGGCCCTAAGTCCTAGTTCTACTACATGTGGCTTTAGCCAAATCACTTACTCCTAATACTCTTGTATGCAACAGTTTACAGTTCGTCAAATGTTTTTTTCACAACTCTCATCTCATCTGTTCCTCATCATCTTGGGGGAAGGAAACTGAGTCTCGGTGAGGTTCAAGAGCTTGCCACGGGTCACAGAGCCTCAGTTACCTCAAAGATGATAAGGAACAGATGAGCTAACGCTTATGAAAGAAGCTGGATTCCAGCCCAGTTCCATCTGATAGAAACCCTGCATCCTTTGCAGTATATCATGCTGCTCAGCTTATGTTGGCTTCAACCCCAGAGTTCTTCTTCTTAACCCTTCTCCCCTGGTGTCTGTTTTGATGAGGCAGAAATGAGAGAGACTCTAAGTTGGGCTGGACACTGGCAGAGGGATCTGACATTGCAAGTGATGAATGCATGTGAGCAGGGATGAATCCAAGTTTGTGGGGCCTTAAGTTTATTCAATTTGGTGGGTTGCTTTAAGATAATATGATGTTACAAATACAAACTTAGGTATGTAAGCTTGCATTGAGTTAGAAGGAGAAAAGAAAGCATCACAAATTACAAATTTTTTAAAGCTGACAAATTATTAAATTATTTTGAATGTTATAGACATCACAGAATATTTTAAAGTAGTATATTTTAATTAATTCCTAACATAATTCTATAATAATTTTCCCTACGTTTTTGGCTGCATACTCTTTGATCTCCTCTTGATGTGACCATAAGTCTGTAATATAATCTTCTAAAGAGAGAACAAAAGCTAGTTGAGTCTTTCCTCTAGAATAGTTGATCAAATCTGTTTTTTGTTTTTGATGGATTTTTAAAAGTTTATTTCAGTGGCGTGACTCATTATTGGTAATGAAGTATAAAAGTTTAGGATTGTTTTGAAATTTGGAAAATCTCTATCAAGGATTTTTCACATTTAAATCTTGAAATTTGGAACCGTTTGTATTTTCTTGTATAGTGACTAATCTCAAATTCACTTTGATTGTTGATGTTCATAAACCATATTACCTGGGACCATCCCAGGTCCTCAAAAGGGACCTGGGAAAGTAGGGAGTAGACCACCCCCCTCCACCCACAAACACCAAGCTTGAGTTTCATTAGTTTCAGGGTAAAGCTGATTCTACAGATTAGTTGTTTACCTATCTTCTCTTTTCCTTCCTCTGGAGTCAGATCTTCATTTCCTCACCAGTCCTTATACCTACCTGGGAAGTAAACTTCTCTCCAACCCCAGGAACTAATCATTCGTTCCCTTGGCTCTGTTCCTCCCCAAAATATGGTGTTGAGGGCTCCTCCCCTCCCCACGAGTGACTGAATTAAGCCCCAAGTCCTTTCCGACCCCTGGAGTCTCTATAAATATTAGTCTACGTTGTACATTTACAGCCTTTGAAACACTGGCCTTCCTCGCTACAGAAGACAGAGCCCTGAAGGTGAGGCTCTTTACAAACATACGTGGCCTTGTTGGAGCTGAGATCAGTTCATTTCCCTCACACTTCTTCTTTGTATAAATACAACACTTCAGATGTTCAATTAAAATAAGTACCCTTAATTTCAAGCCTTAGTCTGTCATGTGCTGTAATTATTCTCTGGGCTACCTGGGATATTTCTCACAATTACTTTTCCTTCCCCAGTGCAATTACTAGCAATTTTTGGTTTCTCTTTTATCAAACAGGACAAAGCAAAGCATTCTGGGGCTGCCTGAGGCAAGACTTATGTGGCTTTCTTAATAATGGTTACCTCCTGGCGAGAGCCATCTCTGAGAGAGAAGGAAGGGGAAAATCCAGGATTTGTCATCTTTAAGTGAAGAATTTGGCTCTATTTAACTGTTTTTTTCCTCCCTCGTAAGTATAGGCAGGCTCAAATAAGTATGAGTTTATATTTCATGAACTACTAGTGTGGGAGATAGGTTGGCTGTATATCTTACAGACTGTTTCTCTCAATCCTTAAAACGGCATCATTCAGGTCACTGATGCCTATCAAGCAGAGTCCAAGGGTCTCAGTCTGAGGTTCAGGCTCTCAGCAGGCCAGAGTATCATTGGAGGTGTGTTTCACACAGGTGCCTCCCAAGCTACAGAACAGGCCAGAGAAAATATCTGGGATGCAAATTGGCATTAATCAGTACTAGTACCTTATTAAAAATATTGAAGGTAATTTCTGATTGACAGTAGGGATTTTGCTTATTTTATTCATTAATCAGTTAGAGCTTGGCTGTGACTTTTAATCCTGAATTGTCTCTGAAACATAGTTCATTGGTTGCCCTAATTTGTTGGTGGATATCTTTTCTACCAATTTGATTTCTAATGTGAAACTCATTGGTCTTCACATAATACATGGATATTCTGTTCCATCATCATCTTCTCATGCCTGAATTGGGAAGCCTGAGCTTCAGCAAGCTCCAGATAACTTACATGATACTTATTCATTTATTTATTTTCCTGCCTCAGGCAAATCCAGAGAGCTTTGCTTTGTCCTGTTAAATTAGAGAGAAAACAAAAATGACCAGTAGTTTTACTGGAGAAGCAAGGAAAAGTAATTGTGAGAAACATCCTAGGAATAAATATTTATTCCTTGAACACCAACTCTCTGGTAGCATCCTGCTAAATGTTACAGAAACAGATGAATAAAACACAGACACTGACTTTAAGAAACTCATAGTCTAGCAAATTAAAAGGATTCTGCATAGCAAAAGGAACCATCAACAAATCGAAAGAGCAACCAACCAAATCGAAGAAGATACTTGAAGACAATACTTCTGATAAGGGCTTATTATCCAAAATATATTAAAAAAACTCATGCAAGTCAACAACAAAAGAACACAAACAATCCAATTAAAAAATGGCCAAAGGACCTAAACAGACACTTCTCCTAAGAAGACATACAAATGGCCAACAGATATATTAAAAGATGCTCAACTTTGCTAGCTATTAGGGAAATGCAAATCAAAACAGCAATGAGATACCACTGCACACCTGTTAGAATGGCTGTTATCAACAAGACAAGTAATAACAAGTGTTGGAGAGGTTGTGGAGGAAAAGGAGCCCTCGTACACTGTTGGTGGAAATGCAGATTGGTACAGCCACTATGGGAAATGGTATGCAGGTTCCTCAAAAATTTAGAATAGAATTACTATATAACCCAACAATCCCTCTTCTGGTTATCTGCCTGAAAAATTTGAAAACACTGATTTGTAAATATATATATACCCTCATGTTCATTACAGCATTATTCTTTCAGTAGCCAAGACATGGAAAAAACTGAAGTGTCCTTTGATAGATGATTAGATAAAGAAGATGTGCTACATACATATATACAATGGAATGCTACTCTGCCATAAGAAAAGATAAAATATTGCCATTTGTGACAACATGGATGGATCTCGAGATTATCATGCTAAGTGAAATAAGTCAGATAGAAAAAGTCGAGAACCATATGACTTCACTCATATGTGGGGTATAAAACTAAAAGCAACAAATTAACAAGGTAAAGAGGGTCAAATATATAGTGATGGAAGAAGATTTGACTTTGGGTGGTGAACACACAATGCAATATACAGATGATATAGAATTATACCCTTGAAACCTATATAATTTTATTAACCAATGTCACCCCAACAAATTTAATAAAATTTAAAAAACAAATGCATAGCCTAGCAGACAAGACAGACAAGTAAACATTTCATTATTAGTATAAACCAAAACAACCCCCAAACCTCAGTAGATTAATATAAAAGTTTACTTCTCATTTAGATTTAATTCCATGGGTTAGTAGGGGAACTGAACTCCAGTGTCAATGGGACCTAGATTTCTGCATCTAACTGGCAGGTAAGGGAAGAGCGACAGTAGCAGATTGGGTTTGGATGAAGTGAACATCTTCCATGCATTCTTCCTTTGCTAGACATGGTCCATAGTCCTACCCAACTGCAGGGAATGCTGAGAAATGTATTCTGTGTGTGCCTCGGAGGAAAAGGAACTGGAGTTTGGTGAACACATAGCATTACCTTTGTACAGTAATAATTTAGGGCATTTGTGCTGTAACATCAACACAAGCATTATGGGAAGAAGAGGACGTTTTTAAATTTAAAGTTTATTGGGACAATGGTTAGTAAAGTTACATAGGTTTCAGGTGTACAATTCTGTATAACATCATCTATATATCACACTGTGTGTTCACCACCCAGAGTCAATTGTCCTTCCATCACCATATATTTGATTCCATTTACCCTCATCTACCACTCCCTCCCCCCTTACCCTCTGGTAACCACTAAACTATTGTCTGTGTCTATGAGTTTTTGTTTCTTTGTCTTGTTCCTTTGTTGATTTCAGTTTTATATGTGGGATGTAAAACTGAAAAAAGAAGGGAGGTTTTTAACTTAGTCTGTGGTATGGGGATGAGGGTAGGAATCAGGAATGGCTTCCCAGAAGATGTGACACTTAAACTGACTTTTGAAGGATTTTTAAGAGTTAGCCAGGTTAAGAGTAGGGTTCCAAGTGGTGAGTTGGAAGACATGAGCAAACGCAAACAGGCATAAAATAGCAAGATGTATGCTTAGAGGACTTCTGACTCAAAATACTCACATCTAGATCTTACATTTTCATGAGAGACACAAGACTTTTGATCATCTCCAGTTCTGAGGTTAGGGGAAGTTCTGGATCATACTGATACATTCTAACTCAATTGTTCTGATCAAAAATGCATTGCCCAATTTTCAAAATCAAAGGAGTATGTTTTTGAAACTCGTTGAAAGTCAAACAGCCAGCATGACCTAGTTAAGAACTCTATTCAAACAAGAAAAAGAAAAAGAACTTGGAAATGAATTTCCCTGAAAATCATATCTATCTATTTATGAAGACACAGAAACCACATATTTTAAGGATGTGTGGAGAAGCACAATTTGGTACCTTTTTTCTCCTCCAATTAAATTGGCAGCAACATTTTCTGTTGTAATACTTTTTTATAAGATGTTTTGCTGTGAGCCCATTGAAGAACAGTTTATATAAAAGATAATTTGATTTAAATCTAATTCTCTCTTGTACCTCCATTTATATTGTTGCAATTGGGTAGCAAAGTCTAAGGCTCTGGCGTACCCTAGAGCTCTTGGGTTTTATAAATGTCTCTGTGTTGCTTAAGACTAAAATCTAGCTGCATCAGAATTTCCTCTTAAGAGGAAATAAAGTTCTTGGCTCAGATAGGGATTTCAAAACAGGAGTTACTGCACTGAAAGACACATTTTTTTGGACCACTTTTAAACATGAGAAAAATGAATAGTACATCTAAATATGGAATCCATATCGATAGAACGGGAGGTAGGGTGGGCGTCCAAAAGTGCTTAGGGGAAAGGCAGGAGGGAAGTAATTTAAAATAGGACCAATAGTGTTTGTCTTGAAACTTGGCAGGCAAATCTAGAATTTCATAGTTGGACGATAGCAGAGAAAGTCAAGGAATGAGAGTTTCCAGGCAAGTCCACAAATATAATAGTAAACCAATACAGGTAAAATTAAATTGTGCTAATACATATAAAGCGTTTACCATTTAATAAGTGTTCAGTAAACATTAGCTATTACTATTATTATTAGTGTTTGTTTTGCCTTATTGGACATTTAATTCAAAATAAACTCTTCTTGCTTAAGCTTTTCTTTTTTTTCTCTTGCAATTTTTTTCTTGATAACAAGTGTTGAAAGCATTTAAATTGATGCGATGCATCTCTCAAAGCTTGCCCTCCTGAGCCTGTCCCTTTGACCCCCTCCAGACCAGGTTTTGGGCTCCTCTTACTCCATCACACATACCTTAGGCTTTTCTCCTTGAGCATTAATTACAACTTTGAACTTGACTGGACGCAATTTGAGGACGGCAACAGATTCTTTTTCGTCCCTGTTTTCCCAGGGACACTACTGTGTGTTTGGCACAGCATAGACTCTCGAATATTTGAATGAATGGCCAACAACTTACAGTTTACTTAGCCCTTTCACACCTGTCATATCCTCAGGTAAGCTCAGTCATATAGATGTTTGTATCTTAGTGTAAGAACACTAAGGCTTAGAAAGGCTTAAGGTTTTTGCCCAAGGTGGGACGTGGTGAAGTCGATATGCCATCCAGCCTGTCTAGCTCTAGGCTTCCTATGCTTTTCACCATAACACACCACATTTCCTTGGAATTTATGATGGTGAGAAATAACAGTAGCCTGAATACCAAGAGACCTGGGTTCTAATATCGCTCTGCTCCTCTTTTAGGGTGCTGACAATATCAGATGTCTTGTCTTCTTCACCTCATGCCTGAGAACTCGTTGAGGGCAGGAACAGCTATCATATTCACCTCTTCATCCCCAGCACACAGCACAGGGTGGGGAGGGTGGGGCACACAGTAGGTTCTCTCTATACAGCTATGTGAATGATTGAATGAATGAGTGAATGGATACAGTTATTTTTGATAATAACAATAGCAACAATAACTGCATTCTATACAAATAAATACAAAGCACTTTAGCATCCATTATCTTCTTTTATCCTAACCCCACTCTGGATTTGACAAAGCTAGTTTGTTATCTGTGTTTTAGAGTGAGGCAAACTGAATCTCAGAGGTCTCAGTAATACACCAAAATCCATACCTTTGATTTAGAGCTTGGATACCAACCCAGATGTGTCTGACTCCACATACCAGGCCTTTTGGTCACGATCAATCTGTTCCAAAGCTGGAGAAGTTTTTATGTTTACAGAAGGCAGACTCAAAGAGGACCAAGGCTCTGATAAATAGAAAGAAAACCAATATTACTGATAGAACTTCCAGTCGTTTGGGCTATCAGAAATAGAGATTCCTTTGGATGTACTTTTTTTTTTTTATTGCTGTTTGTTTGTTTATTACAATTGACATGCAATATTAGTTTCGGGTGTAAAACACAGTGATTAGACATTTATGTACTTTACTAAGTGATCACCCCAATATGTCTACTATGGATGTACTTTTCTATCAGTACTTCTCAAACTTCACTTGTATCCAAGTCAGTGGAGATCTCATCAAATGCAGCTTCTGATTTGGTAAGTGTGCCACTGACCTGAGAGTCTCCATTTCTAACTGCTCTTCCTGTGATGCTGACACTGCCTTGAAAAAGCAAGGCTTTAGATAGCCAGACTTTCTTCCTCCCACACGGGCCCTCTCTGCTCCTAAGCCTGGGCCCTGTGGCCTGGGCTGACTCAGTCTTTATAGTCCCCACTCTACCCCTTGTCTCCAGCGATAGGATGTATCCCAACATGACTTTTCTGAATAACCACTTTCAGTTCACACAGGGAATTATCACCTACATTTATAGTCATATGGGCAGGGATTTGAACATAGAAGGCACAGAGTTAATCTGTTGATTTTCTTCATCGGCATAGACTGCACGACATGTCTCTGACCTCCAACTGAAATGTAAAAGCTCCCAAAGGGACGGCTTGAGATTTACCTGGTTAGACAGATGCCTTTGGGAAGCACTGGTGCGTCCCAGAGGGATCAGCAGGGATCCAGAGAGCATCCTTGTTCATTCTGAGAGCGGACGAAGCACCGGGGAAGTCATGAAAAGACAATGAGGCCGGGCATCTCTGCCATTACCTAGCTAAGCCAGCTTTAACAAGCACTCTAGGTTTTAGCATTTGTAGCTGTAAAATGGGAAGTATGTTACCTATCCCAGAGAATTGCTGTCAAAATTGCAAGTAATACCGTGTCTCTTCTATAACATCATGAACTTCTCAGAGGTAGAACTTGTGTTACATTGGACTTCTGCCAACCGGAGCTCTGAATACAATGCTTTCTGAATAATAGACCACCGGACCGGTTACAGATGGCCTAATAAAGAAACATTTATATGGGAAAATACTGGAACATGCAAAAACATTATAATACTCATATTTTTGTATATTGCTTTAGTATTGCAAAGAAGAACATCTACTTTTCCGATCAATTACAAAGCTATGCCTTCCCGTTATCCTTTGGACAGAGACACAATTCCTGAACAAAGCCTATAATGCTGTTAATGAACTAGCACTTGCTCGTCTCTAGACTTGGCTCAGACTGCTCTCCTCCATGATCTCTGCACACCTGTCAGTACAACTGCAATAGTGTTTCAGTCCCTTGAATGCAGCACAGGGAGAATGAAGGTTGTTCTCTTTGCCTGAAATGCACAACCCATTCTGTCCTTTATAATCCTTCATATTTTAGCTCAACCGTCAACTACCCCCAAAGAAATTGTCCCCACTGATTAAGCCTGAGTTTTGAGGGTTTTTTTCTTTTTCATATGAGCTGGTACATTCAAAGCACATATCACACTTGTAATTAATTTTTTTTCTTTTTAAAGTAATTTTTCAATCTTAAATTACAATTGACATTCAATATTATATTAGTTTCAGGTGTACAACATAATGGTTAGACATTCATATAACTTATGAAGTGATCACCCTGATAAATCTAGTACCTATCTGATATCATACATAGTTATTACAATATTATTGACTATATTCCCTATGTTATACTTTACATCCCCATGAGAGTTTTGTAACTACCAATTTGTACTTCTTAATCCCTTTACCTTTTTCACCTGTTCCATCAACATGTTCTCTGTATCTATGAGTTCAGTTCTGTTTTATTCATTTATTTCGTTTTTTAGATTCCACATATAAGTAAAATCATATGACATTTATCTTTCTCTCTCTGACTTAACATATCTCATTTTACTTAGCATACTACCCACTAGATCCATCTATATTGTTGCAGATGGCAAGATGTCACTCTTTTTCATGGCTAAGTAATACTCCATTGTATATATGTACCACATCTTCTTTATCCATTCATCTATTGATGGGCACTTAGGTTGCTTTCATTTCTTAGGTACTGTAAATAATGCTGCAATGAATATATAGATACATATGTCTTTTCAAATTAGTGTTTTGGGTTTCTTCAGATAAATACCCAGAAGTGGAATTGCTAGGTCCTTCTTTGTCTCCTGTTATAACCTTTGTTTTAAAGTCTGTTTTGTCTGATACAAATATTGCTATCCCGCTTTTTTGTTTGTTTGTTTGTTTCCATTTGCATGAAATATCTTTTTCCATCCCTTTATTTTCAGTCCATGTGTGTCTTTTGATCTGAAGATCTGAAGTGAGTCTCTTATAGACAGCATATGTAAAGGTCATGTTTTCTTATCCATTCAGCCAACCAATGTCTTTTTTTTTTTATTTTTTTATTTTATTTTTATTTTTTTTAATTTATTTTTAATTTATTGGGGTGACAATTGTTAGTAGAATTACATAGATTTCAGTTGTGCAATTCTGTATCACATCATCCATAAATCACACTGTGTGATCACCATACATTTGATCCCCCTCACCCTCATCCCCCACCCCCCAACCCCCTTACGCTCTGGTAACCACCAAATTACGTTCCCCAGATTAATTTTCAAACCCCGTGGCCATCCTGTGGTCACCAACTGCCCTCCAATCCCCTCACCCTCCCCCCACCCCCCACCCCTCCCGCCCATCTAGCAACCCTCAGTTTTTCCTCATTGTCTCCCAAACTGTTTCTGATTAGTTTATTCACTTATTCTTTTTTTTACAATCCGCAAATAAGTGAGATCATATGGTACTTATCTTTCTCTGTCTGACTTATTTCACTTAACATAATGTTCTCTAAATCCATCCATGTTGTTGCAAATGGTAAGATTTCTTTCTTCTTTATGGCTGCATAATACTCTATTGTATAAATGTACCACAGTTTCTTAATCCAGTCATCTACCGATGGGCATTTTGGTTGTTTCCATGTCTTAGCTATTGTGTATAGTGCTGCAATAAACATAGGAGTGCATAAAGATTTTTGAATTGAAGTTCTGGATTTCTCCGGATAGATACCTAGGAGTGGAATTACTGGATCATAAGGTAGTTCCATTTTCAGAATTTTGAGATACCTCCATACTGTTTTCCATAGCGGCTGCACCAGTCTGCAATCCCACCAACAGTGCACAAGCGTTCCCTTTTCTCCACATCCGCGCCAGCACTTGTTGTTTGTTGATTTATTGATGATAGCCATTCTGACTGGGGTGAGGTGGTATCTCATTGTGGTTTTTATTTGCATTTCTCTGATGGTTAGTGAGGTTGAGCATTTCTTCATATGTCTGTTTGCCATCTGTATGTCCTTTTTAGAAAAATGTCTCTTCAAGTCCTCTGCCCATTTTTTAATTGGATCGTTTGTTTTTTTGGAGTTGGGTTGAGTAAGTTTTCCATAGAGTTGTGATATTAATCCCTTATCAGATATATCATTGGCAAATATCTTTTCCCATTCAGTAGGATCCCTTCTTGTTTTATTGATGGTTTCCTTTGCTGTGAAAAAACTTTTTAGTTTGATATAATCCCACATGTTTATTTTTTCTCTTAGTTCCCTCGAGCGAGGGTGTATATCAGTAAAAATCTTACTCCGGGTAATGTCTGAGAAGTTTCTTCCTATATTTTCTTCTAGGTATTTTATGGTTTCAGACCTTACATTTAAGTCTTTAAGCCATTTTGAATTTATTTTTGTATATGGTGTAAGGAGGTGGTCCAACTTCATTTTTTTGCATGTGTCTGTCCAGGTTTCCCAGCACCATTTATTGAATAGACTGTCATTACTCCATCGTACATTCTTGCTTCCATTGTCGTAGATTAAATGGCCATATAGGCATGGATTTATTTCTGGACTCTCTATTCTGTTCCATTGATCTATGTGTCTGTTTTTATGCCAGTACCATGCTGTTTTGATTACTGTAGCCTTGTAGTATAATTTGAAGTCAGGTATTGTTATACCTCCCACTTTGTTCTTATTTCTCAAGATTGCTGAGGCTATCCGGGGTCTTTTATGGTCCCATATAAATTTTAGGATTATATGTTCTATTTCTGTGAAAAACGACGTTGGCAGTTTGATAGGAATTGCATTGAATATGTATATTGCCTTAGGCAGTATGGACATTTTAACTATATTAATTCTTCCTATCCATGAACATGATATGTGTTTCCATCTATTTATATCTTCCTTCATTCCTTTCATCAGTGTCTTATAATTTTCTGAGTATAGATCTTTTACTTCTTTGGTTAAATTTTTTCCCAGGTATTTTATAGTCTTTGGAGCGATTGTAAATAGGATTGTTTTTTAATTTCTCCTTCTGATGTTTTATTATTGGTATATACAAATGCAACTGATATCTGAATATTAATTTTGTATCCTGCCACTTTACTAAATTCATCTATCAGCTCTAATAGCTTCTTGGTGGAGTCTTTAGGGTTCTCTATATATAGTATCATATCATCTGCATACAATGATAACTTTACTTCCTCCTTACCAATCTGGATGCCTTTTATTTCTTTTTCTTGTCTGATTGCTGTGGCAAGAACTTCCAGAACTATGTTGAATAGAAGCGGAGATAATGGGCATCCTTGCCTTGTTCCTGATCTTAGGGGGAATGGTTTTAGCTTTTCCCCATTGAGTATGATGTTAGCTGTGGGTTTGTCATATATGGCCTTTATTATGTTGAGATAAGATCCCTCTATTCCCACTTTCTTAAGGGTTTTTATCATAAATGGCTGTTGGATTTTATCAAATGTTTTTTCTGTATCTATTGATATGATCATGTGATTTTTATTTTTCATTTTGTTAATGTGGTGTATCACATTAATAGATTTGCGGATGTTGAACCACCCCTGCATACCAGGGATGAATCCCACTTGATCGTGGTGAATGATCTTTTTAATGTATTGCTGAATTCTGTTTGCTAATATTTTCTTGAGGATTTTTGCATCTATGTTCATTAAAGATATCGGCCTGTAGTTTTCTTTTTTTGTGGTGTCTTTGTCTGATTTTGGGATCAGGGTGATAGTGGCTTCGTAAAAAGTGTTTGGGAGTCTTCCCTCCTTCTGGATTTTTTGGAAGAGCTTGAGGAGAATTGGTGATAATTCTTTTTTGAACGCTTTGTAAAATTCACCTGTAAAGCCATCTGGTCCAGGGCTTTTGTTTGTTGGGAGACTGTTGATTACTGATTCAATTTCCGTGGTGGTAATCAGTCTATTCAGGTTTTCTGTTTCTTCTTGAGTTAGCCTTGGAAGGTTGTACGCCTCTAGAAAATTGTCCATTTCTTCCAAATTGTCAAATTTGTTGGCATATAGTTGCTCATAGTAACTTCTTAAAACTCTTTGTATTTCTGCAGTGTCCGTTGTCACTTCTCCTCTTTCGTTTCTGATTTTATTAATTTGGGTCCTCTCTCTCTTTTTTTTAATGAGTCTGGCTAAAGGTTTGTCGATTTTGTTTATCTTCTCTAAGAACCAACTCTTGGATTCATTGATCTTTTGTATTGTTTTTCTGGTTTCTATTTCATTTATTTCTGCTCTGATCTTTATTATCTCCTTCCTTGTGTTCCCTTTGGGCTTATTTTGCTGTTCTTTTTCCAAATCCCTTAAATGTGAAGATAAACTGTTGATTAGTGATGTTTCTTGTTTCTTTAGGTAGGCCTGCAAAGCTATGAATTTCCCTCTTAGGACTGCTTTCGCGGCATCCCATAGATTTTGGGTCGTCGTGTTTTCATTTTCATTTATCTCGAGATATCTTTTGATTTCTTCCTTGATCTCCTGCTTGACCCATTCATTATTTAGTAATAAGTTATTCAGCCTCCATGAATTGGTGTGTCTTCCAGTTTTTTTCCTGTAGTTCATTTCTAATTTCATAGCATTGTGATCAGAGAAGACAACTGGTATGATTTCAATTTTCTTAAATTTATCAAGACTTGTTTTGTGGCCTAACATATGATCTATCTTGGAAAATGTTCCATGGGCGCTTGAGAAGAAGGTGTATTTTGCAGCATTGGGGTGAAATGTTCTGAAAATATTGATTAAATCCAAGTGGTCCAATGTATCATTTAAGGCTGTTGTTTTCAAATTGATTTTCTGTCTGGAAGACCTGTCCCTTGTGGTCAGAGGTGTGTTGAAGTCCCCGACTATAATAGTGTTACTGTTGATCTCTGCCTTTATGTCAGTCAGTACCTGTTTTATATATTTAGGTGCTCCTATGTTGGGTGCATAGATGTTTACTAGGGTTATGTCCTCTTGTCGGATCGATCCCTTTATTATTATATAGTGCCCATCTTTATCTTTTAGTATGTTCTTCATTTTAAAGTCTATTTTGTCAGAAATAAGTATTGCAACTCCAGCTTTTTTCTCGTTTCCATTTGCATGAAATATCTTACTCCAACCCTTCACTTTCAGCCTGTGTGTGTCTTTTGTTCTGAGGTGAGTCTCTTGTATACAGCATATACAAGGGTCTTGCTGTCTTATCCAGTCAGCCACCCTATGTCTTTTGATTGGAGCATTTAATCCATTTACATTTAAAGTGATTATTGATAGGTACATAGATATTGCCATTTTTAAATTTGTAGTTAGGTTGTTTTGATCTTTCTTCTATTTACAGAAGTCCTTTTAGTATTTCTTGCAATGCTGGCTTGGTGGTAATAAATTCCTTTAGCTTATTTTTTTCTGGAAAGCTCTTTATCTCTCCATCAACTTTAAATGATAGCCTTGCTGGATAAAGCAATCTAGGTTGTAGGCCTTTGTTTTCCATCACTTTAAGTATCTCCTGCCACTCCCTCCTGGCCTTCAATGTTTCTGTAGAAAAATCATTTGATAGTCTTATGGGAGTTCCCTTGTATGTAACCCTCCGTCTTTCTCTTGCTGCTTTTAGGATTCTCTCTTTGTCTTTAAGCTTTGCCATTTTAACTATAATGTGTCTTGGTGTGGACCTGTTTGGGTTAATCCTAGTTGGAACTCTCTGCACTTCCTGGACTTGTATGTTGGTTTCCTTCATCAGGTTGGGGAAGTTTTCAGACATTATTACTTCAAATATGTTCTCAATCCCTTGCTTGCTCTCTTCACCTTCTGGTATTCCTATGATGCGCATGTTGTTGCGCTTGATGTTATCCCAGAGGTCTCTTAGGCCATCTTCATTGTTTTTTATTCTTTTTTCTTTTTGTTGTTCCGTTTGGGTGATCTCTGCTACCTTGTCTTCTAAGTCGCTGATTCGATCCTCTGCTTCATCTAGCCTGCTGGTAATTCCTTCAAGTGAGTTCTTAATTTCGGTAATTGTGTTCTTTAGTTCCAACTGGTTTTTCGTTATGATTTCTACATCCTTCTTTATGTTTTCTCTAAGCTCGTTTGTTATGATTTCTACATCCTTCTTTATGTCTTCTCTAAGCTCCTTAAACATTCTTATCACCAGTGTTCTGAACTCTGTCTCTGAGAGGTTGGTTACGTCTGCTTCATTTGGTTCCGGTTGTGGAAGCTTCTTCTGTTCTTTTATTTGGGACGTGTATCTTTGTTTCCCCATTCTGGCTGACTGTGTTTATTTTGATATATTAGGTAGATCCCCTAGAGTTCTTAGTTCTTGCTAGGTTATCTTATGTAGTATGTGTCCTTTATATTTGACTCGCACCACGTCGTCCTCCTCTGCGTGTGCTCCAAAGGTGAGTCTTGTGTTGTGTACACTGTCCCGTCCAAGAAGATCTTTAATTGCTTCCCGCTAATGAGCAGGTGGGGTCAACTCCTGGGCTGACCTGCCGTGGGACTTGGCTCTGCCCCCCGCAGGGCACTCTGCTGCGTGAGGGTTGACCACCCCAATGTGATTTGGCCTCTATGGGCTCCAGAGCCTGCCGAGAACCCCCTCTAGGTGTGTGACCTGCAGGTCAAACCCGGCTGCACTCCGATTTGGTCTGGAGTTGGCCCCCGGATATGCCGAGTCCCGTGCCACCCAAGCTGGGCCCCGGCAGGGAAGTCCCAGAACAAGGCAAATCACCAAGCACAGCAGCAACGACAACAGCAAAGAGAAAAAAAAAAAAAAAACAGCCGATAACCCCCGCTCGACACAGGCAAAGATATCAAAGATACAAGACAAAGCAAAACAAAACCAAGCAAAGCAAAACAAAGCAAAACAAAAAGCAGCGACCGTCTCGGCCTGAGCCCACCAAGCAATGACCAGGTTGTCCTCTGCTGTACCAAAGAGCCCCCTGCTTATTGCGCAGGCAGAGCCGGTCACCTGGTGCTCAGAGAGACTTTGGGACTGCAGACTTAAAAGCGTGGGCCTGAGGGGTCTGGATGATAGTCTCCACAAAGTCAGTGCAGCTTCTGCCCTTATCCGCACGTATGCACACCGAGAGGAGCACCACCCGTCCTTTGTCCTGAGCTCCAGAGTCCTAGGGCACTCCTTCAGTGTGTGTGTATGGGTGCGGGCGGGAGATTTCTGATCTGCTGACCGTGCCTCACAAGCTGGGCCCCGGCAGGGCAGTTTCAGAACAAAGCAAATCACCAAGCACAACAGCAACAACAACAACAACAAAGAAAAATATCAAATACGTTCACATGCAAAACCACCTGATAACCCCACTCGACAGAGGCAAAGATATCAAAGATATAAAGACAAAGCAAAACAAGACAAAACAAAGCAATACAAAAAGCAGCGACAGTCTCGGCCTAAGCCCACCAAGCAATGTCCAGGTTGTTCTCTGTTGTACCAAGGAGCCCCCTGCTTATTGCGCAGGCAGAGCCGGTCACCTGGTGCCCAGAGAGACTTTGGGACTGCAGACTTAAAAGCGTGGGCCTGAGGGGTCTGGATGATAGTTTTTACAATGTCAGTGCAGTTTCTGCCCTTGCCTGCACAAATGCACACTGAGAGTGGCACCACCAGATATGTGACCAAAACTCTTGAGTCTTAAGGCACCTCTTCAGTGTGTGTGTGTGAGTGCGGGCAGGAGATTTCTGATCTGCTGAAAGCCCAGAGCTGCGCCTGCCTCACTGCTGATCTCCGGGTGTGTCTCGGCAGCTGCACCCACCCCACCCTAGGCAAACCAGGAAGGGTGGGGGCTGGAGATGAAGGGGTCTTCACTCTCCCAGCCCAGCCGTGCGTCGCCCTCTTCCCGCAGGCCAGAAAAGGTGGTGGCTGGGGGTGGAGGCGTCTCTTCTCTCCTAGCGCAGCCAAAATCACGCACACTACCCAGTCTGCCTGGGTCAGGGCTGCCCATCAGGCATCCCAAAGCCTGAGCCTCAGATACCAGTCCTCGGTTCAGGAGCGGGTTTAAGTCTCTGGAAGGGCGGAGTAAGATTGGAGGAGCGGGGCGGGGGAGGGGCCTAGGTATGGAGACTGCGCCCCCCGTCCGCCGCAGGGCGCGCCGCCTTCCCGGCTGGAGAAATCAGCCGTGGGACGCAGGGAAAGAGCCCACTCCCGGTCTCTGCGCTCTCCGCTCCGCCTTGGGCTCCCGTGCGCGCCCGGCACAGCGGGGCTCCACCGCGGTTTCCAGTCCCAGTCTCTGGAAGGGCGGGGTAGGATTGGAAGAGCAGGGGGGGGGGCCCAGGTATGGAGACTGCGCCCCCGTCCGCCGCAGGGCGCGCCGCCTTCCCGGCGGGAGAAATCAGCCGTGGGACGCAGGGAAAGAGCCTACCCCCGGTCTCTGCGCTCTCCGCTCCGCCTGGGATCCCGTGCGTGCCCGGCTCAGTGGTTTTCGGTTTTCGCCCCCGCCAGCTGAGGCTCCGTTGGGGACTGGGCTCTCCCGCCGCTGCCGGCCGGGCGCTCTCACGCCGCTCCTCTTTTTCCTTTCCTTGCTCCATCCAGTTAGCGTACCATCAAGAATTTCTTAGCTTCAAGTAATCCACGAATCTCCCCACTATATTGTGTGGTGAGCGAAAATTTCTTTGATGGTTATAGTTCCCGTTTGCAACAAGATCCGGAGGAGAACTCAGAAAGTGCGCCCTGCTGCTGCCATTCCTATGACGTCACCTCGTCTTCTCACTTTTAAGTGAATTCTGTAGCATGTGTTGCATGGTATGATTCTTTTTTCTTACCTTTTCCCTTCCAGGGAAGACCCACCCCCTCTCACCCAACCAATGTCTTTTGATTGGAACGTTTAATCCATTTACATTGAAAGTAATTGTTGATAGATACGTAGTTATTGTCATTTTATTATTAATATTTTTGATCTTTTTTTTCTTCTTAAAGAAGTTCCTTTAATGTTTCTTGTAATACTTATTTGGTGGTGATAAACTCCTTTAGCTTTTCCTTGTCTGGGAATCTCTTTTATCTGTCCTTCAATTCTAAATGATAGCTTCACTGGGTAGAGTAATAAAAATGCGGAACACTTCCTGAATTTGCATGTTATCCTTGCACAGGGGCCATACTAATCTTTGTATCATTCCAATTTCAGTATACCATGTTTCCTCGAAAATAAGACCTAGCCAGACAATCAGCTCTAATGCATCTTTTGGAGCAAAAATTAATATAAGACCTGGTATTATATTATATTATATTATATTATATTATATTATATTATATTACCCAGTCTTAGATTATAGTAAAATAAGACCAGGTTTTATATTAATTTTTGCTCCAAAAGACGCATTAGAGCTGGTTGTCTGCCTGGGTCTTATTTTCAGGGAAGCATGGTATGTGCTGCTGAAGCAAACACAATAATTAAATACTTTTTAAGACTATTCGCTCAGTATCCTCTGCAAGTAAAATACGAGTTCAGTGAGGGTAGGGTTTGTTGTCTTATTCATTACAGTCACCACCATTCTTGGCTCAATGCTTTCCACATAGAAATATTTATCAAATATTATCAGAATTGATAAAATATTGGATTCATATTCTTACATTATTTTAAGCCCTTTTGGCATATTAATCTAAATATTGGGTTAATTAATTTATATTATTACATTGTTATTAAT
This sequence comes from Rhinolophus ferrumequinum, assembly GCF_004115265.2. Classification (NCBI taxonomy): domain Eukaryota; kingdom Metazoa; phylum Chordata; class Mammalia; order Chiroptera; family Rhinolophidae; genus Rhinolophus; species Rhinolophus ferrumequinum. The sequence goes on along the minus strand of NC_046292.1, from coordinate 35,318,437 downwards.
CCTTTTGATATTTTTCTTAAGAGTCAAATATAGAGTATGTTACATTTGTATTAGCACTTTCCTTTTTAATTAAATTTATTGTTTTGACAATGATTAGTAAAATTATATAGGTTTCAACTGTAAAATTCTATAATATATCATCGGTGTATAACATTGTGTGCTCACCATCCAGAGGCAGTTCTTCTATCACCATATATTTGACCCCCTTTACCCTCTTCTACCTTCCCCCACCCCGCTCCCCCTTACTCTCTGGTAACCACTAAACTGTTGTCTATGTCTGTGAGTTTACATTTCTTTGTTTATCTTGTTCCATTGTTGCTTGCAGTTTATATCCCACATATAAGTGAAGTCATATGGGTCTCGACTTTTTCTGTCTGACGTATTTCTCTTAGCATAGTAATCTCAAGATCCATCCGTGTTGTCACAACTCGCAGTATTTCGTCTTTTCTTATGGCTGAGTAGCATTCCATTGTGTATATATACCCCATCTTCTTTATCCAATCATCCGTCAAAGGGCACTTTTCTATAAGTTCTCTTCCTTAAAAATATCATCAAGCCAACTTTTAAAATAGTTATTTGTAACTTGATTTTTTGAAAAAGATACTGAGGATGACTGAGGTTAAGTGATTTGATCAAGTCTGCACAGCCCATTTGTAGCAGAACCTACATTAATTAACAGGTGAGGGACAGCCAGAGAGGTTTCACTTGCCAGAAAGTGTGATCGTGTACCCTTGTGTGGTACTCTGATATTGGACCACTGACCTAGATTCCAATTTAAAATGTGTATCTTATCATTCAGATCCCCAAGCAGTAGTAGGAGGGGCATATGAGGAAATATCTAATTTATTTATGTGTATAACATATGTGTTACATAATAAAAACTTATTTTTCATTCTTAGGTACTCTTACAGTGTTGAATAAGGATAAGCCATGAAAAGTTGAGGCAAAGGTCTGGGATGGTTTAGTGCAGCTATCATCAGTTCCCCAGAAGAAGGTGTAAGTGGCACGGAGTTTCCCAAACTTGCCTGAGCATGAGAATCATCTTATATTATATCATATTATATTACATTATATTATAGAATACACAAGAATCACTTGTTAAACAAACAGATTCCCATACCCTTCCTCCGCTGGTCTGGGGTGAGGCCCAGAAATCTGCATGTTTAGCCAATACCCCAGATCAAAAGGCTGGGTAACAGTGAAATGTTACGAAAAAGGTTTAAATGGACAAAGACTAACATCCTGATCTGGGAAAAGGGCTGTGAACTCTTTGGTTGTGGCAAAATGCTGGGGGTACCAAAAACATATATACAAGTGGACACTATGGTCAACGTTGCTCAAGCAGCAGTTCGCCGTAATCAGAAGTGTCTGGACGCTGATGGTAACCACTTTGAGCACCTCTTGTAATTGCAGAACTCAAATGTGACTTGTATTCACCTTTTGTTATTGGTATATATTATTACAGTTTTAATACAGTTTTCTTTTCTTAAAATGTGTGTGCATTTTTGGCACCTTCTGTAGTTTAGACGCTAGAAGACGTACTGACAGCTCCTGGAGGTGTGTGCTGAGCCTGATTTAGGCTGATGAGAGTGTGGCTTGAGAATACCCAAGACTGATTTCCAGCATTGTATCTACAGTAGAGGTGCAGATTGGTTGCTGGGATTCAAGTGAGAGGTATAACTGGGTGGTTAAGGACTGAAATGCAAGGCTCCTGAAATCTCCAATGAAGGCACAGACCTACAGGCATTGTTAGGGGATTAGTGTTGTGTCTTGTTAGACACTCTAAGTGTGTATAACATCAGTAATGGGAGCCCAGCTCAGGTACATTCAGCAAATATTCTGTAATATGTACTTGGTTTCAAGTCCTAAACTGAATATTGGGGTTCGCAGAATCTAGAAGGAAACGTTAACAAATATATACATACCCCTAATACAGTGGGTAATGAGATCACAAAGTACTCAATTTTGTCATTTCTTATTCTATCTGAATCTTCTCTGAACTCGGGGGCTTCTCAAAGCACAACTTAAATACCACTTTCTTAGAGGGTGAATAAAAGATGATAAAGGAGAGGTGGGTCCAGAAAGCTGGGAAGAGGACATGCAAATTAGAAGTAACACAAGAGCAAAGGCACAGACTTGTCAGAAATCTCCCTTTCCTAAGGGAAGTACTAGTATTTCAAAGCATTTTGAGAATAGTGTGTAAGGGGTGGTGGACAGAGATGAGGCTAGAGAAGTAAGTAGAGTTCAGGTCACAAAAGGTCTTGAATGCCATGCTAAGGAGCCTGGACCTTTTTTTTTTTTTTCAGATGGTGCCAATGGATTATTTTAACCATAAAAGAAACGAGATCATATTGACCTGTTTTGTTTTAAATCCCGGCTGTAGCTTTGTGGATGGGCAACATAGTTAGCAAAAATATGTTCTCAAGAGAAGGCAGTGGGAGGTGTGTCCGGGGAGCTGGACACTGATGCCTGGGAAGGAGGCCATCAGAGATCAGAAGGAAAGACTTCCGTCAAACTAGAGGAGGAAGCAGAAAGGGCAGCATGTAACATGGACAAGACAGAAAGGTTTGCGGTGGCTTTAGCCCACATTTACTGCTATCCGGCAAGCAATGTGAAGGCTCTGTCTCTGTGGATATCCTTGAAGGAACCAGTAGCTCGGAAATGTTGGAGATGAATTAGCAGTGTTCTGACAGCTGCATAAGCCGTACACGGATGTTCAGGCAAGTGGTTTGAGAGTGAAGGGCTGGAGTCCAGCTTCTTGTGAAGGAAGCAGATGGGAGCAAGGCAAAGCCGTCATCATTGTGGGAAAGGAGAACTTTAGGTGAATTCCTGGAGTAAAAGCCAGCATTGGGATAAGAAAACCAATTATGGGCATTAGACAACGTTTACTAGGAAAGAGCTCCGATTTTACGATGCCATTCAGGAGCTGAGGGGTAGTTACAGCGCATGACCAATGTCGAAGGGAAAGACACAGGGGATGATGGAGACGTCTGGCCTGTTAGTTCACTTTTCTGAATTTCAGTGGCTCCATCTATAGATGGGGATGATCTTATCTATTTCACAGAGTTGTTGAAAGTATTAACTATGCTAATCAAGGTGAAAGCTCCTACCATTTTGAGGAGACACAGTAGGTTTCCTTTTTGAAGGAAATTGAAGCTTTCTGCTTCAATTCAGAATGTGTCAAACAGCAGGGGTTAGCCCAGTCCCGCACACGGAGGGATTTGGCTTGCATAAGGAAGGGGAAGAAGAAGGCAAATTTTTAGAAATGAAACTGTGATGCTACCCAAAGTGTGTGAGGCTGGACTCTTGCTAGACTAGACTAGGAAGAAACCAGTCCAAGGGAGGTCTTGGAATGGCCTTCCTGTGTTGCATTCAATTCCCTGAAAATAAAACCGGGTCTTAATATTAACTTTTGCTCCAAAAGACACATTAGGGCTTATGTTCAGGGGATGTCATCCTGAAAAATCATGCTAGGGCTTATTTTCTGGTTGGTCTTATTTTCAGGGAAACACAGTATGTGCACATGAATCTAGGTGGAACAATCTAAAGTAGAAAATTTACATTCTAGTGTGAACCATGTCATTCTCATCCAGAGGGCACATTTAGAAAATTAAAGTGAAATGCATAATTCTAAAGCTTCAATAAGAGCTCCTCTTTTGCATGACTTTTAACTACTGACTATACTGAATTGCTTTCCCTAGCAAGATGGCTTTTGTAGTTGATTACATATTAAATCAAAAACTCGGCTATATGAGGACTCATAAAAAGCAATTAATTTTAACCTAAGGTACATAATTGCAATGAATTGCCAAAGTACAAGGAAACGAATGGGACACAATGTAAGGTTGCAAAACTCCATGTGCTTTCTTGTTTCCATTGTTAGGAAGTTCCTAGAAGAGATCCTACATCGGTGTATTTTAGGCTGTGCCATTTTGTGTCTCTCCACTCTTTTCAAACCAGGCTAGTTAACCGTCTTCCCTTACCCTCCCTTCATTTCTTGCCATCTTTGCAAATGAACTTCATTGGTCCAAGGTCTCTTTCTCCCTTATATATGGACACACTTTTTACATCAGTTGAGTTTGTTTTATTTTTTGTTTTTCTTATTAAGAACACCTTCTCGCATGGCCGAGGGACTCCACAGCAGGTAGACTCTGTTCACAGAACTATTAAATAGTTTTTGAGCCTTCTACTCTTCCAAATCTCCCTCTCTTCTTATCGATCACTCTTTGTCTGACTCTTTGGTTTAATGAACTATTTGATTAACCCCTTTAGCATTAAGAACCACCCTGCTTGTTTTTGCTAAAGAATTTCAAGGACGTTCTTCTCCAGGGAAATGTCTCTGGATGTAGCTTTTATCACTTGTTTCTCCTTAAGCCTGAAGGGATAGATCAGAAACTTTGATATACTGTCAGTGGTACCACATGTCTACATGTTTGTCTTCCGTAGACCCAGAACACTCAGTGGGTGAAGGTATTATAAGTTAGATCACTGAGTAATGGAGCAGTGAGCTTTAAACCTCTGACCCTTCTTGTCTTTTCAGTTCATTATTGTGGCATCACAGTCACTTTCTTTTTTAAAAAAATATATATATTTTTTTTAGCTACAATTGACATTCAATATCATTTTATATTAGTTTCAGGTGAACAGCATAGTGGTTAGACGTTTATATAATTTATGTAGTGACTCCCGATTAGTCTAATACCTACCTGGCACTATATATAGTTGCTGCAACATTATTGACTATATTCTCTATGCTGTACTTTAAAACCCTGTGACTAGTTTGTAACTACCAATTTGTATTTCTTAATCCCTTCACCTTTTTCACCCAGCTCCCCAATTCCCTCCCACCTGGCAACCATCAGTTTGTTCTCTGTATCTATGAGTCACTTTCCGCTAGTTTGTTCATATTTTTCTTGTGTTTTTTTGACAATGTTGCAAATAGATGTGAGGCAGCTGCCTTCCATGGCCATATGATCATAATAATAACTAAGATACAGAGAGCTTACTCTATGCCAGGGCATACATTTATCTGTATTTGACTAATTTATGTACTATATAGGTATCTATTAATTAATCTAATTATTCAGTAACCTTATCAGATAAAAACTGTTATTAGCCTCATTTTTTATCATATGAAGAAATTGGAGCTCAGAGAAACTAAATTACTTGCCCGAGGTCTCACAGTTAATACCTAGCAGAACTAGGACCCAGTCCTACCCTGGAGCCAGTGCTCTTAAATATTGTTACATTTATTTAAGGCTGTTTTTGAAGCATGTTCACAGCAACCCCAAAATTATTCCCATTTTAAAATGAGGAAATGGAGGCTCTAAGATATGATGGATATGCTGCAAATCACATAGCTGGTAAAAAGTAAAACTGGGGTATGAACCAAGGTTATTCATTTTAAATTTAGAAATTTTTACCAAACAGTTGATATTCGAAATTCAAGCATCTGGGAATAACTTTGTGTCTGATTTAACTTACAGGTATGTATGCACAGACATGTACACGTGTGTGTATATGTGTGCATTCATACATATATATGGATATGTTTCTTTTCACATTAGCACACATATAAATAAGTATCATTTGGATAAATTTTTAACTTTTAATTTGGTTATTATGTAAGTGTAACAAAATGTGATGATTCTTTTGAAAAAACATTAGTACATCATTTGTTATGCCTTTAACAAAGACTATATCCGTATAATCAAAATTTATCTTACTGGAAAATTGGTATTTTTGACCTTGACATCTGGCGTTTAAATCTAAGGATAACCCATTTTAACCAGGTGGTATACGTCCTAAACGTAAAGTGCAGAGTAGTTTTTGGTGCAACTCCCTGGTTTTCATATGTTCTCTAAGTCCTTTATCTGATGTGGGGTGTTGGGGTATGGTAGGTAGAAACAGTTTTTGTCATCCCATGATCCGATTTTTAATCCTGATTCTACTTCTGACTTCCAGCAAATTCCTTTCACTTAACTTTTTTCTCTAAGAATCGGTATTTTAATCTGCTAAAAATAAGTAACTTTTCTGACCTTTAGAAGTTCTCCCACTAATTTTCTTTTCACATAGTTGTCAGAGTGATAGTTCTAAAACATTGCCCAGATCATGTCATTAACCTCCTTAAAATCCATTTCTCACTCCCCCTTGTTTTAAGGATAAAGTTCAAATTCTTTAGCTTGACTCTAACAGCTCTTTATAACCTCTATTCTAGTTTTATCCCTCTTGAGCTTTCCTCACTCTCCCTACACTTGAGTGGTACTTCAGCCAAAGTTCACCTAAATATTAATAGGTTCAAGCTTAGAACCCAGATTCTGTAACATTAAGTAAAATGCTTTTTCCATTCTAACATCATCTCTAACAAACCTCTAGAAGTAACTTATTTTTGAAGTGTATTCCGCTTACTATCTCCAGAGCATGCTTCTATCTCATCTTTTCTTTGATGAATAATAAAAACAATCAATTAATACTTATTTTTGTACCTCTCTGATAGCTGCTATGTAATTTGATATAAGTAAGATACAGTCCTTCTGTTAGGAGCCCACAGTATAGTAGAAGAGATGAAGACAAAAAAAAAAAAAAAGGATTCTAATTAAGATAGAGTCTGCCTCTCTCCTCTGACATAACGATGTAACATAGATCAGAGGAGAGGGACAGAGACAGTGCGGAGGTGGGAAAGGGCCCAGACCTGGGGATCAGGAGGCCTGGATTCTGATCCCAGCCGCGCTGTAAACTTTCTGTGACCTCACATAAATCATTCCCCTCTCCAGGCCTCCGCTGCCCCATCTAAAAGTGTATGGGTTTGGAGTAGCATTAGATGCCTATGTAATATTGTCACCGCTTTTATCCCTAACATGTGTGACTCCTCCAAAATAAAAGGAATGACTCCCACTCGTTGAATGCTTCCTGTATGCCAGCCACTGGTTTGAATACCTGCCATGTACCCATTCCTCACAACAACCCCGCGAAGTATGTGTTATAATAACACATCCTCATGCGATAGATTAGGAAGCTGAGTTACAGTTTAAGTAAGTGATTGATCTGTGATTTCAACCTAGGCTTTTGTGTTTGCAGAGCAGTTCTTTGTGGCTTCTCAAAGATTCTCACTCTCACAGCAAGACTTGAGTGGCACTCGAGGTTTCAGCTCTGTGGATTGGAGCATTAACTGTTCCCTATATTACTTGGTCATGTTTCTTTGATCTTACAAGTTTTCACAGTGTAGGCTCATCTTCAATGCATACTCATTGGCAAATGTAGTGACTCTTTCTTGGAATCAATGCTTATCATCTCTCACTCCAGATAATGCCACTTCAAAGAATGTGTAAGAAGGCTACGTGCATGTTTCTGATGATTTTTAAAATTTTACAACAATGAGCATTCCCCACGGCTAGTACTGGAGAAGCATGCTTAACAATACAGCCCAACGGATCTTATCAAAATAAATAAAGGGAATAGTGCAATTCAAATTTTTCTCATGTATTTCCCATTTATTCACCAACCCATCAAATTGATAATTGAAATAGACTCCTTTCTATTAATGTGAGTTTAATAATGTACTACACTCTGTGGGTTTGTATGTATGAATATGTGTCTGCTTGTTCATATGAGGGCCACCAGTCCTCAACAACACTGTGAACTAGGGTGGGCATTAATTATTATTCTTATTACAGATGAGGAATTTGAACCTCAAAGAGATAAAGTGGCCCCTTTTAGTCCTCACACCTACAAGGGGAATAACCAGGACTTGAAATCAGGTTTCCCTGATTCCAAAGTCAGCAGTCCTTTTATTACGCTATAGTGCCCCCCCTGCATTTTTCATATATGATTTTATTCGAGTCTGGGATGGATCAGGCTAACTAGAGTCCTTGTGGTTGCAGTCAGGCCCAGAGATCAGCAGGGTTACCTACTCTCCACTGCATCTGGCAAGATCCAGTGAAAGACTAACCAGATTCCCTTGCAGGCAGGAAAGACATACGCAGGCTTAGGTCAGGACCATGGAGAGCTCTCAGTGAGCTTTTTTTATTCTTTGCATCCTGGGCTTCATTCATCCTCAGGTCTAGAAAAAAGCCTTGTCTGCTTAGATCCAGTTTCCAGGAGGGACCCTCCTAGTTCATATTTGTATACAATCATTTAAACTGCCTTTTGTTGCAGTTTTGCTGTTGTTTGTGTGATGATTTGTTTACTGTCTTCTCCCATACACAGATACACACTGTAGACCATACATGCTTTGAGGTCAAGGACCCATCTGTTTTTACTCATTATGGTATCCGCCATTGCTAAGAACAATGCCTGCAGTTTTGTAAACACTCAACAAACGTTTGTCAAATAAATGCTGAGTGCATACAAATATCAAGTGTTAAACACCTACTCAGTGCTGGGCTCTGTTCTGGGTGCTGCTACCTTTTTGCCTGTTGAACCTCACGGAATCACAATCACTCCCTGAGAGAGTAAGGCAGGACACTATCAGCTTGTATGACCTCATGGCCCAAATTCTTGAGAGACCTGCATATATTGTTGCTTCTACTTTCTCACTTCCCATTCAGTCTTCAACCTATTGCATTCTAGTGTCTGCCTCCACCACTCTATTGGAATTGCTTCCTTGATAAACCTTGAGATATCTTTTATAACCTCATCTCACATGCTATCCAGCATTTGACATTGTCAATCACTCCTCTTCCCCCTGTTCTCTCTTATCTTTCCTGGCAACATTCTATCTTGGTTTTCCTCTCACATCTCCATCTACTTCCTGTTCTCCTTCTTGAATTTCCTTTCTTTTGAGGACCCTTAAGTTTTGGATTTCCTAGGGTTCCATCCTTCTCTCTTCACATAATTCCCTTCTTTTCTAATTCACAATATTCAGTTCCCATGATTTCAGCTGCTATCTACAAACTAACCTTTATTGAATCTATCATTTCATACCTACATATTCTTATAAGGTTTCAGCTCACATTTCCAAACGTCTCTTGGCCAGTGGAATGGACAATTCCTTGCAGAGAATGTTGTGGGAATAAAAGCATAATGGTGAAAAAGCTTCTAGCATGTTTGGGTATGAGTATAAATAGATAAAGACATTCATTTGATCTCATTAATGCAGATTATTTTTGCAAAAAGAAAAAAAAAACTAGTATAAAATAGGTACCTGATAACCATTTCTGAATATATAAAACAGTGAATGAATGAACTAGAGGAATTGATAGGTCTAGAACACTCTCTACTAGGTATTTTACAAATGTAATTTAATATTGTAATAATGAATAATATATTGCATGTTTTATATATTTTTAATTTATTTACGCCCCCTTGTCCCATTACCACTACCATCATTCAAGCCTCCATTTTTCCTGATTTAGATCACTTTCTCCCCTCTAATCTGTCTTCTATATAATTGCCAAAATCATCTTTTTAAAAAGAAAATTTGGTCATGTCAGTGCTCTGCTCAAACTCCCTAATTACCCTAATTTTCTATAAGATAAAGAAATAACTCTTTAGGTTACATTCTAGAGCTGTCCCTTTCTGTGCTCTGGTCACCTGGAACTACTTTCTGTCGTTTCACTATATTTTGTCCATTCTTTTTAAAACTTTAGCTACTGAAGAAGGCCTTGCTATTCTCTTACCCCAGCCTTTTACACATGCTGTGTTGTCTCTTTTACATGCTTTAACTTTGCTCCTTTGGCAGTTTAGCTCATTGTAAAGCACTCAGTACAATGTCTGGCATGTAGTAAACATTCCACAAATGTAGGGAATGCTATTGTCACCATTGCTTTTGTTGTCATGTCATCGCCGTGGCCACCACCACCACCACCATCATCATCATCAGCCGTGAGGGGTCCTAACCTGTCAGCGGTGTCAGGGAGTTTACACATTACTTAGTTCAGTTTACATTTTATATATTCTTTATTGGGGTGACAATGGTTAGTAAAGTTACATAGGTTTCAGGTGTCCAGTTCTGTAACACATCATCTATATATCACAGTGTGTGTTCTTAAATAGATCCAGGAAATGGAGGAAGTTTGTTCAGGCATATAAAGTTTGTGAGAAAGATGCCAAATCAAGAGAGCTAGAAACTAGCTAAACTGACTTTACCCACTGCCCCGAGAGGCCTCTTAGGGTTTTGAAATTATTTTACCTTTTAACCAATTAACGGCAGCAATTGATATAGAGGAAAGAGCGTGGTCATTCTTAACTGGGCTCAACTCCAGGCTCTTCTATTTACTTGATAATATTACTTAATTCACAGAGCTGTTACAATGGACAATGTGTATGGAATGCCTAACACAAACCTTGGCACAAAGAAAATGCTCCCTCCTTGCTTCCTATTTGGTCTCTGTCCTCTCATACATGTAGGCAAGAGGTATTCTGGGGCCTTATAATTATGCTGGTCAAAACAGTGGTTGGCTTTTAAGACTTGCAGGAGGGAAATATCATGGGAAGAAAATTAAGAGCATATTGTCTTCAGCGTGAGCAGAAACTTAAAATAGATTGCTGCGCACGGGTTTCTAGTTGTGCTGGGGAATGCAGCCAGCTGAGTACAGCATGGCGCTATCATGGGACTCTGCCAGCTTTGCCCTCCCTGCGCGTGGGACAGGTGCGTCTGTGCCCATGGCCCATATTGCGCGTCCAGAAGAGATTCAGGCAGGTTTGGATTCAGTAAGAGTTACAGAGGGGCCTGCAGAAAGAACCAGGAACCCTGAACCTGCTTCCTGCATTTTAGTGCTCAGCAATCCAGACTGCTGTCTGCAGAAAGTTTTAAAGAACTGTTCACCTAGTGTAAGGAAGAAAGTGCCCTCATACCTGGTCTACTTTTTTTCTTCCTGACTCTATCTCCGTCTCTCAGCCCTGACCTTTCCCTTTTGAGCTTGGCTATACAAGACTGGGAGGATCTTCAGTTGCGGAATTTGGAATATTTCTGTCTTCCTGTGTGGAAAGCTGAAACTGTATCAAAGAAAACTGGAACTGTCATTCATCAAGAGGAAAGGAAATAGCATTTATTGATTTTCTAGATTTTCTTCATTAGTTTCTATTAATCCTCTGAAGTAGATATTGTTTTTTTTAACAAGTGAAGAAGCCGAGATATTAATAAACCAATGATTATAATAACTTAAGGAAGGTCGCAAAGCTCGTGAGCCCAGATTTTAAATGAAGGCCTACCTGATTTCCACTTTGCCATGTAATCCCCAAGTAGCTGTGTCATCTGCCTTCACTTCTAGGCTGAGCTTTCTTCTTCAGGGCCTCTGGATTGTGTTTGTACCCATATTCTCAAAGGAAATCCAGATTATATACTCCCAATCCTCGCTACTGATTTCTTCCTCCTTTCCGCTCCCCAAGGGTGGCTTTCCTCTCCAACTCTTACTTTTGGATGAATTGTGTGACCTTGATCACTTAAAGTATCACTTTCTGATTGTCTTCCCCCAAATACTCATTAGATGTGAATTGCACAGTTTTCTAAAAATAGCCACTAGATCGTATTGTTTCATGGTATGCAACAGTGCTAAGAAGTCACACGTGTGTGTGCTGCAACAAAAGTTTGGTACTGATCACATTAGTTTGACAGTTTGGAGGAGTAAAGGAAAGAGGGAGAGAGAGGGAGGGATGCAGGATTAGAGGGAGGGAAGAAGAAGGAGAAGTAAGGGTGCAGAAGAGAGAAGAGAGAGAAAGGAATGGATTTAGAATAAGAAGGTTTGGTTTCGGCCCCTGGCATGTGTAACTGTTCCTGAGATTAGGAATGAGTTTAGCTTCTCTGAGCCTTAGTTCCTTTTCCAGACTATAAGGAGAGTCATCTCTGCCTTTTCTTCCTCAAAAGGTTAGTGTGAGATCAATGAAGACTTAGATGTAAAAGTATTTTACAGATTTTAAAATGCTTTACAATCACAGATTTTGCTAATAATATTCAACATTTAAAAAAATAACAAGTGTTTTCACATGCATTTTTTTTTCTCTCTTGCCTGTTTGTCAATATTTTGGACCATGAATTATTATTCCATTACCCAAATTTTCTTTACTTGTGTGAGAGTCCTGGATTCACTGGAGTCTAGGGCAGGAGTTGGAGGAAGCAGTCTTTTACCTGAGGTTGCTGTAACCCTGAAATCAAAGAAAGGAGCAGAACCACAAAACCTGGAGAACAGAGTAGATAGAGAGCCAGAGTCTGATAAGCCAAAAATAAGCAGAGTGTCTAAACAGGGTGCCTGCACTGGAAATGTGACCACAAAAATCTGGAAGTCTATAATATGAGTGCAGGATGAGCCAAGTGTAGGATGGGCAATTTCTTGGTATAGGCTTGGCTATTTGCAACTGACTATGTCTTGGCCACATTTAAATAAGAACCTGGGTTATTATGGACACATATTATATGGATGTTTTCATTTTGATGTGTTCCATCTGACTATCAAACTGCTCTTCCAGATGGCTCTCATAAATCACTTTCCAGGCAGTGGGGGCCTGTGGGGTTCTTGGAGCTGAATTCACACAGTGACCAAAGCTATTTGTGCATTCATGTTTTTTTCAAAGTTGTCATCCTTTCTAGTTTCATTGAAAAACATGACATTTTTTTTAAAGATATAGAATAATTGACCTCACTTGTTTCTTTTGTGAGGGACTTCTACTTTGCTTTGGAGCTATGTCATCTCAGAAGTAATGTTCTCTTTCTCACCATCTGTGAACATGTATATGTGTATTAGTCAGGGTTCTCAAGAGAAACAGAACCAATAGGATGTTTAAATATATAAGAAAGATTTTATTATCAGTAATCAGTTCCCATGACTGTGGAGGGGCTGGCAAGTCCAAAATCTGCAGTGTGGGCTGACAAGCTGGAGACCCTGAAAAGCTAATGTTGCAGTGCCAGTCCAAAGGACTGTAGGCTAGAGATCCAGGAAAGCCAGTGATACAGACGAAATCTGAAGGCTGGTTGCTGGAGAATTCTCTCTTGCTTGGGGAGGCTGGTTTTTTTGTTCTGTTCAGGTCTTTGACTGATTGGATGAGGCTCACTCGTATTATGGAAGGCAATCTACTTACTCAAAGTTCACTGAGTAACATTTAAAATGTTAATATCATCCAAATAACCCTGCAAGTTAACCCATAAAATTAACTATCACAGTGTGTAAAAAGAAAAGATCATGTAATAAGGTCCTTATATACCTGTTTTATACTTGCATTGCATTGATTTTATTTCTCTGTATTTTTAAGTTTTATTTTTATTTGTTTTATTTTATATATAGCTAGAGATTTTAAGTTTTATTTGTTTTAAAGAAACTTTTAGACGTTGACCAAATATTATCAAATATAATATAAAATATAAAAGTTTGCAATACTAAACCATGGCACAACAGAATGAATTCATTATTTTTTCCAGATTTATTATGATATAATTGACATGTAACATCATGTAAGTTAAAGGTGTACAGTGTATTGACTTAATACCCTTACGTGTTGCAAAATGCTTACCACCATAGCATTAGCTCCTCCATCGTGTCACATAATTGCCATTTCTCTTTTGTGGTGAGAACATTTAAGATTTACTCTCTTAACCACTTTCAAGTATTTAATAAATTATTGTTAATTATACTAATTTATTATTTTAATCAGTCAGTTAATTAAACAAAACAAGACTGTGGTAGTCTTTGGAAATTCAAATATAATTCAAGATATACCGAATCACGACCAATGTGGTTCTTACAGTCTAGTGGTGTTTACACAAAAGGTGATTACATGCCTTATGACAAGTGCTATGACACAAAGAGTAGGGATGTATAATATTTATCTGCTTGAGCTACTATAACAAAATACCATACACTGGATGGCTTACACAACAGGAATTTATTTTCTTACAACTCTGGAGGCTAGAAGTTCATGAACAAGGTGCCCAAGAATTTGGTTTTTGGTAAGAGCAGTCTTCCTGGCTTGTAGACAGCCACCTTCTCACTATGTTCTTACATGGCCTTTCCTGAGTGCACACATGTGGAGAAAGAGAATGAGTGAGCTCTCTTGGTTTTCTTTTTATAAGGAGACTCATCTTGTTGGATCAGGCTCTCACTCTGATGACCTCATTTAACTTTGATTACTTCCATAGAGGCCCAATCTCCAAATATAGCCACACTGGGGGGTTAGAACTTTAACATAGAATTTTATTTGTTTGGGGGGGGAGGGTGAACAACAAACGTTCAGTCCATAACAAGGGGGCTGTGACTCACATATCAAAGACCCAAGTCAGACATGGGGGTGTTAAGGCAAGAAATTATTTTTTAGTTTAGCCTTGAAGAATAAAATGAAGTTAGCCAAATAAATGGGAGGGGACAAGGGAGTGACTGGATGGGGGTGGGGAGAGAAAGAAAGAAAGCGTGACACTTTGTAAAGAATGAAGTTAGTTCATGGTAGTTGTTACTTAGAATAGGGTAGGAGGTAGGAAGTAAGAAATGGGAAGTAGTGGGAGTGGAAAGGTAAACAGGGGCCAGATCAAGCAGGGCCGTAAGCCTACGTTAGAGGCTGGGTTGTATTTTAATGGCAATGAGAAGGCATTGAAGAGTTTTACTTAAGAGAGTGTCATGATCAAGTTTGTTATTTTAGAAATAGACCTCTGTCTGTAGTGTGGAAACTGGATTAGATAGGGAGAAATCAGCGACTGGGAGAACTTTTAGGAGGCTCTTAAAAGTCACCATGGCTATAAAAAAAATGGGGACCTAAAGCAGTGCGGATGGAGCGAAACGGCCAGATTAAAAATGTATTTCTAGATAGAATTAATATTTCATAATTAGACATGGGTATAAGAGAAAGGAAGGAGTCAAAGATTCTTCAAGATTTCTGGCTTGAATGACTGGATGGCGAGTAATACTGTTTGCTGAGAAAGGAGACAAAAGAGGGTTTTATTTTGGGAAGCATTTTGTTCATATTGTATTAAAAGTATCCAAAGCAACCATGGGGTGATGTCCTTAATGCAATTGAAAATACTGCCCGAAACTCACAGAAGTATCTGCTTTGGAGATTTATATTTATGCCTTTCCAATGTATTCATGGTAATTGAAGCCTAGATGTTTATGCCATCACCCAGTAAGAGAAGAGAATCAAGAACGAAATTATAAGAAACTAGCATTTCAAGAGCATGCAGAATAAAAGGAATCCACAACAGAGGAGAAAAAAAAAAAAGAGCAGCTATAGGAAGAGGAAGAAATCTAGGAAGTCAAGGGAAGAAGAAATCAACAAAAGTGCCATCAAGTAAGACAAGCACTTAGGAAAATCCCATGAGTTTGCCAAAGGTCTTCAGTGATCTTAAGAAAAGCAGTTTAATGGCCAACAGATACAAGGTATTTGAAAAGATGCTCAACTTCACTAGCTATTAGGGAAATGCAAATGAAAACCACAATGAGATACCACCTCACTCCTTTTAGAATGGCTATCAGCAACAAGACAGCTAATAACAAGGGTAGGAGAGGTTGTGGAGAAAATGGAAGCCTCATACACTGTTGGTGGGAATGTAAATTGGTACAGCCACTATGGAAAGCAGTATGGAAGTTCCTCAAAAAATTAAGAATACAATTACCATACGACCCAGCAATCTCTTTCCTGGGTATCTACCCAAAAAATCTGAAAACATTTATCTGTAAAGCTCTATGTACCCCTATGTTCATTTAGTATTATTCATGGTGGCCAAGACATGGAAACAACTGAAGTGTCATTCGATAGATGATTGGATAAAGATGTGCTACATATACACAATGGAATACTATTCCATTACTATCCTTAAGAAAAGATGAAATACTGCCATTTGTGACAAGATGGATGGATATTGAGATTATCATGCTAGGTGAAATAAGTCAGACAGAAAAAGTCGAGAATCATATGATTTCACTCATATGTGGGATATAAAACAGAAAGCAACAAACGAACAAGACCAATAACCAACAAAAACCTCATAGATACGGACAACAGTTTAGTGGTTATCAGGGGGTAAAGGGGTAATGGGGGAGGTAGAAGAAGGAAAAGGGTCAAATATATGGGGACAGAGGAATTTGATTTTGGGTGGTGAATACACAATGTAATATATAGATGATGTATTATAGAATTGTACACTTGAAACCTATATAATTTTAACCAATGTCACAACAATAAATTTAATAAAAACATAAATAAAAGAGAAAAGTAATTTAAGAAGAATAGTTGTTTGGGATCAAGTCATAACATAATGGATTGAGGAATAAGTGGTAGGTAAGGAAGTGAAGATAGAGAACACACTCTTTAAAAAATTACCTTATACTTTAGTTAGAACTAATCTGTAAGTTATTGATTCCTCTTTTTGTAATCCTAGCCTTCATATCTAATCCATCGGTAAATCTGTCCTCAAAACATATCCCATTTCATGTATTTCTTTTTTCTTTACTACTTCAACACTAATCGAAACCACTGTCATTGTTTACCTGGACTATGACAATATCTGTCATCTCATCCCTCTGCTTCCAGAGTAATCTTTTAAAAATGTAAACCAGATCCTGTTGCTCCCCTGCTTAACACATTTAATAGCTGTAATTGTACTTTTAATAAATTCCAAACATCATACAGCTCACACAGCTATATACCATCAAACCTCTGCTTGTTCCACTCTGTTCATGCCCACTGGACTCTAGCCATCTTGATACATTTATTCCTCAAATAATTTGTGGTTGCTACTGCAGCTTTTTGCACTAGCTTTTCTCAGTGCCTAGGATACTTTTCCTTGGATCTGTACTTATCTAGTTCCTTTATTCAAATTTCACCCTACAAGTCACCTCTTTAGCGGTGAGTTTTCAGATCAATCTAACCACCCAACACTTTTTACTCTTATTTTACTTCTCTGCACAGTATCTGTAACTCTGATATTTTCTTTGCTTTTTTTGTTTGTTTATTTTTGTTTGTATTCCCTTCAATAAAAAGCAAGCTATATAAGAAGTCTCCTTATCCAATTCACTATTATTCCTGAACCTAGCACAATTTTGACATATAGTAGGCTTCCAAATAAATTTATTAGATGGTTGTGTGGATAGATGGATGGAGTTTTTATGGAGATTGGGAGAACTGATTGTTGGCTAGAGAAAGACAGGGAGTCAAGAAAGGCCAGTATTTTAAATTGGAGAGACGTGAGTATGATTTGAATGCTGATGGGAAGGAACGAGTATAAAGGGAGAGGCTGAAGTAAAAGACATAGGAGGGTAATGTGATTGGCATTGTTTATTTATGACAATGTGTCTTCTTGACCAACTTGTTTTTGGCCTAAATGTTCTTGACCCAATTCTGTGTTACCAATTTTACCTGTGTGTTGTTGAAAACTGAGTATTATTGTGAGTTATTGTGTAATTAGAGAAGGCTCTGGCCGGGTAAAGACAGGTCTTGCAAGAAACCAGCATTCTGACTTCTGTGGGTATCTGGCCTCTAATGGTCTGAGAGGGAAATGATTAGAAAGAACACCTGCCTCTCCCCCACTACATAAAATGCATCTACACCTATTTCCATTGTTTTTATCCTCTGGCCTCACTCTGGTATCTTGTGGAAATGGGAGACAACTGACCCCTAGAAACACCCATTTCTTGGTGGGGTGCAGCCTTTGACAACAGCCATTGCATAACGAGCTCCTCCTCAAGAGGCCTGGCACGCCTGCACTTACTCATTCTCTCATCCATCCAACTACTGTGTTTTCCTGAAAATAAGACCTACCTGGAAAATAAGCCCTAACATGATTTTTCAGGATGACATCCCCTGAACATAAGCCCTAATGCGTCTTTAGGAGCAAAAATTAATGTAAGACCGGGTCTTATTTTCGGGGAAACACGGTATTTATTGAAGCCTTGCTTGGTGTCAGGAGCAGCATGGAAAGAGGAAATGGCTGGGACCTCTTTCTATGAGAAGTAAATTCAAATATTTAGTTTGCCAACAGTGAAGCGATGGAGAGGGAACAGGAAGTGATTTACCTAAAAGAATTTGAAATTTTGCAGTATAGTTTTATATTATTTTCCACACAGTATATTATATTTTCAGCATTTTTACACTTAAATATTCTCAGAGTACATAATGCTCAAGCATATGAATGTATCACTATTTATTTAACATGTGGTGTGTAGCTTTTCTAAAATTTTTTGCTAATAAAAATAATGCTGCTCAATTTCTACCCTAATTCTCAGTGTTTAGAAGAATTATTATTATTGTTTTGCATGGCTATCTATGGTGCATGCAGATTATTTGACAACACACACCACATTCATTTCTATTACTTATAAATACAGTATCTATTATGTGGAACACTATAATTTCCTGTCTGCATGGCTCCCGGTTTCTAGTATCTATTCTTTGCCTTAGCAAGTGTGGGGTATACACATCCCAAGGTGCTTTGCACTAACAATAGTCTTCTCACATCTTATTTCCGTATTGTTTTCTGAGAGTTAAGTCTCTGAAAGATAGAGGAAGATAGGTGAGGATCATGATGGGAGGACAGTGTTCCCTCAAAAAATTGCTCTAGTGCAGCAGAGAGGCAGCTGTCTAGTTTCTGGGTAAACGGGTAATTTGGTTAATGTAAACTCTGGGTCTCCAAGTCTGGGGTGAGTTGGGGGGAGAATAGACGGTGTCTTCCAACCTTCTTCTAGTTAAGAGTGTGGGTGGAAGGAGTCCCTGTTTCATGAGATTATGCTTTGGTGGTGGGGCACTGATATATACCTGCAGATCGATAGGTAGACATATATCTATATATAATGATATTTTAGTATAATTTTGACATTACTTCCAAGATATGTTTTGCAACCTTTCTTTTCTCTGTTCACTTTTTCCTTTATTCTCTTTTTTTTACTTCCCTTCTCCTTGTGCTTCTCTCAATCCCAGTCAGGCATTGTTTTTCACTCATTCAATAGTTACTGAATACCTAACATGTTACAGGCATTAAACCAATTCCTGGGAATATGATTATTTAAAAAGGAAAAAAAAACAACAACACCAGACCAGTTCTCCTCTCTTCAAGGTGATATCTGCACCCGAATGATTGCATTGTAGTATATACGTGTCATGATCAGTGTGGCCCAGCGTACCTTGCAGCACTTTTAAGCCACACACTTAACCTGTGCCTGGGCACATAATAAGTGCTCAAATGAATATTAATAACCTCTTAATATGTATGCATATTTCAGTGCAAACATATGACAACAAATACCTTTTCCCTCCAGGAGCTGGATTAAGGTCATACCAAACAGCACCTCTGTAATGGCAAGTGTGTCTCTGGTACGGCTTGTCACACAGGGTTAGGTGTGTCTGGCATTTGCTTCTTCTCATGTCACTCTAGAACAGGGGCCCTATTTGAAATACAGGCAAACTGATGGTTTGGCTTAATTTTTCTTCTAGGATTTAGGTAGTTTCTTTTTCTTTTTCTTTTTCTTTTTTTTTTGAAGCAAAATGTTAGGGAGAGAGACCAGAATGATAATACATACCTGATTTTCTGTGCTGTGGGTCCAGGATCATCTGAGGATTGAAAAACAGAGTTTGCACATGTAAATGAAGCTGCTCCTTGACTCAGCCCATCTTCCCTGTTGAGGTGAACTTATTGCTGAAACAAAATGCTATACCTAGTGAACTTTAAGCAATGCTGGAGCAGAGAGAAGGTTAGGCTGACATATAGTGAATTCCTTGCACCAAATATATCTTTGCCATGGAAATTCTCAATTTACGAAACTTTTAATACATTTTCAGGGATTTTCTTTATTAGTTTTCTCTCTCCTCTCTCCTCTGTCCCCACACTCCTCCCTCCTCCCCCCCTTTCTCTTTGAGAGAGTGGAGTTTACATCTCATTTAAGTTGTTAAAATATTAACCATTCATGATGTGCCTGAAATATGAAGCTACAACAGTGAGGGGTGGGAACAGGCTGAACCTGTGTTACTGTGTTTCTTAAAGAAACTGCCTACTTTTAAAAACTGGTTTTGGCCCAGCGGTTAAAGCAGGATGGTTGAACATGAATTTCAGATCGATCTCTTTCCTCTGACAGTTACTGCATGAGTTCCAATCACATTAGCGCCTCTTCAGCTTGAGCCAGAATTTATAGCATAAATTCAACATTTTTCAAATCTTAATCAACCCAGAGGTCATTCTCCTCAAAGTGCAGTTTTGCTGCTGCCACTGGAAAATCAATGGGGAGGGGTTGATACTTGCCTGCTGCCACAGCACCAGACACAAAATGAAATGCTCCAGAAACGTCTGCAATTTTCAGCTGTAGCTTCCAGAGAATTTTTTTATTTCAATGCCAGTGGCACTTTTGATCCCTAATGTCTAGGTCCTCCCAGGGGGAAGAGTCCAGTCAACAATAGTATAAGCAGATTAATAAAAGTGGGGGAGAAGCTTTGATCTTATTCCTCTTTGTCTTAAAAAGCTACTATTTGTATTGTTTATAGAATAAAGTTCCAACTCTTTGGCTTGGCAATCAGAGCCCTTCACACAGCACCTAGTCAGCTCACACGTTGTCTGGCACAAAGGGGCACTCAACAAACTGTGCTTTAGAGTAGGTGAATAAAAGAATCTGTCCTTGGTGTATCCACATCAAACTTCTCCCTACATAATTACGCACCCTCAAGCCTTCAGGTCTTCATTCACATAAAGCTCTGGGCACTGAGCGCCCCTTTCCCTCGTAGTTCCCCATCGCAGTATTCTTGTTCCTTTGAGACCTGGATCAGAGGTCACCTCTGTGACCTTCCTCTGTTCCCTGCTCCAAGTGAAGCAGGACTCGTAGTTTCTTCTTCTGTGGTCCCACTGCATATTTCCATACCTCTATAATAGCCCTTGACAGTATTTTCAAAATAGGTATGGGTGGGCCTATTCTTTGATAGAATGTGAAATCTGCCTGAGGCAAGACCTTGTCTTGCTCATCTAGCATCAATATGAAAACATGTTCATTGAACTAAATCAACATTCTCTATAATCTAAATTTTTTGAGATATAAAGTCACAAGATTAAGAATGAGAAGAGAGTTTTCTACCCGACTGTGCAATCTTGAATCTGTCTCTTCTGGACCTGAGTTTCTTAATCATTTTCAAGTGACATAATTGGCCTAACTGATTACTAAAATTCATTCTTATTTTAGCGTTATTATTATCCTTGTCATTATTTCTGTTATGTTTGTTACTTTACTTCTGCTATTACTACTACTAGTAGTACCACTATTATTACTACAACAAGTACTACTATCTCAATTAACGATGCCAGTACCACCATTTATTGGGTCCCTACTATGTGTCAGGCTCTATTATAAGAACTTAACTTACATTATTGCATTTAATCTTCAAAACAACCACATGTGTTAGATAATATTAGCTTCATTTCACAGAGATGAGAATTGATGCTCACAGACTAAGAAACTTGTCTGAAGCCACAAAGCTAGTGTGTGACAGAAGTAGAATTTAAACCCAGTATTCTGATTTCCATTTTCTAAAAAAAATGAACTTTTAATTTGTTATTCTAAACCCAAGAAAAATGTATAGTTTGCTATAAATATGTAATTGTTTATAATTAAAAAATACTATATCCTTATGAAAGACCTAGAGACTTCCAAAGAAAACAGAGAATGGTAAATCCCCGATAATTCTACTACCGAGAGAGAACCCATATTAATATGCTTGGGAATTTTCTTCATGTGTTTTCTCTAGATATGTATGTATGTTTGCATACATAATTGGCAATTGCATATTAATTGAGATGCAAAATTAGCATGGTGGTAAAGCTAGTGTGTGGAGGCTTTAACACTTTTGCTGTTTCCTGGCCCGAGCCTCATGTACATTAGTAGTTCAGCTATTCAGGGAGTGCTCATACCACAAAAACATTTGAGGCTTTGGAGCTCTGACTCATGCTAGCAATTTGTCTCCTCCAAGTGCCAGAATTAGGTAACTTTAATGCAATGGGAATATTAGAGTCCTTGAAGAATGGCATAAAGATTATTGGGAGAAGAAAAGAATTTCAACCACTGATTGAATTTCCCCTATTTCGGGGTGGTGGGGCGAGTCACTCCTGGAGATTACTGAAAGCCCAATCCTTAAAAAAGGTCCAGACTTTGAGATTGGATTAACTGGATTACAGTTCCATATCAATTAATTCTCTCTTTTGTTTTATTGTTTGAATTTTTTTAAAATGAAAGTTTATTGGGGTGACAATTTTAGTAAAGTTACATAGATTTCAGGTGTACAATTTTGTAATACATCATCTGTATATCACATTGTGTGTTCATCAGCCAGAGTCATTTCTCCTTTCATCACCATATATTTGATCCCGTTTACCCTCATCTACTACCCCTCTCCCCCCTTCCCTTCTGGTAACCACTAAACTATTGTCTGTGTCTATGAGTTTTTGCTCTTTCATTTGTTTGTCTTGTTCCTTTGTTGTTTTCAGTTTTATATCTCACATATCAGTGAAATCATATGGTTCTCTACATTTTTCTGTTTATTTTGCTTAGCATAATAATCTCAAGATCCATGTTGTCACAAATGCCATTATTTCATCTTTTCTTATAGCAGAATAGTATTCCATTGTGTATATATGCCACATCTTCTTTGTCCAATCATCTATCGAAGGACACTTTGGTTGTTTCCATGTCTTGGCCACCGTAAACAAAGCTGCAATGAACATTGGAGCACACGTGTCTTTATGTATAAATGTTTTCAGACTTTTTGGGTAAATACCCAGGAGAGGGATTGCTGGGTCATACGGTAATTCTATTTTTAATTTTTTGAGGAACCTCCACACTGCCTTCCATAGCGGCTGCACCAGTCTGCATTCCCACCAACAGTGTATGAGGGTTCCTTTTTCTCCACAGTCTCTCCAACACTTGTTACTATTTGTCTTGTTGATAGACATTCTGACTGGGGTGAGGTGCTATCTCATTGTGGTTTTTATTTGCATTTCTCTGATGATTAGTGATGTTGAGCATTTTTTCATATGTCTAGTATCAATTCTTTACTCAGGAGCCTGAGGCACGTATCACTTCAGAAACAATCATAGAATCTAAGGAGAAACCTGAGTCTATGAAGGTTGAAGTCATTTGTTCTAATTCACATGCCTAAGAGATGACGGGTTCAGGACTAAAACTTAGCAGGGCAAAGGAGTAAACATTACTGTTTATTCAGCATTTACGTGACCACATATTGTGTTAGGTCCTTGCCATACTGTGTTTCCCTGAAAATAAGATCTAGCCGTACAATCAGCTCTAATGCGTCTTTTGGAGCAAAAATTAATGTAAGATCCAGTCTTATTTTACTACAAGACCCGGTCTTATATAACGTAAGACCGGGTCTTGTATTAATTTTTGCTCCAGAAGATGCATTAGAGCTGATTATCCTGCTAGGTCTTATTTTCGGGGGAAAAGGGTACATTTTATTGTTTTACACTCTCATTGACTCTCAGCAAAGGTATTATCTATCTCCCTTATAGAGATGAGAAAACAGATAAAATAAATCTGCTCAAGGTTGCAAACATCTAGAAAGTGGCAATGTCAGGATTTGAATCTTTGTCCATTTGACTCCTAAGTCTGTATTCTTTCAGCAGTACCACACGTCTGCAGCTTTCTGACTCACAACAGAGTTCTTTCCAGGAGAGTCCTCTGCTATCATTTCTTGAAATGGCTGCTGTGGCAGTCAGGGTCCTATTATAGGAGCATAATCATGATGAGTATGAGGGGACGGGGATTTCATTAAAGGAATTAGACATTACATAGCTGTGGCAGGATCTCAGGAAGTGACGATCAGAGAGCTGGAGGATCAGAGATAGATCACCATCCTGTCCATCTAAGAAACAAAGCATCGGAGTGAGACAGTGCAGTGAATGAGCAAGCAGAGATCCATGAAAAGCTGGTTCCTCTGTGTGGCTCCTGATTCTGTGGGTCTGCTGCCAAATGGCTGGTGGTGGATTCGAGTTCTCCAGGCAACAGGACCATCAGGAGGGAAAAGAGCTGAAATTAGAGCTTGGGAGAGGAAGAACAAGCTGGAACCCACAATGCACCTCTGTGTGATGTCTGGCTAAAATACATCTGCAGAGACTAATGACTGCTGCTTTATTTTCACCTTCCAAATCGTGTGCAAGTTCCTCTTTTGACCAACTGTAACCCATAACCATATAGGAAAAGTCATTCTGAGAAACATAGTTCCCTGCTTGACTGTATATCCTCCATAGCTGCCATTTGAACAGTGCTGGAGGTAGTTGGCACCGGAGGAGAGGATGTCCGACTAGCCAGCCCAAAGCCAAGTATCTATTGCACTGCTGTCCAATAGGACTTTTCGCAGTCATGGAAATAGCTATACCTGCCATCCACCTTCATGCCCCTCTTTTCCACTGCCTATGAGCTCCCTATGGGCAGAGATTATGTTGTTCCTAGTGATCAAGTACAGGATCTAGCATCTGCCTGTGGAGTACATGAATGGTCAGAGTCACTGTCATAGGCAGTGAGCTGTCAAGGGAGTTACTAGGGTGGCAAAAGTCAGACTAGAGAGGCAGCATATGGAATCATAGAGTTTTAGGTCTGGAACAGGCAGCTTAGAGGCTGTGGTAGAAAGAATATAGGCCTTGGAGTTCTAATACTAGCTCTGCTACTTCCTTGGTTATGTATCTTGGGCAGGTTTTGGGGCCTTTCTAAGCTTCATTTTCCTTATCTGTAAGAAAGGGAAGGTTACACCTATTTCAAAGATGTGAGAAGTAATGAAAGCATGTAAAGTAAGTAGCATGGGACCTGGCAAATACAATCTTTCATATATGTGGTTTCTTTTTAGAGATTTTCGAGTATACTTCATTATTATTGAAGCTTTCCAGTAGGAGTATAGTCCATTGTCAGGATATATTGCAAATAAAATGCAACTCAACTATAATTGATCTCCTCTAGTGCCCAAAACTCCTCAGGTCCAGCTGAGGCCTTCATTTCTCCCTATAAGAGAAGAGTGAATCTAAGGACAATTAAAGAAGATTTTATAGATTTAACTGCATATTGGACGGATCCTCTGGGACCTCAGAACCTTTCTGAGAATTACACAGTTAAATGGTAATCGAATTATGTTTGCTGCGTGAACGGAACTGTCCATGGTGACTCATGCCCGAACTAAGCTGGATTCCTGACACCACGTAACAGTCACTGCTCTGTGGCTCTGACCACTTCCAACTCAAGAATCATCATTTTGTTTCATCTCACAACAATTTAGACATGAATTGGATTGACCAGAGAGTAGGACTCAAAACATATTTAACTGGATCCATAGAAACAGAATGCAGGCATGGAATTTTGTTGGTTATTCAGCAGACGACCATCCTTCTCCTTGCTCAGCCTGCTGCCTGCACCTGGGATTTCTACAATTGTGAGGATCCTCAATTGAGTTATACTTTTATGTAAGTCAAGCCAGTGAAGTATTAAGAAAATACATAATTCATTTTTACCCAGAAGTTTAAGCCATGACTTCTATTGTAGTAGCTAATCTGATTTCCTGGTCATATGAAACCTTAAAAGGGTCTCCCAAGGGCACAGAACCACAGTTTCTCCTTTTCCCCTCACGGTTTGTCAGTTTTATATACAGGAGCTCAGATTTCCTCTCAGGTCAGGATGTTTGTGGTGACATTTATAAATGAGTCCAAGTTTAAATGTTTTACTGAGCTCTTAGCAATGTTTGTAATAAGTAGAGTCAGTAAACCAGCTTAGTTCAGGCATGAGAAAGAGAAGAAGACAAGTAGTATTTGACTAGAAATCAAGAAACCAGAATTTGAATTTTAGCTCTTCTATTTATCAGCGGAATTAGATTCCTCATCTGTAAGATGAGAATAATTGGATTTAGTTTGCAAGAATGAGGTAATCGGCAACAAGGTGAATAGAAGAGCAAAGGGCTTTGGAGACTGGCAGGGTGGATTTGGGGCCTGTTTCTGCCGTTAACTCCGTTTGCCCTCAATCAAATGACTTCTGCTTTCTGAGCCTCTAACCCCTCACACATAAAAAATAAAAATGATGGCAGATAATCTCTAACTTCCCTTTGGGCTAGCAAGTCTTCGATGATCATGTCTCTACATTTTCAGGTGAGGAAAGGAGCTCACAGCGCTACAAATCTCTCCTGCAAGCTGGGCCTTTAACTAAACCAGTTGTAGTTTACTTTGTTTCAACTCCTAACTCCTTCCAAGTCACCTCTTCCTTAAATACAGAGGGTGCCCCCAAAAATGTATACACATTTTAAGAAAGGAAAACTTTTAATTGTAATACTCAATATATACCAGTAACAAAAGATGAATACAAGTTACCTTTGACTTCTGCAATTACAAGAGGTGCTCAAAGTGGTTACCATCAGCGTCCAGACACTTCTGATTATGGTGAACTACTCCTTGAGCAACGTTGACCAAAGTGTCCACTTCTGTACTTTTTTTTTTTTGCATCCCTGGTACACACACACATACACACATCTACATATATATGTATATGCATGTGTATATATACATATATATGTGTATATATGTACATACGTGTATATATGTATGTATGTATATTTATTTATTTATTTGCATTTAAACTGCTACTCATGGTTTTCTTCCTCTAGACTTTTTTTTAAAGGAACATGCTTTCATCTCAAATGATCTTTCCAAAACATGTGATGTATTCACACTTTGTGTCCCAGGAGCCTAGCTCTCAGCTCTGGGAGGAACCTCAGCCATCATTCTATATAACTTTCCTACTCTCTGTCCCTGACCCCTTCTACAGCTTTCCTGGTAGGGGGCATTGGACTTCCGTTTGAATGCTTCTAAGCACTCACTAGGAGGGCTCTGTATCTTTGGACCATTCCTTATTATCTGTACCAGATAACTGTACCGCAAAACTTGAAGTTTGGTGATAAAACTTACAGCAAGGGAACACTGCAATTTCAGATACTATGTACTGGCAAATGATCCACACACCTGCCCATTGGTGGAAGTGCTTTGACCTTCACTTATCCTCACTCACACTTGTGGGATGTTGTAGCATATTTAATCAGGAATTAAAGATCCACTTTTGTGTGCTGGATCTGTTACTTACTAGGGTAAGATCTTATTCATGCCCCTGCTTCTCCTCAGTTGTAAAGTGGATATAAGAATAGTCAGCCTGCCTTTCTACGAGCTGTTGAGAGAATGAACTAAGGTAACATAAATAATATGCATCATAAAGTACTATAGCAGGGGTCAGCAAACTCTGGCCTTTGGGCTGACTGTCTGTTTTTGTAAATAAAGTTTTATTGTACCACAGTCATGCCCATTCATTTATGTGTTAGGCCTTTGGCTGCTTTCATACTACTTTGTCCGAGTGGAATAGTTGCAACAGAAACTGTAAGGCCTGAAATATTTACTATCTGGCCCTTTATGGAAAAGATTGCTGACTGCTATGCTATACAAATATGTGTTCATTATTAGAATTACTAGGTTTATTTTAGGAAAAGGCATAAAATGATGGTATTGTTGTATAGTAATAGAAAGAAATCTAGTCAACTCAATGGTGAACATTAATTGACAATGTCAAGAACTGCCCTAGGTAATTTATATGCATTTTCTTGATTAATTTTTACAGCAACACTCTATGTCAGGCATCTTTTTGCATCCATGTTACAAATCAATTGACTCTCAATAACTTGACCAAGGTTACACTGGCAGAGAGCCAGAACTGAAAATTAGATATCTGGTTCCAAAATTCGTGTTCTTTTTATGTGCCACCTACCCTCTCATAGTTATGACAGTTATAAATTTAAGTATTGTAACTCTTACTTGTTAGAGCCTTTGTAGAATGCATTAAGTATCTTAAAAATTGTGTATGATCAAGTTAATAATGGGTACAAATGTCTATCATACATTATAATACCAGAAAGGAGTTCAAATGTATCAGTAGGATCAGTGCTTTGAAAACATATAGAAACAGATAATAGCAAAACCTAACCGACTGATGAAGATTGAATAGTAAGGATTACTGAATCTTTGAATGTTTTGACATCATCACTACATCTTTGTCAGCACACACCAACCTTTTTCAGTTTAGGTATCTATTAGTTCAGTACTTAAAATCTCAATGGAATCACACATGGTGAAAAGATAGGATGAAAGGAGTCTGTAAGCTGACAGGCTGATTGTTCCTCTAGTCTATGTTTCTTGAAAAATCTTCTAACATTAACTGTAAAATAGTCAAAACTTTAATAAAGTAGGTAGGGCTACTTCATTAAAAGTGAGGTATAAAGGAAAAGATTATTGAGAGCTTTTAGAAAGAACATGAGTGTTATCTTATCAACTATAATAAAAAAGTAACAGAACATATATCCCTTTCTTCGCGTGATATGCAAATATCACACTTGTCATCCATGTATCATTAGTAGAATTTAGAATTAAAAGGAACCTTAAAGATCCTTCTATTCAACCTCCTCAGTTTATAGATAAGAAACCTGAGGCTCAGAAAAGTTTAGTTATTTGCCTAAGGTCACACAGCTAATATTTGTCAGAACTAGAATTCAAAAACTGAGTCCTTTCTCATTCATTTGTTTATTAGTTTATTCATCCATTCATGAATTTTTGAAATTCATCTAACATTTATTGACGTCCTGCTACATGGTATCCACTGTATTAGATACCATTACCTGTGTTATTTCATTTAATTCTCATGAGGTAGGTATGATTACCTTCATTTTCTGAAAAACTGAGATTAAAAGAGATTAACAGCCTTGCCCAAGGTCTCACAGCTTTGACATAAACGAACTAGCTGGAGAGAATATGGAACCAATTTCAAACTCCCTATCCAATTCCAAAGTCAGGCAAATAGAGCTAATTAATCCTCTGTTACAACTCTGAAATCATTGTTTGGTCAGTCTTTTAACCTGAGCTGATAGAGAACTTCATATCTAAGGTCCTGGACAGAGCCTGAAGAGATGATTTTCTGAGTTATCAAGTGAACAGAGATTTATGTGTTTTATCTTACATTTTGTTTACCTCATTTCTTTATGTATACACATTTTAAATGGCCGCAGTCATAGAAATGAAAGATTATATATTGCGTTTTATTAGTTAACATCAGAACATCTCATAATCTCCCAATGTCAGCCCATATACCATTCCATGCATAGTCTTTATGATTATAATTTTAATAGTCAAAGACTAGTCAGTTGCATGATTGTACTATAATTTACCTCATCCTCTTTGTTGCACATTAAGTTTTTAAACTAACATAGCTATTGAACATGTTCTAACATTTAGGGTTATTTAGTGTTTTTTGTCTTCTGCTTTATTATTTAAGAGATAATATGGGAAGTAATATAAAATTACTGGGTCAGAGGGTATAAATATTATTATTGCTCTTATATATTTCTATATGAATATCAAAAGGGATTGTACAAATTTACGGTGCCTACAGGAGTAAAAAAAGTAATGAGTTTACCACATTGGGTATGGTAAATTTAGATACCTGGCATGTAAATATTGATTTACTTATTAAGAGATTCATTTAGGTAATATTTGAACTATACTCTTTCACATATTTCATTTGACATTCACATTTTTGATAGATTTTTGCTAATTTAGTAAATGGCTAGAAGCTTTACATACCTGGCATGTATGTAGCAGAGGTGATGTTTTGTAACCCAAATGCAAAGATTTGACTTTTATTTTTGCCTAAATTGTTATTCTCCCTTTGGGTTAGCATATTATGCATAGGGCTTAGGCCACAGAATATCAAAAATTTCAGATGTCCGCTGTGAGTGATGATGACAAAAAGAAAGCAATTTCAAACCTAAGATTTTCTGCAATATTTATGTCTTCTCTTAGTTTCTTTCTTATTAAGGCTAAAAATAATTTCACTTAGAAAATTGTGCAAAGGATATAAAGAAGTTTGATTAAAGACTCCTTCAAATGTTGATGTATCTTTTTAATATATAACCTCCTTTAATATTGTAACCAATAATTAAAATAAATCTACATCAAAAAAGCAATAAAGAAGCTAACCATGAAAATTCTCATTAAGTACAGTTTTAATGCATTTATTTTATTTCATTTAGGAATATTTTATATAGGGACATATTTTGGAATAAATAAGAGGAACCCTCCTTGATACATCTTGTAGAGTTTGGAACTTCTTTCATATGAAAAAGATTTTAGTTATTCATTCAATAAATCTGCATTACTTAATATCTTTTTTTGTGTGTAGTAAAAATTACATAATCTAAAAGTTACTGTCTTAACCATTTTTAACTATACAGTACAGTAGTGTTAATTATATGTGTATTTTGGTGCAACAGATCTCTAGAACTGTTTCATCTTGCAAAACTGAAACTCTATACCCATTGAATAATTACTTCCCTTCCCTCCTTCCCCCAGCCACTGAGAACTACCACTGTACTTATTGTTTCTAAGAGTTTGACTACTTTAGATACATCATATAAGCAGAATCATGTAGTATTTGTCTTTCTGTGACTGGCTTATTTCCTTTAGCATAATGTCCTCAAGGTTTATCCATTTGTATCGTATAATTGGATTCCCTTCATGTTTAAGACTGAATGTTTTTCCTTAATCCATTCATCTGTCAATGGACATTCAGGTTGCTTCCCCCTCTTGGCTATTGTGAGTAATGCTGCACTGAACATGGGTGTGCAAATACCTTTCCAAGATCTTGTTTTTAATTCTATTGGACATATACCCAGAATTGAGATTGCTGGATCATATAGTTACTCTATTTTTAACTTTTGGAGGAAACTCCATACTATTTTCCATAAAGGTGCACTATTTTATAGTCCCATCAACAGTGCACAAGGATTACAATTTCTCAACATCCTCATCAACACTATTTTCTTTCTTTTTTTTGGATAGTGGCTATCCAAATGGGTGTGGTTTTGATTTGCATTTCCCTGATGACTAATGAAGTCATGCACCTTTAATATTCTTGTTAGCCATTTGTATATCTTCTTCAGAGAAATGTTTATTCAGGCCCTTTGCACATTTTTAAATTGAATTATTTTGTTGTTGAATTGTAGGAGTTCTTTATATATTCTAGATGTATATGGTTTGCACATATCTTCTCCTATTCTTTAGGTTGCCTTTTCACTTTGTTGATTGTTTCCTTTGCTGTGTAGAAATTTTTAAGTTTGATGTAGTCTCATTTGTTTATTTTTGCTTTTGTTTCCCTATGCTTTTGGTGTCATATCCAAGAAATCGTTGCCAACTACATTGTCATGAAGCTTTTTCCATATATTTTCTTCTAGGAATTTTATAATTTCAGGTTTTACATTTTGATCTTTAATTCATATTGAGATAATTTTTGTTTATGGTGTAAAATAAGGGTCCATCTTCATTCTTTTGCATGTGAGTATCCAGTTTTCCCAACACAATTTATTGAGGAGACTATCTTAGTTGTGGAGACTTGGCACCCTTGTCAAGTATAATTTTACCATATATATGCCATATATACATATATTTGGGCTTTATGCTGTTGCATTGGTCTATATGTCTGTATTTATAGAAGTACCATATTGTCCATTCTGCTTTGATTACTGTAGCTTTGTAATATGTTTTGCAACCAGGAAGTATGAGGCTTCCAGCTTTGTTTATCTTTCTCAAGCTTGTTTTATTAGGGTCCTTTGAGATTACATATGAAGTTTAGCATTTTTATTCTATTTTTTTCCAAAAAAAAAAAAAGCCATTGGGATTTTCATAGGGATTGCATTGAATCTGTAGATCATTTTGGGTGATGGACATTTTTAACAATATTAAGTCTTCCAATTCATGCAAGTGTTCCAATCCAATCCATAAATGGGATGTCTTCCCATTTATTTGTGTCTTCTTTAATTTATTTTATCAATATTATGCAGTTTTTAGTGTACAAGTCTTTCACTTCATTGGTTATGTTTATTCCTAATATTTTATGCTTTTTCATGAAATTGTAAATATAATTGTTTTCTTAATTTCTATTTGGATAGTTTGTTGTTCGTTTATGGAAGCCCAAATGATTTTTGTGTGCTTATTTTGTATCGTGCAACTTGACTGAATTTGTTTATTAGTTCTAACAGGTGTGTGTGTGTGTGTGTGTGTGTGTACTTTTTAGGATTTTCTAAGTATAAAAATCATACAATCTAAAAACAGAATAATTTTGTTTCTTCCTTTCCAGTTTGGATTTATTTCTTTTTCATGACTGATTGCTTTTGGTAGAGCTTCCAGTAGTATATTGAATAAAAGTGGAGCAAGTGGGATTCTTACATTGTTCTGGATGTTAGATGGAAAGATTTTAATTTTTCACCATTCACTATGATGTTAGCTATGGAATTTTCATATATATCCTATATTCTGATGAGGTAATTTTCTTCTATTACTAATTTGTTGAGTGTTTTTATCATGAAATGGTATTGAATTTTTTCTAATGCTTTTTCTGCATCAGTTGAGACTACCATGTGGTTTTTGTCCTTCGTTCTGGCAATGTGGTACATTATGTTGATTGATTTTCATATATTGAACTTTCCCTGCATTCCCGGTTGCATTGCTTACCTTCTCATGTGCATCTGGTAAACTACAAGATGCAGGGTCTCATATCTTGACAAAATAAAAACAAATAGAAATGCCTTCCTATTTCTTATCTTGTCTTGGTTCTCATTCCTTTTAGTACTACTCTGCTGCATCGATTAGAATGCCAAGTATAAGGAAAAACAAATGTCAACCACTCCTCAATGCCTAGTGGAGATACCCTTTATATCTATACTTGAAGTGGGTTCAAGTATTCATGTGGGTTAGTCTGGATACTCTTATGAGGAAGTATTATTTCAGTCACTAGGAAAGCTTTAGTTTGTTTTATTAATGGATATATGCTGATGCTGAAGAAGAGATGCAGTTAAATATTGTGCCAAGCCATGAAGCCAAAAACAAGCATGAATTTCCACTCCGTGCCAGGCAGCTCTGTATTGCATCAAATAAGGCATAAATCCTTCTATTGAGGAAGCAACTGTCCAATTGGTGAGACAAGTATGTAAATACGACAGTTCTGTAAGCAAAGTATACTAGGATCCCAGAAGCGGGAAAAGTGAATTGCAAATTAGGAAATCATGGAAAATCAGGGAAGTCATCATGAGGCCAGTGGTATATTTGAACTGAACCTTAAAGATGAGAAATCTGATGGTGGAAAAGTACAAGCCTGCAAAAGCCCTTGAGCTCAGTTCTGTACTACTTCCATACCACACTAGGGCATGAGAATCTTTGTACCGGTCCAGTCTCCCTGGGCCCAGCATGTTGCCAATATCCCGGGGCCTCAGTCCTCTTTCCACTGGTATGTGTGTGTGTGTGTGGGGGGGGGCGGGGGACAGGATAATGTGCTGCTCATATCTTCCTTCAAGAAAACCTGTCTTGGAAAGCATGGTTGACAGACAACCTCCAAGTGACACACCAGACCACATGTCCCCAGAGCTACTCTGTCACTGGACTGGGTATGGTAAGAGTACTACAGCTGTACCATTATTGCTCCGTATGAAGACGTTTAAAGGTAACTTTTCTCAGACTACCCATTGGCCTGCCTGAGACTTCTCAGAACTACACTGCAGCCTCAGGCTCTTCCCACCCAATTCTTCCTTGCTTCTTTCCTTCCACAGGTGTCACACCTGCATTGCTATTTGATAGCCCTTCCAGACTACTCTCGCTCCCTTTCTCTTATCCTTAATAGGAAATTATCCCCGAACCTCTCTAGCAGATCTAATGCTATCTTGGTTTCTTCTTGTCACATGACCCAAACTCTGACAGAGGAGGGAACCATACTTCTCCCTCCCTACCAGGGTTATCTCTCTACTTCAAGGCAGTGACCTTTCTTCTTAGGTACTTTTACTAGTGTGTCTCAACCGTGTTGGGTGATCATAATAGCTAAGCACAGAAATTACCTTTAAGCAACTTCTGTTTTTAGGCCGACAGTGCACGTGGGCAAGAGAATACAAAGTCCTGAATAATTTCTTTTCTTTGGAGAGGGGAAAACATAGAAAACAAAACACAAAGAGCTCTCATTATTTTGCAATATTGATTACTTATGAAGAGATCATTTAGGTAATATTTGAACTATACTCTTTCACATATTTCATTTGACATTCACAATAGTTCTTAGAGGTAGAGTTTATATTTTTTAGATGAATACATTTAGGATGAAATAGATTAAGTGGTTTTACAAAAATCACACAGAAAACAAAACTGCCAGACTAGTAGTTTCACCCTAGCCTGCTAAACATCAAATCCTGTGTTCTCTCAAAAGTACCACCCTGTAACATGCCCGCTTTTTAAAGTCTTAGTAATGGATGGAATCCTAATTCCTCCATGGGTGTGAGACTTGTGCAGCCTCACACTCAGAAGGGCCCTTTTTAATGTTTTCTTAAAATTCTTAATAAGTTTTGAACAAGGGCCCTCATATTTGTGTTTCACGTCGGTCCCCACAAATGCTGTAGCCAGTACTTAACATTAGGTGACGTTCTGTGTCCTTTCAACCTGCTATAGCCAAGTAGTCCAGCCTGAGGAGCTTATAAACAACATTTATTGCTCATCGGTCTGGGGGCATGGATGTCCAGGAGCAGGGCACCGGCCTGGTCAGGTTCTCGTGAGGGCCCGATCTGGGCCGCAGACTTCTCCTTGTCTCCTCACATGGTGGCCGCAAACCAGGTTGCTCTGGGAATCTTGTATAGAAGCACTCATTCTTTCATGAGGGCTCCACCTCCAGGACTCATCGCCTGTCCAAGGTCCCACCTGCCAATCCGTCACATTTTGGGATTAGAATTTGGGTGGGAGGAGACACAAATGTTCAGACCAGAACAATTATGTTATGATTTTTTAGCTGTCAAAACTAATTTTTCTTCCATAAGGAGTTTGGGTTTTATGTTTAGAACAACAGAAAACCAAGTCAACATAGTTTAGCGGAATGATTTCTAGGAAATGTCAGAGATCTCAGGTTCCCAATCTGACTGCAAGATTTTGGCAAATTCTCATTCCTGGATCTGGTAGGTCAAATATCACGCCTCTTCACACCTCCATCACTAGTCCCTACCTTTGACAGATCTGCACTTTAGGCAGGTTTCTCTGGCTGCTCTGCAGAGAGACTTGGAAGAGGTCAGGCGGAGATACAATTAGAAATACAGATTCCGTGAGGTCCATCAGCAGACAGTGTTGTTTATATTGTGATTGGTAATGCATCTGACCATTTGTTGGTATAGGGCCACAGTCCTTCATCTTTAATTCTTAAGTCCAAAAGTGGTGGATTTTTAAATAATGTTAAACTTATTTGATGGCAAAATTTGACCTATCTGGACAGTCTTTATTCATCCCACTTAGTGTGAATATTTGTACATTTTGCTACAGAAACATAGTGTTTGAACATTTACTACTGCCCTGAACCCACTGAGTGTGTTAAAGAATATATAAAATATGTATTGAAACTAATTTTTAAAAAATCGAGGGACAAAATTTTTTTACTCCCAAGAGTTTTGGCTAAGGGATTGTATACCTATATTTCTTTTCTTCACTCACTGATGAGAGTATTTATGTAGATCCACAGGGAATTTATCCACAGGGAGGCAATTTTAAGCCCACCATATCTTCTAGAGTCAGTGATCTGTGGAACTTCATGGCCTCCTGAAACAACCCAAGCAAAAACTTTGGGCTAGGGGGTGTTAAAGAAGGTAGAATTCAGGAACGAGTTCTAAATAAATCAGAAGAGTATATAGCCATGCAGATTGAAAAAAAGGCTCCTTGCCTAAATTTCTCATGATTTTTTTAAATTGAATTACTTTTATCCAGGACCTAAGGAAACCTACAGTTTGCTCAAGTTACTTTCATAATTAATAAATTTTATTTTATTAATTGGGCACAGTTTAGTCAGGCTGCCTAACATAGAGTAGGAGCTTAATAAACGCTTGTCAAACACATGAATAGTTGAAACAGATTTATATACATTCACATTTCCATTTACCTGTAATGGCACCCGTGTGCTTCAATTAAGTGTTTTTTTTTTTTTTAATTTATTGGGGTGACAATTGTTAGTAAAATTACATAGATTTCAGGTGTGCAATTCTGTATCACATCATCCATAAATCACATTGTGTGTTCACCACCCAGAGTCAGCTCCCCTTCCATCACCATACATTTGATCCCCCTCACCCTCATCCCCCCCCAACCCCCTTACCCTCTGGTAACCACCAAATCACGTTCCCCAGATTAATTTTCAAACCCGTGGCCATCCTGTGGTCACCAACTGCCCTAAATGTTTTCATTAAAAAATAGATCTGAAATCTCTGTAACTTTACTAACAGTTGTCATCGCAATAAACTTTAATTAAAAAAACATAGATCAGTGTTAGTCATTAAGCTATCTTTAGAAAAATTTTAATAGAGAGAAATTTAGTGACTTAGATGATAACTTCATTCATTCAGGAAACCATTATTTGGTACCTACTATGCGCTAGGCTCAATAGCAAGCACTAGGAGTATGATGATGAAGTGCAGTTATTATAGTTCCTACCTGTGAGGAGCTTACGTGCAAGACAGAATCCACAACCACAAAACCGTGCCCAAACCAGGCACCCCTCTCATTTCTTTTTCCGTGACTTCCATGATTTCACTAGCTTTCCTTGCCCTCCTTTTGGTGTGTGTTCCTGAAGATTCATGATTTTGTCCTCTCCTTTTTCAACACGCTGCACTGTAGTGCTAAACGCATTTTTAGAGCTAGAGTTTTGGCTCTACCACTTGATCGTAAATGAATTACTGAATCTCACTGAGCTCCAGTTACCTTTTCCATAAAGTAAAGATGAAATAACAACATCACTTACCATATTCTGTTGTAAGGGCTGTGAGCAAATGTATGAGGAAAGTATTTTACTTAGTATAACTTTACAGAAAGTTTATTGTAATAATTTCTTGGACAGCATAGTTCCTTTAATTATACATTAAATTTCTGTTTCCAACTTTCATTGTACCTGCTGGGTATTTCTATTTAGTACTCTGCAACCAACTGAAACTGTCTGGTAGAATGACTTCTTTGCTCGCCTCTTGACTGTCTGAATTATTTCAAGATCTCTTCTGGGCCCTTCTGTGCCTTCCATACTCCTTGGCTTTTATAGAACAAAAGTGTCTTCTGTTCTAAGTAAAAAAACAAAAAAAAAAACAAAAAAACTTCTGATTGGTCTAAGGAATTCTTGTAGGAACGATTCAAGGAGAAGTAAGGTTGGGCCCATACTGAATGGGTTTTTAATGCCACACAACCAGAATCCTCCTGGAAGATATTTAGTAAATGATTCTTCTTAAGTGACAACTAACCTCACAGCATTCGAAGTAGAAAGAGAATATTTACTGAATGGTTGTTTTGTACCAGGCCTCATCACATTCATTCTTTTCAAACAACCAGTGAGGAATTCTTTTGTGATACTATAACTGTGATCTGACTTGATTGGTGGCCTTAAGAGACAATGAGATCTTTGTGACTAGAAGTATTTACACGGTGGCCAGAGCAGCATTTGTGGTAGGAGACAATGCATGTACTCGCATAGTTCGTGTTTTTATATGCCTCACATACAAAAGGAAACTGATTGCCGTTGTTCCAAACTATCTTTTCTGGGATGTTTGTATAGTGATCATCCCTGGATGATAGAGACACTGTCTTCTGGAGCAATGAACAGGTGTGCTTACTGTACCGTGTAAGAGATACAAGTTTTCTTAGCTCCGAGTTCCTCTCCTGAAATGTAACCCACTGTGCAAATATCATCTGGTCCTCTTTGCAGTGCTCCAAGGGAAGTGGGGCTCAGGGAACCCGTATAAATGCTGACACTCTAGCTCCTGCCGCTGCTGTGAGTCCTTTGTGACCCAGAAGTCTTATATCTTCAGCCAGGAACCATGAAACCATGACAGTTATTTTGTTAGCTTGGAAGTAGGGTAATCTCAGACCTTTCACAGTTCTTAACAGTTTGAAGTGAACAGGGGATGACATCTGAGGATTGCTTCCTATGTTGAAACCAAAAGACACTCTACTTAAAGCCAGACAGTTGTAGGTAGGTACCATTCTTTGCTTTGTCCCTGCTAGCGGTCTTTCCCTGAATAAGTTACTTAACACTTCTGAAGATAATTTTCTCACTGGTAATTTAAAAGTAATAATACCAGCCTTACTAAGTTATTGGGAGGATTTGCAGGGATACTAATTATTTAAATGTCACTGATGCAGGCCTGGAACACAGAAGGTGCTCAGTGGAGAATTACTGTTCTGATTTTTCTAGTCTTAGAGTTCTGTGTCACTCTCATTTCTCAGTGCTTCTCTACTCTGGCCCCAACTCCCCTGAAATGGGAAGAAATAGGTGTTAGCAGTAGACTTAACTGGTTTATATTCTCTTCTCAACTAAAGTTTTCTTTCTCTTCTCCCATACGTACCCCTGAAACTATTACTTCCTTTCCTTTTAAGAAAATTGTAATTCAAATGGTATTCATGAGGCACCTTCTTTGAGCCAAATGCCAAGGGTATAGATAGAATGTAGACTTGTTATTTCAAGTAAGCGTTCATTAAACATTTACTGAACACTTACAATGTGCCAGACACCAGTTTAATTGTTGTAGAAGTAGCGTGGACAAGGTCCCTGCTCTCATGGTATTTATGTGTCATCCCGACAGTGAAAACTCCCGTGTGGTAAGTATATGACAGCAGTACAAGGAGGGCTCTGTGGAAACAACTGACTCTGAAACCTAAGGATTCCTGGAAATATAGCCCCTGAGTGAGTGACCTTGAAGGGTGAGGAAGGATTAGTCAGGTTATAAAGGTTTGTCAGGTCAGTCTCAGCAGGAAACAGATGGAATATCCAGAAAGGTAATTGGAAAGAGTTTTTAAAATTGACTATTTACAAAGCTGAGTAGAGGTTGAAGAGAATCATCAGGAATGGCAGAGCATCTAGGGACTGGCATTAATAAAAGCTATTCCTGCTCCAAAGATGGAAGGGATAAGAGGAGGAAGCTATCACTACAATCCTGTAAGAACTGTAGCTAACAATTCTCTTATGTAGATTGTGTGGGGGTGGAGGACAGAACAGATATCTAATATCTCAACCTCACCCCCCGCCGCCCTCCAGTCTCCTGCCAGTGCTTCCCATTGGTCTAACCCAATAGGAAGAGAGAGGGTGAGGGATCCCACATGGTACAGTCTGTAGAGGTCAGCCTCCTAGTCTCCCAGGACACAGGCCACCGACAGAAGTAGAAAATAGATCTAGAAGGGCAAACAAAATAACTAACGTAGGAATGGGACAAGGGTATTTCAGGCAGAAGCAACAACACGAAGACCTAGGATATGAATGATGGGACAAGAGCGCCTGACAGTGGTGAGCCTAGGCCTGCAGTAAGCAGGGCGCTGCAGAGGTCTTTGGGGTTCGGAAGCGAGAATCTGAAACGCTGCGCTAAAGAGCTTAAATGTCCGTTCTGTATACAGGGAGACATGGCTAAAGGGATCCGGAAATAACACAATTCGATTTGTGAGGGTTTTTTTTTTTTTTTTTTTACTTTTATTAAATTTATTGGGGTGACATTGGTTAGTAAAATAACATAGGTTTTAAGTACAATTCTATAGCACATCATCTGTATATCACATTGTGTGTTCACCTCCCAGAGTCAGTTCTCCTTCTATCACCATATTTTGACCTCCTTTACCCTCTTCTACCATCCTCCCTCCCCACTAAACAGTTGTCTGTGTCTATGAGTTTTTGTTTCTTTGTTTGTCTTGTTCGTTTGTATGAGAGAAGGTTGGATGTGTGTTTTAGAAAGTTAGCTTTTCTGGGGGCGGGGTGCAATGAGAGTATGATTTAAGGGGAGATGTTTCTGTTCCTGGATGGTCTGAGGGAGAGGCCAGGAGAGAGGCAATGTCATCAGAAGGGTCAGGCTCTGTCTGGAAAGGCAGGGAAGGCCTTGTATAAAGTAGCCTGGTTGTAGGATGTTGTTTCTTGTCCTTTCTTGAAATGGAAATGGAATCTTTTGTGAAGCCGGGCAGAAGTGGCCTTGAAGCTACCTTTCTCCTGATAATCACTTTCCTGGAAGAAATGATGAATTGTGCTGTGTCCATATTCCTTCAAAGATTGTTTCTGTAACCTTCCCTTAAACACGTTCCCAAGAGCAGCTTCTTTCATTAAGATGAGGCCATTTTCCTTCCTCGGTTTTGTTGGAAATGTCCAAAAAGGAATGTAGTTCCATTTCCTTCCTGTCCTAAGAGTCATTATGTATTAATAGAATATCTACATGTAGATAAGCTCTGGGTTCCTTTGTCCTACAGGAAGGCATCAAAGGGCACCATGACTTTTAAAACAGCCCTTCAAAGTGGGTAAAGGTGGCCTTTAAAAAGAAGTCACCACTTCTTAGAAATCACATCCCCTGAGAAGTTTTATTTATTCATCCAGTTGACAGACAGCAGTGCCATAGGAAAGAATAAGTGGTACTTTCTATAAGTGAGTGTGCAGGACCCAGAGAAGCAGGTGCAGGAACCAGGGCAGAGAACACCTGGAACCTTCCCTGGTGGGCTGGTACCACTGACAAGCTTCTGAAGGGCAGGTGTCCTATTGAAACCACATCATAGTTTCAGATACCCTAGCAAATAACACTTGTTCAGAAATTGTTTTATGAATGAACAGTTCCTTTCTAGTCAGTGGAAATAGCCTGTGCAAACGTCCAGAGGCATGAGAAAGCATGGTTTATGTAAGAAAAGAAACTGCAAGTTGTTTGATAAGTGAAAAAAAACCAAGAGTTTGGGAAGGAAGAGAGACGGGTAAAAGATAAAGCGATAGAAGTCCTCAGAACTAGAACAGCCTCTGCTTTGAAATTCCACTGAGAAGTGTGGACATGTTCTTATAGTTACTGTAAAGCTATTAGATAGGTTTAACTATGGGCGTGGCATGGTTAAGCTGTAAGATTTAGAAAGATCATTCTGACTTTAGTGTACAGAATGAAAAAGAGGGGTGAAATCTAGGGAGGAATTTAGCGAAATAGCTCGTTCTGTACCAGTGACGGTGAGGATGGAGCCAAAGTGTTCAGGTGTGAGCAATATATAGGACATGTAGTAGGTGAGATATGGTGATGTTTAGAAGTAAATGATGAAAGTAGACGAGAAATGAAGGGTCAAAGGTGATTCCTACTTGACTGAATTCATGGAGAGCAGAGACTACATCTGATTCCTGTTACACTGACGTTACAGTTGTATCTTCTCCGGTGAGTTGACAGAGTAGGCACTCACTCAGGAAATGTTTAATAAGTGTTGATGGAGGGCACGTGGAAAGGGCTCAGCGAGGGACGAGTCTACGAGCAGGAGCAGGAGGCCGTGGAGGGAGATGGGACGGGTAAACGATAGGCTGGGACTGAGTTCCTGAGAGTAAATTGGGCAGACAATAAAAAATAGTTTGATTCCCACTAACTTTCTTTATCTTAGGACCTTGAGCTATCAGGTTCTGGTACCAGAAAAGCCAAAAGATTAGGATTTCTGCCTTCAGATCCAGGAGAAATACCTGAGCTAAGCCTCAGAGAATATTTGCCAGAAGAAAAGACTGTAAATAAGTACATCAATAAAACCTAAGACTTCTTTGGGGTAACGGGCTATTGATTTACCAGGGGAACTGCCCGTATGTGACTCAGGCCCATTGCTACTCTGGACAATAGTGAAACATATCCAAGTTACTTTGTAAATGAGGTAATATGTCTGAGATGACCAGCATAGTGCCTTATTGATAGAAACACTCCATCTCTGAGAGCTGTTGATATTGCAGGATGATTTTGATTGACACGTATGTTTATAATATAAGTCAGAAGGGATGCCTTCAGTTCAAATACAGTCTGAACTGAGACAAGATTTGGAGAGGTTTTGACTCAATTCCATACACAGGCCAACTGTGATCATGAAGGGCTGCGTGTGCGAACATCTGGGATCAGCCTTAAAAAGACCTGAAGTCTTTTCTCTTCCCCTGGAAAGATTCCTGGGGCTATTTTCCTTTTATGGTGCCTCACCCTAGACTTTGAGGGTCAGATAGAACTGGGTAAAAACCCAAGATCTAATACTCCTAGTCCTGGGACCTTTGACTGATTACGTAAGTTTTCCAAATCTCAATTTCCTTCTCCGTAAAAATGAGGACAACAATGCCTGTATTATTGGGATGTTAGGGATAAATTAGGGAATATAATTCGTTTGCCAAGTATTACACTCGGCAAAGTTGATGGGATATAGTAGTGCTTAACAAGTATCAGCTTCCTTTCC
The DNA here is from genome assembly GCF_004115265.2 of Rhinolophus ferrumequinum. Lineage (NCBI taxonomy): Eukaryota > Metazoa > Chordata > Mammalia > Chiroptera > Rhinolophidae > Rhinolophus > Rhinolophus ferrumequinum. Next base: position 35,276,250 of record NC_046292.1, on the reverse strand, counting down.
TGCTTTTTGTTCTAGTCAGACTTTCAGCTGATTGGATGAGGCATACCCACATGATGGAGAGCAGTCTGCGATCTGCTTTATCCCAAATTTACCAATTTAAATGTTAATCTCATCCAAAAGCATCCTCCAAGCTGACACATAAAATTAACCATCATGATTGGTAATGTGAACTACTCCCAGTTTTCTGTGAACTCTGAGGTTTTTTTCTGGCTGCTACTTTCCAGTGGTTCTTTACCCATCCTTGGGTAGTTTACACACACACACACACACACACACACACACACACACACACACACAGTACTCAGCTGAAGATTTGAGAAGGCCCTGTGAACTCTCACAACTTTGGCTTCTCTAAGCTCCCAAATTCATTTTCTCAACTCAGAGCGGCCCTAGGATCCACCTTGCTTCACCTGTCTGCGCTTTGGCTTGGAAACTCTCTTCAGACAGTAAAGTAGGTAATCAAAGGGTCACCTTGTTTATTTACTCTCTCTCAGGCATCACTTTCCTCTTCTGGTTGTTTTTGAACAAACTGTTGTTTCGTATGTTTTGTTCAATTTTATAGTTGCTTAAGGCAAGAGGTTAAATCTATTCCCTGGCACATCATTTGGCCAAAAGTAGAAGTTCCCCTTCATAAGATTTTCTTTGTAAAGAGGATTATGCGGCTGCAGATGGTTTGCAAAAGCTGACCTCTTGATAATTTCTAAAGATATCTACAAGTAATACTGGGTATTCATTAAATTTGGTGACCAGCTCCCAGATCTTTGTGGGACAAAGAACAGTTAGTATTGACTTCAGTAAACTCTTCTACACGCTAATTTTGTGGACTTAGAATAAATTACTTACCACCTCTTGGCTTCAATTTTCTATATGCAGAATGGTCATTAAATCTCATACTACCTGTGAAAATACCTGGTAAATAGAATATTTAAAACTCAGGATAACTGAAAGGACCCACAGGTTGTTGGGTTGGGGTCGGGCAGGCAGAACCACGTGTGTATTCCAGGGCTTATTACACGATTCTGCAGAGCAGCCAGAGCACATGAGCTTAAAAGGAAGCCTAACTTTGTGTCCCAAAGTACAGGCTTTCTAGCTGCAGAGGCCTGGATTTTGACAAATTACTGAATCCTTAGTTTCATTTGGGAAAAAAAAAAAGGGATAATAATAGTACCTTCCTCATAGAATTAATGCGTGGATAAAATGGGAAAATTTGTTAAAGCATTTTAAACATGGATACTTTTTTTCCTTTTAAATTAACATTATATATTGTTCGTGGGAATGTAAAATGGTACAGCAACTATGGAAAATATTCTGGTGGTTCCTTAGTATGTCAAACAGAATTACTGTGTGGCACAGTAATGGCGCTCCTAGGTATATAACTAAAAGAATTGAAAACAGGGGTTCAAGCAAAAACTGTTACACATGTGTTCATAGCAGCTCTCTTCACAATAGCCCAAAGGTGAAATAACCCAAATGTCCACCAGTGGAGGACTGGATAAACATAATGTAGTATATCCATATAGTGGAATATTATTGAGCCATAAAAACAGATGATATACTGATATATGCTACAACATGAATGCACCTCGAATACATTATGCTAAGTGAAAAAAGCCAAATATGAAATACCACATATGATATGATTCCATTTATAGGAAATATCTAGAATTGGCAAATCCAAAGACATAAAAAGCAGATTAATGTTTGCCAAGGGTTGGGAGAGTAGGGGGAATGAGTGCTTAATGGATATGAGGTTTACTTTTGGGGTGATAAAAATATTCTGGAACTTGATACTAATGATGGTTGTGCAACATTGTGAATATATTAAAGTCATTGGATTGTACAACTTAAAATGGTGAAAATGGTAAAGTTGATGTGTGTGTGTTTTATCACAATAAAAACATAAAAGGAAGTTAATTAATAAAAGTTTATGTTTTTCCCTCTAGCCTAAAATCTCATACTGCTAGGGTCATGTCATATAGTCCATTGAGCACTGACTCAGCCTTTGGCTTTCACATAATGCTGGGTCTTTGCAATATGGTTGATCCTCTCAGCCAGTGACATCCACTGGCCTTTTGTTTTATGTTATTAGTCATTAACAATCCCAGAGGAGGAAGGGATTCATCTTGTCTATCAGCAAAAGGAAACTTTTCCTAGACAGAATGATATTTGAGTTAAACCCTGAAAGTTGAGTTGAACTACTAACTGCTGATGGAGGAGGGAGACGGTGTATAGCAGAGTCTAAGCGTGGGAAACAGAGGGGACCACGAACACTTAAAATCTCTGGCTTTACTAACACCTGCCAGAAAATGCTTTCTCTTCGTACTTTTGTTTGCCATCTCATTCAGTTTTCTTTAACAACATTGTGGGTTTTTATCATCTTCATTTTACAGACAAGGTTCAAAGGGATTCAGCAACTTGCTCATGTTCTACTTAGCTAGTAAGTGACACTAGGATTCAATTCCAGATCTCCATGAGGCCAAACCCTTACTCTTTTTACGGTACTTCTCCAGTTCCCTCAAAAACAAGTACAGTTAACCCTGAACAACCGGGGTTAGGGCCACCGACCAGCGCAGTCGAAAATCTGTGTATAACTTTTGACTTTATAATTGGCCCTTCGCATCTGCAGATTCAACCAACTGCAGATAGAAAACACTATTTTCCCTCTGCAGTTGGGAATCCCCAGTTGGGAAACCACTGTTGGGAATATGAAAATACTGGTTTTGATCTGTAGTTGGTTGAATTCGCAGATGCGAAACCTGTGGATACCAAGGGCTGCCTGTATTTATTAAAAACAACACATACACAAAAACGAAAAAAATCCTGCCTGTAAATGGACCCCAATAGTTAAAACCTGTGTTGTTCAAGGGTCAGCTGTACACATTTATACCGTAATACTGTGTGACAGTTACCATGAGGCATGCAGCTCTCTGTGAATGTTCGCCATTAGAGAACAACCAGTCCAGACTGAGAGTGATTGGAAGAAGGCTAATTAGAAAGATGATACTTGAAATGTGAAAGTTAAGTAGTAAACATGTGTGTTGGGTGGTGGGTAGGGGTGAAGTTTTCCAGCAGAAGTTACAAGACACACACAAAGACCTTGAGGCATGAAGCAATCAATTGCTGTGTGGCCTTACCTGGCTTTGTGCTTTGCCATGGTGCATGTGCAATGTTTAAATTATTTCACAGCTGATATCTCTCCATTTTTATTAAATAGAAGAGACATTGTTTTACTCATCCACTCCCACCCCTCACCTCCTATGAATAGGATGTGGGAAGACAGAATGAAATCAAATTACTTTTCAGCGTGAGCCTAGCCCGAACGGAACTCATTTGGGGTGTTAGCGCTCTGATCTGTCTGCTCTCACCACACCACCACCTCGCTCACTTGATGGAATGAATATTGGAGGGGACAGGGGGAATGTCTCAGAAAAAGAAGCTGTGACAGTTTCTAAGTAAATGTAATAAATCAGGAGGATTTTTCAAAGGAAATAAAAAATGTCATTTATGACGGTTATAACTCCTACACCCACTAAGATTCTTGTACTGGTGCAGTTTAGATTCTCCCATGGTAGGTAAAATTACTTGATCTGTCAAAATGGAGGGATGATTTCTTTTTTCCTCCTTCATACAGGCATCTTGTTTTAAGCAGCCAATTCTATTGTTTCCTGCCCTCTCTCTGTGCTGGTGAAAACAGAGAAAACAAAGAGAAGACAATCAGTGCTAAAAAAAAAAAAAAAAAAGTTGCATAAAGGAATTGAAATAGAGTAGTGGCACGAGCCACTGAAAATCATAATTATCACCCACAGGAATTTCTAGGAAAAATAAACATGTATTTGTATCTGAAGAGTTATTACTTCTTTTTCACAGGAGACCTAAGTTATAATGAAAACGATAATGATTATTGTAACTATAATAATAATAATGAATAAATGGCTACTGTTGCTTCAATAGCTACCCTGTGCCAGGTATTATCTATCCTCGGTTCTTTTTGGAGGTTATCTTATTGACTTTTTCAAATAGCACTAGGCTGTGTATATTATTATTGTTACGCTAATTATCATCACTATTATTTCCATGGTAGGCATGAGGCCCAGAGATTGAACTGATGTCACAATCCACATACTAATAAATGGTAGAGGCTGATTTCAAACTCAGTATTGTCTGACTTAAAAATTCATGCGGTTTCTTTAATTTCTCTGAACCATGGCCTGATAGCTCAGAGATCCTATTAGAGAAACAATCCTTTGTGTTTGTTTAGTAGTTTAGTTTTATAAGTGATTCAAGTCTACTCTCTCATTTGACCTACATAGCAACCACAGTATAATAATAGTTACTAGCAATAAGTTTTCCCAGTAATATCAAAGTAATATAATAAGTAAATAGGTACCTTTATACTTATCCTTTATAGAGTCCTTACTAGGTACCAGGTGTGCTAACCACCACTTTACACACATGAGCTTACAACCATCGATACAATAGGTGCAATATAATGGTTAAGAAGGCACGGACTGGTGTCAGGCTACTGGGTTGGAATCCTGGCTCTACTACTCACCACCCATTTGACTTCGGGCGATTACTTAAATGTCTCTGCCTTAGCTCTTCACTGTAAAATGGGCCAAATGATAATGCTCACATGGTGGTTTTAAGGATTAAATCAGATAATCCTACAATGCTTAGCACATAGTAAACACTCTATAAATGATAATTACTTCTGTTCAACCAATGAGAAAACCAATGAGAGTGTGAGGGTTAGAGAGACTGCCTAAAATCTCAAAAGCAGTGGAGGGGTGGAGCTGGAATTAGAATACAGGTCAGCCTGGCCACCCCGGCACCCCGACCTTGTAAAAAAAATTTAATTACAGTTGATATTCAGTATTATTTTATATTAGTGTCAGATGCACAGCATAGTGGTTAGACATTTATATAATTTATGAAGTGATCCCCGATTAGTCTAGTACCCACCTGGCACTAAACATAGTTACTACAATATTACTGACTATATTCCCTGTGCTGTACTTTATATCCCTGTGACTATTTTGTAACTGCCAATTTGTAATTGAAAAATTTTTTAAGAGGGGGAGAAGCTGAAGGGGAATAAGAGTTACAAATTTCCAGTTATAAAATAAATAAGTCATGGGGATTTAATGTACAGCATAGGGAATAGAGTCAATAAAATTGTACTAACATCGTATGGTATCAGATGCTTACTAGACTTATGGTGATCACTTATTTAGGTATATAAATGTTGAATAACTGTGGTGTACCCCTGAAATGAATATAATATTGTATATTGGCTATATTTTATTTTTAAAAATTAAAAGAAATGCAAGTCAGCCTGGCTCACAGTTTCTCCTCTGAACCCTATACTCTGCTGTCCATAAACATAAAGTGCATTCATTAAATGTGTTGTTAAATGTGAGTCCTTGTCACCCCAATAAATTAAAAATAAATTTAAAAAAAAATGTGAGTCCTCTATAATGTGAAGGGTTTCCCATTAATCAATGTGTTATACATTGTGAAAGCACTCAGTTTCCCAGACAGCCTCACTGACTCACACCTCTGCCTTTGCACAACTCTTTGCTCTGCCTGAAGTAGTTTCTCCCCACTTGCCTAACCTATTTGTCATTCAGGATTCAATATGAAACATCGTAATCTGCAGAAAGGATTCCAGGTGGAACAGAGACTCTATCTCTGTATATCGACAGGCCCCCACCCCCATATTTGTCCAAGTATTGTACTACAGTTAATTGTAATTTTATCTCTTTTTAATGCACAGTTATGAGCTCTTTGAGGGGAAGGATCATCATGTCTTACTCATCTCTTTATCTCTAACATATAGCAGAGTGCCCGGCACATGATGAGTATTCAATAAATTTATTTATCTATTGACTGAATGAATAAAGATAATTGCTCAGGAAGGTCCTAGCCAACATTATAAATACGTGTTGAATGTTTTTTCTTTATGTGAGACTATTGAGCAAATAAGTATTTGAAAGACCTGGTGAACATTCAGGCCAAAGGTAAAGAGAACTTTAAATATATCCACCTATATACACCCATAACTCCCTTCCTCCCCTCACTTCCAATAGCAATCTTCTAAATATAGATTATAGTAATTTAGTTTCAAACAACTCATTTTCAGCATCTGACATGTTCATAACCCCAGGTAAGGAAATTATTGTGGTGCATTAATTTTTCACCAGCAAAGACATTTGTCATCTGTGCAAGTATCATTAGTGCTTGCTACAAAGATGGAAATGACACACTGTCTCTGCTGATTGAAGAATACAGTGGAATTTTAAGTAATATCAGCTGGGCTTTCTGGACCAACCAAACCTATGCACTTTTTGGTTCCCCACTCGACAGGGCTCATGTGACATCAGTAAGAACCTGCTTTATGAAGAGAACAGACTATGTACTTACCACCTCTTGGGAAATGAGGCTCTGAGTGCCATATTTCATTGTTGTTTTTTTCTTATCTACCTGACTGTCATTTCTCCATCACCTTTGTAGACTATAACATATCCTTGAATTTTGGTGTTTCCAAGGCTTGTCTTTAATCCTCCACTCTTCTCACTTTGTACTCTTTTCCACTCTCATGGGTCACATACCATCTATGTGTTAGTGACTTTCTTCTCCATCTCCAGCCAGGCTCTGTCTCCTGCATTCCAGACTCATGCAACTGCAAACTGTCTTGATAGATCTACTGGAAACAGTCCCAAACACCTCAAATTCAACATGTCTAAAATTTTGCTCATTATCTTCCTCTATCTCTAGATCTGATTATCCCACAGGGAATGTTGAAAGGACATTTCCTCTTGTCTTAGAATTTCAACTAAGTGTCCAAAGATGAGTCCCTAGGTAGTAGGTATACCCACATTCTAAAGATCTGTTAGATACATCCCTTTAAGATCTGCAAATGGTAGCTGAAGTGGTCCTGAAAACTTCACCTTATCTATTTCAAGACTATGTAAAGACTGTATAAAGAGAAGACTAGAATTCAGAGCAGAGTTATTGAAGTAATATGTTGCTGGCCTAGGGAAGCATCCTAGCAAGTGAGGTGGTCCTAGAAGACCTCTGAGACAGAGAGTGGGAGTGCCTACACCAGAGAGTGCTCTTTCCGTCACCTGGCCTGGAGTTTGCTGAGCCCCAGAAACTTCTCAGCCCCTGTTAGGCTGTCATCGGAGTGTGGTTGGAATTCTTTGGAAAGTTTTACATGCGTACCAGGGTTTGGGGACATATCAGAACCTAGATGCTGATGCTTACTTCTCCAGAATTATGAATTTGGGAAGCTGGCTAGAGTAACTTTTGAAGGTAGGTGAGTAGAGTGAGAGTGGGGCACCCCTGACCTCCACTAGTTTTGTGAGGACTAGAATTCATGAATTCCTCATGGGCCAGATGCTGAAAGGTAGTCTAGCTTGCACTTTCTTGGGGTATTGATCCAAGAGGAGAGCTTGCTGGCTGAGGACCTCCTAGAAGTAAGGAGCCATGGGGTGTTGTCAAGGAGAGGCAGAATATAAGAGATATTGCACATATTTAGTCAGACATCCATCACCTATATGAAGGAACTATGCAGTAGTGGGTTCTCTGTAGGATCTTCTAGATGAACCAACACTTGGGCCACCCAAGAGGTTCAGCATATAAGTACCTCCCATGCAGAGAACACGAATAGCCAGATTCCAGCAGCACCATTCATGTGAGATAGAACTTGGGGTGGATTGGGATGGGAGATGTCAAAAGGGAAAAATCAAGGGTGACTTTTTTTTTTTTTAACTTGAGCCTCTGTGTGGAGGGTAGTGCCACTTGTGACATGGGAAATGTAGAGGAATGAGAGAGGCTAAGGTTGGAGGTAAAGTTTGAAAGTCATCAACATAATATGGTATTTAAAGCTATAAGAGTGGATGAAATTAACTAAGGCAATACAGAAGAAGAGTGAGTGACGTGTGTGTGTGTGTGTGTGTGTGTGTGTGTGTGTGTGTGTGTGTAGTGTATGGTATGTATCTAGGAGGACTCAAGTAGGGGTTTCCTTTTCCATAAATGGCGAATTAATATATCTTTTCTAGAGGGGTATTTTCAGTTTAAATGATTTAGCACATTTGAAAATGCCTTATAATCTAAAAAGGATTTTTTTTAAAAAAAGTGCTTCCTGATTCTGAGTTTGGCTCTGTGATGGAGGAGTGATAGATAAGGAGAGAGAGCTAGGTAGAAGTCAGCTGGGAATGGTGGTGGCTCTCAAAGGAATTTTGAATATTAAAAGCTTTTTTAAAAAAATCATTAAAGTAAATGATCATGTATATTTTGGAATATTGAGAAAGTCTACCGAGAAGGAGAAGAAACCACTATCCACATAAAACCACAATAACGTATTGATTCATTTGCTCCCAGTATTCTTTCTATATTATTAATAGTGGTGTCATACTGTATAGAGCTGTATTAATTGTTGACGTGTAATAGAGAGGTAGACTTTACTCTGAATTGGAAGGTACTTACTATATTCAGAAATGTGTTGGTAGTTGGCCTGTTTTTCACGTGTGTGCATATGGACACCTACATGCTGCCTTTAAAAAAACCTGTTGCAATAAAACTGTGATACAGTCTGCTTTTCTTGGAAATATCATATGCTTAGAATTTTTAATTACATTCACCAACTTTCTTCATAATCATTATCTTCATTTTCATCATCAATAATTATAACAAATGAAGAAAATGATGAACAAGTTCAGGAGAAAACCAATTAATAGATATACAGATTAATTTGAGTTCTGCTGTTTTATGTGTTTTATGTGTGTTAGCTCATTTAGTTCTTATGACATATCTAGGAGGTTGTTTTACAGATAAGAAAGCTGAGTCTTGACATAGTTATGTTTTTCTAAAGTCATAAACTAGTTACTAGTGGAACCTGTATTCCAAGACAGGACTTTTCTGGCGTCAGAGCTGATGTGCTGGGATGTTTACAGAGTGATTGAAAAAGTGATGATGATTCCAGACCAAGGTGCTAGAAACAGCTGTGGTCTTGGGAGAAAAACCATCTTGATGGACAGAAGATCCATGGCTTAGTCCAAGTGGCTAACGTTAGCCAGTCCTGTGGCCACGTGCTATTGCCATCTGCGCCACAATAGCGTAGTGTGTGCATGCTGCATTATCATTCTCTCCGGGAACCATCAGCATACCTAGACTGACCAACCACCTCCACCTGCCTGGGGCTGCTCTGATTTTAGCACTGAAGGCTCCTTGGTTCCAGAAACCCGCCAGTGTTGGGCAGTCTGGGACAGCCGGTCACCCTGTGCACACCAGAAACACATGGCACTGAGCAGAGCCGGCATGGTAGCTCCAGCCTGGGAGTGCGTGGCCTTTTCCCACGGTGCGGAAGGAAAGTAGCTGTAACACCAGTACTGATCAATCCTGTGGTCACATGGAGAGGCAGTGTCAGCCTTGCCTCCAACTTTTTGTCCCCAGTGTCCTCAGTCCTTGCAATGGAGGCAGTTCAATCCCTGGAAGAGCAAGAGGCCAACTTTTAACTGACTGGAAAGATGGTTTAATCTGAGTGTCCCTAATAACAAGTTCAGTTCCTGGCACAGGCTAGGCCTTCAGCTTCAGTGTTTTTGTTGTTGTTTGTTGCTTTTGCTTTACTTTTTGAGTTATTGTCCCTTTGGAGGCATTTACTAACATGTGTTATATGCCAGGGATTGTATGAATAACTTTTACACACTACAGGCAACCCCCATATAGCATGGCACTTCTCTAACACAGTTCAAAAATTGGGGGAACCCTCATACAGCACGGCATCCTAGAACATGGTTTCACTCTAACATGGTTTGAGAATTAGAGAAATCCCTGGACAACACAGAATGTAAGAAAAGCTTAGTAGTGATGACGAAGAAAACATTATTTAATACATATTAATGTTATACTGTTGGTGAAAGTTGCTTTAATATATTTCTCTTAATTATAAAAAATAATAGTATGTTTTTTTTTTTTAATTTTTGGAACGTAACCCCCTTTTTTGTACTAGTTCTTTGTTTCATATAACATGGATTTGCATAACACGGCATTTTTCAGGAACCGAACAACCGTGTTATATGGGGTTACCTGTATATCTTGACTAATAATCTCCTTAGACCTGTGAGATGCACAGTATTATTTCCATTTTGTAAATGAAGCCACTAAGGCTTGCCAGTAAACTCATAGCTAATCAGCAGTAGAGCCTTCTGACTCCAGCCCAATTCCCTTTGCCTCCTATAATTCTATCCAGTAGCTCAAATTCCAGAAAGCTATTTCATCCAACGATTAGAGTCTAATTCACTATAACTTGTATTTCCTGAAGCTGGTTTGTGCCTAGATCTGTAGTGGACACTGATGCACTAACATGTCCAATTCATGTCTGAGCCTCCAGCCCTCAACATATGTACGCAACTTGGTGCCCACGGAAAGCTGTTGAAATCAGTACAGAATTAATAAGACAAAGCTTTGTCCTCAAGGAACATCTCTTTTTGCGATGAATAGAGACATATGCAAAACTTTAATATGGGGAATATTCTCAGAAATGCTAGAGCTGTATAGACTGTACAAGGCTTTATAACCTGCTTTTTTCATTTATCAATAGATGAACGAATAGCTTGCAATTTCAATGTGTTGATCTATATCATCATATTTAAGAGCTCTATCATTTTCTATTGTAGAGATGTTTCATAATTTATATAATAAACTACCTATGGTCATACAGTTCTTAGTTATGTATAAGTAATCATACTTAAAAATATGAAATTGCTAACCAAAGAACAAATGAACGGTTTCATGGGAAAATGACTCATTGTCAGTAAAGGTATTCAAGCAGAGGCTAGTCATCAGTTTTTGGAATCGTGAGAGGACTGATTGTGGGGGAGCAAATAGTAAGGGGTGGGGCAGATTGTGGAGAGAGATGAGTCTGAAGGAATGGCCTTGGGACCTAGAGGATGTGTAGAATTTGGACGGGGAATGAAGCGGAGCCAAGTGTCCCAGTCAGAAGGAAAACGATTGAGTGTAGTTCTATATGATTGAGATGGAGAAAATAGCAAGACATGAGTTTGTACAGAGAAGTGGGACTTCCTCCACGTGCCAGGCACTATTGCTCATTATTCCTTACAACACTCTAAAGGTGTTATCTCCCGTTTACCGAGGACGGGACTGAGATTTGCAGGGTTTAGCTATCTGCTGGCTCGGTGACCCTGGCGCATATTCCTTACCTTTTGTAAACCTCAGCTACCCCACCACTCAAATGAGGGCCTTATTAAGTGGTTGAGACGACAAATTCACAGAGCCCAACATGTAAGAAACACTTAATAGAAGTTGGATATTCTGAATCTAATACCAGGGTTTTCTTGGTACATGTGCTGTTTCTCCCAGAATTGGATTAGGACAACGGAGCCTATTCCAGGCCCCTCTCCAACTCGTAGGGCAGGGCGTCTGGTATTTACTACTCGGTCTGATTCTCTCAGGTCCAGAGCCTGGGTCTGGGTTTAAGGTGCAGATAGCTCAGCTTCAGGGCAGGGACTAAGGAAACAGGGTCCTGACAAGCCACCGTCAGTGACTTACCATGGCTTTCCATCGAGGAGCGTCTCAGTGTGAAGCTGTTGCCTATCAGCTGAGAGCGAGATGAGCACACATGGTGAACATCCACGGGAGAGCACGGAGAGGCAGGAGGGACAGAAACACCCCATAGGTAACCAAGGGTGCCAGTCTCCTTTGTAAGCCACTTTGCCTGGGCCTATGCCAACACTTTTCACTCCGAGTCACTTTATGTGCCACCTTTGCCTATTAGGACAAAGGTGACATCCCCTGCGTTGTGTAACTTAGTTCTCGTGCTCAGTCATCCTGACCTGGGCGTGTGCCCTGGTCAGCCATCTCTACAACATTGCCTGCTGAAGTTGCTGTTCATCGTTCCATGCCAGAATCACTGATGCTTTGCTCTAAGTGGAAAGTCTAGTGGCCATATGGCTTTGAGGTCCATCAGATGAAATTCATTGTCAAGGTTTAATTTTAAAGGACTTGCTAGGAAGTAGTTATCTCCGTAGGTAGGCTGCCAGGTATCAACAAAGCTCCCTTTGTTTCGATGGAAATTACTCTCCCAGGAAGGTATTTCCCCTTGGCCGCATTCAGAACCACATCTCAACAAAACGTTCAGGATCAACGGACCGTTCTCTGTCAGAATGAAATACTAAGAGTGAGCCCACAATCCGGAGCCTACGATTTTTTATAACAAGGTCACTTGCGGAAGTTACATTGCCTTGCAAAATGAAACACACCATAAAAGGAATTCTTGGCATTCATGCTGTGCTGATAGTGTTATTTTCAACATTTGAGCTAGTGAGGAGGGAGTATTTGAAAAACGTAAGGTGATAGAAGAGCTATTGCTTGCCTGAAAATAACACTCATGCTGCTTTAGGAAACACATCTACAAATCAGCCTAGCTAATCAGTCAGTTGTTTTCTGGGCATAAAATTTATTGGATTAATGGTCTCTTGGAACATTTGGAGGCATGCAGAGATGTCTGCATCCATGGTTTATTAGAACATCCATTCCAGGCAGGACTTAGGAAGCTAGTTTGGTTCTCTTTAGGAAAGGATGCTAGATGAGTCGGGGAGAAATGTGAGTGAAGCAATAGAAAAGTCTTCATTTTCTGAAATACAGTGATATGAGATGTGTTCCCTCCATCCCGCTCCACCCTAATATTTGGGGGAGTGCTTCAGAAGGATCTGTGTGGTTGACTCATAATGTTGGTTCTCATGTCTTTTTTTTATGGAATCATAAAATCAGACTAAATTATTTTATACTTCCAAAAATTTAGGAAGTATATGTAACATCTCAGTCCATTTGGGCTACTATATTAAAAATTTTGGCTGCTATAACCATAGACTGGCTGGCTTAAACAGAAAACTTTTCTTATAGTTCTGGAGGATGGGATGTATAAGATCAAGGTACTGCCAGGTTTGATGTCTGGTGAGAGCCCACTTCCTGGTCCCTAGACTGCTGTCCTCTTGCTGTATCTCACATGGTGGAAAGAGTGAGAGAGCATTCTGGGGTCTCTTTCCTAAGGGCACTAATCCCATGTCAGAGGGCTCTGCCCTCCTGATCTGAACACCTCCAACAGCCCCACGTCCTAATACAGTCACATTGGGAGGTAGGATTTCAACATAGAAAGTCTGGGGGACGTAAACATTCAGTCCATCACACCCAGAGAGACTGTTCTGAGTGACCCTCTTCTTCACTCCAGTGAGAGCTTGCCTTGGAAAGGTGGCTCCTTGAAGGGAGTAGTGCTCAGGACAACTGTATCTCAGGTTAACTCTGTGGGCAGAGTTGGGAAAGGACATTAGTCACCACCTGATACCTGCTTCATTTTGAAAATGACATGCTACATGGTCACTGGGTTTTTTTTTTTTTCCCTCTCTGAGGAGGTGAAGTTTTTGTAGAGAATGGAATTAAAAATGAGGACAACATGTAAAAATCTGTGGAAAGTGTATTCTAAGCAAAGGGAACAACAAATATAAAAGCCCTAAGGAAGAACAAACTTGATGTGTTTGAAAGAAACAGCAAGAAGGCTAGTATGCTGGAGTGAATTGATGGAGTCAGAGAACAGAATATGAAATCAGGGATGTAAGTCGGGCTCAGGTCATGTAGAACTTGTAGGCCATACTCAGGAGTTTAAATTCTAGTACGTGGCTGATGGGAAGCCAATGAGCAAGGGAATTACACGATCTGATAAGTATTTTAATTGCGAGTTGGACAGCACATAGGGAATCAGGGAGAGCAGTGAGGCTCTTGCCTTAGTCAGATGGAAGATGTTGGTGGCATAGGCCAGATTTTGTTCGTGGCGATGGCAAGATGTTGGACAAAGTCAGGAGAACTTGCCAGTGGAGTGAATGTAATGGGTGAGGGAAAGAGCAATCAAGGATAACGCCTTGGTGTCGGACTTGGTTCTAGTGCTCATACTTACAACACGGTGGAAGAACAGAGGTGGGGGGGTGGAGATTATGAATTTAATTTTGCACATGATAAATCTGGGATACTCAAGACAAAATGTCAAGTGAGAGGTCGGCATAAGTATCTGAAGCTGAAAGGGAAAGTTAGGGTTTAAATGTACCGGGGGTGCCAAAAAAGTGTATACACATGACTTGTATTCATCTTTTGTTATCGGTATATATCGAGTGTTACAATTTCAATTCAATTTTTTTCCTTTCTTAAAATGTGTATACATTTTTCTTGGCACCCTCTGTATATTAGTGGGTCATTAGCATAGAGATGATATTTAAATTAAAGAGAATGGATGAGATCACCTAAAGAGCAAGGATGGAGAGTGTGGACAGAGAACGGAGAAGAACCCTAGGGATTTTCCAGCATTAGAAGTCTGGAAGAGAAGGAGGAACCAACAAACGTAGCTGAGAAACAGTGATGAGTGAGCTCGGAGGGAAGCTGGAAAGTACAATAATATGAAGCCAAGTGAAGAAAAGCTTTTAAGAAAGGCAGGGATGATCAACGGTGTCAAATGTTGTTTAAAGATTAAGGTGAGAACTCATCATTGCTCACTGCACGACTTTCCCGTCTACCGCGTCCCAGGATATAGTCTTTGTACTATGGACCATACATGGCTCAGAGTGAGTAATACCTGCATGTTTATCAATTACAGTCGTTGTAATTACCCATTTATTGTCTTCTTCCCTCTCTTTGTAGAAGCCATTCCCAATTTAGGAGTGGGCCACATTTAAGGAGTATATTCCTGTGCAGGAATCCACAAAAGCCTGTTTGATTAATTGTCCCAATATGCCATAGCTAGAAGGGCTCTTAGGGATCACGTAGTCCTCTGCCCTCATTTTATTGATAAAGAAACTGAGTCTGTGACAGGGAAATTGCAGAAGGGCACACAGAGGTTTAATTTCAGAGCTGGGACCAGGACTCAGACTCCATGGGTCAGAGGTGGTTTTGATTTGTGTTACTCCCCTGTGCCGCTTTTTTTCATAATATAAGATTAATTCCTTTGGGTCTTGAAAGCTTTTCTATCCTTCATAGACCATGATTAAATTGAAAGCATTCTATAACAGCATAATACTTAAAGTAGTTTTAGTGCAAACCCTTTAGAAATGAAACAGTCAACGAGACGAGGGGTGGGGAATGAAGTTGGGAAGGAGATGCACAGATTCTGAAGACAGAGGCAGCGTCATAGAGAAAAGACCAGTCTGACCTGGATGTGAATCCCAACTCCATCCACTACTCCTGTGGACCTCTAGTAAGTTTCTTAACCTTCCTGAGCCTCATCTATAAAATAGGGACAACAGATAGGTCGTATTGATAAGTTATGAGATCAGGAATAACACATCTAAAGTGCTCAGCTGTTACTGGACGTGTAACAGGCACGCAACACGAATAGCTCTTTATTGTTGTGATGTCTTCCTTCCTGTTCCTTCTGCTCCTGGTGCTATGGGCACCTCTGTCAGCAGCCCTCCATCAATCACCTGTCTCCAGAGGCTGGTTGCTCTCGCCTCTGGCCACACCTGCCAGACCTGTGGCTTCCAGACTTCTGGCTGCGGTGCCCCCTGGCAGACTGGAAGGAAGGCCTTGGAAATTGCCTGGGGCCGATATTCTCTGCTTCAGGGCCCGTGTACAGGACGAGCAGTCACCATCAGGGCCAGTCACTGCTGAGACTGTTCCTCGTCTTCCCTAAGGCTCATTGTACTACTTCCTTTCCGTAAAGAAAATGCTTCCATTCATGTGGGCCAATATTTTAAGAAACAGAAGACTTCATTCAGACTAGCACTTTGACGGGGCATCTTCAGCATGCCAGGCAATGTGTTCGTCCCCACACTCTGGGAGTTTGGTTTCAAAGGGGAGATAAACATGGAAACAAGTAACTATTTCCCGAGTGAATGAACTGACCACTCGGCAGTGGTGCAAGCAGTGTGCTGTGGGGCGTGTACAAAGGGGAAGGCAAGAAGCCTTTCTGGAATAGGTGCCGTTTAAGCTGGATCTTAAGGGATAAGTGGTGTGTCAGCGGATGGATAATAAGCGAAACGGCATTACAGGCAAAGGTATGCAGGCATCAAGTACAGGGGTATTTAGAAGAGAGGAAGGTAGGGATTAAGAAAGAGTACAGGGGAGACAAGCCTTTTATTGAAGAAACTCAAATGATCGCTTAGGAATTTGGGCATGAATCATGATGACTTAGGATGTCAAGAGATATGAGATACCACAGAGGCTATCAGATATAAAACAGCTCATTTACAGATGAGAAGACTGAGGCTTATATAGAAGGAATAACTTAGCCAGAATCACATAAAAAGTTAGTGGCAAAAAAGGGGGCTGCCACCAAAGTTTACTGACTCCTAGGCCTTTCTATCCATTACTCATGACTTTTATGGATAAGAGGGAACGATTGTAGATAGTATCAGAAGGCAGCGTATGTTCTGAGACCATTCCTCACTAGAGTTCAACAGAGATTTAGAGGATTTGGATGATGACAGAAGCTGGGACCTCACTGAGCTTATGCACACTTTAAATAATTGGGATGTAATTTTCTATAGACAAAGCTTTAGGATAATCAGCTTAATTATTACATAAAATTGTATCCGTGGTTTTGTTCTTCTGTATTGTACATTCCCTATATTTTGTTATTTTTTACTATGAGTGGAAAACCTATAATTTATAAAAGAGTATGAAGTTAGTAAGTGATTCTGCCCTTGAGGGCATTTCTGGAGCTACAGAGACTGGGGTCAGATCTCTGGTGAAGCTGAAGTTGCCAGAACTTGGGTTCTAGGTGGACCTGACGTAGGTCCTTGTCTTAAGCTTTGTCCACCTCCCTTAGTGGTTCATTATAAATGTCAGGTGTTTGGGATACTTTCAGTGGTCCTGAACCAAAACAGACAAACAAAAACAACAGCCTCACCTTTTTCAATAAATCCAATTAAACAAACATTTCATTCATTTATCAACAAACACTCACTGAAGGAGTGCTGTGTGGCAAGCGCTGGGATACACTGGGATACATCAGTAAATAAAAACACACATGGTTCCTGTTTGCATTAGTTTGCTAAGGCTGCCACAACAAATTGTCACACATTGGGCGGCTTGTTTTCTCCCGGTCCCTGAAGCTGAAACTCTGACACCAAGGTGTCGGCAGGATTGATTTCTTCTGAGGCCTCTTTCCTTGGCTTGTAGGTGACTGTCTTCTGTCTGTCCTTACATGGCCTTTCCTCTGTGCATACACATGTCCGTGTCCTAATCTCCTCCGCTTTATAAGGAGACCAGTCCTACTGGATTCGGGCTCATCCATTTGACCTTGTTTTATCCTGCTCACCCCTTTAAAGGCCACATTCTGAGGTACTGGGGGTCAGGACTTCAACATAGGAATAGCGGGAGGGGGACACAATTCAGCTGTCCGTAACACTGTCCTTAATGAGCTCACAGTCTAGAGGGGACACAAAACTTTATCCAAAAATTATATAAATAGAGGATTATGGACTGTTCAAGTGCTATAAAGGAGATGTACATGGTGTGATAAAAATACGTAAGGAGGAATGTCCTGTCTCGGAGGGAACAAGGTGCTGCAGGGAAGGCACCTGAGAAGGTAAACTTACGAGCTGAGATCCCCAGGACAAGTAGGAGTTAATTAGGAAAGACTGATGAGGGGAAGAAGGAGAATGGGGGAGTTAGGAGAGGGGGGAGGAGGGTTAACCGAATATGGGGAATTGCTTGTTAAAAGTCCCGTAATTTAGTACTTTCTAGGTATTGCACACTGAAGTAGATTCTGAATATAGCAATGGAACTCATGGCCTGGTCGGAGACAGATGAAAAAGCAGATCATTTCAACAGAATATGATCAGCGTTGTCATGGAGGCTAATACTTATATGCCACAGTTCTAAATTTATGGGGATACAAATAAGGGAGGCACTGAGTCTGCTGAGGGCAAGAGGTCAAAACGATTCACAGTAATTGAAGTCAGGCCCTGGTGCCTATTTGGGAAATCTAAATAAATGGAAGAGATATCAAGAAAGCATGGGGATCATTCCTTCAAAATACTTTGGATCTAGAGGTACTATGGAGTCAAACGATGTGTGGTGTGGTCCAGCTCTGCCCTGTCACTGCGCTTTCTCATCTGTCACACAGAGGTAACGGTACGCATCTCACCTACCTCAAGTGTTAGGACGGTGTTGTATGGATCAAACGGGGACCCAAGAAAGCAGGGAAAAAGAACTGTCTAAAGGAGATTGGCTGCGGTCAACAAGCCCTTCCATTCTGATCTTTATTCCTGATCTGGAAGGATTGCCAAACGAAGTGTGGAGATGAGGCTGAAAACACCTAAGAAGTCAAACACAGATGTAAGGGCTAACTAAATTACCTCCAGGGTCACATAGCAGGAGGGGCAGCTAAGTGACACGAATGATACCAATGTCAGTGTTCTTAACAAATTCTTGCTGATACATTGTTTATTTTAGTGGCAAAGCTAAAAGTATTTGCAGTTTAACAGGTTAAAAATAATGGCAAAAACTGCAATTACTTTTGCACCAACCTAATACAAAGGATTCCATGGCCAAGCTGGAAAGCAATTTCCAGATGTTGCTGCTTTCTAAGTGCTCTTTCTGATCAGGAGAGTCAGAATACATGAGTCTGGCTTTCATTCGGCCACGTACGGCCTTTGTACTTCATTTGGCCTTTGTAACTTTAGCAACATCTCCGGTCTCCCCAGATACTGGGCTTTGCTCGATGCCAGGCACTGCCGTGTGCATGCTGCATGTGTTATCTCACAAGAATCCCATGTGATGGATGTACATTAGCCCTGCATTACAGATAAGGAAACTAAGCCCTAGAGAAGTTATGTAACTTTTTAAAGTTAGCAAATTAAATCAGGAAATACCAGACCTATGTGCTGAGCACAGGCCTGAAACTCCAAAACTCAACCTTACCAGAGGAAAGGAAGTTGGAGTAGCAAATCTTCAAATTTCTTTCCATCTTTAGAACCACAGAGAGTGAGTTTATGCCTCAATGAAAAAATTATTTCAGGCCTGTCAGTAAGGGTAGGCCAGCTAGGCTCTTTACTGCCACAGGGCCGCTGCCCTTGTACTTCTACCCAGAAAACTCTGCCCCTGCAAGCAAGGCCCCTTCTCCTTATTCTCGTGTCACTTCCTCAGTGAAATCTTTCCTGACCACCCAATTTAAAGTAGCTACCCAGGCACGTCACTTTGTTTTATTATGTTCTCTTGTTGTAAGTTTTTGTACAGTACTTGCTATATTTTGTTGAATGTATGTTTGATTTTTTTGTTTGTTTGTTTATTTTCTTCCCTCACTTGAGTGTATGTTTCATGAAGACAGTACCTTGTGGTCTTAATCAAATTGTATACTCAAAACCTAGAATAGGAGTACATGGCACATGGTGGATACTGAATACCTATTTGTTCAATTTATGTGTGAACAAGCTCTCCTATGTACTAGATGTAGGAGCTGCGGTCCAGGGACGAGGTTGGACTTGTCCGAGGTCAGGGGCTACCGACTGGGTTAGTGGGAACAGTGCTGGCTTAGTTTTCAGTCCTGACACTGCCTCTAACTTGCTCTTTGACTTCAACTCAGTTCTACATTCTCTAATACATTTATTTATTTAATAACAATTTTTAATTAAATAACAATTATTTAATTAATAACAGTTTAATTAATAACAATAATTTATTGAGTGCCTTCTACATGACATGCATTGTGCTGCTTTTGCATATATTTTATGTACCCTTCCCTGAAACTCTGACAGTAGCTAGGTAGTCAGCATACATAATGCTATAAAATTCAGGTATTTGTGATACCAGTAGCTTAACACAATAAAGGTTTATTTCTCACAAACATCACAGAGTGACCTGAGTCAGAAAGTAACAATGGGTGTTTCAAGTGATAACTCACGGATCCAGGATCCCTCAGTGTTAGGATGCTGCCCTCCTCAACCCATTGCCTCCAAAGTCACTGTAGAAGGGGAAGGGAAAACGTGGTGATTGCATATGAAATATTATGTCTAAGCCTGGAAGTGACATAAAATCATTTTCATCCATATCTCTTGGGACAGTACCTGCCACTTAGAACAACCTAACTGCAAAGTGTACTGGGATATGTAGTCTTTCACAGAGAGAGAAAATGGTATTGGTCAACATCTAGCCAGTATCTGCCATAGTATTGCCACCATTTCACAGATGAAAAACAAACCTTCTCTTTGGTGGCTTTCCTGAGATTTTATAGTAAATGAAGGGGAAGGAAGATGCACAACCAACAAATCATGCCTGGCTTTTGCCAGTTAATAGTACCCTTTATACCTACACCGATCATTGATTTTCAAGGTCATGTTGCTAGAGAACTCTTTCTATGACAGGAATCTTTTGGAGAGTTCCAGCATGTAAAAGAGATCAGCAGGCGTTTTGAAGCACAGCAAACCCTTAGAAGAGTCTCTGGGAACCTTCTACGGCCCTCCAGGGCCCTGTGTGGAAACCCTGGGACCAGATGGTCCTGATGGGCTTCTTCCAGCTCTGTCTCACACATTTCTTCTCTTTATTTCCTGATATTCCTGACGTGGGGCAGAGGGTGAAAGGGAGGACCTCGTCTCAGAACTAGGTGCTTGTCATCATAGCCTTATGCCTCAGGGCCCCGCAATACGCTGTGGATGGACAGTTGCAATCTTGGTGTGGTGTATCCTGAGCCCTAAGAACCTTTTCCCCACTCCGCACCAGCCATGCAAAACATTACCTAACTGCAGAAGGCACACTCTGGAAACTTTCCCAGAGGAATAATAGATAAAGTAACCAAGAACTTTTTAATTTTGCAAAGTGCACTCTTCCTTATAATTTACTTAATATAGAAATTTAATGTTCTGCAGTTTACTGAACAAATAACATTGAAAGTATATTAGAGTTAGCTTGGGAGCTCGCCTTTGGTTGCCAGTTTGACTTTATTATTTGATTATCCAGATAAAGGCCAGCAGTAACAATATGCTCTGCCTTAAGTGGTTCAGAGGGGTTATCTCTTGGCCATTACCAATTCTAAATACAAGATTTAAATTCAAGGAGAAAATCACACAAGAGCAATTTGCTGAATTTGCTCAAGTTAGTCCCTTGAGTAAGATGCTTGATTCTCTGGACCTAGATTATGATGATTATACTTTTCCCGGAAGCTCCTAACCTTAGGGGCTGACAAATTCCATGTCACCCTATTCATTCGACAAACACATACTGAGAACCAAACATGTGCCAGATGCTGTGATGGTGCCAGAGATGTTTAGACTGGCTCAGAGCCCCTAACTCCTGCTCTTTGTTCCCGTGGCTTGCACCCCAATACAGGTTCTCTCCACCAGCCTCAGGACACTTTTTCAGGTACTCCCTCCTAAACACACTTACCTGGGCAGGTTCTGAGCACCACAGCATGTACTTCCCTTTGGAGCTGAGCCTTGACCTTTTAGTTGGTACCCTGCTTCCTGATGCCACCTTGTTCTGGGCTTAGACAGTTCTTTAAGCGAGACCCCCAGCTAAGGGCCAGCCAGGTCCACTGTACTCCCGCCTGGGCAAGCTCAACAGAACCCAGCCTTAGAGTGGATGTGGGGCAAAGCCGTAGGGGTGACTTAAACAGTCTCCACTTTTAAAATGTAATGTATGAAAGGTATTTTAGAGGTGGAATTGACAGGACTTGGAGAATAGATTGTTAAAGATGAAGGAAAGATATCTAGGAAGATACCAACCAGGGTTAGTCCGGGTTACATGGTAGAGTTGGCATTTGAACTTGATATTACATACATTTTTAAAATTCAGAGATGTGGTAAAAAGCGTGTTCCAGATAGAAGGAACATCATGAGCAAAGGTTTAGAAGTTATGTATCTTAGATTCCTTTGAGGTGTGTCTAATTATTTTCTGTTTCAGGCATCTTTGATTTGCTGTTCAACAGCCAGAACAATTTTTGCTTTCTCTTTCTCCTGTGTCTCCCTTATTGCCTCTTAGCTTTTTAAAGACAATAAGATAGATGTCTTCGTTTTCATTGTAGAAATTTGGTCACCATTTTACTTGAGTAGCTAAACTTTAATAATTCGGGCAATTTAACTGATTCAGATTGAACACCACACTGATAATTAACTTGTTCTTCTTCCTTCCCTTCACCCACAGGAGCCTGATGGATCATTAATGACATGATTAGAGAGAAAGTGATCCCGGTGCATTATTGGTGCTCAATAAATGTTAGATAATTGTTGAAATAGGACCCAGTGGAGACTGGCACTTTGCAGTAGAAACAGAAGCTGACAAAGTGTGCCTTTGCTAATAATCAGGTTTTGTAGTTTGGAGAAGGCACAGATTTTGCACCAGGTTTTGCAATTCAGAAAAGGCACAGACTGCACCATTTCTCATCATTGGAATCCACATTCATTTGTAGGAAAAAGTCTAATTAGTAATCCAGTTCTCCTAGCTAATAGAAGCCTATGCAGTGGGGAAAGTGTTAAACATCATAGACGCTGCCCTGAGGGATTCACCGTCCCTCTTGTTTGAGGAGCTGTAGTCACCTAGATGAACAGGTGCAGCCCACCTAAGTGAGCAGGTGCAGGGAATAAGGACGTGATGACCAGCGGATTACTGGGCACACAAATGTTTGATGAAAAGTACCTTTGAGTCCTGCCCCAAAGTGCTTCGAGAGCCAGATCTCCATCTGTTAATTGAAAATCCTATCTGCCAATATGAGGGCTGGCTTTGCCAAGCATGGATTGTGTGGTGTTAATGGCTTTGGGCAAAGCCTTGTGCTGCTTGCTGGCAGAGGGAATCCTGTTTGATTCTGAAGAGCCCAAAATTTATATTTTAAAACATATTTTATTTGACAGCCAGAATCTAATGAATCTGACTTCATCTGTCTGTCTACAAATCTCTGCGTATCAAACCTACAATAAAATAGCCCCGTACTGTTTGTAAAGCAGTCCGCCTATCAACTATCCCATTTGATCCTATGCCAACTAAGGGCAGAAGGGAACCTATATGAGTAGGTGCTGTCTCATTTAAACTCTGAAGTCTTGCAAGGTAGGCTTTTTAAGTGCTCATTTTACAGATGAAGATCCGAGGCACCGAGAAGCAAAGCACTTGCTCAGCATCTGCTTGAGCTGAGTTGGAAAAGCTAGTTGGACAGGTATTAATCTTGGGTCCAAGCGGAGCATGATCTCATGATTGAGGCCCATATCTTCTGAGCACCTACTTCATACCAAGCATTTATTTCTACATGTTATTGAATCTTTAAACCATTTTATGGCAGATATTACTGTCCCTGTTTTATATATTTGGTCACTCAGTAAACATTTATTGAGTGCCTGCTATGTGCTGAACACTGTTTTAGGCAATGGATATACACCTTTGAATAAGACAAGCATGGTTTCTCCTCTCATAAACTTAATATTCTAATTGGAGGAGATAATAAACAAATGTAAATGTTTGAGGCCTATGAAATGCAGAAAGACTTAGGCTCTACTTTAGATTGGATGCTCCTGGAAGGACTCATTAAGGATAAAACATTTAAATGAAGACCTAGAATGTAAAAGAAAACCCAGTCTTAGAAAGATCTGAAGGATTATTATTGCCAGCAAAGAGAACAGCAAGTAAATAGGCAGTAAGGGGAAAAGTAAGCTTTGTGCCTTTTGGAGAAAAAGAACACGTGAAAGGTGGTGAGAGAATAGTGAATGATGTGAAGAGAGGTCTGAGATGAGGTTGGAAAGTTAGGGAAAGACCAGCTCTCATAGGCCTTTGTAGCCCAAGGTGAAAAGTTCAGGTTTTATTCTACCTGAGATAGGACGCCATCAGAGGTTTAAAGCAGGGGAAGGAACACAGTTTACTTATGTTTACAAAAAATTTACCTTGGCTGGGTATGTGGAGAATAGATTATATACAGAAAAGATTGAAAGGCCGGTTAGGAGACAATTGCAGTGGTCCAGATGACAGATGATAGTGGCTTTGACAAGAGTGGTAATAATAGAGATAGAGAGAAGAAAACAGATTTTGGGTGTATTTTGAGGCTGGGTTAATATGACTTACTTAGTTGTGGTTTGAGAGAAAGAGAAGAATCCAGGACTCCTAGGCTTCTGACTTGAGCAACTGAGTGAATGGAAGTGTCATTTACTGAAATGAGGAAGGCTGAGAACAGAACTGATTTGGGGAGTAACATGTCAAAAATTCTGTTTTGGCCACATTAGGTTGGAGACACCTATTGGACAATACAGTGTATATGTAAAGCAGGCATTTGTATATATGTCTGGAAATCAGAGGCTATATATATTCAGAGATCAAATGGCTCGCTAAATGTAACACAGAAAAATTGGTGGAGCTGGTTTATTTGATGAAAGCTCACAGCCTTCCCTAGTGCCAAACTGGAATAGACTATCAGTTGGACATAAAACTTAGCTCAGCAGCAAAATCTGCATGTGGTAGGCATTTTCTTCTGCCATACTTCACTGACATCCCCTGGGTCCCTCTTCATCTCTGCACAAATGGCTGGAAATGGAGTTATGTTAACACTTTCTCTGTCAGGCTTGCTATGTTGTCAAGGAGTAGTGGGGAGCAATGAAGACCTAGCAGACTGCATTTTAGAAAAGCATCCCAGGTACTTTTGAGGCATTTGGCCCTTTCTACCATACTTTGAGGAATCGTGAATTAGAATATCAATGCCTTCAGGATGGGAATGATGTCTATTTATATTATTATTATTATTATTATTATTATTATTTATGAGGAAGAATTCAACAGTGTGCTCAGGAAATGAATGAATAAATGAAACAAGGAATGAATGAATGAATGAATTTAGCTATGTTTGTTTGGGTGCCAAAGACTTACCTCTCTAATTGAAAAGAGACTCTTTGACCTAGTTACTAGTATCTGGTATCTATGTTTTTCCCCTCTATTTGCAACTTGTGGGGTTCATGGGTGAACAGCCTTTTCCTGCTTCCTGTACATCAAACTCAGCTTTAGGAGAGGAAAAGATTTCCTATCATTTTAAAATGCCACCCACCGTTCTATCTGCATGTCCTACACTGAGCATTGTGACACGGCTGCTATGTAAGAACGCAGGCAGAGAGAGGTGACCAAACGGAATCTTGTCAGGTCTGCTCTCCTTTTGCTAAGTGGAGCTGTAGCCCTAGGGTGCAACCTTTGGGGGGAAAAGCATGTCAGCCTCCACCTAGACCAGGGGTGTCCAAACTGCGGCCCACTGGCCAACGGCGGCCCGCAATCCATTGTTAATTGGCCCACAGCAAATTCCAAAAATATATTTAGTTTACTTAAATAAACCAGGTGAGGCAATACGTACTTCACCTCGAGTGAGTGGCCCGGCTGTTTGTGTATTTTACCGCATATGGCCCTTGGTGAAAAACGTTGAAAAAAGTTTGGATACCCCTGCCCTAGAGCCTCTCAGCTGCAGTCACTGAAGCTTTGACCTACAGGCTTACACCACCGCAGCTCCTCAGTCACTGAGTCAATCCTGATCATGCCAAGAGGTCTGGCATCTAACTCAATCCACCAACACATAGGTGAGCTTTAAAATCCGCCTTATTGCCGTAAGTCTGACATCTAGTGTGCCTGAATTTCTTGGTCAGTTTCCCTGCCTGAACGCCAGTCCTTTTCCTGGGATGAGAAGCCAGCCTGTTTGGGGCATGAGACGACTACCTGAGGAGTCTTACACCCAGGTTCCGTTTTGCCTTTTCCGTATTGCTCCATAGTGAAAGGAAGAATCCCGTTCAACTTCCTTTGCTTGACTTCTAAACTTTGCTAATTTCTATTCCAAAATAATACTTTGTATTTGTAAAAACCTTCATAGCAGTGTCTTACATCTTGAAAGGGGACGCCAAAATACCTTTGAATTCTCGTGTTCTTACCTTTTCAGAGGATCATAATATTGGCCTGCCGTACAGAACATTAGGATTCACTAATTAACAGTGAGTAGCACTTGGGAAGTGTTAGGTACCATAGAAATGCTAAATAGGTTTGTTAGACTGGAGTCTAAAAGACGAATGAAACTCCAAACTTCATTTAAATGCTTTTATAGCATGGGATTTCTTTTTCTCTCAAGATAATTTTAAAGAAGGTTATGTAGCTACATTCCTGGTTCTGAAAGGAACTGTCACAATGAGTATAATACATGGATGTCTAATTTCCCCACCTTTCCTTTCATTCCCTGTTTTTCCATGAGATCACATATTCATTCAACAAGCATTTCCTGGTCACCTCTTTGTTGTCAAGTAGTGAGCAAAGCACTGCAGATATAGTCATGATCTCTAACCTGTGGGAGAAATAGATACATATATTCTCAAGTAAATGTAATAGAAGACAGACTCATTGATATTATAGAGATGCAGGGTGTGAAGGGAGAGAAGGATCACATTCCAACTCTCAGTACATTTCCATGGGGGCTGGGAAACATAGGAAGTTTTCACATAGCTAGTATCAATGGGGCTATGCTTCAAAGACAAACGAATTTTGATAGACAAAGGAAATAGGAGGAGGAAAGTTCATGTGTGCATTTTTTCAGTTGGAGGAACTATAGTTTAGAGAGGTTACACAGTGATCTGAGGTCAACAGAATAAGTCACATCTTGCGTCAGATTTTGGACCCAACTTTCTTTTCTGATGTTCATTTGCATTGAACTAACTGTGCTCCTTCCCTTACTTAGTAAAAGGCAATTTTACTAAATGCCTATTTATCATAATTTGTAATATGGTTATGATGGGAGGTTGAGATCCCTACACTAAGGTGGTCCTCTGGCACTGCATAGAAGCAGAGATAACACAAAATAAAGATCCTTGGAATATCAAGGTGGATGACAGGAGTGGGTGGGATTAGTGACTGGCCATCTACCTGCCCTGAAGTGAAAGTTATGGGAATTAATTGGAAATAAAATCAGATAGGTAAGCACATTGAATTAAGAAGGGATGTGAATGTTAGAATAATGAAGTTTCTGTCATGTAGAGTGTGAGGTGCGGCAAAATGCTCAAATGAAAATAACTAGTGGATAGTTGAAGCTACAACTCTGATTGCTAATGAGAGGGCATCCTGATTTGGGAGTTATTAGCATGGAAGTGATACCATAGTCATGAAGGTGAAACCTCTGAGGGAAAGACTGAGAGGAGAAGAACAAATGAGAAAATTAAGATCCAATGATAAAAGAGTTTACGGCATGTTAGCTCAGTCTAATTCTTAGTTTATACCTGAGGGAAATTGAGGCCCAGAAAGAAAAAGACACTTGCTTAAAATTACCCAGTTAAGTCAGTGATACAGTTGGAACTAGAATCCATAACTCGTCACTGCCAGTCCATGCTCCCTCCCCCACTTCCTTCCACTAGTACTTATTTTCACCAACTGAGGTGTTCAGCAGTAGAGGACTATTGCTGCTCAAGTGAAATTGAAACTTGAAATGGAAACCAAAATCATGAACAGGAAGAGAATATTGCCTTCCTCATTTTTAATCATTTTCTGCCCAGCAATTCTTAGGTTCATCTTGGAAGCTATGGTCTCTGGGAATCAGAGGACTGCAGGCTCCTAGGTGGTCACACATGGGTTCACTTCTCTCTCTGTTTCCTTTCCCCCTTAGGTTTGTTTTTTTGTTAATTTCCTTTCTGGGGGAACAGTTCACTGAGAGACATTTGGGCTATTGCTAGGGAATACTTGGGTTCCTTTTCAAAACAGATATGTCCCCCTTTACCCTCAGCTGCTGGGAAACCCTGCCCTGAATACACCCACTATCTCCTCTGCCAGGAGGTTGCCTTGACATGCTTCCTCACCCACATCCCTTTCCTCTACCATCTCTCCCCCACCAGTGGCACAGAAATTAAAAGTCAGTTCTAACCACCATTTATTATTGATTGAATCAGGATTACCCTGAATCAGGGTTCAATTTAATTGAACTGAATTATTTCAATAGCCTAGCATGATCAGTATAATTATATTGTTTTACAAATAAGGGAATTGAGACACGTAAAATTAGGAGTGATGTATCATGATTAGAGTAGACAGAATAGGGCCCTCCAAAGATGTTCACGTCCTGCACCCTGGAACCTGTAAGTGTGTTACTTTACACCGCAAAAGGGACTTTGCAGATATAATTAAGGATTTTGAGACGAGACGATTTTGCTGGATTTTCCAGGTAAACCCACTATAATCACAAGAGTCCCTTGAAGAGAAAGGCTGAAGGGTTAGAGTTAGAGAAAACATGATGATGGAAGTGGGTAGGTGGGGGTCGGGGGGAGGGAGAAAGGAAGAGAGAGAAAGAGAAATATTTCAAGATGCTGTTCTCCTGGCCTTAAAGATGGAGGAAGGGGCCACAAACCAAGGAGAACAAGTGACCTCTGGGAGCTGGAAATGGCAAGGAAGTAGATTCTCCCCTAGACACTCCAGAAGGAACATCATACTGTCAACATCTTGACTTTAGAATTTCTAACCTTCCAAACTGTAATGTAGTACATTTATGTTATTTTGAGTCACTAAGTCAGTGGTAAGTTGTTATAAGAGCAATAGGAAACTGGTACAATAAAGTCACACAGCAGGTGATTTTCTCCAGTTATTTCCATTTTGCCAGATGTAAAGAATGCCTCTCTGCACTCCTGTAACCAAACCTGCCTTGCTTGGCACTGCTGACTACTTTTCTTCATGACTCTATTTCTGTCACTTCTTAGCTACCACACACCCTTTCATCTCTTTCTCCTTCTCTGATCATTCTCTGTCAATTATGGGTCACACATCCTCTTTATTGCATCCTAAATATTTCTCTTTCCTTTATATCTCTTTTTACCATCTCTTCATTTCTCTTCATACTCTCCCTGAATAATCTCATTCACCCCTCTTGCTTCCACTTTTCACTCATATGCTAATGATTCCCAATGAGGTCTCTCCTCTAAACTTTAGACTGCTTATTAAAATCTGTATCCTTGGGGAATTGAAAACCAAGACAGAGAAACTCTTAAACACAGCCATAGATAAAAGACCAATAATCTTCAAAACTGCAATAGATACAACCCTTCAATAGAGATGATGAAAGTCAGAACACAATAAATTGACATCTTTAAGGTGCTGAAAAGAAAAAAAATGACTAGAATTCTATTTCTAGTGAAAATATCCTTCAAAAATGCAGACAATCAAAATCTGAGAAAAGTCACTGTTTGTAGACCTGCACCACAAATGTACCAAAATAAATTTTTCAGTCTGAAGAAAAGTGATCCACGATGCTTTTCTGCAATTTGGCTATAAATTCCTAAGCGTGGTTTTCTTTGTATTTATCCTGCTTGAACTTCCTGAATCAGCGAATAAACGTCTTTTATAAATTCTCAAAAATTCTCAGAACTCAGGGAAGGAATAAAAAGCAATAGAAAAGGGTAAAATATGAAGAAAAAGATATTGATTTTTAAAAATAATAGTGATAATAATGTCTTCTGGGTGTTATAGATAGAAGTCATATATTTGACAATTGAAGTACAAATGGTAGAAGGGAGTAAATGGGATCAAACAATCGTAAGATTCTTGTATTTTTCTTAGGAAGCAGACATAGGTATTTACTGAACTATACACTTAAGTTTTTTGTACTTTATACAAGTTGTCTTCAGTAAAAAAGAAAAAAGTGAAAATTGAAAAGTAAACTGTTGATATAGCAAGAGAAAGTTGCTATATAAGTTTCTTGAGATTATCTATGCATGGGATTCAACTTGACAATATTCACCATTTCTCCTTCTTATATGCCTAACTTAATGCCTGTATGACTATTCACCTGTTCATTCATTCATTCATTCATTCATTCATTCATTCAACAAATATTCATTGAAATTCCCACTGTGTGCCACTCAATGTGATTGGCACTGCATATATATAGAAAGATTGGGTGGGATAATGCTAAAAGTGTTCAGAAATGAATAAATGATAGTGGTCAGTGAAGCCTTCTGAGTAGAGGGGAAGCTACTTGGAGCTAAACATTAATGATTTGTGCAGCGATCATTTTGGTGGACGTAGGATGGAGAGATGGGGTCAGGTAATGTGATTTTCTCCTGGTTCTGTACTGCCTATGGTCACTTCTATGTGTCGACTCTTCTAGGACTCACTTTAAGGAGACAAATTCAGCACTTTCTGATGCCCTCTAAAATGTGGACATTTGGGAGTCCTCCAGACAACGTTGGTGCCAAGAGGAAAGGAATAGTTAGTATCTCCCCTTTTTCTCTCTCCTTCTAATAAAGTAAACCAAAGTGGTTCAGGTTTGTTCGGATATAAGCTGTGGGTCAGGCTGCCTGAGATAGTGCCAGACTCCGTCAGAGAGTGACTCAGATGCCATTAGAGTATTGGTTCCTAGGCTGAACCCAGCACAGTGGATGTGGGATCATAGCCAAGAGGTGAGATGAGTTTTCTGTTGATAAAGCAACTCTGCAGTTAGTTTTTCTTTTTTCTTCTGTCGTGATGGAGAGGTTAAGAAGGCATTCTCTGATGATTAGTGCTGTTGGAAAGAAATTATTTTGGGGGTATATTTGGGTTAATTTGCCTTTCTTCAGGTCTCTTAAATTAACAATAGCTTATGATATTGGAACATATAGAAGTTCAACATAAGAAGCACTGAATTATGAAAGAAAGTCATTAATTCATTCATTTATCCAGTTAACATTACTGGATTCCTAATCTGTGTCAGGCACTGTGTTAGTTATTGGGGATATAAGTATAATCAATTGTAGTTTTCACTAACTCTACATCTATAGGCAAAGACAAATAAAAATCAATTAAAAAGAAGTGACAAATATGAGAATTCATTATGAACTATGTGTAAATAGGACACAAAGGAGGAACGATTAATTCTATCTGAAGAATCAGGGAGGGCTTCATTGACAGATGTCATTTGAATGGGATCTAAAAGAAGTTGGATGGAAGGAGAACTGACTCTGGGTGGTGAACACACAATGTAATTTATAGATGATGTGATACAGAATTGCACACCTGAAATCTATGTAATTTTACTAACAATTGTCACCCCAATAAATTTAAAAAAAAATACAAAAAAAAAATAAATAAAAGAAGTTGGACTTCCCCAGGCCTTAAGGGCCAGTCCTAAGGTGAAGGAAACAGCAGGAGCAACAACAAGGAGACTTAAAAATCTCCCATCTGTCCAACTATAGGTAATCTAAGATATGCGGTATGCGTCAGGCAGTGATAGGCTATAAGAATTAAGACTGTGAAGTGAGGTGTGGAGGTTGCTTGTCAAGAGCCTTAAAAGTCATTGTAATGATGAACTATCCACAACGAGAGGCCTCCCTGAATAACCCACAGTGTTTCTTTTCTTAGTTTGCAAGCATTTACAAAACAGTTAACTAGGTAAAGACAGATATACGACAAACTATAATTAATTAAATAAAATACCACCAGTATAACTCATTTTAAAATTTTTATTGTGAGAAATTGAAAAGATGTAGGAAAATGGAAGGATCAACATTATAAACATGCGTGGCTCCCACCCCGAATTAAGAGCCATGAATATTTGCTTCTATTATTTGTTTGCTTCCAGTTTTTTAGTTTTTATTTTTTTTAAAAGAAAGGGGGCATTGCAAATTGTATTTGTTTTCTCAGGCTGCTGAAACAAATTCCACAAACTGGGTGGCTTAAAACAACAAAAATGTATTCTCTGAGAGTTACGGAGGTGAGAGGTCTAAAATGAAGATGAAATCGAGGGCCATGCTCACGCTGCAGGCTCCGGGGAGAATCCTTCCTCACCTCTTGTCTATCCCCAGGCCTTCCTTGGTCTGCGGCGAGCGACTACGCCACACCAATCAATCCCTGTCTTCCTCTGCATATCACGTTTCCCTTCTGGGTGTGTTTTCTCCTGTTTCTTAGAAGGACACTTGTTCGATTTGGGACCAACTGGTAATCCAAATGATTTTATTTCAGGATTTTTAACTTAATTACATCTGCAAAGACCCTTTTTCCAAAAAAAGTTCCATTCATGAGTTGCAGGGATTTGGATGTGGACATGAATTTGGGGGGATCAGCATTCACCTGAGCACATAGATATATTAATAGAGCGCTAAAAATCCATTTTATTCAAAAAAAGCAAGTCTCATTTCTCATCCCCACTCACTAAAGGTTCTATGTTACCCTCTCGTCCATTTTCATATTGTTTTACATCATTTATTTTCATCCAGGTAAAATCATCTAGCATTTTTTTCTATGTGTGCATGTTTTGGATTTCTAAATGTATCCTGTACAAATTATTCTGAAATTTGCCTTTTTATCGCAATGGTATATTTTTGAGAGCTGTATAGTTTGGGGAACTAACACTAGTGATGCTCTAGTATGTTCCTCTTAAATATTTTTTATTAGTCAGCATAAGCTAGGTCCCCCAATCTCAGTTATTTCCACAAGACATGTTCACTTCTCGCTCCTGCCATACAACCAGCATGGGTCAGTGGCACACTCTGCCCTTCAGATTCACTCAGGGCCCAGCTTAGAGAGGTTTCACCATCTTGGCAGCACACCCTCTGAAAACCAAGGCCTCTCACTTACCACAGCAGGAGAAAAGAAAGCTGTTGGCTTTCACACAAGCAATTAATTGCTTCAATGCAGAAGTGTCATTTTCATTCATGAGGCTTTGGCCAGAACAATCATATGACCCCACCTGGGTGCAAAGTAGGTGTAGAGGTATGTCCAGAAGGAAATCCAGTGAGCAGTAGAAATCTGTCACTTCGCTGTCATCTCGTTACGTGAATACCACATTTTAAACCTATTCCCCTATTGATGGACATTAAGGAATTTTTTCAGTTTTCGAAATTGCAAATAATACTGCACTGACATTTGTATGTGTTAATTTTTGTTCACATGTGAACATTTCTCCAAGTCATATACCTAGAATTGGGGTTGTTAGGTCGCAGGTCACGCATGTTATTATGGGTTATTAGTTTCCATTCTCACCAACAGTGTATGAGACTACCATTTTCCTTACACTTTTACCAGCCTTTAGCATTGTCATACTTTCTAATTTTCATCAATTTGGTGGTTGGTAAGGGCATCTCATTGTCATTTTAATCTATGGTTCCCTGATTACTAAATTTAATAGGTAGATAGATAGATAGATAGATAGATAGATAGATAGATAGATAGTTTTGTTTTCAATTTTACTTAGTCATCAAATATTTATCGAGCACTTACTATATATATCAGCTGTGCTAGAGGATAGGGATATATAGCATTAATCCCCAATTGCAGATAATACATTTGATGGGACATGGTCGAAGGCAGGAGGGACCAAGTAGGTTCTGCAGGTCCTGGCAGATTCAAAATGGAGGTGTCCTCAGAGATAGCACCAGTGGCTACAGTTACGCTGTCGTCGAGGGTAGAAATTGTTTATGCTGAGCCGCTCTTGTCCCCAAAGTATTTTCATAACCAGGATGATAATTATATATTGGGGAGTGATGAGGGGGTGTCTCAGCATATGGAGACCTAGCTGAGGGTAATTTAAATCCCTGTTCTACACCCTGTGGAAGTCTAAGAACTGTACAAGGTGTCTGTTCAGTTTCCTCGGGGAAAACCTCACATTTTCATGTTCACCTCTGCCTCTGGGTTCTTACTTACTTGTATATTCTGCCTGTTTCACACCGCAGTGAATCAGATGTAAAATTTCCCTTCTCACTTTACACACCGTGGCAGAGATTGCTAGTTGCCTACTTTACTATTCATTCTCGTCTTCTCCTTCCTTAACAGTAAAACCCCTATTTTATTTGTGTACATCGCTCCCTAGGGGAAATAAAACCCTGCAATCTCCATGCTGTCTTCGGGCTAGAGAAATGTAAGAAGAGTGTGCATATTATGGGAAGCAGGTACCTTACAATAGGAGTCACAGCATGTTCTGTCTTTCTCTTTCCTGAAGGCGGGAATATAGAACATACTGGCTGGAGTTTGCGCAGCTGTGAGGTATCATAGGAGAACCGTGACGCAGCATGCTGAAAATGATGGGTAGCAACATAGAGAAAGATAGGTTTTGATCATGGTAGTCATCATACCATTCCCGGAGTACCCAATTCTAGATTGTTTTTATGTGAGAGACAAAGTACTTTTATCGTATTTAAGACATTGTAATGATTTTTCTGTTTCTCGCAGCCATACATATTTTTAACTGACACACACACGTACGCGTTACATTAAACCAGCACCTTTTCTCCTAAAGTAATTATTAAGTGTATTTCTCCTAAAGTAATTATTAAGTGTATTAGAGTTAGTTGAAGTTAGAAGTGTTGGAGACAGGATTTACATCACAAAAAGTGAAAACCAAACAGCTTCTTGTCTTAAAATATTATTCAATCACCCCACTACAAGGGGATTATTCCCCTCTTAATTGTATATACTTATGCTTACCTGTACTTACACAATTTCTGTAGTTTCTGCTTCTGTCTACCTGGGTGCAAAACTCAAATTCCTCTTATTTGCTGATGTTGAACCCACAGCTATCTTCTTTTTATTGCTTGGGCTTTTGCCATCCAGGTTTTACATATACCCAAACTTATTTCTTTTCCCAAGTATAAAAGGGAATCTGATGCCAGTTTGATAGTGTAATAGATAAAAAAATTTTATCTCATTGTATTTTAATAATAATAGTAACTAACATTTACTGAGTACTTACTATGTGATGGGCACCATGTTATGTTGTTTACATCATCCTTTTTCACTTTTAAAAGCAACTATATTGAGGTATGATTGACATAAAATAAGTCACACATATTTAAAGTGTACGATTGGATGTTTTGGCGTATGCACATTTATGAAACCATTTCCTCTCCAGTCAAATACTAATCTTTAACTCACCATAAATTAGTTTTTGATTTTCTGGAGTTTTATATAAAGGCAATCACACACTATGTACTCTTTTTTAATATTGTTTTTGTTTATTTATTTATTTATTTATTTATTTATATAATTTTCAATTGCACTTGACATCAATTTTATTTTATATTAGTTTCAGGTATACTATGTACTTTTCTTTAGCTGGCTTCTTTCACTGAGCATAAAAATGTTGAGATTCATCAATGTTGCATGTATCAATATTTTATTGCCTTTTATATATTTTACACATATATTCTATTATAGAGACATATCACAATTTGTTTATCTTTTCACCTTTTGATAGACTTTTGAGAGCCCCCCAACCAGATTTTAGTTATTACAAATAAGGCTATGTGAACATTCATGTACAAATCTATGTATGTATATATGCTTCCATTTCTGTTGGGTAAATACATAGGAAAGGAATAACTGGGTTAGATGGCAGGTGAATGTTTAGTTGTTTAAGAAACTGCCAAAATGTTAATGGTTGCACCATCTATTTTCATGAACAATGCACTGTCTTTCGTTGCCTGATCTCCAATGTCTTGAAAACCATTGTTTCATATATTTTGTTCTGTATTTAGTTTCTTTGTGGAGGAGTATAAATCTGGTTTCTGTTCACCTGGGACTGAAGCAGAGATGTATTTCTATGTCATATAGTGCTCACCACCACCATGTAATGTAGGCAGTTTTGTTATCACCATATTAGAGACAAAGAAACTGCTTCTTTTCAACCACACGTTTGTATTCCAACTGTTCATTTGTTCATTTAGTCAGTCAGTGTTTCAGTCGTTGCTGTGTACCAGACACTGTAATTAGGTGCTGACAATAGGGAAGGATAAGAAGAAATGTAGATTTTTGGGGTATCACTCTGGTATCAGCAGAGGAATATATTAGAAAGTATGAGATAAGAGGCAGATTCAATAATTCATAAGAGAAATGGTGAGAAGAATTAGTGGCAGTGGCAACAGAATGGAAATGTCTTCACATGTATTTATGTATTCAGGAAATACCAGCACATAGACTTATGGAGTAGCAGCTGCTTACCATGCATGGACCCAAAACTTGTGTATGAATTAACTGGGCAACGTAGCAGTTGAATGGAGATGGATGATGTCCATAGTCATTCATTCCTTCATTTATTCAGCCAGCCATTGGAAAGAAAAAGCACTTAGCAACACAAATTGTTTGCCAACAAGTAAAGTAAACCTGGCATCTTTGATTCCGTTTCAGTTAGGGGCAGGTTTCCCTGAAGATTTCTTACTTTCATTAGGTCACTACTATTAAACCACTTATATCCAAAATGTAACCCAGAATCAGGAAGAGAATGAAATGATAATATTTTAGAAGAGTATAAAACAGCATGGCAAAATGCTTTGTATTTTTTGTTAGGCGATAAAAACGTTTATCTTTGGGGGAAAATATATCAATGTTACACTAAAGTGTTAAGTGTTTCTGTTAGACATTTGGACCATATTTCATTTTTTCTTTCTACCTGCCCACCTCTATGTGGATCTAAACATGATAGATCCTTGTTATTCCAGATCTCTATGGTCATTGCTCTCCTTAACCAGCTTCCCAGTGCTGGCCCACTATATCCAGCTCCATCTCAAATCCCACATAACTTGGTGTATTAGTGAAATAGGGTAATGTTTAAGAGCATCTGGATCAAACAGAGTTGAATTCATACCCTCATTTTGCATTTACTAGCTTTGCAGACTTGGACAAGTTAGTTAACTTCTCTAAGTGTCAGTTTTTCCGTCTGTAACATGGTCTAGAAATATTGATTATATTGAATTCTCATGAAAATTAAATGAGATCGTGCACATAATGTGCTTAGCATAGTCCATACATTAATAAATGAAAGATGTTATCATTATTTTCTTATAATTAGGGGAAAATCTAACCTTGAATTTACCCTTAAATCAAGTCTTGCAGGTATGGTGATGACATAGCCTTTGATGGCAATTAAAACTCAACTCTCCATCTTCTTTCTTCTCTCTCTAAATCTTGGTTCATTTTATGAAAATGGAACAACATGGAAAACATAGGCAGAATCACATATTCCAAAGAAAAATT
Organism: Rhinolophus ferrumequinum; assembly: GCF_004115265.2. Classification (NCBI taxonomy): domain Eukaryota; kingdom Metazoa; phylum Chordata; class Mammalia; order Chiroptera; family Rhinolophidae; genus Rhinolophus; species Rhinolophus ferrumequinum. The sequence continues at coordinate 35,239,347 of NC_046292.1, read as the reverse complement.
AACTTTGTGCAAGCAAGGTACTTCTAAGACAATGTATTTCCAAATGGCTCAGGAACACAGCTCCATGTATAGAATCAGACTAATTATAACAGTGTGGCTCTGTGGTCTCATGATTAGAATACCAACCATGAAGCCAGATTGCCTGCCTTTCAATCTGGCTTACTAGCTCTTAACTTGTAGAAATTAAACTCTGTGCTTCAGTTTCCAACTCTTTGGGTTAAGAGGATTAAATTAGTTTATGTGTCTAAAGTATTTGGAATAGTGCTTGGCACATAGGAAGCCCCAGGTGTGTACTGTCAGTCATCGTTATCATGACCATCATTTGCATTTAAATATGCATGCAAATATTAAAATATCATTTGCATTTAGATGCATTTATTTTTTTGTCCAAATATTAATAATGGGATGAATAGAAGCTTTATTCCTATTTTACAGTTGAGGAAACTATAAAATAGTTTACAGTTACTATTATAGTTGCTACAGTTTTCTCAACTGTAATATAGGAATACAGCTTCTATTCTTGGAGAATATTAAGTAACTTGCCCAAGATCACACAGCTATGTGAAGATATAGAAGAAGGACTTACACATAATAAGCTCTCAATAAATATTACTATGTGGAAAGTTAGAATTTGATCCTAGGTCTCCATAACTTCAAAAAACACTTTTTTTTGGTCACTCCACAAAGCTGATAAGCTAGCTCTATTTTTTATTCTGTTGGCTAATCAGTTTTCTTGCATTTGCCCAATGACATTGGATAGTTACTCATCTGGGAATGTAAGAAAATATGTTATTATAGTTTATAATTAACTAATTGACTCTTTTAATGTGGTTTTAATTTGTTTTTGAAATAAAGAACTAGAAAGTGAAGTGAAATTATATCTACACAAAAATCCTCATAAACGCACGACATATACAGTAATTATACTATTAGGTGAAGCTGACATCTTTACAAAATTCAGTGTTATATTACCCTGTATTACGGGTATTAGATTTTTGAAGTGGGTGTTTCAAATGTCTGCTTTTAATTATCACTGTAACTGAAGCAACACTCAGACTTCTGCCTGCTCTTTTGTGTCTGCTTGGATTTATTTGGAGATTGTTTTCTTAATTTGCCTTGAGACATTTATGGTCATAGAATCAGAAGTCCAGTCAGGCTAGCCATTGTTTTATTGTATAATTGTGGGGATCTCTAAGCCTATTTCCCACTTCCTCTCAGTTCTGGATATAATATCTCAGTAGAGGAAAATGGGCTTTAGCCCTGTCCCTTAATTCTCAGCTCCCTTTATAATGACGATGGTAATATATTATTAATAATTATTGATCATTTATTTAACAATTTTATTCTACATAGATGCAAACTGAAGCTTAGAAAGAAAGCCAAGTACCTAGCTCAAGGTATAGCCAGGACGATTCCAGAACCTTTTCTCTTAGCCACTACGTTATATTTTTTCTTATTACAAATGCAATGCATATTACCTGTGGAAATTATAGAAAATATAGATAACCAAAATGAAGAAAACAAAAATTGCTTATAACGCAATTGAAAAGAAATAACCACTGTTAGCATGTTGGCATAATTTTACTTGTTTCTCTTCACAGCTAGCTAGCTAGTTAGCTAGCTAGCTATATAAATATACAGAGACAAAAAAAAGTGAAATTGTATGCATATATTTTTTTAAAAAAATTAGACAATATGAAAACTATTTTGTAAACCCGCTTTATCTTCCACTTGGCAATATAGTCTAAATATTTTCCACAGATTAAATATTTTTGTATAAGATTCTTTTAAAGGAATCTCAGGAGATCATTGTTTGGATGTAAAATATTTTATTTATCCCATAAAGTTGGACAATTGGATTCTATTATAAACAGTACTGTAATAAGTGGTTTTGTGTTCACCATGATTATTTTGTTAGGCCAAATTCCCAGATGTGGAATTGAGGGTACGTATATTTAAAACATTTTTGATCCATATTAATAAAATGCCCTGCAAGTTTTGCTTTATTATATTCTCTTCAGCAGTGTGCCAACCTCTCCGATTGCTTTCAAAACTAAATAATAACCTTGTATTAATGATTTAACTTTCTTTACTGGCTAGGTTAGACATTGTTAGTAAGAGTCATGGCGATTTATAGTATTTTAATTTTTTTTCTTTTGCAACTCTCCTGTTCATGTTATGTTCTCTCTCCCCCTCTCTCTGTCTCTCCTTCTCTCTTGATGAATTTTTTTTGTTTTGTTATGAGAGCTTCTTTTTTAAATTTAACAGATTTTTTAGCAGTTTTAGGTTTACAAAAAAAATGAGTGAATAGTAGAAAGTTATCATATAGCCTCTTGCCACACCCCGCAAATTCCCCTGTTATATAGCATCTTGTATTAGTGTGGTATGTATATTACAAGGTGTTAATATTGGTAAAATTACTATTAACGAAAGTCTTTTAGTTAGAGTTCGCTTATATATTAGGGTTCACTCTTTGTGTTGTATAGTCTGTGGATTTTAACAAATGTATAATGACATGTATCCGCCATTATAGTTTCATACAGAACAGTTTCACGGCCCTAAAATCCCACTGTGCCCCACCTACTCATCCTTCTCTCCCTCCCTTCTTCCAGCACCCTAGTGGCCATTGATCTTTTACTGTTTGCATAATTTTGCCTATTTCAGAATGCCATATAAATTGAATCATGAATCATACAATATGCAGCCTTTTCAGATTGGCTGCTTTCACACAGCAATGTGCATTTAAGTTTCCTTCACGTCTTTTTTTTTTTTTTTCTTTTTAAGATTTTTATTGGGGAAGGGGAACAGGACTTTATTGGGGAACAAGTGTGTACTTCCAGGACTTTTTTCCAAGTCAAGTTGTTGTCCTTTCAATCTTAGTTGTGAACGGTGCAGCTCAGCTCCAGGTCCAGTTGCCATTGCTAGTTGCAGGGGGTGCGGCCCACCATCCCTTGCAGGAGTCGAACTGGCAACCTTGTGGTTGAGAGGATGCGCTCCAACCAACTGAGCCATCCAGGAGCTCAGAGGCAGCTCAGCTCAAGGTGCCCTGTTCAATCTTTTGCAGGGGGCAGAGCCCACCATCCCTTGTGGAACTCGAGGAATTGAACTGGCAATCTTGTGGTTGAGAGCCCACTGGCCCATGTGGGAATCGAACCGGCAGCCTTTGGCATTAGGAGCACGGAGCTCCAACCGCCTGAGCCACTAGGCTGGCCCCTCCTTCACGTCTTTAATGACTTGATAGCTCATATGTTTTTATTACTGAGTAATATCCCATTGTATAGATTGCCATAGATTATCTGTTCACCTATTGAAGGACATCTTGGTTGCTTCCAAGTTTTGGAAATTCTAAATAAAGCTTCTATAAACATGTGTATTCAGGGTTTTGTATGGACATACATTTTCAACTCATTTGACTAAATACCAAGGATCATGATTGGTGGATCATATGGCAAGAATACATTTAGTTTTGTAAGAAATCCCCAAATTGCCTTCCAAAGTGGCTGACCAGTTTTGCATTTTCAGCAGCAATCAATGAGAGTTCCTGTTGCTCCATATCTTAACCAGCATTTGGTGGTCTCAGTGTTCTGGATTTTGGCCATCCTAATAGGTGTGTGGCGATATCTCATCCTTATTTTAATTTGCAATTCCCTAATGACATATAATGTTGAGCATCTTTTTATATGCTTATTTGCTGTCTGTATCTTCTTTGGTGCCATAGCTTTTCAGATTGCTAGCCTATTTTTTAATGGGGTTATTATTTTCTTATTGTTGCATTTTAAGTTCTTTGTGCATTTTGGATACCAGTCCTTTTTCTGATACATACTTTACAAAAATTTTCTCCAATCTTTGGTATATCTTTTTATTCTCTTAAGTGAAAGGTTTTTATATTGAGTAAATTAACTCTTTTTCTGTTTTACAGAATTGCAGGTATTTTTCCATTTGTTATTTATCTTTCAGTTTTCTTTATAGTATTTTTGATGTTCAGAAGTTTAAAGTTTTGATTTTCAAATTATCAAATCGATACATTTTTTGTGCGTGTTTTATTTCTTTGTGGTTAAAACAAAGACATAACGTTTCCTTTCAAGAGTATATAATTGTTTAATTATACTTTCTTTAAGGGCTTTATAGTTTGGCTTAGCTTTTTTTTGTCTTCCCCTCCTTCTCATGCTTTTCCTCCTCTCCTCTTCTTCTACATTTAATCTTTAATTTGGTTAACAAAGTTAGACATAGGGACCTAACTTCACATCTTTCTCAATGATTTGCCAGTTATCCGACATCATTTGTTGAAAATTGTATTCTTTCTACATGGAAACCTTATTTTGTGTCATATCGGTTAATTCTTTCATTATTTTAGATCACTAGAATATAAACTTTTTGAGAATAGGAACTTCATGTTCCTATTTCTCTGTATGCACAGAGCCTGGAATAGTTTCTGGCACACGTAGACATTCAGTAAATTTTTGTTGGATAATTAATGAACGAATGAGTTCTTTAGCACTTTCTGTACTGTTCCATTTATAGCCATTTCTATACTGTTAGAATATTGTTTTAACACCTGTAAGTTTGTAATATATTTTATTATTTGAACATAAGTCTCTTTTTATTAAAAAAGTATTCTTGACTGTTCTCTTGTGTTTTAAAAAATGATTTTTGGAATTACTTTCACATTCTTTAAATGTTTTTGGTATTTTCATACCAAAAATTTAATTTAAGTTGTATTAAATCTATAGAATAATTTGAGCAGAGTTGACCTATAACAATATTCTGTCTGTTCGGGAACATGGCATGTTTCTTATTTTTCTATACATACTAGAATTTGGGTAACTTTATTTATGCAGATTCTCCAGTTTTTGTTAAGTTTATTTGGGGATAGTTTCTATTTTTATTACTCCTGAGCATAAGATTTTTTTTCTATTATGTTTTGGAAGTGGGTTTTGCTGATATGTGGAGAAGCTATGTATTCTCGTATGTAAGTTCCATTTATTTATTTATTTATTTTTTATTAGTGTTTCTTTATTAGTAAAGTGAAATTTTTTTCTCCATATGTTTTTTTTTTTCTAATTTATTGGGGTGACAATTGTTAGTAAAATTACATAGATTTCAGGTGTGCAATTCTGTATCACATCATCCATAAATCAAGTTCCATTTAAATCGCAGGTTTTCTATAAGGCATTTTGTGATGTTTGTGGGAACTGTAAGCAGCATTCAGTGCCCTTGCATTTTGCTGTATCCTTCATCCTTTAGAGGCAATGAGAAGAATTGAAAAAGACCTTCGAAACATGAGATCTGAATTAAAATACTCACCGCTGTGACATGGCAAATCATTTAAGCATTACTGACTCTGAATTTACCAATATGTAAGGTGAGAACAACAATGTGAGGACCCAACAAAAATAATGGTCATAATTTTTTAAATCAACTCTAACGTCATGTGACAATACTGATAGCTATTTATTATTAATTTGGGGGCTAAGTAAGCATTCTTATTGTACAAACAACAATCTTATGAAGTAGACTCTATTATTATGGCACTTTCATATGAGAAATTGAAGGCTTAGAGAAGTTTTCAGAGGTAATATAGTATAGTGGTTAATGAGTGAGAGTTTTGGAGCCTGGCTGCCTGGTTTAAATTTCAACCTCCCAACTTACTATATGACCCTGGACACGTTTCATAACCTCTCTGAGCATCAGCTACCTTCTTCCTAATATGGAGAATAATAATAATAATGTGTACTACAGAAAATTTTTTTGTTTTCTGAGGTACTTTTTGAGGTGTTTAAAATAGTTCCTGACATAGAGGAATCGATGAATAAATAAGAACCAATTTAACAGTCTGTGTGGGCTTTTTCCTTTGAGGCCAGAATTCTGTGATCAAGTCAGGTGTGTGGCAGGATCAACCTAATGGCTTAGAGGAATGCCACAGGATCAGAATCTCTCTCCCTTAATCAAATTCTGCTTATCCTTCCAAGTTTATTTTATGTAAATAGATTAAAGAGAGGCTTATAAGCTTCCATTGATCATGACCACAATTTAGATAGCATTTCCTGATCAGTTAGAGCAAGGTCTGAACAGCAGCCCTATATCCCTTAAATTCTTGCCTCTCTCATCTAATCTTTTAGAAAATCCAATTGGCTTTTCCACCAATGCTGCCGGCGTCTGGACCACTGTCACCGCTCATTTGGATTACTGCAAGTTTCACAATTGGTCTTCCTGCTTCTCCTTTTGCCTTCCTATATCTGTTGCTGAAACAGTAGCCAGAACTGTCGTTCTAAAACATAAGTCAGATCATGTCATGCCTCTGCTCAAAACTCTCCAATAACTTTCCACTTTACTCAGAATAACAGAATCTTAAAATCGTTTAGCACAAACTACGTAATCTGTCCCCCATCCTCTATGACCTCATCACTACTGCTTTGTCCCTCACTTACCCTATTCCTGCCACGTCTGTCCCCTGCTCTTCCTTGCGTATTCCATACATCGTCCTATCTGTCCTCTGTGTCTGGAATACTCTTTCCTCAGATATATGGTTAGCTCACTTCATGCCCTTATTTAAATCTTTGCTGAAAATTGACCTTCTCATGAGGATTTCTTTGACCCCTGTGTTTTATAAAGGAAATTTTTTTACCCCCACTTTGTTCACCACACTCATTTCCTGTGCTGTTCTCCACTTTTTTTCATAGTTCTTAATTTTTAAAGTCTATTTTGTTCACTGACCCAGTACATGGTATGTGTAGGTCCCTAATATTTAGTATTGATTTTGGTAGGGCATTTGTTTGCATTATAGAATAATGAAATTATTGGATTTAATAGTCACAAAAGGGTCATCTGATACAAACTTCATGTTCCAGAAAAGTTCAAAAACCTGTAATTTTACTTATTTATTATTTATGTCTACCACTTCTGGAAGTGGTGCTAAGATACTTACATTAAAAACAATGAGAAAACAACATCAACAAACCCCCCGTAATGATGTAATAGGACCACTGAAACAAGGATAAAATAACCAGAGGTAAGCAATGAAAGGAAGAGTGAGCTTAAAGCTGAACTGTACTTCCTGGCAGCCAAGACCAAGAGGGGACTATATTGGATTAGGTAGTTCTTAAAACATGTTCTCCAGACCATCAATACCAGAATTGTGAAAAGTGCTTGTTTAATATAGATCCCTGCCCCACTCTAAGACACCATATCAGCATATTTTGTTGGTCGGATACACATGGGAGTCTGTATTTTCCACAAGCTCCTCAAGTGAATCTTATTCACATTAAAGTTTGCAACCCACTACCTTAAGAGATACATGTACATGAGAAATTCTGAGCAGCATAATACATATTGTCCTTAACAGTAGGAAAGCGTTTACAATAACAGATAAATTAATTTTTGTAAGCTAAGTAATTTGCTCAACATTCTGTGTGAGCTTAGACTAGAACTTGTTTACTACCTCCCAGCTGTTTGCGTTTTCCGCTCCAGCTGGGCTGGTCATCATAGGGTACCTCCCCAGTCAGCTCGCGGTGGTGACCGCATGGAGTTGCAATCAACTGTCAGTAAGTTTATACTCAACAACCCTCGTGTACCCACCCTATAGAATAGTCCCTTATACTCAAGTAATACGTAGTGTGAGAGTATAACCTGCATGCCATCTCTCTGATTCAATAAGATAAGCTGTGTCTCTCACATGGCCTGGTACACAGTGCCCAGGAAAGTGGATGTCCCTTTGTATTTTCCCAGCTCCCTGCTGACTCCAGACTAAACTGCAGCCTTTTTACATCACTTGCCATTCCCAGAATATATCCTATACATTCTTACCACTTTACTTTTTCTCATTCTGTTCTCTCCACCTCAATTGTCCCTGACCCTAAGTATCCTGGCTGAATACGTTTTAAATACAATTGTTAGAAGAAAAATGTTGTTCTATTATCAGTCCTTTGTCTAGTAGAAAGGAGCCTGGACAAAGAGAAGGAAGACTTGGGAACTGGTCCTCGTTCTATATTTACCGTGTGATCTAGGGTATATTCTGTTCTCTGGCTGCTGATTTACCAGCTGTTAAAGTGAAAGGACTAAATCTTCTCCTAAGGTCTTTTCCAGCTACAATATCCTGAGAGCACACCTTCTCTTATATTTTGCTTCTTTCCAGAACTCTCTTGATGACTTTGTGATAGTGAAATTTACTGATTATTACATAGACATTAAGGACCATATGATGTACCTACATTTTAAATCACCCAAATACATACTCATGTATCTGACATGTATATTTGTGTCTAATATAATCAATAGAACATTTAGTTACACTGTTTTCGTTCCTTTAAGTGACTTAAGTATAATAAAATTAAAATTAATGTTAGTTGTGCATGGGTCCTAAGACAAGTGTGTGTGCACAGATGATGTGTCTCATCAGATGGGGGTGAGAAGGGGGTATTATTAAATTCATTTTCTTAAATCTACTCGAGAGCCCCCAGGAGGATTGGAAGTGACATTGTATCTCCTGCAAACAGAAGGGCCGACCACAGGGGCAGGCGTGCCTCTCTGAAGCACGATAGCAATGCACATGGAGAACCTAGCGTATTGTTAGCTCATAGACCAGCACGTAGGCACTCACAGAGGAAGTCTGGGGAACACAAATGCATTTGTATGATTTATTGTTTCAGGTATTTTACGTGCGGTATCTCTAATCTTCACATTAACCTTAGTAGGTTGGGATCATTCTTTTCTTTTGTATTACAAATGAGGAAGCAGAGGCCAGATTATATATGGTGAAGTCAGAATTCTGACCCAGGTCTGTTTCTCTCCAAAGAGTGTCTGTTCTTTCACCTCATTAGGTGATTTTAGAGTTTATCAAGTAGCCTAAGCTGTATCTCCTTACTGAGGGCCAGGGTGTCAGGTAGCAGTGGTCAGTGGCAGACAGTGGTTTCTGGATGAGCCTTTGGAAAAGTGACAGACTTGCCATATGTGGAAATTCCCATTTGTCACAAGAGGATGCATTACAAAACAGCCAGGTTCAAGAGTACTTGGGAGTCTCTTTCCAGAGAAATTCTTCTTTCTCAGCCATATTTGGTACTGAATATTCGTACTTCGAAATTGTGAATTTGGAGGATATTCAGAGAGAATCTGGCCACATTTGAGGCAACATATATAGTGAAGAGAGGAGTGGATCTGAGTTCACTTTGCCCTCATGAAAGTTATCTAAACTTTCTTAGCCTCCACTTTCTCATCTGAAAAATGGGGCAAACAATAAAAGATTATGATGATGAAAATTGTCATTGTATCCCACAAGATAAACAGTAATACTAGGTTTCCAGAGAAATAATACTGTGTTAGAGATGGAGTTCTTCTCTATTCCCAGATGCCCTTTTAGAAGAATTGTCACAACTTAGAAGAGATAACCATATGTACCATGTGATGTCCACTTCTGAACAGACAGACTTCAAGAGGTAGCTGATCCAAGCTGCACCAGTCACATTTTCTCTCCCTGGAAACTAGAGAATTCATTGGATGACAGTGAGAAGCAGCTATAGTCTGTTTGATTTGGGCCAGGAGCCACCATTTTGTAGAGGCTATACTGTTCACATACAAGTAGCTGAGTAAAAAGCCTTTTGAATAGGGAGAAGAATGAAACAAACACATAGCGGAAATGATAGACGATGAGGTAAGAAAGAGACAGAGACTACCTGACTGTGTTCCCATAACCATGAAGCCTATTTTGGGGGACCTGATATCTATAACGTGCTTATAAGAAAGCTCACCTTTTTGAAGTGGATTTCTGTTCTCTGCAAACCGACAATTCCCCAGCTTTGGTCATACAGGGTACTGTGTGTGTATCTTGGAAGCAACAGCTCCTTGGTGTAGCATAGACACATTCCTAGATTTCTTGGAGCCAGAAAGTCTGCAACTGTGGGATTGTCTTTGCTCAGTAACTGAACAGATCCCTTCCTTGCTTTTAAAAAGCCTCCTATGTTAATAAAACATTCATATGAAAGATGCCTTTATCCATTTGGACAGCTATAACAAAATACCACAGAGTACATAGGTATAAACAATAGAAATGTATTTCTCACCGCTCTGGAAGTTGGGAAGTAGAAGATGAAGGTAGCGGCAGATTCAGTGTCTGATGAGACCTGCTTCCTCACAAATGGCTGTCATCTCACTGTAACCTCACATGGCAGAGAGAGCAAAGGAGCTTCCTGTGGCCTCTTTCATAAGGGCACTAATCCCACTCAGAAGGCTCGGCCTTCATGACCTCATTACCTCCCAAAGGCCCAACCTCCTAATTTTATCACCTTGAGGGTTAGGATTGCAACGTAAGAATTTGGTGCCGTAGGGGAACACAAACATTCAATCTGTATTATCCCCCCCCCCCCCCATTTATGTCCTCACTGTTCAAAATACATTCGTTCTATATTAATAGTCCTAAAAGTCTTAAATTATTCCAGCATCAATTTAAAAGTCTGAGTCTAAAGTCTCATCTAAATATCATCTAAATCAGATATGTTAAGACTCAAGGTACAATTCATCCTGAGGCAAATTCCCCTCCAGCTGTGAACTTGTGAAATCAAAATCATGTGCTTCTAAAATACAATGGTGGTACAGGTATGAGATAAACATTCCCATTCCCAAAGGGAGAAATAGGAAAGAAGAAGGGGGTAACAGGCCCCCAGCAATTCTAGAACCTTCAAGCTAGAAAATAATCTTAGACTTGAGGCTCTGCTCTCCACCCCTGCTGGGGCAGTTTCCACCTTCTGGACACACTGAGGCAAGGTTTGGACCCCCAAGGCTCTGAGTGGCCCAGTCCCCAGGGCTTTGGGTGACTCCGTCTCCATGGCTTTGCTGGGGGCAGCCCAAGATGCAGCTCTCAGCACGGAGTTGTGTGCCTGCTGCTTTCCTGAGCTAGAATCACGTGCAGCTGGTGGCTCTACTGGTCTGGTGTTTTGGGGACAGTGCCTCCCCCACAGCCCCACACTAGCCAGTGCCCTAGTGGGGGCTCTCTGTGGTGGCCTGACCCCTGCTGCCTTCCTTTTGAGGCAGCCCATCCCTCCTATTCGATGTGCAGGTGACCATGCCTCATTCCTCATGCTCTGCTGGATGCAGCTTACTGCCTCACCTGGGCCCACTGGACAGCCTGGCCCTGGAACAGCCGAAAAGAGCAGCGCGTGGGAAGTGGAGCCCACTACAGGAAACGTAATGTGAAGAGGGGTAGCTGAAGTCCCTTCTTGGAAAATGTTCTGACCCTCAGGTCCTTGCACTCTGGGCTTGTGGTGGAAGGGGCAGCCTCAATAATCTCCTGATAACATTGGGTCATTCTTCCATTGTTTAGGACAGTAGCTCCTGGCATCTATTTAGATGGCTGATCCGTACTAATTCTTATCAAATTTGGCTGCAGTCCTGTGTTCTCTCCTGAACAAGCTTTCTCGTTCCTTTTAATAGGAAGAGGCTGAAAATTTTCCAAATTTTCCAGTCTGTTTCCCTTTTGACTAACAATTTTGTTTTTATGTCATTTCTCTCCTTGCATTTTACCATAAATGGGTAGGAGAAACAAGGCCACACTTTTGACAGTTTGCTTAGATACGTCCTCAGCCAAATAACCAATTTCATTGCTTACAAGTTCTACCTGTCACAAAACAATAGGACACAAATACAATTCAGCCAAGTTCTTTGCTACTATATAAGGGAGTGACCTTTCTTCTGATTTCCAATAATCTGTTCCTCAATTCCATCCGAGACCTCATCAGAGTGGCTTTTACTGTTCATAGTCCTACCAGCATTCTGTTTGGTATTCTCTAAGAAGACCAAGGCTTTCTCTGTAGCTCTCCCTCTCTCCTTCCTAGCTCTCACCTGAATCACATTTAACAGTCCCTTCCCAGCAATGTAGGTTTTTTCCCCAGCATGCACTTAAATTAAAAGCTTCTTCAGCCTCCACCATTACCCAGTTCCAAAGCCACTTCTGCATTTTCAGGTATTTATTACAGCAACACTCCACTCTTGGTACCAATTTTCTGTCTTAGTCTGTTTGGGATGCTATAGCAAAACATCATAGACTGTGTAGCTTCGAAACCATGAAAATGTCCTTCTCGAAGCTCTGGAGGTTGGAAGTCCAAGATCAAGGCAGATGTTGTGTCTGGTGAGACCTGCTGCCTCATACATGGCCATCTTTTCACTGTGACCTCACGTGGGCGAAGGAACAACAGAACTTTCTTGGAGCTGTTTCATAACTGGCACTCATCCCATTCCTGAGGGCTGTACCTTTATGACCGCTTCATCTTCCAATGTCCCACCTCATAATTTCATCACCTGGAGTGTTAGGATCTCAACATGTAAATTCGGAGGGTAAGGGTGGACATTAATATTAAATGTATAGCAAGAAGGATGGAAAGGCCTTTTACTAACCGGAGTAAGGGGCGCCACACTCGTGAATTCTGAACCTAGCTCAATGTTGTGCCACAAGAATATAATGAATTTCTATTACTTTCTGAGACCAGTGATGAAAATATCAACTACATAATTAGGTAAATGTTAATCATATTCTACTGATCTCCTCTAGTGACATCATAAGTGATGAATTGATTTCTTTTTAAGAAACGGTTTCATTTCCTATAATGTGTATATAACTCATTACACATGTCAGTTGATTGAATTAAAGAGAAACTTAAAATAAATGCCAGTGTAATACTAGAAATTAAAATGAAATAATTTTGTGAAGTGTAGTTTTCTGTACAAGTTGATATTGAGCCACGATGCTTAGGTTCACGTTATCAGCGCTAATAAAAATAACTTTTGGTCATTTAACCTCTCTGGCCTCCGTTTCCTATTCTGTAAAATGAGGACAGCAATACCTACTTTATAGAGCTGTGAGGATTAAATTAGTTAATATCTGTAAAGCACTTAGAACAGTATCAGCCCATCGAAGGTGCCTGGTAAATGTTATCAAAGTTACTAAATTTAGTGTAATTTACTAAAAATTTAGTAAGTATAATAAGGGTATTATACATATTTTTCAATATTTATATATGTGGCTATATAATAAATGTGATTGTTTGTAATAAATATAATAGTTTATACTAAGTCCTAATTTCATGGTATACTAGCATCTGAGCAAAGTTCATTGTTGAACAAAAATTCTGAAAAACATTTTTAGTAATAATTAGGTCTAACATCTGTAAGTTGATTTACAATATAAAAAGAAACATTATATACACCACTTATTTTCATTTTCCCAGTGACCCTATTGATTAGGAAAGTGAGGTTTATTGAGGGGAAAACAGAGTCACTTTGGACAGATGGCAGGGCTCAAATATTTTTCATCCTTTCTGCTACTTGTGGATAACAATGAAGTGGTTCAGGGTGTGGCCAGGATGAATTTTCTTTGTGGCCTCTGCCTATTTTCCAGGTCTCATCCACCTATCTGCATTTGAGGCAGAGTTGGGCCGTAATGGCCATCTATAGCCATGTGACTGCTGGACGCTCTCCGGCACCTGCCTGTCTTCTTCAGCCACCGTGTCAAGGATTCCTCCAGTGATAAATTCCCACAGCTTCTCTACCTAAATAGTTCAGACTGGAGTCCATGAGTGTTCATCCGTATGGAATCTTAGATTGAAAAATAAAATGTACTTGTGCTGAATTTAATTCTTTAAGCTGAAATCAGCTTTACTTTCCATTCCTCCCTCTCTGCCCCCTCCCCTCCACGGCTTTCTCTCTCTCTCTCTCTGTCCTCTCTCTCTCTCTCTTTCGGATTTGGCTACTATCCTTTTTGGTAGAAATGTGAGTTTACTTAAAAAGTCTACATTGTGTAGCAGGAAGAACAGGGGCCTTGGATTCTAGTCCTCATTTGCCATAAATGATAAAATAACTATTAGGCTGGTGCAAAAGTAATTGCAGTTTTTGCAATTATTTTTAACCTTTTAAACTGCAATTACTTTTGCACCAACCTAGTATTATTGTAGAGTAAAGCCAGCGTAGCGTGTGTTAGGTCAGTTGAGTGCTTTCTGTACATGACCTCCCTTGATCCTCACAGTGGTCTGCGTGGCAGGCGTTACTTACAGCATGTTACAGAGTGAGAAACCGAACCTCAGAGAGAGAGGCTGTGTGGCCCAAGAGCTTCTGAAGCCCGTGTGTGTTTTCTCTTCGCTGCCATTGGTTCTCCAAACTCTGTAACGTTAGGTAAGTTGCCACCCCCATGGGGACCTCAGCTTCGCTAACGTAAAATAAGGGAATCGAATGAATCATCTCTATGTTTTCTTCCATCTCTAGCAGTCTAATATATTACGTTTCAAATGTTCCCCCCAAAATATAAAATGTAGATATTTCAAAACTGTTAAGACATGTGTCAAAAATGATGATATTTTTAAAGTAAAAAAGTGCATTTGAAAGAAAGGTAGGAAAAACACCACTATTCATCAATTCCTAGAGTTCTTTCTTTTAGAGATGTCAATACAACGTTAAATGCTGCAACAATTATAGTGTAGATGTTCTCGTAATTACTACTCTGTTGGCTTGCTATACAAAGAATGGGGGAAGGGAGGGAGCAAAGAGGAAGGTTTGCTTTGCAGTCAGGCACTAACTGCTTGCTTTTCTGCTGGAGAGGAAATCAGCAGAGGGTGTAGTTGTCCCACACCCAGGAAGGATTGGAGAGTTCCTAACAGACATGATGCTATGAACTGAGGGACATTCATTAGCGAACATCCACTTCATAATGGATAGTGATACCAAAGCCATCTGTGGACCTTTGTGTTCTTATAAACTTAGCCAACATTATCTGAGCACCTACATGTGCCACAAACGAAGGATGTGGTTTGTGTCCTCAAGGAGCTGACCATCTAGTGGGAGAAAGATTATACCAGATGGCTAAATCACAGTCATTAAAGGTGTGAGAGGCAAGCACAGGTAATGCAAGAACCAAGGAGGGGTTTCTAAACACAACGTGTAGTCAGGAAGGGCTTCCTGGAGAAGGGGGATGCCAGAGCTGAGTTGTGAGCATTAAAAAATAATCAGCTGGGCACTGAGTTCCAAGAAGGCATTTTAGCAGAATATGCAGAACAGCATAATGAGCTAGCTATTGTTTCCGTGGCTGACTCAGAGCACACACCTGGAAGAGATGGGTCTGAAAAGACAGACAGGGGTGATCACGTAGGGTACCAACTGCCGTCTTAAAGAACTTGGAATTTGTCCTGAAGACAATGGGAAGCCATTCAAGAGGTTTCAGAAGGGATGAGACGTGGTCAGATTTGTGTTTTGGGAACATCGTGTTGGCTCATATGGGGGAGCTAAGGCTATTAGTAGAGACCTGTGGGTCTCCTTTTCAGGGAACAGCTATAAAAGCGTACCCGCTCATCTCCAATTTTGTCACCAAATCAGGTTTTTAAAATAATGGCACAGAGGCGTTCTTGTCTCATTATGTTTTAATGACATATATCTAGCCTCTGCTTTTTTTCTTTTCTTTTTGCATTGTTAATATAGCATTGCAAGGAAGAAATTATTGTTTCCCATTGTACCAATTAGGGAATAGAGGTCTGTTGATGTTCAATACTAACTCAGCTCACAGAGTAACAGCAGAACTGGGATGCAAACCCAGATTTGTGTGACTCCAAAGTCCACGTTCTTTGCCTTTACTGCATCTGCAATTACAGGCTATCTGGAACTTGTCTCCCAGACATTCCTAGGGAAGTATACAAATTGCGAAAAGAGAGTTAAAACAATAAAATTTACCATCATTATATGATAAAAAGAAAATTGTCACAGAAACCAGATAAAAGCATTACAGGAAAGGAAAACTACAGATCAATATCTATCATGAACATAGACACAAAAATCCTCAACACAATATTAGCAAATTGAATCTAACAATGTATAAAAAGAATTATATGCCACGACCAAGTGGGATTTACTATAGGCATGTAAAACTGGCTCAATGTTGGCAAATTAATTAATACAATCTACCACATCAATGGGCTAAAGAAAAAAAAAATTTGACAAAATTCAACACTCATTTATGATTAAAATAAAAGCCTTTCAGCAAACTAGGACTAGAGGAGAATTCCCTCAGCTTGATAAAGAACATCCACAAAAACCCTGTTCTTGCATCATACTTAATGGTGAGAAACTGAGTGTTTTCCCCCAAAGATCAGGAATGAGGAAGCCCGTCCTTCTATCCACTCCCGTTCATCATTGTATGTTAGAAGCCCTAGCTAGTGTGAACAGACAAAAAGGGAAATAAAAGGTATACAATACAGTTTGGAAAGGAAGAAAAAGCAAGTGTTGACTAAAGTAAATTAATAAAGTATGTTTTTACCAAATGAAGTAAGTAATATTAATTGTAACTAACTTCAAATATTGCTTTACTGTTTACAGTGTGTTTTCGTTGACGCCATCTTACTTGAATCATTGAGTTAGATGAGATAGATGGTTCTTTCTCTTTCCTGAGGAAGGGTGGTAGCTAATCGCATCCCCATGTGGATGAGTAGTAGTGGTTAAGAATAAGAGCTTTAGAATTAGACAGGTCTTATTTGGAGTTCCAGCCTGCTGCAAGCTATATGCTTCTGGGCATGTTACTACAGCTTTGGACGTGTTCCCTCATCTGTGAAAGCAGACGGTACGACCTAGTTCAGAAAAATTGTTTCAAGCAGTAATGATATTTCAATTCAGGTATCTCACATACTAGATTTAGGCAAGGTACTTATAATCTCTGAGCCTCAGTTTCCTCAAATGTGAGATGGTTATAATGATAGAGCCTACTTCTTAGGTTTTTATTTTTTTAGGATTAAGCTAGAAAATATGTATAAAAGCATTTTTCACAAAACCTGTTACACAACAAGCACTTAGTAAATGGCAGTGGCCATTATTATTATTGGTTTTCCTTTTGCTCCTGTTTAATGATAAGTGAACAAAGCACTGAAAGAAGGGTTATGGGCAGGAAAAGGATAGGTTCAAGAAAAAAGGCTGGACATACACACAAGGGGCTAGCCTATAGAGGACCATGAATGACAGACTAAGACAGAGAAGAGATAGAAAGTTGAGAACGTTAGAGGAAAAACGAGTCAAAGAAAATTTCTGTTGGTGCTTTGTTCCAGGCCCATCGTCACGGAGATAAAGCACCCATGTCAGGAAACTTGGGAACGGTTTAGGACCCCAGTGTTGGATTCTTATAATTTCTCAGGAAGTTCTGCCTTCTCTCTTTTCCTAGTCTGCTTATTCCAGGAGGGAAGATGGAAGGAGGAGAGGCCAGATGCTCCAGTAATCCTGGGCCGTTGGGAGGCAGTGCTGGACCCTGCTGCTAATCAGAGAGTAGGATATGTCCCTGATGTCGCATGATCACGGCTGAAGGTCCTTGGAGCCTGGCCAGCCTGCATCCTTCCTGGGGTTCTTATTTTGCGATCTGTTTGCAAATAGAAGGAGTGCTGCCAATTTGACTGGGGCATAGAATCCAGCAGAGATGATGATGGTAATAACCATGCAGGGACTGGGCACAGATGCCATCAGGGAACCTGCAGGGTGGGAGGGTCTGTTACTTTGAATAACAATTCCAGGCCCTGTGGCCTTAGAGTGATGGGTGGGACTCTCCGTCCATGTCCATTCCCTTCCTGGGCCTGCCTCTGTTCCTGGGTTTAAGGGAAAGGCTGCCTATTCTCTTCCCGAAATAAATACTCGTTTGTTTGGTCTGAGCAATCTTGTCCCTGGCCCAGGTCAGCCTCTTCTGACAGGGCACAGGAAAGGCCCCTGAAAGGAACTTAGGAAAGTGTGAATTTTGCCAGCTCTGTGTGTTACTGCTTGAAGAGGGCTGGCTCAGGGTACCAGGTTAGGCTGGCAAATTCAAAGGCAGACGGTCCTGCCTACACAGCAGCCTCCTGGCCGGAAGTCGGGGGCGAATCTAGATGGGAATCATATGCCTGTGCCATGTGTGTTTGCATTGCAGGGAAAGAATCTCGTGGCTGACAGCTCTCTAGGGCTCCGTGCAGAGCTCACAGCACGAGGAGGGAGAATGCTGGGGCGATTCTGTGCCCTGGATTTTAGGAAACCATAACTGGCACAGGGTTTGGGTACTTGAACTGAACCTGGCCCTGTACCTCATTGAATGCCAGACAAGAAACCCTAGACAACTCCAAACACCCACCGTTCTTGTCTCTGCACAGCCCGTAGGGAAACTGTTCAGTCCCACTATCTCATGCTTTTTCAGTTCCCATCCTTCCTTTCCACTCCAGGATTCTGATTCAGTGACTGTTTAAGCACCTACTAAATGCTGGAAACCAAGGATTACAGGAGGTAGGACTTGTTATCTTCATCTTTTTATCATCATCATCATTATTATTATTATTCATGGTCCTGTATTTTTTCATTTAGTTTTTAAATTTTATTACTGAAATTAGTGTCATAGCTAGTAGGTGGCAGAAACAGAGTTCGCTGTCACAACAGCTGCCAGTCACACGTGCTCACCTTTCAGCTTCATCCCTTCCGACTTCTCCAGCATCCTCTGCATTCTAGCCGTACTGATCGGCTTGGAATTTCTTGATCACCCTTCCTTTAACCTGTGTTCTTTGCCCAGACTTTTCTATTTGTCTGACACTTTCTCCTCCTCCCTGGCCCCCCGACTTCTGCCCCCAATCCTTTTTTGATAAATCCTACTCATCCTTCAGATCTCAGATAAGCACAACTAAGGAGCTTGTATATAGTATGCACTGGCATATAGTATGAACTCAATAAATGTTTTAAAACTAAGTGAATGAAATAAACTTTTCTTGTCCAGATAGAGGCGATAGAAGAGAAACTAGGGGTCAGACAAAAATGAGAAAGGCCAGAGGGTCAGAGTCAGGGAAGTCAGAATCTGGAGAAATAAGTTAAAGAGATGAGCTGTCTTGGATTTTTAAGGAACCCCTTTGGCCTCGTACATACGTAGGGAAGGAACTATCAAAATTGCTGACCCGCCTTGATGCCTAGGGTAAGATACTGCCTAAATCCAGATCTAATGTGGAGTGTAATGTGCCACTTGGCTGAAAGGTCCTCTCACCTTCAGCAAAACCAACAACATATTTTTCTTGAGTTTTGCCTGCATTTGTGACATTGACTGAGGTTTCTGCTGACAGTGTTGACGCACAACAGCCTTTGCCTTAACTAAGTTCATCTCCCAAGGACTTACTCCTTCAGGTTTTGGCAGCTAGGTGCCTATTTTTCCACTTTGATAAGCCCAGAGAACTCAATTCAATTTCTCTGAGGGGTTTATCCTCCTATCTACCCACGACAGGCAACTCACATGGCCCTGACCTTTTCACGGGGATGTTGTTATGTAGGAATATTTTAGAATCTCGGAGTCACAGACTGTCACAACTATTAAAGGCCTTGGAAATCATTTAGACATAACTCCTATCAGTGGGAATAGGAGGTCACACAGAAAAGCAGTGGTTAAATAACCAGGACCCCTGACCCGTTGTTTGGGACTTTCTCCATGATCTAAATTTGAGTGGAAGAGAGATGGAGAGGACCTGCGTAACTGCACAGCAACCAAAAATAGGACTGTCCTTAGAGTAAGACAGACTCAAGTCTGTCTCCATCTGAATCTGTCTCCATCTCTTCAAGCTTCGTGACCTCACGAAAGTCTTTTGATGTCTCTGTTGTCTCCACTGAAATATTAAGAGGTACTAACATTTATGCAGGTGTTAGGGAGAGTGCTAGTGAGCACAGAATGCCCAACTAACTCTTAGTAGGCCTTAGCTACTGTGTATTGCAGCAGGTGGCCTGATCTCTTTTTTTCCAGATACTTTGGCAAAATTGTGATAATTGAAACATTTTTGAGGGTCTTGACTGACAAACCATTTACTTCAAGAATGTACAATTACTGTGGTTTCGTTCAGCAGCTTTGAGTTGTCATTCTTTAGAGAAAGATGTGTTTTACGAGAAATTCATCATTGGTGATGTTTGGGCTGTGTTTACATTGCTTCATTGAGTCACCACTAGAACTTGAAGTTGAACATTTCACAGAATTCCAGCACACTATGGATGTATTGCTAGATGACAGCCTTTCAACCGTCCAGTGAACTGCTAAAATGTCCTTGAGATCTGCAACAACTACTGAGAAAGATGCCCTGAGGGGTGAGGCCCACTAGCTAAAGAGAGAAAATTGCCACACTTTGGCGTTTTCCATTGGACGTCATAGAAGCTAGTGACATGCAATCTAAACAAATATATTTTCTGGGGTAATGGAAGTAATACTGGACTTGGAATTAGGAAAGCTGGGCTCTAGTCTCATCTTTTTCACTAACCAGACACTGTTCCTAGACAGGTCACTTAACTTTATTGCCAAATTTGGTTGCAGATTTCTTCCCATGCACTTACTATTTCACGTCTCTATTCCTACGAATATGTTCATAGTTTTTTTTGTTTGTTTTTTTGACTGAAATGTTTTACATCATCCCCAATTCCTACACTTTATTTGGAAATCTCCCCTGTTCTTAAAGTCTTAGGTCAGGAAGAGCCTTCTTTAGAAAGATATCCCCGGTCTACCAGGCTTTCCAGGATAGGATTGGTCCTCTCCTACGATCCCACAGGCTCCATCACTTCACTCTGCTAGATCTAGGTCACACAAAACTATTTACTTCTACCTCTTCCCTAGTCTGCTATAAGGTCCTTGAGTGTGCAGGTACATTTTTTTGTTGTTATATCCTCAGTTCTAGAAGATAGAACTCTAGCAGGAACTGAGTGAAGGATAGGATTTGGGTACATGGAGGGTAACAATCCTGGGGGAACTATGTGGTGAGAATGAAGGCCTGGAGGCTGGAATGAATGAGTACCATACATTGAATTATTTTATTTATTCATGGATTCACTTATGCACTCATTCATATATTCATTTATTTAGCACAAACATATAATAGGAGACTACTGAATGACAAGATACAAAGAAGAAAAATAAGCTTTATCCTTAAGAATTTTTCATCTGGGGAAGGAGGGATACAGACAAATAAATAGTCATTTTACAATATAGCATGATGATTTCTGTGAAAGGATATACAGGCTCCAGTGAGAGCATAGAAGAGGTACCTATGTGAGCTTGAGGGTTAAATAAAGCTTCTTGGAGGAAATGACACCTCATCTGAGTCTCAGAACATGAGTAGGAGTGAACCAGGCTGACAGAGAAGAAGCCTTCTAGAGCTATGTTTGGGGCTGTTGGTGAGCCAGGTCTGGCAGAAATAGAGAGCTTAGTCTGGAGAAGTTGAGGAACATGATATTGGAGAGACTGACTTAGTGACATGGGATTCAAAATCATGTTTAGATATGGGAAAGCCCAATTAAACTGAAAATTGGGGAGCTCTTATAGGTGTGCCACAATTGGTAGACGAACTCATTTTGGAAAGACTTCGCTAATGTGGAATTGGTAGAAACTTGTAGTAGTCCCTCACTTTTCTCTAAGGAAAAATTTAGAGGAAATGTTTTCTTTAGGGATAGTTGTTCTGTTTTGGAAAGACAATGACCTCAGTTTATCTCCTGTGATGTATTCCACAGGTATATGCTTAGAATGCAATTCTAGCATGTAGTTTCACTTGCCCAGAGTCATCTATGTGGATTTTCAAATTTTTCAAATAGTTTGCATTGTTGGGACAAGAACCTTAAAAAAACAACAACAAAAAAACAAATTGCTTAAAAAATCATCAAAGTCAATGAACAATAACGACAATAATAATTGGTAGATTTTAGATGTGCTCTATGTGACATTGTCCTATCATACTGAGAGATACATATTATTAATACCAATTTTATACCAGAGGGAACAAAAACTTGGAGATTTTACATTATTTTTCCAAACTCATGCAACTAATAAGTGACATAGCCAGGACTAGCATACAGATTTTCACACTTTCAATTCTATGCTTTTTCTACTGTGTCACAAAATGTATGTCTCTAAATTTTAGGAGCTCTGCTGTTGGCATTTCTTTTCCTTTGAAACTGTAGCAGGTAAAACATTCAGTTACATAATTTGACATTTAGATTTAGCTTTCCTCTAGAGCTGAAATACCATATATTCATCTACCAACTTGGCTTTGTAATATTTCAGCTTTAGCTTTTTTGTTAGCCCCTGGTATGAAAATATGTTATTGTCCTAATTAAAGCACTAGTTTAACCCTTACTACAGAGATTTTAACTTATGGTCTTTCAAATATTTTTCTGACTTAAGCTGTTGCAACTCTTTTTAGATGTATTCTATATATTATCTAAAGCTTTTAGTGCTGTTTTTAGTGTTGATCTACTATTGTTAAGGAGACATAGTAAAGATTGTAATCAACTAGTAAAGGCTGGCAGTAGAATCACAGATTTTTAGAACTAGGAGAGATATTAACAACTGTATATTTAGAATCTCCTCAGGGAGTCATAAATATTAGTGGGAATTTTTTGCGAACTTTTGTTTTTAAATTGAAGACTATCATAATACAATAAAATTCTCAAATATCAAGTATACAGCTCAATGAATTTTTACAAATACACCAATGTAACCACTACTCTAACCAAAATATAGAACATTGCTGGTTACCCAGAAGACCCTCTGTTGTCTCCTCCTAAAGGTAACAGATACTCTATCAACTCAGATTAGTTTGTTTATTCTAGAACTTTCTACAAATGGAATCATACTATATATAGCATTTTGAACATGTCTTCTTTCATTCAGCTATATGATATCCATATTCCTGTGTTTAACAATCACTTTTTCTTTCTCATTGATGTATAATATTCTCTTATACCACAACCAGTTTGATTTAATGTGATGCGCTAATATTTGGTTTAGGAGTTTTGTGTCTACATTCATGAAAGACATTGGCCTATTAGCTTTCTTGTAATGTCTTTATCAGATTTTGGTATCAAAATCTGATATGCTAGCCTCAAAGAATGATTTAGAGGGAGTTTCTCTCGCTCGCTCGCTCTCGCCATATATATATATATATATATATATATATATATATACACACACACATACACACACATATATATACACATATATATACACACACACATATATATACATACACACACACACACACACACACACACACACACACACACACACACACATATATATATATATATTTTTTTTCCTCTGAAAGAATTTGTGTAAGAGACTTCCTAAAATGAATGGGTGAATTCATTAGTAAAGCCACCTGGGTCTAGAGTGTCTTTAAAGGAAAGTTTTCAATTATGGATTTAATTTCTTTAATAAATATAGTGCTTTGGTAGATTTAATTGTTTTTTTTTTCTTAAATCTTTTCCCTCCTTAATAAAATTAAAAACCATGCCCTTTTGCAGTGCCTCTTTCTAGAGTAAGCAGAATACCATATTTCTCTGACCCATTGATGCTGGACTTAGACATGTGACTTGCTTTAGCAAATGGATTATTAAAATATGTGACTCCAGCAGAGGCTTTAAATAGTATGTTTGAGTGGTTTTGTTGGTCATTCCTGTCATCTACCATAGAAGAATTTATCTTCAGATAGCTGCTCATCCCAAATTGAGGAAATACATGGCAGACTAAACCCAACCCAGAAGTCTGGGAGTCAATCCTAGCTAACCTCAGCCAACTTCAACAGAGCTGTAGTCAATCTATAGGCTTCTAAGCAAGGTCATTATTAAGTCACTAGAATTTTGGACTTGTTTGTTACATGTCATGGTCTCAGCAGAATCCTGACAAATACAAAGGCTATTCAGATTTTTTAATTACTGGTTTTCGTAAATTGTGTTTTTGAATATTTTGACCAGTTTGTCTAAATTTTGAAATTTGTTGGCCAAAGTTTTAATAATGTCATCCTTTTAAAAAATTTCAGCTTTGTTGAGGTAATGTCATCTTAACTTTTTGTATCTCTAAGCCCTGTAGTGATTTCCCCTTTTTAAGTTCATAATAGTGATAATTTGTATATTTTCTCTCTTTTTATTAAACTGCCTCCTAAGGATTTTTAAATTTCGTTAATCTTTCAAAGAAAACTTTTGGCGTATTAATTTTTCTATTATTTGTTAATTTTCTATTTCATTTATATTTGCTCTTATGTCTATTGTGTCCTTCCTTCTACTTAGTGTTGTACTTTTTTATTTTGTGTTTGTTTGTTTGTTTGTTTGTTTGTTTATTAAAGTTTATTGGGGTGACAATTGTTAGTAAAGTTACATAGATTTCAGGTGTACAATTCTGTAATACATCATCTATAAATCACATTGTGTGTTCACTACCCAGAGTCAGTTCTCCTTCCATCACCATATATTTGATCCCCTTTACTCTCATCTACCACCCCCCTCCCGCTTAAATCTTTGATTTTAACCTTTATTCTATTCCTATATATGCATGTTAAGGCTACAAATTCCCCTCTAAGCACTACTTTAGCTACATCTCACATGTTTTAAATGTTCTATTTTAATTATTATTCATTTTGTAAAAAATGGTTTTAGTTACTCATTTAATAAGTATTTTATTGAATATATGTACAGAAAATATACAAATTATAAGTGTAAAGTTCAGTGAACTTTTACAAGTGCACACACATATAACCACTACTTAGACTACTCTTCCCCTGCTCCAATCAGTACTTTTCCCATCCTGGCTTCAAACACTATAAATTACTTTTGCTAGCATTTAAACTTTACATAAATAGAATTACATAACAGTTTTTTTTTCCTTTCTGGCTTATCTGGTTTATTATGCTCAATATTATGCTTCTGAGAATCATGCATAGTTTTGCATATAATTCACTTATTTTCATTATTGTATAGTATAGTATGTATATGCCAGACTTCTCTTATTCATTTTTTTAAACAGGCATTTGTGTGTGGGTTTTTTTTTTCTTTTTAGCTATTAACAAATGGTGCCTTATACTTTCTTGTACATGCCCTCTGTTGCACATATACCAGGGGTGCCAAAAAAAATTTATACAGATTTTAAGATATTATCTCTTAAAATGTATATACATTTTTTTTGGCATCTCTGTATATAAGTGTATGTACACACGCATATATATGTGGAATTTTTGAGTCATAGAGTATTTGTGTGTTCAATTTTATGAGACTATCAAACAGTGTTGTAGAGTGACTATCCTACCAGCAGTGCGTGAAAGTACCTGAAGTTGAAAATATTTTATTTCTGTTGTTATTTTTTATTTGATCCATTGGTTATTTAGAAGTACATTGATTACTTTCCAAACATTTGGGGATAGTTTTTAGTTGTCTTTCTTTTATTCATTTTATCTTAATTCCATTGTGATAAAGAGAATAAGCTCTGTATGATTTCAGTCTTTGGAAATTTGTTGAAATTTGATTATGGTGTAGCATGTGATCTGTTTGGCCTCGTACTGATAATCTATTATCTCGTACTGATAACATCTATTAAATGTTCTGTGTACACTAGAATAGATAATGTTTTTTGCAGTTGTTGGATGTTATGTCCTATAAACATAAATTGGTCCAGATTTTTGTTCAGATCTTCTATATCCTCGACACTTGGTCTGCTTATTCTATTAGTTACTGACTCATAAGTTATATTTTCCAACTATGATTGTGGGTTTAATCTTCCTTTTTATTTTATAATTTTTCTATAAGTATTTTGAGGCTATGATTTTAGGTGAATTTAATTTTAGGATTGCTATATATACCTCTCGAGCTGCCCTTTTTATTATTGTTAAATGTTGTTCTTTATTTCTAGTTGTATTTCTTGCCTTAAATTCTAATCTATTTGATATGAGTATAGCTATATGAACTTTCTTTTGTTTAGTATTTCCTATCATTTTTACTTTCAACCTTTTTATATACTTATACTTAAAAATAGTTTATTGTAAACAACCATATAGTTTTTGAAAATCCAGTCTGGTAATCTTTTTCTTTTTTAAACTGGGGTATTTCATCTGTTTTTATGTCATATAATTATTAACATGTGGAAGTTAAGTCTATCGTATTAGTTGTTTTCTATCTGTCCCCTTTGTTCTGTTTCTCTCTTCTTGGCCTTAGCTTAGCTTTTTAAAATTAATCAAGTGTTTTAGTGGCCAGAGTAGTAGTAGTAATAGTAGTAATAGTAGTAGTAATAGTAGCAGTAGTATATTAATGCCTTTGTAGTCTTACTGCATCTTTTCCCCGTAGCCTGGTAGGAATGTTTTCTCCAGCTGAATATTGAATTCATGGAAGAACATGTAAGTGTTCTTTTACCATCTCCTTAATCATCTTTAGCTTCTTTTCAGATCATACATTTATCCTACCTTTTATTTTTTTAAATTGAGATATGATTGACATCTAACACTATTAGTTTTAGGTGTATAATATCATAATTTGATATATATATATATACATATATACATATGTATATGTGTGTGTATATATATATATACACAAATATATATATACATATATATATGAAATGATTACCACAATAAGTTTAGTCAATACCCATCATCACACATAGATACAAAAATTTTTGATTTGCGAATATCTTCTCCCATTCAGTAGGTTTTCTTTTTATTTTATTGATGGTTTACTTTGCTATGCAGAAGTTTTTAGTTTGATGTAGTTCCAATTTTAATTTTTGTTTTTGTTGCCATTGTCTTTGGAGTCAGATCCAAAAATATATTGCTAAGAGCTATGTCAAGGAGCATATTCCCTATGTTTTCTTCTAGGAGCTTTATGGTTTCCAGTCTTACAATCAAACTATTAAACCATTTTGACTTCATTTTTGTGTATGGCCGTCCAGTTTTTAACAACACCATTTGTTGAAGAGACTGTCTTTTCTCCAATGTATATTTTTGTCCCCTTTGTTGTAAATTAATTCACAATATATTTTTGTGTTTATTTCTGGGCTCTCCAGTCTGTTGCATTGATCTATTTGTCTGTTTTTATACTAATACCATACCTTTTTGATTAATAATAGATTTGTGAAATCAACAAGTATGATGTCTCCAGCTTTGTTTTTCTTTCCCAAGATTGCTTTGGGTATTTGTGATCTTTTGTGGTTCCATACAAATATTAGGACCATTTATATTATTTCTGTGAAAAATGCCATTGGAATTTTGATAAGGATTGCATTGAATCTGTAGATTGCTTTGGGTGATATGAACAGTTTACCCCCTTGCTTCAGTTTATTCCTTAGTATGTTATTCTTTTTTGTGCAATTGTGAATGGGATTGTTTTCAATTTCTCTTTCTGATAGTTTATTATTAGTGTATAGAAAAGCAACAGATTTTTGCATATTGATTTTGTATACTGCAACTTTGCTGAATTAATTTATTAGTTCTACCAATTTTTTGGTGGTCTTTAGGGTTTTCCATATGTAAAATCATGCCATTTGCAAATAGTGACAGTTTTACTTCTTCCTTTACAATTCGAATGCCTTTTATTTCTTATTTCTGCCTAATTGTTCTGGCTGTGAATTAAAGTGGCAAATGTCGGCATCCTTATCTTGTTTTTGATCTTAAGGGAAAAGCTCTCAGCTTTTCACCATTGAGTATGTTAGCTGTGGACTTTCATATATGGCCTTCATTATGTTGAGGTACATTCTGTCTATATTCATCATGTTGAGAGTTTTAATCATAAATGACTGTTGAATTTTGTCAAATACTTTCTCTGCATCTATAAGACAATTAGGATTTTTATTCTTTATTTTGTTAATGTTTGTTAATGTGGTGTATCACGTTGATTGATTTGCATCTCTTTATTGAAACCCTCTTGATCGTGGGTTTGACCCTTTTCATGAACTGTTGAATTTTGTTTGGTATTATTTTGTTGAGGATTTTTGTATCTGTGTTCATTAGAAATATTGGCCTGTAGCTTTTTTGTGTGTGTGGTGTTTTTGGTTTTGATATCAGGTTAATGCTAGCCTTATAAAATGAGTTTGGGAGTGTTTCCTCCTTTTCAATTTTTTTGGAAGAGTTTTCAGAAGCATAGGTATTAAAGCTTATTTAAATATTTGGTAAAATTCACCAGTGAATCTCTCTGTCTTTTGTTTGTGGGGAGTTTTTAAGAGAAATGATTCAGTGTCCTTACTGCTAGTTGATCTATTCAGATTTTCTATTTCTTCATGGTTCATTCAGTCTTGAAAGATTGTATGTGTCTAGGAATTTATCCATTTCTTCTAAGCTTTCTAATTTATAATTATTTATAGTAGTATCTTATGATCTTTTGTATTTTGGAATATCAGTTGTAATATCTACTCTTTCATTTATGATTTTACTTATTTGAGTCCTGTCTCTTTTTCCTTAGTGAATCTAGCAAAAAGTTTGTCATTTTTTTTCAAAGTTCCTGGTCTTAGTTTCATTGATTTTTTTGGATTTAATAATTATTAACATAATTATTTTAATTATTTTCCCTCTGATCTTTATTATTATTTCCCTCCTTCTACTAACTTTGGGCTTCTTTTGTTCTTCTTTTTCTAGTTTCATTAGGTATAAAGTTAGATTGTTTATTTTAGACTTTTCTTGTTTCTTGAGGTAGGCCGTTATCACTACAGCTTCCCTCTGAGGATGACTTTTGCTGCATCCCATAGATTTTGATATGTTGTATTTCCATTTTCATTTGTCTCAAGGTATTTTTTACTTTTATTTCTCCTTTGGTTTCATCGTTGATCCATTGGTTGTTCAGTAGCATATTGTTTAATGTCTACATATTTGTGATTTTTAAATTTTTCTTCTCATAATTGATTTCTAGATTCATAGAATTGTTGTAAAATATGCTTGATATGATTTGAATCATCTTAAATTTATTGAGACTTGTTTTATGGCCTAGCATTTGATTTATCCTGGAGAGTGTTTCATGTGCATTTGTAAACAATATGCATTTTACTACTTTTGGTTGCAGTTTCTGTATATATCTGTTAAGTCCATCTGGTCTAATGTATCATTTAAAGCTAGTGTTTTCTTATTGATTTTCTATCTGGATTATATATCCAGTGATGTAATGGAGTATTAAAGTCCCCTTCTATCATTGTATTGATGTTAATTTCTTCTTTTAGGTCTGTTAGTACTTGCTTTATGTATTTAGGTGTTCCTGTGATGAGTACATAAATATTTACAAATGTTATATCGTCTCTTTATCATTATAATGTCCATCTTTGTCTGTTATTACAATCTTTGTTTTAAAGTCTATTTAGTCTGATATAAGTATAGCTACTCCCCCTTTCTTTCATTCTATCTTTCTTTCTTTCTACTAGTTGATCTATTTAGATCTATTCAGATCTATTGTTTTGTTTTAATCCATTCAGCTACTTCATGTCTTTCAATTGGAGAATTTAGTCAGTTTACATTTAAAGTAATTTTTGATAGGTATGTAGTTATTACCATTTTATTAATTGTTTTATGGCAGTTTGTTTGTTGATCCCCTCTGATACTTTATTCATCTCTTGCTTTCTTCTCTTGAGGTTTGATGACTTTCTGTAATATTATGCTTAGATGCCTTTCTTCTTATCTTTTCCTATTATAGGTTTTGCTTTGTGGTTACCACAAGGTTCACGTATAGCCTATAAATGTAACAGTCTATTTTAGGTTAAAATAGCACATTATGTTTGAATGCATTCTAAAGATCTGCATTTTCTCCCTTCCCACATTTTATGTTTTTTGTGTCACATGTTATGTCTTTTTGTTTTTTTGTATCCCTTAACCAATTATTGTAGTTATAGTTATTTTTATTACTTTTGTATTTAAACTTTAATACTAGCTTTAAAAGAGTTTCATCCTGTTCTTTTAGTATATAGTATTTACCTTTACCAGTGAGATTTGTACTTTGATATGTTTTCTTGTTACTAATTAGTGACTTTTTTGCAGCTTAAAGAAATCCCTATAGAACTTTTTGTAAGGGTGGTTTACTGGTGATGAACTTTTTTAAGTTTTGCTTGTCTGGAAAACTTTATCACTCTTTCGATTCTGAATGATCGCCTTACCATGTAGAGTGTTCTTGATTGGAAGATTTTTGTTTCGTTTTTTCTTTCAGCACTTTGACAATATTATGCCAGTCCCTTTTTGTCTGCAGAGTTTCTTCTTATAAACCTGCTAGCAGTCTTATGGGGCTTCCCTTGTACCCAACAAGTTGTTTTTCTCTTGCTGCTTTTAAAATCCTCTCTTTATCTTTAAATCTTAATATTTGAATTATAATATGTCTCGTGAGAGTCTCTTTGGACTCATCTTGTTTGGAACTCTCTGGGCTTTCTGGACGTGGATGTCTGTTTCATTCGCCAGGTTAGAGAAGTTTTCAGCCATTATTTCCTCAAATAAGTTTTCTGCCTCTTCCTGCCTTCTTCTGGGACCCTATAATGCAAATGTTATTCTGCTTGATGTTGTCTCATAGGTCTCTTAAACTATTTTCTTTTTTTTTTCATTTTTTCTTTTTTATTTTGGTGAGTTCTACTGTCCTGTCTTCCAGCTCACTGATTCTTCTGCTTTATGTAATCTACTGTGGAATCCCCATAGTGTATTTCTCAATATAGTTATTGTATTCTTCATCTCTATGACTTCTGTTTGGTACTTTCTTATATTTTTCTATCTTTTTGTTGAAGTTCTCACTGTGTTCATCCATTCTTCTCCCAAGTTTTGTGAGAATCTTTATAATAATTACTTTGATCTTTATCAGGTAAATTATTATTTATTTATTTATTTTTGCTTGGAACATACACATACTTCTTTGTTTCCTCATTTTGCTTGACGCTTTGTGTTTCTTTCTATATATTAGGTGAAGCACTATCCCAGTCTTGAAAGAGTGGCACTGTGTAGGAGATGAAACTTATTGTTTAACCTTGCACTAGTTCTTAGGTGTCCCTTGAAATGTCTCTCTAATTGTTTCAGACCTGTGGAGCCCGGAAATGAAATTCACCTTGGCCATCAGAGCTTGGCATTGAACAGGCATCGTGCCTGTGTCAGCTGCACACACCTACTAGCTTTGGTGGGGCCATGGGATTGGCATGGGTGGTGGGATGTTCACCCTCGGCCTCTGGCTGGGCTGCAGAAATGCCATGTTCTTTCAGTGCATTGATGTGGATATTTTTTACTGACAAATCTTTCATTTCTCTACTCCTTTCTTCTTCTGGATCTAATATATTATTAAAACCTATTTGTGAAACTCTTTATTTCAGTTATTAAATTTCTGTTTTTCTGGATTTCCACTTGCATCTTTATATTTTAGTTCTCTGGTAAATTTTTCTGTCTTTTCTCTATTTTTTTTTAAAATAGTTGTAATTATTTTGAACTCCTTATTGATACCTGAAATATTTGGGTAAGATATGAGTCCAGTTTCCTTTCTTTGTTTCTTTTTCATCATATGTTTCTATTTCTTGAAATGTTGGTAAATTTGTTTGATGCAGGATATTGTGTTTGAAAAATGTAGATGCTTTTATTGATATTATTTTCCCCTGTGAAGATTTATGTTCTTCAAGCAGGCAGATAACTTTTGGGAAGATCATCTTTATCCAGTCAAGACTAAATTTCAGGTATTCAAATTCAGGTGTATGTTTGACTTGCCTTTAGTGCAAGGGCATAGCCCTTCTGGTATCTCAAATAATATGGAATGTTTACTTAGGTTTTTAAACTTGATGGGACCAGAACTCCACACTCGTTTTCTGTAGCACTGTGTGACTGTTGAAATCTCCATTTATCATTTTAACTTCCTTGATGCTTCTTTCTACTTAGTTTGTTAGCATCTCACCATGTATGTGAGCATCTTAGAATTTTGCAAATGATTTGACGGAAAATTGTGCACAGAATTTTGATCTCACTTTCCTATGGCTTCTTTAATTCTCAACTGCTTTGGCAGCCAGCCCTGTAAGCCAATTTTTCTATTTTGCCAAGCTCAGATTCACCAGATTCAACAAATGCTCTCTGTTGGATCTAAAATTCACTTAAATTTTGGCCTGGTAATTTCTTAATATTGTGTTAGTTCTTCCATGTACTCACATAGTTTCAAGAGTATTTAAAGTTGTTTTATGAATTAGGAACAGTCCAATCACCCACCATATTACCACTTCTCTAGTGTCTTTTGCATACTATCATATCCATAGTCCTTTTTTTGAGATATATCTCACTGGGCCCATTGAAGGTAAAAGACAAAATCTTTCCATTTGAGTTACCAAGTGTCAAATAGAAAAAGCACCGACTTTGGAGCTAGACAAAACAAGACCTGAGTTTCATTCTGTTTCATCTACGTAAGCTATATCATCTTTAGGAAGTAAATTAAAAAGTTTGACTCAATTTTTGACATTTGACTACTAGCACCTTTCAAGACCCACCCTTTCTGCCCCCTCCTTCCCCACATTTGAGCAAGCTGACAAGAAAGCATAGATATTGCCTTCTTTAGCTCTGGCAGGAAGAGCACCACACATGCTCTGGTTTGTATATGTGAGAATTCTCAACCTTGCCCTACCTCCTAACCAGCATAAAACTTCAAACAAGCCTCATTTCCTGCTCTCTCAAGTCATTTTCAGACCAGTCTGAGGGACTACTGTACCCTTCCCAGAAATCCTCATTATGTGAGTAATAAACCTTTTCATACCCTTTTCATGCATGTGTGGCATCATCATCCTCAACATCTGAACCAAATTTATCCATCCGCTCTCTGAAGTGTGACAAAACAGAAAGTTACTTGATCTTATAGTTTTCCTCATATTATTATCTTAATTTATAAAATGAAAAACAATATTCACCTGTAAGATATTTTTAAGGGTTAGAAATAACACGCAATATAAAAGTACCTGGCCATTTCTTAGGAACTTAGTAGGTGTTCAACAAATCATATATAAAATAATAATTTTAATCCAACAAACCATAGATTATCTTCCACTCTATCCCCTAATCCTTAATTATTCAAGTTATCTTCCTAGTTCTTATTACTATCTGATACTATGTTACAAATTTATTTATTTAGCTGTGTGTTTTTTGTCTCCCCCACTGACATGGTAACTCTATAATGACAGGAACAATGTATGTTTTGTTTATCTATATGACCCCAGCACATAAAACAGTTTTGGGTACATATGCAGAGTTCAATGACTGTTTCTTGAAAGAATAAAGAGGTGAATCAATCAGATGTGTAGAACCTATATTCTTTCTTTTCACTCCTGATGGGACTTACCTGTGTTACTTTGTCCAAACTCCTCCATCCATGACTCTGGCCCTGAGTCAGTTATCTTTATTTTAGAAATGGGAAAATATGGGATCAGAGATAGGAAGTCATTTTCCTAAGGCCAAATCAGTCAGTGACATAAACCAGGAGGAGAAGACAGGTCTCTTCTCTGAATCCAACTTTCTTCCCACTCCACCTTCTTCCATCCTCCACCCAAAGGTAGGCATTTTCCCATAATGCTTTCTCTGTTTGTTTTCAAAGTCCACTGAATGGTGTTCAATAAAGCAAACACTAATCTTTAGTACAAGTCAACCTTTTCCTAATTGATTTTTCTCATTTTTCAACAGATTTGTAATTGTCAATTTACTTGCTGAGTTGAAGGCAGCACCTGGGTTTGTCATTCTAACCCTTGGAGTAATTTCACTCTACCTTGTAAGACAGGTTCCTACACTTGTATTATTCTCTGTTGGCATTGTCTTTTCAATCAATCAGTCATGAAAAATTCATGTCCAAGGTAAAACCCTAGTGAACCACTCAGAGAAAAATGTGATTATCTTTAAACAAAGGGGAGATCTTAGTGTTCTCTGAAATTCACTGGAGAGAGCAGCCTTTAATAAGGAAACATTTTATCTGCTGTTTGCAATCCACAAGATACTCCAGCTTTTTCCATTTAAAATTGATCTCTTCCAATTCTCGTGTTTCAAAACTACTATCAAGTGAAACTCCATGAATGTGGATTCTAATAATTTGAAATTTGTAAAAGCTCAACCTGGGCCTTGCATGAGTGATAAAAAATGTGTCAGCTAAACATTGAAGGGTAATGTTACAAATATGATTAGGATAATGATTCATCAAGTTTTCCAAACATGTTTATTTCATGTTGAAATTATAATTTTTTTTAATTTGTTTATTGAATTGCCCTCTAATTGTAGAGAGTGACTGGTTCCTTCCTCAGATGACCTGAATCTTAGCTATGGCTCCAGACTGAACCCTCATATTCGTTCTGGTCCTGACTCCAGCATGGGCCTGTGTACTGCCCTGTATTGTCTGGAGACTGAACTTAGACCTCTATCTTACCAGGAGCTCATAAGCAGTTATCATTGGCCTCAGGAGAATTGGATAAGAGAATATATTTGGCTTAGTATAACCCTTCCTCCAGCTGGCAAACAATTTCAAGTACCTGGTCTGATAGCAGTTAGTAGTTTAGTCTCTGCCCTGGAAAGCAGTACCATAAAGCTATGCTGAAGAACAATCATCCCGTAATTCCCAGGTGCGTTGAGAAAAGGAAAGGCCTTTTCTAAGCAAGTACTGTTCTCTCTGTTAGAATTATTGCTGTACAGTTTGCTATTCATCAAGAGTTTTTTTATAAAAAAATCTTTGTCTTCAGAGGCAAATTGAAACTGTGGGTCTTTTTAGTATTGCCTATAAATTTGCAACATGATTCTAAGTGGGAGGAGAAGTGTTTGCTACTTCTTTGTTTAGCCTAGATTGTCCAGTACTGAGAAGAGGGATGCAATATGTTTTATTCTATAGAGCTCTAACTTATGTGTCACATAAACCTGATTTTAGATCCTGGTTCTACCACTTGTCAGCACTGTGCTGTTGGGCAAGTTATTCAATTTTTGTGAGAGCTTCAGTTTCCTCTTCTGTAAAATGGGACTCTTAAGACCTTTCTCTCTATAATTGTTGTGATTATTGAATGAGATTTTTAAAAGTAAAGTGTCCAGTATATAATAAGGACTTAATAAAAAAGCAGAACCATAGAAACCTATATCTTGAAGCTCCTAGAACCCTCAGAAGAGTGTTTGCTTTCACTATCTAGCTGAAGATTGAGCCTTTAGATAGGTAAAGTATTACCATTCTGAGTTTATGGATGGTTAACTGATGTAAAATAAAACACACTAAAGTTTACAAAGATAGTGAGTGATGGGTACAAAATTTGAACTCAGGATTCTGCCTCCTAAGACTAGTATAATCGTGTCCAACTTTTTCACTTTACAGATAAGAGAAAGAAACTGACATTGCTCTATAACATACCTTGTCACCTCTCATGAACCCAGCCATACTGCACAATTCTGATCTTATCCCCACTACATAAAGTTAGAGAGTAAAAATCTAGAGAAAAATTGATTAAAAAATACATAGTAGTATGACCCAGTTTGAATAGTATTTTCACAATAAGTAGACATAATATTTAAGGAGGAATGAACTTGTATTAAAAATTCCAAATATAATGAAAAAAAAATCAAAGACAGTTTAATACAAAGAGTATGACTATAATTTACAATGTGAAATAAATTGCTTAAAACATTTTTAAAATTTATTTTATTTTCCTTTAAAATTTTCCCCCAGATTTATTGAGCTATAACGTTGTATAAGTTTAGGGTGCACAAAGTGTTGATTTGATACACTTATATTGCAAAATGATTACCACCATAGTGTTAGCAAACACCTTTATCACGTCACATGGTTCTTCTTTGTGGTGAGAACATTTAAGATTTACTCTCTTTGCAACTTTCAGGTATATAATACAGTATTATTAACTATAATCATGATGCTGTATGTTAGATCCCAGAAATTATTCTTCTCATAACTGAAAGCTTTCCTCTTTGACCATCATCTCTGATCCCCACCCCAGGTAACCACCATTCTAGTCTCTGGCTTCTATGAGTTTCGCTTTTTTAGATTCTACATGTGATTTTTCCCCCCTTCTTTTTAGTGTTTCCTTTCTCTCTCTCTCTCTCTCTCTCTCTCTCTCTCTCTCTCTCTCTGCATTGTTTGATCACTGAAGGATACTTAGTACTATATTATTTGGCTCTTTCTAAATTACAAGCACCCAAAATTCAGCTTAGAAGAATACGCATTTATTAATGCTCATGAGTCCATGGGTTGGCTAGATGGTTCTTCTGTATTGGTGGTCAGCTCTGGATTAGGCAGATAATCTCCTGATTTTGGCTAGGTTTCCTCTTAGGTTTGCAAGTCAGCTGTCTGTAGGCTAGTCTAGGATATCTTCAGCTGGAAGAGCTGGGTTCTCTTCAGTATGGTCTTTCATCATCTGTCAACCTACGTTGGATTTAATCTTGGTGTTAGGATTTCAAGAGAGAACATGGAACTACACAAGGTTTCTTTGACTCAGAACTGGTATACTGTCACTTCCACCGATTTCTATTGGCCAAAGCCAAAAACAAGGTGAACCCAGATTCGAGAGGCTTATCTTTTGATGTGAGGAGCAGCGAAATCATAGTACAAAGAATGAGGATACAGGGTGGAAAAAGAATTGTGAAAAATTTTGCAATCAATCTACACATATGTGTATGTATTTCTAAGACAGATAGGTATCAAGTGTCTCATCAAGGAAAGGTTGTGCTGACATTAAAGAAGATAACCCAGGCATCAAAATCATTCCCCATATTATAATAAAAGCAAGTAGAATACAAACCTATCCAGAAGTGAGTAGTATTGTGGGACTAACCAGGTATGATAAGTCTGCATCAAGAGCGATACTAAATGAACAAATAAGGGCAGGATTATTGGTTTTGCCTAAATATGGAAATCTATGTATTCCCATTTGAGAATTTCAGAGGCAATGAAAAAAAAACCTGTGTGTCTCTCCCCTGTACCTGATGAGTAGCCCATGTAATAAATCAAAAATGTGTATACACCTGTTTGCCCCACTTGTCTATTACCTCTGTAACACCTCTGGGTAAGGGAGGTATGGAGTTGGTAAAGGTAGCAATTTCACTCTCGGCGCATTGTAGGTGGTCCTGGGAGTGGAGCTGTCCACGTGGCGGTAATCTATCCATTCTCCTTGACTTTCCCATCACCCTGGGAAAACAGGATGTCAAATTTGGGGTGCTCTTTCCAAAACCTAGATCTGAATCTTTCACATCTAGACTTAAAATTCTTTAACAGCCCCTTCATATTGCTTTCAGTAAAAGTGAAAACCCCTTTACATGGCTCACATATCTTTTAATGCCACAGTCTCGTCTCTTACCCCATCCGGCCACAGCATTCTTTGCTTTATCCACAGGAAACAACTTGTAATTCCACAAACCACTCAACCTTTGTTTTGTTGCTCCCTCTGAATGTAATGTCTTCCAAGCTTTCCCTTCTGCTTGGCGAGTCCTTATTTATCAGTAAAGATACAGCTTTCTTTCCACTAGGCTACCTCAGCATTGTGTATGTGTGTGTGTGTGTGTGTGTGTGTGTGTGTGTTTTACATGTTTATTTCCTCCCGTAAGTAGTTCCTTAAGGGGAAAGGGTCTTACTCATTTCTATAATCCCAGCACATAGAAGAATAGGAGTCTTATAACTGTTTATTAAGTGAAATGATTTAATGAATATTTCCTTGAATGAACAAATAAATGAATGAATGAATGAATGACATTTAGAACAAAACTTTCTGTAAGAAGTGCTGTCAAATTGAGGAAAAGTGAGGCATTTTTTGTTTGTATGTTGGTGGATGTTTATTCTGAGTTACAGGGAGAAGAAAGAGTTCCCTGAAAGATCTTATTTTAATTCTGTCACGTTGCTAATGCCTTTGTTTGATATGCTAAATTTCCCTTGATGAGAATGTTTTGCTGCCTTCTCACAATCTTTCAGTGAGGGACAAGAATCTTATAACGTGCAATCTGTAAGCTATTTTTTTTTTATGATCTCTATCAGACTGCAGTATCCGTGTGAAGATTTTAACAATTTCCAGTTAACCAGACACAGGTGCAGCTGATTAACAGACTTTCCTGGTTCTCGTGACTCCTGAGTATCAGCTTATAATAGATAAGGATTCATTTTTCACGTAGTGATTATCTACATGCCAGACTTCATGCTTTTGATATATGAGGTCCAGGACTTCCTGGCATTATTTGAGGAACTTGAGTGGTAACCTATATATGCGTGCACATATACATTTACACATGTGTATAGTCTTTTAATGTTACCTGATCACATTGTTTTGGCAATTAAATTTAATCCTAACAATAACTCTACCAAATAGATATGATTTTTCCTCTTTATAGATGAGGCAAACAAGGCTCAGAAAGATGATAAAACATGGTCACGGTTACACAGGAAGAGGTAAGCTTAGCACTCCAATATTTCTTTCCACAACGTTGAGAAATCAGGTTCAGAGCCGGCAATATAAAAACATGGAATATGGCTTTGAAGGAAAGTAGCTGATTTGAGTGAAAAAAAGAGACCTAGATTTTATCCCGAACTCAGCCCTGCCTTACCTATGTTATCTTTGATATGTCGTGACATCAAGGCCAATTCGCCCTAAATTCCTGTGCTGTCCTACCCAAGTCACATTAACCTGGCTACCTGGTGGCACATGACTGGAACCAAGCAGCTTTCTCCCATTGTGTCATATGCTTCTCTATATTATCAGAATAGATGAGTAACAAGAGGTTGTCTCGAAAGGAGTTACTGACATCAGTCATGAAAACTACTCATGCTAACTTAAGGAATCAAATTCACTTTTAAATTTAAATATATTAATAACTATTAGTAGAATAAACTAGGATGAATGATTTATAAATTACTAAAGAAAGAAGGAAAAATATAAGAAAGATTTCAAGGAATTGTGAAATACCAATTTTTGAAAAAAATTGTAGGGAAACATAAATAAACTGAATCATGAAAGAAAATAAACAATAAAAGACAAAAAAAAATCACTAGATGTGAAGCCATATAAAATGGTAAAAAGAGAACACTCACAAGAGATTTGCCTAATGTAAATTGAAACATATCCTAAAACTACAATTAACAAAACAGTGGCTGACTCTCACTAGAATAAATGTACAGATTAGTGAAACATAAGTGGAAGTCCAGACATAAACCTAAGCATATAAAAATTTATTATATGGGAAAAGTGGCATTTGAAATTAGAAAAGAAAGAGATGACTTATTCAATAAAATATTGGAACAACTTGTTAACCAATTGGAAAAAATGTTATGCTACTCCATATTTTACACTAAAATCTTAATGGATTAAAAGTATTTAAACTTTTAAATTAGGAGAAGTTTTCCAATAGACATAAAACAATATAAAAACACTCAGGGATCTACCACTAAGATGAAGCAAATGTTAACATTTTGTCATCCTTTAGATTCTGCTTTCTTTTATTGATTTTGATAAATATAACATTACAGGTACAGCTAAACCCTTCTCTCTTTTTCTTTCCCTTTCTCCCAGAAATAACCGTAGTCCTGAAATGAATGGGTATTATTCCCATGTGTGATTTTATACTTTTATTGTACTTGCATCTATTACATTAAAATATACTGTTACTTTCTGTTATAATGCTTGCCTTCTTCATTAAACATTGTTCTGTGGGTTTATCTGTATTGATAAATGTTGCTCTAGTTCATTCATTTTAGAGGCTGAATAGTAGTCTATTGTGTTAATGAACAACAATTTATTCTCACTCTTAGTGAACAGTGCTACAATGAACATTGTTGTATGTCTCCTTATGGAATGTCTTAGAAGAACACATAGAAGTAGAATTGCTGGATTATAGGTTGTAAGCATCTTTACCTTTATTGTCAAGTTTCCCTTGACAAAGAGGCTGTTCTATTTTTTTTTCCAGCGATGTTCAAAAATCACTGTTTCCTACATAATTACAAACACTTGGTATTTTCAGATTAATTACCAAGACTTGGTATTTTCAGATTTACTAATGTCTTGCTATTCTGATTAAGAAATGTGTTTCATTATTTTCTTAATTTACATTTCCTCAGTTACTAGTGGGGATCAACTCTTCATGTATTTATAAACCTTTCTTCTTCTATAGCTTGTCTGATTATATCCTTTGTCCATTTTCTATTGGATTGCCATTCTTTTATATTTTGATTTATAGTAGTTCTTCGTAGGTTATGTATTAGTCCTTTTCCATTATAAGGGTTATGCATGTCTTCTTCATTCATTGGTTTGTCTTTTCATTTGTTTATGACCTATTTTGATATAACTTTTTTATAAAGCAGTCAAATATATCTATGTTTCCCTAAATGGCTTATGCTTCTGATGCTTTGTCTAAAATATCCTTATATACCCTGAGGTTGTAAAATAATCTGCTGTGTTTTACTTTGTGCATTGTATTCCTTAATTCATAATTTTTGTGTTCAGTGTGAGGTAGGGAATCTTAACTTGATGTTTTTTCCATGTAGGTGACTCATTGGCTCAGCACCATTCACTGACAGTTCAACTTTTCAACCTGATCTACCATGTTATCTCTGACATAGTCTGTTCTTAGGCTCTCTGTTCTGATACACTGGCACATCTCTATAAATCTGTACCAATGCTTTAATTACTCAAACTTTGTAAGTCTTGTTATCTGTTAATACTGTCTTTGCTACTTTTTGTCCTTGCATTCCCATATAAATTTTATTATCAGCTTATCAAATTTTACACACACACACACACACACACACACACACACACACACACACCTGCTAGGATTTTAGTGAATTACATTGATTCTAATAATGAATCTTCAAACTATGAATATATTTTTTCCCATTTATTTAAGCCTCTTTGATTTGTCTCAGTCGTGTTTTACAGTTTTCTGTGTAGAGGTCTTGTATTTTTTGTTACATTTATTATAGGTATTTGATATTTTTGATATCAGAGTGTGTATCACTTTTAAATATTATTTTCTAATTAGTTATTGCTAGTATATAGATATGCAGTTGATTTTTTAATATTGACTTTGTATCAATGAATTCTAATAGTTTGTAGATTATTTTGGGGTAGTCTACATACATAATCATGTTGGCCATATATAAAATGCAAGTTTTATTTCTTCCTTTCCAATCTTTTTTCTTTTTTCTTTTTATTGCCTTGGTGCATTGGCTAGAGCCTCCAGTACAAACTTTAACAGGAATGGCAATAGCAATAACAGGCATTCTTTTCTTGTTCCCAAATTCAGTGGAATGTTTTAAAGTTTTCATGATTAAGCATGATGTTGCAGTTGGTTTCTTTTTTTTGCTTCAGCTAGATATCCTTTATCAGATTAAGGTCTTTCCTATAATCAGTTTTCTAAGAGTTGGTTATCATTAAGTGTTACATTTTATGAAATGATTTTTCTTCACCTTTTGATATAAACTAATACATAAATAGTATATTGTAATGATTAATTTTAGAATTTTAAAACAAGCTTGCATTGTTCTCTTTCTTTCCCACCCCTACTGGATTTAATTTGCTAGTATTTTGTTTAGATGTTTGAGAAATACATTTTCTTGCAATTTCATTTTCAGATTTCATTATCGAGGTTGTATGGGTCACATAAAACAAGTTGGAAAATATTCCCTCACATTCAATTATCTAGAATAATTTGTGTAAGATTGGTGTTTTGTCTTCTATTAGTGTTTGAAAGGCTAAACCAGGGAATTTATCTGGGCCTGGCATTTTCTTTGCAGGAAAAGTTTTAATATCTTCAATTACCTTTATAAATTTAATAGAACTACTCAGATTTTGTGTATCTTCTATCAATTTTGGCAAGGTATTCTCTGTTTTTCTAAGAATTTGTCCTTTTCCCCTAATTTTTCAAATTCATTGCATAATATCTTTTTATTATAATAAACTTTTAAATCTTTTTCATGTTTATAGTTGTGTTCCCTTTTTTATTTCTGATATGAGTAAATTGTGCTTTCTATATATTTTTCTTGATTATTGGTCCTTTGTTTTATAGGTTCATCGTTGAAATCTGTATGTTGTTCGTGAAATCCACTAACTTTCTTGGACTCTATTTATTCTAAAAGTTTTCTTCAGTTTCTCTTTTATTTTATATGGGGACAGTCATATCATCTGTGAATAATGAGTTTTACATCTTTCTTTTTAATCCACATACTTTTTACGACCTCTTTTTATTTTATTGCATTAGAATTGTCAGTATGATGTCAAATAAAGCAACAATAGTGGCAACCTGTTGTTTCCTGGCTTTAAAAGGAATATTTCTTACATTTCATTATTAAGTATGATTGCTGTAAATTTTTAGTAGATACCTTTCATAAGATAAAGGAAGTTCTCTTCTGTTTCTAGCGTTCAAAGATTAAAATTTTTTTTGAATGAATGTTGAATTTTATTGGATGTTTTTACTATATTTGTTGATGATTTAGTATTTCTCAATTAATTTGTTAATATGATGACTTACATTATAGCTCTTTTTGATGTTGAATCATTCTTCCATTCCTAGGATATTTTTTACTTTGAACTGATATACAGTGTGTGTGTGTGTGTGTGTGTGTGTGTGTGTGTGTGTGTGTGTATACGCACGTGCTAGATTTAGATTGGTAATGTTAATATTTT
The DNA here is from genome assembly GCF_004115265.2 of Rhinolophus ferrumequinum. NCBI lineage: Eukaryota > Metazoa > Chordata > Mammalia > Chiroptera > Rhinolophidae > Rhinolophus > Rhinolophus ferrumequinum. Next base: position 35,197,028 of record NC_046292.1, on the reverse strand, counting down.
ATATACAATTTTTCAATAAATGTTTATAACTGACATGGGCTATACTGTTCCATTCTCCAGTGTTCATTCCTATTTTTGCTTCAAGTTTATAATACTCTCATAAAATAAGTTGGGTAGCTTTCTATCTTTTTTTCTTAATTTCACTTAAAATCTTAATTTTTATGAAAATAAATACATATATGTAATTTAAAAAGTCAAATAATACTACAAAGGGCAAAAGAAAATAGCCATCTTCTTACTCCCCGACTTTTGATTCCCGCTTCTTAAATTAAGGCTTAGCAAACCTTTACTGTAAAGAACAAAGAAGGAAGTAATTTAAGCTTTGTGGGCTATCAGATCTCTGTCAAAACTACTCAACGACTGTTATGTTACAAAAAGCAGCCATACGACAACACATAATGAATGAGCATGGTTTTTTGTTTGTTTCTTTTTTACAAAACAGATAGCAGGCAGGATTTGGCCTCGTCTTTGAAGCAATCAGTTATATTTCTTTCCATTCTTTCCTCTGATATTCTTTATTTCTAAATAAAATTTCTGCACTGCTATTCTCTATGTTAGTTTTAGGTATTATTTATCAATTTTGTATTATGAAGATGATGATTCAATTCTTTTAACAGTCCGGCTACATAATACAAGCACTTCTCTTTCCCCATATTTGTATCACTATTTTTGTTATTAATATTCATGCTTTTCTTCGTTGTGAATAGGTAAACATTAATATAGATGAGTCTTGTGTTATATAAGTTTTTTTCTTCGACAACTACCCCACCTGCCTCCTGCCTTCTACTAATAGTTGCTTTGTTTTTATGTTAAATTTGTTCACCATACATCTATTGCAAAATGCCTCTGTTTTCCCTGAGTCCATTTTTTTCCCCTCCTATATCTTTGCTTGGTTTTGTTGGTCTCTGCTTCTATTAGATGTCTTTCATCATTAACAGATTAGCATCAAAATTTGAAATGGAGACTCTAAATGCATGTGTGGAGCATGCCATTTCATTTGGGGGGAGTCTCCTATATCTGTATTATTCATAAATCTTTTATCTTTGGTCAGGAGTTGTTTTTCCCAGAAAAGCATTCTCTTATCTCCTGACTCTATAGTCAGGATAATAAGCTTGACTAGCAGTATTCTGGATTTTGAATCCAGAATCTCTGTGCTTCTACCTCTCCAGAGAATGAGCCTCTATAGATCCCATCACAATGGAGAAAGAGTCCTCGTCACTTGGATGGTTGGTGTGAGGGAAAGAATCTGGGGACTTAATTTCTCTTTATAAGGACATTGGACTTGCCCTGCCTGACACCCCAACTTTCAGAGGTACCAAATTCTTCTGTTGTTTTGTGTCTCTGGTATTCTGTGACGGGAATTATTTTTGTTTCTTAACTTTTTAAGTTGAGTCCTTAGCACTTTCTTTTTCAGTTTTTCTTCTTTTCTAGTACATTTACATAAGGCTATAATTTAATGTGTCTACATGCTGCTTTTTCTGCATGCCATAAGCTCTGATCCGTAGTGATGAATCAGTCATCCAATTCTAAATATTTTCTAATTTCTATCATTTTTTATTTGATACATGAAAAATTAAGAAGAATGTGTAAACATTTGGTACACAGAAAGTGCTCAAAAGTTGTTTGCTCTTATTAAGTTATTGTTACCATTACCTCATGGATGCAATTTCTTGTGATGCATTTTGAGTAAATAACTGATAATTAAGTGTAAAATATGGAAAGTCAAGATTTCCTGCACTGCCTACTTCCAAAAGCCTTTGGTTCTCACAACCACATGCTGACTTGATAAATTGGCTGGAAAACATATATAAAAAAATGCATGAGTGGGGAATGGTAAGAAATGGTGTTCTTTTTGCATGCAGTGTCATAGAGAAAGTGTGATCTTTATGGTCAAAACACCTAAGATTGAAATCCTAGCTCAACCAGTTAATAGTTCTTGGATTTTGGGGGAACAAGCCAGTAAGTCTTTATTAGCTTCAATTTTCTCATATTTAAACTTGGGTTAAAATAAATGACTTTTGTTTATGGGTGGAGATACTAAATAATATAGCATATTTAAAAACTTGGGAAATTTTCCTGGCATGGAATAGGATATTAATAATCAATAATTGTTCCACTTTCTCATTTATTTATTCCAGCCTCACATCTGTCCATTATTTCTGTATTAGATATCCCCCTGCATTTAGCATTAATCTAGATCCTGAAAGGGCAGTGGGGCTTCCAGATTCACTGGAAATAGATCTGACACCTAGAATCTCAGAAGGAGAAAGGGGCAGGGGTTAAGCCCTGTGAGGTTCAAAGGCCATTTGCCCCCTTGATATTGATTTTTCTTAAGTCAGACAGTAGCCAAGGCCCTGGGAGGAGTAATTGAACTGACAACAGGCAGGTTCAGGTTATTAATAATGGACTAGCCTTGGACATTCTTGATGACTTACTTTAATGACAAAAAGGGAGGTCTGAAACTGAAATGCCTGGACATGGGGTCAATGGCTGCGTCTCTGAGGAGAAAGGAAGTGTGAGTTATTCCTAAGAGCTTGTTTCATAGAACAGAACATTTTATGGTAGTTCCCCATGTGAGGCCAGAAGAAATGGTTTTGATATTTTCTTCAAGTAAACAAAATTTTAAAAGCTTGAAAAATGGCCATTATACTTATTTTTGCCCTTATTTTGGAAAACAGATTTGGTTAGAGTTATGGAATTTTGCGACTTTAGTGAGTAACTTACTTGTCTTTTTTATCCCCTGCATTCAGATATCAGCTCTTCATCTATTAATTGCATGACTTTAAACAAGTTTGTTAACCTCTCTGAGCCTCAGTTTCCACATCTATAAGATGGAGATGTTAATATTTTTATTGTAGTACAGGATGATATTTAAAACATTGTAAAAGTGTATAAAATACCTGGTATTTGATATTATATAGTACGTCACACAATAAATATTTGCTCAATGAAATAATACATGAATTTTGGTGCTTCCCGCTCCCTGCCTCTGGATAGAAAATCTAGTCCATGGTAACCTCTTGAAAGCTTTCCATTTTCTCCAACTATTCTGGCTGTCCTCGTCCTCTGTCCTATGGACTATTTCAGTGGTCATTTATGTCCTTTAACACCAATTCTCTTCTCTTTCCCAATATCTTCTCCCCAGATAAGACAAAGTTCTTTATTAAAAGAATGATACTACTACCCTCCTAGAAGGGCTTTAGTCATCTAGAGCACCCCACTCCCCCATTTTAAATGTGAGACCCAGAGAGGAAAGAGATTTACCCAAGTACTGATGCCCCTATAAGTTGATGCTGAAATTAGGGTTGATCCCAGTATTCCTGGCCCCTAGCAGAAGGTAACAAAGGGGGTGCAGAAGAGGATACATATCCTCCAATTCTAGTCAAACGGGTACCGAGCAGATGCAGAATTTTTGAACTTCAGTTTTACACTCAGTTATTATCTTTAGTTTGTTGAGCTTCAAATGCGCTACTGTCGCTGTGATGATAATATTATTCATTTCTGTGCAAATTCTATGTCAGCCTAGAGAGATGGCACAATTAATAATAATAGCCAAAGCTTATATAGCATTCACTATGTACCAGGTATATTTCCTAACATTGTATGTATATTAACTTATTTTATTCTCATCAGTAGCCCTAGGTGCCATTATTATTCCCATTTTTCAGGTGAGGAAACTGGGACCCAGAAAGGTGTAGTAGCTTGGAAAGGGTCATACAGCTTGAGAATGGTAGAGTAGGATTAAAACTCAGGCTTCCATGTTCCAGAGTCTGTGCTGTTAACTACTCTGCTAAGTTGGAACAAACACATTGAATTTCTGTTGGCACCATTGCTCACTCAACTGTTGGCAGCCAGTCCATGTGGATTCCTTTAATCTTGCTTATTGTTTCTAGTGCTACCTATCAGGAAGTGGTCTCTTGCATAGCATAGTCTTCTGATAATCTTCTCCCTCTTTCTTTTTCAGAGAATCATTTTCAACATTGTTAACTTCAGCAAAACCAAGAGTCTTTATAGAGATGGGATGGCCCCTATGGTGAAATCTACCAGCAGACCAAAATGGTAAGTGACCCACAGAATGGGACCTCTTTCTGGTCAGAGAATTTGACCAGGGCTCAAGTTCAACTGCTGTTTGTATAGGGCTTAGCTTCACTGGCACTGAGAAGAATGGGTTTCTGGATGACCTTTGGCTAGGCTCCATGTACTGTTCTTGGAGAATGTTGGGATAGAGAACACGGTTCAATGTTTGGAGTGACCAACATTCTATTATGAGGGAAGGTGCACTCTGTTATTTGGTTAACTTCCTGTCCTGTTTGCCTCCCATGGTATCTTTTGGAAGCTTAATTAAAGTTCATTCTGGTTTTATGTTTTTGTTTTTGTTTTTTTCAGCCCGAGCACAGATGCTGTGCCGTCACCTAGGAGGGCACTGAGAACTAAAATTTAGTAGATTTCCTTGCTTTGCTTGGTTCGTGAATAGGTGTTGTGTGTTCTGTGGATGTTAAAGTTCTGTTTGTCCCGTTGTTATAGTGAGGATGGGGGCTGGATAGGATTGATTGCTCAATTATAGTAATAATTATGATGATGACGATATTGATGTTAATAAAATTGAGAATAATGATAACTACTCTCGCTGACTTAGGGCCCATTCTTTTTCAGAAGTTTTACATTTGCTGTTATTATTCTCATAGCATTTTTGCAAGGGAGATTTAACATATCTATGTAATAAAGATGAAGAAATTGAGGCTAAGAGAGGTCAAGTACTTTCTAAAGACCATAGTAAAGGGAGGAGTCCGTCCTTTTTTATTATCCCTTACTGCCATACAAACTGATTATTTTGTTCATCCAGCTATTCATTTATTCATTCAACAAATACTGATTTGAGTGCACCAAAACAAGAGTTTTTAAAGACAGAAACTTAGTGTTCTTCATCTATCACACAGTAGGTGTTAAGTGAATGCTTGTTGAACTGAGCTGAGTTCATTATGAGAATTTACATGTAAAGTGCCTGGACTTGCTAAGTGCTCAGTAAGTGTCATCTATTATTATAGTATTATATGAAACACTATACAAATGTAAGGAATTGTTTATATTATTCCAGTTTTGATCCCTGTTCAAAATTTAATGACTAGTGAGAAGATCATCTCCAACTGTCTATATTTATAGCAAACTAGCAATTCATAAATACTGAATTGTGCTTTTGTCTATAAACGATACTTGGCAATTTTCTATAAATGCTGGGCCGAGAAGCTCAGGTTTGTAAAAATATAGGCATTTGATGATGATAATGCAAACTGTTTATTAAAAGATAAAAATATCTTGCTGGGCCTGGTTTTTGCTTTGCTGTGTCAAGTCCACTGTGTATTCCTCGATTTCCTTTTGACAGTGGGATCTGGGCGAGGGGTAGGCCTTTGCTTTGTGTCTCTGAACTCAGCCCAAGTGGATGACAACAGCGCACATCTCTCTGTTAGCAGGCGTCTATGTAGACGCATACTTCAGACCTTGCAACACTGTTGATCTGCTCATGAGGGCCTTCAAAATCACCTTGTCTTCTGTTATCGTGCTCTGTGGTGGGATCTAACAGCAACAATAATCACCATTCCTTTTTCTCAAATGTTCTGTTTTGGAGTCCTCTCTTTTTCTGTGCTTTTGGAAATCCTTAAGCCTTAGTATTTCATTGTGTTTTGTTTTGTTTGTCATGGGCCTTTCTGTCAGGACTCTTGACAAGATTTTGAGATATTAATGAGTCCTTCCATTTACATCATGAAGCCTTAGAATTAAGTCAGTGCTCTAATCCCACGTTGGCGTGTGCTTAGCAGTGGCCAGTATCCAGTCACGGGGTTTCCCTCATGGTCTGAAAGACGGTCAGGTTTCAGAACTGAGTTTGTTGTACTCCATCAAGCCTATACGGCAGAAGGCAACAGAGCAAATCAAGTTGTTGATATGTTTAATCTCTCCTATTTTTTACCTTACCATCCCCAGATCTCAGATGCAAAGCTATTCATATTTCTTCATCATCACCTTTCCGTAAGCCAGACGTTTAACTATTTGTTTCCTTAATAGGGCTGCCCTGAGCACCCTAATGTGCCACACAATAGTCTAGATAGTGGGGATATATGAATATGACAGAAAAGACGTGTTCCCACAATGGGATTTATAGATGACGTAATACAGAATCGTACACCTGAAATCTATGTAACTTTACTAACAATTGTCACCCCAATAAATTAAGAAGAGACGTGTTCCCAAACAGAATTTCATTTTAGAATTTTATTAACTGATCTCTACAGGCCATAATTGTTACTCTCCTTGCAATGGTATGTTCTAAAGATTCTTTCTGCCCCTTGGGTGCTTTCTGTGTAAGACTTCCTTCTATTCCTCACTTTGATTACCTGTACCAGGACCTATCTTCCGGTGGTCATTATCTTAAATGTTTCCAGGGTAACATAAAAAGTGTGTTATGACGGTTTAGCTCTCAGAATATTAGATTTTACTGGCCCTCAGGAGTTCATCACAATTTAGGATTATAGACAATTGCCTGACTCAAGACTGACAAATACCTTACAGATCCCAGTATTAGAATATATGCTCAAGTGTCTTCCTAATTCCACTTTCCCCAAAACCAAAGCAACCACCATAACAAAAGGAGAAGGGGCAGACACTTCTTTGGTTTAGGTGCATTGCCTGTTTTAATATTCAAATAGGCCTTAGAAAAATTCTTACCTCCTGACAAACATTAAAAACCCTGAATTTCCTAGATGAAATATATACCAAATGGGAAAACAAACTTTCTTGACCTTTTCAAGGTGAAATAAACATTCTTCTTCACCTGTCATAGGGGCTGTAAGGGATCCCAAGCCACAATGCCTTCAGGCAATAGTGTAGGTCTGATAATTAGTTGTGGAAAGCAAATGAGTAAAAGAAGCAACTTAAAAAGCCATTATGCAAATATCTGGTCACTCAAGGCTGTTCTGCCTTGAGGAGATAACTGTCACAGTACCTAGCAACAAAGTGGAGAAATTGGAAGATTCAGAAGTTTTTTGCCCATTTTAGTTCACTCTGTTTCTAGTTACAAATTTGACTTTTTAAGGATTGTTGGTTATTAAGACTCTGTGGCATCAAGTTTCTGCAACCATAACTCATTAATATTTTTTAAGATTGTCCAAAGGCTGAAATTGCCATGTGCCAGGCACTGCTGAGAACTGGCATTACCAAACAGATGATAACTGTCCCCTCACCTATGCAGAAACTAAGCCTAGAATATTTACACAGCTGGTACATGGTGGCATTAGCCAGAGACCTCAGCGCTCCAAGCTTGCAGTCCCCCCATAGTCCATGCTTGGGCAGAGGGCAGGAAGGGCTGCCAAGATGCCAGAATGGCATGCTGCCGTGTGACCTTGGTAAATCTGAAATACCTTCTCTGAGTGACTTGTTCATTATAGTAGATTGAGGAGGTTGGACTAAATCTCAGAGTCTGCTTCCATTTAACATATTTTTATTGAGCATCTAACTTTGTGCTAGGTCCTGGGGTAATATATATGAATCTGATCTGAATTACATCTTTAATTTTTTTATTTTTTAGAGGTCAAAATGAAATACAAATATAAATAGGTACAACAAAAGAAGCATTGTGCCAAGAACCACTAGGGAGATATGTAAAATGTGCTGTGGCATTAGAGAAGAGGAAGAAGATGATGCTATTAGGACAGTGGGAGAAAAGCAGATTTGGGGCAGGTGGTATTTCAGTTAGGTCTTGAGGAAATGGGACAAGAAGAAAATTAGGGAAATGGGATTCCAAATGGAAGATATCACAGGCTGAGCCATGACACCACTTTTCTGAGCCTCAGTTTCCTCACTGTAAATAATGCATAATGATACTTTCTCGCAGAGTTGTTATAAGAAACAAACATGAAATGAATATGTAAATACATTTTACAGTCTCAAAGATCAGTAAATTTCCTGACTGTTTCTTTTCTTATCCTCTGTCTCACCCAAGACTGATTGGGTGATCATTATTTCTTCCTTCCCTCCCTTCCTTCCTGTCTTCCTTCCTTCTGTTTTTCAGTAAATGGACCAGAAATTATGCAAAGTATTAGAACAAAATTGTGACAAGAGAGATATGATCACTGTTCTCGTACAGCTAATAGTCTACTGGGCTAGACATTAAATATGTAACTCTAGTTAAGTGTAATAACTGTTACAACATGAGTAATTCAGAATGCTGTGGAAACTATTTAGCATGCTATATAGCATTTAAGACTTACTCTGCTTCAAGGATAAGAGACCTTCCTTAGGCGTGTAATTTATACCGAGAATTGAAAGATGAATAGGAGTTAGATCATAACAGGTGGAGATATGTGTGAAGTAATACAATGTGTTTGAAGGCTAAGAGATTAGAAAGAACATTGTATTTCGATGAGTAAATGCCACCATGATTGGAGCATGAAATTCTAAGGAGAAATTGCCTGGAGAGATAGGTAGGAGTGAAACTGATATGAACCTTGTAAGCCAAGCTAAGCAGTTGGACTTGATTCTGAGGGCAATGTAAAGAAGTTAAAGGGATTAACCGGGAGCAGGACATGATCAGATGGACACTGTAGGAAGATGGGTCTTGTTGGTGACTATAGTATATCTTGGAGACATAGACCAATGTTCAGAGGGTTTTGCAATACCCAAGATACAGCTGATGATGGCTTAGGGTGGTAACAATCGTGATGAAAACAAGTGGGTGTATTTAAGGGTTAAAAAAGATTGAATCAACTTAACTTTGTGATAGGCTAGATGTTGAGGGATAAAAAGAGGGGGAGTCCTGGATGACTTCCAAGACATTACCTACTCCTGACGTGTAGAGTGACCAACCCTCCTGGTTTGCCTGAAACTGTAGGGTTTCCTAGGAAACGGGAATTTACACTTTAGGGTTTCTTATTAATATTATTATTTTTTTTAATTTTTCAATTGCAGTTGGTATTAGACTTTAGTTTTAAATTGAGAATATCCTGGGAAAACCAAGACAAGTTGTTCACCCATCTCCTGAGTAATGAGGCAAAAGTGAAAACTCAGGGAGGTAACTATAAAGGTGGAACAAAAGAAAGACCCAGTGTAAACACTGGGAAGGTAAAACCAAAGTCCACAAGAAACAAATTAGCATAGTCCACTAATACTCTAATCAGTCTTATCATGAATGCTAATATTATCACTAATTACCCTTGAAATTTTTCCTGTAAAGTAATAGTATGAAAGCTGTGTTTGCACTTACATTAAGTTTCAAAGTGATCTTCCCATAGGTTAGGGATCACTAAGAAAATCTGAACATTCATATGAAAACTTACAATGTCATTATATTAAAATGTCCATGTAGTATAGTATTATAAGTGTTGGAAAATGTAGTAGAAAGAAATCAGGAATCTAAAAATCTGAGTCCTAGTCTTGGCAATATTATTCTGAGATTTAAATGATCAAAAAAGGTCCATATTATAGAAAAATCTTTGCACTAAAAGGTATTTATTATAGGGTAGTTGATAATGACAGAAACTCGAACCAACCTAAATGTCCAAAACCAGGAAAATTATTAAGTAAGTTATAGTGAGTCAACTCGATGCAATATTATGCAGGCATTAAAAATAGTTTCCAGGCATTTGTAATAACACGAGAAAATGCTGACGTTATTTAAAGTAAAAAGTAAGGTACAATACCATATATAAGTGTTATAGTAGTATGAAACCTACATATACATTAAATACACACACACATATATAATAGTGTCAACTGATGTCTTTGGATGGTAGGATTTTTATTTCGTTAGAGTTTTTTTTATATTTTTAGAAATTCTACAGTTTTAAATTTGTGAAAAAGCAAAGTAATATTTATTAAAAATAAAATAAATTGTTTGTTAAATGATGCAAAAATTACTTGTATATGATTTGGAGTGAGTCATGTCACTTTTCTGGGACTCAGTTTCCTCATCTTAGTAAAATGGATGTTATGTTCCCTATCCTTCTGATCTTTCATAGTATTATTGAGATCACTGAAGGCACTGGGACTGAGAGAGAGTGAGAGACATTGGTAAATATAGCTCATGACCCAAAATCAAATTATTATTAAGAGATGAGACAGAGGGACATGTAACCATATGGGTCACCAGTGTCGGTCAGTGGTCTTCTGGAGCTGCACCTATCAGCTTACAGTAACTGATTATTAATTTTTCAGCAGTTTTGTGAGTTGCTTTTTAAACCATTGATAGCTTTAAATCATCATGTGTTATGTCATGGAAAATGGAAAATGCTACAAATCAGTTTAACTTTAATTAAGCCAGATAAGTTTATTTTAAACTATGAAAGAACACCTGGAGGAAATTTCTGTGGGTAAAACCAACTAAAAACCTCCAGATTCCATTCTCAACTCTCTGGTCATGGGGTCCCTTTGTCAGGACTCATGGCCCAGGCATCAGGGAATTGGATTTCCTGAAGAAGATTCCTAAGGGAGAGAAGCCAGAGGGTGCTGAGAAATCATGCCACAGGCATCTAGGACCCCCATCTGCTACATCTGGGGAGGTAGTGCTACATCTTACAGTGACACCAACACCTTATGAATGTGTGAGAGGCTGAACAAATGAATGGGACACATAGATTCTTACACTCACAGGACTGTGTCTCAATTAGGTTTCCAAAAGGAAACATGGTGGTACACACAGATTAGAATAATTTGAGGAAGGTTTATTTATAAAGGGACATTGAATTAAATATGGTTGGTATGTAGAACCACAGAGAATAAGGCAAGAACCTGGGGCTAGGAGCATCAGAATTGTCATTACCCTTAAAGAAGGGAGAAGTTATTGGAGCTTAGAGAGTGTTGTATAGAGTGGGCTGCTTTGAAAGTAGCAGTGACCTTCTATCAAGAGAAATAGGCAAAAGATATTTGTCAATGATACATCTGATAAGGGGTTAATACCCAAAATTTATAAAAAACTCATTCAACTCAACACCAAAAAAAACAAACAACCCAAGTAAAAAATGGGCAGAGGACATGAAGAGACATTTTTCTAAAGAGGGCATACACATGGCAAACAGAAATATGAAAAATGCTCGACCTCACTATTCATTAGAGAAATACAAATAAAAACCACAATGACATTCCACCTCACTCCGTACAGAATGGCTATCATCAATAAATCAACAAACAAGTGCTGGCGAGGATGTGGAGAAAAGGGAACCCTCCTGCACTGTTGGTGGAATTGCACATTGGTGCAGCCGCTATGGAAATTAGTACGGAGGCGTCTCAAACAACTGGAAATGGAACTATGTTATGACCAAGCAATTTCTCTCTTAAGTATCTATCCAGAGAAATTCAAAACACTAATTCATAAAAAATTTATGCAACCCATGTTTATTGCAGCACTATACACAATAGCCAGGGTATGGACACAACCGAAATGCCCATCGGTAGATGACTGGATTAAGAAACTGTGGGCGGTGACGTCATAGGAATGGCGGCAGCAGGGCGCACTTTCTGAGTTCTCCTCCGGATCTTGGCAAACGGGAACTATAACCCATCGAGGAAATTTTCGCTCACCACACAATATAGTGGAGAGATTCGTGGATTGCTTGAAGCTAAGAAATTCTTGGGGGTAAGCTAACTGGACGGAGCAAGGAGAGGAGGAGGAGAAGCGGCGTGGGAGCGCCCGGCCGGCAGCGGCGGGAGAGCCCAGCCCCCAGCGGAGCCTCAGCTGGCGGGGGCGAAAACCGAAAACCACGGAGCCGGGCAAGCACGGGATCCCAGGCGGAGCGGAGAGCGCAGAGACCGGGGGTAGGCCCTTTCCCTGCTCCCACGGCTGATTTCTCCCGCCGGGAAGGCGGCGCGCCCTGCGGCGGTCGGGGGGCGCAGTCTCCATACCTGGGCCCCTCCCCCCCCCCTGCTCTCCCAATCCTACCCCGCCCTTCCAGAGACTGGGACTGGAAACCGCGGTGCAGCCCTGCTGTGCCGGGCGCGCACAGGAGCCCAGGCGGAGTGGAGAGCGCAGAGACCGGGAGGCGGCTCTTTCCCTGCGTCCCGCGGCTGATTTCTCCAGCCGGGAAGGCGGCGCGCCCTGCGGCGGACGGGGGGGCGCAGTCTCCATACCTAGGCCCCTCCCCCCCGCCCCGCTCTCCCAATCCTACCCCGCCCTTCCAGAGACTTAAACCGGCCCCTGAACCGAGAAGTGGTATCTAAAGCTCACGCTTTGGGAAGCCTGACGGGCAGCCCTGACCCAGGCAGACTGGGCAGTGTGCGTGATTTTGGCTGCGCTAGGAGAGAAGAGACGCCTCCACCCCCAGCCACCACCTTTTCTGCCCTGCGGGAAGAGGGCGACGCACGGCTGGGCTGGGAGAGTGAAGACCCCTCCATCTCCAGCCCCCACCCTTCCTGGCTTGCCTAGGGTGGGGTGGGTGCAGCGGCCGAGACACACCCGGAGATCAGCAGTGAGGCAGACGCAGCTCTGGGCTTTCAGCAGATCAGAAATCTCCTGCCCGCACTCACACACACACACTGAAGAGGTGCCTTAAGACTCAAGAGTTTTGATCACATATCTGGTGGTGCCACTCTCAGTGTGCATTTGTGCAGGCAAGGGCAGAAACTGCACTGATATTGTAAAAACTATCATCCAGACCCCTCAGGCCCACGCTTTTAAGTCTGCAGTCCCAAAGTCTCTCTGGGCACCAGGTGACCGGCTCTGCCTGCGCAATAAGCAGGGGGCAACTTGGTACAGCAGAGAACAACCTGGACATTGCTTGGTGGGCTTAGGCCGAGACTGTCGCTGCTTTTTGTATTGCTTTGTTTTGTCTTGTTTTGCTTTGTCTTTATATCTTTGATATCTTTGCCTCTGTCGAGTGGGGTTATCAGGTGGTTTTGCATGTGAACGTATTTGATATTTTTCTTTGTTGTTGTTGTTGTGCTTGGTGATTTGCTTTGTTCTGAAACTGCCCTGCCGGGGCCCAGCTTGTGAGGCACGGTCAGCAGATCAGAAATCTCCCGCCCACACCCATACACACACACTGAAGGAGTGCCCTAGGACTCACGAGCTCTGGACAAAGGACTGGTGGTGCTCCTCTCGGTGTGCATACGTGCGGACAAGGGCAGAAGCTGCACTGACTTTGTGGAGACTATCATCCAGACCCCTCAGGCCCACGCTTTTAAGTCTGCAGTCCCAAAGTCTCTCTGAGCACCAGGTGACCGGCTCTGCCTGCGCAATAAGCAGGGGGCTCTTTGGTACAGCAGAGGACAACCTGGTCATTGCTTGATGGGCTCAGGCCGAGATGGTCGCTGCTTTTTGTTTTGCTTTGTTTTGCTTTGCTTGGTATTGTTTTGCTTTGTCTTGTATCTCTGATATCTTTGCCTGTGTCGAGCGGGGGTTATCGGCTGTTTTTTTTTTTTTTTTTTTTCTTTCCTCTTTGCTGTTGTCGTTGCTGCTGTGCTTGGTGATTTGCCTTGTTCTGGGACTTCCCTGCCGGGGCCCAGCTTGGGTGGCACGGGACTCGGCATATCTGGGGACCAACTCCAGACCAAATCGGAGTGCAGCCGGGTTTGACCTGCAGGTCACACACCTAGAGGGGGTTCTCGGCAGGCTCTGGAGCCCATAGAGGCCAAATCACATTGGGGTGGTTAACCCTCACGCAGCAGAGTGCCCTGCGGGGGGCAGAGCCAAGTCTCACGGCAGGTCAGCCCAGGAGTTCACGCCACCTGCTCATTAGCGGGAAGCAATTAAAGATCTTCTTGAACGGGACAGTGTACACAACACAAGACTCACCTTTGGAGCACACGCGGAGGAGGACGACGTGGTGCGAGTCAAATATAAAGGACACATACTACACAAGATAACTTAGCAAGAACTAAGAACTCTAGGGGATCTACCTAATATATCAAAATAAACACAGTCAGCCAGAATGGGGAAACAAAGATACACGTCCCAAATAAAAGAACAGAAGAAGCTTCCACAACTGGAACCAAATGAAGCAGACGTAACCAACCTCTCAGAGACAGAGTTCAGAACACTGGTGATAAGAATGTTTAAGGAGCTTAGAGAAGACATAAAGAAGGATGTAGAAATCATAACAAACGAGCTTAGAGAAAACATAAAGAAGGATGTAGAAATCATAACGAAAAACCAGTTGGAACTAAAGAACACAATTACCGAAATTAAGAACTCACTTGAAGGAATTACCAGCAGGCTAGATGAAGCAGAGGATCGAATCAGCGACTTAGAAGACAAGGTAGCAGAGATCACCCAAACGGAACAACAAAAAGAAAAAAGAATAAAAAACAATGAAGATGGCCTAAGAGACCTCTGGGATAACATCAAGCACAACAACATGCGCATCATAGGAATACCAGAAGGTGAAGAGAGCAAGCAAGGGATTGAGAACATATTTGAAGTAATAATGTCTGAAAACTTCCCCAACCTGATGAAGGAAACCAACATACAAGCCCAGGAAGTGCAGAGAGTTCCAACCAGGATTAACCCAAACAGGTCCACACCAAGACACATTATAGTTAAAATGGCAAAGCTTAAAGACAAAGAGAGAATCCTAAAAGCAGCAAGAGAAAGACGGAGGGTTACATACAAGGGAACTCCCATAAGACTATCAAATGATTTTTCTACAGAAACATTGAAGGCCAGGAGGGAGTGGCAGGAGATACTTAAAGTGATGGAAAACAAAGGCCTACAACCTAGATTGCTTTATCCAGCAAGGCTATCATTTAAAGTTGATGGAGAGATAAAGAGCTTTCCAGAAAAAGTAAGCTAAAGGAATTTATTACCACCAAGCCAGCATTGCAAGAAATACTAAAAGGTCTTCTGTAAATAGAAGAAAGATCAAAACAACCTAACTACAAATTTAAAAATGGCAATATCTATGTACCTATCAATAATCACTTTAAATGTAAATGGATTAAATGCTCCAATCAAAAGACATAGGGTGGCTGACTGGATAAGACAGCAAGACCCTTGTATATGCTGTATACAAGAGACTCACCTCAGAACAAAAGACACACACAGGCTGAAAGTGAAGGGTTGGAGTAAGATATTTCATGCAAATGGAAACGAGAAAAAAGCTGGAGTTGCAATACTTATTTCTGACAAAATAGACTTTAAAATGAAGAACATACTAAAAGATAAAGATGGGCACTATATAATAATAAAGGGATCGATCCGACAAGAGGACATAACCCTAGTAAACATCTATGCACCCAACATAGGAGCACCTAAATATATAAAACAGGTACTGACGGACATAAAGGCAGAGATCAACAGTAACACTATTATAGTCGGGGACTTCAACACACCTCTGACCACAAGGGACAGGTCTTCCAGACAGAAAATCAATATGGAAACAACAGCCTTAAATGATACATTGGACCACTTGGATTTAATCGATATTTTCAGAACATTTCACCCCAATGCTGCAAAATACACCTTCTTCTCAAGCGCACATGGAACATTTTCCAAGATAGATCATATGTTAGGCCACAAAACAAGTCTTGATAAATTTAAGAAAATTGAAATCATACCAATTGTCTTCTCTGATCACAATGCTATGAAATTAGAAATGAACTACAGGAAAAAAACGGGAAGACACACCAATTCATGGAGGCTGAATAACTTATTACTAAATAATGAATGGGTCAAGCAGGAGATCAAGGAAGAAATCAAAAGATATTTCGAGATAAATGAAAATGAAAACACGACGACCCAAAATCTATGGGATGCCGCGAAAGCAGTCCTAAGAGGGAAATTCATAGCTTTGCAGGCCTACCTAAAGAAACAAGAAACATCACTAATCAACAGTTTATCTTCACATTTAAGGGATCTGGAAAAAGAACAGCAAAATAAGCCCAAAGGGAACACAAGGAAGGAGATAATAAAGATCAGAGCAGAAATAAATGAAATAGAAACAAGAAAAACAATACAAAAGATCAATGAATCCAAGAGTTGGTTCTTAGAGAAGATAAACAAAATCGACAAACCTTTAGCCAGACTCATTAAAAAAAAGAGAGAGAGGACCCAAATTAATAAAATCAGAAACGAAAGAGGAGAAGTGACAACGGACACTGCAGAAATACAAAGAGTTTTAAGAAGTTACTATGAGCAACTATATGCCAACAAATTTGACAATTTGGAAGAAATGGACAATTTTCTAGAGGCGTACAACCTTCCAAGGCTAACTCAAGAAGAAACAGAAAACCTGAATAGACTGATTACCACCACGGAAATTGAATCAGTAATCAACAGTCTCCCAACAAACAAAAGCCCTGGACCAGATGGCTTTACAGGTGAATTTTACAAAGCGTTCAAAAAAGAATTATCACCAATTCTCCTCAAGCTCTTCCAAAAAATCCAGAAGGAGGGAAGACTCCCAAACACTTTTTACGAAGCCACTATCACCCTGATCCCAAAATTAGACAAAGACACCACAAAAAAAGAAAACTACAGGCCGATATCTTTAATGAACATAGATGCAAAAATCCTCAACAAAATATTAGCAAACAGAATTCAGCAATACATTAAAAAGATCATTCACCACGATCAAGTGGGATTCATCCCTGGTATGCAGGGGTGGTTCAACATCCGCAAATCTATTAATGTGATACACCACATTAACAAAATGAAAAATAAAAATCACATGATCATATCAATAGATGCAGAAAAAGCATTTGATAAAATCCAACAGCCATTTATGATAAAAACCCTTAAGAAAGTGGGAATAGAGGGATCTTATCTCAACATAATAAAGGCCATATATGACAAACCCACAGCTAACATCATACTCAATGGGGAAAAGCTAAAACCATTCCCCCTAAGATCAGGAACAAGGCAAGGATGCCCATTATCTCCGCTTCTATTCAACATAGTTCTGGAAGTTCTTGCCACAGCAATCAGACAAGAAAAAGAAATAAAAGGCATCCAGATTGGTAAGGAGGAAGTAAAGTTATCATTGTATGCAGATGATATGATACTATATATAGAGAACCCTAAAGACTCCACCAAGAAGCTATTAGAGCTGATAGATGAATTTAGTAAAGTGGCAGGATACAAAATTAATATTCAGAAATCAGTTGCATTTGTATATACCAATAATAAAACATCAGAAGGAGAAATTAAAAAAACAATCCCATTTACAATCGCTCCAAAGACTATAAAATACCTGGGAATAAATTTAACCAAAGAAGTAAAAGATCTATACTCAGAAAATTATAAGACACTGATGAAAGGAATGAAGGAAGATATAAATAGATGGAAACACATATCATGTTCATGGATAGGAAGAATTAATATAGTTAAAATGTCCATACTGCCTAAGGCAATATACATATTCAATGCAATTCCTATCAAACTGCCAACGTCGTTTTTCACAGAAATAGAACATATAATCCTAAAATTTATATGGGACCATAAAAGACCCCGAATAGCAAAGGCAATCTTGAGAAATAAGAACAAAGTGGGAGGTATAACAATACCTGACTTCAAATTATACTACAAGGCTACAGTAATCAAAACAGCATGGTACTGGCATAAAAACAGACACATAGATCAATGGAACAGAATAGAGAGTCCAGAAATAAATCCACGCCTATATGGCCATTTAATCTACGACAATGGAAGCAAGAATGTACGATGGAGTAATGACAGTCTATTCAATAAATGGTGCTGGGAAACCTGGACAGACACATGCAAAAAAATGAAGTTGGACCACCTCCTTACACCATATACAAAAATAAATTCAAAATGGCTTAAAGACTTAAATGTAAGGTCTGAAACCATAAAATACCTAGAAGAAAATATAGGAAGAAACTTCTCAGACATTACCCGGAGTAAGATTTTTACTGATATACACCCTCGCGCGAGGGAACTAAGAGAAAGAATAAACATGTGGGATTATATCAAACTAAAAAGTTTTTTCACAGCAAAGGAAACCATCAATAAAACAAGAAGGGATCCTACTGAATGGGAAAAGATATTTGCCAGTGATATATCTGATAAGGGATTAATATCACAAATCTATGGAAAACTTACTCAACCCAACTCCAAAAAAACAAACGATCCAATTAAAAAATGGGCAGAGGACTTGAAGAGACATTTTTCTGAAAAGGACATACAGATGGCAAACAGACATATGAAGAAATGCTCAACCTCGCTAACCATCAGAGAAATGCAAATAAAAACCACAATGAGATACCACCTCACCCCAGTCAGAATGGCTATCATCAATAAATCAACAAACAACAAGTGCTGGCGCGGATGTGGAGAAAAGGGAACGCTTGTGCACTGTTGGTGGGATTGCAGACTGGTGCAGCCGCTATGGAAAACAGTATGGAGGTATCTCAAAATTCTGAAAATGGAACTACCTTATGATCCAGTAATTCCACTCCTAGGTATCTATCCGGAGAAATCCAGAACTTCAATTCAAAAATCTCTATGCACTCCTATGTTTATTGCAGCACTATACACAATAGCTAAGACATGGAAACAACCAAAATGCCCATCGGTAGATGACTGGATTAAGAAACTGTGGTACATTTATACAATGGAGTATTATGCAGCCATAAGGAAGAAAGAAATCTTACCATTTGCAACAACATGGATGGATCTAGAGAACATTATGTTAAGTGAAATAAGTCAGACAGAGAAAGATAAGTTCCATATGATCTCACTTATTTGCGGATTCTAAAGAAAAGAATAAGTGAATGAACTAATCAGAAACTGTTTGGGAGACAATGAGGAAAAACTGAGGGTTGCTAGATGGGCGGGGGGAGTGGGGGGTGGGGGGGAGGGTGAGGGGATTGGAGGGCAGTCGGTGACCACAGGATGGCCACGGGGTTTGAAAATTAATCTGGGGAACGTAATTTGGTGGTTACCAGAGCGTAAGGGGGTTGGGGGGTGGGGGATGAGGGTGAGGGGGATCAAATGTACGGTGATGGAAGGGGAGCTGACTCTGGGTGGTGAACACACAGTGTGATTTATGGATGATGTGATTCAGAATTGCACAACTGAAATCTATGTAATTCTACTAACAATTGTCACCCCAATAAATTAAAAAATAAAAAATAAATAAATAAATAAAAAAAATAAATCAAAAAAAAAAAAGAAACTGTGGTACGTTTATACAATGGAGTATTACTCGGCCATAAAGAAGAATGAAATCTTACCATTTGCAATGATACGGATGGACCTAGAGAACATTATGCTACGTGAAATAAGTCAGACAGAGAAAGACAAATACCGTATGATCTCACTTATATGTGGAATCTAAAGAATAGAATAAATGAGCAAACTAATCAGAAATAGTCTCAGAGATATAGAGGAAAAATTGAGGGTTGCTAGATGGGAGGGGCTGGGTATGAGGGAGAAGATGAGGGGATTAGAAAACAGAAATTGGTAACCACAGGATTACCACGGGGATATGAAAGACAGTTTGGGGAATATAATCAATAATGTAAAGATTTTGTAGGATATCAGGTGAGCACTTGTCTTATTAGGGAGACCACTTCATTGACTGTGTAGATGCCTGACCACTGCAGTGTACGCCTAAAGCTGAATAATAATGAATGTCAGCTATAATTTTAGATAGATGGATGGATAGATAGATAGATAGATAGATAGATAGATAGATAGATAGATAGATGATAGTCACAGGATGCAGAGTACAGCATAGGGAATAGAGTCAATGGAAAACTCAAATTTCTGTTTCTAGATCCATTGGATTGGAAACTACATGAGATTAGTCTTTATTTTATTTGTTACTGAACCTAGATGGTCCTTATTAAAAAGTAGATACTCAGTAAATAATTGTTAATTTAATTAAATCTTTTTTTTTCCCTGTTCTGATCAGGTGTTTTACACTATCTTGTCTTCCAAATTGCTGATTCGATCCTTTGCTTCATCTAGTCTGCTGGTGATTTTTTTCTAGTGCATTTTTCATTTCAGTTATTGTATTTTTCACTTCTGACTGGTTCTTTTTTTATGGTTTCTATGTCCTTTTTGTATGCTTGCAATCTCTTTCTTGAGGGTCTCGCTAAGTTCCTTGAGCATCCTTATAACCATTGTTTTGAACTTTTTCTCTGGTAGGTTGCTTGCTTCCATTTTCTTTAGTTCTTTTTCTGGATTTTTCTCCTGTCCCTTCATTTGGGACTCATTTCTTTATTTCCTCATTTTTGCTGCCTTTCTTTGTTTGTTTGTTTCTATGTATTAGGGAGGTCTGCTATGTCTCCCACTCTTGGCTGGGTGGCCTTATATATTAGGTGTCCTGTGGGGCCCAGTGACACTGTCTCCCTGGTCACCTGCTCCAGGTATTTCAGGAGTGTCCCTTATGTGGGTTGTGTGTGGTCTCCTGTTGTAGTTGAGCCTTGGTTGCTATTGGCCCATAAGTGGGTGGGAGTAACCCTCTGGCTGGCTGGCTGTGGGGTATGGTCGTGTCCACAGCTTGTGGGCTGCTGTGTGGGATGGGAGGCTTACCGCACTAAGTGGGATTCACCCCAGTGGGCTCTGGTGCCTTTGTGTGTGCCACTTATGGGCTTATTGGGCAGTGCTCTGCTATGGTTTGAAGCCATCCTCCAGGTATGTTGGCGCTGGGGCCTCTTGGAAGGGGCTCTGGTGCAGGCCCAGGTCAGCCAGATTGGCCGTGGTAGGAGCTAAAAAGCGATCCACAGTTATTTACTGCCAGTGCTAAACCTAGAGGCAGATGGGAGAGGCCACGCTGTGAACTGAGAACTGCTACCACCATTACTAGGCCTGGGGTAACTCCACAAAAAGCCAGGACATTTGGAGGCCTGCTGCCACCTGCCAGCTCTTTTAAAGTTCAGCCGCTGGTAAAGCCTCGTGCAATACATGAGTTGAGTGAGGCAGTGTCTCAGAGAGTCACTAGAATAGGAAGAGTTGTGGTTAGTGTGGTTACCAGGTTAATGTAGACACTGGTTTGTTCCCAGTGTTGCACTTGGAGCGACTCAGTAAAAATCTCAGAGCATACCAAGGCCAATTGCTGCCCACCCCGGCCCAGGGGCTCTGATCGTTTTCCAAGAAGGGGTGTAATGCAGGAGGGGCTGGCCTATCATGGAGAAAGTACCTCCAGCTGTGCCCAAGCTAAATGGGGCAGGGTCCCAGCTGAGTCAGCAGGGTGGAGCAGCAGAGTTCACCAGGCCAATCAGATTCAGATTTGGCTGGAGGGGGTGGGCTCAACATAGGAAAGATGGTGCCTGGCTACTGGATGCTCAGGAGAAGGATCCCCAGGAAATGCCAACCATCCTCCAGTCCTGCCACCAAAGCCACACGGTCTGCCCCCCAACATGTCTCTGAGGCCCCCTGAGTCATCATCCCTCTGCCGGGGCCGAAGGTGAGTGCCTGAGAGCGAGTGAGTCTGTATGTGGGCTTTTAAAGAGGACGTCTGGGTTTCTTACAGCCTTCTGTCCCACCTGAACAGTTGGAATTTCACAGATTTTCACAGCCAGTTGTGGGGGCTCCTCTTCCTGGCACCAGTATTCTGGGCTGGGTAGCCTGGTGTGGGGACCTGGGTTCCCTCGCTCCTCCGGGGGGAACCTCCACGGCCGAGATATCCCTCCTGATTCTCAACCGTCACAGGGAGGTTTGGGGCCCATTCCACGTCTCCGCCCCTGTTGTGCGGGGCGGCCTGCAGAGTCTCTGCTCCCACTCCCCACATAAGAACGCAGGACATGGTGAGGCCACAAAGGAACACCCACGGAGCCATAGGTAGGGGAGTCATATTACTATATTCTCGCTGGCGGCTGAATTGGAGACACAGGAAGCAGGAGCCACACTGTTCGCAACCCTCACTGCGCCGCTTGCAGGCTCAGCCACCATCTTCTTGCTAGCCCCCATTTGCTGCTAGCCTAGCCACGGCAGTTATATGAGTGCCCAATGGCTCACTGGTTACAGCTGACGGCCAACTAGCCACAGCTGATGGCCATTTGATCAGTCGATGGCCATTTACTACCTGAGCCAGCACCTCTCTATGTGAGGCCGAGAGCCTGGAAACTGCTTTTTGGGGCTCTGTCCCCACAGCCCCTCCTACCAGTCTCGATATGGCTTCTTGTTTATATTTTTAGTTATAGGACTTCTGTTTGGCTAGACTTCAAATAGTTCTCCAGGTTGACTGTTCCATAATTTAGTTGTCATTTTAATGTGTTTATGGAAGGAAGTAGGCACAGTATTTACTCCACCATCTTGGATCTCTATCCTCACTCCCTTTCTCTACCTGTAGACATCCTATGTCCCAGTGGTTTTTTATACCTCACACTTTGCACATGATCTTCCTATGTCTGGGATACACTTCCTTTTCCATTTCCTTTCTTTGTTATCCTAGATAACACCCATATATGTGACATCAGGGCTCAACTTAGATGCCATTTATTTGGGGAAAGCTTCATCACTGGCATCACTAAGATAAGATTAAGCACCCATACAGCTTCCTCCTTTCATATACAGTGTTGTCACATTTTCCTATGGATTTAACTTCCTTCCCTATAAAATTGGAAGTTTCTTATATATGTGTGTGTGTGTGTATATGTTATGGTAGGCCAACTGTTGTATTAGATTGACCATAAAATATCTAATGGATCAAATAAACACAAGTCCTTTTCTTCATCATGAACAAATGGACAGGGCATCTCTTGATTATGTCATCCTATTCAGGGACCCAAGCCGACTGTTATCTTCAATGCATAGCTTTCAGGGTCACCTGGGCATCATCAGCATTCCAGCCGCCCGATGGGGGCAGAGATAGGAAGAGCCTACATGGAAGCTTTGTATTAGCAGTCCTGAATGTGGCTCATTACTTTTAGTCCAATTCCACTGGCCAAAGTGAAGTTTAATGGCCATGTTTAACTTTAAAGAAAGTTGCCAAATGATGTCACTATGTGGAGAGCATGATCTTGGTAGGTAGCTTGGCAGAGTTGGCTTTACTCCTACCAATAGGCACTCAGATATTTATTAAATGATTTAATAAATTCTTCCTTAACAGCCCAAATCACAAACATAAAAGTTTCCCTAATTCTACCAAGAAAAATTTGTATTTGCATTATTTTGTAGCGCTCGTCTTCCTCTACCTGAATTACTATGATCTATACACATACCTTACCTACCACCACCAAAGTCCTTGTGCTCTGCATCTAGTACGTGAAGCACTGAGGTCTAGTGGGAAAAGCATTGGCTCCAGAATAAGACAGCCTCAATCTGAGTCCTAGTTCTTCCACTTATACCATGTGTGATCTTGGGTAATTTTCTTGGCCCTCTGAGGTTTGGTGGTGGTTATTGATATTCATGGCCTAGCTTATATCTTTGGGCCTCGACTAATCTTTTTGATTGTGAATCAACACCTTGAATTTCCCTTCTATTAATGTTAACTGATAAAGATCACAATTAGATGAGATTGGGTTTATTTGGGGCCACATATTTACCTTTTAGGATAATTAAGTGGTTGGATCAGGAACAGAGACCTGGGATTTCCAAGGACCATTTTTTTCCCTTTGATAAATAAAGTCAAAATGTGAGCTGACACTTAACTGCTGCTCTACTGAAATTAGGCATTCAAATTCATGGTAACAAAAAAGATAGAGGTATGCCTAAAGATTTGTTTTTAAGGGTGTTCATGGCAGTATTTATTATAATGGGGAAACATTATAAATTAAGTACTCATCAGCAGAGATTGATTAAATATATTTGGTATATCATAGGATGAAGTCATTAAATATCATGTTCTAAAAGAATATTTAAAACAAAGATATAAATAGATAGGTAGATAGACAGACATAAACCATAAACTAAAATATTGATAGTTGTTTATCTGGATATTTTGGGTATTTTCTTTCTTTTTTGTGTGTATGTCCCTTTCTGTTATTTTCCAAATGTTTAAAAAGGATATCACTGCTTTTATAACTTAAATTTTATTTGTAACTAACAAACAGAAGTTATTGGAGTAATGCCCTCTGACTTTCTCTAGTCCTTTTATGCAGATCGTATTCTTCTTGAGTCCAACATTGCTCAGATTTTCAATGTTGGGAAGGACTTTGAATTTAGGATTTATATTCCTGTGCCAGCTAGATCTGGGTTTGATCAGATCTCTCTCTCTCTCTCACTCTTATTTTAATAACAGGTTTATTAAGAAATAATTCACACACCATATAGTTTACATATTTAATGTATACAATTCAATGTTTTAAAGTATATTTAGAGTTGTGCAACCATCACTGTGATCAATTTTAGAATATTTTCATAACTCCCCAAAGTGAAAATCTGTACCTATTAGAAGCCACTCTCCTTTCTCCAACCCTCAGCCCTAGGCAACCACTCACCTCCTTTCCATCTCTATAGGATTGCCTATCCTGAACATTTTATATAGTCATACAATATGTGGTTTTTGTGATTGCCTTCTTTCATTTAACATAATCTTTTCAAGGTTCATCCATATTGTAGCATGTGTTAGTCAATAGTTAATTTCTTTTTATGGCTGACTAATATTCCATTATGTGGATAATACCATATTATAGTCATTCATTGGTTGATGAACCTTTGGATAATTTCCACTTTTTGGCTATCATGAACAATGGTGCTATGAATGTTTATGTACAAGTTTTTGTGGACAAATCTTTTCATTTCTCTTGGATATGTAACTAGGAGTGGAGTTGTTGTGTTGTATGGTAACTCTGCTTAAACTTTTGAGGAATTGCCTCACTTTTTTTCAAAGTGGCTGCACCATTTTACATCCCCACCAGCAGTGTATGAAGTCCTTTTTGATTCCTATATTTTGTTCTGCCATATAGTGTGCATGTTGCATGTGTTATTTGTGTTTTTATGTGTGGATTTATGAGTGTGTGATGTATATAGTATTGCGGGTTTGTGTGTATATATGTGAGTAATGTGTATATTTGTGTGTGTGTGTGTGTATGTGTTCCTGCACACATGCCTCACTTGCATCGGAGTCAGGGCTAGTGATGCCATTTACTGCACTTTCCACCCTTTCCAGAGATACATTCCTGCAGGCCTGAGACAGTTCTTGTTTGGAGCAGCCTGCCTCCTACTCTGTAGCCTGGCCACCACCAACTAAGCAGGTCTGCTGGTGGGTGCCAGGGTTTCTAAGCTTTGAAAGGGAGAATTCTCCTGTCTTTTTTAGTAGCTACCATGCAAAGTTGTCTGGAATGGGATCCAGTCTTCGAGTTCAGGCTGCCAACTGTCTCTTAAGGTGGTTATTGAACTTAATTACTATGGAGAATTTGGGAGAAGACAAAATTCCTGCCCCTTTTCTTCTTGATCCCTCTCTCTGGAACCAACTAGTGTAAGCCAGGATCTACTACTTACTTCCTTGGGTGATTAAGCAATTTATATAATTTTTCTAAGCCTCCATTTACTCAGATATAAAATGGAGCTAATATCCATCTTATGTTGTTGTTGTGGGAATTAAAGTTATGTGATTCCCCCAAAATATTGTAGCTATAAGAATTAGTGTTTCAATTTGCCCTTTTTTTATCATAAAAATTCTGCATCACCTGTAGAACTTAATGCCTTTCCATGAAAGTTTGCTTTTATTGTCAGGACTATATTTTCAACCCATTCCAGAAATCTTTATTTAATATAAAAATTTAATAAGGATACTTGGATCATAAGCAGAATACTTACTGATCTTTGGCTTATGATCAATAATATCAAAAGCAATAAAATTACTTAACTTGAACCCAGATGTGGTTTAACATAAGGGAGTTAGGGGGGAAAAAAGGAAAAAAAAAATCTCTGTTCAAAATAGCACATTATTATAAAACCCCAGTCATGTAAAAAAGATGTAACTGAAATAGAAGGGATTAACTCTCACTCACTCTGGTGAGGAGAAAAGGAAAAATTAAAATGAATATACTAGGGAGAATATGATTTTTATTTCAATATTTCCATTATATTTTTCTCCAATTACATGCTGAATAGAGTTCTTTACTACAACTGAAACCCCAAGGTAGAGTTTAAAAAGAGTGACTCGTGGAAGATAAAGGCAGCTCTCTTTTGCTGGGTGGAGGGTAGGTTTTCCAGACAGAAACAAAGAAAATGAGACATTAAATGTTTGGGGAGGTACGTAGTTCTGAGTGAATCAACAGTGATAAGTCCCTAGTAGCTCTACCCTTTGTCAAGCTTCTCTTTCTAAACTGGATAGTATAAAAAGATTCTTTATACACTGCTTCTTGAGAAGGCATGTAGGTATGTGTAGAGGATGGTGGTGGAGTAGGGGAACAAGAGAAGAAAGTAGCATGTTAAGATTCTTAATAGATGTCATAGACTTTCAGAGTTAGAAGGGATCTTAACGATCCCCTGGTCCTAACTCTTAATGAACAAATGATAAAAGTGAGGCTCAGAGAGGAGAAATTGTTTTCCTTTAGGCACGTAGCAAAGAACTATGTCTAGAACTTGGGTCTCTCCCAGCCCAGAGCCAGGCTCCTAAGCGGAGCAGCTTAGGAGTTGGTTGCTTCAATTCTGTGAGTGAAAGAGATCTGCAGACAGACAGACCCAGGTGCAAATGCAGGCTCTGCCTGTTATCTATAAGACCCTGGACAAGTTCCTTAAGGTCCCTGTGCCTCAATTTCTGTATATAAAGAAGATGATCGTGCCCAGCTTTTAGTGTAGTTATGAAGATTGAGTGAGAGAAGGAGGGGTGAGTCACCCGGTGCAGCAAGTGGCATCCCCTTTCCCTACCTACTGCCCTTTAACTTAGAGGTTACTGTTGAACGTGACCGGCCCTGGCTGGTTATCCAGAGCCTCTCAGCCTCGCCTCAGTACCAGTCCTCCCTGGCCCGGTGCTGTGAGAGCCAGGTCCAGGCAGTGCGGATCTCTCCCACGGCAGAGTTGGTTGCTCACTCTGGCCTGTGCAGTACATTTGTACACCCTCCACACACACACACAAAAACCTCCATTACATACAACTCAAGTCTACAAAGGTCAGGACCCAAATGTGGACTAGTCCTTTCTTCAGTCTGATCAAGGCATCCAGATGCTTGTTGTGATTGGAGGGATTTTGTAGACCACACTGCCCCCCCGCCCCGCCATGTCATCCACCCCTTTTTCCAAGGCTATTTCAGGAGCGGAACACTGCCTGTGAAATGTGCCTGGAACCTGAGTGGTTCTTACTCTGCTTGCTGCAAGTTGTCTCTCTAAAAAGGACCATGCGTAAACGTGGTTTTTCCAGACCAGGTTGGCAACCTCTTTTTTTCAAAAGTGGCATGTGTTAGTTCTTCCTCTCTCCTTCCTGCTCTCTTTTCTTCCCTGTGTTTATTAAAAGAATACCGAAGGCAAAGACTCTTGCTGAATATTCTAGGCATTGGGTAAGTCATCGTACCTGTGATTTACAGCTGAACGGGAATCTATTTATAATGAACCTAGATAAGTGGTACGAGTGTATAGGATGCTAGGGAAGCAAAAAGGAAGGTGACCAGTTCTGCACAGGCTATTAGGGAAAACTTCTCTGCAAAGGTGGCATTTGAGTTGAGTCTTGAAGAAGTTGAAGTCTGTGAGCTTAGCAAGCTGGATGGATGGGTGTCTGGGCCAAAGGAAGAGTATTGCAAAGGCCTGAGAAAGCATGGTGTGTGTGGAAAATCCTGAGCCATTTGGGCTGGCTGGGATACGGTGGGCTGGCAATTGGAAAGAGGGCAGAGCCTGAGTCCTGTGGTAGATAATGAGTCTGGAAAATCAGGTTAGGAACAGATCGTTGGCTGTGAGCTTCTTGACTTAGAGACAATATCGTCTTCTCAGTTCCCTCAGAGAGCCAGAAGCACAGTAGACAGACGCCCTGTGGATGCTGTTGAAGTGGTCTGAGTCACCACTGGCTTTCGTCTGAATGACTGCAGTGATCTTCTGCGGGTCCTCTGCTTTACCCTTGCACCCCTGCAGTCTGTTCTCTACAGAGCTGCTGGAGCGATCGTTTTAAAACACAAGTCTAGTGGCTACCAGAGGGGTCGGGGGGGAGGAGGGTGGTAGAAGAGGGTCAAAGGGCTCAAATATATGGTGATGGAAGGAGAACCGACTCTGGGTGGTGAACACACAATGTGATACATAGATGATGCATTACAGAATTGTACACCTGAAACCTATGTAACTTTACTAGCCATTGTCACCTCAGTACCTTCAATAAAAATTTGAAAAACAACAGGTCAGACCATATCACAGCTCTGCTCACC
This sequence comes from Rhinolophus ferrumequinum, assembly GCF_004115265.2. NCBI lineage: Eukaryota > Metazoa > Chordata > Mammalia > Chiroptera > Rhinolophidae > Rhinolophus > Rhinolophus ferrumequinum. The sequence goes on along the minus strand of NC_046292.1, from coordinate 35,168,852 downwards.
TCCTTTCTTACTCCTTTCCTCCTTGCTCACAGGGATCCAGCTCGCTGGCCTCCTTGCTATTCCTCAGACGTGCCAGACTCACTCTTGCCTTAGGCTTTTGCACTGGCTGTTCCCTTTGCCTGGGAAGCTCCTACCTCAGATACCCAAATAGCCTCTCGCTCCCCTCCTTCACGTCTTTGCTCAGATTTCTCCTCAGTGGCAGCTACCCTGGACAGCCACTAAAACTTCAAAGCACCCCCACCGCAGCTCTCTTGATGCCTCTTATTCTGCTCTACTTTGTTGTCCTCATTCATAGTCCTTATCATATTCTAACAGACCTATATAATTTCCTTTTTAAAATGATGTTTGTTGTTTACTGCCTGTCTTCTCCTGCTAGAATGTAAGTTTCCCAAAGATAGGAAGGGATCTTTGCTTTGTTTATTGATGTGTCCCAAGTACCTAGAATAGTGCTTGGTACATAATAGGTGTTCACTAAATACTTATTGCATGACTAATAAATATTTGCTGAATACCTCCTCATTTTATAAATATAAAACACTGGACATTGTACAAATATAAAAATTAGTAAGACATTTCTCTATGCTTAGGAAATTTGCAGGCCGTTACAGAATAAGGATTGGTCACGTCCCTCTGTTTTAATACAAGGCGATACGTATGAAAGGCCATGTGAGACGATGCTGTGAACATCACAAAGAGAGAGCTCACTGTGAATTTGGGGCGCTCATGTTCTTTTTGAGGGTTAGAGTAGTAGAATGTGAGAAGGGAGCAAGCAGGGATCTGTTCATCAACAACAACATGGATTGCAGAAAAGAGGGAGATTTCAGGAGAACGTGAGCACCAGGCATCGCAATGGCAGGCTTGGCCTAAGTTTGGAGAAGAGGTTACCACAGCCATGAATGTTAAATGGTTGTTTAAGGTCACACAACCTAATCAGGGGTCTTATCATGGGATCAGAACTCAGCTTTGTATCCAGGAAGATACAGATTGTTATACAGATTTCTACATAAACCAGATCTTTCAGTCGATTCTTAAGAGGGTTTGTGACTTTAAAACTTTCAGGATATGCTAAATAAGCTTAGCAGTTCAACTGGACATAAGTTTTCTTCATGCTACAGGCTGCCTTTCATTGTAAGGTGAGGCTGCACCAGGCTGGAAGCTGTTTGGTTGAATTGGTTCTCACTTGGGAAAAAAGAAGGGACACGTTTGCATTTAAGGAAGGACTTAGTGACTGAGGAAAGAGAGCAGTGTTTGGGAAGACGGGGAAGTGTTTGTTTAGGGGCATAGTAGAAGGCTGCTCTCTTCCCAGAGATAGGCAGAAGTTTAAGTAACGGAGGAGAGACAGGTTTGCGGTGAAGGAAAGCAAGCACATGTCCATTTCTGCCCAAGAGCCTGTGGGACACCCAGGTAGAAAAGTCCAGCTGGCTGTTGGGCATATAAATATCTCTGGAGCCCAGGAGAGATACTAAGGAGAGAGACTGGGATTTTGTTGTTATGAAGACGTAGGTGATGGGCCAAGGCCCCTCCTGAGCTGTAGCGTCATGTGGGAAGAGACTGCCCCTGCCTTCCACGGCAGCTCCAGCAGACATAAGTACAGTTCTCATCATTAACTACTCAACAGAGTTTGCAGCAGATAAAAGCAATTTTGTCTAATTTCCCTAAATATTAATATTTTGCGCACCTTAGTCCTTTCATTATCATAACTGTTTATTCAAGTTAACTATTAAACACTCTGATTTGTCAGGATTTGGGTTTTTTTGTTTTTGTTTTTTGTTTTTGCATTTGCTGTCATGGTGCATTGAGGCTGGAGACGTGAATGAGTTGAAGTGCTTGGCACTAACAGCCTGCTTTTGCTCACTCTTGCATCTCCTGTAGTTTCCGAAAAGGAAAGGAAGGGTATGAACTTTGTTAACGGATGGATCTGGGATTCATTTCTAGCCCTCCTACTTTCCAGCTATGACAGAGGAGTTGTTTAATCTTTCTGAGCCTTGGTTTTCTCATCTCTAAGCTGCAGGTAAGGTTATCTTGGGAATTAAAAAGCGATAACATAAAACACTCAATATAGTGCCTGGCACTTAGGAAGTACTCACTAAATGCCCATTTGCTATGAATTCAGTTTTTAAGGTGATGGATCTTTTTCACTGAGCCTTTCTCACTATCTCTCAGAGGCCACTGGCTCTAGATTGGCTGGGACCCAGGAAGCTGTAGGAGAGTCAAATGTGATTCCTGGTGGCCACTAACCCTTGTAGCCCCAAGGAGACGGAGAATTTGTCTGGGCTTACTCTATAATCTATGAGAATCTAGTTTGCTTATGTCATAGATGGCCCACACCGAGGCTTACTGAAAATGACCTCCCAGTGAACCGAATTCTGTGAACTGTGCCAGTGTGAGCATGAGATCCCAAAGCCAATTTGGCAGCTTCTCTAATTTCACTCCACCAGGACATCCTGTCCTCGTTAAGGTAAGTGGGGTCAGCTTGAATCAGTCCCCCCTCGGGACGAGTGGAAATCCGTGATTAATCTGCCTGACTGGAAGTCTTCTCTGCCTGGGTCTGTCGGATTTTGTGCTGGCAATCTCATTAGCATATATCTTTGCAGTTGTTTGCGGCTCTTTCCTTTTTAAGAATGGGATATCAAACAGAGCATTATGATATACAAAATAAAAAAAATTCTATTTCTTCATTATCTGTTTAGTTTCACAAATATTTTCTATTGCAATATACAGAATAGACAAAGTCTCTGATTTTGAGGACGTTATAATTAGTGCGCAGGAAAGAACTTAAATTATTCCAATATTTAAGGCAGGATTTGTGCCTAAGTCTCCTGTGTATTCCTCCTTGCACAGAGCTGGTGCCCAGTAAATTCTGGTGGTTTGGATGAATAAATGAGTGAGTGAAAGGAGTCAATAATGAGTCTTAGGGTCTTCATTTTCTGTAAGCGTATTTGACATCATCTGACTATTTTGTTTTCCTTTTCATAACTTTTCCTCGATCTTCTCTTAGAGATTACAGGTACGAATACACATTTGTAGTGAGAACAGAACCTCACATACTCTGTGGATGCCGGATCTTACACAGGAACCTGATTAAAATCTTCAGTGGTACAATTTTCTACCACCCATCCCAACCTGGCCTCCTTCTACTACTATGCTGTGAGCACCTTTTGGACAATGACACCCCCCACTGCAGGGTAGAGACTGTGTCCGCATCATCTCTGTCTAGTACATGGCCTGCCCTGTGTCAGTTAGGTTGTGCAGCAGAGAGAAATTGAGATTTTTGGCAGCGCTGAATTCCAGGGCCATGTGGAACTTTGGTGTACTCACACCAGATATGTGAGCTTTCAAACTCCTTCTCCAGTTTTCTGTCTCTCCCAGTTTTCTTCTGCTTGCTTACTAATGGCTAAAGTCCCTTGAATGGGTACATAGCTATCTTTTCAATATAGATTTCCAAGTGAAAAAGAAGAGGACCTACGCTTCCTAAGAAAGTGTCAGTGATACAGATTTATATCACCTCAGTAATATTTTCTGAACATACACTATGTACAAAGCGTATTTGGTTCTCACAATTGGCCTTTGGTAGAACAGCAAATAATATTTCCACTTTATAAATAAATATGAAAGTTGAGATTCACAAAAGTTAAATGAAGCCCAAAACCACACAATGATTTAATGGCAGAACCTGTATTAGAGGTAGAGAAAAACCGTAAAGCAGTGGAAGGGCAGAGAATTAAGGATTTGATAAAACTCAATACAGAATTTTCTGGTATGTCAGTTTTTCTATGGGTTTCTCTGGGTTGGTTTCTAAGTTAGTTTTAGGAAACATTAATGCTCATTTTTAGGCACAAAATTCTAGCACACCACCGAGATCTGGGCAAAATCCTGAAAACAGTGCAGAACTTGTGTGGCACGTTGCCCACACTACAGTAGCCTTCCTTGGGCCTGTATCTTGAACCCAGTTCCTCCAAATCTGGTCCTCAGGCTCTGACCAGGGCTTTTTAAAGTATCATCATTCTCATTTTCATTGCCATGCTTACTCTCTGCAATCATCATCACTAGCATACATTGCTGTCGGAATCGATGGGCAGATATCAAAGTGGAAGAGAAGGAATGGAAAGAACTGCTCAATAACTGATGTAAAAAATGCCTAGAAATATTTCCCCTAATAATTAAGGAGTACTAAATGACCTAATCAGGAGTATTCCGTAAGTGGCTGCTTAGATCTAGGGGACAGCAAGGATCTAGGGATGGCTTCATGGCCATGTCACCTGTATAGTCTCGTAGGGCCCTGTACTTAGAAGAGCCGCATGCTTGGTTTAAAGCCTTGTTCTTGCCCCCTGGAAATTCTTAATAATTTTGAACAGGAGGCCTCCATTTTTATTTTGCACCAGGCCTCACAAAAAAGTCAGTTCTGTTAGAAGTCATTTCAAAGGCAATATAGGGCCATCCAAGAAACAAAACAAAATAAAACAAAACAGCTAAAAAAGAGCTAGAATTAAAGAATGGCTGCCCTATTCGTATAAACGTTTACACTTGACAGAAGGCTTTCCTATGCATATACTTGTATGGGAGCCTTAGAATAGCCAGGGAAACTGGAGGGCAAGACCATTACTGTTATTTTCATCAATAAAGCCTCTTCCTTCCCATTATACCACCAAGTCCCATTTCCTCTCCCCTTGTGGTAATCCTCTCATCTTCTCAACACCTTATCCCCAAACTTTAGGATACTAATATTAATACCTTCTCGGATAGACTGCCCTCGCTATTTTATCAAAAGTTATTTTTCTGTGTCCTAAGTTTTCAGGGCCCAAGTTTGACCTGGGTAAGCTCAAAATCTGACATCTAATATATTAAAGGTCATTAGCAGACAGATGTAACTTCTAGATTTTGCCATTAGTCCTCACCTTTGAAAGGCTCTCCACTTGGTTGTGGGGTATCCATTAGTAGGTGATATGTTTCAGGCTTCTCTGTGTCTGTAGAGCTTGGCCACATTTGTTTTGAGGATATGGGTCTTCTCTTAGATGAGAACATACCATGTCTGTATTCTCGATCTTTCTAGAATAATTAGGGGTTATTTTGTTAAATGATACTTTGGGATGGTGTGCAGTCCATGTATTCCTCTATAAATTGTGGGAATTATTACTGAATCAAGACTTATCATCAGGAAATCATGTACTTGGAGCAGACTGTTTTGAACTATTGTGTCTGCTGTACAGTTGGCTTTCACTGTCTTAAAATTTTATCTAGGCGCACCACAAAAAACAACCTTACAAAAAATTGTAGTGTGTTTGCTCTTAAGAAATTTACTGAGATCACTGATTGTAACATCTATCAATTTCGCTATATAGAGCCCCACATGAGTTCATTTGAGGGAAAAATTTTTCTTCCTTAGATGAGTTAAAGTAAGTTTCATACCCAGAATATTTAAATCTTTGTTTTTGCTGTGGCTGTCAGAAAACTCAAAGCCAAGTTCATGACTAAACATCTTCTGTTTGGGCACTTACAGCTTATCCAGTTGTGCTTTCTTTTGCTTGCCTCAAGCTTGTACCTGTTTTCTTAATTTTGATTTTTATATTGTGTACTTTTATTTTATGATATTATGGCTTATATTTCCTAAGGTCACCTCAAATCCTTTGTGGAATGAATGGGGCATAAAATTATAGTACACACATACAGACTTACGTAATATGGCGTTGTATCAAGGATTGCTTGTATCGCCCAAAGGAAAAGCCAAAGATGCAAACTGTAGGCAGTAGAACTAACTGGCTGATAGGTCAAAGGAGATTTACGGTTGACAGAGTGGTTCTTCCAATCAGATGTCTTGGGGAGGCTCTAATTATCATTTAGGAAGGAACCCCTGCCTACTGAGTCTGGACCAGAGCTGGATGATTTAAAAGAGCATTACCCAGAACTCAAGGTTTAAGAATTCCAACCCTGATTCTTTCATGTACTTGCTCTGGATTATTGGGTTAAACACTTTATCTGGGTCTTAGCTTCCAATAACTCTAAAGAAAAGGGGCGGGGGATATAGATATATATATATATTTACATATATCTATATTTTTTAATGTTAAGATGCATGCATTATATGGCAATTTAATAAGGTTTGTATTGAATTATCAACTTTTTGGGAAAGAAAAGAAATACTATGTTGATTGTGAGACACAATTCCATTTCAAAGAAAACATAAAATGTTAAAAAATAAATTTTAAAATGATGAAAGTACTTTTCTCACAAGGTTTCTCTTAGGATCGTAATAAATAAGATTTTTAAATAAAAATGTGGATTGCAAATGGTAAAATGTTTTGCAAATATAGGGACTATTATTCAAAGAGAGGAGTACATAGTGTTCATAATGCATTCTTCTCTTTTTCTAAATTCTGTACTTTAATTTTAGCTTTTGAAGAAATTTAATCTTCTCTTTTAAAGATCTGTCTTGGGGATGCGAAAGGCACTTAAGTGGATGAAATCCAGAGAGCGCTACCTCACAATCCCTTTTGAGCTTGTACGTTCCCACAGTCAGAAGAATTCCATGAGGACTTGGTGTCTTTCAAGACACTGAGTACTTTTTCATCTCTAGAGGATGTGGAAGAGGGGATCCTGTCACTGCAGGGAGTTGGATGTGACCTTTATATCCACTTAAATGCTTATATTTAATTGCTGTTTTTGTTTGTGTTGAAACAAAAGTCTTTTATGAAGCCAGAATTGTTGTCCTTTATGGTTTACAGCACACTGAAACCCCTTACGCTGCATGCACTGTGGGAGAGATCTCTACGTTCTTTTCCAGACCCTTCCCCAAGTGTACTTTGGCACTTCATTTACTGAACATCTTGTTTCTGACTGTGAGCTTCTGGAGGTCAGGCAACAGGTTTCTCTTTCTGATCCTTATATTTAGCTTAGGCGTAGACTTGTCAGCCAAAGGCTGAGATTTGCATAGGTGTCATAAACGGAGAAACATAAGGTGCCTCCCAGTAACTTAGAGCAATGGAAGGTAGGTTTCTCTGAAGTTCAACTTCACACAAAACTGTTTGGAGGAGAGGTATGAAAAGTCATCTTTAAACTTGCTTTCAGATCCATGAGACTGACTGGGTAACTAATATCATTAAAGAAGAATGTGTTGGCTCATGGCAGTGATAATCCTGTGTGTCATAGAAAAGGGAGTTGTGTAGTAGTCCTGGGTGGGCTCTGATACGGGAGCTGTGACCGGATCCTCCTGCGGCATAAACCTGTTTTAGGAACCAGCCATGAGGGCTCATGGAGCGGCCACCGTAATGTGAGGTCCAGTGAGGGGATGGAACGCAATCTGATAAATCATTTTTGAATCATCACGTGGCTGGTACTAAGGGGAGACCTGACAGGGAGATATTGTAAGTCAGTATTTGACTAGCAAAAATGACTGGAACCGGAAGATCTTGGCTAGAGCCAGGCTCTTTCCCTATGTAGGGATAGTAAGCTATGGAACTTTGGGCAAGTCATGTCACCTCTCTCACACGCAGTTCTCTGACTGTTTGCCCAGCCTCACATCTATCCCTCGATGTCCCATTTGGCCCTTGATCCTTCTGGATTGCTGGACTGCTTTTGTGAGCGCCGTGTTTTTCCTATGCTGCCTCCTCTGCCCTCAGCTTGGAGTGCCACCTAAGCTCCCCCTATTGCTCTCCATCACCTGGATTCCTGGTGCCTTCTAGGCTTAAGAAAACACTTGTCTATCTCTTCGTCACTGAACCTGATTGTTCCTGCCACCTGCCTCTACTGCTCAATCTTCCTCCTCAGCTTTGACCCCAGAAACCAGAGGGGGTTCTGAGGTCCCAGAATACCTTGTGCAAGTGACTGGTTAATTTCTTAGTCTTTGATCAGATAGATGGAAGGATATCATTTAAAGGAGAAAATGCATGTAAGCAGTATAGTTTCAGAGGGAGGGACAGTATCAGTAGGAGAAAATGATAGAAAGGTGTTGTTTGGCATTCCTAATAGTTAATATTGTTAAAGAATAATTGAGTTCCCTTATGAGGCAGTGAACTCCATATCACTAGAGTTATTCAATCAGAGAATGAATGACTCCTGATCACAGAAAGGGGATTCTTTTGCCCTAGTAGGAAGATCAGATTAGATGGCCTTTGAAGTCTTTTCCAACACTGATATCCCAGGCTTTTATGATCATCTCAACCCATGAGTAGATTAGAAAGTGACAAATGACAGGACCAAAAGTTGTAATACATTCGTCAGACTTGAAGCACACAATTTCAGAAAAGATTGTCAATGTTGACACATGCAACCAAATGTTATTAAGCATGCATTTGTTTATTCTTTGATACAGTCACCTTTTATTGAATGCATATTATATTCCAGGCACAGTACTATACACTGGGGGTTTACGAGAAATGCAAGTAACAGTCTCAGCCACCAAAAGACCATGGGCTAGTGATGAAGACACATACATAAACAAATGAGTATAATATAGTGTGCTCAGTGCTGTAAAGCAAGGGCCAATCAAGTGTGATGGGAGCATAGATGAAAGAAAACTTCCTGCATAGGCTGGTTTTAGCTTCAGAGAGGATTTGGATCTTGAAGCATGAGAAAGTTTAGCAAGATAAAAAATGAGAGCTGGTCTTGCATTTTTCCGGACAAAATAACAGCATTAGCAAAGGCATTGAGATGGAAAAGAGCAAAGTATGTTTGGGAAAATAAGAGAGAAGAAGGTAAATGAGGTGAGGGAAAGGAAGGCAGGCACTCACACTAAAAGAGGGGAGGCAAGATTCTGCCAAAAGTCTTTAAACACCAGACTGTAATTTTCCAATTATAAATTATGTGGCTAGCACAGAGAAGACACCAAGAAATGGTACTTACCTCCCTCTCTATTTCTTCCTTTGCTATGTGTGGATGTCTACCGTGTTTCCCTGAAAATACCACCTAACCGGAAAATAAGCCCGAGCATGATTTTTTAGGATGACATCCCCTGAACATAAGCCCTGATGCATCTTTTGGAGCAAACTTTAATATAAGACCTGGTCTTATTTTCAGGGAAACACGGTAAATGAGCTAAAGGAGAGACAAACACTTTTTATCACTCTCCAAATTCTGACCAAGGTACATGCTTACCTGACTTTTATACAAGCAGGTTTCACCCTGGCTCTCTAGTTTCAACAGTGCAGAACCCAATTAGAAGACATGGTGTGTCAGAGGAGCTTCCCACACAGAGCATTCATTCCCAGTGAATGGGCTAGGGATTCATGGAGAGCTACACGGCTTCCAAATTCAGATGTGGCTGTGCACTCACTGTTCGTGAACCCATAATCTCTCTCACAAAGACGTGGATTCAAATGGACATTGTTGCTGTTATGATTCATAAAATGTAAATTTCTTTGAAAACGTCACAAAATTAACTGTAATTTTTGCCAATGTATAGTTCTTGAATAAAAAGTACAAATACTATCATGTGGAAGTTTAAGGAAAGTTATAGCATTTAAGTTTCTCATCTTTGCAAAAATAGGCAACCAGTGGTCTAATTGGAAGAAACTGAAGTTCAAAGCCATACTTTCCCACCCAGCCTTGCACTGACCACATTGCATTGCAATTTACTGTTAGTCTAAGTGTCTCCTCCACTGTGGGCCTCTTAGAGTTAGCTATCTTATTCATCTGTATGCCTCCAGAACCTAAAATTGGTAGTAACAAACTAATAGACGTCCATATATGCTTGCAGATCTCAGATGCTATTTACTGAATCTACTAGCCATAGGACCTTGGGCAAATTATATAAGCTCTCTGAACCTCAGTTTCCTCACAATGAATTGCAGGTACTGATGTTAGGCTGAAGCCTTGTTTTGAGCGTGTGGGGCAGTATGTACTGTATTTGAGCGTGTGGGGCAGTACGTATGTAGCAAGACCCAGCACAGAGTCTGGTAAATTGCGGGTGCTTAAAAACGTTGTTGTTTTCCTTTTCTCCTCTCATCCTTAGCATTTGATTAAGGGTGGTTGTGATTTTTTAATCAAGCAAGTTGCATTTTCATAGTTGCACTTTGACATCACTATTAATGGAACAGTGAATTAGAAGTTTGGGGAGGGAGGAGAACGAGTTCGGGGAAGCAGGGAGAAGAGGAGAAAATGGCCACAGGAAGGCAGTTTAAAGGACCAGCTCAGTAATATACATAAGAGAGGATGAAGCTTGGAACAAACGCAGTAGAGGTAAAGATAGAGAAGAGGAGATAAAATGCAGAAAAAGTAATATTTTGGGGGGATTGTTTCTGAGAACAGTGCTTCATGGCAGTGGTTTAAAGGAACACCTTGTGTCTGGAGCTGGGCAAAAAGGGAGACCTCTCTGAAGAGTCCAAAATGGTGGAGGTTCTTCCTCGAAATTAGATATGGAGAGAGATCCTGAGAAGAATGCAGAAAGTACCCAGTAGGAAGGGCCAGAAACACCACAAACTCTTTTAGGACTATGAGTCCTGAAAATGTTCAGGGATCCTGGTAGTGCTTTGACGGTTTACATACCATTCAACGTATTTAGATATAGAAGCACTGTCAACCAGAAAACAAAAAAAGAGCCTGTTTATAGTTCATCCGTGGGGAATTCTATCTCCCTTGTCAATATAACGGGGACTATAGAAACTGCCCTGATGGTAACCATCTGATACAGGCAGGAGGAACATTCATAAGCTGTTGAAAGGGCTTATCTTGGACGGATGCCCTTTCACCGAGCCCAGGTCCGGGTAGCCCTCCTCTTGTTTTCTGCTGGATATCTCCATTTGGAAAGTGATTTTTGAAAAGTAACATGCAAACTCATCAATCATGCAAACAAGGCAAAACTCCCACAGAGCACATGAGGAACAGAACAAAGATTATTTTTGTCTGTCTAGTTAGGACTTGCATATGCTGGAATATTTCTGACAGGTTCCTTTTGGCTCTCCTGAGAGAAAAAAACATCATAAATCTACATATAAGTGGAAGATGAGGGAAGTACAATGGAGTGAGATAGAGTTAAGTTCTTTACTTTCTCAAGTTTCTAATACAACAGTTATGTGACACTCAAAGTTACAAAATGGCAGTGCATGATAGTGCCTCTTGCTGATAACTTCAGACAAATGAGGAAAAAAATGACTCTCCTTTGTCTTGAGAGGAAAGAGGCCGAGAATCGCTTTTCCCCAACCTTCAGAAATGGTTAATACTGCCTGTATATTTAACACTGCCGTTATCCATTCTCTACCCCTTCAATCTCAAGACTTCCAGGTCAAGATGCTATGCCAATCTTTTTTCCAAACCAGAGGCTTATGACTAGTTCCAAACTACCAGCAGATGGTGCCTGAGTTAAGTCTTGCTGCTGTGAACTTAGTCCTCAGTGTGTCTGGGCATGCGGGTAAGTGGGGAACCGCAGCCATTTGCATGGTCGTTTGCATGGCCTTTTTCTACCACAAACAACTGGACTTCTTGCCCCAGTTTCAGTGTCTAGCAGTCTAGTCACCAGGACTGGATAAAACTAGTGCTCAAGCCTGAAGCTCAACTTGCTTTAAGGAGTTCTGACATCGACTTCAAGTCAATCCCATCTCCTAGAGAAGCAGAATCTTCTCTCCGTACTGCCCCGGATGAACTGGTCTCCCAGATTTTCACTGCCTGATTGATTTTAGCCTCACCTGCTACTTGAATTTCACATGTGTGCCACTTGCTTGCCACATTGGGTCCCTGGAACAAAATTCTACCTCAGTCACCTGGCCCCAACTTGGTATTGCACATTGGATCACTGGGTTATTCTCCAACCTCTGTTTCTCCTGTTCCTTGTTTCTCCCACTCTCCACTGGCCAGCATCACTGAAGTTCTTTCACAAATTAGGAATCCTACCATAGGTCAGACACCATGGCATACCCTCATGCCTGTAATTTGATACACTATACTAAATCTGTTTCAGTGTCTGTCTCCCCAAGTAGTCTTGAAGTCTGAATAGGGAGCCTTAATTATTGCTGTGCTTCCAGGAAAAAACAGGAGATTAATACCTGATTGTTAAACTGAGTTGAATTTAGAAGCTTGATTAAAGATGCTTTGTGTTCAAAGTAAATGAAACCTAAGCTCTTGAGTGCTCACACCCAGGTTGGGGACATAGGACGCTGTCTCCTATGGTTGCCTGCATCCGGTGATTAGAGCCTTTGTGTCTGAGCTGGAGGGGACACGGCAGGAGGCAGAGCTGGAGAGACCCCTGGGGATGGCAGCAGACAGAGGCCTTTCTCAGGAGGTGTGTATACTGCTCTGTCCAGATCGCAGAGCTCTAAGCTCTTCATTCCCTCAGAGCTCCAAGGAACTTGTGTTTCCGAGAGACATTTCAGAGCCACATTAAGCAGCCAGTCAGCATTCCTCTGCTCACCAAGAAAGCAGCCCTACAGTTCATGTGGATGTGAAGCAACATGTTTGATGCTCGTTCTGTACAGCTTACTGATGATTGAGTAATGATCACATTGTAGTACGAGTAGTAATTGTCACATTGTACTTCATCTGTTTACCTTTTTCTCCTCTACTGGGGGACAGGGCAGTGTTCAGCACAGATAAACATAGTGTATTGTCAGAGTTTGAAAGAATGAATGATGTTCTACACTAATGATAAATTTAGGATCTGCAAAAAATGAGACTGTATCCTTTATTTATAAAATGGTAGACTAATTATTAAAAATAAATGTGTTTGTTATGCTTTGTTTTAAAAATGGAGTCCTACTAGAAACATGAATAAAGAAAGGAAAAATACTAACCTTACAATTAACATAGTTGCTATGAATTAATAGAAAAATCAATTATAAGTTTCCTAGCCACCAAGGACCAAAGAAACCATGAGAGGTGGCATAGTTCTTATTGTCAGAAAGGAAGAAACATGCTAATTTCTTAAGGAGTAAGTTTTTTACCTAGTAGAAATTTCTCATTGAAAGCTTTCTGCAGAGCCAAATTAAACAACATAATTGTCAGCTCAGGGAGCAAACCTTTGGCAGAAAATAGGGTGAGTGGTCATCAGTGATAGGAGAGATTATTGTGGACCATCTCTGAACTATCAGGTTCCTAAAATGAGAATTTGTTCTCCTTGTCTTGATTTAGTTTGCAGTAGTGTAATTAAGAGGTTTCCTTAACACTTTTAGCTTTCCTGTCTAAGGGCTAGCAGCTTGTTCAAACATTTGGTTTTAGTTGGCAGCTATCTGAAAGTTATCTATTCTATATTCTGAATGGCCAATATAATTTCTGAAAGATTGAATGCTAGAATTGTCAATGTCAATGTTAAATTCAACTATAGACTATCTCAGCTGGTGTTTAAGAGCTTCTTCAAAGGCCACTTGTTTGTGAAACTTACCATTGATATGCCCTAGCTTTCTTTGTTGAATGGTGCATAATAGGACAAATCTAGAATAAGGATGACTTCTATATCTAATGTAGAGATCAGGGTTTTAATGGTCAGCCTGTTTTATGCATTACTTATTCAAGATGGATATGTTAGATTACATTGGGAGAAAAATTTCCCCTTCTTCCTGATTCCCAAAGTAATTTTCTCTGAGTTGCTCTGTGTCTATAAGTCAAGTGTGAATGGAGAAAAGACCATGACATGTTTGTGTGCATGTTCTGACTATATCACTTACTAGTTGTGTGACTAAGGGAAGTCAATCAAATTCATTGAATTTTAGTTTCATTATCTGTAAAATGAAGATCCAGGTAGTTACTTTGCAGGTTGCTTGTGATGATTGAGTGACATAATAAATGTAAAGCTCCTAGCCTAGGGCCTGGCACAGTAGTCATGTAGCAAATGGTAGCTGCCAGGGTGATGATGATGATGGCGATGGTGATGATGATGATGGTGATGATGGTGGTGATGGTGAGGATGATGGTGGTGATGGTGGTGATGGCGATGGTGATGATGGAGATGATGATGGTGATGATGGTGGTGATGGTGGTGATGCTGGTGATATGTGAAACCAAGTAGTCCAAACCTACTTCGAATGGTTGTTGTGAGACAATAGCTTTGAAAAACTAAAAAATGCTATATAAATATAAGGTTTTTAAATTGCTACATCTGTGTTCGTAGAGCAGTTCTGTTGTAATAGTTATCACATTGCATAATAGTTAACTGTTTACTTGTCTGTCTCCCCCACTACATTGGCAGCTTCTTCCATGGGGGACTGTCTCATATATTATCAATAACTGTTCGATAAATAAAGAATGAAGGTTTAATGTTTCCCTTGAAATAGCAACAGCATTAACAACTACTACTATTACTAGTATTTGTTGAGTTTTTTTAATTACCAGGAACTGTGCCAGGTTTTTTTCACATATAATATTTAAATTTCATCAAAACCCTGTAATATGAGTGTTATTATCCCTATTTTACAGATAAAATAAGCACAGAGTTGTGACCCTATAGGCACAACTAGTTGACTTAATTTCCCTCACAACCTTTTTATTTCTTATGGCTTTTGTCAAAAGTAAATTTTAGTCTATTCTTTCTCTCAGTACTAGAAAATTCTGAAATTGTGGGTTGGTTGTGGATGAACGACAACTGTCTTTCTAACTCAACTACATACTTCTGTAATAGAAATATTTTTTCAACACATAAATGGAAAATAAGAGAGACATTCCAAAAAGAGTATCATCATCCTCTGACAGCAACAGGAGGGCTGTGGATAAAAACAATGGGCATTTTAAAAGCAATTACATGGATTAGAATGAATGTTGTTTTTTCATCCCTGGGAGACATCCTGCCTGTGTGCTGGGGATGCAATAGGGCCATAAGCAGAACACCATTTGACAGGGTACTTTGAAATAATAGGTGGAAAATTCATTTTCCAAGGAGGAAAAGGCAACATCTGGAAGGAAAAGAATACTATGCTGCTACTTCCAGGGCCCTATTGGAAACAAAGGAGTGTAAAATAGCATTTCCAGAGTGAAAAAGCAATACACTTTTAAATAACTTTAGCAAGAGGAAGCTGAAGCAAAGGAAAGGGTGGAATTACAACCAGGTAGGACCTACAGCTGTGCTAGGTAGAGTCTATTTGTTTAGAGGATTTTCTGGGCCCACCTCATGTTCAGTCTTTGCGGAAGTTCATTCAAAGATGTTTCATGAGGGAGGAGGTAACATTTATATTCATTAAGCCAGAGTCAACAATATGACTTTTTGCCCATGATTTTGGGGGAGATTTAAAATGATTAATGCATCTTCAAGTAGTTAGGGATGGAAGATTTTCTAAAACGTCTTTTCTTTAATAAGGCCTCCTGAGAATACAAAAGCTTATTAAGGCATACAGAAAATTTTGATGTGGTTTATTAAAAAACATATTTGCACAAATTTTCAAAGTGTGCTACTATTGTTTGTGGAGGCTTTGTGATAGAACCCTCTTTTGGAATGTGTACAGAGATGGGATACATAAAATCTCCTGTTTAATAAGGCAAGTGACACATGCTCTGCTCTCTGATTGTAGTGGAACTATCTTAGGCTTTAGAGCCACTCTTGCGATCAAATTCTGGTGCAATTTGGTAGCTACATGACCCGCAGCAGATATTACATTCACACATAAACTGGAGATAACAATACCTAATTCCTGGGGTCTTTTACAAAAGAGATTAAATGACATAATGTATGCACAATGCTGCTAAGTGTGGGGGTCTGGAAGGGATCAATACTCAATAAAAAGTGGCTTAATCTAGTCAGCTAGCCAGCAGTCTGGGTAATGATCTGGGGAAACGTTATCTGGAAATCTATGGATGAGTGGGGTCGCTTTGCATAAATATGACACCCTAACCTATCTCTCTTTCTTTCACTTCCCTCATGGACATAAATGGAGGTCACGTTTTGCTTAAAAACTATTTATTGAACACAACCTATACTTTAGGTCCTGAGAATGCATATAGCAGTGAAACCCTGGGAATACCAAGTACTCTCCTGCAGTTTATCCTCTTACGTGGATTATTATACCAGCCTTCTGATTGGTTTCTCTACTTTTAATTTCTCCACTTCAAGTCTATTCTCCACCTACTGTTACTATGACCTATCCAAGATACATGTTGATCCTTTTCCAAAAACCCAACCAGCATTGTCTTCACCTGTAGAACTGAATTTTCTGTTTGTAGACATGACATTCAAGGTCTTTATCAACTCTTCCCAGCTGACCACTTCTGCTTCGTCTCTAACCAGTTCTCACCTCATTGCCCTCGCTGGACAACTTTCAGTTCCCTGATAACGCCCTGCACGTCAGTAGTCTCACCTCTGCAAATTACTTATTACACAACGGCGCTACGCTTTGCTGTTCCTTATCGCAGTGTCCTTTATCAACACTTCCATTATTAAATTTCTTTTGCTGTATCAATAGGAACAGTGTCAAGAAGGAGAAAGAAGACCCTGCTCCAACCTTCCCCTATTGGAATCCACACCTGGGCCCTTCACTGTAAACTTGATGTTGACAGGTCCAGCAGAGAGTGACCAGAGTTGGAAGTAAACATATTTCCTTCAACCAAAATATAGTTCAGGAAGAAAATTAAATCTGGACAGATAGAAAGTTACTCTTTCATCTTTATGATTCTTTTTTCCCATGACTTAGAAACATGATCTAAGTTTCATTTCAAACTCATTTACCTGATACGATCTAAGATTCAGATGATACACGTTTCATTTCCTAACTAAGTGAGAAATTTGTAAAGTTAATTTCATAATTGATTGAGTTGTTTCAAAATGTTAAACTAATGGAACATTTTAAATTACTGGAATATATGTTATTAATGATGGATAATGGCTTCCAAGGTCCCAGGCACCTTTCCAAGGTCCCTAGTGGCTGAGCTTGCTGCTTTTGTTTTTCAAATGCCCTGGCACTCCTGCTAGTACTCTCTGCTTAGTTGTCCTATTCAGTCTTGACTCACTCCCTGATTCTGGTAATGAAGAGTGTCTTCATCTGGTATTCTTAGAAGATAGTTTCAGGGTTGGGAGGTGTGTGTGTGTGTGCACTTGCAGACACTTGTGGGTCTTACAAGAATTGAGATCTAACATATCACAAATAAGTTTCTCTTCTTGGAAACCAAATTAGTTATAACCCTGTAGTGGGTTTCTTTGGAATGATAACTTTATTTTTATAGGTTAAGTAAATCTGCTCATACTGATAAAACCAGCAGCCCTGTGGGACAATGCACTGTTGTAAGATGAGAAGAGAAAGATCTCCTGGGGTGATGCCAAATTCTTGGCCCCCAACCCCATGGTAGGCAGCAATCAGGAATTCATCTTCTCTGAGTCAGGCTTCATATGTCCTCAAAAGGGGCAGTTTGTCCTACAAAATCTGTCTTGAATTCCTCTAGTTTGTAGCTCTTCAGTTCCTGCTGTTTGAGAACTGCCTGCAGGCTGGAGAAGATGGGAGAGGGGCGCACTTCTGCTGTGGTGGGACTTCAGGGGTCAGCCAAGGCTTCATCTACGTGGAAAATCAAAATCATCAGAATTATTATTAAGAAGTGAATCATTAGGGAGACGTAGTCGGTGGGAAAAGCATGGACTTTCAAGTCAGAGCGATGATCTGTTTTGAAACCTTGGTCTACCACTTCCTGCTTATGTGACTTGAGGCAAGGTACTAAATCTCTTCTAGCCCCAGTTTCTTCATCTGCAAAACAGAGTTAACACCAAATCAACTCACAGGTAAAAGATAGTCTAACATTTAAATATATACATATGTGTGTGTGTGTATATATATATATATATATATATATATATATATATATATATGGTCACTCATAAGAAGCCATGGAGCAAGCTAGATGATATAAAAATTATAGTTGTTATTATCACTAATAGTAGTAGAATGAGAAGTAGTAAGAGTTGGAAAAGAAAGAATAATATACAGTGAAAGAAAACATCAAGAGGATACAAGACCAAGAAAGGGGCCAAAAGAGTCAAGAATAGGAAAGGCCCAGTGAATAATGGGTATTTATATAAGGAGGGTTTTTAAATTATTTTCAATTTTTTTTTGGGGGGAGTCTGGTTCTGTTTTGGAATGGAAGGATGAATTTAATGGAGAACCACCCTGGCTTTTGCTCTCCTCCAAAGGAGTATCGTTCTGCCTTTCTAGCTACCTTTCCAGCTCTGTCTTGCCAGTCAATCAATTCTGCTAAATCCGTTGGTTATACAGCACTGGTTGGGAGGATTTGGATACCGCCAGTCATAGACCCCACTCTAACTCGGTTCAGTTCCAGTGGCCTAATGCCAAAGCCATAGCCCCCAGCCTGTATCATAGCCCACCTCTAGCCAGGGCCTCCTAAAATCACTACTGGTCATTTTTGCTCAATCGGATCTCCTAAGATAAGAATCTCCGCAGGAATAATGCCAGAATTTTCTTTTCTCCTAGAAATAGTGCATTCATCCTGAGGCCATCAGTTTTCCATTGATTGGGGAGGATGGGGAGGGAACAATCCATAGACTAGGTTTGTTCCCCCAGTTCCCATTCTCCCCACCTGGCTCCTATGTCCTTTCCTTTCCAGCCAAAGTCTGATACTCAGAGTGTTCTTTTTAATTTTTTTACACATTGATGCCAGTTCTTCTTTTGCGGTTATTATTTTTCAAATTCTTTCTACTCTTTGCACAATGTACTGGCCTCCCGACCCACCCCCATCCCGGTTATCTTTGCTAGACATTTTGTCAGTGACATGCTATTAGTGTGGGACTCAGGTATGTGTGCCAAAGGCCGAAAGCCAACTCACTGGGGGAAAGTGGAGCAGAACCTTCAGTTCCTTCATTCTAGGCGCCCTATTACTATTAACACAGCAAAATAATACGTTTAGGAAGGTATTGAGGAAGAAGGTTGTGTTTGGGAGGGCTAAAGCCTTAACTGCAGAGAGAGAAAAAAAAAGGCATGCAAAGAGTCAAGAGAAGTAGGCAATGGAGGAAGTAATAATAATAATAACAATAATGATAATAATTGTAAGAAACCTTTCATTCCTAAGACTCTTCCCTCACACAGGGTCATCCCACTGGTCAAAAGGTTTTCAAAGCTCAGAACCAGTTGCAATTCAGTGCATTTATTCTGGTCTCCCTGAAGGGAATCAGGCCCAAGATACAGGAATAGAAAAGCTGATTATGAACTCTAAAACTGTCTCCTTCCCTCCCGGAAACAGCTGCCCCACGGTCCGATGGTTCTCAACCCTTCCTTGACCATTTCTCTCAACCCAGGTACTGAAGTGACTGAGCACTTCTCTAAACTGGGCCTGTTTTCTCCTTCCTTTGACTAATGCCGAAACTTATTTCCTAAATCTTTCTTCCCACTCCCCTCGTTCAAGGCTGCGATGGCCTCTTTATTCTGCCAGGTTAATTTTATTTTCTTAGTAGCTTTGCTCCATAGCTAAATCAGAACAAGGATTGGGAGAAAATATGGATTTTTTTTTAACATTGACCTTGGAGGTTTGTGGAGATCCAGGAATTCAGTCATATCATGAATAATGAGTATATCTGTAAAGGTATTTTCCATTTATAAAGTATTTTTCCAAACAAATTTCATTTATTTATAATTTTACATTGTACTTACATTATGCAATGGAAATAAAGGCAACATAAAATATAATTTGTGAAAGGAAACATAAA
Source organism: Rhinolophus ferrumequinum (assembly GCF_004115265.2). NCBI lineage: Eukaryota > Metazoa > Chordata > Mammalia > Chiroptera > Rhinolophidae > Rhinolophus > Rhinolophus ferrumequinum. Next base: position 35,149,309 of record NC_046292.1, on the reverse strand, counting down.
AGGGCTGCCTACAAACCCCTTTGTTTTTCAGACAAGGAAGCTGACTCCACAGAGAAACTGGGATTCATCATGATTTCACCACTAGGACAAGCCGGAATTGGGACTTATACCAGGGTCTGTTGACAACTGGCCCAATATCCTTATAAACAGGAAACATACCTCCCTACTTCCAGCCCCACCCCACTTTGCTTTTGAGACTGATTCTGGGGGCAGGGGCAGGATGGAGTGTTTATACTGCACATCTCTATGGTTTGTTTCCCCATGCAGCCAGAGTAAGTAGGCATATACTCAGTTTCTACAGAGCTGAAGTGCTTTCCAGAGTCTAGGAGGAATAAGACAATTAAGTGAGAATCAATAGGAGCTAAATATAGATGGATAGAGGTTGTTTAAGGGAACAGGGAACAATGAAGAAGAGGAGCAGCCTTATTTACGGAGGAAAAAATACCATGCTGCCCTCCTCTGTGTCCTTGAAAGAGGAAATATGGAACTTCCAAGGAGTCACTTTGGCAATAAATTAAAGCCATGTGGGGAAGCAAGAAGAAATGAATTTTCAGGAGGCTATTCAATCAAAACCCTGGCTCTATGAGGAGATAAGAGGCACAGGGAAGATAGAGTTGGTCTGGCCTACGGTTTATATCCCAACATTTTCTATGCTCAGGGCACAGAAGAACCAGCCCAGACAAGTTTAGTGATCCAGTGCTGCTCTCTGTGTAGTTTTGCCCAGGAGGAAAGAACAGATCAGCAATAAAGCATCAGGAGACAAGAGCTCTGCCACTCACTAGCTGTGTGGGGCAATCGTTTTGCTGCTTCGAATCTGATGCCATTCGAAAAGCTGTACAGATGTGAGTTTCGGTGGTGATAAGTGCCCACATCTAAATAGCACTCACAACTCACAAAACACCGCAACAGGCTCCCAAGTGTCTGTGCAGGAGATTGGGAGTCAGGGGACCTGGAAGCACATTCTGTATCTGTGAGTAGCCGTAAGTGAATAACATCGCTGTGCTTGTATATAGTATGTGGAGTTTAAGGAGGATCGAATAAGAGAAAAGATGTGAAAGTGTGTTGTGCTTTGTGAAGTATCAAATATAAATACTTATTGTTAGTGCACGCTTATAATAACTATTATTGTCATCTGCCTTACCTTGGGACATTATCCAAAAAAGAGGCGCTTGACAATGTATGAGGACAGACTTTGTTTCACAAAGTTCTTAAATCTCCTGAAATTGTGTCCAAAGTTTTGAGCGTTATTATATCAACATTTCAAAAGAATCTATGATGCAAAAAAAATTCAGGACTTGATTTGTAAGAGATTTGTAGTCTTTCATTCTGATCCTGACACGCAAGGGGCATGCTAGCAGAATAGAGACTTGTTATGGGAAGGAGTTGGGGATGGATGGGGCTGGGAGAGGCTAGTAGAACATAATTATAGGGGGGAAGGTCATGTGATGTTTGAAAAAGTCACCTCAAATCTTCAGCTATGGTGTCGTGTCTCCCCTTGTTCTCACTTAGAAATCACCGGATTGCTGTGTGGGTCTTGGTTCATCTTTACATAGTCTCAGTCCACTGAATTCTGCCTGTCATTCCTACATCTCGATTGAATTGCTTTTGTTGAAGTTACACAACTTCTTAATTGCCAAATGTCAGGGACATTTCCAGTCCTTATCATGTAATAACTCTAGAATCGGACACTTTTTGTCATTTCTCAGCATTTTTTTATTCTTTGTTTTCATGACATACATTCTTACGGCTTTTCTCCTACACCTCCATTGTTTTCTTATTGCTCTTTTGTAAATCCTCTTTCTCTACCTTCTCCTTAAGTGTTAATGTTCCTCAAATTTTCGAATTTTATCATCTTTCATCATTTCAAATGCCATTTATATGTGATTTATTCTAAAGCCCAATTTCTCCTAACCAGCTCTTCTCTTGAGCTCCAGGCCCATATATCCAAATTGCTGTCTGATGTCAACACTTATGTGTCTATTGCACCTTACCTTCAACATGTCCAAAACTGAACTCAGTGACTTTATCTCAGACCTTTTTTCCTTTTCCAGTGTGCTCTGTCTGTTTTTTTACATCACTGACCACCTACTAACTCAAGCTCAGAAAAATGTGCCTTCGACTTCTCTTTTTGATTCACATCTAAATTACCACGAAGTCAGCCATATTTGGCAGACTCAGTATTTCTTAATCTACTCGATCCTATTTACTCTTCCTGCCTCTAGATCTCTCCTTCCTGCCTATTATCTCTCCTCTGGATGTTGAAACATTTTCCAAACTGGTCTCACTGGTGTAAGCCCTGCCTTACGCACATGTTATTTTCTATGTAATCTCTAGAAAATATGAATCTGAGTATGACACTTTCCTATATAAAATAAATCAAAGGTTCCTAAATATCTATGGGATAAAGAGCTTACTATAACAAAGTGTGCACATCTCTCCAAGATTCGGCTCTTTTGCTTAGGTCCTTGTATACAGTAGGCTCCGCACTCTCGGCTCTCTCTTACCTAGTGCAGTACCTACCTCTGTGTTAGCTGTTCTCTTTGAAATGGCTTCTACACTCTCACCTGCTCCTGTTTTCCACTCCCATTCCCCTGCCTGCCTTCATGTCCACCTTGATTCCTCCAATCATTTTGTTCCGAGTTGTAGCCCTACTGCTGAGCATCGTGATTGGTACATACTTGTATATTAGTAGTATTGTCGTAAAAAGCCCGTGACATAAATTTACCTTCTTAAAAGTTTTTAAGTGTATAGTACAGTGTTGACTAAATGCGCATTGTTGAACAACAGATCTCTGTAACTTTTTCAACTTACATAATTGAAACTCTTTATCCATTGAATAACAATTCTGTTTTCCCACTCCTACTCGCAGCCCCTTCCATCCACCATTCTATTTTCTGTTTCTATGAGTCTGATTTCTTAAGATACCTCATATAAATGGGATTATGCAGTATTTGTCTTTTTATGATTGACTTATTTCACTTAGCGTAATGTCCTGAAGATACATATGTTTATAACATATAACAGGATTTCTTTCTTTTTCAAGGTTGAATGATATTCCAGTGTGTGTATACACCACATTTTTTCTTTATCCATGCATCCATTGATGGATGTTTAGGTTGCTTCCACATCTTTGCTATTGTGAATATTGTACAATAAACCTGTTATGCAAATATCTCTTTGAGATCCTGTTTAAAATAGTTTTTTTGATATATACACAGAAGTGGGATAGTTGGATCACGTGATTGTCTATTTTTAATTTCTTGAGGAAACTCGATACTGTTTTCCATAGCAGCTGTACCTATTTACAATCCCGCCAACAGTGTGCAAAGGTTCCAGTTTCTCCACATCCTCACCAACACTTTTTATTTTCTGTTTTTTTGCATATGGTGTGAGATACGAGTCCATCTTCATCCTTTTGCATGGATGAAGCAAAATGTGGATGTGCGGTTTTCTTAGCATCATTTGTTGAACAGACTATCCTTTCTTCATTGTATAGACTTGTCACTCTTGTCAAAGATCATTTGACCTAATATGAGGGTTTATTTCTGGACTCTGTATTCTGTTCCATTGTCTGTGTCTGTCTTTATGCCAGTACCATTCATTCTGTTTTGATTACTATAGCTTTGTAGTGCATTTTGAAATCAGGAACTGTGAGACCTTGTTTTTCTTTCTCAACATTGTTTTGGCTCTTTGGGGTCCTTTGAGATTCCATATGGGCATGTAGTTTTATAAAACACATTTAAAATAATAAATAAATGACATTGTTGATTTCATCTAAATATTATATTTTAGCAATAAATCTTCTTAAGTGCAACCTTCACTCACACTGTGTCTTACACAAATTAGAAGTCATTCTACTCAAGCCCTTGACTTTTAATATTGAGGGAACACCTTGGTGACAACATTTCCTGGAGAAATTAAAGTGTTACTATGTTCTTGCCTTTGTTGTCACTAGAGTGAATACTCACTGTATTTTTTTTTCAGTCATTGGTTTTTAATAACATGGGATTTTCTACCTCTCCCACCTCTATTCCCTATACACATGTATTCTCTTTCTGGCTAAGAAAACAGGAAATTTCAGGAAACTGTTACCAAAATTAAATTTATGAAGTCTAGTCTGCCTTTTGGAAAGGCGGGAGGAAGAGCAAATCCTTAGTAGAAAGTACTGAGGGTTACTTAATTAAACAGGGTTATAAAATTAGATTCAACTTTATAACTGAAATTTCAAATGAATTTACTTGGTGAGGAAACTGTTTGACTTCCTGAATATCATTTTTTAAATTTTATTTTGAAAAGACCTGACATGAAATGTCATTGCATTTAGAATAAAACTGAAGAACTATTTCTTATTGGTTTGGCACAGCTGATTTTGTACTCCAGTACACTAATATACATTCTTTAAAAATTGCAATTAAGCTTTATTCAGGTCTGGACACTGCATATTAAAAGAGCTTTGACAAAAATATAACATGACCAAGACATGTAAGGCTTTTTTGGCCTGTCAAGTTTAAGTACCAGCATTGTCGCTTTTGAACTGTGTAGCCTTGAACAAGTCACTTAAACCTTATTGACTTGCAAATTCTTTGTTTATAAATTAGACTAACATGTAAGGGGCTCTGAATATTTTGTTAGAATATGGCCCAGCAAGGGATTCAAATGAACTCCATCATTGTGTGGCAGGCTTAGAAGGTCAAGTTAAAGAGAAGATGGAGTGAGCAAGAAGTTAATAGGAAAAGCAAGACTGAGAAGAAGAGTGGATGGTCCAGTGTGCCTCCACATCGAGGGGGGAACGGGGAGCGAATAAAGTCTCAACAGTGAGAATGGAGGTATTGGGTCTGTCAAACACATCCAATGTAGTGCCCCGTTGTCTAAGGGAGTGTGTCTGAAATGAGCTTGGGGGAAGGGGGAAGGGTGGCGGTTGGGGTGACGTGGAGAGGAGGACCCTGGGAAGACAATGCTCACAGTTAGGCAGAAGGCTTTTCCAGTGCCTTATCTAGAACAAAAGAATCCTGACTGCACAGGAGTGGCAGAGGTGACCAGGTCTCTCTCTGCAATCTCCTAGCACGTCTGCTTTGTTAGAGGTTCCCCAGAGCCTGTCCACCTGTGCCCTCGGGTATCACACCTGTTCTCATGTCACGGCTGTGGGACAGGGATCCAGGTCTGAGAAGGGTAGGCCAGCAAACAGAGATAGCTACTATGACAAAGAACAGGGAAGGGACCAGAGCCATGGCAAAGACTGATTACCTGACGAGAACACGGGATGAGAAAGTGTGCACAGCAGCTTCTGACTCAGATCGGACACGGTCTTAGTTAAGTGTTACCCAAGGAGAAGTGGACTGGTGAGTTTGGCGATAAGGTTCAGGGTATAATCTTAAAAATGCTGAAAGCCTCTCAGGGTGCCAGTAGATCAAGAGTGCTTTGGGATGTTTCAAGAGAACAGAACTAGACTAGTGGGTAGAACTATAGGGAAGCAGATTTTAATCTCTTGTGGGAAGAAAAATGGGGTTGTGCAGTGATGAAGTGTCTCCACAGGCCATCTATGAGCTTCCTGTCACTAGAAATGCATCAGAGAAGCAGTTCATGGGACTTCCGCATTAAAGAGAAAGCCAAACCAAGTGTCCTCTGATGCCCCTGTCAGTGATCCTGAGGCTTTCTAGCCACTGAAGAGATACTTCCCCTTCTCTTATTTTCACAGATCCTCTTAGTTTGTGATCTTCAGATAGTTTATATGCAGAAGAAAGGCAGAGAAACAAAAGTAGTCTAACTCCTGATAGTAGAGCATTGTGGTTAAAAGTTGGATTTTTTAAGTTAAATTACTATGGGTTAATCTCTGGCCTCTGTCATTTTTAGCTTTTGTAAATTACATAACTTTTCTGAGAGTCTTTTCTCATCTGTAAAGTAGGTATAACAATAGTAGTGTTAGTAGTTGTGAGGAATCAGGGAGGCGCTAGATATTTATCACAGGTCCTGCCTACGGTAAGCGCTTCAATGTAGTGAGGATGATACCGACAGTGATAGAGGGAAGCGGGTCCAGAGCTGGAAGAAAAGATGTGTGGATGGTGTTGACAGTGCTAGAACTTTCCTTCGGATGCACTAAGCCAGGTTAACTTTGCAAACCTGACCAAGCACATATATGCAACTTGGAATGCAGCTCTGCTTAGTTCTTTGACTGCCATCTCAGAAATAGGTGGATTGGCCCAATCTCTGGTAGTGGGAAAAGGCCTAGAACTAGGTTCATTTTCTGGGACGCAGGGTGGGAAACATAGAAGAAATGGTTAGACAAATAGAAAGAAAACCAGGAGAGACTACTTTCGCAACTGATTTTAAAAACAAACCAACAAAAAACATTAAAATACTTTTATTCGGGTATAATTGATTTACAATAAACTGCACATACTTAAAGTGTGTAATTAGATAAATTTGGACAGAGCACACACCCAAGAATCCATCATCACAATTGAGACAGTGCACGTAGCCCTCTCTCTACACCGCTGCTCCCCGCCACCCCAGCTGCGTTCCCAAGCAGTGTTTGCCAACTAACATTTGGAGAGAATATTTGAAAATAGAGACTGCTCAACCATTTGGAGTGACATAGAGAAATAAAATAAAACAAGGACACTGAAGAACTCTCACAAGGGACTATCAGGAAAAGTCAGTAAGACCAATTTTCATGGTAGAAGCCCTTCTGTTGGGGGCTGAAAAGCAAATGAAAGGTGAAGAAAGGGAGGCAGCAGGTGTAGACTCTTTGGAGGGTAGAATTTCTACAAGGAGAGATTTTGTAGGTAGGACATTTCCAATGAATGGTAATTCATAATTACTGAGTACCTACTATGTGAGGGAGACAAGGGAGTATAAGATTTAAAGCCCGGAGGAGTAACTGGCCTAGAGTGTATGATACATTTTATACTGAGCAATCATGACGGCTAGTTGGGTCCAGCATGAGTGAAGGGATGCTGGGGAGTGCAGGGCAGTGAAAAAGCTGCCTTCACAATGACTGCTGGAGAGGGAGAGTCCGGAGATTCAAATCCAACAGGAACGAAAATGAAGCACATATCAGACTGGGAAACACCGACTCTGCGTGTGGAGGTTCATGTGGAAATTCTGAAAAGAAGGATCTTTTGTGTCTGAAGCCACAAAAGGTAAACTCTTGAATAATGGATAGAGTTTTGGGGGACACAGGGCAGAGACATGTTATAGTAGGAAGAGCACTAGATTTATGGTAAGCAACTCTGGGTGATGTCACCTCACCAACTTACCATTTTTGCATCCTTCCTTTTTATTAATAAATAAGTCAAGGGCTGCTGTATCAAACAAGGGAATGTTGGTGAAAGGTTGTATCCTTCTGAGATTTGTTTCATTCTGTGTAAGGTTATTTATTAGGATGGTTGGCTAACACTCACATGCCCATTCATTCACTCATTCATTCATTCAATAGATAGTTATCGAGTTCCCATGTTACGCCAGCAGCAAGAATACTGAACTCAAACTTAGTCACTATGATAATGAAGCTTTCCTTCATTATGGATTAAGTAAGCATCTTGTGATAAATAATTGGATTGGAGAAGTACAGAGGTACGGTGGGAATATCCAAACGAAGTTACCAGTCTAGTCTGTTGGGAAGTGAGAGACACTGATTTAGAGAATGTTTTATAAGTGGAGATTTCTTTCTTCTCTTAATATAATGACCTTCTTTGTATAGAGTTTGTTGTTTAAGGGACTTTCCATTCCACTAGATAACAAACTCCTGGAGGGCAGGCAGTCTTTGATTAATCTCTACATCTCTCATGCACTAAGCTCAACACAGTGTATATATACCTAGCAACATTTGCTTAATTGGGTTGAGCTAAAAATGTCAGAGCATCCCATTTAAAACCCAGGATGGATATTTCCAATCGAATTAAGAAGAAAACTTTTAGTTTTCCTTGAAATTAAAATCCGAAAGAGGCAGGAGTTCCAGGCCTGTAAGACCCTATCACATTCCTAGTTCGCTGTGTCTCCTCTCTTCTCAAGAACACTTTTGTCTGATTTCTCCTGTTAATTCCATGCCCTGAATGATCAGATTCAAAGTTACCACATGAAACCTTTGCTAGCTTGTCCTTCCCTGTACAATTCTCAGACCTTTATGGAAATAGACAAGGGCAGTGAAGGAAGGTTGGGAGAGGAAGGGAAGCTACCCTATAATCATGTTTATTGTTTCTTAATAGGTTTATAGAAGTTATGAATGCAGCTATTTGATTAATGGGACTTTTAATTATCCACTATGGGGAAGGGTGAGGCAAAATAGCTCTCAGCCCCATTAATTAATATGGGCATTCAATGGCTGTTAATTAAGGACAAAGGGGACCAAAGGAACACAATCCACCCTTGACTCTGATGAATATGAAGTCAAACCAATAGCTTATTTCTAAATTTGCATGATTGATAAAAAGTCAAGCTCAGACCCGAGGCTGTTCCCCTCAGGGAACCATATTTTCCTTTTTAGACAATAGAATAAAGGGCTCATCTGTGGGCCCTGAACAAAGCCCAGAGCTGCAGGCACTGGGGAGACAAGGGAGCTATGGATTATTTTGTGAGACCTACATTGCAATAGGCAGCATTTTATAGGCCTTTCGTATGCCCTGCTTATCCTAGTAGCTCTGTGAGGAGCTCTAAACCCAGGGGCAGGCCCAGCCCCAGCCCTGTGGATCCAGAGCACTTACCTTCCTCATCCCTGGTCCACATGCTCGTTTGCCACTGCCCTCCACCCTGCCCTCCAGGTTGGTGTATTTGTGAAGAATCACACACATGTTAACAACCTGTCTCTTCTGAAGCAAATTGTGTTTACACATGCCATATGCCACAGCTAATATCTTTAGTCTTTGGTGGAAAATAAAAAGAAAGAATGCATTATTGTAATAAGAGTGTCCTGTTAAAGAAAAGGTCATATGGTTTCGAGAAAAGAGTATGGATTTTGGAGACTCACAATTGTTTTTCTCCTTAATAGCTTAGTGACCTTGGGCTTGAGCCTTTATTTCCTCATCAGTAAAATTTGGATATTAAAACCCACTTTTTCAGATGTTTGTGAGAATGATATAAGCTAAAAAAAATGCCAAGTTCCCAACAAGCAAAGTATTATAAAGATCTTGCCTTGCATTCAAACATTGCTTTTTAGCTTACAATGGTTCGAACCTTACTACAAAGCAGTGAGGTAATCAAATTAAGATTTATGTCTCCCTTTTTACACTAATAAGGAAACTGATGACCAAATAGGATAAATTCAAACAGGGCCACTTAATCTTGGAGCCTTAGCTTCCTCATTTTTTAAATAACCATACCATTGTCTTACCTCTTTGGATTGTGGTAAGGATCAAATTAGCTCATTAATGGAGGTGAATGTGTTCTGTAAACTGTCAAGTACTATATCAAATTATAGTTTGATATGTTACGTTAGGGACCTGGCCGAGGTCAGAGAAGAAGAAGAAGTACTGTATAATCATTCACTCATTCATTCACTTATCCATTCACTCATTCATCCAACAAACATTATCAACCCTATCCTACGTGTGAGGAATGAGACCTTCACAGGCTAGAAGAAAAAGGTAATATGCCTAGACAACTGTGAGGGAAGCCCGATTACTCTAAGTTGCTTAAGTGGGTTGTGTGAAAAGGTGGATTCTCTCCGGTGGTCCAGTTAGCCAGTCTATCGTTCTCTTCTTTGCTCGCCATTCTGTTCCATTCCTTTCCATCCTATTCCATTCCATATTGTGCCCAGATTGACACCATTCATCTAATTGGGAGCTTTCTATGGATATCCACTGCCAGTAGGCTACATGCATAGTCATTCTCCCGTACCCTCATGAGCGGACATTGCTAATTGATTATAGTACTTCTTAATAAATCTGGATTCAATCTCAGAATCCTTCTCAACATAGCGCTCCAGGGAGCAACTGCCAATTAATCAGAGTTGGCCCTGAAAGCTCTATCCCCTGGAATGGTATTCCAACTGTGTCTTTATGATTCTATTCCTTGGGTATGAGACAGGAGTGAGCCCTCTGAGTTCTTTCTAAACCATCACGTGTTAGTATTTCACAAATTAGAAAATTAAACTCACAGAGGTGAAGAGGCTGGCTTAAAGTCACACTCCTGGTAAATCCAAGGACTGCGATGCAAATGTCAGCCTCTTGATTCCAAATTCATCTTTCTTATTGATACATAAAATTGCTTTTTGATTTTATGCCCTGGGATCTGTATGCTACTCCAATCAAGTTCCATACTATGGAACACCATGTCCATTCACTTACTCGTTTTTTCAGCTGTTCGTTCAAAAAATATTTAGGTGTTAGTGAGTATAGAGATTACTATTCAATGGGCACATAAGGGTTAGGTATGTAATGAGCCTGTTACCTGTCTGAGGACTAGGATTGTATTCTTGTTCACCATTGATCCCCAGTGCTGAGCACAGTGCTGTTGTTGTATAGTGTTTGTTTAATCAGTCAGTGAATGTACTGTCTGGTGGGTGAGCAGCCAAGTAAACAAACTATGACAATAAAATACACAATTGCCTGGCGTGGTCTCTAGCATTTTGTAGGTGCATCGTGTTCCTGGTAACTAGCACTAGGCCCAGTGTGATGTGGGGACACCCCGGAGGGCCCCTTTCTCTAGCAGAGGGAGGAGGAAGTGACACTGCATCTGACAAGGGTCAAAGAATGATTACACAAAGAATGAGCAGTATGTGGAAGAACAGGGAGATTTGTAAGAACAGTGCATTTGGGAGAATGCAAGTAGGTAAAACAAGATGAAGCCACACTGAGCGTTGTGGCCCTGAAGTCCTTACTTTGCTCTGAAGGCTGTTTTAGATCTCCGTGTTAAAGAGTTTTATGCAAAGGAGTGCAAGGGTGGAATTTGTCTTTTAAAACAGCTTTTGGGGATGCTAGTTAAATTTTTTTTTAATTTAAAAATTTTTAGCACCAACTCAGCAAGAGGTCTTGAACATTTGACTTTCATAAATGTTTAACTTTTATTGTTGTTAACTTAACACTGGAGCAAATAGATGGCTGTGTGTCTCTGCATATATGTATGCGTGTGTGTGTATATATATATATATATATATATATATATATATATATATATATATAACAATATTAGCAATAACATTTTCCTTAATTAATTTTCCCATGACTGAATTCCTATTTGAATATTCATTCGTACAACATTGCAGTATGTTGTGATGCACTTCGGCGAAATTAACTCAACGAGCTTCTCTTTCCAATTTTAATATTCCGTTGGGTTTTCTATTCCTGAAAACTCATTAGTATCCGAGTGCAGTGCTGACAAGAAACAAGAGAGCGGCATATTGTGTGAATGTGAGTAAGAGGAAAGAGACAGCTGGCACGAGAATTTTCTAATAAAGCCCAAAAAGGCTGCTGCGTCTTAACAAAAAAAAGGGGGTGCTTTGAGCTTTCCCTTTTGTATAAAAAGTTCTGAATCTTATTCACACCTCTTACAAATACTGGCAAAAATTAAATTGTTCTCACCAAAACCTTCTCTATGATCCATGCCAGAGAAGTGTTGGTATGTTTTCTGAGTTGTATGGTAGAGTGAGAATCTGTGTAAAGATTCACTTCAGTCCCCTGTCCATGTAGGTGACATAGTTTGAATTTTCCAGCAAAATCATTTCTAGCAGTGTATCTCTTGACTACTCTTCCCTCTCCTTCTGCTTTGGTCACCCTGTGTAATTTGACCATTCAATTATGCCCCATGTCTTCCCACTTGTATGCTTTATTATGCCACTGTTTTTTCCTATTGTCTTTCTATATGGATATTCTGTTTTCCAAAGCTGAATTGCAGTGCTTTGCCCTAAAGAGATTTTCCCTCAGCCTGACATGGAAATAGGAGTGCTCCTCCTTCTGGAATCTCGTGGTCCGCATCACATTCCAAGTCCTTTGACAGTTGTCTGTGTACACACCCTCTTGTGTTAGAATCGCTAATTTATTGAGCGCCTGCAATGTGCCGTGCTCGGTATTATTATCGTCCTGTGGGGCATCATTACCGCCATTTTACAATTGAGGTGACATAGGTTCAGCGGCTTCATTGAGTTTCCCAAGGACCACAACGCTAGGGACCAGTATGATTGTACAACTGAAAGCTCATACTCTTTCAACCACACTAGCCAGTTTTCCTGCTTTGTTTGCCCAGGACATAGAGAAAGATATATTTTAGATTATCCTTGAAGAATGAGTAGATTCGGAGTTCTGAGGGCGAAGGGTGGATGGGATCCTTTCAGGTAGAGGGAAGTAGGAATGTAGGCATGAAGAAATGTGTATGTATTGGGGTGGGGCAGAAAGTGTTGGGGATCCTTTGGTTCATTAAGTTGGCTAATTCCAAGACTTTTGTGAAGGAGACAGAAAAGCATAGGACTGGAAGGGCCAATTATGTCCAGATTGTGACAAGCCGTGGTGTGGAGCAGAGGGGCACTCTAATCCCAGGGCCCTGGGTGGAGGCAGGAGTGCATGGAGCAAGCTCAGGACGTGCAGGGAAAGCACCAGGGCATAGGGCTAGAGAGGCCCCAGCTCATTGTTAGTTGTCTGGTCACCGGGACATTGCCTGGAGTTGAGACATAGAACCATGAGGCTGACTTGATGCTTATTTTCCTAAACTGCTGAAGGAAGGATCCTTAAATATTTGCAAAAATAAGACTGAGCCAGGGAGCCCCAGTTTTAGGGAGGGAAGAGATGTGAGGGCAGGGAACTAGGCAAGGCATTACATAAGCCCAGCAAAATCAGTCCCTGAACTGGGTCATAAGGCAGGGAGGTGTGAGGGGAAGTGACGAGAACTTCCTCCGTGTTTTTAATGTGTTAAGACGGTTTTAGTTCAATGTGAGGCATGATCAGGAAGAACATATGTCCAAGTTTCTCTTGTTTTGAAGTGTTGATTGGTATAACTAAGAGAATGTTAAAATAGCTCTATAGACACATTGAAATATTTCTAAAGTAACATCATAGCCTGTTCCAAGGTTGATGAAAAGGGAAGAGGGCTTGTTGTGTTCTTGTGGTGACATGTAACTGGCATATCATTAACTTTGGACAAGTGGGACCATCTCCAGCCAGAGTTTTGGGGGGTTCCCACTTCAGCAACCAGGGGACCAACAGAAGAGCTGAGATGCTTTGCTTGTAGCTGGCTTTCCTATAGTGTCTGTGGCAAGGCATCTCTGCCTTCTCCAGCTATTTCCTCTGCCCTTTTCTGTGGAATCTCTTACATCAGGAGGGATTTCTGTGGGGACATGGATTTGGTCTGTCTTACTCACTGTCATATCCACAGAGCCTAGTGTGTGGATATTTGTTGAATAAATGGAGCACAACATGGACTAGGGAAACCTAGGTTTAGTTCCAGGTCACGTAATAATTAACTGGAAGCTTCGAAGCAGGTCATGGAGAGCGCCTGAATCTCTGTAAAATGGGAAAATAGCATCAGTCATGCTTGACTCCAAGGGTTTTTGTGAGGATCAAATACATACGAAAACACTTGAAGGAACATTATATTTATTTCGCAGACGGAGATAAAGGGAAGAGATCTATCATGAATCGTGTCCTGTGCCAGGTGATTTACCTCCAACACTATATTTCAATCTCATGACAGTTTTGAAGGACATAATAATTGTCTTCATCTTTCAAATGAGGACAGGAAGGCTCATAGCAGCTGAGGCCATCCACGTTTAGTAAGTGGCAAGCCAAAAGTGTCACCGCACTGCTTCTTCTGTCTGACTTTGCAAAATACCCATGTTCTTATTTTCTATACTGCACAAATGTAAGGTAATTTTATTGAAATACTGACATTTAAATGGAAGCTTTTACAGAAACCCATCACAGAAGGTCAAAAGGCATTTTTAAAGGACGTAGCAATGGCACCTGGCTTTGTCTAGGAGGAGACATCTTTGCCCTAATTAGCATCATGGTTCCCAGCAACCTGTATATCATGACATTTGCGTACGTGTCTGTGGGAACTGCAGTGGTAGGGCTTATGCAAACACAGATCTCATCTGCTGATGCTACTTTTCCTCATTTCTATTCAGCTTTCCATTTAGTGACGCACATTCAGTGTGCTGAGTGCAGAATCATTTTGCCTATATTTGGTGGAAATACTTTTTCCCCTTTTTCCAGCATTATTTTTCCTTCAGCAGTTAGAACAGTCTTGAGTGGTTCGAGTAAGGGCAAAACATGTGCTAATTGATGGGGGAACATTGTACTTAGAGACAGAGATGTGCATAGCATCCTACCTCTGCCCTCACTTGTCGTGGGGACCTTGGCCTTTCAGAAACTCAGCCGCCCTCTGTAGAACAGTGACAAGAGCAGATGGTTAAGAGAAGTGTATCAGAGGTCACTGTGTGTGCAAGAGCCAGTTCTGTGCAGATCTGTGTCCGAGATCTTGTCATGATAGTTGCCTTCCTTCTTTTCTTTATCTTCAGTGCCTGGTACTCCAAATTGCTAAGAATCAAGACATTTGGGTTCTAGTTCCAGACCTTGAGCAAGTCACTTCGCCTTGCTGGGCCTCAGTATCTTGTCTGTAATGAAGCGGCTCAGTTAGGCAGTCTGTATTTGTAGCCTTGGGATTTTGCGCAGGTCCCAGAGGAGGTGAAGTGGGAAGTGCTGTCGTGGGGACTCTGAGAGGACTGAGAGAACTCGTTCAGCCCTGGAGAAGGTGGGCTAGGGGCAAGAGAACAGGAGGTCAGGGAACTCCTCCTTGGGACGACAGTGCTCGAGGTGACTCTTGAAGAAGTGTAAGAGCTATCTAAGCATGGCGAGGAGAAGCATATTTATCAGTTTATGGAAAGCCCGAAGGCGAACAAAAACAGGTAAGGTTCAGAAAGCTGTCGGTTTGTCAGTGAAAGCTGGACCTGTGACTACTGCATGGGTATACTTGTTATGTTGTAAGTATGGGGAAAGGGGTTGGAAAGGGGAATGGCAGCTTAAGGTACTAAGGAATCTGGTCTTGGTTCCATAGATGACGAGGAGCTCTGTAAGGGGTGACGAGGTCCCGATCAGTTTTGACTATTAGAAATACACTTTTGTGACTATAAGGAGAATAGATTCTGAGAGGCCAAACAGAGGCACCAGATAAGTTAGGGGCAATTGCAGGAGTTCTCAGTATGAGCAAGGCATATTTATGGGCAGGGAAGGGACCAGTTGGCTGCAGTAACAGTGATTATGTGAGGAGTAGGAAAGGCCAGGCCAATGAAGTCCAACATCAAAGACTCTCACATAGAACCAGGAGGAAGCACAACCTTTTCTGATGCTCTGATTTGTGTATAATTACAAATAGAGGTCAGTTTTACATATACACATACATATTAGGTTGATGCAAAAATAATCGCGATTTTTGCAATTACTTTTAACCTTTTAAACCACAATTACCTTTGCACCAACCTAATATATGCTAAGCAAAGTGCACTCTCCCCCAAATCCCCTCTGAAATACAGATGGAGTTCTAAATTTCTATGTAATCCTTCGGACTGAACCTGAATATTAGTAAAACCATCACCTTGTGGTCAGGAAGCTTCTGGAGGCAAGAGAATCATTTTCTGCATTTCATCAGGCTTAAGAGCAGGAAATTGATATTTTTCAGTAGAATAGATGGTGAGATTATGTTTAGAAAGAGAATCAGTACCCCCCTGCTTCCTTGGTGGTCACTGCCATTTTGTCACTAAATTATTAGCAGAATCATAGCCCTCATACCACTTCTGTGCTCTAACTACATTATTCAAATCCCACAGTATAAAAGTGGAACTATGGTATTTTCGTCCAGAAATATTTACTGAGTAACTGTTATTTCCGGGGAGGAAACCAGGTCTAGAGAACAAAAAGGACAGTTATTAGGAGAATTAAACAAAATTGTATGTGAGGTGCCTAGAACAGTGCCTGGCATAAGAGCAGCTCCTCTACTAATGCTCCCTCCTTTCTGCTCCTGGGATGTAAGGATTCAATGATGAATGAGGAACAGCTTGTACCTGCTGGGATTTATAGCCTCATTTGAAAGATGAGATGTCATGAACAAAAATAATCTTTCTAATGCTTCACAGTTTACAAGTCACTTTCACATCCACTATTTCATGTCAGCTTCCAATATCAATTCAATAACCAGGGCAAGGCATATTATGAGCCCCATTAAACAGATGAGGAAATGGACATCCAAATAGGTTAGGTGACTGAACAAGACCAGATGGTTATCAAGTGGCAGGACAGGTCTACCTGGCTCAAGCATTTACACGGTGGTACCATATAAACTAAATTCTAGCCTGTCAGTGGTAGGGTTTATAGTGTGTAATTTTATAGTAGAAACCAAGCACTAAGGGAGCCTTGAAGAGAAAGGGTTCTTTCTGCCTGGCACTCTGCGATCTAATATTGTTTCTTGCTAGTTTACAGGAGTCATTTCTGAGGATGATCCTTCTTTATTTGGCCTCCTGTCTGTGTCTGCCTTGGGGTGGTAGTCCAGTAACGCCCTGGGAACCAGTCTAATCTGCTGCGGGTTTTCCTCCCATTCTCCTCGTTTAGTCCCTGCATAATGTAGCCATCTGGGGCAGGTAGCCAGCCTTGTGCCTCAGCCTCTGGAAGCCACCTGATATGAAGGACCAAGTAGAACAGCTAGGTCCTGCTGCCCTCAGCCTAACCTGTGATTAGAATTCTTGGATCCCACTGTGGGAAGCCCCAGCTCCTGTCATCTGTCACTCCTTGTCTTCAGTGCAATCCTCTCCTTAGTGCAATCCTTAGAAATCCCATTGAACGGAATAAGCAAGATCAAATTATGACACTGACTCAGACCCTTAGGGGTCTGCGGCTTCTAACTGGCTTATTTTACATGCTAGGATATAAAGAAAAAGAAGAGAATGCAGCTAAGCGGATTGCTATTCTGAGGAAGGGAGGAAGAGAGTATAATCCCTGCTCCCAAGAAGATAAGACACACTTAAATGACATCAGCAGACAGCACTAGACGCAACCTGAAAAGTGTATTGGGGGTGCTGCTTTAAATGCATTATCTCATTTAACTAATGCAACAGCCCTGTGCATAGGTATTTTCACTTCATGGAAGAGGTCACTGAGGCTCAGAGAGATATTTATGACTTGTCCCAGTTCCCACAGCCAGGAAATGGCAGAGCTGTGGCTGAGGATCCATTTCTCTGACTGAACACACTATTCTTTTCTCCTAACGCCAAAGTTGCAGTAGTTGGTCAAGTTCTAGATGATTCAGCTCAGATGCCAGGTGTGTTGGATCGCAGTTTGGGGGTGGGCTGGAGAGCAGTGTGGGATGAAGTCTTTGGGGAAGGTTTTCTGAAGAGCCTGGGAGTTTAAAGATGAGGGTGGAGAAGCAAGGCAAAGGGAGGAGGATGCCCGTGGGAACAGTGTGCGAGGCTGTGGAGGTGAGGATGAGTCGGGCACGAGTGGAGGTGGTGTGGACCGTGGTCTCCCAGGCGCAGAAAGTGCATTCTGAGGAGGAGGATGGCTTGGTCTGTCTGTCAGCCGAAATATGCCTCTTGCTTCCCTCCCTCAAGAGCTGTGGGGACCAGCCCTCTGGGAGTGTGAGAAGACCCACTGAAAGCAGGAATTTGGCTCCCCTGCAGACCATACTGACGAGCGGTTTTTTTTTCAAGCCATATTTAAAACTTTGTGTTGAAAAACATCTCTGAATCCTCTAACAGAAGACAGATGTCTGCCTGAACAAATATCAGCTCTCACATAATTTGTTGTTTTTATTTCCCCAGCATTTGCCTATTGAATCTGACAACCTCCTATAATTATCCATTATCCAGAGTGAATCATGGAGAGCATGTCCCATGTACGAGGCTCGCGCTGCTGTTGGTTCATGGTGTGGATGTCGGGTGCCTCTGTGCCTGGTACCGGCTTCTGCCTGGCTCCTCCATGCCACTCCCCTTCCCAGGCCTCAGCACCTCTACCTGGAAAACCTGATCCCTGTCCTTGGGTCAGTACCTTCAGCCCTGGATATATCAAGGCCATGGTTGGTCAGCGGCTAAAAGGAACCTTAGTTCAAATAATTCAGTACATTTAGCAGCATAGTGCGAGCCTTGAAGTTTAGACAGACTTGGTTTTGAATTTTCTACCTCCTACCTGAAAGTTGTTTAACCTCTGTGAGCCTCAGTCTCCCCATCTTTAAAATGGTTGTTGAAAAAAGGCTACTATAGAGCAGGTGTTAAATAAATGACAGTTGTTATTATTATTGTCATTTTCCTTTTTGTCTGGACCATATATGCTAGTTGATAGTTAATCATCATTGGGGATTAGACATTTTGCTAGTCACTGATAAGTATAGTATACATTTAATCTTACTAACCACCACATGAGATTGGTACTATTATTATCCCGCTGGAAGATAAGGAAAGTGAGATTTAAAGGTGTTAAGTAACTGCCAAAAGAGGGTCATACATCCAGGAGAGGCAGAGTCAGGGTTGGACCCCAGCAGTCTGACCCAGAACCTGAACTTGTGATTGCGTTGTTGGCTTCATCATCACTCACAACTGTTTTCTCAGGCCTCTGTCTAAGACGGAGATACCACCTTATACCCGAGTCTGGCTATTTCTCCACGCCTGAGAGCTTCCCTGGATAGCCCACGTAGTACTGTCTTGCTCCTGCCACTCCTTCCCATACATTTCAGCCCAGTATCTATGGATCTCTGAATATTGCTCCTTCTGTTCTCTGCTTGCTGGGTAATGATTGGTTCCTTCTTTCCGCAAACTTTCACCAACTATATGTTCCAGGCCCAATGTGAGGCACGGGCAACACCAAAACAACTGAAACAGGCTACTGTTTTAAAGGAAGTCAGTTCCAGTCGCAGAGACAAACATAGAGACACGCCCTGGGCATTCCTACCCCATCCCTTTCTTTAACTTCCATATATAATTCATCACCATGACCGGTCGATTTTGCCTAAATATCTCTTGAATATGTATGTTTTTCACCGTCGACCCCCATTGCCAAATTCCTATTATTTGTCACTGAGCTACTGCAATAGCCTCCTCAGTGATACTCTTGAATCCAGGTTGTGTTTACCTCCAAACTATCCCCAATACTGCAGCAATATCGGTCATTGAAAAATGTAAACCTGCGTAAAATACTTTAATGGCTTCCTGTTGCTCTTAGTACTATGGAAAGAAAAACAAAAGCCCACATATTTGAATAAAATCGTAAGGGCATTGTACCAGCATCGGATGACTGGTTTGTCTTTAAAGATCCTTCTAGCTCTAACATCCAAGGTTTGATTTCATCTGGATGGAACTATGCAGCCCCGATACCTCCCTTACCAACGCTTATCCTCTGAGTGCTGATTATTCTTCAGTTACACCCAAGCAGATGGATCTTTACCTACTTTACTGACAGGACCAATTCAAAAAGAACGCCTCCGTTCATTTATTCATTCATTCCATAAACATCCACTGAGCATCCATTCTGTTGAAGGTCCTGAACTGCGTGCTAGACATACAGAGCCAGCTTATTCAACAATAGTACCTGTTTCAGTGACTGGTGTTTGCAGCGGTGGCCAAAAAGCAGACTACAGGCAAGTAAATACTAGAGTGAGACCGGGTTGCTGCCCTTGGAAAGCTTGTAGCCTGTTAGGAAAGGTGTTGTGCATTTATTTACTCCACATTTCCTGAGTACCTACTGTGTGCCAGGCCCTGGAGATACAATGCTGAATGAAACAGACACAGAATTGTCATAATTCCCATATGGAGTGGGAAGTACAAACTCAGAATTCTGTGCAAGAGGCTGTAGGAATCCTAAGAAGGGAGACTTGAATACTATGTGCAGGCTCAGGTTGGACTTCTCACTGGAAATGACTGGTAGAATTAGCCCTTGAAAATATGTCTGGTACTGTGTGACTGCTAGGGACCATTAATGCACACCGAATTTAAGTAAAATATTATACTTGCCATTTCTGCCGGGATTTGCTCTTTACGGAGAATATTACTTCTAATATTTATAACACTGCATTATATTGATGAGGAAACTAAGGTTCAGGGGTAGTAAAGTGACTTTCTCAATGTCACAAAGCTAGTGAGTGACAGGATCAGAATTCCAGCCCCAATATGTCTGGCTTCAAAGCCTTTCTCTGCACTCCATCCTACTAAATGCACCAGCTCCTTCTAGACTCTGTCATTTGGCCTCAGACATACCCTAATTTTATTTATAATTCCTGTGTATCAAGCCTTTTAACTGTCATTTTCAGTTCGAGGCTCTCCATGCAAAACCCCGTGTAAGTCTGCTCTCAGGCCAGAGTTCTAGAAAAAAAAGGATCATTTTAGGAAAATTGGTTTTCAGTTGACATTAATTCTTGTCTTGTTTCCTGAGCTCCCACCATCTCAGTGATGCCTGAATTTCCCTGGCAAATTTTAGGATCTCTTTCCAAGCAGCGGTGCTGTTTTCTCCCCATCCCTCCGTAGTTTGATTTCCCCTTCAGATAGACAACGAAATCAATGGACTGGCCTTAATAGAGCTCTGTGAAAGAGCAGGGCCAGGCAGAAAACATGGCACTCCATCCCGCCAAACACAGAGCATCGTGCTAGGCACGATAGAGAATCAGAAGAAACCGGGAGCCGGGGCTACTGTTTCAGTCTGACTGACTGGTTGGTCTGTTTTTAAGAGCCTCAGTTTTCTCATCTTTAAAATGAGCATGAAACTGTCAGTCCCACTGATTTGTGAAGGATCATCTGCCATGTAGCTATAAAAGTTCTCTAATGATTAAACATGTGTTATTCACATCCCATATTGTTCCCTAGTAATCCTGATTATGATCTGATTGGTTAAAAGAGCACATAAGAGTAGTCAGATGGTAATGAAACCATCTTGCTTTGGTAAACCAAGACCGGACAAAGCCATCCGAGCCCTCATCTGTGTTCACACAACAAAGGATACTGCATCATAAAACACTTTAAAGACATTGTTTGCATGTGTCGGTTTCTATACTAGATTATGAGGCAAAAACACTCGACTAAGGATGCATCAAGTTCAGTGGATGAGTCAGAAGCAGAATTCAGGGGTTTGTATATTCTACCGCTCTCTCTGCTGTACCATGCAGCCTCTACAAGAGAGAGTCTACATAGGACCCTGAAGCCAGATTGTTTGCATGAGGGTGACCCTTGAAAGACAGGCTGGAGTTTTGTCAAGGAGTTTGTCGCTTGTTCTTCTTTCCCGAACAATCAGTCATTTCCTTTGTCGTAGAATTTATTGTGGGAGCACTTCATGTCATTGTTGTGTTCTGATAGCCTCATTCCAAATTTCCTCATATGCATTATAGGAGTGTGTGTGTGTGTGTGTGTGTGTGTGTGTGTGTGTGTGTGACTGCTTCGAAAGAGGCCATGAGTATTAAACATGAAATTAGGGTAAAGGAACTTACCTACCAACAGTGGTTTTTCTTTTTCATTTCATTGATGAAATAGAAACAACCCCTGGAGAACATCCCCCTACCCTCCAACCAGAAAATCTATCAATTTATTTCAACTTTGCCATCCTTTTTATAACCGATGGACCCTTTATGCTCCTATCTAGGCTACTTTCGCCCTGGATCTCAACTCTAGCACCGATACAGGATGTTGTAAATTTTCCTTCTCACTCCTCCATCATTGATTTCCAGTCCTGACTAGATTATTCCCATCGTCATACAAGTAAGATATTGTATTCCAACTTAAAAAGAAAAAAAATCCATCCCCTCATTTTCCTTCAGCTGTTACCCTAATTCTCTGGCCTCTGATACAGAAAAACTTTTTGAAAGATAGACTGTCTTTTCTCTCTTTTTCTCTTACTCTGTCTTAAGCCAAGTGTAAGACCTTTCCCCCATTATCCCACTGAAACTATTCTTGTCAGAGTCTCTAAGGACTTCATGTAACCAACCCGTTTGGTTAGTTTTAGGTCTTGCCCATTCAGCAGCAGGTGATCAGTAACTCCTTCTTTTTTCCTCTTTTTAAAATCAGCTTTGTTGAAGTACAATTTATATACAAAAAACTGAACATATATTTCATGTGTGCAATTTGATAAGTTTTGCACATACGCAAACACCTGTAATACCATCACCACAATAAAGATAATAGACACATTCACCATCTCCCAGAGTTTCCTTGTATCCTGTTTTGTTTGTTTTGGGCTAAGAACATTTCATTTGAATTCCACCCTCTTAAATTTTGAAGTGCATAATACTCTATTGTTAACCATACCCATTGAAAAACTCCTCATTTCCCCAGCCCTCCAGCCCTTGGCAGCCGCTATTGCATTCCCTGCTTCTATTCGTTTGCATATTTAAATACTTCGTAAATGGAACCTTGCAGTGTTTGTCCTTCTGTGACTAACTTACTTCATTTAGCATAATGTCCTCCAGATTCATCCATGTTATTGCAAATGGCAAGATTTCCTTCTTTTTAAAGTTGAATAATATTCCATTGTATGTATAGACCACATTTTATTTTTCATCTGTCGATGGACACTTGGGTTGTTTCTATATCTTGGCTACTGTGAATAATGCTGCAGTGAACTATAGGGGGTGCTGATATCTCTCCGAGATCCTGATTTCCACTCTTTTGTATATATACCCAGAAGTAGGTATATATCATATGGTAATTTTATGTTTAATTTTTTGAGGAACACCATACGGTTTTCCATAGCTGTTGTTCTATTTTACATTTATCCAGAGAAGACTTACAAATAGCCAATAGGTATATGAAAAGAAATTCAACAGCATTGATTATCAGGAAAATGCAAATCAAAATTATAATGAGATATCACCTCACACCTGTTAGGATGGCTGTTATCAAAAAAAGGGGGGAAAAAGATAACTGGTGCTGGCAAGGGAATGAAGAAACTGGAATCCTTGTATACTCCCTCCTTCTTAAACTTTTTTTATTAGTTTCAGGTGTACAAAACAATGTAATAGTTAGACGTTTACGCCTCTCACAGTGATAACCCCTCTCCCCCAATCTACTACCCCTCTGACATCGTATATAGTTATTACAATTCCATTGCCTCTATGCTTGACTTGAAACTATGCACTCGTCTGATTTTCCTCCTTACCTTTTGACCATTCTTTTTTGGTGTATCCTCTCCTTCTCAACCTGTAGATGTTGCCATTTTCTCCATCTACATTCACTCTCTAAGTTATTTCATGTAATCCTGTGGCGTGAAACACCATCTGTATACTGGTGACTCTAAGATGTGCATATATCGTTTCCACCTCCAACTTTCTCCCTGGTTATATATCCCATAGTATTCCACATGTAGATTCATGGAATTCCTTTTTAACCAAGTGTTTAGGTCAAAGAACTAAGATTAAGTTTTGGCTTTTGTTTTTCCCTCACATCCTGTATCCAGTCATTCAGCAAATCTTGTTTTTCTATACCTTCACAATTAATCCCAAATCTGATCGTATCGAAGCTATTCCACTGTAATCACCTAGTCTAAGATCATCAAAACTACTCAGTTGTCCCCTCCATGCTTCCACACTTGCTCATATTCTATTCTTTAGGTAACAAATAATATCTTGTTACTCTCTGCTCAAATGTTCTAATGGCTTTCCATCTCAGAGTAAAATTTCTGGTTCTTACTTTAGCTGTTGCAACGCCCTACGTGTTCTGCCACCCTGCGACCTCACAGACCTCATCTCTTGCCACTCTTCCCCTCACTTGCTTTGCATTCCTGGCTTCCTTGCTCTTCCAGGAACATGTCAGGAAAACTCCTGCCTAAGGACACTGAACACTGCTTCCTCTGCCTAGAAACTCTTCTCTAAGAAATCCATAGCGTTTACTCCTCCGCTTCTGTCACATCTCTGTTCAAAGACCACTTTTCCTAACCACACACTATAAAATTATAATCCCCCAAATACTCAGTATTTATACTTTTGCCCCTTTTCATTCTTTAGCATTCGTAACCTAACATATTCTCTCTTTTTTCATGAGTGTAATGTCAGTCTCTTCCCACTATAAAGTAAGCTCCAATGTAGGGATTTGCTTGCCTGTATGGTTCACTCTATATTCCTAACAACTAGAACAGGCCCTGGAAAATAGTAGAAGATTATTAAACATTTGTTGACTGGCTTCATAACTAACAATAAATATACAATTCCAAAGTCCTTCTCAGGATTAGAGACAGTATAGTATATACTTGGGGGTCAGACCTGGGTTCAAATTTTAGCTCTACTTTAATACTTTCTATTTTACTATTTGGTTTGGAGGAAGTAAGTTAACCTCTTTGAACTGCCTTCTGACCGGTAAAATAAAGGCATTAATATCTACTTCACAAGATTATTTTTTTTGAATTAAATGAACAAATAGGAATAAAACACCTAGCCTTAGACTGTGCGCATAATAGGCATTGAAGAAAAGGTCATTCTCCTTTCCCTTTCTGTCTTAAGATTCGTTTTCCCTCCTTCGCCCTTGCAGACCCTTGGGGTAGTAGTGTATAAGTCTATTTTGTCTAAATCTGACGGTGCCTCGACCCAGTGTAAACTCCATGGCTCCTGCAAAATTATCATCCAGGTTGCTTGCACCGATTTTTGAACCCTTCAACATTGAACTTGGGTGTTTTTTCAAATACCGTTTTCTATTAACTTCTTCCCTGTGCCTTCTTCTCCACTTATTATTCAGGGAACACATGGTCTAAACTCCTGCCTCCACACTTTTACATATTTCGCTTGTCTACGCTCAGTGTCCTTTGCCACCATCTTCCTTGTTCAAGTTCTGACCGTCATTCAATTCCCGATCAAACTAGCGAATTCTGAGCCATCCCTTCCCTCGATTCGTAAGTCACTCTCCCTCTCGTCTTTATAAATCGTTACTGGTTCATAAAGCTCCTGATCTGGCATAATCTTTTCTGGGAAGCCTTACTTGCTACATGCCCTCCTCACTCTCCCACTCGATTTTTGCAAGATACACACCTGGCTCTCATCCCATACTTCCTCTTGCCTAGCACTAACTGTTGTGTGTCCACTTGTCTGTCTCCTAGATTGTAACTTTCTTGAAGATAGGTCAATGCCTTATTCACGATGTGAATCCCCAAAGTTTAACATGGTTCCTGGAAGGTAGTTGGTATTCAACATATGAATGAATGAACAAAGTGTCTCTCTCTTTTGATCAGGATCTGGAAATTTGGAAATATTTCTAACTCATCTCTGTATGTTTCATTCATCCTGTATCCTAGTAGCTGGAACACAGGAAAGAAATATATTTAGTGACTAAGATATGTTCTCTAGAATCTGAAATCTTGAGTTCAGGTGCTAGCTCTACCATCTACGAGCAGTGTGATTTGGACAAGTTACTTTCTCTGTGCTTCAGTTTCTTCATCTCTAAGATAAAAGGAATAAGATTGTTATGAGGATTAAATACAATAATTTTTGTATAGCATTTAACCTAGTGTCTGGCCCACAGGATGTCAACAAACATTAGCTGTCATTTTTATAATATAATGAAACAATAGTTCTGGAATTTGCTCACTCAAAAAACTCTAATGAATATTACCTATATCTCAGTGAGTGTACTAAGACATAATAATGTATTCTTACTTCTTAGTACATCTTGACATTATTATGCTAAGTGCAGTAAGTCAGACAGAAAAGGTAAAGAACCATATGACTTCATTCATATGTGGGATATAAAACTGAAAGCAACAGAGGAACAAGACAAATGAATAAAGAAACAAAAACTCATAGACACAGAAAGTAGTTCAATGGTTACCAGAGGGTAAGGGGGGTAAAGGAGGTAGAAGAGGGAAAAGGGGATCAAATCTATGGTGATGGAAGGAGAACTGACTCTGGGTAATGAACACACAGTGTGATATATAGATGATGTATTACAGAATTGTACACCTGAAACCTATGTAACTTTATTAACAATTGTCACCCATTAACTAGTTAAAAAAACAAAGAAGTGGGAATACAAAAATGTATATAACATATCCTACATCCTTAAGGAGCTCACAGTCTGTTGACAGAGTGAATGTGTTAGTTCAAGTCTCCTGATAACCAGATGCCAACACAGGATTGAAAATGCAAGAATTTTATTAGGGAAAATTCCTGAGAGAAAATGGGGA
Source organism: Rhinolophus ferrumequinum (assembly GCF_004115265.2). NCBI lineage: Eukaryota > Metazoa > Chordata > Mammalia > Chiroptera > Rhinolophidae > Rhinolophus > Rhinolophus ferrumequinum. The sequence continues at coordinate 35,123,264 of NC_046292.1, read as the reverse complement.
GAGATCCAATGAGACTTAGAAGCTTTTAAGTTTGCAATGTGAGTCTGGCCCGAAGCAACAGAGGGAAAGGAGGTTAGGTGAAAAGTTCAGCAAGGTCACTGGGGAGTTTTTGAGCCAAAGTCACCTGTCACAGGAGTCTTATGTCTCCCAAGCATGGGTCTGCATTCGCATTTCTACCATGCTCAGCCATTGGGTCTTTGTCTAGGAGCAGCCTGTGAGAAGCATGGCTTTGGAGCAAATTCAGCAATAGCGTGCAGTGGCTGGAGTCCTCGGTCAGTTATGCTTCCCTGTAGGTGGAGATTTGCAAGGTACATTCTCGTGACCAATAGGAAAATACATGAGTAATATGTTATATCATCTGGACGTTGTAGCTTAGGGGCTGAGCACAGAGGAAAAGGAGACTATCTCCTTAGAAGAAACACAGAAGTACTGGAGAAAGAGATATTTTAAGCTCACAGAGCTAGCCACATCACAACCATTGATCATACTTACTGTATGTGTGGAAGTAACAAGTCACCCAAGCAAAGATGATGGTCAGAGGAATGACTAATAATTACCTTGCAGCTCCTGCACTTCTAATAGTTAGAAAAATATGTAAGTTCTGCTCCCACATCACTTATTTCAAGAGTCTATTTCTAGACATATTCTTGCAGAAAAAAGTCTTTTTTAAATGTTCATCTGTTTCCACTCTAAACTCATTTAGAACAGGAGTGTTTTGGTTGGATCCCAAATCACTTGAAATATGGACTGTGATCAAGCCTTGTACTGGAGTATGCTGATGGTTATAGGTGGTGTGTAACCCACACAAAAGGAAACAATATTCAGCCCCCTACCTGATCCACCCCCATAGGCACCAGAACAGTGCCTCCAAGTGATGACATGGTTCCTGCTCTCCAGAAAACACTGGAAGAGGTCCTTGTGCTTCACTAAGACAGAGAAGCCATCCTTTGAGAAGAGTTCACTCCAGAATATATATGATAGATTGTTACAATAATGAACTCCAATGAAACATCTCTGTGAATTCATGTCCCTTTGCAATGTGGTATTGACTCTCTCCCCAGCAAGAGGTGGAGTTTATTTCCCCACTCTTTGAGTCTAGACTGGCCTTATGATTTGCTTTGACCACTAGAATGTGGCAGAAGAGACATTCATTTCTGAAGCTAGGCATGAAGAGCCCTTGCCCTTTTGCTCTGGTGCTACTAGAATGCTTCTGGCACTATGTCAGAAAAAGCCATCTAACGTTCTAGAGAATGAGAGACCACGTGAAGGAGAACTGAAGCACCCAAGATGACAGGTGCACAAATTGTAAGATGAGAGTGAGACCATCTTAGATGACCCAGCCCTAGCTGACCATCAGATGACTGCAACAACATGAGGAAAACCTTGTGAGACTGGCAGATCGGTTCACCTGAGTCCAGGCCCAATTGCTTATGGGCACAATTGTGAGCAAATGTATGATTATTGCTTTAATGCACTAAGTTTTGGGATGATTTTATGTAGCAATCAATAACTGCCACAATATAAAATTAACTATTTAAGGTTTAATATTGTTATAATTATTAAATGTTCCCAAAACATTGACAATTTTGAGGCAAGGTGTTTTAGTTGAAAGGGCTTTGTCTTTGCAAATTTGGTCCTCTAAATATCTCATTTAAACTCTTTGAGTCTTAGTTTTCTCGTCTGCAAAACAGGAAAAACAATTCTAAGTTTATAGGCTTAGTGTAAGGACTGCATGACCAAACAGTAGCAAGGCACATGGTAGCAAGCACATGGACTCACTCAAGAAATGTGAATTTAAATCCTCTGTTCTCTTTCAGCTTTCCATATAGTGGGTGCTTCATAAACAAATGTGGAATTTAATTGAATCCTGCTTTCTGGTTGATTTTACTTCTGAAGATTTCTATCTTGTTTGATATCTTTGTATCGCTAGAAAAATATATTAAATTAAACTTACTAGCAATGATTTGCATATTTTTGTTTACTCATCAAACAAGGATTTGGGAAGAGATAGGTAGATATGTGTTTTCCTGACTTTATTACACGAATACTGGGGACAAAGAAAAAGAAAAGGTATTAATTAAAAAGAAAAAGTATGTGACCAGGGGAATGCTTAATGGGTACAAGATTTCCTTTTGGGGTGATAAACTGTTTTGGAACTAAATAGAGGTGGTGGTTGCAAAACATCGTGAATGTACTGAATTGTTCACTTCAAAATGGTTAACTGTGTTATGTGAATCTTACCTCCATGATAGGAAAACTATGCAGCTGTATGAGCGGGATGATCTAGGTTGGAATTGATGAAGCTGTGAAAAGTGAAATATAAAAATGCAGTGCCCTACAGGGCATAGAGAGGGGCTGGTGTAATCAGTTTAGCAAGGAATAGTTCAGGTGTTACATGGATCAAAGGGCTCATGGGGAAGGATGTAACCAGCTATTTGGCTGGCTAGGCCGTCTGTGAAATGGAGAGGAGGGTAGCTGGGCCGACTTTCTTTCTCCTGTACAAATGTGACACTGACCAGTACTTTCTTACCTGGACGAGAATGCTACCTGGTTTGCCTGAGGCAAAAACGTATATGCGAACACTGCTTTTTAATTTGAGAGGAATGCAATCTCAGAACTAAGAATGAGAGAAAAGGGGAATTAATATAGAGAAGGAGCTAGAGGAAATACATGTAGACATATTTCTGGTTGGCCACAGCTTTGCAACAAATATATTTAGTTTCTCAGGCTCTTTCCACTCCCATTAGTGAAAATGTGCCCTGTTGAGCATCAATCCTCCTGTACGTCCATTATACGACCTAGCTCCCAGGGCTGCTGGGGAAGCAAGTTCCAAGACATCAGCAGCAGATGCATCAGCAGAGTGAGTCACAGGGTACAGAGTGAGTCACTCAGGAGGTGGGTGGTGTGCACGCCAGCAGCACTCCTTGCTGCACCTGTAGTCTGCAGCCGCATGGGCCCAGGTGCGTAGGCCAGTGTGAGTGTGTGGGCACCAAGCAGACCCCATAATGCCCTGTTCTCAGCAACAACAGGGAAACCCTGGGTGCTGGAGGCAAGAGCTGCATAAGACGAGATGTGAGCCATGGCTCCTTTGGGTTATTCCTGCAACATAAAAATCTAGAGCTGCAATCACAGTGGGCCTAGCTGGATGAATGGGCAGAGTGCCAAGGCAACATGCCCCCACCAGGAAGGTAGTCAAGGAGCTCAATAGGCCTTACTCCAATGAAAATAACCCCTTATGCAACTTCCAAGAGTATGCTTGGTGCTTAGGAGACCATCCTGTGTGGCCATCCATAGCATCAAGGAAAACTCATGGCTGAGCAAATCTGGGAAGGTGAACAACTTGATTGAGTATTCTCCTCTAGAGCATTTCTTTAATTGCTATTCTCCAGATCACAGCAATTTGTCATTATCTAGTAAACACTGAACACTTATATACCCTAACACCCAGCAATTCTACTTTTAGGTAAATATCCAAAAGAAACTGCCAGGATGCAACATTGATCATAGCAGCCCTGGTCATAATGATAAAAATCTAGAATTTATAAACTACATCAAACTACAAAGATTTTGCACAGGAAAGGAAACTCAACAAAACAAAAAGACAACCTACTGAATGGGAGAAGATACTTGCAAATGATATATCTGATAAGGAATTAATATCCAATAAATATAAAGAACTCATACAACTTAACATCAAAAAACAAACAGTCCAATTAGAAAACAGGCAAAGGACATGAATAGACAGAGAAGACATACAAATGGCCAACAAACATGAAAAGATGCTCAGTATCACTAATCATCAGGGAAATGTAAATCAAAACCACAATGAGATATCACCTCACACATGTGAGAATAGATTTTTCAAAAAATCAACAAACAAGTGTTGGTGAGGATGTGGAGGAAAGGGAAACCTCATGCACTGTTGGTGGAATTATAAATTGGTGCCACCACTATGGAAAACAGTATGAAGGTTCCTCAAAAAATTAAAAATAGAACTACCTTATGACCCAGCATTTACACTTCTGGGCATTTATACAAAGAAATCTAAAACATTAATTCAAAATATATCTGTATCCCTATGTTCATTGCAGCATTATTTACAATACCCAAGATATGGAAACAACTTTAGCATCCATCAATAGACGAATGGATAAAGAAGAAGTGGCACATAATACAATGGCATATTAGTCATAAAAAAGAATGAAATCTTGCCATTTGTGACAAATTTGGAGGGCCTTAGAGGGTATTATGCTAAGTGACATAAGAGAGACAAATGCTGTATGATTTCACTTATATGTGGAATCTAAACAAAATAAATGAACAAAAAATAGAAACCAACTCATAATGACAGAGAACAAATTGATGGTTGCCAAATGGGAGGGGGGTTGGGGGATTGGTGAAAAAAGTAAAAGGATTAAGAAGTACAAATTACCAGTTACAAAAATAGTCTCAAGGATGTAAAGTACAGCATACAGAATATAGCAAATTGTATCACAATAACTGTACAGTAACAGATGGTTATTAGACTTATGGTGATCACTTCGTAAGGTATATAAATACCTAATCACTACGTTGTACACCTGAAACTAATATAATATTGTATGTCAAGTGTAATTGGAAAATAAATTAATTTAAAAATAATCAAGTAAAAAATAATAAAATAAAGGTCATGCACAGATAAGTTTCTCGTGAAGCATTAATTATCATTAATTAATGCTAATTAATGCTTCTTGTGAAGCATTATCATTAATTTAATTCTATATACCCAACATTTTAAAAGAAGTTTTTCTTCCTATTTTAAATCTCAGTTGCATCACAACATAAAGCCCTTGGAATTCTTAGACTACAGTGATTGTTTTACCATTTTTTAACATAATGTTTTCTTGGCCTGCTGTGCTTTTTCCATAGCTACTCATTCTCATCCTTTGGCCTCAGGCTAAGTATATACCCCTCCTTTGGGAAGGGCAGTAGAGCATTTCTAGAGACCAAGGCATAGGCAGTTGCCTCGTCTGTGCTCTGTGTGTTCGTGAGGACGGCCCTCCGCGAGCAATGATAGGGTGATGTGATCACCCAGTATAGGTGAGCTGATACCCCCAATTACGTGGTAGGTAGAATGGACTCATGGAAATTGTGATGAGCTTCCTAGTAGAGGGTACTTGTTCTGTTAGGTAGAAAACTGGAAATAAGGGAAATCAGGCATATGGCGAAAACGTGAGCCGGGGCAAGAAAGAGGGAAAGCATAAAATACATTCCAGGAAGAAGGAGAGGTCCATTTCCTGTCATGTGAGTTTAACGACAGGAAGCTAGAAGGTGATAAGTCCAACATACTGATCTGGAGTTAAAGTTTGAAAGGTCTTAGGCATATTGTTAAGTAATCAGTGACAATGTGAAATCATTGAATGGTTTTAGGCAGGAAGGACATGATCAAAGCGTTTCTTAGGAAAGCTATTGATAACGATATATAGAAAAGATTGGATGGGAGACATTCACAACCTCTACAAGGAGCCAGAGTACACAAAGTATTTTGGGCACCAAACCACACTGGAAGAGCTGTTACTGTATTTCTGAAACAAGACGTGAAGCTTGGTGCAAACTGGAAAAACAAAACACAAAAAGTCAAAAGCCAACTGGAGGATTATCAATAAGTCAAGATGCAGAGTAGTGAGCATGTCAGTGCAAGAGATCAAGTCTAAGATTCTGAGTGGAGCAAAGGTTTAGGACTCCCATTTTTGTGTGGTTTTGAAGTAGGAGACCCTGCCTAAAGGCTGAATGGGACTATGAAGGGCCAGGTTGGAAACTGCATGAGGCTGAGCTCTTTGGAAGTGAGAATAATGGTTGGACAGAAGATGTAAAGAAGGTAAAGAGGACTGGTGGGCAAGGGCCTGTGGACTTGGGGAGCTCAAGTTATTCTGGATGGACCACTTCACCCCTTTCATATCTCTAACCTATACCACGCAAAGACTTGTGCAAAGAGAAGTTAGATACTTAGTGGCATACTGGAATTCTAGTGGAATCAGTCACAAATTAGTTAGCGTGAGACAGCCGCACAACCAAGTCAGACCACTGAGTGACCGAACAGGTCGGCCGGTGGGCGGTGGAGTGCTTGCCTGGCCTGAGTACTGCCGTGGAGTTCTTGGCTGCCTCTAAAGCACGAACGTGACGCACTAGAGTTTGATCACGCCAGATGTAACAATGTTCATTTGTTTAATTAAACAATCGGGGCTGATCTTAGTATGGGTCATTTTTTAAATATAAAATAAAATTAAAACACATAATTAAGCTGACAAAAGATAAAGACCCTGATGCTCCAAGTTGAAGGCAGTTAATTTATATGGATCTGGGTCCCTGAAGGCGCCACAGTTTATTAAAGTCACCAAGGGAAGGCTGTGATAAAATATTTTATGCAGTTCTTTAAAGGCTAAATTGCTCTGACACTTTAAATTCCGTAAGATGCAGTCAGTTAGGATGCCTTCTTAGGTAGCTATTGTTTCTCTTTTTAAAACGGCCCAGAACCCAAAGCTGGGCCCTCCTCCTTTATTTCTTAAGACTAAAAGCATCCATACACTGTCCATGGTTGGTCACATAATCAGAAATTCATAGGTGGATGGACCCCACGAGTTTATTATTAATAATAATGAAGTGTGAGGATCCATGTTCAGTGAAACAATATTGGCCATGACTCAACCATGTGTCCCTTTCTTCCTTCTCTTTCTCCCTTCTTATCTCCTTCCCTCTATCCTTTGGTCCCTCTCTTACATCTTTCTTCCTTCCTTTCTTCCTTTCACCATCCTTTTCTTCCGCCCTCTTTCTCTCCTCTCCTTCCCTCCCTTCTTCCTCCTTTCTCTTTCTTATTTCTCCCCCACCCCGTACCATTTGCCCCTCTCTTCTAATCATATTCTCAAGATATGCTATTTATTAAATTCTCTTTCAATTTTGGAGTTCATGATTTAATGCTAGATCCCTAATTGAAGTAGGAATATTCTTTACAGCTCTTCAAAGTTGACATTCAATATCCACTTACATTCTTGTAGCCATACTCCTCATCACCTTCCAAGGATGCCCAGTCTCTCTCTTAACAAACCTGCCTCTTAGAAATGCCTCCCTTAAAATAAACTCAAGTTCATCTCCCTGTATTTCCTCATTGAATGGACGATTCTCTCCTCATATTCACTTCTTTGCTACTTTCAAACACCCCTCAACACAGTCTTTAACAGTCTCATCCACGCAACATGGCTATTTCTTCCCTCAATTTTTTGCTCTTCTTAGTGTCTCTCCAGAAATTCTCTCCTTTGTCTAAACTCTTAAGTGCCTTCCTCACTGATACAAGTAAAACCCTCACTGAGCTCCATTAGCACTTCTGATTAGTCCCGACCTGATGTACATGTCATTGACTGGAAGCTTCCAGGAGTATACAGTGTACGTTGTTCCACTTAGTGGCTGTTTTGAAGTCTTACTACTGATTATTTATTGAAAAGCAGGAGCAGTAAAGAGTCCAGAGCCCACACAGCAGGGAGCAGAACAAGCTTCACGTGCTGAGAAAGTCTCTAGTTGCTCAAAATTTACAGAATCCCTGATCACATTCAGTTGAGCATTCAGCTGTGAGGGGGAAGATGACACCTGTTGAGTGTCCCACAGGTGAGTGGAGCATGGTGACTTCAAGTAAAAGGTGGACGATATTCCAAAGTTGAAGCACGCAGACATAATTTTGATTGTCCTATTAGTAGGCAGGAAAGTGACAAAGTGAATTCCACGGAGGTTAAGGGACATTCCTGAGGTTATGCTGTCACTAAATAACAGACTTAGACGTGAATACAAGGCAAAGCACTCCTAGGAAGATAAGATTACAGAGCAGGTTATCAGAAGCAGAGCTCTGGACCCTGGCCTCCCTCAGCACATTGGCTGCACCTCTGTCACTTATCATAACCTAAGATTAGAGTTGCTTGTGTGTCTTTGTCTCCTCCTTGTGCTAAAAAGCTCTCTGAGAGCAGAGCCTGGGCCTCATTCATTTTATGTCACATCAGCACCAAAATCCTGGTCTGAGGCCTCTGGGGGATAAAGGGTGTCATGAATTTCCTCTGAGCACACTTGGGAGGTATGTATGCTTCCACGTAATGCTTGGTGCCCCCAAGCTGAGGCAGCTGACCTGGTGGATTCCCTGTAGGTGTGCAGGACTCTAAGCCCACTGCTCTAACCTGCATTCCCTTCCTCTAGCCTCCCACGTGGGCTCTCCACTGGCATGCCTGCGTTCTCACTCCCACACCACTCTCGTGTCTAGGTGCCATCCATATGTTGCTAGAACTATTTTACTGAGTAACTTTATCCTCCTAAAATACATTCCTTGGCACCCCAACACTTATACACCTATAAAATTTGGTATAAATCCTTCACTCTAGCTTTCAAAAGGTCTTACAAAACAGTGAATCTAACCTACCTTTATAGCCTTATTTCCTACAGCTCCTACAGCTTCCTACGAATTAGACTGTATACTAGTCTCTAAGCATGCATATTCCATACCCCCCAGCTTTCCCAGCTCTGTGCTTTTGCTTAGACTTATCTGTAGACCCAGGATGTTATGATGTTTCGTTTTTATTGAAATCCTTTTACCTTTTTAAGGCTCGTATTACATACGCTCCCCATAGAAGCTTTCCTAATTTCCAAAACTGGTAGGCTCTTCCTCCTTTAGACTTCTTGGAGGGCTCATTCTTTTTTCAGGAAATATCCTATATTTTGAATTGAATCATGGTTACGTGTGATTTTAATTTGCTCATCCATTCACTCAACATTTATTGAACATGAGTGCCTGCTCTTCTGCCAGGCCCTTCTTAAGCTGAACAAGATTGGGAATGCCTTATTGTCGAAGGGCTTACAGTCCAGTGGAGGAGACAAGATATTTGTAAACATACCTTGAAAATACAATGTGGTAGCCATAAAAAAATAGGCATAAACAGAATTCTATGGAAACAAAGGAGAAGGAACCAAGAACTTTGATTACTAGGAAGGTCATAGGCTTTGTCATAGATGAGGCAACATTTGAACTGTGACCAAGAAATGAGTTAGAATTTGCCAAAATTAGAGAAGTATGGTGGCTCAGTCAAGTAGAGTTTTACCCCGTCATAAGTTCAGTGAGAGGGAGAAATATCTTATTCGTCTCTTTTTCTCTTTCACTCTGCCTTGCATATGATCAGTGCTCAAGTAAATATTTGTTGAATGAGTAAATGAATGAATGTGTGAGAAAATGGTTTTACTAGAAGCTAGCCTGATGATGAAACACACACTAAAATAGTTCAGAGAGTGACCCTGAATGAATGCCTGTTGTGAGAAGTCCAACCTACCAGTTGCTGAGGGGCTACCTTAAAAATGCAGACATGGTAAAGTGTAGCAATGAATAAATGTCTGTCTTCTTTTGGATCATCTTCTAAGGAAAATTCCTAGATGTGGAATTCCTGGATAGTAGAAGAAGTTTGAGGATTGATACATATTACTGAATTGCTGTCTGAAAGGGTGTATCAAGCAGAAGAACAAAGGAATTCATAGTTATTGATTGTCTATTATGTGTCAATTGCTTTGCTATCAATTTTTATATGTATTGTCTCACTGAAATCTTATAACGATATTGAGGGGTTCTTATTTCTGTTTTATGGAGGAGAAAACCAAAACTCAGACAGGTTAAAGGGTCTGCATTAGATCTCACAGATAGTTAAGGAAGGATCATGATTCAAATTCATGTCAAACATTTCAAAGCCCAAACTGTCTGCTACTCTACACAGTTCAAAGGATGAGTTGATTGCGTTGGTTTGGCGGGAATGGTAGACCTGTTTGGACATTCGTGAAAGATCAACTCGAACGAAGCCCAGCTGAACGAAAATATGAATTCCAAGTTAAGGGATTTATTTTTGTTCTCATGGGCAACAACAAGTAAATATCACCCTTGATTCTTCACAAATAGGAAGCATTCAGTCATTTGTTCATTTATTCATGTGTCAAACATTTACTGAGTATGACTATAATGTCATGTGACTCACATATACTCTGGAATTTATATGTGCAAATATGTGATGTTCATTTTAAAGTAACTCCAGAAATATGTGGCAAATGTTTGGGAAGGGGGTGTCAAATGCTGGGCAGAGTAATTTTCAGGGACATCATAAACAAATGAGATCAATCATGACAATCATCATCATAGTATGTTTTGATACTCATTAATATAGTAACTGAGATTTATCCATTGCATACAGTGGATTGACCATAATGCTACCTGCTTAACATGTATCACCTCAATCTTTATGATCCTCTGAGAAAGGCTCCCTTATCTCTATTGCCCAGGTGAGGAAAAAATGAGGCTCAAATAGGTTAAATAACTACCCAAGATCATACAACTAGTAAGATTGTACTTGTTAACTAACTGAATAATTTTATCTTCATTTTGAAGATGGGAAAAGGAGGCTCAGAGGGGCAAATAATTGAAATTTTTCTCAAGGCCACTCAATTAATGAGTAGTTTTCAGATGGCTCCTCCTAGAAAGCAGGATCCTGGGAGGGACTGCTAAGCTCTGGCCAAGGAGCCATGTCCTAGAAGCTGTGGCTGAAGCAGTGCAGTGTCACTTCCCGGTAGACAGGCTGCAGTGTGGGGAACTAATAGGAAAAATGGAGAGATAAGGTCTTGGGTGAGATATGGAATCAAAACAAGTAGACCAGCCAAAGGATTGACCAATCACAAATGGCCTAGCAGGGTAAGATACAGAGAGAACATTTAGGTGTGAAACTCAAGGGCCAGGGATCAGAAAGTCTCAGGAGATTGTGGTAATAGTGATGATATCAGCTAAATCAGCACTTTTCAACCTTCAGTGCATGTACAGATCACCTGGGGATCTTACGAAATGCAGGCTCTCATTCAGTAGTTTGAGGGTAGGATCCAAGATGCTGTATTTCCAATAGGATCCAAGGTGATCCCTGTCCTGCAGGTTCATGAGCCACACTCTGAGTATCAAGGAACTAAAACATACTGAGCTTACTGCATATCAGGAACTCTTCTAAGAACTTAGTATGTCTTAATTCATTGCATCACCATGACGGCCCTATACATAAGTACCATTTTTATGTATCCTTTTACTACGGGGAAACTTAAGGAGCACAAGAGAAGCTAAGTGTCTTACTAAATTCACCAGTGGCGGAATCAGAATTCCAATTTAGACAGTCTGATTTAGAACCCATCCAAACTCATCACTGTTATGTGCTCTTGTCACGAAACAGCAAAAGTTAGAGACAAACTCAACACCCAGTTCAGTGCCAATAAGAGGACCTGCATTATTTGGGGTATATAGGACTTGTTGATCTGTTCACTTTGCTATACGCAGAAGTCCCACCCCTGAGCAAAAACAAAAGAAAACATCTAGGAATTTTCCTCAGGAGATGACGCAAATGAAGACAAATATTTATGCATAATTACATTTTATTATGTCTGAATTTTTAATGGAGCCCCTCAGGCAGGCATACAGTGGACACTCAACAAATGCGAGCAGAATTAAGAAGGAAACATATTGCTTCCCAAATAGTAAGTACTGAATGTGCATGTTGTAATCACTGGGGCTTCAATATCTCTGATTGCCTCATCTGTAGGAACCCTGAGGGGCTGATCTTCCAAACCTAAAAGTCTCAAGAACCTTTGTAAATCATAAGTATAGTTAGCCCTTACTTGAACTAAATTCATTCAACAACCAATTAACCTAAATGAAATTGAATTCACTTATTTGTGTCTGTGTTCCAAAGGATCTTAAGCTGAATAGTGAGAAATACCTTGCGATCACTTTCTAATGATTATATTGCATTTGCTATTTATGGTAACCAACCTTCAAGATAGTGTCTAATGATCCTCAGCCTATACTCTTAGGTAGTCCCCTCCCACATTCTACCAGAGCTAGTATGTGTGATGAATAAAATATGGCATTAGTGACGCTATGTCACTTTTGAGATAAGGTTATAAAACACATTGTGATTCTCTCTCTCTCTCTCTCTCTCTCTCTCTCTCTCTCTCTCTCTTTCTCTCTCTCCTATTCTTGGCTCTGGGTAAAGCCAGCTGCCATGTTATGAAAAGTTCTATGGAGAGGTCCATGTGGCCAGGAACTGAAGCCTCCAGCCAATAGCTATGCAAATGAACTTTGGAAGTGAATCCTCCAGCGCCAGACAAGTTTTCAGATAACTGCAGCCTAGGCTGACAGCTTGACTGAAACCTCATGAGAAACTGAGCTAAAACAATCCTGTAAGCCATTCCTAGATTCCTGACTCTCAGAAACTGTAAGAGATAATAAATGTTTGCTGTTATAAGCTACTACATATGAGAGTAATTTGTCACACAGCAGGATATAACTAATACAGTATTTAGTTACTCACATCCAAGGAAAATCACATTCGCATTCAATAGCCCTTTCTCAGAGCTTTGGCTCATCTCTCGTATTCCTTTCTAGGGTTGGGAAATTCTTATCTATTCTACGGATGAGTGAGGTCAAGATGAACCCAAATGTCAGGATAGGCAGTTGTTACCCTGATGTGTTGAGTAAAAGGAAATATGGGATCTAGAAACCCATAACTGAAGTCAAAAGACTGAAGCTGCAAAGGTAGCAAACAAGAGTCTCAGCACAGGGCCTGACACTTAGTGAGCACTCAGACATCTGTTAATGTAGATTCTTCACACTTGGCCAAGTCCCCCTGTCCATAGTAGATGGACTTGCCCCTCTAGCAAAAGGCGTGCTTTCCAGATCCAGCCTGTAACAACCCTGCCATGTAATTATGTGTGCCCAGTGGCTGTGAGAATACCAGGATATAGTGTGTGTGTGTGTGTGTGTGTGTGTGTGTGTAAGTGTGTGAGGTATACTTATGTGTATGCAGCACTATCAAAAATAAGGTATTATTTCCTAATTTTCTTTTAAATTCAGCCCCGTTACCATGCTGGGAACTGCTCTACCTTGTCAAATGAAGAGAAGCTTGCCGTATGACCTTTAGCTGACTCTGGGCACATTCTCTTTCCTCCTGGAACTGTGGTCACAGATAATGGAGGCAATACTCTATGTGGGTACACTTTGAGAAAAATTAGGATACAACCACTGTGTAGTAAAGAGGCCCCTGGCCAACTCCTTTGCTGGGGAGGCCAAGTTTAACAAATCAGCCAGGTGGCTCATGCTTACAGTAAAGACCCCAGACCTTATCCAGAAATGGGCATTGTTAATGCTGGCCGCTCATCATCTGTCAGTTCCCTGTCACAGTGGCTTATCTTTATTAGAAATCTGTTTACTGTCCCATGTGGAGCTGAGAAGATGACCCCCTGGTGGTCTTATCCACCTATTGATGGAAGCCCACTTCCCTATTCTCCTAGATTTTGGTGTCTAGGAGTATGGCATGTATAATGGTTAAGAGACTGGACCCTAGAATGAGACTATATGACTTCAAATCCTGGCTCTGCCACTTGATATCAGGGAAATGGGAAAAAATCACTTCAATACTCTAAGCTTTATTTTCTTGAACTATAGAATAGGATAAAAATAGCCCCTATCTCAAAGGATTATTGGGATAATTAAGTAAATTAATGCTTGTAAACATCTTAAAACAGTGTCTGGTGCATATTAAATGTTCCATATTTCTTAGCTATTATCATTATTAGTACTGTGAGGCAGCTTTGTGTAGAGGAAGGACCTTGGGCTTTAGGGGTGGATGCACTTTTTAGATGACCTTGAACAAGTTCCTCAACCTCTTTGAACCTCAGTTTCTTCATCTGTAAAGGAAGATATGACCTAGACTGGAGGGTTATTTTAAGGATTAAATAAGATTACACGCACATAAGATCTGAACCTTAATGGGTAAAAGTAAGTTATGTTCTTTTCTCTGTCTTTCGCCAGGTTATAAGTGCTAAATCAGAAATCCGATAATTATGAAAAAATAGCATCCATCATCCTTAAAAAATGTCTGTGAAGAAGAGTGCACTATTGAAAGGGGAGTGGTTCTATGTTTAGCATCAGATGGGCAAAAGCATTTAAGTTCGTGGTTGGATGCTTTTGAGTTTTTATAAAAGCAACATCTCACAGATATAATTAAGTATGCAGCATTTGGAATGGAAGGAGGCACTCCTCTTCATTGTGTGGGCAATAAAACCTGGAGGAAAACACAATCAATATGTTGGTTCAATTAAGTTTTCAGCTACAAATAACTGATTTCATGGTTTTTCTAGGGTCCAAAATATATTGCTTATTGTTCTTAAAATATTAATATAGCCCTGAATTATTTATTGAGCCAAGAAACACTGTACTCTTTTAACATGGAAGAGAATAGAAGGTTATTTCATGTCAGCACCATGGAAGACAATAATAAATCTGAAATGTAAATAATACCTCCGGGAATGGAGCCTGGTTGAAGGCCAAAGCACGTGGTTTCCAGACTTTCTCTTTTGTAATATAGAACTTGGAAAGCCAGTAGAAAAATGCTGTTCTGGGCTTCTGATTCTTTTAGGGTTGGCAGCGTCTTGCGGGCTGTTTAGGTCATTCTAGAATGTTTTGATCATTTCTAATAATATTACTTAATTTTGTATTATTAAAATAATCTACTATAATAATGGCACTTGCAGTCATTTATTGGGCTCTTGTTATTTCCTGGGCACTATGCTAAGTGTTTATATACGTTACCTTATCTATGCTCTTAACTCTATAAAGCAGGTACTGTTACTGTCCATACCTCCCAGGAGAAGAAACAGACCCAGAGAGGTTCAGTGTCTGACTCCAGAGCTCTTTTCACGATGGAACAACTTTCTGCTTTTCCCCACAAACAGCATGAATCCCTCCTTTCTCTGTCATTCAATAGCAGAATGCCTGTGCTTCTGTTGTCCTCTCCTGGCTTTGCAGGCACTTGTTTATGTTGGTGTTATCCAGTTCAGTAGTGGAAGGAGCATGGCCTTTCAGATGAAACAGACCTGGGCTTGATCTCTACATCTTCCCCTTACTAGCAATGTAATCTTGGCTTGCTTCATGCTCGAAATCAATCTCTGAGGTAGGAACTGTTATTGTCTCATTTTATCACTCAGGAATCGGGGGTTTCGAGAGGTTTCAATTCCTTGACCAAGGTCTTACCTCAAGTACGTAGAGGAGCTGCATTTGAACCCAGGTCTATCAGAAGGCTCTGACATGCTTTTAGTAATTTGCCTTATCTATGTGATTGAAAATATTCAGAGTTGCAATTTGGCGGC
Source organism: Rhinolophus ferrumequinum (assembly GCF_004115265.2). Lineage (NCBI taxonomy): Eukaryota > Metazoa > Chordata > Mammalia > Chiroptera > Rhinolophidae > Rhinolophus > Rhinolophus ferrumequinum. The sequence goes on along the minus strand of NC_046292.1, from coordinate 35,108,042 downwards.
TGGGAGATCATTTAGAAGCCGCCTTATTTTGTAGACAGGGAAATCAAGGCCCAAAAAGAGGGAGTGAATTTCTCATAGACATGGGACAAAAGCCAGCTCCTAGTCTAGTGTTTTTTCTACCTCTCTTCTTACGTGCTTGCTGGTGTCATGGTGTGACTGCAGAAGGCTGAGGCTCCCATTGCTATTAGAGGTGTGATGAGGTTAATGAGCCACTGGCCACGAGCTGAGGGTGAGTCCACTTGACTTTGCCCGTGTAGGTACCTCTCTTGCGTCTTTGAAAAGTCACCAGCTCTCTATATAACTTTGTTTTAACTCAAATAGATTAAAGGAAGGAGAACTAAAACTTATAGAGACATCATTATGTACTTAATTTGAAACATGACATGAGTCGTCCAATCATTATAACAGCTCCAGTGTTTAGGTATTATAATAATCTCCATTTTAAAGGTGAGGAGATTGAGAACAGGATGGTTGGTACCCCTGGGTCCTTCTCTTTTCTGGGACTGTCCAGTGGCGTGGCATACTCCCGTTGAGAAGGGCCCTGCTCCTTTTCTTGACAGAAAGGCTGCTCACCGCTGGATGGTAGTGTAAGGGGCGCCTGCGGAGGGTAAATTCTCGCTCTTCCTTTTGGTCTCATTGGAATGACTTTTATTTGCTGTGACCTTGGGTTTCTTTTCATCATTAAGAGGGCTATATTGTATGTTTAAATACTGCATTATTAATAATATTTGCCTGGATACAGTGCCATGATCAATTTTTCATGTGTATCATTCTTTATGCAGCACTAGTTGAATTTCAAGTAAAGCCTTCCCTTCCCCTTTCCTCCCTCAGTGACAGTCTCCAGAAGGAGATGGCAGGCCTGAGACTCCTCATCCACAGGAGAGGTCAAAGATGCTGCCCCAGGTCAGCCCCGGGTACTCTGGTGAGGAGGCCACAAGGAGACAGCTGAGAGGACGGAAGTGGTGGGTTATCTTCCTAAAGCCGCACCTCATACCAGAGGATCGGGGTCGAAGTCCTGGACTTCTCACAGTATTCTGTGGCTCGATTGCCTCCTCCAGGTCTCCCCCGTCCTTTCTTCCCCACCTCTTTCCTTTTATCTGTCCTGCTTCAGGCATTCATTGAGCATCTATCATGTGCCAGGCCCTGTGCCAGACGCGGGGGATGGAGACAAAAGAGAAGAAATCATCCTCGTCCTCAGTGAACTTCCCCATCCTGCCTGGGAGGCCGACCCGACCCCTGCGAAGGGCACAGTGATCTAGGGAGGGCCAGGGATGGTTGTTGTTTGTGTTTTAACTTGGAAAGTAGGGACCACATTTCTGCCCTGAATTCTAGTTATTTGTAACCCCCCTGGGAGTGAATTTGATGCTCTCCAGATGGCTTCTTGACATGAGGCCAGACCAGCGTCTTGCTCATCTTCCCGAACTCCAGGGAATATTTGAAATAGGGGGCAGGTGTGCTTACCCCCACCTCGCACTAATAAATGTAGTTAATGCAAAGAGCATTAATTTAGTGATTTGTACATGAAACGTTCTCACCCACGCCCCATGCTGCCAAACGCTTCCTCTTCCAGGCTTAGAAATGTGTGGGGAGCAGCTCTAGGCGGGGCTTCTGCCCCAGCCTCAGCGGCCTGCCTGATGCTCCTGCTGCAGTCCTGGGCTTGTTTTCCTTCCCATCCTCCCAGGCTTGGACGCCAGTCAGTTTGGTGGGCTAGACTGGAGGCTCTTCAAGAAGAGGGATCTGTTCTGATTCGTGTCTGAAACCCCAGGGAGGGTCCACCCAGCTCCATAACTAACATAATGGACACTCAGAGGACGTCTGAGGAAGGAAGGGAAGGGAGCGAAAAGGGAGAGGAAGGGAAGGAAGGATGGGGAGAGGAATAAAGGAAAGCACTGTTCCCATTTCATCACCTATTCTGCCACGAAAAGAGGGTGTGTGTCATTCGGTGGTGGTAGCACAGTGTTAAGAGGGGAAGTCTGAAGTAACCCAGACAGACATGGTGCTGTCCACAGCAAACTTCGCCTCTTTGAACTTTAATCCTTTTTATTAAGTGGGAATGATAATGCCTATTTTTAAAATGTATTATAAAAGTTAAACAAAGTAATGTATGTAAAATACTTGACGTACTATCTTCCACAAAGTAAGTGCTCAATAAATGTTACACTTTATTAATATATTTTTAGAAATTCTATTGTCTCTTTCCCTCCTGTATTTTTCCTACTTCTTGCCTTCACCAGTGAGCCAGAAAATTCCTTCCTCTGGAAGCCTTATCTCTTAACACCAGCATTTCCCAAAGTGTTCTGAGAAATAGGTGTTATGTAAAGGAAGGATTCATATTTAAATAAGTTTGAGAAGCACTGGATTACAAATACATTAGCCAGATTCTTTACAGCAAGACTTTTTATAAGACTGGAATGTACTAATACACGTAAATTTCAAGAGCGGGCCAGCACAGGCAGCATTTCCTGCAGCTATTTGGCTACAGGCTGTCTCTCCCCACTTTCCTCCCAGAGAATTTTATGGCCTTTGTGTTCTTAGGGACTTATTTGTCCAACACTACCCCAAAGAATGATCAGATTGTCCTTCTGTGTCCCTGTCAGAGGACAGGGAACTCACAGCTGCAGAGTCTCTGTTCATTTACTGAAGCTCTCCATTAACATCTTTTTCAACAACCAATGAGAAACTAAAACAGCAAAAGAAATTTCTGGAGCCTGAGCCTCCTCGGCTTTGTTCATGTGTGTGTGTGTATGTATATTTTTTTTAAAAAAGGAGCTGAAAATATTGTTTCATCCATCTATGTATTATATTTAACAAATATCTCAGGATCTACTATTTGCCAAGCACAATGTAACTTTCAATTATAAGTAGAGTGATAAGAGTCTCTTGGGTAATGTGGGAGGAGCTCATTAGAAAAGCACTAACTGCAGTCAGGAGTGGTCAGAGACACGTGCCTGAGGAAGTGGTGTCCTGGGTAGGGTCTCCAGGATCAGTAGGATTTAGCTAAATGAAGGAGAGTGGTTGGGGAGAATGAGCCTATAGGAAAGAGGGAGCATCATGTGCAGAGAAATAAGAGATGCATATTGAAAGAAGTTCAATGAGCGGAAAGATCAAAGTGAAAATAGCACATGCTTATTGTAGTAAATTTAGAAAGTAGTGAGAAGTACACATGAATCAGGAAAATTCCCTCTGATTTCTCCTCTTAAAGGCAGCTCTTAAAATTTTATGCTATTTCTCTTTAGTCTTCTTTTTATGCATTTTTCCTTCATATTATATATATACACATACACACATATATATACATACATGCATATACATATATATGTGTATATATGTGTGTGTGTGTGTATGTATATATATATATATATATATATATATATATATATATATATATATTTACTATCTAGTTTATGAAAGTTTGCTTTGAAGCTTTACTTTTAATGACTGATTATGATATATCTACAACTGAGACCTGTGGTGACCCTCCAGCTATAGTGGAGGGACGACGGTACTCCAAGCAGAGTTTTCCTTGATCACCTCTTTGGTGACAAGGCTCCATGGTTAAGCCACTAGCTAGACAGTTTTATATCAACCTGCCCAAGATCAGTGTGCAGGGTCCCAGATAAATATTTTTTGGTGGGGCTCCTCTCTATATGAACAATTATATTAAAAAGTATTTATAGAATTCATGGACCCTTGGGAAGTCCATGAATTTAGTGACGATTTAGAATAATGATGAGTAGAGACATGTCTCGTTACTGTTCAGTCAGGGCATGTGAAGGGTCCATGCATCTTTTCATGTTCTTTATTGTCAAATACATGGCTCCTGGTTAATTTGCTCTTTCCAATCTGGAGAGAAAGGTAGCGACACTGATATCACTCAGGATGCATGGCTCTTTGGAACATGTTAGCAGTTTCTCAATACCATTTATTTAATGGCCATTATATCATTATTCATGCTATTTCATTATTCATGGTGTTGTTAAAGAAAAAAATATTCATGACACTTGTTGAAGAGAATGGCAATGCAGACTTTATTCTGGGAGCTTACTGCAATGGCATTTTGTAGTAGCGAAGAGAGATCAGGCTTAACTCTAAACACAATAAAGTGAGAATTTGTAACCAAGGAGCAAGGGAGAGAGGGTGGTGGTAAGTGGACAGAAAATTACAAATTACTAAGAGGCAGCATCAGGGCAAAGAGGGGATTCTGGCTAAACCTACTGACTGGGATTCTTACTGAAGACAGGCAAGGATGGTCAGACGTCACCTGGGGGACGGCGGAGGGTAAAGAACTTGAGCAAATATTGAGGGTGATCACATATTGAGAAGGGTGGGTGGGCTCTGGCCAAACTGACTTAGCAGGATTCTTGATAAAAATTAGACAATGCAAATATGAACATGAAATCCCAAAAATCAGGCTAGTTGAGAATCGAGTTTAGAGGAACCCAAGTAGAGTTTGGTCAAGGAGAGAATCTTTGTCTCCTGCAAATACTGGTTTCTAATGACTCTCCCTGAGGTTCTTATGGTGCTTTGTTAATGATGAACATAAATGCAGGACTCATCCCAAGTATGCAGGAAGATGTGAAGGATAGTTCATGTTCTTGTCATGTTAAATGTTTCAGCCAGTATTGGATAGTGTAAACACAGATCAATATATCTTCCAACCGTGTCTTTTTTGAACTCTAGCTTTAGGCCATAGTCACTGCATCCCTAGAATGTGTTCTCTTTTGATGCTGACTGCGCAAGGTTACCTGCCATCTGCACACCGCCATCAGCAAGAAGAATAGACAAGGGACCCATATGCTAAGAGAGAACAGGCCCACTCACACGAGAAAAGCTTGTTCTCGTATGGAACACCTTAAGACAGACCTAGGAGAGCACAGCATTCACACATCGATTGACAACAATCAGAAGAAAATACAGAGCAACCACTTCAAAAGACGTCAGAGAAGATAGGCATGAAATAGGCATAGCCGCTTCTAGAGAGCGGCCTGGCACTGCTGTGCAGAGGGACACAGGGCAGGGGGTGCCTACTGCCACCCATGCGTCTTCAGTGCCACGGTTAGAACATAGACAGGAAATAGAGCCAATGCCGAGGCCCACACACAGGCTGACCCCAGAGGTCAGTGGCAGACCAGCAGCAGGCCAGAGCCCTGAACCGTCTTAAGTCAAAAGGAGTGGGAATCACCCCAAAGCAGTATGTGAGCACCATTCTGGTGGCCCCATCTTGCATGACCCTGTGAAAGAAAGACACACCAACTAAAGAAGTGATCTGGTCTCCCAGCCATCCTTCTGGAACTGGGGCCTAGCCATAGGCCATAGAACAACTCCATATCCGTTAGTCCTGGGGCTGCTTAGGTCATCTGGTTGTCTCTCTATCTGCGGAATGGGGTAGAGGGTTTGAGAGCACCCTGAAGATGAGAACAGGGGACTGGGGCACCTCGCCCCACTACAACTACTATCCCTGGTTGATCGCAGGCACTGCAGAGGGACTTAGAAAATGTCAAGGTAGATACTTCCAAAGGCCAGGACCCAGAGGAAACAAGGCTGGGCTCAGGATATTCTGCTTGTACTGCACAGCCAGCCAGGCCCTGGAGAGGGACTTAGACAGTTTTCAAGAAGACACCACCAATATGGGACCAGAGAGAAGGGTCCCCGTCACCAGTGTCAGAGGGCATTACTGAGCGTGGTCAGAAGGTTCAGTTGTGGGTCAGTGAGACGCATTCCAAAGACGTGATTCCTGCCTCCACGATAGGCAGGTTGGGTGTTTAATGGGTGTTGAGTGCATTCACTTTAGAAAAACATAGTTAATGTCCACTGTCCTGAAAAAACACCATACTCATTTAACAGAAAATAGCCAAATCCAAGACTAACTAACATATTATTAACATGTAAACACCCCAATGAGATGTTCTTCAGTTCACAGGGGACTGAGAACAATAGTAATAATGGCAGTCGTAACAATAGTACTAGGTGTAATAGTTCAAGTTTCTTCAATACCTGCTGTATTTCAGGAACCGTGCTGGGTGCTGTATGCATGTGCTCCCCTTATTCCTACTATAACCCTACAAAGTAGATATTATCTTCATTTGATGATATGAAGAAACCAAAGCTCAGAGAAGTGAGTTGATTCACCATTCAGCTGATGAGTGGCAAAGCCGGGCACACCTCATTTTGTAATCTACATTCTTTGCATTGCATCTGACTGCCTTTTCTAAGTCAGTTTGCAAGTGCACCATGAGTGTAGATAGATAGCCCAGCTTGGGACACAGATGGACTCAGAGTGGTGCATGGGGGACCTGCACACCCTAAGACTCCTCCCTCCAACCTAAGACCTGGCTGAGGTGCTTTGTCACTCCCCTCTCTTTTCTCTGCCTGAGTCACTACCCCTCCTTCAAGCCTATAGTCTCTCCACTCTTCCCAAGCATGCCACTAGATTGTTTTCTCCTAATTGCCTTTGTACACCAGAATTTCATTACTCACTGGGCTAAAATTAGGTTTCTTCCCTTTCTTTAAGTAAATAAGCATGTGAGCCTGCTAGCAGATGACCTTTAAGCCATTGGATGGCCTTGAAAGTAGAGTTTTCATTGGAAACCTGGGGGCAACAACTTTTCTTCTGTCATGAAGTGTTGTGGAAATTCAGACCTGGGTGCTAGCCACTCTGTGACCTTGGTCAGGTTTCTGCCTCTCTCTGCGCCTGGGTTTTCTAATACATGGAACGGGGATGAGGACAGAGAACTTGGAGGGGATGCAATCAAGTGGCAACTAGCGAACTTGTTCTCATTCTCAAACTGATGTACAACAGTAGCCTCAGTCTGACCACATACGTCTTAGAATCCCCTCCTGTGGTGTGATCGTGGGCAACGTGGGATGGGAGACAGAGCACAAGCTGCGGAGTCAGAGCTCTGGGTTTGAACCCTGCCTTCCTACTTCTGTCTGTATGATCTGCTGAAAGCATTTAATGTCCAAAGACATTTGTTGACGGAAACGCTCATCTCCTTCTTCACCTCTGTGTCCCCTTCCTCAGTGAGGCTTCTCCCTTGCCTTTGCTGCCCTGCTGCCTGGCCCAAGGCCTCGGCTTTGCGCTGCCTGCAGCCCTCTAAGCTTACTGGTCCTCGTGAATTATGGCTCCCTGCATTCCTCGTCCTCTTCTCCTGGCTCTGAAGTGCTGGGCTCCCAGCTGCTCACTGCTGCTGGCTGTGCCTTTGTAATCAGAATTTTAGGTTACCTGTAACAATGATGAAATGAGGCAGAATGGCAAAGGTGACCTTCTGGAGCTCAATCAAGGCCACAGAGGGAGCCCAGTGTGGCCACCCAGACCCATCACGCTCACGGGATGGGCTCGGACACTCACTACCGCCGTCGTACCTTACGGCTGCCCACTCCTTACTCTCCCAGCCAGCCACCTGAGATGGGGCCTCTCAGCGATGTGTTGTCCTCTTCAGCCAACATTTGCTCACTCGTCTGCTTAGCCACCCATTAGTCAGACACTCACCCTTCTGTTTAAATCAACAGAGCCTCTGAAATGATAGCGAGCAGGTGGTTTCTGTGAACTCTCACAATGCTAGGCGCTTTCTATAGACGATCTCACTCACTGTGGGTAGGAGTACAGGCTCTGCGGTCAAAGTGCCTGGATTCAAGTCCTGAATTGTAGAGTTGTGAGACCGGAGGCCAAATCCTTAACCTTTCTTGGCTTTGCTTTCCTCATTCACAAAATAGGGACACAAATACTAACTACAACATGAAGCTGCTTAGGGAACAAATGAGCCAATACACAACAAATGCTTAGGACAGGACCTGACAGTAAATAACACAAATTAGCCGTTGTTACTAGAGCACAAAACATCCTGTGAATACTATTGTTATCCCCATTGAGGGAAGAAGAAACTGAGGCTAAGAAAAGTTAAACTATCCCAAGTTTAAATAACTGATAAATGGTAGAGTTGTAATTCAAAACCAGGCAGTCTTTTGTATGATCTGTAATTTATGCAGCAGGGGCGCGGATGGGGTGGGGTGGCAAGAATGGTGAACAGAGGATGAGCTGAAATAACACAATTAAAATGAAAAAAAGCCAGATGATGTCTCAGATATTTAAAGGTTGTCATTTCCTGCCCTTACCTTCTAATTATATTCCTGACTTTCTGAAACAACCCTTTCCAACCGATGACTTCGTAAAAGAATCCTTCCTCCAGCCAAGCCCCAGATTCCTTTTGCCTGTGCTGTATTGTTTCCCTTACCTGGAACACCATTTCTGCCTTCTCCTGGATGAGGCTGGACTGACCCCATCCTGTCTTTCTTGCCTTAGTGCCTGCCACCCTCTCTTCTATGTCTTCTGCTCCCAGAGAGAAGTATCTTGTTCTGTCACCATCATCACCACCAGCCATGCTACCTTTGCTCTTGGTGTGATTTCAGCCTAGAATATTCTCTCTCCTCTCTGCCTATGAAAGCTCTTGCTCTTCCTTCAGGGTCTTTCCTACATGTCTTCCCCTCAGTGAAGGCTTCCAGGGTCCTGCAGGCAGAGGTCGTCCATCCATGCTCTGGGTGCCCCATTCCTCCTGAGCTCTTCTCTCATAGAACATCACCAAGTTTCATTGTCTATTTCTAGGTCTTTCTCAGTTTAGTCCTTGGACTATATCTCATTCATAGCAGCGTTCTTAGCACCCAGCATACGTCTGAGGAATCAGCAGGTGCATGTCAATTAGATAAGCAAATGTAATTGCACTGAAGTGGGCTGGGCCTTTGAGCGTGAGCATGAAGTATACATGAGAAATGGCAAGTGCTTAATGCTCACTAAACCCAGTGCCGGATTCAGGCTGCTTTTACAGGCAAGCCTTTGGACCTAGACTTTCCTTCCTTCCTTCCTTCCTTCCTTCCTTCCTTCCTTCCTTCCTTCCTTCCTTCCTTCCTTCCTTCCCTCCCTCCCTTCCTTCTAGAAATGACTAAATGTCTTTTTTTGTGTTTGTTGCTGGGATTCAGAAGAGTAAGCCCTTTTCCTTACCCAATATGACCTATTCATGAAGTTTCTTCAGTAATGGCTCACTGGAGCACCTGAAGCCCCCCTGCCTCTAAAGCTCTCTAACACAGCCCCTGAGACCCTCTCACTCTGTATTTTACAGAGTTCTAACATAGCCCTGGTATCCACTGAGAGTCATTATCAGCCAGCAACACAGCTCAAAACTTTTGGCCAGTCTTTTTCCAAGGGTTCCATAACAGGACAGATTGACAGTGTTCAGATTTTTTCATACCATTGTTTTATGAGGTGTGGTTAAACAATATGGTGAATGTTTAAATTTAAAAAAAAAATACAGTAAAAGACACATTACCATTAATCCCCTCCAAAAACTCCCTCCCCCATTTTGAACACACTTATCCCATCGCTCTTGCCACTTTCTGAAGCAGTTCTGGAAGTCCTCTTTTGTGAATGTCTTTAGTTGTGCTGTCGTGGCGGCCTTGATGTTCTGAATCAATTCAAAACGTTCACTTTTCGTGGTCATTTTGACTTTGGGGAAGAGCCAGAAGTCACATGGTGCCAGATCCAGTGAGTAAGGTGTATGAGGACACACGGTCATATTTTTATTCGACAGAAATTGCCATATACCAGAAGTGATGTGTGACATGGGGACTTTCCGTTGTGATCACAAAATATGGTGAATGCTGCTGCTCATAGTGCCATCCAATGGAAAGGCAGGGGTCTTCAACACGGGAAACATCACATCAAACCTTAATAACAGTGTGTGACAAGTTTCAACTTGTTCAGTGCAGTCGGGTGTGAGCTACGGTTGAGAGAAGGTGTATTTTAAAGTGTGCCATAAATCATCCTCCCTCATGACAATGCTCTGTGTCACATATTACTTCTGGTACAGCAGTTTCTGTCAAATAAAAACATTAGTGTGTCCTCATTCACCTTATTCACTGGATCTTCCCCAAAGTCAAAATGACCATGAAAAGAAAATGTTTTGAATTAACTCAGGACATCAAGGCAGCCATGACTACGCAACTAAAGACAATCATTAAAGAGGACTTCCAGAACTGCTTCAGAAAGTGGCAAGAACAATGGGATAAGTGTGTTCGAAGCGAGGGGGAATATTTTGAGGGGGGATCAATGGCAATGTGTCTTTTACTGCAATACATATATTTTTTTAAATTTAAACATTCACCGTAGTTTTTGATCACACCTCGTGTGTCATGATTCACCTTGCTGGTAGAGAGGCTAGAAGATATAATCTGTATCTTATAGATAGAAAAACCAATGCTGAGAGAACCTGTGAAACCCAGTCTCTGTTCAGATCTGTGCATGGGCCTGTTAAAATGCATTTCACCATGGATAACCTAGCTTTTTCATTGGCAGAACCATTTTCAATCAGATTAAGGCTGTTTTACACACAGGAACTAGCTCAGTCTGGATTGGCAAATGGCACATGGAGATAAAATGGTGAGAGAGTTGCTGCTGAGAAAATAACATGTTCAGGGTTATGTCCCAAAGAGCAGTAATTCCAGTAATTGCTGACTTCCACATTTTTGTTTTTACACTTTGCTCCCCATGTCTTAATGCATGCGGATGGTTAGGACTGACTGCTTCCTAAGAAGATCTGTGAGTTACTGTTTTTCTTTAACACGTAAGGCTTCTAGGTCAGACCCAGGCGTACCTTAAGAAACTTAATTCACCCGTCGTATTATCAGATATTCCCTGAGCACCTGCTCCATGCCAAGCTCTGTCTGGGCGCTGAGAGTATTAAAAGGCTTGGAACATTCCCTGTCTTCGTGAAGCTCACAGTTTAGTGACAGAGATACACATAATTGCACCAAATACAAGCAATACAGAGAAGATAGAATGGTACCAAATTCACGACACGATTACATGTTACAGGATTGTGCCTAGGATCAGAGATGAAGGACCCACTTTACAGGGGGTATCAGGACAGCCCTTGCACTGAGTATTGAAAGATGCATGAAAATGTGTTACCTTGGTATGCAGGGTAAGGAAGGGCTTTCCAAGCAAAGGCAGTGGCGTGGGCCTAGAAGTACCAGTTTGCTGTGTTCCAGGAACAAGCAACAAGTTCAGTATGGCTTCTCCTTAATCTAATGAGGAGTCCTGGGGAAGAGAAAAGGCTAGATAAGAATTGGGAAGTGGGATAGGCATATATCACAGACTGCTTTGATGGCTTGTCCTTAGCGCAAAGGAAGATCTCAGGAGGGAAGTGACTTACTCAGCAAGTTAATGCATATCCCTGTCTGTTAGGAATGGAGTGGAATGAATTCTTATAAAGGAACTAGAAGACCTGGGTTCTGCTGCTTTTTCCATCCCCTACATACTGGGTGAACATGCTCAAGACTTGTGAGCCAGTTTTGTCATCTATAAAACAGGATAATATCTGGCCTGCCCATCCCATAAGGATATTTTGAGAAGAAAATGAAGAAATTGGTATGAAAATAATTTGTGAATTATAAGAATTTCTGTGATTATAATTATTTATAATATATCTTTATTATTATATTAAGTTTATATTATCAATAGACATTTTAATATATCACAGATAACAGAACTAGCATTTGCAATAAAAAGTTTTATTAGCTTTTTTGGATATTATTTAATACTAAATTTCATGGCAGTAACACTATTGTAAGCATAGAGATAGGAGAAAGAAAGGAAAATAAAATGATATTTGTTGAGCACTTATGTGCCAGGTTCTTATTACATTCTTTACTCACACTTAAATGGGTCTCTCAGTACTCCCATAAGGGCAGGTACTATTATTCCGTTTTATGGATGAATCTAAGGTTCAAAGAGTTGTGATAACCTATTACAAGTCACTCAAGTAATAAGTGGCAAAGTCATAATTATTACTCAAATATCCATTAACCCAAATTCTGTATTCTTCTGTATGCATTGAATTTGTTGAAGAAAGAGGACAGTGAGGCAAAGGAGACAGGAAATGTTTTCAGGTAGAAATAAATACAGCATGTTTGAGAGAGTGGGCGCCCCTTCTCAGCCAAGAAAGAGGAGGGAGGTTTAGGATCATTGAAATATTTTGGCCACGTGTCTTGAAAGCCATGCCACAGTTTTGTTTTCTCTTGACTTGTAGGCATGGAACACTAGATGTTTAATAAGGGATAATCTAAGCAAAACAGTTTTAAGGGGAAGATTTAGCCAAATGAAGAAAGTTTCAAAGAAAACCAATGGCCTAAACCATGCTGGTGTTGACTAAGTTTGATAAAAGTTGTAACAAAATAATACATTTTATTCTGTTTCTATCTTTTAAGATACCAAATTCCCAGAATATATAGATAGCCAGCAGAAAATTTCACCCTTTTCGAGTTCTGTAGACCTCAAATCTTTAGAAGTTGTACAGTTTTCATAGTCATCATGTTAGCTTCCTACAGGAACTTCAGCCTGAATCTGTAGCCTCGTTTCCCTCCAGTTTTTTGTTTGTTTGTTTTCCTGTAACTACACTAGACTACTAGGTTCCATGTCTGAAATGTTTTTCCTGTCTTTTCTGTCAACCAATATTCTGCGCAACCATGGGGGCTCAACTCTTGATGTTTCTACCTTGACTTCGTGTACATTTAACTCCTCCTTTTTCCTCTATTTCCAGTGACTTGTCATTACATTTAAAGCAACATTCAAACTCCTTATCATGGTCTGTAAGGCCCTGTATAATTGAATCTGCCTATCTGTCCAACTTCATCTTCTGTTTCCTTCCCGTTTCTCATTAAGCTCCAGCCTCGTGAATCTCTTCAGTTTTGTCATCTATTCCAAGCTTATTTCCTGTATTAGGATCCTGGAAGGAATTTGAAGAGAACTTAATAAAGGGACAATTTATGAAGGTGTTGGCAGGATGTAAGGAAAACGCAAGGTAGGAGGCAATACTTGGAGCTAGTACCATTGGGGCACTGTTACCTCCCAAGATCTGAAGGGAGGTAGTGGTCATCAGACCCCAAAGTAAGAGAGTTCTATTGAGAGGGTCCCCTGATAGGATCTTAGAAAGATAGGTTGAGGGATATAACTAGTTTAAGGTGACCAAACAAGAAGCGTCCAGGGAAATACAGACTCAAACAATTCTCTGTCCTTCCCATATCTTTCTGGGGCTCTCCATTGTCTAAACTCAGTCTGGAAGGTAGAGGGCAAGGGGACCCTTTTGATTTACAAAATCAGAAATTCCCTACGGTTAAACTCAATACATACAGGTCAACTTTCTGAGGCAAAGAGCAGAGCTGAGAAGGGTGAGAGGGACATCCAGAGAAGCAAACAGAAGATATCCAGTACAGCCTCTCTATCTAGAGTACTCTTACCCTGATCTTCAAATGACTTTGTCATTGTTTCCACAGCTCAAATGTTAGCTCTTCACAGAAATCTTCTCTGACTATCCCTTCAAAAGACGCATCATCCCAAGCCCCAGCCTCATTATGAAATCATTATATTTCACTTTATTCACAGTAGTTATCACCATCCAAACTTATCAGTTTTATTATCCTTATTAAAATAATTTTCTGTCTTGCTCCACTAGGACGTAAGCGTTCTGTGAGCAGTGGTCTCATCTGTTTGATTCACTACTGTGTTGCCAGCACCTAACACAGTGCCTGGTGTATATTTGGTGCTCAATAATAAATGCATTCATTACTCTTTCTTTCATAGCATCTTGTGCTTTTTTGTACTTACGGCATTATCACAGTCTGACTTGCACTATAGTTGTTCATATATCTTTCCTTGGTGAGCTCTTTGAAAATAACAACATGAATTCATTCTTTTTAACTCCCAGCATCTGGTAGAGGGCCTAGTACACAGTAGGAGATTACTAAAATTTTGTTTGAGTGAAATAACATTACTTTAAAACAGGACAGGAATTGGACACTGGGTGGGAGGTCCAAGCATTCTATTTTGAGCTCAAGAAACTATCTTGTGTTATTACCTAATTGTTGCCTGCCTGTGTCTTGTCACCTGTTTCTGCAAGGATAAGTGTCATGGTTTCTCCTCTTAGGTTTTCCAGAGCATCCACATTCTCATTTAGGGTTCATTGATTCTTGCTTTAGACATATTTCTAAATAGCTTTCTTGGCTGCCTTCACAGTCCACAGTAAAATATAAGAAGGAAAACAGAAAGGATAAGGGTGTACCGTAGCAAGTAGAATAACAGCGCCATGAAGTAGTCCGACCACAAAACAGGAACCAGAAATAGCTTGAATTCAAGCTCCATGAGAGAGCGGACCTTTGCTCTCCTGTTACTTGTCTCCTAAGTATCTAGGAAAGCGCCTAATAAATGGTAGTAATAATAATGATGATTAAAAATAATAGCATAGGGCTATTCAGTGGCAGATACCTGATTTACATCTAGACTTCAGTCCAGAGTCTGTGCTCAATAAATATTTGTTGAATTAATTAATAAAATAATTAATGAGTTAAGTATGTTACATCTCAGTTTCCAACTCATTTGATTTTGTCATAGGATGGTATTTATACGTAAGAAGAAATGCAGTTTATATTGTATTTGTAGTGTTTGTTAAACCAAATATAACGGAATCTAAGTGGAGCAAAATTAATAATACTCTCCGTTTTTTAGTACCAGTAAATGTTACTGTGCATTCCTGTTGTGTTTAAATATAATCTTCATTAAAACTGTGTTTCTCCCTTGACTTCCTATCTCAGTAATTAGTTAAAGCTGTTTCTTAACTCTCAGAAGTGGTATTCACCTTGAAAAGCCCCATGAAAGAGTCCAAATATTTAGTCCTCGTTTTACATGATGGCAATTTTCCCTTAGGCACAATCCCATTGCATTTATAGCACTTGCCAGAGTTGTGCCAGTCACGTGGCACCAAAAACTGCCAAAGAAAGAGGACTAAACTTTAAGCCAAGAAAGAAAAGAAAAGGGGTAAAAAGATTTGGATGCGTGTCATAGCACCCTGCCAGTGCCTGCAGGTTCTCTTTAGACCACAGTGCACGCAGGCCAATGGGCACGGCCAAGAAGGCCTTGTCTCAGGAACTTGAGAATCACCAGGAATTAGGTTTTGTCAAATGCTTTGCCAGCTGGCTTGGTTCCTCACCAGTCATGTCCCTGGATCCTTGACAGCTTTTTCTAGATGACACAATATTTCCTTTTGGAAATCTGTGCAAGTTGGAGGGCCATATTATTCTGGGCTGGCCTGTCCTGGTGCAAATAGTACAGTTCTGATTGTGTCATCTTAAGAGGATTCTGTAGTTTTCCTGGGACAGGTCAATCTGCGAGAAGCGCGTGGAAAGGAAGATGAAGGAGCCAGAGATGTGGAGCCTGGAGAAGAGCCTGCTCCTGAGTTTGCTAGCTCTGTGCCTTGGGCAATTCCACACACCTGGGATGCTTGTGACCTAGGTTTCCTCATCTGCAAATTGTGTTTGTAGTATTGTTATAATCGTAAAATAGAAAATAGATGGGAAAGGAGCAAGGCATTATAAAGTTCTATCTAACTGCTATTGTTTTATTGTCATCTGAAAAGTTGTGATGCCAAACATTTAGTCAAAAAAGCAGTATATTATACAAAGTGTTGGCCTCAGAGTCAGAAGGCCTGTGTACAAATTTTCGTTTTGCCACTTGATAGCTGGGTGACTTTATGCTGTTCACTTGGTCTTCTGAGCTTCAACTTTCTAGTCCATAGAATTGGAATTCATAAGATCTTTCAAGAAACAGATATTGAGTCCCCGTTTTGTGCATGGACCTGGTTGTATGTGAGATAAGAAGTGCAGGTACTTATATCTTGAGAAGAAGACAAGAAGTAAAAATAGACAGGGTCATAACTTGTGATCAAGAGCCGTTGCTCTGTAGAGAAGTGGGTCTAACCCAACTTGATGAGTCATTGCCTATTTTCAAACA
The DNA here is from genome assembly GCF_004115265.2 of Rhinolophus ferrumequinum. Classification (NCBI taxonomy): domain Eukaryota; kingdom Metazoa; phylum Chordata; class Mammalia; order Chiroptera; family Rhinolophidae; genus Rhinolophus; species Rhinolophus ferrumequinum. Next base: position 35,092,213 of record NC_046292.1, on the reverse strand, counting down.
GTACTTGAGGCAACAAATGAACAAAAAGAAGGAAATGTTAAAACAGTCTCTTGTCCAGCCTTTTCACACCACAGTGTCAGCTGACGCTCACAATACACTGTCGTCCTGAGGGGTGGGGAGAGCAGTGACGTTGTCACCCTCACATCCATCCACCATCCTTTCCGTTAACAAGTTTACTAAGGGCCAGTTATTGCACGTACGGTGCTATAATTGTTTTACAACTGTAAGTATTTGTACCGTTTTCCCACATGCTTCTCATTCACAAAAATCCTGAAAAGGTCCTCACTGGATGTCCCCTGTGCGGCTGTACGGAGAGTAAAAGATCCTTGGACTTACAGGCGAGCGGCCTGGAATTTGAATTTCTGCTCTGCCCTGCTCTGCTCTGCCAAGGCTGAGAAGCTCTGGCCTAGTTGTAGAGCCTGGCACCCAGCAAGCTCTCAATAAATAGTAAGAGAATGGATGAATAAATGAATGGATGACGCCACTTCATGAGCCTCTGTTTGCTTATCTGTAAAGCGGAAATGATACCTCCTGGATCCCAAAACGGTTATGAGATTTACATGAATTGTTGTACTTAAAAAGTGTTTCTGTAAATAGAAAACCAACAAATGTACCTGTGCCTGAGCTCCCTCCTTCTCTTATCCAGGGCCGATAGCCATAGTTCCTCCCAGGAAATGACCTGCTCTGGTCTAGGTTGCCTGAGTATGCTTCGGAAACCTTTCCTTTTGGACAGGTTATTCTGGTTGCTATGTCAATAATAGACTATCAGGCTACAAGTAAGGAAACCAGTGATGAAGCTGTTTGTGTTTTCTAGGCAAGAAATGGTGGTGACTTGAACAAGCGTGGCAGCATTGGATTGTTCCTCAGATACATTTTTAAAGTAAGCCCAATAGTATTTCTTAAAGGTTTGGATGTGTGACAAAAGATAGAGGGGAGTCAAGGATGATTTAGGATTTTTGCTCTGAGTTAAAAGGATGGAGTTGCCATCCACTGCATGGGAAACTGTTCATGGACTAGGTGTGTGGAGGTAAGATCAGTATGGGCCGTGTTTGATTTGAGATGTTTATTGGAATCTAAGGGGGAATGTTGAGGAGACAGTGGGATACATGCATCTGGAGACAGAGGAAGAGGTTTGAGCTAGACGTACAAGTCTGGTGCACAGTGCCCCAGCAAGGTGAAGCGGGATGAGGGCAGCCATTGCTTTTGACAACCAGGAGATCACAGATGGTGGTCTCAGTCATTTCAGGGGCATGATAGGGACAAAGTCAGACTTTGATGTGTTAAGGAGAAAACGAGCATCAGCGAAATAGCAATGGTTAGTGTGGCTTACTCTAAGTATTCTGATAGGAGAGGGAAAGGGCAAAGGAGGCAGAGCTGAGGGAAGAGAACTGATCCTTTAATTAGGCTGTAATTTTGGTGCTCTGACCACCCCCTCCCTCCTGCGCGCTCTCCTCCATTAGCTTCTGCAGTCTGTCTCCCACTGTTCCTTCTCTGATTCTCCCTTTTTCCTGCTCCGGAAAGGTTCTGGCTACAGTAATTTTCTCTTTGGACTCTGTTCACTCATCTCGCGGACAAAGGTAGAAAAGCCTAGGCTGGCATCCAAGACTCGCCAAGGTCTGGCTCTGGTATGTTAATGTAATTTTCTTTCTCTCACACTCTGTCACATACAACCCAAACTCTTTCCACTCTGAATTGATGTCCAGTCCCGGAACTTCTCACTTTCATGCTTCCATTCCTTTAAGCGTGTTCCTCACTTTTCATAAAAGCCCCACCTTCTCCCTTTCTTTCTTTTTTTTTTCTTTTAAGATTTTATTGGAGAAGGGGAACAGTGTTTACTTCTAGGACTTTTCCAAGTCAAGTTGTTGTCCTTTCAATCTTAGTTGTGGAGGACGCAGCTCAGCTCCAAGTGCAGTTGCCATTGTTATTTGCAGGGGGCGCAGGCCCACCATCCTTTGCAGGAGTTGAGGAGTCGAACCGGCAACCTTGTGGTCGAGAGGATGCGCTCCAACCAACTGAGCCATCTGGCCGCCCGGGAGCTGAGTGGCAGCTCATTGACTTCATTCTAGTTGCGGAGGGCGCAGCCCGCTGGCCATGTGGGAATCGAACCGGCAGCCCCGTTTCCCAGAGCTCGCGCTCTAACCAGCTGAGCCATCTGGCCGCCCCTCCCTTTCTTCGTGTGTATAAATCTTCCTTCTTGTTCAGTACTCTACTCAGGCTCCATTTCTTCAGGCAGCCTTAAACTCCCCTCCATCACCTGTGGGAATTAGAACACGTTCTCTGTGCTTTTCTTATAGTAATCATTACTTTCAACTTGTCAAAAAATGGCCTAAGTTATTACGTAATGTTATTTCATAGGCATTGATGTAAATGTCCAAGACGTTGGGCGATCTCCTTGTGTAGCTCAGAGATTCTGTGTGATTATCTTATTACCAAATGCCCTGACGATGCCCAACTTTGCCATCATGTGCCCACGCCCTCGCTATGTCATTTAGCTCGTCATCTTCTACACAGCCACTCTGCGGCCTTTGGAGCCACTCCACCGGCCTGAGGATGAGGAATCTGGATTGTAGTTCCCAGCTTACTGGCCAGTCATGAGTATCAGTGTCAACAGCAGTATTATTAACCTGAGTGCCAGTCACTCTGTACAAAATATGCGTCCCGGTCTCCACTGTAGAAGACTAATACAATCACATCTTGAAACCCGTGATTGTGCAGAGGTACGATTTAAACTTCACCCCGTGTAGGGCGTCCTTCTGGTGTTTCCACACCAGCGTCCCCCAGCTCTGTGTTTCAACGTCATTTTATATAAACTTCTGTTGTTTGTTGTCTTTATCACACAGAAATACTTAGTCTCTACCACATGGTTAATATCAGGGTAGTTTAGCATCATGTTACTAAGATGGGATTTAGATTCAGGTAGAACTGGGTTCAAATTCTTGCTCTGCTATTTCTTAGCTGTGTGACCTCAGATAAAATTATGTAATACCTCTGATCATTAGTACCATGTTCTATAAGATGGTGACTTTATTAGGAAAAAATGAGGTGGTAAATATAAAACATCTAGCAGACTGCTGGATACATATCAAGTTACTCAGTAAATATTTGTCAATTCAATTTCATTCAATTGGTCCAGGTCATACAGCATTCTGTCTGCTTCTAATGCCATGAACTATTTGGGGGACAAAATTGGATCATCGATTTCATTTTTATTAAGTGAAAAGCGTTGCTGTTTTAACCTGCTGGGAGCCTCAGTAGTGGACTAATTGTCTGAAGGACTAGCATATTTTTGTATTTAAATAGAACAAATTGAATTACAGCATAAACAGCAGTAGAAATTCCTGCAGAGTAATATTTTCAACATAAACCATTATCCCTTCCAGCCATATGTGTAGACACAGCAGAGCTTCTGTATTTATATGTTTTCATTAAAAACAAAATGATTAATTTCACAAGTTAATTTATTGTATTTGTCACAACAGCCAAATTCAAATTAAATAGTGTAGTGCTTAGAAATAGTAAAGACTGAGTTATTGAAAGGAGTCTGTAGTTTTGGTGCCGTTTCTTAGTGAGAGCCTAAAAGTCCAAAGAACACCAGAAAGAAACCCTCGTTGTTACTTTCTCATGAGACATCTAAAGGGGTGTCATAGTACTATTATTCTGAGGCATTATTTTTAGAGATTTTTAAATCGGTCCCTGGTTACTTTCAGAAATCCAATTTTCTTATGTCTGTTAACTCTGGGAGCAGTAACACACAGTGAACAAGGTGCAGCTTGAAGGTTGGAGAGATCTGCATTTGAATTCTGGCCTTAGGCAAAGTCCTTAATGTCTTCCAGCATCTTCCTCATCTGTAAAATGGGACAATGAAACTGAAGTTTGCAGAGTAATTGTGTCCATTGAGTTGAAGAAAGTGAAATGCTTGGCACCTCATAAATGTTCCTTTTTAAATTGTGTACACTTATGTTTATCAATGAAACAGGGTTTTCTTATATTCCAAGATCAAATGTTGTTTCTTCCTGTGCTCACTCTTAAATAATCATTACAACCTATTAAGAGAGCATATGAAAATTTAAACTTGGGATCTTGTTTTCAATTGCTTTGAATTAAAAAAAATATTTCTTTATTGTTTTTACTAGGACTTTTTTCACAATTACTGTTAATTTACCTGGTCATAAAAATAATATATGTTCTCTGCAGAAAATTTAGAAACTATAGAAAAGCCTAAAGAAAAAAAAAAATCACCTGCATTGTCACAGTTCAGTGGCCACCACTGTTAACATCATGATTTATTCCACTTGTGTACGTGCCTGTGCTGTGTGTGTGCATGTTTGTGTGTGTACCTCTCATTTTGTAAAATGGAGATCATAAAAATACTCTGGATTTTATTGTTTTTTAAAGTTTTTTTTTCACATTGCTATATATCACAAACATTTTATATATATTTACAGTTTTCAAAAGTACTATTTTAATGGCAACAAAGTATTTCATCATATACATTTATACACATACATACACATTACATACATATATCATATACATACTTTAAAAGAAATCCATTTTATCCATTTACATTGTTTCTAAGTGGTATTTGCTCTTATATATAACCTGTCATCTCAGCAATGAACATTCTTGCATATGAATTTCTATGTAGTTAATGATTGTTTCCCTAGGATAAGTATTTAGCAGGGTAATTACAAGGTCAAAGGGTATGAACAGCCACATATTGTCAAATTGCCTTCTAGAAAAATGTTTCACCAGTCTGTGGTCCCATTAAACTTGTAAAAAAGTGTTTATTTCTCAACTCCTTGTCACACTGGGTATTAATAGTATTTTAAATGGTTGCCAATTTGATAGAGGAATATGGTATTTTAGAGTTTTCTTTTACATTTACTTAAATAATAGTGAAACTAAACAATTTTTCATATGTTTATTGGTATTTTTTATCCCTTCTTTAATGAATCACATTTTTCTAAAAATATATTCATCTTTTTTATTAATTTATGAGATCATTTTATATATTAACAATAATGCCAAGCTCAATCTATAACATGATGATAAAAAGCATTGAAACATGAAGTCCTTTGATGTCTTGTGGCTGTAAGATAGTTGTTTCCAGTGGAGTTGAATTTGACCTCTTTAAGATCCCTTCCATTCCAAAATCATATGACAGTGTGATATATATTCACTGTGATTCTCCTTGTTTTCACTTATGGAGATGAAGTGACCTAGAGTCAAAAGTGTTACCCAGACACTTAAGATTCTCCTTATTCTTCTTAGTCCTGTGCCAAGCTAACTGGAAGATGAAAAGTTGTCCAAAGTTCCTTTTCAAAATCTACATGCTCCTTCTCATCCACATTTAAAATACTTAAGCCTTTTCAGTACTTTAATGGGAAAATTCTGGACTACACAATTCCCTCGAACTGTTTCCTTTGGTAGGCAAACTTTTTGAAAGAATTTCCAGTATTTCGTATTCTCATTTTACATTTTTCAGTAACTCGTCAACACGGCTCCCACCTCTATGAAACTGCTCTTCTTAGGTCAGCAGTGACCTTCTTATCACCAAAGCCAAGATAATATCTTTCTTCATCTTTTAACTGCATTTGAGCCTGTTGATCACCCTGTCCTGAATTTTGAAATTTCATGAGACCACTCTCTCCTGTTTGTTTTTTTTTCCTCAATAGCTCCTCTATAGGTTCTTCTCCCTTTGCTAATTTCCTAAGTATTGGTAATCTTCAACAATCCTCATCTTCTATCAATTTTTGAACTCTGCTAGGGAATTTCAAATAATCCGTTGGCATTAACTATCAAGTGTATGCGAGGTCAGACAATTAAGTTCACAAACTTTCCACCATGCGCTTATACAGTGGAAAGTTTGCGAACTTAACTTCGTATGTTTCTTCCTTGCTCTCTGACTTTATGTATAAACCTATATCTACTGGTTTCATATCTTTTCTTTGGAATATTGTAAGTACATCAAATCCCATTCAAAATTAGACTTATCGTCATCCCCATAAACTGATGCTCCTTCAGTGTCTCCTATTTTGGAAAATGCCACTGTCACTCATTTAGTTGTACAGGGAGGAACTTGATTCTGCTCTTTCTAGAATCCAATCAACCACCAAATTCTGCCAATCCTGTCAATTCTCCTGCTTCCTAAATAACTCTTCAAAACTTGTTGCTGCTGTTATTAAACATACCGTTCTTGCTTGTTCTGAGTATTAGCCCATGCTGTTAGGTCTATTTCACAGACGATGCTGACATCTCCCTGAGATCTCAGCTTTCCTGGGAAATCTTCCTAAGTCCCTAAGTTGGATTAGTTGTTTTGATGATGTACTACTGTTGGATCTGCATTTCCCCAGCATAGCATTTAACACACTTGCTATTGCTTATTTGATTCTTCATCTTACAGTAGATGAGACGCTCCATAAGAACTTTGTCCTTTCAAATAAAGTCAACTTTATTGCTTTGTAATTTATGTATAATAAACTTGACACATTTTAAGGGTAGAGATCAGTGAGTGCTAACGAATTTATACACCCACAGAACCACCACCACAATTAAGATTGAATATTTCCATCACCTCCAAAAGTTTCATTGTGCCTTCACCCTTTGACTCAGAGAAACTTCATCTCTGACCCGTTGACTCAGGCAACCCCTGATCTGCATTTTTCCATTATAGATTTATCATTCCTAGAGTTTAATATAAATGAAATAATAAAGTATGCATTCTTTGATGTCTAGCATATTTACTCAATACTATATTTTGCAGTTATCAGGAGTTCATGTTTTAACCTCTGAGTTGTATTCCATTCCATGAATATATTGTATCTTTTAAGTCTGTTTATTTGTTTATGTAAATTTGAGTTGTGTTGAATGAATAACACTACTATGAGTATTCAATATGAGTTTTTGTGAAGACATTTTTTTAAATTTTTTTTTTTATTGTGGTAAGAACACAGTGTGAGATTTAATCTCTTAATAAATTTTTGGTCTCCAATGCAGTATTGGTAACTATAGAGATGAACTTGTACAGCAGATCTCTAGAACTTACTCATAATTGAAACTTTATGCCTGTTGATTAGAAATCTCCATACTGTTTTCACAGTGGTTGTAGCATTTTGTGCTTCCACAAACAAATGCACAAGTTCCAATTTCTCTACATCCTCACAAAACATTGCCCTCATTGTTAGTGACGTTGAGCATGTTTTCATATAGCTGTTGGCTGTTTATTCGTATGCCTTCTTTAGAGAAATGCCTATTCAAATCCTTAGCACAATTTTTAATTTTGTTATTAGTTTTTTTACTATTGATTTGTAAGTGTTCCTTATATATTTTGGATATTAATTACTTAACAGGTATATGGTTTGTAAATATATTCTCCCATTCTGTAGGTTACCTTTTTACTCTGTTTATTGTTTTTTTTTGCTGTACACAAGCTTTTTAGTATGATGCAGTCCTATTTATTCAGTTTTGTTTTTGTTGCCTATGCTTTTGGTGTCATATCGATGAAATCATTGCCAAAGCCAATGTCAAGAAGCTTCCCCCCCCCCTTTTTTTTTCCTAGGAGATTTGCAGTCTTGGGTCTTACATTTAAGCCTGTAATCCATTTTTAGTCGATTTTTGTGTATGGTGTAAGATAAGGTTCCAATTTCATTCTTTTGCATGTGGATATCCACTGTTTTTCTTTTTTATCATGTCTGTCCACAAATTGTTGCTGAATCAGTGTGTTTGTGAGTGGGAGGAGGGTCCAAGGCTTCCTACTTCATCATCTTTCTGACATCACTCCTCAGTATAATACTCTTTTAATTACTGTAGCTTTGTAATATATTTTGCAACCAGGAAGTTAACGGCATATAATTTTATTTATTTTTATTTCCACCTAGTAGTGAATTAATGAATTGTGCTGTAAGTATATTTTAACTGTATAAAAATTGGCAAACTGTTTTCTAAAATGGTTATAGGTATCATTTTTATATTCCCACCAGCAATGGATGAAAGTTCCAGTTGCACTGTATCATTGTCAACACTTGTTATTGCTAGTATTTTTAATTTTAGTCATTTTAGTGGGTATGTTGTGGTATCCAATGTAGTTTCTACTTTAATTTCTTAGTAGCTAATGATGGCGAGCATTTTTCATGAGCTTACTGTGCATTTGTTTATATTCTTCGGTTAAAGGTCTTTGCAAATTTTTTGCCCATTTTCTGATTTAATTGTTTACTTTATTAATGAATTGTATGAGCTACTTAAATTTTCTGGATATAAATCCTTTTTCAAATACATGGCTTATGAAAATTTTCTCTTTTTCCTTGGTTTTTCTTTTCATTTTCTGAGTGGTCTTTTTCAAAGAGCAGACACATTCAATTTTCATATCGTTCATTTTATCATATTATTTTATTTATGGTTCATGCTTTCTGTATCCTATCTAAGAAATCTTTGCCTAACCTCAGGCAAAAATATTTTCTCCTATTTTTTTCAAGAAATTTTATAGTTTAAGCTTTTACATTTAGATCTATGACGTCAAGTTAATTTTTACATAATGGTACATTATGGTCAAGGTTTATTATGGTTTTTCATATGGACATCCAGTTGTTTTAGCATTATTTTTTGAAAAGACGATCCTTTCCTGATTTAGTTATCTTGGCTGTGATGTTAAAAATCAATTGACCATTTTCTGTTTCTATTCATATTCTATTTCTGGAGTCTACTATGTTTCATTGATCTATATATCTACCCTTAGGCCAATTTCACACATTGTTGACTACTTTGGTTTTATAAAGAGTCTTGAATACAGTATTAAGCTCTCCAACCTTGTTTTTATCATTTAAAATAGCTCTGGCTGTTCTGGTTCCTTCTCATAGCTATCTAAATTATAGAATCAACTTATCAATTGGGATTGCATTTAACCTATAGGTACATTTTAGGAGAATCTGTAGCCTAACAATATTGTACCTTCTGTGCATGAGCACAGTGTGTATCTTCATTTATTTAGGTTTTTAAACAATTTCTTCTTACAACGTTTTGAAATTTTCAGTGTTCTTTTAGTTGGTAATAAAGGATTGTTGAAGTTTTCAACTATAATTGTGGATTTGTTTTTCTTTTAGTTCTGTCAGATTTTACTTTTTGTATTTAAAAGCTCTGTTTTTGGTGCATACAGTTGTATGATTGTTGTTTTCTTGATGTGGTGATCCCTTGGTCATTGTGAAATTTTCTCTTTATCCATGTTGGTATTCTTTTTCTGCAATTATTTTATATTAATATAATAAATTCTGAAACTTTCTAATGCTTAATGACTGCATGGTATATATTTTTCCATTCTTTTTACTTTGGTCTATTTGTGTCTTTATATTTAAAGTAGATTTCTTGCAGACTGCATATATAATTCAACCTTGATTTTTAAATTCAGTCTGACAATCTCTGCTTTTAATTGGAGTGTTTAGACCATTTGAATATAATGTTTTCTGAATTTGGCTGGGTTTAAGTCGATCATCTTGTTCTTTGTTTTCTATTTGTTCTATCTGTTCTCTGTACCCTTTTTCCTTTTTTTCCTTATTTCTTTAGGATTAATTGGAATATTTTTAAGGATTCTATTCAATCTTCACTGTTTGCTTATTAGCCAAACCTCTTTGTTTAATCTTTTTGGGGGCTGCTCTGGGGTTACAGACTCTGTGATTTACCACACCCTACCTTCAGATAGCATTATAAGAATTCATGTGTACTGAAATGTCCTTATAACAATATACTGATATTTTTTCTTCCTGTTTTTTTTTTCCTATTGTTGTCATACATTTTGTTTCTCTATATGTTATAAACACCATAATACATTGCTGTTATTTTTGTTTTAAACATCTAATTCTGCTGGTCACAAATTCTCTTAGCTTTTGTTTACCTGAAAAAATTTTCAGTTTGATTTGATTTTTGACAAAGTCTGAGTTATTTTATTATGAAATGTTCAATTATGTAGCTTTTATTTTAAAAGATATTTTTGCTATAATTTTAAGCTGACAGTTTCTTTCAGCACTTGAAATGCCATTTAACTGTCTTCTGCCTTATGTGGTATTGATGAGATTTCTGCAGCCATTTTTATCTTTGTTTCTCTTTACATAGTATTGTCTCTTCTCCGTCCTTTACATAGTATTGGCTCTGCCTTTAAGATTCTTTTTTTTTTATCACTAGTTTCACAAATTTTATTATGTGTCTTGGGTAGTTATTTTATGGTTAATCTACTTAATGTTCATTGAGCTTCATTGATCTGGATCTATGAGTTTCCATTTTTTCATCAAATTTGGAAATTTTCAGCCAGTATTTCTTCAAGTAGAAATATTTTTCTGTACTCCTTTCTCTTTCCCCTGTGACTCTAGATACACATGTATTAGACCATGTGATATTACCCCCCAAAAGTCACCATGACTCTTAATTTTTTTGTCTCTCTCTCTCTTTTTTAATCTCTGTTCTTCATTTTGGATAGTTTTTATAGCTATGTCTTCAAGTTTCTAAATCTTTACTTCCACAGTATCTAATCTGAGATTAATTCTATCCAGTAAATTTTCATTCCAGATTTGTATTTTTCATCTTTAGAAGTTTCATTTGATTTTTTTATATCTTCTGTTTCTCTCCTCATTATGACTGTTTTCCTTCAAATACTTGACATAATGAAAAAGTGCTCTTTTAATGTTCCTGTGTGCTAACTTCATTATATCTACAATTTATGGTTTTGTTTCTATTGACTTATTGTTCTTCTGATTATTGATCACATTTCCCTTCTTCTTGATATATCTTTAATGTTTTGTTTACTGCTGAGCATTGTGAATTTAACATTGTTGTATATTTGTACTTTGTTGTCTTTCTTTAAAGACTTATGTTTTGTTTGGGCCGGAAATTGAATTACTTATTGTTCAGTTTGATCCTTCTAAAGTTTTGTTTTTAAGATATTTTAGGTAAGATATTTTAGGAATAGTTTAAGCGTGTTTCGAAGGCCTGGCTCTTCTGGGGTCTTTATTGAATGACCCAAGGGCTCAATGAGGACTTTCCACTCTTAGAACATGTATAATTCCTATTGCCTCTGTGATCTCAGGAAATTATTCAACTCACTGCCCTCCCTAGGTGGTCTTTTCCTGGACTCATGGAGTTTTACCCTTACATATATATTTAGAGACAGCAAAGACTCAAGTGCACCACTATACAAATTCCTGAAGCTCTTTCCTGCAAAGCTTCCTCCTCACAAGGACTATCCCTCATCACCTCAGAATCTTCGGACTGTGATCTCTAGCATCTCAATTTAGCAACATCATTAGGCTATGCTTGGTATGACCTCACTTCTCCACGGTCCAAAATATGCCTCCAGTCAAGAAGCCTAGTTGATTATAAGGCTCACCTCACTTTTTTTCTCTTATTATATTTCAGGGATTAGAGTTCTGCAATGTCTATTCTCCAATATCTGAAAATGAATTTTTAACATGTTTTGGTTAGTTTCCTTAGTTGTTTAAAAAAGTAGGGTAAATCTGGTTCCTGGTGTTGTATCATGGTTGGAAGCATAACTCCGAGTCCTTTTAAATGTGTCTTTGGATGTGATATATCATAGCAAAGATGGTCTAAATTCAGGAACTTTAACGTCCGAGTCTATACCAAAGCTCAATTTCAGCTCAGTTTGTGAAATGTTAATTATCACCGACAATCTGCTAAATTCTTTACAGCATTCTGAGATATAAAGATAAAATTGAGAAAATTGCTTTAAAATTGAGAAAATTCCCTTAGGGAAGACAGATGGGTAAGTGATCTTGGTGAAGTCATTTTACAATGTATTAAACTAGGCACCATGTTGTAATTAAGAAAGGGTGGAGTGGGTAACATTGCTAACAATCTTCCAAGACAGATGTGAATGATACTGTGCAGAATCTGCCCAGACTATTATTTTACGCTACCACTTACTATGTGTTAACCTGGGACAAATTAATAGTGGTCTACACTTGAGTAGTTTATTTGTTTTTTGTTTTTCTAATCATGTTGTAAAACCTTTAGAATTTTGCTGTGAAAGGAGCTATAGAGGTGTCTTTTGTTACGTTAATGAGGTGACTTTTGGAAAACCCTCCTGTAACCTAAGGATGAGGACTGGTTGCCAGGAGAACCAACCAGGTGATTATCAAGTTGGGACTTGCAGTCCCAACCCCTCTACATGCCTCCAGAGATGGGAGAGGGACTGGATATTGAGTTCATTTGACAATGGCCAATGATTTAACCAACCACACCTCTGTGATGAAGCCTCCATAAAGCCCAACAGGAGCTTTCAGGTTGGTGGACACATGGAGAGGGCGGGGGAGAATGGTGAGCCTGGAGAGAGAAGGGAAGCTCCATGCCGCTTCCCACGTACTTTGCCCTATGCATCTCTTCTATCTGTTCCTAAAGTATCTCCTTTAATAATAAACTGGTAATGTAGTAAGTAAAGTGTTTTTCTGAGTTCTGTTATCTGCTCTTACAAATCAGTTGAACCCAAGAAGGGGTATGTGGGAACATCTGATTTACAGACAGCTGGTCAGAAACACAGGTGACAACCTGGGCTTGTGATTGGCATCTGAAGTTGGGAGTCGGGGTGCCATCTTGTGGGACTGAGACTTCGACCTGTGTAATCTGATGCCATCTCTGGGTAGACAGTATCAAAATTAAGTTGAATTGTAGGACACCCTGCTTGTGTCTGAGAATTGCTCATTGGTGCAAGGAAACTGCTCACTCCCCGTCACCCCCCGCCACACACACACCATGTTGAAATTTGGTGCAAAATTCAAAAGAGGAGCTATTTTTTTCTCTTTTTTTGTACTTTAGGAATGAGGGGCTGTTTTCTAATGAAAGTCTAGAAAAGAAATCAAATCATCTTTCTACAGAGTAAATTTTCCCATGAGAGTAGAAACTTACTGGTCTTGGTGTGCTGAAAAGAACAGGAACTTGGAATAAAACAGATTTGAACTCAAACTCTCATTCAGTGTCTGGGTGACCTTAAGAAAGTCATCCACCCTCTCTGAGCCCATTTCCTCATTTAAGAATGGAGATGACACTACTTACTTAACAAGGTTACTGTCATGAACAAATGAATTAATGGATAGGAAGTAATTGTAATCAATAAAGGTCCAACCTGCTATGTTCTATTATTTTTATTTTATCAGTGTTTTATACTTTCCTCTTTTACTCTTCTTTCCTTTTCAACATGGAAGCCACCATATCTCATCTGCTTAGACTGTCTGAAGACTCAGTCTCCATATACACTTGATCTGTTTGATGAACACAGCTCTGGTTCTCTTGGGGAAGCATCCTGGCTTAAGAGAAAGAATTCAAAGCCTAGGTGTTGAAGCCAATGAGCTGTGCTTTATGTCTCATTTCACCACTTGCCGGCTGTATGACTATGGAGAAATTATTCAAACATTCTTAGTATCATTTCCCCATCCATAAAGTGAAGACATTAAATGCTTCTTCTCAGTATTATTATGAGGACTAAATGATATGCATACCGTATTGCCCTGAAAATAAGACCAGGTCTTATAGTAACTTTTGCTCAAAAGACACATTAGGGCTTATTTTCAGGGGATGTCTTATTTTTTCCAGTACAACAATCTACATTTATTCATTCATTCATGTACAAAAACCTACATTTATTCAAATACAGTCCTGTCTTCTTCTGGAACATCATCATTACTCTCCAAACTCCGAATTCTTGCTTGAATTATTTGCTACTCCATTTCCTGTAGAACCATTGGCTCCAATCTCTCATGTCCAGCAATAGAGCTCTCCTTAAATGAGCACTTCTTGTCCATGTAGTCTGCTCATAGTGTATTGGCAACACATCTGTCAGTGATTTTACCCCATGAATTCTTCACCCAAGACACGACCTCTTGCAGGGTAGGCTTCACAAAGTTTCCATGCATATTTCTCTCCATTCTATTTTCAATGTAGTCATTGATTTCCATGTGCAAATAGTCCTTGAATGGCTTGTTTATTGCAATATCAAGAGTCTGGAGATAGTCATTCCTGCGGGAATCGTTATTTGATCTATTCCCTATGCAAGGAAGTTCTTCATGTCTTTAGCACGGTGAGTGCTGGCTGAATCCCAGACTAGCAGACCTCTTTGGCCACCTTGCAAAACAAGTGGCTGCATTAAATCGACCCACTTCCTTAGAACTACTTGTGTGTACCAGGCTTTTTCGGTTTTAAGAACATAAATGCCTGAAACACGTTCAACCTTATCTTTCTTGCCCTTAGTAATGATTAGAGGTGGGGCTTTCTTTCCATCCAGACGAATTGCCAAAATACAGGTAACACGTGTACTTTCGTAACCAGTGAAGGGAATATAGATTGACGAGGCACCCCTCTGATCAATTGTCCTTTGAGATCCTTGGCCCGTAAACACTGCAGTTTCATCCATAGCAATCATGTTGGAGAGTTGGTATTTAGAAAAGTCGATGCCATCAACAAAGGACTTGAATGCAAGTGCGCATTTAATAACTTCAGTTCGTCCAGCTTGAACAGTGTTGTCGATCTTAGAGACAGTTCATATCGCTGAAGGAAGCCATCCAGCCAGTGTTGTGGTGCTTTGAATTCTTCTGGAGATATTTCTAATTGTGGTGCCATTGCAAGGGAAAATGCTTGAATATCAGCCCTGCACACAACCAAAGCCTTTGCTCTCCCGTCAGCATTGCATTCACAGATGATGTCTTCCAGCTCAGGAAATAAGGTTGCCGACCTGTTGATCCACACTTGCACTTCTTACTTAGCATTTCCCATGTCCACCTGCTGACTGAGGTTATACTCTGCTCGCCATTTTCGGACCATTCGGACCAACTTCTTCTCTTTGCAGAAAGCTGTAAGATTCTTGCCCCGGGAGTCCTCCACGATTCTTTTCTTGTACGCGACAGAATAGCTCTTTCTCTTTGCACTCATCTTGTCTGGGGGTCAAAATATCATTCCCTTTAAATCTACGATTAAATCAAGTGTTAATTGAAGACCTATGAGACAGGAATGGGAACAAAAATGATGACAGTTAAGAAAGATGGTCCACACAAAAGCGACAAAAAATTGCAGCCACCAATCAGAAAGCGTTTCTTTATTTCACACAAGTACATTAAGTACATCCATTACAACACACAGCGTATTGAATTATGAAGATTCATATTAGACACCACTACGTCTGATTGTTGTCATGTGCACACATTATTCATGCGTTGTGTCTGTATTTCGATTGGTCATTCGGCAGTAAGTCTCGAGTTCATCTGTTTACATAGGCGTTTACCTCTCACCCAAGGGCGCCCGGTTGGGTATTTACAAATAATTATAATTTACATTATCATTTATTTTAAGTATTAATGTCAATAATATTATTTATTTATATTTAATTATGTATTAATATTATTATTTTATAATTCAATACGTCTGTCGTGTGTTGCAACAGACGTGCTAAATGCGTCTGTCTGGCTGACGATTTTAACTGGGGCTCATTTTTTGGGTAAGGCTTATATTACGAGCATCCTAAAAAAATCATGCTAGGGCTTATTTTCTGGTTAGGTCTTATTTTCGGGGAAATACGGTAGTAAATGCCTACACGTGAAAGGTCCAAATAAATATTCTATTACTGCAGCTATCTAAATTCTCCAAAATAGGCCTTTTTCTATATTTTTCCAGAAAATGCACCAACATATGCTATTTTTCTGGACATATATCGTGGATGTGTTTGAACACTGAATGAACGCTCAGATTGTTTTTTTCTTTCTTTTGGTACACTTTGACTTTTATAGATCCATTAAAAATCACCTTTCACATTCACACTGTGAAAAGCTTGTCTTTCAAATTTTTCGGTGCTCGCAAGTCACCTACTGACCATGGGCTCCTGTGGGCTGACTCACAGTTGTCAAGAAAACTCCTGGCAACCACACTTCTGAGCCCAGACAGGTACCCATTCTTAATGTAAAGTACAGTTTCAGGACCACATAACTTTTGTTCAGACTGTCACATTCTCCACTGGCATTTCTAACTGAATGGAACAGCCAACGATAGAATAACAAAGAATTCATCACAAACTAAGATTGCTTTTGGAGTAAAATAGCACAAATACACGCAAGCCCTAGGCCTTCTGTTTCTCCTCAATCTCCCTTTCGCTACCTCAGCCAGTGGTTCTCAGGCTTATCTCAAGGTTATCTTCTAAAGCAGGCCCACTATGAGAATACTTTTTTGCACCTAAAATCATACCATAGAATATTATAGTATCCTCTTTATAAGAAAATTAATACAGAGAAAAGATGCACATGCTGATTTCAACTTTCACTGTGATATATTGTGTGACCCTAATCAAGTGCCCAAGTAGAATTAAGAGAGTTATTTTCATAATCTCCAAGAAAACTTCCAGCCCAAACAGGATTTATTCTTACATGCTAAGAGGGCAGCTAACATTCATTGTAAGCTTGCTATGTGCTGGTTATTTTATATGCATTATCTTAATTAATCTTCAGAATAACTATTTCTATAGCTATACTATATTCTAGAAAACAGACTTTCATACTTTAACTAATTACTTCAGGTATTGGCTACTAAGGGAAACGCTGGGATTCCAAACATGTCTCGAATCGATTTAAATCCCAGGCCCTTTCTGCATTACATGTTGTTGCCTCTCAGAATCCTTAAAACTTAGCTTGGCAGAACACAGGCCAAGCTAGGTAGTTGCTAGGATTGTGACATTGGTACATTATATTGTTTGAACCATCAGACTCAAGGTTAGAATTCATCTCAATTTAGTTCTAAAACCTTTCTGAGAACCTACTCTTTGCTTGTGCTGAATGCTGAAAAAGTAGAGAGAAATCATATCACTCTGTCCTTAGGAAGCTCACAGTTTAGTTAAATATTTTTCAAAATATATTATTTGCAGTTGTAGAGTTTATTTAACATTATTTAACAGCTAATTCTTGAGAACTCAACTTTATGGTGGGAATTAAGTATACATTAGTAAATAAAATGCATGTCATTTCTTCTGTCATGAGCCTTGTGGTTTAATGGTAGAGAGAGATAGCATAGAAGTAAACAAATAATATATAATTTAAAATGGTCATAAGCTATGGTAACTCACGGGTTTTAGTGTTAGAAATTAGCAATAGAGTCATATTTAGGAGCTATGGACAAAGGAAGGCTCTCTGAAGAGGTGACATTTAATCTAAAGCTTGAAGGATTATTAGAAGGAAGTAGTTGAAGAGCACTAGAGATCATACCAAGCAGAAGGAAGAGAATGGTTGAAAACCTCTAGTGGGAAAGATGTTATAGAATTATAGAATTCAAGGAATTGAAAGGAAAAATATAGAAGACGGAGCTAGAGAGAGAGGCAGGGCTAAAATCAGGTAGAGCTTGAAATCCATATTAGAACCTTTGGATTTTGTTTGTAACACAAAGGGAAAACACTGAAGGCTTTTTAGTGGAGCAGGTGGTCAGGGGGACAGGGGATTAACATTTAGGCTAACTGATGTGCTTTTTTCTTTCTTTCTTATTTATTTATTTTTTAATACTTTGGCTTCTATGGAGAATAGACTATCATCACCATGAACTACTTGAGAATGCAGTGTATCACCACGAAGGCTATTGTAGACGTGAGATATAGTGGCTTGAATTAGGATGGGTGGCAGTAAAAATGAAAGAAGTTAAAGAATTTGAGATATATACTGGAGTTAGGTTATTGAAAAGATTAATTATATCTGGGAGGAATCCAGATTGAGTTGAGGTTTCTGGCTTGGCAACTGGTGGAATATCGTTGCCATTGATTGCATTTTAAAAGGTGAGGAATGTGGATGAAATAGGGGCGTCAGCATGTTTATTTTGAAAATGTCAAGTTTTAGGTACCTGTGAGATCTCTAAGGGAAGATATTTAGTGGTCTTTTGGATATACAAGGCTGGAGTCCAGAGGAGAAGTTTGAGCTGGAGATGTACGTTTGAGAGTTGTTAGCATACAGATTATATTTAATGCCTACATTTGGATGAGAAAACCTAGGAAGAAAGGTAGAGAAAGAAAAGATGGCGTAAGATCAAACCCTGGGGAATTTACTATTTGGAGTTTGGACAGAGGACAAGGCGCCCACATAGAAATCAGAAAATAGTTGCCAGAAGTAGGAGGAAAAACAAGAGCAGAGTGAACTGAATTGCCATTGAGGAATACGAGGTGGTGGCAGCACGCGTGCACGGAAGTTTGGCCAAGAAGAGGAGCAGAGAAATGAACAGTAGTCGATGGTGGATGCAGTGTGCAGTCACGTGGTCACGGTTATTTGCTGACATTGACGATCCAGGGAGAGAGGGAAACCCATGCCGTAGGAGGCACAGGACATAACCAGCGGAGAGCAGTCCTGGAGCTGGTGAGAGGCGTGGGGGCCAGAGGACGTGCCAATGGCCTGTTAGGAGAAGGATGTGCTCATCCGTGGTCACAGGGCTATGGAAAGAGACAGTCATGTTTCTAATTTTGGATGCTCATGTCTGATGATTTCTAGAATATAAAGCGTTAGATGAGATTATCCTCTCAAAATGGTAGTGATGGGAAAAGAATCCTGGCTTCCAAGGGATAGAAGGTCTGAACTAGTTTTTTCAGAGAAAAAAAATGAGAAAGCTACTTACCAAAATAAGCTTGTAGAATTGCTGAGCTGTGATAATAGCTGCTTGATGACTGAGATCATGAATTTAAAGTACACTCATTTTGTTCCCAAATGTATCCCAGGCGTCTAGAATAGTGGCTAATACATAATAAGTGATCAATAACTATTGAATGAGTGGATGTAAAAACAAACAAATGAATGGATATCATCTGGGTAAATTGATACTAAAAATCTGATATCAGAGAAATACCTGTGGAATGAATCTTCTGCTCCAACCTCCTCACGGTACAGAGGGCTGAGAGTCAAGAGCTCTGGGTGCTAGTCTTGACTGGAATAAAGAAACGTGGCAGAGAGAGAGAAGTAACATGCCAAGGTCACTTGTCAGAAACAGGCTATGTAAATTAGATGTCAGCTGCGGTATCCTACTGTTTGAGATTCAGAGGAAATTAGCTGGGCTCCCACTGCATGCACACTGGGAACTTTAAATCCTTCTCAACCAGAGTTGTTTGTGGATTGGGGTGAATTTTGGTATTCTGAGTTATTGCTGGCTCAAAGCTCTCTGAAGTAGTTCAGTTTATGGATTATATGGCTGTCTTGCATACAATATTCTTATTGACCCAGACAAGGAACTCAGTTTCTCTCCTGGATATACCTGAATTCACACACACACACATGCACACGCACACGCACACACACACACATACACACACACACACACGATTAACCTATTGTATAAAGCTTTTGTATGTGGATAAGATCTTCCTGAAGATTTGGAGACATGAAAAGAATTTATATTATAATAATGCAAATCAACTTTATTATTGGTCACACGTGTTCTTAAAACATCTTTAGCCATTTCTATTAATTTGGGATTCATCGTCCCTATATCTTAATCCATGTAGATATAGATATAGAGATATTTATGTCTGTCTATCTACATTTCTCTGTATATCTATACATCTTAATCTATTTCCTCCCACTTCCCTTTCTTTCTTGTCTGTCTGCCCCATCTTTAGTTTCCTATTTATTTCTTATAAATCACAAAATTTTCATCCTTTGTTTTCTTGTTGCCAATTGAAGCTTATGACCCTATGATTTCCTTTTCTATCCCCAATAACTAATCATCGTATTTTACCAAATTCAGTCAGTTTCCTCCTCAAGATGTTCCCTTCCAATGATGTTATTGGAATGACACTGAGGTATTTCATAGCATTTATAGAGAAGTTGAACAACTAAGGCTTGGCGGAATTCCCCAAGCATTACTTGGGGGATCTCAGCAATAAAATTCATGGAACGCCTAACCAGATAATAACATGAATATGACTCAGTGTCAACAAAACCGGTCTTGTTTCTCCATTTCCAGTTTCAGAATTCCCAGAGAGGGACTCTGATTGTTCTGACGTAGGTCAGTGGTTGACCTGTAGTTCTCTAAGCTACATCCAGGGGCAGGACCATGTTGAATAGACAAGGTCATGTGCCCATCCCTGGTTAGTGGAGCCATTTCTAGGGCATGCAAAATTACTGGGGTTCAGTTGCCACCCCAAGCAGTTTCTTCCACACTCCTCTTGCGACTAACTTTATGCTGGCGCTCTTCATTCAGCCAGAAGATGTTCATTCACTAGGAACCTGCTCAGAAATGGGCCCTGGGTGCTGGAAAATAGAGACAAGTAAAGATGTGTGTTCTAGGTATCTGTGCTATTACTGCTGGTGACTGGACTGAGGAACACTTGTAAGCTTGCATGTGTGATTTAAGCAAGAAGATACAACGCTTTTAGTCAAGACCTGAGTATCTAAGAGAAAAGTAGCTAGAAACTCCCACTGCCCATACTTACAGATATCTCAGGAGTGTTGTATAGTTCTGTAGTCTTTGAGAATTGCTTTGGGAGGAACAGCTGGCCAGCACTGGGAGCCCTCACCAAAGAAAGAGGTATTTTGAATCCACTGTGGTTAGGTATTCTGAACACGCTACATGAGGTGGTGAGGGATATGTTTTCAAATTGTATTCACCTCTTTTCACATAAAGGGGTTTTTGTATTCATTTCTCCTTTCTATACAAAGGAAAGATAGCCAGGACTTCTAATTTTGCCCTAAGAGTTATTCAAGAGAACAGAAAAAAAGAAGAATGTAGCAGCAACAGAATTATCATCACAAAAATGAACATTTATAGAGAACTTACTGTTTCAAATATTGTGCTAAGAGTTTTCCACACATTTACACATTTTATCATCACATTAATTCTGTGAATTAGGTACTCGTGTGAAGTAGGTGTCCTTATTATTTCACTCACAGATGAGGAAACACTCTCGGAGAGACTGAAGAACTGTCCCCTGTGGCACTGCCACAGAATGGCGGGCCAGGGGGCAGACACAGAAATCCTGACTCCGGTGCTGGTACTCATTACCGTTATGCTAAGATGCTCCATCTTTCCCCCTGAAGTATGAAAAGAGGATGGTATTGGAACGAGGATACTGGATTCCAGTCCTAACTCTTCATGAGCTCACTGTGTGACCTTAGATAAACTCTTCCTTCTCTATGCAGCTCATTTTCCCCACCTGCAACTGGTGGGGCATGGACTGATTTCTAAGAACACTTTTAGGTTCCATAATCCTACAAGCTCTCAGAGACCTCTTCTATAGCCTGCGCCCTGTCCATTCTTGCTGTTCACAAGCACTGTGCTTGGAGAGGTCCCTGGGTCTGATCCCGGGAGCCTAACTCTGTGGTTTCTTCTCATTGTTCTCTCTCCATCCAAAGAAAGTTTGCAAAGCCCACCCCCGTCTTGCTACCTGGCAGCATTTGTTTACATCAAGCTATTTGGCAGTTGGTAGGTAGCTATACTCTTAATGTCAATGCCTAAAATAAATAAATAAATGCATAATGTCTGCTCTGGGTCTGGTAAAATACATTCCATTTAAAATAACAAATTTACGTCAGCAAAATTTTTAATACTGGTTTGGGGCAGAAGATCTGGGCTAGGGATTGAAATTCAGATTGTTGGCAGACAGCCCATTTTCCGTATAAGAAATGCAATATGATCCTCCAGCTCCAGGGGGATTACTGTATGGGAGGAAAGAAGAATTGGTAAACAGCAGTCTGTGGTGCATTTCATTATGCAACTGATAGGGAAAATATATCTCAGCCATGTCTGCAAGTGAAATTTGGTCATTCCAAAACTGTAAACTGTTCTCATTTTCTATAGGGCCTTCTGGAGCCTGCTCAGGCCCAGAGCGGCCGGCCCCCTGTAGGAGGGAGGTTTGGAGTTCACAGAGCTTTCTTCTGTAGTTTGGAGGAATGGAGCGAGTGAATGGGAAGAAACAGAATTCAACAAAAAGAGCTCTTGGACTTGAATTAAGAAGACCGTGGTAGGATCCCAGCTCTGCCATATTGGAGCTCTGTAACCTTGGTCAAGTTACTTAAAGTTTATGACCCTCACTCTTCCACTGTAAAGTGGAGAAAAAGATTCAAGGGGTTAGTATCATTATGAAATGAAGGGCAAAGGAGAACAAATATTTTATTAAGCATCTTCTACATCCTGGTGCTTTTCTCCACTTTCCTGATCTACAAAATAAAAGAATTAAACCTGCTTCACTATTTCATATATGATGATTTTCATTCTTTTTATGAACATGAATCATACTCTGCCTTCAGGGTGACCCAATCAAATATTGGATTCAAATGCATTACTAAATAATTAAAATATGACTCACAATGCTGCAATCCATATACAGGGTGATGTGGAAACACACGAGAATTAGCACTGAGTGCTATCATGAGGACTCAGAAAATACCTCCCTGAGGAGGAAGCATTTTAGCTCAGCCTTGCAGGATGAGAAATACTTAACAGATAAAGAAAGAGGGAGAAGCTACTGAAGAAAGAGGGGTCAGAGGGATCCGGGTGAACAGCGTGTGAGAGGCTTGTTCACCCACAGTGAGGAAGCCCGGTAGGTCGCACGTGGGTCAGTGGGTTGGTGAGGGCCTCCATTAAATTGGCACCAGATTATTGAGAGTTTTGAAAACCAAATCCAGATTTTATTTTATAAGTAATAGAGAGTCAACACAATTTTGTTTTTAGTGTAAGTTAGATTACAATGAATTTGCATCATACATAGGTGAATGGCAGAGATTTTGGGGTCTGAAGATTAGAAGTCGAACATCGGTCGAATATAACAAGTTTTGCTGGGTGACCATTGGCAAGTGGTTTAAACTCTCTAGAACTAAATTTTCCTGGGCTTTGAAATGAAGAGTGTAGAATCTTTTTAGTAAAACAAGCGCCAAGCCAATGATTGATTCCACAAGGATTTCTCCATCTGAACAGTTGGGCCAGGTAATTTCTGAGGTCTTTTTCATCTTAGACACTCTAAGTTTTTGTCTCTCAGAGCCTTTCCTTTAAGTGCTCCATTCAAACTCTAACCCTTCAATCTGGGCTTCATTCTTCCCTTTGATCCTCTTACCTCGCTGGAAATGTTTGCAGAACTGTGCATGCATCATCCCCAGAGGCCCAGGTTAAAGGACCTCTTTCTCTGTTTCGCAAAGAGCATTGATATAAACAGGGAGACGGAAACCATAAGCGGCCAGCGGCGGGCTGCATTCCTGACTTCTCAATCTGGGGCCCAAAAGACAGTAACTGTTGGGTTAATACCAAAAGGAGCTGAAGATGCTGAGGGATATTGGCTTTCCTGTGGCAGCAAGAAGTCAGTGCCAAGGATATGGTTTGTGTGTTCTTAAATCGAGCCGCGTAGAAATGTGTATCAGACATGAGTATCTGAGAATTGCTAACCACAGATGTTCATGACAGGACAGGGATCTGAATCCTGAGTCAGGGAGCAGGACTCTAGGTCTAGAGTGAAACTTACAAAAATCGCTTCATGTCCTTTAGCGTCTTAGCAGTGGGTTTGTGGATGGCATGGGAGTGACGTGAGAATAAGTGAGAGAATCTTGTTTTAGTGGAAGCAACAAATGACCTTAGAGTCAGAAGACTCTAAGTTTCAGTACGATCTCATCCAAGGTGTGCACGTCTTCCAACAACTCAGTTAACCTTTCTGAACCTTGTTTTCCTCATCTGTATAATGGGTGTTATAATATTTACTTCACAGAGGGATTATGAAGCTCACTTTTGAAAATGGAGTCTCTCATTAAATTGATTCAACAAATACTAAAATCCTATTATGCTGATTATTGGCGTTAGACATACAACAGTGAATAAGACACACAAAGTCTAATACGGTAAAATTATAAATCACAAATCAATATTTTATATTAATATTTTATATTATTATAGTGGGTCCAGAAATTTTACTCACACCACACATAAAAAATGTGGTATTTTCCTTTCTATAAAACAACTGTGGTCTTCCTCAGAAGGTCTCATGTGCTGGGAAGCTTGAAAAAAAATAACAACACTCAATTTTATTCCAAACTATTAATGATAAACTTAGTTCTATGCCATAACCAAACTGCTTCTCTATATATGCATCGCTCTTTAGGTAAAATTACCTGGTCTTTCAGATTTCTACTTCACTCCCCAGTTCTTCTCCTTTCGAACATAATACCTTGTTTTCCCAAAAATAAGACCTAGCTAGGCCATCAGCTCTAATGCGTCTTTTGGAGCAAATATTAATGTAATTTAATTATACCTGGCATTGTATTATATTATATTATATTATATTATATTATATTATATTATATTATATTATATTATATTATATTATACCTGGTCTTATAGTAAAATAAGACCGAGTCTTATATTAATTTTTGCTCCAAAAGACGAATTAGAGCTGATGGTCTGGCTATGTCTTATTTTCGGGGAAACATGGTATCTGGTGGTACTGACCTTGAAGCGAGAAGGGGACACTAGAGTTTTGGATCCATAAAATGTTGTCTGGATCCTCCTTCATCTTGGCTGTGGAGTGTCTGGTCTGGGCTGCCCCTCAAACAGAAGACCAGCACAGTGTACCAGCCCTTCTGAGGGCATCTGTCTTAGTCAGCTTGGGGTGCTATAACAAAGCATAGACTGGGCAGCTTAAACAAGAAGCAGTATTTTTCTCACAGTTCTGGAGGCTAGAAGTCCAAAATCAGTGTGCTAGCTGCTTTAGCGCCTAGTGAGGGCCCACTTTCTGGTTTTCATCGCACTGTGTGCTCACATGGTGGAAAGAGAAATTGTCTCTCACGTCTCTTCTTACAAGAGAATGAATCCCATTCATGAGGGGTCAATCCTCACAATTTAATTTCTTCCCAAAGGTCCCACCACCAAGTATTGTCACATTTGGAATTAGGGCTTTAACATATGGATTTTGAGGGGACACAAAGTAGCATCTGCTGCTAAAATCCTAAGCCTGTTGCTAGTACCTTTTGTTCTCTCTCTCTCTCTCTCTCTCTCTCTCTCTCTCTTCTCCTCCCTCCCTCCCCCTCTCCCCCTCTCCCCCTCCCCCCCTCTTCCCCCCCCCCCCCCCCCCCCCCCCGCTCTCTGTCCCTCCCTCCCTCCCTGCAAGTCCTCTCTGGAGGACACAGTCTCATATCCTCTCACATGGTCTATTTCAGCTGGTCTGCCCCTGCAGTGAGGACCTCCTACTAGCAAACGCCCAGACAGATTTTCAGTCAACTGCTGAGTTTCCTCATGGGGAACTATGGGAATTCCTAATTCGTCCCCAGAGGCCCCAGGTCACATGTTCACATGCCACAGGAGCCAAGTTGTTGTTATGGGGGCAGCCCAGAAGAAGTCTGCTTGAGAAGCCCTAAACTGAAAATAGAGCACCCTCTGAACTGTTTCTTATACTTTTCTAGATGTTTCTAAAGTACCTCACCTCATATGTGTGCACACACACACATACTCACTCCTTCTAAATTTCGCATTGTCAAGAATTAGGATTTGAATCTAGGTCTCTCTGACTCTAAAACCTATTCCATTCTACATAGAGTAGTCTTATTTGTAAATATGTGCTGGTATCACTAGATTCACATATAGATAGGTGTTTAGGTCTGTAAAGCTCCTTAGAGGTCATTCATTTCATTTGAAAAATTAGAAAAGTGATACTCATAAATGGGTGATTCACCCAAGGTCACACAGACCCTGGAGGCCTCTGGTCTTCTTTCAGCTGGGCCTTGGGTAGTTCATATACATAGGACGCTCTCACTGCTCTGGGGTCCAGGTGCTTTCAGTTTACTCTTCTCCTAAACAACCATTTAGATTTGAATGTCAGCTCTACCACTTACTGATTAAGACATCTTACTGCAATCTGCTAAGCTCAATGTCCTCATCTTTAACATGGTGAAATGTAACATCCTAACTTGGAATTACTAAGATGAAAAGAGATAAGCTATGTAAAATGCCTAGCAAGGAGTAGGACCTCAGTAAAGCGTCCTTCTGTCCCATTTCCTTAGTGTTAGTCCTGTAACCCTCTTAGCTGCCTAGAAAGCATGTCTGCTGTGTCACTTGAGCTCTGCCTGAGCCTGTGAACGTGGCCTGACTCCTTGGACTTAATCCATCGCCAGCTTGGACTTCTGGTCCCTGGCCCCATCCTCCAGGACCTTGGGCCGATGACCTAACTTCTACCCTGGCATATGTTCTGTCCCTCTCCACCAGCTGTCCAGTCTTGTTAGAACTCTACATCTCTTGACCTATTACCAGTCAAACTTGGTGACCTTGAGATCTGTGGGGAACATTGTGATACATCATCCATATTCCTCTTAAAGGAAGACTTATTGCCTCCTTTCCTGGAAGTGCTCTCAACAGACAGCCTTCAGGGGTAAGCCTTTCAGGGATTGCCTCCGCTACAGAGAGATGCCCAGCCCAAAGTCATACCCCTCTGTGGAGAGTCCAAATTCAAAGACTGATTCTGGAGGCTCAACTTGGGACAACTCTGAAAGGTCATTCTAGCCTCAGAGCTCTCCAGGGTTATAGCTGAGCTGCCCGTGGACATGCATCACTGCTCCCTCTTCCCTCCATTTAGTCCTTCTTCTATCCTCTCCCTGCCACAGGTGTGGACCTTTCCCAGTGCTGTCTTGTGTCTTCCTCGTCCCAGGATATTCCTTAAATATCCTGAGTGCTAATCTCCACTTCATCTTCTGTCTCTTGAGTCCCTGAAGAAGGTCCCCTCAAACTGCACCCAGTTCTCAACACTGTCAGTCCTGTCCTTGAAGCAGACCCTGGACTGTTACTGCCCACACTCTAGAGGGACTGTGTGTGTGTGTGTGTGTGTGATAGAGAGAGAGAGAGAGAGTGGGGTGGGGGGGGAGAGAGAGAGAGAATCTTGCTGCTGCTACCAAAGAAACTGAAGCCATAGGGGGAGGTCTTCTCACAACTTTTTGATCCTGGGTTGTGTTTTGAGTGAAGTCATCAGTCAGCTGGACTTTAATCTCAAACAACCTCTGTTCTTCTTGCCTGCACCTTACTCTGATAGGTCTTGGACACTAGGGATACAAGGTTAGACCAGCCCACTCTGCCCTGAAGCTGTCACAATCTAGGATAAGAGATAGGCATTACATAAATAAATTATGGTAAGGAGTGATAAGTCCAATTAAAGAGACACTTTCTGCCTCAAGGAA
The DNA here is from genome assembly GCF_004115265.2 of Rhinolophus ferrumequinum. Taxonomy (NCBI): domain Eukaryota; kingdom Metazoa; phylum Chordata; class Mammalia; order Chiroptera; family Rhinolophidae; genus Rhinolophus; species Rhinolophus ferrumequinum. The sequence goes on along the minus strand of NC_046292.1, from coordinate 35,065,085 downwards.
CTGGGGTGATAAAGTTTTCTTGGCAGAGTCATTGTGCTGCTTAAATGAAGCCACACACTAAAATGCCTGGCACAGAGGAGACAGTTATCAAATGAAATCATCTTATTTTGCAGGTTAGGAGGTTGAGGACTTGAGACAGTAAGTGACTGACTTAAGATCCCATAGCTAGTTAATGGCCAAGCTGGGCCCGGAACGCAAGTCTCCAGAGTCATACGCCATGACTTTTTGCACTGTGCCCTTTGCTTCAAGTGGGTAAAATATGTGTGTGTGCCCCATCAGCTCGTCCTGTCGTCAGACCTGAGCGGCAGGGAAGCAGGCTGTCCCCCTCACAGTTTAGCCGCACCACATATGTGGTTTCAGGCTGTGCTTTGCAAGTCGCTTTGTTCTTTGCCGAAATGAGCCCAGCAACTGGGCAGTATTTCTGTCCCCACATCCCACTCCCTCTTCACGCTTAGTGGAATGGCGGAGAAGCATCAGAGCACAGCAGTGCCATTTATATGAAAAAGACCGTTCGTGTCCTTTGTAAGGAATAGCACGCAGCTCGAAGCCATACTGCTTTCCCATTTTCCTTCCTCCGGGAGGCTCTGGCAAGAGCTTGGCCTGCCAGAGGGAGCTGCCTGAGTCCTCATACCGGAAATTATATTCCTTAATTAAAATCAATAACAAAACAGACACACAGCAGAAAGGTCGTAGAACACGACAGAAAAACCACTGGGTAGCATATTGCCAGGAATCAAAATAGAGTTTTGAACTTGTCTTTAATCCGCAAATGGCTAAAGCCATCTGTGGGAGTGAGGCAGTGTGCCCCAAGCCCCAGCCTCACCTGGAAGGGCACCTCATGAGAAGTCTCCCCGCTTAAACCCTTCAGGGCCCGGCTTCTCCAGTCCAGCAGCCCCTGTAAAGTCTCTGATCACCTCATGTTATGAAGCCAGTGCCAGGCGGGAGTGAACTAGCCCTGGAGACCCGTTGTAGCCTGTCCTGAAACCTTCACCTTGGCATATCCAGGGCTCTGTTCCTTATATGCCTCTTAGAATCCTTGCTTCCTGACCTGTTGCTGACCACGATTTTTCCCTTGAGATATGATCATCGGTGTTACTTTTTCTGGCATTTTTCTGTCTTTGGATTCTATCTATTTTCACGTTTTAGGCTCTGAAGTCCTGGCCTAAATCAGCTCAGCCTCTGGACCTTTCCCAGTGCAAGCTGGTCTTCCTCATCCAGTCTGACCAAACAACAGGGCTTAGACATAACTCCACCCCGCTCCACCCCGCATGCATCCCTAGTGAACTCTTCCTCCCTTGTTCAGGTACGACACATGGATGCTGGTCCTCTGTCTGGGCCAGGCATGGAGCAGGGCTGGGGACATTCCCATATTATGTTAAATTCCTACGGATTATAGTTAACCCTATAGCCACTCATTTTACAAATGATTTTAGAGGGAAGTGACTTGTCATACTGCAGCAAGTCAGTGACAGAGCCAGAATTCTAACCCACATCTCCTGGCTCCCAGACCCATGCTTGTGCCACCACAACAAAGCTACCTCTTTCTTCCAGAGGCAACCACATAACTCCTTTACAGCACATAGCGTGCTGAATTTTCAATCAAGTCGAATAATATGTCCACAGAGTCAGGAGGCCTATACCAAGACTGTGCCTAAGCAATAGGCATGAAAGACTTTCCTGCAAGCCGAAAAGAAGCAGACCTGGTTAATTAATTGCTTAGAGCCAAAGGTTTTTTAGTTTTCAAGCCCTGGACCCTAGGCGAATGCCCGTTGGCCTTGTGACCTTCCTGGGTGACATCCAGAGGGTCCAGTTTATCAGGGAGTCAGAATTTTGGTTTGTTTTACGCTTTTTATTGAAATATAATATACAAACATAAAAGTGCGCGTATGGTAAATGTATGGTTTGATTCGTTTTCATGGTCTGAACACACCTATGTAACCAGCACCCAGATCAAGAAACCAGCCCCTCAGAAGCATTCCCCCAAGGGTAACTGCTACCCGTACTTAGTTCCACAATTTATTTATCTGTTATGCTGTTGACAGCATTTGGGTACTTTCTAGTGTTATATATTACAGATAGTATTGTACGAATACTATTGGATATGTGTTTTGGAGCACAGACATATGTATGTATCTCTGTTGGGTCTATAAGAGTCAGTCACTGAGTATGCAGGTAGTATTAGTTTCCTGTTGCTGCTATAACAAATTACCACAAATTCAGTGACTTAATACAACACAAATTTATTATCTTACAGTGCTGGAGTTAAGTCCAAAATGAGTCTTAAGGGCTAAAGTGTTGGCAGAGCTGGTTCCTTCTGGAATTTCCAGGATAAAATCTGTTTCCTCACCTTCTCTAGCTTTTAGAGCTAGATTCCTTGTATTCATTGGCTCATGACTCCTTCCTCCATCACAGCCAGCAGCATAGCAGCTTCAAACCTCTCTTTGCTTCTGTCTTTACGTCGCCTTCTCTCTTATAAGAACCCTTGTGATTAATCGGGCTCACCCAGATAATCCAGGATAATCTTCTCATTTCAAGATCCTCAGTTTAATCACATCTTCAAAGTCTTTTTTTGCTATATAATGTAACATTTACAGGTTCCAGGGATTAGCATATGGACATTCTTGGGGAGGGACCTCATTCAGCCCGCCATATATACGTTCCACTTTATAAATACAGCCAGTGCTACCGAGTGACACTTGTATCAGCAGTGCATGAGAATTCTGCTTGTTCTGCATCTTCATCAACTCTTGGTCTATTCCATCCTTGTCTTTAGTCAGATCTCTTGTTTCCTGTCTAGCTCACAAAACTATCTGGAAAGTCAAACCTTCTGTTTCCACGGTTATGCCCAAGCCCCGTCCTTCCCTAAGCACAATCTTTCCTCTCCATTGCTATTTCTGTTAAGGAAGAACATTTTTAAAAATGAGCTCTATCCATCAACGAAATGGGATACCTTATGAGGTGATAAACATTTGTCACCAAAGGTATTTGAACAGAAGCGAGGTAAACATTTGTAGGAAAGCCATATAGGCAAATTCAGTATTGAATAGAGGTGTTCTTTTAGAACAAGCCAGAAATTTGAAGTTGAAGGACCTGGGTTTTGGCTTCTCCCCTTCCTTTGTAACTCTAAGTAAGTTATTTTACTTCTGCGAGCATTAGTTTCCTTACTTTTACAATGGAGATATTACTAACTTCATGTGTTTGTACCTAGGCACATAACATTTCTGTAATGTGGGGATATATTTTTTTGACACAGTTACTTATACTTTTATTATAGCACCGATCACACTGGACTGTAATGACATATTTACTCAGTTCCTTGAATGGGTCTTCAAATTCTGCACAGGCAGGTGTTTTATGGGGTGTCATCATAAATTGCATATGATAGGTGTATAAGAATGAATGAATCTTATTCTTGTCACTGGAGTGGCCTGAGAATCTAGTAAGATATTAGTGATGAAAGCACTTTTTAAATTTCAGAACACTTTCAAGATGCACTGTGTTGTTTTTGTTTTTAGTATCTTGTTGATCCAGGCAATAAAGCTCTGGGTCAGGCACTGAAGCAGACTGGAGTCCCCGCATCACAGAAGATGCTGGGAGGGGAGTGACATCTGTCCCATCTGAATTTCTGTTTGAGAAACATGGGGTGCTCTCTACAGGACACTCTCTCTGCATCTCTCAAGAGCAGCCATAATTACTGGTGATAATTAATTGCGCTTTAAGGTCCTCAGGGCAATTTGTGGAGGTGCAAATTGCATCCAGGCTGTCCAGGATTTGATGTCCTTCCCCTTGAGGTCTCATCCCATCTCTCTTCCTGTGATATAAGAGCAGAAGATGGAAAAGGTGCGTAAACAGGGCCCACATCTAAAGGTCATCTTTACAAAGGGCCGCCTGTGCCACTCCCTTCCACAGAGTGCCAATCAGTTGGCTGCAAGCATTTAGGCAGACAGAGCAGCATTCAGAGGAGAGCGTTATTGACTCTTTCATTTGATAAATGTTTGAGGATTTTCCTGTGCTAAGCTCTGTGCTGAGTGCTGAGATGTGGGCCCCATGCCCTTGAGTTGCTCACAGTCTAGTGGGAAAGACAGATATAAAAATAGATAATTGCAAGGTAGTCGGATGATGATGCTAGAAAGAGAAACCACAACACAAGTGATGACAAACACCATTTATTGTCCAGGTAATAGTGCAGACGCTTTATATTTGTTTCCTCTAATCTTTGTAATAACCCTAAAATATCATAATTCCTCCCTTTTCAAATGAGGAAAATGAGGCACAAGGAACTAATTGGAACGGCAGAGGCAAGTTTGGTGAGGTTACCAAAGTGAAGGGAGACAGTAAGCCCCTCCACGTCTAGACAAGCAGAATGTTGGGATAAATATAAGAATCTGTCATTGACCAAAAGTTCCAAGTGAACCTAAGAAAATTAGCCCACCAAACCTGTTCTGGACTTGCCTCCTCAATCTTTTTCTCTCCACTCCCTGAGTTTCCACCCTCAACACACCATGCTTTATCTTAAGATTTTGAATCATCTTGAAATACCAAGTAGGTAGGTGGAAAGAGCTTAGGATTTGGCGTCAAAAGGGACAAAATGAGAGTCTCAAACCCAATCACTTAATAGCTTGGCAACTAAGAAGTGTGGCTGTCGCAAGCCAGCCAATGATTTGGAAACCCTCTAATCTAATATTTTTTAAGTATTTGTTCAGTAGTTTAATCTAGAAAAGAGCCTGAGAGCTGCATGGGCAAAAGAGGACAGAAGGGAGGCCCCCGGTTGCAGGACCTAGCCTCTGCTCTACGACCTTGAAAATGTCAGCATTGGCCCCAGATTTGCAAACCTTCTCAGCAAAATGAAAAGCTGAAGCTGAAGACCTGCCTTCCCCCTCTAGCCAATTAGTAAAACTCAGTTGTAGCGCAGGCACGGAAGCCTTCTCTCCCATATACACCTTTACTCCAACATCTTTGTAAGTTATTACTTCCATCCACATGGTAGAGAGTTATGTTACACGCAGTGTTCACCCTTATCTTATTATACTCTCAGTTTTGTCAAATGCATCTTAGAGATGTCCCTCATTGGCAGCTGCCCCTATGGCCCTCCTCCTAATCAAAATCTGGTTTGACTTTCATCTTTTCTCTTACTTTCTAAAATTGGAATACACATGAAATCATATTTTACCATATGAGTACACTGATATGTGGGATATAAAAATGAAAGCAACAAAGGAACAAGACAAACAAATGAAGAAAGAAAAACTCATAGACACGGATAATAGTTTAGTGGTTACCAGAGGGGTAGGGGGGAGGAGGGTGGTAGATGAGGGTAAAAGGAATCAAATATATGGTGATGGAAGGAGAACTGACTCTGGGTGGTGAACACACAATGGGATTTATAGAAGATGTATTACAAAATTATGCACCTGAAACTTATGTAACTTTACTAACAATTGTCACCCCGATAAATTTAAATAAAAAAAAATAATAATAATAAATAAAATAAAATTGGAATACTGGTAATCCCTACTGTTGCCCCTAAATCCAGCCTCCTTTGCTTCCACCTTCCCTAAGGAAAGGCAGTGCCCAGCACAAGGGCTCACTGGAAACGGTCATTATTCTTACTGGAATGAAGGGTTCAGGTTTCCTGTGTCCAGCTTCTCTACCCCAGCCTGGTTTTAGAGTGCATCAGAATTGGGGAGTTTCCATTGGAGTCACAGAAAGACCTTTGGCCTCTCTTTTCCTTTTCTGTGCTAAGACTTAGAGAAATACATTTGCAGGATGGGGGTCTTTGGCTTATTAGTCAGTGCCTTTGTCTTGGGGAGTAAAGAATGATGGGACAGGCCCAGAGGGGAGAAAGCCAAGGACCACTTGCTTAGGGTCAGTTTCAGGCTCTGGAGGTGAGAGATGAAAGCAGAGAAGTCCTTCCATAAGTGGGAAACGAGGCAAGGAGATCTGAAAAACAGCCCTAGTCAAGAATAAAAATTAATAGGTAAAACTTGCTATTTCCTGAGCATCTTCAAGGTGCCAAGCAGTGTCACAGAGCCCTTGTGTATTTCAGGTACCACATTCCTCGCACAACTGTATGGGGTACATGTTTCACGCCCTTTGTAGACTAATAAACATAGGCTCGGAGACTTGAAGACATTTTGCAAAATCATATAGCTAGTAAACTATAGAGCTGAGACTCTCCTCCAGGTCCCTGACTCAAAGGGCTGTGTTTCTTCGCATGGCATGCTCTTTGTATTCCTGTGGGATCAGTCATTCCAGATTAAAATGATGTAAAGTTATTGACTACACCTTGAAAGTTTCTAAAGTGCAATCTTTTTTGTTGTTTTAAATGAGTTGTTTGTTTTATATTCCCTTGAGTTTTGGGGTTAGTTAATGAATGAATTAAATAATTGATTAAACCCATTTTTCCATTAACATTATAACAGTACTTCCATTAATATGAAAATATGAATGTGTCTCAGAGAAGTTTCCTTTGACATTATAATGACTATATTAAAATTTCAAATATAATAATGAAATTCTAATTGTTTAAGAGAAACAATTAAAAATGGCTATATATAAATGCTCTGAAAGAACTATGGGATGTTCGTGAAGTACCAAAGAGGAATTTTCAGAGAAGTTACTATGAAAAAAAATACATAATTTTCATTAAATTGGGCTGTAATTGCAAAATAATAATCATTTAAAGAGAATCTTTTGTGTTGAGCATTATAGTGAACAAAACAAGATTTGGCAGGTTAAAACACACAATGTGGCAATTTAGACAAAGAAGTGTAATCCACATTCAGATCTATTTAAAGCCCTCCATGACCTTCTGTAAGTGGGTCTGAGGACATATTCCATTTGTCCTTCCAGATCCTCCCTCCATCCTTTTGCGGTCTCTGTCTCCCACCTTGACCTCTAGCTGACCTGTGTTGATCACATGAACAGAGTCCCTTGACATATGTTTTCTATTGCAGTTCGGCCAATCAGGACTACAACCAAAGGATCAGAGGGAGGGAGAAACTGTAAAGTTGTGCTATTTGTTTTTCCGGTTTCCTCCCTGAGGGGTCATGCTGGCTGCCTAGGTGCTTTGACTGAAGTCACAAGTGCTGTCAAGTGGCCCTCTCACCACAGCCCTCAGCTTCCAGGGTCTGGTAACCACTCCCTCCCTTTCCCCGGCTGCCTGCAGGTGGAATCTAGCCTCCCGGCACAACACTATTCATCCTGGTGTGTCTACACTCTGCCTCCACCTTTGAAAATAGGCCTGCTTTAAGCTTCCTTCTGTATTGGCTCCTCTGTGCCCTCAAGTTTCCTGCTGGGCCCTGAGGATAAACCTCTTTGTGGTGTTCTATTTACTTGGTTTTTTCACAAAATCAAAAAATTGTCTCAGTTTCAAGTACCCAATTTTAGCCAAGTCCCATCATCTCTCTAGACTTTAATTGCATCATCTCTAAATTGGGGGTAACAGTTCTATATCCCCGGTTGTTAAGAGGATTAAATAAAGTAAGCTGAGTAAAGCATTTAGCATGTAGTAGATGCTCTGAAAATACTGGTTTTCTTCTTTCTTTCTTTTTGAATTGCTTAGCACTGTATTTGTCAAAGGAGAATAAATGGTTTGGGGGAATTGATGGAGCAGGCAATGCTTTGGTAAATGTGACAGTGTTTTTAGGCACCAGAGATGTTTAAGCCCCATTTGGGTGCTACTTGGTAGGAGTGCTAATTCTGGGAACTAAAATGAAAAGCTAGTCTAGGTGAATGGAGATTTTTGTCCCCTCATACATAAGGCAAGACCAACTCCACCATTTTTAAAGAAGAAATCAATTACCAGGGCAGAATTATCTGGTGGTGTCCACACTGCAAGGGATAGGATTTCAAACTGAGCCTGTTTCTTGGCCTGGACTCTCCACCATCCTTTGAATAGAACTTTAAATGTGGCCTTGCTAAGTAAAATAAGCCAGATATCATTTATAATGTGAGAAAAAAAGAAAAAGTTGAACTCATAGAAACAGAGTTGAAAAGTGGTTGCCAAGAGCTGGGGATGGAAGAAATAAGGAGAGATTGGTAAAAGGGTACAAACTTTCAGTTCTAAGATGAATAAGGACTGAGGATCTAATGTAGAACATGATGATATAGTTGATAAAACTGTATTCCATAGTTACAGTCTGCTAAGAGAGTAGAACTTAAGTGTTCTCTCTCTCACTCACACACAAAAGGTGGTGATGGTAATGAGCTGGATGGCGGGAGTTCTTTCACAATGGTTACATATATCAAATCATCACATTGTGCACTTTAAATATATTACAATTTTGTCCATTTGCCTCAGTAAAGCTGGGGGTAAAAAATGGCCTTGCAACCTTGAATCGGGCTGGCTCCAAACATATCTTGCTCACTTACCACAAACTCTTTGGTATCCATGTCCATTTACATTTAATAAGTATTTTTGCACCAATTATACCTTTGCTGGACCCTGGAAAAACAACATTAATTGATAGATATTTATTGGTCACTTACTGTGTGCTGGACTCTCACCTATATCCTGAGGTTACAGTGTGAACAAAACTAAGTCTTTTTCCTCATGAAGCTTTTATTCTAGTGGGTGAAACACTTAATAAAACAATATCTATATAATATCAGATACTGATAAATAACATGAAGAAAAGTCAAGCAGGGAGAAGAGATAAGGAGTTGTGGAATGGGGTGGTTTTAGATAGTGTGGGACCTTTGAGTAAAAATCTGAAAGAAATAAGGGAGTGAGCCATGTGAAGATTGAGGGAGAGCCTTCTAGGCAAAGCGAGAGCATGGAGCGAGGTGCCGAGATGAGAACAAGCAGGAAGGCCGTGTAACTGAGCAGAGAGAGCAGGTGGGAAGTGAGAGCTGAGAAATAGGCAGGAGTTGGATCAGACGTAGGACTTCGTAGGCCACGGTGAGGACCTTGGATCGATGTTGCCCTAAATTTTTAATGGGAAGCCACTAGAAGGCTTTCGCCAAGGGCAGTGATGTGAATCTATATGTTTAATACATTGCTTGGCTGCTGGCTAGAGAACAGGCTAAAGGGGCCAGTGAAGGGGAAAGAGCTAGAGTGAGGGCAGGGAGGTCGGTAAGAGGCTGCTGCAGTGGCCCAGAAGGAAACGGTGGTCTGAGGGAGACTAGGAAGGAGGCAACTGCAGTGATCTAAGGGAGTGCTGGCAGGCGTAGGGACTGGAGGTGGTGTGCCAGGAAGTGATGGGATTCGGGAGCTGTTTCTCAGAGAGTGTCAGAAGAGCATGCTTGTGGATTTAATGGGAGGTGCTGGAGGAAGAGAGATGCCAAGGAGCAGTGCTAGGTTTTCAGCCTCAATGACTGGTCAGTGCAATTGAAGCGAGAAAGTCAAGAATTGTATGTCAGACATGCTAGATTTGAGATGCCACTAGACATCCAAGTAAAGATGTCTCGGAGGCAATTAAATATATGTGTGGAGCTCAGAGGAAAGGTAGGGCATGGGATAGAAATTCGAGAATCAGCGGTATCTAACTGGGTTTTAAGGCCCCAGGGTTGGATCAGAGTGTAGAACAGGGACAGGATGTGTTCTGGCCTTCAGGGAGCTCGCAGGCTCTGCTGTTTCTCTCCCCGCCTGTTCTGTGAGGCCCTGGTGAGGCAGGACCGTTCTCATTGGGCTCTAGCTGCTTCCTTAGCGTGTGATGCAGAGTCCTGGTCAGGAGGCAGTGTGGCCTAAGTTACCTGCTCAGGCGTGGAGTTACACACCTCAGCGTTCTGATTCTGGCTCTACCACCAGTGGGCGTGTGACCTTCAGGAAAATTACTTAACCTCTTCAAACCTGTTTTGTCATTCCAAAAAGGGACATGCTAATAATAATGAATGGAGTGTAACAGTGCCTGTTATGCAGTAAACCCTTAATAAATGTTAGCTGTTAATATTACAATGATCATAGTGATTAATATTGGGAACTCACTGCTTTTCCCCTTCCCCTCTCCTCCTCTTTCCTCCTCTTGGTCATCTTTGGGAGTGAATTTGGAATTAAAATGATTGCTTCTTCATCTCTTTACAATATCGCATTTGATGCAGAGAGCAACTCTGTTTTTACAACTGACATTATCCTTATTTGCTATTTATTTATATAGATTATATCTTCATTGTATTTAATGTCTTTTTAAAATTAAATTTATTGGGGCAATGTTGGTTAGTAAAATTATAGATTTCAAGTGTACAATTCTGTACTACATCATCTATATATCACACTGTGTGCTCACCACCCAGAGTCAGGTCTCCTTCCATCACTATATATTTGACCCCACTTACCCTCCTCCGCTTAATATCTTCTTTTTAAACAAAAATTATTTTGGAAAAACAGTGCTTGGTCAAAGAATCAGTGATTTGGAAACTCATGAGTTAATAAAATTCATCGTTCATGCGCTTGGTTAATTTTCACCCTTGTTTTTCAAATCTTAGAGGATTCAACACAGTTTTTAGTCTGAACATGCATCTGGGTTTATATTCTAACCATGATTAAAAAAATATTCGTGTGAAGTACAGTTTTGTAAATAGAATTGGATTTCAAATGAGAAATTGTATGTAAAAATCTCACATAAGCCATGTTGTATGACGTACTCCTGATGTACTTTTGATGATTTAAATGAGACATGTTCAGGAGGAAAGAACACAGGGATTAGTAGGTGATGGTGTTAAGCACTCAAATATCAAATATTTTTATGAAAGGGAAAATCTTTTTGCAGTCATTTATTCATTTGTAGTCAATTTTTAAGCATCCCCTATGTGAGAGGTGCTGGGTGTAGCAGAACAAATAAGGAAGGCTCCCTTTTCTCAAGTCGTTTGTATCTGAGAGAGAAGACACACACACACACACACACACACACACACACACACACACACACACATGTTTATTGAAATGATATAAGTGGTATGGTAAAAAAAAATCTCTTGAGGAAATAGGGACAGTAGAATCCTACCCCTAACTAATTTAAAAATAAGGCACACCTGCAATTATAGGCGGGGGTGTTCCCTGTAGCTTGAAGTCTGTCTTTAATTGTGTCTGACCAGGGAAAGCATGAGCAGCCAGCATAACATGATGGTGCTTGTTGACCAAGAGAAGACAGGTGCTTGTCAGTGACTCTGAGTGAGGGAACTGCTGTTTCCTGGTCATATCTGGAATGGCAACAAGGAGAATCTGGAGCATTGTGGGAAGCTTTGAAATATTTAGTGTGTGCCCACCCGCAATTGCAGTATTTGTGTATTTTACTTGATAGAGAGATGAATTATATATGGGAGTCTTTTCCTATCATTTGCTCTACATGTGTTGACAAACGTCCCATCATTCTCTAGGAAGCACATGCCGTGGGGATTGCTCCAACACTCCACAGACAATTGACATGTAGGGTTTTTATCCTATGTGCTGCTTTCTCTTCATCACAGTTGCCTTTTTATTTGTTAAAACACAATCACTGAACAGGGAACTTTTCCACACTCCCTTTACTCAAAGGGGCATGTTAGAGCTCAGGTCAAATACAATTCCTAGAGAACGTACAGTTGTTTCCAAGAGTTTGTCTCTGAAGTGTAAGGAAGCGCTTGGGCAGCTCAACACCATAGCCAGGGATCCCAATAAAAATTTGATTCTAATTTAAAGAGAAAATATATATTCTTATTTAAAATTGAAAGCTAAAAAGTCCACAATTTTATGTCAATTTTCAGTGCATTAGATTAGATCCTGTACATTTCTCTATCGTTAATGTTGGCCCTGTTTACATGTTCTTCCTTGGCCATCGACCCAGGCACACAATTTTGTTTTCATTTTCAAAATAGCACATCAGATCTAGCTTCTAGATTGACTGTAATATTAAAAGATTATGCATTTAATTACCAGCATGGGATATTTGTATCCCAAGAATTTGACACAAAGCGAAACCTCAAATTCTTTGCTGTCTTAGTCTAAATAAAAGTTTAGATATGAGAAAGTCTAGATACATTAATGGAAGCCTGCTCTTTGATCCACAGTTCATTAGTTCTCTGTCCTTGGATCATGCTAGATAATCTGAGAGCTGCGTGGCTGGACTGGATTATCTTCACGCTTCATAAAGTTGCTTTTGTAGAAATGCTCTTTGATATAGTGCCCTTGGCCTGTATTGAGGGACTCCATAAAAAGAGTCTTATGAACTTTTTAAATGAATTTCCTCTAAGGGTGGTAAGAAAACATTTATGAAAGCATGAAAAAACATTGTCAGGTTTCATGACCAGAAAAAATTGTGGGCAACTGGCTTATTTTTGTCACAACCAAGTGGATTTCTTTTTAATTTTATGAACTTTTAGCTGGTCATAGTTCCTTCTTTGTTTTGGCTACTAGGAAGCTCAAACTTAAAGCTTACTTCTAATGAGTACACAGGACTTTATGGTCTGATATTCATTTGTTTGTACGAACCTTACTTCAAACTTTTTTCATTTTCCTGCCCATGATTTCTTGTCTTCCTCTTGTTTATTATTTATATTTATTGTTTATTATTTATATTTATATACATTTCTATATGACACTTCAAATTTATTTTGGACCTAGAACTACACACACACACACACACACACACACACACACACACACACGTCATTTTTGGCCATCATAAGGTCAAAGTTCCAGAAAATTAACTGAATTGATCCCTTTCTGTCCAAATGTTTGATCTAAAGCAAAAAGATTTTTTTCCAATAACTCTAGATTTTTAATGTAAAAGTGGACATATTGGCTGCGTTATTTTTAAATCCAAGGTGAGTATGCATGAAATTTAAGTATAGAGAGAATCCATGGCTTTTTAAAGGCAAGATTTAGGATCTCCTACTAGATTTGACTTGTCTCCTCACTTTGCCCTGAAAAGCATCCCTTCTCCTAGAATGATACTCTCCTAGAATGATACACTCATAGATAATCATACATTTGTAGAAGATGCTAGAGATGGCAAAGTTCTGAGCTGTGTGAAGCAAACTATAGTTCAATCATGACTGTCTATTGAATTATTAAATTTTGTTTTTGGAGTCAGACAGACTACGTTCAAATTCTAGTTCTTTTATTCAGGAGCAATAATATGGACATATTACTGAACTTCTCAAATATTCCTCAGATACCTCAAATACTTCATCTTTAAAAGAGGGCTAGTAGTTCTTATACCCAAGATTACCATGAAGGTTAAACAAGTGGGCTTAACATGGGCCCAACACACAGAAAATACCCCCTGACTGGTGGATATTATTACTGTGATGACCACTGCTATTAGTCTTACCTACCTGTTTATCTATTACTGGATTTATTGGATGTCCTGCTTACCAATGCAAGGTTCCTATCACCAGTGAATTCATCCATTCAATTCAGTTCTTATTCAAAGAACTTCTAGACACAGAGTGTCTGCCATCAAGGAGCTTATACTCTAAATTTTGAAAACAAAATTTCAGATGGTGGCGAGTGCTATGAGGAAAATAAAAGGGAATTGAGAGAGAGTGGATGCAGTTAGGGGGTTAGTCTAAATTAAGACTGCCAGAAAGACTTCTTGCAGGGGTGGCATCTAGGAAGAGATCTGTGAGATGAGAAGGAGTTGAGGGAACAGCAAATGGAATGGTCAGGGTAGAAATAAACTTGATGTAGTTGAAGAACAGAAAGATGGCCCATGGGGCTAGAGCAGAGGAAGAAAGAAAGAAAGCAGTGCCAAAGTGGAGGTCATAGCGTGGCAATGAGTTTAACCTTTTCTTTTTTCATGTGCAGTAGAAAAACACTAGAAGTTTTTAAGCATGTATGTGAAAAGATCTGATATTAACTACATCAAACTAAAAAGCTTTTGCACCACAAAGGAAACCATCAACAAAACAAAAATGCATCCTACTGAATAAGAGAAGATATTTGCAAATGATATATACATAAGAGATTAATATCCAAAACATGTAAAGAACACATACAGCTCAACATTGAAAAAACAAACAATCCAATTAAAAAATGGACAGAGGACATGAATAGACATTTCTCTTAAAGAAGACATACAGCTGGTCAACAGACACATGAAAAGATGCTCAACATCATTAATCATCAGGGAAACGCAAATCAAAACCACAATGAGATACAACCTCACACCTGTCAGAATGGTTATCATCAGTAAATCAACAAATAGTATGTGTTGGTCAGGATGTGGACAAAAGGGAACCCTTGTGCACTGTTGGTGGGAATGTAAATTGGTGCAGCCACCATGGAAAACAGTAAGGAGGTTCCTCAAAAATTTGAAAATAGAACTACCTTATGACCCAGCAATTCATCTTCTGGGTATTTATCCAAAGAAGTCCAAAACACTAATTTGGAAAGACGTATGCACCCCTATGTTCGTTGAAGCACTATTTACAATAGTCAAAATATGAAAGCAACATAAGTTGCTTTGATAGACAATTAGATAAAGAAGACAATTAGATAAAGTAGAGTTGGTACATATATACAATGGAATATTACTCAATAATTAAAAAGAATGAAATCTTGCCACTTGCAACAACATGGATGGACTTATAGGGTATTATGCTAAGTGAAATAAATCAGAGCGAGAAGAACAAATACCATATGATTTCACTTATATGTGAAATCTAAAAAAACAGATGAACAAACAGAAACAAACTCATAGTTACACAGAACAAATTGATGAACACCAGATGGGAAGGAGCTTGGGGGGATTGATGAAAAAGATGAAAGGGATTAAGAAGTACAAATTTCCAGTTAAAAAAATATCATGGGGATGTAAAGTACAGCATAGGGAATATAGTCAATAATATTGTAATAACCATGTATGGTGTCAGATACATGGTACTAGATTTATTGGGGTGATCACTTTGCAAGGTATATAAGTGTCTAATCACTATGCTATACACCAGAAACTAATATAATAGTGTATGTCAAGTGTAATTGAAAAATAAATTAAAAAGAAAAATGTTAAATGGAAAAACACAAAAAACAAAACTTGTTCCCTTAAACATTATGAAAACTCCAGCTCCATCTCCCCATGCTTTTCTCTCTGTTGAGAAATTCTTTCATCATCCTTTCAGCCCTTGGTGAACTCTTAACCATCCATCCATCCAGACCCAGCTCAAATGGGTCTGGATGACCTGCCGTGTCACACATGATTTCTCTCTGGTCCCATCACATGTGCACACACCTCTGTCACAGCACTCAAAACATTTCTTATTGTGGTCAGGATGCCTGTATTTTTTGTAACTGAATTTCTTGGGGTAGGAGGACAGGGTTAGATCTTATTCATTTTGAAATTTCTAGTACTTAGGAAAATGCTCGCACAGAGAAGGTGCTGAATGGGTGCTTGAGTTTTGCATTATCCATACACGGCTGCTTTTACTAAATCTTTTTCTAAGAAAATGGAGAATCACCTAAATTTTGAAATTGGAAGTGGCCAGGTGGGACATGCTGACCTCACATCAGCGGGCTCGTGGGCACTCAGAAGCACTGTTGGTTAGCTGAGTTTTTGCTGTTTCCAGTGACACAGACACCAGTACAGTTACTTTCTAACTGATTTCCAAGTTAATAGAAATGCAATTTCTGACAAAAACTAAGCCAGAGAAAGCAAAGTTGCCACCCCTTCCACTCTTACTCCCCCAAGTACGAATTCACGATGCTGGAAATCCATCTTTGGCAAGCGAGAAGCCTTGGGGTAGACTGGGACTCATTTTTGAGAAATACCACATTCTGTAAGGTCTTAGCCCAAAAGGATAGGAACCATTGTTGAATTTATTTTCCACGTCATTCCTGCCTCTGGGCCTCACGCAAGCCATGCTCTCCAGTAAGTTGCCCATGGAGGCCTCTCTCCTTCCATTCGCCTCTTGATCTCACCACCTTTGTCTTTACTCCAAGGGATTTATTTTTTCCTCTTCTTTTTTCCCTTATTGCAGTAACTTGTCAGCTTGCAGAACACTTTCTCAGTCTTACGCTTCAAGGAAACCAGCTGAGGAAGAAATGCCTCCCTGTCCACTCCATTGTCACAGACCCCGTCTTTTTTACAATAGCACTTTCCTATACCTTCCCCCAAATCAGACCTAGCTCAAGATCTCCCCTAGAACCCTCATAGAAAGGATTCGGCTACTTGGGAGAAACAGCTTTTGACATGAAGCTGGCTGCTGTTCAATAGTCCTGCTTGCAAAAGGAATCTACCCATTTCTTGTATCTTAGCTAACACCTCTCCAAAATCCACTCTGTGGACTCTGATACCTGGATCTTCCCCCTCCCTTGGCGCCATAGTAGGCAAGGCACAGGGTACAGACGCAACGCTGGAAAAGTTACTTGGAGAAAGTAGAGCACACGTACGATACATTTGATTGTTGACATACGTTTCTTCGTCTGACATTCACACCCCACCCCATTCTCTATAACTGGGCTCAGTCTCCTCACCAATGATTCCCACATAAGACCTATGCTTCAGCTACATGGCTCAGTTACCTTGAATATGTCTTGTTCCTTCTCATCTCTGGTCCTTTTCATATACACTTCCTCTGTCTGAGAAACCTTTCCTCCCAGAAACCACATTTTAACCCATTGTCAAGTTTCAGTTGGAGGCCACGCTCTTCAGGAGGCCTTCCCTGATCACCCCGCCTCTCTCTCCTGTGCGTGTCCCCGTGACTTAGTGGTGTTCTGTTTAAGTGCTGGCCTCTGGAGTCGGAGCCCTGACGAGCTGCTGTGTTGTCTTAAATGCGAGCTTTCAATGAACCATCCCATCTCCCCAACTGCACTCTTGTTCCTCATTCAACCCAAGAAGCAGTTGAATGTCTGAACTACCCCTACATCCAGGAAAAATAGGCAACTGCTTACATAGTATAATTTGAGGCTATCATATGATCAGAAAGATTTTTCTTATTTGGCCTTTGGTTAACTCTTTAAAGATATATTATAAAACTAATACCATTATAATGAAATTCTTAGACGCATAACATAGGACTTTGGAATCCTAGAGTGTTGATTCTGTAGAGACCCTTTGAGGGTCAGTTAGTTTAATCTAGTTTTGTTTTGTTTTTAATCTTCTTGGTTTTTTAGCTGAAGAAACTGCTTTTCAAAGAGATAAATGAGTTGGCAAAGACCATACAGTGTAACTCAAAATTTGTCAGCATTATTGTTTAACAACATAATCCTAATTATCTAGGAGGTAAGTATGGCTTCTGTTAGATTTGTTTTCTTTGTCTCCAGTTAAATTGGTTATGTATAAGTATATAAGTTACTAAGAAATCTATTCTCTTTAACTTAGGCAAAAGGGAATGTGTTTGAAGGATACTGGGGACTTACCGAGTCAGTGGGAGATGGAGAGAGACCTGGAGCAAAGAGCCTTGGCATCAGGGAGGGGAAACCATAAAAATGGCCATTGAGTGGAACAGTCTGGTCAGGACATGAAGGAACACCAGTCAGTCTTTACTTTCTCTCTATTCAAGATATAGATTCCATGGAGGTCTTATCTGGTTAGCCCAGACAGGTGAATGTGCTTCGGCATGGGACAGCCAGGCCTTTCCTTGTGACACCAGTAAACTCTACCCAATGCGGAAGGAATCATTTACGTACAGAAAATAGTTTGCTCTTAGTAAGAGGCAATAGATCCCAAGCAGCCACAATTCACTAATGCACACTACGACTAGAATCCTTCATTCAAATAAAGTGAAGTGGACAATACGAATAGCTCCCAATTATAGAGCACCGGAGCTTTACCTGTATTTTCTTATTAGATCCTTGGAACAAATCTGCAAGAAAAATAATATCGTTTCCATTTTTAAAAATCGGAAAATTGAAGGTAAAAGAGGATAAGGGAATTGCCTGGCAAAATCTGGATCCCAAACCAGATCTGTTTGCCTCTAAAATCTGCATCCTCCCTAGTGCTCCAAGCCTTCGTGTACGTCAAGGAGCTCATGCAATTCCTGGCACCCAGTAGGCGCTCTGTCCTGGAGGAGCAGGGCAGCCTGGAAGCATTACTGGTACCCGCTCTGCCCTCTGCCTGGAGCACTCTCCCCCCGAAATACACTGGGTTCACTCCTTCACTGCATATAGATGTTCCCTCCTCGGAAGGGCCTTCATGACAACACTGTATGACAAACTTATCAGGCACACCCCTTTACTTTCTGTTCCCTTATGTTGTCTTTTTTCTCTTCATAGCATTTATCATTGCCTGACATATATATGGATTTGTCTATTTGTTCTTTCCCATTAACACAGGAACTTTGTTGTATCCAATTTATCCTCAGCATCGAGAACCATACTTGATAAATAATTGTTTGATGAATGAACAAAACAGATGTAATTGGAAGAGCAGTTCTCAGCTCTCTCTAACCTCCAGTGTGGCTTTGGCTCAGTCGTTACGTCCCTTGGCTGCACTTATAATATGGAAAGGCTGAACTAGATCAAGCCCATATGAAGGCAGCTCCCCTTTGCTGTGTTTCTTGCCATCTGAATTCTGTTGATCTGTTTGGTTGATGCATACTGTGCTTCTCTGCTAGCTGTCTTTTGAAGAAAGCACTTTTGAAAAAACTAAAAAGTGTTTGAAAGACGCTGAACTAGATGATCCTTGAAGTCCTATCTCTCTATAAAAGTGTATAGTGGTGACAGTTTAAAGAATTTATACCTCCCAGATAGATTACAAAGAAAATCTTTCAAAGATTTTCTTACTGGAAGAAAATAAAAAGTTTCTCACCTCCTATACTCCTGGTTCCCAAATTGCAGAAAATTGGTGGAAGGCATGCAAAGTTCATTTACTCTTTTCAATTACCAACAGCTCTTTATTGAGTTCACTTTATTATTTTAATTAACATAATAGCCCTGAAAAGTGGGAGGTTGTGAATACATGAATTCAGAGTTTCTAAGATTAGTAAGTCCACTGAAGTATGAAAGCTTTCACGTAATTTTTTAACTGTGAAGATCAGTGGTGTAGAAAGGAATCTGTGCCATTCGTGCCACCACGGGCAGATGACGGGTACTGAGAAATTGACTTGACACCATCTTTCCTGTCATGAAGACCAAAATGTCAGAGCTGACCCTTGTGAATCAGCATTTCAACCAGTTGCTTCGTGAGGCAATACCCTCGCGGAGCTTAGCCTGTGCCCCCTTAGGAGCCAGCGGCTTTTGAGTACAGGGATCACTTGAGAGTGTACGTAAATCTCTTAGTGGCTTTTCAGTTCTTTTAGGGGCAGTCTTTACTCCATAATATGGCTTACAAGACACGGTATGAACTGGCCCCTACCTTCTTCCTTTTTGACCTCATCTTTTTCTACCCCCTGACTTATTTACTCTCTCATTCACTTATTCATTCATTCATTCATTCATTCATTCAATAAAAGTTGTTTATTTAGTGATTAGGTGTTGATTTAGCGATTACTCTATACCAGACTTGGGCTAGCCACTAGGGCTTTCTAATGTGCAAAGAGAGACATGGCCTCACTCTGATGGAAAGAAAAGACGTGCTAGTAAGCTATAATGAGGTATAATGCACGTTATCATAAGGTAGTACAGGGATCACAGAGGGGAGGAAGGGAGAAAAACTTGGGTAGGAGGAAGAAGGATTTCCCAGAGGAAGTGAGACCAAAGACAAGTAACTGTGACATAGCTGGCTAGACGGAGTAGGCGCTCCTGAGGTTTGACAAGTCAGCTCACCCACAGTAGTCCAGTCATGCAGGTAGGGGGTAAGGAGCACTGGTACAAAGATGGAGTTCCTCCCAATCCCCGGTTTTTTTTCTCAGAATCATGACTACGTCCTGACCTGGCGCGGCCTCCTATCCAGGATGGTGCAGCTTCGCTTTACCTTTACCTCTAACTCCTGTGTCAGTTTTCATTCCCAACCTCCCCCTTCTTCTGACTGGATAACCAGATACTAGTTGCTGAATTTATCCCACTGGGGTCTTGCCGCTCTCATGCTACCACAGTAATTCTTCTGGCACCGTTAGGGAAGACTGCCCTTCTTTGTGTCAGACCTTCCCAGGGCTGTGCCATGTCTCAGTCTTGGTTTTGCAGCCATGCTTTGCCTGCCCAGCTCTAGTACCTCACAGCCTGCCTCTCCTTTGCATCCACAGGTCATCAAGTCATTCCCACTTCCTAGGTGAGCAATGGCCTGGCCTTGCGTCCTCATCCACATCCTAGAGAATATCTCCTCCAGGTCCCCTCCCATTCTACTCCCCCTGTGTTTATGCCAGCCTTTTATTCCCGGGAGGGTAGATCTTACTTTTGATTCCCTTTACCGTAGCAGGAAAGGACAACTTCCACGTGACCGCGCTTGGAACCTGGAATGTGCAGTGTCTGTTGAGTTATCGCGCTTTCCTCCTTACTCATTCTGATCGCACTGGCCTCCACTCCACACATTCTGCCCTGGGAAGCTGCAAGTTACTTGCTACCCATGCCCTCTGCCCCCTTCATTCTTCTCCTCAGCTCTCTGCTTCTTCAGCTGCTGACTCAGTCGTGGCTCCCACATCACTGTCTTCCAGCCCCTATCCTTCTGAGCTTAGAAACCTAGTTTTTGGAGCAGATCATTTTTCACTTTGCTTTTTGGCTAAGCTCCCTGGATCTGGCAACCTGGAATTTAGGACGTTTCCCGACTTCCTTGGACTCCAGGCCACTTGAATCTACTCTCATGATCTATTCCTCAGTCTTTTTATTTCACTTAGTGAACAGGTACTTCCTGTGCTAGGATTTGGTGGTGATGGTGGCAAGGGTGGGGATGAGGTGATAAACCAGTCATGCTCCAGATGGCCTGTTTCCTATATGCAGGTATTTTTATCCTCTGCTAAGTGCCCTCCCCCGACTCCCACTTTTGGTCGTACCTAACCTGGAGTACTCCACTTAGTGAGTCAGGGGGACAGTCTGTAACCACTGGATAGGAGGCCATTGTGATAAGCAGTCCCCTTCTTAGTGCACCAGGCCAAGGCAAGCTCTACTTTTAAAGTGTGGAAGGTCCCGCAGTGGCTCCTCATGTGGTAAGTCTGAGTGACAATGGCTCTTTTAGATTAAAAACTCTGATCTGGTGGTGGAAGAAGCAGGAGGAATCTGGAAACAAACCAAGGTCCTACATTATGTGGGAAAGGAGAGCAGAAGAAGCCTTTGTATGGATGATTAATGCCTTTTTCTTTCCTCTGAGAGAAACACTGTGTGACTCTCCTACAAAATCTATCTCATGGAGCAGTTTAGAAACCCCTCCACCACCACGCCCACCCCTGCTCCAGCTCCGCTGGGACTCCACGAGCCACCCGTGGCTTTAGAACTCCTTGTCCCAAGCAGGCCACTGACCATCAGCCTTCTTACCCCTCTCTCATTGTCTCCTCTCCCATATGTATTTACTCCCTTCATGTCACAAGCATCTACTACGAGTCTACCATGTGTCAGATACTGTGTCAGATGCTAGGTTTTTGACTAGTGAACCAAAAGTAGATGTTATCCTTACCCACACAAAAATTACAAACTAGTTACAAATGTAAACTATAAGTAAAGAAGCACAAATATGTATGTAATTGTAAATGAGGTAGTTCTTTGAGGGAAAGGAGCTAGCTGCTTTGAGGGAGACTAATAAGAAAGATAAAATTTGAGCTAAAACAAAAATGAAAGGTAGAAGCTAGGGAAAGGAGAGAGTTAGTGTGGAGAACAGAATGAATAGAAGGAAAAGTATTCAAAGGTCCTGAAATAAACCGAATTTGGTTCATCTGATGAAGTAAAAAAGTCATGTCAATGAGTTTGGATTTCATGCCAGCGTAATTGGAGATTGTGGAAGAGTTTTAAGTCAGGAAGAGACATGATCCAGTTAAACGTTGCAAAGGCTATGTGGAGAAGGGATTGAAGAGGGGTAGAGTGAGAAAAAAGGAAGCTGAGCAGGGTAGGGGACTTTTTCAGCAAGCTAGCAAAAATACGGAAATACAGACAAGTAGACAGATTGGAAATAGCTTTTGAAGATAGAATTTAAAGACCTTAATGAGATAGGGGATGTAAAAATTTCAGTAAATGATATCAGGCCAAAAAAATAACACTAATTGACTTTTCTCTTACTTTCACATCTCATATCCAATCCATCAGCAAATCCTAGTCTTTACCTTCAAAATTCACAACTTCTTATCACCTCCACAGCTACTGCCATAACCTAACCCATCATTATTTCTTGCCAGGACCACTGAAAGAGCTACCCAAGTGGTCTCCTTGCTTTTTCTCTCCTCCTCACCACCACAGACTGCTTCTCTACTCAGGAACTCCTTTTAAAATATAAATCAAATCATTTTATTATTCTCAGTATCTCTACCCTACAGTAGCTTCTCACACAAAACTCTTGCCAAAGCCTGCATGGCCCTATAATCTGGTCTACTCTCTCCCTTTCTAATTCTTGTTCTCGGGTCACCACCTCGCTCCTGTTCAATCACACTGGACTTCCTAGTGTTCCTAGAGACACACGGAGCTGACGCCTGCCCTCGGGCCCTCGAGCTTGCTATTCCCGCTGAACCACTCTTTTCTCAGATATATATATATACTGTTTCCTCACGTCATTGGGTTTCCCCTCTCCATTACCTTCTGTCCCCTCACCTTGCTGTATTTGTATTCATTACACTCATCATTACCTTATACTACATTATATGTCGATTTATTTGTTTATCTCTCTTTCTCACTAGAAGTCTATTTCCATGAAAGTAAAGTATGGAATTGCTTTTTTTCTTTTCTTTTCTTTTTTTTTTTTTAACTTCTGCTTCCCCAATATCTAGAAGAATGTCAACATGGGAAAATGTCAGGCAATATTCATTGAATGAAAATTTGTTCTGAAAATAAAATTAATATACATCGAAGTACATTTAAGCAAAAATTTTGAAAAACATATTTATTTTCTTAAAACCAATGCAGTTATTTTTGGCATACTTTCACATGCTTCAATCAATTTCTTAGCTACATATATATCTAATAGGTCATTAGTATTTTTGTGAAGAATTTTTTTTCTAATATGGTTTTATTATTTGTAGTTTTTGATGACATTGCCCTCAGTCTTCAGAATTGTATTTTATAGTAATCAGTTTGAAATTGTTGACACATTCAACTGATTCTTCACTGTAGATCATAATATTCTTCAATAAAAGACATTATCTTTATAGGTACTGAGGTACCTAGTCAATTTAGAGTAAATTCTCCTAAATACAGGACATTCTCAGTTACAGCTTCTTTAGTATTGAAATATATAAGCATTTTAGTCCAAATGTTTTTATAGTTACTACCTTGTTTACTTCCTTCAGAAAAATTTTCTTGGATATGTTTTTTTAAATATAAAACTTCTGTCTGATAAGTTACTTCTTGATTCTTTTAAATTTTCATCAAATACAGATGCTGTAAAATTGTAGGCCTTTTAAATTTTATTCTACTCTGATACAGTATATAAACATCCAATTAAAAATAGGAGCTTCATAAAATTCTCCTGCTAAACTGAGGTATCCCAAAGTATAATGATTGAACTTCAAAATTAAATTTTGCACTCCAATTGTGCTTTCATCATTTAATTTGTGCAATTCTTCCCTTGCTTTTGTAGAGATAAATGTCATGTCTTCTTGTTTGCAAGCTTTGTTTTCAATAATTGCAATTTGATACAAGCGTTAAAAGCTGAAATACTTTGGTGCTTCATTTGTTGAATATTTGATTAAAGATTTCCAATTGACTTTGAACAAAATGAAACCAAAATTTTGTTCTCATTTAGTGGTCTCATTAACAAAATTTAGGGATCTCATTAACAACAACAAAAATAACAAAATCAACGTTGATTAGCCAAGCAGCTTATCAAAGGCTCAAAATCTGTAAATCCCCTTGAGGGCAGATAGTAAAGAAAATAAACATGATCTGCCTTCCTGAAACTTAAAAAAAAATTTGTTTTGCGTGTAGTTTAGTGTTAGCTTCTAAAAAAATTCTGTAGTTCTCTTACTTCGTGTAAATTCTGAGAACTATGGTTCCTGTTTTGAAGGTTGAAAGTAAAATCTTGTTTGGACGCAATTATATTTATATGGACACTTCAAACCAATTTAAAATAAATTTCTACTCCATAAGTTTGTTAATTTAACAAGTATATTGCTTTTACCATAATTTGTATTTGTTATCGTAACAAAAAATAAGCAATGCTAACACTAATATTAAGCTTTGTTTCTTCATTGCACTAGCAGTATTATTACCACTAAGGCAGTATTTTACCTCAATAGAATGATTTTCCAAAAGCTTGACTATGAGTTCATGAATTGGGTGAAAATAATTGAATTACATTGGAATTAAATTATTTTCTATTTGAAACATCTGATGACACTGATATAAAACTGCTGATTTTAGTTCTGCTAATAGAAAAAGGACATTAACAGTTACCATTTTATATACAAGAAAACTTGGAATTAAAAAATGATTGAAATGATTTTAGAAGAGCAGTCATGTACTCTAAATAACAAGTGATACTACACATCACTCTGAAATGTGGCCTTTCATTTAGAAGATGTGGCTGTTCTAAACTAATTTCAATCATTTTTCTTCTATGCTTCTGCTTTTGCATGTATAAATTGTAGCCTTTGGGCATAAGTTTTCTTAAAATAACTGTTAAATCAAGTAGATGCTGATGTTTACTTAGCAGATTTATGTCTTGTTTTTATGTGGTTGTGGTATCAGTACGTTCCCTTCAGTAGATCATAAATACTGACAAACATTTTATACAAGTTACATGTTCACCACTGAATTTCCTGAGAAATAGAAAGTTAGTACTTAACTTTTTTTAAAAAAATGCACTTTGTATTTGAGCTCATTGCTGGTGAAAGGGTTTATTGCTCATTTTTTATAAAGTGTAACCAAAAAATAAAACCAATAATTTTAGATTTACACTATATGATAAATATGCCAAAAGCAATCAGACTCTTCTCTCTAAGTAGGACTGCTCGATTTCTATTTCCCAAACATATATCACATTCACCTAAACTATAATTTTCCACATTTCCTATTGATTGCACCAGCGAGTGACCTGGAGGCTCCATGTATCTGGCGGTAGCTGCGTGGGCTCCTGTTGGTTGGTTGGGACCCCAAGCTGCCAGCAGGGTCAGCACCTTTGAATACCTCTCCCACCACGATGTGGGACCTAAAGGGGTGAACTGCCTTTCTGTATGTGGATGGACACACTTAGTTTTATCAGAGAGCACACACCCTTGAAAAGGACCAATTAGTTATATTGGGTCCGGGGATGGCCAGGAAGAGAAAACACGGTATCACTGGTTTTCTTTCATGACTGTATGTTTAAATGGATCCCTCGTCACGTTTTTCCTTTCTCCCCTACCCTACCTGCTCTGCCCAGCTGATATCCTAAGTACACTAAGTGTAAACTTGGAATCCGTTGTTCTGAACCAAGAGACAGTGTGATGCCACCTGTCCATTGTAGAAACCGTGGAGAAAATCACAGTTACCATTACTGCGCACTTACTCCTCTCTCTAATCTTCAAAAACAGATCTATGAGCTAGATACTATTTTCATTTTACAGATGTGGAAACCCAGACCCAAGGCTATATGACTGATAAGTCATGGAAGTAGACTAGAGCCACGCCCATATCCTTTCTGCTGCACAATGACTCCATTTCCAAAAGGCGTCTAGAGCTGGGATTGAATACAGATCTGTCTATTCATTCAAAACCTAGCTCCGCCTGACTTACTTATTCATTCAAAATATTTGCAGTGTCTTCTGTCCACTCAGCTCTATGCAAGGGGACTACAAGGAGATGCCAGTGTAGTGACGTCACAGCTGGAACCCTTATTATTTTTTCACCCATGATATAGCAACAAAGTAACCTAGACACAAAACTTCAGTGCAAACCTGACATTGCAGCTATAGCCTGCCACCCCACCCAAAGCACCAGCATTCTGATATTGCCTCAGACACCGCCCTATATCCCAGCAAATAATAGTTTTGAAAACACAGTCCTTTACACCTAAGAGTCACGACCACCCTAAGAGGGACACATTTTAGTAACCACATTTTACATGGAGGCACCAAAAGGGAGAGTCCTGCCCAAGGACTACAGCTTGAACTAGAACCTAACACCTAGTTCCTTGTCCAGTATTTTCTTCTTGCTGCCTCTCAGGAATCTGGATTTGTGAAGACAGTGTGTGCCGTAGAGTCTCCCCTTGCACGAGGAGCCTGTCCCTGGAGTATCTGGCTGCATTAGCATTCTACCGGCAGCCACACGTAGGTAGGAATTTTGTTGCTGTTCATGACCAGGGGGAATAATCAGTCTCAGCTATTCCCCGGCTCTAAACCAGCCAAAGTAATTGGGTTTAATTTTAATTTTTTTAATGGCTTGAAATTAATAGAAGCAGCTGCCACCACAGTGTGTGGGTGTCCGTCTCCAGAAGGCAGAGACCAAGGCAAAAAAAAAAATCTTACACATAAAATAAACTCTGAAAAATAAACAATAGAGTGTGTAGGACAAAAAGGTTAATTCAGAAATCAAGCAGTGTCTTTTTGTTATCAAAAACTTCCTGGCGCTCTGTGGCAGTGTCTCTGTCCTCCCACTGCTGGTGCCCGTCCGCCCCCGAGAAGATGGTAGTCTGACCAGACACGGGTGTAAAAATGTGTTGCCTGTATCTGAGCGCTCCCTCACTCTCTTGTTCTCCCCCTCCCTGTGACTCACCAAGAGATTAGCTGTGACAACGTGAGGAGAAAGATAAGAATAGAGATGCTGCTGACAGGAGCACTCGTATAATTATTTGGGGGAAGATAGGATTGCAATCAGAAGCAGATCCTGTTTGCCTAGGAGGCTGGATTTATAATGTGGGCATCCATGCCAGGCCTCTGGCTGTGCTAAATGCCAGAGAAGAAACGGAGGGGGCCAACTGGCTCAAACCAGCTGATGGCCTGGCTTGTCCCGGTCACATGTAAACTGGAGGCCACGTGTTGGCATGGACGACAAACCAGAGATCCAGCTGCCCTCACCAAGGGAAAAGGGATGAACTCTTACCTCAAATATGCCTGGGGAACTGGGTGCCAGGTTCCTTCCTGCCCCTGGGTAGATGAAGTAGGGGAACCAAGAGACTGTTTCTGCGGTTGCAATTGTTGGATGCATTGCAGATAGCATAGCCTTGGTGTGGTGGGAAGCATGTGTGTGTATCACTCAGACAGCAGTTCACATCAAACAAGCATGGTATTGGCATACGGGAGGTGCTTAGCATATGTCACTCCCTGTGGGGGTATCTGAGTGACTTTGTTTTGCATACCTCTTTTAGGACTAACAACCAAAAAAGATTGATTCTTTGTTGTTTCTCTTTCTGCTAATTTGAAGAAAAAAAGTGTGACTACTGTCAAAGAAGACCCTGGGGTTGGAAATCATCTATCCATATCCATATTTTCTGCTAGATTGGAGAGGAAATGAGAACCCCTGTCTCTCAGGGCTCCTGAGGAGGGCTAGGAAATGGTGTTGTTTTAGAGAGCCCCGTGTGCTTCATTGGATCCTGGGCTCCTTTTCCTCTGTGCTCAGGTAACCTCCAAAGCGATGCATTGGGAATTTGACTGAAATTCTGGAGAGAAGGCAGAGAGTATGGTAAATGGAAAGGAATCGTTCATTCATGGAGTCATAAATTCACTCACTCATTCATGCAACAATCATGCTTTGAGCTCCTTTTCAGCGCCAAGCACTGTATTAAGTGCTATTGATTTTGAGATGAGTCAGAAACACAGCCGTGTCTGCAATTAGTATTTAGAGCAATTAGTTCATCCTGGACTTGCTGACAAAGACCTCACAGAGGAAGTGTCATATGAGCTTGGCCGCACTTCTCTACATAGGGGCTCACTATGTAGAGAAGTATAGGAAAAGCAATTAAAGACAGACAGAACAACATTTAAAGAGGCATGGAGGTTTCTGAGAACATAATGTATTCAGGGCGTGACTTATAGCTTCACATGGAGAGAGCACAATACACACATATTGGTGTGGCTGAAATGATTTACTCTAATTTGTTCATCTCTTAAAGTTTACAGAGAACTATATTAATGTAACCAATCCATAAGCATTTTTGAGCACTTCCTCCATGCAAGTCTCTGTATAGATCCTGCAGAAGCAAAGATGAACAATAGATGGTCCCTGCCCACAAGAAGAGCTCAATCTAATGATGGAGAAAGGCCTGTAGACGTGAAAGGCCAAATGGACGTGAGGAAGTAGAGGCTGTGGTAGAAAGGTGTGTACAGCACGACAGTGAGTGTTAAGTAAGCATGTGTGCGCACACTCCCTCACCAGCATGTGTACACACGCCGAGATCTGAGTCGTGGGCTCCCTCTCACATCTGGATGTCCTCTTCAGTTACGGGGAGGGGGGCGGCGGCGGCGCGTAGGATGATGGCTTGTTTCAAGAGGTGGATCAGCCTTTAGTCTCTGAGTCCTGAGAGGATATGGGTCTTGGAATCCTCCTGCATCTCTGCCTGGATCAGTTGTTAGACTCTTTTCTTTCTGGAGTCTCCTGGGGAGCATTGCGAGTCAAACTGAAATGTAAGGAAAGGGAGTTGAAGGGTTGTTAGGGAGAGTACTGATGAGAGTACTGTGAGATCAAATTTTTCTGGAAGCAGAAGGGAAGGCTCTCTGAGCTGGGTGGCAAGGGGAGAAAGTCAGGTGGCAAGATACCAGCTACCAGAGTGACTAGGGCACAGACTTTGGAGTCCCACCAGCTGCATCTAATACAGGATCTGCTGCTTACTACCCTTGCAAGCTCAAGGAATTCTTTTTCCTGTCTGAGCTTCAGGTTTCTCATCTGTGTAAAGGGGATGTTAATAGCCCCAGCTCATAGGGTGATTGTGATGATGAAATGATAATGCATAGAAAACACTTAACACCATGCCTGAGACATAGTGAAAGCATAATAAACAAAATAATAGAAAAAGCAGAAGTGCATTCCAAATGACAGACACGTTTCTCCCACATACTCCCCGCCCTCTTTGCCTTTATTCTTTGCATCACTTGATAGTCCTCATGAATGTGTCCTGCTGAGCCCTTCTCAGATAGGTTTTGTGTTTGTATCCTCAGCAGAGTCTGGAACAGCTAAGCCCTGAGCATCATCACAGCTCCCTTGAACGATTCCCCCAGGGTCCATTACCTTCACTCTGTCTGCAAATCAGGTTAGGCAACCGACCCACTCAGGAGAGGAGCTGGGAGAGCTGCAGGCCTTAGATGAATTTTCCTGATAGCACGTAATCAAATTTGGTGCAGACGGCAGGCTCTAAGAGTCAAGTCGCTAAACTTGGCTAGAATAGGAGAAAGCAGGGGTGATTGAATTTAAAGCATGGGCCCTGATCGGATGTACGAGTAAATGAAGAGATGAAAACATCGGAATCATAACGTGAGGGGGCTAGGACTGTAGGATTCCCTGGCGTGTGAAGACGGCTCACTTTTTGCTCTAGGAGATTCAGACTCACGCCTCTGAGTTGGGGCCTGAAGCGATTAGCACAGACCTTGGCATTCTCCCTGAATACACATCTGGAACCCCGAGACTAGCTTATTTTACCAGCCTCACACTCCTACGTGTTTAATCACATCACAAATGTAGACCATCGTCTGTTCTCTCTATACCCTCTTCCCTGCATTGGTCTGTTCTCTCTCTACTCTCAGTTCTGCACTGCTTCGTTCTCTATCCAATACTTTCCACTTTCCACTTCTCCCTTTGAAACTCAGCTCTGTGGTTAATAATCTCACCTGGACCTTCGGTCTTTTAGTCTTGCTTCCTTTACCTCTTATTTTAACCAAACTCTGCTTGGTACATGATACTTAACACATATCTGTTGAATAATACAGTGAACTAAGGCCTATCTCGGAGACCATTACTTCCTTCATCGCCCTCTCAGGACTGCTTGTTCTCCAACACTCCTTATATGGAAGGATCAGGAAGGGACAACTTTCCTCTTCATGCCCTGTACCCCTTCCAGGCCATTATTTCTCTGTCATCACTGGTATCTCCAAAATTTCAATATAGAAAGGTTTAAGGTAGCAATCTGATTAGAAAGGAGGAGCTCCCAGAGGATTTGTCTTAAAGCTCTATTTGCTTTACAAGAAACCTGTTGTTACTTGGATGCTTCTTCCTGGCTTTGTGAGTAGGAAACAAATGGACTCTATTGGTGGACCTCGGTACACCCCTAGACAGCCTTAGGTACCACCACTGACCTTAATGTGAAAAGCCCTGCTCCTCTGTTGCGTATGCCGTTCTCTCTACATCGTGTCCTCCTTGGCACTGGCTCCATGGCCCGTCACGTCAGCCACTTTTGTCTAATAGTCAAATCTATCTTGTTTCTACTACGCTGACCACTCTCATCTGTCCCTTTGACTGGGACGATCTTGGTACTTTACTTCTTTCACTCACTTGAAAGGTACCCTGTGACCTCAGGATGATGGTTAAATTTCCTAACTTGGTTTATTTAGTCCCTTTCTAATCTGGCTTCTGCCTTTCTCTTCAGACACACTTCTCACGATCTCCCTTTTGCTCTTTGTGCTTTTGCCATGATGAATTCCTTGTCGTTGCAACGTATCACTTGTCCCGTCTTACCTCCTGGACTTTGACATGCTCATATCTGGAATTCCAGGAACCCATCATTTATCAAGAGGGACCATGGAGGAGTGTTACAGAAGCAGGTTTGAATGCCAGCCCTGTCATTTACTCTCTTGAGGTCATAAGTAAGCTCTTTCACTTTTATGAACCTCCATAACCACGTCCGCAAAGTGGAATAACAATAGCCACCTTGACAGAATACCTATGAGAATTAACTCAGGTACTGAAGAAGCTCCAGAAACAGCTCATACTAGGCATGCCCTGTCCGTTCCTTCCTCTCTCTTTTCCTTCATTCCTCCCTCAGTCCTTCCTTTACTTTTTTTCTTCTTTCCTTTTGTCTTCTTACTGAACGTTTGGGTGGGACTCCTACCATGCAGGGCTTCAGGCAAGCGTTAGCAGCCACTCGACGTTCAGCCTCAGTGTGTGTCACCTCTGCTGTTCACAGGAAGCCCACAGCCTCGCCTCCCACCCTGGCTACGTAGGTGCCTCAGAAAGACACCAAGGTGGAAACAAGATTCTACAATAAACTGAGGGCCGGTGACAACGCTCTCGGAGCTCTCAACAGCTCTTTCCGTGTTGCCCCGCCTGGGGCCAGCACCACCCTTGTTTTTCTCTCCCTCGTCTCTCATCCCCTCCTCCTCACACTTTCTTCCATATGCTCCTGTGCCCCTCAGCTTGTCAGTTGAATGCCAAGCCATTACAGGTGAACCTTACAGCCTCTACCCACTGTGCCAAAGCCCCCAGAAACATATTTCCCCTTAAGGAGCCTCCAGACTGATTCTAATGGATAAGACTTAGGAAGCAGTCAATACGAAAGCGATAGTTTTACAAAATGTGGGAGCTGAACTGGCCTGGACTGGTGAATGGATGATCGTGGAAAAGGTACAGTTTGAAATGGGGTTTGAAGAAACAGAAATGAGAGGCCTCCTCGGGGACTGTGAACAGTCTGGATGTCACACAGCGTGGCAGCGTGCCGTGAGCCCGTGAAGTGGTAAATGCAAAGAAGTTATAGGGGTTCTGACTGGCACATTTTGCCCTTTCTCACGTTTGCGGTTTAGTGTTCCTTATTCGAGAATGAGCATGATGGCTCAGCGAAACTGCCTGCATGGCGTATTGTACAGCAGTTATTTCCCAAAGTGCTTCTGTGAAACATTAGTCTCATGAAATGTGCTGTAGGAAAACAGTCGTGAGAGTCTAAAGAAATTTGGGTATTCTTTCTTCCCTTGAATATTAACAATGTACATTAGTTTATCTTAAAAGGTCTGAATTAGTCTTATAACACAAAAACCTGACATCTCTGGGAAAAGTAGGCCTCCCCTACTTGTGTGACTGTACCTTCATACTCTTTATTTCCCCTCAAGGCATGTTTAGAGTCTGTAACTATAATGTGTATTTATTTTTAATATTTCATTGACTGCTTCCCCACTACAAATATACTCCGTGAGGATAAACTCCTTGCCTATCTTATTTACCATTATACATCAAGAATCTATCACGATGCCTGGGCATATAATAGGTGCTCAGAATAAGAATAAACAGTGAGTAAAACTTATTCATCTTTGTTTAATGTCCATTGTCCAAATAGTTGATAAAGGGTAGGGCTGGAATTTGAACAGAGTGCCGCCAGGTTCCAGGCTCTTTTTGACCATAGATGGTACGTGGTGTTGTCTGCGGCCACACCATCGAGGGTGCTCAATGTTACCATTTTTCTCTTGGGCATTTATTATCTTTTGAAGACTGAATGATGTGCCCGAATGTCTTTGTTTGTGTCTTCCAGGCAAAGGCTGCCGCCTAAAAATGTTTACTACTACCGCTGCCCAGACCATAAGAAGAATTACGTGATGTCCTTTGCATTTTGTTTTGACAAAGAGGAAGATACTTACCAGTTTGCTTACTGCTACCCGTATACGTACACTCGCTTTCAGCACTACCTTGACAACCTGCAAAAGAGAAACATGGATTATTTCTTTCGGGAGCAGCTGGGTCTGAGCGTGGTAAGTCCCATTCAGAAACAGTTACCCTTGGGGGAGGAGCCTAGCAATAGGTTTTTATAGAATGCAAATAATGGATATTGGTGCTTTGTAGCCTATATGCTTTGGAACTTTTAAAGCTTATTGTTTTTATCGTATAATTCTTTGCTGTGGTGGCCACCAGGAAGTCACAGAATAAGATATAAGGCAGATGATTGTCCTTCTGAATGAAGTGGATCTAGCTATGTACTCTTTCTCCGTGAAAATAAGACCTAGCCAGACAATCAGCTCTAATGCATCTTTTGGAGCAAAAATTAATATAAGACCCGGTATTATATTATATTATATTATATTATATTATATTATATTATATTACATTACATTAGACTCGGTCTTATGGTAAAATAAGACCGGGTCTAATATAATATAAGACTGGGTCTTATATTAATTTTTGCTCCAAATGACGCATTAGAGCTGATTGTCCGGCTAGGTCTTATTTTCGGGGAAACACGGTTAACAAAATACAAAAGGTCCGCTAATTCTCAAAAACTCAGAGAGAAAAGAAGTCTTCTACTGGGTGTCACAAAAGGCACGAAAGCATTTTATGAGTGGGAGCCTCTGAGACGAAGAATACCTTGGTATTTTAGTGAATTCCACTCACCTGCAGTGCAGGTTAGCAAGTGGAGTGCAGTTTGGATGTGCTGTCCACATGTGCTCTGTCTCTGTCATCCCTCAGTTCCCAACCCTTTTTTCTTCCCTAAATTTAATTCTCTGGGTCTGGAGATTTCAGTCGTACGGTCTTTATTAGTTTTCTACTGCTGACATAACAAATTGCTACAGACTTGGTGGCTTAAAACAATACAAATTTGTTATCTCACAGTTCAGGAGAAGTCCGAAATTGGTCTCACTGGCCCACAATCAAGATACCAGCCAGGATGCATTCCTCCTGCAGGCTCTCGGAGAGAATTCATTTCTCTGCCTTGTCTAGCTTCTGGAGGCTGCTTGCATTCCTTGGTTTGTGGTTCCCTTTCATCTCCAAAGTTAGCAATGGCTGGTTGAGTCTTTCTCATGCTGCATCAGTCTGGCACTGAATCTCTTGCCTCCCTCTATCACTCATAAGCACCCTTGTGATTATGTTGGGCTCACCCAGATAACCTCCATCTCAAGATCTTTAACTCAGTCGTTGCTATAAAGTCCCTTTTGTCATGTAAGGTAACATAATCACAAGTTCTAGGGATCAGGACTTAAACATTTTTCTGGTGGGGCGCGGGGCGCGGTGGTCTGCCTACTACACTTTCCTCTTTCCCCCACCCCGCTCCCCTCAGAATTTGAAATTGTTCTTCCCATTGGATGCATAGGTTTTGTTCTCTCTGGTCAGTAATACTTCAATTGTCAGCAAAGAATAAGCAAGTGATAATTTGGTTTTATGTTTCACTCTTCAAGAACTGTGGATTGTGCCTCTAAAATAGGCATTTTGAGCACTTTAAAGATCCAAAGTGAAGATACTGGTGGAATTGGCAGAAAATGCTATTAGGTTGGTGTAAAAGTAATTATGGTTTAAAAGGTTAAAAATAATTGCAAAAACTACAATTACTTTTGCACCAACCTAATATATTTGAGGTTCTGATTCGTGTTGGTGAAAAAATGGACTATGCCTAGTGACTGTGGGTTCCACTTAGAAATGATTCCCACTTGTAAATAAAAGTTTTTAAGACTAGACTGGTTAAAAGACATAGAGTCTGATCCAGGATGCCCCAAAAAAGAGAAATAAAGAGGGTTTATGTATGGCTCAGGTATACGAGACCCCACTCTGGTCTCAACAAGCTATGTTCAGGATGCTATTCTTACAGTCTGAGATTCTCTATGCACCAAGATTTTGCTAAATATCTTCCCTCTATTCTGACTCTCTTCATAATAGTGCTTCTGATGGGTGTCATGTGTATCTGTGCCTACATATTTTGAACTGAAAATTGGGACACATGGTATATCAGTTAGCATGCTAGCAGGGAACAGATGGCAGCCTCACATTAGGCTAATTTGAGGAGGGCTTAATAAATGGGCTATTTACAAGGTGTGGGCAGTATGTAGAGGACCACGGGGTAGACTGCAGTTTCCTGGGGCTAGTAACAGTTCAGAGGGTGTGAAGGGAGAGATGGTTATGAGAACTCCATAGTGGAGAGTCACGTAGTGGGCCACCTTGATTGCCACAGTGACCTTCAGTTGAGGAACAAAGTCAGCCTGAAATGACCCCACAGGGAGGGAGCTGAGAAAAAATAAATGCATAGAGCTCATTCTCTTACTTCCCTCTGATCTCCTGCTAGGGGTCCTTACTGACCAACCCAACTAGAAATCGGGAGCAAGAGAGCCCATTGATGCAACCTATACAGATAAACCTCCCTGAGCAAAGAAAACAGTGGACAAGGTCAGAGAGTGGATGTAGAGAGACAAATAGAATATATTAAGCACAAATGGTCTGATTAACAATATATAACTGGAAACAGTGAGCTTATATGAGATGGGACTGTCAGAGAAATTCTGAGATGAATGTTTGCCAGACATATGAATTGTGATATGAATTAAGAGAGTCTGAAGTTCATTTAATACCTGTGAATTTTAAGTGCAGGATCTGCACATTTCATTCCTATATCCACCCTAACCCCCCTTAGATTTATGCCAGGCAGAATGTAGGTGCACAAGGAATGGCTATTGAGTAAATTATCGAATGAGTGCAACAATGACTTAAGATACATATTTAGAGGCAATGCGAAGAGCTAAGAGCATCAGAAAGCTGATAGGAGGGATAAGATAAGTTAAACTTCCAATAATATTCAAAATACATAGCTAAAATAACGGCAATTTAAACAAGATAGAAGTTTATTTATCTTCCATGTAAAAATCTAAATGTAGGCACTCCAGAGCTAATACTGTGACATGGCTCCTTGAAAGCCTTAGGGAGTCAGGTTCTTTCAGCTTTCTGCTCTGCCGTCTCTGGGGCACGGCCCTCAATCTCATGATTCAGTGTGGAATTCTCCCATCACATCCATGTCCCGGACAGCAGGATGAAGGAAGTAAGGGAGAGAAAGGACAAGCTGTAGCTATGTGACACCTCCACTTTTATGCCATTTAATAAAACTCAGATCCACATGTAACTAAAGGGGGGCTAAGGAACGACGTCTTCATTCTGGGTCACCGTGTTTCCAGCTAAAAGCTGGTGATCCTGTACACGTGGGGGAGAATTGATGCTGAAGGACAGCCTACTGTCTCAGCTACCGAAACCCTAATTCTGCTTCCTGCTCTAATACCAAACTACTACGACCTCGAGTGCTACCTCCCCTATCTGGGGACAAGTTTTTATCTATCAAATGAGAAAGTTGGACTTGAATAAGGGTTTTCAAATTATTTTTTTAAAAGAATTCCTCAGTTAGAAAAAATAATAATAATTTGAGACCCCTGTGCTACTTCAGACCCTGTTCCAAGTCTTGGTGTACTTCCAGAAATGTGTTCTATACCAGAGGAAATAAGACATGTTCAAACAGATATAATATGTGTAAAAGTATATAATTAAGGACCTCATGACTTGTTTAAAGAGTTAATGGTCAATAGTCACAGGGATACAAAGTACAGCATTGGGGAATGTAGTCAATAACATTGTAATATAATGGACAGTGTCAGATGGGTAATAGACTTATTGGGGTGATCACTTTGTGAAGTGTATAAATGTCTAGTCACTATGTTGTTTTGTGCACCTGAAACTAATTGAAAAATAAAATTGAAAGCGAGTTAATGGTCAGACTAAACATCATTAGAGAAATGGGCTTAAAGCTGAGTCTTGAAAGATGGATAGGATTACTGGATACAGGAGGGGAGCTGGTAGCCCAGAGAGCAGGAAACAGCCTGAGTCATTGCATGGTGGTGCTGTTGGTGAGAAGTGTGGTTTGGTTGCTACAGGGAATATTCTTACTGGAAGTAAGGATAGACAGGAGGGTTGGCGCCAAATGCTGTCATATTGAGGAATTATGGCTTTTTCCTTTATTCAGGTTCAACACACACACTAGGTCCGGCACTTTATATATAGGATCTTTCTGATCTCTCACAATAGTTTTATGGAGTAGGCAGGATTATCCCAGTTTGAGAATAAATAATCTCTGGCTAAAAAAATAAGTTACCTGGCTAAAACCACATGGCTAGTTCATGTCAGGGCCAGGATTCAAACCCATGGCTTGTAAAACCATGTCCTGCTGCTTTCTCCATTGGACCTACTGAGACTCACAATAGATATGTGAGAAAAGGAGTACTTTATTCAAAGCAGCATCTCAAGAAAGTAAAGTTAATGGAAGTACAGGTGTACCAGTGCTGGCTAAACTAGATTAGCAAAGCTCTGTGGGTTGGCTCAATCCACAGATACCAGAGACGTAAAGTAAAGGCTTTCTGGCATACTTTTGCAGATAGGACATTTCTTGGTTACCAGGGCGTTTGTTATGGCTTATGTCTGAAGGCACCACTGTAATTAGTTAATCCTTATTCCAATTTGGAGGGAGGATAATAACATGTGGGGAGGCTAAACATGCCAGCATCCCGATCTTAGGGAGAGAGGGGAGTAAGCAAGCCTTTGAATTGCTAGTGCTGGAACTGCTAATCACCATGAGCATGGCTGCTGCTGCTGCTAATTATATGCAAGTGGTGTTTTATGTTCTTACTCACCAGTGGCCCCTTCTAACCGCACCGAACAACACCCCTCTGTATATGCATCAAGGCTACCATCTGACATTTAAGATCAATACGTCTTTTTTCTTCTTGTCGTTTTAGCAACTTCATTGACGTATAATTTACATATGATAAGATTCATCCACTATAAGGTACAATTCTATGAATTTTAGTAAATTTATAGTTTTGCAACTATCACCACAGTCCAGTTAGAGCATTTCCATCATCCCAAAAAGTTACTTTGGTTCTCCCCACTTCCACTCCCTAGACGACTGATCTGCTCTCTGACGCTGTAAATTTGACATTTCTGAGCATTTCATATAGATGGAATTAGGCATATTTTGCAGTTAGCATCTGTCACTTAGCATATTTTTGAGGTTCAACCATTTCATAATATGTATCAGTACTTCACTCATTTTTAGAACTGAATGATATTCTAATTGAAAAGATATACCACATTTCGTTTTTTCTCCAGTTGATGGAAATTGGGATTATTTCCAGTTAGGGGCCATTATGAATAATGCTGTTATTGACATTCACGTACATATCTTTCAGTGTACCTTCGATCACATTTCTTTTGGATAGATTTCTAGGAGTGGAGTAATTGCGGCATAAGAGGTCTGACAATTAAGTTCATGAACTTGTTGCAACGATGTTGCTAACCGTTCGTTTTTGATATCAGAGGGATTATTCATTAAGAGTTTGTACCAACTGGACAGTTAACCAAGTTTACTGTTTCGAAGTGCTGAAAAGCCTGCATGAAAAAGTTAGACGACCTGAACTTTTTGCCAACAATTCATGGCTCTTGCATCAGGACAATGGACCAGCTCACACGGCACTGTCTGTGAGGGAGTTTTTAGCTAGTAAACAAATAACTGTATTGGAACACCCTCCCTACTCACCTGATCTGGCCCCCAATGACTTCTTTCTTTACCTGAAGATAAAGGAAATATTGAAAGGAAGACATTTGGATGACATTTCGGACGTCAAGGGTAATACAATAACAGGTCTGATGGCCACTCCAGAAAAAGAGTTCCAGAATTGTTTTGAAGGGTGGGCTAGGCACTGGCGTTGGTGTATAGCTTCCCAAGGGGAGTACTTCAGAGGTGACCGTAGTGATAGTCAGCAATGAGGCGTGTAGTACTTTTTCTAGGATGAATTCGCGCACTTAATTGTCTGACATGATATAGTAAGGTCATGTTGAACTTAAAAAACAAAACAAAAAAAAACTGTGGAACTGTGTTCCAAGTTAGTTGTGCATCTGACATTCCTGCCAGCCATGCAAGAGAGGGTTATAGTTTCTCCATGTGCTCATTAGCACTTAGAAATTATCTGCGGTTTTTATTATACCATTTTAGTGAGTATGTACTGATATCTCATTGTGCTTTTAATTTGTATAGTCCTAATTACTAATTATGTTGACCATCTTTTCATGTGCTTTTTACCATTCATATATCTTCTTTGATGAGGTGTCAGTTTAAATCTTTTGCCCATTAAAAACAATGGATTATTTGTGTTCTTATGAGGTTTGAGAGTTCTTTATATATTCTGAATGTAAGTCATTTTCAGATACATGCTTTGCAAATATTTCCCCCTACTCTGTGCTTTATCTTTTCACTCATTCTCTTAACTGTACATTTTGAAGAACAGAAGTTTTAAGTTTTAAAGCCAAGTTTATTAGGGGTTTTTTTGTTGTTGTTTTGTTTTTTTCTCTTATGAATCATGCTTTTGGAGTCTTATCTAAGAACTTTTTGCCTAGCTGAAGGCCACAAAGATTTTCTCCTATATTTTCTTCTAAAATTTTTATAGTTTCACTTACATTTAAGTCTATGGTCCATTTTGAATTAATTTTTGAGGTAATGATCTATTATTTTTCTTTTGCATATGGATATCCAATTGTTCCGGCATCATTTGTTGAAAAGACTAACTTTACTCGTGAATTCCTTGGCATCGTTCTCCCATGCCTCTGCGCAGTTTTCTGTTCCATTTTTAAGCCTCGATTCCCAGAGAGGCAGCCTTATGTCTGTGTAGGTTCGTGGTCAGCCATGTCTGGGCTGAGTGTGTGCTCACCCAGCCTGAGACCAGAAAGCTTCCATCCTCTGCCAATAAATCTGAGTGTGGGTGTGGGGAGCAGAGTCCAAGTCTGGGCAGTTTTCACGTCTGCCCTGGCTTTGGCTTCCCCTTTGTTGTGATTCCTATGTGCACTGGTGCAGCCTCAGGCTTGAGCCTTCTCAGGTCGCTGCTGAGCCTGTATGCACTCTCAGCCCAGACTATGCCCGTCCCAGCCCTGCAACTGTGGGCCCTGCTGACTCGCTCGCCTCTGTGATAAGTGTTTCCACAGACAGTGCTGGTGGGTGTGAGCACTGCCCACCGCTCCAAATTCACACCGAAGCTGCCAGACCTCGCTGCCTGGCCCACCCTAACAGAACCCTGCATTCACCAAGCCTGGGGGAAGAGGAGCAACTGCAGGACACAGTGTCACAGATTCCCACTCTTATTACCTGAAGGTCAGCAGTTTTTCTCAGCATGATAGTTTCAAGGTTGTTGTATGCCTTTGTTCAATTTCCAAAACACTGAAATGGTTGTGTGTGTTGATTTTGTCTAGCTTTATATTTGTTTTCTGGGGATAGGATTTACCAGTACTCTCATTCCAACATAGCTGGAAATAGATTTTAATTGTCAAACATCAGATTTTAAAACACATTATTTTTTTATATAACATTGGGCTAATTAGATGAACACATAACTCTGTGTGTGTGTGTGTGTGTGTGTGTTGAAAGAATTAGGTGCAGAGAGCCATTCATTTCTTTGGTATTCTTTTTTAATAGACCATTGATTTTGGAATAATTTCAGATTTATGGAAAAGTTGAAAAGATAACACAGAAAGTTCCCTCACACCCTTTATCCAATTTCTTCTGATGTTAAAATCTTACACAACCATGGTGCACTTGTCAAAACTAAGATACCAGAGACTTCTCTGGAATACCTAGATTAATATTTTTATATCAATTCAATATCAATCCCTGGGGTTTGATAATGCTTCTAACCCCAATAGTATAAGTCACCTAAGTGAATAAGATTTTACCTGCCTTCAAGTCAACTCAATTGAGTTCATTTTAGTTCAATTTAAGTTAGTATCTCTTATGTACCACATACTGTGAAAGATCTAGAAAGAAACCAGATAGTGTCCCTGCCCCCATTTCTCCATCTTGTCCAGAGGGATTATATATAAAGTTTTATCTAATGATTGGTTCAAATCCATGATGAGTGAGTGATGACCAAATGGCCAAGGGCAAATTTTAGAAAATGGAGTGCTTTCTGGGGGTCTGGCTAGACAGGGCTCTACAATGAGGGTGCTGGGCAATCGGACCCCCCACTGGGACTCTGACCCCTTCTCGTGAGATTGGCACAGTTCAGCAGCTCTTTGGTTCTCAGATCAGCAAAGTCACAGTGAGAATGGTCAGGTGGCAGAAGAAAGATTCTGAAAGCCTCATCTTGAAAGATTTTCAGAGCACAAACCAAACTAAGAATCTGGGAGTCAGGTTAAAAAGTAATAATAATAATGACGCAGAAGGTGGACGATGAGGGGAAGGAGGGGGAGGAGGAGGAGGAAGAAGAGGAGGAAGAGAAGGAAGAGGAGGAGGAGGAGGAGGAGGAGAAGAAGAAGACGAAGAAGAAGAGGAAGAAGAGGAAGAAGAAGAAGAGGAAGAAGAGGAAGAGGAAGAAGAGGAAGAGGAAGAAGAGGAAGAAGAAGACGAAGAAGAAGGAGAAATATGAAACAGAAGTGAAGAGGATTGAGGATATGGTATAATCAGAGAAAGCTGGAAAGCTAGGTAAGGAGGAAGAGGAGCAGACTGGAGAAGTATAAGGAGATCTGAAAGAAGTTAAGATAATGGAGCTTGAAGCTTCTACTACAGTCATTATGTGGACTTGGGTGGAAAACCCAGTGTCTCAGAAAGGAGCTGGAAGGAATCAATGACCTTGTGGACAGGAAAGTCAAGGAAGAGATGGTAATAATACCACAGAAAAGAGGCTAGAGAGGGAGAGGACCGTTCTGACCAGGATGGTAACTTCAAAATAACGCAGACCCCTTCCATTCTTTCTGTTTCTTCCCTTTTGTTCTTTCTTCCCTTTGAAGTAAAAATTATGGAGTTGCAGCTGGCAACATGACTAAACAAATGTATGAAAAATAATTACATCTTTTTGGCTGAGTTTTAAATTGAGTAATTGTTGGAAATTAGGAATCTCAATTATCATCCCCTAGTCTACCTCTCAGGAGAGTTCTGTGGACCACCATCTGCACCAAACGTTGTCCTGATCAGACACTCTAAATTAAACAAGCTTAGTGGTTTGGGCTCCCTTCCAGAAGGCCACTTCATAAGTCACCACTCTCTTGGCATTGTTTTTGCTATTCCCTCCAAAAAGAGTCCAAATTAATTGGAGGCAGATACATCTTCTCAATGTCTGGCTGAGGCGTTTCCAACTTACCCTACTGATACAGGTGGCCCGTGCATTCCAAGCAGCCCTGGGTCCACAGGGCCTGTGGAGGAGATGCTAGGACATGGCCCTGGCTGCTCCCTCTGCTAGAATAGGAGGCGCGTGTCTGATTGACCTCAAGCTGCAGAGACTGACCCAGGCTACCACACACCTGCTCCAAACCTGGGTTCCCTGCTTCAGTGAGTGCATCACCATCGTTCCAGGGGCTCGTGCCAGAAACCTGTCCTATGTAACTTCTTTTTATTCACTCCTCACATACTGTCACCAAGTATGATCAAAGCTACAACTCAATGTCCTTAGTATCTGTCCCTTCCTTATCTCTGCTGCCAGTGTCCTAGTTCAAACTGTCAGCATCTCTTGGGAAGTTACAACAGCTTCCTTACCCAGGGGTATAAGATATGAGTTAAACCGGCCTCCAGGCTCTCTCTCTACTCTGCTCCCGTAGCTTCTTCAGCATTACAGTGGCTGCCAGAAAGTCCCAGCCGTCCCACTAACCTGTGTTCCTCTCACCTTCTCACTGATCCTGTAGTACCTGACCAACCTCTTCGCTGAACACTCCCTATCAAGGTTGGCAGATGGCATCCTTCTTGCTAACAGATTGCTACTTTAAGACCCCCTTTGTCCTCCCTTTTATAAAAAGACATCCTATAAAAAGACATGTTTTGAGCTTTATGTCATCAGTCTATATAACCCCCTGCCCCTCTTCATTGCTGTCATCTGCTGACGTCTTGGACACTTCCCTTAATCATGGACGACTTTGGTCCATAATTATCTTTTCCACTGCATTGCTGCCACCATATTGAGCGATTTCAGTATCCATAAAAATGACCCATTGAACACCCTGCCTTTCAGTAGTTTAAAGTAAAAATAACACATTCTTAACGTGGTTTGTAAGATTCTGTATAATATGGCCTCTGCCTCTTCTTCGGCCTCTCCCATACCCCTCTCACCTTGCTGTCTATTCTGTACCCACCTTGCCCTTTCTATAGTTCTTTCTGTGAACAATAGATTGTTCTCCCTAACTTGTATGCATACTGGCCCATCTACCTGGAATCCTCTTTCTCTGTGGCCCGTTGCCTAGATACTTCCTATTCTACATTCAGGATCCAAGTTGAACATCACTTCCTCCTGGAAATTTTCCTGATATACTGTTCTCCAGACTAGTTTGAGAGCCTTTGTTATGTGTCTATATAAGATATTCTATTTCTCCCTTAAAACATTTATCACTCTTCTGATTACTCATTTGATATCTATCTTCCTCTGTTCATAGGTTTAGGGAGTATTTTTGTATTTAGGCTTAAGTATAGGACTGGGGGTAGGTGGAGAAGTCTTGCTGTTAGAGCCAAAACTCCTTCTTAGTACCTCTCGGAATGGTCATCCTTTGTCACTTCCTTTGCAGCCACATTTCCATTTTATTGAATCATTGGCATATAACATTGGGCACAAGGTCATTTCTTTTATGTGAGTCATAGAATGTCAAAGACAAGAAGAATCTTAAGTTCCTCTAGTTTTGGGGTTTTAAAACCATGCTCCCTGTGTCCTTAAGGAGGGATCTGGGCTCTGAACAGTACCTTAGGGGCCACTGAGAAGGAAGGGGAAAGGGACTTCTGAGAAGTCAGGGCTATAGCTTCTCGCCCTCCCTGTTGTATACACCAGAGCAGCCCCTACTTACTGGCATTCCCTACAGACTTAGTTTGAAGAAAGGACTCAGGTGCTAGTGATATTTGCAAACTGTGCTCTTTCTGCAGCTGGAGACACTGGGGCCCAGAGAGGGGAGGTATTTTCCTTAGTCACACGGTGGGTGCATGGGACAATTCTAGCTGGAAGCCCAGCGGTTGACTCCTAGATCGTCCACTCCAGCCCACCACTTCTCACTCCCAGCCCAGTCTGCAAGGTTTGCTTAGATGCATACTCTTTCTGCAAACATTAACTGAGCCCTTACAAGGAAGTGAGAAGGAAATGAGATGCGTGTGTAAGTAGTGTGAGCAACATGGGTTAGAATCTGACTTTGTCACTCATTAACTGTGTAACCTTGGGCCAATTACTTAACCTCTCTGTGCCTCTTTTTACTCGTACATTAGCCTCCCACCCCAACTTCAACAGATATACAGAGAAACCCCGTATTCAGTCATAATTTAAATAGGAAGACCATCAGGGCTGGTGCAATAATGGGATTTGAATTTTGACTCTGCCACTTATACCTTTGACATGTCCAATAATCTCTTTACTCCTTGTCTGCAAACTAGGTATTGTGATTTAGCTTCAGTTACTGTCATGACAAGAGACTTGTAGCAGATGTTAGATAACAGATGTGAAAGTGACTCCGGAATTGTTTGTAAATACTTAGATATAATGCATTTGTAATACTGTATTTCCCTTACCAGACTCTAAGCTCCCTGAAAGTACAATAGTCCCCCTTATCTGTGGGAGATACATTCCAAGACCCCCAGTGGATGCTTGAATGACAGATAACACAGAACCCTATATATACTATTTTTTTCTATGCATACATACCTATGTAAAAGTTTAATTTATAAGTGAGGTACAATAAGAGATTAACAACAATAACTAATAATAAAATAGAACAATCATAACAATAAAATCAGGGTTACTTGAACACAAGCACTGTGATATCATGAGTTGATCTGATAACCGAGACAGCTACTCAGTGACTAATGAGAGTGATGGTGGGGGGTGGGGCAGCATATACAGCGTGGACACGATGGACAAAGGGGTGATTCACACCCACCCCAGGCAGGACAGTGCAGGATGGTGTGAGATGTCATCACGCTACTCAGAATGGTATATAATTTAAAACTTATAAATTGTTTGTTTCTGGAATTTTTCATTTAATATTTTCTGACCGTGGTTGACTGCAGGTAACTGAAACTGCAGAAAGTGAAACTGCAGATAAGGGGAGACTACTCTATATATTTTGTCATATAAAAATGAGAACAACTAACATTTAGAGTATTTACTACCTTCTGAGCACTATTCTCCTTTATTATCTCATTTAATCAGTGTCAACAGCTCTATGAAACAGGTACTACTATTCATTTTGCAGATGGGGAAAC
Source organism: Rhinolophus ferrumequinum (assembly GCF_004115265.2). Classification (NCBI taxonomy): domain Eukaryota; kingdom Metazoa; phylum Chordata; class Mammalia; order Chiroptera; family Rhinolophidae; genus Rhinolophus; species Rhinolophus ferrumequinum. The sequence continues at coordinate 35,020,332 of NC_046292.1, read as the reverse complement.
TGAGGCACGTGAGGCTAAATAAGTTTTCCAAAATTATACTACTTATTAATGGTAATAACTGTATAGAAGAAACCAAGGTGCAGGTGATTGGTGGGACGTTGGACAGGAATGGTAGGTACACGGAAGAGGCTCATAACGCAAACTGGGGAATCAGAAAGAACTGTGTAAGTGAGGTAATATTTGAGCTCTGTCTTGTGGGATACTTAACGGGTGAGAGGACAGTGTATTGGTAATGTAGTAGAGGGTACAGATCAGAAAGACATCTAGAAGGTCATGCTCAAGATTGACTAAAGGCTGTAGAAAAGGGGGTTTGGGGGTGCCGAGACGAAAGGTCTGGGTCTGTTGAAGGAAACAGTTCAGTGAAGGCTGCGGCTGATAGTGAGTCCCAGAATAAGTCCCCAGTGCTAATTCTGCTGCTTAGAGCTCCCTTGGGAATCATCCCTGCCTAAAGCAAATTATCATCCATCAATATAAAGGGGAAAAGAGAAGGGGGATAAAAGAATCAAAACTGTCCATCAACTAGTTCCAACATTATCTCTTGGCCATTTTTAAAAGACAAAAGTATTACAAAGAGAGCGGTTGGAAACTCAGAAAGGTGGGCATTAGGGGATGACTTCGTAAAGCCTCTTGGGGAAAAGAGAATAGAATTAGTTGCAAATTGTTATTATCCATTTTCTAACAAAAATGTCCTGCTGCAGGGAGACTTGATAAATGAATGGACATTTCCCTAGAATCCTATTATTAGTATTCAGGGAGATTATTTCAGTGTTACAAAACAGATCACTGGCTACAACTTTTGGCTTTTTTGTATTTATTTAGCTTAAAGCAGGCCTCAAAAAGGTAGAATTTTAAATCAACTTGCAACATGATTTTTTTGGCCTAAGAAATGATTCAGACTCTGCAATCTTACTTTGAAAAAGTTTGCTTTCTGTGACTTGGTGACTGTGCCAATCAGTGCTGGCTCGGGAACAACATGCTGGGACATGTTGTTCACAGTGCATGAAAGGGACAAAGCACTGGGCCTGGATAAAAAAAGGCTTATGAATCACCCCACACCATGGCAGTTGGAATTGGAAAATCCAGGTGAGATTTGACTGATGCTTCCTGGCTAGAATCTGTGCTCCTTCCCAGAGCGAGCTGTTGAAGTTCCCAGGAAATCTTTTAGCTGGCAACATGGCTGAGATTGTAGTAACCTTCTCCTAGGGCTCTGCTTGTCTCTATAGAATTGTTCCCAGGTGTGTGTGGTGGGGGGAAGCAGAAAGGAAATGGGTTAGGTGCCACCTTCCAGGGCCTTCCTGTGGTTTGACATTCTCCCAATGAGGATGCTGCTGCTATTTCTTTTCCTCTAACATTGCCGACCTCTGCTTCCTCTTTTTCCTGCTCCCTGTTCTCTTTTTCTTTGGTGAAATAAATAAATAAATAAATAAATAAATAAATAAATAAATAAGCTAAAACTATAAAATTCTTAGGAAAAAACATAGGAATAAATCATTGTGATTCTGAGTTAGGTAATGGTTTCTTATACCCAAAACAATAGCAAAAGATAACATGGACTTTATCAAATTAAAAAACTTTTGTGCTGCGGATTTTCAGTCAAGATTACAGGGTAGGTAAATGCTGTGCTTGCATCCTCTCACAACCACAACAAAATTACAACTAAACTACAGAACAATCATCATTGAGAATCACAGAAGCCCTACAACTAACAACATACAGAAGAAGCCACCTAGAGTCTGGTAGGAGGGGTGGAGACATGTAACGGGCTTGCCTCACACCCACATGTGGCAGTTAAAACTCAGGAGGGGTATCTCAGCTTCACAGGTACTCCCTGAGGAGCAAGGGGTTCCAGCCTCACTCCAGGATCCCCAGCCCAGGATTCCAGTGCCAGGATGAGAAGTCCCCATAGCTTCTGGCTGCAAAAACCAGCAGAAATTATGGCTGAGTGAGCTGGAGGGTGGCTACAGTCCCAGAAGTTTGTCTTAAAGGGCTCACACAAAGACTTACTCACTGATGGATTTACTTGCTCTGAGCCCCAGTGCTGGGGCACCAACTGGAAAGGTGCCAGGGGCACATGGGGAGGAGCTGAGTCATCTGGCTTCAGGACAAGGGCCAAAAGGAGAGCTTTCTCCTTGAAGGAGGTACTGATGGAAGCCATTGTTCTTGTTGAGCCTTCCTCCTTCCCAGCATGCAGACATAGGCAGCCACCATATCTGAGTCTCCATCAACCTGGTGAACACTATTTGCCCCGTCCTGGTGATTCCCTAAGACCATGCCCCACCCAACTTGCAGGCGCACCCAAGCTGCTTCCAGTGGCTTTTCCTGGCAAATGACCTGTCTTGGCTCATGCTGCAGACTGTCTTAAAATCTCTCAAAAGTTCACAAACCTCAAACAAGGAGTGTTTGGCCTCGGTATGCCTCACACTTCTTGCTAAGCAGCCCCACGCCTGGCACTAGCAGTACTGGGCTTGAAAGTTCCTCAGTTTGCAGCTTAACTTCTCCCAGAAACCCCAAACCCATGAACTTTCAAGCCCAGTGCTGGTGCAAGACATCTATGGACAACTTTGTGGCTCACGGCACATGGTCCCAGGCAGGGCACAGGCAGCAGCTGACCTTGGCTTGCAGCAGGGACCCTCCTGAGAGGTCTCAGAACCAACATATCTGGAGGGCAGCATCATACTACACCAGAGTACCACCCAACCACCTCCACAAAAGATATACCCAAAGGACAGACTAGGAAGGCACCAGAGCCCTGTTAAAACACATCCTGCTCTGTAGGGTCAGCCCCTGCACAACAGCTCCTCCACTATAGTAATGGCAGGTCCTCATAACCAATCAGCCTGAGGGTCAGTCCCTCCCATTGATGTGCCAACAGCAACCAAGGCTCAACTACAACAAGAGAGCACACACAACCCACACAGGGGACACACCTGGAACACCCAGCTCAGATGACCAGGCAAACTCTGCCACTGTGCCCCACAGCACAGCTACTACATAAGGCCACATAGCAGTCCTACCTAATATATAGAAACAAACACAGAGAGGCAGCCAAAATTGGGAGACAAAGAAACATGTCCCAAATAAAAGAATAGAACAAAGCTCCAGAAAAACAACTAAACCAAATGAAGACAAGGAATTCAAAATGCTGGTTATAAGGATGTTCAGTGATCTCAGTGAGAACTTCAAAGATATAGGAAACATGAAAATGGAGATAGAAAATATAAAAAAAGAACTAGTTAGAAATGAATATAATAACTGAAATGAAGAATACATTAGAGGGAATCAACAGTAGATTAGATGAAGCAGAATATTGAATCAGTGATTTGGAAGACAAGGTGGCAGACAACAGCCAATTAGAACAGCAAAAAGAATCCAAAGAAAAATATAAGGATAGTTTAAGGGACCTAGGGGACAACATCAAGTATACCAACATTCACATCAAGGGGGACCAGGAGGAGGCAAGAGCAAGGAATTGAAATCCTATTTGAAGAAAAAAATGACTGAAAACTGTCCTAACCTGTTGAAGGAAATAGACACACAAACCCAGGAAGTACAGAGAGTCCCAAACAAGATGAACCCAAAGAGGCCCACACCAAGACATATAATTAAAATGCCAAAGGTTAAAAGACAAAGAGAATTTTAAAAGCAGCAAGAAAAAAGCAGTTAGTTACATACAAGGGAACTCCCATAAGATGGTTAGCTGATTTCTCAACAGAAACTTTGCAGGCCAAAAGGGACTGGAATGAAATATTCAAAGTGATGAAAAGCACAGACTACAACCAAGACTACTCTACCCAGCAAAGCTATCATTTAGAATCAAAGGACAGATAAAGAGCTTTTCAGACAAGGAAAATTTAAAGGAGTTCATCACCACCAAGCTAGTATTACAAGAAGTGTTAAAGGGACCTCTTTAAGAAGATGAAATAAAAGATCAAAAGCATGAATAATAAAATGGCAATAACTACATATCTATCAACATTTACTTTAAATGTAAATGGATTAAATGATTCAATCAAAAGACATAGGGTGGCTGAATGGATAAGAAAACAACACCCTTACGTATGCTGCCTACAATGACTCACTTCAGATCGAAAGACACACACAGATTGGAAGTAAAGGGATGGAAAAAGATATTTCATGAAAATGAAAAAGAAACAAAGAAAAAAGAAAAAAGCTGGGGTAACAATAGTTATACCAGAAAAAAAAAAATAGATTTTTAAAACAACGGCTATAACAAGAGACAAAGAAGGACCCAGTAATCCCATTTCTGGGTATTTATCTGAAGAAACCCAAAACACTACTTCAAAGGGACATGTGCATCCGTATGTTCATTTAGCATTATTTACAATGGCCAAGATACAGAGGCAATCTGGGTGTCCATCAGTGGATGAATGGATAAAGAAGAGGTGGTACACACATATATATATAATAGAATATTACCCATAAAAAAGAATGAAATCTTACCATCTGCAACAGCATGAATGGACCTAGAGGGTGTTGTGCTGAGTCAGGTATGCTATTCTGCAGTAGGAAAAGATGAATGGGACCATTTGTGACAACATGGGTGGATCTTGAGATTATAATGCTAAGCAAAATAAGTCAGACAGAAAAACTAGAGAACCGTATGATTTCACTGATATGTGGTATATAAACCAAAAACAACAAAAGAATAAGACAAGCAAATGAGAAACAAAAACTCATAGACACAGACAATAGTTTAGTGGGTACCAGAGGGTAAGGGGGAGGTGGTAGATAAGGGTAAAGGGGATCAAATATGTGGTGATGGAAGGAGAACTGACTCTGGGTGGTGAACTGAATCTGGGTGGTGACTCTGGGTGGAACATACAATGTGATTTATAGATGATGTAATACAGAATTGTATACCTGATATTTATGTAACTTTACTAACAATTGTCACCCCAATAAACTTTAATTGAAAAAGGAAAGACAAATGCCATATAATTTTGCTTATACGTGGAATCTAACAAACAAAATAAATGAACAAATAAACTAGAAACAAACTCAAAGATACAGAGAACAGTTTGATGGTTGCCAGATGGGAGGGATTTGGGGGCATTGGTAAAAAAGGTGAAGGGATAAAGAAGTACAAATTGTTAGGTGCAAAACAGTCATGGGGATATAAAGTATAGCATATGGAATATAGTCAAATACTATAATAACTATGTATGATGTCAGATGGATACTAGGTTTATTGGGGTGATCACTGTGTGTTATATAAATAACTAATCACTATGTTGTACACTTGAAACTAATATATGTCAACTGTAATTGAAAAAATGTTTTTAAAAAATTTTGTGCTGCAAATGATACCATCAAGAAAGTGAAAAGAGGAGTTACAGAATAGGAGAAGTATTTTTAAATTATATTTCTGAAAAGAGACTTGCATTAAGAACATACAAAGAACTCCTACAACTCAACAAAAAGACAAAAAAAAAATATAAGAATGGGCAATGGATTTAAATAGACATTTCTTCAAAGAAGATAAACAAATGGCCAATAAGCACATAAACGAATACTCAACATCATTAGCCATCAGGGAAATGCAAATCAAAACCACAGAGAGATATCCCATCCCAGCCTCTAGAATAGCTATAATAAAAGAAGACAATAACAAGAGTTGGGGAGGATGCGGAGAAATTGAAACCCTTATACATTATAAGTGGGAATGTAATGTTGCAGCTGCTTGGGAAAACATTTGGCAGTTCCTCCAAACGTTAAGCACAGAGTTACTCCAGTTATTCAACTTGTAGGTGTATATGCAAGAGAATGGACAACATATGTTCCCACGAGGACTTGTACCTGAATGTTCACAGCAGCATTATTCATAACAGCCAAAAAGTGTAACAACCACATGTCCATCAATCGACGCCTAGATAATATTGTATGTCCATATAATGGAATATTATTCAGCCATAAAAAGAAATGAAGTACTGATACACACTGTAACATGAATTTTATTCCTCTTTGTGGTTGTACGGTTGCTGGATTCACAGTAAGTTCTCAGGAAATTTTTGTTGAATAGATATATTAAGTCCTATCTCTATTAAAGGGAGAGATTGCTGAAAATGTTCAGATTCCATGTTTGCCTTCCCAGAGAGATATCGGTTCCGAAAAAAGAACATAAACACCCCACCATGTTTTCTCTATCATGCCTTGGACTGGACTAATTTATTAAATTTTGGATTCTCTTTTTCTAAATTATTTAACTTCTTCCCCCAATATCATTTGATTTCTCTGGCTTATTTACCATAGTTTGGCATTAAAAGGTAATCATTTGTTGAGAAGAGAGTAGAGGTACTCTCTTCTCCAAATTGTATTTTATAGGAAAGGCAGTTTATATTTTTTACAATAAAGTGGATAATAATAAGATATTAAAATGCACTGCAGCCACTTGAATCAGCCTCCTATTTTTCATTCAGTAGTATTCATACATATTTAAATTTTCCTAACTTTATCTAACTAAGTCAGCAAAATATTACCCCGTCTTGATATTGTTTGTCCAAGCTGCCATTTTACAGGAGTTGGAGGATGGCTGGGAGTTTTCATCTCTTTTCTCCTATTCATGCCTGTACTGCAAGCAGCCGAGAAAAATCCTGAAAGATTAGCCTTCTAACACCTTCCTTTCCCAGCTTAGGAAACTGAGGCCTAGGAAGAGAAGAGGTCTGTCGTCTCTAGGAATGTGACCTAGGTTTCCTGATTAGGAATCTCATGTTCTTTGCATTTCGACAAAGAGGAGCCCGTTTAGTCATGTTATCTACCATTTGCTCCCCATACGCTATGTGTCAAGCTCTGTTTTTATCCTATATCACGTAATCTTTTCATTTTTAGCACTAACAATAGGTTGCTATTATTATTCCCTCACACAGAGGAAGAAAGCAGGACTCCGGTTAACTTACCTGCCTGAGCTCACATAGCTAGTAACTGGTAGAACCAGCGTTTGTACCCAGATCTGTCTGACTTTCAAATGTATGGTCTCTATTCTGCTTGGATCCTTTCACTGTCCTTTGTTGCCGTGGGGATCTAAGAGGATCGAAGCACGGAGGTGAGAAGGGCTTTATCATCCTGAGTCTCCAGTGTTCTTTCTCAGGACAGAGTTGCCTTGGGGGCTCTATTCTGCCTCCTTTCTGACTTCTGCCTCCTTTCTGCCTTCTGCCTCCTTTCTGCCTTGCCTCAGGACCCAGCCTGCTTCCAACTTCCTTGTCGCAGCTCCTACTCTGTTCTCCAGCTGTTCCTCTCTTTAGCCTACTTGGAGATGCTGATTCAGTCCTCCCAACTTCTCACATCTTTGCCCCACGAAAGACAATGTACCGTGTTTCCCCGAAAATAAAACCTAGTCAGACCATCAGCTCTAATGCGTCTTTTGGAGCAAAACTTAATATAAGACCCGGTATTATATTATATTATATTATATCTGGTATTTATATTATATTACATTATATTATATTATATTGTATTATATTATACCCAGTCTTATATTAATTTTTGCTCCAAAAGATGCATTAGAGCTGATGATCCGTCTAAGTCTTATTTTCAGGGAAACATGGTAGATACATTATTACAAAAGTCAAAGGGCCTCTTCTATTTCAGGGTGTTCTGTTACACCCTGCAGGTACAGAGCTAGGGAACAAGGTAGCAGATGAAGATACAAGCAAAGATGAGGCAAGTCTCCAGATTCTTTTGGTGTTAGTTCTTGTTGGGGGCTTTTGTTGCCCCACAGGTATCTCTGAGTGGGTGAAGGTCACCTGGCTGCCCTTCCCTTGGGTCCACCTTTGCTTTGATTTATGAAGGCCTCGTCCTCCGGGAACCTCCCTCTGCAACCTGAAGGCCTGAATGTGGTCAGGAAGAAGGATAGTGTGTTTCCATCTCTGAGATCTTCCTCAATACTGGGGCCTCCCAGATAACTGGGCCTCTGCCCTGCCCGGCTCTGCTCTTCCCAGGAACGATCCTTTCATGTTGTTTCCTCTCAGTACCGATGAGATACAACTCGGACAGATGATCACCTGTGAAGGGTGTCACAGCGATGGCTCTTGGCCTGCAATAGAGAGTGTGGCTGAGGTTCCATGTATCCACTTATTGGCCTGAGGATTGGTAGTTTTGTAATAACGTACCTACATTTTCTTTGAAGGGTCAAATGTACCATGCCGCTGTGAGGGCATTATTATTAATGCCATTGGTGGTGATCATGATGCCAGCAGCCACCCGAGTGACGATAACCAGGGCACTCTCTCAAACGGAAAGAGAATGTAGAGGTTTTGGAGTCAGACAGATCCCAGCTTCATCACTAATTCATTACCAACATCAGCAAATGATTTCACGTAATTCAGCCTGTTTCTTCATCCGCACATTTGGAAAAATAACCCTTAATTTTCAAGGTATTTGTCAGGAGTAATATAAACCAAAGCTAACATTTCTTGAGCACCACACACAGGACAAGCTAAGCTCTGAGTATGTAAATATCTTGTATAATTCTCACAGCAACCTTTGAGACCTGTCCTTGACTCTGTTCATTTTACAGATTAGGAAACTGAGGCATAGAGCCACTCATTCACCTGCCTAAGATCACACAGCCTAGGAAGCGGTGAAGCTAGGACTTGGGAGCTAAACCTGAGCAATGTGTTCCAAAAACCTGTAATTAAAAAATAAGGTCTATATAGCAGTTGCCATATTGCCTGGCACACCTTAGCTTCTCCTTTGGTTACTATAATGTAATAGCATATTGAATTTCTAAAGAACTACACCAGTACTAAGTGTTTGTTTTTGTTGTCTTTAAGACTTTACATCTTTCTCATCACTTATTAAGGAATGCCTAAAAAGCTCTGTTTACAGGAGAAGGGAGCGAGATTTGGTATTTACCTGGTTACTTTGATCAATGTAGACAACCACATTTGACAATCTTGGCTCCAGTGGTTTATTTTAGGAGGCCTAAATTATTCACTTGGAATGTCTACACTGATTACACTGACCAGAAGGGAAACTGCCAGCACAGCTTCCCGCTTGTACTGGCTGTGGCTCAGGCTGGTCTCAGGAGAAGCAGCTGTTCTCAAGGTGGGGCAACTTCACGTAGGTGTCAGTGTTATTATCAAGGTAGGTGCTATTCTGAAACCCTTGGAAGTCTCTTCAGAGCAGAATTTGCCCCGTCTCATCCAATAGCATAGTTTTTCAACAGCATTGCAGTGAGTGGATTTCTAGGCTCTCCAGACACCCCGTTAAGCATGGGAGCTCACAGTCTCCCCCAACAGCTGTTGTAACCTGGGACAGTTCACATTTCCTATTATCCTTCTGTGGAGCCAGGGAAGGAGTGTTCAGTAGGGTTTTGAAGGTACACAGTCGAGGGGCTGAGGAGACACACAGAGAAATTAGAATGGTAGGAAGAGCCTAGGATTTGGTTTTGTTTTGTTTTGTTTCTGGTTGTGGGATTGTCAATGTAGGGGTTTAAGCAAGGGAATGACAAGACCAAATTTATTTTATATTAAGTGAAGTTGAGCTGCTATGTGGAGGATGGATTAGAAGGCAGAGAGTGTTGTTCGGGAGTTTTCTAATGAGTAAGACAATAAGAAAGAGGGAAAAGAATTGATAAATTCAAGAAGTATTTAAGAGTTAAAATTCACGGAACATGTGATTAATTGAATATTATAGGTGAGGGAAAGAAAGGAATCAAGAACTATGCCTAGGTTTCTAGCTTCTTTGAGCTGGTGAATGGTAGAGCCACCAAAACGGGGGAGAAGGGGATTCTGGAGAATACACGTATGTTAAATTCACCCAGAATATTCAGTATCCAGAAGTGTTTGGCAAACATACGGGTATTTCTAAACGGTTTCAGTCATGTCAGGAAAAAGTTCCAAGCAATAGTTGGTATTGGAGATCAGGTGGGTGCTGACCTGTTGCTTCTCCTCCACTCAGTCCATCTCCACTACCTGGGTCCTGGAAACATGCTTCAGTCTCTAGAAGAGATGGTAAGGGTCTGGGATGGGACTTTCCAGGTTCAGGTTGGCAGTGACCTTGCATTCCAAGAAAGGCACTGCGGCCAAGTCCGACTTCATGGGCGTGTGAGGATCTGAGGCTCACCTCAGGTGTGTGTTCTAGCCTCTAACAACAAGATCCCACCTGTAGGAAATGCTAAGGCTGCTCGTGTCCGCCCCGCCTTGTCAGGACTGGTCCAGAAACGCAGCACGGCTGATCTTCCAGGTGGAGGCAACTGTGTCTGCAATAGCAGAGCCAGGCTGGGTCAGGCGGGGCTAATAACTTAACCCCTTCCTCCTTTCCCACCTGATAACTTCCTCCTCGGTTTCCAACTTACTTGGTGCGCCTTGATGTAGCCGCAGCTCCTCAGCTTGCCATGTGGGAAAAGACAGGGCCTATAGTGGTGGAGGGGAAGGAAAGATTAAGTAGAGCTAAACAGGCAGCGTTTCTTCTGCTGTGACCTTAAATCAAGGTTTTGCAACTTGGATGGGTTTAAAGGGATGTACGGATTCCCCACATTAAATGCCAAATGTGGTATATTCGTGTACATGTGTGCATTTTTCTGGGAGAGGATTTATAATTTCCACAGACTTCCAAAGATGGCTATGACCTGGTATAGGTCAAAAAAACATCACCTTACAACCATTTTGGTCTGCTTCCTCTTCCTCTTACGGCCACCTGGAGATGACTGTTTGTCATTGAAGGGACAGTATAATATATTGGAAAGACCCTGGCACCGTCACGCAGAAATTCTTGACTCCAGCCCAGTCATGTCCAGTGTGGCCTTTTGCAAGTCTTTTCTTTACACTGAGCCCCACCTGCCGGGACTCTGTGAGCCATGTGTGGCCTCAAGGACAGTCTCTCCCAGCTGGACTGCAAAGCGCATTGTAGGAGTCAGACACCTGGCAGACGCCACGTGGCCGTGTGCGGAGTGACAGGCGCTGAGACCCGTGGTGGCAGCTGCGAAGGCAGATCCCTGCTGTCAGGGCTTGGTGAGGGACCTGCTTGCTCAGTCCCCGTAGAGCATGAATAATTCTATCAGATCCTGAATCCTTAGGCGCACAGCCTTGGAGGTCACCTCCTCTAACCTTCCAGCCAATAGGAGCCAGAAGGTAGGCCCCTTGGCGCGGAGGCCGTCACCTGTGTCTTGAACGTGAATCTGGCCCCAGCTGGAATGTGCTTTCTCCCTCTCGCAATGTCAAAATGCCTGAGCTCTCAAGTGACTGAATCAGTACTAAATATTTAATGCACAAAGTCAGCCTTCCCCAGGCCTTTGATCTGAAACTTCTTAAAAACATCTTAAAAGCTCTTCAGAAACTGGTTAGTATTTCATTACAGTCACTTAAAATAGATTTATTTTATCAAAACATCCTGTCAGAAACCCTGAAGGCGGGCTGACTAACCCCCAGTGATTCTGACAGGACTGCCTCCCTACATTAGGCGCCCCACATCTCTAGACAGCCCCGTCCGCGTGCTAAGGGGCGCAGCTGTCACAGGCATCCCCAGATGGCTCCAGAGCTGTGAGCAGAGGAGGCGGCAAGGCTTGTCAGAAACCTTGGAAGGCTGCCTCAGAAATACCCCGAGAAGGGAATGAACGTTTACTGAGAGTCAGCCATGAGCCAGGCCCTTACCTGGGGTTCTTGCCTGTTGAGTTTCATCAAATCTTCCCAGCAGGCCTGTGAGGTGGATGGGGTGCTCTCGTACCAATTAGGAAACTGAGGCGAAGAGACATATATGACTCGCTCAAGGTTGCAGAGTAGAATTAAGATTGCAACCTGGGTCTAGCTCAAAAGCCTGTTTTTCTTTTTCTTTTTGCACTGAGATTGTTCTTTTCACTGAGAACTCTTGGTGGTTTCTTTCTTTAAAAAGAATAAATAAATGAAAATAGTATTTTATAAAATTATATAACTAGTACATGCTGATAGAGAAAAGAATGAAGAAGAAATTTTAAAAACATCACTTGAAATTCTACCATCTAGATAACTATTTATAATCATCTCTGGAGTGACGATTACATTTATGAGTTGATATTTTGCCACATTCCCAGTTTCTGTATTAGCCACTCAATTCATCTTTCTTAATCACATACCATTCCCCCAGCTTTAGATAGGGGAGAGATGAAGGGAAAAAAGTGTGCCACGATCCTTGCTTCCGCTGCCAACCCGAAGGGATGTAATCAATTACCCAGAAAACTCTAACATAGTGAAGGGCTGGAGCCGGCCCCGGAGTAGGGGCAGAAGGTTCTGTCTTGTTCTAGCCACTGGCTAATTGGATGTCCTAAGGAAAGCCACTTTGCTGAAAGAAATAGTTCCTGCCTCCCAGACGCTCACAGCTGGTGTTAGGATCAATGAAACAATGAAGTGGAAGTTTTTTGTAAACTGGAAAGTACTGAGCAGATGAAAGGCAATATTAGGAACAGAGAGACTGTGTGAACAGAGAGTCTCGCCACCACTGGGTAGAGGGACCACATACACTCAACTGTCTGTGCTATCAACTCACCATGATCACTAATGGATTCTCCTTTACTCTCAGAAGTGCCCTGGCTTACGTGATAAGTTTGATGGCCACCTGAAGTATTGGTCACATATAATTAGGTAGCTCCAAGAGAGAGGATGACAGAGCAATCGGGGGCTCCCTGCAGGATGGGGCTGCATGTGGGCTGGCAGGGCAGTTAGGGGTTAGAAGGCTTTGATGAGCAGGCATTTCATTAGTGACTAACATGCAGGAATGAAAACCGTGAAAACGCTGGCTGGACCTGGGGAGGACACATAGGATAGGTTACTGGGGAAAGAGATGGTCACTCTCTGAGAACCTGGCCTCCTTCCATCCTCCGCTGTCAGACGGGTTTGGAGATAACACTTGGAGGCGTTTCACACTGGGAGGAAATGTGACACTCTGTTCCAAGCTACAAACATCCCTTATAGATTACTTTAACAACCTTTTAACTTTTCTCTCTGCTCCCACTCTCATCTCTCCCAATTTATTTTCCACAAGCCCCAGAGGGGGTTTGAGTCTAGAACTCAAATCTGATCTTCAGTTTTCCACTTAATTCTCAATTTTCCATTTATGTTGAGGGACAAAAAGATAAACTCCTTTCCAGTTTATGCGAAGTCCTTCATGGTCTTGCCCTTGCCAGTACACTAAGCCTCAATTTCCATAAGCCTTGACCTCTGGCTCTGTGATCCAGGAATAATAATGGCTTACCTTTATTTAACATTTACAATATTTCCAGACACTGTTCCAATTATTTTACACACACTAACTCTTATAATCCTAACAACTCTATGAGGCAGATAGTAGTAGTAATCCCAACATTAAACAAAAGGGGAAACAGAGGAACAGGAGGATAAGCTATTAAGTGGCCAAGCTAGGATTGGAAACCAAGGAAGTTTTGGCTCCAAAGCCTGTCTTCTTAACCATAATATTATACTACCTCTCGGTCTAAAGCATTTCCCGTGTACTTCACGCTGTTCCTTCTGCCTGCAATCTCCTTGCCCACCACTCCGCTCAGAAAACTGCTCCTCTCAGGCTCAGGAAGCCATTTCCAGTCAGTCTCCCAAAAGTAGAGCTTCCTTCGTTGGCAGATTCCCTTCCACTCCGTATTTTAAATATTTATTCAGCTCACTTGAGCCCTGGGCTGGGCACATGGGGATAGGGAGGAAGGATGAGATGGCACAGGATAAGGCAGAACTTTCTCAGGGGTGTTTTACTGCATTAGAGTCAAGACTTTCAGCACCTTTAATCGTGTCCAGATGCATGGGTCCAGCACTAAGGACAACATAAGTATGCCAACTATAGTTTAATAGAAAAAAAAATCTGAAAAATCGAAGAGGGCAAGATGGAAGTTGACAAGGTGATCAGAGATGGTTTGCTTAGGAATGTAAGGCATAAGTTAGATCCCAAAGGGTGATCAAATAATCAAGTTTTTGAGTTATAAGGGACCTAGAGGCCATATACTTCCAAACTGGGAAACTGAGGCTCTGAAAGAGAAGGTACTCAGGGTCTTAGCGTTGTCGAGTGGGAGTCCTGAGTGCCCCAACTCCCAGCTTAGTGTTCTGAGCAGCCTCCCAAGGTAAGCAATAGGATACGGCTGAGTGCTAGAAAGAGCAAGAACTTTCCAGAGGGGTGGGAGTGAAGGAGCAGCAAATAGAATTCGGAAGAGGTAGCGAGAGACGCAATATGTATCACGGACAGTGAAGTGAGGAAACTCAGAAAAGCATCTTCTTCTGTGGGAGGGATGGGGCCTGCAGCCTTTTTACACTGGAACTTTGCCTTGGTATTGTGAAGCTGCCTCCCTTTCAACTTCGTAAAATAAAGGACTCCGCCAAGCGTGTCTGTCCTGCCATTATTTTCTGGATCATCAAGACTCTCAGTGCCGTTTTCAGAAGCTTCTGCCTCTGCCACAACCAGCTTCTCATCAGAATTCCTGGACATTGCTCAGCATTGCTAAGTGCACTGTAATGAACTCATGATGAGTACAAAGAGAAACTGAGCTTGCTGCAGTCACATTGTGTGGAGGTTTCCTGGATACCCCCAAGATACAGGCAAGCCACATCACCACCCGCATGTCGTCTCTAAATAGCCACCTGTTTGTTTTCTGTGCTGTCTGACGCGTCCAAAGGGGCTCTTGGATCCTTCAATCCAGGGGTTGACATTGGAACTGGGGGCAAACTTAAATTGAAAGAGTAGACAGAATAGTGGAGTTTGGGGCTAAGGGCACAAATGCTTCCTGCCTATGGATAACAGCTCTTCCTCAGTGGCACCAGCACCCACAATCGTTTTGCATGTAGGCCTCTGGGAGTAGTCCTATTTTTCTACAGTGATGGGTTTAGATGATCCCACAAGAGTAAATTGAAACTCCCCGTGTCCCTCCTTCCATCGTATGGGAACCTCCCTAGTATATGGGAGACTCTGAGTAGACGTGTATTTTCTGCCTCAGAGCACGGCCCCCACCACCTTCTCATACTTGTGTCTGTCAGTCTTTTTCTCCCCCTGTCTCTCTGTCTCCATCTCTGTCTCTGTACGTCACTCTCTTTTTCCCTGTACCCAGTGCCTCTTTAGGAGACTAGGAAGTTGGATCTGGAACTTGGGCTCAGGGATGGCCGTGCTACCCTCGTGTTGTGGTAAATTGTACTCCAAATGGCCTCCACAAGAGAGGGGGCCCTGGACCTCACTCTAATCTGTCTGCATTTTGCACCATTATATTGAAGGGTTTCTTTCTCACTTGAAATTTAATTTCTTTGGGAATTCAGAGTGCTAGATTGAATGTTACTTTGAATTTTGTGTTTTTAATGAATGGCCTACACATGTCAACAGATGGGTGATATGACTTTGTAGACTAAGTATACGTGGTTCCGTTTTTCAGGTGCTATTCGTCCCGAAAAACACAGGTTTCAAGGTCTATGACCTGTGGGTTCAAGTCTTGACTCTGCCCACGCCTGTTCCCATCACCCCAATATTCCCATAACAGTTCACTTGGACTGCAAGATGGAAAGCAGTGCTCGGCGAGCATCTTGCTCCAAACTCCGTCCAGTCTGACTTCCGTCCATCCCCATCAGCCACGCCAGCCTCCATCCATCCCAAACTGCTTTCTGTGCTCAAAAGACAATGTAAACCTCATGTGTGCATCGTGGGCCTTTGTACAAGTGATCCATCTGTCTGCCTTTTTCTCAGGTCAACCATTCTAAGAATTCCTGCTCATGCTTAAAGACCCAGATCAAATGTCCCCATCATTTGAAACCGTCACTGACTACTCAGGCAGAGTTAGGCCCTCCTTCTGCTTTGTTTCCCTCAGTGCTTTTTCTTCCCTCTAATCCAACATTTTATACCTATTTTATTGATCCTTGCCCTTCTTTCTCCCTACTAGATTGTGAACTAATTTTGGACAAGGGATGGATATGCTTCCTCACTGTATCCGCAGGTCCAGCCTAGAGCCTGGCATAGGTGAAACGTTGCCTGTAAGTTTGTGGGATGACAGAGTAATGAGGGCCTCTGACCCATTCCTTGAGCACCTGGTCCGGGCCAGCTTTCTGACACATGCTTTTTATATGTGATTTCATTTCCATCCACTCACTCTGGTGCTCTCTTCAATTGTCCCTCTCATGTGCCCGTCATACCTGTAGTGCCACTAAAGGCATGTCAGTCAGGACTTTGTCTCTTGATAATCTATTTTCTGTCTCCATCTATGGGAATGCCATGTGTTCAACACGAGGAGTCTCCTCCCAGTTGAATTTGTTTATCTCATATTGAGAGTGAAAACAAACAAACAAACAACCCCAGATACTGGACAATAGGTGTTCTGCCGTGAAAGCCATCATTTCTTATGGAAGACCCCACTTAGGGTGTAGGTGTCATGCTGAGTGAGGGAGGTAGATTGAATGGACGCCCAGCCCCTGAGACACTGTGGAAATGAGATGTTAGTCTTTTGAGTTGGTGCCAGTTAGCACACATTTTAAATGATGGCATACGGGAATCATTAGATTATTCAGAGACTCTGGAATTTCATCAAACTCAGTGAAAAGCCAGAGTCCCAGGGGGGAAGCTAGAGAGATGGATGTCTGCCCACATCTGGCTCCATGAGCATTGTAGGGAACCAGGCAATGGATGTTGTTTGGGCTGTTTGCTAATGAAACTGCTTTTGAACACATAGGACTGAGGTGCTTCCCAACGATAAGTTCAACAGAATTCAACAGTACCAGGCACTAAATCTGAGCTTGGCTCTCAGGGGAAAGAGAAATGGTTGTTAAGGCATTGGTTGTATCTGCTTTCAAAGAAAGCCCCCAGTCTATGTGGGAGATAAGACTCGTGCATGAGTAACTGTGCTGAAAGGTGCAAAAGGCCACGCTGTGAAACAGCCAATAGTATGGTGGTGTTGGGGTTCAAGGAGGGGGGGAGAGTAACTACTACCTGGACCAAAGGCTTGTTTGCAGATCAAGCCACATGAAAAGCTCCTAGTACGCTATTTAGTGCATAATAGATAGTCAATAAACGTGCATTCTCCTCTTTTTCTTTTTCTCCAATGGTAAATCTTCACCTTCATTTTTAATGCTGTATTGATTCATTCATTCCTTGTGTGTTTTTCTTCCTTCTTTTCCATGGTTTAGGACAAAGTATGTGCTTTTGTGATGGAGAAATAAGTAGCAAGTGACCTTGCATCTGTCCATTCTGGACCTGAGCCAAGGTTGAATAGAGGAGACAAGACCCAGCCAGGCCGTTGTTCGCCTGGCCTGTGCACAAACGCAACAAGCATCTTTCGTGCACCTATGCATGCACATTACAAAAGCCTATTTTTATTTCCAAAATTCTGCTTCCTGACTGGAGTGGGAGTTAAACTTTATATTTCCTTCGTTGTTCAATACCAAATGGCTTATGGGAGCCTGGCAGAATGGTTTCAAATCAGCATTTTAATGTAGAATAAAGGTCAACGTGCTGGAATTTGAAACCATTAATCCTTTTGCTCTTAAGGAAGACTGTATTTTAACAGAATAAATAACAGATTAAATAATAAGAGTTCTTAAAATTCCAATGAGAAAAATTACACATTACATTGTTGAGAATTGAAACCAATGAGACCTTAATGTTCTCTCCCTCGCTCTCCTATTTTAGGTTACCAGGATTTAAAAGGTAAAGAGAAATTGTTCTTTTAATTTTCTATTATTTTGAAAGTAGAGAGAGAATGTTTGAGTCTCTGAAGGTTACAGGATCAATTATATTGGAAAATAAGCCTTTCGTTTTATGGGTAGAGCAAGTGCATGGCCATAGCCTAGAGAAGAGAAACTCCATGCTAATTATTTTAGCTTTCAGTGAACAAGGTCCCAGAAAGGAACAGAGAAAAACAACCATCAAAGTAGGCCAACAAACCCTGCCCAAGGTAGTCATTCTCTGCCCCGGTGACCATTCAAAGCCCAGATCAGATACTGCCTCCTTCAAGAAGTCTCCTGTCGCTTCTCAATCAGTGTTTATGACCCTGACTCTGAATCTATTTATGTACCTGTGCTCAATTACACATAAGACTTGAGCTCCTTGTTAATAAAAAACCCCAATTAATTGCACACCAGCTATGTTCCAAACATTATACGAAGCACCGTAAACACACTGTTTAGTGTCTTCTTTAACAAAACCCTACAGGGTAGAGGTTATTATCCCATTTTATAGATAAAGAAACAGAGATTTAAGGAGGCTAGATCACTTGCCCAAGGTGCTAATGGTAAGACAGTGGCAGACAGCCAAACTTCCGATCCAGGTCTGTGGAGGCCCTATCGTGGGGATTCTTACCTACCCCACACCAGAGGTTGGAATTTACCCTGAAAATGGGGAATCATTAACGGTGTTTAAGCAAGGGAGTAATATGATCAAACTTAAATTTAAGAACTTCTCTCTATCAGGAGAGACTGTTATGGGAAGACAAATGAGGAAACTATTACAGTAATTTTGGCTAGAGATCAGGCAAGTACCACACAGTGAGAGTTGAGTTGTTAAAAAAGAGATATTCAGGATTTAGGATTGACAGGATTTGGTGACCAGTGGATTGTGGAAAGAGACGTTTGGGGTTGGAGTCAAGGAGAACTGGTTTCTGGGTTGGGAGCTTGGGCTAGGTTATGAAACCGCCTACTGTGAAGGGAAGCACGGCTCATCACCAGGAGCCACTGAGAGGACCTTCCTCCCGAAGCGCCAGGGTACATGGGAGGTTGGAATCTTCCTGCCCAGTCCCCGCGTGTTCCTACTTCTGTAGTTGTACTCAATGCTCCCATTTTATAGGTGAGGACACTCAAGAACAACAGTCAGAGGGCTTGCCCAAGTTCTCCCATGGAATCTGACATACAATGAAGGTTCAATAACTACTTGTCAGTTGAGGATTTCAAGTTGATATTAGCCACTTGGAAATGCCATGATTTGATGGTTTATGTTCTAACTTCGGATGCTTTGGTTCCTCCTCGAACTCTCCAGGGGTGGATGAGAAAGGGGAGGAGAATACAAAAAACTGGGAACTGTAGGCCATGGGCTACAGTTTCTTCAAACTGTTTTTTGAAGGAAACAGAACTTCAAGCTCCTGAAAAATCAAGCATAATGTTTGACAGAGAAAGCACTATCCATGAGGAAACTTAGTCCAATTTAGAATCTAAACTTATCAATCAATTGACTTTCTCTAAATGATACAGTTGATAAGAGACAGATCCTCGCGCTCAGCTTTGAGCTTTTCTCTCAGTCTTGTGTTCTTTTTACTTCACTATTCTTGCCTTCTATTATTCCTAAATTCCCTTCATTTCACACCAGTCTGAAAAACTAATTGTGTTTCCAAGTCTCAAAATATTTTATATTCTTAGTGATATATACAATAAGAATTTTACAGCAGGCCACAAATAGGCAACATTAAACTAGGCAAATATAACCAAAGTTTTTCATAACCTCCCAAAATATGCATTGGTTATAAACAATTGAGATGTTCTAGAGCTGAAAAAATCTTTAAAGTTATCTAATCAAATTTATTTTACAAAGGGAACTTGCACTATGAGACTTTCCCACTATGTATCAAGGCCAATATCTGAATTCAGGACTCTTTTCTTATTCAAAGCAACAGAAAAAAAAAAGTAGACCAAGATCAACTTTCTCATTTTGCATATTTGAAAACTAAACCTTATTCACATATCCATTAACTCAATCAAAAGCCATTTACTGAATTTCCACTGTGTGCTGGAACCTGGAGGTAAAACAATGAATAAGAAAGATGGAATCCCTGTCTTCTGACAGCTCTCGGTCTAGCAGGGAAGATGGCATGACATCTTTAATCACCCTGGAGTAATGCATGCTCCAGTAGACTATCTGTTGGAAAGGAGATCACCTGGTCAGGGCGGTCTCCTGAGGAAGTGATGCTTCAACATAGTGCAGTGGTTAGAAACATGGACTCTGGAGCTACACTGCCTGTGTTGGAATCCTCGCTCTGCCTTACTAGCTGTGTGACCTTGGACAAGTTACATAACTTCTCTGGGTCTTAGTGTCCCCATCTGTAAAATGGGAGTAATAATACTACCCACCTTGAAGAGCTGTGGTGAGGATGGAATTAGTTAATATTATAAAATTAGTATTTGGCACATGGTATGTGCTTCATAAGGGATTTTTAAATAAAATTGAAAATAAGCTGAGATCCAATGGATAAGCCAGGAAGACCGATAAGTGTTTCTGACAAAGAACACTATGCACAGAGGAAAGGTAGAATCAATTTTTAGGAAGTGAAAGCAGCCAAGCGTGGTTCAAATAGAATGGACCCTGTTCGTGCTGAAAAGAGCCACACAAGGTTCATGCCAAGGGGGCTGAGGGGCTCGTAGGTCCTATTAGAGTTTGCACAAAAACAGTGGGGGTTCAGGGAAATATTTAAAGCTCTAAGAGTCTTGATCATATTTGGGGTTTGGGTAGTGTTTCAGGCTGCTTTGTGGGCTGTGGACTCAGTGGAGATGGGCTGGGATACAGAGACCTAGTGAGAGAGAGAAGGCAAGTCAGGGTCCAGGGCACAGTAGGACCCAGGCTTGCGGCCTTGCGAGCCGGGGCCGTTCCCACACGCACAGCATACTCCTAACGCGCTTCGATGGAGGCCGTCCTGCCAAACGCATTCTCTTCACTTCTGGGCCGTTGCAGTGCTTACCCTTTGAGCTGCATCCCCTTCATTAAGTGAATGTGCTGTTCCCCTGACTAAGAATGTAATTACCGAAGGAGAGATCAGATTAAAATTGAGTTTCTGTAATGGGCCATTTGTTTGGAAGGGAGCCTGAAGGTATTTCTGAAGACTTTAATCAAAGGGGGAAAAGCCAATAGAAGTTCTGTGATGATGATGATTATTAGGGCAGTTGAACTCCAGGCACAGCCAGTGAGTCACCACTGGCGTTTCTGAGGCCCTTAATTGGATGAGATTTGTTTTCCTCTGTAGTCTAGACTGCCAGGGATGGAAGGGATCTTAAAGGTCATCTATTCCAACCCCACAACAAAGCCTGAGCCCCGGCTGTAGCATTTTCATCGGTAGGTCAGCCGGTCCCTGCTCACACACGTGAACTGACAGGGAGCTCAGTACCTTTAAAGACACCCCTCTCTCTGATAGAACAATTCAAAGGAAGCCCCTCCTTGTATGGATGTGCACGCTGTCTCTGGGTCCCAGTCACGTGTCTGTCCTGGATCTGCTTCTGGGACGATGTGGGGCTTCTCTCTGCCTCAGAAGAGCTATGGAAAGATCTTTAGGTAAGTGCCATGTTCCCCTGAGCCTCCTCTTCTGCAGCTGTCTTCTCAAGTGCATGTCCCTACGCATTTAGAAATGGGAAGGACAGGTTGCGGTAACAAAGAAACCCAGCAGTACAGTGACTTCAGGAACACTGAAGTTTATTTCTCTGTCACCAATTCGTTCTGAATTGAGCGGTCTAGGGTGGCAGCCAGCTGTACACATACTCTCCACTCATTCAGGAATCCATGTTCCTTCTAGTGCCCCGGTTCACCTTCACCTCAGGCATGGTTGTCATCTGCACAGTGACATTCAAGGCTCCTCAGGTTCTAGCTGATGGAAAGAAGAAAAAGAGGATAGAGAGAGACAGTCCCCTGCCTTGCGGCTTAGGCCTGAAGTGGCACACACCACTTTCATTTACATTCCCCTGGCCAGACCTCAGTCACGTGGCTAGACTTCACTACAGTGGGACTATTCATAGGAAAGTGACCTAACCATATGCCCCAAAGGAGGGAGAGAAGCGATTTAGGGAGACATCCACCAGCCCCCATTGTACCATGTGAAGACAGGTGGTTGTGTTGTAGCTTGGATGGGGCCCTCATTTCTCTGGCCAGTGTCATTCTGTTTGGCACTTCCTGTGACATGTTTCCAAAAAAAAAAAATGAATGTAGTGGAGAGCACAGTGCATTTGAATGCAGACATCCCCACCCCAATCTTATTGCCTGAGCTCTGAAACCAGTCATTTAATTTCTCTAAGTCTCTCTTTATTTACAAATTTGAGAGAAATATGTCTGTTCACGAGCTCTGGTGAAGGTAGGAAGGAATAATTAATGCCACTGCACTTTTTAAAATGCACCCAAACACTTGAAATAGTTTGGCTTTAATCTTCAAATGCTTGGCTTTAGGCTTCCTCTGACTACCCAACCTGAAGGGGTGTTTTCTCTGTGGATCACCCAAAGCAGTTGATTAGCTACGACCATTTCAAACAGAAACCTGCTGTGGAGGGCTCTTAAGACAGAGGCTTTTACTTCACAGCCATTTGTAATCTTTTTGAGGAAACAAATGGAAGAATTTGATGGTGACCTATGTTCCTGGGAGTAGCAGCAATGATAGCATCTATCATTTGTGGCGATATCTATTTATCAGGCAGTTTCTATGCCAAGTTACCATGCTGTAGATATAGTATCTGATTGAGTTTTAGAATATTCCTGTGAGATAGGCATTTCATGCCCATTTTATGGATGAGAAACCTCAGGCTCAGAGAGTTTAACGACTTTCGCCAGGGTCTTACAGCTGGCAAGTGGCAGACCCAGAATTTCAGTTTAAGACTAAGAGCGCTTTCTTTTGAGTTAAGAAGATTCACGAATTCATGGAGCCAGATCATGTGTAATTTTGTTTGGTCATTGGCTCATTTAGCAAACGTTCACACAACGCTTATTGTATGCTGGGCACTGTTCTCAACACTGGGAATATGGAGTCACACAGGTCATCTTAGCTGATAACCTCACCTCATGCTTAATGGAGAAAACAGAAGCCATATGATGAGAACTACCTCAAAATTAACCAACCTACTTGCTTGTGTATTAACACACTGCCTTTCCTTCTGTCAGAATGGAATATACTTTTGCTCTTACCTACAGCCCACTTCCTGTGATGGTCAAATCCTACCTAATTCCTACAATTTTTCCTTTTTAATCTGTATCTTAAATTTATCATTTTCTAGATTTTCCTATATTCAAACAAATAACCTATATTTCTTTATCTATCTATCTATCTATCTATCTATCTATCTATCTATCTATCTATCTATTTATCTATGTACTATGTATCTATCTACCTAGAAATCCTCTCCTGGCCCCATATTTCCCTCTGGCTACAACCTATTTCTGTGCTCCACTCTATAGCAAAACTTCTCCAATTACTATATTCACTCTTTCCACTCCCTCACCATGCACCACTCTTCTCATTCCATTCAGGTTGAGCATCCATTCCCGGTGTTCCTCTGAAATAGCCTTTAGACCAACATCCTGCCTATTCTACTGGTAATTTCTCGGTTTTCATGTTCCTAGACCTCCCAGCAGCATTTCACACAGTTAAGTCATCACTTTCTTCTCTAGGATGCCAGGACACCACACTTTTGTGGTCCTCCTCCTCCTCCTGCTCTTCTTCATCGTCCTCTTCAGTGGCCACTCCTTCTTAGAATTCTTTGATGGCTCCTGCCCTACCATACTTTGAATGTTGGAGTACCCTGGCCACTCTGCCCTCTTCTCTTTTTTTCTCTTGTCTAGCTATACTCATTCTCCAGGTAATCCAATCTGTTCCCATACTTTGAATGTCAAATATACACTAATGAATTCAATATTTACATTTCAGCCTTAATTTCTCCTAAACTCTGGACGAGTATAATAAAACAACATCTCTATCCAGATGGCTTATAGGCATGTCAAAATAAATACACTCAGGACAGAAACTTGAATCTTTTCTAACATAGTAAGTAGCCCTGGGTAAAAACTTGGGGGCCATGATTAAATTCTCTCTTCCCCTCATATCTCACATTCAGGCCATTAGTGAGTCTGACCAGCTCTAGCCGTATTATATACGCCAATCCAAGCACTTCCATCCATTCCCTCTGCCATAGCCCTAGTCCACGTCTTGCTTGGACTACTGAAACAGCCCTTGACTATTCTTCCTGCTTCTTGCCCCCTAGAGTCCATTCTCTACACAGCAGTCAGGTCGTGTCACTTCCTGCCTAAAACCTTTCAAAGTCTTCTATTCTAACTAGCATAAAATGTGAGGTTTTTACCAAGGCCAGTAAGGCTGTATAGAACCTGGCCTCTGCCTACTTCTCCTATCTCTTTTCCCTCAACTCAGTCACCAAGACCTAGCTACTGTGACCTGTTTACATATGCTCTTACATGGCAAGCTCATTCCTCTCTCCAAGACTTGGCACTCTTCCCATAGAAGCATTTTCATCATTCAGGTCTTTGTCAAGGTCAATTCTGCAGGGGTCAGTCCAGTTAAAATACAGCACCCGGTCACTATCATGTGATGCCATTTCATGTTCTTCATGGCACATATCAATAGCTGAAATAATCTCATTCGGTAGCTCAAGATTGCTCTCTCCTGCTGGAATGTAAACTCCTTGGGAGCAGGGACTTTATTTTGTTCATTGCTATACCCCCTGCACCTAGAATAATGTCCAGCACTTAGTAAATGCCTAATAAACAGCTGCAGGCTGACCAATGCTCTCAAGGAAACCTGCTCTCAGAGTCTTCAGGGTAATGAGAGTGACTGAAATGGGAACAGTGACCACCACACAGTGCGATTCGTGCAGTGACAGAGGGAAGTCTCAGCGTTGTGGGAGGACAAAGAGCCCCTGACCAACCTGGCGACATCAGTCGAGGTGACAATAGAACTAGTGTTTGAGGAAGAAGTTGATTTTAAGCCAGGTGAAGAGTGGAGGAAGGAGAGCATGAACGGAAGTAAGTCTGTTGGCGCGTGGCTCCCAGGGCTGGAGTGGTGGAGACGGGCAGAGGTGCACAGCAGCCAGTTTAGGAAAGGCTGATGTGTCGGGCTCAGGACTTTGGAATTTAGGTTTACGTGGAGAGCCCGGGAAGTAGCCAATCGAACGAGCCTCCCAATTGTCAACATTTGTAACTTTTTAAACTTTTTATATCAAGACAGTCCCCTTAGTTACCTGATTTCCCCCCCGATCATACTAAAATACAGGGATTATGTAAATGTTGGAATTACATACATGTATTTGGCCAAATTATGCATATTAAATCTATCCTATACTACAAAACCAATCTACTGAGAGTTTCTGTAGTAAATACATTACTGTCTATTAGTATCTTAATAAATATGTATAAATTGTATGTTATAAACAAAATTTGATTTTAGATTTCACAAAAAATGTTTTTAGATCATAAATAAGCTATATTTATTATACCCTAGTGTTTCTGGTATAAATAAATAAGTGGTTATGACTTGAGTATTCCACTTGGGAAAGACGTGCAGGTTCTTGAGGCAGCGATATCATTCTGTGTACTTACTACATGACCAAATGTGGGTCTGCACGAATAAGGCACTTGCCTTTCATGTACCTTTGGTAATTTTAAATGGAGATAACTTCTCCAAATCATGTAACCTGCACGTAGACATAAATGTATTGATATATGGTCATAGCAAGTACTCTGCTACATGACAATGCTGTAACAGATACATATAAAAAGTGCTGCGAGCGTGGCGCCAGGAGTGAGTACTAGGTCTGCCTTGGAATAGTCAAGAAGTTTTTGAAGAGGAAGCAACATTTGAACTAAGCTTTGAAAGACGAGTAGGAATTTTCCATATGGTGAAAGGAAATGTCATTTTTGGCAGTAGGATTGACACAAACAAAGGTGTAGAGTTGAGACAGAACGTGGGATGTGCCAGGAACTGTAAGTGGGTGTACACTGTGGCCGAAAGACAGGTAAGGACGAGGCAGAAATGAGAGTGAGTTTCTTTAGGCTCAGGACTGAAGAGCCTGGAAGGACACGCCCGTACATTTAGCCTTTGCCCTGCAGGCAGCAATGAAATCCAAAGGATTTACACAATCTGCATAGAGAGACACAGAGAGGAGCGGGGGAGCCAGGCCCCTGCTTGGCAGAGCTTCTACCTCTGCCTCTGAGTCCCTGCTCTCTGGGCCTCCGCCCCCTCA
This sequence comes from Rhinolophus ferrumequinum, assembly GCF_004115265.2. Classification (NCBI taxonomy): domain Eukaryota; kingdom Metazoa; phylum Chordata; class Mammalia; order Chiroptera; family Rhinolophidae; genus Rhinolophus; species Rhinolophus ferrumequinum. The sequence continues at coordinate 34,994,455 of NC_046292.1, read as the reverse complement.
TCTGTCAAAGAGAGGGTTGGACCAGATGATCTCTAAAAGGTCCCTTCTATAGCAGTGAAATTTCTTAGGCTGAATAAGTAGCCCCACCTTTTTTGTCAGAGGAGTGAACACAGTTAGTCTAGCAACCCGCTGAAAGGCAGAATCGCTGCTCTCAAGCGACATTTCTGCTGGGACACTCATTTCTGTGCTGACCTCTCGGGCCAGTGCAGCCAGCAGTAATGAGCGATCCAGGCTGGCATGCCTCCTCCCTCCCACCTGCCCGGTCCTATGCCTGGGACTGCCTCAGTGAAGAGCTACGAAAGCCTTCTAAATTGAATCTCCCTTTCTCTTCTCTCACACTTTATCGAGATGCTAGGGATTTCTTAACTTGGCTGAGAAAAGATAGAACAACATGATTTGTCTCAGCCACAAGCTCTCAAAATGGGCCAACAGGTTGGTAGCAAAGGTGGAATATTTGCCTCTAACATGAGATTGCTCAAGGTAATCTTCTTGCTTTCTTAGAGACTTGTTTTGCCTTTCACACGTTCATTTGTTATCAGTCTTGTGCTGTGGTCTTTGAAATAGTCTCTTCCAGAAATCGGGAGCCTCAGAGCCTCCCCAAACCCTTCAGGCGTTCAGTCAACACATATACCTAGAGTCTTCCATATGCCAGGCACTGTGTTAGAAAACGAGCGTCAGAGAGACATCAGACAATCCGTACTCACAAGGAGCCTTCAGTTTGGTGAAGGAGGCAGAAACATATGAGTACATAGGTAATTAGACATCAATTGTTAGTTACTATAGTGGAGAAAATATCCATTTATCCATTAAACTTCATGGAGTACATACAAAAAATGCCTGCCTTCAAGTAGCTCATACAATAGCCTTTTAAAATGATGGAGATGGGTTCTATTTTAGGTGTATGTATACAGCCTTCAGAGGGTATACAAATTTTATCTTTTGGGACAGGGCAGTGAGAGGGTATGTCAGGAAAGGTTCTGTGGAGAAGGTGGTATTTGAGTTAAATCTTGAGTTTACCAGGCTGTCTTAAGGGCATGCTGGGAAGGGGACAGCATGAAGAAAGGGACAGTAAGAACATTCTAGATGGAGTGCTCAGCATGAGAAAAACCCAGACAGATGAAATAGTCTGGTGTATTCATGGAACCACATTAGGATCCTTGAGGATGGCTATGTTTCTGTCTTTTAAAATGGTTGTATTCTTATCCTGCAACCTTACTAAACTCACTTAGTTCTTGTAGCTTTTCTGCAGATTCCATCAGGTTTGTCACATGTATGAGACTTGTTTTATGGCTCAGAATATGGTCTAGGTCTATTGTGGTAAATGTTCTGCATGCACTTCTGAAAAATATATATTCTGTTAGTGGGTGGAGTATTTAGTAAATGTCAATTGGGTCAAGTTGGTTGACAGTGCTGCTCAATCTACTATATCCTTCCTGGTTTTCTTTGTACGTATCCTGTCAATTATTGAGAGAGGAATATTGAAACCTATGACTGTAGTTGTAGATTTGTTCAATTCTGTCAGTTTTTGCTTCATGAATTTTGAAGCTCTGGTATTAAATGCACAAACAGTTAGCATTGTTGTATCTTCTTAATGAAGTGACCCCTTCATCATTATGAAATTACCCTTTTTATCTCTGATGATATCCTTTGCTCTGACGCCTACTGTGTCTGATGTTAACATAGCCATTCTAGCTTCCTTTTTTTATTAGTATTAAAATGATATATCTTTTTCCTTTTTTTTTTTTTTTTTTACTTTTAATCTATTTGTGTCTTTTTGTTTGAACTACATTTCTTATAGGTAGCATATAGTTGGATCTTACTTTGTTGTTGATTCTGGCAATTTCTGGTTTTTTAATTATAGTGTTTAGATTGCTTACATTATTTAACTTGATTATTGATATGGTTAAGTTTAAATCTGTCATTTTACTCTTTGTTTTCTATTTTTCCCTATCTGTCCCTTGTTCCTTTTTCTCTTTAACTGCCTTTTGCAGTATTTTGGAGTATTTTTTTTAGTATTATTTTGGTTTCCCTTTTATCTCTTTGGTTGATTTGATTTATTAGCTAGAACTATTGTGTTACAGTAGTTTCCCCTTTTCGGAGTTTTGCTTTCTGCAGTTTTAATTACCTGTGGTCAACCATGGTCCAAAAATATTAAAAGAAAAATTCCAGAAAAAAATAATTCATAAGTTTTGAATTGTGTGCCATCTGAGTGATGAAATCTCACATTGTCCCACTCCATTTGACTCAGGATTTGACTCACCCCTTTGTCCAGTGGATCAACATTGCATACACTACCCAGCTGTTAGTCACTTAGTAGCCATCTAAGTTATCAGATCAACTGTTGCAGTATGGCAGTACTTTTGTTCAAGTAATTCTTATTTTACCTAATGGTCCCGAAGCACAAGAGTAGTGATGCTGGCAAATCAGAAATGCCAAAGAAAAGCCATGAAGTGCTTCCTTTAAGTGAAAAGGAAAGAAAAAATATATATGCTGAGGCTGCTAAGATCTACATTAAGAATGAATCTTCTATTCATGAAATGCCTAATTTATAAATTAAATTTTGTCAAAGGTATGTATGTATAGGAAAAAACAGTAAGTATAGGGTTTGGTACTATCCAAAGTTTCAGGCATCCTTTGGGGATCTTAGAACGTATTGCCTGTGAATCAAGGGGCACTACTGCATTTTTGTGGTTTATTTAGGGTTTGTAGTAGTATACATCTTTAACTATCACTGGCAACCTTTTAGTGACATTATATTAATACCACTTCATGTATAGTGTAAGAACCTTACAATGGTATATTTCCATTTCTCCACTTCCAGCTTTTGCACTATTGTTGTCATACATTTTATTTTTACATGTCTCATAAACTCACTTGCGTTGTTATTTTGTTTAAACAGTGAATTGTCTTTTAAAGTTATTTGAGTAATAAGAAATATACTTAAATATTTATTCACATGACTACTATATCTGATGATCTTAATTTCTTTGTGCTACATCCAGATATCCATCTGGTATCATTTTTCTTCTACCTGAAGGACTTTCTTTAATATTTCTTAGAGAATGGGTCTGTTAGTAATGAACTCTTTTAGCTTTTTATGTCTGAAAAGCCTTGATTTTGCTATAGTTTAGAAAAGATATTTTTAGTAGAAAAGACTTCTAGCTTGAAAGTTTTTTCTTTCAGTACTTCAGAGATGTTGATTCATCATCTTCTCATTTACATTGTTTCCCAGGAGAAAACGGTTTTCATCCTTTGTTTCTCTGTATATAATGTGTTTTTCCCACCTCTGGGTGCTTTCAAGATTTTCTCTTTATCACTGGCTTTGAACAATTTGATTATGATATGCCTAGGTATAGTTTTCTTTATGTTTCCTTTACTTAAGGGTTCGTGAGATTTTGGATTAGCAGGTTTATAGTTTTCATCAAATTTGGAAAATTTTCACCCATTATTTCTTTAGATATTTTTTTCTGTTCATTTCCCCTGTTTCAGGGATTTCAATTCCATTTGTGTTGCGGTATTCATCGACGTCGTCACTGATGCTTTGTTAATTGTGGATGGGATGCCTTTTTCCTGTGTTTCTTTTTGAATGGTATTTATTGCTATGTCTTCAAATTCATTAATCTTTTCATCTCCAGTGTCTAATTGTCATTATTCTTATCTAATGCATGTTTTAATCTCAGATACCGTAGTTGCATCTATAGACATTCAGTCTGGGCCTTTTTCATGTCTTTCATGCCACCTTCTTAATTTTTACCACACATAGAATACAGTTGTAACAGTTTTAATGTCTTTTCCTGCTAATGCTAACATCTGTATCAGTTCTAGGTCTATTTTGATGACTTTTATCCTCACTATAGAATGTATTTTCCTGCTTCTTTACATGTCTTTTTTTTTTTTCCCTCAGATGGAAGACATTTCTTAGTTAGCAGAATTTTACCCTGTTGGGTTATAGACATTACTGTATTCCTATAAATGTTCTTAAATGTTCTCCTTGGATGCAATTAATTTACTTGAAAATAGTTTGTTCCTTTTAGGTCTTGCTTTCCAATTCTTGAGGTGGAACCAGAGTATTGTTTTGGTCTAGGGCTAACTACTCCCCACAACTGAGGCAAGTCCCTTCTCAGTATTCTATCCAAATGCCTTGTGAGTTGTGCCCTGAGGGGAACAGGAACTGTTCCTAGCCTTTTGTCACTATCAGGCACTGTTTCTTCTAATCCTCTCAGAAGATTCTTTCCCTTTTCCTAGTTTTATCACTCACACTTGCTGATCACTGCTCTGCTGAATACTCAGGGGGAACCCTTGTCAGATCGCCAGAGTATTTCTCCCTTCAGCTCTGTCCTCTCCAATTCTCTGATCTGCAAACTCTAGCCACCTTACTCTTCGTGGACTCTCAGCCTTGTCACCTTAACTCAGGGAGTTTGCCAGACTCTGCTTGGCTTTCCCTCTCTGAGCCTGGTCCTGGAAACTCTCAGGGCGTAAACTGGAGCAATCCTACAGCTTACCACATTAGTTTCCCATCTCATGGCAATCACTGATGTTCATTGCCTGATGACCAATGCTTTAAAAACCATTTTTTTCCTACATTTCATCAGGTTTTTTGGTTGTTTCAGGTGGGAGGATAAATTCAATCCCTATTATTCTATCTCAGCCAGAAGTGGAAGTTCTCCCCAATTCTTTATTATGGCATTATGAACCCCTCTGCGTTCGACGTTCCTTACCTCTTTATCTTCATTTTCCTCTACTTCCTGGGGCTCACTGTGCACTGTGAAATACTGCAGATACCATGTCGTGGCACATTTCTATGTCCCCTCTGCCCATAAGGCCTTTTTCCTTTCCTACCTCCTCCTTCTGGGGAGCTTCTACTCACTGATCTAGACTCAGTTCAGGCATTGGATATCCCTACTTGTTTTACCTTCCACCCCCAGGCCAAGTTATGAACTTTGTGTCTCTCTATCAGAATTGTTTCTGCATGTCTCAGATTGTGGAAAACATTAGGCTAAGCAGTGTTAAACAGTTTTTGTTTTGTTTTGTTTTGTTTTTCACTTCAATTCTTTTCAGAACCTAATGTGCATTGTGAGTCTCCAAGAGGGTATATGACAGGCACATAAGAAAACGGAGGCTCAAAGAGATTTTATTTATTTACTTTTTAAGTAAGAAAAACCAGCCCAGCCCAGGCCCTGTTGTGCAGCGGATAGCCTGGACTGTGCCAGACGCTTCCCTGTTCAGGCCTCGTGGGAGCATAGAGACCAGGTGCAGCAGAAAGAGAGTCATGACCTAGTCCGGGCCTGCCGCTAATTTATTGCATGACCTTGGAAAGTTACCTTCCCATTCTAAGCCTTAGTTTCCACAACTTAAAAATAGTGGTAGAAGCTAGACCTGAAGAAGTTAGACTTGATCTCAGCCTTCTAATCTACTGTCTGCCATTGTGGTACCAACCTTCCCTGAGCTCGTTCTTTGGTGAATTCCTATAGCCTCCCCAAATCAATTTTGCCAATTACTCTGTCAAAAATCTCTCCTAAATGACCCAAGTATGAGAGTCTTGTCTCAGCTCTGAGAGTATCTGCTTCTCTTCTGGCATGCCTTTCATACAACAGAGTCCTAATAAATACTTCTTTAGTCCTTCTTGCTGTGTCCTCAGCTTCTATAAATAGTCCTAGATTAGAGCTCCGGGCACCTTTCTAGACTTCTCTCCCTCAGTCCCCATTTATATGGTTAACAAATTGGATTCTGTTGCTTCTACGCCCTAGATATCTCTTCACTCAATCCCCTTTATTTCCCACCGCTAAAAATACAGGTGTTATTATCATTCCTATTATTATAGTTGAAATAATGAAGGGAAACTGGGGCATAAGAGACTAATTAATTTGCCCAGGGACTCACAGCTGGTAAGTGGCTGAACCATGAACAGAACCTGAGTTCTAACATGCTTGCTTCCTTAGTTAACATTGGCTTGCTGGTTGAATGAGTAAAGGAGTGAAAAAATAGATTTATGAAATTAACTTGAATTCCCTACATTTCCATTGTTTATTTGCTTGACAGAAACTTCAGCTAAGTTTCACTCTGTCGAGTTGCACAGTAATCTCGTTTAACTCTGAAAAATGAGCGAGGTCCAGATGTCCCCTGTGGGATGCCGGAGCCGTCAGGGAGCTCTTACCACGATCTCCTACATGCTGAGCAGCTTCCCTAGAACCTCCTTGGCCTTGTTTCCCTTTGAATAGCTATAAACTAGAAGCAGCTGCCAAATCAGAGCCTCACGGAACAGGCCGTTCTCAACCTCTTCTCCTCAGCCCTCTAGGAGGTTGCAGTTTGCACCATTTTTTACCCATAATTGGGACAATTTATCTCGATGACAACATAAGTGGAATTGTAGTTTAAAAAAAATGAAAGTATTAGAATGTACTGGGCTTCCGTGTGAATCTGAAGGAAAAAAAGAGTTGAAATTTGTCAATACATTTGAAGGAATTTCAATCTCAGGAATGTCATTTTTGATGAGTAACTTGATTCCAAAATAATGTCTGTACAACTGATCATTCTTATGTATTTCTGAAAAACCAGAAAAGCAAATTCATGTTTTTTTATCGTCACTCGTCTTTAAAGCCCCATTCTAATCCCTTAGCCGAGCCCCTCAGCCCTGTCAGCTACCCACCTCCTCCATCTTATTCCCTGCCGTTTCTCCCCTTATAATTCACCCTACAGTCATAGTGAGTGGCTTGTCAGGTGCAGAACACACCTTTCTACCTTCTCAATATGTTATCTCCTCTACCTGGACAGCTTTTTACCACTTATCTACCTAGTGAACTCTGGCATCCTTCAAAATCTTGATGAGGTGTCAGTTCTTCTCTAGAGTCTTCTTTGGCTCTCACCCCCAGCCCAAGATAAAGGTGACCACTCTTCTGTGTGCACACATATATATTAGTGCATCTATACTATTTTCTGTTTGTTTGATTTTGTTTGTATCTCCTTATGTATTCCCAGGAAGGACTAAGCTCAGTGCTTAGCATACATTTGGAGTTCAGGAAATCTTTGTAGGTAAACTCAGACCCAAACCGGTGTTGGTGGGGCTCTTGGTGTTTCAGACTATAAAAGGCCTTAAAGAACATTCAAAGGCTTCATTTACTGCTGAGGAAACTAAGGCCCAGAAAAGGTAATTGTTAGCCCAAGGTCACATTGTACATTTAATGACATTTGTCTGTTGTTGGGTAAATCTTTAACTTTACCAAACTGGGGAATTCAACATTTCTTTGTGCAAGAGTTTATAATATTTTCATATTCTGTTCTAACATAGGGGTTTGGAGCATGAACTTTGGAGCTAGATGTCCTGAGTTTGAATTCTACCTGCACGACTCAGTATTTAGAAACTGGAACATAGCACATACGTTTTCTGTTTCTCACTTCTCCTCTAGACAGTGATAATGGCATAACCTATCTCATTGTGTTATTGTGAGGAATAAATGAGTTACACCCACAAAGTCCACAGAGGGGAGAATAGCACATAGAATGCACTCAATAAATGTTCCCTAACTTGTGCAGAAAAATAGGAGGGGAAGGAATCATGGTTAGCTTATATTTCTAATATAGAACAATGATTAGGAAGCATCAGAAGAAAACTAGGACCCAGGTCACATAACATATTGCACAGATGTTCTGATTGGATCCTGGTGTTGCCATGTCCATGGGTGAAGGAAATAAAACCAATCCAGTGAGTGAGTTTGTCTTTTTTCTCCTTGAACACTCATAGCACTGGTAATAAATGTAGGAAGAATGTGTAGGCACAACCAAGGGTCAGATTTCATCTCTGCCTTCAGATAATCTTTCTAATATTCAGAGCTACCTAAGTAGGAAACAGGCAAGAAGCCCCCATCATTCTATGCATTCAAATAGAATTCTAGCAGCTACTTGGGGGCTTAGATGTTATAGCAGATTCCAACGTAGAGTGGACAGTTGAAGCAGATAGGTTTTCAGATCACTTTGAACTGTTCCAATATTTTAAAAATGTGTTTTATTTTACAGTTCTGTAGTTTTAAACCTATGAATCTATGATTCTATGATTCCATTGGATTACCTGTCAATCCCATAGATTATGTTTAGCAACAATCTGGCCCTCCAGTTTACAAAAATATCTTTAGAACCTATTGGGAATTTTTCCATAAAGAGCATCAAGGCAATTTAAAAAGTGATTTTGGGTAAGGGGAGGCATCAATTCAGGACCTTTACTGAATTCTCTCATAGCTCTTCTTCATATTTTTGGCTCCTATAGCCATTTAAGTTTAACATAATTCGAGGAAAATACTCACTAAAGAAAAAAAGCACCATCTCAGCATTTTGCTAGGAATGGATGTGGCTGGAAAAAAGCAGCTGCCCTCTGCTGTACTTATATGTAGAATCTACTGGGGACAGCTGTGACAGACAGAGCTGAGTTCGGTCTTGTTGAAGGAAAGGAAAAAATAACTGATACAACATTTTTATCACCTTTGTACTTAATTATCAAAAATATCACAGTTACATATTTCAGAGACAACTCTCAATTGTATACAAAATTTATTGATTAGAACTTTATTGTAAACAAAATTGGAAAGTACCATAAACAAACTTTGTAATTGTCATTCAAATGTTTGTGACCAATTAAATACTAATAATCTTTGAATCCAGGCTGTCTTCTAATCTAGTGCTCTTCCCTTACATTTTGCATCCCTGCCTGTACAAATTTTATAGAATATATCCTCTTTCACAAATCAAATGAATATTTGATCATTTAAGATCTTCCAAAATCAAAACATTTTCAATGGCTTCTCATTCTTCTTAGGATAAAGATTTTAGTTTGTTTTCCTGCTTCCCCTTCTCCCACCCTGTCCAAATATCTGTTATAGGTTCTCATACACTATGTCTTAGCACATCATTGTTGAATTTTTCAATTATATGTGTGATCTCTTGATTGTTGTATGTCTCCTTAATAGACTGTAAGCTTCTGAGGGATAAGGAACATGTCTGTTTTTGTTCCTTCTATATTCTTATTCCTTAGCATGGTCCCCTAAAACATAGTAGATAAGCAGTACATATTTATTGAAAAAATAAATAACATGAATTATGAATGTTTTAGAATATTCTGTGCCACAAAATTTAAAAATCACAATTTCAGGATTCAGTTCAGTGATTGGGGAAGGAGAGATATTAATTAATAGATAAGAGTATATTTATACACACACATAAAGAGAGGGGGCATTATAGATCCAACTCGAATGTGGGATTTGAGTTTGGAAAGAATCAGGACATAGTTAACAGAGGAAAGGAGGGGTCATTGATGTTTCCTGCTTTTGCCAAACGGGATTAAACAACTTTGATGGTTACTGAACAGACTTTACACAAAGATCTCCGTTTGTAAAGGGCACAACTTTGTTGTCAATTGTCTTTTATTGCCACATGTTCAATTATTTATCTTTATCTTGAATACATAGTTGTCTTTGGTTCTTTTACCCTCTATTCTCAGAACAAAACTGACTGAAAACTTTGCAGGTACTAGTATTCATTAAGGCAATTTAGCTGTTGCCTCTCCAGTGATCTTCTTTAACTATGCTGTGTACAAGGGCACGTCCCTATGTCACTGTGTCCCAAAGGCTCATTTAGGAAAACAAAACCTACACGAAGGATTTCAACAGAAGTGTTTAGTAGATGGGAAGTGTTACCAGGTATGGAAGCTAAAAGAGGAAAAAGAGAACACTGAGAGAGCCCAAAGATAGTAATTGCAGGAAGCTGCTATCACTACTGGGACTAGCGGAACAAAAGGAATAAGTTGGAGTTGTCAGAACCAGGAGTGTAGAGAGGGACTTCGTGGCATTGGGTTCACTTCTGTGAGGAGGGCATTGCCTATCTGTGGCTGGTACTTCTGGGAGGGCATGAAGAGGTGGTTCTAGGAATGTCAAAAGATACTAGAAGCTGGAGCCAGCAAACACAAAAAGCAGAAAAGCAGTCTCTCCTCTCCTCCTCCTGCCTTCCAGTTTCCCTTTGGTTTTTGGCAGAACCTAACAGGAAGCCAAATAGAAATCTGAGAAATGTAATTTGCAGTATCATAGAGCTGAGTATAGAAGGGTGCATTTGGAACTGAAACTAATACAATTCATTTCTCTGGTACTTATCAACTATACATACCCTTCTACACATATTTGAACTTTCATATAACAAAATATGTCAGCTTCCTGCTTTTACCTTAGAAGATGCAGCTAAATCTCATACATATAAAGATTTTCTCACCATCTTCTCAATAAGGGAAGACATAAAGTTCCAGTAGTCACTGGTTCCAAATACATCCATCTCTAGGTGAGGTCATATTGTTTTAGTCCCATTTGAATGATATGCAATCTAAAGGCTAACTTTAAAGGTAACCACCAACAATGAACTTTATATAAAATAGTAAGGGAAAAAGAAGAGGGAGGAAGAAATAAATTCACACATACGTGCACACGTGAGCATATACACACCCTTAACAAACAAGGAAGAAGAGATGTATATTTGCTACGATACTCATTTCTGCAACTGGCCAAAGTGTGTAGTGATAGTTATAACTTCCTTTTTCATTACCTGTTCCATTTCCACTTTTTGCCCTCAGCAAATTCCTCAGCTTTTTGGTGTTCTTTACCTGGTAGGGTGACCCAAACCTTTATTTCTGAACGCTATGCATCCTCAGTGAACTTTTATGGGATTCCACTTTTCCATTAACTTTTATTATTGGATACAGAACTACTAAAAGGCATCCTAGAGGATCCTCTGGATTCCAGAATTATTCCTTCTCTCTCCTTGTGCTGCCGCAACCCAAATCCCCCTTAGCAATTGCAATCGATCACCCCAACCAACAGAGTAGCATGATTCTTTACCTTTTGGTTTAGTAGCATAAGGAGCCCTACGTCGCTGAGTGGTAGCCTTAGTGTCCACTTCAATGCAACCACTGTCTTGTTCCTTGGGAACGAAGACCTCCTAAACCAACAGAGCCCAAAGTTGTGCGGAGGAGAAACAAAATTTCTGTGAGAGGGGTATTAGGTGCAATATTAGAGGAGCCAATCTCAGCTTCACGCCTTGACTCTCAGATGCATGAGTTCTACCTGTGGGAGAAACAACACCATATGTTCATCACTGGTTCAAAGCATACATGATATCTTGTATGAGAAAACCCCAGACTTTCCATTTCCCAACGGAACTGGAACTGAGTCTTTGTTAGACCATTCCACAAATCTATCAGGCCAATTTCTTTTGGTAAATGAGGTATGTATTAAGACCAGTAAATACTATATGCATTAGCCCATCACTGACATATCTTTGCAGCAAATGAGTTCATTTGTCAGAATTAATGCTGTGTGGGATGCCATAGGTGAATAAGGAATTCTGTAACTCTATAGATTGATGGTGCTGGCAGAAGCACTGAGTATAGAGAAGGTAAATTAAAATCCATAATAGATGTGCATTCCTGTAGGGACAAATCACTGCCTCTTCATTACGAAAGGGGCGTACTGTCATCAACCTGCCACCAGCTGACTGGCTGGGTAATCAGTGTTGGTCTCTAGTTAGATCCTCAGGAAAGTTCGTGTCGTCAAACCTTGCACAGGCTCCACCCTTGCCGGCATGGCCGCTTTATATATTCACCCACTGAGCAAGGCCTTAGGTAAGGAGATTGCCTGACATCAAAGAATATATTACCCTAACCTGATTATTGAGAACCACCTCTGCAGTTATGAGTATTCACACAGAATGTGAAATCTGCACACTCTTTCCATTCCAATAGTTACATCCTCATACCTTTTGCCTGGATCCCCTTGACAACAGTCTTCCAATCCTGTTCATTTCAAGTCCATGATCATCTAGCAAAACCATTTGACTGTAAATCAGTGAAGACCATCTCTCTGGCCATCTCTCTGTTCAAACAAAGTGAACAACCAAATATGCTACTTGAAGTTCTGACCACTGGAAGGATTTCTTCCTTTTTGTCTTTCACGAACACCCCAGCGTCTACTTCTGACTGATGCCAGCAGGGCACACACAATCATTTGTAAACCAGACCCAAGGTTGTTTTTTGTTTTGTTTTGTTTTTCCTTCAGTGAGTTGGTTAAAAGGAACTTCCTGTGAGGCCATAATTGGACTGAAGGAGAGGAAGCAACAGTGCAGGAAGAGACGCTGTAGGAATCCAAGCCAGCTGTTCATGCAACTTACTTGTGACTTCAGGACCTACTCCAGTAGCCTCATATACCATTATACCACTTATATCCCATTTTCACTTGTTGATGGGTTGTAAGCCCAAGCTTATGGCTTGGTGAGTCAGACTACACACATTTCCTCAGGGACAGCCCAGGCCACATGATCACTTGGTGTCCCAAGGTCAGATGCTTAGTCTTTCCCAGGGCTCACTATACAGCTAAGATCTGTTTTTCTGAAGAGAAATAGTTACCTACAGAAGGAGGTGTGGTTCCGTTCTTGACTCCTGAGATCTGCTCTGTCGTCGTCCCACTGGAGCTCACCACAGTCTTTATGTAGTGTCCCTACTCGTCATAGTCATTCTGCATCTCCTGGGCCATGATTTCCCAATGCAGGACAGCTCTCACCGCAGCCTGGACCCTCTACAGAGCCTGTTCTTGCCGTGAGCTCCGCTCCAAACTGACAGCGAACAGGTTACTCAGTAAGTGGACCAGAGCAGCATGAGAGAGGCCAATCAAATATGGTCTGTGTTGCCTCCAGTATCCAGAGAGGCCCAGTTATCATTGTTCTTCTTTGTTTAGAGGTGAATCATACAAAGTGACTGCAGCAATTTGTCTTTCACTTTGGAGGGGATGTTCCAACATGCTCCAGACCCCTAGACACCTTGAAAATGTAACTGAAATAGTAGGCTCCTGGATTTCTATGAGGCTGACCTCTCACCTCCTGTCACACATGTCTCTTCTAACGCATCTGTGGTACTGGCAACTTCCTCCCCATAATGTAGTTATTAATATAGTGTATCAGTGGGATGATCTATGTGTGGGATGTCAAGATGATCAAAATCTCTGTAGACTAGATGATGATAAAAAGCAGACTATGATAAAAAAAAAAAAAAAAACCTAGATTATGATGAAATAGCCCTGCAAAAATATAGGAGAGGTATGTTGTCCCTGTCAGGTGAAAACAAACTGTTTCTTGCAGTCCTTGAAAACTAATAAAGAGAAAGGCATTTGCCCAATGCCTTATATAAGGTGCCGGGAATAGTAATGATATTAGCCAGTAAATTATAACATCTGGAACAGCAGCTTCAATTGTAGTCACCACTTACTTAAAACGATAGTATTTTATAGTCATCCCCAAGAGGCATCCTCTTACTCCATAGGCCAAATAGGTGCGTTAAATGGGGAAGTGAGTGATAAGAATGTCCATAGACTTAATTCTGTTTTGGTTCGTAAATCTCTTGCCTGCCAGCCTTTCTTAAAAACTAATATTTATGGGGATCTGTCCAATCTTGATGATTGACGAAATATAGGATGTGGCCTTTCCCATCACTCTGCTTATATCTCCCTCTCAGGTCGACAACAGGAGGCTAAGTTGTGTAGCCTTCTGACACATTCCAAGTGTGGCCGCCATCGGGGCACTCCCCATGCAAGAGCTGTAACTGACTAAGGGTCCCAGCTGCTGCACTGAAATCCACTGCTGTTTGCACTGAGGCCATGCTTTCCATGGGCCACTCCAGCAAAGACTGCACTCAGTTGTGACATTAATGTTCCTTGTTCCTACGTAGTGCGGGACAAGCAAATTTGGCTCTCGGACTCCCTGTTCACCTTGTTGATCTTTTCTTAGAACTCATTGCAGTCTAAGACACTTTCCCCTAAGCTTCTTTCCTTCCTTCCCTTCCTCCTTCACTCCGGGTCATGCCATGAGTATCTGCACCACAGTATGACAGAGTCCCAGCCACCTACATGTCTCTCCACAGTTTCTCTCACGGCATTTCCCCTATTAAATTTATTGCACATATATACCATTGTGGGGACGGAGTCCCAGAGAGCAGTTTTCAGGCTCTCGGCCTCACGTGGAAAGCTGCTGGCTCGGTTATTAGATGGCCATCAGCTGTAATCAGATGGCCGTCTGCTGTGGCTGGGTGGCCATCAGCTGTTACCGGTTAGCCATTAGCCACTAATATAACTGCCGTGGCTAAGCTAGGGGGTGGGTGGGTGAGTGGGTTGGTTGGTTGGCTGGCTGGCAAGGAAGCGGACGGCTGCTCCCTGTGTCTCCAACCCAGCCGCCAGCCAGAATATAATGGCGTGAACCCCCCTATCTATGGCTCCGTGGGTGTTCCTTTTTGGCCTTGCCATGTCTTGTGTTCTGGTGTGGGGAGCGGGACCAGAGACCCTGCATGACTCCATTTTAATGTCAAACTTTCAGAGCACCCGGACTAACACACCCAGTCTATGAGGTAGTAAGATGGGATCATCTTCAACGTGTGCATTTTTATTCCCTGGAGCACACTGAATAAACAAATAGACACACAAGAATTCAAAGCTACTATCTCTATTAGGCACTGCTACTAGAGTTTATGTTTCTCACGCTTGACCACATTGTTTTACATGTGAGATGACAGTCCCTAGGATGTAATATACCACTGCCAGTTGCCCTTGATTTCCTACCCTTGGTTTTAGTCTCATCTGATGTTTTCTGGGAGCTAAGATCATTGACTGGGTACAGTGAGATGTGTTTGGGGTGAGGGTGTTGGCCAGGGATTCAGGGAGGAAATACTCTGGCTGCCTCAAATAGAAATGCTCATGAAGTACAGGAATGGCTCCCAGGTGTTGGGTCTTAGTCTCAGAGACAGTGGTCTGGAGATGAACTAATTTTTCTACCTTCTTTCAGGTGGGAGGCCTGTGCTATTTCTTGAGGCAACGCAATAAGTAGGCCACTGACTGGTTTTTTAACCCAGCTCTGGCAGTTTCAGAGTTCATAGAAGTAACTCCCAGTTTCTGGCAATAGATTGATTGCCATTCTAATTATGGATATTGTAAGTTCTTGTGTTTCTTTGTCATTCTTATATGTTTTATTAGGAAGTTGGAAGTGGCTGCAATGGACAATTCGCTCTGAAATCTCATATTTCTACAGTTAATTGGCCAGGAAATAGATCCAAATATATTATAAAAATAACTTCATCTATTTTATTTTCTATGACGTATTTCAAATAGATAGCTTGGAATTTTGAAATCACAACCATGAACAGTTATGGGAATATCATCAAAACAACTTAGTGAAGTTTTTGGTCCCATCCATATCAATTAGAGAAAAAAAAGAATTTGCTTGTTGATTTCTCTAACACCCATGGGTTTAACTTTATTCTGTCGTACATACATACCCTCCCAGTACACACACACACACACACACACACACACACACACACACACTTATCATGGACTAGAGATTGAAGTAAGTGCTCAGTTAACAGGATGTTTTGTGTTTAGCAACTTTGGGCCAATCACTTGATCTATATGAGCCGGGTGGGTAATCCCTGTTGCAAATGGTACACTTTAGGGTTCAATGAAATAAGAAACTTCTAGTGGCTCCTGCTGTAGCTTCTATCAAATAGTTGGTGCCAAAAAAATTAGTTCTCTTCTCCTTCCAATGCAGAATTTATTTTTCTTTTAATCCACAGTGTTTCTCAAAAATAATGTTTACCAAAAAAGAAACAAATTTTTCTAACCCCATCTTAGCATTGATCACTGACCTTGGTCATAGACTATGCCTCTTAAACTTGCTTGCGTTAAGGCTGACTTTAGGCTGACCCTGCCTGTTAAAATAGAGATTCCAAGGAGGGATTTATGAATCGGATTCCAGCTACATCACAGGAAAGCCATGTAACCTCAAACAAATAATTGAACCTTTCTGGGTGTTAGTGTCTTTGTCATGCAGGGTATCATGCAGGGTCTCTGGTCCCGCTCCCCACATAAGAACGCAGGACATGGTGAGGCCAAAGAGGAACACCCACTGAGCCATAGATAGGGGAGTCACACCACTATATTCTCGCTGGTGGCTGGGTTGGAGACACAGGAAGCAGGAGCCACACGATCCTCAACCCACCGTCCACTTGTCTCTGCCAACCAAGCTCACTTGCTAGCTGCAATCTGCCTCTCTGCAATCCGTAATCCACACTCCGCCACGCCAGGATGCCATACCACCATGCCACATGTTGCCAGCTTAGCCACAGCAGTTATATTAGTGGCCAATGGCTCACTGGTTACAGCTGACGGCCAACTAGCCACAGCCGATGGCCATCCAATCACAGTTGATGGCCATTTACTACCCGAGTGAGCACCTTTCCACGTGATGGCGAGAGCCTGGAAACTGCACTGCTGGCTCTGTCCCCACAGTCTTCCCCTACAAAATGGGATAATGATACCCACTCCACAGGATTGCTGTGAGAATAAGATCCTCATCTATAAAGGTCACTGGGCAATGTCTGGAACAGAGACGGTACACCAAAATAAGCTACAAATAAGGCACAGCTGACCCTGATCCTAGCCGTCGACCGAGACCGAAATTGGAATCTTAATCTGAGTTTTGATCCTACTGAGTATTTCATACTTCACTCTGTTGCACTATTTCACTTATAATGACCATATGAGAGGATATGGATGGAATGAATCCATATCCCACCTGGCCCATCTCCCTTTAGCTTGTGTACTTTTCCTGCATTCAGTCCAGGTTTCTGTAACAAAAACAATCAGGTGTTGGGGCTTGACATGAAACAATCACCTTGGTACAAAATGAGAGAAAGTTAAAGCTAGAAAGGTGCTTAGAGGTTACTACATCCAAACTCTTTCTTTTAAAATGAGGAAACTAGTGTCTAAGACGGGGAGTGATTAATTCAAGGACATGTAAGAAGGAAGCACCAACAGGCCTCGAATACCCATGTGCAGAGGTCTTCCCCAGCCTCCAAGGTTCTGTGCTGGTGGAGAAATGCTGAGAGGAGCCCTGCACCAGTTTCCTTGGTTCTTAGGAAGGCCACAATTTCCAGCGTTATCCATTTTAGGAGGACTAGAGGTCTTTGCATACAAGTATCTGTGCTGGGGCTCAGAAACCAAACAATCTGCCCACCTGTCATATACACCCTTTTTTTGAGGATTATGTACAGTGAAATGCACTGAATTCAAGCATTTCATTCCATGGGCTTTAGTAAAGTTTCCTTGTGGCTCTTTCCATTCATTCTCTACCCCTCCACAGGCATCCACTCTTGATTCTATCACAATGGATTAGTTTTGTCTGTTCTTGAACTTCAGATAAATGGAGTCATATAGTATGAACTCTTTTATAGCTGACTTCTTTCAGTCAACCATCCACATTGTTGAATATGTCATTAGTTCAATCTGTGTTCTTTTTTTCTCTGAACTGCAGTTTTTAGAATGTATGATAGGGATCACATCCCAAATCTAACATCTACTGAGTGACCTGGGGTAAGACATGCAACCTTTCTGAGCTTCAGTTTCCTTATCTGTAAAATGGGAATAATACCATCTACCTCCCAGGTTTGGATATGTATCTATCAGCACTGTGTCTGCGACAAAGTAAGTGCTCAGGACAGGCAGCTGTAATCGTAGAATTTTGGTGTTCCCGTTACTCTAGAGATGACTGCAAGCAACTTTGATTTTCCAGATGAGGCCAACAAGGCCCAAGGCTTCTCTTCTGGGAGTAGCACCCAAGGCCTCTTGATCCCCTGCACTGTGCTTGTCCTACTGCTCCACATACACTTCGCAGAAAGGCCTTGTTGGTCTGCTCCAAATACTAGCGTGCAGCTGAAAAGTTTTTTCCTTCAGGAAAAGGACCGTCAAAATACCCTCCCGATGAGAACCTGAATAAATAGTTTTTTGAAACCTTTTAGATTTTTTAATAAGTCAAAATACACTTTTCTGACAGCATAATTGCTTTTCATAGTGGGGCCTTAAATCTGCACTATAAAAGAAAAATGCAACAGTAGATCATTTGTGAAAACTTAATGAAAACGGAGTTAGGGAACCTCAGAATCACTAGACCTTGAAATTCACTTTCAGAAACTAATTTGCAGTAAATGCATGAGAAACATATTTAGACATGATAAACTTCCAGGCTGGTGCTGGGCAGGTGTGGAAGTTTATCTTGATTAACTCCTTTGTTTTAATTAATGCCAAAGAGCAAAATGTGGGGAGCCGGCATCCTATCAGCAGGAGCCATTTTGAAAGGAACCATCAGGCGTTTCTGTGCCCTCGATCAACTCAGCAGGACCGCGTGCCACGCAGGTTTGTGAAGCCTTCCAAGGTACCACACTTGCGTCTCTCCTTTTGGTGCTCACCTCATTAATAACAATTAAATCTACTGTTCATTTGGAGGTAAGTCACAACAGTGGTTAAGTACAGGGTATGGGTCAGACTAGCTGGATAGAATCCCAACTCTAGCACTTTCAAGCTGTATGATCTTAGGCAAGAAAGGGAACCTTTCTGTGCCTCAGTTTCCCTATCTGTAATGTGGGGATAATAATAATCCTCAAAGAGTTGTGTTGAAGAGTAAGTGGATTAATTCAATTAATAGTCTTATAATCTGCCTGGCACACAGTAAGTGCACAGTGAGTGATAGCTATTGTTATTTTATCATCATTGTAATACAGAAATGGGCTAAGAGTCTTCCATACATCTTTCTGTTGAACCAGCACAACAGTCATATGAGGTAGATATTATTGTCCCCATTTTAGAGGTGAGGAAAGTGAGATTCAGAAAGGGACGCTTTAATGGATTGATGTAATGGAACAGAGGAAAACTAACCTGTGACTTTGGCCTCGCTTGAGAACTGTTAGAGTTTAGTTCATGAATGTCTGCATAGGCTGCATTGAGGAAGACCTGTGCATTTCTGAAATGTTAGGATTCAGAGACTTAACCAGCCATGTGTTCCTACAATAGTCAAATCATCACTTTCCTAAACACCTACAGTAGCCCAAGGTCATTTCAGTTTTCTTCTGTTTTTTTTGTTTGTTTTTTATTTTGTCTTTTTAATTAAAGTTTATTGGGGTGACAATTGTTAGTAAAGTTACATAGATTTCAGGGGTACAATTCTGTACTACATCATAAATACATATATATGTATATATGTGTGTGTATATATATATCACACTGTGTTCACCACCCAGAGTCAGTTCTCTTTCTATCACCATATATTTGAACCCTTTACCATCATCTACCTCCCTCCTCCCCCCTTACCCTCTGGTAACCACTAAACTATTGTCTGTGTCTATGAATTTTTGTTTCTTCATTTGTTTGTCTTGTTCTTTAGTTGTTTTCCGTTTTATATACCACATATCAGTGAAATCATATGGTTCTCGACTTTTTCTGTCTGACTTATTTTGCTCAGCATCAAAATCTCAAGATCCATCCATGTTGTTGCAGATGGTACTATTTCATCTTTTCTTATGGCAGAATAGTATTCCGTTGTGTATATATACCACATCTTCTTTATTCAATCATCTATCGAAGGACACTTTGGTTGTTTCCATGTCTTGGCCACCATAAATAAAGCTGTAATGAACATTGGAGCATATATATCTTTATGGATAAATGTTTTCAGATTTTGGGGTAGATGTCCAGGAGAGAGATTGATGGGTCATATGGTAATTCTACTCTTAATTTTTTGAGGAACCTCCACACTGCCTTCCATAGTGGCTGCACCAGTCTGCATTCCCACCAACAGTGTATGAGGGTTCCTTTTTCTCCACAGCCTCTCCATCTTCTGTTTTTATAAACCACCCACCTTTCAAAGCTCATGACCATCACCAAGGGGGACAAAGAAACTTGCCATTTTCTGGCCTTGAAGCCCCAGGGCTTGTTATTGAAATGTTGAGGATTTTCTTTTTTCTTTGAATTGGGAGAAAAGGAATTCTGTCAGCAAGTAGACTCAGCAGCAGTCCAATGTACACTGACCCAAAATGCCTTTAAGGAATTGGTTGCAGCCTGGAATCCAAAGCTTCTTCCTTGTGCTTCCTGGATTTGGATCTTGGTTGTCAGGGCTCCTGGTCCACAAGACCAGGAAAATTAGCCAAAATGAGCAAGATGACAGCGACTTGTTGTAGAAAGTAATTAACATGTTTCCAGTGAGTCAGTCCATTAGCTCATTTGAAGTCAGCAAAACCTTCCAGGATGTAGACAGGGTAGGTAGAGGCAACACCTGGGAAGTGGCTCCTCCCAGGTCTGGAAGTTATTTCACCTTGCTTTGGAAGGCTGCTCTGCAGTATGTCCTTGGGCTATTCCTTTCCTTTCTCTGGGTTTTAGCTTCTGCATCTCTAAAATGAGGGCTTTGGTCATAGCAATCATTTTAAAGATTTGTTTTTTTAAAGCAAAAGAACACTCTTCTTAAAATCTCATATAAAATATAAAACTAGTAAAAGAACTGCCTAGGTTGCAATGGAGCATCACAAACCTAGTTCTTTTGTCGGGAGGTGGTACCAGACTTATTTTTAATTTAATTTACTTTTATTTTTAACACCAGAGTTACTTTTAGTTTGGGTTATTTTGACGGTTATTGTTATTTGGTGGAGTGGAGAAGTAGGCTTAGATATGACAGGGCCTCTATCCCCAGGAAGAGGCCCCAGACGGCCTTAGATTTGGAAGAGGTGCTACTTATCTAGTCTGCATTCTTTAGACATTAGGCAACTGACTACAAATGTCTGTTGCATTTATATGTTTGGGAAACTTCCCCTCTGCAACAAAGGAAGGGTATTTTTAACTAAGAACTGAGAGAGAGAGAGAGAGAAAAAAAAGGGTAAGAATAGAAAGGGGGAAGAAGGAAGAAAAATTAATACCGGGAGTGCCAAAAAAATGTATACACATGACTCTTATTCATCGTTTGTTATCTGTATATATTGACTATTACAATTTTAATACAGTTTTTTGTTTTCTTAAAATGTGTATACATTTTTTTTTTGGCTCCCCCTGTAGTTGAGCACTTTACTCTTTTCAAAGCTCTTTCATGGATAGTCATTTTTAAAAATCTTTACAAATCTCTGTGAGGCAAGTAGAAATATTTTTATTTCCACTGTAAAGATGAAGAGACTGAGGATTTCATATTAATAGCTATCTTTGCAACGAGATTTGAGAGGAATAAAGTAGCCAATTCAATGACAGGAAGAACTGGGAATAGCCTTTGGGGAAGGAGACTGCACAGAATATTCCAGACGATGAGAGGGTGCAGGGATGCATACCAGGCAAAGAAACAGCATGAGCAAAGGCCCAGAGGGCTGAACTGGGAAATAAGGAGTGTCTGTTATATATTATGGTATTGGCCAGTGTGAACCATTTGCTTCATGCGGTCTAAACATACGGAAAGTTCCTAGTTTAGAGAATGAGGGAATTTGAAAATGATCGGAGAAAACTCTGATGAAGGAAGGGGGAGGGAAAGAGAGAGGGAGGAAGGGACCACAAGTTGGAGTTGGTATTTATTTAATTTTCTGCTACAAGATTCTATATTTTCTGGAAAACCAACAAGACACATGTTTGAATTTAGCTTTTTAAATTGCAAAGTTAAGAACATGTTATTTTGGATTGTGAGTCCAAACATTTGCTTGGTATTTTCCGCACATCTTCTCTGCCGCAGTCGGAGCACATCAAAGTCCTGCCTTCTCTTGTTGCCGTGCAGGCTTTCAGCTGAGTCCCGTCTGGTGTTCTTAAAAGACCACCAGGAGGATGGAATTTCGGGCTTAGGGAAAAACGACAGAATTGACTTGGGGAGGAGGCTGTAGAAAATTTGGGGGGCCAAAGAAAAGAGGCAGGATGCCAGGGTCTGAGGTTGCTGTCTACCATGGACCCACTGTGTGACCTTGGATAAGTCCTTCCCCTCCAGGCCTATTTCTCTATTTGTAGAATGAACAGACCGGCATTTGAAGAGTTAAGTGAGTGGGGGTGGGAGAGTTAAGTAATGATACTCAAAATATGTCTTGATTCCAACCATTTCTCATCTCCTCCATCTTGACCACTCTAGCTTGAGGCCCCAATCATGTTGTCTGTTAAGATACTCCTGTCCTCACAGATTCCTCCTTCATTTATGTCCCACCCCCACACTGCAGCCAGACTGCTGCTTTTCACATGAGACTCAGAAAATTTCATTTTCCTGTTCTCAACCCTTGGGGAGCTTACCATTCACCTAAAATAAAATCCAAAACCTTTCCTGTGGCTCATGTGGCCTCACCATCTGACCCCTAAATGGTTCTCTTAGTTTGTGGACTACAGCCCTTCCTCGCTTTGCTTCCGCACCGGGCTGAAGTATTCAGTGTTCACCGGGCCTCCTTGCTGTGCCGTGGACCCTGGGGACATCGCTACTTTAAGGTCGTTCCTGTTCTCTGTGACAGTGATTTCTGACCCAGATTTTTACATGTTTTACTTTCTTTCTTCAGTTAGGTCTGTCAAAGAACAAAACAAAGACCAAAAACAAAAGTCTCTCTCTCTCTCCCTCCGCCCCCTCAAAAAAAAAAAAAAACCACAAAAAAACGAAAAACAAAAGCACAGCAGTGCTGAGTCTACTGACTTGCCTGGAAAGGAATAGCACCAGAGAAGAACATCTCCCTGAGTGTGAACTAGTAGCTTTTGAGATCAACAGCTGTGTGTTTTCCCCACCTGTGGTTCCAGCACACACAGAACACTTTGTCTATCTTAAGTAATTTAATCAGTGCCCTTAGGCTTGCCCTTCCGCTAAGCTCCACTACTTTCTGTTCTGTGCACATGCCACACTATTCCGCACATCCTTCCATTCTGCACGCCTTGCTCCTTCTTCTGCGTGCCTTGTCATTCTCCCCACTTCCTACTAGATGGTGCCCACGATGAATCACCACAGCTCTGGGAAACATCCTCAGCCGCTTCATTCTAAGTGCGTTATTCTCTCCTATTACATCTGAATCTCAGTACCTAGTACACGCTCCTGCAGAGCCCGCATTATGCAGCCATGCAGTGGGATGGCTGCTCCCTCCGCTGTCGGTGAAATTTCTGGTATGACTGACTGTTCACTCAGCTGTCTACTCCTTGCCTTAAAAATAGGGGGTCATGTCATAATCACTGTTGTATTTTTAATGTTTAACACGTTATACAATAAATATGTGTTGACTTGAGTTCCTCAGTAAATCTAAATGAATGAATAAAGAAATAAATGAGTGATAAATGAAATTTGATGATGAAGGTGTTATGTGGGTGGGAGACAGGTGATGGGGACAGTAAGTCCGTGGTGACTTATTGTAAGACAGTAAGGTCTTGGTGACTTCCTATCTACAGATATATGACTGAAACAGGAGAGCACGGAAGAATGCCTTGCCATTGTGAGATCAATGGAGAGAATTAAAGACTGAAGTGTGAGGAAACAGAGTTTTCTTCCATTGCATTACATTCATTAGAGAACTGCTAATGAATGGGTAGAGAGGTGTGTGTGTGTTTTCCTCAATGCTGGATTCATTAAAAAAAAAAAAAAACACTACAACATGTCTTCCTTTTTAAGACTGGCTCCTTTGTTGGACTTCTCAAAGGAGGCCTCGGGATTCTGACATGAAGCAGCCCCTCCCCTTTACCCACCACGTGGCCTTAATTGGACTCAGTCATAATGAACGGGGCATGCGAGTTATGATTTTGGTAAAATCTTTCTCCCTGGTATATAGCAGGGTAATAAAATGCATGCTGTTGTGTAAGATGCTTTGAAACATTCAGCATCCAGGGATGAGTAATGATTACATGTCTCTTCTATTCCTAGTTGACTCCTGGTAGAAAAAAAAGAGACGTTTTCAGCCTTTGCCCAATGTCACTTATTACTGCCATTATAAATTGAAAACATTTTTCTGCCATAAAATTCCCTGTGATGAATTGTACCATAGGCATTAGAGTTTTTTCATCGTTTTCTTCTTGATGAGCTTGCAAAATAAAGAGAATAAAACGGGTATATTCTTTTCTTTTGGAGAAATCCAATCTCCCTAAATGACCCCCTTAAGACTCTCAATGACTGTTTGTATGGATTCTGATCTTAAAAAAATCACCCAACTTGGAGGCTCGTGTGTGTGGATTATCATTCAGTTAGTTTATTATTGAGCAATAGTCTGTCTGAAAGTGATTTGGAGGATGACTTCATTAGCAGAACTATAGAAAGATCCCCTTAAGTGATTTGAACAAGGAAATTGAAAGGGAATTTAGGATTTTTATTTAAAACAATGCTATCTTGGGCCCCCTTTCCAATGCATCACGCCTTGTTACCTGAGCAGAGACATACACTTGATTACCTACATTCTGTCTTCTTTTTGAGTTAGTCCCACATTTGGAATAGAAGAAAGCTTGGCCTGATGTCCGTTGTAAATACTAAGTGCCAGGAACGGTACAAGGTGCTTCTGTAGCAAACCCTTATAACAATTCTATAAGAAAATATGTGCATTTTCCTGATGAGGAAAATAAAGGTAGATAGAGTATTTGAGCATTTAAGGAACTTGTCTGAGATAATACAGCTAGTTAAAATGAAGCCAGAATTCCAGCTTAAGCCTGTTTTTCCCTAAAAGCTGTGTTCTTACATAGTGTGCTGCCTCCCTGATGTGATATAATGAAATGCACCGAGATATTGCAACTAATACCATAATTTTAGTATCACTGAGTGATAATTCTTTTGGATACTTACGTCCGACATGACAGCCTGAACATGTGTTTCAGTAGCAGGGGTAAGTTGTGTTTACCCCAGGGCCCTCCAGTGGACGAAGCAAAGGCCCCTGCTCACACTGCCGTTGTCCCCAGACCGCATCTTCCTCACGAAGCAGAGGAAAGACAAAACTGCCTCATGCTGTGTGGGATTGTCTGTGTGCGTGTCTGTCTTGCACTAGACTGTGCACTCTTTGAGTGTAGCCATCTTGTCTGATTCGTTTCCGAGGGTCTTCACTGGCTGTGTAGTTCATGGATGGGGGTGAGGGGTACGTGGATAGAGAAATTTGAGGTTGAGAGACAAGTACTTTGAAAACATCAGAATTTAAGGTATAGGTAGATTAAGAAAAATCAGTGGAGGAGATTGACATAGAGTAATCAGAAGAGGAAGGAAACCAGGAAAAAAGAGTGTCAGTGAAGTTGGAGATGGAGGGAGTTTTAAGGAAGGAATGGTGAAAAGTGTCAAACACTAAAATAGTGTTAAATGACATGGGGATTGAGAAGGTTTAGCATTACTGTTTGGCTTGGTAAGAGCGATTTCAGGAAAGGTAGAAGTAGAACCCAGCTTAGGTTAAGAAACTGGGGAAGTGGAGGCAATAATTAGAGACAGTCCTGGGAAGGACGGTCTGTGAAATGAAGGAAAGAGATATTCTGTTCACTTGGGGAACAGGTAAAGGGGAAGACTTGGAGGATTTCAAGTTGTGAGACTTGAACATATTTATGAACTTCAGAGAAAAAAACAGAGCAAGAGGGGGAGTGGAAAACATGAACTTTGACCCAGCTGTGAAGCCTCTCATTGGTACCCGGTGTTTTGTACTTACACAGACTTCAAGCTGCTAACGATGGGGACTCCTGCCACTACCCGTCCGACATGTAGGCTTCGTGGTCAGCCAGGGGCCGGTGCTTTATACAGCCTGCAAGACTCAGAAGGTTTCTGGGCATTGTCACAGGGTCTCCTAGAAACTATAACTATCACGCATATCCCTGAACTCCAGCAAGAAAAGGAATTCTCTTAATACCAATAAAGCAAGAGCCAGGGCTCACTATTACCATTTTATACTGAGCATACATGTCTCTCTTATGATCAGCCAAATCGACGAAGTTATCTTCAGAAGGTGTAGCCAAATGTCTTTCTTTTGAGCTGTCCACGTAAAACAAAAGGCAGAGGTGTGTGTGTGTGTGTGTGTGTGTGTGTTTAGAATTTAATTATCTGGCTAATTGCTTTAATTACTCACTTCTCTTAAAAGCCCAGCACCGGCGTAATTAGCAATCCTCAAATTCTCAGGACCTGAGTGGGTGCCTTACTGAAGACCAGGAACAACAGTTGCCGTGTATGAACGGATGGCCCAACAAACCTGACTGAAACCATAGCTACCATTGTGGTGAAATTTGTCATTGCAGCCTCTCTCCTCTTGATTCCTCTGCTCCTTCTTGGGACAAAGCCACTTCAGACAAGTCGCCATTCCGAAAATATGCTTTGTAATTACAGGCCTCTGAGTCCTTTGTGTTTTCTCTTTTCTTGAAATAGTGCCCATCTTTTTAACATTTCAAACTCCTCCTCTTCCCCGAAGGTCTAGTGTGTATGAAGCCTTCTCGAACCCTCTACCCAAAGAATGGAGTTGCTTTAACTTCAGCCCGATAACATGCCCGCCTTTTCCTAAATGTTCCCTGAACTGGACAATACTGTATCCCACCTTTTCTCAGCATGGAATGTCTTTTTGTAACGTGAGGACATCACAGCTGAAAGAGCTTTTAGGGATCATCATATTTCAGATGGGGAAATTGAGTCCCAAAGAAGGAAAGCAGCAGGTAGCTATCAGGAAACCATAGTTAGACTGGGGTCTCAGGAAGAGATAATGGGATATAGTAAAAAGACAGTGATTGTTGAGTTAAACCAACCAGGGTTCAAAGCTTGACATCAACAAGCTGTGTGCGTTTTTCATCTTCCTTGAGCATCATTTGCCTTATCTGTTTAAATTGATCTCTTTAATAATTTCCCTTATGGTGGTTGTATCATATCAAACAAAATGCCTACTTGTGTGCCTGGCATATGAAAGATGCTCTATAATTTTATGTATGCATGTATGTATCTATATATTATTTTCACTTTGGAGAGGCAATGTGCTATGGAGGAGTCACATAATAATAGTAAAAGCATTTTTGTAGTAGACAAACTCAGCTGCCTACCACTGTGTGACTTTGGACAAGTCACTGTACTTTTTTTGTAAAATGGAGGCCTTCACATCTATTTGTAGGGAAAAAAAATCATGAAGATGAGCAAAAATTTACATAAAGTACCTGATGCCTGTGCATCAATGCATATTATGCATTCAATAAAGGGCCTCTTATATCGTTGGCGTTATTTCTACATCCATGGTCTTATTTAACATTCACAGTAATTCTGCAGGATTCCAAGAGTAGATATTATTATGCCTATTTGTTAAGAAGCACAACAGATTGTAGACTGGCAGCTACATTTTGAAAACTCTGAACCTTCCAGGGGCATTTGGGCTATGACATACCAAGGATCAGGCACTGCTCAGAAATCAGACGTGGGTGGACCTCCACCAGCTGGGAGAACCACGTGGCAGGACTTACTCAGGTATGGCTGCAGGACCAGCTGGAGCTTAAGAGTTGGCCCTAAAACAAAGGCAAAATGGCTTTCTTGTCTACCATCTCCCAGATGGAATTGTCACTCTTTTGTTTGTCCGCTGCTCACATATGCCCTGCTTCTATCTCAGGACCTGTGCGTGGCCTGTTTTTTCTTCTGCCCCAGTTCTTTCCAGTTTGATTGTGAACTGCCAGGGCCTTTGTGATTCACATCTGGAATCTTTTTCATTAGTGAACCCTCAGCACTTAAACATGCTGTCTTGTTGACTAACCATTGCTTCACACGGAGCCTGACACATAGTAAATACTCAGTGAGTTTTCAGTGAATGAATGAACGAATCCAATGAATCTGTCTATCTATCGATCTATCTATCTATCTATCTATCTATCTATCTATCTATCTATCTATCAATCAATCTATCTATCTATCTATGTAAGGATTGTGTAAACTGTAAAATGCTGTTTGTAGGGGTGTGGTTATCAACAGTGATCATTACAGAGTCAGCCAGTAAGTGCCTTCAGACTTTAATCTGTGCTTTAGGCCTCAGGAGTTAGGCATTCAGGGCACACAGTGGCCACGTGGTGAGCCACAGAGGCACAGGCTGTCAGAAGGGACGCGATGAGGTCGTTTATTTCCCCTGCTCTGAAAAGCTCTCGTAAAGATTCCATCTTTCATGCCACCTGAAACCCCTATGGGAGTTCCCCAGAAACATCACACAGAATACGGGGCCCGCCTGGAGCCATTATCCTGTGTGAGATGACAGGTCTGGAGAAAACGACATGATTTGTACACATTCCCAGCTGTCATTGAAGCTGCTGCATTAATAGATTAATTAGCTTTCTGTGTGTGGGTGCTTGTATTGGCGCCCGGGCTGCTCAGCTCGTCATAGGCTTCCATAGACATGATAATAAAAATAATAATAATAACAGCTAATATTAATTGATATCCTACTCTATGCACCAAGTGTTCCCAGTACCTTAAATGGATTATTTTGTTCTCACAACAGCATACTATTATCTCTATAATCTATAAGAGGAAGCAATCAGAATCAGAACTCGAACGCAGGATGCTTAACTCCAGAGTCTGTGAGCTGAATCATTCATCTTATCCTCAGTATAGAGTGAAGAAGCAGGGGCCCAGATGTGAAGTGGTTTGCTCATAAATGACTGAACCAGCCTAAACGTCAGTCTGCTCACCAGTCTGTGGTGCTCCTGTCCTGCCACGCACAGGCCTGTGCACAGAGCCAAGCAGTTATGTGCACAGGGAAGTAGCAGAACCTGAGCAGACCAGGTCCTGCACAGCCTCTGGGAGCAGGCAGGACCCCTGGCCCCAAAGCCTGGGTTCTGGGGAAGGTCTGAGCTACAGGAACAAGGTGGAGTCCTGATTGCTTCTGACTTCTCTGGTTATAGGGACAGGAACACGAGGACCACCCACAGGCTGGCTTAGGACCACTACCGCCAATGCGCTGAACAAGTGCTCTTTTCTTCTGCTTCCTCTCCCCACACCTAGCCCATTTTCTTTCCAATTCATTAAGAAAAGGGGTAGGGAATTGCACAATTATCGCATGCGTGTTATTATTCTAGTGTGTAATTTCTGGTGACTTTCTATACCCTGTGAAATAGGTAGTATCACCACTCTCATTTTGAAGAAATTGAAGAGAAGCAATGACACCAAAATCACACAGCTGCTCACTATCTCAGTTGTGATTTTTAACCCAGGTTTATATTTATAATACTTAATCATACTCAAATAGTTTTTGAAGGAGAGAGGGAGGGAGGGAGGGAGGGAGGACTAGATCAGGGATCTTTCAAGTGGACCAGCTTGTTTTCTAGGGTGGTCTAAGGCTGTGGTCTTCACACTGGCTGCACACTGGAATATTTACAGAGCTTCTAAAAACTGCCATTTGCCTACCTCCCCTCCATTGAATCAGAAGTTTGCCCAGGCATTGGTATTTTTCAAATGTCCCAGATTGTCCTCGTGTAGCCAGGTTTGAGGATCACTGGTCTTGGAAGGACTGGGATTTCTCCGTGGTGGACCTGGTCATGCAGAGCTTGCAAGTGGCCGTCAGCTGGATCCTGCTCTTAGGTGAAATGGGCTGTAGGGCAGGGATCCAGGCACCCCTGGCCCCTGGGTAAGGTTTGTGCTGTTCTCACTGCTATTTCTCTGGCCTCTCGTATCAGCCCGGTGGACTTGTAGCTTGTTTGCCTGCATTGCCTTCTGACTCCTGCTGGATGCCTAGTCCTGGACTTGGCAGCATGAATTCCTTCCCTTTGCTGATGGCAACACCAAGGAGCCTACTGGGTGCACTGCCAGGAGCCTGCTGGGATGGTCGCCTTCGGTTTTCCTTTCTCCACCTTCCTCCATCCTGGAAGCCCAGCCCTGAGCTCACTGCTACCCGACAGTCCTCCTTTACCAACACACAGTGCCCCTCACTCTCCTTCGCTCCCTCTCAGAGAGCGTGACAGTCTCTCTGCGTTGCTATTTCTTAGTTCTGTCTGTGACAAAGAAGGATATTGTGCAAATCGATTGCTTGGGTCAAGGAGAAAGTATTGATTCAGCTAACAGTGTTGACGCTCCAAGTGAGTCAGAGGTGAGAGAGATAAGAATGACTGGCATCTCAGGGGCTGACGCTGGCACTTCCGTGATCTGTGCTTGAGCAATGAACTCCCAAGAATCTTCCCTCCTGTCCAATTTTTGTGGCCTCTTCGGGCTGCCATTTTACTACCAATTCCTCTTACCCTGCCCCTCCTCTGTGTTACTTCAGTGCTCTGGGCATTCCTCCAGAACTGCACATACTGCAGTACGTATTGGTGCAACGCACACACACACACACACACACACACCAACACACCAACCAGATTGGGGTCTCCCTAAGGGCAAAGAATTATGAAGTGTATTGTGCTACTTCTATTCCTATTTCTCAGATCAGGTCCTGGCATAGAGCCGGTGTCAATGAATGTAAGTTCTATATAGCTAAACAGTGAAACATCACCAAATGTTTTCACAGCTATTGTTTTCTAAAGGACCTATAACAACCCTAGAATCAGCATTCAGGAATTCGTATCCACATTTGAGAGAGGAAGCAGCTAAGGAGTTTGAGCCCAGGACCGCTGATTCTCTAGCAGACTAGTGTCTATGACAAAAATGTTCTATGTCAACACTTTCCATGGAAGAAGTAGTAAAACCAGCAACTTTTAACACAATTGACCGCTCACACCTAATCCGATTGCATTCTTCTATGGCTTTAGGAAACCACTTCTGCTTAATTCCCTTTCCAGGTCTCCTTTTACTGGTTTCCTTTAATTTTTCCTGACCTCTAGAAATTGAAGTGGCCCAGAGTTTGGTCTTGGATCTCTTCTTTTCTCAGTTAGTATTACATCCTTGATGATTTCTCCTCATAGCTTAAAATATTATTTATTAGCTGATGACTCCTCAATTTATGTCTCTACCCAGGATTCTTCCCTGAACTCCTGAATCATATATACAGTTTCTTGCCTACTTGACTTGAATATATGATAGGCATATGAAACACAGCTTATCTTAAGCCAAATTTATAATTTCTAATCCCCCAAACTTCTTTTACCACAATTTCCCCCGTTTCTGTAAGTGGTAACTCCATCTATCTCCTTTGCTCCCTCTCATCTTTGAAATCTTTGGGTCCTCTCTCTCTTTTTTCCCCCCAACAGTCTATCCATCAACAACATATCTATTGACTCTATGATCAAAGTATATACCGATCCCTGATCACTCTCATCTCTTTCACCTCTACTTAGATCTCAAACCACCATTATGTCTCCCCTAGATTGTTGGAATAGCCTCCAAACTGATGGTCCCAATTCTGCCCTCGTCTACCAGGCTCTTCCCCATATATACATTCGTTATAATTTATTCTACACCTGGAAGCCAGAGTGATCCTCTGAAATTAAAGTCATATTTTGACAGTTCTCTGCTCAGAATCCTTCAGTGCCTTGTCATCTCACTCAGAGGAAAAAAATACAAAGACTTTACAAACCTCTCCAAGGCCCTACACGATTTGTCCCTTCCCTCCGGCTTCTGCCTTGATATCTCTGCTGTAGCCACACTAGCTTCCTTGCTGTTCCATGCGCGCAAAGCATGCTCTTGCTTCAAGGTGTGCACAGTTGCTGGTCTCTACCTGGAATACTCTTCCCACGTATTCTTTTGAGTCATTCCTTCTCTTCCTTTATGTCTCTGCCCAAATGTCGGTTTAGCACTAATGCTTTCCCCAACCATCGTATATAAGATAGCAACTCCTCACCTTAGGTCTTCCTTACTATTCTTTACGTTTCTCCTTCTGATATCCTGAATACTTTTTATTAACTGTTTTCTCCTTTTAGAGTATAAGCTCCAGGGAAGCAAGAATTTTGTCACTGGTTTGGTCATCGCTATATTTGTAGTAGGCACTAGAAATGCCTGTCAAAATTGCCTGGCGCATAATAGGCTCTCAAATAATTGCTGAATTCATTAATTCAACAATATTTATTAATCATCTACTATAATAACAATTACCACCTTTTGAAGGTCACCTATGATTCAGACAATCTATGAAGTACTTCTCATATGTTATTGTATTTATTTGTCAGAACAGCCATGAGAAGTAGGTATTAACATCTCTAATTTATGTCTGAGGATAGTTGAACTAGGGGAAGGAAAATGGCTTGCTTAAGATTATGTAGGAAAATAGTGGCAAAGTTGGCTCTAAAATGACATCTTCTCAGGTCTGTGCTCTTCCTACTCTATCCAGATGCTTCCCTCATAAAATGGTATTGATTTAAAAATTACTTGTTGAGCACGTCTGTTCCTCAGGCCTTAAGCGTGGTGCTACAGGCTAAAATTCCTGGGTAGAATTCCGTGTCCTCAAGGAGTTCATAGTCTAATAGGAGAAGCAAGCACAGAAACCGATGAGTAAAATATGGTGGGATTGGTCAATGATGGAGAAAGGCACAGGACATCATGGGAGGCCAAAGAGGAGTTACCTCACGCAGCCCTGAGGGGAGAGAACAGGGCATAAAGGAGAACCAGGAAAGGTAAGAAGAGCTTTTTGGAGATGTGAAGGGTTAAGTATTTAAAGATGAATCGTATTATACAAAAAATGGGTAAATGCTACTTGCTTGAAAACTCTAAAATATCAGTAGCTTAACCCAATAATAATTAATTGCTTATTTATGTAACTATCCAATGTGAGTGCTCTGCCTGCTCAGTAGGCAGCTTTCCTATATTAGTGATTTGGGTGGTACCTTGAGTTTGTGGGGACACTGGGCATATATTTTTTACAGGACTTCTGTCTATATAAACAAGTTGATTAACAAAATCCATGGAAAAATAAAAAATCGCTATCACTGTTGAAGTATAGTGATTTATTGAAGGGGATTTAGAGTCATGTGGAGAAAAGCAGCCGTTACATATTTTGATTATCTAATCAGTGCCTGTGAATATCCTCATAGTGTCTGGGCACGACCGCTTTGTATTCTGTATTTTCAAATAATGTGGTTCCTGCCCAATGTCATATTTCCCTCCTCAAGAAAAAGGAAATATCAACTCGTATGACTCATAGTACCGTGACTCTTAGGAACCTGCTTACTTGTATGTTGAAACAGTGCAGACTTTTTGCCGCTGCAGTTCCATTATACTACGTGGTCATTGCAGGTTGTACTGGGACGCATTGTCCATCCTGAGTGATGGCTTCCAGGGAATCTCTCAAAGGTTGTTTTGTGCTTTGTTGATGATGACCAGAAATACAAGTCTTTCTCAGATACGCAGGAAAATGTGCCCAATAATTTGTTTTCTAGTCATTCATATCAAACTTTCTTTTTGAAATGTTGTAGTGTGTAAAATTTCAAACATGTCTTCTCTGGAACTCTTTAGGCCAGAATCATCACATGCCTAGAAGGTGAATCCTTGAGACTTGACTGCATCCCCGACTTCAGTGTACAACCCAAGCAAGGGGAATAGGCCAGGGGCTGTGAGTGGAGTGAAATGAGTCATTTCATCAGTGCAAGGAATGCACATTCCTCAACTAGCACAGCTTAAAAACAGCCTAACGGCAAGCAAGGGCATAGACAGGAAGGGCTGATTGGCATTGTGAAGGTCTTCACAGCCTTCAGATAAGATAGGTATGGCCACTCTCAGAAAACTGCTGGACAGAGTGACATGGGTCCTGTGCAGGGATGACAACTGCTCTGATGCCAGCATCAGAGAATGCATAGGGTAAAGGGTAAGATCTGACGCAGGTACACATACCCCTGAGGTAGCGTGCCATACACCAAGAATTAGAGGTAGACAGTCAGTAGCCCAGACCCCAGGATCTTGGCCTGTTTTATGTCCAATGCCAGCACCATTCTAGCAACATAATCTCACAGGATTCCCTAGAAGATATATCTTGCTAGCCAGTGGAAACGATCCTCTCAACAGACTGCCCTTCTAAAACCAGGCACTACCCAGAACCCCAGAAGACCCTTTAGGCCTGAGTCCCAGAGTTCCTTTGAGCATGTGGTGCGTTGCACACTTGGGTTAGATGCAGGAGCAGCTCGTGTTTGGGGCCCAGGACAAAATAAAAATGTGGGTTACCCTTGTAAAAAAAAAGTATCAAGAACTCCAAGATGGTGACAGCAGAGCATTAAACCAAAAATGGGGCCCTTACAAGCACAAGGCCATGTTCAGCTGCACAGGTCATGTGCCCATGAGGACAACCCTCAGGAGATGGTCAAAGAGCACCCCCAAGGGAGAAGCCTGGGGACTGATTTAAGCTCAGCGCCCCCTGCTCAGACAACCCTGCAAGCCCTGGCTGGTTCCAAGCCCTGACGGGACCTATCCAATGTTGAGGAAGGCACTCCAAAGCACAAGATCTCCGGATGTGAGGTCCCAGACCAGGGCTCCTTTGCCAGTTCCAAGGACTGTAGTGTCGGTGATTCCGGGGCCCAGGCTCCTCTGACCTTAGAGTCTTCTGCTTCCAGCTCACAGGTGAGGTATAGAACGGAGGAGCCTACTACGTGATAGGTATTTATAGTTACAGGGACTGGGAAATGCAGGCCTGCTTACATGGCTACTTCTTAGTGACAAGTTTATGCTGTGGTGGCAGAAGGAGAAACAAGAACATTTGTTGGAAAGTTAGCCTTTCTATGTCAAGTGGAATTGGGGAACACGGAAAGGAACAGCATGAGCAAAGACCCTTGAGCAAGAAGCAGCATGGCACAAGCAGGAACTACAGACAGGTGTTATTAGAGCCCTAAGGGTGAGGAAAGGAGTGGCTAAAAATAAGTTTCCAGAGGTCCTTGGGGATCAGGTTGTAGAGAGGATTAAATGTCCTGCCAAGGAGCCTGATGATTATCCTGAGGACAAATGTAGAGTAACTGAAGGGTTTTGAGCAGGGGAGGGTGATGTGATCAGAGCTTGTTTCAGAGAGATCTCTGGCTGAGATGAATGGAGGGCAGTGTTTGGAATTGGGGAGCCCTTCAGTTAGGAAGCCATTGAAGTGATTGGATATGAGATGCTGTGTCAGCCAGGGATCATTCCGAACACAGAAGGCACTCCTGTTTTAAGTATAACCTTTGCGTGGGCCAGAGAGTGAACGTCAGGGAGGCAGCCATGGGAGAGCTTCATGGACATGCACAGAAAAAATTCTGGGATGGAGTTTGTTAGCATACGGTGGGCAGTTGAAATTCTGGACAGCCGTGAGATTGGCTAGAGTATCAGTAAATCCATGACTACTAGAGATAGAGGTAAACAGTTGGCAGCGGACAAATGCCACTGATGGCCATGAAATCTAATGTACAGGGTGCCTCCCACCCTAAATCCGAAGTACAGTTCAGCCACCATTGGCCGTGCTGTGGATTTTTTTTTAAGGAATCCTGTTAAGCTAGCTCTCTATAGGAAGACGAGAACAAGGAACAGCTTGTGAAGAGAAGGGCAGTCTAGGCAGACACCACAGGGCTTAATGCCCAAGGCTGGTCTTTTTTTGCTTCCTGTTGCAGGAAACAAGGGAAGGTCAGCTCCAATTACAGGGCCAGGGTCAGGGCAGACACTCACCTGTGAGGGCTCAATCTGGCAAGGTAATAATAATAGTTAATGATTAATGACTCCAGCTACCGTGTATTTGCTGCATGGTTTGCTGGATGTTTTACATTTGTTATCTCCTGTTATTCCCAGTATTCTTTCCATTTCACTGACGAAGAATCAGACTCAGGGAGGTTAAAAGTTTTCCCGAGGGTCACACAGCCAGAGGCAAAGCTAAAATTTAAATTTAGGACTGCCTAGCTCCCTGTTTTTTCAGTTATAACAAGTTAAACAAACCGTAAAGTCCATCTAATAAGAGGTAGGCTGGATGAAGAGCTAATGCAAGGTAGGGAACAGAGAGGACGTCTCACCAGATGTCAGGCCTGGCCTCCAGCTTCAGCAGCCTGTCTGTCTCCCCGCTGCTCTGGGAATGAACTCAACAGATGTATAAGGACAAAACTCGGGCTCAAACCCTAGCTACAGCATTACCCACGCAGTGTGGCCACTGAGCAAAAATAATATAACTGTGGTTAAAAACGCATAAGTGGCCATGATATCCCTCCTAACTCAGACCGTCTTCTGTCAGGGGACAGGGCAAAGAGAGTCCCATGGCAGGAGACATGCATTCTTCTGAGGAGTTCTGGGAAATTTGCAAGAAGAGAAAGGATGTTGCACTAGGCTCAAAGTGTGAGTAGGGCACTACCGACAGCCTGTGCAGCATGGGGAACACAGGCCTGGTTCTGAAGCCTCACTTCCATCCTTACTAGCTGTAGCTGTGTGCCCTTGGGCCAGCCGCTTGAGTCCCATTTTCTTTATTTTTAAAATGAAGGTAATAATAGCACATACTGCTTACTGAATGCTATATATACATTATCCGATGTAATCCGCACTGGTCCTTTGAGGTCAGTGATAGATAGATAGATAGATAGATAGATAGATATAGATATAGATATAGATATAGATATAGATATAGATATAGATATAGATATAGATATAGATATAGATACACACACACACATTAAGATTTTATTAGGGAAGGGGAACAGTGTGTATTTCCAGGACTTTATTGGGGAACAGTGTGTTTTTCCCAGGACCCATCAGCTCCAAGTCAAGTTGTTGTCCTTCAATCTTAGTTGTGGAGGGCACAGCTGAACTCCAAGTCCAGTGGCCATTTTCAGTCTAGTTGCAGGGGGCGCAGCCCACCATCCCATGTGGGAGTTGAACCCGCAACCTTGTTGTTGAGAGCTTGCGCTCTAACCAACTGAGCCATCCAGCGACCCCAACTGTTATTTTTATATTCTAAAATTTATTTACCTTCCAGATCTGTGGTGCACTATACTCCAGGGTACCAATGGTGGCTGCTGTCTGGGACTAATGTGACTTGGGGGTGAGGGAGGGTTGGGCCAGGGTGGGCAGAGAGAGAAAAATAAGGCTGTTTGTGGGATCAGAGCCACAGTGAGGGACAGCACAAGTTCATACCATACTCGTAGGGATTCGTGCCTGTCTCATGTCTCGGATTTTTAGAACAGTGGCTTAGAAACAAGAATTATATATTATAACCACACGAATAATAACCTCATGCTTTCATGTAGCACTTTCCCACATAGTATTTCATTTGATTTTGAGAACCTTTAAGGCAAGATGGAAGAAACCAAATGCAGCTGTGTGTTCTTGGGTGGGTTGCGTCCCCCTTTCTGAGCTTGTGCCGTGTCTGACACCATAAAAATGCAATGGTATTCAATAAATGTTTGTTTAATGTAATAGCAAAATTCACAAAGATGCTGTTGGAATCAGATTAGATAATGTGCAGGAAAGTGCCTTGTAGATTCTATTTCACCCCTAAATTATAAGTGTCAAGTGTGCTTCCACCTAGGATGTGTGTTATTTCTGGGAGGATCTTATAAGAGATGAGGGAACTTTGGTACGGGGAACAGTTTAGCTCAGATCCAGGGCTCAGGGCAGGGTTTTAAGGGGTAGCAGTTAAGGGTACAGAAGTGTTACGTGTGAGCGGTGTTACTCATAAGTGGTACATCCAAGGTTTAGACTTTGATTCTGGGTCTTGCTAGAAATAGTTACCCTGTTTCTAAGAATAGTTTGAGCTGGTTCTACAGTTACAACAGGTTTCCAAGTACACTGGGGTTCGGGGCTGGTCTGCGGTCCGGAAGGGCAGGAGAAGGGGTTGCAGGGAAAGGGAATTGAAATGCAAATCAGGAAACTGGGGCGTATGTTCGGTTTGGGGACTGAGTGTAGACAGAGAGGAAAAGAAGCCACTTGGGGCAACAAGGCCAATTGCTGAATTACTCATCATTTGTCGACCACGGCTCCCAGGCCCGTCTTTCCGTGTTTCTGCCCAGTCAGGCTTTTGTGACAGATCAGCAGTTCAGGTGAGGCTCAGCTCTCAGCTCACCTCGTTTCAGCAGGGCCCTGCCTCCGGGCCAGGCTGGATTTCGGCAGATGCCAAGCGCACGCCTCGTCCTCAGCCGCGTCCCAGTCGGCAGCCTGTCTCGTTGCGGCGTCCATGGCACGGCCTGGTGTGACAGCTCCTCCTGGGAATCGCGAACAGTACACGGCGGCCTTTTCATCTACCCATACAGCATTTTCGTACCTCCTCAGAGCTGAGAATCAGATGCACGGAGGTCTGTGAGCCTGAAAGGAGAGAAGGAACTTGCCGTCACTGCGCGTCTGCTTTGCCCCGGGCCCTGTGCTAGGTGTCCTGTCCTCAGTGGGTGTTTGCCATGTTGGCTGCCTACCAACCCCTGTTGGATACGCTTCTTCAGGAGTCCTTCCACCTCACAGGAGGAGTTAGGAAACACGTCCCCAGCCTGTCCCCAAGCTAGCGCACAGGTTTGAGATCTGGCCCCACTGTTAAGCACCCCCACAGGGATCCACTCTGAGGTGAGCAGCTGTGAGCCTGGGCAGTGAAAGCATCTCGAGCTCCTGGCCCAGGAACGTCCTTAGGGCTGGCAGCACAGTAGTTGTAATCAAGTGAAATCGGTGCCATAGAAGTGGCCATAGTGTTAACTGTAGCATCTGGTACTTAGGGGTGAGGGTAGCAGCTGTGGTTTTCTCATCAGACTAGCTTTGCAGGCATGGCTTTGGGCATGGAGTTGAGCCTTGAACCTGGATTTCTGGACCTTCAACTCATTCTGTGAGCTGCCAAGATTCCTTTAGTAAGTTCCTTAATCAGCTAGTCAGCTTCTGTTGCTGGCGACTAAGAAATCATTCCCATCCATCATCTCAGTTGGTCCCCACATGTCCTAATAGGACGGCATTACTGTCCTCATTTCCGCACATAGAAACAGTCTCAGGGTTTAAAGAACTCACCAAAAGATTGTACTGACCCCACTGTTTAATGAGCCCCTCCCTGTTCCTAACACTTTCTATCATGTCACTCTATTTCATTCATATCTGATATTGTTATCTGATATTATCTTGCACCTTTTCTTCATCATGTGATTGTCCTCTACTTCCCACCAGAATGTAAGCTTTATAGAGGCTAAGCCTTTTTTGCCCAAGCATGTATCCCTCAGTGCCTAGCTCAGTAGCTAGCAGCTAGTAGATGCTCAATAAATATTTGTTGGATGAATGAATGAATGAGCCAACAAATGGACGAATGTAAGTGCTGCTCACTCAAAGTAGTTTCCTAGAGAGGATGTGCACTTATTCCAAGGATACTATTATTGCTCTCTTAACTTTCATCGAGCAAATTTATCTTTAGTAATGACTTTTGGAATCAATTTTTAGGTTGTCCAGTAGAACGGGGCTTTGGAATTAGACAAAAATCTAGCTTCAAGTCTAGATTTCCCCCATGTGGTAGTTACGTGACTTTGGGCAAATTGTGTAGCTTCCGATCTTTTGTTTTCTCATCTTTAAAGTAGAGATGATTCTGCCCTCATAATGCCATCGCAGGGATGGATGCAATAAAATGGTTTTCCTCAACACTTCACATTAGCTCATACTACTTGTTCAACAGTTCTGGTCAAAAATACTGACGATTGTTGAGGTAATTTGGCCTACCATGTCTTTCCCAGGAGTGGCTTGC
This sequence comes from Rhinolophus ferrumequinum, assembly GCF_004115265.2. Taxonomy (NCBI): domain Eukaryota; kingdom Metazoa; phylum Chordata; class Mammalia; order Chiroptera; family Rhinolophidae; genus Rhinolophus; species Rhinolophus ferrumequinum. The sequence continues at coordinate 34,955,148 of NC_046292.1, read as the reverse complement.
AAAGTAAAATGCAGTAGCTTCCCTGTCCATTCTCTTCACATGTGCCTAGTGCAGTTGCTTTTTGCACAGGGCCCTGAGACTCTCAGCAGAGAAGCTCCTCTCCCTGGACAGTGAGCGGTGAGGCAGCACACAGCACTCCTAACTCTTGGTGCTTCTGCCGAGGGCGTCCACACTGACCAGTCGTTTCTCTGAAAAACTGGAGGAAAAGATAAGAAAGCCGAATCTAGTCTCAGCTCTGACACAGATGTCTGTGTTCCCTTGGTCTAGTTACGTCCCTGCTCCGGACCTAAGACTTCTTTAAATCTCTAGGTTTGGACCAGATAAACTATAAAATTTCTCCAAACCTTACAAGATATGACTTTAGTTAGATGCTTCTGCCTGGATTTTTGAGGTTCCTGAATCAAGGCTGTGAACAGTGTTGTGTGGCGGCTGTAAGTATCAAGACGTGATGAGAGGGACTTAAAATGGGGGTCTGTGGGCTGAGGTATGACACAGGAGAGTGAGAAGGGCCCTCCGCACGAGAGCGATATAAAAGCCACAGCAAGATCGGGCGGATTGTAAAACTCTCCAGAGGACAGACCAGGTGGGCACGGCTGCTAGTATGGCCAGGAGACCAGGAAAGGGAGCTGAATCCTCCCTGATCTCATTCAGCGCCGGCTGGCTGCTCTTGAAGGCCTAAAACTTCCGTCGTGCGCTTATTTCCAGCACAGAAATACTGTCTGTCACCTGTGGTTGGTTGAATCTACAGACATGAAACTTGCAGACACAGAGGGCCGACTGTATATTTATTGAAAAAGAATCCCCATGTAAGTGGACCCACACCATTCAAACCTGTGTTGTCCAAGGGTCAGCTGCACTCCTCTCCAGGATTGTTGTCAGGATCACACGTGTAGCCATGAATACATTGATACTCATACAATATGCAGGTCTTGGAATGCATTCAGGAAAGCAGCTTTGTTTCTGTCTTCTATCAGTACTTCAGACCTGTTCAGAGGGGCGGTTCTTCCCGTGCCTTGGATGAAAATGCCCCCTTTAGGTAATCGAAAGTCCTTCAATCACTTTAATTAACAAGCACAGCTTCAATTGAGTAATTAAAAATGTTCCATCCCAGACAATAATCCAAACTCTGAACTTGATTCAAGGTCTTCCTTTGTACCTCTACCTCCAGCCGAGGCTGACGTGAGAGAGGGGAAGGCGTGTGAAGGGAACAGAAGAATCTCACTGCCTGACACCGTCTTAAGCTGGCCAGGCTCTCTGTGCCTGGTGGACATTTGCAGCTGACTCCCTCTCAGTAAGTGCGTTCCTGGATTCTTTGGGGGCTCCTGTACTTGACTGCAGCCACCCCCTGGGAAATGCATTCTGTTCCTCCCCGCTGTCGCTGCCCCCTTACTTCCTGCTTCCTGGTGGCTCCCCAGGCTTCACAGGAGTTGAAATGGCATCAGAACAGATTCCCACCCGTTATCTCAGGTGGCCCCACACATCCCGGTAGGACGGCATTAGTATCCTCATTTGCACACACCGAAACAGCCTCCGCGTTTAAAGAACTCACTAAAAGATTTTACTGGAGTTAAAATATAGATTTAAAGGAAGTTAAAATGACATCAGACTGATTCTATCCACACCTGCTCAGAATCCTTCGCCTGGGCAAGCGCTGGGATCATAGGCTAATCCCAGCACAGCCACTTCTTCACTTTTTCCATGGTCTCCTGCTCACTAGATTTCTCAGGAAGGAGTCGAAATCCAGCGCTCTGTGCCCTCCTCTCCCTACGCAGAGATGAGGGGGAAAGTTCCGCCTGGTCCCTCTTCTCGCGGCGTAGAATGTGGGACTCCAGGCACCAAAAATCCCCCTCACAAAACCCTCTCTTTCATTTCCAACCCTCTTTTCCTTTGTATCCTTGAAAGGAGTGAGATGTCTCAAAAGTCTTATAATCGGTTTCCAGATACATACTTGGAAACTCTGTGTAAACTTGGACATTTTTTTGGGTATTCTAGACAAGCATTCCTCATTTCCTGGTGCCTCGGATGAAAGCAGTGTCCACTTTAGTGTTCTGTAGCACAGAGCGAGTGCTCAGTATGTGATACTGTCGTTATTCTAGGACCCCTTTTTAATAAGCTCAAATAGACGTCTGTCTAATTTCCCCCTAGTCTTTAACGCACATCTGCCTGTGTCAGTGAGCAGGGCTGCAGCAGTGCCTTCCGTTTCTTCGGCTGGGCTTTCCTGCCTACTCGTATGTACTAAGTACCAAGGAACTCTCGTTGAACTAAAGACCACGTGAATAAAGGAGTGAAGACTGTCATTGTGATTCCTGGGAAAAGTCATCATTGCCTCACCTTTGCTCTTTCAGATATCTTCATTCTCTGAAATTGGTGAATCAAGAAATGGAAGAGAATGAAAAATAGATGATGTAAGTTTCAGAAAAAAGGTGGCCCGGAGATGGATGAGGCTAAATTAGAGCAGCTGTTTATTGGGCCCATTAGCAAGGGAGGAGGAAGTGACAGAGTTCAGGGAACAGTAGCAACACTGGGGTTCTGGGAAGAAATCTGAAAGCAGATGGCAAGTGGATGAATCAGTGGAAGGCAGCAAAGCTCTCTACAGCCGTGGTCGTGCTCAGCAAGGGCAGCGGCAGCGGGGCAGGCTGTCGCCGGACTCAGAGAAAGACGGGGGTTGGGGGGAGGGCTGGCGGAGAAGGCCAAGGGGGCAAGAGTAAAGGGAGGGCACGAGGGCTCCATTTACAAACTGCTGACAAAGCACAAGGTAGCTGTGCAAAGGGCCAGGGCACTAGGTCAGTGAGGGGAGTTCTAACCCCATCTTTGGCATTGCTTTGCTCTGCGCCCTCTCCAGGCTTCTTTTGTCACATTTATAAGTCAAAAGAGACGATCCGGATATTCTCTAAGGACTTGTTTACTAGCCTTTGTGAAAAGCTATCTTGCTTTTGTGGGATGATGCTAAGAAAGATATTTTCTACTTTCATTCACCTCAGTGTGTTTCTAAGGACTCTATTCACCTGCTTTTGGCAGCTCATTTTTTAATTGAAAAGAAAAGACTATCAGGGAGGCAGGGAGGGTTGGCTTAGCTTACATGTCAATCAGCCCGTCATACTTCAGTGTGAGGTTGCTCCATCAGGTTGTTTTCCTATCACCGCTAACCTGAAATCAGTCGCATAGAGTGGCCAGGACATCCCAGAAGGCACTTTGTGAGTCTGCTGCACGGTGAAGACGGGGAAGGCTGGTGAGCTAACGCAGTGAGAAGCTTGGGCAGTAGTCATTTGTGCTTTCTTTATACAAACCTGTTTTGAGCACTTAAAGCTCTAAGGGTTCATCTGACTTTAGAGCAGAAGAATAGGAGAGGATGGAACAACCGGAAAACATTAGCTTCAGAGGCACTGTGGGTTTTAATGCAATGAAAGAGGAATAATAGCCTGAAAGTGGGATTAAAGAGAAAGGCGAAGGCTGCCTTCCCCCATTCCCTACCCCATCTCCATCCCTCCCTCCCTTCATTCTTTCTACAAATATTTGTTGAGACCCTTCGATAAGTAGGGTCAATATACTAATAAGACCCTACGGTGCTAGAGATGAAACATTGAGTAAGGAGTCCCGGCCCCTTGTGGAGACCTCATTCTAGCAGAGCAGACAACACGAAGCCACTAAGCACACCGTTCATCATTCAGCAGTGTGATGAAGGAGAAGCACGGGGTGCTAAGGAAACGTCCCGTGAGAAGTCCTGAGCTAGCCGGGAGCGCAGGAAAGGCCTTTCTGTGGAAGAGCCACAGGTAGCTGTGAACTCCTATGAGGGAGAGTTCACAGGACGGGACCAGGAAGAGAGAACTGGACAGAGGAGATGCTGACAGACAGAGAAGGGAGAAGCATGTTTCAGGGAGAGGGAAAGGAACGTGGTGCGACAGAGGGATTGAAAAGGCCAGAGGGAAATTGTGTCCCTGGGGAGAGGTGCACCTCAGACCAGGAGGTGTAGAAGCTGTTCCATGACCCTCAGGTGCGGATGCAGGCCCAGTGCTGTGCTTTCCCCTCCTCCTTGGTGTTCTCACACGGGGCATTTCTCCACAGAGAATGAGTTCACGCTCACCTCCTCCAGGATGCCCTCGCTGAATTCCTTGCCCCTGGCTATCCAGGCCTCCCTCCTCTGTGCTTCCCTCTGCTTCTCCCCTTCCTGTGGAACTAACCATCAGTTTGTAAGTGTGTTATCTACTCATCTGTGCGTCCTTATGGACAGAGACCGGGAGTCATTTATCTCTGTGACAGCGACAGTGTTATCTGGTCCCCAATGCCTGGCACAGAGCCTGGCACAGTGCTTATGGAAGGAAGCAGACAGCGCGGGCCCGTTCTGACCTCTGACACAAGACTGAGAGGGAGACGGGCTCTGGACTTTGTCTTGTTAACCTCTTCACTTTACCAGTGAAGGAACTGAGGCGCAGAGACCGAAACAAATGGTGCGAGGCCTCACACCTGCCCGGGGGCAAAGCCAGAATCAGAACACGAGCCATCCTCCCTGTCCATTGTTCTTTCTCCTACGTCCTGACTTGTTGATCAAGCTGCCACTAAACAATGGAAACGTCTCCTATAATTAGTGTGCACAAGCAAAAAAAGAGAGAGATTTATCCATTTATATGTTCACACAGCAAACGTGTACTGAAAGCCTCCTCTGGGTCAGGCCCTGTGTCCTCGGCTGGGGACTCAGAGCTCAGGGGCACAGAGTGTTCACAGTATGATCCATGCCTGTGGGACAAGAGAGCGCACGTGGCAAAAACAACCTGACAACTTTAACGGCAGCGTAAAACGACTCCTACGACATTGGAGCATGAGAAGGGGAAGTGGGGGAGGTGGCTCCTGAGCTGAACACGGAGAGCTGAGTTTCCATAGGGAAGTTTCACTAGGGAAGAGAACGACTTTCCTGATAGAGCAGAAGGAACGGAGGTTCAGAGGAAGGCTGCCTTTCCATATATTCGGGGTGAGGCTTCATTGAGTGCTCACTGTGTGCCCGGCGCTGTCCTAACAACTTGATGGGTATTAACTCACTGATTCCCACACTCTCCATTTTCTAACGCACGGAGAGAGTAAGTTCCCACAATTACACAAGTCATTAGTGGCAGAGAAAGGACTTAAACTGGCAGACTTCCTCCAGAACCCTGGCTCTTAACGTTCTGCTCTCCTACCAATGCCTCCCAATAGTACGTGAGAGTCTGTGTGATACACGCTGGGGATATTTCACACTTGGCAATATCGACGTGAGCCAGATTTTTTTTTTTTTAAGTTTACTGGGGTGACAATTGTTAGTTAAGTTACATAGATTTCAGGTGTACAATTCTGTATTACATCATCTATAAATCCCATTGTGTGTTCACCACCCAGAGTCAGTTCTCCTTCCATCACCATATATTTGATCCCTCTTACCCTCATCTCCCACCCCCCACCCCCTTACCCTCTGGTAACCCCTAAACTATTGTCTGTGTCTATGAGTTTTTGTTTCTCATTTGTTTGTCTTGTTCTTTTGTTGTTTTCGGTTTTATATCCCACATATCAGTGAAATCATGTGGTTCTCTGCTTTTTCTGTCTGACTTATTTTGCTTAGCGTAAAAATCTCAAGATCCATCCATGTTGTTGCAGATGACACTGTTTCATCTTTTCTTACAGCAGAATAGTACTCCATTGTGTATATATACCACAACTTCTTTATCCAGTCATCTATCGAAGGACACTTCCGTGTCGTGGCTATGAGTTAAGCCAGATTTTGAAAAAGAAAGTTGTTGGCTTTTTTGTCCATTAGCTAAGTATTTACCAGGTATCGGAACACAACTAAGCTAAGCTCTCTCAGACAATATCTCACCCTCACTTAATGCTATGAAATAAGTAATATCCTCATTTTTGTCATGTGGCTCTGATGCCCGTAGCAGTTCCCTTGCACACTTAGGTCTAATGAAGGGGCCTGCACGTCCACCGCAGATGTTTGGGCAAATGAACCAGGAAATGTGTGTGCATAAAAGTACTCGAGTTAGGGTGTGTTCTGGGGTACAGTGTAGTCCCAGGATCTCAGTGTGGGCTGGAGTTTGGTTCAGATCCTGGCCTTGTTACTTTCCAATGGTGTCATAAAACCTCTCCGTGCCTCAGTTTTTTTACCTCTAAGATGGAAATAACAATCCTGTGTTCTGAGATCATTGTGAGGAGAATAAGATGTATACATATAGATGCAATCCTATTATTATTATTATACTATTATACGGGAATCCTGATTATTATTACAAAAACCCAAGGTTGAGGCCTGATTCTATTATTGTTGAGTTCTGACTCTCCTGTGAATTGGAAGGGCTTTTCGGTTGGAGCCTGGATAATGTGGCAGGACCACAGGGAGCCTGTAGTGCCTCTCCACACTCCAGGTGGGAAAGGCTGGAATAGAGTGTCTTCCTGATGCAGTAATCACTGCTCTCTGAATGCCACCATTGAGGGCACCTCCAGCTGAGATCAGAAGACTGTGCACTTGATTTGCCTATTTAGTCCTGGACACTGTGGACATGTTATGCCATAGGGGAAGGCATGGTGAAGCCACCTGTTAGAAACCATGTTAGGGAAGATGCCAACACATTTACCTGTGACCATCTCTCTTATAGAATGAAGTGTTTTCTGGGCCAGCCACATGGGGGGAATCAGATTTTAAGGCCCTTCTAACTCAGAGATGCTCCCTGCTCCTCAAACTTCTTGACGGAAGGAGTTAGACTAGTAGAAAGAAACCAAGTGAATTGTGCAATGAATTATTGCAATGTGGGGCTGTATTCCCTTGCCTTGCTCCCCCGTATGTAATATTTAGCGTTGTTTACCTTGGTGTGAATCAATTCCTGAACCTTCTCCAGGAACATGTTTGACTAACCAGAAGGGGGAAGGACAAGAGAATGTTAGATACCCTGAGAACAGGAAATAGGGGAGGCTGCAAAAAAGGCCGGCTAAAGAAGGGGCAGCGTGTTACCCCAGGATGGTGCCTGGGGTGTGGGCACACCTGAGCAGCTAAGTCTGGCTCCATCAGTGGCGACCTGAGTGATTTGTACTTTCACTTTCTCTCTGAGCCTCAGTTTCCACAGCTTTAAAATTGTGGTGGTTTGGCTATACCATTTATAAGAATTCTTCCTCTGACAGCCTCTGAGGCTGAAATAAATTCTGAAGACTTCACAATTATACTTAGACGTCGCCCTGCTTATATCTCACTATAATACGTTTTTAAGTAGTATGAGTGAACCAGTCAATGCTTGGCTGGCTGAAAGGAAGAAAGGAAAACCTCTACTCAGCTTTCAGATCTCAATTTAAACATCACTTCCCTGTGACTCCACCCTAAGCCCTGGGCCAGCAGACTTAGCTGCCCCTTGGTCCTCTGTTCCCAACTGTCCACCACACCCCCCACCCCACTGAGCTTCCCTTCATTCTGGCATGTGTCATGCTGTTCCCTGGACTACTCTACATGCCACACTGGCAGCTTGCGGAGGCAGGCGAGTGATTTGCCTGTGTCCCCAGTGACCATCACAGGGTCGGCATATAGGATTGTGCTGTCAGGAGCTGTTGAATGTCGCTTCCTATCCTGGGGAGGAGTCTAGTCCTGATGTCATCTAACCCTTCTAGTCCTGGTATGCTGTTGTTCCATTCTCTGTGCCTCTGAATCACTTTATGAGTCCACGAGTATTCTCTGATCCTCAGCCCACCCTCCACCTCAGGTGGAGTCACACACACACACACACACACACACACTAGGACGAAAGCTCCATGACAGCAGGGTCCTCATCAGTCCGGTTTGCGTTGGTTCCCCAGCACCTACTCGTTTTGTGCCCACAGTAGACAATCTATATGTGTTTTTTGACTGTACAAGAGTAAAGATGGGACTCATAAAATTCCATGAAATACAGTGAGATTGGATTCCTTCTTCCTACATGTTTTTCTCCATAGGCAGAGGAAATTACTAAGATAAAGGGGAAGAGGTGATGCTTCTATAAGTTGTTTAAAATGAAAGGACTATAATGTCCCAATAAAATCCAGATCTCTAATAGGAATATTTGTTGTCAAGTATGTGGTATGTAAGTAACTTATATATGTAATTTCCATCCTTCCAAAAGCCTGGCCAGTTAGTTAATATTCTCCTCATTTTACCCATATGGAAATTGAGGCGGAAATAGGTTAAGCAATATACTCAAGGTCACAAAGCAGTTCGAAAATGATGGAGCTAGAATTCAAATCTGAGTTGAAAATAACCCTTAATGTTTTTCTCACCACTCTTCTACCCTCTCTCTGCCCATTAAACCCTCATTTATTGATTCTGTGTCTTAGACTTTGTTCTGAATGTTGGGAATACAGCATTGAATTGGGACACAGCTTGCAGTGTAAGAGGATTATTTATGAATGTGGGGAGTGGAGCTGACATTTGTTGAATGTCAACTTATATGCCAGACACTGTTCTAGGTTCTTTGCCCAAATTATCTTAATACTCAAAGCAGTCCTTTAATAGTTAATATTGATATCCCATTTAATAGATGAGGAACCTGAGGATTTGAAAGATTAAGTCATGTGCCCGGGGTCACTCAGCTAGGGAGCTCTGGGTCCAGAACTGAAATCCTCACCATCTGGCTCTACCGCCGTATTCTTCAGTCATGCCAGAGCCCCCACCACTACCCGTTCCGCATCTGGTTCTAAGGAGACTACTGAAGGCATGGGATTGGTTCTGCAATGAGCCCTTCAGGAAGCCTCCATCTTTTGCTAGGGCATCTCCTCAGTATCTCTTTCCCTCATATAGAGACCTGCTGTTTCCTGGGCAGAGGGCAGGGAATACTCGTTTGTCACACTGAAATTTATAATGGCAAATGTCAGGTTTCTTTAAGTGAATATGTCTATGATTGCTAAGTTAGAAACATGCTTTGTCAGTTTTATAGAACAGTGATTCTACTTATCTCCAGAGGTCCCAAGCAGAAATGTGCATGTACAAGAGAAAAAAAGGAATTAAGAGTGGACTGAGATCATGTGGTAGTTGTCTTTCTTTGTCTGACTTATTTCACATAGCATAATGTTGTCTATGTCCATACATATCATTGCAAATGGTAAGATTTCATTCTTCCTTATGGCCGAGTAATACTTCATTGTATAAATGTACCACCGTTTCTTAATCCAATCATCTACCGATGAGAATTTCGGTTGTTTCCATGTCTTGGCTGTTATGTATAGTGCTGCAATAAACATAGGGGTGCATACATTTTTTTCAAATTAGCGTTTTGGATTTCTCTGGATAGATACCAAAGAGTGGAATTGCTGTGTCATAAGGTAGTTCCATTTCCAGTTTTTTGAGATACCTCCATACTGATTTCCATCGTGGCTGCACCAATCTGCAATCCTACCAGCAATGCAGGAGGGTTCCCTTTTCTCCACATCCTCGCCAACACTTGTTGTTTGTTGATTTATTGATGGCAGCCATTCTGACTGCAGTGGGGTGGTATCTAATTGTGGTTTTTATTTGCTTTTCTCTGATGTTTAGTGAGGTTGAGCATTTTTTCATATGTCTGTTTGCCATCTGTATGTCCTCTTTGGAAAAATGCCTCTTCAGGTCCTCTACCCATTTTTTAGTTGGGTTGTTTGTTTTTTTGGTATTGAGTTGAATGAGTTTTTTAATAAATTTTGGATATTAACCCTTTATCGGATATATCATTGACAAGTATCTCCTCCCATTCAGTAGGATGCCTTTTTGTTTTATTGGTGGTTTACTTTGCTGTGAAAAGTCTTTTGTGTGGAATCTAAAGAATAGAATAAATGAGCAAACTAATTAGAAACAGTCTCAGAGATATAGAGGAAAACTGAGGGTTGCTAGATGGGAGGGGGGTGGGGATGAGGGAGAAGGTGAGGGGATTAGAAAGCACAAACTGATAGCCACAGGATTGCCACAAGGATATGAAGGACAGTTTGGGGAATATAATCAATAATGTTGTAAAGGTTTCGTAGGGTATCCAGTGGGCACTTGTCTTATTAGGAAGATCACTTCAGGGTACGTGCCTGACCACTACAGTGTACACCTGAAGCTGAATAATAATGAATGTCAACTATAATTTAATATATATATATATATATATATAGTCACAGGATGTGGAGTACAGTATAGGGAATAGAGTCAGTGGAATTGTAACAGCTGTATACAGTGTCCGAGGAGTAGTAGATTGGGGGAGAGGGGTCACCACTTTGTGAGGGGTATAAATGTCTATTGCATTGTTTTGTATACCTGAAACTAATTTAAAAAAAAAGAGTGGACCAAAGCCAGACCCAGAGACGTGGGTCCTTCTGGCCACGCCCCACCTCTCTTCCTAAGGGTCCCTGAAATTGTAGAATGGATACACCTTGCCATTCAGAATTAGGCAGATCCTGCTTCAAATCCCTACTCTGTCATCGCGTAGGTGTATGACTTTGGGCAAGTGACTTTGGAGCGTATAAACTAAACCTTTATATTGTCACAGGGATGAAATGAGGTAACGTGAACAAATCCAATGGCTGAGTTTCAGCATCCTGTTAATATAACTGAGGTCACATGAACATTTTTAGCTTCATTTCTACAGCCCCGTGCCCTGTTCTAGCAGGAAATCCAGTCTTTTACAATGTTCCTCTCCCTCCATATAGCTCCTGGAATCCCCCCAGGAGTCTCACAAGTGTCTGTACACTGCTCCTGGTTATCACCATACAAGCTGAGCAGGAACTTCGTAGCCCTGGGCCTGCGTCTACCTGGGAGCTGCTTGCTTCTAGGCTGCAACTTTATATTGTTTTGAATGCTATGTTCATCGTTAGCTTTATCTTCAGAGGTTGAAATCCATGACCTATTGAAATGAAAGTGGAATTCCAATCCTGTATCCCAGTCCCAGAAACTGACTCACTGCAGAGCAAGGCTACATGAAGTGCCCTCTTTGTTACATTCATTTCAGGAGTATCCCACAAGAAGTACCTTGAGCTCCAAGTGTTACTGAATTTAGGGATTCACCTCTTTTGATTCACACACACAGAGCTATTGGTCCAGGTCATGCACTCAGGCTGCCGGAGGGTCTGACATGGGCGGTGCTAGGAGCTGTCACTTCCCCCTGATGCTCAGGGTCCATGGCTGCTTCATCCTGCTGGACTCCTCCTTCCCTTTGGACAGGTTCTCTCTGAAGCTTTCTATTGATCCTCTGCAGTAGCTTCATCAGCCTCCCTCCTTGTCTCTCCGCTTCCGTGCTGACACTCCCACACCTGCCCCAACTTTCATATGTCTGTGTGTTTGTGAGAACTCCTGAAAAGCGTTCACATTTTAAGTTTTGGTTTTGATTTTTGCCTACCTCAAAAGTTCTATATAACTCTGACTACACTTTTGCTTTCTAAGATGGAAGGGACAGAGAATCCCAGACTCGGAATAACCGGTGATTAAGAGCCAGGTGGCCTTTTGAGTGGCTGTCTTCTATTCAAAAGTGTGTAGCTGCTGTGCAGCCGTGGGATGCAACTATTGGGGGTGGAGAACAGGGGTACGCTTCCTGGCTTCACTCACCACCAGCACCTTCTCCAGGTCAGGTCCCACTAAGCCTACCAGCCCGTCACACGGATCACCAGCCTGCCTTGTGCCTGTCTTCTAAGAGGGCTTCATAAATGTGAACAGTTCTCATTTCTAACATGAGAAATTTCTCGCTTTTTGGCACGTGGGCCGCCGGCTAAAAGGTGTGTGTTACCACACTACTGTGGTGTCTTTCTTTTTCTTTTCCCCAGTAAACCCTCTTATTGAAGGTATGAAAGAGAGAGACAGAGAGACAGAGAGAGAGAGAGAGAGAGAGAGAGAGAGAGAGAAATTTCTAGAACAATTCTAAAAGCTACTTGAAGGCTCCAAAAGGTACTTTCCATTTTTTTAACTCAGAAGTGGAGAAAGACTGTTGCTCTGGACTGTTCACTACCACTTGCTACCTGCACTTTGAGCATATCACTTGACCTCTGTCCATTTCCTCATCACTTAAATGGGGATCAGCCGTCCCCATCCTCTTCCCTCACAGAGACATTGTAATTAACAAGGAGCGTGCTTAGAAAACTGTAGAAGGACTAGGGAAGGGTTGCCCGACCTCGTCACTGTGGACGTTTTGTGCAGATAATGCTTGGTGAGGCGAGCTGTCCTGCCTGGTTCCTGTCGCAGTATCACGGCCTCCCACTAGATGCCTGTTGCTCCTTCCTCTTCCTTATGACAACTAGAAATTTCTCCACATGCTGTCAGATGACCCCTATGGGTTAAAATTACTCTTGATTGCGAACCACTGGTCAAGGGGTTAGTATTAATGCTACTGGTGTCGAATTCAAATCCACAGCAAAGTGCCCCTTTGAAGAATGAGAGCCAACTAACGGGAAAACTGAGGTCCCTTCTTGTCACTGTAAAGAGGGAAGGGACAAGCCGAAAAGGTACAGCAGGGTTTGTCTGGCAGTGCTACATCACAGAGGCATTCTGTTGGATCAGGGCTAGGAAGATGGTTGAAGGGCTGACAGTTCAGCTCCCCATAAACACCAAAGATCGGGTAGGGGGTGGGAGATGAGGGTAAGGGGGATCCAATATATGGTGATGGAAGGAGAACTGACTCTGGGTGGTGAACACACAATGGGATTTATAGATGATGTAACACAGAATTGTACACCTGAAATCTATGTAACTTTACTAACAATTGTCACCCCAATAAATTTAAAAAAAGCACCAAAGATCAAGTCAACAAGGAGCCCAATCTGTGTGCAGCCCTTGCCTTCCCTCCCCCTCCGGGAGGGCCCGTTCTTGAGCTTTTAATTTGTTTTCACAGCGGTTTGAACAAATTGAATTTGTTAATTAAAGTGGTAAAATGAAATGCTGAGCATTATTGACTAGATGCTAATGCCATTAACAGGACGGAAGGAGAGGGACCCAGGCTGTCAATCTCAGCCCAAATCAGATCAGCAGAGGCCACAGTACATGCTGCGCCTGAAGGCTGAAGGGACAGACCTGTCTACCTGTTATATGATTTCGTCTTTATCAGTCAGGATCAGGAATTGAAAGACATTCTTTCAGCGAGTAGTTAACTCCTTTGTGCCAGGGCTTGTTCTCTGTGCAGAGGTTATTAGTGAATCAGATGAAACCCCGCCTTCAGGAATCTTTGGTCCTCAGGGTCTAATGAGGAATGACATACGGAGATGTCACTCTAACTTAACTGAGGGGTTTAAGATTAAGTTCACCTTCTGGAGGCAAAGCCCTGGAGTTCAAATCCAGACTCAGCCTCCAACAGCCAGGGTAAGTGGCTACACCTTCAGTTTCTTTTTCTGTAAAATGGTGATGATGGTAACTGTACCTACTTCATACGGCTTCGTAAGGTTTAAAGACGATAATTCAACTAAGTAAAATACTTAACAAAGCCTGTGTCCCAGGGTCAGTGTTCAGTAACAGCCATTATGTTCTGATTAACACATATTATAAAGTTAAACACAGATTTGGGGGAACCCTGGAGGACAGAGGGATTCAATCCGCTTGGGGACATTAAGGAGCCTTTGAATGTGACATTGGAATCTGGCCTTCCAGATGGAGAAATGGCAGAAGGGCTTCAGAGGCAGGGTTATGTACATATACAAATGCCCAATTTCGTTTGGAATGGTAGAAGTCTGTGGGGATAGCCAGAGGCTGGGTTTGAGTGACACCCTAATCTATTCTCACTTCAGGCTTTCACAGCTGCTGGGGCCCTACTCGGACTACCCCCACCCCTTCTCCTTGCTGCCTCCTTTGAATGATCTCAGCTTAAATGTCACCTCCCAACAACCCATTCTAAATTAGGTCACCCTGTTCTCTAATAGAACTTTTTTTTTCCTTTTGCAACACTTATTACAATTTATAATTACTTATTTTATCTGCTTGTTTACTTAATCAATCTCTATCTCTGCTAGGCTGTAGTTCCATGATTGCAGAGGCCACGTTTGTTTTTTTATCACTGCATAATCGCTTCCCAGTATAACACAGGGGCTGGTGCATATAGACATTAATGTCTGTCAAATGGCTGATTGAGTGATGTACCAAAACAGGCAGTAAAGCATAAGTGCTTTGGTCTGCATACGACCCGATCATTGTGGTCCGTAGTACATACATACTGACGAATCACTTATGAATAGGAAGGAGAACTGCTACTTGTTGCCTCCTATGAGCCATGCGCTTTAAATACACCATTTCTTGCCCTTCCAATAACCTTAGGAGGGAGATACTATAGTTCCAATTGTAGGGATAAGGAAATTGAGGCTCAGAGAAGTGCAGTCACTTGCCGAAAGGCACCGGGCTGGTAAGTGGCAGGACTGCAGTTAAAACCCAGGTGTGTTTGGCTCCTACACCAGTACTCTGGAAAGCCTGGGGTTGAGAAATGGCCCCAAGAGACTAAGAACCTAAAGCAGTGGGGACTGCAGAGGATCACAGCAGTGACAGATGAGACCAGGTTCTAGCCCCAGAGTCGCGTGATTAAGCGCTTTTCTTGATGCCTGCTCTTGGAGCATAACAAGCCCACTTTGACTGTTGAAATGCAAACTTCATAATTAGGTAATAATAAGGTAAAGCGTGATTTTATTCATTTATTTAATTTCCATTAAAGTCATCAAAAATGATTTGATTACAAAAGAGAGAGAAAGAGAGTGAGAGGGAGAGAGAGAGAGAAAGAGAGAGAGAGAGAGAGAGACAGAGACAGAGAGAGACCACTTCCAAATGTCAAATGTTTTCAGGCAACCTCACAGATGCTGGGCTCCACGGTAACTGTTAGTGACTCTCATGGAGAGACAGCATATACTTGAAACCCAAAGTCAGGATCTGGGGTCAGCAGACCCCTTCTTTTTCACAGGCATACCATACAATAATAGCACTCGTAATAAAAGGGGGTAGAAAATCTATGAATCTGACTGAATAATATTTAAACTGAATTACTAAAGGCCTGAATTTATGATAGCTACAAAGTCATGCAGTGGGAGGGATAGGAATTGTCATCACATTAATAATAGTTAAAACCAATTCTTATTTATTCAGCCAAGTATCATCTTATTGTCTGACTTCAAGGCTAACCTCAGTCCTCCGATTCTCCAGTCGTGGCACCTTGGAAACGATGCTTTACTTCTCTGAGATCGATATTCTCACCTGCACGTCGGGCTTCCACCTTCTGCAGGCGGCTCTAACACAGAGCCCGGATGGGACCTAGAGGCTTGGACCCAGGTCCTAGCTCTGCGAGACTGGCTTCAGGGCCTCAGGAAAATCACACTGGGCCTTTCTTTCCTGCATCTGTGAAAGAAGGGAGTTGGACGCTATGCTTGGGAAGGCCCCTTCCAGTTGCGATATTTTGTGTTTTCAAGCGTACAAAGCTCTACCCAAATGTAAAAATTGGTAGGTTTTGAGGTCATTATTGAGGGAGACTTGCAACAACCCTCAGGATTCTGACTAATTCAGAATGGAATTCCCCAAGCTTTTTCGTAAACTTGCTGACTAACCTTGGGAAAGTCACTTCACCTGAGACTGGGTTCCCTCATCTGTAAAAAGGAGTCATTTGCTGCCCTTAGCATGGTTTTCTGAGAATGTCATAAGACGAGTAAAGGAAGAAGTTTTTGCAAACAAACCGTAAACTGCCTTTTCACTATTATTTGCAAATAAAAGCCTGGGATGCTTCATTTCCACCCATGTAGCCCAGAAAGTGTCTGTGGGGACAGAGCCCCAAAAAGCAGTTTCCAGGCTCTCGGCCTCACATAGAAAGGTGCTGGCTCAGGTAGTAAATGGCCATTGACTGTGATCAAATGGCCAGCAGCTGTGGCTAGTTGGCCGTCAGCTGTAACCGGTGAGCCATTAGCCATGAATATAACTGCCGTGGCTAGGCTAGTAGAAAAAAGAAAAAGGGGGAGCTAGCAAGAAGATGGTGGCTGAGTCTGCAAGCGGCACAGTGAGGGTTGAGAATTGTGTTGCTCCTGGTTCCTGTTTCTCCAACCCAGCCGCCAGCGAGAGTATAGTGGTATGACTCCCCTACCTATGGCTCCGTGGGTGTTCCTTTTTGGCCTCACCATGTCCTGCGTTCTTGTGTGGGGAGTGGGACCGGATACCCCGCCGGACACCCCGCCGGACACCCCGCACGACACGTGGCGAAGTCGGCAGGATCCCCTGCACTACACATGGCGCAGCGAGCAGGGTATGGTGCCGGCCAAAGCTCTCCGAAGGGCGGTGGAGCAGTTTGTGCGTATGAACACTCAGTTACAGGAAGACCAGGAGGAGCAGCTGCCTGAGAGCTGGATCCCCGTGGAGGGGTGGGAAGACGTGGACGGTTCCCCAACCAGCAAAGCCGGAGAAAGCGAAGGTCCTTGCAGCCCGGTGGGCTGGGAAGTGCTTGCTGAGGCAGCCCGGATGCAGGACTTGTAGTCCCAGGAGGAAACACTTGCTGAGTCCTCCGTGGGAGCTGAGGGTGAGGTCAAGGTCATCCCTCACCCCCAGGACAGCCCTGGTGAATGACTATGGACTATGGGGAATTGCCTTCCATCCCTAATTTAATGGACCACTTGACTGTTTGGGAACATACCACCATGTAGTGGAACTGGCAGATGTTTGCTATTGTGTCTTGACCGGCTGCCATTGAGAATATGTAAGCACCTTGACTGTGAGTCGCTGTTGTTCCCACACGGTACCCTGAGAGGCCCAGAGAGAGTGGCAGTGCCCTGAGAGCCCTGGCTGAGTCCAGGAAGTCTGGCTGTGTCCAGAGAGAGTGGCAGTGCCCTGAGAGCCCTGGCTGTGTCCAGGAAGTCTGGCTGTGTCCAGAGAGAGTGGCAGTGCCCTGGGAGCCCTGGCTGTGTCCAGGAAGTCTGGCTGTGTCCAGAGAGAGTGGCAGTGCCCTGGGAGCCCTGGCTGAGTCCAGGAAGTCTGGCTGTGTCCAGAGAGAGTGGCAGTGCCCTGAGAGCCCTGGCTGAGTCCAGGAGGTCTGGCTGTGTCCAGAGAGAGTGGCAGTGCCCTGAGAGGCCCTCGTGTGCCCGGGTAGACTAGTGGTACCCTAAGAAGTCCAGGAAGTCTGGCTGTGCCCAGAAGTACTGGTGGTGCCCTGAGAAACCCTGGCTGTGCCCGGGGAGACTAGTGGTACCCTAAGAAGTCCAGGAAGTCTGGCTATGCCCAGAAGTACTGGTGGTGCCCTGAGAAACCCTGGCTGTGCCTGGGGAGACTAGTGGTACCCTAAGAAGTCCAGGAAGTCTGGCTGTGCCCAGAAGTACTGGTGGTGCCCTGAGAAACCCTGGCTGTAACCAGAGAGCTTGGCTGTGTCCAGGAAATAGCATTCACCTCCAGGCTCCTCGCACAGGGCCCCTCGCGGAAGACGCTTGTCGCGTAGATTGTGAGGCGAGACCCTGTAGGGGTGGAGTGTGGGGACAGAGCCCCAAAAAGCAGTTTCCAGGCTCTCGGCCTCACATAGAAAGGTGCTGGCTCAGGTAGTAAATGGCCATCGACTGTGATCAAATGGCCATCAGCTGTGGCTAGTTGGCCGTCAGCTGTAACCGGTGAGCCATTAGCCATGAATATAACTGCCGTGGCTAGGCTAGTAGAAAAAAGAAAAAGGGGGAGCTAGCAAGAAGATGGTGGCTGAGTCTGCAAGCGGCACAGTGAGGGTTGAGAATTGTGTTGCTCCTGGTTCCTGTTTCTCCAACCCAGCTGCCAGCGAGAGTATAGTGGTGTGACTCCCCTACCTATGGCTCCGTGGGTGTTCCTTTTTGGCCTCACCATGTCCTGCGTTCTTGTGTGGGGAGTGGGACCGGATACCCCACCGGACACCCCGCCGGACACCCCGCACGACACGTGGCGAAGTCGGCAGGATGCCCTGCACTACAGTGTCCTAGCCAGGTTGGGAGTGGCTGCTTCAATGCCAGCAAGTTCTCAAGCCCCCCTTGAGGGCTCAGAACTGCTTCAGGGTTGGAATCGCACGCCAGGGTGCAGCACTCGCAAACTGTGCGAGGTACAGGGAACTGTAGTGGCCCCTGAGCCTGCCACTCAGACAGCACTCCTGCCACCAACCTGCCTCCAGGTGGCTCGTCTGACCCCTTTGGGTTCAGAGAAGATCTCTGAGAAGCTTAGCCAAGCCTACGGATTATCATCACAGTGAGTGACTTTCTAAAAGAGCGCACTGACGGGAAGAAAGATGAGCCACTGCAGAAAAGGCAAATGCTCTCACTTTACCAAAAGAGGGCGTAGCTTTCTTCTACTTTCTACAGGACCAGAGAACTTGACTTTAGTTCTGCGCGTTGGGGTTTGAGGAGCTCGATGAATGATTTCTGTGCTCCCTATCTAAAATCAGACCACCTGAGAGATGCACCCAGGAGTCACGTAAATTACCACTTATAACGCCGCAGGCGGAGAACATGGCTGAAGTGGGTGGCAACTAATACTGAACCCCGGAACCTGCCGTCTTCCCCAGTCAGAGGCAGCAGTGAGGCAGAGCGGAGGGGCAGAACTGAGTGTATGTTCTCAGGCTAATTCCAGACAGACAGACAGCACAAGCCCAGCCTCAACGGCTCAGTTCTCCCACCAGCACCACCGAGTAAGTTACTGCTACTCCCCTATGGAGACTCTAATAAGGAAAGGGGTGGGGGAGGCAGGGTGTTATTCTGGTGCGGCTTCCTCCATGTCCGTAACCAATGGAGAGACATCGGAGTGTTTTCAGAAGGGCAAGCACACAGCGAAATTTGTGTCTTGGAAACAACATTCTAGAATATAAGTGGAATACGGGTTTGGATCCAAAGTATAATGGATATTGGTATAATTTCATGGCTCTATAACTTCTGAGCAGGCTGTAATCAAAAGTGATTAATTAATTCAATAATATTGACCCATTTGAACTCTCAGAATTTCGTACATTCAACATCTCTGTTGAACGAATGAATGAACAACTGAAAATATGAAATGGAAGCTTGGCTTCTGGAGGTAGAGTGCAAGGATCAGTGATTTAGGTAAGCCCACCAAAAGCATGATTATAAAAGGGAACTGAGAGAGATAGCTAGTATAAGGGAACGCAAGAGTTGAGATCTCAAAAAACTGGAAACCAGGAACTGAACAGAACAAAATGAAATTCAAGTTTTAGGGGTCCTGGCGAGAGGATGAGACTCAGAACTAAGGCAGTGGCCAAGGGAATGGAGGAGAGGAAAAATCTGAATGATTCTTTGGAAACTCGTTTTTGGGGTGAGGGTGACTACAGTGTCTCAAAGGACTCCAAGGTTTCTGGTTTAAGGAACCAGGTGGGTAGTGATTCGCTTTACTGGGATAGGGAGCACGAAAGGAATAGCATTCCTATGCCATTCACCTGTGCCTAAGGGGAGCATACAATTACCCTTCAAATTTCGCTTTTGAGAATGAAAAGTGGTAACATTAATAATTGCAATGGGACAACAGATATACATACTGGGACATGTGGTCACTCCGCCTTGCTGTCCTGATCACCACATGCACTGGCTCATTAGTGTTGATCATTACTAAGTCCCGGGGATCCCTCCTGATGAGTGACACCCCCCCCCCCGTCAAAATGACTGGGTGTCCTCAACCCACCTCTTCTCTCTATTGAAAGAAACGTCTCTCAGCCAGCCCCTAGACACATACATTATTGAATCATTCAGCCTAGGGTCTCTAGGGATAGAGAACCTATTCTCAATTCTTTACCATTAGATAAACATTAGGGAAAAGAAAGAGAATTAAACCTTTCCGCAGCTCCCCAGGGGCACTTACCAAAATAGGGTACCTCATCAAAACAGCATTTAACTAAATGGGTGAGCCACATCAACGAGGGAGCCTGGGGAGAAAGGCAAGGGCTCTTGCTGAGAAAGTAGCAAGGGGAACCAAGAATATGCAAAACAGCCTTGAAGCCTGAGACTACAGAGGGCAGAACCTAAACAAGGAAAGGCCATTCCCCATCCTCCCCCTGTACCCCACTAAAGCAGGACCAACAGCTCTGACAGAGGCAAAGTTAAGTGGAGATGATTGGGACAAAATGGCAGTAATAGTTAATATGTGTAAGGGTACTTGATAGTTTCCAAAGCAGTTCCCCATCTGGCATTTTATCCTGATCTTTAGCAGAAGCCTGACAGAAAAACAGGGAAAGAATTACTATCCCTGTTTAATGGTACTGGAAACTACAGGTCAGAGATGTGAAGGAACTTGCCTATGGCCACACAGGGCTGCCACTTATTAGCACGTAGGACTAGTTGTAGGGATGGAGTTCTCTGGACTCAGGAAGATGTGGGGGTTGCTTTGGGGAGGAGGCAGTGGACCACATTTGTTCTGTGTGTTCCCCAAAGCAATCAGGTCTGATGAATACAAGCTATAGTGAGCAGACTCCAACTTAATGAGAGGATGAGGCCATCTATCTATTAATGGTGTGGACTCTCTTGTAAGGTAGTGAGCTCCTTGTCCCTGGGTGGGTTTAAGCAGATGTTGGATGGCAGTTATGTTTTCGAAGGAATTCTCTGTGCTAAATAGAAGTTTAAACTAAATGACCTCTAAGATATTCTGTTTTCTAAGTATTTATTGAACACATACCATGTAATAAATTCCATACATGTAGATATGTATACACACACATATACATATATATATGCACACACATATACAAGTATATATATGTGTGTGTATATATATATACACACACACACATATATACATATACACATATATTTCATTTTCAGAACATGGAAGGTAGATTTGTGATTAACTCTATTTAATAAAAATGATAATGGAGACTCAGAGATGATAATACACTTGAAATTCTTTGATGCTAGTTCAGCCTTTTCATTAAAGCAAATCACATATCCTTTGTTTAAAAGAGTGAGGAGGGGGAAAAGTTTTTTCTGACATGCCAGATTACTAAATATTGTTTTTTAAAGTTCTGTGTGTGTTTGTGTATGTGTGTGTGTGTGTGTGTGCATGCATGTTTGTGTTTTTCTCTAGACTGCAGTCAAAGATTCTTTTTGTTTTTTGTTTGTTTTTTAGTGGGGGGAGTTGTGAGAGTGGGTAAAAAAAATTACCTAAAGACTTTTACTCCTAGAAAAACAGTCATTAAAAAGGTTCACAACAGAAAAATGACCTTTAAGTGTCATTTCCTGCCACCGCTAAGAAATCCTTACAATTCTGCAAGGGTCACCCTGTGCCATGCTTGGCCCAGACTTTTCAAAATACTCTTAAACCAACTTACGAGATGCTTCATTTTTTTTTTTTTAACTTGCACTTATGCTAACTTCTGTACAGTTTCCCTGGCAACTGTGTAATTGCAGGAAACAATGCCTTTCTCCTGGGTCTCACTTCCTGCAACTATGCAACAAGAAACATTTTCTGTTCTCATATCATTAAAAGAAGATCTGTGATCTTTTGACAGCTGAAGAAATGTTCAGAAATATCATCTCCATTCTTACAAATTCAGGGAGTAGCAACATCTGTCCTTTTCTGAACATTCCCTTTCCATTAATTTAATATGACTTACAAAGAAAGTCAAACTCAGACTGAAGGAATGTATTTTTTTAAGTGTAAAAAAAGCTTCAGAAACACCTTTTGCTTCTTCAACCCTGTGGTCTGTGAAATTAGCAAGGTTTCATTGAACCCACAAAGCTTTTCTTTTGCAGAAGACATGCGTACCATCCTGCACACCTATTTCTCATCTATGTTCCAGGGTAACGAAGAAGCAACCAGGCAGGAAGGAGGCAGGCTGACTGGTCTTGCACTGACAGCATTCCTGCTGCATGCTGCCTTGGGGGGGACGGAGTGACCCTGGAGTCTATCTATTTGGGGGGTCAGATAGGAAACCTAGGCTTCCTTTGGACTCCCTTTCCTGCTCTTTCCTGCGAGGGGTGGGCTGATTTCACATGCAGACACAGGAACACCAGAATGGGAGTCAGGAGTAGGTGGAAGGTATGCACAGTCATTCATCTAGTCAGTCAGCCAACAAATGAACAAGTAAACAAATACATGGTGTGATGTCAGATGGTGTGAAAAAAAATGTAGCAGGGTAAAAGACAGAGTGGGGTGAGGGTCATTTCAAGTAGGGTGGAAAGGGAAAGCTCGCTAAGTAGGTGACATTTAAACAGAGACCTGAATGAACTGAAGGAGAGGATACATGGGGGAAGAGTGTTTCTGTACGTTCACTGTCTGGTTTTAGCTGTGCAATAGCCCTGTGAGGGAGGAATAATTATTCCCATTTTTATTGATGAGGGAATCTGGTTCCCTAACCTGCCATGTTGCTGTCTACTGACTTTGTAACTCTTTAAACATGACACTTAAGTACCTTTGTGGTGGAGTTTTTCCTTAAGATTTTGGATAAATTTGTATCCAAGGTCATTTGTAGGTCATCATGCATTGGTCTCTACATCTCTATAGCATCTTCTAATCCCCATACAAAAATCTGGAGGAATGTTAAAGTGATATTCGTTGTGATGACAATTTCCTCAGCCATAAAAGAAAATATGGCTAATTGTGTTTACATCATAGGATTGTTGTGGGAATTATATTATGTATACAAAACACTTAGCCATTATTAGCTTTGTAGTGAACTCTCAACAAATAATAGCTGTGGTTATTGTTGATCTCCTAGGTGTGCCATGAAACTGCTGTGCCACCTTGGGGTAAGTCCCTTAACCTCTGGCCTAGTGCCTGGCCCATAGTAGACATTTAATAAATAATTACTGAATAAATGATTGAATGGATGAATGTGTTAACCCCGTGGCCTTTGGTTTCTGTTTTGTAGAGTGAGCAAGTTAGATTCAAAAGTGTCAATGGCAACATCTTTAAAATGTGCCATTTCACGCCCTTTCACATACGTGATCCATTGAAATCAGTGCTACGACCTGTCTCACTCCTTATCTAACAGATGAGGAATTTGCGGTTCAGGGATGGAAGAGAACCTGCCCACAGTTATAGAGCAAGTCTTAGTGCTATTATATTCTTCATCCTAAAATAACCGTAAGCATGAATTATGTAGCTCACCCCAAGATTTAATTTGCTAAAATGACGGTGCTCTCCAGGCTGCTATCGTATGGCTCTGTGGTGGGCACAATATATTGGGAGTCAACAAAACCTGAAAGATGGGGCACTTTAATTGCTTAATGGCCACAGAGCTGGCATTAAAAAATTGTTGTTCTCTCCATGCCAGTGCAGTAGAGAGAGCAGAGAGAAGAAGGTTGGAACTGTCATTGGATAAGAAAGAAGTATTAGGTTGGTGCAAAAGTAATTGCGGTTTTTGCAATTATTTTTAACCTTTTAAACCACCATTACTTTTGCACCAACCTCATAGCAAAATCTTCTCAAGATGTCAAGAGTGTGCCAAGCAGAAGCCCGGTTTGTGAATTAATAGGGAGCCTGAACTAAGTCCTTAATCCCTTATGGTATCTGGTCTTTTCAAGTTTTCAAAGCTCCTTCCTGTATGTGATCATATTTGAGCCCAAATGTATCAGGGAAAGTAGAGAGGCGCTTAAAGTGTTTGAGCCAGCTGAAGAGGTGCCCCAGAGAGACCAGCCAGGCATCCGGGCCAGTGTCCTGGGGGCTGGTGGTTCCACACCTCCAATTACAGCTCAGTAGATACCAGTTGGACAGAACACAAATCTGGTAGCCGTGCCCAAGAGGCCTCTGCAGAGACCCCCAGGACCAAGGCCAGTCTTGCTGGGTTCTTTCCTTGAGGTGACCTATGGTAACAAAATCAAAGAAAAGCCCAACATAACAGAATGGTTCTGATGATCAGGTCTGACTGATAGAAAGAAGGAAATGAGTCAGGAGCTTAGAAGCCTAGAGGATCTCTAGGAAACCGGCATTCAGAAGTGAGTCCAGGACAATCTGTAAAGGAGTGATGGTGGTGGAGGGCCACGTTGTCACTTTTCAACTCTGGCAATTCTATTTAGCATGTTGTGTGTCGATAATACAATGATGAGAAATACACATGATCTCTGCCTTCATGGAGTTTACAGTTCAGGCAGGAATTAGTCAAGTATATAGTTATAAACCAGAAAAAGTGCTACAAATGAACAGTCTTACCAGAGAACATAATAGGAACACCTGAGGTGATTTCTAGATTCAAGGGTGACAGTGCTGATGAAGTGACTTTTGAGCTGAGATAGGAAGGATAAGTTGATTAAACAAAAGGGGCAGGAAGGAGGTGGGTAGACAGAATTGTTCCAGAAAAAGAACAGCGGGAGCAAAGTCAAAGGAAAGGATTGGGAGTGTGGCATGTTTTTGAACTGAAAGGATGCAAGTATGGCTGAAGCAGAGTTCCTGAGGGAAAGACGATGCTTGAGACAATGCAGGGATCCAGGGCCTCCTCGGCCAAGGGAAACATTTTAACCTTTTACCTCAGAGCATTGAGAAGCCATTGAATAAGGGTACTAGTAACGATCAGATTTGTATTTTAAAAAGGTATCTCTGTTGTGACAAGAATGGATTGGAAGTGTGCCGAGCTATGCATCCAGAGACATACCAGCTAAGAGAGGGCAAGAGGAAGATCCAGGTCTGGAGAAGGTTGTTCATGAGTGGAAGGCAGGTAGCAGAGCTAATCCCCAAATCCTAGAGTTCAGAACAGGGCTCTTGACATTAAAGCAACTATTGAGGGCCAGGCTGTGGTCTGAGAGTAAAGAACTGAAATACCACTCAATAGAACCTATCAGAACCTATCAGAAATGAGAGAGACACCCCAACAAACTTTAATTTAAAAGAAAGGAAGGGAGGGAGGGAGAAAGGGAGGAGGGAGGGTGAGAGAGAGAAAGAGAGAGAGAGAGAGAGAAGGAAGGAAGGAAGGAAGGAAGGAAGGAAGGAAGGAAGGAAGGAAGGAAGGAAGGAAGGAAAGGAAAGAAAGAAAAAGAAATGAGAGGGTGTTGCAGGAAAATAATTTGGTTCAACAATTGCATGTATCAAATTGCATGCTAGGTGTGTTTTCTAAGAGCTATCAATTACTATCCTAATTTCACAGTTGAGGAAACTGAGGCTCACAGAAGTTGAACGACTTGACAAAGCGCATCCTGCTTGGTAAATGGAGCCAGAACTGGTGCCCAGGCCATTGAATTCCCTGTCCGGTGCTCCGCCACTTCATCGCTCTCTTTAAAGAATGGCATCAAATTTGAGGGAAATAGTAAGCCTTTGGGAAAAAGAGACCTCAGGAAACAGCTGATTCTGAAACATCACTAAATTGCCATGAAATTCCAAACATAACTTTATTACATTTTTGTGCCAAGGGTCTAAATTGAGCCCCAGGTCCATCTAACCCAACCATCTCCTTCCAGGAACACGTATTAAAATTGGGGTGAGAGCCCAGAACAGTCAGATTCTGTCTCATGGCACCTGTGCCAAGATTCCAGTTGAAATTTTTAATTGAGTTCAAACCCCTGTAAACGGGGATGCACTAATCCGAATGTTGATTAAGCTTTCTTCTTGCTGCTGGAACCATGTGGCTCTAATCCTCAGCTCCAGTGGCGGGGCTGACTCTTCCTTCTCACACTGCACTGTCTTCCCCCTCCAGCCAGCGGGGGCTTCTCACAGCCATTAATGCCAAGGGAAGAGAGGCGGTAGCATTCTTGGTTTGCTTCCTAAAGCTCTCAGCCCAGATGGATCCATGGCTTTCAAATCATGATCAGACCTTGAATCGTGCAGTTTTGAAAGTTTCTAAAGCAGAATGTATACTTTCAGATACTATCACGATGGCTGACTGTCTGGAGTTGCCTTCTGGCCCTCCGCCGTGGAGCCGCATCGTGAGCCACGTAAGGAGTCCACGTGAGGCACCCTTAGTGGTTAAGGGCAAGCACAGGGGTATCCGAGGAGAGAGCACAGCTTTCGTGGGCAGGTCTTAGACTTTGGGGAGGCAGCCTTGGGCTTGAATCTTAGCACTGGTCCTTGTAGCTCTGAAACACTGGGGTTTGTTCGCTTGGTGGGCTTTGGTCCCCAGCTTCGATGCCAGTTTTGAGGCAAGTGTCAGCACAGAACTTGACACATCTGCCAAGAGCCAGCTAGTTCCTTTCCTGTCTCTGTGCTCAGCCAAAACAACCCCCTCACTCATTAGCCCTTAACCAACCCCTCCCATGTGCCTGTCATTCTTTCTTGGGGTTTCATCGTCACTCCCCTTTGTCTGGGAAAGGGAAACCTCTCTCTGCTGTTCCTGTCTGCAAACCACTGGCCCACCTCCATTTTAGGGTGGATTTCCTCCTGTTCGTTGGGCAGGTGCGTGATGATGCAGGCAAAGGCAAGAGGTGATAAGGGAACAAACCAGAGGATGAGACGATGGATCTGGGACCCCAGAGTGGTCTCATCCATGGCCCCTCATTCTGTCTCCATGCCTGCTATGTTCATACCACAGCAACTACCTCTGCGACTGTAACCGGCACTATGAGAGCTGTTGCTCCAACACTTGTTCTACTACCGCTAATACAACTGTTGCTACTGCTACGGTTGACATCGCTACGACTTCCACTACTACAGTATGTGATTGTGATTGTGCCGCATCCTGTCACTACACTGTTTCAGTGAGTGCGATCTGGTGCTCGCTCACTAACGCGCCTTAATCAGTAGGAATGCTTGCTGTGTGCCCTAGGTGCAGACGCAGTTATCCAAGAGCCTTTTGTGTAAAACCTCACGTACTCCTCAGACCAACCCTAGGACTCTGGAGCTATTATTGTCTCCATTTTACATATGCAGGAACTGGGGCACAGAGACATTAATAAATTGGCCTAAGACCATTCAGTTAGAAGTGGCAGAGTCCAGATTTGAATTTAGACAATGTGAGCCTACACTCCTTTGTTTAACTTTATGCTAGATAAATAACCTGTAATAATAATAAGTCTCCTGGCTGTCCTGCCCCCAACTTGTATTCCTGAGCGTGGGTTCCACCAACCTCTTCCACCTGCTTCCACAAAATGCAGTCTGACCCTTTTTTCTTGCTAGTGGATAGATCGTAACATACTACTTCTGCCAAAGTGCTTATTGTAATTATTTTCTACATGTCCAGTTGCCTTACTGCCCTCTCCTCTGCCCCTTCCAGCAGGCTGCTCAAGGCAGCATTGAGTTTTTGTAGAGCAGGGATCCTGTCTGACTCACATCTGGAGGTCCAGTCGATCCTTGACCTACTGGGGGCTGAATTAACAGATTAATGAATGAACAAATGAACAAACAAAGAAATGACTTTCGGGCCATCAGAGTTCACCAACAACTGACGGGGATGCCTGGGGAAATAGTGAGCTGCCCCGACCACAGATGTTCCAGCAGAGCACCCAGTGTTCCTGGAGATACTGAACTAGATGGCCTTTGAAAGTTCCTCCAAGTTTACGGTACTACAGTTCCTTGAGAAGTACAAGTGGATGCTCAACACCTTCCCCTCTGCATACTAGATGCATTATTTTTGAGCTTCTTATGAAATGAAAGGAAGTCAGGTACATTGATATTGATGTAACGCTGTCAGGTCCAGAATCCTCCGTTTGATAGAGAAGAGGACTGAGGTGAGAAAAAGTCAAAGCCTTGCCTGAAGTTACAGGCAGATCAGGGATAAGAGCACCTCTGTCCTGAGCGCCATACTAGGTTCTTTCTATTCAAGCCACTTATCAGCAGACTGTGGTCTTCCGTGACCTAAACTGACGTCAAGAGAACATAAATGCCAGCTTTCTGTCTCTAGGTAGCAAAACAACCCAACTACTTAAAACAGAGGGCGCCCAGTAAGGGTTTGACATCACCCATCGTCATGCAAAGTGGTCAGCCTCCTTGTATCTAGTCTTACCTCAGTTTCCCAAGGGCCTTGCGCTTCCTAATGTTGCTGTTTCCTTCTGTGTGTAGTATTTCAGCTTTGAGTGGAACAATTGTGACAGGACTAAAGCCTCCCTCTTTGAAAATCAACATTGTGGCAGCCCCTTGCTGTTCAGTTTCTTAAGGTTCCCCAAGTCAGCCTTTCTCATTCATCTAACCACAGGAGACCATTATCCAGTGACAGCTTTCTATTTCACTGTCATTATCCTGTAATGAGAATGCCTCATTGGGGGAGGGGGAGGGGCAGAGGTAGGGGCTGTGAGGGTAGGTGGAGGCAGTGATGCTCCTGCAGACTTTGGAAAACAACTGTGCAGTTACAGGTGCCCCGTGGATCACGCCTGACGGCATTACGTACATGCACACACACACACACGTAATATCATACAATACATAACCATGTATGTAATTCCTATAAAGATAACAACTTCAAAGTACCTGAAACATTTTGTTGCACAGCATCCGTTTCCTCCTTTGGTGATAGCACCCTGATCTTGCTTGGAGGAATCACTCGAACATGCGGTTTAAGAGGGGTACCGAACCCTGGAGTCAGAGATGAGACGCCTCCTCCAGCATTAGTCAGCACATTCCACCTCCTCGGGCTGCGGAGTCATCCTCAAGCTGAGTATGCTTATCAGTTGTGATTTGTTGGCCGGCTATATATAGGTAAGTCATATGAGGTGTGATCCAAGACTACAGTGAATGTTTGAATTTTAAAAATGTATTACAGTAAAAGGCATATTGCCATTAATCCCCCTCAAAATATTCCCCGTTACTTTGAACACACTTATCCCATCGTTCTTGCCACTTTCTGAAGCAGTTCTGTAAGTCCTCTTTTGTGAGTGTCTTTACTTCATCCTCCATCATGGAGATGCTCTGTGTCACACACCGCTTCTGGTATACGGCAATTTCTGTCACATAAAATTATTACGGTGTGTCCTCATCCAACTTATTCACTGAATCTGGCACCATGTGACCTCTGGCTCTTCCCCAAAGTCAAAATGACCGTGAAAGGAAAACGTTTTGAATCGATTCAGGACATCGAGGCCGCCATGACAGTGTAACTAAAGACAGTCACGAAAGAGGACTTCCAGAACAGCTTCAGAAAGTGGCAAGAGCGATGGGATAAGTGTGTTCGACGTGAGGGGCATTGATGGCAATGTATCTTTTACTGTAATAATTTTTTTTATTTGAACATTCACCATATTTTTTATCACATCTTGTATATTTAAGGTAATTGTTTAGCAAACACTAGCGGCTTTATAGAATTTATCCTTTTTGTTGTTCTTATAAAAGCCCCAGTTTGAAATACAAAATAAATGGAAAAAAAATCCTCCAAATTAGTTTACTTCGATTCGTCCTTTGCTGCGTGTTTCTCAGTGCTCAGCACTGGGTTGTGCACCAGCAGTAAAAGGTGAGCAAGACGTGGTTTCTTGGGGAAGTCTTTTGCCCACACAACACCTGTCAGAAAATTAGGAGCTGGGCAAATTGCAGTCTCACCTTGAACATTTGCGGGGCTCAGGTGATTAACACACTAAGGCCCATAAAGTATAAGTCTAAACATTTATGTTACAAATCCAGCTAGCAAATCGTTAAAATACATACCTATTCTCCTCCACAAATACACCTTCCATAATGACAAAACAGAAAGATGCTTGTAAAGCTGTAGTTTTTATATGAGGAAAAGTTGGCAACATGTCTAAGAGACCTGAATGTAATTCCTATGGTACATGCCTGGATATTCTCTGGTCAGAGAGATGGGCCAACAGTGTTTGTATTAGTAAAGCTTGGGACTCAGAATAGGGTCCCGCTGAACCAGATCTAAGGGTAGAATTGGAAGGTTGAATTCATTGATAGTTCAGTGGCCCCATGCTCTAATGTTCACTGATAACTAAGAAAATCAGTTGTTTTTAAGACAGGAAATACTTGTGTTTAAAAAGGGATTTCCTTGGGTAGTTAGGATTTCGATGCCCACAGATACACGCACACAAATGTATAATTGCAAAAAAACTGGACCTGGGCTGTGTGGCTAAATGCAGAATTCATTGAATCCTAGTTGTAAGAGACCATAATGGAGTTAAAAGTAAGTTGGACTTGAAGATGTATATATAATCATGGACGCTGAGCATACAATACAGTGATGTTAAAATATTCAAACATTAAAAGCATCTCAAGGCTGATGCTGTATGTTCCAAATCTAAACAAAAACATTAAGCACACGTGCCCCTACCTATATCATTCTTCTAATTCAAATATTCTAAATAAATCTTGACAAATTAAAATGCAAACAGTCAAGGTTATTTTTATAGATATGCACTTCCTTCCTCCGGATCCATGGCTTCAGAGCCACACTGAATCATTCCCAGGCTCTCCTTTTGACTTGTGGGTTCTTCTGGAACAGTCAGAGCAGTAGCTGTGTCAGACCCTTGGAGACCATCTAGGTAGGTCAAGCCTCACATTCCAGCCAGGCACCCAGCTAGCTCTTAGAAAAAGTCCCTGTGGCTCAGTGGGGAATGTCAGATTTAAAATCAGATGACGGGTTTCAGTTGTGCCTCAGCCACGTATGGGCTGGAAAGCCTCAGAAAAGTCATTTAATTTCTCAGAGCCTCAATTTATTCATTTGTAAAATGGGAAAATTGGAAAGTCATTCTTTCTGTACCAAGAGTATTCTATACATAACTTCTACTACAACAATTATTATTTTCTGTGTGGATACAAATATCTTCTGTTTAAATTCTGCTATCTGTTCATGTAGAATATTTTATAAGTATAGAAAAAAGGTTATATCAGAGGAAAAGATCACCCTCGCACCATCCCCAAAGATAACTATCGTTGATATGTTGAACACTTCCTTCCTAATTTCTTGCCTGTATATATAGTTGCCTGTATATACCTGTATATATAGTTGAAAACATACTGTAGCTAGTTTTACATCACTTAATATTTATGAACATTTTACCACATTATTTGAAATTATTCATAAATAGTTTAAATGATTGAATAATACTCTTGAAATGACGCACCATACTTTATTAAAAATCTCCTAGTGTTTTTAGTTTAGATTGTTCTAAATTGCCATGATTTTAAATAACATGACAGTGAATGAACGATCACATTATTTTGTAGCTATACAAGCATCACCCTTCTAAATTATGAGTAGCAATAAAAATCTTATTTATCTTTCTAAGTCCAGTGCCAAGTGTGGCACCCGGAAATGCCAAGTATGGGACCTGGACGCAAGACGTCTAAAAAGATGTGTTGAATAAATGAGTAAGTGAATGGGTGAGTGAACACCAGTGAGTGTCCCTTTTTCCAGGCACTGCTTTCTCAGGGAGGGTGGAGGGAATTCTCTAGCCAGACCGGACAGAGAGAAGGTGGTGGTGGGATTCTCTTCCAAGGCAAATGGTTAGCATCCTTTTCTGGCTTCCAATCTATCAGATAAGTTTCTTCACTGAAACTCAAGGGCCAATGAGCCTTTTTAGTGGACTGAGATCTCTAAAGCCATTACTGGCTTTACTCACATTCTGTCTTTGCCATGATCTACCTCAGGCATGCATGTCAAATGAGGGAAGTCTTAATAAATAAATTCTTAATGATCTAATTTAAAAGACTCATACTGGTGCACTAGCAAAACTAGGGGCTGGAGGAAGCCCCTTGGTTTCATCAGAGAAAAGTGGCTGTGCACACAGGCACTGGAGAAGCTTCCCTTACACTAGGTGGGCTCTGCCCCACGAATAGCTTCTCTGAGCATAATAGTCTTAAGAATACTGATAATAATAGGTACCATTTGTTGAGCTTTTTAGAATGGACAAGCTAATGCTCTAAATATGTTGTCTTATTTGATGCTTACAACAGACCGATGAAAAAGAAAAAACTATTGGATCCACTTGACTTATAAATAAAATGAGTCTCTGCAACGTTAAATAACTTGAGTACAGTTGGGATCATTGAACTTTGTCGTATTGAATGGTCAGATGGCTGCGGAACCAGACAGGTCTGAACTTGAACTCTAGCTTTACTACTACTTGCAAACTGTGTAACTATGGGAAAGTTACTTGAGGCTCCATCTGCTCAGCTATTAAATAAAGGTAATAATAGTACCTAATTCGTAGGCTGTTTTGACAACTAAAATATGTATAAGTATAACACCTGGTTCATAGCAAGAGCTCAATAAATGTTATTCTATCGTTCCTACTTTTATTGTTATCATAATGATACTATTATATTCTTTGGTGATTATGATGACAATGCCAAACTCTGGGATGGGGCCCTAGGCCTGCAAAAATGTATAAGACGTGTAGTCCCTGCTCTCCAGGAGCTTCCAGTCTAACTTTACCTACAACCACTTTACCTTATTTTCCCTGAAAATAAGACGTAGCCAGACAATCAGCTCTAATGCGTCTTTTGGAGCAAAAATTAATATAAGATCCTGTCTTATATAAGACCCGGTATTACATTATATTATATTACATTATATTATATTATATTATATTATATTATATTATATTATATTATATTTATTTATGTTATATTAATGATGTTAATTTATATTATATTATTTTATATTATAGACTTGGTCATATAGTAAAATAAGACCGGGTCTTATATTAATTTTTGCTCCAAAAGGCGTATTAGAGCTGATTGTCCAATAGGTCTTATTTTCGGGGAAACACAGTAGCTAGTAAATGATAAAGCTGAGTTTGAACCAGAGCCATGGAATTTTAAAGCACTTTCCTGTCACCCACTCCATCCCTCTGTGGCATGTGTCTGATGTTGCCCTTAATAGCATGTCTTCCTCACTTCTCTTGGAGGCAAGGTGAGAATTCTGGTGACCCCCCTTTGTGTCCCCAGTGCCCGGCATAGGCCCTGCCCAGAGTCATCCTGAGTGTGTTTGCTGTCTTCCACCAAAGGTCCTGTGTTGGGCCATCTATCTACCCCCTGCCTCCCCCGCCCTAGTGAGGGCCACCTTGCCAATGTTTTGTCTCTTTCTCCGTATTCTCTTCCCCATCCCCCTCCCCATTACGACTCTGCAGTGAGTGATTCTCTGTCATCTCCCCGCAAATTGATGACTCGGCCTGCTGACGCACTGAGCCACATGGCTAATATATCAGCTAAATGGATGCCGAAAACACCACCTGCTCCTTCAGGCAAATGGCACTTCGGAAAATGGAATGTGTAATCAATAGAATTAAGCCTTAAGTAGAGCTCTGTACCCAGGTCCCAGTGCAGGGCCTTGGCAGGCAAATAGTGGGAAGATGCTTTTTCTTTTTTCAACTCTTTCCCATCCCATGGCTTGGCACTCATTCAGCCAGCCCTGTCGCCGCTGTCACAGTTGCCATCGTGTCCTCAGCATGCTGGCTTTGCCTCCTCGAGTGTCTCAGTCACTTGGACTTTCTGTCTTATCTCTGGGAGACTTGGAGAAATAGTTTCCCTGCCCCTAGTGAAGCACAAGCAACTGAGTTCACCCCAAGCAGCAAGGAGTTTGAAGTCAGGCAGGGCTGGGTGTGACCTCAGGCAAAGGCTCTCAACCTTTCTGACATGGATTTTCTTATCCGTGAATGGCACTTATCATTCCCACCTCACAGGGCTGTTTGAAGAATCAGGTATGTGAGTATCATGTGGAAAGGTGTTTTGTAAACTAAAGCCACATATGGAAATTAATCACAATTATCATCACGCTTATTCTAAAGTATGCTTAGAAGCAGAAACCCCCTATGTATTTCCTTTTGGAATCTGCCCACCTGAGGAAGTGGGTTTTCAGACGTGGCTGAGAGAGCCTATGATCAGTCATAGGCCTGACTTGATTTTACTGTTTCTAGGATTGTGGCAAAAATTAGAAAATAGAATCCTGGAGATAGGAGGGAACTTATGGATCCCTGGGGAGACCACAGCCCTCACTTCCTGTCCTTGTCACAGGTGAGGAAACCAAGGTCTACAAAAGAGAGACATTTGCTTAGTATCACACTGTGAACTAGTAGCAGAGGGAGGAATGGAGGCAGGTGGCCTTGTCTTAATCCAGGACTTTTTCCATGCAGCTGCCAGACCTGGTCATCTTTAGCCAGCGTAGGGTGGGAGGACAATGGCACGTACCCATCAGGGCCAGCCCACCTTCAGCCAAGAGTCTCCCCCTCCTGCTGCCCCCCTGCGCTCATAGCACCACCCAGAAACTGGCTCTTCCTCACACGTACCCCACCCTCCTCATAGGGGCACAGGTTTCTACTGCCGGCCCCAGGGATGACACGTACTGAGCACATAGGTACAAGGGAGCCCCTTCTTCTCAGAGTTCCTACAGTACTGGTCTTCGTCATTCACGTGGCCTTTACCTTTATACAACGTTTTAAGTTTATGAAACCTGGGAGATCCCTTTTGTTGCTGTCCTGGGTTAACCAATCCAGCGGTTCTCAACTGGAGGTGATTCTCCTCCCTCCCCCTACCCAGGGCATCCGGCAATGTCTGGAGACATTTTTGGTTGTCAAGACTTGGGAGGGCTGTTCACTGGCCTCTGGTGGGTAGAGGCCACGGATGCGGCTACACGTCCTACAACACAAAAGACAGCCCCTCACAATGAAGAATCATCGGGTCTAAAATTTCAGTAGATCCAATATTAAGAAACCCTAATCTAGCCCACTTGTGGGCTTCTGCCTTTCTTTTTCTGCCTCAGTGGTCTGTAAGCTGTCTGTGGGCTTGAATGGGGTCTTGCTGTAATACCCTCCGTAGATCCAACATAGTAGTATCTAAGTAAATACTGCTCGGTGGAGGTGGATTAATGAGTGCGTAACCCAGGCAACGAGAGAGCACTGGACTGCGAGTCAGGGGACCCAAGTCTGGTCAAAGCCTCCCCACCTCCAGGGTAAATGTAAAAGTTGGGCAGAGCAGTGACTTTCAAACTGCTCCCTGGGGCCGGAGCATCTCCCCCACTGCATCCATTTTAAATCTAATTTCTTCTATACAGAGGGTTTCACGGTTTTAAAAATTTGTAAACCACCGAGATGGTTCAACACTAAAGATACTTTTAGACCAAAATCCCTCTGAAGGCTCCTCGCATAAAGGTTCTATTTTTAATAGGCTCAAAGAATGCCTTTGTGACTGTAGTTTATATTCTTCCATCTCGGGCTGAGAACAGTGGCCTGCCTGGCATTCTTCTCGTTTGGAGACTGCCCAACTCCTTAATCTTCTTGTGCCTGTGTAATAAGCAGTGAGCCTCTCTTCAGGCATCTGAGTATCCAGACGAGGGGTCTGGGGAGCTTCCTGCTCCTGCCCCCTCCCCCCCCGGCAGCCTTCTCTGGCCACTAAGGAGGGCCTCAGGCAAGTGCCAACAGGAAATAACCACTTGGCACACTGAAACCCAGGAGCCTCTGTGTGCTGGGAATAAACCAGTGTAGGAGCAGGGACCACCTGAGACCCAACTCAGTGAGATGATCTGGAAGCCTCTGAAGGGGGAGTGCCTGATCCATGCCAACAGCAACAGACCAGAGAAAATACAGCCAAGGGCACCGACTCAAGAAGGAAACTTAGAGAGGGAAGGAGTACTCAAGAAAAGAGAGCAAGAGTTGGATGTTAGTCATGAGTGACAATGATTGTCTCCTAGTGAGTAGATGTTCAATATACATACATTTGTAATTATTATTAGAATTGTCGCCATCATCATTATTAACAAGTTGTCTGGGATGCAGAGAGGCAGGAGCAGGATCAAGCCAGTAGCTTAAAATAATTGTCAATGTCAGGTGAGTTACCTCTGCTCATGGCATGCTACTTGGCAGAGATACACCGTTGACTCCCATCACTCCCAGGCTTGCATGGTTCCCATGAGAGATCGGCACCCAGAGAAGGGCCAGAATGTGCCCAAAGGCCCCCAGTGAGTCAGTGAGAATCATAGCGCAGCTGTGCTGATGCCCAGGTAAGGACTCTTAGTGACACACCAGGCTGCCGCCGGGAGGACAGTGTTTCCTTCATCGGTGGTACTCTGGCTACAGAGCAGAAAGGTCACAGACATCACCAGCACATCTCAACAGTGTCCTAGGAGAGTGAGGAAACACACACACACACACACACACACACACACACAAAGGAACAAACAAATAAAGGAACAAGCCATTCCTAGCTTTCAGACGAAGGAGCTGGGCGGGCTTCACTAGGGGGTGGGGAGTGAACCCCCGCCCCTGCAGCGGGCCTGCTTAACTCTGGGCTCTGCCAGCACGACCAGCAATCCAATCAGGCAGTACCCCGGCTGTGCCATTAGCTCATTAAATGGAGGCGAGTGTCTGCATTGATCTGTTTATCTCCTTGGCCCGGCTGCTGGAGAAAGGCCAGCTGTTTCCCTGAGAGCTGCCTTTCCTCTTGACTCATCACAGGGCATCAGGGGAGTCTGCTCCTTTGTCTCTTTCAAGCTCAAGGTCAATGGAGTGCAGAGCAGGAGCTGGGCCACGGTGGTGCCTTCTGAGAGCTTTAGATACTGCATCTCCTCCTCCATCCTTTTCATTCTCCCCTGGTGACCCCTCGTGGAAATGAAGAATGTGGTAGGAAGTGCTTGGATTTGCAAGTGGACAAATCTCAGTATGAACCAGCCACTGCTACTCGTGTACTAGCTATGTGACCTTGGAGAAGTCATTTCTCCTCTCTGAGCTTCTATTTTCTTATTTGCAAAACAAGGCTAATCTCATATATATCATAAAATCATTCTGAAGATTCATTGAGCTAAATCTGTGAAAGGACAGGTACATTGTCTAGCTCAGTGCTGGGCAAATAAGAAACATCAACAAATCTTACCTGGCCTGCCACTTCTAAGACCCAGTGTCCTTTTAGGCAAAAAGAATAGCATATCTGTCAATCAGGATTCGCTCATCGGCTTTTTGTGAGACTTATGTGAAAAAGATCTGGTTAAGTATAGCTATTATTATAAAAACAATACTATTGATAAATGGCTTGTTAAGGATGGACAATATCAAGAATGTATGATTTTTCACCCTAGACTCATCTGGTTAAACTTTGTAACAAGTCGACATATCTATTACTGTGTTTCCCTAAAAATAGGACGCAGCCGGACATCAGCTCTAATGCGTCTTTTGGAGCAAAAATTAATATAAGACCCAGTCTTATTTTACTGTAAGATCGGGTCTATATAATATAATAAAATATAATATGCCATACCATAATATAATATAACATTGCATAATATAATACCGGATCTTATGTTAATTTTTGCTCCAAAAGATGCATTAGAGCTGATTGTTTGGCTAGGTCTTATTTTCAGGGAAACACGGTATCTCCTAGATGGCATTTTACTCTTGAAAACTAAATTGCATAACAAGGTACAAGTTCATTTTATTTAATTATTTTAAAAATAGGTAGTTTATTAAAACACCAAAAATGTGACTTCTTAGCAGTAATAATGGGGCCTGGGACATATTACGTAATTTTAGCAAAATGTTTTTCCTAACCAGTATCACTACATACTTCTTATTTGATTACCTGATCCCAATTTAACTAATGCCGCACTTTTCATTGTCTAACGTTTTCCTTCTTTTTATACCACTGTCCAATTCTTAATTTAATACTACGTTTAAATTATATACTCATTGTAAAAATATGTCAAAGTAGAAGAATTTAAATTTAAATGCTGCTCATTTAACATATTGCTGTATTTCTCACCAACTTTTTTCTTTGTATTTTTGTACATTTTTAAAATGGGTGTCATACTGTATTTTCTTTTTTTCAGTATATCAGGACCATTTCCCATGTTATTAAATATTATTTTAAAATGTGATTTTAAAAATGACTTAATATTCCATAATGTGCATGTGGATAACTTAATCATTTCCTCTTATTGAACATTCAGGTAATTTTTAATTTTTTTATTATTACAGTTTAATGAAGACTCTTGTACATGTTTCTATCTCTGATTATATTCTTTTTTTCCTGTGATTATTTTCTTAGAATAGCATTCATTCCCTCCTCATCAAAGGCACTGACAATAATTTGTTGATTGCCTTTAAAGGAAAATGACCCCCTCCCAAGTTGTAGGTTTGCGTGTTATTTTGTTAAGAGTCTGGGCTACCCCCTGGTGGAGATTACAGAACATCACCAAAACCTGTCCCCTAGGCCCTGATATGGGAATTCAAAGATCTGGGTGCACAACCTTTGGAATCGGGCATGTGCAAAGGACTTCTCTCTCATCCCTCCACACACACACACACACACACACACACACACACACACACACAGCACACAGCACACAAAGCTACAGGGAATTCAAGTGGAATAACCAAGTAAAAAAATCAAGAAAGCTCAGACCTAAAGTTGTTTTGAATTTGAAGCCAGGCCCCTAGCTGCCCTGCCTCCCTCCCACCCTTATGCTGCAGCATAACAATCAGAGGATGTTTCTTTCCTCTGTGGTTAGAGATGTCCTAAACCAGACATCTGCCCATAAGGACACTAGATGGAGCCAGATGGGAAAGTTTATGCTCCCGCTGCAGTGGAACCATTTTCTTTGCACTTCCCTTTTCAGGAACAGTTGTATGACACTGGCTGTTCTTACAGAAAACCTATTTCTCTGATATTCTTCTTCAGTTGAGCTGCCCTCAGTCAGTCACTCATCATACGTTCACCAAGCCGTTGCCCTGAGTCGTCTATCAGACACAGAGCTGCATCAAACAGTCCTGACTGTGGAGAAGCTAACGGGTCAGTGGGAGAGCCACCGAATTACCAAACCTTTACTTTCCCTCCCTCTATCTCGACTCCGGGCAACTTGGCCCAACAGCATTGCCTGGCCATGCATTGTATTACTCCTTGCTTTTGTTCTTGTAATTTCCTCTCCCAAGAAGGCCCTTCCCTTCCATTCCTTTCCATCTAAATCTTACCTCTATCAGGCCGAGCCAAATGCTCCCTCCCCTGGGAAGCCTTTCCTGATTCTTTCCCCACAGAAGTCCTCTTTGATTCCTCCAATCCTTTCGTACAGCAGTTGTCAAATGTCAGTGTGCAGCAGAAGCACCTGGGTGGCTGGGTCCCACTCTCAGGGTTTTCAACTTAGTAGGTCTGGGGTGTAACCTAAGAAGGTGCATCTCTGACAAGTGCCCGGGCGAAGATGCTTCTGCAGGCCCAGGGAGCATGTGAGAACCACTTACTTTGTGAGTTTGAGCACTAACAGGTGCCAAGCATGATGCTACATGTTAGTGATATCACTGTGACCAAGACAGTCCTTGCCCTCAAGGATTGCAGAGGTGGGG
The DNA here is from genome assembly GCF_004115265.2 of Rhinolophus ferrumequinum. Lineage (NCBI taxonomy): Eukaryota > Metazoa > Chordata > Mammalia > Chiroptera > Rhinolophidae > Rhinolophus > Rhinolophus ferrumequinum. Next base: position 34,916,181 of record NC_046292.1, on the reverse strand, counting down.
GCGGGACAGATGAACAAATAGGACAGCATGTTGCCGTACCAGAGGAGTGCGGGTGCTCCAGACGCACAAATACAGATGCAGTTCACTGTCCCTGTGGAATTGAGAGGACCAAAATCCTCCCACAGGGATTGGCACTTGAGCTGCCTTTGAAGGATGACTAATACTTTTTAGTCTTAAGAGAACAGGACAGCAGAATGGGCCAAGGCATAGAGGTACAAAAAGTGCGACAAAAGATTTAGTGGCTGTGAGACATGGGGAGAATGGGCGGTATCCTTGGAAACGTGAGTGTGACAGGAAGTAAAGCTGGAGAGGTCAACATAAAGGCCTTATGTGCCATGCTAAAAAGTTTTGGTTTTGTCCCCCAGATAACAAAGAAGTAAAACAAAAATAACATGGTAGAGATTTCCTTATGGCAGAACCAGTCTGACTGCAGTGTGGAGTGTGGACGGCCAGCGGCAAGACTGCACGAGTGAGAGCAGTGAGCGTGCTCTTGCAACTGTCCAGGCAGGAAGTGGCGCGGACTGGACTAGAGCACTGGGTGGAGAGGACACGACAGGTGTGGGGGTGGGTGGGCGTGGGCTTAATCCAGCGTATCCCAGGGAGAAACGCAGAGCTCTGTGGAGCCATAGCCCCGCTCTGCCCTTCCTCCCTCTCGTCTCAGCAGCCCCCGTTCCTGTTTCCTTGCCCGCCTCGTATCACGAGGCCCTGCCTGTCTCAGTCGTACAGCACGCACCTCCCAGACTTCTCTGCCTCAAATCCCACTTTCTTCCAGGAACTATAGTCCTGCCTCTGTCCCAAGTCTGAGTGTCTCGTCAGGTCTGTGCTTTGGTCCCTGCTCTGTGACACCAATTTAACAGAGGGCCCTTAGGCCGTTCACATTGACCACTTGCCTTCTCAGGTTTCTTATCTCTCAAGTAGAGAAAAGAATACTTCCTGGCTGGCTTTTATCACTGTGTTTTTGTGAGGATCAAATACCAGAACAGATGTGAACAAGCTTTGGTGTGTTCCTATTGCCATGGAACCTGGAGCTTCCTTTGGAAGCCATTTCCATTGACTAAGAATCCCCATTTAGATACAATTTGAGCAGAATCCTTCTTTTGGTTTCAGCAGAATCCTTCTATTCAACTTCAATTTCAAGGAAATTCAAGTTAGACAACCAGGAAAGTGTTTGCAAAAATAAGCCAAAACACATTGGAAATCAAGGCATCGTGTAAGGAGTTTGAAATGATGTGGGCTATTTAATCATTGAATAGATATTTGTGAAGACCTATTCTGTGCCTGGCATTACTCTTAGCAGTTAGGATACATCACTGAGCAAACTGCATACTCTTGTGAAGCTTCTAGTTCACTGGAGGAGACAGGCGATAAGCGTACTAAGTAAATTAAACAGAATGTTAAAAGGTGGTAAATACTATGGAAAAAAGCAAAAGAACATGTAAGGGGGTATCTACCTCTTTTCTATGAGGCACCTAGCTCATTGTTGAAATAGAATATATAAGTAAATATTTCCTTTCATTTTGCTTATTTCCCCTTCATACAGGATAATTGATAATAAATCCATAGTCATTCCATAAAACTTAGAAAATTCAAGAAGATAGGATGACAACAAAGATGACGATAATAAATCATCCCTATACCCATTGCTCAAAGATAGTCATTATTATTGTGTGGGTGTGTATTTTTTTCTTGAAATGGATTATATTATTTGCAGCTATGATCCCCATATGTTCACTTCTTCATTCATTTAACAAAGGGTTTTTGTTTGGTTGGTTGGTTGGTTTTGTGTTGTTTTTTTTTTTTTAATCATCTCCTGTGTTAGAGGCTCCATGAGAGGCATATGGAGCAATAGAAAAATACAGATTTTGGAGTCTTTGCTCTGCCTTTACCAGCTGTGTGGCCTTAAATAAGTTACTCAGCTTCTCTGAGTCTCCCTTGCTCTATCTGTAAACTGGAGACTGTGATGCCTACACAGTGTTGTCATGAGGACTAGATGACTTTAATGAGATAGGGCCTAGATAGCATCTGGCACACAATCAGTACTTAATATGTATGAACTCCCTTCTCTTTTTTTTCATTCATTCAACACACACAGTGTGATACAGCACCATGCCAGGCACTGTGGAAGACAGAACCTCACTCTCTTGGAGTTTAGCAGCCAGCTGGGTCAGTTCTCAGGAAGGAGCCAAGGAGGACATCCCCCCAAAGTGAAAGGGAAGTAGGAGTTAGTCAGACCAAGATTTTGGGAAGGATGTCCCAGGCTGGTTCTAGACCCGCGAAGCATGAGAACGTAAAGCGCCGTGGAGGAAGTCCAAGCAGCTCAAGGTGTCCGGGACACAGCTGGGGGTGCTGAGAGCAGAGGTCACTGGCGACACCAGTTAAAGGCAGCTCTTGAGAACAATATGTCCCTGAAGAAATTTTGGTAGGGGAACGACATGGTCAGTTTTGCATCTTAGAAAGATACCTCTAACTTCAATGAGGAGACTACTGGAGGCAGAGAGACCAGGCAGGAGGTTATTGCAATAATCAACATGAGAAACTGTATAACCTTTAGCTGGGATAGTAGTTTGTGAGAGTGAAGAAGTGCACATTTTAATGTCTTTGCATGACCTCTACTGGATAAGACGTCCATGAGAGAGCTGAGTAGTCGGAGGCATCTCACATGGCACCCAGGTGTCTAGCCTGAGTGGCTGAGGGGATGGTGGTGCCATACACGGAGCTGGAGACAGCTCACTGGGGCAGGAGCAGGTTTTGATGTAAAACTCAGGACCTCCGCTGAAGACGTGTGGATTTTGAGGTACCAGGCCATGTTCTCAGACCAGCCCATGTCTAGTCCTTGCTGTCAGACTGTACCTTTCTTCCCCATTTGGTCGCATCAACCAAGGGTTGGTATTCCTGGCTGACAGGTCTAGAATACTCTAGTAGAAGCTGTCTTGAGTGAAAGAAGTGCAGAAGGTGCATGAGGAATTGTGGTTTTAGGACCAATGCAGAATTTATAGCAATAGTTCACCAAAAACTTGGCCTCATGATTAATTAGGATAGTTGTTTAATGAAGATCAGAGACTACACCAGGGTTTGGGTATCACATTTCCCAAACGAACAATCTTGACATTGTCTCATGAGGAAGTTTTCCCTGATTTGGCAATTTACATAAAAGATTTCGTAGAGACATAAAAGTTATACCAACACCTGTTAGACATTTAACAAATTCCCTTTTAGGAAGAAGAATAAGATTACTCTCTTTCATTCATTCTCCGCACATTTACTAAGCAGAGGCTGGTAGCCAGGCCCTGTGCCAAGTTTAGGAACACTGAGATGAAAGATTCCCTGCTGGTGAAATCTTCCAGTCTAGTGGGGAAAGCAGTCAAGTAAACAGACAATGGTAAGACAGTGAGAGAAATATTAGGATAGATGCCAAAAAGCGGGATACGGAAGAGGGCGTGGGTAAACGGATCCTTAAGGAAAAGGAAGCCATGATACTAATTCCATCACAAGGTTTCAAAGAAATCCTATTACTCAATATTTAACAAATCATTCTTTCTTTTTATCAAAAGGTTATTGGCAAATCTCTGACTAGTGCATTTGGATTATTAAGAGAGATCTGACAGCTTTGGTGTTTATCAACAATATTCTCTAGTCCCACAAAGCTGATAATCAAAAAAATGACTCTTGGAATATTGTTTATCCCTGGCACTGAGACCAAAACAGAAAAAGTATACAGTAGTCCATGTATAATGTATATGTATATACATGTCACATTTTCTTATCCGTTCGTCTCTTGATGGACATACAGATTGTTTCCACATCTTGACTCTTGTGAATAATGCTATAATGAACATGGGCGTGCAGCTATCTCTTCAAGATACAGATTTCATTTCCTTTGGATACATACCCAGAAGTGGAATTGCTGGGTCATAAGGTAGTTCTATTTTTTAATTTTTTGAGGAAACTCCATACTGTTTTCCGTAGTGACCGTACCAATTTACATTCCCACCAATGGAGCACAAGGTTTCCCTTTTCTCTACATCCTCATACTTATCTTTTGTCTTTTTAATAATAGCTATCTTGACAGATGTGAGGTGGTATCTCATTGTGGTTTTAATTTGCATTTCCCTGATGATTAGTGATATTGAGCAACTTTTCATGTACCTGTTGGCCATCTGTATTTCTTTTGGGAAACGTCTTTCAGGCAGGTCCTTTGCCCATTTTTTAATCAAGTTATTTGCTTCTTTGCTATTTAGTTGTTTGAATTCCTTATATAGTTTGCATATTAACCTGTTATTTGATACATGGTTTGCAAGTATTGTTTTCCCATTCCATAGGTTGTCTTTTACTCTGTTGGTTGTTTTGTTTGCTGTCCAGGGCTTTAGTTAGATGCAATCCTACTTGTCTATGTTTGCTTTTGTTGCATGTGCTTTTGATGTCATACCCAAAAAGTCTTTGTCAGACTAATGTCAAAAGCGTTTTTCTTAATGTTTTTTTTTTTTTTTTTTTTTTTTTTTTTTTAGTAGTAGTAGTTTTGTAGTTTCAGGTCTTACAATTAATTCTTTAATCCATTTTGAGTTGATTTTTATATGGTGTGAGATAACGGTCCAAGTTCACTCTTCTACACGAGAATACCCGCTTTTCCTAACATCATTTATTGAACAGAGCATCCTTTCCCTATTGTGTGTTATTGGCCCCTTGTCAAAGATCAGGTGACGTAGCTGTATGGATGTAGTTCTGGGTTCTCTATTCTGTTCCATTGGTCTCCGTGTCTGTTTTATGCCAGTACCATATGGGTTTGATTACTATAGCTTTTTAATATATTTTAAAATCAGGAAATGTGATGTCTCTAACTTTATTCTTCTTGCTTAAGATTGCTTTGATTATTCAGATTTTTTTGTCCTTCCATACAAATTTTAGGATTTTTTTTTCCATTTCTGTTAAGAATGTCATTGGAATTTTGATAGAGATTACATTGAATCTGTAGATCACTTTGGATAGTGTGGAAATTTTAATATTAATTCTTCCAGTCCATGAACACAGGATGTCTTTCCACTTATCTCTATCTTCTTTAATATCTTTCATCGATGTTTTGTAATTTTCGGTGTACAGGCCTTTCACTGGTTTGGTTAAGTTTCTTCCTAAGTATTTTATTCTTTTTGTTGCTATTGTGAATGGCATTAATTTTCTTAATTTTCTCTCTTTGGGTAATTCATTGTTTGTATATAGAAACACAACTGACTTCTATATGTTAATATTGTATCCTGTAACTTTAGTGATTTTTTTTCATTCGTTCTAAATGTTTTTTTAATTGAGTTTTTATGTGCCTAGATTTTTTTAAAGATTTTTATGAAATGTACGTGGCCATGAGCTAACACATAACATGCCCATATTTGGGCAATAACTAACTTGTAGTCATCTTTTCTGAGTTCAGTGTTCTTATTGTAACACTCACTGCTATTCACCCACTACTTATAAAACATTGAGATTTCTAGGGTTTTGCTGTCATAGATAAGATAACAGCCAGAGTATATTAAATTGGAAATATTCCAGAAACTCAGGGGTCATCGTTTGTTCTATTCATTGGATCAATTGCCATTTTTTGACATCAAATTCTTGCTGATGTGAAGATGTAAGATGCTAGTCTCTTAACCACTTTGATCCCTAGAATTCCTAGATGCGTTTTCATGTACGATTTCCAAGGTATGATGACTTCTTGTTTTGAATCAAGAGACAGGTCACATATGGGCACAGATAAATATGTTGAGATGAGCAGTGTAACAGAGAGATTAAAATACATTTACTTGAGTTCAACAGACATTTACTAAGCACTTGTTAGAAAAACATCCAGGCTAGCATTTGAGTTGTGGCCCTGCCACATAGCGTCTATGTATCATTACCCTCTAAGAGCCCGTTTCTTTACTGCTTGATTGGAAATAATGTTACCTCCTCAGTGGCTATTAACAAAATAAAATTAAATCGTGAAAAACAGTGGTTCTCAACCCTAGCTTCGTCTTAGTATCCACCTACAAAGGGTTGAAAACATACTCCTCTCCCTCGAGTGTCATTTGGTTGGTTTGCTGTGGGGTCAAAGCCTCAGTCGTTTTTGAAACTCCCCAGGGGATTGTAATGCAGCCTGGGTTGAGAAGCCCTGAGATACAGGCAAGTTCCTGCTCAGTCAGTGCCTGACGTTCTCTAAGGAACTCTCACCTCTTTCTGTCCCGTAGGTGCCAAGCTCTGTTAGGCACGGGGGGTACAAAGTTCAGACACACCCCGGTCCTCGAGACGCTCCCACACTCCTGGGGGAAGACAGACGAGGAAAGAAGAAATCATTACTCTGCAGTGTGATAGGTACAGTGAGAGACTCGGGTAAAGAAGAGAAGCCATGCTGAAGAAATTATTGACTATTTCCGGGAATCCATGGCATTTGATACCATTTCACAGGTCACCATCCGTCACGTTTCCACCTGGACACGGGATCAGGGTTCCCGTCTGGCTCTGCACTAACCTACTATGTGGTTGCAGACAAAGTCTCTTTCTCTCATCACTGCTTGAATTTCCTCATCTATTATTACGCAACATCAACAATGGTGAAGCGGTTCATAATCCCTCCTCTACCCACCTCACAAGGCCACTAGGACACGAAACAATGAACAAAAGAACATTTTGTAAACATTAATAAATTGTCTGCATGTCCTGTGAGGGAGAACTACTGCTTTCACATCAGCATTTAAACGTGGTAAAGTCTCTTTCATCTGAAAACAAAGCAGTGATAGCTTCCTCAACCCTGTGTCCCGTCCAGGTTCTCTCCCCACTCCTCGTTCGCAGCCAAAGTTTATGAAAGGTATTTTCTACACTTGCTATCTCTACTTCCTTGTTTCCCACTCATTTCTCAACCCTTCACAATCTGGCTCCTGCTTTCCTCAATTCCACTGAAGCTGCTCTGGCCAAGGTCATAAAATGCTGTTCTGGTTTTTAGTACGACACCGCTGACCATTCCCTTCTGGAAACACTATTTCCCACGGGCGTCTGTGACAGAGCATTCCACCACCGGGCACCCTTCTGTCTCCTTGGGCAAACCGTCCCAGTCTCCTTTCCTAGCAACTCTAACTATTGTTCAGATACAGGAATTCATCAGGGTTCTGATCTAGGCTGTCTTCTCTTTCAATTCTCCGCAGCCTCCTGCGTCATCTCGTTCCCTCTGTTGGATCCAATTATCATCTCTCTGCAGCAGACACCCAGATCTGTGCTTCAGTCCTTTGCTTTCTTTGGAGCTCCAAACCTTTCCATCTAACTTCCCACTTAACATCTCTGCTGTGACGTCCCACAGGCACATCAACTGTGTTTTAAAACAGAACTCGTTATCTTTCTCCACATTC